>NC_092709.1:162372869-165042587 GCF_047496885.1 Scyliorhinus torazame | reverse complement strand
AACATTACGAGGGAGGAAGTATTAACAATTTTAATGGGCCTAAAAGTGGATATATCTCCGGGACCAGATGAGATGTATCCTAGATTGCTGTGGGAGGCAAGGGAGGAGATTGCAGCAGCTCTGACAAAACATTTCAAATGTTCTCTGGCCACAGGAGAGGTGCGAAAGGACTGGAGGGCAGCTAATGTGGTGCCATTACTCAAGAAGGGAACAAGGGATGAACCAGGACGTTTACAGGCCAGTGAGTCTATTTTCAATGGTAGGGAAACTACTGGAAAAAGTTCTGAAGGACAAAATTAATCTCCACTTGGAGAGGCAAGATTAATCAAGGATAGTCAGTGTGGTTTTGTCAAAGGGAATTCAAGGGCAGGATTGTCCGTCTGGTGCGGTGCGCCTCCACCGGCAGAGGGATTCTCCGTCCCGCCAGCTGTCCAATGGTGGTTGGGAAATCCCCGCACATGGGTACGCGGCCTGCGCAGCGGAGAATCCAACCCCATGTCTCACAAACTTGATTACATTTTTTGAGAAAGTGACTAGGTGTGCTGATGAGGATAGTGTAGTTGATGTAGTCTACATGGACTTTAGTAAGGCTTTTGACATTGGAGGCTGATGAACATAGAACATACAGTGCAGAAGGAGGCCATTCGGCCCATTGAGTCTGCACCGACCCACTTAAGCCCTCACTTCCACTCTATCCCCGTAACCCAATAACCCCTCCTAACCTTTTTGGTCACTAAGGGCAATTTATCATGGCCAATCCACCTAACCCGCACGTCTTTGGACTGTGGGAGGAAACCGGAGCACCCGGAATAACATTTAACAACATTTAAACAACAGAGAGATCCAACACACGCAAACCCCCACAATAACATACCCAACTCCCCCAGCCGTAAACCCTATCTACCCGTACATTAGATTCCCTGCCCTTATTCGTCACTTCCATGCCTCCCAACCCCCACCCCCGCCAGCTGACGGTCAATTCTCCTTGAAGAAGTTGATGAACGGCTGCCACCTCCGAGTGAACCCCTTAAGGCAAACTTAATTTTCTCTACCCTAAGAAACCCTCCATGTCACTGACCCAAACCCCCAACTTTTGAGGCTCCGAGTCCCTCCTTCCCAGCAAAATCCATCTCCGGTCCACCAGGGAGGCAAAGGCCAAAACGTCGGCCACTCCCCACCTTGGGCTCACGGATCTTCCGACACTCCGAATATTGCCATCTCTGGACTCGGAGTCACCCTCTCTTCCAAGTCCTCTGACATGACATCTGAAAATCCCTGCCAAAATCAGCTCAGCATCGGACACACCTAAAACAGATGCACATAGTTCACAGGACTTCCCCCACACCGCCCACACCTGTCCTCCACCTCAAAAAACCTACTCATCAGGGCCTCAGTCATATGAGCCTTGTGGACCACCTTGACCTGGATCAAGCTAAGCCTGGCACACGACGAAGATGCATTGACTCTCCTCAAGGCCTTCTCCCATAACCTGACTTCCAAACCCTTCCTAGCTCTTCCTCCCACTTTCACTTCACCTGCCCAATTGGAACCGCTTCCCATTCCATCAGCTCCTTATATATTTCCGAGACCCTCCCCTCCCCAACCCCTGTTTTTGACATCACCTTATCCTGTAGCCCCTTAGTGGGAGGTGAGGTAAGCTTGGGACCTGCCTCTGAACAAAATTCCAGACCTGCAGGTCCCGGCAACTCCTCCTCTAGCTCCTCCAAGTTTAGGTAACCATCCTCAATTAAGAGATCCCCAAATGTCTCTATCCCTGCCTCCTGGCACCTCCTGAAGCCCCCGTCCAGCCTCCCAGGAGTGTACCGGTGATTATCGCTAATTGATGACCACAACGACGCCCCCTTCAGTCTCATATGCTGCCTCCATTGTCCCCACACTCTCACGGCTGCCACTACCATTGGGCTTGTGGAGTACTGAACTGGCGAGATCGGCAGAGGTGCCGTTAACAAAGCCTTCAGACCCCTCCCCCACTACCCATTTCCTAACCATTAATATATTAGCCGGCCAGTAGTAATTATTAAAGGTTGGAAGGGCCAAGCGCCTTTCCCTGCGCCCCCGCTCAAGAAGGACCTTCTTTACCCTTGGGGCTTTCCTGGCCCAAATGAACCCAAGATCGCCGCATTCAGCTTTTTAAAAAAAAAAAAAAAATTTTTTTTAGAGTACCCAATTATTTTTTTCCAATTAAGTGGCAATTATAGCACCTAACCTGCACATCTTTAGGTGTAGGGGTGAAACCCACGCAGACATGGGGAGAATGTGCAAACTCCACATGGACAGTGACCCAGGGCTGGGATTCGAACCCGGGTCCTCAGCGCCGCAGTCCCAGTGCTATCCACTACGCCACATGCCGCCCTTTCATCGTCTTAAAATATGCCTTGGGGATGAAGATTGGAAGACACTGAAACAGCAATCTCGGGAGGACTGTCATTTCACAGTCTGTACCCTCACAGCCAATGACAGCGGGTGCACGTCCCCCCTACGGAAGTCCCCTTTCATTTGCTCAATCAATCTGCCCAAATTTAGTTTATGAAGCTGACCCCAGTTCCTTGCTACTTGAATCCCCAGGTACCTAAAACTCCCTCCCACCACTTTGAACGGCATTTCCCTCAGTCTCCTGCCCACTTGCCTGGATCGCAAAAACCTCACTCTTGCCCATATTCAGTTTGTAACCTGAGAACCAACCAAATTCCTCCAGTATCCCCATAATTCCTGCAATTTCTCCCAACGGGTCTGATATATAAAGGAGCAAATTGTCCGCAGAGAGCAAGACCCTATGTTCCACCCCCCCCTCTCACTATACCCCGCCAAATGTTCGATGCTCTCAGCGCCATTGCCAAAGGCTCTATTGCCAGGGCAAATAATTGTTGTGAGAGTGGACACCCCTGTCTCGTCCCCTGACACAGAATGAAATATTCTGATCGAACCCGGTTTGTACTTACATTCACCACTGGTGCCTGATGTAGCAACTGGACCCAATCCACAAAGTCTACCCGGGAATACACCTCATGCACATGGGAGTAGAATGAAAACTCCTTACTGCTCGGTCTCCCAAACCTCCACAGATCGACCCCCCCCCCCCCCCCCCCCCCCCCCCCAATGCGCTCCATGAACGCCTGGAGCTCCTTTGCCATAGCTGATACCTTCCCAGACCTAGAACTCAACCGGCCCAGCCTTGGATCCAGGACCGTACTGAAGTCTCCCCTCATAATCAGTTGATGTGAATCCAGGCCTGGGATCTTCCCCAGTACCCGTCTAACAAACTCAACATCATCCCAGTTCGGGGCATAAATATTTACCAGTACCACGGCCATTCCCTCCAGCTTCCCACTAACCATAACATATCTACCCCCTGGTCGGCTTCCATATTCCCACCTTGAATGCCACCCGCTTATTAACCAAGATCACCCCCCTTCATTTTAAAGTCTAACCCCGAATGGAACACCTGTCCAACCCATCCCTTCCTTAACCTAATCTGATCCCCCACCTTCAGATGTTTCTCCTGCAACCTAGCCACGTCCGCCTTCAGTTGCCTCAAGTGCGCGAACAAAAGGGCCCTTTTGACGGGACCATTCAGCCCCGAACGTTCCATGTGACCAGCCTGGTCGGGGGGGGGGGCCATCCTGCCCACACCCCTGCCGATCGGCCCTCCGCCCCCTCCCCTGCTGATCAACCATAACCTCTCCTAGGCCAGTCTGCGGCCCATGCCCCGCACCATCCCTGGCCCGCCCTTCGGCAACTACCGTCATCAACCCTCCTCCACTTTGAAAGTCCCCACCCCGTCAGCAGTATAATCTTCCCCCCTCCCCGCCCCTCCCACATCGATCTTCAGCTCACCCCCCACTTTGCTTCCATGAACTAGCCAGCCTGGCAGCCCCCGCCCATAACGCCTAGCATCCTTCCCCCCCACTGATTCCCCACCCCACGCGCCTAGTGCAAACAGTCAAAACAAAGGCAAGAAGTAAAAACAAACAAACATTCCCTCCCAAGGTCCGAACACACAGATCCACCCCATATCCCTTAACAAAGCACTGTAAACCGACCTAACCCCACCCAGAACCGAGAAAATGGGAAAAATGAAAGAAACCCAAACAAAAAAAACCCAAAGTTTTTCACAGCATAGTTCAGTTCTCCTCAATCAAAGTTCAAGGTCCTCTTTCCCCTGCCAGTCCATTCTCGCTTTGATATTACCCAGGATTTCCTGGAAAACTTCTGGGTACTTCCTCAGGGCTTCATATAATCCACTAATGGATCTTGAAAATCCATTGCCAGTCCAAATGGAATCACTGTAGCCAATAACGGCCAAGCAAACTCAGGCCAGGGCCCCACCCTATTAGCAAGGGTAGCCTGACAGACTGCTGCCTTAGGCAACGAGGGTCATTGTTGTACCCACTATGGCTGGTGATTCTCCAGTGTAGGTTGCCAACCTCACCTAGGTGTCCCGCAAAGTCAACTGCTGGATTCCTGTCCTGATCATTTAGAACATCTGGTGTCCTGTCACTGAGACTGAGCAACTTCATTTCTAGTGGGTGATCATTCACCTAGACAGTGATTTTGATGGGTGTAACCCGTGGTGCGGTGATGGAGTTCAATTGTGTGCACTCATCCTCGTTGGGCTGCTCAATATGCAGGGTCCTGGCCCTAGGTGGGGGCCTCCCTTGAGGGTGCTTGCTTGTTGACCTGGCATTTCACGTCTCTACAGTTTCTCCGGCGACAGGCGCCACACCGCTATGGGTCTTCCTCCATTGATTCTGGGGGTGATGTCTCACCTGGTTGCAGCAGCCCTCCACAAGTGAGCCTGATATTTGGGCAAATGTGGTATCCAAGAGGCCCCACTCCTGAGGGTGCTGCTCATTTGAATGAGGGGGTGTCCTATGCCACTCACCTCCATCCCTGACATACACTGGAGCTCTTATACTCCTTCCTTGTGCTCTCCTATGAGATGGAGATCTTGACAGCCTTTTTTAGGTCCAGCAACGGCTCGGCCTGCAATTTCCGCTGGGTCGCAATGTTGTTTACACTTTATATAAGGCAGACTTACAGCATCACTGGCAGGGATGATCCATAGTCCCAGTGTTCTGCCAGTTTGCGTACCTTTGCTAAAATCTCTGTAACAGCCTCCCCTCGGGTCCTTCAGCCCTGCTAAATGGATATCGTTGGACAATGACCGACGACTTGTGGCCATAGTGATTTGTCATGAGTGCCATTAATTCCTTGAGCGTTTTGGAGTCTGAGGCCACAGGGTAGGTTAGGCTCTTTATGATGCTGAAAGTGGGGCCCCACAGAGGGTCAAAAGAATCCCCTTCTGGCGATCTTCCCCAGTAATTGCCTTTGCCCAGAAGAAATAACACATACCCTCCGCATACTGAGCCCAGTTCGCATTAAACGTGTTGAGTCTTACAAAGAGCGGCATTTTCGAAACAGTGAGAATCTTACTCCTTTGTGTTGAGAAGCAGCCAGCAGCGCCGTCTAGTTCCATTTTATCCTCATCGCCAATATCATGGCCAATATCGTAGTCTATGATGAGTCCCATCATGAGTTGGTTAGGGAGTTAGGTTGGGGGGGGGGGCAGGGGGAGTTGGGCTGTTTTTGTCTAGCTTCGGCGGGAACAGTGGGAGATGGAGGGTATCACATGCACTGAATAATGTTTACATTTGTATTTGTATCTTTTGTTGTTATAAAACCATAAATGCCACAATAAAACATTTGTTAAAAAAAAATGACGAGTCCCAAAAAGGAGAGTCAAACATAGTTTATTTCCTACTCACGTTAGAAAATACAATAAAAAAGAAATAGTTCAAGTCCCAGCTGAGACTATTCTGCAATGCCGGCTCCTTCCTGTTCTGGCTTTTATCCCAGGGAATTAGTGAGTCCACTGTTGGGCCTCTGCCCCTCAGCGGGGGAGCTCGTACTCCATGAATCCCACAGAGAGATTGGTCAGGTTGTCCACATAGGGATTATAACACAGTGAATTCTTAATTATGGTTCACATACAAGGTTTCTGTGATTTCTCTTCCTTTGTATGGGAATTTAGTCAACTGTTCCTTGACCATTAGCTGAATGCCTCCGGGACTGCGGAATTTTATGCCTGGAAGATGTCTTTTAAAAAATATATATATTTCGATTAGAGTTTTTCCATTTTTACAAAATGCAACAAACCCTCAAAACTGGTGCAGTAAAGTATAAATGCTTCTGCGTACATGAATGCAAAAAAAGACAGGAGAAAGTCAACACAGTTCGTTCAGCGTAATCATTAAGCTTGTTGCCTCTGATTATACAATAAAATAAAACAACAAACAGATGGGGATGGTGGTGAAGAGGATAAGGCCATGTAAACATGGTATCTGATGCACACCCTCACAACTTCTGGAAAACCTTGTCGGAGCAAGTCAGACATAACAGAACCTGTAAATTTGAGAGAGGGTTCCCATACATTTTGGAATGCTTACGATTTAGAACGGAGTATGCAAGTTAGGAACCCCATAGGGTTACATTTGTTATGTGCCAAGGTTTAGAAAAAAACAAAGTATATCATGGAGTTCACCTGACCTGCAATTGTTTATTGATTTTGATTACGATGAGCACAAGGGCCTGCCTTTCAGGTGTTATTCAACAGAGGCCTTAAGCACTTTTAATCAAAAACAAAGTTTATTCTAGGAATTTAGTTATAATTTTTATAAACACACAGTAGACATTTTTATCGACTACAAATATAAATACCCCACACAGCTATCGTACTCTATGTATAACCCTTAATAGATTTCCCCTTTAAGCTGTTCCAATTTAGTAACAAGATCCCTAAAACCCCTTTTTAAAGGTGTGGCCCAGAACACATCACTCAAGACCCGGTGTGCACTCTTGTTTCTTTTCAAAACATCAGGTTTAAATTCCTTCCAGAAAGCAGTTATTTCTTTTCAAGTATCACGTAATCTGGAAACAGCTTTTAAAATGCAGAGAGAGAGACAAGAGACGTCTGCTCTGTCTGAATCCAGCAGCTAAAATCTGAAAATGAAAGCCAAAAACTCAGCGCCACACAACAGCTCCCAAACCAAAACGAAAGTAAAACCTAGAGCCACAGCCCAGCTCCACGCACATAGTGACACCATTGAAACCTTGTGATAAGACAACATATTTCTTAAAGGGACACTCCCATGACACATTCCATGATAATTTTATGCCAATTCTGAATTGAAGGATTTTTAGTGCTAATCCAGAAGAAAATGATGTTTTTCTATCCCGCAAAAGTTAGGATATTATACAGTCTTTCATTAGCATCAATAATTCTCCTTCCTGGGAGCCCTAGAATTAGGAATAAAGGAACAAATTCCAAAACCGTGTTGAATATCTTCTTAAGCTCTTTAAATGCACCAGACCAGTAGGATTTAATTTTGACACAGGACCACACAAAGTGTATGTAATCTCCCTCAACTACCTTGTACTTGGCACAGCAAGGATATAGTAGCGTCAAACCGATGTCTCAAGCTTGCTCTGATGTGCAGGTGGTGTAATATTTTGACTGAGTCTCCTTTGTTCTATTACAGACTGAAATTTTATTGGCATTTTCCCATATATTATACCAGATCTCCTCATCAATACTGGCTGCAAACTCTTTTTCCAAGACTGCAGTATATCTAATATACCCACACAGAACACAGTTTCATAAAACTTGCTGATTAATTGCTCAGTTTCCGCAGAGATCAGGATGTTTTCCACCAGGGAGGCTGAAGTGGCGCGATGTAAGATGAAATGGAAAAAAAAAAGAAAATCACTTATTGTCACAAGTAGGCTTCAAATGAAGTTACTGGGAAAAGCCCCTAGTCGCCACATTCCGGTGCCTGTTCGGGGATGCTGGTACGGGAATTGAACCCGCGCTGCTGGCCTGTCATGGTCTGCTTTAAAAGCCAGCTATTTAGCCCTGTGCGAAACCAGCCCCTGTAAAGTCTCTAAGTTGCAGATATTTTAAAAAGGAGTATCACGGGATATCAAATTGTTGGGATAGTTGCTCAAGAGATGACAAGAAAGCATTACTAAACATGTCGCCCAGCCTACAAATACCTCCATCTCTCCAGATATCGAATCCGTGGTCCATAAGATTTGGTGTGAAATCTGGGGTGTCCTGAACAAGAGAAAGAGCAGAAATTAATTTTGAGCTCACTTCCAGCTGATGAGTCATTCTCCATGCTATTAGAGTGCTGAAAATTATAGGATTTTTGCACACAACTTTGAAACCCTTGTAAAAAAATAAAAGCAGGGTCTGTAAGGAGTATGCAGGCTGGCCTGCTTCAATGTCGAGGCAAATAGAGGAGGGATTCTCTCTGACTCATTCCCTTATGAATCTGAGATGAGAGGCTAATTGATACATTTTAATATTCAGCACCCCTAACCCCCATTTTGAGCCAGGGAACTGCAGTTTAGCCAATTTCAAGCAAGGCTACTTTATGTTCCATATAAATGAACTGAGCATCCCATTGATTTTCTTTAGGGACTTAATAGACAACAAGATTGGTAGCATCAGTAAAGAATACAGTAGCTTAGGCAAAACGTTCATCTTAATCAGTGCTACCCTGCCCAACCATGATATCAGCAAGGACCAACTGTGCAGGTCCTACCTAATAGACGTAATTAATGGAGGGGGGGGGACGTTTGCCCCATACAAATATTTAAAGGACGGGATAGCCACAATACCCAAATAGGTAAACCTTGAAGGGGACCACCTAAATGGACAATTAGCAAAGTGGGGGAGCTCTCCCTCTAAGCCTACCCAATGACATAGCCTCAGACTTTGTAAAATTGATTTTGTAGCCAAAAAAGGCTAAAGCTATCACAATATCAATAATAGCAGGAACAGAAATGGCCAGCTTAGATACAAATAGCATCATTTCATCCACATTCAGTGCAATCATATGTTGCTTCCTTCTACTTCGTAGCCCCCAAACTGTTCAATTGCCACTGCCAGGGGCTCCATAGCTACTGCAAACATTAAAGGAATAATGGACAACCCTTCCTAGTCCCTGACTGGAGACAAAAATTCTCAGACCTATAACCGCTCATCAGAACTGCCACCAGAGGGCTTTTGTAAAGCACCTGTTTCCATTTAACATACTCCCCTCCTAACCAAAACTTCTGCAAAGTATAAAATAAATAATTCCATTCCACCAGGTCAAAAGCTTTCTACGCATCTAAGGAGATCACTAACCCATTCAACGCCCATTTTTGAAAGCCCCGAATAACATTTCATAATCTCCTGACACAAATTATAGCTTTGCCGAAAGCTTTGGCTCTTAGATTAGTGAAGTGCTTGCCACGGACAGTGGGGCAACACCAGACAGGATTCGTAAAGAGGAGACAGTTAGCTTTGAATGTATGACACCTGTGAAATGTGGGTTTGACTCCGGCAGAGGGGAAGGAGTAGGAAGTGATAGTGGCATTTGATGCAGAGAAGGCGTTCGATAGATTTGCGGTGTTGGGACAGTTTGGATTTGGGCCTAAATTCACAGCATGGGTCAAATTATTGTACACAGATCTGTAAGTGCGTGTACGGACGAACAAAATGAGCTCACAACACTGTCGGTTACAGAGGGGAATGAGACAGGGGTGCCCATAACCCCTCTACTTTAGAGCCCTTGGCCATTTTGCTGAGGAGCTTGGATTTGGGTGCAGTGGAAGACAGGGTATCATTATACGCTGATGATTTACCTTTAAATGTACCTGACCTGATACCTATGATTGGAGATATTATGGGGCTACGAGCCTTCTCAAGCTATAAATTAATCTTTGACAAAAGCGAGTGTTTTTCAATCTCAACACCGAGGAAAGGACAAATCATGTGAGAGATGTTGTTTTGGACAGCAACCAACCACTTTAGGTACTTGGGGGTACAAGTGGCTTGAGACTGGGTTCAGATCCAAAAATTAAATTTTACAAGCCTAACTGCAAGGGTTAAGGAAGACTTGCAAAGATGGGATAGTCTATCCTTATTGCTTGCGGGCGAGTGCAAGTAGTAAAAATGAACGATATACCACGGTATTTGTTTTTATTTCAGTGTCTTCAGGTCTTTTTAACTAAAGCATTGTTTGTGGGGTAGAAACAATTGAACTATTCATTTATATGGGTTGGGAAGGTCCCTAGGATTTGTAAATCGTTGCTTCAGAGGAGGCGACAATTGAGCGGCCTAGACTTACCGAATCTTATGCACCATTACTGGGCTGTGAATGCTGAGAAGATTTGGTGTTGGGGTAGGGGAGCGAATACGGTGCGGGTGCGGATGGAAGACGGGGCAAGTAAGGGGTCGGAGCTATGGGAGCTGGCTACAGTGCCGCTCCCGTGTTATCACGGAAATACTGAAAGAGCGTGATCGTGGTGTCAACACTGAAGATATGGAAGCAGTTTCGCAAACTTTTAGGGCAGGGTTGAAACTGATGCCAGTCCGGGAAAACCATCTGTTTGAACTGGCAAGTTTAGAAACTGGGTTCCAAGACTGGGAGGAAAAAGGTGTGACCACATTAAAAGACTTGTTTCTGGAAGAACGTTGTGCAACATTTGAAGAATTTAGGGCAGCACGGTAGCAGAAGTGGATAGCACTGTGGCTTCACAGCGCCAGGGTTCCAGGTTCGATTCCCTGCTGGGTCACTGTCTGTGAGGAGTCTGCACGTTCTGCCCGTGTCTGCGTGGGTTTCCTGCGGGTGCTCTGGCTTCCTCCCACAGTCCAAAGACGTGCAGGTTAGGTGGATTGACCATGATAAATTGCCCTTAGTGACCAAAAAAGGTGAGGAGGGGGTTATTGAGTTACGGGGATAGGGTGGAACTGAGGGCTTAAGTGGGTCGTTGCAGACTCGATGGCCCGAATGGCCTCCTTCTGCACTGTATGTTCTATGTAATTGAGGGAGAAATAAGAATTCCTGAGGAGTGAGGCCTTTGTATGCAGATACGGGCTTTTGTAAAGGAGACCTTCCCTATGTTCCCAGTGTTACCCCCTTCTTCTTTGCTAGAAGAGGTGTTGATGGTTGGGGATAGAGGGGGAAGTTATGTTGTCTATTTATGGGAACATTATGGAAGCAGGATCAGAATCCCTCGATGAGGTGAAGGACAAATGAGAGGAGGAATTGAGGGAGACGTTGGAGGAAGGGCTGTGGTGCGAAATTTTATGGAGGGTAAATGTATTGACCTAGTGTGCAAGGTTGGTACTAATACAATTGAAGGTAGTTCACAGAATACATTTGACGAGGTGGAAAATGAGCACCTGTTCGAAGGGGCACTGTGGCACAGTGGTTAGCACTGCTGCCCCACAGCTCGAAGGACCTGGGTTGAATTCAGGCCTTGGATTACTGTCTGTGTGGAGTTTGCAGTTTCTCCCCATGTCTACGGTGGTTTCCTCCAGGTGCTCCGGTTTTTTCCCACATTCTAACACGTGCAGGTTTGATGGACTGGCCATGATCAATTGTCCCTTCGTGTCCAAAAGGTTAGAGGTTAGGTTAGGTGGGGTTACTGTGTTAAGGGGATGGAGTGGGGGCCTAATCCTAGGAGGATACCCTTTCAGAGGGTGGGTACAGACTCGATGGGCTGAATGGCCTCCTTCTGCATTGTAGTGATTTGATAATTCTGTGCTATTTGTGAAAGATGCGGGTGGGGGCCAGCCAATCATGTGCACATGTTCTGGTTGTGCCTAAAACTGAGGAAATTCTGGGGCACCTTCCTTAGCACCATGTTGACAGTGTCGGGTGATTCACCCTGGGGATACACGGACTGCAACACGATGCAGTTAAATGATCAAGCATACACCAAACGTCGGCGTTGGTTCAATAGGGTTTATTGACCTTCAGTAACAAAGCACACAGCTGCTTGTGGGTTGACTCTCTACTACTCTAAGTAAACTAACATTGACTATCTAGACCAGGCTAGCTCTGATCCACGTGTAGAAGGTGTTGAATAATTTGTGCACCCTGACTGTCACTACAGTTGTCACCAGTGGAAAGAGGCAGAGTGCTGATGCCTCGTGTGTTTTATAGTTGGAAGCCCCCCTCTGGTGTTCTGTCTGGTGATTGGTCGTGTTCTGTTCTGTCTGTTGATTGGCTCACCTGGGTGTCTGTCACTGCCTGCTTTTACCTCATGATATGCATAGGTGCATATTATGGCAGACAGTGTTACAGTTGGGCCTACAACACAGTCCCCTGGGGGCCATATTCCATGTGTCGGACTTGCCGGAGCTCCAGACGGGGCGGGGGCAGGTGTCTTAGCATTTACCTCACTGGCGCCAAGGAGGCGGATCCTATTGGGTTGTGGGTCAGTTGCTCCACCCTTTGCCTCAGTATGGCTGGGAGACTTAATGGAGTTTCTAAGGCTAGAGAAGGTTGTATTTAACTTAAGAGGGAATGAGGAGGGGTTTCACAAGAGATGACGGGCGGGATTCTCTGACCACTGATGCCGAAATCGCGTTTGGCGATTGGCCGGAAAATCCCTTTTTACGCCGGAATCGGGCGTGGCGCTGTTTTTCTGATGCTCCACACGCTCAAAAACAGCATACTCGCGGAGGACGGCGCACGATGTCACCTGAGGCCCTCCTCCGATGCTCCACAGGCCACCGCTGTGCACATGCGCGGCCACGGACCTGCCCATTCTGCATCCGTATTGGCAGGTAAAGCCGGGGGCTTTATTTGGCGCGGCTGCTAGCCCCTCATCGGTCATGGAATCGATGAAGGTTCGGCGCCGCTTTTGGCTTCGTAAAACCCCAGCGAATTCTCCGTTTGACCATAAGACCAGAAGACATGGGAGCAGGAGTAAGGCCATTCGGCCCATCGAGTCCACTCCACCATTCAATTTTGGCTGATTTCAACTCCATTTACCCGCTCTCTCTCCATAGCCCTTAATTCCTCGAGAAATCAAGAATTTATCAACTTCTGTCTTAAAGACACTCAACGTCCCGGCCTCCACCGCCTTCTGTGGCAATGAATTCCACAGACCCACCACTCTCTGGCTGAAGAAATCTCTCCTCATCTCTGTTCTAAAATGACTCCCTTTTATTCTAAGGCTGTGCCCCCGGGTCCTAGTTTCCCATGCTAATGGAAACAACTTCCCCATGTCCACCCTATCTAAGCCATTCATTATCTTGTAAGTTTCTATTAGATCTCCCCTCAACCTCCTAAACTCCAATGAACATAATCCCAGGATCCTCAGACGTTCATCGTATGTTAGGCCTACCATTCCTGGGATCATACGTGTGAATCTCCGCTGGACCCGCTCCAGTGCCAGTATGTCCTTCCTGAGGTGTGGGGCCCAAAATTGCTCACAGTATTCTAAATGGGGCCTAACTAATGCTTTATAAAGCTTCAGAAGTACATCCCTGCTTTTATATTCCAAGCCTCTTGAGATAAATGACAACATTGCATTTGCTTTCTTAATTACGGACTCAACCTGCAAGTTTACCTTTAGAGAATCCTGGACTAGGACTCCCAAGTCCCTTTGCACTTCAGCATTATGAATTTTGTCACCGTTTAGAAAATAGTCCATGCCTCTATTCTTTTTTCCAAAGTGTAGGACCTCGCACTTGCCCACGTTGAATTTCATCAGCCATTTCTTGGACACTCTCCTAAACTGTCTAAATCTTTCTGCAGCCTCCCCACCTCTTCCATACTACCTGCCCCTCCACCTATCTTTGTATCATCGGCAAACTTAGCCAGAATGCCCCCAGTCCCGTCATCTAGATCGTTAATATATAAAGAGAACAGCTGTGGCCCCAACACTGAACCCTGTGGGACACCACTCGTCACCGGTTGCCATTCCGAAAAAGAACCTTTTATCCCAACTCTCTGCCTTCTGCCTGACAGCCAATCGTCAATCCATGTTAGTACCTTGCCTCAAATACCAGGGGCCTTATTTTACTCAGCAGTCTCCCGTGAGGCACCTTATCAAAGGCCTTTTGGAAGTCAAGATAGATAACATCCATTGGCTCTCCTTGGTCTAACCTATTTGTTATCTCTTCAAAGAACTCTAACAGGTTTGTCAGGCACGACCTCCCCTTACTAAATCCATGCTGACTTGTCCTAATCCGACCCTGCACTTCCAAGAATTTAGAAATCTCATCCTTAACAATGGATTCTAGAATCTTGCCAACAACCGAGGTTAGGCTAATTGGCCTATAATTTTCCATCTTTTTCCTTGTTCCCTTCTTGAACAGGGGGTTACAACAGCGATTTTCCAATCCTCTGGGACTTTCCCTGACTCCAGTGACTTTTGAAAGATCATAACTAACGCCTCCACTATTTCTTCAGCTATCTCCTTTAGAACTCTAGGATGTAGCCCATCTGGGCCCGGAGATTTATCAAATTTTAGACCTCTTAGTTTCTCTAGCAGTTTCTCCTTTGTGATGGCTACCATATTCAACTCTGCCCCCTGACTCTCCTGAGTTGTTGGGATATTACTGATGTCTTCTACTGTGAAGACTGACGCAAAGTACTTATTTAGTTCCTCAGCTATTTCCTTGTCTCCCATCACTAGATTACCAGCGTCATTTTGGAGCGGCCCAATGTCTACTTTTGCCTCCCGTTTGTTTTTAATGTATTTAAAGAAACTTTTACTATCATTCCTAATGTTACTGGCTAGCCTACCTTCATAATTGATCCTCTCTTTCCTTATTTCTCTCTTTGTTATCCTCTGTTTGTTTTTGTAGCCTTCCCAATCTTCTGACTTCCCACTACTCTTTGCCACATTATAGGCTCTCTCTTTTGCTTTGATGCATTCCCTAACTTCCTTTGTCAGCCATGGCTGCTTAATCCCCCCTCTGATAACCTTTCTTTTCTTTGGGATGAACCTCTGTACTGTGTCCTCAATTACTCCCAGAAACTCCTGCCATTGCTGTTCTACTGTCTTTCCCACTAGGCTCTGCTCCCAGTCGATTTTCGTCAGTTCTTCCCTCGTGCCCCTGTAGTTACCTTTATTTAACTATAACACCTTTACATCTGATTCTACCTTCTTTCTTTCAAATTGGAGATTGAATTCTACCATATTATGATCACTGCCTCCCATGTGTTCCCTTCCTTTAAGATCTTTAATCAAGTCTGGCTCATGTTCCCTCGTGGGTTCCATCACAAGCTGTTCCAAAAAGCCCTCCTGTAAACATTCAATGAATTCCCTTTCCTTGGGTCCACTGGCAGCATTGTTTACCCAGTCCACCTGCATATTAAAGTCCCCCATGATCACTGTGACCTTGCCTTTCTGCCATGCACTTTCTATTTTGCGGTGCATTTTGTGCCCCCGGTCCTGACCACTCTTAGGAGGCCTGTACATAACTCCCATTATGGTTGTTTTGCCTTTGTGGTTCCTCAACTCTACCCACACAGACTCCATATCATCTGACCCTATGTCGTTTAGTGCTATTGATTTAATTTCATTCCTAATTAACAAGGCAACCCCGCCCCCTCTGCCCACCTCTCTGTCTTTTCGATAGGTTGTGAATCCCTGGATGTTTAAATGCCAGTCCTGAACCCCCTGCAACCACGTCTCTGTGATGCCTACCACATCATACCTGCCAGTCACAATCTGGGCCACAAGCTCATCTACCTTGTTCCGTACACTGTGCGCATTTAAATATAGCACCTTTAATTCTCTATTGACCGCCCCTTTTTGTTTTCTTAGTGTGGTGGACCTTGGTTTACTGAGCCTTTCCATACACTGTGTCATATTTCGTGGGATGGGGACTATCGTCATCACTCCTGAGTTTTGTCTTTTCGTGCTTTTTTGTATTCCTAAGCAGCTACGCTTCCCACTGATTACTTCACCTCTTGGTTCCCTGACTTTCCCTTCCCCCCAATCTCTAGTTTAAAATCCTATTTACTCTTTTCGCCAGAACACTGGTCCCAGCTCGGTTCAGGTGGAGACCATCCCAACGGTATAGGTCCCCCCTGTCCCAAAACTGATGCCAGTGTCCCATGAAAAGGAACCCCTCTCTCCCACACCACTTTTTCAGCCACGTGTTAACCTCCCTTATTCTTGCCTCTCTATGCCAATTTGCACGTGGCTCGGGCAGTAATCCGGAGATTATGACCCTTGTTTTTTAATTTGAATCCTAGCTCTTTATAATCTCTAAACAGGTCCTCTTTTCTAGACTTGCCTATGTTGTTGGTACCGGCATGGACCACAACAACTGGATCCTCCTCCTCCCTCTCCAGTATCCTTTCAAGCCAGTCAGGAATGTCCCACACCCGAGCACCAGGCAGGCAGCATACCATGCGGGACTCTTTATCCTGCTCACAAAGGATACTATCTAGCCCCCTGATAATAGAATCCCCTACAACTACAACTTGCCTATTTACTCCCTCCCCTTGAATGGCCTGCTGAACCATGGTGCCTTGGTCAGCTGACTCATCCTTACTGCAGCCCTGTTCGCCATGCACACAGGGAGCAAGCGCCTCATACCTGTTGGACAGGGTCAAGGGCTGAGGCTCCTGAGTTCCTGACTGCTGGTTCCCTTTACCTGCCTGACTTGCAGTCACACCCTGCTGTCCCTGGCCACTGGCAGGATTTAAACTACTTACTCTGACAGGTGTGACTGCCTCCTGAAACACAGTGTCCAGGTAAGTCTCCCCATCCTGGATGTGCCTCAGTTTTTAAAGCTCAGAGCCCAGCTCATCAACTCTGAGCCGGAGCTCTTCGAGCAGCCAACACTTACTGCAGATGTGGTCGCTGCAGCTCGCAATGGGATCTGCCAGCTCCCACATCAAGCAGCTCAAGCACATCACCTGACCAGCCATCACTAATTAATTAATTAGTTTAATTTAAGTTTACGAGTTTAGCTGTGTTTTTTAAATTTGGGGCAGATTTGCTATCGACCAGTCAGATCACATCTTCCCTCTGATGTCACTTTTGGAAAACAAACCTGGAAAACAGGAAGTTACCGTTAGGTTTTTATACTCACACAGAGACTACTCCTCCTCCTCCGAATGGCTCCCGAAATTAGGCTTACTAAGTACGCTTTCTGTCTGTCTTTTATACAGACTTTAGGATGACTCACACTAAAACTTCAAAGAGAAGAATACAATGTGTACCTTTGTGCCCCTTAACAGGCCTCAGGTGACTGCCAGATAACTGCCTCTCAGCAATTAGGGTGGGGGCAGCTTCAGCCAATCAGACACTAATCTACACTGCACTTTTAACTGAAAAACAGCAAAATTAGATTCACCACTTACCTTTCCTGGTTACCTCACTGCACCATATTACCAAATTCTTACTCTGTCTGTGTCTCACTCACTCGGACTGTGTCTCCTTGACCTGCGCAATGCTTACTAAGTGCGCTTTCTGTCTGTCTTTTATACAGACTTTAGGATGACTCACACTATAACTTCAAAGAGAAGAATACAATGTGTACCTTTGTGCCCCTTAACAGGCCTCAGGTGACTGCCAGATAACTGCCTCTCAGCAATTAGGGTTGGGGCAGCTTCAGCCAATCAGACACTAATCTACACTGCACTTTTAACTGAAAAACAGCAAAATTAGATTCACCACTTACCTTTCCTGGTTACCTCACTGCACCATATTACCAAATTCTTACTCTGTCTGTGTCTCACTCACTCGGGCTGTGTCTCCTTGACCTGCGCAATGCTTACTAAGTGCGCTTTCTGTCTGTCTTTTATACAGACTTTAGGATGACTCACACTATAACTTCAAAGAGCAGAATACAATGTGTACCTTTGTGCCCCTTAACAGGCCTCAGGTGACTGCCAGATAACTGCCTCTCAGCAATTAGGGTGGGGGCAGCTTCAGCCAATCAGACACTAATCTACACTGCACTTTTAACTGAAAAACAGCAAAATTAGATTAACCACTTACCTTTCCTGGTTACCTCACTGCACCAAATTACCAAATTCTCACTCTGTCTGTGTCTCACTCACTCAGGCTGTGTCTCCTTGACCTGCGCAATGCTTCACTTAGCCGCTGAAACGGAGAATCCAGCCCGACATCCATTCATATCTCGCTTCAAGGAATTAGCCTCCATCAGCATCTAAAAGGGAGGGGGGATAATTAGTTGATGAATAGTTTTTGGGTTGAGGGAGGGATTGTTAAATGTCAGATAAATATGTGTAATGTAAATTATGTGGAAAAATTTGAAAAAGTTAATAAAGTTATTTCTAAAAATGAAATAGGAGCATTCAGGACCAACCTTTGATCCTCGGAGATTGGTGGGAAGAGAAGAAGCTCTCAATGAATGTGGATAGATCCCAGATTGTTCTGTTTTATATAAATTGGCATAAAAAGCCATAAATGCTTTGTTGATATCCTCTGTTTTAATCATTCTATTCCCCTTGGAATCTAGCACAGAAGGAAAAGTCTTGGAGTCAGTCCTTTCCC
This sequence comes from Scyliorhinus torazame, assembly GCF_047496885.1. Lineage (NCBI taxonomy): Eukaryota > Metazoa > Chordata > Chondrichthyes > Carcharhiniformes > Scyliorhinidae > Scyliorhinus > Scyliorhinus torazame. The sequence continues at coordinate 165,024,233 of NC_092709.1, read as the reverse complement.
TAGTAAGAAAGGCTAGGTATCTACTCTGTTTCCAAATTCATATAACTTCTGTTTTGCAAACTTTAACCTCCTCTCAGCCCGCTAAGTCAGCAAGGAGTCCAGTGCCGTATGAATCGCAGTAACTTCTTGCAGCAATGAACGATTAGGACTCCTGCCATGCTTGCTCTCTACTTCGGTTAATTTTATTTCTAACTGGTGTTGCCACTCCAGCATTCTACGCCTTTTGTTGACTGTACATGCAATGACCAAATGCCTAGCATAAGCCTTGCAGATTCCCCACAGGATAGACGGGCTTACATTAGAGAGGGAATTGACCTACTCTCCATTCCATGCAACATCCTGGTAAATCTCCTTTGCACCTTTTCCAAAGCTTCCACATCCTTCCTAAAATGAGGCGACCAGAACTGTACACAGTACTCGTTCCGCTCAACGAAAAGAGACTGGTGAATAGCGGAAGTGGCAGAAAACAACAACTGTGCCAGGCGCCACACAGTTTGCGATGCAACCGGCCCACTACCGTACGCAAAATCGTGATCTCACCGGAACATGGCGAGAAACCATTTATCACCACTTCAGCCCCATTTCCACACAATTAACGAGAGCCTACCCATAACCCCATGACAAGGTGCCGCAAACATAGAAAATACAGCACAGAACAGGCCCTTCGGCCCACGATGTTGTGCCGAACCTTTGTCCTAGATTAATCATAGATTATCATTGAATTTACAGTGCAGAAGGAGGCCATTCGGCCCAATGAGTCTGCACCGGCTCTTGGAAAGAGCACCCTACCCAAAGTCAACACCTCCGCCCAACACTAAGGGCAATTTTGGACACTAAGGGCAATTTATCATGGCCAATCCACCTAACCTGCACATCTTTGGACTGTGTGAGGAAACCGGAGCACCCGGAGGAAACCCACGCAGGCACGGGGAGGATGTGCAGACTCCGCACAGACAGTGACCCAAGCCGGAATCGAACCTGGGACCCTGGAGCTGTGAAGCAATTGTGCTATCCACAATGCTACCGTGCTGCCCTTAAGAACAAATTAATCTACACTATATAATTTTACCGTAATCCATGTACCTATCCAATAGCTGCTTGAAGGTCCCTAATGTTTCCGACTCAACTACTTCCACAGGCAGTGCATTCCATGCCCCCACTACTCTCTGGGTAAAGAAACTACCTCTGACATCCCCCCTATATCTTCCACCATTCACCTTAAATTTATGTCCCCTTGTAATGGTTTGTTCCACCCGGGGAAAAAGTCTCTGACTGTCTACTCTATCTATTCCTCTGATCATCTTATAAACCTCTATCAAGTCGCCCCTCATCCTTCTCCGTTCTAATGAGAAAAGGCCTAGCACCCTCCACCTTTCCTCATAAGACCTACTCTCCATTCCATGCAACATCCTGGTAAATCTCCTTTGCACCTTTTCCAAAGCTTCCACATCCTTCCTAAAATGAGGCGACCAGAACTGTAGACAGTACTCCAAATGTGGCCTTACCAAAGTTTTGTACAGCTGCATCATCACTTCACGGCTCTTAAATTCAAACCCTCTGTTAATGAACGCCAGCACACCATAGGCCTTCTTCACAGCTCTATCCACTTGAGTGGCAACTTTCAACGATGTATGAACATAGACCCCAAGATCTCTCTGCTCCTCCACATTGCCAAGAACTCTACCGTTAACCCTGTATTCCGCATTCATATTTGTCCTTCGGACAACCTCACACTTTTCAGGGTTAAACTCCATCTGCCACTTCTCAGCCCAGCTCTGCATCCTATCTATGTCTCTTTGCAGCCAACAACAGCCCTCCTTACTATCCACAACTCCACCAATCTTCGTATCGTCTGCAAATTTACTGACCCACCCTTCAACTCCCTCATCCAAGTCATTAATGAAAATCACAAACAGCAGAAGACCGAGAACTGATCCCTGCGGTACGCCACTGGTAACTGGGATCCAGGCTGAATATTTGCCATCCACCACCAGTCTCTGACTTCTATCGGTTAGCCAGTTTGTTATCCAACTGGCCAAATTTCCCACTATCCCATGCCTCCTTACTTTCTGCAGAAGCCTACCATGGGGAACCTGATCAAATGCCTTACTAAAATCCATGTACATAACATCCACTGCTTTACCTTCATCCACATGCTTGGTCACCTCCTCAAAGAATTCAGTAAGGCAAGACCTGCCCCTCACAAATCCGTGCTGACTATCCCTAATCAAGCAGTGTCTTTCCTGATGCTCAGAAATCCTATCCTTCAGTACCCTTTCCATGACTTTGCCTACCACCGAAGTAAGACTAACTGGCCTGTAATTCCCAGGGTTATCCCTCGTCCCTTTTTTGAACAGGGGCACGATATTCGCCACTCTCCAATCCCCTGGAACCACCCCTTTTGACAGTGAGGACGAAAAGATCGTTGCCAACGGCTCTGCAATTTCATCTCTTGCTTCCCATAGAATCCTTGGACATATCCCGTCAGGCCCAGGGGACTTGTCTATCCTCAATTTTTTCAAATGCCCAACACATCTTCCTTCTTAACAAGTATTTCCTCAAGCTTACCAGTCTGTTTCACACTGTCCTCTCCAACAATATGGCCCCTCTCATTTGTAAATACAGAAGAAAAGTACTCGTTCAAGACCTCTCCTATCTCTTCAGACTCAATACACAATCTCCTGCTACTGTCCTTGATCGGACCTACCCTCGCTCTAGTCAATCTCATATTTCTCACATATGTGTAAAAGGCCTTGGGGTTTTCCTTGATCCTACCCGCCAAAGATTGTTCATGCCCTCTCTTAGCTCTCCTAATCCCTTTCTTCAATTCCCTCCTGGCTATCTTGTATCCCTCCAACGCCCTGTCTGAACCTTGTTTCCTCAGCCTTACATAAGTCTCCTTTTTCCTATTAACAAGACATTCAACCTCTCTTGTCAACCATGGTTCCCTCACTCGACCATCTCTTCCCTGCCTGACAGGGACATACATATCAAGGACACGTAGTACCTGTTCCTTGAACAAGTTCCATATTTCACTTGTGTCCTTCCCTGACAGCCTATGTTCCCAACTTATGCACTTCAATTCTTGCCTGACAACATCGTATTTACCCTTCCCCCAATTGTAAACCTTGCCCTGTTGCACGCACCTATCCCTCTCCATTACTAAAGTGAAAGTCACAGAATTGTGGTCACTATCTCCAAAATTCTCCCCCACTAACAAATCTATCACTTGCCCTGGTTCATTACCAAGTACTAAATCCAATATTGCCCCTCCTCTGGTTGGACAATCTACATACTGTGTTAGAAAAGCTTCCTGGACACACTGCACAAACACCACCCCATCCAAACTATTTGATCTAAAGAGTTTCCACTCAATGTTTGGGAAGTTAAAGTCACCCATGACTACTACCCTGTGACTTCTGCACCTTTCCAAAATCTGTTTCCCAATCTGTTCCTCCACATCTCTGCTACTATTGGGGGGCCTATAGAAAACTCCTAACAAGGTGACTGCTCCTTTCCTATTTCTGACTTCACCCATACTACCTCAGTAGGCTGATACTCCTCGAACTGCCTTTCTGCAGCTGTTATACTATCTCTAATTAACAATGCCACCCCCCCACCTCTTTTACCACCCTCCCTAATCTTATTGAAACATCTATAACCAGGGACCTCCAACAACCATTTCTGCCCCACTTCTATCCAAGTTTCCGTGATGGCCACCACATTGTAGTCCCAAGTACCGATCCATGCCTTAAGTTCACCCACCTTATTCCTGATGTTTCTTGCGTTGAAGTATACACACTTCAACCCATCTCTGTGCCTGCAAGTACTCTCCTTTGTCAGTGTTCCCTTCCCCACTGTCTCATTACACGCTTTGGCGTCCTGAATATCGGCTACCTTAGTTGCTGGACTACAAATCCGGTTCCCATTCCCCTGCCAAATTAGTTTAAACCCTCCTGAAGAGTATTGGAAAACCTCCCACCCAGGATATTGGTGCCCCTCTGGTTCAGATGCAACCCGTCCTGCTTGTACAGGTCCCACCTTCCCCAGAATGCGCTCCAATTATCCAAATACCTGAAGCCCTCCCTCCTACACCATTCCTGCAGCCACGTGTTCAGCTGCACTCTCTCCCTATTCCGAGCCTCGCTATCACGTGGCACCGGCAACAAACCAGAGATGACAACTCTGTCCTGGCTTTTAACTTCCAGCCTAACTCCCTAAACTCGTTTATTACCTCCACACCCCTTTTCCTACCTACGTCGTTGGTACCAATGTGCACCACGACTTCTGGCTGCTCCCCCTCCCCCTTAAGGATCCTGAAGACACGATCCGAGACATCCCTGGCCCTGGCACCCGGGAGGCAACATACCTTCCGGGAGTCTCGCTCGCGACCACAGAATCTCTTATCTATTCCCCTAACCATTGAATCTCCGACAACTATTGCTTTTCTATTCTCCCCCTTTCCCTTCTGAGCCCCAGAGCCAGACTCAGTGCCAGAGACCTGGCCGCTAGGGCCTTCCCCCGGTACGTCATCCCCCCCCCTAACAGCATCCAAAACGGTATACTTGTTTTGAAGGGAAACGGCCACAAGGGATCCCTGCACTGTCTGCCTGTTTTGTTTTTTGCCTCTGACTGTAACCCAGCTATTCTTGTCCTGTATCTTGGGTGTGGTTACCTCCCTGTAACTCTTCTCTATCACCCCCTCTGCCTCCCGGATGATCCGAAGTTCATCCAGCTTCAGCTCCAGTTCCCTAACACAGTCTTTGAGGAGCTGGAGTTGGGTGCACTTCCCGCAGGTATAGTCAGCGGGGACACCGGTGGTATCCCTCACCACCCACATCCTACAGGAGGAGCATGCAACTGGCCTAGCCTCCATCCCCTCTTACCTTACAGAATATAGCTGCCCTGTGGACCAACTAGATCTCCGCCCTCCGACTCTGCTCCCTGTCAGCTGCACTCTCTGTAAACTCCTGGCTCTCTTCTCACTCTTTGCAGAACTGTAGGAAATGAAATGAAAGGAGCACCTTACTCCCTCCTCACCTAACTCCCTCAGTCACCAAACTCTCACTATAGCACTCAATGCACCACATTCAGCACTCCCTCAGTCACCAAACTCTCACTATAGCACTCAAATGCACCAAATTCAGCACTCCCTCAGTCACCAAACTCTCACTATAGCACTCAAATGCACCACATTCAGCACTCTCTCAGTCACCAAACTCTCACTATAGCACTCAAATGCACCAAATTTAGCACTCAGTGCAAACAAAGTCTGCACTGTAGGTGGATCACTTTTATACTGTGAATCTAGCCTCTGAAAACTGGCCTAATCCAATTAACTAATTAACAAGCTCCAGCTGCAAGTGCCTACAAGTAGAAGCTTTGTTTAAAGCTGATTGAAAATTCACCTTTTTCTAAACCAAACAGCAACTTTTAAGTTAATTAACTAAATAAAAGAAAGACTAGACTTTAGATAAAAATGAAGCCTTATACTCCCTCAGTCACCAAACTCTCACTATAGCACTCAAATGCACCAAATTCAGCACTCAGCAAAGGAGACTGTTAAATAAGTTAAGAGCTCATGGTGTTCAGGGTAAGATCCTGGCATGGATAGAGGATTGCCTGACTGGCAGAAGGCAGAGAGTGGGGATAAAGGGGTCTTTTTCAGGATGACAGCCGGTGACGAGTGGTGTGCCTCAGGGGCCTGTGCTGGGACCACAACTTTTTACAATATACATTAATGATCTGGAAGAAGGTTCTGAAGGCACTGTTGCTAAGTTTGCAGATGATACAAAGATCTGTAGAGCGATAGGTAGTATTGAGGAAGCAAGGGGGCTGCAGAAGGACTTGGACAAGCTAGGAGAGTGGGCAATGAAGTGGCAAATGAAATACAATGCGGAAAAGTGTGAGATTATGCACTTTGGAAGGAGGAATTTAGGCATAGATTATTTTCTAAATGGGGAAATGCTTCAGAAAGCAGAAGCACAAAGGGACTTGGGAGTCCTTGTTCACGATTCTCTTAAGGTTAATGTGCAGGTTCAGTCGAATGTTGGGTTACGGGGATAGGGTGGAAGTGGGGGCTTAAGTGGGTCGGTGCAGATTCGATGGGCCGAATGGCCTCCTTCTGCACTGTATGTTCTATGTAAGAAGGCAAATGCAATGTTAGCATTCATGTCAAGAGTGCAAGAATACAAGACCAGGGATGTACTTCTGAGGCTGTATAACTTCTGGTCAGACACCATTTGGAGTATTGTGAGCAGTTTTGGGCCCCATATCGAAGGAAGGATGTGCTGGCCTTGGAAAGGGTCCAGAGGATGTTCACAAGAATGATCCCTGGAATGAAGAACTTGTCGTATGAGGAACTTTTGAGGACTCTGGGACTGTACTCGTTGGAGTTTAGAAGGATGAGAGGGGATCTTATTGAAACTTACAAGATACTGCGAGGCCTGGATAGAGTGGATGTGGAGAGGACGTTTCCACTTATAGGAAAAACTAGAACCAGAGGACACCATCTCAGACTAAACGGACGATCCTTCAAAACAGAGATGAGGAGGAATTTCTTCAGCCAGAGGGTGGTGAATCTGTGGAACTCTTTACCGCAGAAGGCTGTGGAGGCCAATTCACTGAGTGTCTTTAAGACAGAGATAGATGGGTTCTTGATTAATAAGGGGATCAGGGGTTATGGGGAGAAGGCAGGAGAAAGGGGATGAGAAAATATCAGCCATGATTGAATGGCAGAGCAGACTCGATGGGCCAAGTGGCCTAATTATGCTCCTATGTCTTATGGTCTAACCAATGACCTCCCGTCATTCATTGGCCTCCCCAGCACACCTTTTGAAAATCATGAACCTGGTGGAAGAGCTTCTGTGTGGACCCGAGGAGGTGAGTAACCATCTTTGCGCAAAGGCAAAGAATCCAGGGGCGCTGGACGTGCCACCCCAGTGCTCGGTTGGGGGCGGGGACCTCGGCTGGGGAACCCTCCACAGAGGTGGGCCGCCATGGGAGGGTGGGGAGGGGATGCTGGGGAGGCAACCTGGGGGCAACCACACACGGCACCACCATACCAACCCCTGGAAAGTGTGTACCTGTTCCGAGGGTAACACTTGTCGCTGCCTGACTGCCCCACCGACCACCCATCACCTCCATCGACTGCCGAGGCCTCTGGCTGTAATGCTGAAGGGTGTCACTAATAGGAAATTGGCAATCGTGGTTAAATGAACATTTCACACAACCCAAGTGAATCCCTGTGGGTGTGAGGTCATGTGGCATGTGGGAGTCATAGCTTAGCATCTGAATCACACCTTGATGCATGGACACTGTGCGTGTACACTGCAGGAGGCAACACCACATACTCAGAAGCCAACATCCGAACACCCAGGGAATGACAGCTCTGGGGACATGTCCACGGCCGGAGGGAGGTGAGTGCCACGGGGAGGGGGAGATACCTGGAGAGATGGGCCAAGGGTTCGGAGGTAATCCCGCATTGGAAGGCGACACGGTGGCACAGTGGTTAGTACTGCTACCTCACAGCTCCAAAGTCCTAGGTTTAATTCCGGCCTCTGGTGACTGGAGTTTTCATATTCTCCACCTATCTGAATGAGTTTCCTCCGGTTTCCTCCCACTGTCCAAAGATGTGCAGGTTAGGTGGATTGGCCATACTAAATTGCCTCTTAGTGTCCAAAAGGTTAGGTAGTGTTACTGAGTTACGGGGATAGGGTGGAGGCGTAGGGAGAGTGCTCTTTCCAAGGGCCAGTGCAGACTCGATGGGCCGATTGGCCTCCTTCTGCATTGTAAATTCTATGATTCTATGACAGAGGCATCATACTTGAAGGGAGTGGATGCTCCTGTGGGGGCAGAAAGGTTTTGGGGCGGAAGAGGGGGCATTTGGGTGGGAGTTATTGCTGCCTACTCATTCGTGCTACTCGGTGTGGGTGATTGACCTTCCTCTTGCACAGGAGGCCAGCCCTCCTGGTCACACTTCCCGAGTTCACCTCGTCCCAGGCGTCACTGGCCGCCCTGTGGCTGACCCTCCTGGACCCTCGGGGGAACAGGCATCCTCTACAGCGTATAGCAGTCTCCCCTGGTCAGCGTCCCCAAATCTTGGGGCTGGTCTCCTTGGCGCCATTGTTGCGAGCTGGCTGGGGCTGGCTGAGCAAGTGCAGCTTACGTGCTGCTAGACCTTGTTAGCGAGGGGGCTGGCGAGTGTGGTGCCACCGATTCAGCTGGCGGGCCTCCATTTGCGGCGAGACACCCGTGAGGCCTCGTTAATTGGTCCAATTAACGTTGAATAGCGTTGCTGGGCCGAGCGCCGGGAAGCTCGCGGCAATTCCCGTTCACACAATACTTGGAAATCTTTCTGGAGAATTGCGCCCTTAGTCATTTTGAGGGTGATTTCTGCCCAAAATCTTTTTTATTTAAGCGGATGATGTACTCCTTGAACATTCCAGGAGCAAATTTTTCAAATACCTACACCCATTTTTAAAAAACATGCAAGAGATGTGGGTGTTGCTGGCTGGGCCAGCCTTTATTGCCTATCCGTATTTGCTCTGGCTTGCTAGACCACTTAAGAGTCAACCATATTGCTGTAGGTCTGGAGTCACATATAGGCCAGACGAGGTAAGGATGACAGATTTCCTTCCCTCAAGGACATTAGTGAACCAGATGGGTTTTTATGACAATTAACAATGGTTTCATAGTAATTATGAGACTTTTCCATTCTGTATATAAAAAAAACTGTGATTCAAATTTCACCACCTGTTGTGATGGAATTCAAACCTGGGTCCCCAGAGCATTACTCTGGTTATCTAGATTATTAGTCTAGTGACAATACCACTACACCACTGCCTCAATCAGCCAGAGAAAATGTCAGATAAGATTTTCACGGCATGTTCAGGCATGCACCAAAACATACCTTCCTAAACTCCTTCTGCCCTTGTTGGCATTCTTGGCACCGACCTACCAATGCCGCTATGTCTGTGTTTAGGCCCGGCCACCAGACATAGCTTCTGGCCAGCATCTTCATTTTTGAGACTCCAGGGTGCTCATGATGTAGTTAAGTCAGTATGGCTCGACGGCCTTGACTTGGAACTATTACTCGAGCCCCCCATAGCAGCATCCCATCTTCCATGATGATCTGCTCTCTTCTGCTCCAGTGTGGGTGCAATTCCATCTCCCCAGTTAGCACCATGTGTTTTATTTTTGAGAAAACCGTATCCCTTTGGGCCATAAACGAATGTTTTGTGCGGCCACTGGAAGGATGTCCAGGAAATGTAACGTCATTGACGTTTCCTCTATTTTGGGTACTAATGGCGGAGCATCCGGTAATGGCAGCCTGCTTAGTGCATTGGCGTTTGCCACCTGGGCTCCTGGCCAATGCTCCAGTTGATACTGGTACGCCTCCAGTAGTAGGGCTCAGCGTTGAATCCGGGCCGAAGCTATTGGTGGTATTGCTTTGTCTTCTTTCAACAAACCCAGCAATGGCTTGTGGTCTGTAATTCTAATGAATTTCCGCCTGTACAAGTACTGGTGAAATTTCTTCACCGCGTAGATCACAGCCAGTCCTTCCTTTTAGATTTGGGCATACTTTTGTTCTGCTGCTGCCAGCGTTCTGGAAGCAAACACTACAGGTTGTTCCTGTCCGTTTTGCCCTCTGTGTGCCAAAACTTCACCAACGCCATATGGAGGCGCGTCGCACGTGAGCACCAATTCTTTCCTGGGATCGTAGTGTGCCAAGACGTTCTCGAGGAAAGCTGTTCTTTTATCTTCTTGAAAGCTCTGTCTTGGCGGGCGGACCACTCCCAGGCTTGCCCCTTTTTTAGTAATTGGTGTAGGGGGTCCAAGATGGAAGCTCTGTTCTGTATGAACTTTCCATAATATGTCACCAGTCCTAAAAAAGACCTTAACTCCTGGATTGTGGTGGGGGTTGGGGCATCTTTAATCGCCCTCACCCGATCCTCCAAAGGGTGTAGACCTGATTTGTCAACCTTGTACCCCAGATAGGTTACTTGAGGTGCTAGGAAAACACATTTCTCCCTCTTTAGGCGCAAGCCTGCTGCTGAAAACCTCTTAAGGACTGGTTTTGCAGGTGTTCTGCCTTTGTTTTTCCTGTAATGAGGACGTCACCCAGGTAAATGGTGACTTGTGGTAGCCCTTGCAATATATTCTCCATTGTCCTCTGGAATATCGCACAAGCTGACGATACCCCGAAGGGTAATCTTGTATACTGAAAAAGGCCCTTCAGGGTGCTTATCGTTGAGAATGTTTGGGACTCTTCATCCAGCTTCAGCCGTAGATATTCGCGGCTCATATCCAGCTTTGAGAATAGGAGTCCTCCAGCCAGCTTTGCATACAAATCCTCAATCCAGGGATTTGGGGATTTGTCCAGTTGTGAGTAGCGATCAATCGTTTGTTTTAAATCTCCACAAAGGCGGACAGAGCCGACCGACTTAAGGATAGGCACCACGGGTGCCGCCCACTCTGCAAACTGGACCGGTTTTATTTCCATATCGACTTTCTACCTTAATGCGAAGGGTACTGGTCGGGCCTTGTAGAATTTTGGGACTGCCTCTGGATCTGCATGCAATGTCACCTTTGCTCCCTTTATTGTTCCAAGCCCTTCTTGGAAAACCTCTGGGTATTTGCGCAGGAGTTCGCTCAGGCGGCCATTTTCCAGCTAAAACTTTTTTACCCAATCCAGCTGGATCTCTTTTAGCCAGTTTCGTCCCAATAAGCTTGGCCCCACACTTTCACTATCATTAAAGATATCCTAACCAGTTGCTCTCCATAAGCCACGTTACATGCGTTGTGCCCAACACTCTCAGTGGTTCCCCTGTGTATGTCCTCAGTTTTGCCGAGGTCCTGGTTAGAAATAAGGGTTGGAGTCCAGTGCGAATTTTATTGAATACTGTTTCCCCTATCACTGATACGGCTGCTCCAGTGTCGACTTCCATCAGTGTGGGACGTCCATTCAACCTTATGGATAATTTAATGGGTTTTGATTTCAACATCGTTACACAATTAGTTGTTCCTCGTCGGAGGTAGGTGGGGCTTCTAGGGTATGCATTCTCCTGTACCCCGGCCTACTTGACCTTCTCCAAGATGATGGTTTTGGGCTTCGATTTCTCCTTTCTGGCTCCGATCTCTGGCAATAACTACAATATTTTGCCGGGCGAAAGGCTTCAGGGGTTGCCGTCTGTCTGGAACTAATTTCCCTTGCTTGGGAGGGCTTCTGCGAGTGGGCCTGGTTAACTTAGTATCCGAGTCATTCCTGAGGGTGGCTATGCAGTTGCCTAACCCCCAGCGGTAGTCCCTGAACTCAGTTTCACTGGTATGGGCGTCTACCTCCATCGGAGTACCCTGTAATTCATGCCCTCCGCTTCCGCTTTTTCTAAGGACAAAGCCAGCTGCAATGCTTGCTTGCAATTCAGCTCGGCCTCGGCTAACAGACGTTTCTGTATTGCTAAATTATTTATTCCACATACCAAACAGTCTTTGAGCATCTCATGTGACGTCAGGACAAATTCGCAAGCCTCTGTTAATCACCTTAATCTTGTTAAACAGTTTGTAACTGACTCCCCAGTGTCTCGGAATACTGAGTAAAACCGGTACGTTTGCAGGATCAGAGGTGGCTTAGGGTCATAGTACTCTTTTACTAAGTCCATCAATTCCTGGAAAGTTTTCCTGTCCGGTGCCTCCGGAAAAGTGAGACTGCACAGAATGGCAAAGGCTGCTGGCCCACACGCGGTCAGCAGAATGACACGTTGATTTTCATCCGGAATTATATCGTTTGCTCTAAAGAAGTACTTCATCCGCTCTACATATTGGGCAAATTCTTCCACTGCAGGGTCAAAAGAGTCCAACTTTCTGAATAAAGGCATTTTGCCTGTCAGTGGCTTACCCTCAATATACGGCAGCTGCCGATGAGCAGGTTTCTTCGGGTCATTACGTTTTCCTCGTTGCCACTGTAATAAGTCCACGGAGGCAGAAGTCCCGTCACCAGAATTCCTTTTATTTACAAACCCATTAGCTGAACAACCATGACCATTCAGTCTGCTGTCTACATCGGGAGTGCAGAGGATCTGACACTCCCTGTTATATACACAGAAAGGGATTCCCTGATTGGGCCTGTTATGGGAGAGGTGTTTTCAGAACCCCAAAATGTATCATGGAGTTCAACCAACCTCCCCTTTAATGGATTGTTGCTTTTGAAGAACACGGCTTGTTCCCACGGTGTGGTATTACAATTATGGACACGTGGTTTTTACCACAAAACAATGTTTATTCCATGAACTCAACTTAACCTTTTAAATAAACATTGGATCACTTAACACCCCTTACTTCAAAGATAACCCCAAAAATAATACAACACTAAATAATCCCTCAAAATGTTCCTTTAAACATCCACAAGACTTCACCTTTAACAACAGACATGAGGTTACATTAATATACTTACAGTCTTTGGATTTACAGACATCCACAGACCAGCTCTGTGTTTTTCTTCCTGCAACTCTTTTCAAAACACACAGATACCACCAGCTTTCTCCTCAAACTGGCTTTCTCCTTTCAAGCAGCTCTCAGCAAACCAGCCAGGCATTTTTCAGCTGCTCTCAGCAAAACACACAGACACGCCCAAGCTGCTCTCTCAAACTGAAACCAAAAGCAGAAGTGAGCTCAGCTCCCCCCAACCTCTGACATCACTTCAGTAATATGATCAGCTCCATTCCTTAAAGGTACATTGCTTAAACATCCATTTCTTAAAGGTACTCTCACATGACAGGCCACTAATCAGGGAACTCTTATTCTAATTGGCCAATATCAAAGGCCTGGCCTAAGTCATTACAGTTATTAAAATGAATAATTACTGACCGGGGTATTTGCTTGTCCCCAGACTTCAAAGACAGATACGATGTGCTGTTTCGAACTTAATATACCCAGTTTTCATATCTAGCTTAAGAAAATGTGGCAACCAGCTCTCAAACAATTTAATGGAGAGTTTACTCCTTCTGGCTGATGACCAGGATATTTTTCTTCCAGCTTCGGATATCCAGATTTCTGACATACCACGTAGCTGGTTTTCCAAGGATTGCAAATGGACTTCAATTGAGGAAGTTGCATTTTTGACAATTAGGATTCTCTCCTTCATTTCATCGAGCCTCTTACTAGTATTCTGCAGATTAATCTCATGAGCACTGATATTCTGCACCAACAATTCGAGTTTATTATCAATGACTTTAATAATATTTGGAGTCATCAGCTGTAATGCCTTCAAGAGTACCAGATCAAGAGCCCACTCGAGGATCAAGTCGCCATGTTGAGGAATCGGCTCCACCCCAGTTGCATCTGACTGTTCTCTTTTGTCGACAATTTGTTTAGGATTCCTCAGCATTTTGTCACAAACACATAGCAATGAATCTTCCAGGGACATACTATGGCGTACTCACTCCCAGATTAAGTAAACATGGGCCATGTAAGCAGGATAAATGAGAGGATTAAAGGATGAGTAGCACTAGAACCCATGGAGACGCTGCTATTTCCACACTTGCAATCCCATGTTCCCTGAAGTCTGGTTTTAACCACTCCTATTCCAGTGTCTAATTTGAAATTTGTTTTATGTCCATTGACTATAATATCTGCACTCCAATAGCTCCCATTTGAGCTTGTAATTTCTCACAATAATGGTACTTTTCTTCTTCAACTTCTTGAATGTTTTCATCTTCATGAATGGTACATGATGTTAGTTGTTTCTCCTTCATTGCTTTGCTAAGAGCTGTTTACTGTGACACACCTGTTTTAAAGCGGCCTCTCTTCTTGCCAGAATGGCACTCTGCATTTTTGGCGCAACATTCTTCACCAATGTAGTCTTTTCCTGCTAGACTGAGAACACTGAATAATGGCAGCTACTGTGCCCTCTTTGCTTTTTTCTTTGTTTGGAATTAACAGCATTGCTACTTCGATGTGCTACAAACTGAAGTGTATCAACTATTTTTGTTTGCAAATTGTTTTTCAACTGGAGTAAAAAAAAAATTCTGCCTTGACTTGTTAACTGCGGAGTCTTCTTTCAGGTTAAATCTTCCCTTGAGTGCAGAAAACCTAATATTGTCTCTTCTAAGACTCAAAACAATGAGATCCCAAAATTAATTTGACTTTCATGGCTCCATTTTTGCAATTCTCAGATAATCAATATAAACCAGTAATAAAATAATCTTTTTAAAAAAATGTATTTTATTACAAACATGTATCAAAACAGGTTACAGCAAATAAACACCCCGGGATACATACTTCCCAACAATCCACTGCACAGTCCGTACAAATTTGTCCCCTTTTTCACCCTCCTCTCCCTGCCCCCCACCCCACTGTGACGAACAGCTCCTCAAACACGGTCACAAACAACCCCACCTTTTCTCAAACGCGCCTGCTGAGCCCCTTAACTCACACTTTATCTTCTCTAACTGCAGGAAGTCGTACAGGTCACCCAACCAAGCTGCTACCCCCGGTGGCGGTGCCGACCGCCACTCCAACAAACACCGTTGCCGTGCAATCAGAGAAGCGAAGGCCACAACATCGGCCTTCCTCCTTTCCATGAGCTCCGGCTTCTCTGAAACACCAGATATTGCCACGAAAGGGTGCGGGTCCACCTCCTCCACTATCCTGGCTAAAACCGTGAACACTCCCGCAACCCCAAAACATGTGGGCATGATTCGCTGGCCCCCGCCCCCACCTCTCATACTCAACTGCTACCCCCTGAAAGAACCCACTTATTCTCGCCCGAGTCATGTGCACCCTATGTACCACCTTAAACTGTATCAGGCTCATCCTTGCACAAGAGGAGGTCCAGTTTACCTTACACAGTGCCTCACTCCATACTCTCCAATTGATCTCCCCTCCCAACTCCGGTTCCCATTTCTCCTTGATCTTCACCATCCGCTCACCTCCCTGCTCCCCCACCCACTTGGATATATCCCCAATTCTTCCCTCCCCTTCCACATCCGAAAGCAGCAGCCGCTCCAGCTGGGTGTATCCCGGCAACCTAGGAAACCCCCTCCAGACCTTTCGCGCAAAGGCCCTAACCTGCAGATACCGGAACTCACTACCCCTCGGCAACTCTACCCTCTCCCTTAACTCCTCCAGACTGGCGAACCCTTCCTCCAAATACATATCCCTCACCTTGACCACTTCCCTCCACCTTCTGTATACACTAACTATCCCCCCATCTCAAACCCATGATTCTCGCACAGCGGCATTAGCACTGACATTCCTTCAACCCTAAAATGCCTCCTCAGCTGATTCCATATCTTCACCTTGGAATGTACCAACGGGTTCCTACTCGGAGCCATTGGCAACACTGCCATCACCATAGCCCTCAAATAGACCCCATACAAGATTCCTTCTCCATCCTAACACACTTTACCCCTTTTCCTTCCCACCACTGCCACACCTTGTCCACATTCGCCGGACAATAATAATGAAGCACGTTCGGCAACGCCAACCCCCCCTGCTGTCACTGCCTCTGTAGCAGGGTCCTCCCCACCATCGGCACCTTCCCCACCCATACAAATTTCAAGATGATTGTGTCCACTTTCCGAAAAATGGCCTTTGGTATAAAGATCGGGAGAGCCTGAAAGAAAAACAAGAACCTCGGCAGAATATTCATTTTCACCACTTGGACGCTCCCCGCCAACGTTAAGTACAGTGTATCCCACCTCCTAAGATCCTCCCTGGCCTGCTCCATCAGCTTCGTTAAGCTCCACTTATGGAGCCCCATCCATTCCCTCGCTACCTGAATCCCCAAATACCTAAACCTATCCCTCGCTACGGTGAATGGCATCCCCCCTAAATTAGCAAGCTGCTCCAGCTCATTCTCTGAGAAAACCTCGCTTTTCCCTACATTCAGTTTGTACCCCGAGAACCCACCAAACCTCCCCAGCAGGCCCATAATCCTTCCCATAATCTCCAACGGATCCGAAACATACAGCAAGAGGTCACCGGCATAGAGCGACACCTGATGCTCCCTCTGTCCCCTCATAATCCCCCATGACTCTGCTGACCCCCTTCGAGCCATTGCCAACAGCTCTATGGCCAGCGCAAATAGCAATGGCGACAGTGGGCATCCCTGCCTCATGCCCCTGTGTAAGTCAAAGCTTCGTGAGCTCATATCATTCGTCCTCACCCTCGCCCTTGATGCCACATACAGAATCCGCACCAATGCCACAAATCTCGGTCCAAACCCAAACCTTCCCAAACCCTTGAACAAGACCGCACTCCACCTGATCAAATGCCTTCTCCGCGTCCATGGACACCACCACCTCCGGTACCGGAGCCCCCAATGGATTCATCACCACAATAAACAGCCGTCTTATTTTACCCACGAGCTGCCTGCCCTTCATGAAGCCTGTTTGATCTTCTGCAACCACCCCGGGACATACTCATCCATCCTCCCCACCAACAACTCAGCCAATACTTTCACATCCGTGTTCAAAAGTGATATGTGTCTATACAACCCACATTCCACCGGGTCCTTTCCTTTTTTGGGGATTAGTGTGATTACTGCCTGCGTCATCGTCTCCGGCAATCCCCCGTCTCCAGTGCTTCATTAAATGCCCCCAACAGGTGTGGTGCCTTGTCCGTCACAAATTCCTTATAAAATTCTGCTGGGTACCCATCCAGCTCATGGGCCTTCTCCGACTTCATACCCCTGAGAGTATCCAGCACCTCTCTCAGCCCCAGGGGCTCCTCCAATGCATGCCTCTTTGCTTACTCCACCTGGGGAAATTCCAGCTTGTCCAGAAATCATCCCATGTCCCCCTCCTCACCCCCCGCTCCACCTCGTAAAGTTCCTGGTAGTACTCCCGATGCGCTTCATTTATCTTCCCTGGCTCTGACACGACATCCCCAGCTCCAGTCCGTACTTTCACTATTTCCCTTGACGCAGCCTGCTTCCGCAGCTGGTGCGCCAGCATGAACTCATAGAATTTACAGTGCAGAAGGAGGCCATTCAGCCCATCGAGTCTGCACCGCCCCTTGGAAAGAGCACCACAGCTCCATACTATCCCCGTAACCCCACCTAATCCTTTTGGACACTAACGGCAATTTAGCATGGCCAATCCTAACCTGCACATCTTTGGTCTGTGGGAGGAAACCAGAACACCCGGAGGAAACCCACGCAGACACGGGGAGAATGTGCAGATTCCGCACAGACAGTGACCCAAGCTGGGAATCGAACCTGGGACCCTGGAGCTGTGAAGCAACAGTGCTAACCACTGTGCTACCGTGCCGCCCATATGCTGTGCTACCGTGCCGTGAGCATGCGGCTCGCCTTCTCCCCATACTCATATTGCACCTCTTGCCCTACGCAGTTACCCTCCCACCTTCCCCGTTGTCAGCCTGTCGAACTGCCCCTGCACCTTTTCCTCCTTTGCAATCGTTCCATGGTGGGCGCCCTCGAATATTCCCTGTCCACCTCCAATATCGGTCGAAAGAGGGTCATGGTCCTCCTTTCCCTATCCGCACAAACCTTAAACAAATAATTTCCCCCGGACTACTACCTTCAATACTTTCCAGAAAATGGCCGCCGACACCTCCCCATTCTGATTCATCTCCACATACTCCTTAATTGCCGCCCGCACCTTATCACAAAAACCTCCATCCGCCAACAACCCTGAGTCAAACCTCCACCGCGGCCTCTGCTCTCACCTCATTCTAAACCAAATCTCCAGCCAGTGGGGCGCATGGCCCAAGATAACTATCCCTCTGCCCCCTCCACCCCAAACAAAATCTCCCGACTCACCACAAAGTAATCAATCCTCAAATACACGTTATGGACGTGTGAAAAGTAGAAATATTCCCTTCCCCCGTATTCGGAAAACGCCATGGGTCCACCGTACCCATTCTCTCCATAAAACCCCCGCTCCCTCGCCATTCGTACCCTACCCGTCAACCTGGAGCTCGACCTTTCCACCCTCGGCTCCAGGACACAGTTAAAATCTCCTCCCATGATCAACTGGTGCGTTGCCAAATCTGGGATCACTGCCAGCAACCACCTCATAAAACCCACCTCATCCCAATTTGGGTCATATACATTTACCAACACCACCAGTGCCCTTTCCAATACCCCACTCACAATCAGATATCTCCCACCCGGATCCCTCACCTCCTTCGCACTCACAAATCCCATATTTTTACTCATTAAAATCGCCACCCCCCTCGATTTCAATTCAAACCCGAGTGAAAAACCTGCTCGACCCACCCCTTCCTTAACCTAACCTGGTCCTTCACACGGCTGTGCGTCTCCTGCAGAAAAACCACCCCGCTTTCAAGCTCCTGAGATGTGCGAACACCTGTGACCTATTAACTGGCCCATTCAGTCAGAAGACGTTCAACGTTATCAGTCTTACCGGAGGCTTATGCCTCCAACCCCCTCTACTTCCCCACTTAACTCCCGCCCCTTTAGTTTTACCCTATACCTAGCCCATCCCAGATGGCCCCTTTCTCCGCCCCTGATGACCCTGTCATCTCTCACCTCCTGCCACGTCGCAACAACCTCCCTCCTCCACTTCCTCCCTCCCCCTCTCCCCGGCCACCCCTCTCGGCCTTCTCCCCCACCACCTCACTTCCGTTCACCAGTATAACCAGCTAATGCGGCCGCTTCTGCCTAAAGGCACCTCCCAATGACCTCCCCTTCCCCTACCCCCCACTCCTCAGCTCAAGGAGGAAGGCTCCCTGATGACCTTACCCTTCCCCACCCAAACAAGGACTTCTCCTGAACTTCAGGCAGCCTTCACAAAAGCAAGCAAACAAATGTGAAACACAAACACTCCCATAAAACAGGGGGGGGTGGGAACATCCATCCTCACACACAAACTCTTCACCCCTACAACCCCTTACAATCTCAACATTAAATAGCAAACCCCCTGATGCACGATCAATGACCACTAAAGCGAGGTTGTAGTCCAACTGAAGGCTTTAATAAGCTAGATATTTCCCCCAGCAGCTCAGGTACAGAATGAAGGCTGCTGGTGCGGTACGGGATCTTATGCCCCGCCTAGCAGGGCGGAGCTACCATACATCTTGACCAATAGGAAGCATACAGTTTCCACCAATGGTGTTCCAGCAATACCAGGTACCGTAATACCTCTACTACCACCCCCCACCACCCCACCAAAAAAGATGAAAATCGCCCAATCCCTACCCCCACTTCAAACATGCTCCCAACCATTACAAAGTGCCAGCACCCAGTTCCCAAGCATTATCGCTCAGTTCTCCCCCAGTTTATGCTTCTTAATGAAGTCTTCGGCCACTTCTGGGTTTTTGATATTATACTCCCGACCTCCGAATGTTACCCATAATTTTGGCGGGTAGAGCACCCCATCCTGATCCTCCATCGATACAGCACCGCCTTGGCCTAGTTGAAGCCTCTCCGCCGCTTTGCCAACTCGGCTCTGATGTCCTGATAAATTCGGACACGATTCCCCTCCCAGTCGCAGGTACGCTTCTCCCTGACCCATCGCAGAATCTTCTCTTTTTCCACAAATTTGTGGAGTCTCACAATCACCGCCTGCGGTGGCTCCCCAGCCCTAGACTTCTGCCTCAGGGATATATGCGCTTAGTCCACTTCAGGCGCCTTATCCAGCACCCCTTCTGCCACCAACCCCGCCAACATCTTCGAAACGTACCTTGTGGCACTCACACCTTCCACTCCTTCAGGCAGGCCCACTATTCGCAGATTCTGCCTTCTCGAGGCATTCTCCTGCTCCTCCACCTTTGCCCTCAACGTTTTGCACCGGTCTCCTAGGATCCCCATCTCTGCCTCCAGAGCCACCACATGATCGCTGTGGTCTGAGATCACTCCTTCGATCTCCTGAATTTGAGATCCCTGCACCTCCAACACTTCTCCCCCCCGTTCCAGAGAACTCTTCAGGGGTGCCATAGCTACTTTGATGGCCTGTGAGCGATCCTCACGCATTTACTTCCTTTGCCGGCAAAATTGCTCTTTAATAAATGGCATAAGCTCCTCCATAGGGGGCTTTCCAGCTTGCATCAGCCCTTAACCTGCCACCTTGCTTAAACAGGCTGTTGCCGGAGTACAGTCCTGCTCCAACCATTGAGCCTGTTCTCTCACTGCTTTCTGGCCGGGTCTGATAGTCAGCAGATATACCACTCCCAGGGAAAACTACTCCTCCAACATTCACCTATGCCTTTTCATCAAAATTCCATTCAGTATCGGGTAAAAAGAACTCTTTTCTGTGCCTTTAAACAGGAGCTGCCCTGTGTGTGACCACTCACGTCATGGTCACAACCGGAAGTGTAATAAAATAATATGCTCTCTCCCGGTGTTTGGGTGTGCCAATTGAATTTTGCTCTCTCTATAATGGGTGTTTTTTCAAAGACTAAAATGAGTATCAAAGGCTTTCATAACTTCTTCATATATCACCGTTTCCTTGTTTATGCCCTCTCTGACCATTACATCATTGGCATTATTGCCTGTGGTATAGAGTCATAGATTATCATAGATTATCATAGAATTTACAGTGCAGAAGGAGGCCATTCGGCCCATCGAGTACAACACCTCCAGCCTATCCCCATAACTCAGTAACCCCACCCAACACTAAGGGCAATTTTGGACACTAAGGGCAATTTATCATGGCCAATCCACCTAACCTGCACATCTTTGGACTGTGGGAGGAAACCGGAGCACCCGGAGGAAACCCACGCACACACGGGGAGGACATGCAGACTCTGCACAGACAGCGACCCAAGCCGGAATCGAACCTGGGACCCTGGAGCTGTGAAGCAATTGTGCTATCCACAATGCTACCGTGCTGTCCTGTTCTTTGAAAGTCTTATTTGCTAGTCCTGATGCTGCTCTGTTTTTGGTAAATCTGCAGCACCAGTTCTGCCTCTTTTCGGCTTGATCCAGACCTTCCATTTGGTTGAAGAACTCTGGTAAAGCTACGACTTTTTCCATGTCTTCCTTCATAGTTGCCTTCTATGGAAGTCTATTAAAGATTTTGTCTCATTATCCTTGTCCTGCAGTGGTTTCTCTTGCTGCTTCTTCCAGTTGCTGGACTCTTCACTTGTTTCTCCTTTCAGCATGTTTTCTGCTGTTTCCATGTTGTTATCGTTGTGAGTCTTAGATGTGGTAGTTGCGGATCTGGATTTGCAGATAATGCTGGTGGCTTGGCTTTGGTAAGCGTTATCTTTTATTTAACATTAGACTAACTATGTACAATACAGGCTCAACATGAGGCGCGACATACAAGAAAATAAGAAATAGGAGCAGGGGTTCACCATTTGGCCTGTCGAGCCTGCTCCACCATTCCATACAATCATGGCTGATCTTGGGTTTAATTTCCACTTCCCTGCCTGACCCCATAACCCTTCAACACAAAAGAGAAAATGCTGGAAAATCTCAGCAGGTCTGGCAGCATCTGCAGGGAGAGAAAAGAGCCAACGTTTTGAGTCCAGGTGACCCTTTGTCAAAGCTAAAAGACATAGAAAGTGGGAGGTATTTATACTGTAGGGCGAGGGAATGAAAGATGAATCATAGCCACAGAAACCAAGGGAAAATAATGCTCATGGCAGTCCATAGAGAGAATAAAAGGTGTGAAAGACCAAATAGCAGAGAAACTAAAATCAGAGGGTAAAATCTGTGACAGATGATGGAGGAGGGAGGACATGTGTGGGAGAGAGGTAAAATGAGAAAGATGGGGGGAAGGGAGTAGCAAACAGGGAGAAAAGGTAAGGAAAGGGGGATAAGATAGGGGGAAAAATATATATAAAGAAAGACAAGAAAGAAACAAAAGGCAAGAGACAGTTAAAATGAAATGGAAGGTTAACAAAGGGGTTGAGGTGGGATACAGCTAATCATCTGAAGTTGTTGAATTCGATGTTGAAACCGGAAGGATGCAGCATGTCTAATCGGTAGATGGGATGCTGTTCCTTCAGTTTGCGTTGAGCTTCACTGGAACATTGCAGCAGGCAAGGGACAGACATGTTGGCATGGAGTAGGGTCTTGTGTTAAAATGGCAAGCAATGGGAAGGTCTGGGTCCTGAATGCACACAGACCGAAGATGCTCAGCAAAGCGATCACCCATCTCTGTTTAGTCTCTCCGATATAGAGGAGACCAGATAGGGAGCAGCGAATGCAATAGACCAAATTGAAAGAGATGCAAGTGAAATGCTGCTTAACTTGGAATGAATGTTTTGGGCCTGGGATGTTAAGCATTGAAAGGGTAAAGGGGCTGGTGTTACACCTTCTGTGATTGCATGGGAAGGTGCCATGGGTGATGGGAAAAGTGTTGGGTACGTTGGAGGAGTGGACTAGATTATCCCGGAGGGAATGGTCTCTGCGGAATGCTGACAGAGGGAGTGAAGGGAAGATGTGTTTGGTGGTGGCATCACACTGGAGTTGGCGAAAATGGCAGATAATTATGCTTTGTATACGGAGGCTGGTGGGGTGAAATGTGAGAATGAGAGGACTCTATCCTTGTTCTGGAGGGAAGGAAGGGAGGGTGATCGCTTTGCTGAGCACCTACGGTCTGTGCGCATTCAGGACCCTGATCTTCCCGTTGCTTGCCATTTTAACACAAGACCCTGCTCCCATGCCCACCTGTCAGTCCTTGGCCTGTTGCAATGTTCCAGTGAAGCTCAACTCAAACTGGAGGAATCACATCTCATCTTCCAGTTAGGTATGCTACAGCCTTCCGCTCTCAACATCGAATTCAACAACTGCAAATGATTAGCTCTACCCCACCTTGAGTCCTTTGTTTTCATTCCATTTCATTTAACTGTCTTTTACCTTTTCTTTCTTTCTTGTCTTTCTTTACATATATATGGCCCCCCCCACTCTATCCCCCAACTTATCTCCCTTTTCCTTAAATTTTATCCCCTTTGCTTCCCCCTTCTTCTCATTTTACCTCTCCCCCATCCATGTGCCCCCCTCCCCCATCGATGTCCCCCCCTCCCCCATCCATGTCCCCCCCTCCCCCATCCATGTCCCCCCTCCCCCATCCATGTCCCCCCCTCCCCATCCATGTCCCCCCATCCATGTCCCCCCCTCCCCCATCCATGTCCCCCCCTCCCCCATCCACTGGTTCTGTGCAGTCCGGTTCAAGATGTCGGTTGTAAGTGGTTGGAGATGACTGAACTGGTCAAGTCATTAACTGAGCTGGTCAAGTTATTAGCACTGCTGTCTCACAGCTCCAGGGACCCGGGTTCAACTCCGACTGTCTGTGTGGAGTTTGTACGTTCTCCCCGTGTCTGCGTGGCAGTATGATATGCTTTAAGATAATACTTGATTTAGACATGGGGTTGAAGTTTCTGGCCCTGCCTGCTGGCAGGATCATCCATCCTGCAGATGGTGACTGCCCCCCCCCCCCCCCCCCCCCCATGGCGGGTTCTCCAGCGATGTGGCCTGCGAACAACGCAAAATGCCATTGACATTGGCGGACTGTAAGTTCCCACCACTAGCCAATGACGAGCTGCCACCGGAAAACACGTGGCGGAGGGTTGGAAAATCCCACTCACAGACATGACAAATACAAGGATAATTGATTGGAATTTGAAGGGCTGAGACTAGAACTTGGGGAAAATACAATGGGCAACCATATTGGCAAACAATGATGAAGGACAGAAACATAATCAAAGACCCCTCCCATAGCGCCAGGTTCCCAGGTTTGATTCCCCGCTGGGTCACTGTCTGTGCAGAGTCTGCACGTCCTCCCCGTGTCTGTGTGGGTTTCCTCCGGGTGCGCCAGTTTCCTCCCACAGTCCAAAGACATGCAGGTTAGGTGGATTGGCCATGATAAATTGCCCTTAGTGACCAAAAGGTTAGGATGGGTTATTGGGTTCTGGGGATAGGGTGGAAGTAAGGGTTTAAGTGGGTCGGTGCAGACTCGATGGGCCGAATGGCCTCCTTCTGCACTGTATGTTCTATGTTCTATGATTTCATCTGGGTGTTCCAGTTTCCTCCCACCGTCCAAAGATGTGCAAATTAGGTCGATTGTCCATGCTAAATTGCCCTTTTAGTGTCCAAATGGTAAGGTGGAGTTATGGGGATAGATCGGGGGGGGTGGGCCTAGGTTAGGTGCTTCTTTGGAGTCGGTGCGGACTCGATGGGCCAAATGGTCTCCTTCTGCGCTGTAGGGATTCTATGATGACTTCTATGATGACATTTGTGAGATGTTAAGATGGTGGGTCTCAGTATCAGGGTCAAATGCATTGTCTTTTTTGGAAGGTGGTCTTGTCCCTTTTTTCTTGAGTTCCAGTTGTCGAGGTGTGTTCCCTGACGCTGGAGGCAGGGGGTAGGCTGGTCCTCCCTCCCAGGTCAACCACCTCACCTTCCCCGTTTGGGGGGATGCCCAGTCTGCGCACGCACCCCCCCACCCTCCTGGGATCTATTGCTATCCTTCATAGCCTTGTGCTTATGGCTTCTCTGGTACCCCCTGAGGGGATGTGTTGTTCATTGATCCCATGGTTTGTTGTTCTCCTCTTGGACCAGAGACCTGGTAGCTAGGGTCTTGCTTCCCCTTCTTACTCTTCAATCTTTTCTTAATTTTCTATGGGAGACCAGGGGCGAAATTCTCCGGTATCGGCGTGATGTCCGCCGACTGGCGCCCAAAACGGCGCAAATCAGTCGGGCATCGCGCCGCCCCAAAGGTGCGGAATGCTCCGCATCTTGGGGGGCCGAGCCTCAACCTTAAGGGGCTAGGCCCGCGCCGGACTAATTTCCGCCCTGCCAGCTGGCGGAAAAGGCCTTTGGTGCCCCGCCAGCTGGCGCGGAAATGACATCTCCGGGCGGCGCATGCGCGGGAGCGTTAGCGGCCGCTGGCGACATTCCCACACATGCGCAGTGGAGGGAATCTCCTCCGCCATGGTGGAGACCGTGGCGAAGGCGGAAGGAAAAGAATGCCCCCACGGCACAGTCCCGCCCGCGGATCGGTGGGCCCCGATCGCGGGCCAGGCCACCGTGGGGGCACCCCCCGGGGCCAGATCGCCCCGTGCCCCCCTCAGGACCCCGGTGCCCGCACGCGCCGCCTTGTCCCGCCGGTAAGGTAGGTGGTTTAATCTACGCCGGCGGGACAGGCATTCTAGCAGCGGGACTTCGGCCCATCCGGGCTGGAGAATCGCGGGGGGGGGGGGCCCGCCAACCGGCGAGGCGCGATTCCCGCCCCCGCCGAATATCCGGTGCCGGAGAATTCGGCAACCGGCGGGGGCGGGATTCACACCATCCCCCGGCGATTCTCCGACCCGCCAGGGGGCCGGAGAATCTCGCCCCCGGTCTTTAAGTCCTGAGATTTCTTTGGACATGTGGTACTCGCGTTATTGTCTTATATAGCTATGTGATGGTTGTCTGTTCTGCTCTGGTCCTGGAAGGGCGTTTGATTGCGTTGTGTCTGTCAGTCTAATTCCCACTTAGCTCTGAGGCTCTCGGGGTTTTTTTTATTCCTTTATTATTTCTGTTCTAAAGCTGTGGGTATGATGCAATCCTGTGTTGGGATTTTCTCCCCAACTCACCCAACCTTATTTGTTGCTATATTGGCAATGACTTTTGTTATGTGCTGCACCTGTTTTGCATTGATACCAATGACTGTTTTCTCTGTTTTCTTTATTTTTATGTGATTACTGTAAAAAAACTTGTAAATGTTAAGAAAAATACATTTAAAAAAGAAAGCAGACTCTAAAAGCTTTGATAAGTATATAAAACGCAAAATGATTAGTAAAACAAATGTCTTCAGCCCTTACTGTTCAAAACAGGAGAATTTATAATAGAGAACAAGGAAATGGCAGAACAATTAAACAACTAATTTAGTTCTATCTTCACCAAGGAAGACACAAAATAAATTCCCAGAAAAGCTAAAGAATTAAGGGTCTAATGAAAAGGAGGAATTGAGGAAATTAGAATTGCTGGAGAAATTAATGAGACTGAAAGTCAATAAATCCCGAGGACCTGGTAACCTACACCTCTGTGTATCAAAGAAGGTTGCCACGGAAGTAGTGGCTGCGTTGGTTATCAACTTCGAAAATTCTGTAGATTCTGGAACAGTCCCATCAGATTGGAGGGTGGCTCATGTAACCCCACTAGTTAAAAAAGGAGAGAGGGAGGAAATGGAATTGTAGCCCAGTTAGCCTAATATCAATAATGGAGAAAATGCTCGAGTCTATTATAAAGGATGCGATAACAGGACACTTCGAAAATTTCAACAGAATTATGCGAAGTCAGCATGGATTTATGAAAGGGAAATCATGTTTGACAAACCGACAGGAATTTTCTGAGGATACGGGGGAGACCATTTAGGTCAGAGATGAGGAAACATTTCTTCACCAAGAGAGTGGTGAGCCTGTGGAATTCGTTACCACAGGAAGTAGTTGAGGCCAATTACATTGTCAGCAGGATTCTCTGTTTCAGAAAGTGTTGATGCCAGGACTGAATTGGTGGATTTCTACGACAGCAAAATAAGCGCCATTCCCAGAGCAATTCATCCGCCATTAATGGGCTAGCATCGAAGGCACGTGGAACACGATTGATTCCAATGAAAAACTGAGCCTGACTCGTTGGAGTCAGGATTGACACTCCAGAGGCTGACAAGCTGCAGGCGCATATAAGCACACCACTCCCGATACACAATCATCATAGCCAACAATATAGCAGCAAGAAGAACAGCACCCTGATTCACAGATGCTGAACTGGAGACCCTGCTGGTGCAGTGGAGGAGAGGCGAGCCACCCTGTACCCTGGGGTGGGATGGAGGTTACCACCCCTCGCCTGCTCTTATTTTCTGTTTTTCTGTTACTTTATTGTGGTAGAAACAATGTTTTTTACCTGTTCACTCTTTATTGAATGCTCATGTTAGTGTCCAAATTTGTGCTCCCCATTCTGTGGAACATGGCTGAACTTGCAGGTTCTGCTGGCCCTCCCTTCTATGCATTGTAAAGGAGATTTTCCGAGATCACTCCCAGCAGGGATAATTGTCAATGAACTCAATACCTAAAGGAGTCTGCCCGGTAGCACCCTGAGATGGATATGTGTGGGCAGAACTGGTCTTGCTCTTTATTGAATTCCAGAAAGTTTTAATATAATAAGTATTCATGGAATGCAAATTTATTAAAGTAAGAACTCTTGTAAAGGCATGAGACCTAAACCTTCATTAAAATGCTGCTGACTTGGGGCGCAATCTCACGAAAACGTTTCTAAGTGTTATTTGTGTTGGATTTTGCTGGAATTTCTCCCCGGCTCTGTCAGTGGGTTGCCCGCCGCTACCTAACCACACACAGTCACTTTTTGGGGCCCTGGGGAGTTTCTCACTGGGCTAGCCCACGCTTCGAATTATTTTCATAACTGAGGAGCTGAAATCACTGACCAGGGCAGCTCCTCTGAGATCGGGCCACTATTTTGAAAGCTAAGTGTGCTTGTGGGTACCCCCCACCCTCCAACCCATGGGCAATGTCAGCCCCCACATACATAGACATTACCCCCCCCCCCCCCCTTCCCCCCAAGTGATGACGTCCGGCAATGGGGTCGCTGATGGCCCCCTCTTTTCAGGCCTTTCCACACTCCCTTCCAGGATCCCCAAACTTCCAGAGGCCTTCATATCTGCCCTGCACCCCTCCCACCCTTCATACCCTCCTTTCACAGACATGGCCCCTCGGGCCCTGACCCTTGGCAGTGCCACTGTGTGCAGTGCCATCCTGCCAAGGTGACCGTGTTCCGGGGGAGAACCAGGGGCCACCCTGTCCTATCCCTGATCACCCAGGGGCCTCGTGGACCAGTACTGAATGCCGCCCAGCTGGGATCTGCCTGGGAGACCGGTATTTGCTGGGAATGCGGTAGATTCTGGGTAATCACGCCACCTACTTAGACACGTACAGTTTGGTCCACCCACAAAGGGCGGGATTCTGGCCGTGAAGCCTCGACAGGATCTGGTTAGATCCCATGAGTCGTTCTGGCTGTTGGGTAACCCGTGGGAGGCTCCTCCCGGGATCTCCTGACAGTGACGCGCACCAGTTCGGGCAGAATTTAGCCGGTAGATTGCGCTGTTAATTTTAAAATTTGAACCCATGATTGGGAAAACAAATTTTGGCTGCCTCATAAATAAGTCACCCTGCCTGCTATGTTTCCCACTTTTGCAGGCTTCATAAAATTCTTTCCTTGAGGTTATTAAGGGAGGAGTTCAGGACAGTTACTGCAATTTCTTAATGCCGATGAATCCTTCCAGAAGCAGTCACAGAAGAGGGCCATTGGCCACTCGAGCCTGTTCCACCCACTTGATACGTTCCTGGTTGATCTGATTGTGACTACAACTGCACTTTCTTGTTTGTCCCCAGCCGACTCCCTTGTTGATCAAAAATCTATCTAACTTAGCCTTGAATATATTCAAGAACCCTGCTTTTATTGCTCTCTGGGGAAGAGAATTTCATAGACTAACGGCCCTCTGAGGGAAAACAGTTACATAGAACATAGAACTGTACAGCATAGTACAGGCTCTTCAGCCCACAATGTTGTGCCAAACTAGTCTGAAACTAAGATCAAATCAACTTTCTCCCAATCATTCTAGTGCACTCCATATGCCTATCCAATAACCGCTTGAAAGTTCCTAAAGTGTCCGACTCCACTACCATAGCTGGGAGTCCATTCCACGCCCCAACCACTCTCTGAGTAAAGAACCTACCTCTGACATCCCTCCTATATCTTCCACCATGAACCTTATAGTTATACCCCCTTGTAACAGCTACATCCACCCGAGGAAAAAGTTGCTGAACGTCCACTCTATTTATCCCTCTCATCATCTTATACACCTCAATTAAGTCACCTCTCATCCTCCTTCACTCCAATGAGAAAAGCCCTAGCTCCCTCAACCTTTACCCTCCAATCCAGGCAGCATCCTGGTAAATCTCCTTTGCACCCTTTCCAATGCTTCCACATCCTTCCTATAATGAGGTGACCAGAACTGCACACAATACTCCAAATGTGGTCTAACCAAGGTCTTGTACAGTTGCAGCATAACCTCACGGCTCTTAAACTCAATCCCCCTGTTAATAAATGCTAACACACTATAGGCTTTCTTCACTGCTCTATGCACTTGATTGACAACTTTCAGAGATTTATGGACATGAACTCCAAGATCTCTCTGCTCCTCCACATTCTTCAGAACCCTGCCATTAACCCTGTAATCCGCATTCAAATTTGTCCTACCAAAATGAATCACCTCACACTTATCAGGGTTAAACTCCATCTGCCACTTTTCAGCCCAGCTCTGCATCCTATCAATGTCTCTTTGCAGCCTACAACAGCCCTCCACATGATCCACTACTCCACCAACCTTGGTGTCATCAGCAAATTTACTAACCCAACCTTCAACTCCATCATCCAAGTCATTGATAAAAATCACAAATAGCAGAGGACCCAGCACTGATCCCTGTGGTACACAGGATGAAAATTTACCATCTACCACCACCCTCTGTCTATGTGATAGCCAGTTACTGATCCAATCGGCCAAATTTCCCTCTATGCCATGCCTCTTACTTTCTGCATGAGCAGACCATGGGACACCTTAACAAACGCCTTACTAAAATCCATGTATATGACATCAACTGCTCTACCTTCATCTATGTACTTAGTTACCTCCTCAAAGAATACAATCAAACTTGTGAGGCAAGACTTACCCCTCACAAATCCGTGCTGGCTATCCTGGATTAAGCTGTATCTTTCCAAATGATCATAAATCCTATCCCTCAGGACCCTTTCCAATAATTTACCTATGACCGAAGTGAGACTAACTGGCCTATAATTCCCAGGGTTATACCTATTCCCTTTCTTGAACAAGGGACAACATTTGCCTCTCTCCAGTCTTCTGGCACTATTCCTGTAGACAGTGAGGACCTAAAGATCAAACCAAAGGCTCTGCAATCTCCTCCCTCGCCTCCCAAAGAATCCTAGGATATATCCCATCAGGCCCAGGGGACTTATCTATCTTTAGGCTTCTCAAAATTTCTAACACATCTTCCTTCCGAATATCTACCTCCTCCAGCCTGTATCGCACTATCCTCCTCAACAACAGGCTCCTCTCCTTTGTGAACACTGAAGAAAAGTATTCATTTAGGGCCTTCCTGTATCTTCAGACTCCATGCACACGTTCCCACTACTGTCCTTGACCGGCCCTAACTTCACCTTGGTCATTCTTTTATTCACATAAGTGTAAAAAGCCTTGGGGTTTTCCTTGATCCTACCCGCCAAGGACTTCTCATGCCCACCCTCCTAGCTCTCCTAAGCCCTTTCTTGAGCTCCTCCCTAGCTATCTTGTATCCCTCAAGTGCCCTAACTGAACCTTGTTTTCTCATCCTTACATAAGCCCCCTTCGTCCTCTTTTGTAAACCATGGTTCCCTCACTCGACCATTTCCTCCCTGCCTGACAGGGACATATATATGAAGGACACACAGTATTTGCTCCTTGAACAAGCTCCACATTTCAATTGTGCCTATCCCTGACAGTTCCTGTTTCCATCTTATGCTCCCCAATTCTTGCCTAATTGCATCGTAATTACCCTTTTCCCAGTTATAAACCTTGCCCTGCCGTATGTTCCTATCCCTCTCCATTGCTATAGTGACAGTCACCGAATTGTGCTCTCCCACAACCAAATCTAATACTTGGCCCGGTTCATTACCCAGTACCAAATCCAATGTGGCCCCACCTCTTGTCGGTCTATCCACATATTGTGTGAGGAAACCCTCCTGCACACACTGGATAAAAACAGCCCCATCCAAACTATTCGAATTATAGTGGTTCCAATCAATATTTGGAAAGTTAAAGTCACCCATGACAACTACCCTGTGACTACCGCACCTATCCAAAATCTGCATTGCAATCTTTTCCTCTACATCTCTGTTACTGTTTGGGGGCTTATAGAAAACTCCTAACCTTTAAAGTGATCGCTCCTTTCCTATTTCTAACTTCAGCCCACACTACCTCAGTAGACAGATCCTCCTCAAACTGCCTTTCTGCAGCCATTATACTATCCTTGATTAACAATGCTACTCCTCCACCTCTTTTACCACCTTCCCTAATCTTACTGAAACATCTAAACCACGGAACCTCCAACAACAATTCCTGCCCCTGTTCTATCCACGTCTCTGTAATGGCCACAACATCGTAGTCCCAGGTACCAATCCATGCTTCAAGCTCACCAACCTTATTCCTGATGCTCCTCGCATTGAAGTAGAAACACTTCAAACCACCTTCATGCCTGCAGGTCCATTCTTGTGACCTCTCATCTCAGTCTCAAATGAAAGACCCCTAATTTTGAAACTGTATCCTGTATTTCTGGGCAGGCCCACAAGTGGAAGCATCCTCTCAACATCCTCTCTATCAAGTCTGATCAAGATCTTGTATCAATAAGATCATCTCTCATTTTTCTAAACTCCATTGAGTTTAGGCCCAATGTACTCAACCTTTCCTCATAAGACAACCCCTTCATTCCAGGAATCAATTGAGTGAACCATCTCCATTCTAAAAGAATGGCACATAACACAACCGTGGTAAACGTATTATTCTCTTTTATCTGGATTTTTCTTTTCATTCATATTGCTTTTCCAATTTCTTCAATTATCTTTTAACAATCCATTCGTTTTTGCTCCTTCAGTACTTGTGTAAATAGATATTATCCAAGATTTGAATTTGAATTTGTACTTGATTTAATGTCGCGTGTACTGAGCTACAGTGGAAAGTATTACAGAGTACATAGAACATACAGTGCAGAAGGATGCCATTCGGCTCATCGAGTCTGCACCAACCCACCTCAGCCCTCACTTCCACCCTATCCCCGTAACCCAATAACCCCTCTAACGTTTTTTGGTCACTAAGGGCAATTTATCATGCCAATCCACCTAGCCTGCACATCTTTGGACCATGGGAGGAAACCGGAGCACCCGGAGGAAACCTACGCGGATACGGGGAGAACGTGCAGACTCCGCACAGACAGTGACCCAGCAGGGAATGGAACCTGGGACCCTGGCGCTGTGAAGCCACAGTGCTATCCACTTGTGCTACCGTGCTGCCCATTGCTGTGCATATAGTCCAGAGAGATCATTTCATACATTAAAAACATAGGACATACATAAATACACAACGGAAATGCTAGGCACAGGCATCGGGTGAGCATAGGGAATGTAGTACTACTCAGTAGAGAAGATGTGTGAAGAGATCAGTTCAGTCCATAAGAGGGTTATTCAGGAGTCTGGTAAGAGCGGGGGAGAAGCTGTTTTTGAACCTTTTGGTGCGTGTTCTCAGACTTTTGTTTCTCATATGAATAAACCTGTCATTATAAACATGACTCTGCATTTCCTGAATATTTTAAAAGAATTGCATTCTGTTTCATATGTTTATACCAGAGATTCAGTGATAAACATTTAATATTATTGAGGCAAATAGCTGTTTGGGAATATTACAGCATACTATGAACTTCATTGAGAATAGTTGCAGGTGATTGATTAATCTACAGCTGATGTCTGAGTAAACTGGTTACAAGAAAATAATTAAGACTTTATTAGCAATTACTAGCAGAGTAGATGGCATTCTTTGGAACTGTCATACAGAATTAGACCTGAAGTTGTACCTTAATGCAATATGTTGCTTTGAGTATTTGGATGTAACATAAATAGCTTGCCAAATGCAGTTCAATATCTATGCAAACATGAATTTAAAAATGAGATGTAATTTTACTGAAATAAGTACGAGCATTCATTTCATGAACAGTGGTGACTAATTTGATACTAAAAAAAAGTATTTTTTTCATCAGATGTGTAAAATTATGCTGCTCAACACATTTCATAAAGCTGCTTAATGTTGGTATTCTTCCTCTAAGAAGTAAAGTAATGAGTAATCTTGTCTAGCCTTTGCATTCCAACTAATGGTCTAGAAAACCACTATACAATGCTTTAACTTGCCTTCAAGCAATTGCACTTGTCTTAAAAATGTTGACTGCAGCTAAAATAACAAGATTTTAGCAGCACTATAAGGTATTGTTCTATGCTTGAACAGAATGAGTCTGAAGGATTTATTTTAACCCTGACTCTTCTGTGTGAATCAAGCTGGTGAGCAGTTAATTTTTTTCCCCTCTTTTTTATAAATTTAGAATGCCCATATAAATTTAGAGTACCCAATTAATTTTTTTTCCAATTAAGGGGCAATTTAGCGTGGCCAATCCACCTACCCTGCACATCTTTTTGGGTTGTGGGGGCGAAACCCATGCAAACACGGGGAGAATGTGCAAACTCCAGTGACCCAGAGCCAGGATCGAACTTGGTGCCGTGATGCAGCTGTACCGACCACTGCGCCACTCTACGGCCCTGTGAGCAGTTAAAATGGCCCATCGGACTTACCTGTTCGGAGTCTGCTGTCTTCCTGCAGGTACTGATCTTAAACTGCTCCAGAGCAGGTGAGAAGAACACCTGCCAGAAATCAGTAGGGCCCTTCTTTAAATATGATGGTTGTGCCATAATAACACACTTGGGGCCTGACTACAACTTAAACGGAGATCTGCAAATATCCCCACTATGGTAAGGCTAGTCTGGTACATGAAGAAGGTGGAGCCAAAAGAATTCCAAAAATTCTAAACCGATGTTTTTATAAATTTGCCTGTGAGGTGAGAAGGAGGATTGCTCAGGCTGCATCAAGGAAAATTTAGACCCTCCCTGCCCTGAGCTTCTTCCCGTCTCGCCCGACTGTAAATCCCCTTGAATCCCCTCCTGGTCGCACACCCAAGTGTTGAAGATTGTTTCTTTTGGTCTCTGGTGGTGTACCCCTACCAATGGAAATTGTGTTCCCGCCAATTGGCCAGCTGATGCATCTATCAGGTTTGGATAGGAGACTGACAAGGGATTTGCAGAGGCGGCCTGGGAAATAACATTTCCTAGGCTTCGCACAGCCAAGATCTGGATGGATTGCTGTCAGTCTCGAGGTTTACCACACAACTTCTGCCCTGACTTAAAAACTATAGAATGTATTGCTATCATACATGCTATCAAAACTTTTTGTCTTGCACTCAGGACAGATTTACAAGGATGCCAATTGTAAAGGGAACAACAATTTATACTGCATGAGAAGAGAATGCTAATTGGTTGGAAAATGTACTTTAAAACAATTAATATTTACAGCATGTGGGCTTCGCTAGCTCCATCAAATCTCTTTTTAATTCTTCTCTTCTCCAAGGAAAATGGTGTCAGCTTCTCCAATCTAGCTACGTATTCTTGAATCTTTGCTGCGCTCTCTCTCAAGTCTTCATAACCAACCTAAAGTGTGGTGTCCAGAACTAGACTCACTACTCCAGTTGAGGCCTAATCAATATTGGAAATAGAAGCAGGAGGAAGCCATTCAGCCCTTCGAGCCTACTCTGCCATTCATTATGAACATGGCTGATCATCAAGTACAATCTCCTGATCCAGCCTCCTTCCCTCCCCCCCCCCCCCCCCCCCCCCCCCCCATACCCCTTGATTCCTTTAACCCCAAGAGCGATATCTAATACCTTCTTGAAATTATACAATGTTTCATCTGGTTTAGTAATTGCCATAATATTAAGCAATTGCAATGTCTGATTCTTGAGGTACAATTCAATTAGGACAGTCTGAGAATCAAGAACACAGTTTGAAATTTTGACACAATAATAAGGTTGTTCTGACAAAAGATTTTTCAAACATATTTTCTGCTTCAATTACTGTAATTTGTTTTGATTATATTTGTAATATATATGATTTATAAAATTTCTTTTTGCAAAATTATTGGGTGAAATTCTCCGTTTGGGAGACTAAGCGCACAATCTACCGACCACATCGCACCCAGCTCGGAATCCAACGTGGCTGATAGATGCCCGGTGAGGCCTCCTGCAGGCTACCCGGCAGCCACTACGCCTCGCGAAATCTACCCAAGTTCCGCCACTTGGCGGGACCAAGATCGTGCACCTAACCTACTTAAGCATATGCACATGGGATCTACTGGCCTCCCCAGGGAATCCCCAGCCAGGCGCCGTTCAGTATTGGTCCAGACAAACGTGCACCAGGTGGAACGGCATCCGGGGGATCTCCCGGGCCATCGGAGCCTCCGGGTGACCAGTGTTTTTGAAAACTCACCACTATTCTTAGCAGTCCCCCTATACCAAAAAGGGCCGACATTCTAAATGGTGATCAGGGATTCTCACTCCCCGACTCCGATGCAAGCTTCAGTGGGTGCTATTCAGGTCAAACTACATTTTCAAGTTATCCCCTGGTATAACCCATACCTTCACCGAAGATTTCATCTACTTACCACTTAGTAGCATTGATCCTGGGTCCCGCATTGCTAAG
This sequence comes from Scyliorhinus torazame, assembly GCF_047496885.1. Lineage (NCBI taxonomy): Eukaryota > Metazoa > Chordata > Chondrichthyes > Carcharhiniformes > Scyliorhinidae > Scyliorhinus > Scyliorhinus torazame. Next base: position 164,988,910 of record NC_092709.1, on the reverse strand, counting down.
TAAGTAAAGTAGACTAATAACCACTGTTTCAGGTTAAAACTTTTAAGTTATTTTATTATTATTTTTTTTTCTCTTTTTAAAAGATGCAATCACTGTCTTTACAGAAAAGTAAAAAGATCTTGCTTCTGGATCCTTCTGGTTGGTTGAAGGGACCTTCAGGCTCAACTTGACAATCAATCTTCTTTAAAGTCTGGTCTTCTTTAGATGTATCAGCTATTTTAGCTCGGCTGCTATGCCCTGTCCATTTCCCATGGCCGAGCTGATTGTAATCTGAGTCTAGCTGCTTGTTCCTTCTCTGCTTCTCTCTCTCGCCCTGAGTTCTGCTTCTGGTTCTGGATCTGATAGTTCCTGTTTATATTTGCTTTCTAACAATTAAGTTTTTTGATGTTATTGTAAAGTAACTCTTATTTTCTTTGATTGTAAAAAGGAACTTTGATCTAAAACAGTCTAATCCAACGAAGTATTCATTTTGACATGACTTCATCTCATAGATCTGATTACATTGTGTCCTTTGTGATGTTCAAAATGCTTTGGTTTCAATATGTGTTACTTTTAATTCCTGTCATTTCTATGGTTTTATTTTCCAATTGTGTCCTCAGCTCAATTTTGACTTTGATTTTGGCTTTGAATTATGTTTCTCGTAGACTGATAAACCTGGTATTAACAACTTTTCACACCTAGAACCTCATCCATTCTTTTCCAGATCCTTACTAAGTTAGTTACTTTCAATGAAGGTATGAGCCATTGTTTTTGGCTTCATTCAAAATCCTGTTTGTCTTGTTTGCTAAGCCTGCTTGACCAAGGATATCGGCATTTTACAATCCTTCCCTGGCAGCGGCTGTTAACCCTTTGTGGGATCTTTCCCTGTATCCTATCATGTTTCTCTCAGACCAGATATTGCCAGACTTCCATGTTTCAAATGACACATCTTTCCATATTATCAATTACACCCCATCTTGACATTTGAAACATAACTATATCATTTGGTCAATTATCCCCCCATCTAATTGTACTGACTAACATTTATCCCCGATCTTTCACATTTGTATGTACATGTTTTGTGATTTTAAATTGTGCACCGAAATCAATTCGTAAATGTATCCATATCACAGACCAGTGTTTTTTTTGTTGTTCTTTCCTCAAGTCCAATTACCGTGAACCATAGCCGCAGTTGCTCAGGAAGGTAACACAATGGTTATATCCGTGTTCCACTACCTCCAAAGCATTTTACTTCCTTGGGGTAGCAGCACCGTAAAAGCTTCCTCATGTCCCTTAGAAACAGCACACAACTCAGTCCATCAGTAACCAAAAAGGTCTTTTGTCCATCACTGGCTGTTAAGTGTCCATTTTTCTGTCATCCAAATTGCTTACCATTTCTCATTGGAATGGTAAATTATGATATCATGTACCACCCTTTGCTTCATTAATTTAAAAGGTTCAATCGATCCTGCTTCTATCCCTGACTTCTCCCCATTAATGTCTAACATTGTCCTGAACCATGTATGTCTGCCAACCCCTGGTGTACATGAGAGAATATCTTTCTGACGAATTTCCTTCAAATCCCTTTCATCTGTTATAATTTCCCTTACATTTGCAATACAATATGCCAACAGTATTCACAAAACCACATCGAACTGTCATTTTTTCCAAATAAATTTTCTTTGTTGTTAAATACACAGTAAAAAAATAAGTCTTATCTTAACACATTACTCATTACCTAACCACACAAATAGACCATGTGTTACAACTTTACAGATTTGCAACTGTTATCACAATTTCAATACTAAAAATAAAGTACAATATCGACACATCCCTTCATGGCTTTGGAACCAATAGTCATTATATACTAAATAACATCAATATTATTTGTGATGATCTATTTAGTTAAATCAAGAAAACACACTAAACTACCACTATTCCCCCTCTATTAAAACATTCACACAGTTTAGAAATGCTGATCAAGGTCCTTGAACGGCACACATATCCCCATTATCATAACATAACAGACCCTACCAATTTACATGACATTTTTTCTTTAATAACTATTGCAGCTCTTCAATGCAATATTGTTTGCTGCATTGGTAATTATTTTCCCACCGTGGCATCAAGCTACAAAAATTCTTAAACTTTTATCATTTATCATATTGGGGTTCCTCGTCAGTCGCTGCTGTCTGCCGAGACCCTTAATAACTCCATCGTGTAGTACATACCCCTTGGAGACCTCAGATCATCCATCAGCTGATGTTCAATTAGAGATGTCTGACCGGAGGTTTCACTGCTCAGTAATAATTTGATATTTTGATTTGTTTCTAACCGTAAAGTTTTCCTACAGGCTCTTGTCATTTAATTCCTCAAATATGTAGCCAATTGTATCATTAGTTTCCCCCCCAATCCTGTCTAAAACATTCTTCTCTGGAGTGTAGTTCTCTTCCTTCTTGTGAACTGGCTTGTCTGTTATTTATTTTTTCCATCTGAAAAAAATCAAATGAACAGGTCAAGGGTGGAGAGGGCCCTATTCTTTAATTTGTACTTTCCATCTTCGTTTGAATACTCCAGAAATGCCCTCCCCAGGACTTCCGGATTTCTTTTGCTACCATTTCTTTCCTTTTTTTAAAAACTGGTTTATTTTCCTTATCCTTGATATACATCATACAATTAAAGCCTGTTAAGCCTCCTCCTTCTGTCATTGCATCCCTGAGTGAGATTCGAAGAATCTCAAACTCCTCCTCTTTTGCTCACTCAATGATCCAATCATTGAAACCTTACCCTGATACATTCCTGATATTGCTACTGCATTTACTTTAATTACTTTATTTTAATTACGACCGGATTTTTATGAAGGTAAGTTCCAAACATGACATTGTAACTTCATCATCTGTCCAATCAGTGCTGCTAACGGGTTTTAATTCACTGTCTTCCCACCAATGGGTCATGTGTTTTAATTGTGATACAATTTATTTTGCTCCAGACACCATTTGCTTCTCTAATTCAACTGTATGTTTACTCAAATTCTGAACAATCTTGTCTTTACATTTTACAACTTCACTGATTATTTTTCCTGCAGTTTTAGTTGGTAGCTTCACCCAAACTTCCTCTGTGTTATCAATTGTTTTAATATCTTAATTTTTCCTGCATCTACTTTTATCAAATCTTTTCCTGCCATCAGATTCTCTTTTCCTTATACTGCTAGTAATTCTCTTAATCTAACTTTTGATCCAATATCTTTATTCTCTAAAGCTCCTTCTTCTATGTATTTTTTCTAAACATCATTATTTTTGCTAGTGAATCTTGTGTTCATCGGGCACTAGGACCCTGCGGAGCTATGCAGTGTCAATTTCAATGCTCAGTTTCAAAGCCTGCTAGCAGCTGACTGCTACCGTTTATTCAAAGACTAATTTATTTCTGAAAATACGATTTACTATCTCATAATACTGATCACATTTCTACCTGCCATTTATAACTTCCAATTAATGTGAAACTCAGTTTTGCAAAATACAACATTTTTTAAAAATACAAACACCAAATGAAATTCACAATTCCTTATTAGACATACATCCATCCACTCAGATCTTGGATCTCTACTTTGTAGGATTTCACAAATCCTTATTAAACACACACTCATTTATCCACTGAGATCTTGGACCTCTATTCAGTGGGGTTTTAGTTACTTTAACAAAAAATGAGACCCCTCCGTACTGATAAAGTTTCACTTATGCAGGAGTTTTTTGCCTCGGTTAATTTCTTCTACTCTTGTTTAATTTCTTCAACTCTCTTGACCGTGTTTCAGAGCAAGAGGATTATTCTAATTGCCATTTTTCGGAATTCTAAGTTCTGTTCCTGGTTGTCCCTTTCAGTTGCAATCTGAAATTAAGGATAAGTACCCTTTCTGGGCCCTATCCAAGGCTGACTAAGGCACTATCTTCCTGTTTTAGTTAAGGGTCGATTGGTTATTGATCTCTAAAGGTTCTAGGCGTCCCCTATTTCTCTAGGCTTTAACCTCACAATCTGCCTTACTCTAAGGATGATTTATTTTTTGGCCTCATTTTACCAGTAATGGATGCAAGATTTTTAATGCTGTCACCAAGATGTCTTGCAGACTTTATCTCAGGGTCAGCATCTTCTAGTCTGCTGATTTTACACACCCAACCTGAGCTTCAGTCCCCTCAATCCACAGAATATCCTTACAAAAGTCAATCACACATGACTTTCCAGACTAAACTCGGCAGGTAAAGTCTGACTCACACATAGACCAGAAACTTCTAATATTCTATCCTTTGTACCGGTTAGAAACTTCTCATATTCCAACCGTTTCTTGGGAACTAGAAACTTCTAATATTCTAGCTCCCACCCTAGCCCCCATTCTGCTCAACTAGAAACTTCTGATATTCTAGCCTCGCGATACATTGAAACATCTAATATTCTAGGTCCCTGTTCGGGCGCCATGTTTTTGAAAACTCACCACTATTCTTAGAAGTCCCCCTATACCAAAAAGGGCCGACATTCTAAATGGTGATCAGGGATTCTCACTCCCCGACTCCGATGCAAGCTTCAGTGGGTGCTATTCAGGTCAAACTATATTTTCAAGTTATCCCCTGGTATAACCCATACCTTCACCGAAGATTTCATCTACTTACCACTTAGTAGCATCGATCCTGGGTCCCGCATTGCTAAGTAAGTAAAGTAGACTAATAACCACTGTTTCAGGTTAAAACTTTTAAGTTATTTTATTATTATATTTTTTTTCTCTTTTTAAAAGATGCAATCACTGTCTTTACAGAAAAGTAAAAAGATCTTGCTTCTGGATCCTTCTGGTTGGTTGAAGGGACCTTCAGGCTCAACTTGACAATCAATCTTCTTTAAAGTCTGGTCTTCTTTAGATGTATCAGCTATTTTAGCTCGGCTGCTATGCCCTGTCCATTTCCCATGGCCGAGCTGATTGTAATCTGAGTCTAGCTGCTTGTTCCTTCTCTGCTTCTCTCTCTCGCCCTGAGTTCTGCTTCTGGTTCTGGATCTGATAGTTCCTGTTTATATTTGCTTTCTAACAATTAAGTTTTTTGATGTTATTGTAAAGTAACTCTTATTTTCTTTGATTGTAAAAAGGAACTTTGATCTAAAACAGTCTAATCCAACGAAGTATTCATTTTGACATGACTTCATCTCATAGATCTGATTACATTGTGTCCTTTGTGATGTTCAAAATGCTTTGGTTTCAATATGTGTTACTTTTAATTCCTGTCATTTCTATGGTTTTATTTTCCAATTGTGTCCTCAGCTCAATTTTGACTTTGATTTTGGCTTTGAATTATGTTTCTCGTAGACTGATAAACCTGGTATTAACAACTTTTCACACCTAGAACCTCATCCATTCTTTTCCAGATCCTTACTAAGTTAGTTACTTTCAATGAAGGTATGAGCCATTGTTTTTGGCTTCATTCAAAATCCTGTTTGTCTTGTTTGCTAAGCCTGCTTGACCAAGGATATCGGCATTTTACAATCCTTCCCTGGCAGCGGCTGTTAACCCTTTGTGGGATCTTTCCCTGTATCCTATCATGTTTCTCTCAGACCAGATATTGCCAGACTTCCATGTTTCAAATGACACATCTTTCCATATTATCAATTACACCAGGGATGGTGCAGAGTGCCCCTTGGCCCTCCCCCTATAACATGTGCACTTTGGAACTGCCACCTGACTGCCCAGGTGCCCAAGTGGCACCACAAAGCCAGTAGGTGCACTGCCATGGTGGCAGTGTCGGGTTTCCCAGGTGCACTGCCATCGGTCAGGGCCTGAGGTGGGCCATACCTAGGAAAGAAGGGTGGAGAAGGGTGGCGGTTTGCAGGGTGGGTATGAAAGTGTCACTGGAAGGTTGGAGAATGAACGGTGGGGGTCCTGAAAGGGGGTGCCCAAAAGGGGGTGCCCAAAAGTGGGTGCGGGACCACCTGTAAAGGAGGGGACACTCAGCGATCCTAGAGAGGGTAGTCCTCACTTGGGGGTGTGTGGGGTAATACCCATGTGTGTGGGGTGTGACATTGCCCATGGGTGGGGGTACCCACAAGCCCAGTTAGAGATCGAGGCACCCTTTCAAAATGGTGGCTTGATCTCTGAGGATTTGGTCTGGCCAGCGAGTTCAGCTCCCCAGTGATGAAAATAATTCTAAGAATCCGATCTAACAAATTGGAACAGAGTCCCATAGTGAGCGCGTTTAGTCGTGTGTTTCTCCGCGCTTGTAGTGCCGCGAATCACCCCGCTGTCTCACGGCCATCTGGTTAAATACAGGGCCTTAGCGGAGTAGCGCGCTTGAGGACGCATTCAGCCCGTTTTCTGCACTGAGGAGCTCCACTCGTTGGACCTCCTCAGAGCTCCCGATGCAACCACCGAACCCCCCCCCCCCCCCCAATACACCCCAACTCACTATAAGGGGATCCCATGCCCCCCTGCACCCCCACACCCATGCAGTGCACCCCTTGTCCGATCACCGCTGTGTGAAAAATGCCAGCTTGACACTGCCAACCTAGCATGCTGGCAGTGCCCATACCAGCTGGTAGTGTCACCTGGAAACCTTGCTGGTGCTAGACTGGCAGCCAGGTAGCCATTCCAGGTTGGCAGTGCCAGGGTTCCAGGCTTGCAGTGCCATGTGCCTGAGTGGTGCCATCAGTGCCCAGAGGGCATGTACCTGGGATTGATCAATCCCCTGGGAGACCTCCACGAGTGCCGTTCTATTCTATCTGGTCCCAGTTTGTGGAGACCAGCACTGAACGGCGCTCGTCCGAGGTCTCCAAGGCGAAGGGGATAGATCCCAATGCCTTGGTTACCTCAGGGAACTGCGTGGGCGACACACTGGTTAGCACTGTTGCTTCACAGCACCAGGGTCCCAAGTTAGATTCCCGGCTTGGGTCACTGTCCGTGCGGAGTCTGCATGTCCTCCCCGTGCCTGCGTGGGTTTCCTCTGGATGCTCCGTTTTCCTCCCACAAGTCCTGAAAGACATGCTTGTTAGGTGAATTGGACATTCTGAATACTCCCTCTGTGTACCCGAACAGGCATCGGAGTGTGGTGACTAGGGGATTTTCACATAAACTTCATTGGGGAAAGTGGGGCGGCACCATCAGAAGTCTGGGGTAGTCGTGTACACTTGTACGAGACACATTAAAATACCTTCAAATACTCTCACCACAACCAGTATGATGTCCCTGGCACTTTGTTCCACGATGTGGGCCGACTACCAATCCCGATCACATAACTTTATTATAATTGTGACAATAATAAAGATTATATTACAGGGAGGCTAGCTGTCTCACTCTAATATGCAGATTTGTTGAAAGTGATCTCGCCCACAGTGAGATCGCGTTAGGTATAGAGAGCCGGGTAGATCCCGAGAGCCGGTTCTCCCAGCAGTTACCAGCAATGTTGTGCCACGGCGCGCTGCTTTTCGGGTGCAGCGTGGCCGGTAGATTGCACCGTAAGTGTGGGCTAAACTGGTGAAAATCTCCCCAGAAAAGTGACTAAATGTAGTGAGGTAGCAGAGGGGAACTCACCGACAGCTGATGGGGAGCTCGCAAACAGCAAACCCGCCATAAATGACACTTTGGCGCGACCTAATGAAAATATTTCTAATTCTCGAGAAAGATTTCCAAGTGTGGTAACGAGCGGAACTGCCGCAAGCCTCCCGGCACTCAGCCTGGCGAGCTGGCAATGCAGTACAATGTTAATTGGTCAACTTAATGAGGCCCTATGGACTTCACACCACAAATAAAGGCTCGCCAGCCAGTTTGTCGGGACTGCGTTCACCGGCCCCTCGCTAACAAGGTCGAGCAGCACTTAAACAGCTCATGTACAGCCAACCATGATGTTGAGACGACCGGCCCCCAAGATTTGGAGACGCGGATCTCAGGAGCCTCCCAGATGCTGTCGAGGCCAGGGGGGATGCCTTGTTCCCTCGATGGTCCCAGTCTTTAGTGTTTGGCTTGCGACACTCCAGCAGGTCCATAGCTGATTGGAGGAGTCCCAGAGGATACGGGGGCAGGCATGTCACCGGAAATGCGTGCCACCAAGGCCAACACTGCTCGAGTGGAGAGCCTGGTGCTCGCCATCAGCATTAGTGGAGATGTCCAAGGCGTGCCGCAGTTGGTTACAGCTGTGGCTGAGGGTCTCAGTAGACTGTCTGACTCACTGGGGGATGTGACCCAGTACCAGGCGGACCTTGAGGCACTGCGGGACATATCCTGGTCTCCGATGGGAATGGCCGAGGCGCTGCAGAGCTTGTCCCAGTCGCAGGTGGGCATTGCCGAAGCACTACAGAGCGTATCCCAGACACTGAAGAGCATCGCCGAGGGCTTCAACACCTTGGTGCAGACACTGGGGAGCCACCAGGGCTGGCAGGGCCAGGTGACACAGGGGCAGCTGGGGCTTAATCCAGTTGCCCCTCTGTTCCGAGGTGAACCCCAGATGACGCATCGGCCAGGATAAGGGGGCGCTGGGTGACAACCCAGACCGTGAGTGTGGGCTAAACTGGTGAAAAACTCCCCAGAAAAGTGACTAAATGTGGTGAGGTAGCGGAGGTTGCACCCCCCCCTGACGAAGCCACATCTTGCAGTCAGCACACGGATCAGAGCAGCATGGCTGTGCATGTTCCGCCGTCAAGTACACTGGGCTCTCCGGCCCCAGAGGAAGCCCACCAGGGGCATCGAAGGCCATGGGACTTGGTAAGCAGCTGGCTGCCTCCTCCTCTGATGTGCATCCTGGGGACAGAGAGACATAGCGGTAGAACAAGGAAGGCCAAGCACATTGAGGATCACTAAGAAGCACTGGGGGGTTGGAGGGAGGTAGGGGGTAAGGAGTGGAGTGTTAGTAAGGGGAGGGAGAGTGGGGATAGTGGGGCAGCACCATCAGAAGTCTGGGGTAGTCGTGTATACTTGTATGAGACACATTAAAATACCTTCAAATACTCTCACCACAACCAGTATGATGTCCCTGGCACTTTGTTCCACGATGCGGGCCGACTACCAATCCCATGCCCCATCTCTCTCAGATATGGGGCCCTGCCCACGCATACCCGGGCGGGTGGAGGGGAGGCTGCTCACCGGAACGAACACCCTGCACCTCAGCTACCTGAACAGAATATCGGCAAGATGCGGACATGTGCCTGGGGCTAGGGCCAGTCCCCTGAGTTTGGAGGTTGGCTGCTGCATCCATGGTACTTCCTCCCGCAGTGATCAAGCACAGTGTTCATGGATCAAGGTGTGAAATGCTAGGCAATGAGCCCCACATGCTGCATAGAACGCATATCCACGGTGATCCACTTGGGATGTGTGAAGTGCTCACTTAACCCAATTGTCAATTTCCCATTAGTAATAGCCTCCAGCCACATGGCTAGAGGCCTCTGCGGTTAGTGGGAGTGATGGGCAGACAGGAAGGATTGGCCCAGAATGGGAATACACAATCCAGGGGTGGCATGGAGATTTCCTCCACCAGCAGAGCCTCCCTCCAACCCGTTCTCTCTTCTCCCCATCCCCCGCCCCCCCCATGGCAGTCCACCCACAACTGGGGCTGCACCCACCCCTCCCCCACTCCCCTCCGAGCACAGGGGCAGCATGCCCAGTGCCCTGGGCTCATTGCTTGTGAGCGAAAATGGCCATACATCTCCTTATGTGCCTGCAGCAACCCTTCAATCAGGTTCACGTTTTTCAAAAGGAGTACTAATCAGCACCAGCATGGCCACTGGACCACGGGAGGCTATTGGATATGGAGTAGCTCTCTTTATTTGTTTGGAAATAGGGCTTAAGTGGCGATTATTGGTTTCTCATCATGCTAGGGGCGGGCCGGTTGCATCGCAAATGGTTTGGTGCCCGGCGTGGTTGTCACTTCTAGTCTCTTCCCGCAATTCACCTGACTCATTGCTCTCTCACTGCCATGGTGTCGGGGTAGCACTGCCAGGCTGCAGGGACACTGTCGGTGGCAGTGCCGAGGGTCAGGCCTGAGGGAGGGCCATGTCCATAAAAGTGGCGATGGGGGTGTATGAAGGGTGGTTGGTGAACTGCTGTTGTGAAAGGACCTCGTAATGATTGGGGGGGGGGTTAAGGTGGGTGTCCATAGCGAACCCATAGAGGAATATTCACACTTGGCAGTGTGTGGGGTAATGCCCATGTGTGAGGTGGGGACATTGGCTGTGGGTGTGGGGGGGGAGGGTGTGGGGACCCTCAAGCTCACTTCAAGATCAGGGCACCCTTTTGAAAATGGCGGCCTGATCGCTGAGGCAACCGGTCTCAAAGGCACGACTAATCTTTGACTTCAACTCCACTTTCTCACTCACTCCCCATACCTTGATGTGGAGATGCCGGCGTTGGACTGGGGTGAGCACAGTACGAAGTCTTACAACACCAGGTTAAAGTCCAACAGATTTGTTTCGATGTCACTAGCTTTCGGAGCGCTGCTCCTTCCTCAGGTGAATGAAGAGGTCTGTTCCAGAAACACATATATAGACAAATTCAAAGATGCCAAACAATGCTTGGAATGCGAGCATTAGCAGGTGATTAAATCTTTACAGATCCAGAGATGGGATTAACCTGGGGTTACCCCATCTCTGGATCTGTAAAGATTTAATCACCTGCTAATGCTCGCATTCCAAGCATTGTTTGGCATCTTTGAATTTGTCTATATATGTGTTTCTGGAACAGACCTCTTCATTCACCTGAGGAAGGAGCAGCGCTCCGAAAGCTAGTGACATCGAAACAAACCTGTTGGACTTTAACCTGGTGTTGTAAGACTTCGTACTGTGCTCCCTATACCTTGTGAGACCAAAAATCTGTCTATTCGAGCATTGAATATATTCAATGATGGAGTACTCATGATCCGCTAAGATAGAGAATTCCAAAGATTCACAAACCTTGAAGTGAAAATATTTTTCCCATTTCAATGCAAAACGCTCAGATCTTATTCTGAGACTGTGGCCCTGTGATCTAGATTTCCCAGCCAGCAGAATCAATGGGCGTGATTTAATGGGAACAAAAATAGAGTCCTGTTTTGGGTGCATTTAGCACCAAGAAGCACCCTGCTATCAAACGGGACTTTAATCTTTTTTTGGCCTCAGCGAGGAATGTCTCTCCGAGGCTGCACATACCTTCATTTCCTGCACTGACGAGCTTAACCGGTCAGTGCAGGAAGAGATCGGGAGGCAATTTTTAAATGCCGCCCCGATCTCTCAACCCCCACTGCGGCCTCTGGACCCACCCTAACCTACCAGTTCCTCGACCTTCCTCTCCCCCCCCCCCCCCCCCCCCCCCCGCCTCATAAGGGCAGGGCACTGCCAGGCCCACTCCTCGGCATGGGCAATCTGGGACCTAGCACTTTGGTACTACAAGCCTGGTACCCTGGTAGTGTCCCTGCCAGTGTGGTACTGCCAGGGTGCCTAGGTGGCAGTGCCAGGGTGCCTAGGTGGCAGTGCCAAGGTGCCTGGCTGGCAGTGTGAAGGTGTCCAGTGTACCACCCTGCCTAGAGCCCGACCACATGGGGGCCACCGATGACCTGGGAGACCCCACTGGTGCCTTTACGCCTGGTACACGTTTGTGTGGAGCACTGCTGAACAGTGCCACGGCGAGGTCTCCCAGGAGTGGGCATTTGTTCCCAGGCCTTGGAAGAACCTGGTGCCAACATATGTAAGTGAGCCTAACTTCTCACTTAGATATGTCAATCTGGATCACACCCATTAAGGGTGAGATCCAGATTGCGACGCCTCTAGAGATCTCGTTAGAGCTCGTGAAATGTTCCGAACGTCACAAATCTTGCAAGGATGTCTTTCGAGATTTAACAGCCTCGTTCGTCACCAAGTCGGACGTGACAAGGCTACTCGATCATGCCTAATCTCTCTGTCCATCCTGTCAAGCCGCTTCGTATCTTGTATGTTAATGAAATTGCCTCTCATTCTTCTAAACTCCAGAGATTATTAGACACAATGTAATCAGTCTCTCATCATAGAACTCCTTTGTCCCAGGGACCATTTTTGTGAAAGTTTGTTGTTCTGTCTTAAATGTAAGTATACCTTCCTCAAATATGTAGACTGTATTGCAAACATGTTCTCACCAAAGCCCTGTGCCCGAGAGGAGAAGGAATATGATTTATAATGGCGAGCAAAACATTTAAACTCAAGAGTTTCTTAAGCATTGTGGTGATATGCATACATGCATATCTGTATATAACTGTACAAATGTATAAAGCTGATCATCAGTACATGTATTTTAAAAAAAAATGTTTTTATTGGGTTTTGGATATACATAACACAATATAAATACACACAGAACCAGAAGAAATTTGCAAGGGGGGGACCTGGTCAGTGCTCCTAACGCTATTTACATTGCGGTCGGTTTTTGCTATTAACATGGGTTTATTTCGTTTCTTTTTTGCTCTTTTGTTTTTATTTCCCCTTGCCGCGTTTGCTGTGGTCCCCTGTGTCTCCTTTCCAGCCTGTGTTAACCTCACTTTTCTCCCTCCTGGCTCCCACTGTTGTTGTCGTTTCTCCCCCCCCCCCCCCCCCCCCCCCCCAAATCCCCTGCGGCCCTAGGCTCTTCTGCTGGGTTTGGTTGCACTTTCTTACTGCCCCGTGCCCTTCCCCCTCCGTCGCCTCCCCTCTTTCCTTTTGTGACTTGGCTACTTTCTCTTTTTCCCGGGCTACCTAGTTGCTGGCCACAAACAGGTCCTGGAATAGCCGGCTGAATGGCTCCCATGTTCTGTGGAAGCCTTCTTCCTCCCCACGGATGGCGAATTAGATTTTCTCCATTTGGGGAAATTCCGATAGGTCAGACAGCCAGTCTGCAGCTTTAGGCGGTGCTGCTGACCGCCAACCGAGCAGAATTCTACAGCGGGCGATCAGGGAGGCAAGGGCGTCCGCCCTCCTCCCCATGAAGAGATCTGGGTGATCTGATACCCCGAAGACTGCCACTTTCGGGCATGGCTCCACTCTCAGCCCCACCACTTTGGACATTGCCTCGAAGAAGGCTGTCCAGTAACCAGCAAGTCTGGGGCAAGACCAGAACATGTGGGCGTGGTTGGTCGGGCCTCCTTGGCACCGTTCACATCAATCCTTCACCTCCGGGAAGAACCTACTCATTCGGGTTCTGGTCAAGTGGGCTCTATGTACCACTTTTAGTTGTGTTAGGTGAAGCCTTGCCCATGTGGCGATAGAATTGACCCTGTGCAGTGCTTCGCTCCAGAGTCCCCACCCTATTTCGAACCCTAAGTCCTCCTGCCACTTCTCCCTTTTCGCGGTCCAGTTTGGCGTCGGCCCTTTCTATCAGTCATCCATACATATCGCTACAGTTCCCTCTGCCTAAAATGTCTGTGTTCAGTAGTTCTTGTAGTACTGACTGACATGGCGGTCGTGGGTATGTCCTTGTTTTTGAGCTGCAGGTGTCCGAATTCTTTGCCCCCTGTTGGTTGAAATCTTGCCGTCAGTTCATCCAGTCTTGCGACCCTACCGTCAGTGTACAGATCCCGAATTGTCAGTGTTCCCTCGTGCTGCCTCCACCTTTTAAAGGAGGCGTGTGCGAGCGTCGGCGCGAACCTGTGATTGTTGCAGATGGGGGCCTTATCAGGCCGAAATGTTATCGCAGCTGGTTCCACGATTGGAGTGTTGTCACCACCACCGGGCTGTTTGAGTACTTCTTGGGTGGGGATGAGAGTGCCACCGTGGCCAAGGTCCACTTCGAGGAGAGTCCGCTTGCAGGAGTCCTCCTCCATGACACCCACTCGACTTCAGGCTCCTTTATCCACCCTTCTTTCTGTTGTCGCTGCCCAGTGGTAGTACTGCAGGTTTCTGAGGGCTAGTCCCCCCCCCCCCCGGACTATGTTTTCTGTAGGACCTTCTTTGGGATTCTTGCGTCCCCCCCCCCCCCCGTCCCACACAAACGCCAGAATTAGTTTGTCCAGTGAGTTGAAAAAGGCCTTGGGGATGTAGATCGGGATGGATCTAAGTAGGAAGAGGTATCTGGGCAGCGCGTTCATTTTGATTGTCTGCACTCTCCTCGCCAGGGAAAGTGAGTGTGTTCCATCGCTGCAGGTCCTTTTTAGCTTCCTCTGTTAGACTGGTCAGGTTCCATTTTTGGACACCTGTCCAGTCATGGGCGATTTGGATCCACAGGTACTGGGCCTGTTTAACTGGCAGTCCCACCAGCTCTGCTGTTGCGGGTTCACCGGGAAGATTTCGCTTTTGCTCATGTTAAGTTTGTCGCCAGAGAAGGCACCAAACTCTTTAAGGAGTAAACAAGGAGGAAGCAACAAGGAAGTTAGACAAAGGAGAACCAGTGGATGTGATTTATTTAGATTTCCAGAAGGCCTTTGACAAGGTGCCGCAAAGGAGACTGTTAAATAAGTTAAGAGGCCTGGTGTTAAGGGTAAGATCCTGGCATGGACAGAGTATTGGCTGACTGTCAGAAGGCAGAGAGTGGGGATAAAGGGGTATTTTTCAGGATGGCAGTCAGTGACTAGTGGTGTACCTCAGGGGTTGGTGCTGGGACCACAACTTTTCACAATATACATTAATGATCTGGAGGAAGGAACTGAAGGCACTGTTAGTACATAGAACATAGAACATTACAGCGCAGTACAGGCCCTTCGGCCTTCGATGTTGTGACGACCTGTGAAACCAATCTAATGCCCAACTACACTATTCCATTATCATCTATATGTTTATCCAATGACCATTTCAAATGCATTAACGTTGGCGTGTCCACTACTGTTACAGGCAGGGCATTCCACGCCCTTACTACTCTGAGTAAAGAACCTACTTCTGACATCTGTCCTATATCAATCTCCCCTCAATTTAAAGCTATGTCCCCTCTTGCTAGCCATCACCATCCGAGGAAAAAGGCTCTCACTGTCCACCCGATCTAATCCTCTGATCGTCTTGTATGCCTCTATTAAGTCACCTCTTAACCTTCTTCTCTCTAACGAAAACAGCCTCAAGTCCCTCAGCCTTTCCTCATAAGATCTTCCCTCCATACCAGGCAACATCCTGGTAAATCTCCTCTGCACCCTTTCCAATGCTTCCACATCCTTCCTATAATGCGGCGACCAGAACTGTACGCTATACTCCAAATGCGGCCGCACCAGAGTTTTGTACAGCTGCAACATGACCTCATGGCTCCGAAACTCAATCCCTTTACCAATAAAAGCTAACACACCGTACGCCTTCTTAACAGCCCTATCAACCTAGGTGGCAACTTTCAGGGATCTATGTATATGGACACCAAGATCCCTCTGCTCATCCACACTACCAAGAATCTTACCATTAGCCCAGTACTCTGTATTCCTGTTACTCCTTCCAAAATGAATCACCTCACGCTTTTCTGCATTAAACTCCATTTGCCACCTCTGAGCCCATCTCTGCAGCTTATCTATGTCCCTCTGTAACCTGCAACATCCTTCCGCACTGTCCACAACTCCACCGACTTTAGTGTCATCCGCAAATTTACTCGCCCATCCTTCTACGCCCTCCCCCAGGTCATTTATAAAAATGACAAACAGCAGTGGCCCCAAAACAGATCCTTGTGGTACACCACTAGTAACTGAACTCCAGTCTGAACATTTCCCATCAACCACCACCCTCTGTCTTCTTACAGCTAGCCAATTTCTGATCCAAACCGTTAGATCACCCTCATTCCCATGCCTCCGTATTTTCTGCAATAGCCTACCGTGGGGAAGATGTTGCACATCAGGTGGCTCTCCTCCCGCAAACCTGCAAAATAGCCACTTTTCACTGGAAAATCACCTAAAAACTCAACAATTCATCCCCCCGACCCTTAGTAGAACAGGGGGAAGAAGAAACAATGCCTGGCAAAATTAAATCCAGGGGCGAGCAGAGACCAGAAGTGGAAAGAGCCTAGAACAGAGGCGAACATATGAGTCGATCGACGTGTGAGGGCCCGACCAGCCACACACAAAGCCCTCCCTCACCAGGGTGGTGTCTGGAAAGGTCAAGGACCAAGAAAACCTGTCGAGGCGGCAAAATTTACGGATCGTGGGCCTTCCAGAGAGGATTGAAGGTAGGGACCACACAGACTATGTGGCCTAATTTTGAAGATGATACAAAGATCTGTAGAGGGGCAGGTAGTATTGAGTAAGCAAACGGGCTGCAGAAGGACTTGGACAGGCTAGGAGAGTGGGTGAAGAAGTGGCAGATGGAATACAATGTGGAAAAGTGTGAGGTTATGCACTTTTGAAGGAGAAATGGAGGCATAGACTATTTTCTAAACTGGAAGATGCTTCGGAAATCAGAAGTACAAAGGACTTGGGAGTCCTTGGGCAGGATTCTCTGATCCTGAGGCTAAGTGTTGACACCACCGTAAACGCCATTGCGTTTCCCAACGGTGTCAACATGGCCTCAGGAGCAGCAATTCTGACCCATGCCGCTCCAGTTGCCGATCCCGGCGTCAGGTGGGCGCCGCGGGTCTGGGCATGCGCAGCGGGGCCGGTGCCAACGCGTGCATGCGCAGTGCGACCGCCACGATTGCTGTGCAGGTGCAGTGGCTCCCTTCTCCACGCCAGCCCCGACGCAACATGGCGTAGGGCTACAGGGGCCAGAGCGAAACAAAGGAGGCCCCCAGCCCGAGAGGCCGGCCCACCGATCGGTAGGCCCCGATCGCGGGCCAGGCCACAGCGGAGGCCCCCCCACCAGGGGTCGGACACCCCAACCCCCACCAGGCCTCCCCGGATCCATTCACGAAGAGGTCCTGTCGGGTAAGACCAGGTTAGAACAGCGGCGGCGGGACTCTTTTTTTTTTTGTATGGCTGCTCGGCCCATCGGCCGAGAATCGCAGGGGGGGGGGGCGGGTCGCGTGCCGACCGCGCCGGCGCCAATGGCAGCGATTCTCCGCTCTCTGGAGAATCGCATCCCGGCGCCGGAGCGGCTTGGCGGGATTCGCGCGGCCCCCCAGGGATTCTCTGACCCGGCGTGAGCTTGGAGAATCCCTCCCCTTGTTCATGATTCTCTTAAGGTTAACATGCAGGTTGAGTCGTCAGTTAAGAAGGCAAATGCAGTGTTAGCATTCATGTTTAGAGGGCTAGAACACAAAACCAGGGATGTACTTCTGAGGGTATATAAGGCTCTGGTCATACCCCATTTGGATTTTTGTGAGTAGTTTTAGGCCCCGTATCTAAGGAAGGATGTGCTGGCCTTTGAAAGGGTCCAGAGGAGGTTCATAAGAATGATCCTTGGAATGAAGAGCTTGTCGTATGAGGAATGGTTGAGGACTCTGGGTCTGTACTCGTTGGAGTTTAGGAGGATGAGTGGGGATCTTATTGAAACTTGCAGGATACTGCGTGGCCTGGATAGAGTGGACATGGAGAGGATGTTTCCACTTGTAGGAAAAACTAGAAGCAGAGGACACAATCTCAGACTAAAGGGATGATGAGGAGTAATTTCTTCAGCCAGAGGGTGGTGAATCTGTGGAACTCTTTGCTACAGAAGGCTGTGGAGGCCAATTCACTGAGTGGCTTTAAGACAGAGATAGATAGGTTCTTGATTAATAAGGGGATCAGGGGTTATGGGGAGAAGGCAGGAGAATGGGGATGAGAAAACTATCAGCCATGATTGAATGCGGAGCAGACTCAATTGGCCGAGTGGCCTAATTTTGCTCCTATGTCTTATGGTCTTATAGAAGTGCAATGATTTCTTCAAACTGCTTTGTGGGTCCGAGATGTAGAGGAGCAGGTCATCCGCATAGAGCGGGACTCTATGCTCAATGCCTCTTCGGATCCTCTTCCAGTTCTTTGCTGTTCGGAGTGCGATCGCTAGTGGTTCAATCGCTAGGGCAAACAGCAACGGGGATACCGGCACCCCTGCCTCGTGCCCCTGTGCAGCTGGAAGTCTTTAGAGCTGGTGGTGATGGTCCGTATGCTCGCCATGGGGGCATAATCCAGGAGTTTCACCCAGGCGGTGAATCCTGTTCCGAGCCCGAACCATTCCAGTGCCTCTATGAGGTACTTCCATTTGGCACTGTCAAAGGCCTTTTCTGCATCCAGGGAGACGATCACCTCAGGAGTTCTGTCCCTCCGATGTTCAGCATGCGCCTTGTTGCTAACTTTTGGTTGGTTCAATTGGCTCTGTTTTATAACCGTTGCTCTCGAGTCGCCAGGTATCTTTATGATACCGCCATGAGGTTCAGGTCCAAGTAATGATCAATAACTCAATACACCGATTAGTAAGATTCAAATCAAAGCACATTTATTATACACAGTAATCGCTACTCATGCACAAATTCTACTTCTAAGCTACTTCTACAACTAACAGGCCTATACTTAGCTTCGGACTGGCCCACCAGGTCAGGGGAACAAATGGCCTTTCATTCGGGTTCTGAGTCTGCGGGATTCGAAGTTGGTACAGATTGGTAGCTAGGAGTGCCTATCTCGTAGCGAGCATTGACTTAAGACTTCCTGGATCTCGGCGGCAGTTGAACCAGTCACGGTCAATGTTGGTTCGCGTTGCTTTATAGTTCCCAGGGGCTTCCCGCCTTTCGGGGCGGACCCTGTACCTGGTTCCAGGTGATTGGACTTTGTTCCAATCGCTTGGTTCGATTTCTCCAATACTGCAGCGGTTCCCTGATCGATGGGCGGTCTTGAGGTGTCCGTTAATCTCTTTTGTGTTGGCTGCTGCTGGGGAGTCTGGCTTGGCTTTGGTTGTCCCAAATGTTGCAATTGTTCCCGGGGATTGCTTATTAGTATGTAGATGGCTGCTACATTATTATGCAGATGGCTGCTTGTATCGATGCAGCCTGGGCTTTTGCAGAGTTTAATACACAGTAAACTTGCACCTGCAGGTTTCTGCCTGTGTTGGCTGAATTTCCCTGCAGCCTTTGCTGTTCTCCATTTTACATCGGGAGTTGGCCAACCCATGTGGCTACAGCCTGATGTTCGATGTTAGCTGTCTACCTTTGACAAAGGCCATATGGTCTTCTGCGACCACCTCTGGTATGCAGTCCTTTGGCTAAGATCTGGGCCAATACTTTGGTGTCTACGTTTAGTAGCGAGATGGGTCTATAGGAATCGCACTCTGTTGGTTCTTTGTCTTTTTTAGGTATTAGCAAGATTGAGGCTAGCGCCAACATAGCTGGCAGGGTGCCCCTCGCCAGCGAGTCTGTGAACATCTCCTGCAGGTGTGGGGCCAGTGTTGTCACTAATTCTTTGTAGATGTCTGCCGGAAGCCATCCGGTCCTGGCGCTTTTCCCGTCTGCATGGAGCTAATACTCACCATGACCTCTCCCAGTTCTAGCAGTGCTTCCAAGCTCCATTTCCTGTTATTCCCCACAACTTGAATGTTCAGTCCATCAAGGAACAGCTTCAACCCCGAGTCTCCTGTTGGGAGCTCCGAGGTGTCCAGCCCCAGGTAGAAGGCCGAGAAGGCTCTGTTGACCTTGTCTGGGTCAGTTTCTAATGTGCCTCTGTTATCCCTAATTTGTGCGATCTCCCTTGTGGCTGCCTGCTTTCTCAACTGCTGTGCCAGCAGGCGACTGGCTTTGTTTCCCTATTCATATAGGGTTCCCCGTGCCTGACTGAGTTCGTGCACCGCTCTCCTCATGGAAAGCAGGTCAAAGTCCATCTATAGCTTTTTCCTCTCCGAGGAGCTCTATGGTTGGGGCCTCGGAGCATCGGTGGTCCACTTCCAGTATGGAGTCAACTAGCTGTTGCCTAGCCGCCCTCTCTTCACACCTTAAAAGTGATAATTTCTCCCCTGATCACAGCCTTCAGTGCCTCCCAGAACGTGGAGGGTGAGACCTCCGTATTCTGGTTGTTATTTGTATACTTGACTATGGCCTGTGTTATTCTCTCGCAGAAGGACTTGTCGGCCACTAAGTCCGTGTCCAATCTCCATGTGGGGCGTTGGGTACTGTCTGTCTCCAACCTCAGCTCCATATAATGTGGAGCGTGGTCGGAGATTATGATTGCGGAGTATTCCGCCCTGACCAATCCCGGAAGCACCGATTTTCCCCACTACAAAGAAGTTGATCCTCGAGTATACATTATGCACTGGGGAGAAGAAGGAAAACTCCTTCTCCCCTGGGTGGGTGAATCGCCATGGGTCTACCCACCCCACCCCCAAAAAAGAACCGAGTTCCTTTGCCCCATCTAGAGCACCGCTGACCATGACGTACCGTCCACCTGGGTCCGTAACGTCCTTGTCGCCGTAAGCATCGTCCTCTTATTAATTAGAATGATTACCCTCCCTTGCTCACATCCTGTAGCAGGAATGGTAGGTCTGTCCCTCCCAGCTTATCCTTACCTGCAGTTGGTCCTTCTCCCTCAGGTGTGTCTCTTGGAGGAAGACTATGCCAGCTTTCATATTCCTCAGGTAGGTGAAGACTCTGGTTCTTTTCACTAGACCGGTAAGTTCCCTAACATTCCAGGTGACTATCCTGGGGCGGGGGAGGGGGTCGTTCCCCAGCTCCTGTGGATTAACCATACTTACCTGGTGGATGTGCCCCTGCATTCCGGGGTTTCCCTTTGTTCGGGGGCCGTACAAGATGACCGCGGTCACTGTTCTCCCCATGTGGTCGGGCCCCTATGCTCCGGGGTTTCCCTTTGTCCAGGGGTCATCCAATATGGCCGTCAACTATGCGTCCGCCACATGGATATGCCTCTGCACTCTGGGGTCTCCCTTCGCCAAGCACCTTTCTAGGTGGTTGACTACAGTGCCATTTTATTCCAAGCCCCCAGTTCCAGCCTGCTGTAGCCATACTGCTATTATCAATCTACCCTTGTCTGTTTCTATCTCCCCATGCCACCCCCCCCCCCCCCCATCCCCTTCCCGTATCCCACACCCCTTTACCCCCTTTCCTCCTGCTCCTCTCCCTGCTTACTCCCTGTTGTTTATCCTCCCCCACCCCTGCCAGGCGCTGTCCCCCTTGCTGGGGGTGCTGCAGCCTCTATCTTTTGCATGACTCCCAGCGCTAGCTATCCCGCTAGTGTGGTGGCCCCCGCTCCCAGGAGCTACTGTCTTTCCTCTCCTCGCCCACTCTCTGGAATTCCTACCCGCTCTATCCCCTGTCTTACCCTGTACTTTTCTGGGCACCACTCTGCCTTCCCTCTTTCATCACTCTCGCTGGTCAGAATGTGGCCACATTCTCCCACGTTAAGTGGTCTCTTTGGTGGTGGCGTGCTTCTTTTCTCTCTCTCTCTCCCCCCACCTCCCCCATATCAGCCCATTGCAGCGTTGTCATTTCTTCCTGTGGGCTCCTCATCACTTTCCCTGTTGCCGCTTCTCCAGCCCGCATTATGCAGCAAACTTATCCGCCTCCGCTAGGACTGTAAAGAAATGTTCCTTGCCCTGGTATGATGTGACCCAGAGCTTGGCGGAGTACTGCATACCAAATCATACGCCGCTCTTGTATAGTACGGCCTTTGCCTTCTTGAACTCAGCCCGGTGCTTGGCCAGGTCTGCCCCGATGTCCTGGTATATTCTTACTTTATGTCCGTCCCAGCTGCAGTTTTTGGACTGCCTGACCCAGCACAGGATTCTCTCCCGGTCTTGGTACCGGTGCATTTTCGCTATTACCGCCCTTGGTTGGTCCCCGGCTCTGGGCTTTGGTTGTAGTGACCAGTGTGCTCTGTCTATTTCTGGTGGGTTGGAGAAGGTCTCCCTTCCCACCAGGTTGCCCAGCATTTGGGCCACATAGTCTCTGTGGTCCCTACCTTCAATCCCCTCTGGAAGGCTCACGATCCGTAAATTTTGCCATCTCGACAGGTTTTCTTGGTCCTTGACCTTTCCTTTTAGGCTGCCCTGTGTCGCGACCAGCCTCGCCACTTCTTTTACTAGGGCGATGATCCAGTCACTCTGGTCTGTTGTGGCCCTTTCCAGGTCTGTGCACGTCGCCTCCAATCTCCTTTAAGGTTTGTCCAGAGCGAGCTGCATGTGTGCCAGAACGTCCGCTACTGCGCCCTTCACCGCTGCCTGGATGTCCGTTTTTGTTTTGTCCCTGTGCTCCTTCAGTGCTCTTGAAAGGAACGCCATTCAGCCACCTCCCTGGTGAGGGAGGGCTTTGTGTGCGGCTGGTCGGGCCCTCATATGTCGATTGACTCGCCTGCTCACCTCTGTTCCAGGCTCTTTCCACTTCTGGGGCGTCATTCTCCGACCCCCCGCCGGGTTGGAGAATCGCCGGGGGCTGCCGTGAATCCCGCCCCCGCCGGTTGCCGAAGTCTCCGGCACCGGATATTTGGCGGGGGCGGGAATCGGGCCGCGCCGGTTGGCGGCCCCCCCGCTTGATTCTCCGGCCAGGATGGGCCGAAGTCCCGCCGATAAATTGCCTGTCCCGCCGGCGTGGATTAAACCACCTTTTGAACGGCGGGACAAGGCGGCGTGGGCGGGCTCCGGGGTCCTGGGAGGGACGCGGGGCGATCTGGCCCCGGGGGGTGCCCCCACGGTGGCCTGTCCCGCGATCGGGCCCACCGATCTGCGGGCGGGCCTGTGCCGTGGGGGCACTCTTTCCCTTCCGCCTCCGCCACGGTCTCCACCATGGCAGAGGTGGAAGAGACTCCCTCCACTGCGCATGCGTGGGAAACTGTCAGCGGCCGCTGACGCTCCCGCGCATGCGCCGCCCGGAGATGTCATTTCCGCGCCAGCTGGCGGGGCAACAAAGGCCGTTTCTGCCAGCTGGCGGGGCGGAAATTCCTCCGGCGTCGGCCTAGCCCCTCAATGTTGGGGCTCGGCCCCCAAAGATGCGGAGCATTCCGCACCTTTGGGGTGGCGCGATGCCCGTCTGATTGGCGCCGTTTTGGGCGCCAGTCGGCGGACATCGCGCCGTTTCGGGAGAATTTCGCCCCTGGTCTCTGCTCGCCCCCTGGATTGACTTTTGCCAGGCATTTTTTCTTTTTCTCCCTGCTCTACTAAGGTCGGGGGGGATGAATTGTTGAGTTTTTAGGTGATTTTCCTGTGAAAAGTGGCTATTTTGCAGGTTTGCGGGAGGAGACTTCTCAGCACATCATTGTCACCGGAAGTGTCATCAGTACATGTCTGACAGTTATGACTTCCTGCCCAGCAGGTGGAGCCAGATATACATCAGGTGACTGATGAGATGTGGCAGTTGGTAGCAGGATGGTTGCATTTTACAGTAGCTCGCCATGAACTCAAATATCTTTGTCTGAACATAGATCTGTTGGTTCCCTGCCCACTTGCTCAATACTTGTTCTAGCTAAACACACATGTTCTATGCATGTCTTCATGATCAGGGGAGCCATAGAACACAGCAAGCATCAATCAGCTACTTAGCAAAGGTAAGCATTGAAAGATAGAGGGGGGAATTTTAACCCTCAAGAATGGACAAAATCTCAGGGTTTAAATTGTAAAATTTGACCCCAACCCAATGTAAATGTGCATATTTCCAATTAACTGGGGCAGGTCGGGTGATTATAACTGGATTTCGAGAGGCAGATTGGTAATTATATGTTAATGAGGACTAATGTGCGGAACTCCGCTTTTATCAGCCATTTGGATTTAACAGCTCTAGCACAGGTTTCCCAATCTCAGGAAACCCTTCAGATAATGGTAGACAAGAACTACCAGATGCAGTCTTATTCTAGCATTGACTGTAGACCAGTGCGAAAAGGAGAGTTTTTCTGGGCCAACCTGTCTGTCTCCTCATGATTTCTGGACACCTTCTCAATCAAGAAACATCTTCCAGAAATCTAGAGAATCCCCATCAACCTACAGAAGGTGCCTCCCACACTACAATCTGCAGACTCCTTTCATCTCTCCTTGGTGACTTCTGTCTCCAATGATTGCTCTCGACTCAGGGGCGTCATTCTCCGACCCCCCGCCGGGTCGGAGAATGGCCGTTGGCCGCCGTGAATCTCGCCCCCGCCCCCGCCGAAGTCTCCGCTCCCGGAGATGGGCGGGGGCGGGAATCCGGCCGCGCCGGTTGGCGGGACCCCCCGCTGGATTCTCCGGCCCGGATGGGCCGAAGTCCCGCCCAGAAATTGCCTGTCCCGACGGCGTAAATCAAACCTGGTATTTACCGGCGGGACCAGGCGGCGTGGGCGGGCTCCGGGGTCCTGGGGGGGGGCACGGGGCGATCTGACCCCGGGGGGTGCCCCCACGATGGCCTGGCCCGCGATCGGGGCCCACCAATCCGCGGGCGGGCCTGTGCCGTGGGGGCACTCTTTCCCTTCCGCCTCCGCCACGGCCTCCACCATGGCGGAGGCGGAAGAGACTCTCCCCACTGCGCATGCGCGGGAAACTGACAGTGGCCGCTGACGCTCCCGCGCATGCGCCGGGAAACTGACAGCGGCCGCTGACGCTCCCGCGCATGCGCCGGGAAACTGACAGCGGTCGCTGACGCTCCCGCGCATGCGCCGCATTTCCGCACCAGCTGGCGGGGAAACAAACGCCATTTCCGCCAGCTGGCGGGGCGGAAATCCCTCCCTCAATGTTGGGGCTAGGCCGCCAAAGATGCGGAGCATTCCGCACCTTTGGGCCGGCGCGATGCCCGTCTGATTGGCGCCGGCTTTGGCGCCAGTCGGCGGACATCCCGCCGTTGGGGGAGAATTTCGCCCCAGATCTCCCCCTATCCATCTCTGCCCTTCCTGTGGTCTCTCGCTCCATCCTCTTCATTCTCAGTGGCTGCCTTGTACTGCATGCCTTCCCATCCAACAGTTAATGAATCTCTGAATCTGGATGGTGAGTGGGAAACTGAGGACAAAATTTTAATGAGGTTCTGCCATTAACTTTGGCAAATACTCCGACTTTCCTGCATTTTAGGTATCCTGGCCACTAACAATTGTGCTTTCCCAAACCTCTGTGCTCACTCACTCCCGTAAGGATGTCCATTCCCTCCTCCCTGTAAGTTTTGGGACCAGATGGTATGAGGGTTCAAGACAAATTGAATATTTATGCCCGTTCTAACACCGTGTCCTCTCCAAATTTGGAGAGTGCTGTCTCCTGAAATGTTGAGAATTTATTCAACGTGGCTTTTCTATTGGTTCTGAATAGCCTTGGCCTGCAATCAAACATCATGGAGATGTTATGAAGTTCCTGAGCTATCAAAATAAAATCTCTATTCTGACTATCTCCCTTCTTATTCCACCCTTCTCTTATTATTTGTATGTTTTTGTATGATATAGTTCTTTTGCTAGTGATCTGAGAAGTGCTTTGTTCATACAATTATTGTCCCGAAAATAAAATGGAAGGACTGGAGCATCAGGAGGGAATCTTTCCTGCCTTGGAACAATTAGGGCTCTGTCATTATCTTCCTGGATTTCAGAAGAAAAGTAATGAGCTTATTGCCTTTTCTTATAACACCATTGAGACAACAGCTGAGCAAGAATACATTCACCAACTGTAAGCATATTTAATCAATTCTTCAGATGTCTGGTCAGAAGATGAAGGAATATTTTACAGTACAGCCTTGCCAAGGTCATGAAGCTTATTGAGGTTTGTTGCATGCTGAACTGCTTTAATGCAAATGTACAGTGTGGATTGACGCAGGTTGCTGATGTTCTCTGATAACTTATAATGAGCCTGATGCTCAAAGGTGACCTTGAATGATACTTTATTAATATTAATAATAATAATAATAATCATTTATTGTCACAAGTAGGCTTCAATGAAGTTACTGTGAAAAGCCCCTAGTTGCCACATTCCGGCGCCTGTTCGGGGAGGCCGGTACGGGAATTGAACCCGCGCTGCTGCCTTGTTCTACATTACAAGCCAGCTGTTTAGCTCAATGTACTGTAATACTGACAGTGTCATCTCTGTAATGCGATCAACTGTATGACACCTAGCTCCACCTCACCCCCACCTCTCTCAACTCCTCTACTGCTGCCAAATTATCAGACTCCTTACCCGATATCCAGTACTGGATGAGCAGAAATTTCCGCCCAATTAAAATACCATTGTTCCAATCCCTGGTCGAAACTCCATCCCCTAAATACCATCCCTCTCCCTGACAATAGTCTTGAGGTTAAGCCAGTCTGTTAAAACTTTGGTTCACGTTTGATCCTGAGATATACTTCTGACCTCACATTCATGCCAACACTAAAACTGCCTATTTCAACCACCGCAGTAATATCGCTCAGCTTTGCCCTTGTCTCAGCTCATCAACCGCAGTAACCCTCATCCATGCCTTTTTTACCTTGAGATTCAGCTATTCCAATGCATTCCTGGTGAGTCTCCCACATTCTACCCTCTGGAAACTTGAGGTCATTAAAACTGCTGACTGTGCCTTAACTCCAAGTAAGCCCTGTTTTGCTTTGCCCCTGTGCTCGCTGACCCACATTGGCCGACAGTCAAACAATATCTTGATTTTAAAATTATCTCCGTTGTTTTCAAATCTCTCTAAGGTCTTGCCGCTCTCCATCTCTGTAATCTCCTCTAACTCCACCACTCCGCACTGATATATAAATGCTCCTCTAATTCTGGCCTCTTGTGTATTCCCTATTATAACTGCTCCACCATTGGTAGCCGTGTCTTCAGTTGCCTTGGCCTCAAGCTCTGGATTTCCTCACTACACCTCTCTGCCTTTCTACATTGGTTTCCTCCTTTAAAACACTGCATAAAACCTACCACTTCGACCAAGTTTTTAGTTATCTGATCTACTTTTTGTGGCTGGTTGTCTTATTTTATATTGCTCCTCTGAAGTTCATTTGAATGTTTGATTGTGTTAAAAGCACAATATAAATGTAAATTGTTGTTGTCGGTCAGGTTGATGCAACTCTGTCACTATTTCCCTCCTAAAATGGAGAAATCTCTATATTCCGAGGTGTACTGGGTCTGTAGATATGGCTGCTTGGGGAAGGGGTTAATGATGCAAGTGAATATCCTTCTTTTTACCCTGTTGCTCCTTCTCTAGATAACACAAAAAAATAAGATTGAAGAATGGAATGTTCACATCCATGCTTTTCATTGCAGCAATGAGAATTTTTCATGAAAAGACCTAGGGCGTCATTCTCCGACTCCCCGCCGGGTCGGAGAATGGCCGTTGGCCACCGTGAATCCCGCCCCCGCCGAAGTCTCCGGTACCGGAGATTGGGCGGGGGCGGGAATCGGGCCACGCCGGTTGGCGGGCCCCCCGCTCAATTCTCCGGCCCGGATGGACCGAAGTCCCGCCCAGAAATTGCCTGTCCCGCCGGCGTAAATTAAACCTGGTATTTACCGGCGGGACCAGGCGGCGTGGGCGGGCTCCGGGGTCCTGGGGGGGGCGCGGGGCGATCTGGCCCCGGGGGGTGCCCCCACGGTGGCCTGGCCCGCGATCGGGGCCCACCGATCCGCGGGCGGGCCTGTGCCGTTGGGGCACTCTTTCCCTTCCGCCACGGCCTCCACCATGGCGGAGGCGGAAGTGACTCTCCCCACTGCGCATGCGCGGGAAACTGTCAGCGGCCGCTGACGCTCCCGCGCATGCGCCGCATTTCCGCGCCAGCTGGCGGGGCAACAAACGCCATTTCCGCCAGCTGGCGGGGCGGAAATCCCTCCGGCGTCAGCCTAGCCCCTCAATGTTGGGGCTCGGCCCCCCAAAGATGCGGAGCATTCCGCACCTTTGGACCAGCGCGATGCCCGTCTGATTGGCGCCGATTTGTGCGCCAGTCGGCGGACATCGCGCCGTTGGGGGAGAATTTCGCCCCTGGAACAAGACGAAAAAGCACTCAAGAATTTAGATTTCACAAGTCATAAATTCATTTTCTTATGGGTCCCCTATAAAAGTACAATAGCTCGCCTTTATACAGTGGTTTTGTGCGAGCCAGAATGTACCTGACCTTCATTACAGGGCGGCATGGTAGCACAGTGGTTAGCACTGTTACTTCACAGAACCAAGGTCCCAGGTTCGATTCCTGGCTTATGTGTCTGCCTGGGTTTCCTCTGGTTGCTACGGTTTCCTCCCACAAGTCCCGAAAGACATGCTGTTAGGTGAATTGGACGTTCTGAATTCTCCCATTTATTTCGGACATGTGAACTTAGCACAATATGCATTCCAGCAAAAATGAGGATACCACACCTACAATCATTTCCATTTTATTATTGCTCATTAATATATCAAAGCCCAGCTTTGCATGTTCTTTGTGAGGGTTCATTAGGCTAGCTGGAAGTTCCAATTTGCCATATGATGGTCACAGATCCAGCAAGAGCAATCTTCATACATTTGTTTCAGCCTCAAACCTACTCAGTCCAACATGCCACTACCTCATAGTGACACCAGAGGTTAAAGTTATACTTTTGCCCCCTGATTTCCAGGACCACTGTTTTATTTAAGAATGTCTTTTAATTGTTTCGTAAGATAGGGAGCGCGATTCTCCAAAATGGAGACGGCGCGAACTGGGCATGGGGACAACCGATTCTGGCCCCCATAGGGGACCAGCACGGCACTGGAGTGGTTCACGCCGCTCCAGCCTCCCTTCCCGGCGCCAAATGGGTGCTGGGCCAACCCGCGCATGAACGGGCAACTTCTTCAGCGCACCAGCCCCTTCGCAACATGGCGTGGGGGTTCAGGTGCTGGCCGTGCAACAAAGTAGGCCCGGGGGGGAAGAGGCCGGCCCGCCAATCGGTGGGGCCCGATCGTGGGCAGACCCCATCGGAGGCTCCCCCCGAGGATGGAGCCCCCCTCCCCCCCCCCCCTCCTCCCCCCCCCCTCTCCTCCCCCCCTCACAGGCCACCCCTGACCCTTCGTGCAGAGTTCCCGCTGGCAGCGACCAGGGGTGAACGGTGCCGGCAGGCGCCTGCCGTTTCCGGGCCAGAGAATCGGCCGCCCAGCCGTGGACAGTGGCCTGCGACCGGCGCCGCGCCGGCGCAAATGGCGCCGATTCTCCGCACCTCGGAGAATCGCGTGCCGATGGTGTGGCGCGGCTGCGCCGATTCTCCGGCCTGGCGCGGGGCTCGGAGAATCGCGCACAGGATACCACATTTCTAAGACTCAGATAAAATACTCTGAAGTTTCCAATATCAACAGATATGTTCAAATAAATCAAAAAATAATTAACATTGTTACAGTCTATCATCAGTTATAATTAAAAGCTGAATTGCCGTTTTAGCATATTTAAGTTATAAATCATTCTGTGCATTTGCATAGTTTGATATCTACGAGGAAACAAGAACAGAATAACCGTATGCATTTGGCACTTAGCACTTGACTGCTTAAATGAATGGCACATTATAGCTTCTCATCTATAATATTGCCATTTTCAAATAGCAATTTCGTAGCACATCTACAACAAAGATATACTGGAGAAATGCCTGAGCTTTATCAGAAAATGGCATTTGCTGCATATAATTATTTGCTTGAACAATAATAAATTTCAAAGTTGATTATTAATCATTTTAAAGACAAACATTTGGGTGCTGTAAATTCAGATGAGTGCTATATTTTCAAAATGGGTGGTAGCTGACTCGTTATTGGAGTATGTTAAAGCCATAAGCCATTGTCTTCTATGGATCCTTTCATGTCTGAAGAGTCTGATGTTGCATCAGCATAGACGTCCATAGAACTGGCAGTTCATGGTTTAAGTTGCCATTGATAGTGTTTGTGGAGGGGGGTCTTCTGCATCTGCACCACTTAGGTTTTCCTCTGGACATATTGGCTATTACGAGTTTGGTGCAGAACTTTTTCCAAGTATGTTGAATCAAATTTCAGAGCTTGCTTCCACATGAGCCTGTTGGCTTCAGTGTTTCTCTAAGAGAGGTAGTTTGCAAAACATGAGTTTATAAGGCTTTTTTTTTTGTCTGTCCTTGTATTGTTTGTGAAGTGCGAAACATCTTCTAATGAAAGTACTTGTATTTATCTAATACCTCTCAAGATTGCAGGACATTTTAAAGTATTTCAGAATCGATTAAGTACCTTTCAAAGTGTAGACACTATTGTAATGTAGATCAACGCAGCAGCCAACTACACAAGGAAGTAGGGAGGCTGCTAGGGAGTTAGGAGAGTGGGCAAAGAAGTGGCAGATGGAAAACAATGTAGAGAAGTATAAGGTTATGCAATTTGGTGGAAGAATAGAGGCATAGACTATTTAGACTATTTTCTAAATGGGAAAAGGCTTTGGAAATCAGAAGCACAAAAGGGACTTCGGGGTCCTAATTCAGGATTCTCTGAACCTTAACATGCAAGTTCTAATGGCAGTTTGGAAGGCAACTGCAATGTTAGCATTCATATTGAGAGGGCTAGAATACAAGAGCAGGGATGCACTGTTGAGGCTGTATAAGGCTCTGGTCGGACCCCATTTGGAATATTGTGAGCAGTTTTGGGCCCAGTATCTAAGGAAGGATGTGCTGGTCTTAGAGGAGGTTCACAAGAATGATGCCCGGAATGAAGGACTTGTCATATGAGGAGCGGTTGAGGACTCTGGATCTGTACTCGATGGAGTTTAGAGGGGATCTTATTGAAACTTACAGAATATGAGAGGTCTGGATAGAGTGAATGTGGAGAGGATATTTCCACTAGTCGGAGAAACTAGAATCCGAGGGCACAGCCTCAGATTGATGGGACAATCCTTTAAAACGGAGATGAGGAGGAATTCCTTCAGCCAGAGGGTGGACAATCTGTGGAACTCTTTGCTGCAGAAGGCAGTGGAGGCCAAGTCACCAAGTGTCTTTAAGACAGATTGATAGGTTATTGATTAATAAGAGGATCAGGGGTTACGGGGATGAGAAACATATCAGCCATGATTGAGTGGCGGAATAGATCCGATAGGCCGAATGGCCTAATTCTGCTCCTCTGTCTCTTTGTCCCACACATTTCGACCTGATTAATGACGAGATAATCAGTTCAGTGATGTTAGTTGGGCGGTAGATATTGGGCTGGAAACAAGGAGAACTTCTTGCTCTTCATTGAACATTGCTATATGTTGCAGCATGAGGTAATACAACGAGGCAGTGTTAAATCACAATGGTATCGAGAAAGTCCCCCATGAGGGGGATAATTGAAGGGTTCTACTGAAGATGGTATCCATTAATTTTGTACTTTAAAGAGCTGGTCACCCTCAGTTGCTAGAGAGAGTGGGAGATATGTGCATGGGGGAAAAGGGGGAGTTGGTGGGATTTCTTTTTGGCTTTGTGGAGGGTTCGGAGGAGGGGAGTTTGTTATTACCTATTATTATTTTTGTCGGGCGGAATTTATCGGCTGTTCACGCTGGCGGGATATTCTGGTCCCTCCAATGGCGCACAGGTTTCCCCGCGACGAGGGGTGCAGTCAACAGGAAATCTCGTTGACAACAGCGGGACCAGGAAATCCTGCTGGCGGGCCGCCTCCGCCGGGTTGGTCGGTAAATCCTGCCTGTTATTTAAAACTTTTTTTAAAAAAAATTCTCCTCATTTTCCACCTTTTCATCAAATACACAACAAAAGATAACCAATAATAACAAATACAGTATCAATCCCCCAACCAGCAACCCCTTCAATATACAAACCAAAACATCACCCGTACATTCCAAATACAACAAAACAAAAAGACTGCAAAAGAATAATTGGTCGCCCCATAAACAACATACTCAACCCCTCCGATTAGTCACCCCGCCCCCCCCCCCCCCTAATGTTCGATGGCATCCAATTCTTGAAAGTACATGATAAACAATGCCCATGAATTTTCGAACCCTTCCATCCTCCTCCTCAGCTCAAATGGCACTTTCTCGAGCGTCAGAAATTCCAGCAGGTCCCCCGCCAAACCGAGGCACAGGGCGGAGAAGCTGTCTTCCACCCCAGCAGGACCCACCTCCAGGCAATCAGCAAGGCGAAGGCTAAAACCTCTGCCCCCGCAGTCGCCTGCAGCCCGGGTTGGTCCGACACCTCAAAAATAGCTTCTAAGGGCCCTGATTCCAAACTCATATGTACCACCCATGAGGTGACCTTAAAAACCTCCCTCCAATACCTCTCCAGCTTCCGGCAGGACCAAAACATGTGAACATGGTTTGCAGGCTCTTCCCACAGCGCTCACACACATCTTCTACCCTCTCAAATAGTTGGCTCATCTTCGCCCTCATGAGGTGTGCCCTGTACACGACCTTCAGCTGTATCAGTCCCAACCTTGCACATGAGGTTGAGGCATTTGCCCTCCGGAGCACCTCACATCACAGACCGTCCTCCATAACCTCCCCCAACTCTTCCTCCCACTTGGTTTTAATCCCCTCCAAAGTACCTCATCTTCCCCCAACAACCTCCCATAGGTCGCCGACACCACCCCCTTCTACATTCCCCCAGCCATCAATATCTCTTTGTAGAGGCCGGTGGTTTTGGGAAACTCTGAACCTTCTTCCTGTCAAACGTCCCGGAGCTACAGGTATCTTAATACTTTCCCCACCCCTGTCCATATTTCTCCCAAAATCCTCAAGTCTTGCAAAATGACCTCTCAGGAACTTCAGGTCTTCTAATGCCCTAACTCCCCTCTCCTCCCATCTCCAAAACCTCCCATCCAACTTCCCTGGCTCAAACCTATGGTTCCCTCTAATCGGCATCTCTCTTGACCCCGTCCACAATTTAAAATGCTGCCTCAACTGCCTCCAAATCTTCAGCGGCGCTGTTGCCAATACCCTCAGCCCCGACCCTCTGCACAGACTCTCCTCCATTCTAACCCAGACTAACTAGGACTCTTTGCCCCCCCCCCTCCAGTCCAATCTTCACCTTTGCGGTATTCGCCGCCCAATAATAGTACATTAATTTGGGAGACCCAACCCCCCTGCCTGCCATCCTCTCTGCAAAACTACCTTCCGAACCCTGACTACCTTCTCCTCCCTCCCCAAAATAAACGAGCTGATCAACTTATCCACCTCTTTGAAAAATGCCTTCGGCATTATTCGGCAAATACAAACAGAAAACGCGGCAGCAAATTCATTTTAATCACCTGCACCCGACCTGCCAGCGACAAAGGGAGACTATCCCACCTCGCCAAATCCACCTTCACCCTCCCTACCAAGCTAGTAATATTAAACCTATGGAGCCCCCCCCCAGTCCCATGCCACCTGCACCCCCAGATATCTAAAGTGTGTTGCCGCCCTGCGGAATTGCAGCCCCCCACCCCGGCCGGGCCACGACAAAGTGTTAATTTTTTTCCAGGTTTAATTTATATCCCGAAAAGGATCCAAACCTTTGGAGAAGCTCCTCCAATATACCCCCCATCGACGCACACGGCTCTGACACATACAGCAATAAATCATCTGCGTATAGAGTCACCCTATTTCCACCCCCGAGCTCTTCAACGCGGTGGCCAAAGGATTAATCGCTAGTGCAAATAACAGAGGGGACATAGGACACCCCTGCTTGGTCCCCCGGTGCAGCACAAAGTACACCAAACTCACATTACTTGTGCGGATGCTCGCCTTTGGTTACTTGTATGAAAACCGTACCAACTCTACAAACCTCTGCCAGATCCCAAACCTCTCCAGCACCGCGATCAAATACCCCCACTCTACCTGATCAAATGCCTTTTCTGTGTCCAGCGCAACCACCACCTCTGTCTCCCTTCCCTAAGCCAGCGACATAACTACATTTAGCACCCTCCTAATATTTGAGAATAGCTACCTCCCTTTCATGAGCCCTGTCTGGTTCTCCCCTATCCTCTTCGTGAGGCACTACTCCAACTCAGCCGCCAGAACCTTCGCTAATATCTTCACATCCACATTCTTTTTTTTAAATAAACAATTCTAATGAGGTATTTTTGGCATTGCAAACAACAACAGTATAAAAACAATGTACAAAGACCAAGAAACATAGTGCAGTCACCGACTCCCATCCCACCAAGACCCGCCTAATTGACCCCTTACACTACACTACCCCCCCCCCCCCCCCCCCCGCCCTGCTGACGATTAATTCTCCGCAAAGAAGTCGATGAGTGGTGCCACCTCCGGGCGAACCCTATCAGTGACCCTCCCAAGGCGAACCTAATTTCTCTAGGCTGAGAAAGCCCGCCATGTCAGTTAGCCAGGTCTCCGGCTTCGGTTTTGGACATGCCAGAACACGTGGACGTGATTCGCTGGTCCTACCGCACATTTTACACACCTGTCCTCCACCCAATAAAATCTACTCATCCGGGCCACTGTCTTGTGGGCCCGGTGGACCACCTTGAATTGGATCAAGCTGAGCCTGGCGCATGTTTCAGTCTCGTTGACCCTATTCAAAGCGTCCGCCTATAAGCCATCCTCCATCTCCCCACCAAGCTCCTCCTCCCACTTACGCTTCAACTCCTCGATCTGCGTCTCCTCCGCCCCCATGAGTTCTTTGTAGATGTCTGAGACGCTCCCCTCTCCCACCCATTCCTTAGACACGACCCTATCCTGGATCCCCCTTAGTGGCAGGAGTGGGAAGGATGATACCTGCCTGCGCAGAAAGTCCCGCACCTGTAATTATCTAAATTTGTTCCCCCTGACCAGCCCAAACTTCTCCTCCAGCGCCCTTGAGCTAGGGAAGCTCCCCTCTAAGAACAGGTCCCCCAGACTCTTGATTCCCGCCCTTCGCCATACTCAAAACCCCCCATCCAAGCTCCCCAGGGCAAACCGGTGATTGTCACATATTGGGGACCAGACCGATGCTCCCACTGCTCCAACGTACCTCCTCCACTGACCCCAGATCCTCAAGGCCGCCACCACCACGGGGCTGGTGGAGTACCTCGCCGGCGGGAACGGCAGAGGTGACATTATCAATGCCCCCAGACTGGTGCCCCTACATGAAGCTGCCTCCATCCGCTCCCAAACCGACCCCGCCCCCACCACCCACTTCCTTATCATGGCTATGTTAGCCACCCAGTAATAATTACTGAAATTCGGTAGGGCAAGCACCCCCTCCCCCCCGACTCCGCTCGAGCATCACCATCTTTACTCGCGGGGACTTACCCGCCCACACAAAGCCCAGGATGATTTTGTTAACCCTCTTGAAAAAGGACCGCGGGATGAAAATTGGGAGACACTGAAATACGAATAAAAATCTCGGTAGGAGCATCATTTTGACTGTCTGCACTCCCAGCCAACGACAGCGGGAGCGCATCCCACCTCCGAATCTCGCCCTTCATCTGTTCAACCAACCGGGACAAGTTCAACTTGTGTAACCGGCCCCAGTTGCGCGCCACTTGTATCCCTAAGTACCTGAAACTGTCCCCTACTAACCTAAACGGCATCTCCTTCAGCCGACATTCCTGACCCCTCGCCTGGACTACAAACATCTCACTCTTTGTCATATTCAGTTTGTACCCCGAAAACCGGCCAAATTCCCCCCAAATCACCATAATTTCACCCATCTCTGCCCCTGGTTCTGATACGTATAAGAGGAGGTCGTCCGCGTACAGCGAGACCCTATGTTCCGAACCAGCCTCTTGAAGCTCTCGGAGCAATTGCCAGCGGCTCTATAGCTAGCGCAAACAGCAGTGGGGAGAGGGGGCACCCCTGTCTTGTCCCCCGGTACAGTCTAAAATAGTCCGAAGTCATCCTATCTGTCCTTACACTAGCCTCCGGGGCCTGGTACAACAGCCTGACCCAGTCGGTAAAGTTCCTACCGAACCCAAATCGTCCAAGCACCTCCCATAGATAGTCCCACTCCACCCGGTCGAACGCCTTTTCCACCTCCATTGCCACAACTACCTCAACCTCCCTAGTCTCCGGGGGCATCGTAATCACATTGAACAACCTTCTTATATTGGCCAGCAACTGCCTGCCCTTGACAAACCCGGTTTGATCCTCCATAATAACATCCGGCACACAGTCTTCAATCCTGGAGGCCAAAATTTTGGCCAGCAACTTGCCATCCACATTAAGTAGTGAGATCGGCCTAAATGGCCCGCATAGCTCCGGGTTCTTGTCCCGCTTCAATATCAACAAAATAGTGGCCTGTGACATCGTCGGGGGCAGCACGTCTCCATCCCTTGCCTCATTGAAAACCTTGACCAGCAATGGCCCTAAAATCCCCGAGAACGTCTTATAGAATTCCACCGGGTACCTGCCCGGCCCCGGGGCTTTACCCAACTGCATTGTCTTCAAGCCCTCATCTATTTCTTCGGCCCTGATCGGGGCCCCAAGCCCTTTTACCAGCTCCCTACCCACCTTTGGGAAGGTCAGTCTGTCCAAAAAGCGTCTCATCCCCTCAGGCTCCGTGGGGGGGTTCCGAACAATAGAGCCTACTGTAAAAGTCCCTGAATGCCCTGTTTAGTCCTGCCGAGTCCCCTACCAAATTCCCATCCCCATCAACCACCCTCTCTATTTCTCTGGCCACCTCCCTCTTCCGAAGTTGCTGTGCCAGAATTCTGCTGGCCTTCTCCCCATGTTCGTAAAACGCACCCCTCGCCTTCCAAAGCTGCTCCACTGCCTTACCTGTGGGCAGCACCCCGAACTCCGCCTGCAGCCTCCGACGTTCCCTGAAGAGTTCTACCCCCGGGGTCACCGCATACCTCCTGTCTACCTGTAAGATCTCCTTAACCAGTCGGTCCGTTTCTGCCCTAACCGTCCTGCCCTATGAGCCCGGATCAATATCAGCTCCCCTCTCTCCACTGCCTTCAGCACCTCCCAGACCACCACTGCTGAGACTACCCCTGTGTCATTAACCTGCAGGTAATTCTGCATACACTTCCTCAGCCTCTCGCACACCGCCTCGTCCGCCAACAAGCCCACGTCCAACCTCCATTGTGGGCGCTGGAAGCTCTCCTCACTGACCTGCAGTTCCACCCAGTGTGGGGCATGATCCGAAATAGTGATGGCCAAGTACTCCGAGTCCACCACCCCCGCCAGTAAATCTCTGCTCAAAATGAAAAAGTCAATCCGGGAATAAATCTTGTGAACATGCGAATAAAAAGAAAACTCCTTTCCCATCGGCTGCCTAAACCTCCATGGGTCGATCCCCCCCACCTATTCCATGAACCCTATCAGTTCCTTTGCCATTTCTGGCACCCTCCCCGTTTTCGAACACGACCGGTCCAGGCTGGGGTCGATGACTGTATTAAAATCCCCTCCCATAACCAACTTGTGCGAGTCCAGGTCAGGTATCTTCCCCAGCACCCTCTTTATAAATTCCATATCGTCACAGTTTGGCGTGTACACGTTAACCAAGACTACCTTCCTCGCCTCCAGCTTACCGCTAACCATGACATAACGACTCCCCCCGTCCGAGATTATACTGCCCACCTGAAATTGCACCCGCTTGTTGATCAAAATCGCCACCCCTCTAGTCTTGGTGTCCAGCCCGAATGAAAAACCTGACTGACCCAACCCCTCCTTAGCCTGACTTGATCCGCCACTTTCAGGTGTGTCTCCTATAACATTACCACGTCCGCCTTCAGAGCCCTCAGATGTGCGAACACACGTGCCCTCTTGAGCGGTCCATTCAACCCTCTGACATTCCAGGTGAACAGCCTAGTTGGGGGGCACCGT
Organism: Scyliorhinus torazame; assembly: GCF_047496885.1. Classification (NCBI taxonomy): domain Eukaryota; kingdom Metazoa; phylum Chordata; class Chondrichthyes; order Carcharhiniformes; family Scyliorhinidae; genus Scyliorhinus; species Scyliorhinus torazame. The sequence goes on along the minus strand of NC_092709.1, from coordinate 164,951,621 downwards.
GTTCACATCCACATTCAATAGTGATATAGGCCTGTACGACCCACACTCTGTCGGTCCTTATCTTTCTTCAGCAGCAATGAAATTGAGGCATGCCCCAAAGTCTGCGGCTGCATCCCTTTCCCTATTGCCTCCTCAAACATCCCCACCATCAGCGGTGCCAACTTCTTATAATACTCTAGTGGGAACCCATCTGGCACTGTCACCTTCCGCGACTGCATCCTCCCAATTGCCTCCTTCATCTCCTGTTCCCCTACCAACACCTCCAATGTCGCTCTATCCTCTGTTTTGTTATGCTCTTGTCGTAGCATAAGCTGCTTCCTTGATGTGCACTCTGACAAAGGAAGGTTCAGACTTGGAGATAGCTTTAATACGTTTATTAAACTATTAACAATTCTCCTACTTGGATTCGACGCTACTGTTAATCCTTCTATAGCTACTCAGACAGACTAACCAGTCTGCTACAATCCACATGGTGGGAGTGATGCTCAATCAACCTTGTGTCTGTACTCACTGAGAGTCTCCACTGGAAAGAGGAAGATCATGTGTGCAGTGTCCTTGTCTTGTATATGGGTTGGTGTATTGCCCTCCTGTGGTAGTGTCACCTCTGTGTGTATCGTGACTGCCCATTGGTCGTATCCTATCTTACTGACCTATTGGTTGACTGTCTGTGTGTCATGTCTCTGGTGTTCCCTCTAGTGTCTAGCTAGGTGTAGTGTATGTACATTAACCCTTTGTATACTTACAGTGATGTATATCACCACATCCCCCTTTTTTCCGTGTTACATATTTTCTGTACAGTGTTAAAGAAAATTGAACAAACTAGGTAGATGAGTGATACTATGTATAAGTTACGATAACAGTGATCATTAAACAATAAGTCCAAATCATATGCATGAGTCCAAAGTTCATTAATTATTGTGGTCGATTGGCTTTCTTGTTTGGTTGGTGAGTTGGTGATGTTGATGGTGGCATTGCATTGTAAACGCCATCAGTGTCCCTGTGCTGAAGGAACCAAGAAGTGGTCAAATCACTTTGTTGTCGGATTTGGACTCTTTTTTTCTTCTTTTGATGCTTGTGGTGGTAATTCTTAATGGCATCTGTCCTGAAAGCCAGGTTGCCTGTTGGTAGTGCAGCAAACGTGAATTGGTAAGATGCATCGTCCTGCCATGGCATGTCATTGTACTGAGCTGAGCAATAACAGTGTCCCTTATTTGCAGAGTTGTACCATGTCGTACCATTGTAGTTCCATTGGCGTTGTGTTTGTCGTGCTTGTTGTCGACGTTGTTGCCTTTGGTATGCTTTTTGCTATTGTCTTTGATGTTGTTGTTGTGTTGGTTGGTTTTGTTGTCGTGTTTGCTGCACTCAAGGACCACACTCTGTGGATAATACGAGTCCTTCACACAGTTACTCGTGTCAGCGTGCTTTGTGGCATCTGCTGTCTCCTTGAGCGTGCCGTTACTGAGTTTGTGGCGCTCCCCGTCTGGAGTCATGTCCGGCTTACTTAAATCAGCTTTGGCTTGTCGATGCTCCCCGTCTGGAGCCTGGTCTGTTTCACCTAAGTCAGTTTTGGCTTGTCGATGCTCCCCGCCTGGAGTCTAGTCTGTTTCACCGGAATCAGCTTTGGTGTCTTGATGCTCCCCGTCCGGAGTCATTGCAGGTTCACTTGAGTCAGCTGAGATTTCTTGATGCTCCCCGTCCGGAGTCATTGCAGGTTCACTTGCATCTTCTGAGATTTCGTGATGCTCCCCGTCCGGAGTCAAAACAGTCAGGAATGCATTTGCTTGTGGAGAGGCTCGAGCGAATGAGGTTTGAAGTAACGTAGTCTCACTGTGATTTTCGAGTGCCTCTAGGGTACATTCTAGCTGAGGTCTGTCACGTTGCACATCTGGTATGGGAAGTGGGATGCCGTCGTCATTTGTTGCACATACAGTGGGTAGGGCCTCAGTGTGTTCTTGTCGTTCACTTGAGCTGGGTAGACTGTCAGAGTCTTCTTCTTGTTCACTGGTGCGTGGTAGACTGTCATAGTCTGCTTGCTGTACACTTGAGCGTGGCAGACTTGCATTGTCTGCTGCTGGTTGCTCAGAGGAGGTTGCTAGACCCTCATGGTCTTGTTCATGCAAGGACTGCGCTTCGGAGTCTTGCATTGCTTCCATCGTGGAGGCTGTCCACGAGCTCGCTGTGGAGGGTTGTGTCACTCACTCTGTGGAGTCTTGCAGCGTTTCTTGTGTGGAATCATACATTGGTCTCTCTGTGGAGACTGTCATCACTTCTTGTTCATGCAAGGACTGCACTCTGGAGTCTTGCATTGCTTCTATCGTGGAGGCTGTCCATGGGCTTGCTGTGGAGGCTTGTGTCGCTGGAGTCACTTCTTGTGTGGAGACGTGCAGTTGTCTCGCTGTGGCTGGGACCCTTCGTGGTGTGTGGACGACTCTCTGTGTGGCAGCAGGCCGCTCTCTGTGGGCTTGTACCGCTCTCTGTCTCTTGGTGTCCGGCCGCAGCATAATCCTGCACTCACGAGTCGGGATGTCATATATGCTGGGCTGAAGATCCTCAAATCTGAAGAACTCGTCGTCGGGGTCGTCAATGTGCAACACGTCTAGTTGCAGTTCGGATTTGGTACTGGGGTAGCCGCCCAAGGTGAAAGCTTTGTCTGAGTCGTTGTCTTCCAAGACCATATCATCACGTTTTGTGTCGGAGGTGGCATTGGGCTCGCGATGTCCAAAGAAGAATTCAAGGTCTGAGTCACAGTCTTCAAGGACTGTATCATCTCTTTGGGCGGTGCTAACTGCTTGTTGCAGGGTTCTGCGGAGGTTACTTTCAGCTACTGGTCGAATTTCAGGCATTGAGCTGTTGTTCCAGGTGAAAGAAGCTGGTTTTGAGGCATTTCCCCTTTAAGTGGGCGGGGTCTGGGGCCTCTGACATCATGACGCTTGTGACGTAGTGCGTATGAAGCGATGCGCATGCGCAGATCGCGGTTCCTTTACTTGGGGCCTTTTTCGCAATTGCGCATGCGCGGCTTCTCGTGCACGCGCAAATGGACCTTCCCATTCTGTGCGTTCTTCGCGCAACTGCGCATGTGCAGCACCTTTTCCAAGATGGCTGCAATTCAAAACTGCCGTTCGTTGCTGCAAGCCTACCTCATGGTGGGTTTTGCCGCCTCGTTTACCTTTTCTTCTTGTATGTTCCTCGCAGAATTCTTGGAATTTGTCCAGGACTGCCTGGAAGTCGCCCTTGTTTTGCCCCTTTGAGTATTTGAAGGTCTGGAAGATTTCAGCTGCTTCTGGACCCGCGATGGTAAGTAGAAGCTTCATTTTCTCTGCATCCGCCACGCCATCGAAGTCGGACGCTACCAGGTAGATCTCGAATCTCTGCCTGAACCAACGCCAGTTTTCACTGAGATTGCCTTGGTACCTGAGCTCATGTGGAACCGAAATCCCGAACATCATCTTGCCTGACTGTTGTTGCTGGTTGTCACTGTTCGCTGAGTTGAAACTATATGGATTTAACAGTCACTCCCTGGGTACCATGTTTTGTTATGCTCTTGTCGTAGCATAAGCTGCTTCCTTGATGTGCACTCTGACAAAGGAAGGTTCAGACTTGGAGATTACTTTAACACGTTTATTAAACTATTAACAATTCTCCTACTTGGATTCAACGCTACTGTTAATCCTTCTATAGCTACTCAGACTGACTAACCAGCCTTCTACAATCCACTCCCATCACTCATGGGAATGATGCTTAATCAACCCTGTGTCTGTACTCACTAAGAGTCTCCACTGGAAAGAGGAAGATCATGTGTGCAGTGTCCTTATATGTGGGTTGGTGTAATGCCCTCCTGTGGTATTGTCACCTCTGTGTGTATCATGACTGCCCATTGGTCGTGTCCTATCTTACTGACCTATTGGTTGACTGTCTGTGTGTCATGTCTCTGGTGTTCCCTCTAGTGTCTAGCTAGGTGTAGTGTATGTACATTAACCCTTTGTATACTTACAGTGATGTATATCACCACATCCTCCTCCCCAACCTCGGGTACTCCAGCAATTCCCGCATACTCCAGTCCTGCCCCCGTGGCTCCGACTTATACAAATTTTCATAGAACTTCTCAAACTCTATTAATTTGGTCCGGGGCCATCAACAATTTCCCCGTCCTATCCCACACCTGGACGATTTCGCTCGCCTCTTCCTCCCTCCGAAGTTGGCCTGGCAGCATGCCTTCTCCCCATACTCATAGCCCACACCCGCCTGAATTGGCACACCACCTTCCTTGTGGACAACCAATTTAAACTAGCCTGTAGCTCCCTCCTTCTATCTAAAAGTGCTGAATCTGCATCCCCTGCGTACCTCCTGTCCACCTCCAACATTTAATCTCCAATCTTTGCCGCTCCATCCTCTCCTCTTTATCCACCCTGGCCTTCAACGATATTACCTCCCCCTTCAGAGCCTCCCATACCACTACCTGCGATACCTCTCCAGTGCAGTTAAAACCCATGTACTCCTCAATTACCCTCCTGATCTTTTCACAACAATTTCGGTTCCTCCAGCCATCCCATGTCCAATCTCCTTCCCGGCTTCTGGACTGTCCCCCTCTCCAAGACCACGTCAGCCCAATGCGACGCATGATCTGAAATTGCTATCGCCGAGTACTCTGACACCTTAACCCCAGCCAACTGCGCCTTCCCCACCACAAAAAGTCTATCCTCGAAGAAACCTTGTGGACCGAGGAGAAAAACAAATATTCCCTCGGGTGCAAGAACCTCCACAGGGACACTCCTCCCAATTCCTCCACAAGTCTATAGGCCACCAAATAGTAACAGGATGGTAGGGCAGGCAATAAGCAAAGAAATAATGGATGCATGTAGAAATGGTACAGCGGTTATCATGGGAGATTTCAATCTGCATATCGATTGGTTTAACCAGGTTGGTAAAGGCAGCCTTGAGGAGGAGTTTATGGAATGTGCCTGGGATAATTTCCTGGAACAGTATGTAATGGAACCTACAAGGGAACAAGCGGTCCTAGATCTGGTCCTGTGTAATGAGGCAGGATTGATTAATGATCTCATAGTTCGGGATCCTCTTGGAAGGAACGACCACAATATGGTGGAATTTAAAATACAGCTGGAGGATGACAAGGTAAAATCAAACACTAGTGTTTTGCGCTTAAACAAAGGCGATTACAATGGGATGAGAGAAGAACTAGCTAAGGTAGACTGGGAGCAAAGACTTCATGGTGAAGCAGTTGAGGAACAGTGGAGAACCTTCCGAACGATCTTTCACAGTGTTCAGAAAAGGTTCATACCAACAAAAAAGAAAGACGGTAGAAAGGGGAAAAATCAACCGTGGATATCTAAGGAGGTGAGGGAGAGTATCAAATTGAAGGAAAAAACATACAAAGTGGCAAAAATTAGTGGGAGACTAGAGGACTGGAAAGCTACTAAAAAAGCTATAAAGAAGAGTAAGGTAGACTATGAAAGTAAACTGGCTCAGAACATAAAAGCAGATAGTAAAAGCTTCTACAAATATATAAGACAAAAAAGAGTGGCTAAGGTAAATATTGGTCCTTTGGAAGATGAGAAGGGAGATTTAATAATAGGAGACGGGGAAATGGCTGAGGAGCTGAACAGGTTTTTTGGGTCAGTCTTCACAATGGAGGACACAAATAACATGCCAGTGACTGATGGAAATAAAGATATGATCGGTGAGGACCTTGAGATGATTGTAATCACTAAGGAGGCAGTATTGGGCAAGCTAATGGGGCTAAAGGTAGACAAGTCTCCTGGCCCTGATGGGATGCATCCCAGAGTGTTAAAAGAGATGGCTAGGGAAATTGTAAACGCACTAGTGATAATTTATCAAAATTCACTAGACTCTGGGGTGGTCCCAGAGGATTGGAAAGTAGCAAATGTGACACCACTGTTTAAAAAAGGAGGTCGGCAGAAAGCGGGTAATTGTAGGCCAGTAAGCTTAACTTCGGTTGTAGGGAAAATGCTGGAATCTATCATTAAGGAGGAAATAGCGGGGCACCTGGAGGGAAATTGTCCCATTGGGCAGACGCAGCATGGGTTCACAAAGGGTAGGTCGTGTCTGACTAAGTTGGTAGAATTTTTTGAGGACGTTACCAGTGCAGTAGATAACGCGGAGCCAATGGATGTGGTATATCTGGATTTCCAGAAAGCTTTTGACAAGGTGCCACACAAAAGGTGCTGCATAAACTAAAGATGCATGGCATTGAGGGTAAAGTGGTAGCATGGGTAGAGGATTGGTTAACTAACAGAAAGCAGAGAGTGGGGATAAATGGGTGTTTCTCTGGTTGGCAACCTGAGACTAGTGGGGTCCCTCAAGGATCAGTGTTGGGCCCGCAGTTGTTCACAATTTGCACAGACGATTTACATCTAACTGCTGTCTCGCCTGGGAGTTCCTGTCTCCACCTGATGTGCATCATCAGCAGTGTGGTGCTCACCAGATTGTGCCCCAGAAGTCTGACCACTAACATGTCCCACCGAGGTGTGTGTCTCTGCACTGGTGCAGGGTGGGGATGACAGCTGTGCTGCGACTATAACAGTTGCATCCTCGGAGTTCTCCTCTGAGGTGTTCTCCTCGGGGTCAGGAGAGTGTGCTGCCCAAGATGGGCTGGCACTGTTGGCTGGAGGAGCTGCGGGAGAATGGACATGTGGTCAGTGGGAGGGATGGGTCAGTCAGTCAGGCAATCACTATTCACGTTTGACAGATCCTCCAAGTGGAGCTCATTGGTTCCTCCTCTCTGCAGCATCTGCCAGCCTCTGCATGGATGACCGATCTGTTCTCGGCCTCCAGGGCCCGCTCCTCGAAGGAGGTGAGGATTCTCAAGCCTACCACCCCACCGGCAGTCTGGACTCTCTCCCGGCGATTATGGGAGAACTTTTCCTGAGGAGACACAGAGGCATCATTAGCTGCACGTGTGGTCCACAGTTGTGGGGGGGGGGGGGGGGGGGTGATGGGAGGGTTAGGGTGGAGGGAGAGTTGAAGTAGTGGGTGTAGGTAGGGCTGAGGGGGAGGGGATTGGGGGTTGCCTGGGGGGATGCTCCCTTGGGGGCGGGGGGCTGACATTGGTGTCTACTCATTCGTGTTGCCCAGTGTAGGTCATTGACCTTCATCTGGCACTGAAGGCTAATCCTCCTGGTCACACTGCCCAAGTTGACAGCTACCACCACCTTATCCCAGGCAGCACTTACTGCCTTGCGGCTCACCCTCCTGGACCCTCGGGGGAACAGGACATCTCTCCTGGTCTCCACCGCATCCAGGAGCCTCACCAGGCCATATCCCTAAATCCTGGGGCTGATTTCCTCGGCGCCATTGTTCCGAGCTGGCTGGTGTTGGCTGAGCTGAGCAAGTGCTCGACATTGTTAGCGGGGTGCTGGCGAGTGTGGTCGCGGCGAATCAGCTGGCCGATTCATTTGGGCGAAAAGCCCGTGAAGCCTCGTTAAGTGGACCAATTAACGTTAATAGCTATGCTGGCCTCGCTGGACCGAGCGCCAAGAAACCCGCGGCAATTCCCACTCGCTAGCTCACTTAGAAATTTTTCCGGACAATCGTGCCCATTAAACTAAATAAACAAACTCGAGGCCATAAAATAGTGACTGATAAATCCAATAGGAAATTCAGGGGAAACCTCTTTACGTAGGGAGTCATAAGGAACAATTGATACAAATAACGTCAATCAATTAATAGGATGCTACATAAATGCATGAGGAAGAAAGAAATTGAAGATAATGGCGATAGGGTTGTATGAAGAGGGTGGAACTAGACTTGTGAGGAATATAAATTTTCATGTCTTGGACCAGTTGGGCCAAATTTCTTGTTGCTGCGCTGTACATTCTGTGTCTGCAGTTCTATTAATTTATGTTTTAATTATATTAAATTTTGAGCATCTTTCAGTTTAGATAATCAAACAATGGGCGAGATTCCTCCCGTGGTGTGTTTCTCAGTAGCGGGAGACAGCCCCATTGGCTGACGGCAGGATCTTCTGCTCCCACCATTGTCAATGGGACCTCCTATTGAATCCACCCCATGTCGTTGGGAAACCCTGGGCAGGGGTGTGCCGTCGGCAGGACCAGAAGATCCTGTCAGTATGAACAGCCAGAAGATCTCAATGAGTTTCTTATTTGGCCTTTATCTATTTGGATGCATATGGTTTAGAAACACAATAATGACGTCTTGTAAATCTTGCTGAGTTGAATATAAACTTCCAAACATTGTTTCTGCTTGGTGCACAGTGACAAATAATATATCTTAACTATGAATATAGCCTGTTATTGATTAATCACAATGTCTGTCTTCCGTGTGAAAGAATAAATATAAACAAATCTTTGAAACACAAAATTATTTTCAGATAGAGGGGAATTCAGGCAGATGGTAAGGCAGATGAACTTAGAGCTTGGATTACTACTTGGTACTATGATGTTGTTGCCATTACAGAGACCTGGTTGAGGGAAGGGCAGGATTGGCAGCTAAACGTTCCAGGATTTAGATGTTTCAGGCGGGATAGAGGGGGATGTAAAAGGGGAGGCGGAGTTGCGCTACTTGTTCGGGAGAATATCACAGCTATACTGCGAGAGGACACCTCAGAGGGCAGTGAGGCTATATGGGTAGAGATCAGGAATAAGAAGGGTGCAGTCACAATGTTGGGGGTATACTACAGGCCTCCCAACAGCCAGCGGGAGATAGAGGAGCAGATAGGTAGACAGATTTTGGAAAAGAGTAAAAACAACAGGGTTGTGGTGATGGGAGACTTCAACTTCCCCAATATTGACTGGGACTCACTTAGTGCCAGGGGCTTAGACGGGGCGGAGTTTGTAAGGAGCATCCAGGAGGGCTTCTTAAAACAATATGTGAACAGTCCAACTAGGGAAGGGGCGGTACTGGACCTGGTATTGGGGAATGAGCCCGGCCAGGTGGTAGATGTTTCAGTAGGGGAGCATTTCGGTAACAGTGACCACAATTCAGTAAGTTTTAAAGTACTGGTGGACAAGGATAAGAGTGGTCCGAGGATGAATGTGCTACATTGGGGGAAGGCTAATTATAACAATATTAGGCGGGAACTGAAGAACATAGATTGGGGGCGGATGTTTGAGGGCAAATCAACATCTGACATGTGGGAGGCTTTCAAGTGTCAGTTGAAAGGAATACAGGACCGGCATGTTCCTGTGAGGAAGAAAGATAAATACGGCAATTTTCGGGAACCTTGGATGATGAGTGATATTGTAGGCCTCGTCAAAAAGAAAAAGGAGGCATTTGTCAGGGCAAAAAGGCTGGGAACAGACGAAGCCTGTGTGGCATATAAGGAAAGTAGGAAGGAACTTAAGCAAGGAGTCAGGAGGGCTAGAAGGGGTCACGAAAAGTCATTGGCAAATAGGGTTAAGGAAAATCCCAGGGCTTTTTACACGTACATAAAAAGCAAGAGGGTAGCCAGGGAAAGGGTTGGCCCACTGAAGGATAGGCAAGGGAATCTATGTGTGGAGCCAGAGGAAATGGGCGAGGTACTAAATGAATACTTTGCATCAGTATTCACCAAAGAGAAGGAATTGGTAGATGTTGAGTCTGGAGAAGGGGGTGTAGATAGCCTGGGTCACATTGTGATCCAAAAAGACGAGGTGTTGGGTGTCTTAAAAAATATTAAGGTAGATAAGTCCCCAGGGCCTGATGGGATCTACCCCAGAATACTGAAGGAGGCTGGAGAGGAAATTGCTGAGGCCTTGACAGAAATCTTTGGATCCTCGCTGTCTTCAGGGGATGTCCCGGAGGACTGGAGAATAGCCAATGTTGTTCCTCTGTTTAAGAAGGGTAGCAAGGATAATTCCGGGAACTACAGGCCGGTGAGCCTTACTTCAGTGGTAGGGAAATTACTGGAGAGAATTCTTCGAGACAGGATCTACTCCCATTTGGAAGCAAATGGACGTATTAGTGAGAGGCAGCACGGTTTTGTGAAGGGGAGGTCGTGTCTCACTAACTTGATAGAGTTTTTCGAGGAGGTCACTAAGATGATTGATGCAGGTAGGGCAGTAGATGTTGTCTATATGGACTTCAGTAAGGCCTTTGACAAGGTCCCTCATGGTAGACTAGTACAAAAGGTGAAGTCACACGGGATCAGGGGTGAACTGGCAAGGTGGATACAGAACTGGCTAGGCCATAGAAGGCAGAGGGTAGCAATGGAGGGATGCTTTTCCAATTGGAGGGCTGTGACCAGTGGTGTTCCACAGGGATCAGTGCTGGGACCTTTGCTCTTTGTAGTATATATAAATGATTTGGAGGAAAATGTAACTGGTCTGATTAGTAAGTTTGCAGACGACACAAAGGTTGGTGGAATTGCGGATAGCGATGAGGACTGTCTGAGGATACAGCAGGATTTAGATTGTCTGGAGACTTGGGCGGAGAGATGGCAGATGGAGTTTAATCCGGACAAATGTGAGGTAATGCATTTTGGAAGGGCTAATGCAGGTAGGGAATATACAGTGAATGGTAGAACCCTCAAGAGTATTGAAAGTCAAAGAGATCTAGGAGTACAGGTCCACAGGTCATTGAAAGGGGCAACACAGGTGGAGAAGGTAGTCAAGAAGGCATACGGCATGCTTGCCTTCATTGGCCGGGGCATTGAGTATAAGAATTGGCAAGTCATGTTGCAGCTGTATAGAACCTTAGTTAGGCCACACTTGGAGTATAGTGTTCAATTCTGGTCGCCACACTACCAGAAGGATGTGGAGGCTTTAGAGAGGGTGCAGAAGAGATTTACCAGAATGTTGCCTGGTATGGAGGGCATAAGCTATGAGGAGCGATTGAATAAACTCGGTTTGTTCTCACTGGAACGAAGGAGGTTGAGGGGCGACCTGATAGAGGTATACAAAATTATGAGGGGCATAGACAGAGTGGATAGTCAGAGGCTTTTCCCCAGGGTAGAGGGGTCAATTACTAGGGGGCATAGGTTTAAGGTGAGAGGGGCAAGGTTTAGAGTAGATGTACGAGGCAAGTTTTTTACGCAGAGGGTAGTGGGTGCCTGGAACTCACTACCAGAGGAGGTAGTGGAAGCACGGACGATAGGGACATTTAAGGGGCATCTTGACAAATATATGAATAGGATGGGAATAGAAGGATACGGACCCAGGAAGTGTAGAAGATTGTAGTTTAGTCGGGCAGTATGGTCGGCACGGGCTTGGAGGGCCGAAGGGCCTGTTCCTGTGCTGTACATTTCTTTGTTCTTTGTTCTTCGTTTGACCTAGCTTGGCATTTCCCTGTGCTAAAAATGCAACTTTCATACACTGGGGGACCAGACAGGGATGCCCACTCTCCCCGTTGCTGTTTGCACTGGCCATAGAGCCGCTGGCATTTGCCCTGAGAGCTGCGAGGGGGTGGAAGGGAATGATTAGGGGAGGGGTGGAACACAGGGTATCGCTGTACGTGGACGACCTGCTCCTGTATGTAGCGGACCCGCTGGCTGGGAAGGACAGTATACTAGGAATATTGAGAGAATTTGGCAGGTTTTCAGGGTACAAACTGAACATGGCTAAGAGTGAGATGTTTGAGTGCAGGCGAGGGGCCAGGAGAACAGGTTGAAGGGGCTGCCATTTAGGATGGTCGGAGAAAGTTTCCGATACTTAGGGATACAGGTGGCACGAGAATGGGGCAGGCTGCATTAGCTAAATTTGACTAGGGTGGTGGAACAAATGAAGAGCGAGTTCAGGAGATGGGATGCACTCCCGCTATCACTTGCAGGGAGAGTGCAGACGGTAAAGATGACAATCCTCCCAAGACTCCTGTTTATTTTTCAGTGCCTCCCGATTTTCATCCCGCGGTCCTTCTTCAAAAGGATCAACAAGATTATTATGGGCTTTGTCTGGGCGGGGAAGTCCCCGCGGGTGAGGAAAGCAATGCTTGAGAGGAACCGTAGTGAGGGGGGGCTGGCGCTGCCGAACCTCAGCAATTATTGGGCGGCCAGCATAGCCATGGTAAGGAGTTGGATGGTGGGTACGGGGTCTATTTGGGGGCGAGTGGAGGCAGCTTCGTGCAGGGGCACCAGTTTGGCAGCCCTGGTCACGGCCCCCCTACTGCTCCCGCTGGCCAGGTACGCCACCAGTCTGGTAGTGGTGGCAGCCCTGTGGATCTGGGGCCAGTGGAGGAAGCATGTAGGGGAGGTGGGAGCATCGGTCTGGTCCCCAATATGCGACAACCACCGATTCGCCCCTGGGAGTATGGACGGTGGATTCCGAGCGTGGCGGCCGGCGGGGGTGGGAAGGACGGGCGATATGTTCTTGGGGGGGGAGCTTCTCGGGCCTTGGAGGAGAAATCCAGACCAGTCAGAGGGAATGACTTTCGGTACTTGCAAGCGCGTGACTTCATACGTAGACAGGTCCCATCCTTCTCACGCCTCCCACCAAATGGGATCCAGGACAGAGTAGTGTCTAGGGGAGAGGTAGGAAAGGGGAAAGTTTCGGACATTTACCGTGAACTTATGAAAGGGGAGGAACTGAGGCTCAAGTGGGAGGAGGAACTCGGCGAGGATATGGAGGAGGGGGTATGGGCGGAAACCCTGAGTAGGGTAAATTCAACTGCAACATATGCTAGGCTCAGCCTGATTCAGTTCAAGGTCGTTCACCGGGCCCACATGACGGTGGCCCGGGTGAGTACATTTTTTGGGGTGGAGGATAAATGCGCTAGGTGTGCGGGAGGGCCAGCGAATCATGTCCACATGTTCTGGGCATGCCCAAAACTTAGGAGATACTGGGAGGGATTTGCAGACATCATGTCCCAGGTACTTAAAACTAGGGTGGTGATGAGTCCAGTGGTGGCAATTTTGGGGGTCTCAGAGGACCCGGGGTTCCAGGAGGAGAGGGAGGACGGCGTCTTGGCCTTTGCTTCCCTGGTAGCCCGGCGACGTGTACTGCTGGCATGGAGGGACTCAAAGCCCCCCAAAGACCGAAGCATGGCTCTCGGACATGCCGAGCTTTTTAGGGCTGGAAAAAATTAAGTTCGCCTTAAGTGGATCTGTATTAGGGTTCGCCTGAAGGTGGCAACCATTCATCGACTTCTTTGCGGGGAATTAAATGTCAGCGGGGAGGGGGAGGTAGATTAGAGTAGAATTGGAGGGATAAATAGGCTGGTACTGTTTATGAGAGAGGAGTGGTCTTTTGCACTATGTTTCTGTTTTGTGTTGATATTTGCACATTACTGTACACTGTAACTGTTTACTATGCCAAAAATACCTCAATAAAATTGTTTATTAAAAAAAAATGCAGCCTTCTTGCCTGGAGGCTGAAGTCAATGTATGGGAGATGCAAGGAATGCAGCTGGTGGAAAGGTTTAAATGTAATAAATCAGCTTCTGGGCATTTTTTTCAGATTGCCGGTATCATGAATTGTTTGTCATATAACAATGATTCGTCTGTGTATTGGGAAGGAAAATAAAACATCTATTTTTTCTTGTAGTCACAAGCAGTATAGAAGTAACAAACACCACTTAGTTTCCTCTATAATATTGTATTTGTTATTAAAAAAAAGCAGCTTCTCCTGCTGCAAGTGCGCAACATGTGATAGTTCAACAAGAAATGCAGCTCAAAAACAAGAAGAGATTGAGATAAACTGAAGTTATTATTATTTTTGAATATTGTTTGCTGCAGATCAAGAGATTGAATTTTTGCCACAGTGGCAGGAAAGAAGAACTGGGTCCCTTTTTCGGTCAGTAGTCTGCCTCCAGGGGAGACTGATTATAGTTCAGATTTTTGTGAGTTAAGCCCATAACTGATTTGGAGATGGGTTTCCTGTCCACGAAGAGAGAGTTGCATAGGAATGGAGGTGGGTTAAATGAAGAGTGGGACTCATTTAAGCTCCCACTTAAGCTGTTGTTTGGTCAGAGGCAGAGATCTGTTGATTGCACCAAAACCTACCACTATACCAGAGGGAGGTGAGATGTCACAGGGATCCTGAAACCCGGTACCCAGGGCAGGATCAATCATGAGGATGATTGGCATTCTCATTGATGCTAATCAGGGTCAAATCCTGGAGGTGGTGTGGGAGAGGAGGAGATCCTCTTGGAGGGTGGCAGGATGAGGTTGCTTTGTCAAGCAGCAGGGACACCTCTCTGTTCAGCGCCATCTCTCTCCTCCTCCAATTCTATTATTACCTCCTTTCCTCTAACAATGATCTATAATTTTCCAGGGATCTGCTCTAGAGCGTTCAATGTGTTGGAGAGCACAGCGGATCACTAATGACTGATAGTCTTGTAGGAAGGTATTGGAGGGCACTACCCAACTGGTCTAGGCACCAGAATCGCATCTTCCGAAGTCCAATGGCCTGCTCAATTGTTATCCTGCAGAGTAGGTGACATTGGTTGTATCACCTCTACCTGTGTATGGGTTCCCCCAGAGAAATCATAAGCAATCTCTTCAAGGGATTTCCTTTATTCACTAGGATCTGTCCATGCATCTTGGGGGCTGGAGTGAAGACCCGAAGCAGCCTAGACTGACAGAGGATGAAAGAATTATGGCAACTTTGAGGATAGCAAGCACAAACATGAAGTAACCTCTTATTCTGAAAGAAGACCAGTTGGACACTGAGGGAACTGAAGCCCTTGTTGCTTGTGACTGGGTATCTCGATGTCCCCATGGCTGCAATCGATGATGCCGGAACCCCAGGAAATCCAACAATGAGGCAAATACAATTCTCTCTGTCCCTGCAAGGCCGTATCTGTTGTTAAATAAATGTGCTGCCTGGCTCCATCAAAGGGGGTTTCAGTGACCAGTGAGGTGAAGAGATGTGTAGGTTTTTTGAGATGCCAGTAAGTTCTGGAGCTGATTCTTGGTAGGAGCCAAAAGTAAAGGATTAAGACCATAGTGACTTTGACAGCTGGCGACAAGGCATGGCAACCAGCACTGTGAGGTGCAAGATTTTTAGTGATGAGGGCACAGATGTCTGTGACCATCCAGACATGGTCACATGGAGAGTTGCAGTCTTCTGTAGAACTTGTTCTGAGTCATCTCCAGGTAGCACTATCTTCGGCTGCTGATCTTATATTTTACCCAAGGTGTGGGGAGGTCGACCATGCAGAAGCCTGATAGCTTTAGCTACATGGGCTAGTGTTGGGTAACGGTGGGGGAGCCTCCTTGATCCAATGGAACAATGGGGCTACCACTATGCAGGGGGGTAGGAACCAGAGCGTTAGCTTAGAAGGTGTAAACGCTGGAGGGGAAATAGAGAACACAAATAAGAGAACAACATCACCCCGAGGGAGAGCAAAGAAGGTGATAAGTGTGAGAAGGGAGGTGGTCAATGCAGGACTGTAGGTGTTGTACCTAAATGTGTGCAGTATACAGAACAAGGTAAATGAGCTTGTTGCGTACATTGAAATTGGCCGGTACAATGTTGTGGGCATCACAGAGATGTGACTGCAAGGGGATCAGGGCTGGGATCTAAATACACAAGGATATGTTGTGTCCTATCGAAAGGACAGGCAGGTGGGCAAAGGGGGCAGGGTTGCATTATTAATAGGAATGAAGTTAAATCGATAGCAAGGAGCGATAGAGGATCAGAAGGCATAGAATCTCTGTGGGTAGAGTTGAGGAATCGCAAAGGTAAAAAGACCCTGATGGGAGTTGTGTACAGGCCCCCTAGCAGTAGTCAGGATGTGAGACAGAAAATAAATCAGGATATAGAAAAGACATGTAAAAAAGACAATATCACAATAATCATGGGGGACTTCAATATGCAGGTGGACTGGGAAAATCAGGTTAGTAGTAGATCCCAAGAAAAGGAATTTCTGGAATTTCTAAGATTTCTTTTAGAGCAGTGACCACAATATGATAGCATTTACCCTGCAGTTTGAGAGGGAGAAGCTGGAATCAGATGTAACGGTATTACAATTAAATAAGGATAACTATAAAGACATGAGGGCGGAGCTGGCCAGAGTTGATTGGAAAGGGAGCCTAGCAGGGAAGACAGTGGAACAGCAATGGCAGGAGTTTTTGGGGGTTCAGGAGGCACAACAGAAATTCAGCCCAAGGAGGAGGGTACATGCTAAGGGGAGGACAAGGCCACCATGGATGACGAGGGAAGTCAAGGACAGCATACAAGCAAAAGAAAAAGCATACAAAGTGGCGAGAATTAGTGAGAAGCCAGAGGATTGGGAAACCTTTAAAAGTGAGCAGGGGACAACTAAAAAAGCAGTAAGGGGGGAGAAGGTAAAATATGAGTGCAAGCGTCCTAGTAATATAAAAGAAGATAGGAAGGGTTTTTTTCAGTATATAAAAGGTAAGAGAGAGGCAAAAATAGACATTGAACCACTGGAAATTGTGGCTGGAGAAGTAATAATAGGAAACAAAGAAATTTCAGAGGAATAGTTACTTTGCATAAGTCTTCACGGTGAAAGGCACCAGTGGGATGCCAGAGTTCCAGGAAAATGAGGGAGCAGAGGCGAGTGTAGTGGCCATCACTAAGGAGAAGGTTCTGTGGAAACTGAAAGGTCTGAAGGTGGATAAATCCCCTGCACCGGTTGGACTAAACCCCAGGGTTCTAAAAGAGATTGCTGAGGAGATTGTGGAGGCATTGGTGATCTTTCAGGAATCACTGGAAACAGGGAGGACCCAGAGGACTGGAAAGTGGCTAATGTAACACCGCTGTTTAAGAAGGGAGGGAGGCAGATGACGGGAAATTATAGGCCGGTTAGCCTGACTTCGGTCATTGGTAAGATTTTGGAGTCCATTATTAAAGATGAGATCGCGGAGTACTTGAAAGTGCATAATAAAATAGGACTGAGTCAGCACAGCTTTGTCGAGGGGAGGTTATGTCCGACAAATCTGTTAGGATTCTTTGAGGCGCTAACAAGGAAGTTAGACAAAGGAGAACTAGTTGATGTGATTTATTTAGATTTCCAGAAGGCCTTTGACAAGGTGCCACATAAGAGACTGTTAAATAAGTTAAGAGCTCTTGGAGTTAAGGGTAAGATCCTGGCATGGGTAGAGGACTGGCTGACTGGCAAAAGACAGAGATTGGGGATAAAGGGGTCTTTATCAGGATGGCAGCCAGTGACTCGTGATGTGCCTCAGGAGTCTGTGCTGGGACGACCACTTTTCACAATAAACAATAATGACCTGGAAGAAGGAACTGAAGGCACTGTTACTAAGTTTGCAGATGATACAAAGATCTGTAGAGGGACAGGTAGTATTGAGGAAGCAGGGGGCTGCAGAAGGATTTGAACAGGCTCGGAGAGTGGGTAAAGAAGTGGCAGATGGAATACAATGTGGAAAAGTGTGAGGTAATGCACTTTGGAAGGAGGAATGGAGGCATAGACTATTTTCTAAATGGGGAAATGCTTAGGAAATCAAAAGCACAAAGGGACTTGGGAGGGGAGTCCTTGTTCACGATTCTCTTAAGGTTAAAGTGCAGGTTCAGTCGGCAGTTAGGAAGGCAAATGCAAATTCATGTCGAGAGGGCTGGAATACAAGAGCAGTGATGTACTTCTGAGGCTGTAAAAGGCTCTGGTCAGACCCCATTTGGTGTATTGTGAGCAGTTTTGGGCCCTGTATCTAAGGATGGATGTGCTGGCCTTAGAAAGGGTCCAGAGGAGGTTCACAAGAATGATCCCTGGAATGAAGAGCTTGTTGTATGAGGAACGGTTGAGGACTGTGGGTCGGTACTTGTTGGGGTTTAGAAGGATGAGGGGGAATCTTATTGAAACTTACAGGACACTGCGAGGTCTGGAGAGAGTGGATGTGGAGAGGATATTTCCAATTGTAAGAAAAACTAGTCCCAGAGGACACAATTTCAGACGATCCTTTAAAACAGAGATGAGTAGGAATTTCTTCAGCCAGAGGGTGGTGCATCTGTGGAACTCATTGCCGCAGAAGGCTGTGGAGGCAAATCACTGAGTGTCTTTAAGGCAGAGATAGATAGGTTCTTATTTAATAAGGGGATCAGAGGGTTATGGGGAGAAGGCAGGAGAATGGGGATGAGAAAATATCAGCCATGATTGAATGGCAGAGCAAACCGAGTGGCCTAATTCTGCTCCTAGATCTTATGGTCATCGCCCCCTTTTAGTCTCCCCACAGCCTTTTTGAACCTGGCTCTTCACTTGGGACTTGGTTGTCATTCCGGACTCTTTACCATTGGAGACTGCTTGTAGTTCCAGTAGTGAATCTGATTGGGCAGCTGGGACTACAGAGCTGCAGAACATCTGATTGACCATCAGTTCTCAAAGGTGGGACTCCCAAGAAAGGGTCAGAGGTAACACCTCAGAGGAATTAATGCCACGCCCATTGTTGAATTGCAGCCCAGGATCATGGTAGGTTCTCCCCACTGACATTTGTGCCAGAGGGAGGTGAACGTTGGGACTATGGCATCCTGTAAAATTCAGCCGTATGAGTCTCAAAGCTGTAATATTCTTGCTCCCATTGTGCTACCATAGAATATTTACAGAAGCTGCTGAAGTAAGGAAAACACAAATTCTATTAAGAAACATCTTGCTGTGATTCATCTTGTCGTGAGTACTGCACGAGCAAGCAAAATCATGTGACCTTGTATCACTTCTTATGAGTCTCCTTAGCATATCATACAGCTTGAATTAACCCCTTATATCACATCTCCATGTAAGTCTCCGATTCTCTTAATTATACGAAATCTTAAGTCTCTCTGACAGGAATTTCTTTTTTTATAGGGACTTTCTCCCTCATATTGTCACAAGTCCTCAACTTGTGTTTGCAGCATTGAAGGGATGCAGCTGGGCACGGCTGTCTGATATCTGAGAGATCCCAGAGTGGTCCCCATTCGGCCCCTGGAAAGACCCAGAGGCAAAATGGTTCAGGGTGACCATCATTTTGACAGCCACTGGGAGCGGGTATCCTCCTCCGTACACCTGTGGTGCCAGGTGCACCATCATCTGGCACAGTGGTGCATGGTCTCCCTGGTTAGCCAAAGTCTTTGGTGGCGGTCTGGCAGCTCCTCAAAGGGCAGGTGTTGATGGTATATACGCGGCCTCCTTCGTACCTCCTCCTGGCCTGTTGGACAGCCAGCGCATGAGCCTCACCAGCTGGATCTTGCTCTTCTGGGGCAGGCTCCTCTTGTGCAGGGTCCCCCCTGTGCAGGCCCTGTGCCAGCCTCGGTGCGTCCACAACGGCAACCGCGGCCAGGTAGATAGCGGGCATTGCTAGCTGTACTCTGAAATTCATTCTCTGTAGGGGGGCGAAAGTGAAGACATGTTAGCAAGATGCGTATTCCCTTGCCCATCCAAATCCAACAAGCTACATGCTGACTCTTGAGTTGCACTTCAGCTCCACTCTCCACATGTACCCCCCGAAGCCATCCCCACTCCTCAGCCATTCCCCTTCCACATCGGCACTCCTGTCCCGATCAGTGAGTGGCACCGGGATAGCCTCTATCCTCACCAGCTGCCCTATCAACAGGGGTACCTGTGGCTTCCACAACCCATGTTAGCGATAGGTTCTGCCGCTCCTGAGCGGTCTCCCCATTGGAGTCCACTGTGGGGGGGTGCTCTCTTTGGGTGGGCGGTGTGTTATCCCGCCGGGGAGTGGCAGCTGTGAGGTACCCTCAATAATGACGCTTAGAGATTAAACTGTAAAGAAGGCTTTATTAGACTAATAGCTATGCTAGAGCTAGAGACGAGAGCTGACTGTTACAGACCATGAGGCAGCCCTTTATGTATGGCTCCCAGATGGGCGGAGCCAGAGGCGGAGTCCCCAGGGTTCCAAGCCCGGTCTTAAAGGGGACATCACCTTACATGATGATAAGGCAGTAACCATTCATCACATTCACCCCCTTTTTAAAAAGGAGTCCGGCGGGGGTGAAGTGCCATCATAGGTCCATCCGTCTCGGTGGCCGGATCGTCCTCCTCGACCTCCTCAATTCGGGCGGTGGTGCAGTGGGCACGGACGTCCCGGTTGAGGGCACATCCGAGAGCACAGCGAACGGAGCTTCGGTCCGGGTCGGGGCAGGGGAACTAGGCAGGGCCGGGGGTAGCGGAGCCGGCGCCAACGGGGTGTGTAAAGGGGGGGGCGCAAGGCAGGGGCTCACCAACGGGTGGTAGGGCCGGAAGGGGGTGCGTTGTAGGGGGCGACGGGTCCTGCAGGGGAGCGGCGTCGGAAGGGGCGTCTGTGGTGGAGGATCCGGCGGGTGCCAGATCCCGGAGGGAAACCGTATCTTGCCTGCCGTCGGAGTACTCCATGTAGGCGTAACTGGGGTTGGCGTGGAGCAGTCGGACCTTTTCAACTAGGGGGTCCGTTTTATGGCTCCTCGCGTGCCTCCGGAGAAGAACAGGTCCCGGAGCCATCAACCAATGTGGAAGTGAGACCCCGGAGGTAGACTTCCTGGGGAAGAGAAACAATCGGTTGTGAGGGGTCTCATTCGTGGCCGTGCAGAGGAGTGACCGAATGGAGTGTAGGGCATTGGGTAGGACCTCCTGCCAGCGGGTGGTTGGGAGATTTCTCGACTGCAGGGCCAGAAGGACAGCCTTCCACACTGTCGCGTTCTCCCTCTCCACCTGCCCGTTTCCCCGCGGGTTATAACTGGTCGTTCTGCTCGAGGCGATGCCTTTGCTGAGCAGATACTGACGCAGTTCATCGCTCATAAACGATGTACCCCGGTCGCTGTGGATATAAGTGGGGAAACCGAACAGGGTGAAGATGCTGTGCAGTGCCTGAATCACCGTGGCTGAGGTCATGTCGGGGCAGGGAATGGCGAATGGGGAACGGGAGAACTCATCGATCACAGTGAGGAAATAGGCATAGCGGTTGGTGGACGGGAGGGGCCCCTTGAAGGCCACGCTCAGTCGCTCAAAGGGGCTCGAGGCCTTCACGAGCCAAACCTTGTCTGGCCGGTAGAAGTGCGGTTTGCACTCCGTACAGACTTGGCAGGCCCAGACCATGGCCTTGACCTCCTTGGTTGAGTAAGGTAGGTTGCGGGACTTGATGAAATGGACGAGCCGGGTAACCCCCGGGTGGCAGAGGTCATTGTGGATGGCTTGCAGGCGGCCCTCCTGCACGTTGGCGCATGTGCCTCGGGACAGGGCATCTGGGGGCTCGTTGAGCTCCCTTGGACGATACTTGATATCGTAAGAGTAGGTTGAGAGTTCGATCCTCCACCTCAAAATTTTATCGTTTTTATTTTGCCCCGTTGCGTGTTATCGAACATATAGGCGACCGACCGTTGGTCGGTGACGAGGGTAAACCTCCTACCGGCTAGGTAGTGCCTCCAGCGCCGTACAGCCTCCACAATGGCTTGTGCCTCCTTTTCGACTGCAGAGTGTCGAACCTCGGAGGCGGTGACAATTCGGGAGAAGAACGCTACTGGTCTGCCTCCTTGATTGAGGGTAGCAGCCAGGGCGATGTCTGATGCATCGCTCTCTACCTGGAAAGGGAAGGTTTCGTCCACCGCATGCATGGCGGCCTTGATGATGTCGGCCTTGATGCGGTTGAAGGCCAATTGAGCCTCAGCCGAGAGGGGAAAAGTGGTGGTCTTTAGGAGTGGGCGGGCTGTGTCCGCATACTTGGGGACCCACTGGGCGTAATAGGAGAAAAGCCCCAAGCACCGTTTGAGGGCCTTGAGGCTGCGGGAGAGAGGGAGTTCCTTTAGGGGGCGCATGCGGTTGGGGTCGGGACCTAGGACCCCGTCTTCCACGACATAGCCGAGGATGGCCAGCCGGGTGGTGTGGAAAACGCATTTGCCCTCGTTATACGTCAGGTTAAGGGCTCGGGCGGTCTGGAGGAACTTTTTGAGGTTAGCGTCATGGTCCTGCTGATCATGGCCGCAGATGGTGACATTGTCCAAGTACAGGTATGTAGCCCGCAAACCGTACTGGTCCACCATTTGGTCCATCGCCCTTTGAAAGGCGGAGACCCCATTTGTGACACCAAAGGGGACCCTGAGGAAGTGGAAGAACCGGCCGGCTGCTTCGAAGGCAGTATAGGGGCGGTCTTTTGGTCGGATGGGGAGCTGGTGGTAGGCGGATTTGAGGTCGACCGTGGAAAAGACTCGGTATTGGGCGATCAGATTTACCATTTCCGCGATGCGAGGAAGGGGGTACGCATCAACCTGCGTGAATCGGTTTATGGTCTGGCTATAATCCACGACCATCCGTTTCTTCTCCCCGGACCGGACTACCACCACTTGCGCTCTCCGAGGGCTGTTGCTAGCCTCGATGACCCCCTCTCCCAGTAAACGCTGGACCTCTGACTTGATAAAAGCCATATCTTGGGCACTGTAGCGCCGGCTCCTGGTGGCGACGGGCTTACAGTCAGGAGTGAGGTTCGCGAATAGTGAGAGGGGTGCGACTTTCAGTGTCGCAAGGCAGCACACCGTGAGGGGGGGCAAGGGTCCGCCGAACGTCAGTGTCAGGCTTCGGTGGCTGCACTGAAAATCCAGTCCGAGCAGCAGGGGGGCACAGAGGTGAGGGAGGATATAAAATTTGAAACAGGTGTATTTGGCGCCCTGGATCGAGAGATCCACAATACAGTACCCCGTGATTTGTACCGAGTGGGACCCAGATGCGAGGTTTGGGATGCGTGATGGGTGCGTAGGGAGCAGCGCCTTACCGTTTCAGGGTGGATAAAGCCCTCCGTGCTCCCGGAGTCGAAGAGGCATGCAGTGTCGTGCCCGTTGACCTGGACCTGCATCATGGAGTTCTGCAGGTGTTTTGGCCGAGTTTGATCGAGGGTGATCGCACCCAGTCGCGGGAAGTCGGAGTCGTCAGCCGAGTCGGACTCGTAGAATGGCCGCCGCCGCCGGCTGCGCGTGCCGTGTCGAGAAGATGGCCGCCGACAAGATGGCCACTCCCATGATTCGCACGAGGCTGATGACGCTTCAGAAGAGGGCGTGTCGAGTTGGTGCGCAGCAGCATTACGAGGCCTGCGGGCCCGAGAGCCTGATTTCCAGGCCGGCTGTTCTTTGTTTTTCTGTCCCCTGGGTCTGGCCAGGCGGACCCTCGCAAAGTGCCCTTTCTTCCCGCAGTCGCTGCAGATCGCGGAGTGGGCTGGGTAGCGTGGGCGTGGGTGCTGGCCCTGCCCGCAGAAGTAGCATGGTGTGCCCCCATGGTGAGCGGGTCGCCGCGTGGCGTAAGCCTGTAATACGGTTGAATCTGAGGAAGTCCAGGGGGGGCTGGCAGAGTCCGCGGGGTATGTACCCAAGTTATGTCGGGCCACCTCCAGCGAGGAGGCGAGCGTTAGCGTCTCCTGGAGGTCGTTTGCCCCGTTTTCGAGCAGCCGCTGCCGGATGTAGGTCGAGCGGATGCCGGACACTAAAGCGTCCCTGATGTGCAGGTTCATATGGACTTCCCCTGTCACATCCTGATGGTCACAGTCCCTGGCAAGTGCGGTGAGGTTTTCAACAAACTCGTCGAGCGATTCCCTCGAGCGCTGCCGGCAGGTAGAGAGCAGATGCCGGGCGTGCACCTCATTGATGGGTTTGACAAACCGCTTGCGGAGCAACTCGATCGCTTGCTCATAAGTCATCGCCTTTTCGAGCGTGGCGGAGATTCTGTGACTCACCCGGGCGTGGAGTAGACGCAGCTTGCGTGGCCCCAGGATGGGAGTCTCTGCGGAGTCCAGGTAGGCCTCGAAGCACCGCAGCCAGTATTTAAAAATTTCCTTCGCCTCCGCCGTTCGTGCTTCCAGATTGAGCTTCTCTGGTTTTAGGCCTGCGTCCATCCTGAATCTAGTTTAGTCTAATAAATTGAGGTACCCTCAATAATGACGCTTAGAGATTAAACTGTCAAGAAGGCTTTATTAGACTAATAACTATGCTAGAGCTAGAGATGAGAGCTGACTGTTACAGACCATGAGACAGCCCTTTATGTATGGCTCCCAGATGGGCGGAGCCAGAGGCGGAGTCCCCAGGGTTCCAAGTCCGGTCTTAAAGGGGACATCACCTTACATGATGATAAGGCAGTAACCGTTCATCACAAGCTGGTTTTGCGATGGAGAGGATCACCGAGTGCCATCAGCCACCTGATGCTTAGAGGCTTGTGTGAACACGTCCTACAGATCTGGGTGAGGTAGGGTAGTGTGCGTCTGTTGGCAACGTAGCTGCTGTGTGATTTGGGTCCTGGATGTGACACACAGGCTGTGACAACCTGTCTGGGGGCAGGATGGATGGGAGCAGGGGCGCAGTGGGCAGGCATGGCTTGGAGACAGCTCGTGGTCCTGCGGTGTGGTGAGTCCTCTGCCCTGCGAGGTGCAGTATGCCAGGGAGGATGCCAAAGGTCACGGTGCATGTGTCTTTTGTTTGGGGTGAGCTCTGTTATTCCCCTGCTGCCCCAGGAGTGGGGCTGCTTTTCTGGTGAGCACACTGAAGAGTGCCAGCACCTGGTGGGCCACTGATTGAGCTTGGCCACGCCCATCCCATTGATGGGTCAGCTGGGGTCTGAGGGTTTCCAGATGGATGGCGTGGGTGGGCTCTAAAATTACCAGAGGCTCTGTGAATATTTGCAGGACACAGTGAGCAGTCGGCAAAGTGAGCAGCCAGGGGCCTGTAACTTGTTCCAAATGGCCACATGTGAAACAAATACTGTAACAATGGCAGCCTGAGCCAGGCCACTCTGATCCTGAGGGGGCCACGTCGAATCCACGGAGCTGTCACCATATTGCTATCCAGTACTCCGCTAGTTCTGGCAGCCACCCCCCAGCAAGCGCAACAATTTTTTTACAGTTTTACAAACTTTTCTTACTTTCTCTCTCCCCCTCAGCAGCCATGTTGCTCAGCCCCTGTTTGTATATACCTGTAGTAAACTGTGCCTCCGTGACAGCCACCTGAGAGGGGTGGAGCATTCTGGAGGCCAGGAGCCTGCTGGGTCAAATGGAAACCCATTTAAATGCAAGCAAATACCGATTTTGCATGCCGCCGCCGGCGCGCTGCACAAATCAGTTCTCGCCACCAGCAGTGGATCGGAGCATGGCGCCCGAATCGGCACTGGGCACGGAGCTCGATTTTGGCCGGACGCCTGATTCCCCACCCGATCACAGTTCGCGTTTGCAACGTCGCAAGGCAGAGAATTCCGCCCATAGACTATTTACAGAATCTGCTGAGGTAAGGAAAACTCTAACTTTAAAAAAAAATCTTATGGTTGGCTCATCTTGCAATGAGATCTGCAAGAGACAGTAAGATTATTTGACAATGCATCACTTCCTGTGATGATATATACTGTATCTCATTTGTATATTACACTGAGAATTAACCCCTTATACTACATCCCCTCTCTCATGGGACCGCTGTCCCCATGCCAACCAGGTCACCTCGGATTCACTCTGGGCAATCTTTGTGTAAGGTTAAATTCCCCTCTCCTCTCCTCTACTTTTGCCATGAATTGAATGAGAAAGTCCAAAATATGACCATTTTATAAAGTTTTGCATTTGAAACAAAACATCATTTGTGAGTAAAGTTTCTGTTTGGTAACAGTTCTAATCCTGACTGGATGCTTTAAAAAGAATCCTGCCAAATTCTACTCACATGAGGCAAGCTGATACTTTGAGTGAAATTCTTTGGTTTGGAGACTATGGGCTGGATTCTCCGTTAGCCGACGCCGAAATCGGGAAACGCGATTGGGCGGAGAATAGCTTCCGACGCCGAAATCGTGGTAGATGCTGATTTGACGCCAAATCGGGATTCTACAGCCCCCACAAAATGACATAAATGCAGCACTTGACGCGTGGCCTGAAAGTACAGTAGGTATATCATTACCTGGCCTGACGCTCCGCGGCTCCCTCGCGATTCAGCACCTCGGATGGGCCGATTTCCCGACAGCGTGGTTCACTTGTGGTTTTAAAAATCGTGAACCTGGCTTCTGAGCGAGAGAGAGCAGGTAGAAATGGCGTGGAGTGACTGCACGCTGGCTGCGCCGGGGGTGGAAAGGGCCCCTGACAGGGCCGGGGGAGAGGGTGGGGAGGACGGCCTGTGCAAACGGGGGTAGGCCCACCCACAGGACTGAGGTGGTGCCCAGGCACTGACCGCCATTATAGAGGCCACCTTGCTGACCACCCACCCCGGCACCTGGTTCTACACAATGACACTGGCCTTTTGGGTGCCCCCCCCGCCCCCGAACACCCACCCAACCGGCAGCCACCCACCGGGGGACCAAGAAGGGCCAAAACAATGGTACACCCCAGTGAGGGCAGTGCCAGCCAATGGTGCCCCTGGCAGCAGAATTGGGTGCCATGAGCAGTGGTGCGATGGCACCGACTGGGCTGGGGTGCGGGGGGGGGGTGGGGGAACATGCATGTGTGGGGCCCGCAGTGCTAACTTGGGCCACAGTGTAGCCCATGGCACCTCGTTGGCCACGGGTGTATGCGCCATGCTAACATATGTGCGTTTCACCCCCAGCAGACAATAATGGCTTTCGGACATCAATGCGCGATGCTGGCCGCCGTGGCGATGGCCGCATCTCTGCGTGAAGCCCTGTGGCAGCATAAGCAGAGGTCGCTCAGAGAGGAGGCGGAGGCTGCAGCAGAGGAGTGGGCTGCAGAGCGGCAGGTGGTAGCTGCTCAGGCTGAAGGGCCGGCTGCCCAACAGGATGAGGAGGAGGAGGAGATGCCAAGGAGACGCCAGAGGACATCCCGCGTGTACTGGGGACACGTCATTTGAGGACCTGCTGGACCAGGTATACAGACGGAGACTGCGGATGAGCAGAGAGACAGTGTGACACATTGCCAGATGATGGCACACCTGGTACCACAGGGGTATGGGAAGGACACCTGCTCCCGGTAACTGTCAAGGTAACAGTCGCCCTCAACCTCTACATGCCGGGGTTGTTCCAGTTGCTGAGTGGGGATCTTTTCGGGATTTCACAGGCATCAGCGCCGTCACTGACCAGGCGGAGCAGTACATACAGTACCTTGCAGACTGTGCTCACCAGGATGCCCAGGCAGCAGGGTTCGCTGCCATCGCCGGGATGCCCCGGTCCAGGAGGTGATCGATGGCATGCACGTCGCCCTACGGCCACTGGCGGATAACCGGCCGCTGTACACTAACTGAAAGGGCTACCACTCCATGAACATTCAGCTGGCCTGTGACCATCAGATGCGCATTATGCATGCCTGCACCCGATACCCGGGCAGTATACATGACGCATTCATCTTGGCGCACTCGGTGATCCCCAACATATTCGAGGGGCACCCCACTGGTTGGGCTGGCTGCTGGGCGACAGGGGTTACTTGTTGCGGTTGTGGCTGATGACATTGATACGGAGGCCACAGACCGACGCGGAGACCCTCTACAATGATGCCCTTACAGTGACTAGGGGTGTTGTTGAGAGGTGCTTCGGGGTCCTGAAGATGCGCTTCAGGTGCCTGGACCGTTCTGAAGGGACCGTCCTGTCTGAGGCTGGGAGGGTCGCCTGCATCATGGTGGTCTGTTGCATCCTCCACGATATAGCCCAGCAGAGAGGCGGTGTGCTGGAGGCGGATGAGGAGGCTGGGCAGGCCTTGTCAGACGAGGAGGATGGGAGGGGGGACAATGAGCGGGACATGGGGACTGGCCAGGCACGGGAGGCTGCACATCGTCAAGGCCAGCGCACGGGGGATGCCCTTGTCGCAACATGTTTCACCGACTGGGGTGGTGGTGGGGTCGTTGACCGGGACACTGACGCCACCATCCCACACCCCCCTGCCCAGCACACCACCAAACACTCTCACCTCCCACACCAACAAACCGCCCGCATGCACAGCCCCTCCGTTATACATACCTGCGGCGCTACGAGCTGGCGACACTGGGTTGCCAGTGACAGCGGGTCTGGTCCATGGCATGGGGGGTGGGGGGTGGGGGGGTGGGGGGGGGGGGGGGGGGGGGAGGCACCCAGGGGTCCACCCATGGGGCCTTCACTCGTCTCTCACCCTCCACTCCCGCTGGCCAGAACTGACCGCCACACACCCATCAGACAGGGCACAGAGACAGGTTTGAACAGTGTGAACATGTGTTTATTGTGAACAAATATATATAGTATGTGCCCTAGCCCCTATAACTAAACTGTGCCCTGCACCCGTGCCAACTTAACTGGTGTCTAACTTTCTGGCCTTACGAGCCCTAATACTATGCCTAGGTGGTTCACCAGATGATACAGCAGGAGTGGAGATGGACCGCTGTGACTCCTGCTCTGCGACTAGGGTTGGCGCACAGCTCCTGGTGCGACCCGGCCTGGATGGGCCCGGCTGCTGCTCAGGTGTCCTAGGTGGCATGGTGCCACCCTGTTCTGCCCACCAGATGCACCAGGCACAGGAGGGGGTGGGGGGAGTCCGAGGTGCTGCGGTGTTCTGACACCTCCCCTGTGGGGGTCACCGGCTCGGGCCCCACAGGGCCACTCCCTGGGATGAGGTTGCAAGTGGAGCCAACCCCTCAGCCCCCCCCCCCCCGGTCACAACAAGGGTCCCCATGCTTGCGGCTGTGGAGCACAGGGAGCGGACCATCTCCGTCTGGGACTGCACCACGTCACACTGCGACTGTGCCACCACCCTGAGGGTCTGTGCCATATCAGCCAGTGAGTGGGCTACGTCCCTCTGGGTGTGGCGATGCCCCTCTGCATGTGGGCCACCTCCTTCTGAGTCTGCACCACGCCGGCCTGCGCCTGGGCAATGCCGCCGACGCTCTCAGACATGGCTTGCTGTGACTGGGCCAAGCTGAGGAGCGCTGCTGCAATGTCCAGGTGACTGTGCCACATGGGTGCCTGTAAGAGGGCAACCCTGTACTGGGCCTTGGCCACTACCTGCACAGAATGCCCCAGACCTTGCACACGCTGACCCATATTGAACACCGTCGCCCCCATTGCCTCCTCCGCGAACACCATCCCTGTGGTGTTGGCCTGGGTGGCACACATGTCCGGCGCCACCCCCTACTGCTGCACGCGGATGGACTCTTCCACCTGCGCCCGCAGGTAGACACCGGCCGTCATCCCCTCCCATAGTCCCTGTGGCCCTGCCTGCATCTGCACTGTGGGTGCGAATGGATGTCCCAGTATCCCGAGACATATCTGGGCGGCAGCTGGATCCTGGGGCCGGGCTGCCCTCCGACCGTCCTCGGCTGCTCCTACCTCCACCTGTTGTACCGGACCAACTGTGTGGTGTTCACCAGATAGTGTCCCAGGAGCGTCCTCACTGGTGTGCCCAACCGAGATGATAGTCTCTGGGATGGTGGAGGGTGTTGGAGACAGCTGTGACAGAGAGTCTGTGTCCTCCTCTGACCCGAACTTCGGGGTCTCCTGAGTCTCGGACAGAGGGCTGGTGTTCCGGCTACTCTCTCCGTCAGTGCTCGACCATCTGGGGGGCACCGGCTCTGGCACTGACTGGGGGCGGGGGGCCTCGGATGGACCAGGCCCCTCTCCGGCAGGTCCTGTAAGACACAAGACGGCATGTATGGTTAGACAGGGGTGGGGGGGGGGGGGTGGGGGGGGGCGTGGGGCGTGTTTGGGGTCGGGTGACAGGGGTGAGGGGGAGGGGTGGGGTGCGGTGGGGGTGAGGGGGCACACGTGTCATGAGGATCCACAACTAGGCAGGGGTTCTGATTTGCTTGCCCGCCGCCGACCTCCGCATCGGCGACCTCCCTTTCCTCTGGGCCGCCGACTACGTCCAGTGCCCTCTGCTCAGGCACAGTGAGGGGATGCAGGTCTGGTGGTTCGGTCTTCTCCCGCTCCTGGCGGTTGTGCGTGACCTTCTCCTGGGGGTGGGTGGGGCCAAACACAAACAACAAAACTGTTAGGCATTCCGGCGCATGCAGCCCAGGGATTGGGTAGATGATGGCCTCAGTGGCATTGCGGCTGGCATGGGTGCAGGCATGTGGGGCAGGGATGGGTTCGACCATCCCCCAAGGGTCCGGGTTACATGTGTGTGGGGGGTGGTGGGGTAAGTGGTTGGTTCCAGGGGCACAGCGCTGCCTACTCACCCTGGCCGCCCTGAGGAGGTCGTGCAGTTTCATCCTGCGCTGACCGCCACCTGCGTCCAGGCATGGCAAAAGGTGGAGCCTGGTGGCCTTCGTTCCGGGCCGGGTACTGGGTCATTCTTCTCTCCTCCACGGCGTCCAGGAGGGTCTCCAACTCAGCATCCCTGAACCATGGTGCTGCTCTCCTTCCAGCCATCTTGTTGGCTGGGACAGTGTGTGTGGGGGGGATGAATTGTTTAAGTGTGGCTGCAGTGTATGAGTCTCATGTGCGGCATCCGGCGCCATTTTGCTTGAAAACGTTTCACGTGGCGATGATGCTAGCCCATTTAGAGTTGCTGAATCGGTACACCTGTGGCGCCATATTTGCTGTCGTAAAACACCACAGTTTTCACGCCGGCGTCTGCACTTACTCTCAAAATCGGAGAATCCAGCTCTATGTTCTCCCGCTGGAGGTCAATTGTATGTGATTTGAGCGCAAATCAGGTAGCGATTTCCAATCTTCAGCCATGCAAACTTTTGTTGTGAGCAATTCCCGAGGGAATCCCGTGATTGGGCTGCCAATTTGAGCGGGCGACCTGATAGCAAGGTCCCGCGACAGGTCAACCCCTCCCCCCCCCCCACCCCGCATCGCAAATCAGATCCCCTCCCTGGATTTTCTGAGTCCCCTCCTCTTCCCCCAAGTACAGGGGTAACCTGACTAAACCCTCTCCCAATAGATACCTCCTAGATAGCGAGCCCCTGCCACAGAGGCCCCCGAGAGAGGGAGACCCCTTAGGTCGGAAAACACCTACAGAGACCCCCTAAATAGGGAGGCACCCCCAGAAACATTAGCACACACTTCCAGTATCCAGTTATAGCAGTCACCCAGGGACTTTCCAAAACACTCACTGACAGACATCCTTTCTCTTGCAGGGCATGAATGCACCCGCCAGGAAACCCCTCATAAAAGAAAACCGGTCAGGGAGTCTTCCAGAAAAGAGATCCTTGTCTGGAAGCTAGAGAGCAGTCCAGACAGAAATAGTGAAAAAAAATACTGTTGTAACATTTACTTGACATACACCTGCTGGCTAAGCCAGAGGGTGCACCATGTGTCTATTCCTGGAAAGAGAAAGCAGTCCTGTGTTTAATCCCCTCAGATCTTTAAGCTACAAGCTATTCATTCATTTCCCTTAGTGGACTGTGATTGACAGCTTCCACATACACAACTGTGAGCCTTGTTTCATTCATATTTTTCATGGTTCAGTGACTCTAAAGTGCTCTGACCACAATGTTCACAAACATCAACCACTTCATAGAGAGTTAAGTAATGTCAATTTCCAGCTGAGCACTTTACAATCACTCAAGTGTGAAGGGGGGGGGGGGGGGCGGGGTGATTGAGAAACCTGGCATCAGAAATGGGGTGGGGGGGGTGTGGGTTGCTGTGAGCAATCATGTATCCTTTTCTTCTGACACCCCTCCCCTCCAGCCAGCAATTACCAACTCGAGACTCCTCTCCCCACATCACTCATCTGTGACATGTCCTGTGTTGATTTTAGGGTGCATTATCTGCTGCAGCCACCACTTCCAGTGGCACTGACCGTAATGGATAGATGCTGGTCTCTGATTGGCCAACATGCTTCAGGCTGGCGGCATTTCATCCCTGGGGAAGGCCAGCCACTGACAAGTTAAGGAGATTTGATCTTAATACAGCAGGCATTCCCCAATGGAGGTGGCACAGGGCTCCCACAGGTTCTTCAGTTGGATGGTGTGACCACATCAACTGCATTAAATTCTGTCCATACTTTATTAATTGCCATAATATACTCTTGATGTTGCATCTTAATTGGTTTACTAAAACAGAAAAGAATGTCTTCCTGTCGCATGACAGATCTAACTTGCTTGGAAAACCTGGGCAAAATTCAATGGCCCTCAAGTGGGCTTGCGGAATCACAAGATAGGATTAATTGGATCACTGCCTGTGGATTAATTGGTCCAATGCAAGGGCCTGCTAATTTAAATGATTGCGAAATGCAGCCGCATAGCCGTGCAGCAATCCCAAAAGACCCCACACAAGTCATTTACATTTTAAATTACTTCACATGCATGGCTGCTCACAAGATTTAATGGGGCCACACACTTAAAGAATTTGCCCATGCAATTGTAAAAGAATGCAGGGAATGTTGCTGAGCAGGAGGCCCACTTTGCGCAAGGCTATCAACACTTAAAGCCAGCCTGTGAAGCCAGATGTGATGGCGAGACTACTGACCCAACAATGCTGTCTCTTTCAAAAGATTTAATAGATGCAGGTGTGACTACACCTGCTGTTTCTCTGCTGCTCCCATGTCTGTGTGCATTCATGCTCTGCAAGAGAAAGGATGTCTGTCAGTGAGTGTTTTGGAAAGTCCCTGGGTGACTGCTATAACTGAATACTGGAAGTGTGTGCAAGCTGTAAGAGGTGGTTGTGAGATCATCTAAATGTAAGACATGGGTCCGTGTTATGGTGGGCTAGTGATAGAGCTGTTTGTATTGAGCAGCATGAGTGATTGGATTGGTTAACTCATGGGTAGAAGATGCCATTTGAAGATGTACTCCAGGCATTTACCCCCATTGGCCACCTGCTCCTATTTGGTTAAGAGGGATTTCATAGATCGCCTCCTGGCTCTATATGGAACCCTTAGGCAAAATATAATGCCCTCTCCTGAGGGGAGTTTGTTGGGAGGGTCGCGACCCTGCCATCTTCGCACTTCTGCCCCAAATAAGAGCAGGATTGTCCACCGGCAGCCTTCGGGCCTTGCTGCCAATTGAGACCCTTAAGTGGGTAATTAGTGTCATCTTAAGGGCCTCACACAGTCACCATTGGTATTCACCAAGAGGTGAATGGGAGGTCTCATCATGCGATACGCTTGAGAAGCAAACTCTATGGGATTGTTTGCAGGATTCTGGGCATGGGGGAAGTGGTTTCTCATCATTCAAAAATGCTCAAAGCTGATCGAGGGATCCAGCATCAGGAAGTGTGATGGGTTCTGCTAAGAGCCAGCCCCTGACGTTGCTGCTGATATCCCCTCCCCTCACCCCTGGGACTCCCAACCCGTGACCCTCATCCTGCTCTGTCCCTCTGTTATCCTTGGCCAAACGAAGGTGCATTAATGGCACCTGCCACTGCTCCTCCTATGGCACCATCTGCAATGACAGCTGTTGGCTCTGATTGCGGGATTTCTTCCCCAGGGTCTTTGACCCTCAGAAAGGCCCATCACTGCTGAGTTAAGTGCCTGATTGATGCATTTGATAAGAAGTATATAAGATTATGGCAGGCCTAGTTAAAGTAAATAAAGAAAAACTCTCATTGTTAGGTGATGGGTCAGGGGGACACAGATTTGAGATTTTGAGCAAAGGATGCAGGGGATAGCGGAGGCATAGTGGTATTGCTACTGGACTAGTAAACCAGATACTCTGAGTAATGCTCTGGAGACCCAGCTTTAAATCCTGCCACTGCAGATGGTGAAATTTAAATGAATCAAAATCTGGAATTAAAAGTCGAATGATGACCATGAAACCATTATCGATTGTCGTAAACGCCCATCTGGTTCATTTATGTCCTTTTAGGGCAGGAAATCTGCCATCCTTACCTGGTCTGGCCTACATGTGACTCCAGACCAGACCCACAGCAATGTGGTTGACTCTTAACTGCCCCCTCAAGGGCAATTAGAGATGGGCAATAAATGCTGGCACAGCCTGTAATGCCCACATCCCATGAACAAATTTAAAAAAAAGAACCTTTTAACGCTGCAAGTAGTGACTGGAACTCAATGCCCAGAAGGATGATGAAAGTGTAGGCAATTGATGATTTTGAGGGAACTTGGATGGGAACATGGAAGGGGATAAACTTGCTGGGTTCCAGTGATCCATTGAGGAAGTGCAATTAACTGAATTGTTCCTTGGGGAGCCGGCTTGGACTTGGTGGGCTGAATGGCTTCCTTCTTTGCTGTAAATTACTCTGACTATGATATGCACTAACTTCAGCAGGCCTTCCCCAAAGGAAGCAATGCGGGACTCCTGCTGGCACCCCAGTTGGTGGGCGAAACCTTCACTACCTCCATTAAACACCATCTCTCACTGATCTCTAGCCATGCACCGGAGAACCTGGGAGCCTCTCTTAAGTCTGCTGCTTCATTTGCAGTCTCCTTCCATTCCTAAAAGTCTTTCTGAGACTGTTCCAATAGTTGTTTTAGCCTGAGTGCGCTTCACATTTAAGAGGGGCCTGTCCTAGCATGTTTTGCTTGTAGCTACTTCTACCAGGATATCAGCTGTCATAGTATGTCGCGCTTGTCTGTTTTGTTCTATCTTCACATGTCCACTGTAGCTCTTCTGCAACCGCTGCGACACAAAGCATCCAACTATACTTAGGTCCACCCCTCTTTCCCCTGCCCCCACTTTTCCCTCTAGAATAGATCTATGGCCAAAATACTGACATTTTCTTTTCTGGATTTCAGAGTTAGTTTTGCTCTTGCAATTTCAAACACCTTTTCATTTGTCATATGGTCCCTTTAAATAATCCAAAATGCAAAGGCCTCTATTTTCTTCCACATACCTTTATTCCTTGTCCAGGTTTCTCAGGAAAAATGGGAAGTGGATAGAAAGTACCATCTTATGTTTTTTTCCCCTGGTTTCAAGCTTGCGTTTTCTGGTTGTTAACCATTGTTTATCTTCACAAAATTACTTCTGCCTATCTCTATCTTATGAAGGGTAGGCTGCCCTTTAAGAAGTGCAAGCCAGTTGTATGTGATGCTTGCCAGGCACACTCCTGGACCCCATCGAAGTGCTCGGCCAGTCGGCAGCTCATGTCACACTGAACTACATGCTGCAAACACATTAATCACACAGAATTTGTGTGATAACAGCTTCCGCACGGATGACATGAGATAACCATGCATCACAATCCCCATCCTGAAAACTGGTCAAATCTAGGTGGAGATAGTTTCCTTTTGATAGTCCATTTTCCCCCATCCTCCGCATCCTTCCAGCAGGTTGTCCTGCTGTTATCACTTTTGCTAATCGGCTCTGCTGTAGGCAGACACTGACTACTGCACCCATGCCTGAGAAGAAATGTTTTATGCAGCATCCTTCAAGTGATGTCAAAGTTCTTCACACCTTTTCATTTGTCATAGGGTCCCTTTCTGTAATTTTAACAACCACAATTCAAAGGCCTCTATTGCTGCCACACCACCTCCTATCAATATCATTAAATAACTGTATGACTTCCAGTGACAGCCATGAGTTGATCGGTCACACAAGTGGCTCCTGCTTGGCGGAGTTAGTTTAGGCCCCTTCTACCCAGTTAATGGGTGTTTTTTGTGCAAAAGGTGTGAAGTGAGTGGAGGGGGTTGATTTCTCCCCCAGTGTGGAATGTCAGCAGGTTATCACATCTGGCAAAAGTCAGTAAAAGCCCTAGCTGAACAGTTGAAGGACATGTATGGCCCTGCACAAAAGGAGAAAATGGCAAAAAATCATAGAATCATAGGATTTACAGTGTAGAAGGAGGCCATTCAGCCCATCAAATCTGCACCAACCCTCGGAAAGAGCACCCTACCTAAGCCCATACCTCCACCCTATCCCCACACCTCTACCCTATCCTGTGACCCCACCTAACCTTTTTTGGACACTAAGGACAATTTAGCATAGCCAATTGTAAGAGATCTACCATGTGGAATTAATGAGGAACTTGGGACACTAAACTCAGTAGAAATTTGAGTTAAAACTTCTCGGATGCAAACAAGAATTGTTTATTGCCTCTATTTGATTACAATTGAGAGTCACTTAAATCTTATTCTCTAATAAGTCCGGCTAGCAAAAAGGACTTAAAGAGAAGCAACTTGTACACAGTTTAACTTTTAAAATAATACAGAAATGGTTTCTTGCTTACGGCACAACAGCTTGCATTTACTTCAAGAGTTAGAGTGGAAAAGTGAAAAATAGAGATTGCGAATAGTTTAGATCAAAGTATAGACTGATCCGGATAAAGATGGCCATACAGACCTTCATGGTTATAGGAAATCATATCAGTCTTTAGCCATCTATCTACACCTCCAAGTCATCCTAATTGGTTTGGGTTAGAATCAAATGAGTTTAATTGACGGTTAGCTGTCAATCTTTAATGTGCAACATTAGTTTTAAATGTTTCATGTCTGAATACTTGTGCATGTTATGGAATGCAATTCTGTGCTGTTATCATGACCAGTTTAAACTGCTGACTTAGCTGTTAGCCACATTGTAGACAATAGCGCCTTAATGTTGCTATGGTGCCTGCCCTGTCCTTGGATGATATCTGGTACAGCTTGTGTTTTAATGTCACACTGTCTTGCAAATGTATTTTCTAGAACAATGGAGCTCAGTAAAAGTGAATTATGCTGTGTCATGCTGTTTTGCGTCTCTATTGAAGCTATATGTTTTGAGATGACCTGAGGTTATGAGTGAATTAAAAATGGGTATTTAAAACTGGGGCTTAATATTTTACGCTAAATAGCCATCTTTTACCTATCAGGTGGATTAGAAATAGTTGGTTTCTACACCAATCCACCTAACCTGCACATCTTTGGACTGTGGGAGGAAACCGGAGCACCCGGAGGAAACCCACGCAAACACGGGCAGAACGCGCATACTCCGCACAGATAGTGACCCAAGCCGGGAATCGAACCTGGGACCTTGGATCTGTGAAGCAACTGTGCTAACCACTATGCTACCGTGCTGCCAGAGGGGGAAGGGTCGTCGTTGTCTGCCGCACTGTCTGTGGAGCAGTTGATGGACTTTACTAAGGGTGAGTTTTGGCAACAGCAGAAGGAGATGCAAGAGGATTGGTCCAGGGCAATTGAGGGAGCAGTAGTCCCTCTTCTCGGGACTTTGAATGGAGAAGTGCCTGGAGTCGCAAGATGCAATGATCCGAGTGGTGTAAAGGACAGTGTGGGATCATAGTGACCAGTTTGTGTCGTTGGAGGCAGAGATGGCAATGCTGGGGGAGGCCTGCAAGGTTCTGAGTGTGAAGGTGGACGACCAGGAATATCAGTCCATGCGGCAGAATTAGCAAATTGTAGGTCTGCCAGAGGATCTGGAGGAAACGAGTGCCAAGGGCTACTTTTACAAGATGTTCAAGCAGCCGATCGAGGTGGGGGTCGGTCACGGGCTAAGGAGTGATCGTGCGCGGTGATTATGTGTATGCACACGTTCCAGGAGAAGAAGAGCCCGAGGTTGGCGAAGGCAACTCGAGACTGTAGTTGGGAGGGGAATTGGATCCAGATTTACCAAGACATTAGTGCTGACCTGGTGAAATGGAGGGCAGGGTTTTACACGGCTAAGACGGCACTCTTTCGGAGCAAGGTCCAGTTTAGTGTGTTGTGCCCGGTCAAACCTTGGGTGACTTTCAAGGGCAGGAAACATTACTTTTCAACGACCGAGGAGATGGACAACTTCGTCAAGGAGCATGGGTTGGGGAGAGCTAATGTTGGGATTTTACTCTGTTTCATGGCTTTTTATGTATATATAAGTTTTGTAATTGATATATTGGATTTTCTCTTTTGCACATGTGGTTTCGTATTAGGGTGGGTCGATGGGAAAGCTGGTTCCCAGTTTTGGGTCAGCTTTGGGTCTCTTTTGGTGGGAACTTTCTTGTCTCTTTTTCGTTTGTTATTATGGAGGAATATGTATATGCAATATTTGTACGCGTTCGGTAGTCTTTTGCACATGTTGTTTTTGTATTACTCTGGGTTGAAGAGGGGCTGGTACAGAGTTTTGGCTTGCATGCTTATGCTGGAGTGAGGGGGGGAGGGGGCTCTGGTCGGGGGTGTCTGGGGAGGGACATTTTGAAAGTGAGGCAGTGGAAGCAGCATGAGGGAGGGGTGGTTTGGAAGGGGTCCTTTTTGTTGTTAATCTCCAGGTGGGAGTTGCCAATGCCAGCAGGGCATGATCGTAGACAGAAGCAGCATGGGGGAGGTGGTTGTGGCAAGTAGCCAAAGTGGGGGTAGTTAGAGGTTGTGGGAGTCGGGGGTAGGGGAGTGGGTGAGGGGGCTGGTAACACAGATAACTTTCTGGTTGGGTTTAGGAGGGGATGGTGAGGGTGGGCCCAAGTTAAAGGGGAATTGGATGGTTGGACGGGACCTGCGCTGGGTGGTTTTTTTTGGGGGGGGGGGGGGGCAGAAGCCCCTGGTGAGGATAGTAACGTAGAATATGTGAGGTCTGAATATTCCGCTTGAAAGGTCTTGGATGCTCGTGCACCTAAAAAGTTTGAGGGCAGATGTGGTGTTCCTTTAGGAGACATATCTGCGGGTGAAGGACCAAACATGGTTAAGAAAGGGAAGGGTGGGACAGACGTTCCACTCGGGGTTTGACTCGAAGTCAAGTTGGGGATTACAATCCTGTTTAGTAAAAAGGTGTCATTTGTGGTGGCCAGGGAGGTGTGGGGACTTGAAGGGGGAGAGGGGGGGGGGGGGGGGGGGTGGTGGAGGTTTGTGATGGTGAGTGGGGGTCCAGGCAGGGCATCGGTTATTTTAGTTCATCTATATGTGTTCAATTGGGCCAACACGGACTTTGTGAAGAAGCTGTTAGCGTCCATCCCGGACTTGGATTCTCATCAGTTCATAATGTGGGGGAGGCAATGTAATTATGTTTTGGACCTAGGGTATATAGGTCCAGCCACAAATCAATGGCCAGGTCAGGGATGGCAAAGGAGCTGGGGGTATTTATGGATCAGATTGGGGGCAGGTGAACCCGTGGAGATTTAGGCATTCGGGAGAGAGGGAGTATTCCTTCTTCTCCCGTGTGCATTGGGTATACTCCCATATTTATTTTTTTGTGTCGGGGGGTCATAGGATACTAATTGCGGAACATACGTCCCATTAGGTGGAGGTAAGGTTCGAAAAGGGCCGGGTGCAGACACAAGGGTGGAGGTTAGATTCAGTGCTCTTGACAGATAAAAAGTTCTGCAAGGAGGTGGAATTGGCAATAAAGAACTATGTGGAGCTTAAATCAGAATGGGGAAGTTTCATCCTCACATTCTGGCGGTGAAGGCAGTGGTCCGGGATGATGTTATTTCTTATAAGGCCCATGGTGGTAAAGTTGAGAGGGAGGAGAGGCAGAGGTTGGTGGATGCTACTGTAGAAGTGGATTGGCGGTACTCGGTGGCCCCGACTAGGTAGCTGTTGGCTGAAAGGAAGAAACTGCAGAGGAAGTTTGACCTATTGACGATAGGAAAGGCGGTGGGTCAGCTTCGTACTCAAGGGCAGTTTAGTATGAGTATGGGGTGAAGGCTAGTCAGCTGCCTAGACAACCTCACCAGTTGAGGCAGCAGGCAGCTGCACGGGATATTGTGCAGGTGAGGGAAGCAGACGGAATGTTGATGACGACGCCAGAAAGAGTCAATGAGGCATTTGATACCCTCTACCGTGCGCTGTATAGATCTGAGAACCGGGGGGAAGATGCGGATATGGGGCATTTTGTGGATGGGTTTATGTTTCCAGAGGTGGACAATGGGAAGAGACAGGGATTGGAGGCGCCATTGGGGTTTCAGGAGATAATGGAGTGTGTTGGGTTGATGCAATCGGGGAAGGCACCGTAATCGGATGGCTTTCTTGTAGAATTGTATGAACAGTTTTTGGCAGAGTTGACGGCCTGTCTCTTGGGTATCAACAGTGAGTCGTTGGTGCGGGGGTGTTGCTGGCCACACTTGTGCTAAGACGAATAAGAACCTGACAGAATGTGGATCTTACTAGCCCATCTCCCTACTGAATACAGATGTAAAGGTATTGGCTGTGTATTCAATGTGTTGAAGAGGTGGTTGGAAGGGTGTGTGCCGGTTGTGGTCTCGGAAGACCAGACTGGGTCTGTTAAGGGGTGGCAGTTATCAAGTAACATCAGGAGACTGTTGAATGCAGTAATGACCCCATCGAGGGGTAGAGCTCTGAAGATAATCATATCAATGAACACGGAGAAGGTCTTTGACCAGGTGAAATGGAGGTTTGAGATCCTGAGGAGGTTTGGGTTTGGACTGATGTTTGTTTCATGGGTGCGGTTGCTGTATACATCTCTCACGGCAAGTGTGAGGATGAAGGTGATGAATTTGGAGTATTTTAGCTTGCATAGAGGAACAAGGCAGGGATACCCGCTGTCCTCATTGTTATTTGCGTTGGCTATTGAGCTCTTGGCAAGAGCGCTGTGGGCTGCGAGAGAGTGAAAGGGCATTGTGAGAAGAGATAAGGAGCACAGGGTGTCACTGTATGCGGATGATTTATTGTTATACATTTCTAACTTGCTGAAGTGCATGTGGAAAATAATGGACCTACTGGGGAGTTTTGATCCATTTTCTGGGTATGAACTGAATGTGGCGAAAAGTGAGGTATTTCCGGTGAATGCCCAGGGGAGGAGTGCGAATCTGAGAGCCCTCCTTTTAAGCTGGCTAGGATAAGGTTTCGGTATCTGGGTATTCAAGTGGCCCATAATATATAAATGGTATCTGGCCAGTCTGGTACAGGGGATCAGAGGGGATTTGAAGAGGTGGGATGACCTGCCGCTGTCTCTGGCAGGGAGGGTAGAGACCATGAAGGTGAACGTTTTGCCGATGTTTTTATTTGTCTTCACCCCTTTCCAATATTCCTTCCTAAGGTGTTTTTCTGGAGGGTGGCTAAACGAATTTTGGAATTTGTTTGGGAAGGCAAGATACCTAGGATTTAGAGGACCTTTTCGCAAAGAGGACAGCGGGTTTGGGGTGTAGGGGGATGTGTTGACGATGGGCTTGTTGGCCCTGGCGACGGCCCCACTTCCGTTTTCCCCGGGTAGGCACACTGGCAGTCAGGCTATTGTGTCGTCTCTCAGAATATGGAATCAGTTGAGGAAGCACTTTGGTATAGGAGGTATGTCAGTACTGGCCCCAATATGTGGGAACCACCGGTTTAGTCCAGGAGGGATGAATGCAATGTACAGGAGTTGGTACAGGGAAAGGATAGAGCAGGTTAGGGACCTGTTCATAGAGGAGAGGTTCACAAAGCTAGAGTAATTGCAGGAAAAGTTCAAGTTGCCAAGGGGGAGCGAATTCAGACACTTTCAGGTCCGGGACTTTGAATGTAAGGAGCTGCCCTCATTCCCTCAGCTGCTAAAGCATACACTGTTAGATAAGTGCTTAACTCAGGATGAGCTGGCGGGGGGAGGATTGGGGACATTTACGGGTGGTTTGTGGAGATGGAGAAGGCACTAATGGAGGGGATATGGCGGGGGTGGGAGGAGGAACTGGGGATTGAGTTAAGCTGGGAGGCTGGAGTGAAATTATGCACTGGAGAAATTTGTCCTCGTCCAGTGCTAGGATAAGCCTTATACAGTTGTTGGAGGAAAAGGGGGTGTTGGGGTAGCTTAAGGGAGAAAAAGCAGAAAATTGACCAGCTGTTTGAATTATGTTTATTTTTGGTTGTTGTATGTTACTGTGTTTGGAATAAAATATATATTTTTAAATTAAATAACTGTACAAACCAGTAGCAGAAAATTAGAACAGCAGAAAATTAGAACAGCAAGTTTATAGTTGGCACAGTTACTGGGCCGAAGCCAGAAAGCTGATTTGAGATTGGTGCAGGCTTCCTAGAGTTTTCACAACTTCAATTAATTATAATAATGAAATTATTGGTGGCAGGAGTTGTGTAAAAGCTGAGACTTATTTATTCAATTCAAGATGTGACAGTTAAGTTTACATGAGTTTTTGGATTACCATTGAATGATTGTCCATATACCATTACACTGAACTGGTTTCAGTAATATCTACCTATGTTACTGAAAATTAGAATGTAAGGAATGCTGCAGTTGCTCCACAATTTGCTGCCATTTCTGACAAGATTACAGAATTGAAAGGTAATGTAGACTTGAAAGTATAAGACTTGTTGGTTAAACCAAGCAATTATTTTGTAAAAAAATAAATAATCTATCGGTTGATAAAATAATTAGCTTAATTTATTTTCCGTTAAATGAAATAGTCATAATTATGGCATACTGTAATAGTTACAATTATCAGAGCCTTGTACAGTAATGCATTAACTTTACTTTCAGTGAAATCCAATTCATTTGGATTATTATTTTCATGTAATACATTTGTACCAATTGCACAGCTAAATATTCCTGACATCATGTTGACATCAAAGCATCAACTGGCTTTTGTGAAAGGAAAGCTAAAACATTCTATGTGTGTAGTATTCCACCACATCATACTGGTTTGAATTTAACAGACTGATTAATACATTTCTGTAAATGATCAGCTGGGTGATGGATTGTGCATAGTCAATTACATAGTAACTTGAAATGGAAATAGTGTTAGTGATTTTGTAAGATCTCAGCTCTTAAGGGTAACTACATGATTATCTATTCTTTAATATAAGCTATAGATCTTCTTGAGGCATTGCAGATGCCTGGATTTAGGTCTCAATGTAATTTGCGTTCCTATTCTGCACCTTGCTGTTTCCACTCGCAAAATGACACAGCTGCACAGTGAATTGGTGCTGTGAAAGCTGGGCATTGTAGTCCCTACTGCTAAAGGTTTACAGCAGTGAGCAAGCATACTATAGTCAATAGTAACAGCTGGTTCTGGACACTTAGGTTGGAGGTAAGCAGGAATGCTGGCAGCAAATTCCAAAATTCCATCTTTCACAGTAATGTGATTAAATTTACCCTTTGCAATGTCTTTTGCATTTTTAATCCTTAAAGATTTTAGTTCAAGGCTTCAGCCTTTATCAAAAGTCTGATCTTCAACTGGAACATTTTCACCTCAAACATTGAAACTTGCAGTTATGCGTGTGCATTCTAAGCATGTACAGTTATCAGAATTTCTCAATATGCATTCTGAACATGTGCAGTTTTCAACTGTTCCCAGCATACAATTTGTGCATCAACAGGAATTGAAGAGTAGTAAGATGTGTTCCCTCAAATTATGGAGATTTGAGAGTATATGATTGTGTACACCCAAAGCTCA
This sequence comes from Scyliorhinus torazame, assembly GCF_047496885.1. NCBI lineage: Eukaryota > Metazoa > Chordata > Chondrichthyes > Carcharhiniformes > Scyliorhinidae > Scyliorhinus > Scyliorhinus torazame. The sequence continues at coordinate 164,908,781 of NC_092709.1, read as the reverse complement.
CACCACAAATATGCACACACTTGTTTCAAGCATTCCAATGATGGTCTGTAACTTTCTTGCTTCCCGGTGTCATGATATGCAGACATGCAGATAATGATATACAGACAAGCAGCTAATGAGCACAAAGACCAGGACATGACCAATGAGCAGGCAGGATACTCAGGGGTGGTATCACACTATAAAAGGCATGAGACACTCACACTCCGCCTCTTTCCACTGATGAACATCTACAGAGTGAGTCAGGGTGTATGTACAGTATCACCCCTCCAGCATGTGGCTAAGTGCTAGTCTGGTTCAGTCAGACAGAATAACCACACTTAGGTTAGCAGAGAGTCAAACTCATAGAGAACTGTGCTAACTGTGCTACTTGTTCAATAAATCAGATTGAACTAACTTCAAGGTTTGGAGTATCTTTTGGTTAAAGCTGCATCCAGTTGCAGCTTGTGTTATCCCAGAGTACATAACACATCACCCGGCATCAGATTTTAATGTTAATCTTCAGTTCTCAAAGGGTAGAAATTCATATATTATGCTCATTGTGTAAAACAGGTGCAAAACATGCCACTTTAGTAGTTGGAATGGTCTGTGCTCAAACTACACAGGCTGTGGTCTTGCTGCCAAATTCTAGTTGACTGACTCAGTGTGAGGGTCCTTGAATATTTAAATTAGGAGCCAAAAGACTATTCACATAATGAGTAGGCTATTTATCAGGCCTGTCCTACTCAGGATTCTTCAGCTGATCAGAGGTTGGAAACAAAAGGTAAGTTTTTGAGTTATTATTTCACAAATACCGGATGGAGCCAGGAAGAACAGAATTGCTCCCTTTACTTATAGGGAGCATGATACCACCCACCTTTACCTATGCTGTTCCTTCAAAAACCACAGTAAAAATTCCTCTCCTGGGACTTAGCTGAGGACTGTTGCAAGTGAGGCAAACTTGAAATTGGTTCCTCGCATGGGAGAGCTCTCTGGACATGCGAGCAGCACCGGAATCTCTGTTCCAAGATCTTCAGGTCTTTTCTTCTCGACGTGGGGTTAGGCTTAAACTCGTCAAAGCAGGCCAAAACTCATTTTCACTTAAAATCTTTTTATCAAATCGTTGGCAGATGTAACATGCCTGAATGTTTAAACATTTTCTCCAAATGTGAAATAAAAATCTATTTTAAATATTCGTCAAATAGCTTGAAAGACATTTTATTGCGATTATATATTTGGGTTCGGGTCCCAGCCCAGGACATGATGGTCATGGAAGGTGCTTTCATAGCATGGCCGAACAGATTGATCATTACCCTGTACATCCTTCCAATATGCCTATCGCAGGCGGTAAGAGCAGGAGGAATTCCTGCTCATTTACTTGATGTGGACTGGTGTCCCTCAAGCTACAGCCTCTGCCTTCAGGCTAGTGATCTGTACCGAGGAGAAAAAATAAACAATGGAAACAGGCAAAAGCATGTTCTTTGCCCGCTTCATGCACCACGAGGTGTGGGAAGAGAGTCGAGAGAGAAGGAACAAGCAAGTTTCTTGTATTTAAAATTGACTTACAAAAGGTTGCAGTAAAAAAGCTGCAATTTGTAGAATTTAATTTTCTGCGTATAATTAAAGCCATTAATTTTAGTAGTTTATAAAGAATAATATTAATAGCAGAACTCTTTATCAATCACTACAAGAAAGGACCCGTGGCAACTATAGTTCTTCTAAACACAATGGACGCGATTCTCATTTTGCTGACTAAGTGTTCCCGCCAGCAGGAAAGCTGGCGTGCTTCCCGTTGTTGCTGGCAATGCCTTCCAGGTGGGATTCACCAATCTTTAGCATATCAGGAAGCACACTGGCCAGACCGCCTTCCCTGATTTCAGAGCACCTTTTCTAAAGAGATCCCAGCATTCACAGACAGACCCCCTCTTCCCCCACAATGGAAATGGTGACTCCTGCTAACAAGGAGGGGTATCACCATCAGGTCTTCCCCTTCAGGCCCTGCCCCTTGGCAGTGCCACCAGTGCACTCCTCCCTGGCACTGACACCCTGGCAGTGATATCCTGGCCTGGCATGTTGGACCCTGAGGGTCAGTCAAGGCGGTAAATCCAGTACCCATATTCCGTCTGCCGCTTCCAGGCTGCAGAGCGAGGGTTCCACAAGAGTCCTGGGGGGTTGTTGGGCTCAGGCCAGGGCAAGGGGTTGACCTCGGAGTTCTTCATTCTTGTCTGTGTACTGTGAAAACTTTGAAGTGGCCTGGTCACTTTAATCTCCATGCTCGCAGGACACCTTGAAGGCTTCCAAATCACAGCAGCACTCCATTCTGCAGAAGGGATTCTTCTTTCTCCCTCTCAGAAGTTGCTGGTGTGTGAAAACCCCTTTGAAACCTTCTGACTGACTGAAAAAGTCAGTTTCACAAGGGGGTTCCCTTTTGGTAGCCTGTATGAACAGAAGGTGCAACCTGGCCATAGGGATCCTGGTCTGATCTTCCCTCTGCCATCTCTTCCCTTCCAAGGCTCTGGATTCATAGCCACACTATCATCCCCAGACATTCTAATCAACTCTTATGATCCAGCCTGAACTAAAACTACAGAAATGTGTTGCTTTTGGGATATGAGAAAGAAAATACATTTCCCATGTATACAGTATTTCAATCCTTGAAAGAAAAATGTTTGCAGGATTATCCTTGGTAACATTTATTAGTATGTAGAAAAGTATACTCAAACTACATGTGTGTCTTGAAAGATCCTAAATACACCCAGCGGGTATGAGTGGAATATATTTTTTAACTTGTGCATGTGTTAATCTACCTGTACAGAGGAAGTAAACAGACCATTCAGTCCATGCTCAGAAATTTCTCTACAATGTCCTACATCTGATTCGTCTGGCCTTGGGTAACTGTCTGTGTGGAGCTTGCATGTTCCCCCCAGTGTCTGCGTGGATTTCCTCTGGGTACTCCGTTTCCTCCCAAATTCCAAAGATGTGCAGGTTGGGTGGACTGGCTATGCTAAATTGCCCCTTAGTATCTAGGGATGTGCAAGTTAGGTTATGAGTTTACACTGGGGCGGGGTGAGCTTGGGTACGATGCTCATTCAGGGGATTGCTGCAGACTTGATGGGCCAAATGGCCTCCGTCTGCACTGTAGGGACTTATGATTCTGTGTTGCAGTGGAATATCTCAAAGGAGGGCAATTTAGAAGTCAAGGAGTAGTTTTAGATCTTGAGATGAGGGTAACGTGTTGAACTGGGGTTTGCCGATGGCGCGAGAGAGGGGCACTTGCAAAATATGTTTCCAGGACAGTCATTCAAAAACTGGAAGTTAATATTGCTGCTGCAGAACAGTATAAGAGTCCATGTTTGCACCAGATCCGCTTGATCATTCCAATCTAGTAAAATTGCTGCAAAGAAAAATCAAATGGGACATGTAAATGCACTCCAACAGCACTACACAGTTGGTATTCTCATAATGTTGTTCGACCTAACTCTTCATGGAACACTTTTCCTTGGGCCATGATAATGAAGCGATCCAGTGGATTTTTTTTGGCTCAGATGCTGCGTGATCCACTCCAGTAACACTTTGTCTGAATAAATAATCTTTGACCGATGGAGTGTTTTCCTATTATCCAATGTTGCACATTGCTGTCAGCATAAAAATTTGGAAACTTCTCCTCTTGCTTCTTTAAATCATAATTGGTCAATGTTATTATTTCTCTTCTTGAACCTAGTGGTGAACAAGGCAGACTTTCACCTGTTTCCATCGTTAGCTTTTTCTGGAACTGGTCGCTAGCCTGTCGCCAGAGGTTTATAACTTGAGGAGCGCCACTCCGTACCAAGCATGGCTGACCAGGAGTCTCTCTCACTCTTACCACCTGCTATTGGTGTGTGTTGAAAGGAGTTTGCAGGTTGATAGTCAACACCCGTTATGAATGCACCTTTCTTGGCCATCAAGTCTTGGTGTGGGATGCAAACCTGGAGCTCCTGGCTCAAAGGCAGGGGCGCTACCAACTGGGCCACAAGACCTCCAGTGGTCGATACACCAACATCATATTCTTCGCTTAATCTTTTCACTGAGGCACCCTTCTCTAGACACATAAGTAACTCCACTTTCTGTTAATACTTAGCGACAAATGTTTGCACTTGGCACTTTCACCAGCCATGGGACTTCCTGCTGGCTTTTTCAACCTAATTTTGAGACAAAAGGGGTTTTCAAAACAAATTACTAAGAAACACAAATGTACAAGGAGCAGTGTTTGAACCACGTGGGAATTGGTGGCACAGCAATACAGAGTGGCAGCTCAAAGAAGTACTCTATGTATCAATTTCAAATTACTGTCAGGCTGCCAGCTTCAAACATAGCTGGCTTTGGGTCCTTCCAGGTTTTTGAGACACACAATAAGGGGTTTGGTACCTATACTCTCTTTTGTTGTTGTAGACTTTTGGCACTAATCTTGAGCCTTTTCTTCTCGACTTTAATCTTAGACTCAACAGATTTTAATTCAGAGCCTTTCATGTTTATGCATCTTATTTGTTACTCATACCCACAGCAATACTTATATGTATAGCAAGCACTACATTGATCTATGTTAAATGCAATGTCAAGATGCGGGCCCATACCCTCAATTTCATTATAGTTCAAGTATATTATCATAGGTTTTCATTGTGCTTAATTCCATTTGATCATTTCCCTCTAGGAGTTAAGTACGTGAATCAATTCCTTTATAACTGTTTTTCAAACTTGTTTTCCCAGGACCCACTTTTACCAACCGGACGACCATCGGGACCCACACTGGACAACCTTCGTGACCCATGCCAGCCGACCTTCACAACACACCATTTTCTCTTACCTTTAATGCGACGGGTAAGCATTATTTGGTCCTCAAGATCTCGCTCCAATCCGGTTTACAGGAGGAGAGGGTTATGCGCATATCAGATGCAGAGTTCAGCTGGTACCTTTGTGCTGTCTTCATCTTTGTGAGGATGGAAAATCTAACCTTGCACCAGTAGGTTGTTATGAATGCCAAAAGCAACAAAATGTTTGTTTTACTTAGCACAGGATACTCCACTACTCCAGAATGTTGACAACCTCATTGACTTGAGGCGAGTTTTTAATGTGCTCTCACATGTGAGGCGCAGAAGTTCAGTCTCTTCACTTGGAGTTAGCTTTAAATGAATAATTGACACTGGGGTCTCAAACTCGAAAGGAGTTTTGCTAAGGACTTCAGCTAATGATTTAAGTTCTCATTGCAACCTTTGAAAAAAAATCAAAGGAAAAAAATCGAGGTTTGTTCTCGAATGCCTTTGAAGTTTTGAGGGTGGTATTCTTTCATTTACCAGTACTTCCCTGCATATAACTCACAGGGCAAGTGATGTCAGTGTAAGAGGTGCGTGGCCTGCTCTCTGCTGCAGCTTCTGGCAGGAAGACTTCATTGATTTAAAAAAATCTGCTCATGGGTCAGTGCGCTGACGTCAGGAGACAGTCTGCCCCGCTGGGCTCCTGGCCTGTGCACTGCTGAGGGGACGCACATGCATGGGAAGGCCTGCATTCTGAAAGCCGGTCATGGCCATTGGGCACTACTTTCCACGATAGGGAACGCCACGACCCATGGCCCCGCAACCCCCTCAACACCTGTCCACGAGACGACCCGAAGTTTGAAAATGGCTGCTTTACAAGAATAATTCACAATGCAAATTTTAGATCCAACCTGTATACTTGTAAGTGAAATTCACCATAACCTCTCATTCCAAATGCATAAACTTAACATCTCTAACCTTTCATCTCTTAGACCTGACAGACAACCTGTCTCTAGTAACCTTTCCCTGTTTAATTACCGTCCGTCTCTCTCTCTCTCACACTTTTCTTTAACTAGACAGAAAACATCATCACAAAAATATACATCTCTCATTGGACCATTCTGACGCTCAATTTTGGTTTTCACAATTTACCGTAATTTATAGCTTGCATACTTGTCAAATTTTGATCTTGTTCCTCGAATTGTTGAGTCTAAATCATTTATGTTAAGGTGGTCATTTTGTGAATTAGCACCAATAGAGAAGACACAAGCATTTGATCCTGTCATCAAATTGCTGTTGAGTGTAAACAGATGAATTGAGTTGGTGTTATCTATTTCTCTGCTAAGAGTTTGCCTAGAAGCAATTAGCAGGACACATTGCAATTTTCACATGCTGTGAATTTCACACAACTGAAGCAGGTGTAAAAGCACCATAAGGAGCCAATAAAATTTGAGGAATGAGGAGCATAAGATGTCATTTACAGAATTAGTGAAATATTTTTAGTGTACAGCAGCATGGGTATAGCATCAAGATTCTTTATGCACCATCAATAGCTTATACTAATGTGAACACTTGCCATTTATCAGGACCTTATCAAGGAGCAAAGTCTAAGGACTTTGTCCCTTGATAAGGATAGAGAAATGATTTATTTGCGCAAATTCCTGGGCTGGAATTTTGACTTCTCCTGGGGTCGGGTTTGGAAGCAGGAGGGAGTTAAAAATAGCTCTGTTGGCTGGTGTGCTGGTTCCCTGGGTCCATCTTGTCGCTGGGTGTGTTGTCAGTCAGGTTCATATACAGCCTAATTGAGACCAATTAAAGGAAATTGACTGGAATTTTCCAGTCAGTCTCCAGATTCATTCAGGTGGTGGGGAGCAGTTTCGGTGCCTGGAAGGGGGTGTCAGGCCAGGGACCAACCCTCCAGACAGGGTAAGAGGTGTTTCCTGTCTGTCTGAATATAAAAGCAGCCACAGCCAACTTGTGGAGGGGTGCCCTCACTGTGGTGGCCTGACTGCTGAACCTGTTTTTTAGTTAAAGATTTTTTTTAAAGTTGGAGAGGAGTGCCCTCTCTCTTACTTGCCTTCGATGTAGAGATGCCAGTGTTGGACTGGGGTGGGCACAGTAAGAAGTCTTACAACACCAGGTTAAAGTCCAACGGGTTTGTTTTGAATCACAAGCTTTCAGAGCCCAGCTCCTTCCTCGGGTGAATCCTTTCTCAGGATTCACCTTAGGAAGGAGTTGCGCTCCAAAAGCTAGTGATTTGAAACAAACCTGTTGTACTTTAACCTGCTGTTGTAAGACTGCTTATTGTTACTTATCTGCCAATGCAGCCTGCTACTCCTTCCAAACTGGAAGACCCATGGTTGGTCTTAGAGTTTTGAAAGCACGCCCGCTGTCTTTAATTGGATGAAAAACCTATCCTTTGACAATTCATTGGCATACCTGTGAAAATTACAGATGAATTACTTTTCCCCCTTTGTTTCCTTCCCCCTTTGTTTCCTGCCCCCGAGAGCAAATCCAGCCTAACAATAACAGTCTAACAGTGATAGAATTGAAAGCAATTGCGTGCATAAATATCTAAGTAGACAAACGTAGGAAAAAGTCAGATGAGCCTTCTTTTGCCATACTATCAGCATCCAATCAATTTAGCTCTGACAATCAGTACCATTTGGAGAGGTAAACCAATTCTCCAGCAGATTGATTTCTTGAGTTTATTATTTACAGTCCTATTGCCAATTTTGTTGACAGTATCTTCCCTTTTGTCAACAGTTAAGTTATTCTTTCCTTAACATGTAAATAGTACATGAATATCAGTAAAATAAAATTGTACAATATGCCTGGAAATTACTCACAATAGAACATTTTGAGTGATTTGTCAGCTTCCAACTATTCAAATGGAAACAAAAATGACACGGTTGTCTTCTCTGAGATCTGGGTTACTCCATAAAATGTGCCCAACAGTATCTCTGTATAAGCTATGGGCCCCTCGAGGAATAATTTACTCAAAGCTCAGTAAAATAATGGCTCATTAAAATGGTGATTTCTGTGGTGTGGTTTCTCCGTTTTCCCAACAGCAGTTTAAATCTGACGCCAAGAGAAAGAAATGCAGGTAGTGGTGCAGCAGCAGTGATGCAGGCAAGCAGCCCATTGCATTGATGCACTTATACTCAGAAAATTGTGAAGTTAAAAACGCTTACACTTGGATTTTCAGTCCTGAGGCAGGTGAAGTGGGCCAGGGAAGGCTCTGAAAGGCATGTTCCTTGCTCTGGGTGCAGTGAATAGAAGCCAGGTGTGTTAGAGTCAGGTTAAAAGGCTCACCTTGGTTGTATTATGCTCTTTTAGGCCCTCTAGCCCTTACTTTTCACACTCCCTCATCCCCTCCATTCACGTCCCATGCCACCTCTGCCGACTCATGCACCCCCACGCCCCCAAAAAACCCTATGCCCCGACAGCTCCCATGAGTCTGTCAGACTCTAAATGGATTATCGCAGTGGGGTTCTGTTTTGACAGCTGGGGAGGATTGTTGACTTTGCTTGATTGACGTCTTTAAGTAGTTATAGTATGTGCTTCTATCTGTGATCTATTTTGTCAAGGTCTTAATGTTTATTTCCACTAGATTAACAGGAGTGAAGTGTTTGAAGTCTCTGTTATTAATATGTTAATCGTTTGTCTAATTGGCACTTTCACAGGGCAGTAGGAACATAAATTTCTTTGGAAAAGAAGATTTATAAATGGATCATTTTTTCTGAGCAGTTCCACATATGTCATTGTTACTGTATGACTTATTGTTCTGCACATAGTGTACACTGCGTATGGAATGTACATGGGTTGGTTTGGGAGCTATAAAGGGGGTGGGTTGGGAGCAAGGGTTGGCACTCAGTTGAAATAGACAGAGCATGTAAATGGGGCATAGAGGCAAGATCCTGGTAGAACTTTTGACCTAACCTTTGAATAGATTTCCAAACCCAGACTATGGTTCACAATTGCTCTGAGGGGCCATAAACTACGAGTTTTGGAGAAGCTGGCCTGACGCTGAAAAAATTGTGGTGTCTAGGAGATGCCTATCTCTACAATGGAGTCGGCCAGATCGGGAGTGCAGCATGTGGGCTCGCTATCCACACCCTTAATCTATGCCAGGAAAATTGGTGGCGCTGAGAATTTGGATGGGAATCCTGAAATTGGACGCCACTCAACATTGTTAAATGGTTTTGGACTCATTAAAATGCCATAGAAATACAGCCCTTAATATATTTTTTATTCATAATGTAAGATTACAGGTAAGTAAATAAATGTTATTATTGAATTAAGATAGAAGTCAAAATAATATATTTTTAAAATATATGCCCCTCCCCCATTGCGGGTTCACTGGGAAGATCTCGCTTTTGCTCATTGGGAAGATCTCGTTTTTGCTCATGTTGAGTTTGTAGCCCGAGAAGGCACCAAACTCTTTCAGGAACGCGATGATTCCTTCCATACTGCTTTGTGGGTCTGAGATGTAGATGAGCAGGTCATCCGCATAGAGCGAGAGTCTATGCTCTCTGCCTCCTCTTTGGCTCCTCTTCCAGTTCTTTGCTGTTCTGAGCGCGATCGCTAGTGGTTCGATCGCTAGGGCGAACAGCAGCGGGGATAATTAGCATCCCTGCCTCGTGCCCCGTGCACGGTATTTGTGGTATTTGATCGTATTTTCACCATATGGGCATTATACAGGGGTTTCACCCAGGCGGTGAATCCTGTTCCAAGCCCGTACCACCCCAGTACCTCTATGAGGTACTTCTATTTGACTCTGTCAAAGGACTTTTCTGCGTTTGGGAAGACGATCACCTCCGGTGCTCTCTCTCCAGATGGGATCATGATCGCGTTCAGCAGGAGCCCGATGTTCGATGTTAGCTGTCTACCTTTGACAAATCCCGTTTGGTCTTCTGCGACCACCTCTGGTACACAGTTCTCCAGCCTCTTGGCTAGTCTTTTGGCCAATAATTTGGAGTCTACGTTTAGTTACGAAATGGGCCTGTATGAACCGCACTCTGTTAGATCTTTGGCATTTTTGGATATTAGCGAGAGTGAGGCTTGTGCCAGCATAGGAGGCAATGTGCCCCTCGCCAGAAAGTCTGTGAACGTCTCCCGCAGGTGTTGGGCCAGTGCTGTTGCAAATATTTTGCAGGTCTCCATCGGGAAGCCGTTTGGTCCCGGCGCCTCCCCCGCCTGCATGGAACTAATACTCTCCATGATTTCTCCCAGTTCTAGCGATGCTTCCGGGCCCCATTTCCTGTCTTCCCCCACGACTGGCATGTCCAGTCCATCAAGGAATTGCTTCATCCCTGAGTCCCCTGCTGGGGGCTCTGAGGTAGACAGACCCCGGTAGAAGGCCTCAAAGGCTTTCTGGGTCTGTTTCTAGTTTCCCTCTGCTGTCTCTAATTTGTGCAATTTCCCTTGTAGCTGCCTGCTTTCTCAGCTGGTGCACCTGCAGGCGGCTGGCTTTGTCTCTATATTCATATAGGGTCCTCCGTGCCTGGCGAAGTTGGTACCCTGTACTTTTCCTCCACTCTGCCTTGCCTCTGTCACTACCCTCGTTGTCCAGAACGAGGCCATGTTCTCCCGCATAAAGCGGTCTCTTTGATGGTGGCTTGCTGTTGGTCGTACAGGTTGTGGTAATGGGGGAGGTCCTTCTCTCCCCCATCCATGTCAGTCCATTGCCATGTTGCAGTTTTTTCCCACAACAAATTTATCCACCTCCTCTAGGGCTGTAAAGAAATGTTCCTTGCCCTGGTATGTGACCCAGAGCTTGGCTGGGTACAGCATACCAAAGCCTACACCTTTCTTGTACAGCGTGGTATTTGCCTTGTTGATTTTGGCCTGACACTTGGTCAGGTCAGCCCCGATGTCCTGGTAAATTCTAATCTTGTGTCCTTCCCAGCTACAGTTCTTGGACTGCCTGGCACAGCGCAGGATTCTCTCCCAGTCTTGGTACCGGTGCAATTTCGTTATCACTGCCCTCGGTTGGTCCCTTACTTTGGGTTTTGGTCACAGCGACCGGTGTGCTCTGTCTATTTCTGGTGAGTTGGGGAAGATCTCCAGCCCACCAGGTTGCCCAGCATTTGGGCCACATAGTTTGTGGGGTCCCTACCTTCAATTCCCTCTGGTAATACCATAATCCGCAGATTTTGTCGGCTGGTTTTCTTGGTCCTCACCCTTCACTTTTAAGCTGCCCTGTGTCGCGACCAGCCTTGCCACCTCTTTTTCCAGAGCGACGATCTGGTCACAGTGGTCCATTGCGGCCCTTCACAATTCTATGATTGTCGTTTCCTGCGGCCTCCAGTCTCTTTTCAGCTTTGTCCAGGGTGAGCTGCATGTGTGCCAGGGCTTCGGCTACTGATTCACCGCTGCCTGGATGTCCATTTTTGTTTCTTCCCTGTGTTCCTTCAGTGCTCCTGAGAGGAACACCATCCAGCCACCCCCCCGGTGCGGGAGGGCTTTGTGTGCGGCTGGTCTGCCATTCTCGCTCCGGTGAAACTTGGGCTTCGCTACCACGTGCGCCGATCGGCTCGTCCATTTGTTTCTGCTCCAGGTTCTTTCCATTTCTGGTCTCACCTTGGCCCCTGGATTGACTTTTGCCAGGCATTTTTCCCCTTCTCTCTTTTTTCCCCCTGTTTTACTGAGGTCGGAGGGATGAGTTGTTAAGTTCCTAGACGGAGTTTCGGTGAAAATTTACTATTTTGCAGTTCCACGGAAGAAGAGCCACCTGATGTGCGACTGCTCAGCACATTGGTGCCACCGGAAGCCATTAAGCAAGTGTTTTAACCCCTCCAGTGCTGTGAATTTTAAGAATAGACACAAACAGGCTTTCTTGTAAATTTAAACAGAAATCGATGATTGACATTTTTCTTTCACAACACCCGAGATGTGAACTCCCACTCCTCATTCATATCAAATACACACTGTGAAACAGCATTTGGCTGAGGTAAGAAGGAGCAGTACCTCTTCACATTTCCTCTTGGCCAGAACTGCGCAGCAGGTCACAGGCATTACATTTCCCAGCAGGCATCACACTGAAACAGGGACAGGAATCAGGGGTGGCTATAAAAAGAGGGTCTTGAACTTTATTTTGGAATGTGATCTTGAATTGGAATGTGAACTAGAACTGTCTGAGAACTGCACCCTGGGAGGGCCTTAACTTTGTAAACACTGGCTTGAAAGATTTTCTGTCTGTTTTGGTTTGATTGCACCAGTAAATAGCTTAGCTATCCAGTCAAGCAAATAGGGAAAATAATCAATATGAAGATAGTGCTCAACAAGGAGCTAGCGAGACTTCCAGTGGCAGCCATGGAGAGAGTGGTCGCATGCAGGGCGGCTCCTGCTCGAAGACGTTGTTTCTGGCCCATTTTACCAGAATTTTGGGGAATTTTTTGGCAAGGTTGTGCGGAGAGTAGAGGGCGATAAGTTCTCACCCGGATCGGCATGTCTGTGGGTTACCAAACTTGACAGAAGACAGTGAGAGCCCTGGCTATATCATTGGCAGAGACTCGTGACACAGCATCAATTATGAAAAATGGTGGAGAGGGAAGGGTCCTTGTCGACTGGAAGTTGCAAATGGAGCAGTTGATGAGCTTCATTAAGGATGAATTTTGGCAGCAGTGTCAGGAAATGCCGAATGACTGGTCTAAGATGATTGAAGGAGCAGTAGCACCTCTTCGCAGGATCTTGAAACGGGTGGAGAAGAGCTTCGAGGTTCAGGGGCGATGATCCAGAAGCGTCGGAAGCTGATGCCTGACCAGAGTGATCGTATTGTGTCATTGGAGGTGGAGATGGCGATTCTGGGGGACATGTGTAAGACGGGTGAGCAAAGATGGAGGACCAGGAAAATAGGTTCAGATGGCAAAATATGTAGATTGTGGGCCTTCCGGAAGAAGGGGAGGGAAAGAGCACAACGGGCTATGTTGTGAGGATGCTGGCCAGGTTGGTGGAAGAAAAGGTGCTTGACAAGGCCGCAGAGGTGGATCGGGCCCATATGTCCCTGAGGGAGAGGCTAAGAGCATGGGAGCCGCCACAGGTGATGATTGTGGGTATGGACAAATTCCAGGATAAAGAAAAGATTCTGAGGTGGGCCAGGGAGCGGCAGGACTGCCAATGGGAAGTAAACCGAACCGGATCTATCAGGACATTGGAGAGGAGCTGGCAAGGAGACGGGTGGGGTTCAACAAGGCCAAGGCAATGCTATATCAGTGCCAGATTCTGTTTGGGATACTGTACCCGGCCAGACATTGGGTAACTTTTGAGGGCTGGGAATATTACTTTGGGATGCCAGAAGAGGCGAATGGCTTTATTACGGAACATAAACTGGGAGAGGGCTGAGGGGAGATCTTGGGTGGAAGTGTTATCTCTGTGAAGGTTTGTTATCTGTTTCTGTTTGCCTCCCCACCCAACCCCACTCCCAGTCAGCAATGTGGTAGTTCTGGAGGATGAGTTTGGTCATAGATGGACGGAGGGCCATCTTGGGTGGGCCCGAGGGCAGAACATAAGGGGGATGATGGCAGACTCTAGGGGGGGGAGGAGAGGCGGAAGCCTCTGGTGAGAATTGTGACATGGAATGTCCGTGGGTTACGGTCCTGGGTGTTCGCACACTTGAAGAGTTTAAGAGCAGATTTTCTTGCAGAAAATGCATCTCCGGGTGAAAGATCAGATGAGGTTGAGGAATGAGTAGGTGGGGCAAGTGTTTCACTTGGGGTTTGACTCAAAGTCGAGGGGTGTTGTCATATTGCTGAGCAAGAAAACAGGGTTTACGGGGGCTAGAGAAGTGCAGGACATGGGGGTGGGGGGAGGAAGAGGTTTGTGATAGTGAGTGGAGTGCTAATGGGGACTCCGATGGTGTTGGTGAATGTGTATGCGCGTAATTGGGACAATGCCGGATTCATGAAGAGGCTATTGGGTACGATCCCGGACTTGAACTTTTATCGTGGGCGTCATTCTCCGACCCCCCAGAGGGCCGGAGAATGGCCGTTGGCCGCCGTGAATCCCGCCCCCGCCGAAGTCTCCGAAGGGAGAAAAGTCGGCGGGGCGTTAATGGCGCCGCAGCCGCGGAGAATGTCACGGGTCTGCGTAAGGCAGCCGATTTTAGGCCTGCCGATATTCTCCCTCCCGGATGGGCCGAAGTCCCGTCGACGTGATGACCGTTCACGTCGACATGAATCAAACCTCCTTTTCATCGGCGTGACCCGGTGCTCCAGGCTCACGCCGACCAGCGAGGAGGTGAGTGACGGCCTGGGGGGTTGGCTCTGGGCAGGAAATGGCGTGGCCGCAGACTGATTGCGTGAGGAGAGGTGTGTCTCGGCTTGTGTGTGTGTGTGTGCGGCGGGGGGGGGGGGGGGGGGTGGTTAGAGTAGGCTGGGCTCCGGGGGAGTGCCAGGAGGGGGTCCGTGCCGGGGTGGAGGTTGGGGGGGGTCCGTGCTGGGGTGGAGGTTGGGGGTTGGGGGGGGTCCGTGCTGGGGTGGAGGTTGGGGGTTGGGGGGGTCCGTGCTGGGGTGGAGGTTGGGGGTTTGGGGGGGGTCCGTGCTGGGGTGGAGGTTGGGGGTTGGGGGGGTCCGTGCTGGGGTGGAGGTTGGGGGTTGGGGGGTCCGTGCTGGGGTGGAGGTTGGGGGTTGGGGGTTGGGGGGGTCCGTGCTGGGGTGGAGGTTGGGGGGGGTCCGTGTTGGGGTGGAGGTTGGGGAGGGGGTCCGTGCTGGGGTGGTGGAGGTTGGGGGTTGGGTGGGGTCCGTGCTGGGGTGGAGGTTGGGGAGGGGGTCCGTGCTGGGGTGGAGGTTGGGGAGGGGGTCCGTGCCGGGGTGGAGGTTGGGGGTTGGGGGGGGGGTCCGTGCTGGGGTGGAGTTTGGGGGTTGGGGGGGGTCCGTGCTGGGGTGGAGGTTGGGGAGGGGGTCCGTGCTGGGGTGGAGGTTGGGGGTTGGGGGGGGGTCCGTGCGGGGTGGAGGTTGGAGGTTGGGGGGGGTCCGTGCTGGGTGGAGGTTGGGGGTTGGGGTGGTCCGTGCTGGGGTGGAGGTTGGGGGTTGGGGGGGTCCGTGCTGGGGTGGAGGTTGGGGGGGTCCGTGCTGGGGTGGAGGTTGGGGGGGGTCCGTGTTGGGGTGGAGGTTGGGGAGGGGGTCCGTGCTGGGGTGGTGGAGGTTGGGGGTTGGGGGGGGTCCGTGCTGGGGTGGATGTTGGGTAGGGGGTCCGTGCCGGGGTGGAGGTTGGGGGTTGGGGGGGGGTCCGTGCTGGGGTGGAGGTTGGGGAGGGGGTCCGTGCTGGGGTGGAGGTTGGGGGTTGAGGGGGGTCCGTGCGGGGTGGAGGTTGGAGGTTGGGGGGGGTCCGTGCTGGGTGGAGGTTGGGGGTTGGGGTGGTCCGTGCTGTGGTGGAGGTTGGGGAGGGGGTCCGTGCCAGGGTGGAGGTTGCGTGTTGGGGGGGGTCCGTGCTGGGGTGGAGGTTGGGGGTTGGGGGGGTCCGTGCTGGGGTGGAGGTTGGGGAGAGGATCCGTGCTGGGGTGGAGGTTGGGGAGGGGGTCCGTGCCGAGGAGGGTGATGGGAGGGCAAATGAGTTGGTCCACCTGGCCAGGTGCCAGCCTCCAACAGTTGGACCCATGCGGTCCATGCCACCTGGCTGGGGGGAGGAGGGGATATGGGCAATGATGACATGTCGTCGTTCCCCTACCCCCCCCCCACCAGGCCGTCATGTTTTCAGATCATCCAGCGATGTTGGCCGCCGTGGTGGCAGCCGCTACAATGATGCCCATGTAGCGACAAGGGGAGTGATCGAGAGGTGCTTTGGCGTGCTGAAGATGCGTTTCAGGTGCCTGGACCTCTCTGGGGGCGCCCTCCAGTATCGGTCAGATAGGGTCGGCTGCATCATTGTGGTGTGCTGCGTCCTGCACAACATAGCCCAGCAGAGGGGCGATGTGCCGCAGGCAGAGGAGGGCGGAGTGGAGGAGCAGCAGGAAGAGGCACATTCCTCCCCAGATGAGGGGGATGGGGGCAATGGTCAGGGCAGACGGGGTAGACACAGGCGGGTGGCTGTCCACCGTTACCGGCTGGCCCAGCGGGCACGGGACAGACTGATAGACGCCCGCTTCACTGACTAGATGGGCGTGGGAATCGGGTAGTATGGCCACAGACCGCACACCATGGCAACAGCCGACCACCCACACCCCCCACCCATCCACCCACCCAGCACCCTCACCCCCCTCCCCAACCCCACCCACCCCACCCGCGTGCACACCACCCCCCCCCCCCCTATTGCCGATCCACCGGCGGCACAACGGGCCGGGCTCACACAGTTGCGGGTGGACGCGTGTCTATCGCAGGCCATGGAGGATGATGACAACCCGCCCTGCGATGAGCTCCTGGCTCTACATCGTTGGACTATGTCTGACCCATGGCCACAGTACCACCATCCACCCGGACCATCCCTGCATGCGGCTGTGACACTGCAGCGCACGGTCCCGTCCTCTGCCCGGGGGATGTTGATGGCGGCCCAGGGGGAAGGGGGCAGACTCACCTGGGGCTGAGGTAAGACCACCCCTCACACACACACTTGCGCTCAACGTACATGACACGCCCGCACATTTTGGACAGAGCACAAAGGCAGCTTCGGTAGGTGTAACATTGATTTTAATAACCAAAGGAGTTCATGCACGTGCCCTAGCCCCTAAAACTCATCTGTGCCCTGCATCCGTGCCAACTTACTGAGTGTCTAATTGTTTGGCCTTACGGGCCCTTTGACTACGTCTACGTGGTTCCCCAGACGGTACAGCAGAACTGGAGGTGGACTCCTGTGATTCCTGCCCTCTGACACTGGATCCCTTTGGCGGCCGTTTCCTGGGGCGTCCTGGCCTAGATGGGCCAGGCTGCGGCCCGGGCGACTGGGATGGCGAGCTGCCAGCCTGTCCTGCCCGTTGCCCACCCGATGCATCTGGGACGGAAGGGGGGGAGTCCGAGGTGTCGCGGTGTACCGGGACCTCCCCTACAGAGGGAGCCGGGACGGACCACACCACCTCCTCCTCCCTCGGGGTGCCCGATGGCCCCCAGGCCTCTACATGGGTGGGGGATACGAACGGACTGGCCATCCGATGCCCCCCCGACATCTGGCGCTGCCAGTCCTGGAGGCCCGTGCTGGTATCGACAGGGGTCTGCAGGTTTGCAGCCATGGAGCCCAGGGTGTTGGCCAACCCTGTCTGTGACAGTGCGACTCCGGTTCGCACATGGCCACTGGCGCCGATGCCCTCAGCGATGGCCTGCTGAGACTGGGCCATGGCCTGCAGAGAGTGGGCTATGGCGTTGAGCGCCTCTGCCATCTGGCGCTGGCACTGGCTCATGGCCTCCTGTGAGAGGGCAGCCATTTCCTGGGCCACAGACGCCGCCTGGCCTGCTGAGACTGGGCCATGGCCTGCAGAGACTGGGCTATGGCGTTGAGCGCCTCTGCCATCTGGCGCTGGCACTGGCTCATGGCCTCCTGTGAGAGGGCAGCCATTTCCTGGGCCACAGACGCCGCCTGCACGGAAGGCCCCAGGCCTCGCAAACCGTTCCCCATGACTGACACCGTCGCAACCATTGCCTCCACCGCGGACGCCACCCGTGCGGTGTCAGCCTGGGTGGCACGCATGACCGGGACCACTCCCAGCTCCTGGACGCGGGTGGACTCCTCCACCTGTGACCGCAGCCGCCGCAAGCCGCCCGTCACCCTCTTCGCTCGTCTCCAGGTCGGTGGTTGCATCGGATCTATGTGTGGGTGTGGTAACTGCAGGAACCCGGGATCCATCTGGGCGGCAGATGTTCGCTTGGCCTGGGCTGCCCTCCAACCGCCCGGTCCCTCTGCTGCTCCTACCTCCACCTGCTGTACCGGGACGGCTGTGTTGTGCGCACCAGTGAATGTACCAGACGCCTCATCACTAAAGTGCACAACCGTGGTGAGTGTTTCTGTGATGGTGGAGGGTGTTGGTGACAGCAGTGGCGTTGTGTCGTGCTCTTCGTCCCACTCTGACTCCATGGCACTTTGGGGTGGGGGTTCGTCTCCACCCATCCACTCTGAGTCACTTTCCGGTATTTCGTCTTCCTGGGTAGGGGTGTCCCGGGTAGGGGTGTCCCGGGTAGGGGTGTCCCGGGTAGGGGTGTCCCGGGTAGGGGTGTCCCGGGTAGGGGTGTCCCGGGTAGGGGTGTCCCGGGTAGGGGTGTCCCGGGTAGGGGTGTCCTGGGTAGTGGTGTCCTGGCTCGGATGTGACGGGGGCCTGTGGCTGCCCCCCTCATCGCTGGGTGGTCGCTCCCACACGTGACGGGGGTGTCGTCTCCCTGTTGCTCCAGGTCTCTCCGTCTCCCGTGTTGTGCGAGGGGCATCCTGCGGGCGTCGCATGCTGGAGGGTCCGGGTCTCTCCGTCTCCCGTGGTCTCCGAGGGGCATCCTGCGGGCGTCGCATGCTGGAGGGTGCGGGTCTCTCCGTCTCCTGTGGTCTCCGAGGGGTATCCTGCGGGCGGTGTGCTTCTGCGGGGATGGGTGCCTGGACGTTTGGTCCTGCGATACACAATGAAGCATGCATGGTTAGACATCAGGCAGTGATCAGGTGATACGGGGGAGGGGGATATAGGGGAGGGGGGATATGGGGACGGGCTGTCAGTGGCTCACTTGCTGGTGGGCCCCCGACCTCTGCATCAGCAGCCTCCCGGTCCTCAGGTCCGCCAGCCAGTTCCAGGGCCCTTTCCTCTTGTACGGTCAGTGGCCTCTCATCAGCGGGCCCTCCTCCAGTCCTCACATGCTCCCTATTGTTGTGTGCGCGCTTCTCCTGTGGGGGGGGGGGGGGGTGGTGGCAGGGGTAAAAGGCAACAGTGTTAGGCAGGTATATGAATGCACGCCATCGGTTGCGCGTGCATTGCAGAGGTTAAGGTTAGGGCTGGATTCACTTGGGGATATGGGGGAGGGGGGATATGGGGGATATGGGGGAGGGGGGGATATGGGGGAGGGGGGGATATGGGGGAGGGGGGGATATGGGGGAGGGGGGATATGGGGGATAGGGGGGGATATGGGGGAGGGGGGGATTTGGGGAGGGGGGGATATGGGGGAGGCTCACCCTGCCTGCTCTGACGAGGTCGTTCACCTTCTTGTGGCACTGGGTGCCTGTCCGTGGTGTCAGGTCCACAGCGGTGACGGCCTCTGCCACTTCCCTCCACAGATGCCGGCTGTTGCGTCGGGCAACTCTGCGGCCGTGCCCGGGATACAGGGCGTCCCTCCTCTGCTCCACTGCGTCCAGGAGTGCCTCCACATCGCGTGACTCGAACCTCGGGGCTGAGCGACGGCCAGCCATCCAGTCGGGTGTTGCGGTCGGGTGTTCCGGTCGGGTGGTGGGGAGCTGCGCGGCCTTATGAGCCGTCACGCCGTGCAGCGCGTATGACGCTGCACGGCGTGAACCACTGCGCAAGCGCAGATCCCGTTACGTCGCTGCTAGCCCATTTCGGGCCGGAGACTATCGTCCCATTTTTATGACGTGACGCAAGTGGGATTTGCGCCGTTTTTTGCGCCGATCGGCGGACTTTCCCCCGATAACGGAGAATTTCGCCCCAGATGATTATGGGGGGTTTCAATTGAGTTTTTGAGCCAAAGGTGGATAGGTCGAGCCCTATGCTGATGGGGAGGGCGAGAATGGCGCGAGAGCGGGAAGGGTTTATGGAGAGGAATGGGCTGGTAGATCCGTGGAGGTTTGGGCACCGGGGAGAGGGGGACTGTTCTTTCTTCTCGCATGTGTATAGATTTATTCCAGGATTGACATTTTTGTGGTGAGTTGGGCGGTGTTGTCAGGGGTGCAGAGAACGCCGGAATAGGGATTGTGTACTACGCTTTGCACTCTCTAGATGAGAGTCTTAATTTGGGCGCAGAGGCCGGGGTGGTAGTGGGATTCGAAGCTTTTGGCCAACAAGGAGTTCTGTGGGAAGGTGACGTTGTCGATTAAGAATTATGTTGAGCTCAATCAGTATGGGGAGGTATCGGCAGCCACGTTTTGCGAGGCCCTGAAGGCAGTGGTTTGGGGGGAAATTATGTTGTTCAAAGCCCATAAGGATAGGATGAGGAGGGAGGAGCATTGGTGATTGTTGGATGAGTTAGTGGAGGTGGATAGGAGGAATTCTGTGGTCCTCACAAAGGAGTTGTTGGCGGAAAGAACGAAGTTGCAGGGGCAGTTTGACCGGTTGATGATGGGTAGGTGGTAGGTCAGCTATAGCGGGCAAGAGGGGTGCAGTATGAGTATGAGGAGAAGGTGATGTCGCATTCTGGGCCACTAGGTTGTTTTGGGTCGGTTTTTGGATGATCTGGACTTCCCAGAGCTGGAGGAGGGAAAGAGCCAGGCACTGGAGGAGCCACTGGGGCTAAGTCTTTACCTCGACTAATTCTTTAATTACCAGTGAGAACTCCAATAGTAATCGACTGATATCAATCAATGTCTTTACATCTCTAGTGCATTGGTATGATGCAATTGGGGATCGTGCTGGGACTGGATGGCTTTCCAGCAGAATTTTATAAGCAGTTCACAACGGAGTTGGCCGCCTACCTTTTAGGCTTGTTTAATAAAGTGGTGGAAAAGTGGTACCTGCCAGCTACGTTGGCACAGGCTTCGATTTTGCTGATCCTGCAAAAGGGGAAGGATCCATTGGAGTGTAGGTCCTATAAGCCCATCTCACTGCTAACATGGAGGTCCTGGCAAAGGTACTGGCGAGAAGGTTGGAGAGGTGTGTGCCGGAGGTGGTTTCAGAGGACCAAATGGACTTTGGGAAAGGGAGGCAACTCTCTTGTAGTATTAGGAGGTTGCTGAATGTAATTGTGACCCCGTCAGGGGGTGAGTGTCAGAGGTGATGGTGTCCATGGACGCGGAAAAGGCTTTTTATCGGGTAGAGTGAAGGTATCTGTTTCAAATTTTGGGGAGGTTTGGGTTTGGGCCGAGGTTTGTGGCGTGGGTCCAGTTGTTGTTTGCGTCCCCCATGGCAAGTGTGCAAACGAATGAGACAAACTTAGGGTATTTTGGGTTGTATAGGGCAACGAGGCAGGGGTGCCTGCTGTTGTTTGTGTTGACGATTGCACTTTGGGCCTCGGTTAAGTGGCAGGGGATTGTGAGGGGAGCAGGGAGCACAGGGCGTTATTGTACGCAGATTAGTTATTGTTCATGTCGGAGCTTCTGGAAAGTATGGGCAGAATCATGGACTTGCTGGAGAGGTTTGGGGCTTTTTTGGGTTATATATTGAATGTAGGAAAAATTAGGTATTTCCGGTCAATGCCGTGGGGCGAAACTGGGTCTCCTCCATATAAGGTGGCAAGGGAGCAGTTTTGGTACCTGGGGATCTAGGCAACGCATGGGTGGGCAACAATGCAAAGCTGGGGCCTGACGGGTTGGTGGAGGAGATCAAGGGAGACTTTAAAAGGTGGGATACGCTGCTTCAGATAATGGCAGAGAGGGTTCAGGTGATGAAAATGAACGTGCTGCCAAGATTTCTGTTTATCCTGATTTGTCTCTCTAAGCTTTTTTTCGGAGGGTGGATGCGCTCATTTCAGAATTTGTGTGTGCAGGGAAGGTACCGAGGGTTAAGAGGGCTTTGTTGCAAAGGCAGAATTGCGAAGGGGGGTTTGCGCTCCCAAACCTGTTGCATTATTATTGGTCAGCGAATGTGGAGAAGATGAGACGATGGTGGGAGGGGGCAGACTGGGTCAGGTTGGAGGAGGAGTAAGGGTACGAACCTGAGGGCTCTGGTATGGCCCCTTTGCCGCTCGCTCCGAGGAAATATACGGGGAATCTGGTGGTGGAGTCGTCTATAAAAATCTGGGACTAGCTGAGGTGGGTCTTTAAGCTGGGTCATATGTCGGTGTTGACGCCATTGTATGGGAATCATACGTTCAAGCGGGGGTGGGGATGGATGGGCGGTGGAGGGAGGAGGGGTTGGGCGGGTCAGGGACATGTTTTCTGAGGGCACGTTCACTGGGCTAGACAAGCTGTGGCAGAGGTTTGAGTTACCAAGGGCGAATGAGTTTAGGTACTGGCAGGTGCGGGACTTTGCACATTAGGCGCTGCCTTTGTTCCCTCAGGTATCGGAGTACAATCTTCTGGAGAAGTTGCTGCTCTCAGATGAGGTGGGGGATGGTAGAATTGAGGATATATAAGGGTGGTTGAGAGAGCAGGGCAAGATAGTAGTGAAAAGGAGCAAGTGGAAGTGGGAGGAGCAGTTGGGGAGGGAGATAGAATGGGGACTTTGGTGTAATGTAATGTAGCGAGTGAACTCAACCTCCTCCTGTGCAAGAATGAGTTTGATACAGTTTAAGGTGGTGCACAAGGTCCACATGACTCGGATGAGTGGACTTTTTCCGGGGGTAGCAGATGGGTGTGAGAAGTGTGGGAGGGAGCCAACGAATTGTGCTCATATCTGGGTGTGAGGAGTTGGAGAACTTTTGGAAGGCGGTATTTGTGACCCTCTCCAGGATTATAGGGGTTGAAATTAAGCCGGACCCTCATGGGGACGATCTTAGTGTGTCCGAGGTGAGAGGAAGGGGGCGAATGTCATGGCCTTTGCCTCTCTGCATGGTGCCGGATACTTTGAATTGGAGGTTGGCTACGCCATTAGGGTTGCGGCATGGCTGGGGGATCTGTATGAATTTCTCAGATTGGAGAAAATCAAATTTGCCTTGAGGGAATCAGAGAAGGGCTTTGAGCTACGGTGGAGACCATTCATAGCTACATTTGAGGAGCTGTTTGTCGTGGGGGGGAGGGGGTTTAAAAAGGGATAACTGTACAAACTGTACACTTCGTTTGAATGTTAAACTTGTGTTATTTTGTTGAATGTGTTTGGCTTAAAATACCTTTTAAAAAAACAAAGAGATAGGTATTTTTGTTTGTTTGATTTCTGTATGATTTTGAAGCGGCTTGCTTATGTGGAAAATACTTTGCGACAATAAATAAAACGTCATCATGCTGTTTACCTGAACTCTGTGTTAAAGTGTGCTTAAACTCCCTGCCTACAAAGATGACAGCGCATTTCAAAATGCTTCCCAGTGTTCTAATCCACCGAAGAAAAGATAGTTTCTAAAGATGTAGCATGCACATGTTGTTTTAAAGTGTAAAAGAAATGTCATTCCAAATCAATCAGGGTGATGGTAGTTGAAATATGGTCGTCTTGAAGGATTATCTCTTGATGCACTGAAGAAAAATTAAAGTCATTCTCCCGATGATGGATTCACACTGGCTCAGCCCGAACAATAGCATGCTTCTGACTTTCCAGTTGAGTTTTGTCAAGCCCCTGGAGTGAAGAACATAGAACATAGAAAAATACAGCACAGAACAGGCCCTTCGGCCCACGATGTTGTGCCGAACCTTTGTCCTAGATTAATCATAGATTATCATAGAATTTACAGTGCAGAAGGAGGCCATTCGGCCCATCGAGTCTGCACCGGCTGTTGGAAAGAGCACCCTACCCAAGGTCAACACCTCCAACCAACACTAAGGGCAATTTTGGACACGAAGGGCAATTTATCATGGCCAATCCACCCAACCTGCACATCTTTGGACCGCGGGAGGAAACCGGAGCACCCGGAGGAAATACACGGGGAGGATGTGCAGACTCCGCACAGACAGTGACCCAAGCCGGAATCGAACCTGGGACCCTGGAGCTGTGAAGCAATTGTGCTATCCACAATGCTACCGTGCTGCCCTTAAGAACAAATTAATTTACACTATATCATTCCAGCGTAATCCATGTACCTATCCAATAGCTGCTTGAAGGTCCCTAATGTTTCCGACTCAACGACTTCCACAGGCAGTGCATTCAATGCCCCCACTACTCTCTGGGTAAAGAACCTACCTCTGACATCCCCCCTATATCTTCCACCATTCACCTTAAATTTATGTCCCCTTGTAATGGTTTGTTCCACCCGGGGAAAAAGTCTCTGACTGTCTACTCTATTTATTCCCCTGATCATCTTATAAACCTCTATCAAGTCGCCCCTCATCCTTCTCCGTTCTGATGAGAAAAGGCCTAGCACCCTCAACCTTTCCTCGTAAGACCTACTCTCCATTCCAGGCAACATCCTGGTAAATCTCCTTTGCACCTTTTCCAAAGCTTCCACATCCTTCCTAAAATGAGGTGACCAGAACTGTACACAGTACTCCAAATGTGGCCTTACCAAAGTTTTGTACAGCTGCATCATCACCTCACTGCTCTTAAATTCAATCCCTCTGTTAATCCCTCTGATGGGCTGTTTAGCACAGGGCTAAATCGCTGGCTTTGAAAGCAGACCAAGGCAGGCCAGCAGCACGGTTCAATTCCCGTAACAGCCTCCCCGAACAGGCGCCGGAATGTGGCGACTAGGGGCTTTTCACAGTAACTTCATTTGAAGCCTACTTGTGACAATAAGCGATTTTCATAATGAACGCTAGCACACCATAGGCCTTCTTCACAGCTCTATCCACTTGACTAGCAACTTTCAAAGATGTATGAACATAGACCCCAAGATCTCTCTGCTCCTCCACATTGCCAAGAACTCTACTGTTAACCCTGTATTCCGCATTCATATTTGTCCTTCCAAACTGGACAACCTCACACTTTTCAGGGTTAAACTCCATCTGCCACTTCTCAGCCCAGCTCTGCATCCTATCTATGTTTCTTTGCAGCCGACAACAGCCCTCCTCACTATCCACAACTCCACCAATCTTCGTATCGTCTGCAAATTTACTAACCTACCCTTCAACTCCCTCATCCAAGTCATTAATGAAAATCACAAACAGCAGAGGACCCAGAACTGATCCCTGCGGTATGCCACTGGTAACTGGGATCCAGGCTGAATATTTGCCATCCACCACCACTCTCTGACTTCTATCGATTAGCCAGTTTGTTATTCAACTGGCCAAATTTCCCACTATCCCATGCCTCCTTACTTTCTGCATAAGCCTACCACGGGGAACCTTATCAAATGCCTTACTAAAATCCATGTACACTACATCCACTGCTTTACCTTCATCCACATGCTTGGTCACCTCCTCAAAGAATTCAATAAGGCTTGTAAGGCAAAACCTACTCCTCACAAATCCGTGCTGATTATTCCTAATCAAGCAGTGTCTTTCAGATGCTCAGGAATCCTATCCTTCAGTACCCTTTCCATTACTTTGCCTACCACCGAAGTAAGACTAACTGGTCTGTAATTCCCAGGGTTATCCCTAGTCCCTTATTTGAACAGGGGCACGACATTCGCCACACTCCAATCCCCTGGTACCACCCCTGTTGACAGTAAGGATGAATAGATCATTGCCAACGGCTCTGCAATTTCATCTCTTGCTTCCCATGGAATCCTTGGATATATCCCGTCAGGCCCGGGGGATTTGTCTATCCTCAAGTTTTTCAAAATGCCCAACACATCTTCCTTCCTAACAAGTATTTCCTCAAGCTTACCAGTCTGTTTCACACTATCCTTTCCAACAATATGGCCCCTCTCATTTGTAAATACAGAAGAAAAGTACTCGTTCAAGACCTCTCCTATCTCTTCAGACTCAATACACAATCTCCCGCTACTGTCCTTGATCGGACCTACACTCGCTCTAGTCATTCTCATATTTCTCACATATGTGTAAAAGGCCTTGGGGGTTTCCTTGATCCTACCCGCCAAAAATTGTTCATGTCCTCTCTTAGCTCTCCTAATCCCTTTCTTCAGTTCCCTCCTGGCTATCTTGTATCCCTCCAGCGCCCTGTCTGAACCTTGTTTCCTCAGCCTTACATAAGTCTCCTTTTTCCTCTTAACAAGATATTCAACCTCTCTTGTCAACCATGGTTCCCTCACTCGACCATCTCTTCCCTGCCTGACAGGGACATACATATCAAGGACACGTAGTACCTGTTCCTTGAACAAGTTCCACATTTGACTTGTGTCCTTCCCTGACAGCCTATGTTCCCAACTTATGCACTTCAATTCTTGTCTGACAACATCGTATTTACCCTTCCCCCAATTGTAAACCTTGCTCTGTTGCACGCACCTATCCCTCTCCATTACTAAAGTGAAAGTCACAGAATTGTGGTCACTATCTCCAAAATGCTCCCCCACTAACAAATCTATCACTTGCCCTGGTTCATTACCAAGTACCAAATCCAATATTGCCTCCCCTCTGGTCGGACAATCTACATACTGTGTTAGTAAAGCTTCCTGGACACACTGCACTGTCTGCCTGTTTGTTTTCTTTCCCCTGACTGTAACCCAGCTACTCTTGTCCTGTACCTTGGGTGTGGCTACTTCCCTGTAACTCTTCTCTGTTACCCCTCTGCCTCCCGGATGATCCGGAGTTCATCCAGCTTCAGCTCCAGTTCCCTAACACGGTCTTGAGAAGCTGGAGGTACTTGCAGGTAAAATGAATAAGACCCAATTCTCTTCTTAACGTAACTTTTAAAGCAGGGTCCTCACTTGTGCAGGGCAAGAGCTGACATCCCTCTTACATTTGTATCCCAGGCGGACATATTGTGTTGCCATGTTCATTGATAAGATATTGACCATCTCCAATCAGTTTCAGTCATTCGACACAATATTTGTCAACACAAATGGTTCAATGTCATAAGCCATTGTCATGCAATGGGGAACAAATGGTAGCCATTCATACCTGCTGGTCATAAAATTGCTCCTTCAAACCCCACTTTCTTTTTCAAGTTTACAGACACCGAGCTTGGGGTGACCATTTTATTTGAGTTTGTTTGAATATCCAGACAATAGTTTGTTTTAATTCTACAAGTGTTCTTGTTTCATTCTGCTTCTCTTCGATGGAGGTCCTCCAGAAGGACATTTACACATTAATGACTTTGCAAAGGTACGTTTAGATATTGTCTGTATAGAAACCACAAATGAAGTTACCTGACTCCCCTAGAGCTAATTTTCTTATGGTAACTTGTCTATTGCATTATTTAAATGGAAAGGTAAAGTGTCAATCTTCTTAAGTTTTGCAGACATACGACATGCCCATGACAAGAGTAATGATGGATGCTGATGGTTTCATCGTCATTACCACTGCAAAGCCTGAGCTAGTATTATGAATATATTTGACCACCCTGATGATATCTACCATACAATCTGGAGAAAATTATATTCTCTTTCACTTTATTGTCATTAAAAGTGGCCTGTTGATACTACAAGCCTGTGCTGCTTTTTATCTGTATGACTTCTTATAACCTCTGTGAAGTGATAGATATGGAGCATACCTGACATGTATTCTGCTTCCAATTCCAAAAGCCATATACTTCCATAGGTAGTGACTCAGGCGGCTTTGTCTATGTGCCAGGAACAGCCTGTCCTATCCTGCTGTGCAAGCTTTCAGGCTTGGGATGCTCCTCCTTTATTAAGCCAAAAGCAGGAAATAGTGGGTGGCTCTCAAGTGACTACCAATCCCTTGCACCTCTACTTCTGGAAGTTTAGTATTTCTAACATGATTTTTATTTGCCAATACAAAGTAAAGATATCTTCTGCAATAATAGGATTGTCTGATCTAATGTTTTTTGGCACAGTTTTTCAGAAACTTTAACATAAGTGGTTCAAACAAATGTATCAATAGCTGTGTGTTGCCCACACAGGAAGGTTTGAAAACCACTGCCTTAAAGAATCATTAAGTTACATTATAATACTAAATTACAGTATATTTTATTTATTTACAGATTGTGTTGCTGGAGAGCAATGCCTCCAGATAGTACAGGCAATCCTCGGACTTATGACCCACTTGGTTCCTGAAAACCACGTCGTAAGTTGGAACCGATTTTCCCGTAGGAACTATGTTATAAATGGTTATGATTGGTTCCTGAACCAAGGCCGTACGTCACTCATGGGGCACATAGTGATGTTAAATGCTCTCAACTCTTGGCTTGTCAAGTCACTGAAGTGACTGTTGATGCCTGCACGCCTTAGCACAAGTTCTTCAGGTTGTGTGGAGAATATAATGAAGCCATCGATCACTGTCAGTTGCCTGTTTAACCTTGTGTGTCTGAACACATTTTAGGCAATGCATTAGCTCTGTCACGAAGGTTATACTGAAAAAAATTGACATTAGCTCACAGGTGGATTAACAGCATAAAACACTTGCCTCCAACCGAATAAAGATGGTGCAGTGGCTGGAGTGACATTGTCCAGTCATACCAGTGGGCGGCTCAGAAAGTCAATGCACACGTATGAACGTGCTGGTGTGGGGTTGTAAAGTTGAAATCAACATTGTAAAGTTGTAATGGGTGGTCAATTTATGAACAACATCGGGGCATATGTTGTGTAATATTTATTCTGCGGTGTGGGGGTGATTGCTGGGCTGGAGGCGGTGCCAATATTAGTCCCTCTCGTCCTAATTTCTCACACCACCTCAAACCTCCCACCCATTTCCCAAGCTCCATCCATGCCAATTTATGTAAGCCCATGCCCCACCCACCTCTAGTGGTCCCTCATACCCTCCATGCCTACCAACCCTCCTCTATCCATCCCCAATGACCTGTCATACTCTCCATACCAATCAACCCCCCACTCACTTCTATGTCCCTATATCCTCCATGCTAACCCATGTCCCTTCACCTCCCAATAACCCCCATATCCTCCATTACAATCTATGACTCCCACTCATTGTTATGTTCCATTATAGCCCCATATGACACCTTAGTCGCAACTCTTGACCCCTCATCCACTACCCTTTTCCTTATACACTCCATGCGAATTCACCCAGTGTGCATCATGGGCAGACCTCAGGAGCCAACCTGAGATGAAACAAATTAATGTTTTTTACTACAGATGTCACCATGTAAAAAAGCATTTCAGTCATGAAGCCCATTCAATAAATTTAAAATCCCTCAAGTACTTAATTTTCTTTTTAAAAAATTGTATTTATAATTCATACCAAAGACAGCTAATTCTATAAACTTGAAGCTGTCAATCAAAATGTGAATTTACAGCCCCCCCGCTCCCCCTGCCATGTGAAAATGACAGGTTGTGGAAGCACTCAAGCAGTAATATTGCTATGATGATAGTACTGAGTATTATGTCAACAAACATTTATTGAAATTGCTAGAACTCATTTTTTCACTCACAAGACAGCCAGTTTTTTTCACATTTCAAAGGGAAGGCAATATAAAAATATGAAAGTCTGATCGTTCTACATATGTTATCCACTCTTAAAAATAATTGAAGTCTCCACCACAAAGGCCGAGCTGATCATTATTTGCACCCGTGTGCTTCTGTCCCACCAGGGAAAATGGGATATGCCAGAAATGGGAGAGGGTCCCCAATTCTGCAAAAGTCCAGCCCATAATGATTAAACTGTATTGTGCTCTGATCAGATTGCATCTTGATTACTGCACCCAGTTCTGATTGTCAAAAGACCTGTGTGACATTGAAGCAACAGAACCAATGCTGAGAAGAACGGTTTGGTTGGTGCCCTGTTTCCAAGATATGAGTTGTATGAGGAAAGACTAACTTTTCAGCTGGGAAAGAAGGTGATTTTGTAGAAATATGGAAAAATTTAATGGATATGGAGAAAGTTAATCCAAATTATAATTTCAAATTAAAATTTGGGAGTAGATCCAGGGACATAAATACAATTTTAGGACTGCTATCAGAAAACTATTTTTGTCGGGAGAGATTTACATTTGGATTCAACCTCAGTGGAGGAAAAAATGCTGAAATAATTTAAGAAACAATTGAATGCTACAGGGTGTGATTTAACCACTGCGTTGCGCCCAGCGTGGATCTGGGCGCGCCGGTAAAATAGTGGGAAAGGTTAAAATTGAGATTTGTGCCAGGTGCGAATCAGTTTCCCATCTTTTCTCGAAATATTTTTATTGGAATTTTACCGTTTGTACATAGTTTACAGAAAGTGATAATCGTGTATTTACATATCTATAGTTCTTTCCCCACCCCACTGCCAATTAGCCCCCCCCCCCCTATTTAGATGTTCCCTTGGCGCCTTGGTCTATTTTACATTCTGGTAGAACAAAGAACAAGAACAAAGAAAAGTACAGCACAGGAACAGGCCCTTCGGCCCTCCAAGTCCGTGCCGACCATGCTGCCCGACTAAACTACAATCTTCTACACTTCCTGGGTCCGTATCCCTCAATACCCATCCTATTCATGTATTTGTCAAGATGCCCCTTAAATGTCACTATCGTCCCTGCTTCCACCACCTCCTCCGGCAGCGAGTTCCAGGCACTCATTACCCTCTGTGTAAAAAAACTTGCCTCGTACATCTACTCTAAACCTTGCCCCTCGCACCTTAAACCTATGCCCCCTAGTAATTGACCCCTCTACCCTGGGGAAAAGCCCCTGACTATCCACTCTGTCTATGCCCCTCCTAATTTGTAAACCTCTATCAGGTCGCCCCTCAACCTCTGCCGTTCCAGTGAGAACAAACCGAGTTTATTCAACCGCTCCTCATAGCTAATGCCCTCCATACCAGGCAACATCCTGGTAAATCTCTTCTGCACCCTCTCTAAAGTCTCCACATCCTTCTGGTAGTGTGGCGACCACAATTGAACACTATACTCCAACTGTGGCCTAACTAAGGTTCTATACAGCTGCAACATGACTTGCCAATTCTTATACTCAATGTCCCGGCCAATGAAGGCAAGCATGCCGTATGCCTTCTTGACTAACTTCTCCACCTGTGTTGCCCCTTTCAGTGACCTGTGGACCTGGACACCTAGATCTCTCTGACTGTCAATACTCTTGAGGATTCTACCATTCACAAGGGTACCTACAAGGGTAGGGTTTTTTCGTATTTGCTTGTGCTGGGTCCTGGGCGGTTCGGCCTTAGCTGGCCCCCATTTTGACCTGGGGCCCTTCGTTCCTGCGCAGGGGCCTGTCTTTGTGGCCTTGTTTCTAGCCTCCCATTGTTTACTCCGGCTGTTCCCATTCCCGCTCAACACCCTTCTCCCTACCCTCCCCCGCTCCGTCCTCTCCTCCCTCTTCTTGTTCTTTGGTGTCTTAGTGGCCCCCTATGCGCACACCCCCTCTCCAAGTTCTATTGGCTGTTGGCTTCAAACAGGTCCTGGAACAAGTTGGCGAATGGCTTCCATGTCCTGTGGAAGCCCTCTTCCAACCCTCGGATGATGAATTTGTTTTCTTCAGGTGGAGAAATTCCGATAGGTCGGCCAGCCGGTTTGCAGCTTTGGGTGGTGCTGCTAATTGCGAGCCAAGCGGATTCTTCGGCATGCGAATAGAGAAGCAAAGGCAAGGGTTTCAACCCCTTCCCCATAAGTAGTTCTGTCTGGTCTAATACCCCAAAGCCTGCCACTTTTGGACTTGGCTCCAGCCTCATCCCCACAACCTTGGGCATTGTTTCAAAGAAGGCTGTCCAAAACCCGACAAATCTGCGACATGCCCAGAACATGAGTGTGGTTAGCCGGGCTTCCTTGGCACCGTTCACGTTTGTCCTCCACCTCCGGGAAGAACCCGCTCATTCAAGTTCTGGTTAGGTGTGCTCTGTTCACCACTTTCAGTTGCATGAGGCTTAGCCTTGCACAAGTGGAGGTGGAGGTGGCTCTGCTCAGTGCCTCGCTCCAGGTTCCCCACCCTATTTCAATCTCTAGTTCTATCTCCCATTTTTCCCGTGTCTCACCCAGTGGGGAACGTGCTCTTTTTAGTAGTCGTCCATACAGGTCACTGCAGCTCCCCTCTCCAAGATTGCCTGCTTCTAGTAGTTCCTGAGTGTCTCGAGGTCCGTGGGCATGATGTTGCCCCCTTGTGGAGGAAGTTCTTCACCTCTGGTGTCACAGTTCGTTCCCATTGGGTAGTTGTAGATTTTCAGTCAGTTCCTCTAAAGTCGCTAGTCTGTCCTCTGTGTAGAAATCCCTAGCAGTCAGCGCCCCTCCCCATCCTGTCTCCACCTCTTAAAGTTGGCATCTAACATGGCTAGCATAAACCTGTGGATGCTGCAGATGGGGCCATCGTGAACATTTTGGACACGTTCGGAGTGTGTTTACCACCACTGACCTTTTGAGTGCTTGGCTGGTGGGGATAGAAGTGCCGCCATGGCGAGGGCTTGGAGGATCGTCCCTGTACAGAAACTCTACTCCATCCTCACCCATTCCGTTTCCAGTTCTTTCACCCATCCCCTCACTCTGCTGTGGCTGCCCATGGTACTATTGTAGGTTTGGGAGGGTCAGGCCCCCCATGCTTCTTTTTCTTTGTTGGACATTTTTGGGGATCCTTGGGTTCTTCCACTCTCCCCTGCCCCCTCCCCTCCCCAAAGCGCACACACAAACAAACAGCATAATCATATTGTCGACCGAGTTAAATAAGGCTTTGGGTATGTAGATCGGAATGGATCTCGACAGGAAAACCTGGGCAGCATGTTCATCTTGATCAACTGCACCCTCCCCGCTAGGGAGAGTGGGAGTGTGTCCCATCTCTGCAGGTCCTTTTTAACTTCCTCCACCAGATTGGTTAGGTTCCACTTGTGGATCTGTGTCAGGTTGAGCTTTAGCCTTAGAAGGCTCCAAACTCTCTCAAGAGCTTCATGATCTCTTCCTTGCTGCTTTGCAGGTCCGAGAGAAGCAGGTCATCCGCATAGAGTGAGATTCTGTGCTCTGTCACCTCTTAAGATTCCCTTCCAGTTTTTCGCTGCTCTGAGGGCGATCGGCAATAGTTCGATTACCAGGGCAAATCGGAGCAGGGCAGCTGGCATACCTGCCTTGTGTCTCTGTGCAGTTGAAAGTATGCAGAGCTGGTGGTGTTGGTCCATAGGCTGGTCAGAGGCCATTGTACAGGATTTTCTTTTTTTTTTTAGAAAATATTTCATTGAAGCATTTGTAATTTTCACAGTTTTAACACTAACATTTCTTAAACCCCCCTCCTGAAGTCAGTGAACGGCTGCCACCTCCGGGCGAACCCCTGAATTGAACCTCTCAAGGCAAACTTTAAAAAAAAAAAATTTAGAGTACTCAATTCATTTTTTCCAATTAAGGGGCACTTTTAGAGTGGCCAATCTACCAAACCTGCACATATTTGGGTTATGGGGGCGAAACCCACACGAACACGGGGAGAATGTGTAAACTCCACACGAACAATGACCCAGAGCTGGGATCGAACCTGGGACCTCGGCCGTGAGGCAGCAATCCTAACCACTGCGCCACCATGCTGCCCTCCTCTCAAGGCAAATTTAATCTTTTCCAGCCTGAGAAACCCTGCCATGTCGCTGACCCACACTCCTGGCTTTGGAGGCTCCGAGTCCCTCCATCCCAGCAAAATCCGTCTCTGGGCCACCAGGGAGACAAAGACCAAAACGTTGGCCTCTATCTCTCTCTCTCCCCCTCCCCCTCCCCCTCCCCCCTGCCCCGGGCCCCCGGATCTTCCGATACCCCAAATATCGCCAATTCTGGACTTGGAGTCACCCTCCCTTCCATGACCTCTGACATGACGTCCACAAATCCCTGCCAGAATCCCCTCAACTTCGGATACGCCCAGAACATATGTATATGATTCACTGGGCTACCCCCACAGCGTCCGCACCTATCCTCCACTTCCTCAAAAACCCTACTCATCTGAGCCACGTCATATGAGCCCTATGGACCACCTTGATTTGGATCAGACTGAGCCTGGCACATGACGAGAATGAATTGACTCTCCTCAAGGCCTTTTCCCATAGTCCGACTTCCAACTCCCCTCCCAACTCTTCCTTCCCACTTCCTCTTCACCTCCCCGATTGGGACCCCTTCCCACTCCATCAATTCCTTGTATATCTCCGAGACCCTCCCCTCCCCAACCCCCGCTTTTGACATCACCTTATCCTGTAGTCCCCTCAGCGGGAGGCGAGGAAAGCTTGGAACCTGCCTCCGGACAAAATCCCGTACCTGCAGGTATTGAAACCCGTTCCCACCCGGCAACTTAAACTCTTCCTCTAAAGCCTCCAGGCTCGGGAAACCCTCCTGAATGAAGAGATCCCCGAATCTCTAAATCCCTGCCTGCCTCCACCTCCTGAAGCCCCCATCCAGCCCCCTGGAACAAAACGGTGACCACACACATTCCAATCGGTGACTCCAATCTCATGTGCTGTCTCCGTTGCCCCCCACACCCTCAGGGCTGCCACCGCCACTGGGCTTGTGGAGTACCGAGCCGGCGAGAACGGCAGGGGCGCTGTTAATAAGGCCTCCATACTCGTACCCTTACAAGATGCCACCTTTACTCACCCCGAAACCGACCCCTCCTCCACTACCCACTTCCTGCCCAGTAATAGTTTTTTAAAAAAAAATATTTATAGTGAAGTATTTGTAAAATTTTATAACAATAACAGAAAAAGAACATTAAACATTAACATGGTGAAAAAATAGACATTTCTCCAATCGTTCTATCTTCACAGACCACATAAAATAACATAAAACAACACTTACCCCCTCCCCCCCTTGGAAAACTGCTACTACTGACATTTTAAATTTCTCCAAGAAAGTCGACGAACGACTGCCACCTCCGGGAGAACCCTAGCATTGATCCTCTTAAGACAAACTTTATTTTCTCGAGGCTGAGAAACCCAGCCATGTCATTGACCCAAGTTTCTACACTCGGGGGCTTCGAGTCCCTCCACATTAAAAGGATCCGTCTCCGGGCTACCATGGAGGCAAAGGCCAAAACGTCGGCCTCTTTCACTCCCTGAACTCCCGGGTCTTCTGACACTCCAAAGATCGTCACCTCTGGACTCGGCACCACCCGTGTACCTAGCACCTTGGACATTGCCTTGGCAAACCCCTGCCAGAACCCTCCAAGCTTCGGGCATGCCCAAAACATATGGACATGGTTTGCTGGGCTTCCCTCACACCTCACACATCTGTCTTCTACCCCGAAAAGCTTACTCATCCTCGCCACCGTCATGTATGCACGGTGTGCCACCTTAAACTGGATTAAACTGAGCCTGGCACATGATGGGGAGGAATTGACCCTACTTAGGGTTTCCGCCCACAGACCTGGCTCTAACTCTCCTCCTAACTCCTCCTCCCATTTGCCCTTAAGTTCCTCCACTGAGGTTTCCTCCGATTCCAGCAGTTCCTGGTAGATGTCCGACACCTTCCCCTCCCCTACCCAGGTACCGGAAACTGCTCTGTCCTGTATCTCCAGTGGCGGCAAAAGTGGGAAGGCCACCACCTGTTTTCTCAGGAAGGCCCGCACTTTTAAATATCTAAAGCCGTTCCCTGGCGGCAGTGTAAATTTGTCCTCTAGCGCCTGCAGGCTGGGAAAGCTCCCATCTATAAACAGGTCACCCATCCTTTTGATACCTGCCCTCTGCCAGCTCTGGAACCCGCCATCCATCCTGCCCGGTAGAAACCTGTGGTTATTACATATCGGGGTAAAGACCGATGCGCCTTCCACCCTCTTGTGTCTCCTCCACTGCCCCCAGATCTTCAGTTACTTGTGGAGTAACGGGCCGGTGAGAACGGCAGAGGTGCCGTTACCAGCGCTCCCAAACTGGTGCCTTTACATGACGCCGCCTCCAACCGCTCCCATGCCGACCCCTCCCCCAATACCCACTTCCTAATCATGGCTATGTTGGCCGCCCAGTAGTAGTTGCAAAAGTTCGGCAACGCCAGCCCACCCTCCCCCCGACTACGTTCCAGCAACACTCTCTTTACTCGCGGGGTCTTATTCGCCCACACAAATCCCTGAGATGATCTTATTCACCCGCTTCAAAAAGGCCTTAGGGATGAAGATGGGAAGGCACTGGAATACAAATAGAAATCTGGGGAGGACTGTCATTTTCACGGTCTGTACCCTCCCTGCCAGTGACAGCGGGAGCAAGTCCCATCTTTTAAAGTCCCCTTCCATTTGTTCCACCAGCCGGGTCAATTTAAGTTTATGCAACAAATCCCACTTCCGAGCCACCTGTATTCCCAGGTAGTGAAAGCTTTCTCTACCCACCTCAGCGGCAGCTCACTCAGTCTCTTCTCCTGCCCTTTAGCCTGGATTACAAACAACTCGCTCTTCCCCACGTTCAGTTTATACCCCGAAAAACTGCCAAATTCTCTCAAGGTCCGCATGACCTCCCCCATCCCCTCCAGTGGGTCCGAAATATACAGGAGGAGATCATCCGCGTAGAGCGAGACCTGGTGCTCCACCCACCCCCCCTCCCACCCCCCTCCCTGGATCAGCCCCTGCCAGTTCCTTGAAGCTCTCAACGCCATGGCCAGCGGCTCAATGGCTAGAGCAAATAATAATGGGGCGAGGGGACACCCTTTCCTCGTCCCCCGGTGCAATTTAAAATACCCCGACCTCAGCCAGTTCGTACGCACGCTTGCCACAGGCGCCTGGTACAGCAATCGCACCCACCGAATAAAGTCCTCACCAATCCCAAACCTACCTAGCGCCTCCCACAGGTACTCCCACTCCACCCGATCGAAAGCTTTCTCTGCATCCATTGCTGCCACAACCTCTATTTCCTCTCCTTCCGAGGGCATCATAACAATATTTAAAGCCTCCACACATTGGCATTAAGTTGCCTGCCCTTAACAAATCCAGTCTAGTCTTCCCCTATCACTCCCGGGACACAATCCTCCATCTTTGTGGCCAAGATCTTAGCCAATAGCTTGGCATCCACATTTAGTAACGAGATTGGACTGTAAGACCCACACTGTTCAGTGTCCTTCTCCCGTTTACGAATGAGTGAGATTGAGGCCTGCGACATTGTAGGGGGGAGGATAACCTTTTCTCTAGCCTCATTAAAGGTCCTCATCAGCACTGGGCTCAATATCTCTGAAAATGTCTTTAGAAATTCCACCGGAAAGCCATCCAGCCCTGGAGCTTTGCCTGACTGCATGCCCTCCAGTCCCTTAATGATCTCTTCTATCTCGATCGGGGCCCCCAGCCCCTTACCAGGCCCTCCTCCACCTTTGGAAACCTCAACTGGCCCAGAAATTGCCTCATCCCTTCCGCTCCCGCCGTGGGTTCCGACTCATATAATTTGCTATAGAATTCCTTAAAAACTTCATTCACCCCCTCCGGGTCCAAGACCAAGTTACCCTCTTTATTCTTTACTCCACCAATCTCCCTGGCCGCCTCTCTCTTCCTAAGCTGGTGCGCCAGCATCCTGCTCACCTTCTCCCCATACTCATAAACCGCCCCCTTAGCCTTTCTCAGCTGTTCTACCGCTCTCCCTGTGGTGAACAATTCAAACTCCGTCTGTAGCTTGCGCCGCTCCCTCAGGAGTCCCGCATCCGGGGCCTCCGCATATCTCCTATCCACCCGAAGTATCTCCTCCACCAATCTCTCCCTCTCCACCCTTTCCCTCTTTTCCCTATGAGACCGGATCGATATTAGTTCCCCTCTAACAACTGCTTTCAGGGCTTCCCAGACCGTCGCTGCCGAAACCTCTCCCATGTCGTTTGTTCCCAGATAGTTCTGCATACTCTTATTTACCCGCCCGCAAACCACCTCATCCGCTAACAACCCCACATCCAGTCTCCACAGCGGACGCTGCCCTCTCTCCTCCCTAAGCCGCAAATCCACCCAGTGCGGGGTAATGTCCGAGACTGTAATCGCCGAGTATTCCGTCCCCGCCACCTTCGGGATCAACGCCCTGCCCAGAACAAAAAAGTCAATACCTCATAAAATCCACGTCATCCCAGTTCGGGGCATAGACATTCACGAGCAGCACTCGGACCCTCTCCAGCTTCCCATTCACCATTATGTATCTACCCCCTTTATCAGCCACAATTCTCCCAGCCTCAAATGCCACTCGCTTACTGATTAAAATTGCTACCCCCATGGTCTTCGAGTCCAGCCCTGAGTGGAACACCTGACTAACTCAACCCTTCCTTAATCTCATCTGGTCTGTGACCTTTAGATGTGTCTCCTGCAGCATTGCCACGTCTGCCTCTAGTCCCTTTAAATGCACGAACACGCATGCTCTCTTCACTGGCCCATTCAGACCTCTCACGTTCCACGTAATCAGCTTGGACGGGGGGCTACCACCCTCCACCCCCCCCCCCCCCCTCACGCCAACTAGCTATCACACTTTTTAGGCCATCCCCGTGACCCCCGCTTCCCCGAGCACCCCCTTAAACAGCAGTCGCCCCGACCTCCCATTTATTCCCTGAAAATAATTTCTCCCTTGCCAGCAAAGCATCCACCCTCCCCACCATAGCACCAGAAACCTAATCTCCCAAATAAAACACCACCTCAACACTAGCTCACCTCCCACCATGCTTCCGAGAGTCAGCTGATCCATGCTGACCCCAATAACCCTCACCCCTGGCGCCGATCAGACTATCACCTTATTGTTCGGACCCCTCTCCCCACATAGAAAAAAAACCTATTTACAGGATCACATTCCCCAGTAAGTAAGCAACAGCTCTCAAGAAGACATTAACATAACCATAAAGCAGGACAGACACACTCACTTAAAACAAAACCCAGTCTCCCAAAGGATGATGCTAACTTCAGGCCCCCCCCCCGTATCAACTCCCTGCTAAACAAAACGCCCTCCAACCTTCCCTCCAGCCCACTCTCTTGCCCAAGACTAAATACAATCTTGTTTAAAACAGAACACAATTACAAACCACCACCACATCCCATCTTCGAAGCTTAAGTGTCTTTTAACTTGAGTTCAACTTCTCTTCAATAAATGTCCAAGCATCATCTGGCGACTCGAAATAGTAGTGTCGATCCTCATGCGTTACCCACAGCCTCGCTGGGTATAACATCCCAAACTACACCCCCTTCTTAAAGAGGGTCGCCTTTGCCCGGTTGAACCCTGCACGTATCTTGGCCAGCTCCGCTCCCAGGTCCTGATAGATGCGCACCTCACTGTTCTCCCACTTGCTGCTCCATTCCTTCTTGGCCCACCGCAAGACGTGCTCCTTATCTGAAAAACGGTGAAAACGAACCACCATGGCCCTCGGTGGGTCATTCGCCTTGGGCTTCCTTGCGAGGGCTCTGTGTGCTCCATCCAGCTCCAGGGGTTGAGGGAAAGCCCCCACTCCCATCAACGACTCCAGCGTACCCGACACATATGCTCCCGCAATATATTGGTCCCTCAATACCTTCAGGAAAGCCAACGATTCTTAAATCCTGCCTCCTGGTCCTGCTCTCCAGCTTCTCCTGCATTTTCTTGTGGCGGTTATCTAGCACCTCCACCATGTGCTCCAGTACAGTTATCTCATCCTCTTTGTTGGAGAGTTTTAACTCGATCTCCTGAATCGCTTTCCCCTGGGCCCCCTGAGTCGCGACCATTTGGTCGATCGATGCTTTCATCGGGTCAAGCGTATCCCTTTTTAGCTCGGCAAAGCAACTCTTGAAAAATTCCATCTGCTGCTCCTTCGGCCAGTGAGCCGCCGCTCCCTGGTCCTTGCCGCCTGCCATGCTTCACCGCACTGCCAGCTCCACGCGCTTCCCTCTATCGGGACTAATTAGTTTCACACGGCCACTTCTGGTCCAGCTATCCATACATCGGGGGGGGGGGGGATCCTCCTTACTATTGCTCACTCCACTGATTTATTTCATCAAGTCCACAAAAATCCGGGGAAAAAAGGTCCGAAAGTCCGTTTCAGGCAGGAGCTATCGAATGTGCGACCTACTCCTCCATGGCCGCCACCGGAAGTCCAGCTGCCCAGTAATAGTTAATAAAACTCGGGAGGGCCATGTCCCCTCCCCGCCACCCCGTTCCTGGAGTGCCTTCTTCACCCTCGGGGTTTTACCAGGCCACACAAAACCCGAGATTACCGCAATCATTTTCCTAAAAAAGGCCTTCGGGACAAAAATCGGGAGACATTGAAAAAAGAACAGCAGCCTCGGGAGGACTGTCATCTTCACCGTCTGTACCCCCCCCACCTTTTCATCTGATCGACCGCTTTACCCAAATTTAACTTGTGGAGCTGCGCCCAACCCTTAGCCACCTGAATCCCCAGATACCTGAAGCTCTTTCCTACCACTTTAAAAGATAACTCCCTCAGTCTCCTTTCCTGCCCCGTGCCTGAATCGCAAAACCTCACTCTTCCAGTGTCTCCATGATCCCGGCCATCGCCCCCCAACGGATCCGTAATATCAAGAAGTAAATCATCCGCGTAGAGCGAGACCCTATGGTCAACCCCCCCCCCCCCCCCCCCCCCCCTCTCTATCCTCCGTCTGACATTCGATGACCTGAGGGCCATTGCCAAGGGCTCTATGGCCAGGGCAAACAGTAGCGGGGAGAGCGGGAGTCCCTGTCTTGTCCCCCTACAAAGACTAAAATATTTTGACCGGGCCTGGTTGGTTCTTACATTCGCCACCGGAGCCTGGTATAGTAATCGTACGCAATCCACAAATCCCTGCCCAAACACACACCTGCCTAGAATATCCCATCGGTACTTCCACTCCACCCGGTCAAAGGTCATTTCTGCATCCATAGCTACTACCACCTCAACCTCGCGCCCCTCCGCTGGCATCATTATAACATTTAGGAGCCGTCTAATGTTGGGCGTCAGGTGCCTGCCCCTCACAAATCGCGTCTGGTCCTCCCTGATTACCTCCGAGACACAATCCTCTATACGTGTGGCCAGGATCTTTGCCAGCAATTTAGCATCTATGTTCTAAAGGGAGATAGGCCTGTTTGATCCACAGCTCTCTGGGTCCTTATCTCATTTCAAGATGAGAGAGATCGATACCTGTGATAGCATTAGGGGGAGCACTCCCAGTTCCTGAGACTCATTAAAAGCCTTAACCGGGAGTGGCCCCAGTAACCCAGAAAACTTTTATAAAACTCCACTGGGTATCTATCCGGTCCCGGGGCCTCACCTGATTGCATCGCCCCCAATCTGTCTATCACCTCTCCGAGCCCAATTGGGCCCCCCAGGCTTTCCACCAGCTCATCTACCTTCGGGAACTCTAGCCCCCCCAAAAATCGCTTCATATCCTCCTCCCCGGCTGTGGGTTCCGATTTATAAAGTTGACTATAGAATTTGCGAAACACATTGTTTACCGCCCCCGGGTCCACCACCACATTCTCCCTCATATCCTTTACTTCCCCAATTTCTGTCGCCGTCTCCTGCTTCCTCAGTTGATGTGCTAACATCCTACTAGCTTTCTCCCCATATTCGTATATCGCCCCGTTTACTCTCCTCAGCTGCCCCTCTGCCTTACCTGTGGACAGGAGCCCAAATTCCATTTGAAGTCTCTGACGCTCATTTAAGAGCTCCTCATCCGGAGACTCCGCATATCTCCTATCCACCTGTAAGATTTCACCTACCAGCCTTCTTCCTGTGGGCTGACCATTCAGCCTTCTTCCTGTGGGCTCAAATCAAAATAAACTTCCCTCTCATAACCGCCTTCAATGCTTCCCAAACCACCCCTGCCGCGGTCTCACCTGTTGCTCTTTATGTACCCTCGAATGGCCTCCCTCAGCCGCTCACAAACCTCATCATCCTTACATCTAACCTCCACTGCGGATGCTGGATCTTTCCTGTGCTCACCCGTAGGTCTATCCAGTGTGGGGTGTGATCCGTGACCATGATTGCTGAGTATTCAGAGCCCTTCACCCCTGCTAACAGCATTTTGTCAAGTACAAAATATCTATCCTGGAATACACCTTGTGCACATGGGAGTAGAATGAATACTCCTTGCTCCTTGGCCGCCCAAATCTTCACTGATCCAACCCCACCATGCGCTCGAGAAACTCCCGCAGCTCTTTCGCCATTGCTGATACTTTTCCCGACCTGGAACTTGACCGGTCTACTCCCGGATCCAGAACCGTTTTAAAATCCCCCCCCCCCCCATAATCAGCCGGTGCGAGTCGAGGTCTGGAATCTTCCCCAGCACCCTCCTGACAAACGCGACAACATCCCAGTTTGGGGCGTAATATTCTCCAGCACCGCAGCCATTCCCTCCAGCTTCCCACTGACCATAATAAATTTACTCCCCTGGGTCTGCCTCTACCCTTCCCACCTCGAATGCCACCTTTTTATTATCCAGAATTGCCACCCCCCCTTGTTTTAAAGTCCAATCCCGAATGAAACACCTGTCCGACCCATCCCGTCTTCAGTCTAACTTGGTCTCCCAGCTTCAAGTGCGTCTCTTGCAACATGGCCATGTCCGCCTTCAGCTGCCTCATTGTGCGAACACACAAGGTCTTTTGACCGACTCATTCAGTCCACGAACATTCCACGTGACCAGCCTGGTCGGGGGGGGGGGGGCACCCTATCCACCTCCCCACCTCCCCTGTTGATCAGCCATGACCTTTCCGAGGCCAGCACTGGCCCATGCCCCGCACCTCACCTGGCCTGCCCTCCGGAAGCTAATG
This sequence comes from Scyliorhinus torazame, assembly GCF_047496885.1. NCBI lineage: Eukaryota > Metazoa > Chordata > Chondrichthyes > Carcharhiniformes > Scyliorhinidae > Scyliorhinus > Scyliorhinus torazame. The sequence continues at coordinate 164,866,806 of NC_092709.1, read as the reverse complement.
CCATCCACTCTATCCTCCTCCAACACCCTAAAAGTCCCCTCCTCGTCAACAGTTTACCCCCCCCCCCCCCCCCCCCCCCACAAATTAATCTTCAGCTCACCCCCCACTTTGCTTCTGTGGACTAGCCCTCCCAGCTAGCCTGACAGCTCCCGCCCCCGGCGCCTAGCATCCTACCACCTGCTGGTTCCCCTCCCTCCCATATCTAGTATAAGTTTCCAGAACAATGGCAAAAAGCACAAAAGAACAAAGAATCCCTCCCAAGGCCCAAGCACAAAGGTCCAATCCTCCTCCCTTAACAAGATCTTATCTAGTCAAACACCTTCAAACAGAGCCAGATGGAACAGACCGAGAGAAGAAAAAGGAAAAAGGAGTTATACATGCAGAATCTCAAACAACCTTTTGAACACCGCATATTAAATTACAAAGTTAAAAGACTAAGGTTTTTACAAGGCAAAACATCTCTTCTAACTCAGTTCTCCACAATCAAAGTTCAAGGTCCTTGTTTTCCCATCAGATTATTGTCCTTCATAAAGTCCGCCACGTCCTCCGGCGAGCCAAAGTACAGCTCCCGACCCTCATAGGTCACTCATAGACGGGCCGGGTAAATTAGTCCAAACTTTATTTGCTTCTCATACAGGGCCGCCTTGAGTTTATTAAAACTCGCCCTCCTTTTTGCGAGTTCTGCTCCCAAGTCCTGGTACACCCGGATCTCAGCATCTTCCCACATGCACCGTTTTGTCTACCTGGCCCATCTCATGATATGTTCCTCATCTAGGAACCGATGCAGTCGTACCACCATTGCCTTCAGGGGCTCATGCCCAAGCGCCCTGTGGGCCCGGTCCACCTCCAACGGCTTGGGGAACGAACCCTCCCCTATCAGCTTCTCCAGCATCTTCCCCACACACACACTGGCATCCGATCCTTCCTCCCCCTCAGGCAGACCAATGATCTGGATATTGTGTCTCCGCGAACGGTTCTCCAGCCCTCCACTTTCTCCAGCAGTCGTTTCTGTTGGTCCTGTAGCATCCCGATCTCCACTGCCGGCGCGGTGGACTGCTCCTCTCGTTCCGCCGCCAGCTCCTCCAGCTTCTGGATTGCTTGTCCCTGGATCATCAACCTCTCCTCCATACGGTTGACTACCGCCTTAATCGAGTCCACCCCGTCCCGGGCCAGGTCCTCCGCACACTACTTGCGATGTTGAGTAAACTTCTCAGTCAAGAAGTTCACCAACTGGTGCATCGATCATTGAGCTGGCGAGGTTAGACCCTGCGTCCCTGCCATTGCCTCCTTTAAACTCTGTGATTTGTTGGGTGCTCTGGATCCGTGGAACACATACAGGCCACCAACACTTAAAATAGTGCAACACAATTTTTTAAAGTTAGAAACTGTTGAACATACTTTCACTGTGGGTTAACACGATGTTAGATTAAACTAAAGACCTATGCCTGTCCTAACCAGTCTATGCACTCAGCACATGGTGAAGATCTGTGCTGTAAGCAGTAAGCTCTGTTCTTCTAGGAGGCTGCATCCCAAATGAGCGGGAAGTCTGATGCCCCGTGTCTTTATAGTGAGTGTGCTCTAACTGGTGATTGGCTGTGGTGTTGTGTGTGCTGATTGGTCCCACTGTGTGTCCATCAGTGTGTGTGTATCTGCACCATGATATGCTGGTGTATATTATGACATCCCCCCTTTTATAAAAGAATGTATGTGTGTGGCAATAAATAATGTATGGTGAGAATGTTCAAAACTACGTGTGGGGTGCGAAGACATATTTACAGGACTACGTACATGAGAACTAAGCTATTTACATGGGAAGGTGCCTGGTGCAGAGAAGCAGTATGCAACAAGAATGACGAGATCAACACTATATACAAACCAGGGAAACGATCAAACAAAGCAACGAAACAATTCAGAGAGTCTATAAGTTCGCAAAGTTCATAAATTAAGTCTGAGGTGGGCGACGAATTCTGGTTGGCCGTCAGGGTGGCACACCACTCATCGTCTGGATCGATGCTATATACCGATAGAGGCTAGATTCTTTGCTTCGGGGACACCCTGTTTTTTGTAACGATACCGACTCGAAAAGGCGCCTTCGGGTCCTCGGTGTCAATATCGGGTAGAAGGTCCGCATCGGCCTTGGTGACCGTGGGTTGAATGGCCCGGACATTCCTGCGAGGCTGGCTGGAACGATATGAGTTGGCAGGCTGAGCTGATTTGCATAAAGCAGCATAGTGGCCAAGTTTGCCACATCTCAGGTATCGTCGGGATTTGGCAGGGCATTGCCGCTTTAAGTGGGCGGAGCAACAGTTGCTGCACGTTGTAGCGTCAGTACGTTCGCTGCGCCACCGCGCATGCACGGTGCGGTCGTACGTGGTGCGCGCCTGCGCAGTACGTTCGTGGACGTCGCCGTCCCCCCCGTTCGGTGCGCACAAGCGCGGGAGGCCACGAAAAGCACGCAAAATGGCCGCCCTCATCCAGGGTGAGGCCCTGGAGTTGCTCGATTGCTTGGACCCATTCTGCCTCGTGGGGACTTTGCCATGCCGTTTCAGCTGCTTGGATGTGGGAATACCGACTAGTGGTGTGTTCGTGTAGCACGCAGGTCTCGATGGCGGTCGCTAGGGTGAGCTGCTTTACCTTGAGGAGCTGCTGGTGTAGGGGGTCTGACTGAACACCGAAAACGATCTGGTCGCGTATCATGGAGTCGGAGGTGGGCCCGTAATTACAGGACTACGCAAGGATGCGGAGGTGGGTGAGAAAGGACTGGAAAGGTTCATCCTTACCCTGCAAACGCTGTTGGAATACATAGCGCTCGAAACTTTCATTCCCCTCTATGTTGCAATGAGTGTCAAACTTGAGGAGGACCGTCTTGAATTTTGATTTAGCTTCATCATCAGCAAAGGTGAGAGAATTGAAAATGTGGATGGCATGTTCCTCGGCCATGGATAGGAAGAGAGCGATCTTCTTGGTGTCTGAGGCATGTTCCCGGTCTGTGGCTTCCAGGTAGAGCTGGAAGCATTGTTTGAATATCTTCCAGTTGGCCCCTAGGTTACCGGTGATGCGGAGCAGCGGCGGCGGGCGGACGCTGTCCATTTTGCAGGATGACTGTACGCTGGTGGAAGGCAGATCACCTGCAGGTAAGTCTAAGAATTTCTAATATCCCTCAACTCCTGGTATCATGATGTGTTGGGTGCTCTGGATCCGTGGAACACATACAGGCCACCAACACTTAAAATAGTGCAACACTATTAAGTTAGAAACTGTTGAACATACTTTCACTGTGGGTCAACATGATGTTAGATTAAATAAAGACCTATGCCTGTCCTAACCAGTCTATGCACTCAGCACATGGTGAAGCTCTGTCCTTTTAGGAGGCTGCATCCCGAATGAGCGGGAACTCTGATGCCCCCTGTCTTTATAGTGAGTGTGCTCTAACTGGTGATTGGCTGCGGTGTTGTGTGTGTTGATTGGTCCCGCAGTGTGACCATCAGTGTGTGTGTATCTGCACCATGATATACTGGTGTATATTATGACACTCTGGTTCTCGCTTCCAACCCACTTTTGATTCCTCCTTTTTCGATTTTTCCCTGGGCGCAGCTCCATAAACTAGGGGTCACCTCCTTCTCTTCTCGCTTTTACACCTTTTATTTTTGAAAAATTCCTGTGGAAATCCAGTTTAAAATCCACAAAAGACCACCAAGAGTGGGAGCTGCTAAATGTGCGACCTTTCACTCCATGGCCGCCACCGGAAGTCGTTGGACAGGATTTTCATCCATAAAGTAAACTCTGTCCCCAGTCCAAACTGCTCTCGTACCTCACTGAGGTACTTCCACTCAGCTCTGCCGAAGGCCTTTTCTGTGTCCAGGGAGATGATCAGTTAGAACATAGAACATAGAAAGATACAGCGCAGTACAGGCCCTTCGGCCCACGATGTTGCACCGACATGGGAAGTCAAAAAACAAAAGCCATCTAACCTACACTATGCCATTATCATCCATATGCTTATCCAATAAACTTTTAAATGCCCTCAATGTTGGCGAGTTCACTACTGTTGCAGGTAGGGCATTCCACGGCCTCATCACTCTTTGCGTAAAGAACCTACCTCTGGCTTCTGTCCTATATCTTTTACCCCTCCGTTTAAGGCTATGTCCCCTCGTGGTAGCCATTTCCGTCCGCGGCAGAAGGCTCTCACTGTCCACCCTATCTAACCCCCTGATCAATTTGTATGCCTCTATTAAGTCTCCTCTTAACCTTCTTCTCTCTAACGAAAACAACCTCAAGTCCATCAGCCTTTCCTCATAAGATTTTCCCTCCATACCAGGCAACATCCTGGTAAATCTCCTCTGCACCCGCTCCAAAGCTTCCACGTCCTTCCTATAATGCGGTGACCAGAACTGTGCGCAATACTGCAAATGCGGCCGTACCAGAGTTTTGTACAGCTGCAACATGACCTCATGACTCCGGAACTCAATCCCTCTACCAATAAAGGCCAACACTCCATAGGCATTCTTCACAACCCTATCAACCTGGGTGGCATCTTTCAGGGATCTATGTACATGGACACCTAGATCCCTCTGCTGATCCACACTTCCAAGAACTTTACCATTAGCCAAATATTCCGCATTCCTGTTATTCCTTCCAAAGTGAATCACCTCACACTTCTCTACATTAAACTCCATTTGCCACCTCTCAGCCCAGCTCTGCAGCTTATCTATGTCCCTCTGTAACCTGCTACATCCTTCTGCACTGTCGACAACACCACCGACTTTAGTATCGTCTGCAAATTTACTCACCCACCCTTCTGCGCCCTCCTCTAGGTCATTTATAAAAATGACAAACAGCAACGGCCCCAGAACAGATCCTTGTGGTACGCCACTTGTAACTGAACTCCATTCTGAACATTTCCCATCAACCACCACCCTTTGTCTTCTTTCAGCTAGCCAATTTCTGATCCACATCTCTAAATCACCCTCAATCCCCAGCCTCTGTATTTTCTGCAATAGCCTACCGTGGGGAACCTTATCAAACGCTTTACTGAAATCCATATACACCACATCAACTGCTCTACCCTCGTCTACCTGTTCAGTCACCTTCTCAAAGAACACGATAAGGTTTGTGAGGCATGACCTACCCTTCACAAAGCCATGCTGTTCTGGTGTTCTCTTCCCGGATAGGATCATTATCACATTTCGCAGCCGCCTTAACAAAGCCCGTTTGGTCCTCTGCGACCACCTCTGGGATGCAGTTCTCCAGTCACATAGTCACGATTTTTGTGAGTATTTTCGCAAGCACATTAAGCAGCGAAATGGGTCTGTAGGATCTGCATTCCGTTGGGTCTTTGTCTTTTTTGGGTATCAGCGCTATAGTGGCTTATGCTAGCGTTGGAGGCAGGGTGCCCCACGCTAGTGAGTCTGCAAACATCTCCTGCAAATGAGGGGCCAGTGTTGCCGCAAATGTTTTGTAGAAGTTCGCCAGGAACCCATCTGGTCCCGGTCCTTCCTGCCTGCATAGAGCTTAATGCTCTCCATGACTTCTCCCAGTTCTAGTGGTGCTACCAGCCTCCTCCTCCTATCTCCCCCATGACTTGCATGTCCAGTAAACTGTCAAAAACTCGACTCCGAATGAGACTCAGACAACAAAATACAGGTTAACATCAACAGTTAATTAATTTTACTTGCAACAAGGGGAGACTGCGCCTAAGCAAGGGTTTAGACGAGAATTCAAAGTGCAGCAGTCCCTCCTGGCATATTTATACCCTGGAATAAACAAATAACATATGACTCTTGGAGCCTAAAAATCTCTTACTCAGCTTAAAATCCGAAAAGACCTTATTTAACTTCAAATCGTGACTCCTTACAATGCCAGGATGCACTCAAGCTGTATCGATAATGCATCAATAGATGCCTATGTGTGTGTGACAATGTGTGGAAAAAGATGGATATAGATAAGGAAGTGACACTACAATATACAGGAATGAGCACCCTCCAACCTATTCTTGCCCTCTCAGCAGTATTTTCAGTACACAACAATTATGGCCAAGTATCCCATCATGCCTTGGTTATAGTTAGCCAGAAATCTACATTTCTACAACATCCAGGAACTGTTTCATCCCCGAGTCCCCGCTGGGTGGTTTCAAGGTGTACAGCCTCCGGTAGAAGGCCTTGAATGCTTCATTGACCTGTATTGGTTCGGCTACCAGTCGGCTACTAGTCGGCTACTAGTCCACCTTTGCTATCCTTCACCTGCGCTATCTCGCTCGTGGCTGCCTGCTTTCTCAGCTGGTGAGCCAGCAGGCGGCTGGCTTTTTCTCCATGTTTATAGAAGGTGCCATCACTAGTAGAGTCGGTGCACTGCTTTCCTGGTGGATAGCAGCTTTACGTCAATTTGTAGCTTTTTCCTCTTTGCCAGAAGCTCTACGGTCGGGCCTCGGAGATCAGTTTCCTGTCTAGCCAGCCTGCTCTCGATGGCGAGTTCTGGATTTCGCCCAGATATAGCGAGCATATTATTAGCCCTAATTAGCATGAATTTACATATCATTTTTGAAGTCGAATGTAATAGCCTCTCGGGAATTAATTGGCTCCCCAGCGAGAAATCACGCAGGTATTGAAGCAATGGCTACCAAAGGGAACTGAGGAAGTAAGTAGCTATTTCCATTTTTGGGCATGCAGCTCAAGGACACTGGAGCTGCTGGCCCAGTCTTCGGTGGGGGGGGGGGGGGGGGGGGGGGGGGGGGGTTGTTGAGGGGCTTTTTGGCTGTGAGGCCTTCAAGTCATCTTTAAATATTGTGGTGACCCATAACATGGAGCAACTGCTGCTGCCAAAAACTTTCAGAAAAAAGCCTTGTTCTTGGTTATATGTTGAGAGTCACTTTAACTCTCTTTTTTTATTCACTTATAGGATGTGGGCGTGGCTGGTTAGGCCAGCATTTATTGCCCATCCCTAGTTGCTCTTCAGAAGGTGGTGAGGAGTTGCCTTCCTGAAAGCTGTAGTCCGTGAGATGTAGGTACACACACTGTGCTGTTAGGGAGGGAACTCCAGGATGTTGCCGCAGTGACAGTGGAGGAACGGCGATATATTTCTAAGTCAGGGTGGTGAGTGACTTGAAGGGGAACCTCCAGATGGTGGGGTTCCCAGGTATCTGCTGCTCTTGTCCTTCCAGATGGTGGTGGTCGTGGATTTGGAAGGTGTCGTCTCAGGAACCTTGGTGAGTAACTGCAGTACATCTTGTAGATGGTACACACCGCTGCCACTGTTCGTTGGTGCTGGAGGGTTTGAATGTTTGTGGAAGGGGGAGTAATCAAGCAGGCTTCTTTATCCTGGATGGCGTTGAGCTTCTTGAGTGTTGTTGGAGCTGCACTCATCCAGGCAAGTGGAGAGTATTCCTTTACACTCCTGACTTGTGCCTTGTAGATGGTGGATAGGCTTTGGGGGGGTTAGGATGTGAGTTACTCACTGATGATGGAGAGTAGACTGATAGGATGGTAATTGGCTGGGTTGGATTTGTCTTGTTTCTTGTGTACAGGACCTCCCTGGGCAACGTTCCACATTACCGGGTAGATGCCAGTGTTCTAGCTGTACTGGAACAGCTTGGCTAGGGTTGCGGCAGGTTCTGGAGCACAAGTTTTCAGTCCTATTGCCCGGATATTGTCAGGGCCCATAGCCTTTGCAGTATCCAGTGCCTCAGCCGTTTCTTGATATCATGTGGAGTGAATCGTATTGGCTGAAGACTGACATCTGTGATGCTGGGGACCTCCAGATGAGGCCAAGATGGATCAATTCTCGGCATTTCTGGCTGAAGATTGTTGCGAATGCCTCAGCCTTGTCTTTTGCACATATGTGCTGGACTCCTCCATCATTGAGGATGGGGATATTTGTAGAGCCTCCTCCTCCGATGAGTTGTTTAATTGTCCACCACCATTCACAGCTGGATGTGGCAGGACTACAGTGCTTAGATCTGATGCGATCATTGTGGAATTGCTTAGCTCTGCCAATACCTGCTGTTTATACTGTTTAGCACACAAGTAGTCCTGTGTTGTAGCTTCACCAGGTCGACACCTCATTTTTCGGTATGCCTGATGTTGCTCCTGGTATGCTCTCCTGCGCTATTCATTGAACCAGGGTTGATCCCCTGGCATGGTGGTAATGGTGGAGTTGGGGATATGCCGGACCATGAGCTTGCAGATTGTGGTTGAATACAATTCTGCTGCTGATGGTGGCCCACAGTGCCTCATGGAAGCCCAGTCTTGAGTTGCTAGATCTGTTCGAAGTCTATCCCATTTAGCATGGTGGTAGTGCCACACAACACAATGGAGGCTATCCTCAATGTGAAGATGGGACTTTGCCTCCACAAGGACTGTGCGATGGTCACTTCTACCGATACTGTCATGGACAGATGCATCTGCAGCAGACAGATTGGTGAGGAAGAGGTCAAGTATATTTTCCCTATGTTTTTCCCTCTTGTAGGCTCCCTCACCATCTGCTGCAGTCCCAGTCTAGATCGGTCTGTGGTGGTATTGCTGAGCCAGTCCCCTGTCCTTGCGACCCTCAGTGCCTCCTCCAAATTGTGTTCAACATGAAGGAGTACTGATTCAGCTGCTGATGGTGGCTGGTATGTGGTAATCAGTAGGAGGTTTCCTTGCCCATATTTAACCAGACGCCATAAGACTTCATGGGGTCCAGAGTCGATTTTGAGGACTCCCTCCCGACTGTATACTACTGTACCGCCACCTCTGCTGGAATGATGATAATGGTGTCTGGGACATTGTATGTATGATTCTTTGATTATAACAATGTCAGGCTCTTGTTAATTAGTCTGTGAGACAGCTCTCCCAACTTTGGCACAAGCCTACAGATGTTCGGGCTGGTTTAGCACAGGGCTAAATCGCTGGCTTTGAAAGCAGACCAAGGCAGGCCAGCAGCACGGTTCAATTCCCATACCAGCCTCCCCGAACAGGTGCCGGAATGTGGTGACTATGGGCTTTTCACAGTAACTTCATTTGAAGCCTACTTGTGACAATAAGCGATTTTCATCTCATTTTATTTCATGTTAGTAACGAGGGCTTTTCAGGGTCGGCAGGGCTGAGTTTGCGTTGTCGTTTCCGGTGCCTGGTTCGATGCCTGGTGATCCGTCCAATTTCATTCCTTTTTTTGTGTTTTTGTAGCAGCGGTTGAATACTTGGCTAAGGGTGCAGCAAGTGTCTTGCTAGGTCATTTAAGAGGACATTTAAGACTTAACCCACAATGCTGTGGGTCTGGAGACACATGTAGGCCAGACCAGGTACGGATGGCAGATTTCCTTCCCTAAAGGGCATTAGTAAACCAGATGGGTTTTTACAACAATCGACAATGGTTTCATGGTCATCATTAGACTTTTTAGTTTCAGATATTGTATTGAGTTTTAATTCCATCGCCTGCAATGGTGGGATTAGAACCTGGGTCCCCAGATCACTAACCTGGATCTCTGGATTACTAGTCCAGCGACAATACCATTATGCCACCGTTTCCCTTTGGCTGTGAGCAGCCTATATTTCACAGCTGACGGGTATTGCGAATAAGGAATTGGCCTTGCTAGTTGTGAAAACACTTCACAGCTGCAGGTTGTGTTTGCTGCTGCAAATGCCTGGAGGCTGCTGTTGCTATTTCCTTACTCTTCTGTAGCCAGAAACAAGGACAGTTTTTCCTAAGATACCTGGGTCCTGGAACACCAGGCTCAGGAGGACATGAGAGTCCAGACATCAATCCGGGTTGGAGCAAGAGACACTGCGGGACCAGGTGCACGACATTGATCCATTTGGGCCACCTGATGACGCCGTTGAAGAAATGCTTTCGCAGATTGCTCATGTTTTTGCTGGTATGGTGAGTGCTGCGTGTAACTGGCATGACACTGCAGGTTAAACATGCTGTAAATCAAGGATGCTGAACTGCACCTTGAGCGGCAGTGGAATATGTGGATACCAGGATTTCGTTCCGGTGATGTTGAGCCATGTGGGAGGGTCTGCACAGCTGCGGCTCCTGGATGGAGAATGGCACTGATACATGGAACAATAATAATAATAATCGTTGTTTCACAAGGAGGCTTATATTAACACTGCAATGAGGTTACTGTGAAAAGTCCCTAGTCGCCACATTTTGGCACCTGTTCGAGTACACAGGGAGAACGTGCAGAATCGCACAGATAGTGACCCAAGCCATAAATCGAATTTGGGATTCTGGTGCTGTGAAGCAATAGTGCCATTTGGGTCCAGAGGACCCAATAACATATTGAAGGATAGATGATTTCTACGGAGAAGTTCGAGACATGATAACGCAGTCTAAGGCTTATCTTCCATGTCTGTTGACGCTGCCAGGGGTGATATCGTGTGTTTGTTTCTTGATTTTTGAAAGTAGCTGAAACAGCTTTGAGTTGGTACCAATATGAAACAGTGACATATCCTGTAGTTTAATGGTTAATGTGATATGTGGACTGTTATGTCATTGATTTTCAAATTTTTCTTACTGTTGACCGTTTAATAAACAAAATATTCTCAAGTGGCATCTCGTGGGTACACGTGCCATGTCTCAGACATTGATTATTGCATTGCATTTCAATCAAACTTTGAAGTCTGAACAGTTTGTCTGACCTCTAGAAGCATGAGGACCATAGAGGCAGCAACCAACAATCAAACACTCAAAAGCTACACGTTGGCACTGGGGATTACCTCGCGACCAAAGTGCGAGTGTGTGGATCAGCCTGAGCACAGCCTCCCTAGTTTCCGGCAGGGGTCTCAGGTATAGCGACTCCTGATGTGGCTGGGGTGAGTTTGTAGAACGTGTTTCTGCAGCACAACCCGCTCTTTGGATGGCACTCTGAGAGAAGGCGAGACTTGTAAGGGTGGGAGAGGGTCAGGGGTAAGAGGGTACTGGGGTGGAAGCCCTAACCGATTGTCGGTCTCCTTCTCCAATTCCTTAAGATATAACAATATGGCTGCTGTTGTCAGTCCTGCAGAGGCAGCCCTTGGGTTACTGGTGGCAGCCCAGGCAGCCAGGCACCGGAGAAGGCAGTAGCGATGACTCAGAGAGGTGGCAGACCAGGAGGGATGGCAGACGAGCCCAGGGAGGAGCCGGTGGATAGAGGACAGGTGGCGGCAAGGGTCTGGCATACCCAGAGGACCAGGGAGGCCCTCATCCTCACATGATTCTCATAGGAGGAGGCTTTATCCAGTGACTCACTGCATTCCCCTCCTCCCCCCGCAAACTATCTTGTTCCACCTTCTCACTGTCTGTGTAACATCACCCCAGGGTGATGGGCCAGTGTCGGCACGGTCAGCGGGTCAATATGCAAAGCAGGTGAGTGATGATCACTTGCTTTGCGCTAAGCTCTGGTTCTCCTCAGTTTCTACCAAGTCTGACTTCTGTCTTTCTGCTGACAGTGTGCTCACACCCATCCTCTGAACGGGGTCTGCATCGGGGGCATTTGATCTTGGACCACTGTGCCCAGGGGTGGGGGGAGCAGAGAGTAACAAAGGGTGTGTGTTTAAGGAGACTCACTGCGAGGATTAATGTGATAGAAGCTTCACGTGTATCAGGAGTAGCATGTTTTAATAGTGAAAATTGGACATTTCCATTTCTCCTGGCTACACATAGTGACACCCCCACCAGTGCCCCTGAGTGCTCCTCTTCTTGATATTACGTGGTCTACTGCTATGCCTATGTGTGTCCCCGGGATGCACATCAGAGCTGGAGGCAGCCTGCTGCTTCTGCGCCCATTGGCCTTTGATGCTGTTGGAAGACGTCCTCTGGAGGGCCTGAAGCCGGAGGACCCTGGCCGACTTACAAGCGTCACTGACTTCACCATGCCATCCTGTTCTGCCCGCTGCCATTGAGATGTGGCGGTGTCAGGAGAGGGGAATTTGGATGAACTGAGTCCGTCGTCGTCTCTTTGGTGGCAGGCCTTGTGTTGGCCTCCAGTGCTGCTTCCTCCCTGACGGTGCTCGTAGGGCCCTGGGGGTCTCCTTGGGATGGCGGGGCAGCTGGACTGAGCACCAGAGACCTCTGTGTCATCTGGCTCCACCAGTCCTGGCACCTCCCTGTTGTCTGCACCATGGTGTCGAAGCCTCAGTGATGCTCTACCCAGTCACTAGCCCACTCTCTGAAATGCCTCGGCAATGTCTACCAGTGCCTGGAACATGTCCCTAGGCAACTGGCGCATGGTTTGGAGTGCCTTGGCAATTTCCACTTGCATATGGGACATGATTTGCAGTTGGGGACCAAGTGTAATGTGTCTTAAGTTTGCAGATGACAATAAGATGAGTGGTAAAGCAAAAAGTGCAGAGGATACCGGAAGTTTGCAGAGGGATTTAGATAGGTTAAGTGAATGGGCTAGGGTCTGGCAGATGGAATACCATGTTGACAAATGTGAGGTTATCCATTTTGGTAGGAATAATAGCAAAAGGGATTGTTATTTAAATGATAAAATATTAAAACATACCGCTGTGCAGAGAGACCTGGGTGTGCTAGTGCATGAGTCGTAAAAAGTTGGTTTACAGATGCAACAGGTGATTAAGAAGGCAAATGGAGTTTTGTCCTTCATTGCTAGAGGGATGGAGTTTAAGACTAGGGAGGTTATGCTGCAATCGTATAAGGTGTTAGTGAGGTCGCACCTGGAGTATTGTGTTCAGTATTGGTCTCCTTACCTGAGAAAGGACGTTCTGGCGCTGGAGGGTGTGCAGAGGAGATTCACTAGGTTAATCGCTGAGCTGAAGGGGTTGGAATACGAGGAGAGGCTGAGTAGACTGGGACTGTACTCGTTGGAATTTAGAAGGATGCGGGGGGGGGAGATCTTATAGAAACATATAAAATTATGAAGGGAATAGATAGAATAGATGCGGGCAGGTTGTTTCCACTGGCAGGTGAAAGCAGAACTAGGGGGCATAACCTCAAAATAAGGGGAAGTAGATTTAGGACTGAGCTTAGGAGGAACTTCTTCACCCAAAGTGTTGTGAATCTATGGAATTCCTTGCCCAGTGAAGCAGTTGAGGCTCCTTCATTAAATGTTTTTAAGATAAAGACAGATAGTTTTTTGAAGAATAAAGGGATTAAGGGTTATGGTGTTCGGGCTGGAAAGTGGAGCTGAGTCCACAAAAGATCAGCCATGATCTCATTGAATGGAGGAGCAGGCTCGAGGGGCCAGATGGCCTACTCCTGCTCCTAGTTCTTATGTTCTTATATCCCTCAGCAACTGGGACATGATGTCGAGGCCCACAGCCATGGCCGTCACGGACTGAGCCATGCCTTGGACATCACCACTCATGACGCTGACCACATGCTGCAGGATTTCCACTGTGGTCGCCACTCCAGCAGTGTTGGCCTCGGTGCCATGCATTGTCAGTATCATCTCCTGTGCCCATAGCCTCCAATCGGTTGTGCATTCCACTGGAATGTCGCTGACATCCGCTCCTGAATCTCACGGCTATGTCCCATCATCTGCATCAGCTCTGGGATAACCTTGTCCAGAGGCTCGCCATCTAACTGGGACTCAACTGAGTCCTGGTATCCAACAGACTTCTGACTGTTGACACTCTTGGATGTTTCTGCCTCCACCTATTGTGCATCAGCAACTGTGTGGTGATCACCAGATTGTGCCCCAGAAGCCTGTCCACTAATGTTGCCCACCGAGGTGTGTGTCTCTGCGCTGGTGGAAGGTGGGGATAATAGCTGTGAAGCCTTGATGGTAGTGGTCTCCTTGGAGCTCTGCACTGAGGTGGTCTCTTGTGTGACGGGGTGAGATGACTCCAGATGGCCTGGTCCCATCAGATGGAGATCCTGTGAGAGAATGGACATGTGGTCAGTGGGAGGGAAGGATCATATTGTCTGGCATGAACAACTCACTTGAGACAGGTCTTTTGGGCGAAGGGGAAATGGATCCTAACCTCTGCGGCGCAGGCCAAACCCCCCCCCCCCCCTCCCCCGCTATCTTAGCCCTTTCCCACTTCGTATAGGCTATCTTCTCCTATGGGGACAAAGAGAGGACTCTAAGTCACACGCTTGATGGATCAGGGGAACCTATAGCTGGTGATGTGTGGGCACCACACCTGGACATGAAAGGGTTGGGCTGGTGGGTGCCAGGGGGCACTGAGGAACAGGCACAAAGATTGGGCATGAGGTGTCAGCCAGTGATTTGTGGGGGAGGGGGTGGGGAGGTTGGGAATTTTAGGGGTGGCAAGTGGAACTGATGCCAAGAGAGAAGTGGTAACATATCCTTGCAGCTCAGTGGAGGTCATTAGTCTTCTTCCAACAATGGATGCTGGTCCTACTGGTCATGCTGCCTGCACTGACAGCTGCTGCCACTGCTTCCCAGGTGGTATTGGTGGCCCTGCTGCTGGCCCAACGACCCCCTTGGTGGAACAGGATGCCACGTCTCATTCATAGCGCGAGATGCCTGTCCAGGTCGACATCCCCAAAGTGAGGAGCAGGTCTGTGCGCTGCCATGTTTCTGTTGACTGGGAATGAGTGGTGAGGGTGTGTTTCAAAACAACTGCCCCTTTTTAGTGGCAAGACACTGAGGTGTGAGTCTGGTGAATCAGACGGCAAGATGTCCAATAACAACGAGATGCTCATGGGGACTCATTATCAGCACTAAGTGCTGTGAAATACAGGCTGCGATCTCGCTGTCGAGAAACACACCGCCAATCGCGCCAAAATTGACACTTAGAAATGTTTCTATTAATTCACGCCCACAATGACAAACAGTCATAATTTCCTTGGATGAATAAATTAAGTTGGCTATCTTCAAATCTAATTAACTCTTTTTTGAAACAAATTTAGAGTGCCCAATTGTTTTTTTTTCCAATTAAGGTGCCAATTCACCTACCCTGCACATCTTTGGGTTGTAGGGGTGAGACCCATGCAGATACGTGGCGAATGTAAATCTAATTATCTCATAATCTTATATTGAAAAATCATCAAGATGTAGGACAGTGAGAATAAAGAAATATTGTGAAACTCGCGTAGCTTGGTGCTATATGTTTTGACGTCTTTCCCTTACCACATGTTGTTCATTGCGGGGTAAATGAAAACTGATCTAGAACAAAAAACTTAACACAGTTATTCAGATAATCCAACATCTTTAGTATTATTTCTTCTCTAAAGATAATATAACTTTAAATTAAATTGCTCAAATTTGCTTGCCTCTGTATAATGTCAATAATTGCAACTTATATCTATATTGGTATAAGTTGATCCTGAGATGAGCCTCCAATCACATATCCATGCCACCACCGATACTGCCTATTTTGACCTCTGTAATATCACCCAATTTTATGCAACTTCAACTCAACAGCTGCTGAAACCCTCAGCCATGTCTTTTTAACCTTGAGATTTCACTATTTTAATACACTCTTGGCTAGCCTCCCACATTCTGCTGTCGGCAAACTTGAGATATCCCAAAATTCTGCCACTGTCTTCAGTCACACTAAATTTTTTTCACCCTCAGCCTTGTGCTCACTGACCTACACTGGCTGCTGGATAAAACAACACCTCAATTTTAAAATGTCATCCTTGTTTTCTATGTCTCCTTGCCCTTCCCTGACTCTAATCTTCTCCATCCCTTCAAGATACCTACATTCTTCCGATTCTGGCCTCCTGGCCATCCCTAATTTTAATTGCCACGCTAATGGTGGCCGTGTCTTCTATTGCCAAGGTCCTAAGCTCTGGAATTCCCACTCTAAACTTGTCCATCTCTCTTTCTTGCTTTTCTTCTTGAGTAACTCCATAAAATGTACCTCTTTGACCAAGCTTTTGGTCATATATGCTGCTATCAAAATGTGTTTGATAACAAACCTGTGAAGTGCTTTGTGTTGTTTTACGATGTAAAAGCACTTTATAAATGCAAGTTGTTTGGCGGTGGTGGTGGAGCCATAATACTACAAGCCATCAACTATCACAAAAATGGTTCACACCTGAGACTACTGGGGAGCAATGCCATGAGAGATTTGCTAATTTTGTCATGTTGTATTTTTTTTCAGTGAGTGATTGCCTGATAATTCATTAATGCTGCAGCTGCTAATGCTGTCAGATCAAGATGTTCTGGTATGAAATACATCTAATTAGTTTGCTAAAATCTATTGGAATGTTTTTTAAAAATATATTTTTATTCTCCTTTTTCACATTTTCTCCCACATTTACACCCATCAACCATAAACAATAATCAGCAAGATATGTCAATCCCCATAATAACAACAATCTCATCCGCCCACCAACCCCCAAACCTCAGCCCACATGTTTACATAAACAAATGACAAAAAGGAATCAGGGATTACCCATAGTCACCCTTAATCTACACAGCCCCCCCCAACTAATGTTCGATGTTATCCAGTTCTTGAAAGTGCATAATAAATAGTGCCCATGACTTGTAGAACCCCTCCGAGCTTCCCCTCAGTTCGAACTTAACCTTCTCAAGGGTCAAGTATTCCAACAGGTCCCCCCGCCACGCCAGGGCACTGGGTGGAGAGGCTGCTCTCCATCACAGCAGGATCCGCCTTCGGGCGATCAACGAGCCGAAGGCTATGATATCTGCCTCCGCTCCAGTTTCCAACCCTGGCTGGTCCGACACCCCGAATATGGCCTCCTGGGGACCCGGGTCCAGTTTCACACGCACCACCTTTGAAATTACCCAAAACACCTCCTTCCAGTACTCCCCTAGCTTTGGACAGGACCAAAACATATGAACGTGATTTGCAGCCAGCCCCTCCCCCCCCCCCCCCCCCCCCCCCCCCCCCCCCCCCCCGCAACGCTCACACACATCCTCTACACCTTCAAAAAATCGGCTCATCCTCGTCCTCGTGAGGTGCGCTCTATATACCACCTTCAGCAGTATCAGCCCCAACCTCGCACATGAGGTGGAGGCATTCACTCTCCGGAGCACCTCACACCAGACCCCCTCCTCTATAACCTCTCCCAGCTCTTCCGCCCAGTTTGCTTTGATCCCTTCCAGTGGTGCCTTATCCTCTTCCAGAATAGCTCCGTACCCCGCTGACACTGCCCCCTTCTCCAGTCCCCTTGTCGTCAACACCTCCTCCAGCAATGTGGAGGCCGGTTCCTCTGGGAAGCTCTGTATCTCCTTCCTGGCAAAATCCCGAACCTGCATGTACCTAAACCCTTCTCCCTGCTCTAGCCCATACTTCGCTTCCAGCTCCCTCAATCCTGCAAACCGACCCCGAAGAAACAAATCTTTTAGTGTCTTAATCCCCTTCTCTTCCCATTTCCGAAAACTTGCATCCCACCTCCCTGGCTCAAATCTGTGGTTCCCCCGAATCGGCATTTCCCTTGACCCTAAACCCAACCCGAAGTGTTGGCGAATCTGCCTCCAGATTTTCAATGAAGCTATTATTACCGGACTCCCTGAATATTTCCCCGGAGCTATCGGGAGCGGCGCTGTTGCAAGTGCCTTCAGCCCCGACCCCCTGCACAAACTCGCCTCCATTCTGACCCACTGAGAATCCACCCCTCTGACCCAGCTCCGCACTTTCTCCATATTCACCGCCCAGTAGTAGTATAACAAGTTCGGGAGACCCAAACCCCCTGCCTGCCTTCCCCTGTGTAGCAGCACCTTTCTCACTCTGGCCACCTTCCCTCCCCATATGAATGAGGTAATCCTTCCCTCAATCTCCCTGAAAAAAGTCTTTGGCAGGAAAACCAGTAGGCATTGAAAAATAAACAGGAATCGCGGCAACACATTCATTTTAACCGCCTGTACCCGACCTGCCAGTGACAGAGGAAGGCCATCCCACCTTGCCAGATCGGCTTTCACTCTCCCCACCAAACTAGTGATGTTGTACCTACGAAGCCTCCCCCACTCCCGGGCAACCTGCACCCCCAGATACCTAAAATGAGTCCCTGCTCTACGGAATGGCAGCCCCCCCACCCCTGCCCCCACCTCCGGCCGAGACACCACAAAGTACTCACTCTTGTCCAGGTTCAACTTGTACCCCGAGAAAGACCCAAATACCCGCAGTAGCTCCAATATTCCTCCTATCGACGCACTCGGCTCCGACACATACAGCAGCAAGTCGTCGGCATATAAGGACACCCTATGCTCTATTCCCCTCCCCCCGCACTATTCCTTTCCATGCTCCCGAACTTCTCAATGCGATGGCCAACGGCTCAATCGCAAGTGCAAACAGCAGGGGGGACATAGGTCATCCCTGTCTAGTCCCACGGTGGAGAGAGAAATATCTCGAACTGATATTATTTGTGCGGACACTCGCCTTCGGTTCCTTATATAATAGCTTTACCCAGTTCACAAACCTTGGTCCAATCCCAAACTGCTCCAGCACGACCATCAGGTACCCCCATTCTACCCGATCAAACGCCTTCTCGGCGTCCAATGCCACAACTACCTCTGTTTCCTTTCTTTCCGCCGGTGCCATAACAACGTTCAAAACCCTCCTAATGTTCGAAAACAGCTGCCTCCCTTTCACGAACCCCGTCTGATCCTCCCCTATTACCTTCGGAAGGCACTCCTCCAGCCTACTCGCCAGTACCTTCGCCAACACTTTGACGTCCAAATTCAGAAGTGATATGGGCCGATACGACCCACACTCCGTTGGATCCTTATCTTTTTTTAGTAACAAGGAAATCGATGCCTGCCCCAAGGTTTGCAGCGACACCCCCTTCCCTATCGCCTCCTCAAACATCCCCACCATCAGGGGTGCCAACCTATACTTAAATTTTTTATAATATTCCACCGGAAACCCATCCGGCCCTGCCACCTTCCCCGACTGCATCCTCCCAATCGCATCCTTTATCTCCTGCTCCACTATTGCTCCATCTAATGTAGCCCTGTCCCCCTCCCCTTGCCTCGGGTACTCCAACCCATCGAGAAATTCCTGCATCTCACGGTCTCCTCCGAGTGGCTCTGACTTGTACAACCTCTCATAAAACTCCTCAAAAACCTTGTTAATCAGCACTGGGGCCACCACCAACTTCCCTGCCCTATCCTTCACCTGAAGAATTTCCCTTGCCGCTGCCTCCCTCCGGAGCTGACCTGCTAACACCCTGCCTTATCTCCATGTTCATAAACTGCACCCCTTGCTCGTCTCAGTTGGCGCACCGCCTTCCTGGTGGACAGTCAGTCGAAGCTCGCCTGTAGTTCCTTCCTCTTTTCCAGCTTTGCCGGGTCCCCATCCTCTGCATACCTCCTATCTACCTCCAACATCTCATCTATTACCCTCTGCCGCTCCAACCTCTCCTCCTTATCCACCCTAGCCTTAAACAAAATTACCTCACCTCTCACCACCGCCTTTAGAGCCTCCCAGACGACTGCCTTTGACACCTCACCCGTACAATTGAAACCTATATATTCCTTAATTACCTTTTCAGTTTTCTCACAGAATACTTCCCCAAAAGCCCCACATCCAGTTTCCACCCAGGTCTCTGCGCTGCCCCCTTCTCTAGCACCATATCCACCCAATGTGGAGCGTGATCTGACACTGCAATTGCAGAGTATTCCGACCCCTTGACTCCAGCCAGCAAAGCCTTCCCCACCACAAAAAAGTCAATCTATTGGAATGTTATTGTGGAATTTTATTTAGAATTTTCAGGAATATAAGAATCAGTTTTGCTGATGTGTTACACAAGTACTCTTGAATTGCTGTATGTCTATTTCTATAAGTGTTACAACTAAGCAACTTGTAAATATTTTGATAGCAAAATACTCCATAAATAAGGTGTAAAACATTTATCTGCCCTCCCAACTAGATTTTAGGTATGAAATAGACTTGAAGGCCATTTATAGAACATAGAAAATTACAGCGCAGTACAGGCCCTTTGGCCCTCGATGTTGCGCCGACCTGTGAAACCACTCTAAAGCCCATCTACACTATTCCCTTATCGTCCATATGTCTATCCAATGACCATTTGAATGCCCTTGGTGTTGGCAAGTCCACTACTGTTGCAGGCAGGGCATTCCACGCCTTACAACTCTCTGAGTAAAGAACCTACTTCTGACATCTGTCCTATATCTATCTCCCCTCAATTTAAAGCTATGTCCCCTTGTGCTAGACATCACCATCTGAGGAAGAAGGCTCTCACTGTCCACCCTATCCACTCCTCTGATCATCTTGTATGCCTCAATTAACTCGCCTCTTAACCTTCTTCTCTCTAATGAAAACAGCCTCAAGTCCTTCAGCTTTCCCTCATAAGATCTTCCCTCCATACCAGGCAACATTCTGGTAAATCGCCTCTGGACCCTTTCCAATGCTTCCACATCTTTCCTATAATGCGGCGACCAGAATTGAACGCAATACTCCAAATGCGGCCGCACCAGAGTTTTGCACAGCTGCAACATGACCTCATGGCTCCGAAACTCAATGCCTCTACCAATAAAAGCTAACACACCTCACGCCTTCTTAACAACCCTCTCAACCTGGGTGGCAACTTTCAGGGATATATCTACATGGACACCGAGATCTCTCTGCTCATCCACACTACCAAGAATCTTACCATTAGCCCAGTACTCTGTCTTCCTGTTATTCCATCCAAAATGAATCACCTCACACTTTTCTGCATTAAACTCCATTTGCCACCTCTCAGCCCAGCGCTGCAGCTTATCTATATCTCTCTGTAACTTGTAACATCCTTCCGCACTGTCCACAACTCCATCGACTTTAGTGTAATCTGCAAATTTACTCGCCCATCCTTCTACGCCCTCCTCCAGGTCATTTATAAAAGTGACAAACAGCAATGGCCCCAAAACAGATCCTTGTGATACACCACTAGTAACTGGATGTTCCAGTCTGAACATTTCCCATCAACCACCGCCCTTTGTCTTCTTCCAGCTAGGCAATTTCTGATCCAAACTGCTAAATCACCCTGAATCCCATGCCTCCGTATTTTCTGCAGTAGCCTACCGTGGGGAACGTTATCAAACACTTTACTGTAATCCATATACACCACATCAACTGCTTTACCCTCATCCACCTGTTTGGTCACCTTCTCAAAGAACTCAATAAGGTTTGTGAGGCACGACCTACCCTTCACAAAACCGTGTTGACTATCTCTAATCAAATTATTCCTTTCCAGATGATTATACATCCTATCTCTTATAATCCTTTCCAAGACTTTGCCCACAACAGAAGTAAGGCTCACTGGTCTATAGTTACCGGGGTTGTCTCTACTCCCCTTCTGGAATAAGGGGACAACATTTGCTTTCCTCCAGTCTTCTGGCACTATTCCTGTAGACAAAGATGACTTAAAAATCAAAGCCAAAGGCTCAGCAATCTCCTCCCTAGCTTCCCAGAGAATCCTAGGATAAATCCCATCCGGCCCAGGGGATTTATCTATTTTCACACTTTCCAGAATTGCTAACACCTCCTCCTTATGAACCTCAAGCACTTCTAGTCTAGTAGCCTGAATCTCAGTATTCTCCACGACAACATTGTCTTTTTCCTGTGTGAATACTGACGAAAAATATTCATTTAACACCTCCTATCTCCTCGGACTCCATGCACAACTTCCCACTACTGTCCTTGACTGGCCCGACTCTTACCCTAGTCATTCTTTTATTCCTGACATCTATAGAAAGCTTTCGGGTTATCCTTGATCCTACCTGCCAAAGACTTCTCATGTCCCCTCCTGGCTCTTCTTAGCTCTCTCTTTCGGTCCCTCCTAGCTAACTTGTAACTCTCGAGCGCCCTAACTGAACCTTCATGTCTCATCTTTACAGAAGCCTCCTTCTTCCTATTGACAAGTGTTTTGACTGCTTCAGTAAACCACGGTTCCCTCGCTCGACCACTTCCTCCCTGCCTGACAGGTACATACTTATCAAGGACACGCAGTAGCTGTTCCTTAAACAAGCTCCACATTTCCATTGTGCCCATCCCCTGCAGTTTTCCTCTCCATCCGATGCATCCTAGGTCTTGCCTCATCGCATCATAATTGCCTTTCCCCCAGATATAACTCTTGCCCTGCGGTATATACCTATCCTTTTCCATCACTAAAGTAAACGTAATCGAATTGTGGTCACTATCACCAAAGTGCTCACCTACCTCCAAATCTAACACCTGTCCTGGTTCATTACCCAATACCATATCCAATATGGCCTCGCCTCTCGTTGGCCTATCTACATACTGTGTCAGGAAACCCTCCTGCACATATTGGACAAAAACAGACCCATCTCCTTTCATTTCATTTTTCATTTCATCTAAAGTACTCGAACTATAGCGTTTCCAGTCAATATTTGGAAAGTTAAAGTCCCCCATAACAACTACCCTGCTGCTTTCGCTCCTATCCAGAATCATCTTTGCAATCCTTTCCTCTACATCTCTGGAACTTTTCGGAGGCCTATAGAAAACCCCTAACAGGGTGACCTCTCCTTTCCTGTTTCTAACCTCAGCCCATACTATCTCAGTAGATGAGTCCTCATCAAACATCCTTTCTGCCACCGTAATACTGTCCTTGACTAACAATGCCACCCCTCCCCCTCTTTTACCACCTTCCCGGAGCTTACTGAAATGTCTAAACCCCGGCACCAGTAACAACCATTTCTGTCCCTGCTCTATCCATGTCTCCGAAATGGCCACAACATCGAAGTCCCAGGTACCAACCCATGCCGCAAGTTCACCCACCTTATTCCAGATGCTCCTGGCATTGAAGAAGACACACTTTAAACCATCTTCCTGCCTACCGGTACACTCCTGCAACTTTGAAACCTTACTCATGACCTCACTACTCTCAACCTCCTGTAGACTGGAGCTACAATTCAGGTTCCCAATCTCCTGCTGAACTAGTTTAAACCTTCCCGAAGAGCATTAGCAAAATTCCCCCCCCAGGATATTGGTACCCCTCTGGTCCAGGTGTAGACCATCCCGTTTGTCCCACCGACCCCAGAATGAGCCCCAATTATCCCGAAATCTGAAACCCTCCCTCCTGCACCATCTCTATAGCCACGTATTCAACTCCTCTCTCTCCCTATTCCTCATCTCGCTAACACGTGGCACGGGTAACAACCCAGAGATCATAACTCTGTTTGTCCTAGATCTAAGTTTCCACCTTAGCTCCGTGAATTCCTGCCTTACATCCCTATCCCTTTTCCTACCTATGTCATTGGTACCTATGTGGACCACGACTTGGGGATGCTCCCCCTCCCCCTTAAGGATCCCGAAAACACGATCCGAGACATCACGGACCCTGGCACCTGGGAGGCAACACACCAACCGCGAGTCTCTCTCGTTCCCACAGAATCTATCTATCCCCCTAACTATGGAGTCTCCAATGACTAATGCTCTACTCCTCTCCCCCCTTCCCTTCTGAGCAACAGGGACAGACTCTGTGCCAGAGACCTGTACCCCATGGCCTACCCCTGGTAATCCCCCCCCCCCCAACAGTATCCAAAGCGGTATACTTGTTACTAGGGGAACGACCACAGGGGATCCCTGTACTGACTGCTTCCTTCCAGCCGCTCTCACCGTCACCCATCTATCTTTATTCTTCAGAGTAACTACATCCCTGAAGCTTCTATCTGTAACCACCTCTGCCTCCCGAATGATCCGAAGTTCATCCAGCTCCAGCTCCAGTCCCCTAACACGGTTTCTGAGGAGCTGGAGATGGGTGCACTTACCACAGATGAAATCAGCAGGGACACTGACGGCATCCCTCACCTCAAACATTCTGCAGGAGGAACATTTCACTGCCTTCCTTGCCATCCCCTCTAGATAAAAAAAAGAAAGAAAGAGCTTACCTGTTATTCACTCTATCCCTTAGGTTAAAGGAGGTAGAAGGGTGGGGGACTCTACAAGTGTAGTGTCTAGGGTTTAGAAACTGCCCAACTTAAATACAGGTAAAAATAAAACACTTAAGCAGCAACCACTGCGCCCCACACGGAAACAGCAATCAGCTGTTATGTGCCTGCGCAAACAATTTAAATCTTTACTACTTATCCAGCAGTCACTCTGTCCTCAGTCCGACTGGATTCAGCTTGAAACTCCCTACAGTAAGTTTAAAAAAAAAAAAGTACTCCCCTTCTCAGCAAGGACTCATTCAGCAACCACTGCACCCTGCATGATAACACCTCAGGGAAAAGAAAAACTACTTACCAGTCATCAGTCAGTCACTTACCTGCAAGCTGTGATGTCACGGTTCAACTTGTGTCGTATGCGGAACGTTTGAGGACTCTGGGTCTGTACTAGTTGGAGTTTAGAAGGATGAGAGAGGATCTTATTGAAACTCACAAGATACTACGAGGCCTGGATAGAGTGAACGTGGAGAGGAGGTTTCCACTTGTAGGAAAAACTAGAACCAGAGAACATCATCTCAGACTAAAGGGACGATCCTTTTAAAGCAGAAATGAGGAGACATTTCTTCAGCCAGAGGGAGGTGAATCTGTGGAACTCTTTGCTGCAGAAAGCTGTGGAGGCCAAATCACTGAATGTCTTTCAGACAGAGATAGATAGGTTCTTGATTAATAAGGGGATCAGGAGTTCTGGGGAGAAGGCAGGAGAATCGGGATGAGAAAATATCAGCCATGATTGAATGGAGGAGCAGACTCAATGGGCCGAGTGGCCTAATTCTGCTCCTATGTCTTATGGTCTTATGTTTTTACAGATGAGGGTATCTGCTACTTGCCTTATATTCCAATTTGGGGAATTTTGAACTGAGCCTGTTAGCCCAAATATTTGATGAAAGATCACTGACCACAAACGTTAACCCAGTTCTCCTCTCCCTGCAAATGTTACCTGACTTGTTGAATATTTCTGGTATTTTACTTCAGATTTCAAGTATCCACAGTATTTGGCTTTTGTTGTCGCTCGAAGAATCTCAAAATTATTACAGCAAAGGAGGAGTCTCGCCATAGGATCAGTTTATTTAGTGCCACTCCCTACTTTCTCTCTGTAGCACTGGATATTTTTTCTTTTCAGTTAACAACCAATTCCCTTTTAAATGTCTTGATTAACCTGCCTCCATCGCACTTTTAAGCAGTGCATTCCAGATCCTGAACACACCCTGCATGAAGTTTTTCTTCCTATTTCCTATTTCATTTTGACTTAGATTTATTGTCACATGTACTGAGATACAGTGAAAGGTATTGTTCTGCGTACAATCCAGGCAGATCGTTCCATACATGAAAAGCATAGGACATATGATAAATACACAATGTAAATGCATAGACTTAGACATCAGATGAAGCATATGGAGTGTAGTGCTACTCAGTCGAGAAGTTGCGTTGAGATCAATTCAATCCATGGGAGGGTCATTCAGGAGTCTGGTAACAGTGGAGAAGATGATGTTTTTGAATCTGTTAGTGCGTGCTCTCAGACTTTTGTATCTCTTGCCCGATAGAAGAGGTTGGAAGAGAGAATAACCCAGGTGAGAGGGGTCTTTGAATATGCTGCCCGCTTTCCACAGACAGCGGGAGGTGTAGACAGAGTCAGTGGATGGGAGGTTGGTTTGTGTGATGGACTGGGCTGTGTTCATGACTCTCTGTAGTTTCTTACGGTCTTAGGCCGAGCAGTTGCCATACCAAATTGTGATGCAGCCAGATAGGATGTTTTCTATGGTGCATCTGTAAAAAATGGGAAGAGTTAATGTGGACATGCCGAATTTCTGTAGCTTCCTGAGGAAATATAGATGCTATTCGTCAGAGCATCAACATGGATTAACCAGGACAGATTATTGGTGATGTGCACACATAGCTGCCAACCATATCCACCTCGGCATCATTGATGTAGACAGGGGTGTGTACAATACTTCACTTCCAGAAGTCAAAGACCAGCTCCTTAGTTTTGCTGACATGAAGGGAGAGATTGTTGTCGTTATACTATTCCACTAGGTTCTCTATCACCCTATTGTGCTCTGACTCGTCGTTGTTTGAGATCCGACCCACTACGGTCGTGTCATCAACAAACATGTACGTGGAGTTGGAGCCACATTTTGCCACACAGTCGTGTGTATATAGGGAGTGTAGTAGGGGGCTACGTCCGCAGCCTTGCAGGGTCTCGGTGTTGACGACTATCGTGGAGGAGTTTGCCAGTTACCTGAAATCTCTTGTTCTTTGTTCTTCCACCAATGGGAACAGTTTTCACCCATCTTCTTTGCCCGGATCCCGCATGGTTTTGAATACTTTACCAAATCTCTCAACCTTCTCTTCTTCAAGGAAAACAGTCCCAACTTTCCCAATCTATCTCTGCAACTGAAGCTCCTCATCCCGAGAACGATTCTCGTGAATTTTCTCTGCACTTTCTTTCTAATACTTTCACATCTTTCCTAAATTGTGGCACCCAGAACCCATTTGAGGCTGAACCAGCAGTAAGTTTGACATAACTTCCTTGATTTTGTACTTTATGTCCTTATTAATAATGCCGAGGATATTGTATGTTTTATGAACTGCACTCTCAACTGTCGTGCCAACTTTTCAATCTTTTGTGCATATATACATCCAGGTCCCTCGGCTCCTGTTCCCCCATTAGAATTGTACCCTTTAGTTTACATTGCCTTTCCAGATTTTTCCGACCAAAATGAATCACTTCAACCTTCCCTGCATTAAATTTCATGTGCTCCATTTCCACCCATTGCACTAACTTGTTAATGTCCTTTTTATAGTTCTGCACTATTTTCCTCACAGTTCTAAATGCTTCCAAGTTTCATATAATCTGTAAATTTTGAAAGTGTGCCCTGTACACCAGAGTATAGGTCATTAATATATATCAGGAAGAGCAAGATTCCCCACACAAATTCATGGGGAACTCCACTACAAATCCTCCTCCAGTCCAAAAAAAAATTAATTTTGTCCCAAATTACAATTTCTAGAAGCTCCTCCACAACTGAGGTTAAACTGATTGGCCTGAATTACTGGGCTTATCTTTACACCCTTTCTTGCCTTGTAACATGGATAAATTGTAGTTCTCTCACACAATAATATTTTATTATTATTATTATTTTGGCTCCCTGACACAACCCTGAGTCCAAGGAAATTATGGCCAGTGGCTCCACAATCTCTCTTCTCACTTCCAACAATATTGTTGGATTCATCTCCTCCGCTCCTGGTGCCTTATCAACTCTAAGTACAGAAAGCCTACAAATATTGTTGTCTCTTGCATTTATTCCCTTGTCTTTGGTACTTGATGCAAGGAATGGGGCTACATTGGTACCTTTCTAACCTGCCTCGCACATCTCCTTTAATCTTTGCCCCACGGACCTTAAACCTATGACCTCTGGTGACTTGAGCCCTCCACCCTGGGAAATTCTACTTCTAAGCTACTTCTACAACTAACAGGCCTATACTTACTTAGCTTCGGACTGGCCCACCAGGTCAGGGGAACAAATGGCCTTTCGTTCGGGTTCTGAGTCTGCGGGATTCCAAGTTGGTACGGACTGGTAGCTAGGAGCGCCTATCTCGTAGCGAGCGTTGACTTAAGACTTACTGGATCTTGGCGGCAGCTGCACCGGTCACTGTCAAGGGTTGGTTCGTGTTACTGAGTGACCCGGTCAAGAAGAACGATTTGAACTTGTGGGCTTAACTTTATAGTCCCCAGGGGCTTCCTGCCTTTTGGGGGGGACCTTGTACCTGGTTCCAAGTGATTGGACTTCGTTCCAATCGCTTGGTTCGATTTCTCCAATACTGGAGCGGTTCCCTGATCGATGGGCGGTCTTGAGGTGTCCGTTAACCTCTTTTGTGTTGGCTCCTGCTGGCGCCGGGGAGTCTGGCTTGGCTTTGTTTATCCCAAATGTTTCGATTGTACCTGGGGATCGCTCATTAGTATGTAGATGTCTGCTACATTATTATGCAGATGGCTGCTTGTATCGATGCTGTCTGGGCTTTTGCAGAGTTTAATACACAGTAACTTGCACCGGCTAGTTTCTGCCTGTGTTGGCTGAATTTCCCTGCAGCCTTTGCTGCATTTTACGTCGGGAGTTGGCCAACCCAGGTGGCTACAAGGTTCTATACAACTGGAATGTTACTTGCCAGTTTTTATAATCGATGCCCTGTGCAATAAATGCAAGCATTCCATATGCTTTCTTGACTACCTTGCCGACTTGTGTTGCCATTTTCAAACATCTGTGCACCTGCACGCCCAGATCTCTCTGACTTTCGATATTACTAATAGATTTGCCATTTACGGTATATCTCCCCTCTATGTTAGACCTACCAAAATGCATTACCTCACATTTGCCTGGATTAAACTCCATTTGCCATTTCTCCCTCCAAGTCTCCAACCTATCTATGTCCTGCTGTATCCTCTGATAATCCTCAACACTGTCTGCCACTCCACCAACCTTGGTGTCATCCGCGAATTACTAATCAGACCAGTTACATTTCCCTCCAAATTGTTTATGTATACTACAAACAACAGAAGCCCCAGCAGAGATCCCTGTGGAACACCACTTGCCACAACCTTCCATTCAGAAAAACACCTATCTACTGCTACCCATTACCTTCTGTGACTGAACCAGTTCTGTATTCATCTTACCATCTCACCTCTAATCCCGTGGGGCTTCACCTTTTGTACCAGTCTGCCATGCGGCACCTTGTCAAAGGCTTTACTGAAGTCCACGTAAACAACATCCACCGCCCTTCCCACATCAATCATCTTTGTCACCATCAAAAAACTCAAGCTAGTGAGGCACGACCTTCCCTTCACAAAGCCATGCTGTCCATCGCTAATTAGTGCATTTGTTTCCAAGTAGGTATAATTCCCGTCCCTGAGAATTCTCTCCAATAATTTACCTACTACTGACGTGAGGCTCACTGGCCTATAGTTTCCTGGATTATCCCTGCTACCTTTCTGAAACAGCAGTCCCACATTAGTCCTCTGGGATCTCACCTGTAGCCAATGAGAATGCAGAGATGTCAGTCAAGGCCCCAGCAATTTCCTCCCTTGTCATGTGAGAGTACCTTTAAGACATGGATGTTTAAGCAATGTACCTTTAAGAAAACAGTGATGTCTGAGAGTGGGTGGAGCTGGGCTTTAGATCAGCCATTTTGGCAGATTTTAGTTTCAGTTTTGAAAAAGGGCTGGTGTGTGTCTGTATGTTTCCAGAGAGCTGCGGTTTTGCAGTTTGAAAAGAGCTTGGGAGTGTCTGTGTTTGCAGTGAGCTGGATCCCTGCCATGAAAGACTATCTCTGGATCATTTGGTTGATTTAAACTCATAATAGTAAAGCCTTTAACCTGATGTGATTTTGTTTAAAGGTGTTAAGTCTCTTGGAAGTTTGAAGGAACATTTTAAGGAATTATTTACTGTTGCAATATTTTCTGAGTTATCTTTGAAGTAAGGGGTGTTAAGAGATCCAATGTTTATTTAAGATGTTAAGTTGAGTTCATGGGATAAACAGTGTGTTGTGTTTAAAAACCCACGTGTCCATAACTGTAATCCCACACCTAGGGAACAAGTCATGTGCTCAAAAAGCAACAAATACATAAAAGGGAGAGGTTGAACTCCATGACACATTTTGGGGTTCTGAAAACCCCTCACCCATAACACCCTTGTTTCCCTCAGTATCCTGGGCTAAATCCCATCTGGCCCTATTAAGGCTTATCTATCTCAATATCTTTTAAACAACCCAATACCCCCTCCTTTTCAATGTCAACATGACCCTGACTGTCCACACACCCTACCCAAGAATCATCTTCCACAAGATCCTTTTCTTTGGTAAACACTGATGCAAAGTCCTCATTTAGTACCTCACCCAGTACCTCTGGCACAACACATAGATTCCCCCCACTGTCCTTAAGTTGTCCAATCCTTTCTCTGGCCACCCTCTTGCTTTTTACATATGAATAAAAAGCTTTGGAATTCACCTTAATCTGACTTGCCAAGGACTTTTCATGACCCACTCTTAGCCCTCCTAATTTCCCGTTTATGTTTAGGGGCAGCACGGTACCATTGTGGATAGCACAATTGCTTCACAGCTCCAGGGTCCCAGGTTCGATTCCGGCTTGGGTCACTGTCTGTGCGGAGTCTGCACATCCTCCCCGTGTGTGCGTGGGTTTCCTCCGGGTGCTCCGGTTTCCTCCCACAGTCCAAAGATGTGCAGGTTAGGTGGATTGGCCATGATAAATTGCCCTTAGTGTTCAAAATTGCCCTTGGTGCTGGGTGGGGTTACTGGGTTATGGGGATAGGGTGGAAGTGTGGGCTTGGGTAGGGTGCTCTTTCCAAGAGCCGGTGTAGACTCGATGGGCCGAATGGCCTCCTTCTGCACTGTAAATTCTATGATTCTATGTACCTTCCAACTTTCTTTGTAGTCCTCAAGGATTTCAACTGTCCCCACCTTTCTAGACCATACAAAAACCTCCTTTTTCTTTTTGACAAGGTTCACAATATCCCTCGTTATCCAAGGCTCCCTAAACTTCCCATGCTTAGCCATCGCTCTCTCAGGAATGTGACTTTGCTGAATCCTAATCAACTGTCGCTTGAAAGAGTCCCACAGGTCAGATGTTGATTATCCTTCCAACAGCCACACCCAATCCAAATTCTTCAATTCCTGTTTAATGTTATCATAATTTGCCTTTCCCCAGTTTAGCACCTTAATGCGAGGGTTACCCTCACCCCTATCAAAAAGTACCCTAAAATATACGGAATTGTGGTCACTATTCCCAAAATGTTCCCCTACTGAAACCTCAACCACCTGTCCAGGCTCATTCCCCAATGCCAGGTCCAGTACTGCCCCTTCCCTAGTTGGACTGTATACATATCACATCAAGAAACCTTCCTGGATACACCTTGCAAACTCTGCCCCATCCAAGCCCTGAGCATTAAGTGTGTCCCAGTCAATATTGGGGAAATTAAAATCCCCAACTACAACAACTCTGGTACGTTTGCACCTGTGCAAAATCTCTCTTAACTATCTGCTCCTCTAACTCTTGCTGGCAGTTGGGGGGCCTGCAATAACATCCAACATTGCTGGGGGAAGGCGCATTTACTCGGCCATTGTAGATGGACTGGGCGCACAGAACGCTTATGAGGAAGCCGTAGATGAATGAACCGCCGAGGGAGATGGTGGTATGAATGCATCGGTTCTTTTGACAAGGAACAGATCTTGAGGTGGGCCAGGCAGACGAGGAGCTGCAAACGGGAAAATAACGAGTTGCGCATTTACCAGGACTTGGGTGCGGAACTGGCCAAAAGAAGGGCGCGCTTCAATAAAATTAAATCGGCCCTCTTAAGAAGGGGATGAAGTTTGGCATGGTGTATCGAGCTCATTTGTAGGTCACTTAGGAGGGCCAAGAACTTTATTTTGGATCACCAGATGAGACGATGAACTTTGTTAAGGACAGGGGACTGTCAGGTGATGGAGGACATTGAACTTGGGGACGCGTAATTCTGTACTTATGCTGCTAAATTTATTTTCTCTTTGGGTTCTGTGTGTATTGTTTTTGTACCAATTTTGGGGCTGTTGCTCAGTTTTGTATGCGGGTGAACTTTGTTCTTAATGGGGGATGGTGGGTGGAATTTTCTTCTTTGTGTTTGTTGGAGATTGTTATATTTTGCATATGTATGTTCGTGCGGGTGGGGGGGAAGGGAGATCAGTGAGGGGTAGGATGCTAGATGCCATGGGCGGGGGATACCAGGCTAGCTGGGCGGGCTAGCTCATGGAAGCTCAGTGGGGGGCGAGCAGGTGATACGTTTGTTGTGGGGGGGTTGGGATTGTTATTTTGTTATGGGGAAGGGGGAGGGAAGGAGGAATTGCTCTGCTGACAGGGGAGAGACTGGCACTTTGAGACAAATTGGAGGTCGATGATGGTGGACACCCAATTGCGGGCCTGAGGAGGCCCGGGACGCGGGATGGAGGCTGGCCTAAGAAGAGCGATGGTTGATCGGCAGGGAGGGCAGGGTGCCCCCAGCCAGGCTGATCACATAGATTATCATAGAATCATAGAATGTACAGTGCAGAAGGAGGCCATTCGGCCCATCGAGTCTGCACCGGCTCTTGGAAAGAGCACCCTACCCAAGGTCAACATCTCCACCCTATCCCCATAACCCAGTAACCCCACCCAACACGAAGAGCAATTTTGGATACTAAGGGCAATTTATCATGGCCAATCCACCTAACCCGCACATCTTTGGACTGTGGGAGGAAACCGGAGCACCCGGAGGAAACCCCCACACACACAGGGAGGATGTGCAGACTCCGCACAGACAGTGACCCAAGCTGGAATCGAACCTGGGACCCTGGAGCTGTGAAGCAATTGTGCTATCCACAATGCTACCGTGTTGCCCCTGATGGGACGTGGAGGGCTGAATGGGCCGGTCAAGAGGGCTGTGTGTTCGCGCATTTGAAAAGTTTGAAGGCAGACGTGGCAATGCAACAGGAGACGCACCTGAGGGTGGTGGATCAGACTAGGCTGAGGAAGGGGTGGGTCGGGCAGGTATTTCATTCGGGGCTAGACTCTAAAACTAGGGGAGGTTGCAATCTTGATCAATAAGCGGGTGTCATTAATTTATCCCTCCTCATTACAAAATACCAAATCGAGAGTAGCCTTCTCCCTGGTTGGTTTCCCAACATACTGTTCCAGGAAACAATCTCTAATGCATTCAATGAACTCTGTCTATAGGCTACCTTTGCCAATTTAATTCCTCCAGTCTATGTGCACATTAAAATCACCCACTATTATTGCCGTACCTTTCTTGCAAGCCCCCAGTTTTTCCTGGTTTATACTGTACCCCACTGTAGAACTACTGTTTGGGAGCCTATAGATTCATCCTAGGACTTCTTCCCTTTGTCATTTCTTATTTCTACCTAGACTGATTCAACATCTTGATCTTCAGTGCTTCATCCATTTTTCATTACAGCACTGCTCCCTTTCCTCACCAGCAGGGCTACGCCATGTCCTTTTTCTTTCACCCTATCTTTCCGAAATACTGCGTACCCTTGGATATTCAATTTCCAAACCTGGTCTCCCTGTAACCACGTTTCAGTAATTTCCACCATGTCATAACCTTTTGTTTCTATTTGTGCCATTAGCTCATTAAGTTTTCCTACAAATGCTTCTTGCATTTAGATACAAGGCTTTTAAATTTGTTTTAATGTTAGATTTCCCTCCTCTTCTATAATTCCTTGGTGCATAAAGACATTTACCTGTTCTGTCCCTCCCTTTTATTTCTGGTAACCTCTTTAATCTTATTGATCCTATTGCCAATTAGCTCATGGCTCAGGTAGTAATCGTGAGACTATTACCTTTTTGGTTATGCTTTTTAATTTAGCTCCTAGCTGTTCATACCTGCATTGCAGAACCTCTGTCCTTGTTCTACCTATGTCGTTGGTACCAACGTGGACCACGACAACTGGATCTTTACCCTCCCACTCCTCTGCAGTTCAGATGAGATATCCTGAACCCGAGCACCAGGTAGGCAACACAACCTTCAGAATTCTCGATCCTGGTCACAGTGAACAGGGTCAATGCCCCTAACTATACTATCGCCGAATATGACGACATTTCTTTTCTCTCCTCCCACTTGAATAGCTCCCTGTACCATAGTGCTGTGGTCAGTTTGCTCATCCTCCCTGCAGTTTCCATTTCTGTCCACACAGGGAGCAAGAATCTCAAACTTGTTGGACAGAGATGGCTAAGGCTCCTACAACCCTCCTGGATCCCTCTACCAAATTAAATTATTTTAGTTCCTAGTTTACAATTATAAATGCCATTTACTACTTATGGAATATGGTCATTTAAGTACCTACAAAATGAATACATCATAGAGCCATTCAGCTCAGCAGACTAAAAAATTACACCCTGAGATACAAAGTTTAAACGCAAGAGTAAAAAAAATCAGCCATGTGAAAGATTTATGATTTTAAAAATTATTTGGATTATCCCCAATTAATAAAAGTCAGGTTGTTCCCTCGTTATATATTCCTAGCTTCAGGCTGCATCACAGTGATTTAGTTCAGGAAAATAAAAGTGGATAGGTATCTTACTTTGGAATCTTTAAGATAGCTGCAGTTATTTAATGACTTTTCTCGTTAAATCCTATGCTGTTATTTGTTTATACCAGATCCAAAATATGATGAAGTCAAATCTGCTCGAACTCCAGTAACAAGGCAAATTTGTTTATTGTTTAGTTTTATTTTTAGGCTACGGATTTCCATTTTGTAGAAAATATGCAGCAGTACAAATAATATTATGAATTCATTAATAGTATTTAAGGTATATTTTGAGGGCATTTTTGTTAACTGTTCATCCCCCCTTCATTTTTCCTTTCTCCCTGTCCCCACCTCCTGGGAGTACTATGTAGGGGCTAGTTTAGCACAGTGGGCTAAATTGCTGGCTTGTAATACAGAACAATTCCAGCAGCGCGGGTTCAATTCCAGTACCAGCCTCCCTGAACATTCGCCAAAATGTGGTGACTAGGGGTTTTTCACAGTAACGTCATTGAAGCCTACTCGTGACAATAAGCGATTATTATTATAATTATTATTATTATTATTATTGTTATCAATTCATGCTGCATTACAGTTCTATTGGTGCTAGCAACCTCTCCAGCACTTCACCTCAGAAACCCTTATTCATTTAAGGTTATTGATGGTGAATGTATGCAGTCCACTCCACCATCGGCATTATTGTGACTGAGTCTGATTGTGTCTTCATCTGATGTTCATACATTTAAAAAAAATAATAATTTCGAGTACTGATGCACTATCAATTACGACGAGATGAGAGTAGAGAGTTATCGAGGCTTTATTAAGCAGAGATGTGTTGCCTCCTTTAGCTGCTACTAGACATGGTAGCAGCTTGGTGTGCACACACATTTATACTCTGCCTACTGGGCGGAACCAGCAGGCAGGGATCTACCCCCGTACCGGAATCTACCACCCCGTAGTACAGGTGCCTTACCATATTACCTCTAATACACATATTATACAAACAGTGGTGACTACCACAAGTACCCAATTCTTTTTTTCCAATTAAGGGGAAATTTAGCGTGGCCAATCTACCTACCCTGCTCATCTTTGGGTTGTGTGGGTGAAACCCATGCAAACACGGGGAGAATGTGCAAACTCCACACGGACAGTGACCCACGGCGGGGATTCAACCTGGGGCCTCGGCACCGTGACACAGCAGTGCTAACCACTGTGCCACCATGCCACCCTGATGTTCATACATACACACTTTCCAGGAGTGGTCAATTGGGTAAGAAACCCTGCCTGGCTTTTCCCATTCTAGTATAGGGTTACGGAGGCCAAATGCAGCATCTCAGTTACTGTCCTGACTGTGATAAACAGTACAAAGTGAGATTGTCCTGGTCTGAATGGCTTAATACAACATTGGGAAATGCATTGATTACAGAGACTTTTGCAGTAAATTGCTGATCAGTGGCAACTACGTTTATTGTTTGATTGCACATTTTACAGGCTCTTTGAGGGATGCATTCTTATGATAAAAACATTGCCCCAAATTATTCATATTTGCACTTATATTTGGTAAACAAAAATGCCTGCTATGGAAAATGTGATTACAGCTTGGTAGTCCAGATATTTCTGCTTTGGGATTTGTGGAGCCAAGAACTTCTGACTGGGCTGATTCATACTGGAGTTCCACTGGAGAAAAACACAAACATATAAATTATGTTCAGCTTCTGCATGCACTAAGTTCCCCCTGCACTCCTGGTGTGGGCCACATACAAATGATACAGCTAGCATGGGATCATGTTGCCTGTCCTTTACTATCCTTAATTGTGCTCCACTGTTTAAAAGCCCCAGTGGTGGGTATTACTCATAACTCCTCCAGACTCCCAAACCGCACCCCCAGGAATAAATCCCTCATTTCTGCCATCCCCTTACCCTCCGAACCTTTAAACCAATCATCCAATCTAGCCGGTTCAAACATGTGATTGTCCCTAATCAGGTCACCTTTGATCCTGCGCCTGCCTTAAAGTGCTACCATAATTGCCTCCATATTTTTTATGTGGTCACCACCACCAGATTCCCTGAAAATCTTTCTGGAGTAAATGGCAGCAGAGCCGTCACTAACACCTGCAGCCCTGTCCCCTTACACGACCTAGCCTCCATCCTCACCCGACTGCCTCCTGATCCCCACACCAGCCCAACAAATTCTGTGCATTTGTTGCCCAGAAATAGTACATCAGGTTTGGCAGTGCCAAACCCCCAGACTGCCCTCTGTAGGACCCTTTTCCAAATCTTCGCCACCTTACCCGCCATATAAACGACGAGATCAAACTTTCCACCGCCACAAAGAAAAAAACACCTTTGGTAGAAACACCAGCAGGCACTGGAATAAAAACAAAAACAGTGGCAAAAAATTAATATTCACTGATTGCATTCCTCAGCAAGAGACGGGGAGACTGTCCCACCTCTGTAAATCCATCTTAACCCTACTTGCTAAACTCGTAAAATTTTACTTCCGGACCAATGCACAATCCCAAGCCAACTGCACCCCTAAATATCTAAAATGAGAGCTCGTCAAACGAAATGGCAGCCGCACCCCAAGTTAACCCCCTTCCCCAGTGGAGTGACCGGAAACATTCTCTTTTTTCCACATTCAATTTGTGCCCCCAACCAGGCTGATCACATGGAAAGTGAGAGGATTGAATGGGCTGGTCAAGAGGGCTCGTGTATTCGTACACTTGAGGAGTTTAAAGGCGGACATGGCTCTTCGGGAGGAAACACACTTGAAGATTGGGGATCAGTCTAGGCTTTAGAAAGGGTGGGTGGGGCAGGTATTTTATTCTGGAATAGACTCAAAAACGAGGTGGGTAGCAATATTAATTAATAAATGGATAGCATTTGAAGTGGCGAATATAGTGGCAAATTTGGTGGGGAGGTATGTTATGGTGTGTTGGAAATTGGAAGGGATGCCGGTGGTACTGGTGAATATTTACGCTCCGAACTGGGATGATCTGGAGTTCATGAGGCGGGTGTTGGGGAAGATCCCTGATCTGGACTCGCATCGGCTCATAATGGGGGGGATTTTAACCCGGTTCTTTTTTATCCAAGGTTGGATCGGTCGAGTCCGAGGTCGGGGAGAGTGTCGATGGTAGCAAGAACAAAGAAATGTACAGCACAGGAACAGGCCCTTCGGCCCTCCAAGCCCGTGCCGAGCATGCTGCCCGACTAAACTACAATCTTCTACACTTCCTGGGTCCGTATCCCTCTATTCCCATCCTATTCATGTATTTGTCAAGATGCCCCTTAAATGTCACTATCGTCCCTGCTTCCACCACCTCCTCCGGTAGCGAGTTCCAGGCACCCACTACACTCTGCGTAAAAAATTTGCCTCGTACATCTACTCTAAACCTTGCCCCTCTCACCTTAAACCTATGCCCCCTCTGTAGCGCACAAAGACTCCATGAGACGAATAGAGTGAAGTCGATGAGGCTTTATTAAGCGTGTCTGTTCCCCCGCAGCTCGATAGTAAACTGGCCTGCGGGGGAAGACTCCGGCTTCTTATACTCTGCCTTCAGGGCGGAGCTTGAGGTCAACGGCCAACCAGGACCCGGGATCTGTCAGCCAATGACATTAGGGCTTCCAGTCCCACATGACCCCCAATACATACTACCACATTCACCCCTTGTCAAAAATGAACCCGGCGGGGTGATGCTTCGTATGGTGGTAAGGGTTTACAGGGCTGGTCCTGGGAGGATAAAACATTCACATGGCAATACAGTATTGGACAATTTCGTCCTGTTGCAACTATTTACAGAGGGTATAGGAAGAAAAGCAAAATGTTCTTGTGAACAGTCCATATTTGTTTTACATCGACGCCACGAGTCGGTCGGGCGGTCTGGTCGTCCGTGTCGATCGCCTCGGCCCCGGCGGTGGTGGTGGTGCTTGTACCAGTGTTGTCGCCTCCAGGAGACGTACGGTTTCAGCTGTCGGTGCAAAGGGGAGGGGGACCGATCCTCCTGGGAAGGGGGCGGTCGCGGGGTGCGGCGGTGGCAGGAAGGGGGGGGGTTGGTTTGATAGTGTCGGGGGGGTGTGCGTGTTGCCGGCGGGCGCCAGATCCCGCAGGGAGACCGTGTCCTGTCGGCCGTCGGGGTACTCCACGTAGGCGTACTGGGGGTTCGCATGGAGGAGGTGAACCCTTTCGACCAACGGGTCCGCCTTATGTGCCCGCACATGCTTTCGGAGCAGGATGGGTCCTGGGGCCGCCAGCCAGGTCGGCAGCGACGTTCCAGAGGAGGACCTCCTAGGGAAGACAAGGAGACGCTCATGCGGCGTTTGATTAGTGCTCGTACATAATAACGACCGGATGGAATGGAGAGCGTCCGGGAGGACCTCCTGCCACCTTGAAACTGGGAGGTCCCTGAACCGTAGGGCCAGTAGGACGGCCTTCCAGACCGTGCCGTTCTCCCTTCCTACTTGCCCGTTCCCCCAGGGGTTGTAGCTGGTCGTCCTGCTTGAGGCTATGCCCTTGCTGAGCAGGAACTGGCGCAGCTCGTCACTCATTGAAGAGGACCACCTGTCGCTGTGGACGTATGCGGGGTAACCGAACAGTGTGAAGATGCTGTTCAGGGCTTTAATGACTGTGGCCGCGGTCATGTCGGAG
Organism: Scyliorhinus torazame; assembly: GCF_047496885.1. NCBI lineage: Eukaryota > Metazoa > Chordata > Chondrichthyes > Carcharhiniformes > Scyliorhinidae > Scyliorhinus > Scyliorhinus torazame. The sequence continues at coordinate 164,828,335 of NC_092709.1, read as the reverse complement.
CAGGGAATGGCAAAAGGGAAGCGGGAGTATTCGTCCACTACATTAAGAAAATATGCGTTGCGGTCGGTGGAGGGGAGGGGCCCTTTGAAATCGAGACTGAGGCGCTCGAAGGGGCGGGAAGCCTTAATCAGGTGCGCTCCATCTGGCCTGAAAAAATGCGGCTTGCATTCCGCGCAGATGTGGCAGTCCCTCGTGACTGTACGGACCTCCTCTAAGGAGTATGGGAGATTGCGGGACTTGATAAAGTGGTAAAACCGAGTGACCCCCGGGTGGCAGAGGTCCTCGTGGAGGGTTTGGAGGCGGTTAATTTGTGCGTTGGCACATGTGCCGCGGGATAGGGCATCGGACGGCTCGTTCAGCTTTCCGGGACGATACAAGATCTCGTAGTTGAAGGTGGAGAGCTCGATCCTCCACCTTAAGATCTTGTTGTTTTTGATTTTGCCCCGCAGTGCATTATCGAACATGAAGGCTACCGACAGTTGGTCGGTGAGGAGAGTGAATCTCCTGCTGGCCAGGTAATGCCTCCAATGTCGCACAGCTTCCACTATGGCTTGGGCTTCCTTTTCTACTGAAGAGTGGCGGATTTCTGAGGCGTGGAGGGTCCGGGAGAAAAAGGCCACGGGTCTACCCGCTTGGTTAAGGGTGGCCGCTAGAGCTACGTCGGAGGCGTCACTCTCGACCTGGAAGGGGAGGGACTCGTCGATGGCGCGCATCGTGGCCTTTGCGATATCCGCTTTGATGCGGCTGAAGGCCTGGCAAGCCTCTGTCGACAGAGGGAAGGTCGTGGTCTGTATTAGGGGGCGGGCCTTGTCTGCGTACTGGGGGACCCACTGGGCGTAGTACGAAAAGAACCCCAAGCAGCGTTTCAGGGCTTTTGGGCAGTGCGGGAGGGGAAATTCCATGAGTGCACGCATACGTTAGGGGTCGGGGCCTATTATCCCATTGCGTACTATGTAGTCCAGAATGGCTAGCCGGTCGATGCTAAAAACGCACTTGTCCTCGTTGTACGTGAGGTTCAAGGCTTTGGTGGTCTGGAGGAATTTCTGGAGGTTGGCGTCGTGGTCCTGCTGATCGTGGCCGCAGATGGTTACATTGTCGAGATACGGGAACGTGGCCCGCAACCCATGTTGATCAACCATTCGGTCCATCTCCCGTTGGAAGACCGAGACCCCGTTTGTGACGCCAAAAGGGACCCGTAGGAAATGGTATAATCGCCCGTCTGCCTCGAAGGCTGTGTACTTGCGGTCACTTGGGCGGATGGGGAGCTGATGGTAGGCGGACTTGAGGTCCACGGTGGAGAAGACTTTATATTGGGCAATCCGATTGACCATGTCGGATATGCGGGGGAGAGGGTACGCGTCTAGTTGTGTGTACCTGTTGATGGTCTGGCTATAGTCAATGACCATCCTTTGTTTCTCCCCTGTCTTCACTACTACCACCTGCGCTCTCCAGGGACTATTGCTGGCCTGGATTATGCCCTCCTTTAGTAGCCGCTGGACTTCGGACCGAATGAAGGTCCGGTCCTGGGCGCTGTACCGTCTGCTCCTAGTGGCGACGGGTTTGCAATCTGGGGTGAGGTTCGCAAACAAGGACGGGGGTTGCACTTTGAGGGTTGCGAGGCTGCAGATAGTGAGTGGGGGTATGGGGCCGCCGAATTTGAACGTAAGGCTCTGTAGATTGCATTGGAAATCTAATCCCAGCAAGGTGGGGGCACAGAGTTGGGGAAGGACGTTAAGTTTGTAGTTTTTGAACTCCCTCCCCTGCACCGTAAGGGTAACTATGCAGAATCCCTGGATCTGTACGGAATGGGATCCTGCAGCTAGGCAAATCTTTTGTGCGCTGGGATAGGTGGTCAAGGAACAGCGTCTTACCGTGTCGGGGTGTATAAAGCTTTCCGTGCTCCCGGAGTCGACTAGGCATGGCATCTCGTGGCCGTTTATTAGGACCGTTGTCGTCGTCGTCTGGAGTGTCCGGGGCCGAGCCTGATCGAGCGTAATCGAAGCGAGCCGTGGTTGTAGTAGTGGAGTGGGGTCCGTTGTTGCCGTCCAAGATGGCGTCGGGGATGAACAAAATGGCCGCCCCCATACATCGCACGTGGCTGGGGGGTCACAAGATGGCGGCGGGGGTGGACAAAATGGCCGCCCCACGCGTCGTACAGGTCTGGGGCGGTCCAAGATGGCGGCGCCCCTCCTCCCCTCGTGGTGGTCGGGACCCAAAATGGCGGCGTCTGCGGGTCGCACATCGGCGCCCCTCCTCCCCTCGTGGTGGTCGGGACCCAAAATGGCGGCGTCTGCGGGTCGCACATGGTGTGCTGGGGGGCTGTGAGCGCTAGGACCGCGAGCGCTAGGACCGCGTGGAGCTCCCTCACCGCGAGCGCTAGGACCGCGAGCTCTAGGACCGCGCGGAGCTCCCTCACCGGGGACAGCGGTGGTCGGGGCCCAAGTCGGCGGCGCCGGCGGGTCAGGCGTGGGGCCGCGAGCGCAAGGACCGCGCGGAGCTCCCTCACCGGGGACAGCGGTGGTCGGGGTCCAAGTAGGTGGCGCCGGCGTTTCAGGCGTGGGGCGCGAGACGGGGGTTAGGGTGGCGTTAGGGACGCGAAAAACTCCCTCCTCTCCGTGGAGAGTGTTGGCCGGGACCCAAAGCGGTAGCGCCGGCGGCGGGTCATACATGGGCTGCGGGGTGGTGGGTTAGGGAGCGTAGGCGGCGTGCAGGGCTCCCTGTGCTCCCGGGACGGCGGTGGTCGGGACCCAGAGCGGCTGCGCCTGCGGGTCGTACATGGCGTGCTGGGGGGGTTGGGGCGCATAGACTGCTTGCAGGGCTCCCTGTGCTCCCGGGACGGCGGCGACCACGCGGGACCGGCACACAACCGCATAATGGCCCTTTTTCCCGCAGCTTTTGCAGATGGCTGCGTGGGCCGGACAGCGCTGTCGGGGGTGTTTCGCCTGGCCGCAGAAATAACAGCGGGCGCCCCCGGTGCGACTCGGCGTTTGGACTGCACAAGCCTGTGGGGTGTCCGGGGGGGGGTAGGGGGTTTGCCGCGACGGGTACGTACGGGGCCCAATGGCCTGCCGCGCGGTCAGGGCCATAGGCGCGGGTATTACGCGCGGCCACGTCTAGGGAGGCTGCTAGGGCCCGTGCCTCTGAGAGTCCTAGCGACTCTTTTTCTAGAAGTCTTTGGCGAATTTGGGAGGATTGCATACCTGCCACAAAAGCATCGCGCATTAACATGTCCGTGTGTTCGTTTGTGTTCACCGACGGGCAGCTGCAGGCTCGTCTCAAAATCAGCAGCGCGGCGTAGAACTCGTCCATCGATTCTCCGGGAGCTTGCCGTCTCGTCGCGAGCTGGTAGCGAGCGTAGATTTGGTTAACTGGGCAAACGTAGAGACTTCTGAGTGCTGCGAACGCCGTCTGGAAATCGTCGGTGTCTTCAATGAGGGTGAAAATCTCCGTGCTCACCCTCGAGTGCAGGACCTGCAGTTTTTGTTTGTCTGAGACTCGGCCGGTGGTCGTTCTGAGGTAGGCCTCGAAGCAAGTCTGCCAGTGTTTGAAGGCTGCTGCCGCGTTCACTGCGTGGGGGCTGATCCTCAGGCATTCTGGAATGATCCTGAGCTCCATAGTCCTTTTTAGTTACGCTTAATAAATTGTAGCGCACAAAGACTCCATGAGACGAATAGAGTGAAGTCGATGAGGCTTTATTAAGCGTGTCTGTTCCCCCGCAGCTCGATAGTAAACTGGCCTGCGGGGGAAGACTCCGGCTTCTTATACTCCGCCTTCAGGGCGGAGCTTGAGGTCAACGGCCAACCAGGACCCGGGATCTGTCAGCCAATGACATTAGAGCTTCCAGTCCCACATGACCCCCAATACATACTACCACACCCTCGTAATTGACCCCTCTACCCTGGGGAAAAGCCTCTGACTATCCACTCTGTCTATGCCCCTCATAATTTTGTATACCTCTATCAGGTCTCCCCTCAACCTCCTTCGTTCCAGTGAGAACGTGGATCCGTGGAGGTTTGAGATGCCGAGAGTGAAAGAATTTTCATTTTTCTCCCATGTGCACAGGGTGTACTCCCGAAGCGACATTATCGTGCTGGATAGGACGTTGTTGGTGGGGATGGTCGGTTCGGAGTACTCAGCAATCGTTGTGTCGAACCATGCACCGCACTGGGTGGACTTGTGGGTAAACGGGAGGGGATGAAGCGCCCGCAGTGGAGGTTGGATGTTGGGCAATTGTCGGATGAAGAGGTTTGTCAGCAGGTGAGCAGGTGAGGACGGCCATTCGGGGATATGTGGAGTTGAACGGCACTGGGGAGGTTTCAGCGGCCACATTGTGGGAGGCACTGAAGGCAGTAGTGAGGGGAGAATTTATCTCGATACGGGTTCACAGGGAGAAGGCAGAGCGGGTGGAGATGGAAAGGATAATGGAGGAGATCTTGAGGGTGGACAGGAGGTAATCTGAGACCTGGAGGCGGGGCTGTTGAGGGAGGAGCAGAAACTGCAGATGGAGTTTGGGCTTTTATCTATGGGGAAGGCGAAAGGGCAGTTGAGGAGGATGAAGGCGAGTTGGATGCTGACCCATCAATTGAAGAAACAGTAGACAGCGAGGGAGATCGGGAAAGTGAAGGACGGGGGGGAGGGGGGATACATGGTCTTTAATCTAGTGGGGGTGAATGGGGTATTTGGGGATTTCTGCAGGAGGCTGTATGAGTCGGAACCTCCAGCCGGGAATGAGGCGGTTATTGGAGGAGTTGGAGTTCCCGAGGGAGGAGGAGGACCTGGTGGAGGGACTGGGAGCCCCATTGGACTGGTAGAGGTGGTGGAGAGGCTTGGCCTTATTCGGTTCAAGGTGGCTTGAGGCGATGCAGTCGAGTAAGGCCCGGGCCTGGATGGATACCCAGTGGAGTTTTATAAAAAGTTATTGGGGATCCTGGGGCCTTTGCTGGTGAGGGCGTTTAACGACGTAAGGGAGTGGGGGTTGCTCCCTCCGACGTTATCGCAGGCATCGATCTCGTTGATTCTAAAGTGGGATAAGGATCCGGAGCAGTGTGGGTCCTTTAGGCTGATCTCATTATTGAACATGGATGGCAGGTTATTGGCCAAGATCTTGGCCTAGAGAATTGAGAACTGTGTGCCAGGGGTGATAGGGGAGGACCAAATGGGGTTCGTGAAGGGGAGGCATCTGTCGGCTAACATTAGGAGACTATTGAATGTGATAATGATGCCCCACGTGGGATGGGATGTGGAGCTGGTGGTCGCCATGGATGCGGAGAAGGCCTTCGATCGGGTGGAATGGGAAAATTTGTGGGAGGTGCTGGGGCGGTTTGGGTTTGGGCAGGGATTTATTGATTGGGTCCGACTGCTATATCAAGCACCAGAGGTGAGTGTGCGGACAAACCGGGTGAGCTCGGATTAATTCAGGCTGCATCTGGGATGAGACAGGGATGTCCATTCTGCCTATTATTCTTTGCCTGGCTATAGAGCCACTGGCAGGGGATACTACGGGAGGGGGGAGTGTGGAACATAGAGTCTTGCTTTATGCGGACGATTTGTTGCTGTACAGTTAGGACCCACTGGGTGGTATTGGGGGGATTATGGGAACCTTAGAGGAATTTGGCCGGTTTTCAGGGTATAAATTGAACATTGGGTAGAGTGATGTCTTTCCGATCCAGGCGAGGGGTCAGGAGAAGAGATTGGGGGTGATGCCGTTTAAGGTGGTGGGGGACACTTTTGGTCCATGGGTATCCAGATGGCGCGGGGGTGGGAGCAGCTGCATAAGTTGAATATGGCTCAGTTGGTAGAGCAGATGAAGGGGGACTGTCGGAGGTGGGATGCGCTCCCGTTGTCATTGGTGGGAAGGGTTCAAACGGTAAAGGTGACAGCCCTCCCGAGATTCTTGTTCGTGTTTCAGAGCCTACCGATTTTTATTCCCAAGGCTTTTTTTAGGAGGGCGAATGTAGTGATTTCAGGATTTGTGTTGGTGGGTAAAATCCCGCGGGTGAATAAGGTGCCTGTGGAGGGGGGGGTTGGCTCTCCCGAACTTTAGAAATTACTGCTGGGCAGCAAATATAGTGATAGTCAGGAAGTGGGGGAGGGGTCGGTTTGGGAGCAGGTAGAGGCGGCCTATGTAAGGACAAGAGTTTGGGGGCACTGTTAACGGTGCCTCTGCTGTTCCTGCTGGCCAGTTACTCCACAAGTCCGGCAGTGATGGCGGCCCTGAGGGTGTGGGGACAGTGGCGGCAGCACATAGGGCTGGAGGAGGCCTCGGTTTGGACACCGATATGTGACAATCACTGTTTTTTTCCGGGGGGGGGGCTGAATGGGGAGTTTCAGGAGTGGCAGCTGGCGGGGATCGAGCGGTTTGGGGATTTGTTTATTGACGGCGGCTTTCCATGCTTGGAAGAGTTGGAGGAGGAATTTAAGCTGCCCGGTGGGAATGGGTTCCGGTATTTCCAGGTGAGGGACTTTGTTTGGTGGGAAGTATCGACCTTTTCACACCTGACGCCCCAGGCTCTACAAGATAAGGTGATGTCAAAAACGGGGATAGGGGAGGGGACAATGTCAGAAATTTAATATGAGCTGATGGACCTGGAGGGAGCCCCAATAGGGGAGGTGAAGCGTAAGTGGGAGGAAGAGTTGGTTTGGGAGTTGGAGACTGGGCTGTGGGAGAATGCCCTGAGGAGGGTTAATGCATCCTCGTTGTGCGCTAGGCTTGGCCTTATACAGTTCAAGGCGGTCCACAGGGCACATATGACTGTGGCCCGGATGAGCAGGTTTTTTGAGGGTGTGGAGTATAGATGTGGGCAGTGCGCAGTGAGCCCGCAAGCCATATCCCTATGTTCTGGGCGTATCCAAAGCTTGGGGGATTTTGGCAGGTGTTTGCCGAAGTTATGTCGGAGGTTCTGAAAGTGAGGGTGGTCCCGAGTCCAGAGGAGGCGATTTTTGGTGTATCAGAAGACCTGGGAGTCCAGGGGGCGATTGAGGCCGATGTCTTGGCCTTTGCCTCCCTAGTAACCCAGAGGCGGATCTTATTAGAATGGAGGGACTCAGGGCAGCATGGTGACGCAGTGGGTTAGCCCTGCTGCCACACGGCACCGAGGTCCCAGATTCGATCCTGGCTCTGGGTCACTGTACCTGTGAAGTTTGCACATTCTCCACATGTTTGTGTGGGTTTCGCCCCCACACCCAAAAGATGTGCAGGCTAATTGGATTGGCCACATTAAATTGCCCCTCAATTGGAAAGATGAATTGGGTACTCTAAATTTCAAAAAAAAGAATGGAGGGACTTGGACCCCCTGAAGTAGGTGAGTGACCTGGCAGAGTTTCTTAGGCTAGAAAAAATAAAGTTCGTCTTGAGGAGCTTGGTGGAAGGGTTTGCCCGGAGGTGGCAGCCATTTATTGACTTCTTTGGGAAATATTAAGCTATCAGCAGTGGAGGGTTGTGGGGTGGGGGGGTTAAAAGTGGGGGGCAGGTCGGTGCGGAATTGGTTTTGTTGTGTTGGTAACGTAGAGCCATGTTGGCTAGTTTAGGGTTGTGTTGCTGTTCATTGTGTTAACATTTTAAATTCAAATGCCTCAATAAAATATAAACGGGCAGCACGGTAGCATAGTGGTTAGCACAATTGCTTCACAGCTCCAGGGTCCCAGGTTCGATTCCCGGCTTGGGTCACTGTCCGTGCGGAGACTGCACGTTCTCCCTGTGTGTGCATGGGTTTCCTCCGGGTGCTCCGGTTTCCTCCCACAGTCCAAAGATGTGCAGGTTAGGTGGATTGGCCATGCTAAAAATTGCCCTTCGTGTCCAAAATTGCCCATAGTATTGGGTGGGGTTACTGGGTTATGGGGATAGGGTGGGTGTGTGGGCCTGGGTAGAGTGCTCTTTCCAAGAGCCGGTGCAGACTCGATGGGCCGAATGGCCTCCTTCTGCACTGTAAATTCTATGAAATGTAAATTCTATGAAAAAAACCATTATACTTTTATTGGGGTGTATCTATAGTACATCATCCTCACATTCCCCCGCGTCAGGTGGAGCAAACCAGAGGTATCCTGGGTATAAAAAGTTCATATTGTTTGGAGTATCCTGAGTGTTTATCCCGATGATGAATATGATGAGGTAGATTCCAGGTTGCATCTTCGTCGATGTCAGTTGGTGTCCTGAAGAGATCAAGCATAATTTCCATTGTTATTGTCGTTTAATATTTGATTTATCCATGTTTGACTGTCTTTGAACTATGCGTGACCCTCCTTTTTTCTAAGAATGATTGAGGCTTGGAGTGATCGGAAAAATACCTTATTTTAACTGGCCGGCAAATTCAGGGCGGCCAATTTTATTTTTAGCAGCAATCACACTTGGCCTGGGGGATAAATAGCATATGTAGTCGGTGTAGTATGACCGGACTAGAGAGGACGGAACAGAGAAAAAATAATGAAGTGGCATTGCCGAGGTATCCCTGCCATGAGGAGTGGCGGGCAAGCGCTTACAGTGTGCATGGGGCAGCTGGAACCTTCTAGCTGCTGTGGGTGGTGCTCTCCTTCGTATCTGAGGGCTGGTCTAGCTGGTGGGGCCGGTGGTCCTGGTTGTGTTGGGGCCATCTATATGGTGGTGGGGGTCTCCTGCAATCTCGGGCGAAGTGTCCTGACTGCCTGCAGTTAAAACACATCCCCCTATTTCTTCCCGGGGGTGCGTACGGTGGCAGTGGATGTCTCGGGTATTGGTGTTCCCTCTACCCTCATTTATCCATGTCGGACCCTGCTTAGCCCTCATTGGAAGCATTGTGGCTCCCCTACTGGGACGTGATGGCGGGTGTTCCAGAACTGACTGCCCCAGACTCTATCTAACCGTCGGAGGATTCATGCCTCATTGTGTGTAGGGTCTGTGGGATTGAAATTTACACAAGCTCTCTTGTCTTGCTCTGTGGTGTGGGAGACTAAAGCTCTGGCCCTTCATCCAATCTGGAGCGTTCTAACTCTCCACATACCCCCCTGAAATGAATCCACAATCGACAGGCAAAGGCGGCCAGGTGTTCCCCTTTGTCTGCATTTATGAAGGCCATCTACGGGATCCCCTTTATTATAGCCAACTGCAGTCAGTATTGCCTCCTTCATCTTATCTAGGCCTCCCTCCCCAACGTTTTGAGGAGGTGGCAGGGCCGATCGGACAGACTGCCTTAAACACGTAACTATCAATTTAACCTCCTCCCTTTTGTCCAGTCCGTGCATTACTTTTTGCTGCCTAATGTCTTCAAAGAAGCTGTGTGGGTCATCAGATGGCTCAAAGATTAGGATGGCCTGGAGATAGCCTTTTTCCTACGTATCGGAGAGTCTGGGCTGCAGTTTATTCATCAGTGTTTATTTCAGCTGCAGCCTGCTTGTCCTTAAACTTGGCCAATTTTCCCAGCATCCTATGCAGGATGCCACCTTGGGTGGCCTTTTGGCCACACTAGCTATGTCTAAACAAGTAAATGGTTCTCAAGAACACTTGACCTGCAAATCAATTATTACGTAACTTTTACGACACCTTAATCACAACTTTAGCAGTCATACTATCTGTATGTAATATAACCCAGTTTTAATAACATTACCTCAAAAAATATAAAACATGACAATTTCGTAATATTCATCACACTCCCCACATGGCAATTCCTCATTAATGCTGTCTGTACATGCTAGAGTGGGTGTTGATGGGCTGTAGATTGATTGTAAATGATAGAATCGGCAAGTGATCATGGTGCTGGAGGTGCATGCAAATGATGGAATAGATGAGTGATCACTTGCGTTGCTAGAGGTAGAGTTCTAGGCTTAAAGTCACCAGAGATACAGGCAACTAAAAACAGATAAAGCACTTGAGGAATACAAGGAAAGTAGAAAAGAGCTCAAGGAGGGGAATAGGAGGGCAAAAAGAGGTAATAAAATGTACTTGGCAGACAGGATTAAGGAGAATCCCAAGGCATTTTCTAAATATATTAGGAACAAGAGGGTAGCTCGAGAAAGAGTTGGCCCACTCGAGGACAAGGAGGGAAATTAGGTGTAGAACCAGAGGAAGTAGGTGAGGTCCTGAATGAGTATTTTGCATCGGTATTCACAAAGGAAAGGGACATGTAGATTGGCCTCAGAGGGATGTGTAAACACTTTAGAACAGGTCGTTATTACGAGGGAGGAAGTGTTAGGTGTGTTAAAAAGCATTAAGGTAGACAATTATCTAGGGCCAGATGACATCTATCCCAGATTACAGAGGGAGACAAGAAATGAAATTGCTGGACCTCTGACAGAAATCTTTGTGTCCTCATTGGCCACAGGTGAGATCCCAGAGGATTGGAGGATAGCCCATGTTGTACTGTCATTTGAGAAGGGTTGCAAGGATAATCTGGGTAATTATAGGCCAGTGAGCTTGAGCCAGTGGTAGTGAAATTGTTGGAAAAGGTACTCAGAGATAGGGGGCTGAATTCTCCGTCGGCGGGATACTCCATATTGCCGTCAGCCCGGGGGTTTACCGACGGTGTGGGGCTGCCCCACAATGGGAAACCCCATTGACCAGCCGGCGTAATGGAACATCCCGCCGGCGTGCTGAAACAGAAGTGCGGCGCGGCGGCGAGGAGAATCCAGCCCACGATCTATGTACATTTGGAAGTGAATGGTCTTATTAGTGACAGACAGCATGGTTTTGTACGAGGGAGGTCATGTTTCACTAATTGAATAGAATTTTTTGAGGAGGTGATAAAAATGATTGACAAGGGAAGGGCTATGGATGTTATCTACATACGTGGACTTTAGTAAAGCATTTGATAAGGTCCCTCATGGCAGGCTAATGCAAAAGATTAGGTCACATGGGGTCAGGGTTGCAACTAGCTGGATGGATTCAGAACTGGCTTGGCCACACAAGACGGAGGGTAGCAATGGAAGGGTGTTTTTCCAAATGGAGGTCTGTAACTAGTGGTGTTCCGTAGGGATCAGTTCTGGGACCTCTGCTCTTTGTAATACATATAAATGACTTGGAAGAAAACATAGCAGGTCTGATTAGCAAGTTTGTAGATGATACTAAGATTACAAGAGTTGCGGATAGTGATGAAGATTGCCAGAGAATACAACAGGATATAGATAGGCTGCAAAATTGGGCAGAGAAATGGCAGGTAGATTTTAACCCGGACAAATGCGAGGTGATGCATTTTGGTAGATCCAATTCAGGTGAGAGCTATAAAATAAATAACAGAACCATCAGGGGCACAGAGACACAGAGATCTGGGCAAGCAAGTCCACAGATCCTTAGTGCAAAGTACCAAAGTGTAGTGGAAGTACGTTATTCAACGTATGGTAGGATTCGCATAATCTCACTTTCTCCTCTATTTCGACATCCGTCACAGGCCATTAGAAGTAACGTCCCGCTAACTCTTTCATTTTAACTACACCGGGATGGCCCTCATGCAGCTGATCCAGGATTCTATTTTGTAGACATGGTGGAATGATTACTCTAATAATATGCCACAACAATACTCCATTTTGTACTGTTAACTCAAGATGCTTGGTAACATAAGGTTTGAGGTCTGTATTCTTTCTGAGCTCTTGTGTTAGGGTGCCTTTTTGAATCATGCCCAACACTTTCCCCTCACCGGATCGGTTTGGGTACATTTTCGCACTTGAGACGATGCTACCGGAACATTTTCCACATGAGACAGATAGATATCTTTGGAGTGTTCATCAAATCCTTGCTTGTCTTTCTGGTCTCGTTGATCTTGCAGCAGCAGTCTCGACGTTGCACCCGCATGCTGTTCAGGCCTATGATATTAGATAACAAAATCGTGTGCCGACAAGATTAACGCCAATGTTGTAATCGACCAGCAGCAAGTGAAGGGATCCCCTTATGCGGCCTGAAAATTGTTGTTAAGGGACAATTCTCAGTCAATGGAGTAAATTGAGAGCCAAATAAATAATGATGGAACCTTTGAATAATAAAAATAATGCTGAGAGCTTCTTTCTCAAGTTGAGCATAGTTGGACTCAGTGCTAGTCAATCTCCCGGAAGCAAATGCTGTTGGTCGCTCTTCGCCTGAAGGCATTACATGCAAGAGAACTGCTTCAACCCCAGAGGGTGATACACCAAAATCCAGCTGGAGTTTCAGTTTTGGCTTGTAATGGACCAATAACTCTGATTTCTGTAAAATTTGCTTAATGTTTTGGTCAGCATCCTCAGTCTTTCATCCAGAGCCAAGCTTGCTTGTTACAAAGCAACGTGTGTAAAGGCTTCAGCCTTGTTATTAAGTGCAGTACGACCTTTAGATAGTGATTTAATCATCTGAGAAAATACCTTAATAACTGAGTTACTTTCTGCAGTCGTGGAACACCCAGGATCTCCAGGTTCTTTGTGAAGACCATCTTGGTCGATGATATGTCCACGATAGTGAATAGAAGATTTTAAAAGTTTGCACTTCTCTTTCTTGACTCAGATTATATAGTTGCAGCCTTGCAAGAGTACCTTCTGGGTTCTTTGCATGCTGTTCATCATTCAAACCTGTGATCAAAATGCCGTCCAGGTAGCATTGCAAACCTGATAGCATACTCAAGACCTGATCCATAAATCGTTGAAAGAGAGCCAGTGCTGACATTATCCCGAACAGAAGCCTACGATATTGAAACAGACCCTTGAGTGTTACTGTGGTCAGTAATGGTTGAGACTCATTAGCTACGTTAATTTGCACGTAGGCTTGGGAGAGATCAATTTTGCTAACTTTCTGGCCACCTGAGAGTCCTGCAAAAAGATCTTTGATAAGTGGTATAGGGTATTGATCAGCACATAATATGGGGTTGATAATTTTGAATCCCTTGCATATTTGTACTGAACCATCCTTCTTTTAGATGGGGACAATTGTGTTTGCCCAATCGCTGGTGGTGACAGGTTTTTTTTTGAAAAACATTTTATTAAGGCATTTATAATTTTATAATAATAACAGTACAAATATAAACATAGTGCAAAGACCACCTCCCTCCCTCACAAGTCCCACTTCTTCTGAACAATAATTCAACTCCCCCCCCCGCCCCCCCCCCCCCCCCAAACCTCTGCTGACAGTTTTTTCTAAAGAAGTCGACAAACGGCTGCCATCTCTGGATGGACTCTAGCATTGACCCTCTTTGGGCGAACTTTATTTTCTCCAGTCTGAGAAACCAAGCCATGTCACTAAGCCAGATCTCTGAATTCGGGGTTTCGAGTCCCTCCATGCTAACAATATCTGTCTCCGGGCTACCAAGGAGGCAAAGGCCAAGACGTCAGCCTCTCTCACCCCCTGGACTCCCGGATCTTCCGACACTCTGAAAATCACCACCTCCGGACTCGGCACCATCTTTGTTTTTAACACCATGGACATGACATCTGTAAAATCCTGCCTAAATCCCCTAAGCTTCGGACATGCCCAAAACATATGGACATGGTTTGCTGGCCCTCCCGCATATCTCGCACATCTCTCCTCTATCCCAAAAAACTTGCTCATCCGGGCCACCGTCATGTGTGCCCGGTGAATGACCTTAAACTGAATCAGGCAGAGCCTGGCACATGATGAGGACGTGTTGATTCTGCTTAATGGTGGTGACAGGTTTAATGTCCCCTGTCTTCAGTATCCTCTGGACTTCTTCTTCCACTTTAGGTCGAATGGCATAGGGTTCAGTACGTGCTTTCAAACACTTTGGCACACCGACTGCCTTTATCTTGAGTTTTACTCGTCATGGATCCAAGTGATTTCTCGAATACCTTTATATGCTTTCTCAGAAGTGGTTGAAGATCGTCATAGACTCAACAATTTGGTTCACGACAGGCCAGTTTAGCTTACTCTTTCTGAACCAAGATTACCCAAACAATGCTGGAAAGTTTCCTTGAGTAATGTGAAGAGGCAACTCCCCTTTCTGTCCATTGACTTCCACAGTCAACTGGACGAAGCCCTTCAGCATAGAAACCTCCTCAGTAAATGTTCCCCAGAACACATCAGATGGTTGCAATGGCGGATACGTCAATTTCTGGCGCTATATTGATTCAGGTATAAGTGATATCTTAGCGCCCGTATCCACTTACATCGTAATAGTGTTCCCATCTACTTTTGGATAGACCCAAAATTGTTGCTGGTCTCCTTGCACCACTAGAATGCTGAGCTTAAATTCCTTAAGTTGACTTGACACTTTTGTCCTCAGTGAACCTTCAGTTGGATCACTTGACTGGTAAATCCGCTCTATGAACTTTGCAGTGTTCTTCTTGGTACACTCCTTTTGTGCTGATGAAGGGTTGGCACGACTAACATGCCTTGGCAATGTGACCAACTTTACCACAATTTTTGCATTCGTTCTCCTTGCCTCAACAATCTCCAGCCATATGTCCCAATTGGTTGCAGCAATGAAATGGTAGGTTCTTGGTGGACCAGCTTCTCACAGACTCTATGCTATGGACTTTAGCTCGAACTCCAATCAGCAAAGTTTAAAAAAAATGTTTTTTATTGGGTTTTTGAACAGAGTATATTTACTGTTATGCACACAGAATGAAATATAAAAAAATAAACTGGTGGGATATTGTACACCAGCTCAAAAACAGCAATTCTGTATAGTTAGCAATATTACGTTTAACAAGTAAGTAGACATGTTTGCGGGGGTGAGGGGGGACTGGGGAGGTATATATACATTTGGGTGCCGGAGAAACAATGACAGTAGTTATGTCCAATACAGAGAGGGCAATACGAGAATGGATCTGGTGTTGTTGTTGCTTGCTTCTTTTGGACGGTTTTCGCTGCCATTGCTGTTGCGCATTCACCTCCGCTTCCACCATTCGTCCCATCTTTCGCCCGCGTTGTCTTGCCTTCTGTTACTGTATTTGCCGAGTTTGTTGTCGTTTCCCATGCTCTCCTTCCGGCTTTCATTCCCCCGCCTCTCCCCCACTCTGGTTCCCCTCTATTGTTCCCTGACTCCTCGTTCTTCCCTTTCCCCTTTCTACCCCCCCCTCTCACCTTCCCACCCCCCCCCCCTTCTCCTGTGGTTCACGTTTCTTTTCACTTACGTTTAGCTGCCCCCCCCCCCCCCCTCTCTCTCCCCCCCCCCCCATCCCTCCTTCTCACGCTTTGGCTACTTTCCCCTGATTCTTGGCTACTTGGCCATTCTTCGGCTTGACCACAAACAGGTCCCGGAACAATTGGGTGAATGGCTCCCACGTTCTGTGGAAGCCGTCGTCTGACCCTCAGATGGCAAATTTAATTTTCTCCGAGAGATTCTGAGAGGTCAGACAGCCAGTCTGCAGCTTTGGGTGGTGCTGCTGACCGCCAGCTGAACAGGATTCTACGGCGGGCGATCAGGGAAGCAAAGGCAAGGGCGTCCGCCCTCCTCCCCATGAAAAGATCTGGCTGGTCTGATAGCCCGAAGACCGCCACTTTCGGGCATGGCTCCACCCTAATCCCCACCACTTTGGTCATTGCCTCAAAGAAGGCTATCCAGTACCCATCAAGTCTGGAGCAAGACCAGAACATGTGGGCGTGGTTGGCCGGGCCTCCTAGGCACAGCCCACATCTGTCCTCCACCTCCAGGAAGAACCTACTCATTCGAGTTCTTGTTAAGTGGGCTCTATGTACCACTTTTAGTTGTGTCAGGCTGAGCCTTGCGCAGGTGGAGGTGGAGTTGACCCTATGCAGTTCTTCGCTCCAGAGTCCCCACCCTATTTCAATCCGCAGGTCTTCCTTCCATTTCTTTCTTGTTGCGTCCAGTACGGTGTCGGCCCTTTCTACCAGTCGCTCATACATGTCGCTTTGGTTTCCTTTATCTAGGATTTTTGCGTCCAGTAACTCTTCCAGTAGTGTCTGTCGTGGCGGTTGTAGGTACGTCCTTGTCTCCTTTCGTAGGAAGTTTTTGAGTTGCAGGTACTTTAGCTCGTTTCCCCTGGCCAGCTGGAATTTCTCAGTCAGTTCGTCCAGTCTTCCGATCATGCCGTCCGTGTATAGATCCCTGATTGTCAGTGTCCCTCTGTCCTGTCCCCACTTTTTAAAGGTGGTGTCAATCAGCGTTGGTGTGAATCTATGGTTGTTGCAGATGGGGACTTTGTCCAACATTTTGGTCAGGCCAAATTGCTGCCGTAGTTGGTTCCAGGACTGGAGGGTGGCTATCACTATTGGGCTGCTGGAGTGTTTTTTGGGTGGGGATGGGAGTGCAAGGCTAGAAAGAGAACAGCAATAAGGCTACAACGTGCCACAACCAAGGGCTCTGAACAAGGAATCAATGCAAGCAACCACCCAGTACAGTCCCCCCCCCCCCACCCTCCCCACCATACGAGTGCCATGATTAGTTTGTCGAGTGCTTTGAAAAAGGCCTTGGGGATGTAGATCAGGACAGATCTCAATAGGAAGAGGTACCTGGGCAGTACGTTCATTTTGATCGTCTGGACTCTCCCCGCGAGCGAGAGTGGGAGCGTAATCCATCTTTGCAGGTCCTTTTTGACTTTCTCGGTCAGACTGGTGAGGTTCCATTTGTGGATCCCTTTCCAGTCATGGGCTATTTGGATACCCAGGAAGCGGAATTTGAGTCGGGCTTGTTTAAATGGCAGTCCCAGTAGTGCTGCCCTCCGTCCTTGTGGGTGTACCGGGAGGATCTCGCTTTTGCTCATGTTGAGTTTGTAGCCTGAGAAGGCACCAAACTCTTTCAGGAGTGTGATGATTCCGTC
Organism: Scyliorhinus torazame; assembly: GCF_047496885.1. Taxonomy (NCBI): domain Eukaryota; kingdom Metazoa; phylum Chordata; class Chondrichthyes; order Carcharhiniformes; family Scyliorhinidae; genus Scyliorhinus; species Scyliorhinus torazame. The sequence continues at coordinate 164,811,676 of NC_092709.1, read as the reverse complement.
CAAGCTGCTTTGTGGGTCGGTTCTGTTCTCTCAGGTGTGTCTCTTGGGGAAGACTATGTCGGTTTTCATGTTTCTTAGGTGGGTGAGGACTCTGGATCGTTTCACTGGGCCATTGAGTCCCCTTACGTTCCAGTTGACTATCCTGGTGGGAGGCTTCTGTCCCCCGTTCCTGTGGGATTAACCATACTTACCTTTTGTACGCACCCCTGCACTCCGGGGTTTCCCTTTGTTAGGGGGCCGTCCAAGATGGCCGCTGTCACTGCTCGCCCCACGTGGATCTGCCCCTGTGCTCCGGGGTGCCCCTTTGTCCAGGGGGCACCCAATATGGCCGCCCACTGTGCGTCCACCACGTGGGTAGTTGTGGTAAACCACTGTGTTCCTATATTAAGGGTTGTACGGTAGAACCTGCACTACAGGTTCACCTGGGCCCCTGCATGCTAGCTCCGCCCAGGAGCCGGGTTATAAATATGCGTGGCCTTCAGCTCGCAGCCATTTCGTCAGCTGCTGTAGGAGGCCACACTTCAGATACTAATAAAGCCTCAGTTTGAATTCAAATTTGTCTCCAGCCAAATTGATCGTGCCTCAGTAGTCCCCCACACTCTGGGGTCTCCCTTCGCCCAGAGACTGTACTGGGTGGTTGCTTGCAGTGATTCCTTGTTCAGAGCCCTTGGTTGTGGCACGTTGTAGCCTTATTGCTGTTCTCTTTCTAGCCTTGTTTGTCTCTCCTTCACTGTGTCGACCCCCTGATCCCTCCCTTTCCCTTATCTCCCCCATCCCCCTTATGCCCCTCTCCTATTTGCCCCTCTTTTGTCCCTCTTTCACTGTTCCTATCCCCATTTGCTCTCCTACCTCTGTTGAGTGGTTTCGCCTCCCCCTCGCCTGGCTCCGTCCCCCCTGTTGGGAGCGTGCCGCGGCCCTGCTTTGTTTAAGCAACCGGTTTAGCTAAGTGGGCTAGACAGCTGGTTTGTAATGCGGAACAAGGCCTGCAGCACGGGTTCAATTACCGTACCGGCTTACCCGAACAGGTGCCGGAATGTGGCGACTAGTGGCTTTTCACAGTAACTTCATACTTGTGACAATAAATGATTATTATATATTGTTGTATGCCTCTGGCGCTAGCTTTCCTGCTAGCGCGGTGACCCCCCTCCCGGGAGTTACTGAATCGCTTCTCCCTTGCCTGATCTCTACGGTTTTCTACCCGCTCTTTCCCCATCCTACCCTATGTTCCACTCGCTTGCTCTCCCTTCTCCGCTACTCTCATCCCATCGTGCTGGGCCATGGTCTCCCGCCTGAAGTGGTCCCTCGGGTAGTGGTTTGCTTTTTGCTCAGGGTGTGCTCTCCGTGGGGGGGCGAGGAGTGAGGCAATATCTGGCCTCCCCCACCCCCGTCGGCGTGTCGTTGCCCCTTGCCAGGGGCCCCTTATTTCTACCCTTGCTGTCAGTTTTCCTGCCCGTGTTCCTCGACAAACTTGTTTGCTTCGGCGGGGCTGTGAAGAAGTACTCTTTGTTCTGGTATGTGACCCAGAGTTTCGCTGGGTACAGCATACCAAAACGTACATCGTTCTTGTGAAGGGCTTCTTTCGCTCTATTAAATTTGGCCCGTCTCCTGGCTAGGTCTGCCCCAATGTTGTGTCCTTCCCATTGGCAGTTTCTGTTTTGTCTGGCCCAGCGCAGGATTGCTTCCCTGTCTCGGTACCGGTACATTTTAGCTATAATTGCCCTCAGTCGATCCCCGGCCTTGGATTTTGGGCGCAGCGACCAGTGTGCTCTGTCCATTTCTGGTGGGTTGGGGAAAGTTTTCCTTCCCACTAAGTTGCCCAGCATCTCGGCCACGTATGTCATGGGGTCTCTTCCCTTGATCCCCTTGGGTAGGTCCACATTCCTCACATTTTGCCTTCTCGAGTGGTTCTCCTGATCTGTCCACTCTGCCCTTCAAGCTCCCCTGCGTTGTGACCAGCTTCGCCACCTCCTTCTCCAGTGCCGTGATCCGGTAGCTCTTGCCAGTCGCTGCCTTTTCCAGCTCCTGAATGGTCGCCTCTTGGGCTTCCAGTTTCTTCTCTGCTCTGCCCAGGGCGAGCTGTATCTCCGCCAGGGCCTTGGTCACTGCTGCCTTCACCGCGGCCTCCATGTCTGCTCTCACCTCCGCCTTGATTTCCTGCTGGTATTCCCTCAGCGCCTCGCCAAAGGACGCTTTCCAGTGTTGCTCCTGTTTGTCCTGTTCTTTTTGTTGTAGTGAAACGTCCGCTGCCTCGTGCGTCAGTTGGTTCGTCTGGCTGGTTTCGCCCCGGCCCCTTCTGCCCCGGTGTCCTTTTAAAAAATAAAAATAAAAATAAAAAAATTTTGAGTACCCAATTATTATTTTTTTCGGATTAAGGGGCAATTTAGTGTGGCCAATCCACCTAACCTGCATATCTTTGGGTTGTGGGGGCGAAACGAACGGAGACAAGCGGTGAATGTGTAAACTTCGCACGGACAGTGACCCAGGGCCGGGATTCGAACCCGGGTCCTCAGCGCCGTAGGTAGCAATGCTAACCACTGTGCCACGTGCTGCTCCCCCCGGTGACCTTTCTGCAACTACTTTGGTTCCCTTCTGGCATTTTCCTTTTTTTTTTCGCCCTTTTTCTCTCTTTTAAAAAATCCTTTCTTTTAAAAACAAAATAAATAAAAAAAATTAAAATTAAAAATAAAATAAGTTTTTTTTTCCTTTTTCTTTCCCAAAGAAAAGACCCAAAGATTATTTTCTCTGGGTCAGGCCGGGAGCCCTCCTTTGTGTGGCCTCTCATCTTGTGGTCGCTACCGGCAGGGCCTTCAGCAGTTTTTGAATTGTCGCCTCCTCCCACACTTTTTAAGTCTCCGATTCCTCAGCTGCTTTTAAAACTCTGGCTTTTCCCGCATGTCGTGTTGGGTGTTCTGGTTCACAAACAAGCCAACAATGCTGGAAGTGGTGTAACGCTATTTTATTAACTGTTCAACTATGCTGACATACTGTAAACATGGGTATAAGCAATACCAGCTTAACTGTGGACCCTTTCCTATCACTAGCTATGGTGAGGCACTCAGCACATGGTGAATGTCTGTGATGCAGGCTGTGAGCTCTGTGCTCTGAGCTGGCTGCTGCTAGAATGAGCGGGAACTCTCCTGTCCCCTGTCTTTATACTGCTTGTGCTCTCACTGGTGATTGGCTGCGGTGTTATGTATGCTGGTTGGTCCTACTGCATGTCCATCAGTGTGTGTACGTGATTGCACCATAATGTACTGATGTATATTATGACACCGCACTTTTGGAACTCCGGTTCCTCAGCCGCTTCTTGAGTCTCCGGCTCCTCCCGCAATTTTTATTTAAAAAAATAATAAATTCTCCGGCTCCTCTCGCACACTTTTTTTCCCTCTACCCTGGGCCTCAGCTTACCCTCGGGCAGGTCCCTTGCGACTTTTTTCTTCCTGCTCGTACCTTCGGGGGAGCGCTGCTTTAATGTGTGGGTTCTCTCTTTTTTGACAAAAAAAACAAGAATACCCCTGGGACTAGGCAAGAAACCCCCCCCAAAAAAAGTTCCGTCCTTTAGCAGGAGCTGCCCAGTGCACGTCTTCCCCCCCACAGAGCGCCACCGGAAGTCTCCAATCAGCAAAGTTGATTCCATAGATTCTCACAGCAAGTTCCATAGATGTTTCTCTATAGCAGGTTTTAGGGTTAATGCCCTTTCAGTCAACAATTTCTTTTGGATGGCTTCATTCCTGTGGCCACAAATTTATTGGTCATCAAGTGTATCATCCAAAGTCTGACCAAATTTGCACTTTGCTAGCTTTCACGGTGAGGCAACTAATTGTGAAATGTTTTCCCCTTCCTCCTGTGCACAACAGTGGAAACAGAATGTTTCAGCTATTAATAGTGGAAGGGGAGAGAAATGTTCTTGCAAGAGTCATTAAATGATCATATGGACTTGTTTCCAGGTTTAGTTGGCTGCACTAAATTCTGTAGTAACATGTATGTTTTCCTCCCAATTGAGCTGAGAAAGGTCGCAGTATGCAGGTCTGTTGGTGACTGATTGGCTTTAAGTGAAATCTTTCCTCATAAGAGTTCCATATCTCCTCCTCCTCATCAAACACAACCATGGCGCCTTTTATACCCACCATTTTTGGATTGCAGCTCCTTGATCTGTGCTACGCAGCCTTTAACCTATTTCCCTGCCATTTGTTTTCTCTCTGTTTAAAGCAGACAAATTTGCAGCGCACAAGCAGAGTAGCTGTTTCTGTGCCTTGCTATCGATTCCTGGGCAGTCGGTTGCAGAGCTGCGGTCCCGTAGGTTTGTTTTCCTGCAGCTATTTCATTGCCTCAGGCGCGGTTTCCGCAACTCTACCCACTACAGCGGTAAGTGTACTGAAAACTTAAATCCTCCATTTGAAGTAAGCCCCCAATAACTCGCAGTTGTCTGATAGCTTTTATTTTAAATGCTTTTACTTGCACTCGCGGCTGTCACGATCAACCGGATGATTCGCCAACAGCCTGATGCAAACTGTAAGTTGTCCAAGTATTTACTCGATGTTTTTGCTTGCCATAACAATGATTTTGCCGTTGAAGTTGACAATATTTCTTCTGACCTCACTCCCGATGTTGCAGGAGCTGGATCTCTGTCAATGATTCCTTCTTTTGGCTCACAAAGTCGTCGTCGAAAGTTGTTTCTCTCCCATTTTTTTTTTTTGCAGCTCAGATCTCGTTGTCAGATTCTCTTTTGTTATACTCTTTGTTGTAGCCACAAAGAGTGAGAATCAGAGGTGGCACACATCGAGTTCTTGTGTCATAGTGCCAAGGAGTTTACTTATAAGATGCTGCTCAATCAGGGTACAGTTGTGAACTCCACAAAAGCCCGCAAAGTGCTTCGCTTACATCATTGCATAATATGTGACTAACCAATGGTGTTGCTCTGATGCATAGCATAAGCATTGTGGAAATCTATTAAAATAATATACTAACTTTTGCTGTATAACTTACTTTGTTGATGATATTGGCATAAAATGCTTATTGCATTTGTATGATGTATTTCGCTCTGTCACCTTAACACCGATGCTAACTCACTTATTTAAACAAGTAAATATTTTTATTAGAATGGTGGACTTCATATCAACAGGTCTGACAAAGCCGAGTCATCCAGACTCAAAACGTTAGCTCCTTTTCTCACCACAGATGCTGTCAGACCTGCTGAGATTGTAGGGTAATTTTCTGTTTTTGTTTCAGATTCCAGCATTCGCAGTAATTTGCTTTTATCACCCCATCAGTGTCCTTAAGTGATGTTCCACTGTTATTGACAACAGTCATTCTGAGCGTTTGCTCCCAAAATTGATTCCTCATGGAAGTATAGCATTATAGTTAAAAAGTATACTCTTCGTTGCAGCAACCACCATACAACAAAACTATCTCCATCAGGAGGTGACTTTTCATGTTGTCATTTGCTATTTTACCTTTTTGGAGATTCAAAAATAAAAAGTGGATATATTCAGTATAACATGGATTAATGAATTTTATATGTTGATAGCGCAACTTTTCTCTCAATAGCTGACACGATGGGCGTGATTTTAACTGTTTGCACCTGGTGGAATGAGTTTGGCAAATTTCTGCTTTCATCGTCAGACTGACATCTGACCCCATGTTCTATAGTTGCTGAAGTTGAGATGATGCTGCATGAGGTGCTGGTAAGTAAGGTAACCCTTGATACCACCTCATGACACCATCCCACAGGTCGGCTTTGCAGCAAGGTTGCAAGGAGGTGAACCTGTCAGTGAGCTTCTGCTGAGGAAAGACGCACAAAATCAGCACTCAGTGACAAGACCAGCTGGTGCATTGTGCATTGTGTGAATCCAACAATGGAGGTAGTATGTGTAACAGAGAATGAGCAGCAGAAAGAAGAAGTGTGGATCAACAGACTAATAAAGGAGGATGTCTGGCAGGTCAGTAACATTAAATGGGAGTACAATGAAAGTGTGCAGGAAACAGAACATAGTGACACATGGGGATGGATAGCCAGTAAATTGGTGCAGCCTTTACGTTGTTCATACTTTGTAGAATTAAAATTATATGCCAAATCCATTTTTCAACTCTGAGAATATAGCTCTGGCACAGAAGATAAACAGAGACTTAATTTGAGGCTTGTTTTAGTTTAGGCTCAATATATCTATTTTAGTGGACTGAGGGTTTTCAGGAATCACATAGTGCCTGTATGAATTCTACATTAGAGATAGGAAAATAATATAAATTATGACTCGTAAGGATGACAGCAACAGTGTAGGAATAATGACTGAATACAGTTAGCATTGGACATTGTCTTACTAAGTCAAATGTCATTCTTTAATGAGCATTTTCTGTTAAAGAACTTGATGGAAGAAAGTATTATGCTTTATTTATTAAAGGTAATTTTTTTGTTGGTTGAACTTTGCCTGCTGAGAACATATATTAGAAATTCCAGTGCATGCTGTGCACAATTTTCATATCATTTATACCAAAGGCTCAAAAATTGTGTGTAACTTGTGTGTGTCTGTATACAATACCAATTGGAAGTAATAAAATCACTGTAATGAGTTTATATATATGAAAATGTTATACCAAAAATGAAGAAAAGAATGTATTTAAGAGAATCAAGTTATTTGCTATTGAGTCAAATGGGAGTGATTCTCGGTCTCGTTGCACTCTCGCTCGAGCGAAATGAGGCCAGTGAACAGCGGGAGAGGCCGACAATGAGAACCGCACCAGGCGCCAAACAGTTTGCATTGCAACCATAGGCAAAATCAGGATCTCACCGTAGCATGGCGAGAAACCAATTATCACCATGTAAGCCGTTTTTCCATACTATTAACGAGAGCCACCCCATATCCAACAGCCTCCCATCATTCATTGACCTCCCCAGCAAGTGGTCACGTTGGCGCCAATTAGTACTTCTTTTTACTAAGGTGAACCTGGCGGAAGGGCTTCTGTTGGGAGCCGAGGAGGTGAGTAGCCATCTTTCCTCACAGGCCCAGAGCTGTGCGAGAGGTGGGGGACCTTTGGCTGGGGGTGTGGGACCCCCCACAGTGATGGGCCGCTGTGGCAGGGTTGGGGGAACACGGGGGGGGGGGGGGGGGGGGGGAGCGTGCCGCACAACCCCATGTGGCACCAACCCCTGGATTGTGTGTATCCATGACGGGGGTCACCCTTGACCCTGCCCGTCTGCCCTACCGACCACCCATAACCCTCATCGACTGCCAAGGCCTCTATTACTAATAGGGAATTTGCTATCGTGGTTAAGTGAGCACTTCACACAACCCAAGTGGATTACTGTGGTTGGGGGGGCCATGTAGCATGTGCAGCTCACTGCCGAGCTCCCAATCACACCTTGATGCCTGGACACAGTGCTTGACCACTGCAGGAGGCACCACACATGCAGCAGCCAACATCCGAACACCCAGGGGATGGGGCACAGCTCCGGGGGACATGTCCATGGGCGGAGGGTGGGTGAATGCCTGGAGAGATGGGCCAAGGGATCGGAGGTCCGCCCGCTTTGCAGAAGAAAGTGACAGAGGCATCATACTAGTTGCGCACAAGGGTGTTATATTGTGTGTAACAATTCCTCACTCTCCCGATGGTGCTAGCCCCCTCAGCCCCACTCCATCCTCCTTCACCCCCTACCTATCCTTCACTCCGTCCCCCCTCCCTTCGTGATCCTCAATGTGCTTGGCCCTCCTAGCTTGACCACTAGGTCTAGGTGTGCCCCAGTATGCACATCTGAGGTGGAGGCAAACAACTGCTTATCTCGGCCTGTGGTATCCGATGCTCCTGGCGGGCATCCTCTGGATTCAGAGAGCCTCTGCTCACTTGTTGGCAGCACAAATGCACAGCCATACCTCCCTGTCCCGTGTGCTGGCTGTGAGACGCGGCCTCATCAGAGGGGTGGAAGTCGGGGGAAATGGTGGCCACCGTTGTCACTCCGTGTGATTGGTTCATGTAGCCAACCAGTGGTCCCTTCTCCCACTCAGTGCCCATAGGGGCCTTGGGTCCACCATGGGATGGAGGGGCAGCTGGTTCCTGCCCTGGCTACCCTTGCATCATCTGGCTCTGCCAGTCCTGGTGGTTCCCCATGGTCTGCATCATCGTGTTGACACCTTTGGTGATGCTCTTCAGTGATTGGGACAAGCTCAGCAGCGCCTTGGCCATTCCCATCTGAGAGCAGGACATGTCCCGCAGAACCTCATCAAGGTCGGCCTGGGATTGCGGGACATCCCCCAGCGAGTCGGACATCCTGCCAAGGCCCTCAGCCATGGCCGTCATCGACTGCGTGATGTCTTGGACACCTTCACTAATTGTGCTGATGTTGTGCAGCAGGCTCTCCACTGCGGTCGCCACCCTAGCAGTTTTGGCCTCATGTTACGCATTGCTGCCGATATTTCCTGCGCGCGTAGCCTCTGGGGCTCCTCCAAGCGGCTATGGACCTGCTGCAGCGTTGTTCATATCTTCCACTGAATGTCCCTAATGTCTCCATTAGCACTGGGATGACCTCTTCCACAGCTCAGCCTCAGGTTGGGACCCAGCTGAGTCCTGCTTCCGACTGCTGTCTCGCTTGGGGGTTCCTGCCTCCATCTGATGTGCATCAGCAGCTGTGTGGTGCTCATCAGATTGTGCCCCAGAAGCCTGACAACTAATGTTTTTCACCGAAGAACGTGTATGTGCACCAGTGGAGGGTGGGGATGACAGCTGTGTCGCCTCGATTGTGCCTTACCCGGAGCTCTCCTCCGAAGTATTTTGTTGGGCGGCTGGAGAGTGTGCCATCCGGGATGGGCTGTCGGCTGGAAGACCTGCGTGAGAAGGAACATGTGGTTAGTGTGAGGGATGGGTCAGTCAGTAAGGCAATAACCACTCATGTTTGACAGGTCCTTTGGCTGGGGCCCGGTGGTTCCTAACCTCTGCAGCATCCACCAGCCTCCGCGTTGGTGACTGCTTTGTCCTTGGCCACCCCAGTCACCTTCAGAGCCCACTCCTCGAAAGAGGTGAGGACTCTTATGTCTGTCACACCACCACAGCCTGGGCCCTCTACTGGCAATTGTGGGAATGCTTTTCCTGAGGAGACACCGAGAGGGCATCATTCGCCAAACGCATGTTTCACAGTGGTGTGAGGGTGTGTGTGAAGGAAAGGTTGGGGGGGTTGACGGAGAGGGTGTGTGTGAAGGGAGGGTTGGGGGGGGGGGTTGAAGCAGAGGGGATGGCGGGAATGTTGGGGGTCGCATGGAGAGTTGGGTGGATGCTCGCGTGGGGTAGGAGTTGGTGTCTACTCACTCGTGCTGCCCGGTGTAGGTCATTGACCTTTTTATGTCCTCCTGGTCACACTCCTGACCCTCTCAGCCATCGCCGCCTCGTCCAAGGCAGCACTGGCTGCCCTTTGGCTGACCCTCCAGGACCCTCAGGAGAACAGGACGTCTCTCCTGCCCTCCACTGCATCTAGGAGCCTCCGCAGATCTGCATTCCCAAATCTTCGGGCCGGTCTTCTGGGCACCATTGTTGTGAGCTGGGTGGGGTTGGTTGAGCAGATGCTGCTTAAGTGCTGCTCGACCTTGTTAGTGGGGGACGGGCGAGCATGGTGCCAGTGGATCAGCTGGCGAACCTTCATTTGTGGTGCGAAGTCCGTGGGGCCTTGTTAAGTGGAGCAATTAAACGGGACCTCCTCTTGTGCAAGGATGAGCCTGATATAGTTTAAGATGGTGCACAGGATGCATATGACTCGAGCGAGAATGAATGAGTTCTTTCAGGGGGTAGCATTGCTGACCTCGCTGGGCCGAACGCCGGGAAGCTCACGCCAATTCCAGCTTAGAAACCTTTCCGGAGAATCGCGTCCAAGGTGTTTGAAGCCAAAATAGATTTTTATTTATGCATTCTTTTTAAATAACTGAGTGAGTTTGTATAAAAAAGAACATGACCCTGAATTTCTTTAATTTTCTGCTGCACTTCCAACAAAGTTGTGGTGGCTCAGCAGCAGAAGATCTGAGGAAATTCTGGGCCATGTATATTTCTACATGACAGCCGACATTAGATCTAATTTTAGGTAATTTGTATAAACCGATGGTTCCCTAATATAAGTTCAAATCACATTAGGTTTATTGAGTGTCTTCCTAGGGCTATATTGAGAGGTGCACTGTCAGATGCTACTGCAAAATGTTAAAGATTACAATATTATCTTACAGCTCGGTACTGTTTTACTGTGATTTGTTATAACCAAGTTAAGTCAAAGGAGGTACATTTATTTTTGCTTAGCGGGAATATAAATGTACTGTTCTGTCCAGCAAGAAAAATAGCACCCATGATTTCCTTTGACAGGGCATGGTCATTGGAAAAGTGAACATCGATACGAAACATAACATAAAAATTGACATTTTGTTGTTCTGATCATGCTAGACAGGTAGCCATCACAAGGAGATGCGCTCCTGTAGAACTGAAATCTACCAGTGCATTTTTATGACGCACATAATGTAGCCACTATAAAGGTTAGCATTTAGACATGGTTCTCTGTTTGTCAAACTGGAAAGATGTGTTTTCTTACAAGTTGTCATAATAATGCTGATAATCTGCAACACAATGGTAACATGATATGGATGTAATGTAAGCGTCAGCTGGTCCCATGGTGAAACAGAAGACAAAAGACTTGATTTATCACACCTGAAGCCTGTTCTGATTGTGTAAAGTGAGCAGTATGGAATGGAAAATGGATTGAGCTTCTGCTTTGATTCAACTCCTCTGTTTGCTGACCTCAGGCAGATGGGAGTTTCATTTTAATATTACTCTAGAGGCGGGGATGATCTATTTTTCAACATTTGGGAATGCATGGTATCAGCACTGATATAATCCCACCGTGCCTGAATATTACGGTGTGTACGATACATCTGACATGCTGTGAAATAGAAGATGGTGATGTTGGGAGGGAGTCTCAATATCATCATTTGCACATTCTCCCCGTGTTTACGTGGGTTTAACCCCCACAACCCAAAAATGTGCAGAGTAGGTGGATTGGCAGCGCTAAATTGTCCCATAATTGGAAAAATGAATTGGGTACTCTAAATTTAAAAGTAAAAATAAATATCATCATGCCGCATGGCAATGTTTCGGGTGGTGGGTATGCCTGAAAGCTGACAATCCGACTGATGTCAATTAAAGGGACAATTGAACTAATTAAAGAGGCAATGCACTGCAAGTAACTCGTGCAGTTTTACAGTTGGTGCATATGCAGACAGGGACGTCACAAGCTTTCTCAATCCAATGTGGGATATGTCATAATATGCACCCATGCACATCATGAGGTAAAAGCAGGCAGTGACAAACACCCAGGTGAGCCAATCAACATACAGAACAGAACACGACCAATTACCAGACAGAACACCAGAGGGGGGGCTTCCAACTATAAAACACACGAGGCATCTGCACTCTGCCACTTTCCACTGGTGACAACTGTAGTAACAGTCAGGGTGTACAAATCATTCAACACCTTCTACACGTGGATCAGACCTAGCCTGGTCTAGATAGTTCATGTTAGTTTACTTAGAGTAGTAGAGAGTCAACCCACAGGCAGCTGTGTGCTTCGTTACTGAAGTTCAATAAATCTTATTGAACCAACGCCTACGTTTGGTGTATGCTTGATCATTTAACTGCATCGTGTTGCAGTCCGTGTTACCCCAGGGTGAACAACACGACAGGATATAAGGCTGCAGAAGGAGCAATGAGTGCAGAGGAGGAGTTAATATCTATTGCTTAAGTTTCAACTTTCTGGATTGTTTTATGAATCATTTTGTGCCAAGTTTTTTTGGGGTAAAGACCTTTTGCCTTAAAGAGCCACGAACAGACTGGCCATAATATCAGTCGGTCTGCACCTCAGCAATCCAATTTCTTAAACATGGGGATGAATGGCTGATTTAAAGAAAACAGGTCAGTAAATTGAATGTGTAATCTTTTATTCAGAGGCTCTGAATTCTCCATTGACCTCGAATGAAACACAAGCATCCGGTGGCCAGGATAATCAGTTGCAGCCAACTTCTGGTGCTCAGTAAAAGACCTGCCACACCCAGTGACATTTTCAACCAGCTGTAGCTTAAACCTTCCTTGCCTTAATGTTGCAATACCCACCAATAGTAAACAAGTCACATAGTGCCTTCTAGCTTATCTCAGATAATGTAGGTTATAACTTTCAGTGTATTTCTACTATTTCTCAATGTGGGGGGACACAGAACATTTATTATACAGAGCTAGTTGCCTTAAGTTAATGGTTGCTTGGTGTTCTCCTTGAAACACTGATAGCACAATGGTAATATTGCTCCCATAAAGGTGTTAGGTAGGGAATTGGGGGACCTTAACCCAGTGATAATGAAGGATATGTGTCCAAGTCAGGATGGTGGTGGTAGGGTTCTTCTCAATGGTAAAAGTAGTGGGGCTGAGAGGTATTTTCAAAGTCAACTTGGTGAGTTACTGTCGTCCATCATGCAGATTGTATATACTGCATGATAATGTGATGGTCATGGAGAGGGTGGATCTGAATCCATAATCAAGGGTGTAGATCAAGTTTCCCCTTTGTCCTCAATAGTGTCAAGCTTCCTGACAATTGTTGCAGCTATAGCCATCTAACTGAGTGATTAGTATTCTCACTGCACTCTTGAATTGAGCCTTGTAAAAGTTGGAGAGACTTTGAATGATCAGGAGGTAAATCCAGTTGCAGAGAAAGAGACTCTGCCTCCTTATGTAGGTGTTGGTATGACTGCTATATAGACCCATCGACCCAAATCTTCCTGTCTCCGGATCGTTGGACATATTACATAGGTTAGGAGATTCACGTCAGAACCCTGTGGAAGTGCTGATGCGTGGTCACAGCAGCGCACAACCAGTCAGGTGGAGTGAGATTTCAGCCAGAGTGAGGGTCTTAAGAATTTGGAGCTGAGTGGGAAACTATTAGTCAGAGTTAGTAAGTGTATCTCTTTAAAAATTCAGTAGTGTGGTTTAAAGGGCAATAAGCAACTGACCCAGTTAGATATGAGGCGTTCATCTGTCAATCAATCGTTGCCTGATTAAGGCCTCAATAGGGGTGATTACTTAGGAATTGTAAACTGGCATGTGAGTCATCCCAGCTCACCTCAACTGTATATAAGAAAATAGGCTAAGCAAATACACGACCAGTCAACCGGAGTGAGATTGCAGCCAGAGTGAAGGTTTCGAGAATTTGGTGCTGAGGGGAAAGAGTGATCATCATCGGAGGAGTGGAGGGGTGAACCTACGAGGAAGACTTGAGGGCAATTGAGAAATCAAATCGTGACATCGCAGCCAGCAGGTAAGTGATTGGCTGGTGACTGGTAAGTAGTTTTTATTTTACTTTTTCTCTTTTTCTCTTGGCATTGTAATTGTTGTAAGTTAACTTAAAGGTTCAGACATGGCAGGAGATCCCAGACCCGTGTCATGCTCCTCTTTTGTGATGTGGGAATTCAGTAACCCTTCTGGTGTCCCTGGCACCTTCACGTGCAAGAAGTTTGTTCAACTGCAGCTCCTGTTAGATTGCTTGGCGGCTCTGGAGCTGCGGATGGATTCACTTTGGAGCATTCACGATGCTGAGGAAGTCGTTGATAGAACATTCAGTGAGTTGGTCACACTGCAGTTATAAATTACTGACGGAGATAGGAAATGGCTGACACCAGACAGAGGAAGAGTAGGAAGGAAGTGCAGGGGTCCCCTGCGGTCATCCCCCTCCAAAACAGCAATACCGTTTTGGATACTGTTGGGGGAGATGGTTGACCAGGGGAAGGTGGCAGCAGCCAGGTTCATGGCACTGTGGCTGGCTCTGCTGCGCAGTAGGGCAGGAAAAAGAGTGGCAGGGCTATAGTGATCGGGAACTCAATGGTAAGGGGAATAGATAGGCGTTCCTGCGGATGCAAACGAGACTCCAGGATGGTATATTGCCTCCCTGGTGCAAGGGTCAAGCATGTCTCGGAGCGGCTGCAGGACATTTTGGAGGGGTAGGGTGAACAGCCAGCTGTCATAGTGTATATAGGCCCTGATGATATCGGTAAAAACGCGGTGAGGTCCTACAAGCTGAATTTAGGGAGTTAGGAGTTAAACTAAATTGTAGGACCTCAAAGGTAGTAATCTCAGGATTGCTACCAGTGCCATATGCTGGTTAGAGTAGGAGTTTCAGGATAGATGAGATGAATACGTGGCTTGAGAGATTATGCAAGAGTGAGGGATTCAAATTCCTGGGACATTGGAACCGGTTCTGGGGTATATGGGACCAGTACAAACTGGATGGTCTGCACCTGGGCAGCACTGGTGCTAGTTTGCTAGTGCTGTTGGGGAAGCTAATATGGCAGGGGGTTGGGAATCGATGCAGGAAGTCGGAGGGAAGTAAAGTGGGGACAGAAACAAAAAGCAGTAAGGGGTAAAGTGAAAGGCAGAGAAACCAAAGTCAAAACTCAAAAACTGCCACAGTACAGAGTACAGAGACTGTGGAGAACTCAGTGAATGGGTCCAGTAAAGGTAAGAGAAATAAAACATAGGGAGAGTGTACAAATCATGACTGGACAGTTGGCCTGAGAAAGCAGGGCAGAGAGCAAGAGAAGTCTAGATTAAACTCATGTATTTCAATGCAAGAGGCCTGTCGGGCAAGCCAGGTGAACTTAGGGCATTGGATGGGTAGATGGGACTGGGATGTTATTGCTATTACTGAAACATGGCTAAGGGAGAGGCAGGACTGACAGCTCAATGTTCCAGGATACAGATGCTACAGGAAAGATAAAACCGGAGGTAAGAGAGGAGGAGCAGTTGCAGTTTTGATCAGGGAGAATATCATGGCAGTATTGAGAGGGGACATATCCGAGGGTCCGCCCACTGAGTTGATATGGAACTGAAAAATAAGAAGAGAGAGGTCACTTTGATAGGATTGTACTACAAGCCCCCAAATAGTCAGCGGGAAACTGAAAAGCAAATATGTAAGGAGATTACAGATAGCTGCAAGAAAAATAGGGCGATAATAGTTGGGGACTTTAACTTTCCCAACATTGACTGGGATAACCATAGCATTACCGATGCGAGGTTATCCATTTTGATAGGAATAACAGCAAAAGGGATTATTACTTAAATGATAAAATATTAAAACATGCTGCTGTGCAGAGAGACCTGGGTGTGCTAGTGCATGAGTCGCAAAAAGTTGGTTTACAGGTGCAACAGGTGATTAAGAAGGCAAATGGAATTTTGTCCTTCATTGCTAGAGGGATGGAGTTTAAGACTCGGGAGTTTATGCTGCAATTATATAAGGTGTTAGTGAGGCCACACCTGGAGTATTGTGCTCAGTTTTGGTCTCCTTACTTGAGAAAGGACGTACTGGCACTGGAGGGTGTGCAGAGGAGATTCACTAGGTTAATCCCAGAGATGAAGGGGTTGGATTATGAGGAGAGGTTGAGTAGACTGGGACTGTACTCGTTGGAATTTAGAAGGATGAGGGGGGATCTTACAGAAACATATAAAATTATGAAGGGAATAGATAGATGCGGGCAGGTTGTTTCCACTGGCGGGTGAAAGCAGATCTAGGGGGCATAGCCTCAAAATAAGGGGAAATAGATTTAGGACTGAGTTTAGGAGGAATTTCTTCACCCAAAGGGTTGTGAATCATGGAATTCCTTGCCCAGTGAAGCAGTTGAGGCTCCTTCATTAAATGTTTTTAAGATAAAGATAGATAGTTTTTTGAAGGATTAAGGGTTATGGTGTTCAGGCCGTAAAGTGGAGCTGAGTCCACAAAAGATCAGCCATGATCTCATTGAATGGTGGAGCAGGCTCGAGGGGCCAGATGGCCTACTCCTGCTCCTAGTTCTTATGTTCTTTTATGTTCTTATTATGGGCTTGGATCGAGAGATATTTGTTGAGCATATTCAGGAGGAATTTCTCATTTAGTATGTGAATGGCTTGACTAGAAAGGTGGAAAAACTTGACTTCCTCTTGGGAAATAAGGAAGGGCAGGTGACAGAAGTGATAGTGAGGGATCACTTTGGGACCAGTGACCATAATTCCATTAGTTTTAAGGTAGCTATGGTGAGCTATAGTCTGGCTCAAAAGTTAAAATTCTCAACTGGGGCATGGCCAATTTTGATGGCATTAGACAGGAACTTTCAAAAGTTGACTGGGGGAGTCTGTTGGCAGGCAAAGGGATGGCTAGTAAGTGTGAGGCTTTCAAAAGTGTGTTAACCAGAGTTCAGGGTAAGCACATTCCTTTTACAGTGAGGGCCAAGGCTGGTAGAAGTAGGGAACCCTGGATGACTCGGGATATTGTGGCCCTGGTCAAAAAGAAGAAGGAGGCGTATGACATGCATAGGCAGCTGGGATCAAGTGGATTCCTTAAAGAGTATAGAGGTTGTCGGAATAGAGTTAAGAGAGCAATCAGGAGGGCAAAAAGAGGACATGAGATTTCTTTGGTTGATAAGGCAATGGAGAATCCAAAGAGCTTCTACAAATACATAAAGGGCAAAAGAGTAACTAGGGAGAGAGTAGGGCCTCTTAAGAATCTACAAGGTCATCTATGTGCAGATCTGCAAGAGATGGGTGAGATGCTAAATTAATATTTCTCATTGGTGTTTACTGTTGAGAAAGGCATGGATGTGAGGGAACGTGGGGAAATAAATAGTGATGACTTGAGGAGTGTACATATTAGAAAGAATGAGGTGCTGGAAGTCTCAAAGCGCATTAAGGTAGATAAATCCCTGGGACCTGATGAAATGTATCCCACAATGTTGTGGGAGGCTAGGGAGGAAATTGCAGGTCCCCTAGCAGAGATATTTGAATCAGGTGAGGTGCCTGAGGATTGGAAGGTAGCAAATATTGTGCCTTTGCTTAAGATGGTCCACAGAGAAAAGCCTAGGAACTACAGACAGTTGAGCCTAACGTCTGTGTTGGGTAAATTGTTAGAAGGTATTCTGAAAGATAGGGGCCGGGATTCTCTAATCCCGCGGCAGAGTGTCCACGCCATCGTAAATGCCGTCGCGTTTTACGATGGCGTGAACGGGCCGACCCCACGAATAATTCAGGCCCCTACAGGGGAACAGCACGGCACTGGAGCGGTTAACGCCACTCCAGCTGCTGATCCCGGCGCGAACTGGCCGCCGCGGGATCCGTGCATACGCAGTGGCGCCGGCGCCAATGGGTGCATGCGCAGTGGCTTCCATCAACGTGCCGGCCCCGATGTAACATGGCGCAGGACTACGGGGGCTGGCGCGTAGGAAAGGAGGCCCCCAGCCAGAGAGGCCGGCCCGCCCCATCGGAGACCCCCGCCCCCCCGGGGTTGGACCCCACACAGGCCGCCCCTCGACCCTTCCACGCAGAGGTCCCGCCGGCTGAGAGCAGGTCTGGACGGCGCCGGTGGGGCTCAGCGTTTTCACGACGGCTGCTCAGCCCATCCCGGGCTGAGAATTGGCAGGCCGGCCGCGTAGAGCGGCCTGCGACCGACGTCGGGGCGGCGTGGCGCGATTCGCGCCGGTCGCGGGGATTCTCCGTCCCGGCCCAGGGCTCAGAGAATCCTGCCCAGGATCTACAGGCATTTCAAGAGGCATGGACTGATTAGAGACAGTCAGTAGGGCTTTGTGAGTGGAAAATCATATCTCACGAATTTGGGTAAGTTTTTTGAAGGTGTAGTCAAGAAGATAAATGAGGGCAGTACAGTCAACTTTGTCTACATGGACTTTGGCAAGGTACCGTATGGTAGGTTGTTGCATAAGGTTAAATCTCACGGGACCCAGGGTGAGGTAGCCAATTGGACACAAAATTGGCTTGATGACAGAAAACAAAGGGTGGTTGTAGAGGGTTTTTTTTCACACTAGAGGCCTGTGACTGGCGGTGTGCCTCAGGGATCAGTGCTGGGTCCACTGTTATTTAGAACATAGAACAATACAGCGCAGTACAGGCCCTTCGGCCCACGATGTTGCACCGAAACAAAAGCCATCTAACCTACACTATGCCATTATCATCCATATGTTTATCCAATAAACTTTTAAATGCCCTCAATGTTGGCGAGTTCACTACTGTAGCAGGTAGGGCATTCCACGGCCTCACTACTCTTTGCGTAAAGAACCTACCTCTGACCTCTGTCCTATATCTATTACCCCTCAGTTTAAAGTTATGTCCCCTCGTGCCAGCCATATCCATCCGCGGGAGAAGGCTCTCACTGTCCACCCTATCCAACCCCCTGATCATTTTGTATGCCTCTATTAAGTCTCCTCTTAACCTTCTTCTCTCCAACGAAAACAACCTCAAGTCCATCAGCCTTTCCTCATAAGATTTTCCCTCCATACCAGGCAACATCCTGGTAAATCTCCTCTGCACCCGCTCCAAAGCCTCCACGTCCTTCCTATAATGCGGTGACCAGAACTGTACGCAATACTCCAAATGCGGCCGTACCAGAGTTCTGTACAGCTGCAACATGACCTCCCGACTCCGGAACTCAATCCCTCTACCAATAAAGGCCAACACTCCATAGGCCTTCTTCACAACCCTATCAACCTGGGTGGCAACTTTCAGGGATCTATGTACATGGACACCTAGATCCCTCTGCTCATCCACACTTTCAAGAACTTTACCATTAGCCAAATATTCCGCATTCCTGTTATTCCTTCCAAAGTGAATCACCTCACACTTCTCTACATTAAACTCCATTTGCCACCTCTCAGCCCAGCTCTGCAGCTTATCTATATCCCTCTGTAACCTGCTACATCCTTCCACACTATCGACAACACCACCGACTTTAGTATCGTCTGCAAATTTACTCACCCACCCTTCTGCGCCTTCCTCTAGGTCATTGATAAAAATGACAAACAGCAATGGCCCCAGAACAGATCCTTGTGGTACTCCACTTGTGACTGTACTCCATTCTGAACATTTCCCATCAACCACCACCCTCTGTCTTCTTTCAGCTAGCCAATTTCTGATCCACATCTCTAAATCACCCTCAATCCCCAGCCTCCGTATTTTTTGCAATAGCCTACCGTGGGGAACCTTATCAAACGCTTTGCTGAAATCCATATACACCACATCAACTGCTCTACCCTCGTCTACCTGTTCAGTCACCTTCTCAAAGAACTCAATAAGGTTTGTGAGGCATGACCTACCCTTCACAAAGCCATGCTGACTATCCCTGATCATATTATTCCTATCTAGATGATTATAAATCTTGTCTCTTATAATCCCCTCCAAGACTTTACCCACTACAGACGTGAGGCTCACCGGTCTATAGTTGCCGGGGTTGTCTCTGCTCCCCTTTTTGAACAAAGGGACCACATTTGCTGTCCTCCAGTCCTCTGGCACTATTCCTGTAGCCAATGATGACATAAAAATCAAAGCCAAAGGTCCAGCAATCTCTTCCCTGGCCTCCCAGAGAATCCTAGGATAAATCCCATCAGGTCCCGGGGACTTATCTATTTTCTGCCTGTCCAGAATTGCCAACACCTCTTCCCTACGTACCTCAATGCTATCTATTCTATTAGCCTGGGGCTCAGCATTCTCCTCCACAACATTATCTTTTTCCTGAGTGAATACTGATGAAAAATATTCATTTAGTATCTCGCCTATCTCTTCAGACTCCACACACAATTTCCCATCCCTGTCCTTGACTGGTCCTACTCTTTCCCTAGTCATTCGCTTATTCCTGACATACCTATAGAAAGCTTTTGGGTTTTCCTTGATCCTTCCTGCCAAATACTTCTCATGTCCCCTCCTTGCTCGTCTTAGCTCTCTCTTTAGATCCTTCCTCGCTACCTTGTAACTATCCATCGCCCCAACCGAAACTTCACACTTCATCTTCACATAGGCCTCCTTCTTCCTCTTAACAAGAG
Organism: Scyliorhinus torazame; assembly: GCF_047496885.1. Classification (NCBI taxonomy): domain Eukaryota; kingdom Metazoa; phylum Chordata; class Chondrichthyes; order Carcharhiniformes; family Scyliorhinidae; genus Scyliorhinus; species Scyliorhinus torazame. The sequence goes on along the minus strand of NC_092709.1, from coordinate 164,791,832 downwards.
ATTCCACTTCCTTGGTAAACCACGGTTCCCTCGCTCGACGCCTTCCTCCCTGTCTGACCGGTACATACTTATCAAGAACACGCAGTAGCTGATCCTTGAACAAGCCCCACTTATCCAGTGTGCCCAACACTTGCAGCCTACTTCTCCACCTTATCCCCCCCAAGTCACGTCTAATGGCATCATAATTGCCCTTCCCCCAGCTATAACTCTTGCCCTGCGGCGTATACTTATCCCTTTCCATCATTAACGTAAACGTCACCGAATTGTGGTCACTGTCCCCAAAGTGCTCTCCTACCTCCAAATCCAACACCTGGCCTGGTTCATTACCCAAAACCAAATCCAACGTGGCCTCGCCTCTTGTTGGCCTGTCAACATATTGTTTCAGGAAACCCTCCTGCACACACTGTACAAAAAACGACCCATCTATTGTACTCGAACTATATCTTTTCCAGTCAATATTTGGAAAGTTAAAGTCTCCCATAATAACTACCCTGTTACTTTCGCTCATATCCAGAATCATCTTCGCCATCCTTTCCTCTACATCCCTAGAACTATTAGGAGGCCTATAAAAAAACTCCCAACAGGATGACCTCTCCTTTCCTGTTTCTAACTTCAGCCCATACTACCTCGGAAGAAGAGTCCCCATCTAGCATCCTCTCCGCCACCGTAATACTGCTCTTGACTAGCAGCGCCACACCTCCCCCTCTTTGCCTCCTTCTCTGAGCTTACTAAAACACCTAAACCCCGGAACCTGCAACATCCATTCCTGTCCCTGCTCTATCCATGTCTCCGAAATGGCCACAACATCGAAGTCCCAGGTACCAACCCATGCTGCCAGTTCCCCTACCTTGTTTCGTATACGCCTGGCATTGAAGTAGACACACTTCAAACCACCTACCTGAACACTGGCCCCCTCCTGCAACGTTAAATCTGTGCTCCTGACCTCTATACTCTCATTCTCCCTTACCCTAAAACTACAATCCAGGTTCCCATGCCCCTGCTGCATTAGTTTAAACCCCCCCAAAGAGCACTAACAAATCTCCCCCCCCAGGATATTTGTGCCCCTCAGGTTCAGATGTAGACCATCTTGTCTGTAGAGGTCCCACCTTCCCCAGAAAGAGCCCCAGTTATCCAGAAATCTGAATCCCTCCCGCCTGCACCATCCCTGTAGCCACGTGTTTAAATGCTCTCTCTCCCTATTCCTCATCTCACTATCACGTGGCACGGGCAACAACCCAGAGATAACAACTCTGTTTGTTCTAGTTCTGAGCTTCCATCCTAGCTCCCTGAAAGCCTGCCTGACATCCTTGTCCCCTTTCCTACCTATGTCGTTAGTGCCAATGTGGACCACGACTTGGGGCTGCTCCCCCTCCCCCCTAAGGACCCGGAAAACACGATCCGAGACATCACGTACCCTTGCACCTCTCCACCAGAATTTATTGGTGAGGGTCTTCCCAGACGTCCGCGGGTCGACTTCCTGTTCCCGCCTAAAAAACTAATTAAAAAAAAAAGAAAAATTCTCAACTCCTGCTGAAATTGACTAACCAGCCAGCTCCACTCCCGCCGAAATCGACTGGCCTGCCCCTGCAAAGACAAGTGCTTTTAAAGGACAGACTTACCTCCCAGCAACCACTTCCGCAATGCTCCCGCTGAAACTGACTCACCAGCTGTTCTCACGCCGAAATCGACTGGCCTGCCCCTGCAAAGACAAGTGCTTTTAAAGGACAGACTTACCTCCCAGCAACCACTTCCGCAATGCTCCCGCTGAAACTGACTCACCAGCTGTTCTCACGCCGAAATCGACTGGCCTGCCCCTGCAAAGACAAGTGCTTTTAAAGGACAGACTTACCTCCCAGCAACCACTTCCGCAATGCTCCCGCTGAAACTGATTCACCAGCTGTTCTCACGCCGAAATCGACATTTGTTATTTATATTAATAATTTAGGAGGCATGGTTCGTAAATTTGCAGATGACACCAAGATTGTGGCATAGTAGATGTCATGATATGCACTCATGCACATATTGAGATATAGACAGGCAGTGACAGACACCCAGTACAGCCAATCAACACACAGGACAGAACACAACCAATCTCCAGGCAGAACACTATAGGGGGGTTTCCCACTCTAAAACACATGAGTCATCAGCACTCTGCCTCTTTCCACTGGTGACAACTGTAGTGACAGTCAAGGTGTATATACCAGTTAGCACCTTCTATACGTGGCTCAGAGCTAGTCTGGTCTAGTTAGTTACAGTTAGCACACTTAGATTAGTCGAGTGTCAACCCACAGCAAGCTGTGTGCACTGCTCCAGAAGTTCAATAAAACGTATTGAACTAACGTCTAAGTTTGGTGTTTACTTTACAGACAACTGCATCCAGTTGCAGTCCGTGTTACCCCAGGGTGAATAACACGACATGGTACCAGTAGTCTACTTTATCTAAGTGGTTTACCTCGAGTGATTCAGTGACGACCAGCGAGTACTTTCCAGCAGCTTGGAGAGGATCCAGGCCCCTCCACAGCTACGGATCTCCGGCAATCTCGGCGCCAACTGGTGGGTCTTCAAGCACAGGTTACTTCTCTACATTGAGGCCTCGAGGATGCGTCCGATGCCAGAAAAGTCGCGCTGCTCCTATCAACCGCGGGGACCAAGCCATCCAAACTTTCAACTCGCTCACTTTTGCCGACGGTGAGGACAAGACCAAATTCAAGACCGTTTTAGCTAAATTCAACAGTTACTGTGAAGTCGAAACGAACGAGAGCTTTGAGCGCTATGTCTTCCAGCAACGCCTTCAGGGTAAGGATGAACCTTTCCAATCCTTTATAACTCATCTCCGTATATGAGCGCAGTCCTGCAACTATGGTGACATCGCTGATTCCATCATCAGGGACCAGATTGTGTTTGGGGTCCACTCCGACTCTTTGCGGGAGCAGCTCCTCAAAACATGACCCTGCCAGTCGCAATCAAGACGTGTAAAGCGCATGAACAGGAGAGAAATCGGTACTCCCGTTTCAAATCGGCAGAACAGGAACAACTTGCCTCCCACGAGGCAGAGAGTGTACAGACCATCGCCCGGATGCGGCGCCTCAGTATCAATGAAGGCGGCCATCATGCGCGCTTTTCCTGGGGTCCCACGCATGCGCACCACGAACGGGAGAACGAAGCGGCCGAAGACCAACCTGCGCACGTGCGAACATCGGCTGACCGCACTGAGCATGTGCGACGACGCACGGAGCTTAACGATGTCAACGTCCTGACTTGCCCGAACTGCGGCACCGCCCACCTAAAGCGGCATGTCCTGTAAAAGGCAGGCGATGTTTAAATTGTGGGAAGCCTGGACATTATGCAGCCTTGTGCAGGTCTGCACCACCGGTCAAGGGCCAGCGATCCCATTTCCAACGCAAACACGTTCGATGTGTACAGCAAGGTCTACTTGATTCTGATACAGGTAGCACTACGGATCCAGAGAATGACTGCCTGGAGTCCCCATATCGTGTGGGCATCATCACTACATGTGAATATGCCTCCTCAAATTTAGCAAGACGCCTATCTATCCTCAATGTGGATTCTGCGGACTCTGCTTCTGACTTCAACCTTGCGCTGTTGCCGTACAGGGCAATCCCTCTGTCCACCGGTATATCTCTGGCACAACTCCTCATGAATAGAGACCTGCGGACGACTGTTCCAGCCATATACTTACCAGACCTGGATCACCTCCCAGTGCTGCAAAAGGTGCAGCAACTCAGGAACCGGCAAAAGCTGACTTACGATGCTCATGCTACCGATTTGCCTGTGCTATCTCCGGAAGATGCTGTTCGCATCAAGCTACTTGATGGAGGCTGGTCAGCCCCAGTTGTTGTTGTTCGACAGGCTGCTCCCAGCTCGTTTGTGGTTCGTTTAGCTGATGGCTCCATTGTCAGGTGCAACAGAAGGGCACTACGCAAACTTGCCTGCCCACCACCAAATCTCACCTTTCCAGATGTTGTTATGCCTCCTCCGGATACCTCGCACCACGAGGCCACCAATCTGGCAAAAATCCCGCCTGTCAAGGCGCCGTCGTCCCCACCTCCACCTCTCAGGCGGTCGACAAGGATCCGACGCCAGCCCCAAAGATTGGACTTCTAGATATTTATCTTATAAATATTGTTCAGTATCTGCACGCTAGACACCTTTCATGTCCATATTCATTCACTCGCCATTTAATGTAAATAGTTATACATGTACATAGTCGTATATGCTCTAATCAACCGGTGAATTTTTTTTTTTTTAAAGGGGGGATGTCATGATATGCACTCATGCACATAATGAGATACAGACAGGCAGTGACAGACACCCAGTACAGCCAATCGACACACAGGACAGAACACAACCAATCACCAAGCAGAACACTAGAGGGGGGTTTCCCATTATAAAACACACGAGGCATCAGCACTCTGCCTCTTTCCACTGGTGACAACTGTAGTGACAGTCAGGGTGTATATATCAGTTAGCACCTTCTATACGTGGTTCAGAGCTAGTCTGGTCTAGTTAGTTATAGTGTCAACCCACAGCAAGCTGTGTGCACTGCTCCAGAAGTTCAATAAAACGTATTGAACTAACATCTAAGTGTGGTGTCTACTTTACAGTACAACTGCATCCAGTTGCAGTCCGTGTTACCCCAGGGTGAATAACATGACAGTGGACAGTGAAGAAGGTTATCTAGGATTGCAACGGGATCTTGATCAATCGGGCCTGTGGGCCGATGAATGGCAGATGGAGTTTAATTTAGATAAATGTGAGGTGATGCATTTTGATAGATCGAATTGTTGGCAGGACCTACTCAGTTAATGCTAGCGTGTTGAGGAGAGTTATAGAGCAAAGAGATCTAAGAGTACAGGTTCATTGTTCCTTGAAAGTGGAGTCACAAGTGGACAGGGTGGTGAAGAAGGCATTCGACATGCTTGGTTTCATTGGTCAGAACATTGAATACAGGGGCTGGGACGTCTTGTTGAAGTTAATAATAGTAAGAAGTCTTACAACTCCAGATTAAAATCCAATAGGTTTATTTGGAGTCTCTAGCTTTCGGAGCGCACCTCCTTCATCAGGCCACTCACCTGATGAAGGAGCTGCGCTCCGAAAGCTCGTGACTCCAAACAAACCTGTTAGACTTTAACCTGGTGCTGTAAGACTTCTTACTGTGTCCACCCCAGTCCAACCCGGCATCTCCACATTAAAGTTCATCTTTATTATTGTCACAAGTAGGCTTACATTAACGCTGCAATGAAGTTACTGTGAAAAGCCCCAAGTTGTCTCACTCCAGCGCCTGTTCGGTTACACACAGGGAGAATTCAGAATGTCCAATTCACTTAACAAGTATGTCTTTCGAGACTTGTGGGAGGAAACCGGAGAACCCACGCAGGCACGGGGAGAACGTGCAGACTCCACACAGACAGTGACCCAAGCCGGCAATCGAACCTGGGACCTTGGAGCTGTGAAGCAACAGTGGTCATCACTGCTACCATGCCGCACTGTACAAGATATTAGTAAGGCCACACTTGGAATACTGTGTAGTGTTCTGGTCACCCTCTTATAGAAAGGATATTATTAAACTAGAAAGGGTGCAGAAAAGATTTACAAGCATGCTACTGGGACTTGTTGGTTTGAGTTATAAGGAGAGGCTGGATAGACTGGGACCTTTTTCCCTGGAGCGTAGGAAGCTTTGGAGTGATCTTATAGAGGTCTATAAAATAAGGAGGGGCATAGATAAGGTAGATAGCCAACATATTTTCCCAGAGTTAGGGGAGTCTAAAACTAGATGGCATAGTTTTAAGGTGAGAACGAATAGATAAAAAAGGGACCAGAGGGGCAATTTTTTCACACAAGAGGGTGGTGTGTCTGCAACGAGCTGCCAGATGCAGTAGTAGGCGGGGACAATTTTGTGTTTTAAAAAGCATTCAGTTATATGGTAAGACGGATAGAGAGGGATAATGGCCAAATGTAGGCAATTGGGACTAGCTTGGTGGTAAAAACTGGATGGCATGGAAAAGTTGGGCTGGAGGGCCTGTTTCCATGCCGTAAACCTCTATGATTCTATGCTGCCTGTGACCCTCTGCGAAAGCCCTCTGTGAAAGACTCTGACAATGAGCTGAGTGTGGACACTGAAGTGTTAGGCAGTTTAAAACTTGATTTTACAGGTGGATAACTCCATAACTCACCCTCCACATCATCTCTTCAACGACTCTGCAACTGGCCAACCACTTGACTACACGCCTGACTCGACCACTCACCTGACTACCAACTGACTAACTCCCTCCATGACCTGACCCTCCTACTGACTCCCCAGACCATCCGACTATCCTCCAACCTGACTATCCTGACAATTGGTCTACCCACAACCCAACTGACAATCAACTCTGACTATTCCTTGGCCCAAGTACACTGTTTAAAATATTTCATGTACCCAATTCATTTTTTTTCCAATTAAGGGGCAATTTAGCGTGGCCAATCCACCGACCCTGCACATCTTTGGGTTGTTGGGTGAGACCCACACCGACGTGGGGAGAATGTGCAAACTCCACACGAACAGTGACCTGGGGCCGGGATGGAACCCGGGTGCTCGGCGTCGTGAGGCAGCAGTGCTAGCCACTGCGCCACCCGAGTACACGACCTGCCCTGACTAACCCTGTCCTGACTAACCCTTACCTGACCACCTAGCTACCTCCTCTTTGCATGCTTTGCTCATAGGTTATCCTAATCTAAAGGAGAGATGGAAGGATGTTGGTGAGTGTGTTGTAATGTGTTTGGATGATGTTCCTCCCATTGCTTAAAATTTGAAGGTATGTCAAGGCTGCGAAGGTGGGTACGACCTTCATTGGTAGGTGTGTGAAGATGAGGTGAAGTAAATGTTAGACCTGACTCCTGTTAGGGATTGCTGATGGGTGCATGATGTGGATGGGGTGCATTGAGCGACATGAGATGTTGGTGGTTTAGTGGGTTGGAGATAACATGAAGATGCATTGACTGCCTGCATGAGGTCATTAAACGTGTATCACTGCTGCTATTACCTCTGGGTAACACTCCAAGAATAAATCTCCCTGGTCACCTGTACCCATCTCCTTTTGAAAGATTTTCTTGAGGGCCTCATCAATCCCAGTGGAAACATGGGGCAGTATTTATTGGAGGTGACAGACAGCGGTCTTGCCTGCCGGCTGGAGAGCCCCACGACACCTCATTTGGGGAAACCGCCAATCAGGCACTTAACTGGGCCTTCCCTGGAATCAATAACGCCCAGGGTGAAGCTCCCACTTGCCGAGAATTGCCAACCAATCGGAGACCAGCAGTTGCCCTTTGCCATCGAGGTAATCCCAGCGACTACCCAAGGTCCTGGATTGTCAAAGAACTCAGGCCACACGTGGGTGAGGGCGGGAGAAGGGGGTTGTCAGTTGGGCATTGGGTGGCTGTCGACAGTTGCTCCCTAACTTTAGGCTGGGGAAAGGCCGTTGATGAAGCAGTTGACGATGATCTGGCCAAGGAAAATGTCTTGATGAACTTCTGCAGGAATGCCCAGAGATTGCAATGATAACCTTCTAAAACCATTCTTTCTGTCAGTTATTTCTCCATGATTGGAGGCTTTTCCTTGATCCCTAATGACACCAGTTTTCTGGAGCCCCAAGATGTGAACTCAGTCAAGTGTTGGTATGATATTGGGTACAGCTGCTGAAATCTCTTCTGGATTTCAACGATGCGGTTTGAAACTGAGCAATTCTGGTGGGATCTGAATTGTACCTGAAGGTTTGATGACTTAGCGATGATTCCTTCCATGATTTTACTGATGATTGGGAAGGACAATATCCCCTATTTCTGTGGCTAGGGCATACCTGGATGATTTTGCATACTGCTGTATAGAGCCCAATGTCAAAGTTATACTGAAATAATTTAGCTCAGGTGTTCTGTGGCTCAATTCTTTAATCAGAACTGAACCTGCTGAGTCACACAGTATATAGAAATTACCTACATACCAATAAGATAGAATTATGTGAATTTATGTTTAGAGTTAGTACTGTCCAGCAATTTTGAAAAACATTATACTGCCTTCAGAATGTAATGTTCTCAAAGCACTGAATGTTATCAGGAATTAATGCCTGCACAGCAGCCAACCAGATCAAACATCCAATTTGCATTTTCTAATTTTTAGTACCATGATTTTTCCTGTGCTTTATTCCAATCAGTGTATGTTGAAGAATCACTTTTTGTAGAAGGTCTATAATATGTTGGCTGAAGGTTTTTTGAAATCTGAACTGTGAATCTTGCAGTATACTTACGACATAGGAATTTACAGTTTGGAAGTCGCAATTATGACTAATTTTATGGCTTCAAATACCAGGGTCGATGTTTATAGACTGCCAATATTAAAATTGGAGGCTAAGTGCTTAGCTCCCTGGCGCCAAAAATAAGGGGCGCGATTTAAGCAAAACATTTTGAAGTGTCATTTTGGGCGAGTTTGGCGGTGTGTTTCTCGTTGACTTTTTGGGTAAGATCCACACCGCTATTCAATCAAAAAATTCAGAAGCTGTTCTGAGCAGGATTAGTGGGGTCGTTCTCGGCGCTTCTAGTGCCGGCAACGGAGGAACGGTTGCCGTTGCCAATGGAGGCACTTTGTTGCTATTTCGGCCCCCGGTGGGGAACACCACCCCCTGCCCGCCCTAGGCCGTACTTGGGGCACAATTCTCCCAAGACATTTCTAAGTTAATATGTGGCAGGTTTTTCGGGGAGTTTCTCGCGGGCTCTGCTGACGAGTTCCCCACCACTACTCAATGTTGTTTTGAACCCCGGGGAGTTTCTCACCGGATTAGCCCACACTTAGAATTTTCTTTAGCACTGGGGAGCTGAACTCTGAGATCGGGCCGCCATTTTGAAAGGGTGCCCCAATCTCTAAGTGAGCTTGTGGGTCGTCCCCCCCCCCCCACCCATGGACAATGTCACCCTCCACACACATGGGCACGGCTCCACACCCCCCAAGTGAGGACACCCTGCTATGCGATCCCTGGGAGTCCTCCCTCCTCAGCCCCCCCCCATCCCCCCCCCAAGCCCCTCTACAGCACTCCCTTCCTTCTTGGACCCCCACCCTTCAACCCCCCTTCCAGCCTCATTTCATGGGCCTGGCCCCCCCCGGCCCCGAAACCATGGCAGTGCCACCCTGGCACTCGGGCACCCTTGCGCAGCCACCCCCGCACCTAGGCAGTGCCCCTACTGGCTTGGCAGTGTCATCCAGGCACCTTGGCAGTGCCAGGGTAGCAGTGCCAAGGTGCCAGTTTGGCAATACCAAAGTGCCCACGTTCTGGGGGGGGGGGGGTGGAGACACCCTGAACACCCTGAACACCTAGGGGTCTCCGATGGCCCGGGAGACCCTCCGGGGGCCGTTCCACCAGGACCAGCACTGATTCCCAATTGCAGCCTCCCTGGGGAGGCCGGTGAATCAATGGAGGCTGGGATCCCGGGTGAGTAGGACGTAAGTAGGTTTACGATCTGCTTCCGCGAGCGTCATTTGGTCCCGCCCATTTGTGGCAGAGTTCTGAGTCTGACGGCTTGCGGGACTTTGATGAATCACGCGTGGCACGGAGCCTGTCAGGAGGCTCACTGCAGGCTTCTCCTGGCATTCTCCGGTTGCGTTGTGCTCTCGCTTGAGCGCAACGCAGCCGGGGAATCGCGCCCTTAGTGTCATTTCCTTGCCTGAGGACCTCTGCTCGGAAGAGATTGGAGCACCATTTTTAAATGGCGCCCTATATCTCGACCCCCTGAAGCGACCCTCGGATCCTCCCTCTCAACTCCCCAACTAACCTATAAGGAGGTCCTCGGGGCTGCCGAACCACGCCTCAAATAGGCAGAGCACCCCAGGCCCGATCCCCGGCTGGGCAAAATGCCAGCCTAGCACCATGGTTCTGACAACTGGCACCCTGACAGTGCCTCTGCTAGCCTGACAGTGCCAGGCTGGCACCTGGTGGCACTCAAGGTGCCAGGCTGGCTGTGCCAAGGTGCCCAGGTGGCATCAGCAGTGCCAGGGTATCACCCTGCCCAGAGACCGATCAAAAGGTGGCCTCTAATCACCTGGGAGCCCCTCCAAGTACCGTCTGCATCATCCCCATTTGTGGGGACCAGTGCTAAATGGCGCCCAGCTGGGGTCTCCTTGATGAGTCCGGTAGATGCGATTTGGCTGTTCGATCTGGCATAGGCATACTTAAGTGGGCTTTTAAGCTCAAAATCTATGCGAGTCTGGGTCCTGCCCATTGTGGGTGCCATCCAGACTGTGAAGCGTAACATCTTTGGGAATCCCAGGAGAGACCTCTCACTGGTCTACTGACCGCCTCCCGTCTCGATTCTGGCAGAATGCAGCCGGTAAATCGCGCCCCATGTCATTTATTTGGGCCTTGGGAGTTTCTCCCTGGTCAAGCTCACACATTGGGGAGCTGAACACACCTGTGAGACTGGCTTCTCAGCGACTGGGCCGCCATTTGAATAAGTGCCCCATCTCTAAGTGAACTTGAGGGCCTCCCATACCCACCACCCATGGGCAATGTTACCCCCCCCCCTCGCACACATGAGCATTACCCCCCTCCCGCTGTGAGATCGCTGAGGGCCCTTCCGTTTGATGCCTCTCGACGCCCTCTTTTCGGGATCCCCCTTTCAGGATGCCCACGCTTCACCTTTTATGAGGCCCCTTCATACCCCCTCTACGCACCCCCTATCCCACCCCTCATCCTCCCAGTTAATACCTCTATGGCTTGGGCGGCAGTACCAAAGTGCCCGGGTGCCAGAGGGAGAGTCACGAAGCCACCCTTCCTTGTTCCTGAGCACCCAAGTATCTCCAATGGCCTGGGAGATCCCCCAGGTGCTGTTATACCTGGTGCACGTTTGTGTGGACCAGTACTAAACAGCACCTGGTCACGGCCTCACTGAAGAGGAGGTTAGTTACCGGGCACCAGGAGAAATTAGAGCAGACATATTTAAATGAGCCTAATGAGCAGGCAATCCACTCAAATTTTGATTTGAAGTCGAGAGGGGTTGTGATCCTTTTTAATAAGAGGGTGGCCTTTACAGCAGCCAGTATGGGGGACGGTACATGATGGTGACTGGAGTCTTGGTAGGGATGCTGGTAATCTTAGTCAACATTTATTTGTACTCCAATCTGTGATGACACAGATTCAAAATTTTTTTTTTTTAAATTTAGAGTACCCAATTGTTTTTTTTTCCAATTAAGGCGCAATTTAGCATGGCCAATCCACCTAACCTGCATATCTTTGGGTTGTGGGGGTGAAACCCACGCAAACACGGGGAGAATGTACAAACTACACGGACAGTGACCCAGGGCCGGGATTCGAACCTGGGACCTCAATGCCACAGTCCCAGTGCTAACCACTGCGCCACCGTGCCGCCCTTGACACAGATTTATTAAGAAGGTTTTGCCATCCCGGACTTCGACTCTCACCAACTAATCATGGGGGGTGATTTCCACTGTGTGTTGGACATGAGGATGGACAGATCGACCCCAAGTCTTTAGTAATGTCGGGGATAGCGAACAAATTGGTAGTACAAAGAACAAAGAAAAGCACAGCACAGGAACAGGCTTTTCGGCCCTCCAAGCCTGAGCCGACCATGCTGCCCATCTAAACTAAAATCTACACTTCATGGGTCCGTATCCCTCTATTCCCATCCTATTCATGTATTTGTCAAGATGCACCTTAAATGTCACTATCGTCCCTGCTTCCACCACCTCTTCTGGCAGCGAGTTCCAGGCACCCACTACCCCCTGTGTAAAAAACTTGCCTCGTTCATCTACTCTAAACCTTGCCCCTCTCACCTTAAACCTATGCCCCCCCTAGTAATTGACCCCTCTACCCTGGGAAAAAGCCTCTGACTATCCACTCTGTCTATGCCCCTCATAATTTTGTAGACCTCTATCAGGTCACCCCTCAACCTCCGTCGTTCCAGTGAGAACAAACTGAGTTTATTCAACCGTTCCTCATAGCTAATGCCCTCCATAACAGGCAACATCCTGGTAAATCTCTTCTGCACCCTCTCTAAAGCCTCCACAACCTTCTGGTAGTGTGGCGCCCAGAATTGAACACTATACTCCAAGTGTGGCCTAACTAAGGTCCCATACAGCTGCAACATGACTTGCCAATTCTTATACTCAATGCCCCGGCCAATGAAGGCAAGCATGCCGCATGCCTTCTTGACTACCTTCTCCACCTGTGTTGCCCTTTCAGTGACCTGTGGACCTGTACACCTAGATCTCTCTGACTTTCACTGTATATTCCCTACCTGCATTAGACCTTCCAAAATGCATTACCTCACATTTGCCCGGATTAATCTCCATCTGCCATCTCTCCGCCCAAGTCTCCAAACGATCTAAATCCTGCTGTATCCTCTGACAGTCATCGCTATCCGCAATTCCACCAACCTTTGTGTCGTCTGCAAACTTACTAATCAGACGAGTTACATTTTCCTCAAAATCATTTATATATACTACAAACAGCAAATGTCCCAGCACTGATTCCTGCGGAACACCACTAGTCACAGCCCTCCAATTAGAAAAACACACTTCCATTGCTACTCTCTGCCTACTCTGACCTAGCCAGTACTGTATCCAACTTGCCAGCTCACCCCTGATCCCGTGTGACTTCACCTTTTGTACCAGTCTACCATGAGGGACCTTGTCAAAGGCCTCACTGAAGTCCATATAGACAACATCCACTGCCCTACCTGCATCAATCTTTGTGACCTCTTTGAAAAACTCTATCAAGTTAGTGAGACACGATCTCCTCTTCACAAAACCATGCTGCCTCTTGCTAATACATCCATTTGCTTCCAAATGGGAGTAGATCCAGTCTCGAAGAATTCTCTCCAGTAATTTCCCTACCACTGACGAAAGGCTCACCGGCCTGTAGTTCCCTGGATTATCCTTGCTACCCTTTTTAAACAAAGGAACAACATTAAGTCTTTACATATCCAGAGAGAAGGGTAATCCCAGGTTAAAGAGGTGTGAATTGTCTCAAGCCAGGACAGTTGGTAGGATTTCGCAAGCCCAGGCCAGATGGTGGGGGTGAATTTAATGCAACATGAATCCAAGGTCCCAGTTGAGGCCGTACTCATGTGTGCGGAACTTGGCTATAAGTTTCTGTTTGGTGATCCTGCGTTGTCGCGCGTCCTGAAGACTGCCTTGGAGAACGCTTACCCGGAGATCAGAGGCTGAATGCCCTTGATTGCCGAAATGTTCCCTGACTGGTGATTGTCGCGCGATGTCCGTTCATCCATTGTCGCAGCGTCTGCATGGTCTCGCCAATGTACCAAGCTTCGGGACATCCTTTCCTGCAGCGTATGATTGGACAACGTTGGCCGAGTCACACGAGTATGTACCGCGTACTTGGTGGGTGGTGTTCTCACGTGTAATGGTGGTACCTACATCGATGATCTGGCACGTCTTGCAGAGATTGCCATGGCAGGGTTGTGTGGTGTCGTGGTTGCTGTTCTGAAGACTGGGTAGTTTGCTGCAAACAATGGTTTGTTTGAGGCTGCATGGTTGTTTGAAGGCAAGTGGTGGGGGTACGGGAATGACCTTGGCAAGATGTCCGTCTTCATCGATGACATGTTGAAGGCTGCAAAGAAGATGTCGTAGTTTCTCTGCTCTGGGGAAATACTGGACGACGAAGGGTACTCTGTCGGTTGTATCCCGTGTTTGTCTTCTGAGGAGGTTGGTGCGGTTTTTTGTTGTGGCGCGCTGGAACTGTCGATCGATGAGTCGAGCACCATATCCCATTCGTATGAGGGCATCTTTCAGCGTCTGTAGATGTCTGTTATGCTCCTCCTCGTCTGAGCAGGTCCTGTGTATACGGAGGGCTTGTCCATAGGGGATGGCTTCTTTAATGTGTTTAGGGTAGACGCTGGAGAAGTGGAGCATCATGAGGTTATCTGTGGGCTTGCGGTAAAACAAAGTGCTGAGGTGATCGACTTGATGGAGATGAGTGTGTCCAAGAATGCAATGGATTTTGGAGAGTAGTCCATGGTGAGTTTGATGGTGGGATGGAACTTATTGATGTCATCGTGTAGTCATTTCAGTGATTCTTCGCCGTGGGTCCAAAGGAAAGAAATGTCATCGATGTATCTGGTGTATCGTGTCGGTTGAAGGTCCTGTGTGGTGAGGAGGTCTTGTTCAAACTTGTGCATGAAGATGTTGCCATATTGAGGTGCGAATTTAGCTCCCATGGCTGTTCCGTGTGTCTGGATGAAGACGTTGTGATCCAGAATGAAGCGAGTGAGTTGCAGAATTGCGTCTGGAGATTGGCAGTTGTCGGTGTTGAGTACTGAGGCTATTACAGCAATGCCGTCGTCATGGGGGATGCTGGTGTAGGGTGCCGAGACGTCCATTGTGACGAGGAATGTTCCTGGTTCAACTGGTCCAAGGGTGCTGAGTTTCTGTAAGAAGTCTATTGTGTCGCGACAGAAGCTGTGTGTTCCTTGTACGATGGGTTTCAAGATGCCCTCGATGTAGCCAGAGAGGTTCTCACACAGGGTCCCATTGCCTGATATGATAGGCCAGCCTGGTGTGTTGGCCTTGTGTATTTTCGGGAGGCAGTAGAGATCGCCAACGCGGGGAGTACGTGGGATGAGAGCACGTAGGGTGCTCTGAAGGTCTGGATCCAAGTTCTTGATCACTCTGTTGAGTTGGCGGGTGTATTCCTTGGTCGAATCTGCAGGTAAGTATCTGTAGTGTTCCTGGTTGTTGCGTCGTCGGTACACTTCTTTGCAGTAATCCCTTCTGTTCAGTATGACGGTGGCCCCTCCTTTGTCTGCTGATGATGACAAAGTTGCGGTTGGTCTTGAGAGAGCGGATGGCGTTGTGCTTGGGTGACGTTCGGGGCTGTCTTGTGAATGCAACTGATGAATCTGGCATTGACACGACTCCTGACGGCTTGAGCATACATGTCGAGTATAGGGCAGTGACCTTCCGGAGGGGTCTAATTTGACTCTTTCCTCTTCGGTTGCCGCACCACAGATCTCTCGGTCTGCTGTTCCAGTTCATTGGTTGTCTCATTAGGTTCTATAGATGGAGAGAAGACTTTCGATTGGGTGGAGTGGAGGTACCTCTTTGAGATCCTGGGCGAATTTGGGTTTTGGCCAACATTCATTTTCTGGGTGAGATTGTTATATACTGTCCCCACGGCGCATGTTAGGACTAATGCGGTGAGCGCAGGATATCTCCGGCTAGACTGGAGCACGAAGCAGGGATGCCCTTTGTCCCCGTTGTTGTTTGCGCTTGCTTTTGAACCCCTGGCTATCGCACTTAGGTCGTCAAATGAATGGAGAGATCTCTGCGAGGCGGTGTAAGGAGCATAGGGTGTCCCTTTATGCTGGCTACCTGTTGCTGTCCGTCCCTCTATTGTGTATTGATAAGATAATGGGGCTGTTATGGAAGTTTGGATCCTTCTCCGGGTACAAAATTAACATTACC
This sequence comes from Scyliorhinus torazame, assembly GCF_047496885.1. Taxonomy (NCBI): domain Eukaryota; kingdom Metazoa; phylum Chordata; class Chondrichthyes; order Carcharhiniformes; family Scyliorhinidae; genus Scyliorhinus; species Scyliorhinus torazame. The sequence continues at coordinate 164,776,348 of NC_092709.1, read as the reverse complement.
AAGAGCAAAGTATTTCAGGTAAACTCCCTGGGTAGGTGCACAGACTTGGGAACCCTGCTGTTCCAGCTGACCACGAAGAAATCGGATATCTTGGTATTCAAATAATTGGGCCTTGATGCACAAATTGAACTTGGCCAGTCTGGTGGAGGGGGTGAAAGGAGACTTGAAGAGGTGGGATGCTCTCCGCTCTGTGGCTTTCCTTGGCAGGAAGAGTGCAGCCGATCAACATCAACATTCTGCCAAGGTTCCTTTTTGTGTTCCAGTATCTCCCGAACTTCCTGCCCAAATCTTGTTTTGTTTGGGTACATAAATTTGTTTCAAACTTTGTGAACAAACTTCTGCAGCTCATAAACAATGAAGTCTACTGAAGTTGCAAAAACAGATGGGTATGGTTTCTTCTACACTACATCAGATGACCTGTCAATCAATGCTCTTTTGCAGCAGATCTCAGTTTCTGTTCTCTTCATGAAAGCTGCAGACTGATTTATTTTCAACTTTAAAGGAATGGGGATTTAAAAATTTTTGATCATAAAATTTGGGAAGTATCTTGGCTATTGAGGTGTGTAGCTCGGGTCTTGCTAGATCTGCCTTGATAGAAAGTACTCCAAAACTTGCATGTTTTGCTCGGGGGAGTGGATGCAGGATAGAGTCAGGTCAGCCAACCCAAGAGGCAGAGCACAGATCATAACAGGAGTGACTTAGCCTAACCAACACACCACAGTTCTCTGGGACTTTGTCCTAGTTGTTTTGGAAATTATTAAACCCTTTAGCCCTCATCCTTCACACTCCACACCCACATCTTGTGGCCCCTCACACTCTCCATGTCACTTCCATAGTCACTCACTGAGTTTCCACCATGAGAAGATGAACAAGTAAACAATGTAATACAGCTCTAACCCCTGTACACTTGATGGTGAAAAACAGTCCCACTCATAAATTCCATTAAAAAATGTTAAAACTCCAAGTAGTTAATCTTTTATTAAAATTAGATGACTTCTATTCAGCACCCAACGACATCTATGCTTTTAATAGGATTTTTAAGCTGTCAATTAAACGTGATAATTACAAAACCCCTGCTGAGATAATTGTAGTTTTTGAAACCCTGCCAACCATTCATTATGACATAATACAAGCCCTTGGGGAAATGTCAGCTCTATTGAAACTGCAGAACCAGATGCTATTTTTCTAACCTATGCCTGTCAATCAAAGCAATCCAGCAGAGAGGGTTCTTTATAACTCTCCCTGACAGCTGCAGCCTTTAAAAAAAAAGTTTAAAGCATAGGGCACTTAAAAAAACAACCTTGAATCATGACTATTATACAAACATAATCCCCCCTTTAAGAGCATTTATGTCTGCCCCATCAGTTGATGACTGCCACACTGTGGGTTAAGGCCCTTGGAACAGCCATAATGTAATATGTTTGAACTTAGCACTGAGTTCAAAAGGTTCTGCTCTATTTAGGTTTCCTGCATGTGTGAACCGTGCCCCATTCCCTCTCCCCAATTGGCATAAATTGGTTCTGTCGGAAATGGGGACAGGACTTCCATATCCAAGTCCAACCTGTTCTTTTTAAAGAACCATGGCACCTTCCATACTCTGGAAACACTCAATCCCTAGAGTTCAAAAGCAGTGTTTTATTTAATTTTGATTGCATGACAGGATTTTCCTCAATGGGAAAAATACTCTAATGCATCACAACACTTACATTCTCCTGATGAATATAATGGTCAACTAATGGTCCTTAGTAGGACAGAGTCTTATAATCAAAAACTGCAGTAAAAATACATCTGACTTGTAATATAGCGTCTAACTATTGGAACTGAAAGAACTGATTTTTTTTTTTGTATTTCAAAGCCTGTGAATGAACGAATTCTGGGTACTGGTGACTTTTTTTGTTTCCCACTTGGGACTGGGGTTCATGACTTCTCTGAGGTGCCATGAACCATGTACACTTATTAAAGAGGCCTGACTCCAACAAAAAATGCAGGGGACTTTAAACTTCCCATCCCCACAATAGAACGGTCAAGAGCAGGAGTGCTGTTTGCAGGAGATCTACCTACTTAGATCTACCTACCCTTATCTAGTGCTGGTAAAGATTGCTGGAAATGGGAGTGAGGGCAGGAAATCATGGAATCAGGTCCGACCTGCCATTTTTAAAGGGCTATTGGGTCAGCCTGACTTGGTGAAAATTCAGGCCACAAATGCAGTTTCACCGACAAATATGGTATGTAGAGTCCACTCTGGATTACCATCACCTACCCACAAGGGCTTGTGGCCCTTTTTCAGTCCTGATGATAAGACTTCAGGCTTTCTGAGAGATTTCTGGCCATGGAGTCATTCTGGCACATTCGACCCATTAAGTCCATTTGGGCTTTCTATAGACCAATCCAGACCATCCCAACGCCCCCCCCCCCCACCCCCTCACCCAATTCTATCCCTATAGCTCTGCAAGTTTATTTTCCTGTAGTGCCCATTCCTTTCCAGAATCATTGATTATCCACAGGTCCAACACCTTTATATCCAGTGACATCCAGGTAATTACCACTCAGTGCATATAAAAGTTCTTTCTCACATTCTGCCAAAAATCTCAAGCGGAAAATAGTTGTAATCCTTTAAGTGCCTAATAGATTTGTAAACAAACAAGAAACCCAGTCAAATATATATTCAGTTGTTATAGGTTCATTCAGTTTTAATAGTTCTTGATTGATAAACTGAAGCTTTTGAAATTCAGCTAATTATTCATAATGGAACAATTGTCATTACAAAAGCTACCAGTTCATCTGACAGAACAGATACTCATTTCCATTTCAAAAAAGAATGCCTGTCAATCAATGAAGGAGAAGCGGGTGCAGACCATTTTTTCTACCTTCAGAAGCAGAGTTTTTTCAAAACAGCATGATCTGGCAATCCAGTTAAATCAGAGCACAAAAACTTGACAACAAAGGATGTTTTTATTTTACATTTTTTAGTACATTGTAGGATTTTCCCCATTGGAAAAATACAGTAAATGTATGTGAACTATTACACATTGCTGGTCAATACAAGAGTTGCAGGACAGACTCCTATGATGAATCACTGCATTAAAATCACATCTACATTATAATAGAGTATCTAATATTGACGTTTGAAGGTGCTAAAATGTTTTACGCTTACTTCCCAAAATGTTGCTGACTCCTCAATAGGCTTTCCGTTTTCTTCATAAACTCCCAAACCTGGCATGCTTTTAATAAGCTTCCAAAAACAAAAATGTCTGCAAGTGGAAATCCAAATTTTTATTGTCCATTTAAAATACATACGAGGCATTCCTGAAGGAAGGCCAGAGGAAAGTTATGCTGTGTTAGGAATATGGAGGAAATATGTTATTTTCCAAAATAAAGTAAGGTTATTCATCCACTGAAATGCGCCTCCACACCCAGATGATAATTCGGCACAATCTTTCAGATTGATGATCTTTCGTCAGGTGGAACAGGTTTTAAGTACAGACACAAAGAAGGTGGGGGTGCAACAATATGGAAGGTCCTCTGATAGGATGTTATGTCGGAGGGATATATGCTGAGGACAGTGAGATCAGTGTGGTGGAGAATTAAAATGGCAAGCAACTGCAAGCTCAAAGTCATGTTTGTATGATGTTAAACCTTTATTGAACTATAGTTTGATCATATTGTGGACAGTTCTGGTCCCTATATTAAAGAAAAGATTACAATGCACTGACAACATTAGAAAAAAAGATTCACAAGGCTGATACCGGAACTGGAAGGATATACTTATCAGGAAAGACTGAACAATTTGGGGATTTTTCTGTAGATCAGAGAAGGCTGAGAGGTGACATGGTAGAGGTCTTTAAGGTGATGAAAGGGTTTGACAGAGTAGACATATCCAATTAGGGTTTAGCAGAAAACAAATTATCAGTGCTAAGATCACTAAGAAGTGCTAAGAACGTGGAACATGCTACCAAAAAGGTAGTTTCAGCACATAGCATATTTATTGGGAAGCTAGATAAATACATGAAGGATAAATAAATAGAAGGATATGCTGAGGGAGCAGGAAGAGGCTCGTGTGGAGTAGAAACAGTAGCTGTTGGACCAAATGGCCTGTTTCTGTGCTGTAATCCTCAGTGAAACACTTTCCACTAGTCAGATATAGTGTGCTGCTGCTATTTCTGCTAAGACCTAGCCATTACCTTTTAGAGATTCAGCAGCCAAGGTGTATATATATTTCATTTTAATGGATATAACTATATTGTAGGTGCTTTTTCAGTTATGACATTTGCAACATGATAGCTATTTGTGTCATGACATTTGGTGATGGCATTTTTAGTAGGTGCCAATTGTGAAATATAGGAAACGTAATAGGTGAACATAACCTGTCATCTACAGACCATGTTATAGATAAAAATATGACTGACTTCTGAATGTTGCTTGGATTAACTCTACCACAACCATTCCAAATGTCAGTATAAACCAGATCCTCAGCTTTTCACTGAGTGCTCTGTAATTCCTGCCAAAGCTATTACAAACTATCCCTGTGGTACTGAGCTTAAATGTGTCCTAATTCACATGCCACTATTATGTATTCACTGAATGTGCAACAGAGAGAAATTGGGTTATCACAATTGCATAGACTTTGCTCTGAGCTACCTTCGTTCTGATGTAACAAGACTAATTTAGCTTCAGATTACCTTGAAAATGCGAATATTTTAAACATTCGTGATGAACTCTACATTACTATCGTATGATAAAATAAACATTTACCAATTTGGAAATTAAACAATTAATTTAAAAATTAGAAATATATGTGTACTTGATTTTGCAAGGCCCCAGAGATTTATCTGCCTGATTTGCAGTGTACTACAGTTCATGGTAAGGAAAATGTCAGATAAAGGGTTGCTGTGCTAGTGACCAGTGACAACTTCATTATAATATGCTAATTTTATGACAGTCAAGACCCAGAATGAATTCCACGTTCTTTGAAATAGCTCTGCCCTGATTATCCACCTTGACCAAGAAAGTGGCAGATGCTATGGGAGGCAGGTTAGGAGGTGGATGGGAGCAGGGCTGCTTTAGAGAAGGAAACCTAGAAGAATTGTTTTCCCTCAGCTCCTGCTAAATTTAACAATAGGATCTGATTTATGTTTTTTTGCCTCTGGTTCCAGGCTGCAGTCATACAGATCAAGAAGTTGGTTGGCTGTCAGGTGGGTAGATCTTCGGTACCAGGCTGCAGCTGCAAGTGGAGCGGAGGTAAAGAAGAATTGGAAGGCTCCTGGTTGGGGGGGAGGGGGGGGAGGGGGGGGGGTTGTAATTGGAAAGATTGCTTGTGGAGGAGATCAGAAGCTTCGGGTTGGGGAGATCAAAAACCTCATGCGGGAGTTCATTGAATTTGGGGGTGAGATTGGAGGCTTACTGGGGGAGATTATAAGGGTTGAGGGAGTGTCTCAGCTTGGAGATGGGTAGGGGTAGTATGGTGATGGGTGAAGCAAGTAAACTGGACCAATCAGAAAATTGGAATGGCATTTACTTCCTGGATCTAGTAGACCCCATCTCCCTTTAGCCGTTGGATTTCCCCAGAAAATTCAACCGGCCAGGTTTAAATTCAAAATTGTCATTAATAAGAGGGATGCAGCTTCATCACAATGTTTAAATGATCAACTCCCCTTCTCAGACTGAGTTGGTTGCCTAGCCTCCATCCTGCCTCTATTAAAACCCAAAAGGGTTGGAGGAGATTTAGGGTCAGGTTTTAAACTTTAACATGTGAGGGTTCCTGAAGCAAACCCAGTCATTTTTTGGGAGTATAATTTGCCCCTTATGTTTACAAACACATTCATCTCCTTTTGTGGAAAGGAGATGGTAGCTAGACTAGGTACAGAACTTCATTTGAATGCAGGAATGCCAAGAATACTGGCACATGAGATGACAGTGGGATAGACATTATATTAGTTCCTCACATCAACCCAAGATGAATAGGCATTGTTTTATTTAAATCAGTAGTAAGCAGCTTATGATCAGAGAAATATTATGATGCCAGCAAAATCCATAATCCAGAAAGCATCTATGAAATCTTTAATACGCACCATTCAACATGCCTGCAATATTTGATTCCTCACATAGATTGAATGATTTGGCTGCAGAGAGAACAGGGCTATTCCTTGCTATATTACTACTGACTCCATGGTGGAATCTATGACCAGTAGTGGAACCTAAAAAAAAAACCTAAACCAGAATAACACATTTTGCTAAAATAAAGGATTACTTCTGTTTAAACTACTTAGACAGGATGCTGCTTTAAAGCTGGCCAATCTCTGCCCAAAATAATCACAGTCTGCTGCTGCATGACTTCACGATAACAACATCAAGAAAATAGGAAGAAGCATGGATTTGGCGAGGAAGGTTAGACATTGCTGTAGCCATTGCCCTAACTGGTGGTAATTCCATGATCTGATCACTACAATCATTGCAGACAATTTTTGGTGTTCCCAGAAACACTGAGAACACTTCACAGCATTTTATTAGTCTCCAATTTAATCCATTTCCATCTCTTGCACCGTAACTGCCATCAGTATTACTTTAATATGGCTGTTACAACTATGGCTGAAAGAGAAATAAAACGCTCAAAATTTACTTGCTGATATTTATAGAACATAAAGTGCAATCAATTACCTAGTACTGTGCTTCCCCCTTGTTGACTCTATACAATGTGCATTTCTTAAGATAATCTTCTATTACCTTTAAGTCCTTGGTGAGAGGAGCAGGCCTGGTGGCAGGCATTTGGTGTGCTTTGCTGGCCTCAAGGGATGGAAGTGGCACAATAGCTTTTAGTGAAGACCCATAACATATCCCTGTTACAGTTTTAGTCAGGTCTAAGAAGGATTTATTAATTGAATTTAAATTCCACCAGCTTCCACGATGGGATTTGAACCCATGTCCCCAAAGCATTAGTCTGGGCCTCTAACCCAGTGACACTACCACAATGCCACTGCACCCCCCCCCCCCCAACCATTAAAAGGAGAGGGAAGCTGGCAAATTCTGCCTGTTAATTGCCATTTCTTAAATTGCTTTTGTAGGGGAAGATATCTGGATTTGCAGATATCTCGTCAGCCGAAGAGCAGGTTATTTCACCTGACCCTTTTTCTGCTGGGTACTTTTGCAGGATAGCACTTAGATGTGCCTGAGAATAAACCAGTTATCACTAAGGAAAATGGGGCTGAATTCTCCGCACTCTCGCACCGAAATCGCGGCTGGCGTGGGTGCAGAGAATCGATGTTCCCGCAAGAAATTGTGACAGGCGCCGGTTCACCGATTCTGCGGGCCCTGAAAAGCGGCATACTCCCCGAGTACACAGTACCCCTGGGACCTACTTGGGACCATTGCCATGGGCCCGCTCAGCCAATCGCCGCCCCCGACCGGCGTCGGGATACTTGCGTGGTGGCTGCGAACTCAGTCCGCTACCAACCTGGTCTGGGGCGGGCGGATCGGATTATAGGCAGCCCAGGAGTGCTTGTGAGAGGGTTGGGCACATGGCCAATCGGGGGGTCTCTTTGTGGGTCTAGCTTCGCGGCCCGAGTCTGCCATGGAGCACGGCGCGGCCGCTCCATTGTTTGGGCTGAGCTCTGCTATTTCTCTGCTATTCCCCTGCTTCCTCTGGAGTGGGGCTGCACTTCTGCCGAGTACACTGAGGAATGCCAGCACTTTGTATGCCACTGGTTGAGCTTGGCCATGCCCATCCACTTAATGGGTCAGCTGGGGTCTGAGGGTTTCCTGAGATGTGGCCTGGGTGGGCTGCCATGTGGACACAGAGAGCAGCCAGGGGCCTGTAACTTGTACCAAATCAGTGCGTTTAAAACAGCAATGGCGGCCTGAGCTTCACTGCCCCAACCCAAGGAGGACACCCCGAATTCCACTCCCCTGGAAGCTACGCCCCAGCAAGTGGTTCAATTTTGAACATTTAAAAAAAACTTTGGTACCTTCTCGCCCTCAGCAGCCATGGCGCCGAGTCCCTGTTTGTAAATACCTGTAGTAAACCGTGCCCGAATGACTTCTGCCTACTGGGGCAGAGCATCGCGGAGGCCCGGAGTAAGTGGGTCAAACCCAGTAATGACATTTAAATACATGCAAATGCAGGCTTTGCATGTCGCCGGCGGCATTGCACGCAAACCTCATTATCACTGCCAGTGAGAGACCGGAGCATAGCGCACAACTTGACGCTGGATTCAGGTCTCGATTTTGGCTGGGCGCCCAATTTCCACCCAAGCGTGCTTCACATTTGCATGTTGCAAGTTGGAGAATTTCACCCAGGGTCTCTATAGGCAATCTGGGCTAGAAATGACTGTTGGCAATAGCTGGATTAAATTATTTTCTCCGCAATTTTATCTGAATTTTACTTGCTTATTTCAAAATAGCAGAGGAATGGCATGAACAGTGAGATCTTCTCCATGATCATTGCCAATTATAACTTCATGCCTCATGTCTTAAGATTTTAAAAACAGAATGGACGTGATTCTCTGAAATGGAGACAGAGTGTTCGCGCCGTCGTGAACGCCGTCGAGGTTCACAACAGCGCGAAACGGCCCCTATCCCGACCGATTCAGGGCCCGAAAATGGGCTACGAACGGCGCCACATCATTTACGTAAAGGCGGCGCCGCATACATGACGCGGCCGGCGCCACATAACTGGCATCACCCGCGCATGCGCGGGTTGGCCGGCGCCAACCCGCGCATGCGTGGTTGCTGTCCTCCCCGAGTCCACCCCGCAAGAAGATGTCCGATGTATCTTGCAGGGCTGCGGAAGAAAGGAGGTCCTCCTTCAGAGATGCCGGCCCGACGATCGGTGGGCACGATCGCGGGCGGTGCACGATCCCCCCCCCCCCCCCCCCCCGCAGGCCAACCCCCCCCCAGCGTTCCCGTGCTGTTCACGCCGGCAGCGACCAGGTGTGGACGGCACCGGGGGGAACCCGCCGTTTTGGCCAGGCCACTCGGCCCATCCGGCACTGAGAATCACGGGGGTACCGATGAATTGCCATTTTGGCTGTCTCTGGCGATTCACGGTCCAGTGAATCGCCCGAGACAGCCAAAATGGCAATTCATCGGTACCCCCGTGATTCTCAGTGCCGGATGGGCCGAGCGCCCCACAAAACGCGATTGTGCCAATCTGGCCGCTTCCGTGAATCGCGGGAGGGCGTCGGACCGGCGTCGCGGGAAGGTTTGGCGACCCAGGCGATTCTCTGAAACGGCGCGGCAGCAGAGAATCGCGCCCAATATGTTTGAAATGCACAGCTGGATGTTCAGCATCTAAAAGACAGATCAATATGGTGGTGTGGCCGTCAGAACTTGGTTCAGAATTTTGTTCAATCATAGTTTTGAAAGAAACAGAGTGAGGTTGACTTTGGGGGAGTTGGTTTTCAATGGGAACTCATTGGCTAATATTGATTCACTTTTAGTTCATATATTTATAAACTATCGGAAAGTAGAAAGGGTTCAGCAGAAACTAACAGGTTTAAACCTGTAAGTGTTGAGACTGGAAGTCAATACTTGACAGTTCACTATTGCATAATTTCTGCTAACTAAATTGAGGGAGGAACAATTGGAGCAGCATATATGAATAAGTAAACTAGTGGGAGTCACTTGAGCAATAAAACAGGGCTTAAAAAGAGTAAGTTTCTGTTTTCATTTGCCTTATTCAGTGTTGTTCTGCAAATGTTGCAATTCATAGAATCCCTGCAGTACAGAAGGAGGCCATTCAGCCCATTGAGTCAGCACTGGCCCTTGGAAAGAGCACCCTACTTAAGCCCACCCTATCCCCGTAACCCCATTGAACCTTTTGGACACTAAGGGGCAATTTGGTATGGCCAATCCACTTAACCTACACATTTTTGGACTGTGGGAGGAAAGCGGAACACCTGGAGGAAACCTGCACAGACACGGGGAGAAAGTGCAAACTCCACACAGACAGTCACCCGAAGCCAGAATTGAACCCGGATCCCTGAAGCTGTGAGGCAATAGTGCTAACCACCGTGCCACCCATAAATATAATTGGATTGGTATGCGCACCAAGAGTCAGGACATCCATTTTAGTGTTGTTTTGTGTGATCTGATCATTGCCATTTTGGAGTGGACTCTTCCGCTCCCCAGCTCTCCCACTTACCACTTCCCTCCCTGACCCTTCCACTTGCCGTTTCCATCCTCAACCTGCCTGCTGTCTGCTTCTCTGTTAGATCCTCTCCCACTCATTGTCCCCCCCCCCGCCCCCCCGACCTCTCAATCACAGTTCACAACAGCAGTTGAGAACCCAATTTAAAATTCATTGTCTCTCTGAGCTATCCTGGAATTTGAAAACTCAGCAGTGAAAAGGAATTGGGATCTTCTTATTTCACAAGGTAAGTGCCTTTCTCAGTACTACTAGTGAAGCAGGAGGAGCCAGAGTATCTTCCTTGACCTTCAGTGAAGTCTTCTTCCTCCCCACTTTGTGCTCAATCTGCTTTGTCTCCTATCACCGGTTGCCACCTCTCTCTCTCCTCTCCCCCTCAATAATGAGGGACTGTCCCCAACGACGTCACCAGCTGTGAGTCCATTAAGTCCATCAGCAGTTCTATGTCCTGATTTTTCTCAGGCAATTCAGCTGCTTTTAGCATCCCTGCCTCCCTGCAAATATCGGGGCCATGTTGTTTGCCACTTGGTTGATATAATGTGGGCTGTACACTGAGGTTGCAAATGTGCCCCGTGTTGAATGGAAGGATAGGCAGCAAGTAACGTTCATACCATTATAATCTTTCCCTCCATGGGTACAGTTAATTCCAGTACAGTTTTTCTCTGCAGGATTTTCTTTATTCAGTGGATCTAAATGGTGTAATCACCTAATTGCCTCTGGGCTGCCTTGGGTTTGAACAGGAACAGATGGGATCGGGTAACAGTTGTGCCTGGTGAGTCTGCAGCCCACTGCTGATTAGGATGAATGTAAGTGCAGGTGAGAAAAATGGTTTCAGTCCACTAATGAACATGATTAATCAGGCATAAAACTAGAAAATGCCAGAATCTGTGGAAAAGGAATAAGAGTTGACATTTCAGGCCGATTGCCTTTTATCAGAATTGGAAAAAAAAATGTAACAAGTTTTAAGCAAATACAGAGGCAGTAAAAATTGGTGGTTGGGGGGTGAGGGGAGGGATAAGACCAAAAGGGAAGGTCTGTGATGGAATGTAAGTCAGAGTGATTTAAATGACAAAATGGATGGTGATACAAGGCAAAATGACTTGGTAATGGAAAAAATAAGCGAAAGATGGGTATAGAGGTGTAAGTGGGAGTAGCAAAATCATTACTAACATTTGTTGTCCAGTGGCTAGGATCTGAAATTGTTGAACTTAATGTTGAGTCTATAAGGTGGTAAATGTGTTTAATCAAAAGATAAGATGTTGTCCCTCAAGCGTCCAAGCTTCCATTGAGCTTCATTGGAATAGTTTGGGACATTTTCTTCATAGAATCCCTATAGTTCAGAAGAAGGCCATTCGGCCCATTGAGTCTGCACCAACCATTTGATCCCCGAAATGCCCCTGTAACCCCACCTAATCTTTAGACACCTAGGAGCAAATTAGCATGGCCAATCCACCTGACCTGCACATCTTTGGGCTGTGGGAAGAAACCAGACCACCCGGAGAAACTCACGCAGACAAGGAGAGAACTCCACACAGTCACCACCTGAGGTCGGAATCAAACCTAGATCTCTGGTTCTGTGAGGCAGCAGTGCTAACCCTGTGCCACCACCTTGCCACCCTGTGTTGGAGGCAGTGATAGTGAGCAGAGAATTAAAAGGAAAGGTGACCGAAAGCTGAGGGTCACCTTTACGGACGGAACACAGACATTCTACAAAGCAGTTGCCCAATCTAGATTTATTATTCCCATCAAATACCAAACTGAAAGGAGTACAATAAATCACCGTTTCACCTTGATGGAATGTTTAGGGACCTGGGCAATTGTCCTGACCTTCTACCCCACCAGCTTGTACACTTAAAGGAAGATCTTATGCCATTTCTTCCATCACCAACATGATGCCACCACCAAGCACATCATATGCCCTACCTGCTACAGTAGTGAACTCGCCAACATTGAGGGCATTTAAAAGTTTATTGGATAAAAATATGGATGATAATGGCATAGTGTAGGTTAGATGGCTTTTGTTTCGGTGCAACATCGTGGGCCGAAGGGCCTGTACTGCGCTGTATTGTTCTATGGTCTATGTTCTATATCCTAATTGTGCATTCCAAAAGGCTAATTTCTTCCATGATATACTGGTTTGCTCTTCAACCAGTACCAACTTTCCCTCCCCTTCCCATGGCACCTTCCTGTAGACCATTAACATCCTTATGACCAGCTGCACTTTTAGTCCAATTCCCTGTCTTTGCATATTATAGCAACTTACCTTTAAATAGTGCCTTAAACATAAGAAAATGTCCCAAGGCATGCCACAGAGGAGTGTAATATGACAAAAATAGACACCACACAAAAGATAATATTAGGACGGATGACAAAAAGCTTGGACAAAACAAAAATGAATGGGGATCTTAAAGGAGAAGAGAGAGGTGGCGGAAACAGAAGTCCAAGGAGTGAACTCCATAATTTAGGGCTCCATAGATAAATGCATGGCTGCCAATGTTAGAGTGAAAGAAATGAGACCATAGCCCATAAAATGTAGAGGCAGAAATGGGCCATTCTGTCCATTGTGTCTGCTCCGCCATTGAGAATTGGAGATATACAAGTTCCAGAGTGGCTAAAGGGTTGTGATGTGAAGGCAAGTAGAGAGATACAGAAGTGTGAGTTCATGGATCAATGTGAACAAAGATGAGCTCAAGTTCATAGAAGGTGGAAGATAGAAGATTGGACAGGGAAACATTGGAATAACTCAGTCTAAAGGTAACAAAGCATAGATGACTCTCCTAACAGCAGGTAACCTAATGAAGAGATGAAGATGGACAATGTTACAGAAGTGGAAATATGTATACTTTGTGACAGTGCAGCTATCATAACTCAAGTCAGGATAAGATCAGATACTGATGTTGCAAACAGCCTGGTTCAACCTGTGACAGTAGCCATGGAGGGGGAGCAGAATCACTGATGAGGAACAGATTTTATGGAGAGTGGAGAAGACAATGGGTTTGGTCTTAGAAATCCTTAATTGGAGGAAATTACAGACAGTCCATGTCTGAATGTTGAACAAGCAGTCTGACAACACCGAAAAACTAGGGGTCGAGCAAGATGATGTTGCTGATTTTCAGCAGAGTACATACGTCATGTCTTTGAATAAAGTGGATGTGGAATAAAGGCAACATGGAATCGAAAAATTGGAAAAAGCCAAGGATAGATTCTTGATAGACTCTAGAATTAATTCTAAGGGATGAAGAGGCCATTGCTGGAAATCTGTTGATGATGACTGCTAGTCAGGCTCAGAAAAGGACTGAGAGCATGATGGATAACGGGGGCGAAATTCTCCCGAAACGGCGCGATGCCCGTCTGATTGGCTCCGCATCTTTGGGGGCCGAGCCCCAACATTGAGGGGCTAGGCCGACGCCGGAGGAATTTCCGCCCCACCAGCTGGCGGAAACGGCCTTTATTGCCCCGCCAGCTGGCGCGGAAATGACATCTCCGTGCGGCGCATGCGCGGGAGCGTCAGCGGCCGCTGACAGTTTCCCACGCATGCGCAGTGGAGGGAGTCTCTTCCACCTCCGCCATGGTGGAGACCGTGGCGGAGGCAAAAGGGAAAGAATGCCCCCACGGCACAGGCCCGCCCGCGGATCGGTGGGCCCCGATCGCGGGCCAGGCCACCGTGGGGGCACCCCCCCGGGGCCAGATCGCCCCGCGCCCCCCCCCCCAGGACCCCGGAGCCCACCCACGCCGCCTTGCCCCGCTGTTCAAAAGGTGGTTTAATCCACGCCGGCGGGACAGGCAATTTATCGGCGGGACTTCGGCCCATACGGGCCGGAGAATCCAGTGGGGGGGCCCGCCAACCGGCGCGGCCCGATTCCCGCCCCCGCCGAATATCCGGTGCCGGAGACTTCAGCAACCGGCAGGGGCGGGATTCACGCCAGCCCCCGGCGATTCTCCGACCCGGCGGAGGGTCGGAGAATGACGCCCCTGGTCAGGCATTGAATTAAAATGGTGTAGTAAATCATGTCAAGGGTTACAGAGAAGTCGAGAGGATGAGAAGGATTATGCAGCATTTCTAAAAAAAAATTCATTTACGGGATGTGGACTTTGTTGATGCGGCCAGCATTTATTGCCAATCCCTAGTTACCCTTCAGAAGGTGGTGGTGAGTTAGCTTCTTGAACAGCTGCAGTCCTTGAGGTGTAGGTACACCCGCTGTGCTATTAGGGAGGGTGTTCCAGGATGTTGCCTCTGCGACAGTGAAGGAACAGCGATACATTTCTACGTCAGGGTGGTGAGTGACTTGGAGGGGAACCTCCAGGTGGTGGGGTTCCCAGGTATCTGCTGCTCTTGTCCTCTAGATGGTAGTGGTCGTGGGTTTGGAAGGTGTTGTCTAAGGAACCTTGGTGAGTTACTGCAGTGCATCTTGTAGATGGTACACATGGCTACCACTGTTGATTGGTGCTGGAGGGTTTGAATGTTTGTGGAAAGGGGAACAATCAAGCGGACTGCTTTGTCCTGGATGGTGTCAAGCTTCTCGATTGTTGTTGGAGCTGCATTCATCTAGGCACGTGGAGAGTATTCCATTACACTCCTGACTTGTAGATGTGGACAGGCTTTGGGGGGGGGGGGGGGGGGGGGTCAGGAGGTGAGCTACCCTCTGTAGGGTTCCTAGTCTTTGACCTGCCCTGGTAGCCACAGCATTAATGTGGCTAGTCCAGTTCAGTTTGTGATCAATGGTAACCCACAGGATGTTGATTGTGGGTGATTCAGCGATGGTAATGCCATTGAATATCAAGGGTAGTGGTTATATCCTCTCTTGTAAGAGATGGTCATTGCCTGGCACTTGTGTGGCACGAATGTAACTTGCCATTTGTCAACCCAAGCCAGGATATTGTCCAGGTCTTGCTGCACTTGGACATGGACTACTTCATTATCTATCTGAGGAGTCACAAATGATGCTGAACATTGTGCAGTCATCCGCAAACATCCCCACTTCTGGCCTTAAGATGGAAGGGAGGTCATTGATGAAGCTGCTGAAGATAGTTGGGCCTAGGGCACTACCCTGAGGCACTCTTGCAGTGATGTCCTGGAGTTGAGATGATTGACCTCCAACCACCACAATCATCTTCCTTTGTGTCAGGTATGTCACCAACCAGCAGAGTTTTCCCCCTGATTCCCATTGACTCCAGTTTAGCTAGGGCTCCTTGATGCCATACTCTGTCAAATGCTGCCTTGATGTCAAGGGCAGTCACTCTCACATCACCTCAGGCATTTAGCTCTTTTGTCCATGTTTGAACCAAGGCTCTAATGAGGTCAGGAGCTGAGTGGCCCTTGTGGAACACAAAATGAGCGTTCGTGAGCAGGTAATTGCTGAGTAAATGCCGCTTGATAGCTCTGTTGATGACTCCTTCCATCACTTTGCTGATGGTGGAGAGTAGACTGATAGGGTGGAAATTGGCTGGGCTGAATTTGTCCTGTTTCTTGTGTACAGGACCTCCCTGGGCAACTTTCCACATTGCCGGGTAGATGCTCTTGTTGTAGCTGTACTGGAACAGCTTGGCTAGGGGTGCGGCAGGATCTGGAGCACAATCTTCAGTACTATTGCCGGGATATTGTCAGGGACCATAGCCTTTGCATGTCACATAGGATGCTATTAATGACTTTCATTAGAGCAATTTAAATGCTGAGTGAGGAATGTGAACCTGACTGGAGGAACACCAATATGGAAGGTGGGCAAGAATTTGGGAGGGAGAAGTATGTTCAAGGACTTTGGAAAATACTGCCATTGCTCTCCATGGACAGAGGATTCAGGAGGTGGGGGGCGGGATTCTCCACTCCCACGCCGAAGTGGCCACGCTGTCGTGAACGCCGTCAAGGTTCCCGACGGCGCGGAACGGCCCCGGTCCCGACCGATTCAGGCCCTGACAATGGGCTAGGATCGGGGCTGCGTCATCTACACACGCCAGGCCTTGTCGCCCGTGTAAAAGCGGCGCCGCATAGATGACGCGGCCGGTGCCGCATAACGGGCGACATCCACGCATGCGCGGGTTGGCCGGCGCCAACCCGCGCATTCGTGGTTGCCGTCCTCTCTAAATCCGCCCCGCAAGTAGATGGGGGACGGATCTTGCGGGGCCGCGGAAGGAAGGAGTCCTCCTTCAGAGAGGACGGCCCGATGATCAGTGGGCACCGATCGCGGGCCACCCCACATTCCAGGTGAAGCCCGGTGGAGGATCCCCCCTTGCCCCCCCCACAGGCCCCCCCCCCAGCGTTCACGCACCGCCCACAACTGCAGCGACCAGGTGCGGACGGCGCCGGGGGGAACCCGCCGTTTTGGCCTGGCTGCTCGGCCCATCCGGGCCTCAGAATAGCGGGGGTGCCGGAGAATCGCCATTTTGGGTGTCTCCGGCGATTCTCCGGCCTGCGGCCCGCGAAACCCGACCGGGCCATTCCCGCCGCTTGGGAGAATCGCGGGAGGGCGTCGGACCGGCGTCCCCGGAAATTCTGGCGGCCCAGGCGATTCTCCCAACCGGCGTGGGAGTGGAGAATCGCGCCCGGGGTTCCTGAAAAAGGGACCCATCTTGCCAAATCCATGGGCATTTTATGATTCTCACTGTATGATGGGAAAGGCCACTAATAAAGCAGCTGAAAGTGTTTGGAGCCGAGGACACTATACCTGAGGAACACCTGCAGTGATGTCCTGGGATTGAAATGCTTGGCCTTGAAAAAAAACACAGTAATCATGCTTTCTACTAGTTAAGACTCCAGCCAATGGAGAACTTTCTCCTTATTTCCATTGAGTGATTTTGCTGGGGCTTTACACTTAGTTAAATGCTGCCAATTGATGCACAATTAATTACTCGTGAGACAAGGAGAGTCATACTAATCGGCTTTAATCAGCTAGAACTGTACCCAGCAGCTCCGATACAGAAAGTGAAGGCTGCTGGGATGGCATGGGTTCTTATACCCCGCCTGTCAAGGCGGAGCTGCGTACGTTGGCCAATGGTAGCCTCCTAGGTCTAGCCAATGGGCATCCACCTCTCAGGTACTGCAATACCTGGTATTACCACATTCACCCCTGTTAAAAAGGAACCCAGCGGGGTGATGGCCAGTGTTACTGTCGCCTTTTGCATGGTAGGACCAGGTATTGCAGGTACCATGATGTCGAGGGTAACAGAGAAAGTTTTTATTGTTTTATGGTGCAGCAATCAGACGATCGGGTGGCCTGGTCGTCCTTCTGGAGCGTCTGGGCTTTGGCGATGATCCTGGTGTAGGCCCCGGTGGTTGTGGCTCTGGGAACGTGGTGTCTTCCTCCCTGGCAGCTTCGTCACCCCTAGGCGGCGCTGTTGGGGCGAAAAGTGGGCAGGGGGACGGGCGCCTGTAGGGGGCATCGGTGCCTGTTCGGCGCTGAGTAGGGGCGGCGGCAGTACTGACCCTCCGGTCAGGTGCTGCGGGGAGGGTGGGGGTGGGGGCAATGGTGCGGGTGCGTGTGGGGCTCCGGCGGGCGCAGGAGACCGTGTCTTGCCGGCCGTCGGGGAACGCTACGTAGGCGTACTGGGGGTTGGCATGCAGCAGGTGGACCCTCTCGACCAACGGGTCTGACTTGTGCGCATCAGATGTTCCCACATCAGAACGGGTCCGGGTGTCGCTAGCCAGGTTGGGAGCGAGGTCCCGGAGGAGGACTTCCAGGGGAAGACAAGGAGACGTTTGTGAGGTGTCTGGTTTGTGGTAGTACAGAGCAGCGACCGAATGGAGTGAAGGGCCACTGGGAAGACTTCTTGCCAGCTGGAGTCTGGGAGATTCCTGGACCGAAGGGCCAGCAGGACGGTCTTCCAGACCGTTCCGTTCTCCCTCTCTACCTGCCCGTTTCCCCGGGGGTTGTAACTGGTCGTCCTGCTGGACGCGATGCTTTTGCTGAGCAGGAATTGACGCAGTTCGTCGCTCATGAAGGAGGACCCCCTGTCACTATGTATGTACGCGGGGAAACCAAACAGTGTCAAGATACCCTGGAGTGCCTTGATGACGGTGGCTGTGGTCATGTCTGGGCAGGGGATGGCGAAATGGAACCGGGAGTATTCGTCAATCACGTTCAGGAAGTATGTGTTGCGGTCGGTGGAGGGGAGGGGGCCTTTGAAATCCATACTGAGGCGTTCAAAGGGACGGGAAGCCTTTATCAGGTGCGCCCTCTCTGCCGGTACAAGATCTCGTAATTGAAGGTGGAGAATTCTATCTTCCACCACAAGATCTTGTCGTTCTTAATCTTGCCCCGCTGTGCATTGTCGAACATGAACGCCACCGACCATTGGTCCGTGAGGAGAGTGAATCTCCTGCCGGCCAGGTAATGCCTCCAGTGTCGCACAGCTTCTACTCTGGCTTTTTGACCGAGGAGTGGCGAATTTTGGAACATGGAGAGTGCGGGAGAAGAAAGCCACGGGCCTGCCCGCTTGGTTGAGGGTGGCCGCCAGAGCTACGTCGGATGCGTCGCTCTCAACCTGGAAGGGGAGGGACTCGTCGATGGCGCGCATCGTGGCTTTTGCGATGTCCGCCTTGATGCGGCAGAAGGCCTGGCGGGCCTCCGTCAACAGGGGGAAGGTTGTGGACTGGATCAGGGGTCGAGCCTTGTCTGCGTAATCAGGGATCCATTGTGCATAATATATAAAGAAGCCGAGGCAGCGCTTTAGGGCCTTGGGACAGTGAGGGAGGGGAAACTCCATGAGGGGGCGCATGCGTTCAGGATCGGGGCCTATGACTCCATTTCGCACTACGTAGCCTAGGATGGCTAGACGGTCGGTGCTAAACACTCATTTCTCCTGATTGTAGGTCAGATTAAGGAGGTTCGCGGTCTGGAGAAATTTTCGGAGGATGGTGTCGTGGTCCTGCTGGTCATGGCCACAGATGATGACGTTATCAAGATACGGGAACATTGCGCGTAAGCCGTACCGGTCAACCATTCGGTCCATCTCACGCTGGAAGACCGAGACCCTGTTCGTGACACCGAAGGGAACCCTTAAAAAGTGATAGAGCCGCCCATCTGCTTCGAAGGCAGTGTACTGGCGGTCACTATGACGGAGGGGCAGCTGGTGGTAGGCAGACTTGAGATCCACCGTGGAGAAGACCTTGTATTGCGCAATCCTGTTTACCAGGTCGGCTATACGGGGGAGAGGGTACGCATCCAGCTGCATAAACCGGTTGATGGTCTGGCTATAGTCGATGACCATCCTATGTTTCTCCCCGGTCTTTACCACCACTACTTGAGCCCTCCAGGGGCTGTTGCTTGCTTCGATGACCCCTTCCTTCAGCAGCCTTTGGACCTCGGACCTTATGAAGGTCCGGTCCTGGGCACTGTACCGTCTGCTCCTGGTGGCGACGGGGTTGCAATCCGGGGTGAGGTTCGCAAACGGGGAAGGCGGTTCGACCTTAAGGGTCGCGAGGCCGCAGACAGTAAGGGGGGAATAGGGCCACCGAATTTAAAAGTCAGGCTTTTCAGATGGCACTGGAAATCCAGCCCAAGGAGGGTGCCTGCACAGAGGTGTGGCAGAACGTACAGGCGGAAATTGCGGAATTCCCTGCCTTGGACAGTGAGTTAGGCAGAACCCCTTTATCTCCACTGCGTGTGACCCGGAGGCCAGGGAGATCCATTGGTTTACGGGATGGGTGACAAGGGACCAGCGCCTTACCGTGTTGGGGTGGACAAAGCTTTCCGTGCTCCCGGAGTCGATCAGGCACGACGTCACGTGGCCGTTGTTAGCGATCGCTGTGGTGGCTTTCGCTAGCGTCCGGGGCCGACTCTGGTCCCGGGACAGGGAGGCCAGTTGCAGCAAGGAGGAGTTCTGGTCAGGCAGCGTGGAGTCGCCGGTGCTGGGGGCTTGAGGCCGGTTCAGGTAACGGAGGCCATCTGTAGCAAGGGGGAGTACCGGTCAGGCAGCGTGGAGTCGACAGCGCTGGGGGCTTGAGGCCCCATCCTAGATGGCGTCAGCCATGGGTCGCACATGGAGTCCGGGGATACAGAAGATGGCGTCGGCGAGGGACAAAATGGCGGCGCCCATCCACCCAGCGTGGTGGCCGGAGGGCAAAATGGCCACGCCCGTGGGTCGCACGTTGCCTGTGGATAGGAGGGCAGCGGTGGGCCTTGGACGGCCGGGACCTGGAACAAAGGCTGATGATAGTCGCTGGCGACCGCTGCCACGGCGCGGGCCTGGCAGACCGCGACATAGTGGCCTTTCTTTCCGCACCCTTTGCAGGTGACGGTGCGGGCCGGACAGTACGCGCGTGGATGATTCGCTTGGCCACAGAAGAAGCAGCGTTGGCCGGCGGTGAAAACGGGCCGTCTAGCGGCGCAGACCTGCGGGGTTAGCAGGAAAGTCTGAGGGGCTGCCGCGACGGGGTGCTACGCAGCCCAGGGGGGTGCTGTGCGCCCGGGAGCAAAAGCCAGTGCGTTTTTGTATGCAACGTCCATAGACCCTGCCAGGACCCGTGCCTCAGTGAGGCCCAGCGTGTCCATTTCAAGGAGCCTTCTGCAGATGTTGGGAGAAGACATACCTGCCACAAAAGCGTCCCGAATTAAAAGTTCCGTGTGCTCATTCCCCGTGACTGGTGGGCAGCCGCAGTTCCAGCCCAGCACTAGTAGAGCCCGATAGAAGTCCTCCAGTGTTTCGTCAGGGCTCTGCCTTCTAGTTGCCAACAGGTGACGGGCGTATACCTGGTTCAGAGGATGGATGTAATGTCCTTCTAGCAGCGTGATAGCTGCAGCATAATTCTCCGCCTCCTCGATCAGAGGGAAGATTGCAGGGCTGACTTTCCGTGGGGGTGTCGGCGGCTGTGTCGATGAAGCTCTCAAAACATGCCAGCCAGTGCTTAAAAATACCAGCGGAGTTGTCTGCGTGGGGACTGAGCTGAAGGCACTCCGGCTTGATGCAGAGGTCCATCCTTTAATAAGTAATAGCTGATTAAATTGATGCACAATCAATTATTCGTGAGACAAGGAGAGTCATACTAATCGGCTTTAATCAGCTAGAACCGTACCCAGCAGCTCCGATACAGAAAGTGAAGGCCGCTGGGACGGCATGGGTTCTTATACCCCGCCTCTCAGGGCGGAGCTACGTACGTTGGCCAATGGTAGACTCCTAGGTCTAGCCAATGGGCATCCACATCTCAGGTACTGCAATACCTGGTATTACCACACCAATGTCAAGTACAGTCACTTTCACCTCACTTCTGGAATTCAGTTCTTTGATCCATGTTCAGGGGCTGTTTAGCACAGGGCTAAATTGCTGGCTTTGAAAGCACACCAAGGCAGGCCAGCAGCATGCTTCGATTCTCGTATCAGCCTCCCCGAACAGGCACCGGAATGTGGCGACTAGGGGCTTTTCACAGTGACTTCATTCGAAGCCTACTTGTGACAAGAAGCGATTTTCATTTCATTTCATGTTTGGACCAAAGTTGTAATAAAGTCAAGAGCTGAATGGCCCTGGTGTTTCCCAAGCTGAGCATCAGTGAGCAGGTTATCCAAAAAATCCATAGAATCCCTACAGTGCAGAAGGAGGCCATTTGACCCATTAAGTCTGCACCGACACCCAGAAAGAGAACTCTACCCGGGCCCACTCCCCTGCCCTATACCCGCAACCCCGTGCATTGATCATGGCCAATTCACCTATCCTGCTCATCTTTGGACTATGGGAGGAATCCGGAGCACCCAGAGGAAATCCACACAGACACGGAGAGGACAGGCAAAATCCTCACAGTCATCCAAGGCTGGAATCGTACCCAGGTCCCTGGCGCTGAGAGACAGTAGTGCTAACCACTGTGCCACCATGTTGCCCCATTGTTGAGTAATTGCCATTTGATAGCACTGTCAGTTATTTCTTCCATCATTATCCTGAATATTGAGAGTAGACTGGTGGGTGTGGTAATTGACCAGATTGAATTTGTCCTTTTTTTGTGGACAGGGGATATCTCGGCAATTTTCCATGGTGTCAGGTAGATGCCATGCTGTTGCTGTATGGCAACAGCTTGACTTGGGACATGACTTGATCTGGAGCGTAAGTCAATACTACAGCCAGGATGTTGACAGGGCTCAATCGTGTTTTCTGTATCCCATGTCTTCAGCCGTTACTTAATATCATGTGGAGTTAATTGAATTAGTTGAAGACTGGCATCTATGTTGCTGCGAACCTCAGGAGGAGGCTGAGATGGATCGTTGACTTGGCATTTTTGACTGAAGCTGCTAGCAAGTGCTTCAGCATTGTCATTTGTACTGACAAGCTGGACACCCCCCTCATTCTGGAAGGTTTGAGGAGCTTCATCCTCCAGTTAGTTGATTAATTGTATTCATAACTGGATGTGACAGGACTGCAGATCTGTTGGTTGCGGAATCTCTTTGCTCTGTCTATGTACTGCTTCCATTGTTTAGCATACACATAGTCCTGTGTTATAGTTTCACAAGGTACACCTCATTTTAGGGAAGTCTGCTCCTGGTATACTGTCCTACACTTGAATTTGCACATTTGAATACAGTTCTGCTGCTGATTCTATTATGGACCAGGGTTTAGAGAATACCAAAGTATATCATGGAGTTCACCTGACCCACAACTTTGAATAGATTTTGGTTATGGGGAGCACAAGTGCCCACTTTACAGGTGTGATGCAACAGAGATCTAAAGTATTTTTAAAACAAAAGAACGCTTGTTCTATGAATCCAGTTAACATTTTATAAACACACAGTAAACATCTTATCAACTACCAACACTGATAACCACCACAAAGATACAGTACTCTATTGGTAACCCTTAGTAACTTTCCTAACAACATCCATAAGTCAAAAAACCCTTTTTAACAAAGACGGTAGGTTTGAATTCTCTACAGAAACAGGTATTACTTTGAAATCATCAAGTGATCTGGAGACATCCTTTAGAGAGAGAGAGATATACACCTTCTTGTTTGAATGCAGCTCTCCAACTGAAAGCGAAACTAAACCACAGAGCCAAAAGGAGCTTCCAGCTCAAAACAAAAGTAAAAAGCAGAATCACATTCCAGCTCCATCCACACAATGCCATACTGCAGCCATTTGATAAAACACACTTTTCTTAAAGCAACTCTCACATGACACCTCACCCCAAGAAAAAAATAAACCATCAACTTTAAGATGGTCTCATTTTTCACCTTTTCACTTTCCTTTAAGAAATATTGACAGTAAATATACTTTTTTGTTTAACAAAACAAAACACGCAAACATTTATAATAACCTGATTCTCTTTATCACATTTGTGACAAAGCATCGGCTATCATGTTTTCTCGTCCTGCCACATATATTATTTTTAAATGAAATGGTTGTAACAATAAGCTTCATCAAAACAGTCTGGCATTGATTTCTGGAATCGCTCCAAAAACGTCAATGGATTATGACCAGAATATATAATTGTGTCCGATGGATTGCTGGTAATATGTTGTAAAGCCAGCACCAAGCTCAAAGTCGCCTTCTCAATCGTTGAATACTTCTTCTGGTGCTGATTTAATTTCTTTGAAAAATAATCAATAAGCCGCTCTAGTCCTTCGTTGTCTTCTTGTAAAAGCACCGCACCTACGCCCACATCACTCGTATCAACGGCCACTTTGAATGGTTTTGTATAATTTGGAATGGCCAACACAGGAGCAGTGGTTAACACAGACTTCAGGCCGTCAAATGCCTGTTGACACACCGCTGTCCACTGAAATTTGTGACGTTTCTTCAAGTCCGGCAGTGGAGCAACCACACTGCTAAAGTTCGGCACAAATTTACGGTAAAATCCACTCATGCCAAGAAATCGCATTGTTTCCCTTCGTGGCGGGGTTTTGGAAACTCCCCAAAAACTTTTGTTTTCACATCCCATGGGAACATTCAACCTTGTTCGATTACATGGCCAAGAAAAGTGACTTGGGTTTTTCCAAATTCACTTTTGGCTAGCTTTACCACCAAACCTGCCTCCTGAAGTCGATCGAATAATTCCATCAGATGTTTTAAATGTTCTTTCCATGTCTGACTAAAAATTACCAGATCGTCGATGTCGACTGCACAATTGGGTAATCCTGAAACGACTTTGCTAGTTAACTGTTGAAATGTGGCTGGGGCGTTTTTCATGCCAAATGGCATAACTTTGAATTGGTATATACCATCTGGAGTCACAAAAGCTGAAATCGGCTTCGCCTTTTCAGATAAAGGTACCTGCCAGTAACCTTGAAGTAAATCCAGTTTGAAAATAAAAGCTGATTGTCCCACCTTCTCAATGCAATCCTCCAAACTTGGGATAGGATAAGAGTCAGTTCCTGTAACTGCATTAACCTTTCTATAGTCCACACACAACCGTTGGGTACCATCTGGTTTCGGTACCATCACTATGGGTGAGCTCCATTGGCTGCAACCCACTTCAATTATGCCATTTTTAAGCATAATTTCAATTTCCTTGTTAACCTATGCCAATTTTAAAGGGTTAAGTCTATATGGATGTTGTTTAATTGGAACAGCATTTCCCACATCCAAATCATGTATTGTCATTTTAGTGCTTCCCAACTTATCTCCACAAACTTGCCCATGTGATATCAATAACTCTTTCAGGTCAGTTTGTTTTCCCTCTGGAAGGTAACTCAAGAATTTATCCCAATTTTTAAGAACATCCTCAATTTCCAATTTAATTTGAAGGATGTCAAATTCAAAGTCATCTGGATTTGGTTATTCACTTTGAGTTAGAATCAATAAAACCTCCTCCTTTTGCTCTCCTTCCCTTTCAAAGTACCTTTTAAGGATATTCACATGACACACTCTTGAGTTTTCCTTCTATCGGGCGTTCTTACCACATAATTCACCTAACTTAATTTCTTTTCAATCTGATAAGGTTCTCAAAACCTTGCTTTTAAAGGTTCACCTCCCACTGGTAACAATACTAAAACTTTATCTCCACTGGCAAAACTACAAACTTTTCTTTAAATGTTGTCTAGCCATTTCCCCTGCTCTACTTAATCGTTCCTTAAAAGTTGGCACGTAATCCAATAATGTAAGTTCCGACTGCTCACTCACCAATTTATCATTAATCAATTTAAGTGGTCCTCTTACCTCATGACCAAAAATTTGTTCAAAAGGACTAAATTTGGTTGACTCATTAGATGCATCCCTCATTGCAAACAGTACGAATGGAATTTCTTTATCCCAATCCTCTGGATAATCTTGACAATAAACCCTCAACATTTCTTTAATGTCCGATGCCACCTTTCTAATGCTCCCTGCGATTCTGGATGGTACGCGGTTGATTTAAATTGTTTTATTCCTAAACTATCCATAACTTCTTATGGAGGTAAAATTTGATCCTTGATCTGATTGTATTTCTGTGGGTAGTCCATATCTAGTAACAAATTCAAGTAACTCCTCCACAATCTTTTTAGCGTAATATTGCGCACTGGAATGGCCTCTGGAAACCTAGTAGACACATCCATTGTAGTCAAAAGATATTGATTCCCACTTTTCGTTTTAGGAAGCGGTCCTATGCAATCAATTAAGACCCTTGTAAAAGGTTCCTCAAATGCTGGAATGGGTATTAAGGGTGCTGGTTTTAACACTGCTTGAGGTTTCCCTATCACTTGACATGTGTGACATTATCAACAAAATTTAATACAACTTTATGTAGACAAGGCTAATAAAAATGTTTTTGTATTTTAGCTTGAATTTTCCTTACTCCCAAATTACCTCCCACTGGAACCACAAAATCTCCTTTCTATACCCTGCCAGCAATACCACTTGATGAACTTCTACCCACTTTTCATCTGTTTGCATTTGTAAAGGTCTCCATCTTCTCATCAAGACACCATTTTTACGGTACTAACATTCTGGTATACGCTCAGATTCCTCTTGTGTATGCTTTCTGATACATCCGTTTTATTTCTATATCTTTCTGTTGTAACTCCACCAATTTTTCTGAACTAAAAATATCCACCGTATCCTCCTCCTGCTCTTGTTCTTTTCCAACCATCTGATCAAAAATCGTTGCTGATAATTGAACTTCAGCTTTATCTTCAGTCTTTGATTTCTCCTTTTGCCTTAACCTGTGATTTTGCGACCTTGTTACTACACAATCCGCAAACATCCCAGGACATTCGTCCTTCAACACATCAGTTGTTTGATTTTCCACTGGCTTATCAACCACAGTATGCATCACTCCCACCTGCGATCCAGCTATATCATTACCCAAGATAAACTGTATTCCTGGACAAGATAGTTTCTCTATTACTTCACCACTCTTCACTGGACTTTCCAACCTTACCATACATAATGGAACACTACTCTTCTCACCCTGAATTCCACATATTCTGGCACCACCTTTTCTGGCAATATTGCTCCCAAACTGAATAACTCCTCATCTCTTACCATTTAAGATTGACTAGCTCCCGTATCTCTTAAAATGGTGACTTCTTTAGCGCCTCCTTCTGGTACACATGAGTAAACTTTACCCACACAAGTAAATTATTTAAAGAGATCTGGCACCTTCTTAACAATCACCTCTTGATCAGGCTGTAC
This sequence comes from Scyliorhinus torazame, assembly GCF_047496885.1. Lineage (NCBI taxonomy): Eukaryota > Metazoa > Chordata > Chondrichthyes > Carcharhiniformes > Scyliorhinidae > Scyliorhinus > Scyliorhinus torazame. The sequence goes on along the minus strand of NC_092709.1, from coordinate 164,749,690 downwards.
AATCATTTGCACCTCCTTCGCTTCACCTGGGGTTTCCTTTACCACTTTTACAAACCCCACTGACTTATCCTGTTTTATCGCATCAGCCTTCCCAGTGCTTTTCTTCAATCACCAACACTGTGACTTTACATGGCCTAGTTTATTACAGTGAAAACATTTGAAACTGTTCATTTCTCTTCCATCCACCTGGATTTCTTTTTTAATCTGAGGTACACTCTCCTGGTTATCTCCAATCAGATCTCCTTTACCTCTACCACTTGAGTATTTCTCTTTTCCCCAGTTTCTATCCCTCACAGGCTGAAACTGATGCCGGAAACCAAGCTTTGATTTATGAACTAATTCATAATCACCTGCCATTTCTGCTGCTAACCTCACAGTTTTAATCCTCTGCTCTTCCACATGAGTTCCCACTACATCAGGAATTGAATTCTTAAACTCCTCCAAAAGTATAATTTCTGAGAGCTTCTATTTTCTGAGGGAGTCTATTTTCAAAGCCCTTATCCACCTATCAAAATTACCTTGTTTGATCCTTTCAAACTTGATGTATGTTTGACCAGGTTTTTTCCTTAAATTTCTAAACCTTTGTCTGTACGCTTCAGGCACTAGTTTGTATGCACCTAAGATGGATTTTTTCACCTCCTCATACGTCCCAGATACCTCCTCTGATAGTGATGCAAATACTTCACTTGTCCTATCTACCAGCTTTGTTTGAATCAGTAATACCCACATGTCCTGTGGCCATTTCATTTGTTTAGCCACCTTCTCAAATGACATGAAAAAGGCGTCTATCTCCTTCTCATCAAACCTTGGCAATGCTTGGACATATTTAAATAGATCCCCACCAAGCCTTCGGCTATGATGCTCTTTCTCTGTTTCCCTTTACATCTGCCAATTTTAACTGACTGTCATGTTTCATGGCCATTTTCTGAAGTTAAAACTCTCTCTCTTTTTCCCTTTCCTCTCTCTATTCTTCCTTTCCCCCTCATTTCGTTTTCAAGCTGCTTTAATTCCTTTTCATGTTCCAGTTGTTTAATCTGTAACTGAAGTTTTGCCATTTCTAATGAGTCAGACTGTATCTCAGGCAATTTTAAATGCTCAGCTACCGGCGTAAGTACCTCTTCTTTTCGTGTGCCCTCAGATACTGCTAACTGCAATGTTTTTGCCAAATCTAAAAGCCTTTTTTTTAAGTCTCTGTTCCTAAGGTACTGCATGTGACCTTCTCCACCCCCAAAAACTTCGAGCCTCTGAAAGAGCCATTGTCCACAACACACTCCCTACTTAAACTGGAATACCACACCTGAAAAGCAAACATAAATATGCTCACCCCTCACTGTCTTTAAGTTCACTAAGCCAACCCAATCACGAAAGATAGACTTTTATCCCGGACAAGCCCCCAATTTATTATGGGCCAGTGTTTAGAGAACACCAAAGTATATCATGGAGTTCACCTGACCCACAACTTTGAATAGATTTTGGTTATGGGGAGCACAAGGGCCCACTTTACAGGTGTGATGCAACAGAGATAAAAAATATTTTTAAAACAAAAGAATGTTTATTATATGAATCCAGTTAACATTTTATAAACACACAGTAAACATCTTATCAACTACCAACACTGATAACCACCAAAAAGATACAGTACTCTATTGGTAACCCTTAGTAACTTTCCTAACAACATCTATAAGTCAAAAAATCCTTTTTAACAAAGACAGTAGGTTTGAATTCGCTACAGAAACAGGTATTACTTTGAAATCATCAAGTGATCTGGAGGCACTCTTATGTGAGAGAGAGTAATATACACCTTCTTGTTTGAATGCAGCTCTCCAACTGAAAGCGAAACTAAAACACAGAGCCACAAAGAGCTTCCAACTCAAAACAAAAGTAAAAAGGAGAATCACATTCCAGCCCCACCCACACAATGACATCACTGCAGCCATTTGATAAAACACACTTTTTTTAAAGGGACTCTCACTTGACGCTTCTGATGACCCACAGTGACTTTTGGATGCCGTCTTTGAGTTGCTGGATCTGTTCTGAATCTACCTATTTTTTTCAAGTGTTGGTGCCACACAACATGTTGGAAGACGGGACTTAATTTCCACAGGGACTATGCAGTGGTTATTCCTAGTAATCCCATATTCAGATTTATCAGTGCTTCGACATGGAGGAGTACTGATTCATCAGCTGAGGGAGGTGATAATCAACAGGAGGTTTTCTTGCCCATTTTTAACCTAATGTTATGAGACCTCATAGGGTCCAGAGTCAATCCTGAGAACTCTCAGGGTCCCTCCTTCCCACCAGTACAGAATTGTGCTACTACCTCTGGTAGGTCTGTCCTGCTGGTGGGATGGGGCATTTTCGACGAAGTGGTGGAGCAGCCTGGGACATTGAATGTAAGATTATGATTATGTCAGGCTGCTGCTTGACTATTATATGGGTCAGCTCTCCCAATTTTGGTACTTGTCCCCAGAAAATAGTACGGAAAACTTTGTAAGGTTGGTTGGGAAAGGGTATGCATTTTGGCATTTTCAGTGCCTCGGTAACAATTTGATTAATCTGAGTGGCTTACTCAGCCATTTCAGAGGGGAATTCAGAGTCAAATACCTTTCTGTGGGTTTGCTGTCACATGTAGGACATCAGATTTCCTGGACATTATAGGACATAGTGAGCTGGATGGGTTTTTATGACAATTCGTTAGGTTCATAGGAGCTCATATTAATTAATTGAATTTAAATTCCACCAGCTGCTGTGGTGGGGTTTAAACACTTGTCTCCGAAGCATTAGTCTAGGCCTCTGGAGTACCAGTCCAGTAATGGTGCCACAACAATACCAGTCCTTGTGTCCAGTTATAGGCAACACATTTTATTCTTTTTAAAAGGGACATCTTTCTGTGATGTCAGGAGGAATGGTGTCCAGCCAACCAGCCACTACATGTAACCCCTTCTCCTCCCTTCATTTGTTTGAAAGTTAGCAGAGTATAACTCTGGCGGGCAGGCAGCCCAAATTCATTTTCCTCATGGAGTGAAGGTTGAGGAGTGACTCGTTTCAGCAGGTTGTCCTGGAAATGTAGGTCAAGGCCAACTACTGGCAATGTTCTGGCCTCTTAGAATAGGCACATGCTGCCTCCGCAATACTGAGCTTGTTGCCGAAAAACAAATCCCCTGGTAAATTTTATGTAATAGTTACTGACTAATTTTATGTCCTTCTGATTTGCACACTATTTCCTGAATGTTAGGGCACCTAGTAGTGCCCAATTCCTGAGCCTTTGATTATTTTTCTATTCCGTAGACAAGTTGACTGTGCTAATTCACACTTGCACTAACATGGACAATGCACATCAATGCCAAGGCCTCTCCTGATGAACATTTCACAGATTTATAAACTGGGGAATCTATTGATCCTGAATCATGGAATGTTTGATTGATCAATTGAGAGAGCATGAGTCTCAGCTTTTCGCGGACTGCAACCACAGCACATTCTTCAAATGGGTTCTGGTGGTTTGACTGAGGTACAAGGAAGATGCCCAGTTTAGGGAAGATAAAAGGGGCCTTGGTATGTATTCAGGTTGAACCCGAAGCCACGCCATGTCACGGTATTTCTGGGCCCGTCCAGTTCCTTGCACCTTGCTGGAGAAAGTGGAAGCAGAGTTCACTCATTTGGAGTCCCTGTGTATTATCAGGCCTGTCTGTTTTGCAGACTCGGCAGCGCCGGTTGTTCTGATAACGAAGCCAGATAATACGGTTCACTTGTGCGGTGAAGATAAACTAACGGTGAACACAGTTTCCCAGTTAGATCGATACCCATGCCCCGCATAGAGGATCTCTATGTGAAGCCCTCGGGTGGGCTCTCGTTTACAAAATTGGATATGAGTCACACCTACTTGCAGCTGGAGTTGGATCCTGCCTCCTGACAGTATGTTACTATAAATAGGCCCCAGGCCCTTTATGAGTATATATGATTGCCTGTTGGCATGTCCTCTGCCTATGCTATTTTTCAACGCCTCATGGAGAACATCTTGCGAGGGTTGTCACGTGTCGCTGTTTATTTAGATGACATCTTGATTCTGGGAGTTTCTGAACAAGAGCATTTAGATAATTTGGAGGCTGAGCTAAAGCGCTTCTCCGAGATTGGGGTCCGTTTACGTCGTACAAAGTGCGTCTTCAGGTGAAGGAAATGATCTACCTTGGTTATCGGGTGGACTGTGGAGGTCTGCACCCCGTCGCAGATAAGGGGCCCGTATCTAACAAGCCTCCGCCCCCATTCTTTTCTAGCTCTCAAGGTTTATCCCCAAACTGCTGATCTTGCTGGCCCCATTACACCTTCTGTTGAAGAAGAATCATGTCTGGGTTTGGGGTCGTCCGCAAGAAACCGCTTTTCAGCGGCTGGGTTACTCACCCACTATGATCTTGGAAAGCCTTTGCTCATTACATGCGATGCCTCCCCCTATGGTATCAGGGCCGTCCTGTCCCACAAGGTGGAGAACAGAGGGGAACGGCCAATAGCTTTCGCCTCCTGCACATTGACAGCAGTGGAAAAGAAGTACGCACAGATTGAAAAGGAGGGTCTGGCGGTGGTCTTTGCGGTGAAAGGCTTCCATCAATATGTTTATGGCCACGACTTCACTACTGTGACTGATCATAAGCTTCTGCTTGGTCTTTTTAGAGAGGATTGCTTTTGCGCGGATCCAGTGCTGGGCTTTACTGCTCACTGCCTACAGGTATTCTTTGGAGCATAAGCCGGGGACACAAATTGCGAATGCCGATGCACTGAGCCGATTGCCTTTCTCAACCGGCCCCTTGTCGACCCCTAACCATAGCAATGTTAGCTGCCCAGTAAGGGCAGCATGCGGCAGTGCAGTGGTTAGTACTGGGACTATGGCGCTGAGGACCCGGGTTCGAATCCTGGCCCTGGGTCACTGTCCGTGTGCAGTTTGCACATTCAAGTGTGGGGTCCTCCCCACCCACACAAACCCCAAAACTAATGCCAAGGTCACTGGGAGATTTTCCCACCTGCCTGGGTCAGCCTTCACCGCCTTGACCAGATCCCCAAAATTAGGTTTATGTTGTGAGGCCCAAGCATGAGCCACTCGGATTTCCATAAAACGGAAGCTGGACCTGGCCAGGGGAAAGAGAAACCTTCCCAGATTGACTCCCCTTCCTGGAAGATTCATCATAAAGTATTTGCTTTTGCCCCAGTTCAATTTATACCCCGAGCAGCTTCAATATCCCCTCTGCACTGGTGAGCAGGTCCGTCACATAAATCGTCCGCATACGATGATATCATATGCTCCATCCGTTCCCCTCTCTATCCCCTCCACTTCGTAGATAACCTCAACAATATGGCCAGAGGCTCAGTTGCTAAGACAAACCATAGTGGGGACAGTGGACACCCTGCCTCATGCCTGTTATAGGCCAGGGTTTAGGGAACCCCAAAGTGTATCATGGAGTTCACCTGACCCACAACTTTTAATAGATTGCGGTATAGGGAGCACACAGCCCACTCTACAGGTGTGGTACAGCAGAAATGGAAAAGTATTTTTTAAAGCAAAACAATGTTTATTCTATGAACTCCAGTTAACGCAGCACGGTAGCATTGTGGATAGCACAATTGCTTCACAGCTCCAGGGTCCCAGGTCCGATTCCGGCTTGGGTCACTGTCTGTGCGGAGTCTGCACATCCTCCCCGTGTGTGCGTGGGTTTCCTCCGGGTGCTCCGGTTTTCTCCCACAGCCCAAAGATGTGCAGGTTAGGTGGATTGGCCATGCTAAATTGCCCTTCGTGTCCAAAATTGCCCTTAGTGTTGGGTGGGGTTACTGGGTTATGGGGATAGGGTGGAGGTGTGGACCTTGGGTAGGTTGCTCTTTCCAAGAGCCGGTGCAGACTCGATGGGCCGAATGGCCTCCTTCTGCACTGTAAATTCTATGACATCTATGTCAGTGAAACAAACAGTGAACATCTTAGCAACCATTAATTCAAATACAACCCTCAAAGAATGCAACACTAAGTAATCCTTAATAACTTCCCAAACAACATCCAGAAGAAAGAAGAAACACCTTTTAACAGAAGCACCTCAGGTTTACATTCACTACTGAAAACATTTATAATTCTGAATTCACCAAATGATCAAGAGATAGTCTTTTCATGGCAGAGAGATCAACAGTACACCTGCTCTGTCTGGCTTCAGCTCCAATACTGAAAACAAAACTAAAACACACCCTGCAGCGTGCTCAATAACGAAAGTAAAAAGCTGACAAGACAGCCCAGCACTACCCACTCTCTGACATCACTGCAGTAATAAACACATTTCTTAAAAGTACTCTCACTACAGATATTTATATAAACACCCATTTCTTAAATGTACTCTCACATGACACCTCCCCCCAAGAAAAAAACCCCAATCAACTTCAAGATGGTTTCATTTTTCACCTTTTCACGATCCTTTAAGAAATGCATACAGTAAATATACTTTTCGTTTCAAAAAACAACACACGCAAACAGGTATAATAATATTATGCTTTTTTTTCTCCTCTTCCTCTAACTGAAATCCTTCTCGATGGACTGTCTCTTTGAACAAGAAGGTCTCTGAACAATCCGTCCATTTCTCTACGTCGGTATTTCTCTTTAAAGTCAGATACTGTAGTTCAATCTGATCACAGAGTCCCTTGTAATTCTCCAACACATGAGGATTGGTTATCACAGCTTTCAGGCAGTCAAATGCCTGTTGAAATTCCGCTGTCCATTGAAATTTTCGACGTTTCTTCAGCAAGTCCATCAATGGAGCAATCACGCTACAAGACATTTGCACAAATGTTCGATTAAATACACTCATGCCAAGAAATTGCATTATTTCCCTTTGTCTTGAGAGTATCGGAAACTTCTCAATAACTGTTGGTTTCAAATCCCGTGTGACCATTCAACCCTGTCCAAATGAATGTCCAAGGAAAGTGACTTGGGCTTTTTCAAATTCACTTTTGGCTAGGTTTATCACCATTCCTGCCTCCTGAAGTCGATCGAATAACTCCATCAGAAGTTTCAAATGTTCTGTCCATGTCTGGCTGATAATGACCAGGTTGTCGATGTACACTGCACAATTGGGTAATCCTGAAACATCTTTGTTAGTTAACCGTTGAAATGTGGTTGGTGCGTTTTTCATGCCAAATGGCATAACTTTGAATTGGTATATACCGTCTGGAGTCACAAAAGCTGAAATCTCCTTCACCCTTTCGGATAAAGGTACCTGCCAGTAACCTTTAAGTAAATCCAGTTTGGAAATAAAAGCTGATTGTCCCACTTTCTCAATGCAATCCTCCACACGTGAGATAGGATAAGAGTCCGTTCTTGTAACTGCATCAACCTTTCTATAGTTCACACACAACCATTGGGTACCGTCTGGTTTAGGTACCATTACTGTGGGTGAGCTCCATTGGCTGCAACCCACTTCAATTATGCCATTTTTAAGCATACTCTCAATCTCTTTGTTAACTTGTGCCAATTTTAACGGGTTAAGTATGTATGGATGTTGTTTGATCGGAACAGCCTTTCCCACACCTACATCATGTTAGCCATTTTAGTACTTCCCAATTTACCTCTACAAACTTGCCCACGTGATATCAATAACTCTTTCAGGTCAGTCTGTTTTTCCTCTGGAAGGGATCTCAACAATGTATCCCAATTTTTAAGAACACCCTCGTTTTCCAATCTAATTTGAGGTATGTCAAATTCACAGTCATCTGGATTTGGATCGTCACTTTGAGTTAGAATCATTAAAACCTTCTCCTTTTTTCTGTCCTTCCCTTTCAAAGTACCTTTTAAGCATATTCACATGACACACTCGGTGAGTCTTCCTTCTATCTGGTGTTTTTACCACATAATTCACCTCACTTAATTTCCTTTCAGTCTGATAAGGTTCACAAAACCTAGCTTTTAAAGGTTCACCTACCACTGGTAACAACACTAAAACTTTATCTCCAATGGCAAAACTACAAACTTTGGATTTCTTGTCCGCTACCCGTTTCATCACATTTTGTGCAACTTTTAAATGTTGTCTAGCCAATTCACCTGCTCTATTTAATCGTTCCCTAAAATTTGACACGTGATCCAATAATGTAATTTCCGATTTCTCACTCACCAATTTTTCCTTAATCAATTTAAGTGGTCCTCTTACCTCCTGACCAAAATTAGTTCAAAAGGACTAAATTTGGTTAACTCATTTGGTGCATCCCTAATTGCAAACAATACGAATGGAATTCCTTTATCCCAATCCTCTGGATAATCGTGCCAATAAGCCCTCAACATTGTCTTTAATGTCTGATGCCACCTTTCTAACGCTCCCTGCAATTCTGGATGGTACATAGTTTATTTAAATTGTTTTATTCCTAAGATATCCGTAACTTCTTTGAATAACCTTGAGGTAAAATTTGATCCTTGATCCGATTGTATTTCTGTGGGTAGTCCATATCTAGTAAAGAATTGAAGTAACTCCTCCACAATCCTTTTAGCTGTAATATTACGTACTGGAATGGCCTCTGGAAACCTAGTAGACACATCCATTATAGTCAAAAGATATTGATTCCCATTTTTTGTTTTAGGAAGCGCAATCAATTAAGACCCTTGTAAAAGGTTCCTCAAATGCTGGAATGGGTATTAAGGGCGCTGGTTTTATAACTGCTTGAGGTTTCCCTATCACTTGATATGTGTGACATGATTGACAAAATTTAACTACATCTTTATGTAGTCCAGGCCAATAAAAATGTTTTTGGATTTTAGCTTGAGTTTTCATTATTCCCAAATGACCTCCCACTGGTACCTCATGTGCAACTCGCAACACCTCCTTTCTATACCCTACTGGCAATACTACTTGATGAACATCCGCCTGCATATGTATAGGTCTCCATTTTCCCATCAAGACATCACTTTTACGGTAATAACACTCTGGTATACACTCGGATTCCTCTTCCGTGTATGCCTTCTGATACATTCGTTTTATTTCTATATGTTTCTGTTGTAACTCCGCCAATTTTCCTGAACTAAAAATATCCACCGCATCTTCCACCATCTGACCAAAAATCGTTTCTGATAATTGCACTTTTATCTTCACTCTCTGATTTCTCCTCTTGTCTTAACCTGTGACTTTGCGACCTTGTTACTACACAATCCGGAAAAATCCCAGGATATTCATCCTTCAACACTTCAGTTGCCTGATTTTCCACTGGCTTATCAACCACAATAGGCATCACTCCCACCTGCGATCCAGCTATATCATTACCCAAGATAAACTGTATTCCTGGACAAGATAGTTCCTCTATTACTCCTACTACCACTTCACCACTCTTCACTGGACTTTCCAACCTTACCTTATATAATGGAACACCACTCCTCTCACCCTGAATTCCACATTTTACCACCTTTTCTGGCAACATTCTTCCCAAGCTACAGACCTCCTCATCTCTTACCATTAAAGATTAACTAGCTCCCGTATCTCTTAAAATTGTGACTTCTTTACCTGCTCCTCCTGATACATATGAGTAAACTTTACCCACAAGTAAATTCTTTTTGAGATCTGGTACCTTCTTATCAATCACCTCTTGATCAGGCTGTACAATCTTTTGCACCTCCTTCGCTTCACTTGGGCTTTCCATTACCACTTTAACAAACCCCACTGTCTTATCCTGTTTTACCACATCAGCCTTCCCAGTGCTTTTCTTCAACCACCAACACTGGGACTTTACATGGCCTAGTTTATTACAGTGAAAACATTTGAAACTTTTCATGTCTCTTCCACCCTCCTGAATTTCTTTTTTAGTCTTAGGTACACTCCTTATTATCTCCCATCAGATCACCTTTACCGTTACCACTTGAGTATTTCTCATGTCCCCAGTTTCTATCCCTCACAGACTGAAACTGATGTTGGAAACCAAGCTTTGATTTATGAACTAATTCATAATCATCCAATATGTCTGCTGCTAACCTCGCCGTTTTAACCCTCTGCCCTTCCACATGAGTTCTCACTGCATCAGGAATTGAATTTTTAAACTCCTCCAAAAGTATAATTTCTCTGAGAGCTTCATACGTTTGGTCTATTTTCAAAGCCCTTATCCACCTATCAAAATTACTCTGAGCCTTTCAAACTCCATGTATGGTTGACCAAATTCTTACCTTAAATTTCTAAACCTTTGTCTGTAAGCTTCAGGCATTTGTTCACATGCAGCTATGATGGATATTTTCACCTCCTCATACGTCCCAGATACTTCCTCCGGTAGTGATGCAAACACTTCACTAGCTCTACCTACCAGCTTTGTTTGAATCAGTAAGACCCACATGTCCTGTGGCCATTTCATTTGTTTAGCTACCTTCTCAAATGAAATGAAAAAAGGCTTCTACCTCCTTCTCATCAAACCTTGGCAATGCTTGGACCTATTTAAATAGATTCCCACCAAGCCTTCGACTTTGATGCTCTTTCTCACTATCCTCATCACTATCATCCAACTGTACATTTCCCTTTCCGTCTGCCAATTTTAACTGACTGTCATGTTTCATGACGATTTTCTTAAGTTCAAACTCTCTCTCTTTATCTTTTTCCCTGATCTGTATCTCCCTTTCTCTTTCTTTTTGTTCTGCTAGGGCTATTCTTTCTTTTCTCCTGTCTTCTCTCTCTTTTTCTTTTTCCTCTCTATCTCTTTCGCATTCAAGCTGCTTTAATTCTTTCTCATGTTCCATTTGTTTAATTTGTAACTGAATTTTTGCCATTTCCAATGAGTCAAACTGTATCTCAGGCAACTTTAAATGCTTAGCCGCCACCATAATTACTTCACTTTTTCGCATGTTGTCAGGTAATGTTAACTGCAATGTTTTTGCCAAATCTAACAGTCTGCTTTTAGTCTCCATCCGTAAGGTACTGCGTGTGACTGTCTCCACCCCCAAAAACTTCAGAGCCTCAGAAAGAGCCAGTGTCCACAACACACTCCCTACTTTAACTGAAATACCGCACCTGAAAAGCAACCACAATATGCTCACCCCTCACTGTCTTTAAGTTCACTAAGCCAATCCAATAGATAGACTTTTATCCCGGACGGGCCTCCAATTTGTTATGGGCCAGGGTTTAGGGAACCCCAAAGTGTATCATGGAGTTCACCTGACCCACAACTTTTAATAGATTGTGGTATGGGGAGCACATGGCCCACTCTATAGGTGTGATACAGCGGAAATCGAAAAGTATTTTTTAAAGCAAAACAATGTTTATTCTATAAACTCATGTTAACCTTTTAAAACATACAGTGAACATCTTAGCAACCATTAATTCAAATACAACCCCCAAAGAATACAACAGTAAGTAATCCTTAACTTCCCAAACAACATCAAGAAGAAACACCTTTTAACAGAAGCACCTCAGGTTTACATTCACTACTGAAAACATTTATAATTCTGAATTCACCAAATGATCAAGAGATAGTCTTTTCATGGCAGAGAGTACAACAGTACACTGGCTCTGTCTGGCTTCAGCTCCAACACTGAAAACCAAACTAGAACACTCCCTGCAGCCTGCTCAAAAACAAAAGTAAAAAGCTCCACCCACTCTCTGACACTACTGCAGTAGTAAACACCCATTTCTTAAAGGTACTCTCACTACAGATATTTATATATACACCCATTTATAAACACCCATTTCTTAAAGGTACTCTCACATGACATGCATCTCATTAGGTGGAAATACTTCAAACTCAAAGCATTCGTATGAACATTTGCAGTGGGGGCCCTATATAAGAGTGGGATCCAAGCTATAAATCCAGGCCCAAAGCCAAACCTCCTGAGGATCTCAAACAAATAACCCCACTCTACCCTATCAAATGCCTTTTCCACACCTAATGAAATAATCACCTCCGGCTCAGGGGCTGGAGAGGGGGGACAAAACAAAATTAAACAGTCTCCAAACAATGGCTGACAACTGCCTAGTCTGAACAGCCAGAGTTCTGCTCCTCTGATATAATCCATGAGAGGCAGGGCTCTAGGCACATAGCCAAGACCTTCACCAACAACTTCACAATTACATTCAGTAACAAAATAGGGTGATACAATCCACACTATGCTGGATCTTTATCTTTCTTTAAGATCAAGGAGATCAACACCTGTGCCAATGCAGCCGGCAACCTTCCCCGTGACATCGAATCCTGAAACATTTCGAACAGCAACGGGGCCAACTGTCCCGCACATTTCTTATAAAAGTCGACCTGGAATCAGTCTGTCCTGGCATCTTATCCAACTGCATCAGATCCCCGTTGCATCACTTCCTCTTAGGTCAGCGGGCACTCCAGTTCCACCCTTCTCTCCAGTTCTACAACCGGGATAAACAAACCATTCAACAACTCCAACATTGACAACCCACCCCAAACACAACTGTAGTGATCTCTGCATACGTAAATACATGATTGATTGATTGATGTGCAGTCAATATAGTCAGATGATCACTACAGGGCAACACTACCAGGGAGTGTATAAGCAAGCTCAAGCAGTTTTCCTGCTCTTAGTGTGTGTTGTAGCTAGAGAATAGAAGTACAACCAGCTCAGAGTGTAGAGTATTGTATTCATTTTTAATTTAATTCAATCTTGGTTAATTCAATTACTAGTCAAAGTATTAAAGTAAAGAACTCACAAGTATATTATTTTGTTACTCAATAAATAATTTGTCATCGACTGGAAGAGTTTTGAGTGTTTATCATCAAAGTTAAGTGTAACTCGGCAAGACAAATGAGTAGCGTATATATTACACCCTGTAATATAACATGGTACCAGCATATAAAAGCTTTAAGAACTGGTAGACAGATTACAAAAGAAAAGAAAAGGTTCCAGCACAGACTATTCGACTGTGGACGGCTTCGCAGCAAACGGATCCTCGACAACAAATTGATTCGATGGACCACGTTCAAGCTCCACGGCAGCTGAAAACTACCGGTAATTTAAAACTAAACTGAAAACTATTTAAACAACAGTTCCAACTCTATTTGGAAGCTAATGATTTAAATACAGCCTCTGAAGCTAGAAGAATAGCACTGCTACTGTCAATGGTAGGTCAGCAAGCTATAGAGATATATAATTCATTTATATACTCAGAAGGCGAAGATAAAAGCAAATTTGGTGTGATTATCGCAAAGTTTGATGACCACTGCAAGACAAATGAAATACTGGAGCGTTTCAGGTTTCATAAGAGGTTGCAGAAAAACGGCGAACTGACCACAAGCTTTGTCACCGACTTAAAGCTGCACAGACATGTAATTTTGCTGATTTACGTGATTCTTTAATAAGAGATCAAATTGTTTACGGACTAAACGACGAAAGCCTAAGAGAAGCATTACTGAGAAAGAATGATCTAACGTTCAAAATCGCGATAGAAAAATGTATTTCGCACGAGCAAAGCAGAAATCAATATTTGGAGTTTTATCACCGCGAAAAGGGATCAAAATTCCACCATGAGGTTGAGAGTGTTAAAATGGTGTCGCAGGCAGCAAAGAAACATGTTCAGGATGGCAGCTATCTTGCGTGTGCACACTCCAGCTCGGGACATGAGTAGTTAGTTTAGAAATGCAAGGCTCAACAGAAGAAGTCTACGCATGCGTGAATGTCCATCATGCATCAGAGACACAACGTCATGACATGCTATTGATGTGGTAACACCCACTTAAAGGGGAAATGACCTGCTCAAGATAAAAGATGTTTAAAGTGCTCCAAACTTAACCATTTTGCTTCTCAGTGTAAATCAACAGTGATATATCCTGGTACAACACAGAAACAACATTTCAATGTTCGCAGCATTGATGGAATGGAAAACAACAATTCAAACAAGAATTTCTCAGAAAATGATGACTATTGTTCCCTGGAAAATATGTTTTTGTTGGCATCATTGATGTAGTGGAGAATCTTCAATCAACAACAAAGGCCCCTCAGCAAATTAACTACATTGACATCAACAGTGAATGGACAATGACAGTACAAGTGAATAAAAGCCCAATATTATTCAAACTTGATGACGAGCAAAGATCTCTCAACAATCCAAGGAGATTACGAGATAGTACCTGCGGCATGCAAATTAAAAGATTATAATGGTAACCAGATTGTGTCACAAGGATCGTGCCATTTAAAAGTTGTCAACAAGAATGTCCACAAAACACTTTGTTTTGAAATTGTGGATGATCACAAAGGTTCTTTATTAGGTGCTCAAGCAAGCAAAGAGTTGCAGTTAATCCAAAGAATCTTCATGCACACAAATGAGACATCACGAATGGAAAAAGACATCTACCTACTGCTAAGTGAATACCGTAACGTTTTTCGAGGTATGGACACATTGCCATACCAATACAATATTTTGCTCAAGAAGGATGCAAAACCCGTCATACATCCACCAAGAAGAGTACCAGTACCTCTGCGTGAGACTAAAAGCAGAATTACAGAGATTACAATCTCAAGGAATATTTTCCAGAGTGTCACAACCGACTGACTGGGGTCAGCTCGTTGGTTTGCGTCAAGAAACCTTCAGACATCTCAGAATCTGTATGGATCCCAAAGATCTAAACAAGAACGTCCTTGGGAACACTACCCTATTTCCAAGTGAGAGGAAATTACTTCTGAGATGGCAAATGCATGCATTTTACAAAATTAAATGCATCACAAGGCTTCTGGCAGATGCAGCTCGGTGACTCCAGCAAACTACCCTGTATGTTCAACACGCCATTTGGACGTTGCTGTTTTAATCGAATACCTTTTGGGATCATCTCAGCCTCAGAGAATTTTCACCGAATCATGGAGCAGATGACGGAAAATATTGAAGGTGTCAAGAGTATATGTGGACGACAATATTATTTGGTCAGCTACTGAGGAAGAACACATTGCAAGACTAAGAAAAGTATTTAACCGAAAACATCAATATGGTCAAAAACTGAACCAATCTAAATGTACATTTGCCACTTCGTCCTTGAATTTCTTAGGTGATTCCGTTTCAGCTCAAGGTGTCAGGCCGGATAGTGAAAAGATATCAGCAGTACAGAATATGCAGCAGCCGAAAGACAAGAAAGCTGTACTTCGATTTCTTGGATTCATAAATTTCCTCAGGAAATTCATTTCCAACTTATCTGCAAGAACTGTAGCTCTACCAAACTTGATCAGAAAGAATACTGAGTTTGAGTGGACACCACGCCACCAGGCAGAAGGCTGGACCTCAAACAGTAATTGATGACAGCTCCAAGTTTAAATTTCTTTGATCCAACCAAGCCCTCCAAAGATCTCGACTGATGCAAGTCAAGATGGAATTGGTGCAGTTTTACTTCAATAAGTCAACCAGATGAATTGGATTCCTGTTGCATACGCGTCAAGAGCGATGACCACCACTGACTGCAGGTATGCACAAATTGAAAAAGAATGTCTTGGACTGATCACAGGCATCACAAAGTTTCTTGACTATGTGTATGGTTTATCTAAGTTCATCGCCGAGACATCATAGACCTTTAGTAGAGAAAAGCCTTAATGATATGACACCTCGATTGCAAAGAATGATGATGAAGTTGAGGAGGTATGATTTTACATTAATCTATACTCCTGGAAAAGACCTCATCATAGCAGACACATTATCGAGATCCATAAACTGATAATTTACCTTTCGAGTTCATTAATGACGTAGAAGCTCAACTGCAGTTGTATAAAGAAAACCTTCTTGTATCAGATGAAAAGTTGAAGCAAATACGTAATGAGACACAAAAAGATGTAACCTCGCTTAGAGTTATAAATCATCTACAGCATGGGTGGCCAAAAGGACTGTCCTCAGTTCCAAAGCATACAAGCAGAACTTACTGTGGTAGATGGCTTACTATTAAGAAATGCCAGGATCGGCATTCCGCTAACCCTCAGGTCAGAAATGCTCAGCAAGATTCATGAAGGACATATCGGAATCGAGAAGTGCAAAAGAAGAGTGCAACAAGCTGTGTATTGGCCTGGAATAAACAAAGACATCACAGAAATGATAATGCTGTGTTCCACGTGTCAACGGCATCAACCGGCACAATGTAAGGAAGCACTAAAACAGTATGACATAGCTACGTCACCGTGGATGAAAGTAGGCATTGATTTGTTCCACGCTAAAGGAAAAGACTATGTTCTTATCATAGACTATTATTCCAACTTTCCTGAAGTGATGAGATCTCACCTCCACAGCAGTGATCAAAGCGTGTAAGGAAACTTTTGTGAGACATGGCATTCCGCAAACTTTTATGTCAGATAATGGTCCATGCTTTGCAAGCTGGGTCTGGACAGAATTCTCAAAAACATATTATTTCAACCACATTACCTCAAATCCACATTTTTCTCAATCAAACGGCAAAGTAGAGAAAGGTGTGCTCATTGTAAAGCAATTATTAAGCAAAGCAAGTGATTCGCAATCGGATTTTTACTTAGCTTTATTATCATATAGAGCCTCACCGTTAAATACAGGCTTATCACCAGCTCAAATGTTGTACAATCATGAAATCAGAACAACACTACCAAAGATTCAAGTTAACAATCCCAATAGGGGCTGGTTTAGCTCAGCGGCCAGACAACTGGTTTGTGATGCAGAATACCTCGAAGCTGCTGGCTTCAAATTTGGCATCTGATACACCACTGGAGAGAGATTAGTTATGAGAGTTTGTGACCCAAAATGCATCACTACAATCTTAAATTTTTACCTAAACATTGGTGAAATGTGATCAGATTGAGAGTCATGCAAAAGTTAGTGGAGCTTAACTAAAATTAAATGAATGAAGAGATGAAGGGAATAGAAGAGCAGATTGTGAATAACAGCAGGAAAGATCCCAAAACAGTATTAGCCTCATTAATAATATCTAGTAACTTAAAGACCAGAAGATCCATTGGTGGCCCAGTAGCAGCAGGAATGGAGAGGAGGACTAGAAATATTGTAGAAGAATAGATTTGGCAGAACTGTTAAATGAGTTTTCCACACCTGTCCATGTTCAATTTGTATCCACTCAATTTAACTTTGATATCTATGGCACATGAAGATAAGTTTTTTTTCTGACTCTTTCACCAGCTGTTCCAACGTGAAGTGGATGATCAGGGACTGGAATATCTAATAAGCAGCCTTTACCCACATTTCTCTACCGGGGGTTCAAGGCATTTGGAAGAAGTTATGGCTAAGAATGTTCTCTGACAAAGTGTGAGCACTTCAAATTGGACAGAATTGTGGGAAAGATTTAAATAGACTGAAGGTGTGATTTCCCAGCTTTAGCACTGGGATTGCACTGTTTGCTTTCTAAGGCCATCTGGACTAAGCCTAAGAGAAACTCTCATCTCAAAAGTAGCAAGGGGTTCTTTGCCATTTTTTTCACATGCAGTTATGGTGCTTTTATTAAATTTAGATTTTCATTAATTTTGGAAATTTACAAACAAAATTTTAATTTAATTTTTGGGCAACTGATATGAATTTTAATTTGATCATAATCGTAGGTGACATTTAAATTCGGCACAAATCTTGTCTAGAAAATCAATTCATTGAAACATTGTCAAAATTTTGGAAAAACAGATGGACATGTCAAAAAACAGGAGGACGTTAGAAAAAAACTTTCTTGATACTGACTTTCCTGGAACCTCTGGCAGTCACAAAGCATTTATGTATAAGCTGTAGAATCCTGTCGGCGGTCAGCAGTGCAAGGTGAAATTATTGATGGCATTGTTTTTGATAATGCCTGTGCAGTTTTTTCATTATTAAAGTGATGGGAGAGGGCATGTCAGGGAGATCAACAGGACAGGGACAGCAGATGCATGGGCATACTACCGTTTGCAAGTTTCCCTCCCAAACCACACAGCATCATAACTTAGAACTATAGTGCCGTTCCTTCACTGATGCAGAGTCAAAATCCTGGGATGCCCTTCATAATAGATGGATTTCAGCAGTTAAAGGCGACTCATCACCCACCATCTTCTCAAGGGCAATTCGGAATATGCATCACTCACATCCTTTGTAAGAATATTTTAAAAAACAGGCACCAAATCTGCACTGGGCACACTGCCATACTTTCATTACCATATCAATGTTTTCTTCAGGCCTTGGGTTACCTGCACTGCAGTCACTAAAGGGAACTTGCTTCATCTTGTTCTCACCTACAGAAAGTCAGCTACTGAAATGCATTATCTATAATGACACCTGCAACCCAGGAGCATTATAGAGTCAATACCACTCAAGATCACCAATATAACTCATCCTTTGTGCCTTCATGTCCTTCTAGAGTAACATAGAAATTAACTGCCAGTTACACAATGGAGGAATTCAATGCCCTCCCCTGAGATGAGTTTGGAGGCAGAGGATATTTAATCGGTAGAAAGAGCCATTGGCCATTGGTGGGGACCTCGGTGCCTTCCTGCCTCAGCCCCAATTAAGCCCAGGGCAGTAAAGTTCATGCTTGGACAGCCTTTCCACCCGACCGTCAATTGAGGCCCCTAGGTCAGAAATTAATGCTCAATTGAGGTTCTCATCTCACTGCTGGTATTTAACCAGTGGTGGGCAGGGGAATCGCCATGTGAGGAGTCCAAAAAGCAAATACTGCTACGTTGCTTCCTTGCGGGATGAGTGGGCTGGGACAGAGGGAAGGGGGATCCCTCATTGTCAGGACTTAGACCTCACATTACAAAGCGGGGGGATTCTGCTCAGAGTCAACCTCTTATGTTGCCAACCCCTCTTGCTACCCTAATCCTGCGACTCCCCCATCTCATCCACACTCACCTCCACATGGGTGCATTACCAGCAGTTTAACTACTCCTGCTGGCACTACCTGCAATAGACAGCTAAGGGTTTTTGATTGGTCAGCAGCGCTATGTTTCTTTTAATCCTAATTGTCATTTAATAGGGAGGACATTCCCCAAAGGAGACAATGCGGAGAATTCGCTGGCTCTCCAGCAGGCTGGCTTGAATGTTGTTGGCTGAAGTAAATCTCGGGTTGCATTTTCTGCCCATGCTTGCATGTGCACTTGTACTGTTTTGCTTCATGATGTCATTACGACGTCACGGTAAACTTAATCACAATTGTCAGATTTACTCAATACAGTTAACTGGACTTTGTCAAATAATTGGTTGAAAATTAGTATTCTGTAGACTGCATGTTGTTCCATCTTACAGTTCTTAAAAATGCAAACAGACATTTAACCAACAAAAGATTACTTTTCAAGGTTCACTCATGGTAGCTGGGATCTTAATTTGATCTTTGCTGATTTAGTTTCAGATTTGATCATTGACTGAATTCCTTCTTTTGGAAAATGACACACGCTTAGTGATGCTGCTCCCATCAAACATGAACGTTTACTTTCTCAAAACAATTGCTGTTTAAGTGCTTACCAGCTCACTTTCAGTCAGTGCCAGAGGGTGTTTTGCGGGCGGGTGTTAGGCGGCGGTGCATGGGGGCGCTTTAGTAAAATATTACTAAAGCGATCCTCTGTTGTTATGTCTGAGGTACGAGGAATGCAGCAGCTGGCTGGATAAACATTAGGAACAGTGTACATGTCTAGCAGGGATGCGAGCCTCTTTGAATTGTCTGCAAACTATTAAAGGCCATACACTGGACACAGTGTCATTGGTTTTCTGAGTTTGCACGTCCCAGTGTGCATGCAAAGATGCTTATCGACAGCCATCTTTGTGAGCATCTTGAGTTGGCAGGCTGCACAGTGTAAATATCGCTCACGCTATAAATTAGGTGATAGGTGGATCAAATGACACTTGCCAACACTTTCATCTTGTTCCTCACTGAATAGCAACAACAGCATGGCATAAATTGCCCAGTGTCCCCAGACAGCAGATGAGTACTGATGGTGGCTATGTTCCCGTCCAGTGCAGCAAGTTCCTGCTTATCTTCTGTCACTACCACCTGCTCCTCCTCACCTATGAACATTGACTCAGCCAGTTATACTGGCTGTGCATCATAAACAGTTCCTTTGTGATGTGTTTAGTTGAGCAGGTGCCTGAAAACATTCATAAAGAAGGTTGTGGAGAGTTTTGAGGTGCAGTTGATGGTGCTGGCAGTTTCTCAACAAAACCAACAATGGTATAAAGTAATCTGCAGCATTATCCATGTGATAAAGACAGCGCTATTACTGAATTAAGTCATTTTCTAAATAAGCTTTCTATAAATTTTAAGTCATCCCGACTCTTTCCTTTTCACTATATTTACATACACTCTACACTAACTACTTTATAAAAGATCATAACAAGTAGATGTTAACAAAGAAGTTTGAATCAGAGTATGAATTATGTATATTATTACCGAAGAATCATATCTGGAGATAAGTATACCTTGGTGTTCCAAGCTAAGTCTTCCCACTGGAACTGAATTGCGTGCAGTTTGCATTCCCGCTGGGGGTGCTGTTTGAACAAATTTCAGGAAATGCAAATAGGCCAGCAGTCGGCCCACATGAATTGCAAGCAATTCCCCAGCTCCACTGTCGTCTGATTCACTGAGGGTAGGATTTGCGCTAAAGAGCTTTGACAAATTGGAGCTGTTTATAAGCACTCCACTCAGCACACACTCCCATTCCAGGCAAGAAGATGGCAGTGAGAAGACCTGTACCCAATTTTGCGAGTCTGAAGTGGACCATTGAGGAGGTGAGGGACACCCTCTTCCTTAGGGTGGGATAGAGACTCAAGCCTAACCTACTGAACAGTGCCTGGGAGGAGGTGACAGAGGCAGTCAGTGCTGCCAGTCTCACCAAGAAGACTGGCAGGCAATGCCAAAAGAAAGAAGATTAATGACCTCCACAGTGCAGCTCGGGTGAATCACCATCTCTGTGCCCCTGGCATCACTCCTGCCCCTCATTCCTCACATCTGCCCCCAATCCCAATCCCCTAGAGACTAACAACACCCCGCCTGCCTGGATCACCCTTCCAACTCCCCTTCTACCAAATCCCAACATGTGTATTGTCCTCTTTGGCAGGAGCCTTGCACACGCATGCCACCAATTACAGACCCCTGCAAACCTCACCTCCCAGCATCTCACTATGTTGTTTCTGCGTCCCCAGGATAAGATGGATAAGATGACCCATAATAGGCACAAGCGCCAAAACACAGGAGTGGGGGCCGCTGACCTTTGGCTCCACACTCCAGTTGAG
Source organism: Scyliorhinus torazame (assembly GCF_047496885.1). NCBI lineage: Eukaryota > Metazoa > Chordata > Chondrichthyes > Carcharhiniformes > Scyliorhinidae > Scyliorhinus > Scyliorhinus torazame. The sequence goes on along the minus strand of NC_092709.1, from coordinate 164,728,568 downwards.
GAGAGGACCAAGCAACCCGTGGGTGAGGCCAAGGCCAGGAGAAGGCAGTGGCTGAAATGAAGGTCAGCTTGCGGAAAACAAGTGAGAGCCCAAGCAACACTGATGTCCCTATCGTAAGTGAGTCACCCCTCTCCCAACAACCAGTCCTTCCCAAGGTCTTTGTCTTGCAGGATCACCATCAGATGAGACCAGGCCGTCCAGGGTCACTGGCCTCAGCCACATCCCCAGCACACCCTGACGTCTTGACACTGCTGTCACCTGCACCCATCACCATTGCAGAGAGCATCACCTCGGTGGGACATTTTAGTGATGAGGCTCCTGGGTCACCTTCGGGTGCGCACTACATACATGGTACAGCACATCAGGTGGAGGAAGGGACTCCTCATGGAGTGGACGGTCGGAGGGTTGCCCGATCGTAGGAAACAGGTGTGGTGCTTCTGGAAAATATGATCCCATCACTGGTACAGATGCAGATGCAGAGCCAGAATTTACAGGAGAGGGTGTCAGCAACCTTCAAGTCTAGCTGAAGGAGTCCACCTGCTTTCAAGCGCAGGAGATGTTGCCAACATGCGTGGTACCGAGACCAGCACTGAAAGGGTGGCATCTACAGTGGAAGAGCTGGGGCAAGGAGTCAAGGCTTGGGGCACACTGTGCAGTCGATGGCTGAGGTGCAGGACAGGGGAGCCCAGTCACATGTGAACATGTTCTGGGCACAGAAGGAAATTGCAGCGGTGCTCCAGAACTTGGCCCAGCCACAAAGCATCATGTTGAGGGCATTGATCGGTGTTATAACCTGCCTGAATACTATTGGCTGGGAACTATTGAGTATCCCATAACTCCTAGAGAATATGAACTCCTCAATGAGAGGGTCGGGGAAGTCATTAGCAGTTTCACCTGCATAAATAGAGCTGGCCAGTGTGGTACCAGCTAGAGGAGTAAAGCAATGGTAAAGTTGCAATGGTAAAGCGGAGTCTGCACGTTCTCCCCGTGACTGCGTAGGTTTTCTCCGGGTGCTCTGTTTCCTCCCACAGTCCAAAGATGTGCAGGTTAGGTGGATTGGCCATGATAAATTACCCTTGCTGTCCAAAAAAGGTTAGCTGGGGTTAATGTGTTATGGGGATAGGATGGAAGTGTGGGCTTAAGTAGGGTGCTCTTTCTAATAGGCGGTGCAGACTCAATGGGCCGAATGGCCTCCTGCACTGTAAATTCTATGATTCTATGAAAGTACTACTGCTGCTGTATATATAAATTGTAAATAAAGTTATTTTCTTTTGACTCTACAAACTTATGCTGGATTATACGTGGCCTTCACAAAAGTCGTTCGCTGACTGACCTTGGCCAGTCACGGGAACATGTCACATGTACAGAGGGACATGACCGAGGCAGTGGGGGACATGACAGAGGCAGTGAGGGACATGTCTCACTCACTGAGGAACATGATCCAGTCTCAATGCTCCATGGCTGAGTGCATAGCTGACCATGGCTCAGAAAAGGGCGGACCTCCAGGACTAGCAGAGCCAGTTGATGGTGGAGCCTCCGGAGCTCACACCAGTCTCACCTCCATCCCATGGAGTAGACCAGGGGCCAGCGAACACCCCGAAGGGGATGAAGTGATAGATGGGATCCAGGCCGGTGCCTCCCATAGGAGAGGTTCTAGAATACCTCAGCGCTTCCCAATCTCCCCTGCACGACACTAGTGCATCTCATGGGCAGCAAGCATAACAGGGTGACACGTCATCATCTTTAGCACCCGGAGGTTGGCCAGGCCCATCCAGGTCCAGACCCTCCGGAAGATGGCCACCGAGGACATCACAGGGCAGAGACTCACTGCAGGCTGCCTCCACTTCTAATGTGCTGTGTGTGGTAACATCGAGAAGGAGCGGTAGGCCATGTAAGATAGATGACATTTAAATTGGCATGGGTGTAGTACTAATATGATAGATGCAGGGGCTGGTTTAGCTCAGTGGGCTAGACAGCTGGTTTGTGATGCAGAACAAGGCCAGCAGCGCGGGTTCAATTCCCGTACGAGCTGAGAATTCTGAATTCTCTCTTTATGTATCCAAACAGGCGCCGGAATGTGGCGACTAGGGTTTTTTCACAGTAACTTCATTGCAGTGTTATTGTAAGTCTAATTGTGACAATAAAAAGATTATTATTATTATATAGTCAGGGGTTAGGGCACACTAGTGTATATAATTGCCATTAAACACGTTTGCACCAACAGTCCAATCTGCCTTTAACCTCTGCCTGATTGGTGTGAAGGATGGGCTGGGCCTGGGTGTCGGGCATCTGGCCGGTGGGAGGGAGAGTTGTGGAGGAAGAGACGGGACAGGGCCCCCATGGCACGAATGTCCTACATGGTGATGCACTCAATGAGAAGTGGCAGGGTATGGGGGCAGCAGTGTAATTCCGCCTTGTATGATAGCACCCCTAGAGATGGCGGGAGGTGGTTCATCTCCCATCATCTCCCACAAACCTCACCCCCCCCCCCCCCCCCCGCTCACCCACAAGAGATATGGGCCCATGAGAAGGTTTGTCCAGTACATATGCAGGGATCACCCAGGTGGACTGTTGAATGTTATTCTAAAGGCGGGAGTCAGACTTTGTCAAATGTTGAGGAGCACCACAGCTCATCTCAGTGAGTCGTCATCATCCTCCGTTTCTTGGACAGGACCCACTGACACTGCCAACCCAGAGCTAACACCCTGTGGTAATGCTGGTAGGACCTTCGGCGGAGAGAGGGGGAGCTGTGGAAGTGGAATGGAGTAGAAGGCTATGGGGAAGGTGAAGTGAAGGACTGAGGTGAGGAAAAGTGGAGTAAAGGACTTAGCGAGAGGGAAGGTGGAGTGAAGGGCTGAGGGGGAGGGAAAAGGTGAGAGATTATGGTGAAGGGGAAATTTTTATTTGGGGGATAAAATTAATGAGGAGGGGTGAAGAGGTGGGACAGAGTGGCGGGGCTTGCTGGTACCCAGGCCACTTAGTGTGTAAATTGAGAGGTGATTAGGTTATCCCATGTGCAGCGGCCCTGGATCACACGTTGGGCAGCCTGCCTTGCCATCTCCTTTTCCATGCTCGGATCCTCCTGGATACCCTCCTCATCCTCCTCGCCAGATGAGGTGTGCTGTTCTTTCTCCTCCAGCATGTTGCCCCACTGTTGCCCAATGTTGTTCAGTCTGCAGGAGGCCACCACAATGCTCAAGACCCTCTTGGGACTATATTGGCGCGCCCCACCCAAGTGGTCCAGGCATCGGAAGCGCATCTTGAGCATGCTGATGCACCTTGTTGCCTCATGGGCGTCGTTATAACCGGCCTCTACATCGAACTGGGCCCTCCGAACAGACGACATTCATCATGACCTCAACCAGGAAAACTTAGTCGCCCAAGAGCCAAACCCTCAACCGAGGGAGAGCCTCGAACATGCTGGAAACCTCAGAGTGTGCCAGGATGTAAGAATTGTGCACCTGCCTGGGTGTCGGGTGCAGGGTGTATGATGTTCAGCTGGTGGTCGTGGGGTAGGTGGGAAGGGGAGAGGGGGAGAGATGACTGATGAAGCCACATCCTTTAAGAAGCACGCGAGGATGAGGGCCTCCCTGGTCCTCCCAGCATGCCGGACCCTCACCGTCGCCTGTCCTCCATCCTCCAGCTGGTCCCATGGGTCCACCCTGTGCTGCCTCCAGCCTCTTCTGGTTCGCCTCCATCTCGCCTTCGCCGACATGGCCACATGTTCCTCCTCCTCCATCTTTAGCTTGCTACCCCTCAGCTGTGCCAGGTTGTGGAGGGCACAGCAGACCATCTCAAAGCGGGCGACCTCTGGTGGGTGTACTGCAGTGCACCACCAGAGCAGTCGAGGCATTGGAACCGCATTTTAAGCACCGCTCAATGACAGACCGCGTTGCCACACGAGCCTGGTTATATCAGGTCTCCGCATTGGTCTCCGGCCTCCATACTGCCGTCATTAGCCGGGACCTCTTAGACCATAAGACATAGAAGCAGAATTAGGCCACTTGGCCCATCGGGTCTGTTCCGCCATTCAACCATGGCTGATATTTTTCTCATCCCCATTCTCCTGCCTTCTCCTCATAACCCCTGATCCCCTTATTAATCAAGAACCTATCTATCTCAGTCTTAAAGACACTCAGTGATTTGGCCTCCACAGCCTTCTACGGCAAAGTTTCACCACCCTCTGGCTGAAGAAATTCCTCTTCATCTCTGCTTTAGTCTGAGATTGTATCCTCTGGTTCTAGTTTTTCCTACAAGTGGAAACATCCTCTCCACATCCACTCTATCCAGGCCTCGCAGTATCCTGTAAGTTTCAATAAGATTCCCCCACATCCTTCCAACGAGTACAGACACAGAGTCCTCAACCATTTCTCATACGACAAGCTGTTCATTCCAGGGGTCATTCTTGTGAATCTCCTCTGGACCCTTTTCAAGACCAGCACATCTTTCCTTAAATACAGGGCCCAATACTGCTCGCAATAATCCAAATGGGGTCTGACCAGGGCCTTATACAGCCTCAGAAGTACATCCCTAGTCTTGTATTCTAGCCTTCTTGACATGAATGCAAACATTGCATTTGACTTCTTAACTGCCGACTGAACCTGCACGTTAACCTTAAGAGAATCATGAACAAGGACCCCCAAGTCCCTTTGTGCTTCTGATTTCCTAAGAATTTCCCCGTTTAGAAAATAGTCAATGCCTAAATTCCTCCTTCCAAAGTGCATAACCTCACACTTTTCCTCATTGTATTTCATCTACCACTTCATTGCCCACTCTCCTAGCCTGTCCAAATCCTTCTGCAGCCCACTTGCTCCCTCAATACTACCTGTCCCTCTGCAGATCTTTGTATCATCTGCAAACTTAGCAACAGTGCCTTCAGTTCCTTCTTCCAGATCAGTAATGTATATTGTGAAAAGTTGTGGTCCCAGCACAGACCCTTATACCCAAAGAGCCAACCGGCCATCCTGCGGAGTTTCTCAAAGGCGACGGGGATCTCCGACTATGCCAGGATGTGGCTGTCGTGTACACTACACGGGAAGTGTGCACACATGTGCATGATCTTGAGGTGATGGTCGCACATGAGTTGGACGTTCAGAGAGTGGAAACCCTTCCTATTGATCAAGGGTGCTCCCGGACCGCCGGGTACACACAAGGCAACATGCACGCCATCTATTACCCCCTGGACCTAGGGCATTCCGGCAATGGCGGAGAATCCTGCTGCCTGGGAACCTTGTTGGGCTTGGTCCAGGTCAAAGTTTATATAGTTAGATGTCCCGATGGTGGTTATTAATGTAAAAGTTAATTGTCTGAGGATAGGCCCCTCAGTGACATCCAAGCAAACCAAGAGAAAAATGTCAATATTGTCTTTATATGTTAACTAGAAACACCTCTTTTCTAATATTAACTTAAAGATCTATCCATTTGTTAAATATCTAGGCAAAGAAGTGACATAACATTTTTGATATAAACATGTTTTTTATAAACATTTGCTGTCGTTTCGGAAATAAAAACACAGCATTTAAAATCTATTGGACTGGCTCAGAAAAAAAGCAGTACAGTAAGTGTGCTGTCGTGGATTGCTAAATTTGTACCAGAGACAGGGTAAGTATTTTTTACTGCCTCAGAGGGAATAGAAATGCGAGAGAAACCTGACAGTGAAGGATCTAATTATCCAAACATGAAATGAGAAGGTGAAAGTAAACGTTATTTTACCCCGACGAAGGAGGCTTGTGGGAATAGTGACATCATTGCCTGCATACAGCAACATGATGTCACTAGAAGGGCAATGACAGTAGAAACCGAAAAAGCTTGTTCTAGATATTGTTATGGGCCAGGGTTTAGAGAACCCCAAAGAGTATCATGGAGTTCACATGACCCACAACTTTTAATAGATTGTGGTATGGGGAGCACACGGCCCACTCTACAGGTGTGGTACAGCAGAAATGGAAAAGTATTTTTTAAAAGCAAAACAATGTTTATTCTATGAACTCAAGTTAACCTTTTTAAAACATACAGTGAACATCTTAGCAACCATCAATTCAAATACAACCTCCAAAGAATACAACACTAAGTAATGCTTCCGCTGTCCTTTTAATATCCAGAAGACATACCAAAAACATAACCTCTAACAGAAGCACATCAGGTTGAAGTCACTAGAACATAGAACAGTACAGCACAGAACAGGCCCTTCGGCCCTCGATGTTGTGCCGGGCATTGCCCGAAACCAAGATCAAGCTATCCCACCCCCTGTCATTCTGGTTTATCATAGATTATCATAGAATTTACAGTGCAGGAGGAGGCCATTCGGCCCATCGAGTCTGCACCGGCTCTTGGAAAGAGCACCCTACCCAAGGTCAACACCTCCACCCTATCCCCATAACCCAGTAACCCCACCCAACACTAAGGGCAATTTTGGACACTAAGGGCAATTTACCATGGCCAATCCATCTAACCTGCACATCTTTGGACTGTGGGAGGAAACCCACGCACACACGGGGAGGATGTGCAGACACCGCACAGACAGTGACCCAAGCCGTAATCGAATCTGGGACCCTGGAGCTATGAAGCAGTTGTGCTGTCCACAATGCTACCGTGCTGCCTTCATGTGCCTATCCAATAACCACTTGAACGTTCCTAAAGTGTCCGTCTCCACTATCACAGCAGGCAGTCCATTCCACACCCTAACCACTCTCTGAGTAAAGAACCTACCTCGGACATCCCTCCTATATCTCCCACCCTGAACCTTATAGTTATGCCCCCTTGTAACAGCTACATCCACCCGAGGAAATAGTCTCTGAACATCCACTCTATCTATCCCCCTCATCATCTTATAAACCTCTATTACGTTGCCTCTCATCCTCCTCCGCTCCAAAGAGAAAAGTCCTAGCTTCCTCAACCTTTCCTCATAAAACCTATCCTGTAAACCAGGCAGCATCCTGGTAAATCTCCTTTGTACCCTATCCAATGATTCCACATCCTTCCTATAGTGAGGTGACCAGAACTGCACACAATATTCCAAATGTGGTCTCACCAGGGTCATGTATAGTTGCAGCATAACCCCATGGCTCTTAAACTCAAGCTCCCTGTTATAAACACTATAGACCTTATTCACGGCTCTATCCACTTGAGTGGCAACCTTCAGGGATCTGTGGACATGAACCCCAAGATCTCTCTGTTCCTCCACATTCCTCAGAACTCTGCCGTAATCCGCATTCAAATTTTTTCTATCAAAATGAATCACCTCGCACTTATCAGGGTTAAACTCCATCTGCCATTTTTCGGCCCAGCTCTGCATCCTAGCAATGTCTCTTTGCAGCCTACAACAGCCTTCCACCTCATCCACTACTCCACCAATCTTGGTGTCATCAGCAAATTTACTGACCCACCCTTCAGCCCCTTCCTCCAAGTCATTGATAAAAATCACAAATAGCAGAGGACCCGGCACTGATCCCTGTGGTACACCGCTGGTAACTGGTCTCCAGTCTGAAAATTTTCCATCCACTACCACCCACTATCTTCTATGTGATAGCCAGTCACTTATCCAATTGGCCAAATTTCCCTCTATCCCACACCTCCCTACTTTCTTCATGTTCAACTACTTTGAACATTTATAATTCTGAATTCATCAAATGATCAAGAGAGTCTTTTCATGGCAGAGAGAACAGCAGTACACCTGCTTTGTCTGGCTACAGCCCCATCACTGAAAATGAAACCAAAAAGACACAGACACACCCAAGCTTTTCTCAAAATGAAACTAAGAAGCAGAGCCAGAGCTCAGCTCCACCCACAGTCTGACATTACTGCAGTAAGATGAGCAGCCAAACATTTCTTAATGTGACATTCCCATGACAATATTTAATAAATGTCTGCCGTAATGAGGCACAAAGTTGAAATGAATCTTCACATTATAATGGTAATCAGAAATGTAAGGTTGGACATCAATCCTTTCCCTTACACTCTTCCAATTGGAACCATGTTGATAACAGTGACGTCTTATGTGTGTTTTAAACATTATTGGCAAGCCATACAATAGCTTTCACTTATTTCCAGCTAATGGAAATCAGTGATAGTGATCTTGGAAGGACAGGGTGATGTGTGCTATTGGTTCTTGAATTCTCAGAATACTTGCAAATACTGTACTCTTTCATTCCTGAAAGCAGAATGCTAACTTGATTAAAGAATAAGTGCAATGTAAAACTCCATTTGACGCACAGAATACATTTTCAAAACCAAAGGATAAATAGTAACTTAACCTTCTAAAGCATGCTGAGTAGTCAATATGCACATGCTGTTGAATGTCAGCAGGGTTAAGTTTCCATTTCCTGCATATCCACATAAAAGATCCAGCAGAATGCTTATTGTGACAGTACAATGAATTGTCTTTAAATTTGCCTACTCCTTCTGGGCAATAATTCCTCCACTGCCCAGTGTGGCTAATGTAAAACAAAAGCTGAACAGATTTCAGACTCATTAAGCAGGATGGAACAGCTTCTTGGCAAATGATAATAGCATGGCTGGTCTTGCTTCTGATTCTTATTTAATATGAATAATTTAGAGTATGATGAGGTTTTCCAACACCAAAATCTAGAAAAACATTTCAAAGTCAGTTAATGTATAATGTTACAAGATCATGCAGGGTATAGAATGAAGTCCTTCTGGCTTCCCCATAGTGGGTAAATGCAATACCTGCAGCAACATTAAACTATACCGACCAAGACCAAGTTATTTCCTTACACCTAAATTGGGGTGTGAGCTCAATTGTGCACACGTTGCATGTGGTTGATGAAATTAGTGAGTTGCAGGTATCAGTTGTGGCCCAGTTGTGGAAGAGGGGGCACAGGTTGGAGGGGGCAGTGATTGTAGTGTACTCGGCTGGTTCAAATGCAATCTGCATGGGGGATTTGAGCTAATGGAATAGGGGTGGGGCTGGGGTAGGAGGCAAACAGGGTTGGGTTAGTTAACAAGTAGATGTGACTGTAAGTGGCCTGATTTTATACTTCTTCCAGCTCCATGATAATGTAAGTGAAATTAAACCTTTTTCTGATAACTTTGTCTGATTAGCCTGAAAAAACTGACCACAGGATGCACAGTTCATGTTTTGACCTTGCGCAACCAAAATTTACAAAACGTGGCCTCAATCAGCCATTAGACTCGGTATTTTTGTCTATATTTAAGGCATGTGTGAACATGGTGAGTGGTGCATTTTCTGCATGGAATGAGCATGTACACACCACCCAACATATTGTACAGTTGGGGTGCCTCTTAATTGGCCTGTAAAACAGAAGACTCATGGTACAATTTCTTCACCGAGTAGGCTTCCAGGCTCAATCCAAATTCTGTGCTAGATGGAGCAGCAATAGGACAGTTGTGGCTGACATAGCATTCTTAGCATTAAGATGGATTAAGAAATGAACCAGGGTCCCTGCTCTTAACCCCTGCAGGAAAGTTTACATTTGTGAAGAGTAGATGAGAACATGATCAGTGTAGATGTGGTGGGTTCCAATGTCTAGCAAGTAAGGACCTGGAACAACAACTTTATTCAGCACTCTGAGAAGCTCTTACATCCTATAACTCTGCCTGCCTACTGGGGAGAACGCCACCACTTCCAGCACATGACCTATTTAAGGAGGCATGCCATCAGGTCATTATGTGACCACTCAGTCTACATCTTCCCAGTTTAAGTTGGGACAACAGGTGGATCTGTGCACGAACAGTCACAGAGTGAAAACCATTTATCAACATACAAATGGAACAGGCGAACAACACTGTGATGAACGGTTACTGTGAGGTACCCTTAATAATGACGCTTAGAGATTAAACTGTAAAGAAGGCTTTATTAGACTAATAACTATACTACAGCTAGAGACGAGAGCTGACTGTTACACAGACCATGAGGTAGGCCTTTATGTATGGCTCCCAGATGAGTGGAGCCAGAGGTGGAGTCCCCAGGGTTCCAAGCCCGGTCTTAAAGGGGACATCATCTTACATGATGATAAGGCAGTAACCGTTCATCACATTCACCCCCTGTTTAAAAAGGAGTCCGGCGGGGGTGAAGTGCCATCATAGGTCCATCCGTCTCGGTGGCCGGATCGTCCTCCTCAATTCGGACGGTGGTGCGGCGGGCACGGACGTCCCGGTTGAGGGCACATCTGGGAGCACAGCGGTCGGAGCTTCGGTCCGGGTCGGGGCAGAGGAACTAGGCAGGGCCGGGGGTAGCTAGGCCGGCGCCGGCGGGGTGTGTAAAGGGGGGGCGCAAGGGGGGAGCACGGTAGGAGCTCACCAATGGGTGGTAGGGCCGGAAGGGGGTGTGTTGTAGGGGGCGACGGGTTCTGCAGGGGCGCGGCGCGGGAAGGGGCGTCTGTGGTGGAGGATGCAGCAGGTGCCAGATCCCGAAGGGAAACCGTATCTTGCCTGCTGTCGGAGTACTCCACGTAGGCGTAACTGGGGTTGGCGTGGAGCAGTCGGACCTTTTCAACTAGGGGGTCCGGTTTATGGCTCCTCGCGTGCCTCCAGAGAAGAACAGGTCCCGAAGAACCGCACTTCTACCGGCCAGACAAAGTTCGGCTCGTGAAGGCCTCGGGTCCCTTTGAGCGACTGAGCGTGGACTTCAAGGGGTCCCTCCCATCCACCAATCGTTATGCCTATTTCCTCACCGTGATCGATGAGTTCGCCCGTTTCCCATTCGCCATTCCCTGCCCCGACATTACCTCAGCCACTGTGATTAAGGCACTGCACAGCATCTTCACCCTGTTCGGTTTCCCCGCTTATATCCACAGCGACCGGGGTACATCGTTCATGAGCGATGAACTGCGTCAGTATCTGCTCAGCAAAGGCACCGCTTATATCCACCGCGACCAGTTATAACCCGCGGGGAAAAGGGCAGGTGGAGAGGGAGAACGCGACAGTGTGGAAGGCTGTCCTTCTGGCCCTGCGGTTGAGAAGTCTCCCAACCACCCGGTGGCAGGAGGTTCTACCCGATACCCTACACTCCATTAGGTCACTCCTCTGCACGGCCACGAATGAGACCCCTCACAACCGATTGTTTGTCTTCCCCAGGAAGTCTACCTCCGGGGTCTCGCTTCCACCTTGGCTGATGGCTCCGGGACCTGTTCTTCTCCAGAGGCACGCGAGGAGCCATAAAACGGACCCACTGGTCGAAAAGGTCCGACTGCTCCACGCCAATCCCAGTTACGCCTATGTTGAGTACCCCGACGGCAGGCAAGATACGGTTTCCCTCCGGGATCTGGCACCCGCTGGATCCCCCACCACAGACGCCCCCTCACGCGCCGCTCCCCTACAACACCCCCCCCCTTCCGGCCCTACCCCCCCGTTGGTGAGCACCTACTGCCCTTTACACACCCCGCCGGCGCCGGCACCGCTACCCCCGGCCCTGCCTAGTCCCCCTGCCCCGACCCGGACCGAAGCTCCAACCGCTGTGCTCCCGGATGTGCCCTCAACCGGGACGTCCGTGCCCACCGCACCACCGCCCGAATTGAGGAGGTCGATGAGGACGATCCGGCCACCGATACGGATGGACCTATGATGGCACTTCACCCCCGCCGGACTCTTTTTAAACGGGGTGAATGTGATGAACGGTTACTGCCTTATCATCATGTAAGGTGATGTCCCCTTTAAGACCGGGCTTGGAACCCTGGGGACTCCGCCTCTGGCTCCGTCCATCTGTGAGCCATATATAAAGGGCTGCCTCATGGGCTGTGCAGCAGTCAGCACATGTCTCAGCTCTAGCATAGTTCTTCGTCTAATAAAGCCTTCTTTACCGTTTACACTCTAAGCGTCGTTATTGAGGGTACCTCAAACACATAACTTTACATTGGGTAAAACGGGCTGTGTATTGCCCATCATGTATCCTTCCCTCAGCCCCCCGCCCCCCCCACCCGCAGTTCCGTTGTTTAAAATACGAAGACCGGTTGTAGACTAGATTGTTTCAAGGTCCTGGAATCTTGTATTTGAACATATGCAACAATATAAAAGCAAATTATTGCGGATGCTGGAATCTGAAACAAAAACAGAAAATACTGGACAATCTCAGCAGGTCTGACAGCATCTGTGGAGAGTGAAGGGAGCTAATGTTTTAAGTCTGGATGCTTTTGACAAAGGGTCATCCAGACCCGAAACGTTAGCTCCCTTCTCTCTCCACAGATGCTGTCAGACCTGCTGAGTTTGTCCAGTATTTTCTGTTTCTGATATGATTATGCAAGTTGTTTGTGCTGGAGATGCTCTCGGGCTGGTGTCCTCAGTGTTAATGACCTAAAGTGTTCCTTTGGTGTACCTAGTGACTCTAGGGCTTGCTGAGCAGGCCTCTGGAGGAGCCTCCGTTTCCACTGGTGTAGGGAACCTGTATTGTAGGTTGGATGACTGGGGTACTGTGGCGGTCTGGTGCTGGTTCCAATACCTACAGTAGGTGACACTGGTTTTATATGTACTGGGCACCATCCAAGGCTACCATGTACCTATTTGGCTACCACTTCCAATTTATCCTGCGTGTGGTCTGGATCCGGGTCATATGACCTGGTGTTAAAGAGACAAAACTGTGGGCATTTAGATCATAGTATCTTTTCCTTCTTAATCGGCAATCCATTTTTTTTTGTGGCGCTAAATGTGCAATTGTAGGGATTTATTTCGCACTTTTATTTCTCTATTTTAAAAAAATAATTATATTTGTTCAAATTTTCAACGATTTTCAACAAAACACTCCAACCAGAAAAAAAAAGAATAAAGCACAAAACAAGCAATAATTATACATGAGATTTCCAACAAAGTACAATAACCCCCATTTAACAAATAAACACACCAGTAAGGAAAACGCCCCACTCTAACCTAAACAGAAAAACCAAACGCCAGCCCCCCCCCCTGGGTTGCTAACGTTCCGTGAGAAAGTCTAGGAACGGTTGCCACCGCCTGGAGAACCCCTACACAGACCCTCGCAAGGCAAACTTTATCCTTTCCAGCTTGATGAACCCTGCCTTATCGTTAATCCACGCTTGGGGGCTTCGCATCCCTCCACATGGGTAGGATCCTCCGCCGGGCTACCAGGGACACAAAGGCCAGATAACCGGCCTCGTTCGGCTCCTGCACTTCCGGCTCGTCCGCTACCCCAAATAATGCTAATCCCCAGCTCGGCTTCACCACTTTGGACATAGTCCTCGCAAAGCCCCTCCAAAATCCCTCCAGCGCTGGGCATGTGGGTCTGATTTGCTGGGCTCCCCGAGCACCTCACACACCTGTCCTCCACCCCAAAAAACCTACTCATCCTCGCCCCTGTCATATTCACCCTATGGACAACCCTGAACTGTATTAGGCTGAGCCTGGCGCAAGAGGAGGAAGAATTAACCCTACTCAGGGCATCAGCCCACAGATCTTCATCCAGCTCCTCCCCCAGCTCCTCCTCCCACTTACCCTTTAACTCCTCCACCGAGGCCTCCTCTGCTTCCTGCAATTCCTGATAGATCGCAAAAGTCCCATCAATGAATAGGTCCCCCATTCTTTTAATCCCAGCCCGATGCCAGTTCAGAAACCCCCCATACATCCTACCCGGAACAAACCTGTGGTTCTCTCGTATCGGGGACCAGACCAAGGCCCCCACCTCGCCCCCATGTCGCCTCCACTGCCCCCAGATCTTCAGAGTCGCCGCCACCACTGGACTCGTGGTGTACCTTGTCGGCGGAAGCGGCAACGGTGCCGTCACCAGACTCGTACCCACACAAGACGCCACCTCCAGCCTCTTCCACGCCGCCCCCTCTCTCTCCATTACCCACTTACGGATCATCGCTACATTAGCTGCCCAATAATAGCCACATAGATTCGGCAGCGCCAGTCCCCTCCTGTCCCTGCTACGCTCCAAAAACACCCTCTTCACCCTCGGGGTCTTATTCGCTCATACGAATCCCATAATACTCCTGCTGACCCATTTTTAAAAAGCCTTGGGGATTAGGATGGGCAGGCACTGGAACACGAACAGGAACCTCGGGAGGACCATCATCTTGACCGACTGCACCCTACCCGCCAGGGAGAGTGGCAGCATATCCCATCTCTTGAAGTCCTCCTCCACCTGTTCCACCAACCGTGTTAAATTGAACTTGTGCAGGGCCCCCCAGCTCCTAGCTACCTGGATCCCCAGGTATCGGAAGCTTCTCTCCGCCCTCTTCAGCGGTAGCTCGTCTGTCCCCCTTCCCTGGTCCCCCGCATGCACCACAAAGAGCTCACTCTTCCCCACATTGAGCTTATAGCCCGAAAAGTCCCCAAACTCCCTCAGGATCCGCATAACCTCCACCATCCCCTCCACTGGGTCTGCAACATATAACAACAGGTCATCAGCATATAACGACACCTGGTGTTCCTCCCCCCGCCGGACCAATCCCCTCCAGTTCCTAGACTCCCTCAGTGCCATGGCCAGCGGCTCAATTGCCAGTGCAAACAACAACGGGGATAAGGGACACCCCTGCCTCGTCCCGCGGTACATCCTAAAGTACTCCGACCTCCGCTGGTTCGGAGCCACACTCGCCACTGGAGCCCTATATAACAGCCTGACTCATCTTACGAACCCTTCCCCGAGCCCAAATCTCCCAAGCACTTCCCAGAGATACTCCCACTCCACCCGACCAAAGGCCTTCTCCGCGTCCATAGCCGCCACTACCTCCATTTCCCCCTCTACCGAGGGCACCATGATCACACTTAAGAGCCTCCACACATTCGTGTTTAACTGCCTGCCCTTCACAAACCCCGTCTGGTCCTCATGGATCACCCCCGGGACACAGTCCTCAATCCTCGTAGCCAGCACCTTCGCCAACAACTTAGCGTCTACATTGAGGAGCAAAATCGGCCTATACGATCCACATTGCAATGGATCCTTATCCTGCTTCAAAATCAACGCGATCAGCGCCCGGGACATTGTCGGGGGCAGGGTCCCCTCCTCCCTCGCCTCATTAAAAGTTTTCATCAGCAACGGGCCCAGCAGGTCCACATACGTTCTGTAAAATTCAACCGGGAACCCGTCGGGTCCCGGGGCCTTCCCCGCCTGCATGTCCCCCAATCCTTTAACCAGCTCCTCCAGTCCAATCGGCACCCCCAAACCAGCCACCTGCTCCTCCCCCACCCTCGGGAACCTTAGTTGGTCCAAGAATTGCCACATTCCCCCCCCCCCCCCCCTCCCCCCCCGTGGGCTCAGACCAATACAGATCCCCATCGAAGTCCCTAAATACCTTGTTCATTCTCACCACACTCTGCATCGTATTCCTCCCTCTATCTCAATTCCACCAATCTCCCTCGCTGCCTTCCTCTTAGAAGCTGATGTGCCAGCATCCGGCGCGCCTTCTCCCCATATACCGTCCTCTGCATTTTCCTCCACTGCGCCTCTGCTTTTCCCGTCGTCAATAGATCAAATTCCATTTGGAGGTTTCGTCACTCCCTAAGCAGCCCCTCCTCGGGGGCCTCTGGATAGCTCCTGTCCACCCTTAATATCTATGACTCAGACCTTGCATTCTTCTTTGGACATCGCAAGCCCAATGCCAGCTCCGACACAAAAGGTAATGATATGGTCCTAGAAGACTACGACTCAGACGACGATTTCATCATTGGAGATGGCGACCCCAGGACCAAATCTGAACCGCAACGAGATGTGTTCTACAGTGAAGTATCCGACACAGACGCGGATGTGTTCTTCGGATTCGGGTATCTTCAGCCCAGCATAGATGACATCCCGACTCGTGAGTGCAGGATTATGCTGCGGCCTGACACCAAGAGACAGAGAGCGGTACAAGCCCACAGAGAGCAGCCTGCTGTCACACAGAGAGTGGTCCACGCACCACAAAGGGTTCCAGCCTCCACACACAAAGTGATTAAAGACTCCACAGCGAGACAAACTGCATGTCTCCACATAAGAAGTGACTCCAGTGACACAAGCCTCCAAAGCAAGCTCGCGGACAGACTGCACGACAGAAGTAACGCAAGACTCCACAGCGCAGCCCTTGCATGAACAAGAAGTGATGACAGTCTCCACAGCGAGACCAATGCACGATTCCACACAAGGAACGCTGCAAGACTCCACAGCGAGCTCGTGAACGGACTCCACGATGGAAGGCACGCAAGACTCCACAGCGCAGTCCTTGCATGAAAAAGACCAAAAGGGTCCAGCAACCTTCTCTGAGCAACCAGCAGCAGATGATGCAAGTCTGCCATGCTCAAGTGAACAACAGAAAGACTATGACAGTCTACCACACTCATGTGAACAACAAAGCGACTATGTCAGTCCACCCAGATTGAGCCACCAGAAGAAGACTCTTAACAGTCTACCCAGCTCAAGTGAACGACAAGAAGCTACTGAGGCTCTACCCACTGTATGTGCGACAAGTGAGGACGGCATCCCACTTCCCATACCAGATGTGCAACGTGACAGACCTCAGCTAGAATGTACAGAGGCACTCAACAATCAACAATCCGGTGACACCACGTTACTTCAAACCTCATTCGCTCGAGCCTCTCCACAAGCAAATGCATTTCTGAACATTTTGACTCCGGACATGGAGCATCAAGAAGACTCAGAAGATGCAAGTGAACCTGAAATGACTCCAGACGGGGAGCATCAAGAAGCCAAAACTGACTCGGGTGAAACAGACCAAACTCCAGACTGGGAACATCGACAAGCCAAAATCCGACAATGAAGTGATTTGACCACTTCATGGTTCCTTCAGCACAGGGACACTGATGCCGTTTACAATGAACTTTGGACTCATGCATATGATTTGGACTTATTGTTTAATGATCACTGTTATCATAACTTGTACAGAATATCACTCATCTACCTAGTTTGTTCAATTTTCTTTAACACTGTACAGAAAATATGTAACACGAAAAAAGGGGTGTGTGGTGATATGCATCACTGTAAATACACAAGGAGTTAATGTAAATACACGTAGACTAGATAGACACTAGAGGGAGCACCAGAGACATGACACACACACAGTCAACCAATAGGTCAGTAAGATAGGACACGACCAATGGGCAGTCACGATACACACAGAGGTGACACTACCAGAGGAGGACATTACACCAACCCATATAAAAGGACACATCACACATGCTCAGTCTCTTTCCAGTGGAGACACTCAGTGAATACAGACACATGGTTGATTGAACGTCACACCCACCACGTGGATTGTAGCAGACTGGTTCGTCAGTCTGAGTAGCTATAGTAGGATTAACAGTAGGGTCGAATCCAAGTAGGAGAATTGTTAATAGTGTAATAAACGTGTTAAAGCTATCTCTAAGTCTGAATCTTCCTTTGTCAGAGTGCACATCAAGGAAGCAGCTTATGCTGTGTCAAGAGCATAACAAAACAGGATGCTTTGTGTGGTCTAATCTCTCTTCAGCTTGATTATGACTGTGTTACTCTTCATGTCTGGCAGGTAGTTGAGTCCATACTACCTGAAATACAAGTCGACTAAGGCCAAATCCTGTTTACTATTCCACTCAAACATGTAAGGCGCTATAAATGGTCATAGGAGGTTCTGGATCTCATGTAGGTGCAGTGGTTCTTTGGTTTGATGCAGCTTGAGTGAGTTGAATGGTGCAAATCTGGAGATTTCCCCCTCCATGTCAGTGTACATGGAGGGCCGGTATAGAGATTATTTTGCCCTGTATCTGGTTGCTTCCAACACTGGTTGCCTTTCATGGAGTTTCTGGGTGTAATACTTCTGAAGGGAAGTAGGAATGATGAATTGTTGGCCATACAATATCAGTTAGTCTTTTATGGCAAAAATGTATGGAACTCATGGAGATGCTCTCTTGTGAACTCAGGCCAGCTTTTCATGATGACATTGTGAAGCTGTCTGTATGTGGTGTCTGCCTGTTGGACATCCTGGATCTGTAAGAGGACCTCTATGGTCATGATGTCAATGTCTTCCTCACAATCTGCCTGTTCTCGAGTGGGTAGGAAGGCTCCCAAAGGACATCATCCAAGTACATCTCCTTACCACATCTGTAGATGACACTGAGGTTGTAGCATTGTAGCTTTAGCATCATGCTCTGCAGACGAACAGATGCAGTGTAAATAGGCTTTTTTAGAATAGTTATAAGTGGCTGGTGATCAGTTTCAACACTTGTAGGATGACCGTATATGAAGTCATGGAATTTCTGATGAAGAAGAACTAGAGTGAGGAATCCTTCTCAATCTTGGTATAACGAGTTTGTGTTAGTGAGGGCCCTTGATGTAAAAGGCGATTGGTTTGCCATTCTGGATGTAGACTGCTCCAAGTCTATGCTGGGAAGCATCTGCTGATAAGAGTATGAGTGCTTACATCTCATAAGTATTGCAGCACCAGTGGGGCTGAAAGTGCTTGTTTGACTCTGTTGAAGGCAGCTTTGTGATGCTCCTACTAACACCATTCAATGTCCTGGTGGAGGATCTGGCAAAGAGGTGCAGTGACCTCACTGTAGCAAGGAATGAACTTGGAAGATAATTTGTCATACCAAGGAAGCACTGAAAAACACGTGGGTTGATGCGGCAAATTCCCTGTACCATTTTGCCAACTCCTGACACCATGGGCGAGATTCTCCGCCCCCGCCGGTTGCCGAATTCTCTGACACCGGAGATTCGGCGGGGGTGGGAATCGCGCTGCGCCGGTTGGCGGGCCCCCCCCCCTGCGATTCTCCGGCCGGATGGGCCGAAGTCCCGCTGATAGGATGCCTGTCCCGCTGGCGTGGATTAAACCACCTCTCTTACCGGCAGGACAAGGCAGCGCGGGCGGGCTCCGGGGTCCTGGGTGGGGCGCGGGGCGATCTGGCGGGCTTGTGCCTTGTTTCCTTCCACCTTCGCCACGGTCCCCACCATGGCGGAGGCGGAAAAGACTCCCTCCACTGCGCATGCTCGGGAATTCCGTGAGCGGCCGCTAACGCTCCCGCGCATGCGCCGCCCGGAGATGTCATTTCCGCGCCAGCTGGCGGGGCACCAAAGGCCTTTTCCGCCAGCTGGCAAATTAGTCCGGCGCGGGCCTAGCCCCTCAAGGTTGGGGCTGGGCCCCCCAAGATGCGGAGGATTCCGCACATTTGGGGCGGCGCGATACCCGACTGATTTGCGCCGTTTTTGGCGCCGGTCGGCGGACATCGCGCTGATACCGGAGAATTTCGCTAATAAATAATCTTTATTAGTGTCACAAGTAGGCTTACATTAACACTTCAATGAAGTTACTGTGAAAATCCCCCAGTTGTCACACTACGGTGCCTGTTTGAGTACACTGGGGGAGAATTCAGAATGTCCAATTCATCTAACAAGTACGTCTTTTGTGACTTGTGGGAGGAAATTGGAGCACCCGGAGGAAACCCATGCAGACACTGAGAGAATGTGCAGACTCCGCACAAACAGTGACACAAGTGAAAATTGAACCTGGGACCCTGGCGCTGTGAAGCAACAGTGCTAACCACTGTGCTACCGTGTCGCCAGAAGTGCTGGGTTCCAATGACTGCCCATCAAGGACAACAACAATAGTTTGACATGCTGTGACTCAGCCCGTGCTCCGGTGAGAACACACGCACTCCCGACATTTGACCCCCAAAGTAACCGTGTCATCATGGCATCACATGACCACACGATCTACAATCAGGTTAGGCTGTAATGCCCTTCAGAGCTGAAAAACCTGATGACCTATACTATTCAAAGTCACACGTAAACAATGAGGGTTTGGATGAAGTGCTGGTGTATTTTCAGGATCTATTCAGTGCAAATCTGTTCACTGGAGGTTTAAGCTTTCAAGGCAATTACTAAGCATTTGCACACACCACGTAATTCTAAGAGGTCCTGATACGTGACAGTGACAAGTGTTTGGAAGATCCAAACCAAAGAGTCTGCAAAGGGAGTGGGCAAAAAATTGGACGACGGAGTACAATGTGGGAAAAAGTAAAGTTATTCAATGGTGGGAAGAATAGAAAAGCACAATATTATTTAGATGGAGATATATTGAAGAATGTTGTTGTATACAGAGGGATCTGGGTGCCCTCATATGTGAATCACAAGTTATCAGGCAGGTACAGCAAGTAATTAGGAAGGCAAATGAAATGTTGGTTGATCTGATTGTGGTCATAACTCCACTTTGCAACCTGCCCCCATAAACTTTGCAAGCTCCAGAAAATTATCTTGAATATTGTACTGTCAAGAATTTAATTATGGCTGAAGGGAATCTGGTATTTATATCTCAATTATAATCAATAGACACACAATAAAGATTACATTTTACATCCGAGACGTGTAGTGCAAATTTCTGCTTAGTTAAGTGTATACGAGACTACACTTAACCACGGGTAGATTTCAACAATGGCATAGACCTTCTACTCAGCAACAATGCTAAGTGCATTGCCGCTGCCTGCGAAGCTTTCTGCGCTTGATGTAACAGCCCACTTTCACATGGGACTTCCAATCCTGGCTGAAACATAAATAGGCCAGCGCACCCTCTCCAGGGTAAGTCCAATGAGTGCAGGAGCCTCGAAGGAAGATAAGGACATGCCCTCTTTTTACCCAAAAAGTACAGGCCAGACAGCCAAACCTCAGTGGTGGTGAAGTTAATGTAAACTATAAACAATGCTGAAATAGACTTTGACTTGCAAAGACATTGGTTAATCAAGGAAAGTCAACTTGGATTTGTTGAAGACAAATCATGTCTGACTAACCTAGTAGAGTTCTTTGATCAGAGAAGGTTGATCAAGATTGTGCAGTACACATTGTACATTTGGGTTATCAGACATTCAAAAAAATGCCTCACATGAATCTTAAGAAAATGGAAACATGGGGCGGCATGTGGCGCAGTGGTTAGCACTGGGACTGCAGAGCTGAGGACCCGGGTGCGAATCCCGGCCCTGGGTCACTGTCCGTGTGGAGTTTGCACATTCTCCCCATGTCTGCGTGGGTTTCACCCCCACAACCCAAAGATGTGCTGGTTAGGTGGATTGGCCACGCTATATTGCCCCTTAATTGGAAAAAGAAAAATAATTGGCGACTCTAAATTTATTAAAAAAAGAAAATGGAAACACATGTAATTAAGGGGGAAAAGAAATGGGGCGAGATTCTCGTCTACGGACGCCGAAATCGGGATAGGCGATTTGGTGGAGAATCAGTTTTATGCCGAAATCGTTGCGGACGCTGGGTTCACACCAAACTGTAATTCCCCGATGGCTTGACAGCGGTGTCAATGTGTTCTACTCCGCACGTACAGTTAACGTCATTTGCATATCATGAATGGGCCTGACCCGGTATTCTCCGAGGCCTCAGCGATTCTCCGCCTCCACCAAGGGGAATTCCCAGCAGCGAGGTTGACCTGTGCTTTTAAAAATCGAGAAACAGGCATTGTGGCTGATGAGGGACAGAGAGGAGGTAGGACACACAGGAGCGCGACGGTGGGCTGCCGGTTCTGATACTTGCTGAGGTGGGGGGGCCCCGCCAGGGCCGGGGAGTGACGGTGGGATGGGCCGTAGGGCCAGGGTGACCCCCAGGGGATTAGGGCGGGATACAGGCATGGACTGCCACTGCCGCGGCCTGCAAGGCAGCCATTTTACAGCGCACCCCATTGACCGCCCACCTTGGCCCCTGGTTCTTCAGAGCGACACCATCCCTATGCGTGCACCCACCCCACCATCCCCACACCCCTCCCTACCCCATACCAATCCCCACTCCAACTGACCGCTACTTGCCGGCGTGGCATCATGCAGCCCACCCAAGGACAACACCCACAGTACTCCCTACAGGGGGGCGCAGAACAGGGGCCGCGGAGCATACCATTGGCATGTGTAGTGCCAGCCACTGGTACCTCTGGCAGCAGGGATGGGTACCAGGGTCAATGGTATCCATGGTGCTGGGCACCGCCGGGGGTGAAGGCCATGCGGGGGCACAGTCCGCATTGCCACTCGGCGACGAGCTGGTGTGGCTCGAGCAGCAGGAAGCTGCAGCAGCGGAGCCTGCCCGAGAGGAACAGGAGGCAGCGGCTGAGGAGGGAGAAACGGCCGCCCAGTAGGCCGAGGAGGGGGCGTAGCATGCGGCCCTGTGTGTACCGACAGCACCTGTCATTCGAGGACCTGCCGGACGGGCATGTCGTTGAAGACTGGCTGAGCAGCGGGACAGTGCGACATATCTGCTGGATCATGGTGCACCTAGCACCATGGCGGAATTGGGGAGGACACCCACTCTCGGTGGCCGTCAAGGTGACAGACGCCCTGAACCTTTACGCTACGTGCTCCTACCAGGCACCGAGTGAGGACCTGTACTGGATCACCCACAGCTTGGTGCACAGGTACATCTGCGCCATCACGGAGGCTCTGTATGCCGAGTCGGCACAATACATCCATTTCAATGTGGACTGAGCCCAGCAGGATGCCTGGGCAGTGGGTTCACCACCATCGCTGAGATGCCCCGGCTCCAGGGGTGATCGACAGGATGCATGTCGCCCTCTGAGCACCTGCAGATGACAGGCCACTCTGCACAAACCAAAAGGAGTTCCACTCCATGAATGTGCAGCTGGTGTCTGACCACGAGGTGCGCTTCATGCGCCCGATACCCGGGCAGTGTGCAGGCCACCCACATCCTGGCACACTTAACGGTCCCTGGCCTCTTCGAGCGCCCCTCCCAGTTTGGCAGGTTGGCTCCTGGGCGACCTGGGTTATCCGCTGCGGTCGTGGCTGATGAAGCCTATTTAATGGCCACAGCGCAAACCCGCTACAACGACACCCATGCCGCGACCAGAAGCATGATCAAGCTGTGCTTCGGCATCCTGAAGATGCAGTTCAGGTGCCTGGACCGCTCTGGAGGGGTTCTCCAATATAGCGCTGGCAGGATTGCCCGCATCGTGGTAGCTTGCTTTGTCCACCACAACATCGCGCAGCAGAGGGGCGATGTGCTGGAATAGGATGAACGCCAGGCCTCATCCGATGAGGAAGATGTGGGGAAGGGCTAGGATGGGCAGGACATGGGCCTGGGCAGGCACAGGAGGCTGCACAATGTGTGCACCAGTGCCAATGCGCACGGAACTTTCTGATCCTTCAGGTTCACCGACCGGGGGGGGGGGGGAATGGCCAGGAACACAGACACCGCACACCCCCCCCCCCTCCCCCTCCATGATATGTACCTGCTGCACTACAGGGTGTGGGCCCCGGGTTGGCAGTAACAGTGGGTATGATCCTTGGGATGGAGGATGATAACAACCCGCTCTGCGATGAGCTCTGATGCTCCACATCATTTGACAACGTCTGACCCCTGTCTACGTTAGCACTTTCCACCGTCCATCTGGGTGAACCCTGCAAGCGAGCTGACCATTCCATCACACTGTCCCATCGAATACCTGGTGTAGCAGAGGTGGGACACCGGAGCGGTGAGTGCTGGGTGAACTGCGGTCCCTCGGCCAAGCACACTCTCAACGTCCACCCATTTCCCCCCCTCCCCTCACCCGCACTCCCTCTGCGGCCAGTTCAGCCCTGACACCCATCTGACAGAGCACCAATGCGCATTGTAACATTGTGCACAAGTGTTTAATGTGAAAACATATATACAGATACGTGCCCTAGCCACTAATGCTAAACTGTGCCCTGCACCTGACCAACTTAACTGGTGTCTAATTTTCTGACCTTTTGGGCCCTAATGCTACACTTCGGTGGATTCCTAGGCAGTAGATCAGGAATGGAGGCGGCCTACTGTGTTTCCCGCCCTGCAACCTGGCGGCCGTCTGCCCGTTCGTATGAGGGATATGGGGCTCGACTCATTGATCAACAGTTCCAATGCGCCACAGCAGAAAACCGCACCGACCTCCTCAGCAGACAAACACGGGACACAACCAACAGAGTACCCTTCGTCGTCCAGTACTTCCCTGGAGTGAGGAAATTACGACATCTTCTTCGCAGCCTTCAACATGTCATCAATGAAGACGTACATCTTGCCAAGGCCATCCCCACACCCACATTACTTGCCTTCAAACAACCGCGCAACCTCAAAGAGACCATTGTTTGCAGCAAACTACCCAACCTTCAGGAGAACAGCGACCACGACGCCACACAACCCTGCCATGGCAATCTCTGCAAGATATGCCAGATCATCGACATGGGTACCACCATTACACGTGAGAAAAGCCACCCACCAGATACGCGGTACATACTCGTGCGACTCAGCCAATGTTGTCTATCACATACACTGCAAGAAAGGATGTTCCAAGGCGTGGTACATTGGCGAGACCATGCAGACCCTGCGCAAACGGATGAACGAACATCGCACGACAATCACCAGGCAGGAATGTTCCCTTCCAGTCGGGGAAGACTTCAGCAGTCAAGGGCATTCAGCCTCTGATCTTCGGGTAAGTGTACTCCAAGGCGGCCTTCAGGACGCGTGGCAACGCAGAATCGCTGAGCAGAAACTGATAGCCAAGTTCTGCACACATGAGTACGGCCTCAACCGGGACCTTGGATTCTTGTTGCATTAAATTCATTCCCCCCCACCATCTGGCCTGGGCTTGCAAAATCCTACCAACCGTCCTGGCTTGAGACAATTCACACCTCTTTAACCTGTGATTGTCCCTCTCTCCAGTCGCTCCGCCTGGACCTGTAAAGGCTTAATTACCTGCAAAGACTCGCATTCAAAGTATCGTGTTGCATCATTGACTTTGTCTATATATGTGTTTTTGGAACCCACCTCTTCATTCACCTGAGGAAGGAGCTGCGCTCCGAAAGCTAGTGATTCGGAACAAACTTGTTGGACTTTAACCTGGTGTTGCCAGACTTCTTACTGTGCCCACCCAAGTCCAACGGCAGCATCTCCAAATAATGAGAAATGGTGCAGGATTCCCGATTGATTGTCAATTGCGAACCCAGCGAATACCGTACTATTTCTCATTGAAATCGATTGTGTTCCATGTGGCACCGGTGCTAGCCCCTTAACGGTTATTAAATCGGCCCAGGTGCGGTGCCAGTTTTGTTGACGTAGAAGTCCACAAATTCTGCCCTGGCGATAACACTTAGTCTCAGGCACAGAGTATTCCGTTGAAGGAATTGACTCAGTACAGGAAGCAAAGGTTGTTTATGGCTGGATGTTTTTAGACTGGGAGATAGCCTGCAGTGGCATTCCCCAAAGGTCATTTTTGGGTCCACTATGCTTGCAATTTTTACAAACAAATTTTTCATGGGTGTATTGGGCAAAATGTTTTGGGATCTAGAACACCACTTTAACTGAAAACTTAGTGGATGCTGATCTCATAAATAATTCTTACAGGGAGTTGGACAGGTACTTGAGGATAAGGAACTTAAAAAGGTCAAAAGGGAGAATATGGGACTAAGCACAGCAATTCTTTCAAGAGCCAGTGTAGCCATGATGGGCTTAATAGACCTCTTCATGCATTTATATGATTTCCTCACAGGCCTCAGCAGCAAATCCAGCCTGACTGGACTCCATTTTAACAGTGGCAGTTCTCTATCAATTCCAACTCCTTCTTCAACTCCTTCAACTTGCATGTTTCAATTTCCATTTTAATTTGATCTATCCCTCCCAAAGATGTCACCTCCAACTTACAGTCTCTCCCCCGCTCTTTTCTACTCGCCGGCTGTAGCCTGGTACCTGAGGCCTCCTGGCCTGACAGCCAGTTGGCCTCTTAATTTGGCAGGCTGAGATCTGGGAGGTGGAATCCAAACGTTTACATCATAAGCATTAAATTTTGCAGGATCCCTGGGAAACCAGGGGCGGGATTCTCTCAGCCCGGGGCCGGGCCAGAAAATCCACGTGACCGGCGTGAATCGTGCCACTCCGCCCCGACGCCGGCACGCGATTCTCCGCAGAGCGGAGAATCGGGCGTGGTTGGCGCTCCACCGGTCGGGGGCTGCTCTATGCTGCCAGCCCGCCAATTCTCAGCCCGGGGTGGGCCGAGCGGCCGTCGTAAAAACACCGAGTCCCGCTGGCTCCGTCCACACCTGCTCTCAGCCGGTGGGAACTCGGCATGGAAAGATCGGGGGGGGGGGGGTGGCCTGTGGGGGAGAGGGGGGGTCCGACCCCGGGGGGGGGCCTTCGATGAGGCCTGGCCCGCGATCAGGGCCCACCGATTGGCGGGCCGCCCTCTCTGGCTGGGGTCCTCATTTCTTCCACGCCGGCCCCTGTAGTCCTGCGCCATGTTGCGTCGGGGCCAGTGCGGTGAAGGAAGCCATTGCGCATGCGCGGATCCCGCGACACCCAGTTGGAGCCAGGATCAGCAGCTGGAGCGGCGTGAACAGCCAGTAGGGGCTAGAATTGCTGATCCTGAGACTGTGTTGGCGCCATCGAGAAATGCAACGGCGTTTCCGACGTTGTCAACACTTAGCCTCAGGAGCACAGAATCCCACCCGAGTTCTTCCGAGTTTCCAAGCCACTACGTTTCCTCTCTTCAGTCTTACTGCCTCACTTAAAATCAATATTGGGGACAATGACTCCCCATGATGGGAACATTGAAATAAAAAAGGTGAAACTAACAGGGGTTTAAAAATATCAGTAGTTCTTTCAAGATGCATTGGTTCACCATAGTCATTATTTGAATTCTATTACTCGTTTATTTACGTTATCAATGGTCAATCACATTTTTTTTACCTTGTAATGTATGAATGATTTTCAGAATGCTTGCTGCCTTATTTACAGTAAGAAGTCTTACAACACCAGGCTAAAGTCCAACAGGTTTGTTTCAAATCACTAGCTTTCGGAGCGCTGCTCCTTCCTCGGGTGAATGAAGAGGTACGTTCCAGAAACATGACAACGTCAAAGGTGCAAGACAATGCTTTGAATGCGAGCATTTGCAGGTAATTAAGTCTTTACAGACCCAGAGAGAGGGGTAACCACAGGTTAAAGAAGTGTGAATTGTCTCAAGCCAGGACAGTTGGTAGGATTTTGCAAGCCCAGGCCAGATGGTGGGGGGTGAATGTAATGCGACATGAATCCAAGGTCCCAGTTGAGGCCGTACACATGTGTGCGGAACTTGGCTAGAAATTTCTGTTTGGCGATTCTGCGTTGTCGCGCGTCCTGAAGGCCCCCTTGGAGAATGCTTACCCGGAGGTCAGAGGCTGAATGCCCTTGACTGCTGAAGTGTTCCCCGACTGGAAGGGAAAATTCCTGCCTGGCGATTGTCACGCGATTTCTGTTCATCCGCTGTCGCAGCTGCTGTATGGTCTTGCTTCGGGACATCCTTTCCTGCAGCGTATGAAGCAAAGCTTTGACAAAGATTCATTGGACTCGAAACACCAGCTTCTCCCTCTCCCCACAGATGCCGCTAGACCCGCCGAGACCCCCCAGCACCCCCTTCCCCGTTTCAGATTCCAGTATCCACAGTAATTTGCTTTTATAAACTCAACAGGACCGGCAGCATCTGGCCGATCAGCTGCTGCAGAAATGAGAGTCGCTGTTGGTGGCTGTGTCGGTGGCGGTTGCTGTAACAGTGACCCAGAGAGGTAAGAAAGTCCAGAGCACCAGCTTCTACATCAGCCTCATGTGGCCATACACTGTACCATTTGTTTGGATTGCTTGTAATTCCCTCCACTTAACCTAAAGTAAGCCAGCGACCTAACCGTGAATCAGATGTGTGTTGTGGCTTGAACTTTCCAGCAAAGTCGTTCTCAAGGGGGCTCCAGTTAACATGCGTTGGTGGGAGAGAGAGAGAGAAAGCAAAAACAACTTCGGAATTTTGCATTACGAAAAAAAAAGTGTGCTTTTCTCCCTCCGTCTCCCCCCAATTTCTTGGAGCTAAAAACCTGCTTCCACCGTACTTCACTGAGAGATAGCAGATCAAATTCATAATGCAAAATTCCGAAGTTAGATGCAAATAGGTAATTCAGACCCATTTGCATTCATTAACATCCTCCCACTGGCAGGCAGGCACGAACCCCGATCCCCCTATTACAGGTGTTCCTGTGGGGGGTCTCCATACTACAGGGTCCCAGTGGGGGGGCTCCCTATTCACGGGGTTCCTGCAGGGGGGTTTCCTTATTTCAGGGGTCCCTGTGGGCCATGTTGGGGGTGGGGCAGTCTGGTAGAGGAGGCATGGGTAGGCAGTGCATTCTTTGGGGGATGGGGGGGGGGGGGGGGGGGGGTGCCGGATGGGCTCAGATGGTCTTTACCAGCGTGGACCGGGCATGGTGGACCTCGCAGTGGGCCACCACGAAGTCCACCAAGCCGGAGCCTCGCTGGCAAAAAAACACAAGCGATCCACACCCGCGTAATTTCCGGCTGCGGGGAATGGAGAATCATGGGAAGCGGGAGCAAATTGTGTCGGGCCCGCTAAATATTATTTACATCCACTGGCCGGCGTGCATCGTGGACCTCGTTCATGCCGCCAGCGGGGGATCGGAGCTTCGCATTCGGATCGGCGCCTGATTTTTCCTGACACCTGGTTCTCCGACCCATCAGGGAGCGCATTCTGGCTGTCCTGGGATGGAGAATCCCGCCCATTAGACATTTTGCCAAAGACAGAAACATATCATTCAGTCAGTGCAGGTGCCACATAGTAGGTTGACTCACACTGTCAAGGGCTTTAGTTAGGCGCTTCACCGGAGTTCTTAAAAATTGCCATACTGCAATTTTGGTATGTGGCCCTTTAAATGATGTTACGGATGGGCCCACCTCGAAGCTGAGTGCT
This sequence comes from Scyliorhinus torazame, assembly GCF_047496885.1. Taxonomy (NCBI): domain Eukaryota; kingdom Metazoa; phylum Chordata; class Chondrichthyes; order Carcharhiniformes; family Scyliorhinidae; genus Scyliorhinus; species Scyliorhinus torazame. The sequence continues at coordinate 164,699,952 of NC_092709.1, read as the reverse complement.
TGCTTTTTGCAGAGTAGTGCGTGAATTTGTGGCCTGGATCCACAAGATCAACATTCGGTATCCTGGCATCGCATCCGCTGGTCAGCTGTGTGACATCATGGGCGGAATTCTCCAATAATGGGGCTATGTCCCCACGCCTGCGGGAAAACGGGCACGAATCACTCGGGACTTTTTCCTAGAAAATCCAGGGTGATTCTCCGTTTTTAAGGGGGCTTGCACGGCCCCGGAGTGCTCCACGCAGCTCCGGCTGCCGATACGGGGCCCTGCACATCCGGCCGCGGGTCCGTGCATGTGCACACCACCGCTGCAGCGCAACATGGCGGAACCACACAGCGGGCCGGCGCTGAAGAAGTAGGTCCCCATCCAGATTGTGTGCGCCCTCTGATCAGTGGCCCCTGATCGTGGGCCTGGCCGTCGTGGAGGCCTCTCCGGTGCCGGATCCCCCCCCACACACAGGACGGCCACCGCAGCCACGACTCCCGGGTGGAACCATACGTGAACCACATCGGCGGGAACTCGGCTGGTCGTCCGCGGACAATCGCCGCGGGGGCTTCTTTCAACGGCCCCCGACTGGCACCACATCGACTGCGTGCACGACTGGCAGCAATTCTCCAGTCGCCAGAGAATCGCAGGAAGGCCTCGCGGGTCCGCGCCCCATTCTCCGCTCCCGCGCTGGGTCTGATTGCAGGACGAAGGCTCAGAGAATCCTGGCCCTTGATAGCACTTCTTTGCAGCCTTCCGGTGCACACTGGGATATCGGCGTGGGTGTTTAGAGTGTGGACTGTGCCGGAGGTGGCCAATGGCAGAGCATGTTGTAGACTTTGCCCCCAAAGTGTCGCCGCCAATGGTGCTACGGAGATTAAATTTGATGTTCTTTCAAAATTTTTGGTTTCATAACATAAGCTTGTGTGTTTGTAATCTATGTAGTTAAGAAATCCTCTTCTAGTGATAAATATCTATTGACCAAAATGTTCAGGATCCAACCTTACAGAAAATATTCAAGAGAATGTATTGGATTTTCTTGCAGGTATTGTGTGTGTGAGTTAGTGGATTATCCACTCTAAGTGGATATGAGCCTAACATTTGGTTTGAATTTTCAATTACCATTGATTCAGATTTCTTGAAATCAGTCAATGAAAGAGGATTTTTTTCAGCAAGTCATCTTCAGCCTGTGACTACTTCATCTCTAACTATTATCTTATTAATGCTTAGTTCCTTCCAATCTGGCACATAATGCAAACTCTGTACTCTGGATAATCATCTTTATTCTGCAAGGCAGCTCTGGTCCACAGGTTGAGCCACTGTCAATGTCCTGTGGGATGCATTGTGTGATGTGCAACTGCTTGCAAGTCCACTCTGAGCAGCAAAAAGATTTTCTCGAAGATGAAGGACCATAACATCCCATTAAACCTGTGTCATGGCAGATCGACTTTTCTATCAGTGCAAGTTTTATTTAAATCCCAGGTGAATAAGTAGCTGGAAAAAGTATTCTTTGCCATGCTGGCACACACAAATGATATTGACATTTTCATTGATTGGGAGATTCCCTAAACCTCATTTGACAGCTTTTAGATAACAATGGTGTGGGAATGTAATAAAGTGACTAGAATGTGAAGTTCATAATAACAGTGGGCTGAATTTAATGTGGGTGATGGGGGTCTTAGCAACCTGTTGGAGAACCAGTGGGAGTCCCACATTATTTTTCTCTGGAAGATCTGATGTAATTTCCAATTCACAGGCACTTAATCTGGGTAGCATCAGGCCAACCAGAGACTGGCAGCTTTCCAGTACAGGCTGCACCACCGGAGAGGTGGCCACTGTGGGCCTACCTTGTGGATCACTGATGCATCCCCCGATTGAGGTGGGATGGAGGTCAAGGGGAGGGGAGTAAACAGCAAGAACAGGAATTTGTTTCCTGCAGGGCCCTCCTTCCTGATGCTGAGACCCTCAATCAGGTACAGAGCACCAGCAAGAGATTCTCCTGAGAAGACTGGAGAGAAATACAGCAGGGTTTGCTGGCCGGCATCCCCAGCTAACAAGTCACCTTCGCAAGATGGGACTGGAGTCAGGTCAGCGTTCACACATGTGGGATTTGTGGACATAGCTGTCCATTTAAATCACCAGCTGCCTCCACTGAAGTATGATTTTGGAAGAACAGGCGTGTGGAATCCAAAGTGTGCAGATTAGAACATATAAGAGAAGGTTTGAACTTGGTGGAGTCTTATGGATAGCCAGGGTACACCTTTGGCAAGGTGAGGTATTCTTATGGATAGAGCTCCAGGACACCTTTGGAAAAGGTAAGGCACCCTTTGGGAGAGTTAAAAGTGAACTTGATTATGCACATTTTATGCACAATTCCATTGGAATGGTGAAGTAGTAAATTGTAAAATATGTATCCAGGAACTGTGCAACTGTCCGGGAGATATCCAGATGTCCTGGAAATGTCCAGCAGTCAAAGAACTGTCCAGGAACTATCCAGGAGATGTTCAGCTGACAAGAAACTATCCAACCTTTAAGGAAATGTTCAGGAATTGTCCAGTTGTCAAATTTGTAATAGCTAGTCTGGAAGTATAAAAGCTGTCAAGGAACTGTCCAAGGATACTAACTGAGTTGGCATGGAGGGGTAAGGGTAAAGAGTGGGGGTGCATTGGTTGGCATGAGTTGGCACTAGGTTTTCATGTGCTTGTGGGAAATGGGATGGTAGACAGGCGTTAGGTTGGCATAATGGGTGTGATGGGTCATGGAGATGTAGAGAGAGTTACTAAGTTGGTGTAGGGGTATGGGGACCAGGGGAAGATGGGTTAGGGCATGGGTTGACACAAGTTGGCAGGGATTGGACAGAGGTGAGGGGTGAAGTTTGGACGTATGTTTTTTGTTTCATTATTATTTATTTAAATAATGCTGTGGCACAGCGGCAGGCCTTTCGCCAAGCTGCCTCCACACCCAGAAGCCTGCAGATTAATTCCGGGGCCATCCACTTCCATTTCTGTTTCAACCTGCCACTCCCCCAAACAGAGTTTTTACCTCAGAGAGGCCATTTTTAAAGGTCAGAGGCACAATCTACCCGAATGGGAACAAAGTCTCAAAGCGAGCGCATTTACCTGGCACTCAGAGTGCTGAGAAACACTAGTCCATTGAACGGCCATTAGGGTAGATATGGGGCCTCAGTGGGGATCACCCCAATGAGGCTGCACTTAGTCCCATTTTCTGCAATGAGGAGCTCCACTCGCTGGAACTCCTCAATCAGAATGAAATCTCGATCTCTCAACTATGATGCAACCCCCAAACCACTTATATGTGGGTCCTTAGGCCCCTTGCAACCATGTGGGGCACCCCCACCCAGGCCCAAACCACAGTGCAGGAAAATGCCAGCCTGGCACCACCAGCCTGGCAGTGGCCCTTCCAACTGGCAGTGCCACCTGAGCATCTCAGCAGTGCCAGGCTAGAATCAAGCTTGCTCTGCCAGGGTGCCAGGCCTAGCAGTGCCAGGATGCCCAGGTGGCAGTAGCAGTGCCATGGCACCACCCTGCACAGAGGACAAGCACCTGGTGGCCTCCAATACTTGGGAGACCCTCACAAGTTCCGTTCCATGTGGTCCCCGTTTGTGGAGACCAGCACTGCCTCAATACTCCCAAGTTAGATCCCACGCTTTGGGGAGATCGTGGGAGTGCACATTAGTGTGAAACTAGCTGAGACTAATATAAAGATTTGCTAAAAAGTGATCCCGTCCACAATGGGTGGGGTTTACATCGCAATGTCTCGCGAGATATCCAAAAGGCCTTTGATAAGGTGCCTCACGGGAGACTGCTGAGTAAAATAAGGGCCCATGGTATTCGAGGCAAAGTACTAACATGGATTGACGATTGGCTGTCAGGCAGAAGGCAGAGAGTTGGGATAAAAGGTTCTTTTTCGGAATGACAACCGGTGACGAGTGGTGTCCCGCAGGGTTCAGTGTTGGGGCCACAGCTGTTCTCTTTATATATTAACGATCTAGATGACGGGACTGGGGGCATTCTGGCTAAGTTTGCCGATGATACAAAGATAGGTGGAGGGGCAGGTAGTATGGAGGAGGTGGGGAGGCTGCAGAAAGATTTAGACAGTTTAGGAGAGTGGTCCAAGAAATGGCTGATGAAATTCAACGTGGGCAAGTGCGAGGTCTTGCACTTTGGAAAAAAGAATAGAGGCATGGACTATTTTCTAAATGGTGACAAAATTCATAATGCTGAAGTGCAAAGGGACTTGGGAGTCCTAGTCCAGGATTCTCTAAAGGTAAACTTGCAGGTTGAGTCCGTAATTAAGAAAGCAAATGCAATGTTGTCATTCATCTCAAGAGGCTTGGAATATAAAAGCAGGGATGTACTTCTGAAGCTTTATAAAGCATTAGTTAGGCCCCATTTAGAATACTGTGAGCAATTTTGGGCCCCACACCTCAGGAAGGACATACTGGCACTGGAGCGGGTCCAGCGGAGATTCACACGTATGATCCCAGGAATGGTAGGCCTAACATACGATGAACGTCTGAGGATCCTGGGATTATATTCATTGGAGTTTAGGAGGTTGAGGGGAGATCTAATAGAAACTTACAAGATAATGAATGGCTTAGATAGGGTGGATGTAGGGAAGTTGTTTCCATTCGCAGGGGAGACTAGGACCCGGGGGCACAGCCTTAGAATAAAAGGGAGTCACTTTAGAACAGAGATGAGGAGAAATTTCTTCTGCCAGAGAGTGGTGGGTCTGTGGAATTCATTGCCACAGAGGGCGGTGGAGGCCAGGACGTTGAGTGTCTTTAAGACAGAAGTTGATAAATTCTTGATTTCTCGAGGAATTAAGGGCTATGGAGAGAGAGCGGGTAAATGGAGTTGAAATCAACCATGATTGAATGGTGGAGTGGACTCGATGGGCCGAATGGCCTTACTTCCGCTCCTATGTCTTATGGTCTTATGGTCTTATGGAGATCGTGCTAGCTGTGATGAGCCAGGTAGATCCGGAAGAAGGATCTCCCGGCATCTACTGGCCGTGGGTGCAACACGGCCGGTACATCGCACCCCGGGTCTGCTAAACCGGGAAATCACCCGATTGTGTGCTCCCGACCCAGGGATAAAAGTCTGGGCCACAGTATTACTGTACAGCAAATAAATCCATTTCTGCATAGACCAAGAATAAATTACAACTCTCTGTGATGCACCCAGATAAATTATTATGTATATTCATGAAAGTACAAGTGAATTATAAAACCAAACAATACAAATATATTAATTTCATATCACATCCTTTTCTAAAGGAAATTTAAAAAATCTTCCTGCCATTGTTTATTAGAAGTGATAGTAGTGAATACTCCTATATTGCAGTTGTCTAAACATGCTGTGAACTGGCAATGCCGTCTTAATCCAAACTGATCTACAAGGCCTACCCAGGATAAGCAAGACAGATTTTCCAGATTCTAGAAGTGACAAAGACAAAAAGCAAACTTGATTTTAGAAACGTTTCTGTAAACACCTATTAGTTTCCAGTCAATTATGGCGATGTTCACTCTGCATGGAAAGGATCATAGCCATGCATACTTTTGGGTAGGGGTGTTGATCTAAAAGCAGCCTTCAAAGTGCATTTTGTAATTCAACCTGCTATAAATCAATTGATTTACAGATTCTGTCTGGATTGGAATTCGTGTTGTTGCAATGATTAGTAATCAGCTCTCTGAGTCTATGGTGATTTAAACTAGCTGTATTCTTGGCACAGAATCGGCAGCTATTCTTTGAATTCCAACAGATTTACCATAAATTATATGTGTAACCTTGGGATTCTCTCTGTGGCATAGTTTCTGTCAGCTGTAAATGGGGTACTCCTGCAATGTTCTTGACAAAATGTGTTTCATCCTCTGGTGCTCTATATAAATTCTCGCAGCTTAGTGCAGAAATGGATTTTTCTAAACTGCCTGATAAATAATCTGGTGCATTACTTAATATGGATTTTGTTTATTGACAGCAAAATTGTAAATGATGCCAAGTTAAAAGTGCGATCCATTGTAATCATATTTAGCATACAGTGGTTAGCACTGTTGCTTCACAGCGCCAGGGTCCCAGGTTCGATTCCCACTTGGGTCACTGTCTGTGCGGAGTCTGCACGTTGTCCCCGTGTCTGTTTGGCTTTTCTCCAGGTGCTCCGGTTTCCTCCCACAAGTCCTGAAAGACGTGCTTGTTAGGTGAATTGGATATTCTGAAATCTCCCTCAGTGTACCCAAACAGGCGCCGGAGTGTGGCGACTGTTGTGTTATGTAATTTGGAACAACACAAGCTGCCACTTGATGCAGTTTTGAGTAAAAGATGTTCCAGACTTTGAAGTGAGTTCAATGTGTTTTATTAAACTATTAGCACAGTTCTCAATGAGTTCGACTCTCTGCTAATCTAAATGTAGTAACTCAGTCTAACTGAACCAGCCCTGCTCTAAACCACGTGCTGGGGTGTGATGCTGAGGATACACCCTGTCTTACTTTGTAGATGTTGGTCTGTGGAAAGAGGCCTCATCCCTTTTATAGTGAGATACCACCCCTGAGTGACCTGACTGCTCATTGGTCGTGTCCAATTCTATGTGTTCATTAGCTGCATGTTTGCATATCATGACATCTCCCCTATTTTTTGTTTTGTTGGCGTATGTAAATGTATTTACATGTGAATGAGTCTGTCTAACGTGACTGACGGAGGACAACAGAACAGAGCAAACAAAGCAAATGTTCACAAGTCCAGTCTCTGAGGCTTGCGTCTGATCCTGGTCGGCCGCCGGAGAGGTGGCGGAGGGGACGACGGCTCCTTGACAGGCGGGTGGAAGCCTTACTGGTGGCCTCGTGGTGCGAGGTATCAGGAGGTGGCAATTCAACATATGGAAATGGAGGAGAAAGTGGTTGCGGGCAGGCAACTTTGCGCAGTGCCCGTCGATTCCTTCACACGGTGGAGCCATCAGCCATACGTACAACATAAGAGCGGGGTGCGGCCTGTCGAACAACGACAGCCGGGGCAGACCACCCACCATCCGGTATCTGGATCCTGACAGTATCTGCCGGGGATAGCACGGCCAGATCGGTGGCATGGATATCATAGCCCTGCTTTTGACGGTCTCTGAGCTGCTGCATCTTCTGCAGCACCGGGAGCTGATCCAGGTTGGGGAGGTGTATGGCTGGAAGCGTCGTCCGTAGGTCCCTGTTCATCAAGAGTTGAGTGGACAATGGAGTCGCCCTGTACGTGACCAATGCAAGGTGCATGTCGGAAGCAGAGTCGTGGCCTTGCAGATGAGCTGTTTCATAATGTGCACCCCTTTCTCGACTTTTCCATTGGACTGCGGGATAGTGCGGACTGGAGGTGACATGCTGGAAATTGTATGAGCTGGCAAACGTGGACCATTCTCGACTGTTAAAGCATGGGCCATTGTCGCTCATGACGTGATTGGGATGCCATGCCTTGAGAACGTCTCCTTACAGGCTTTATGACGGTCCGAGAGGTGAGGTCGGGGAGCTTCAGCACCTCAGGGTAATTCGAGAAATAGTCGATGATCAATACGTAGTCGCGCCCATTCGCATGAAAGAGGTCGATGCCAACCTTGGACCACGGAGAGGTCGCTATGTCATGCTGTTGGAGCGTCTCCTTGCTCTGCGCTGACTGGAACCCTGACAGGTAGCACAGTTCAGGACCATGTTCGTGATGTCCTGGCTGATGCCGGGCCAGTAGACAGCTTGCCGGTCTCTGCGTCTGCACTTCTCGACGCCCAGGTGTCCCTCATGAATCTGGTGCAGCACCAAGCTCTGGAGACTGAGCGGAATGACAATCCTATCCAGCTTGAGGAGGATACCATCAATCACCGTCGGGTCATCCTTCATATTGTAAAATAGTGGGCACTGCCCTTTCTGCCAGCCATTGGTGAGGTTGTGGATGACGCGCTGCAAGAGGGGGTCCTTGGCTGTCTCATCACGGATGAGAACTACCTTCTCATCTGTCGCCGGGAGAGTGCTAGCACACAGCTGCACCTGCAATTCGATGTGCTGGATGATCTCCAGCAGCTCACTGCGCGAGGTGACGGAGCGGGACAATGCATCAGCGATGATGAGCTCCTTGCCAGGTGTGTACACCAAGTTGAAGTCATACCTCCTAAGTTTAAGCAAGATTCTCTGCAACCGAGGCGTCATGTCGTTCAGGTCCTTGTGGATGATGTGGACCAGAGGCCTATGATCCATCTCAACAATGAATGTCGGCAGGCCGTAGACATAATCATGAAATTTGAGGATGCCGGTGAGAAGACCCAAGCATTCCTTCTCAATCTGTGCATATCTCGTTTCAGTGGGCGTCATCGTCCTTGATGCGTAGGCTACTGGTGCCCAGGATAATGTGTCACCTCGTTGAAGCAACACTGCATCGATGCCATCCTGACTCGCATCTGTGGATATCTTTGTCTCCCGGTCTGGGTCAAAGAATGCCAGGACTGGTGCAGTGGTGAGCTTGGCTTTCAGCTCCAGCCGCTCTGTCTGGTGTGCCGCCTTCTACTCAAAGGCAGTTGAAGCACCAGGTTGCGTAGGGCCGTGGAGTGTGTGGCCATGTTTGGAGTGAACTTGCCCAGAAAATTTACCAGACCCAAGAAGCGCAGCACCACCGTTTTGTCCTCAGGGCCTTCATGGCCTCAATGGCCTTGATTTTGTCTGTGTCCGGGCACACACCATGCTGGGCGATCTGGTCACCTAGGAACTTGAGCGTCGATGTGCCAAAACAACATTTGGACCTGTTTAACTTTAGGCCGTTGGCATGTACACGGCGGAATACCTTCTGGAGACGGGTCACGTGTTCTTCAGGGGTCGTGGACCATATGATGATATCGTCCACGTACACACGAACGTCTTCAAATCCTTCATTCATCTGCTCCATGATGCGATGGAATATCTCCGATGTCGAGATGATGCCAAATGGCATGCGATTGTAGCAGCATCTGCCAAAAAGCGTGTTGAAGGTGCAGAGCCTTCTGCTGGACTCTTCCAGCTGGATTTGCCAAAATCCCTGTGACACATCCAATTTGGTGAAGAAGCGTGCGTGTGCCATCTCACTCGTGAGTTCCTCCCACTTTGGGATGGGGTAGCACGATATTCTTATTGAGATCCTTGGGATCAATGCAGATGCGCAGGTGTTCCGAAGGCTTCTTTACACACACCATCGAGCTGACCCAGTACAAAACCAGTCGGTTCGGTGAACTTGGATATGATGCCTTGTTGTTGAAGATCCTTGAGCTGTGCCTTCAGACGCTCTCTCAGTGGAGCAGGGACTCGTCGTGGTGCGTGGACCACTGGCTTGGCATCAGGCCGTCGCAGAATCTTGTATCGATATGGCAATGTGCCCATCCCGTTGAACACATCTGGATACCGAGCGAGGATGTCGTCGATGCCGGCCTGAAGATCCACATAGGAGGATGTTGTGGTGTAAACCCTTTGAATGAGGTTCAGCTGCTTGCAGGCGTGTGCACCTAGTAGGGATGCCCTGTCCGGCTTAACAATTTCAAAGCGTAACCGTGCTAGTGTGTGTCGGTTGGATACGTGCAGATGGCAGGATCCCAGTGTCGTGATGGCATTCCCATTGTAATCCAGGAGCTTGCAGGCAGCTGGAAGGACCATGGCGGCGTCTTAATGCATCTGAAGTCTGCCTGTGAGAGGAGGTTGGCAGAGGCACCTGTGTCCAGTTTGAACTGGATGGGGCAGTGGTTGATCTTCATCACTGCTCGCCATTCGTCCTCGGAATCCACAGCTAGGATCGATTGGACTTACGATGTGTCTGATGTGGCATATTCATACTTTGTAATAATACTCACAAGGTAGGCATTGTCCAGGCATTCAGCAACTGGATCCATTGCACTGCCGGGATCAGAATCCAGTAGGCGTTGTTGCACACTCCGGATGCGCCGTCGTCGGAATTGAGAGCGCTGGCTCCTGACTAGTGGTGCAGATCTGCACAGGGCTGCATAGTAGCCTGGCTTCCCACAGTTTAAACAGCGTCTACCTCTTGCAGGGCAGTGTTTCTTTACATGGGTGGTTCCACAGTTCGAACACGTCATGACATCAGCGTCCTGACGCTCCGTGCGTCGTTGCACATGAGCAGTGCGGTTCCCAGACGTCTGCACCTGCGCAGTGCGGGTTTCGACCGCTTCATTATCCCGTTCGCATCGCGCATGCGTCGGGCCCCAGGAATAACGCACGTAATGGCCGCTTTCGTCAATGTTGAGGCGCTGCATCCGGGAGATGGCCTGCACACTCTCCGCCTCGTGGGAGACTAGTTTATCATTTTCTGCCGTTTTGGTCTGGGAATTGCAATTTTTAGCGTGCTCATGCACTGTGCATGTTTCAATCGCGACTGGCAGGGTCATATGCTTGATCTTCAGTAACTGCTCTCTCAGAGGATCAGAATGAACTCCAAAAACGATTTGGTCTCAGATCATGGAGTCAGTGATATCACCGAAGTTGCAGGATTGTGCTAGCAGTCTAAGGTTAGTTAAATATGAGTTGAAGGATTTGTCTTTATCTTGCAATCGCTGCTTGAATATATAGCGCTTGAAGATTTCATTGGTGTCCACCTCACAGTGGCTGTCAAACTTGTCCAGGATGGTCTGAAACTTTGTCTTGTCCTGGTCTTCGGTGACGTGAAAGGAGTTGAATATTTCCAAGGCATGATCGCCCGCTGTGGTGAGGAGAAGAGCTATCTTCCGTGCATCAGACGCACCATTGAGGTCTGATGCTTCGACGTAAAGCTGAAATTTCTGCTTGAATGTCCACCAGTTGGCACTGAGATTGCCGGAGGTCCTGAGCTGGTGAGGAGCCTGAATCGTTTCCATTGTGCCGGTATACATTCGCTGGTCGTCGCGGATCTTGCTGAGTTGAACTAACTAGATTGAACAGACACCTGGTATCATGTTGTGTTATGTAATTTGGAATAACACAAGCTGCCACTTGATGCAGTTTTGAGTAAAAGATGCTCCAGACTTTGAAGTGAGTTCAATGTGTTTTATTGGACTATTAGCACAGTTCTCAATGAGTTCGACTCTCTGCTAATCTAAATGTAGTAACTCAGTCTAACTGAACCAGCCTTGCTCTAAGCCACGTGCTGGGGTGTGATGCTGAAGATCCCCCTGTCTCACTCTGTAGATGTTGGTCTGTGGAAAGAGGCGGGGTGTGAGTGCCTCATCCCTTATATAGTGAGATACCACCCCTGAGTGTCCTGACTGCTCATTGGTTGTTTCCTATTCTATGTGTTCATTAGCTGCATGTTTGCATATCATGACAGGGCCTAGGGGCTTTTCACAGTAACTTCATTGCAGTGTTAATGTAAGCTTACTTGTGGCAATAATAAAGATTATTATTATTTTAATTTATCCTTCTGATCAGTTTTTAATAAGTAGTTAAATGCAAAAGAAATGGCAAGATAGTCCACCTCTCCAATTGATTTTGCTCATTTCAGTAAATTTTATTAAAAGGATTGGTTAGAGGGGAAGATTCTGTCAGAAACCGTATATTTTGCAATGGTTCCAAATTAATTCTAATTCCAAATACTAGATAGGTAAAATTACAGATGAAAGGATTGCAGATGGGATTGAAGGCTGATAAATCCCCAGGGCCTGATAATCTACAACTCAGAGTACTTATAGAAGTGGCTGGAGATGTAGTGGATTCATTGGTGGTCATCTTCCAAGATTTTATAGACCCTGGAGCAGTCCCTGCAGATTGGAAGGTAGCTAATGTCACTCCAACATTCAAAAACAGTGGAAGAGAGAAAACAGGGAATTATAGAGCAGTAAGCCAAATGTCGGTAGCAGGGAAAATTCTCAAATCCATTATCAAGGACTTTATAGCCGAGCATTTAGAAAACAGTGGTAGGATCAGACAGAGTCAGCATGGATTTATGAAGGGAAAATCATGCCTTTCAAATCTATTGGAATTCTTTGAAGATGTACCTAGTAGAGTTGACAAGGGGGAGCCAGTCGATGTGGTATATTTGGACTTTCAGAAAGCATTTGACAAAGTCCCGCATAAAAGATTATTGTGCAAGATTAAAGCGCATGGGATTGAGGGAAGTGTATTGAGATGGATAGAAAACTGGTTGGCAGAAAGAAAACAAAGAGTAGGAAATAATGGGTCCTTTTCAAATTGGCAGGCAGTAACTAGTTGGGTGCCACAGGGATCGGTGCTGGGACCCCAGCTATTCACAATATATAATAATGATTTGAACAATAGAACAAAATGTAACATCTCAAAGTTTGCAGATAATACCAAGTTGGGTGGGAGGGTGAATTGTGATGAGGATGCAGAGATCCTTCAGCCTGATCTGGCAGGTTGGGTGAGTGGGCAAATCAATGGCAGATGCAGTATAATTTGGATAAATGTGAGGTTATTCACTTTGGAAGCAAAAACAAGATGGCAGATTACTACCTGAATAGTTGTAAATTGGAAGAGGGGAGTGTGCAGCGGGACCTGGGTGTCCTTGTGCACCAGTCGCTGAACGTAAGCATGCAGGTGCAGCAGGCGGTAAAGAAGGCAAATGGTATGTTGGCTTTCATTGTGACAGGTTTCGAGTACAGGAGCTGGGATGCGTTGTTGCAATTATACAGGGCCTTGGTGAGGCCACCACTGGAATATTGTGTGCAGTTTTGGTCTCCTTTTCTGAGGAACGATGTTCTTGCTTTTGAGGGTGTGCAGCAAAGGTTTACCAGGCTGATTCCGGGGATGGCGGGACTGACGTATGAGGAGAGATTGACTAGGTTAGGATTGTTTCTGATAGAGTTCAGACGAATGAGGGGGGATCTCATAGAGACTTATAAAATTGCATCAGGACTAGATAGGCTGGATGCAGGGAGGATGTTCCCAATGGTGGGTGTGTCCAGAACCAGGGTTCACAGTCTGAGGATTTGGAGAAGACCATTTAGGACAGAGATAAGGAAACATTTCTTCACCCAAAGAGTGGTGAGCCTGTGGAATTCATTACCACAGGAAGTAGTTGAGGCTAAGACATTGAATAAATTTAAGAGGTGGCTAGATATGGCACTTGAGGCGCATGGGATCAAGGTTTATGGGGAGAAAGCAGGATTAGGCTATTGAGTTGGACAATCAGCCATGATCGTGACGAATGGTGGAGCAGGCTCGAAGGGCCAAATGGCCTTCTCCTGCTCCTATCGTCTATGCTTCTAAAGTAGGACAGCAATGGCTAATGTTCTTGTGTTGGCTTTTATATAAGAATGTTTGCCCAGTCAAGTGTTTTATGGGTCACTTAAAAACATTTAAATATATAATCAGAATATTGCTTTTGCTTCTTCACTTCAAATGCCCTCACCTTCCAGTAACTATACTTTGGATAATCTTTAAATGAACCTTAGAAAGAAATAGATTTTAAAATAAATTATACATAAATACATTTTAGCCTTTGATTACAAATTTGAGTTTTGTGTAGATACATTCTCAATGGCATCAGTCACTCCCGTAAGAAGTCCTAGTGCCGTATCGTCATTTGTGTTGATTCAAATTGTCCTCAATCTACTTGTCAGATAGCATGACTTAGGATGTAATAATGGAACTCCAGTGTGACATGAACCAGATGTCCACACCTTTTACATGTGGTTTTCGTCACTCTACCAGGGTGTAGTGAATGAGCACTTGATATAAAGAGTTTTGAAAGGGAAGGCTGAAGTACTATATTACCAACAAATGAATAAGGCAACAGTTAATGATTGGATTCATTTATTTCCATTTGTACAACTTGTTTTTGTGTAATCTTTCAAAATGATGAATATGCTATATTACACCACTTTAGGGGATCATCAAATTTTAGACCAGAAGTTAATTTTTGAACTCCCCTCAGCATCACCCTTGTCACAGTCATTTACTGTCTGATTTCCATTTTTTGCAGCTCTCTTTGGCGGTAATTTTAACTCTGATCTCCTGATTTTCATTTTCATTGAACTGGAAATGAGGTGAAGTCAAAATGGCCCCCTCTGTTTTAACAGCCTTACTTGGCATTGACCTCTGCTGGATTCAAAGGAATATAATTGTCACAGCAGCAATGAGTGTAAACGATCCCTGGAATGCCAAATTGACTTTTATTTTTAAACACAAACTCAGATGCCCCATCTAGAATCTAATTGGCACCTGCCAGCTGTGCCCATTGGATACAAGTAATAGAAAGTATTTTTTAAATCTCAAAATAAAAATAATTGTAGGGTACGTTTATTAACCAGATTTGATCTCCTAAGATTTATGATGAGATATTGCAATAGACAACTGGTAGAAGAATGCTTGCAGCAGTTTTCCCATGAGTGGAACACTTAACATCTAATTGGAGTGTTGTAATTGCAGAAACTGGTATTTATTCCATGCATTGCATATGAACTTGATTTCACAGCAAGCAGCTCATATTCCTTTTCTAATGTTGCTATTTACCAAGGTTGCGATTCAGTTTCACTTGTTACTGCATGCACCTTATTTGTAATGTTTCTGTTCAGTGCATATTGTTTTTGAGTAGGTGTCATTATATTTTTTTGCAGTTGTAGAATATAGACGTGCCAAGCTCAGGATATTGAATATTGCGGAGGATTGGGAGAAGGCGAGTCATTCATTCCATTTATTCATCCAAAATTTAAGACATGAGTCAAACAATGTGACAAAAATAATATGAATATTTTGGTTAGGTAATGGCACAGGAACTGCAAAATCTTATTAGAAATGCATGAGATCTGACAACGAACTTGAAATATCTTTGGAGCTGGTTGAGGTGGGGTAGAAGGAGGAACAATATTGAGTGTAAAACCCGGAAAAATCTTTGGACTCTTTTTTTGGTCTTGGCGAGGAACGCCCGGCCGAGGCTTCACTTACCTCACTTCCTGCATTGACAAACTCAACACGTCAGTGCAGGAAGAGATCGGGGGGTCATTTTTAAATGCCACCCCGATCTTTTGACCCCTCCCTCGGCATCCCCACTACAGTCTCCGGACCCCAAAACATACCTCTGAGGGGGGTCCTTGAGACCCCCCCCCCACCCCACCTTTTAAGGGCACCCCCAGTCCCAATCCCTGGCATGGGCAATTTGGCACCCAGGCACTATCACCCAGGAGTGCCAAGGTCGTACCGCCAGGGTGTCAGGGTAGTACTGCCAGGATGCCCAGGTGGCAGTGCCAAGGCGGCAACAGGAGTGCCAGGGTACCACCCTGTCCAGAGCCCAACAATTTGTGGGGTCTCCAATGGCCTGTGAGACCCCCCAGGTGCCATTATGCCTGGTCCACGTTTGTCTGAAATCTCTTGACAATACTCCTCATACCCCTTCTATGCATCCACGACTGGTATGCACAGACATCTTGATGCAGATTGTTGCCACCAACTGATAATCACTCGCACCAAATGCACTGTATCCATGGGGTGCGATTTATGACCATTCATTGGTCTATCTTATTCCCATTGCAGAAGACAACACAAAATACAAGGGAAAGGAAAATGATAAGAAGTGATTTACCACAGATTGTGTACTTGACAGCTGCAGGTGAGAAGGCCCCAGGGACCAGTTGAATCTTGGGACTCTGACCATCAGAAATTGTGACACTAGGGACAGTATTCTCTGTTGGCTGACACCAAAATCGGGAAATGTGATTCAGCGAAGAATAGGTTCCAACCGCAAAATTGTGACGGGCACTGATTTGACACTAAATCGCAATTCTCCATCATCTCGACAGCGGTGTCAATGCAGTCCAAAACGCACGTATTGTAAACACCATTTACATATCATTAGCGGGCCTGAACCAGTATTCTCCGGGGCCTCTGCAATTCTCCGCCTCCGATGGGCCAGGTTCCCAATGGCGCGGTTCACTTGTACTTTTAAGAATCATGAAACTGCGGGGGGGAGGGGGGGGGGGCGGAGCACCGGGTCTCGCTCTACGCGGACGATTTGCTTTTGTACATTTCGGACCCGTTGGAGGGGATGGGGGAGGTTATGCGGATCTTGGGGGAATTTGGCAGTTTTTCAGGGTGTAAATTGAACATGGGGAAGAGCGAGATGTTTGTGATTCAGGCTACAGGGCAGGAGGAGAGACTGGGAGAGCTGCCGCTTAGAATGGTAGGGAAGAGCATTCGCTATCTGGGAATCCAGGTGGCTCGGAAATGGGAGGCACTGCATAAGCTTAATTTATCCTGGTTGGTTGAGCAAATGGAAGGGGACTTTAAGAGGTGGGACATGCTCCCGTTGTCACTGGCGGGGAGGGTACAGACCGTGAAAATGATGGTCCTCCCCGGATTTCTGTTTGTCTTTCAGTGCCTCCCCATCTTCATCCCTAAGGCCTTTTTCAAGTGGGTGAACAAGATCTTTTCGGGATTTGTGTGGGCGAATAAAACCCCACGGGTGAAGAAAATGTTGTTGGAGCGTAGCCGGGGGAGGGTGGGTTGGCGCTGCCGAACTTCTGCAACTACTACTGGGCGGCTAATATAGCCATGATTAGGAAGTGGGTAATATGGGAGGGGTCGGCGTGGGAGCGGTTGGAGGTGGCTTCATGTAAAGGCACCAGTCTGGGAGCATTGGTAACGGCACCTCTGCTGTTCTCGCCGGCCTGATACTCCACAAGTCCGGTGGTAGTGGCGGCACTGAGGATCTGGGGGCAATGGAGGAGGTATAAGAAGGTGGAGGATGCGTCGGTCTGGACCCCGATTTGTAACAACCACAGGTTTGTACCGGGCAGGCTGGATGGCGGGTTCCAGAGCTGGCAGAGGGCAGGAATTAGAAGGATGGGGGAATCTGTTTATAGATGGGAGCTTTCCCAGCTTGAAGGCGATGGAAGCCAAATTTAAACTGCCGCCAGGGAATGGTTTTAGATATTTGCAAGTGCGAGACTTCCTGAGGAAACAGGTGTTGGCCTTTCCACTGCTGCCATCACGGAGGGATACAGGATAGAGTAGTTTCCATTACCTGGGTTGGGGAGGGGAAGGTGTCGGATAGCTACCAGGAGCTGTTGGAGGCGGAGGAAACCCCGGTGGAGGAGATTAAGGGCAAGTGGGAGGACGAGCTAGGAGGAGAGTTAGAGGCGGGTCTATGGGCGACGCCCTAAGCAGGTTCAATTCCTCCTCATCATGTGCCAGGCTTAGCCTAATGCAATTTAAGGTGGTCCACTGGGCACACATGATGGCGGCGAGGATGAGCAAGATTTTTGAGGTAGAAGATAGGTATGCAAGGTGCGCAGGAACCCCAGCAAACCATGTCTACATGTTCTGGGCTCAGAGGGTTTTGGCAGGGGTTTGCGAAGGCAATGTCCACGGTGCTAGGTACGCGGGTGGTGTCGAGTCCAGAGGTAGCGATCTTTGGAGTGTCAGAAGAGCCGGGAGTTCAGGGAGTGAAAGAGGCCGACGTCCTGGCCTTTGCCTCCCTGGTAGCCCGGAGATGGATCCTTTTAATGTGGAGGGACTCGAAGCCCCTGAGTGTAGAGACCTGGGTTAGTGACACGGCTGGGTTTCTCAGTCTTGAGAAAATAAAGTTTGCCTTAAGAGGGTCAATGTTGGGGTTCTCCCCGAGGTGGCAGCCGTTCGTCTACTATCTTGGGGGAAATCAAAATGTTGGCAGAAGCAGCATTCTGAAGGGGTGGGCGGATAGGTGTTAGATGGTTGAGGTGTGTGAAGATTGGGTCGGGTGGGGAAATGTTTATTTTACCATGTTAATGTTATTGTTTTTGTTATTGTTATAAAAATTTTGCAAATACCTTAATAAAAATATATTTTAAATAAAATCATGAAACTGTTGTCATGGCTGCTGAGGGAAAGAGAGGTAGTACAGAAAGTGTCCAACATCACCATAGTTTCCTGACAGTTGTGCCGCTGGGGGGGGGGGGGGCGGGGGGGGGGTGGGGGGGTGGGGAGGGGGCTCCTGCCAGAGCGGGGGGCGTAGCAGGGTGTGGCCAGGAGGTGGGCTGTGGGGTCGGGGTGGACAGGCAGGGAATACCATTGCCCCAGCTGGAAAGGCAACTATGCAGCTGCTCACACCGCTGACAGTCCACTGTGAACTTAGGGCCATGGGTCATATAGGTGCCTCCCCAGGCCACCCCCAGGTGCCCTCTGGCCCCAGCCGACCCATCAGCGGGATTGGCGCGCTCCAACGCAACCAGTGTCACCTTGTTGGCTGGGATGAGCGTGTGTGAGGAGAGTAATGTGTATATACAGCTACAGCTTGTCAGCCTCCTGGGTGTCAATCACCGACCCAGTAAATCCCACACCGCTTTTCATTGGAATCGTCTGTTTCATGTTGTGCTAGTGCTAGCCCCTCCACAGTCGCTGAATCGGTCCGGGATCAGCGCCAGTTTTGTTGTCGTGAAAGTCCATGAATCCTGCCCCGGCGTCAACGCTTAGTCTCAGGATGGAGAATCCAGCCCGAGGAGTTTGCAGACACGGACCACAGGACTATCAGTGACCCATATGTCGTACAATACCGAGTCATATTGACTTGATTTCAGTAACAAGTGAAATTTAAAGATCTTCATCATGCCAAGTCATAACATTCTTACCTTCCCAGTACCAATTCATATATTTTCTAACTGCCATGATTTTTTTGAATACAGTAGCAGTCCGTGGATCTCCGAGAATATTATTCCTCAGTTGAACTGCTTCCTTTCAGAGTACTTTTTCACAGGACCACTTGCTTACCAGGCACCGGCACAAATACTAAAACTTATGTGGGTTCAGCTGGCAGTTAGTTGAAATTTCACTTGGTGATTCACAGTTCACCATAAGATAGAGGAGCAGAATTGTGCCATTCAGCCCATCGAGCCTGCTCCACCATTCGATCATGGTTGATATGTTTCTCATCCCCATTTGTTTTGTCTTCTTCCCATAACCCCTGATCCCCTTATTAATCAAGAACCTATTTATCTGTGTCTTAAAGACACTCAGTGATTTGGCCTCCACAGCCTTCTGCGGCAAAGAGTTCCACAGATTCACCACCCTCTGGCTGATGGAATTCCTCCTCATCTCAGTTTTAAAGGATTGTCCCTTCAGCCTGAGGCTGCACCCTCTGGTTCTAGTTTCTCTTACTAGTAGAAATATCTTCTCCTGTCCACTCTATCTAGACCTCTCAGTAGTCTGTAAGTTTTAAAGGCTCTGGTCAGACCCCATTTGGAGTATTATGAGCAGTTTTGGAACCTGTATCAAATTATGGATGCCTTGGAAAGGGTCCAGAGGAGGTTCCCTGTCATAAAGAGCTTGTCATATTGTAGCGCACAAAGACTCCGAGAGACGAATAGAGTGAAGTCGATGAGGCTTTATTAAGCGTGACTGTTCCCCCGCAGTTCAGTAGTAGACTTGCCTGCGGGGGAGGACTCCTGGTTCTTATACTCCGCCTTCAGGGCGGAGCTAGAGGTCAACGGCCAACCAGGACCCGGGATCTGTCAGCCAATGACATCACGGCTTCACAGTCCCACATGACCCCTAATGCATACTACCACACATATGAAGAGTTTGTCATATGAGGAACTGTTTAGGACTCTGTCTGCAGTCACTGGAGTTTAGAAGGATGAGGGGGAATCTTACTGAAAGTTACAGGATACTGAGAGGCTTGGATAGAGTGGACATGGAGAGGGTGTTTCCACTGGTAGGAAAAACTAGAACCCGAGGCCACAGCCTAAGACTGAAGGGATGATCCTTTAAAACTGAGATGAGTAGGAATTTCTTCAGCCAGAGGGTGGTGAATCTGTGTAACACTTTGCCACAGAAGTCTGTGGAGGCCAAATCACTGAGTGCCTTTAAGACAGAGATAGATAGGTTCTTGATTAACAAGGGGATCAGGGGTTGTGGGGAGAAGGCAGGAGAATGGGGATAAACATCTCAGCCATGGTTGAATGGCAGAGCAGACCTGATGGACCAATGCCTAACTCTGCTCCTATGTCTTATTGTCTTATGCACATGAAGAAAAGCTGTTTTATGGAGCGACTGGTTAGGATATGAAATGCATTGCCAGAGAATGTGGTGGAGGCAAATTCAATGATGGCTATTAAAAGGACATTGAGTAATTATCTGAATAGAAAAGATTTGTAGCACTACGGGGAAAAGGCAGGGGGTGGGACTACCCATGCTGCTCTTATGGAGAGCTGGCATTAAGGTGATGGTCTGCATGAGCTCCTTCTGTGTATTAACCATTCTATAATTCTATTCGTCCAGGCTTCTATTGGATTGAATAAAAATTGAGAGGAAATATTAAAAAGTTCAGCATCATTGAAAGTTGATAAATCAGCAGGTCAAGATGAAATATATTCCAATATAATAAAAGCAAAATACAGTGGATGCTGGAAATCTGAACTAAAAACAGAAAATGCTGAAGAAACTGCAGATCTGGCAGCATCTATGGAGTGAGAAACAGATTTAAAATTCCCAGCAATTTCTGTTGAAATATATTAAGAGAAGTAACGGAGGATATAGCAGAAACTTTGGCCATCATTTTACATTCCTGTCTCGCTACAGGCATGGTATCTGAGGACTGCAGCGCTGCCAACATTGTACTTGTAATAACCCTCATGAGACCCATGTGGATACCTGAATCAATCTCCCGGTGGAAATTAGAACAAGAGCTCCCCTGCTAGTGGGTGGAGGCTCGCCCAGGCTATTTACCAGGCTATGTAAAAGCCGGCCCGGACAGGGATCGGCAGTCTGGTAGTCCCGATGGGGACTTATTATGTGTACACCGTAGTGACAGTTTTCTATGACTACAATACACTTGCGTTTATTCACCTTACAAGGGCCTCCAGGGACTTCATACTGACGACAAGGTAAAAACAGCAATGGCAATGATGTATGTCCCAGCCACACTGGAATATTGCAGCACGAAAGAAATTGAGGACGTTTTGAAAATGCCGCTCTTCGGGAAATTAGAGGCCTTTGATGAAGGAGGATTGGGCCCAAAATGGCGAGCGAATGCGTTATTTCTGCCAGGCAAATGGCATCAGTGGGGCGGACCGATGGAAGGTAATTCTCCTGACTGCCTGCGGGGCCCCAATCTTCGACATAATCAGGAGCCTCACTTACCTGGGCGCCCCGAACTCGAAGTCCTTTGATGATCTAGTGGAGTTAGTAGCAAATCATTACGACCCAAAATCGTCCGCGATAATGCAAAGGTATTGGTTTAACGTGGATGTGCGGACTCCAGAGGAGTCGGTAACAAACTTGGCTCTGAAGGTCCGTCAAAACATTGAGAGTTTGGTCCAACCTTCCCTGAGATGTTAAGGGACCATTTGGTGTGCAGGATTAACAATGTTTCAACTCAGAGGAAGTTTTTGGCCGAACCAACATTGGACCTGAAAAGAGCCATCGATCTAGCACTGTCACATGAGAATGGTTGATCAATGTGATACCTGTCAGAAATTTAACTGCAAACAGAGCAAGGAACCCATGCATATGGAAGACGTTGTTGCCAGTCCATGGCAGAAAGTCAGTATGTACCTGTTCCATTTTAATGGAAGTGAATACCTGGTCAGAGTTGATTACTTCTCCAATTATCCAGAGGTGGCGCAGTTGGCCCAACGCAACAGCTCGTTGTGTAATTCAGCAGGTCAGAGCGATCTTTGCCCAGCATGGCATACCATCTATTGTCATGTCGGACAATGGTCCTTGCTTCAATAATCATGAATGGACTGAATTTGCTCACTGGTATGACTTCAGACACATTCCCTCGAGCACACTCTATCCCCAATCGAATGGGAACACGGAAAAGGGCATACACATAGTGAAGCAGCTGCTTACAAAGGCTCTGGACAGCCGAGAAGACATGTATGTCGCATTAGCTACCGTTCAGCTCCACTGGTAAATGACCTGTCACCAGCACAGCTGCTTATGAACAGGCAGCTGCAAACAATCCTGCCCTCCATGGTGGCACCCACGGTCAATCGACAGCTCAAGAGGAAGTTGGTTCTTCAGAAACAAAAGCAGAAAGAGATCTTTGATTGGTATGCAAGGGCATGCCAGCCCTTGCAGATAAGAGGCACTGTCAGAATCGAGGGCCCCAATGGCAAAGGATGGGTGAAGCTAGTTCAACAAACGGGTCTGCACTCATATATGGTGTTCACTGAGGATGGTTCATTTCTGTGCCGGAACCGAAGAGCGCTCTTCAAAATACAATGACCGTTTGTGCTTAACCAATAGACGAGTCTGGGTGTAATCCCAAGCTGGAGGAAGACACAGACTGTCCAGTACATTCTGGGGTTATTGATGCATTTGCTGTAGTGCATGGGGAAAGGCCAGCAATTGATGAAATTGGGGCACACTCACCAACTCAGCCATTGCTTAGAAGGTCGACCAGAATAAGGCGCAAGCCTGATAGACTGAACTTGTAATGAAATGTCCAGAAAATGTGTTTGTAAACATTCTTATCTCCAAAGAAAGGGGGATGTGTTGATATACATACATTCAAATCTGTATATAACTGTACAAATGTATGATATGGAGATGTCGGCATTGGACTGGGGTGGGCACAGTAGAAGTCTTACAACACCATGTTAAAGTCCAACGGGTTTATTTGGAATGATGGTATCCATTTCGATCCCAGCAACTGTCCTGGCTTGAGACTATTCACACCTCTTTAACCTGTGATTATCCCTCTCTCCAGTCTCACCATCTGGACCTGTAAAGACTTAATTACCTGCAAAGACTCACATTCAAACTATCATCTTGCATCATTAGCTTTGTCTTTATATGCAGGGGCTGGTTTAGCACACTGGGCTAAATTGCTGGCTTTTAAAGCAGACCAAGGCAGGCCAGCAGCACGGTTCAGTTCTCGTACCAGCCTCCCCGAACAGGCGCTGGAATGTGGTGACTAGGGGCTTTTCACAGTAACTTCATTTGAAGCCTACTTGTGACAATAAGCGATTTTCATTTTCATATGCTGTGTTTGTGTAACTACCTCTTCACTCACCTGATAACGGAGCTATGCTCCGAGAGGTAGTTATTCCAAATAAACCTGTTGGACTTTAACCTGGTGTTGCAAGACTTCTTACTGTGTACAAATGTATAAAGCTGATTATCAGTACATGTATTGACAGTTATGACCTCCTGCCAGTAGGTGGAGCTAGATATACATCAGGTGACAGACGAGACACGGCAGTTGGTAGCAAGATGGATTGCAGGATGATCGCAATTCACAGTAGCTCATATGGAACTTAAACATCTTTGTCTGGACATAGGTCTGTTGGTTACCTGCCCACGTGTTTAGTAATAAATACTTGTTATAGCTAAACACACATGTTCTATACATGTCTTTGTGATCGGGGAGCCATAGAATACAACACCCATGACTGGGCACAGATCCACAAGTGGAACCTGAACAGTCTGGCGGAGGAAGTTAAAAAGGACCTACTGAGATGGGATGCACCCCCGCTTACCGGGGGCGGGTGCAGACGATCAAGATGAACATACTCCCCAGGGGGGGCGGGGGGGGGGGGGCGCTGGGTGCAATCGATCAGGATGAACATACTCCCCAGGTTCCTCTTCCTGTTTAGATCCATATAATTTGCACCCCCAAGGCCTTTTTCCATTCAACAGGAGGATGATTATGACATTTGTGTGGGGGGTAGGAATCCACGAATCCCCAAAACAGTACTACAGAGGAGAAGAAACATGGGATGTCTGGCCCTACAGAACTTGCAACACTACCACTGGGAAGCCATGGCGAAAAGAGTGGAAAGTTGAAGGACCCAGGCACAGAATGGATGAGGTTGGACAGGAATGACCCTCGGGACCCTCACCATAGCAGCACTCCCGTCCCTACCAGCAAAACACTCAACAAACCCAGTGGTGGCAGCGTCCCTAAGAACTTGGAACCAGGTGATACAACATTTTGGTCTGACCGATATGTCCATCATGGCCCCCATTTGTGGCAACCGTAGGTTTGCACCAGCCATGCTTGATGCCACCTTCAAGAGGTGGAGACAGAACAGGGGACACTGATGGTTAACATCTTTTACACGGGTGACAGACTAGCGACCTTAGAGGAGCTGACAGAGAGACTGGAACCCCCAAATAGGGACAAATTCTGCCATCTGCAAGTCAGAAACGTTCTCTGCATGTCTGTCCATAAATTTGGGGACGGCACTCATTGGGCCTCTGGGGTCATGTTGGAGAGAATGGGGCCCATTTTGTACAAGGTCAGAACCCAATAGAGGACTGTATGGAAACACGAGGACCACCTTAAGGGCAGGGAATCCACCTTGGAGGAAACCATGCCAGGTACATCGGTGCCTCCATCACCCCTTATATCGCCATTTGGTCAAGGGGCACTGCCCATCGTGGGCCAGTATCCGGACTGACAGAATAATGATGACTTGGCCTCGGAAATAAGACCATAAGACATAGGAGCGGAAGTAAGGCTATTCGGCCCATCGAGTCCACTCCACCATTCAATCATGGCTGATTTCAACTCCATTTACCCGCGCTCTCTCCATAGCCCTTAATTCCTCGAGAAATCAAGAATTTATCAACTTCTGTCTTAAAGACACTCAACGTCCCGGCCTCCACCGCAATGAATTCCACAGACCCACCACTCTCTGGCTGAAGACATTTCTCCTTATCTCTGTTCTAAAGTGACTCCCTTTTATTCTAAGGCTGTGCCCCCGGGTCCTAGTCTCCCCTGCTGATGGAAACAACTTCCCTACGTCCACCCTATCTAAGCCATTCATTATCTTGTAAGTTTCTATTAGATCTCCCCTCAACCTCCTAAACTCAACTGAATATAATCCCAGGATCCTCAGATGTTCATCGTATGTTAGGCCTACCATTCCTGGGATCATCCGTGTGAATCTCCGCTGGACCCGCTCCAGTGCCAGTATGTCCTTCCTGAGGTGTGGGGCCCAAAATTGCTCACAGTATTCTAAATGGGGCCTAACTAGTGCTTTCTAAAGCTTCAGAAGTACATCCCTGCTTTTATATTCCAAGCCTCTTGAGATAAATGACAGCATTGCATTTGCTTTCTTAATTACGGACTCAACCTGCAAGTTTACCTTTAGAGAATCCTGGACTAGGACTCCCAAGTCCCTTTGCACTTCAGCATTATGAATGTTGTCACCGTTTAGAAAATAGTCCATGCCTCTATTCTTTTTTCCAAAGTGCAAGACCTCGCACTTGCCCACGTTGAATTTCATCAGCCATTTCTTGGACCACGCTCCTAAACTGTCTAAAGCTTTCTGCAGCCTCCCCACCTCCTCAATAATACCTGCCCTTCCACCTATCTTTGTATCATCGGCAAACTTAGCCAGAATGCCCCCAGTCCCCGTCATCTAGATTGTTAATATATTAAGAGAACAGCTGTGGCCCCAACACTGAACCCTGCGGGACACCACTCGTCACTGGTTGCCATTCCGAAAAAGAACCTTTTATCCCAACTCTCTGCCTTCTGCCTGACAGCCAATCGTCAATCCATGTTAGTACCTTGCCTTGCATACCATGGGCCCTTATTTTACTCAGCAGTCTCCCGTGAGGCACCTTATCAAAGGCCTTTTGGAAGTCAAGATAGTTAACATCCATTGGCTCTCCTGGGTCTAATCTATTTGTTATCTCTTCAAAGAACTCTTAACAGGTTTGTCAGGCACGACCTCCCCTTACTAAATCCATGCTGACTTGTCCTAATCCGACCCTGCACTTCCAAGAATTTAGAAATCTCATCCTTAACGATGGATTCTAGAATCTTGCCAACAACCGAGGTTAGGCTAATTGGCCTATAATTTTCCATCTTTTTTCTTGTTCACTTCTTGAACAGGGGGGTAACAACAGCGATTTTCCAATCCTCTAGGACTTTCCCTGACTCCAGTGACTTTTGAAAGATCATAACTAACGCCTCCACTATTTCTTCAGCTATCTCCTTTAGAACTCTAGGATGTAGCCCATTTGGGCCCGGAGAATTATCAATTTTTAGACCTCTTAGTTTCTCTAGCACTTTCTCCTTTGTGATGGCTACCATATTCAACTCTGCCCCCTGACTCTCATAAATTGTTGGGATATTACTCATGTCTTCTACTGTGAAGACTGACGCAAAGTACTTATTTAGTTCCTCAGCTATTTCCTTGTCTCCCATCACTAGATTACCAGCGTCATTTTGGAGCAGGGACAGGGAAGCATCAGCACTTACAGATGATGTTGTGGCCAGAGCCAAGCTTCTGGCAGTGACCCCTCCATTGTTCGTCACAAAAAAGATTGTTTTTTAAAATATTTTTATTCAAGACATTTTACATATATACACGTAATATCAAAAGAACAACACATCAACCTAAACAAACAACCACAGATCCCCAAACTCCCCTAATACCAAAACCCACCACATCCCGCCTTCCCATTTCACCTTCCCCCCGCCCCCCCCCCCCCCACTTCCTCCCCTTGCTGAACCCTCAATCCTCCTTGAGGAAATCGATGAATGATTTCCACCTCCAGGTGAACCCATCTACCAATCCCCACAAAGCAAACATGATCTTCTACAATCTCAGGAATTCTGCCAGTTTGCACACCCCTACCTTCGGCGGCTCTGAGTCACACCAACACAATATCCGTCTCCGGGCTATCAGGGAGGCAAAGGCCAATACATCGGCCTCTCTTCCTCGCCCTGAACTCCTGGGTCTTCTGACACATCAAATATCGCCACTCCGGACTCTCCGCCACCCCCACATGCAGAACCTTGGACATGGCATTCGAGAACCCCTGCCAGGACCCCCTCAGTCCTGGACACACCCAGAACATGTGAATGTGATTCATGCCCCCCCCCCCCCCCCCCACACGCACTGCCCACACCTGTCTTCCACCCTCACAAAGAACCTGCCATGGTTATGTGGGCCCTATGTAGCACTTTAAACTGGATGAGGCTTAACCTAGCACACAACAAGGGTGAATTCATCCTTCGCAAGGCCTCTGCCCATGTATGGCCCGTACCTCCCCTCCCAGCTCCTCCTCCCACTTGCACTTGATCTCCTCCACTGGAGCGGCCCTCCCTCTCCATTAGTTTGTTGTATATATCTGACACCCTCTCCTATTTCATCCTTCGACAACAGCTTACCTTGTAACACCGGAACATCACAAAAAAGATGATCAACAACTTGATACACACCCCCTGACCTGGACTCACCACTGGTAGAGGTCTAGCCACATGCAAAGCGGTGAAGAAGGCCCCCTCAGCTGGCCACTGGAGGGAAACTTTCAGACTTGGGCCGGGTAGGTGAAAGAAGGGTGTAATAACCCTCACAAGGTCCATGGGGATACTCTAATTGATCTCCGGACTCATGGAATATGAGCTTCCCTGCTAGTGGGAGGAGGCATGTCCAGCTGGAGCTCATTACCAGACTATGGAAAGGCTGGCCCAGGCAGGGACTGGCATTCTGGTAGTCCCGATGGAAACTTATTGTGTGTACGCCACCGTAGTGGCCGTTTTTACTGACTATAATAAACGCGCTTTTATTCATCTACAAGGGCCTTCTGGCCTTTCATAGTACAGTTGTTTGAAAAGGGAGAAAGGGGTAGACTGATTAATTACAGACCAGTCAGTCTGTCCTCCGTGGTGGGTAAATGTTTCGAAAGAATTCTGAGACGCAGTATTAATTGTCATTTAGAAATGCATGGATTAATCAAGGATAGACAGCATGGATTTGCTGAGGACTTTGTCTGACAAATTTGATTGAATTTTGTGAGGAGGTAACAAGGAGACTTGATTAGCTTGAGTTTGATATCATCTACATGAATTTTTTCGATGCTCTGACAAGGTCCCACATGACAGACTGGTCAGAAAAAGAAAAGTCCATGGATTCTGGGAAAGTAACAAGCTGATGACTGGAAGACTGTTTCCAGTGTGGCTCTGCAAGGCTCAGACTTGGGTCCCTTGCTTTTCCTGTACAGATAAATGTAATGTAAGGGACATAACTGAGAAATATTCAGATTAAACAAATATTTGTCATAGGTGTTGCCTTTTCTTTTACTCTGTCTTTTCTGTGGCTCTGTTCCAATTATGGCAATCCATGAGTTTGCCTTTCTTTCTATGTTATCTATGTCTTAATGCTTAGAGTCGGCAGGTATCGAATGATACCACCACAAGTTTCAACCGGCTATCGATCAAATAACCAAACACCAGTTAGTTAGTTCAAGGTCAAGGCTACTTAATTTACACACAATTAGTCATGCAACATAAACACTACTAGTTAACTACACCTATCAGCTGAGACAACCTGTACTTAACTTTGGGCACCCGGCTTAAGTCAGAAAACAGTGGCCACTGTTCAATTATGGATCTCTCGGGTTCGAAGGAGTAACTGCTGCTCAGCTGGGCTCATCTGTCTGGTAGATGGCGTTGAACTTGGAATCGTTTCTGTTTTTCTGCAATTGCTGATGGCGCTGACCAGGGTACCAAGGCCAAGAGGGTGCCAAGAGAGAGTGAACATATGGTGAACTCTTCTTCTTACACTAGGGGGGGGGGAGGTTTCGCGCTCTTTTGGGCGGTCCTTCGATTTTGGCCTTACTAATTGGGTGATCCCTGATCACTCCGTTCGATTCCTTAGCCAATAAGCAGGCGGGGATCTGGATGACTGGGCGTGTCCCAAGCGGTCACTGACCCCGTTGTTTGCGTTTCCCTTGAACAGGGAGTGGCGCCGAAATGTCTGGGACTGTCCCGGTTGCTTGAGTACCAGTCCTTTGTTTTGGAGAAGGTGGCCATCAAATGCTAATCGGCCCCATTAAGATGCTAATTGGACGGAGTTTCGATACTGCCTGGATTTCTTGCTTACGAATATGCATTTCAGGCTCTGAGCCTGCCTGAGTCTTGGCTTGTCCATTTAACCCGCCAGGATTTGCGAGTTTCTCTGTACCTAGTTGTAAGTGGCCATCCCAGATGGCTACATAGGGCAGTGAGGAAGAAAGCAAGAACTGCAAGAAGACATCAATGGACTGGTCAGGTGGCAGAAAAGTGGCAAATGGAATACAATATGGAGAAGTGTGAGGTTTATTCGGGGAGGACAAACAAGGCAAGAGTATATGCAATAATTGTTAGTATATTGAAGTTTAGGGAAGCGGAGGGACCTTGGATTTCATATGCATAGATTCCTGAAGATAGGAAGACAGATAAAGTGGGTAAGAAGGCATAAGAGAGTACATTATTAACTGAGGCATAGGCATAAGTG
Source organism: Scyliorhinus torazame (assembly GCF_047496885.1). Taxonomy (NCBI): domain Eukaryota; kingdom Metazoa; phylum Chordata; class Chondrichthyes; order Carcharhiniformes; family Scyliorhinidae; genus Scyliorhinus; species Scyliorhinus torazame. Next base: position 164,670,807 of record NC_092709.1, on the reverse strand, counting down.
TTGGGAAGTTATGCTTGAACTGTATAAAACTATAGTTATACTGCAGCAACAGCTCTTGTCACCATGATATAAAAAGAATGTGATTGCACCAGAAAAGGTACAGAGGAGATGTATGTGGATGTAGCTTGTAATTGAAAATTGTAGCTATGAGGAAAGAGGCGATAGGCTGGGGTTGTTTTCTTCAGAAAAGAGGAGCCTGAGGGAAGATTTAATTGGGCTAAATCTTCTGGTCCTGCTAGCACCGGGAAGCTTGGTGGACAAGGGAACTTAATTTGGTGTAAAGCCGAGGGCAGCATGGTGGCGCAAGTGGTTAGCATGGTTGCCTCACGGTGCCGAGATCCCAGGTTCGATCCTGGCTCTGGGTCACTGTCCGTGTGGAGCTTGCACATTCTCCCCGTGTTTGCGCGGGTTTCGCCCCCACAACCCAAAAAAGCTGTGCAGGATAGGTGGGCCATGCTAAATTGCCCCTTAATTGGAAAAAATGAATTGGATATTCTAAATTTTTAAAAAAGAAATTTGGTGTAAAGCCAAAAATCAGTTTCCCGACAGTGGGATTGTTATAATCCTACAGCAGGTCAAGGGATCTGCAAAAGCAGAATCCCTGTGGAATACGATCCAGCCAGATGAGCTAACCCTCCTTTTTCTAGGACTGCTGGGACAAAAATACCCTGGCCAAGGTGTGGGCTGGACGCGGAAGACCCTTCAGGGAGTAGGAGAAGTGTATAGTAACAGAATAAAACCAAAGTTTTCTACAGTCATCACCACCGAGTGGTCGCTTGCCGTGACTTTACACTAGCGGTGAGGATCAAGTGGAGTGCAGGAGGTGCCATTTCCCCTGGACTGTGCCCACCTCGATTAGGCCTCAAGATGACTCCATTCAGGCGGTAAATATACCACTCATCGGTTAGCTTGAGGCGTTGGATGCCGAGTCTGGAGTTAGAACAGATTAAATACTCAGGGACGGCAGACAGACAGTGACCTTCCTCGTTTGCGGAGCATTATCAAAAGTTTAACTTTTCCTGATTCGCCCGACAACCGCCAGTTTGCGGAATTCGTTTCGCTAGCGACAACCTGAAACCGCCACTAATCGTTTGCTGTTTTCGATTCCACAAGGCTTCTCAACGTCAGGACGAACCTATAACAGAATTCCTGGGTCTGTTGCGCAAACTCGCTGAGTTCTGCGAATTCAGGCCGGCGTTATCAGAGGCGCTCCGAGACCGATTGGTTTGCGGGATCAGAGGTGGGGCGACCCAAGAACGTTTATTGAATGTAATTGATCTGGACCTTAAATAAGCGACTGAGATAGCTCTGTTCCAGGAGGGCACAGAACACGGTATCCAGGGACTCTGAAGGATGGCTGTCTTGAAGCTCGATCGTCCAGCAGGGCGCGGAGCAGCCCTCTCCCATGTGGGAATTTTGGACTCCCACCGTTGGTGGCGCATTCCAGGGGACCAGGGCTGATGGCACCAATTCCCTGCCGACAAATGCCGTGGACACTGGAGATACCTGATGACTGGAATGAACACGCTAGTGCCAGAGGGAGGTGATAGGACAGATGCCAGCAGAAAACCTCACTCACCTGCCACAGCCACACCGATAATTGCTCCACAGCACGGATGCATTTCATCGACGACAAGCCGGAGGAGCCCTATCACCTTTACTGCATTTCAGCACCACAGGTGGCACCTATCCAGGTCACGGTCCGGATCAACGAGTTCCAAATTTGGATGGCACTTGGTACCTGAGCCACGGTCTCTGTGATCATTCGTTCCACCTACAACAAAAATTGCTTTAGGGCAGCACGGTAGCATAGTCGTTAGCACAAATGCTTCACAGCTTCAGGGTCCCAGGTTTGATTCCCGGCTTGGGTCACTGTCTGTGCGGAGTCTGCACGTTCTCCCCGTGTGAGCGTGGGTTTCCTCCGGCTGCTCCGGTTTCCTCCCACAGTCCAAAGATGTGCAGGTTAGGTGGATTGGCCATGATAAAATTGCCCTTAGTGTCCAAATTGCCCTTAGTGTTAGGTGGGGTTACTGGGTTATGGGGATAGGGTGGCGGTGTGGGCTTGGGTAGGGTGCTCTTTCCAAGAGCCGGTGCAGACTCGATGGGCCGAATGGCCTCCTTCTGCACTGTAAATTCTATGATAAATTCTATGATATGTGCCATAGCGTTAAAAGACCCCGACACCCATCTGGCGTAGTTTACAGGGAAACCGTTGGAGATCGCGGGCACCTCGGAAGTCCCCGTGGAATACAGGGCTCAGTTGGCGAATCTACCACTGGTGGTGGTGAAAGTTTCTGGCCCACACTTGCTGGGGCGTGACTGGCTAAAACGCCTCCAGTTGGACTGGCAGCAGGTATGCTGAATGTACCCCGAAGATGTGGTATTTGGTGCATTCCCCAGGGGGGATCCAAGAGGGTCTCGGTCCCATCCAGGGGCCTTCGCCAGGATATCAGTACTCCCAGAGGTCAACCACGCTATTTCCGGACATACCCCGTTCCTTACACTTTGAAACTGAATGTCAAAGCCAAACTGGACCACTTGGAGAAGTTGGGAATCATCCGCCAGGTGCAATTTGCGGATTGGACCGTGCCAGTCGTGTCAGTTATGAAGCCTGAGTGGCTCATCTCGTTGGCATGAGCCAATTTCCAAAGGCTGATGGAAAATATCCTCCGTGGTTTGCCACAGGTGGCAGTTTATCTGGAGGACATGCGGCGTAGGTTTGAGCAGCCGGTATCCGCCTGCAGTGCGAAAAGTGTGTGTCCCACATGAAGGAAGTGGTTTATTTAGACTACAGGGCTGACATGCACGGACTACACCCAATAGACGATAAAGTTCAGGACATCCGGCAGGCGCCGATTCCAAAGGATCCCACGGACCTCCGTTCATTTTTGGGCCTGGTCAATTATTATGGGAAGTTCATCCCGAACTTGCTGATGGTCTTGACCCTGCTGCACCTGCTATTAAAAAAAGGTCATCGTACTAGAGGACCATGCTGCATGCTACCACCAGGGTGGTGCCTTCGAAGCTTTTGATGGGTCATCACTTGCGCATGAGATTGAGCCTTGCTTCACCAGACATCGGGGATAGGAACCGTGACCAGCAGGAGCGAAGCGAGCCAGGCCCATGAGGAATTTACTGCTGGCGACTCCAATTACATCTGGAATTTTACTGATGGGGCATTATGGATACTGGGAAAGATCATAAAATGCTCCGGGCCGTTCTCGTATACAGTGAGGATGCAAGGGAAGGACTCAAATCGGCATGTGGACCATCACGGAGCTGGGTGGAACAGATACCCGAGGTCCAACTTCGGATCCCGAGCCTGGTGGTGCCCATTCCTACGGAACAGGTGGAACACAGCGAGGAGACCGGCCCTTGTGACTCCGAAATGTGGGAGGTGGACCAGTCCAACCAAGAGCCAGACTTGTTTATAGACAAATAGAGTTTTTGTCTATGGAAGTCAACTCAGGTCCATGGGTGACCGCCGAACAAAATGCTGAGGAACCACCCAGATGTTCTACCAGGTCCGTTACACCCCTTCGGGCCCGGAGAAGTGGGCACCGGATAAACAGCCCTGGCCGAAGACACAAAAGGTTTCCCTCCTTCGGTCGAAATGGACGACGTATCGGACTTGGGGAGAGGCGTGTTATAACACTACAGGAGGTCTAGGAATCTGCAACATCAGAGTGCCTGTGGCCTCACCTGAATATAATCTAACCAAATGAAGGGGAGGGGCTAACCCCCCCTTTTCCCAGGACTGCTGGGATATAAATACTCTGGCCCCGGTGTGTGTTGGACGCGGAATGCCCTTCGGGGAGTAGGAGGAGTGTATAGTAACCAGAATAAAACCAAACCTTTCTACAGACATTGCTTCCTGGTGGTCGCTTGCCTGAGACTTTACAGGGATGAATTTAAGAAATTATGTTCTTGGGACTTTAAGGACAGGTTAAAGGTCGGCCGAGCTTCCTGACGAACAATGTCACAAAGTCCTGTTGCCTGCTTTGGCAAGCCATGCATGCTTGTTAAAAGAGCAACTTGCCAGAATTAATTACCCCTCTAAATAACTTTCAACCAGCGAGAAATTAGAATATTGCCATTGTTGACTGCACATAAGTGGTATTCAGCTGGGGAGGTAGAGATCTTCTGAGTTTCTACATCATTGTCCTCTTTGTGAAGTGTCAGTAAATGTCAGCCTATGCTTGAGATCGGGTGCAATGCAAGTTGCGTGGAGGATGACCAATGAAGAATTAGTGGGAAGGGTAGCAGTGGCTGGACAAAGGAGGAAGGGGTATTGCAGATGCCTGGATGCTGTTAAATATGGCACCCGGACCTTCAACCCCATGAGGTAATATTGGGGATGATAACTTCCAGCCTTCCCTTGCCACAGGAATCGACAAACTCCTTGCAGATTCATATTTAATGAGCTGAACAGCGCAAGATCCCACGCAAGTTAACTGCCCTGCCACACAGGGGAAATTCATACCCACTTCTGCACCCACCACTGAACCTAAACTCCAGAACGGATGATTCCAGCTGATGTTTCCTCTTGTGGGGAAAAACAAAATTGTAGGCCAACAATATCACATAGTCATCAAGAAATCCAATAGGGCATGGTTTCCCAAACGTTTTCATCCACAGAACCCTTTTGACCTCCTAAGAGCACTGACAGAATCCCTAAGAAATAGTCTTATTTTGTTGAAGTGTCAGATTAATTTTGTACAACAGGCACAAACATACAAAAACAAACAATTAGAAGGCTATTCTATTTCTTAGATACACATATTATAATTAAAATGTTCTCTTATTCAACAAATTTTGGAGACATGGATAGAGCAGGGACAGGAATGGTTGTTGCAGGTGCCGGGGTTTAGATATTTTAGTAAGCTCAGGGAAGGTGGTAAAAGAGGGGGAGGGGTGGCATTGTTAGTCAACAACAGTATTACGGTGGCAGAAAGGACGTTTGATGAGGACTCGTCTACTGAGGTAGTATGGGCTGAGGTTAGAAACAGGAAAGGAGAGGTAACCCTGTTAGGGGTTTTCTATAGGCCTCGAAAAGTTCCAGAGATGTAGAGAAAAGGATTACAAAGATGATTCTGGATAGGAGCGAAAGCAACAGGGTAGTTGTTATGGGGGACTTTAACTTTCCAAATAGTGACTGGAAACGCTATAGTTCGAGTACTTTAGATGGGTCCGTTTTTGTCCAATATGTGCAGGAGGGTTTCCTGACACAGTATGTAGATAGGCCAACGAGAGGCGAGGCCATATTGGATTTGGTACTGGGTAATGAACCAGGACAGGTGTTAGATTTGGAGGTAGGTGAGCACTTTAGTGATAGTGAACACAATTCGATTACGTTTACTTTAGTGATGGAAAGGGATAGGTATATACCGCAGGGCAAGAGTTATATCTGGGGGAACGGCAATTATGATGTGATGAGGCAAGACTTAGGATGCATCGGATGGAGAGGAAAACTGCAGGGGATGGGCACAATGGAAATGTGGAGCTTGTTCAAGGAACAGCTACTGCGTGTCCTTGATAGGTATGTAGCTGTCAGACAGGGAGGAAGTGGTCGAGCAAGTGGTTTACTAAAGCAGTCGAAACACTTGTCAAGAGGAAGAAGGAGGCTTATGTAATGATGAGACATGAAGGTTCAGTTAGGGCGCTCAAGAGTTACAAGTTAGCTAGGAAGGACCTAAAGAGAGAGCTAAGAAGAGCCAGGAGGGGACATGAGAAGTTTTTGGCAGGTAAGATCAAGGATAACCCTCAGGCTTTCTAGAGATATGTCAGGAATAAAAGAATGACTCGGGTAAGAGTAGGGCCAGTCAAGTAGTGGGAAGTTGTGCGTGGAGTCCGAGGAGATAGGAGAGGTGCTAAATGAATATTTTTCATCAGTATTCACACAGGAAAAAGACAATGTTGTTGAGGAGAATACTGAGATTCAGGCTACTAGACTAGAAGGGCTTGAGGTTCATAAGGAGGAGGTATTAGCAATTCTGGAAAGTGTGAAAATAGATAAGTCCCCTGGGCCGGATGGGATTTATCCTAGGATTCTCTGGGAAGCTAGGGAGGAGATTGCTGAGCCTTTGGCTATGATCTTTAAGTCATGTTTGTCCACGGGAATAGTGCCAGAAGACTGGAGGATAGCAAATGTCCCCTTGTTCAAGAAGGGGAGTAGAGACAACCCCGGTAACTATAGACCAGTGAGCCTTACTTCTGTTCTGGGCAAAATCTTGGAAAGGTTTATAAGAGATAGGATGTATAATCATCTGGAAAGGAATAATTTGATTAGAGATAGTCAACACGGTTTTGTGAAGGGTAGGTCGTGCCTCACAAACCTTATTGAGTTCTTTGAGAAGGTGACCAAACAGGTGGATGAGGGTAAAGCAGTTGATGTGGTGTATATGGATTTCAGTAAAGCATTTGATAATGTTCCCCGCGGTAGGCCAGTGCAGAAAATACGGAGGCATGGAATTCAGGATGATTTAGCAGTTTGGATCAGAAATTGGCTAGCTGGAAGAAGACAAAGGGTGGTGGTTGATGGGAAATGTTCAGACTGGAGTCCAGTTACTAGTGGTGTACCACAAGGATCTGTTTTGGTGTCACTGCTGTTTGTTATTTTTATAAATGACCTGGACGAGGGCGTAGAAAGATTGTAAGTAAATTTGCAGATGACACTAAAGTCGGTAGAGTTGTGGACAGTGCGGAAGGATGTTACAAGTTACAGAGGGACATAGATAAGCTGCAGCGCTGGGCTGAGAGGTGGCAAACGAAGTTCAATGCAGAAAAGTGTGAGGTGATTCATTTTGGAAGGAATAACAGGAAGCCAGAGTACTGGGCTAATGGTAAGATTCTTGGCAGTGTGGATGAGCAGAGAGATCTCGGTGTCCATGTAGATAGATCCCGGAAAGATGCCACCCAGGTTGAGAGGGTTGTTAAGAAGGCATACAGTGTGTTAGCTTTTATTGGCAGAGGGATTGAGTTTCGGAGCCATGAGGTCATGTTGCAGCTGTACAAAACTCTGGTGCGGCCGCATTTGGAGTATTGCATGCAATTCTGGTCGCCACATTATAGGAAGGATGTGGAAGCATTGGAAAGGGTGCAGAGGAGATTTGCCAGAATGTTGCCTGGTATGGAGGGAAGATCTTATGAGGAAAGGCTGAGGGACTTGAGGCTGTTTTCGTTAGAGAGAAGAAGGTTAAGAGGTGACTTAATTGAGGCACACAAGATGATCAAAGGATTGAATAGGGAGGACTGTGAGAGTCTTTTTCCTCGGATGGTGATGTCTAGCACGACGGGACATAGCTTTAAATTGAGGCGAGATAGATATAGGACAGATGTCAGAGGTAGGTTCTTTACTCAGAGAGTAGTAAGGGCGTGGAACGTCCTGCCTGCAACAGTAGTGGACTCGCCAACACTAAGGGCATTCAAATGGTCATTGGATAGACATATGGACGATAAGGGAATAGTGTAGATGGGCTTTAGAGTGGTTTCACAGGTCGGCGCAACATCGAGGGCCGCAGGGCCTGTACTGCGCTGTAATCTTCTTTGTTCTATGTTTTAACTATTTAAGTCTTCCCTGGCCTTAGGCTACCCTCAATCAGTGACTGCAGCCAATAGCCAACAAAGTGAAAAAGCTGTCTTTGGATAAGATGGAAGAACAGCTTTTTAGAACTTAAAATGGCTGATCTTACCACGGAACTCTTGAATGAGTCCCACAGAAACTCCCAGAGTTCCGTGGAATCCAGTTTGGGAAAGGCTGCAATAAGGCATTCAGAAGAAATGTCTTCATGCTAAGAGTGGCAATCATGTGGAAATTGGTAACACAGAGAATGGTTAAGTAAATAGTAGAGATACATTTAAGGGGAAACTAGACTCGCATTTGAAGGAGAAGGAATTAGATTATCATGATTGTTGATTTTGAATTAGAAAAAATGGAAAGTTCTACAAGTGGAGCATAAACACCAGCACTAGCTCGGCCAAATGGCCTATTTCTGTGAATATATCCCATTTATTCCTATTTAATTTTGCATTGAGACCAGGCCCTGACAATAACACTGGAGATATCTGACCCTTTCCGTCACCTCTGTCCAAATTTGCTTCAGGCACGTTTTGGGGACACCGTATATTCTGTGAGATTGCATTATAGAAATGTTGTTGTTTGATGGTTTAATCAAGTGATGCTTCAGGGCCAATTGTCTCACTTGCTTTTTTTAATGCTGTGATTATGACTAGTTACAATAATAGGATGGTGATATTGAGCTCAATAGGGCTGAAAATCAGGCTTAATTGGCTTAGTGGCAAATATTTGTGTTTACAGCTTATTTGTCCTCTGAAAATAGATCCTCAAATCATTTTAAGGTAGTAAGCAACAATCACTTGGAGTCCCTCATATGTTTGGGGGAAGATTGGCAGTAGTCGACAGGAGGCGTTAATATTTCAGCCGGTTTCAGTTAAGCTACATGATCAATAGGAGAATCAGAACACACTTTGCATGTAGTATAGTTCATATGGCACTGCTGCAATAGGACGCAATCTAACCAAACAAAATCAGAGTCTGTTCTGGACAGGATTAGAGGGGTTGTCCTGGGCGCTATCTAACGGCATTCCGTTGTTTATCGGGCCTCAGCGGAGAATGCCCCGCCGAGCCACTCTCAGTCGCATTTCCTGCACTGTGGAACTCTGCCCACCAGTGCAGGAAGAGATTGAGGCATCACGTTTAAATGGCGCCCAATCTCTGAACCCCCCGACATTACCCCTGCCCCCCCAATGCCCCAACTCCGCTGTTGAGGGGTCTTCGAGCCCCCCGCACCCCATCTCATATGGGCAGGACATCCCTGATTCCCGACATGGGCAAAATGCCACCTGGGTACCTAAACACTGCCAACCTAGCATCCAGGTAGCACTGCCAGGTGGCAGTGCCAGAGTGTCTGGCTAGCATTGCCAAGGTGCCTGGGTGGCATCTGGGGGGACCAGTGCTAAACTGCACCCGGCTGGAGTCTCCCCGGTGAGGCTGGTAGATACCAAGAACCGGTTAGATCTGCCATCAGCAAAGTTAAGTGAGCTTTACTCACTTATCTCTGCAAGTCTGGATTCCGTCCTTTGTGGGTGGGATCCAGATCGCGACATCTCATGAGATCTCAGCTGGTAAATCGCGCCCATGTTCTTAACTCCTCCCTAACAGCAATGTGAGTGTACCTACACTTTGGGGACTGCAGTAGTTCAAGAAGGCAACTAACCTCCACCTTCTGAAGGGCAACTAGGGATGGGCAATAAATACTGGCCTAACTTGTGATGCTCACATTAAAAAACACTGATTTTACAAAGGGATTCATATATTGTGGTAACAAAAATAGGACATTGTAATGTTTGAATAACATTTCTATCATGTGTTGAAAAATTGTTTTAGAACAAATAATTGACATTTAAAAAATGAACATGTAAAATATTTGGCAGCCTTGAAGACATAAAACTATTGCTGCAAATATCTTGTCCAAAGTGCAGATTAATGGAGCACTTCACAGTTGAGTGAAGAGTATGCTCTGCAGTATTTGTGCTTTGAATGTCATTTTATGAAAATAAATGCTGCAGCAAGTGCTAGGTATTGGTAGCAAAGAGGCTTACCCATGTTTGAAGGCTTTATGCATATAAATAGGTGGTTTTAAAAATTAGCAGTAAACTTCTTTGTTTGAACAGCAATTTAAACAACTTTAATAGCTCACCCAGTTTAAACCTACCCCAGTGCAGCCCTGGACCACTTAGAATTGGTTTCTGTACCAGTTGAGTTATTAGCAAACAAACCTAAATCATTCTCGTGTGTATTGCTCGGATTGTTGTTTATGTCATAAACCGGTCTATAACAGGCTATGTGCAAAAAATCTAGATTAATGGATAGAGCCAAACACACACACAGGTCAAGCTAATCAAGATGTGGCTGAACAGTGAAGTATAGTAAAATATATGGGGGAGCATTTTGTTTCGGCTCAGGAATCAGGGTCAAATGCAATTCCTGATACTACACTGTGTTAGGAGCAGGCATTCAAGTGATTTTGCCACAATTGGTCAATTAGTGGTGCGTCCAATTAAGGATGGTGGATAGGCTTTCGAAGCTGGACAATCAATGGGAAGAATTTGCAGCCTATTGTTGCAAAAAAAGGGTGAGAGAGGGTGTCTCCATCTCAGCTTTGGCCAAATAGGGGAGGCAGGGCTCAAAGGCAACTTGGAGTGCTGACCCCCAGATCTGTCACCGGAAGGTTGTCTCCATGCAGATGCCATGCTCCTGATGTCACAGTAAGCCTGCAGAGCAACTGGCTTATCCCAGTCGGCTTCTGGTATTCTACCTTTAAATTATATAAGCAAGTCACCTGCTGCTGTTTGGGAGTGGGATGGTAACAGCAAACTGGCATGTCAAACAGCAACAAGAGGTTACTCACCTGCCTGCCTTCATTCCTATCCCAATTCTGGGGCAAAAAGTCTGCCTGTGGGGACAACTTCAACTATTTCTTCGGGTTGAATGATCCATTTTATTGCTTGCTCAGTTGTGAAAAGGAAAATAGAGTGGGATGCAAATTAGGCATGTAATCCACTGTTACTTCTTTCCCACCTGGCAAAATCAGTTCAAATCATGTCTGCGGTCGTAACCAATTGCAATGCAATTCTTGATACTGGATTGCACAAATGTGATTTTCCATAAATTGGCATTGGCACTCTGCAGTTCTATTTGAATAATTAATTTCAGAAATTAGTTGTTGAGGAGTAAGAAGTGGTGGATGTGCACAATTTGTCATGCAGTGATTCCATATCTTTCTCTGCTGTCAGGGAAATAACAGGGTGGATGCTGAATGTATTGTCACAGATTGAAGAAGTATTATTTGGACAGCTCTCATACATTTCTTAGTCAAAGGCTCTCTTGAGCTGTCTGCTAAGTATGGAAGAAGCCTAGCTGTCCTCTTGTAGTGGATTCGTAAATGTGCTCTACAAAACATTTGAAAACATAAGAACGAAAAGCAAGAATATAATATGAGCCTTAGTAAATGTTCTGTTTCCTTTAGTGCTGGAATGAAATGTACATTATTCTTGATTTAAAAAATATAAACAAGGGAAGTGCTGCAGGATGGAATCGCACTGCTTCCTAGCTATCTTGTTCAAATAAATAAATATTTCTGTGGAAAAGCACCATGATGGCATAAACAAAAAGTTATTTATAGGATTGTTGGTGAATAAAAGAAACAATACTGAAAAATATACAAAATAATATTTGGCACGCCAGTATTTTCAAATGAATGCATTTATATTGTCTTACCACCTTTAAAAATAAAATTTTCTTTAAACTATACATTATCTCCAGTTCTTTACAGCACAATAATATAATACCTGGTAATATAATACAAACCACTTGAATGATTAAACGGAAGAACAGAACAGACCAGAGAGTCCATTAGTGCACAAAGTTCACAAATTAAGTCTCTGAGGTGGGCGACGAATTCTGGTTGACCGTCAGGGTGGCACACCACTCATCGTCTGAATCGATGCAGTATAGCGACAGCGGCTGGTGTCTTTGCTTCGGGGACAGCCTGTTTTTCGTTACGACACCGATTCGAAAAGACGCCTTCGGGTCCTCTGTGTCACTGCTGTGTGGGAGGTCGGAATCGGACTCGGTGAACGTGGGTCTATTACCCGAACATTCCTGCGAGGCTGGCTGAAGCGATATGAATTGAAAGGCTGAGCTGCTCGACAGCAGGCAGCATAGTGGCCAAGTCTTCCACATCGTAGGCATTGTCGAGATTTTGTGGGGCATTGCCGCTTTAAATGGGCGTAGCCACAGTTGCCACACGTCGTGACATCAGCACGTTCGCTGTGCCACCGCGCATGCGCGGTGGGGTCATGCGTGGTGCGCGCCTGCGCATTACGTTCCTCCACGTCGCCGTCCCCTCGTTTGGTGCGTACAAGCCAAATGGCCGCCCTCATCCAGGAGGTGCTCAATCACTTGGACCCGTTCCGCCTCGTGGGGACCTTGCCGCGCCGTTTCAGCCGCTTGTATATGGGAGTACCGACTGGTGGCATTTTCATGTAAGACACAGGTCTCGACGGCGGTCGCTAGGGTGAGTTGCTTTACTTTGAGGAGCTGCTGACGTAGGGGGTCCGACTGAACACCAAAAACGATCTGGTCGCGTATCATGGAGTTGGAGGTGGGCCCATTGCTGCAAGATTGCGTAAGGATGCAGAGGTGCATTAGAAAGGATTGGGAAGGTTCATCCTTACCCTGCAAACACTGCTGGAACACGTAGCATTCAAAACTTTCATTCACCTCTATGTGGCACTGAGTGTCACATTTGAGGATAACCGTCTTAAACTTCGTCTTGTCTTCGTCATCTGCAAAGGTGAGAGAGTTGAAAATGTGGATGGCATGGTCCCCGGCTGTGGAGAGGAGAAGAGCAATCTTTCTGGTGTCCGAGGCACCCTCCCTGTCCGTGGCTTTGAAGAAGAGCTGGAAGCACTGTTTGAAAATCTTCCAGTTGGCCCCGAGGTTGCCGGCGATGCGGAGCGGCGGCGGGCTGATGTTGTCCATGTTGCAGGATGACGGAATGCTGGCGGAAGGCAGTTCACTTGCAGGTAGGTCTAAGAAGTGCTAGTATGCAACTACTCCTGGTATCATGATGTGTTGGGTGTTCTGGATCACATACAGGTCACCAACACTTGAAGTAGTGCAACACTATTTTATTAAAAGGTTAACTATCTAAACATACTTGAACTGTGGGTAAATACAATACTAGCTTTAACTAAAGACCTTTGCCGTGTCCTTACCAGTTGATGCACTCAGTACATGGTGAATGTCTGTGTTGCAGGCTGTGGGCTCTGTGCTCCTAGCTAGCTGCTACTCGAATGAGCGGGAACTCTGATGCCCCCTGTCATTATAGTGCGTGTGCTCTCACTGGTGATTGGCTGCGGTGTTGTGTATGTTGATTGGTCCCACTGTGTGTTCATCAGTGTGTGTCTGCACCATGATATACAGGTGTATATTATGACAGAATGCACAGTCTCATTTAGAAATATTCTTGGGTGGATCAGATGTGCACCACAATCAGTGTCAGAGGTGATAATACATTACAGTACCTTACAGAGAGAGTGATTATATATCACAATGACTTACATGGAGTGATAATACATTGCAGGGATTTGTAGGGAGTGACAGTATATAACAGGGAGTTTACAGGGAGTTTTGCAACCTTAAAGAACCTGTGCAAAGTTGGGTTCCCAGCACATTAGTCGTTGCCTGCTGCCCTCTATTTGAGGATGAGGTGTACTCAGGGTCAATAGTTTCTGCCATGGGTCTTCATGTGACTGAACTGGTCGATTCGTGACTCCAGATCTTTTGGCACATGGGATGGGATGTTCTACATGGTGCAGGATGTCCCACGAGTTATTGGTATTTGGAGTTCAGGTTTGATGCAAAGCATGATGCAGCATGATGGACAAATATCACCACACAGAGGACAGTTGATCTTTGATGATGTGAGTAGCCACTGCCAAGTAATTTGTAAATAATTTGGGGGCAGTCACACAGCCTCGCTTGCCCCTTATTTGTATTTTGAAGGTCTCTGTTTCAAATCTCCCACTCAACAAAATAACAGTCACATCTTGAAGCAATTTCAGCAATGTGATGAAGGGTGCGATTCTCCAGCCTCATTGTGCTCTCACTCGAGCGAAACGAGGCCGGTGAATAGCGAGAGAGGCCGAAAACGAGGCACCAAACAGTTTGCGATGCAACCTGCCTGCTCCCGCAGGCGAGATCGGGATCTTGCCATAGTGTGACGAGAAACCAATTATCATCGCTTAATCCCTATTACGGGAGATACCCCAAATCCAGCGGCCTCCCCAGCAAGTACACCTTTTGAAAACCGTGAACCTGGCGGACGGGCTTCAGCGGAAAGCTGAGGAGCTGAGTAACCATCTTTGCTCACAGGCAAAGAGCCCGGAGGCGCTGGGTTTTCTGGCCCCAGTGCTCGGCAGGGGGTTGGTGACCCTTGACTAGGTGGTAGGACACCCTCCGGAGGGGTGGCCTGCCATGGGAAGGGGAGGAGTGGGAAGGGGGAGGTGCTTGGGAGCAACCACACGCAGTACCAGCATACCAACCCTGGATTGTGTGTACCCGTTACGGTGGTAACCCTAGTTGGTGCCCGTCTGCCCCACCTACCACCCATAACTCCATAACTCCCACCGACTGCCAAGGCCTATGGCCGTGGTAATAGGGTATTGGCAATCATGGTTAAGTGAGCACTTCACACAACCCAAGTGGATTCCCGTGGGTGGACGGGCCATGTAGCAGATGGGAATCATTGCCTAGCATCGCAATCACATCTTGATGCATGGACACTGTGCCATAACACTGCTGGAGGCAACACCAAACATGCAGCAGCCAACATCCAAACACCCAGGGGATGGGACACAGCTCCTGGGACATGTCCATGGCCGGAGTGTGGGTGAGTGCTGTGGGGAGGGGGCCAAGGGTTCAGAAGTGGGGCCACGTTGTGGAAGAAAGTGACAGAGGCATCATACTGGTTGTGGTCAAGGGTGTTTATCGTGTTTTACAATTCCCCAGTCTCCCGATGGTGTTGCCCTCTTGCCTACCGCCCTACCCCCCGTTCCCCCCACCCACTCACCCCCCCCGACTCAACCCCCCCTTCCCCAGTGCCCTCAGTGATTCTCAATGTGCTTTGCCTACCTAGCTCTACGTCTAGGTGTGTTCCCAGGGCGCACATCTGAGGTGGAGGCAGCCGGCTGCCTACCTCGTCCCGTAGCCTTCGATGCCCCTGGCAGACGTCCTGTGGGGGCTTTGGGGTCAGAAGACCCCGGTGCACTTGTCAATGGCTCATGCACAGGCATGCTGCCCTGTTCCGGGTGCTGAATGTGAGACGCAGCCTTTTCAGAGGGGTGGAACTCGGAGAGCTGGTGGCCAACGTCACCACTCCATGGGACGGGTCCGGGTTCGCACACAGAGCTCCCTCCTCCCGGTCGGTGCCCTTAGGGCCACTGGGTTCATCTTGCGATGGAGAGGCAGCTGGTTCAAGCCCTGGTTGCCCCCGCAACATCTGGCTCTGACAGCCCTGGCAGCTCCCCATGGTCTGCACCATTGTATCGTTCAAAGCTGCGGCGATGCTCCTCAGTGACTGGGCTGTGCTCTGCAGCACCTCGGCAATGCCCATCTGCGACTGAGACAGGCTCCAAACGCCTCGGCCATTCCCATCTGAGAGCGGGACATGTCCTGCAGAACCTCATCAAGGTCAGCCTGGTACTGGGTCACATCCCCCAGCGAGTCAGACATTCTGCCGAGACCCTCATCCATGGCCATCACCGATCGTGCGACGCCTTGAACACCTTCACCAATGGTGCTGACCATGCACCAGGCTCTCCACTGCGGTCACCACTTTAGCAGTGTTGGCTACGGTGCCGCGCATTGCCGGCAACATCTCCTGCACCCGTAGCCTCTGGGACTCTATGAATCTGCTGGAGTTTCGCTGACATATCCCTCTGAATGTCCCGACCACTCCCTTTTGTCTCCATCAGCCCCATAGGGTCAACATCAGGCTGGGACCCAGATGGATCCTGGGATCCAGCAGACCTCCGACTGCTGTCTCGCCTGGGAGTTCCTGACTCTACCTGATATATATCAGCAGCTGTGTGGTGCTCACCAGATTGTGCCCCAGAAGCCTGACCACTAACATTTCCCACCGAGGTGCGTGTATCTGCACTGCTGGAGGGTGGGGATGACAGCTGTGATGCCTCGATTGTGTCTTCCTTGGAGCTCCCCTCTGAGGTGGTCTCGTGGGATGCTGGAGAGGGGGCCACCCGGGTGGGTCGGTGCCGTCAGCTGGAGCACCTGCGAGGGAATGGACATGTGGTCAGTGGGATGAATTGGTCAGTCAGTAAGGCAATAACAACTCACGTTTGACAGGTCCTCCAGGTGGAGCGCAGCGGCGCCTCACCTCTGCGGCGTCCACCAGATTCCGCGTGGGTGACCACCCTGTCTTCGGCCACCTCAGTCACCTCCAGGGCCCGCTCCTCAAAGGATGTGAGAATTCCTAAGTCTGGCACTCCGCCGCCAGTCTGTGCCCTCTCCTGGCGATTGTGGGAGAGCTTTTCCTGAGGAGACACATGCGTGGTTCACAGTGGTGGGAGGAGGCCGAGCGGCAGGAAGCTCACAGCATTTTCCGCTCGCTACCACACTCAGAAAACGTTCCGGAGAATCGAGCCAAAGTTTCTTGTAATCCAAATCTTTGACTCACAATCCACAACGCCTCTTGATTTACTGAGTCAGAGCTTTGGTCAGGTTGAGGTATGCAATGAGGTATGCTACCTGTGTAACAGCGTGGCCAATTAAAGCCGGGGACCCCGCTCCCGGGATCTATCCGGCTCACAAAGCCTCATGAGATCCAATGCTATCTCGTGAGACGTTGTGATGTAAATCCCACCCATTGTTGCCGGGATCACTTTTTGCAAATCTGCATATTAGAGCGAGACAGTAAGTCTCACTCTGATGTACTGATTCGCAGGTACCTGAGGCTTTGGGATTTGTCCCTTCGCCTCAGAGACCTTGTGCGAGCGTCTTTCATGACTGGTCCCTACAAACGCGGACCAAAATGGCACTCGTGGGGATCTACCAGGGGATCAGAGGCGGCCCCCCACCCGCATGTCCTTTGGCAGGGTGGTGCCCTGGTGCTGGTGATGCCACCTGGGAAGCCTGGCATTGCCAGCCTGGCACCTTGGCAGTGCCAGCTTGGCACCCTGGCACTGCCAAGGTGCCGGGTGGCAGTTTGAACTCGCAGGGTCACTGCCAGATTGGCACTGCTAAAGTGCCAAGCTGGCATTTCTTGCTCGCGCAATTGGGCTGGGGTTGTCCTGCATGGGTGTTGGGGGGGGGTGGGCTGCATGGGACCTCTGATTGTGTGTTCGGGATGAGCCAGGGGCCCTCTCATTGTGCGTTTGGGCTGGGGGCCTGGGGGTGCTTTGGCATCCCGATCCCTCGCTACGCTGGGGAGTTCCAGCGGGCAGAGCTCCTCAGAGTGCAAAACGGGGCAATGTGCGGTCTCGGCGAGTTGCATTGTATAGCCATGTGTTCCTTGGCAATGCGTGCGACAGGAAACACGCAGCTAAACGCGCTCACAATGGACTTTGTTCCCAATTAGTTGAATCGCACCCTGTCTCACTGGGAGGAATTTCCCACCCACAGGAAGTAGGTGATTCAGAAGAATGTGTATCAGGAATTACAATGTGGCCAAGAGAGAAAAAGCTCAATAGTTTCCACAGCACTATTTATCTCCCCTTTTGAAGATAGTTACGATGGCACATTTCTAAAGTCAAGGTGGAAGAAGAGTTCTTTTTATTTTCAAATTTGTAGGATGAGTACATGGAGCCTTGATGTAAGCAAAGATTCATCAGCTTTGATGACTTCAGCTGGAATACCATCAGGACCGCAGGCTTTGTTGCTTTTCATCCATTTTATTGCCTATCACAACTCTCCCATCGATGGTGGCTCAGCTATGGGTTCTACCACATTGCACTAGGAGATAGCCTGCAGAGAATCAGCTGCCACTATGGAATCACGGTTGAGGAGTTGTTAAAAATTGTTTTTCTCGCATTGATGGATGGCATTGTCGTCCTTAAGGAGAGAAATACCATCCTGTAAGTAAAGGGGATTTTTGTCCATTAGTTATTGGTCTATAGAGAGTCCTGGTGGCTTCAAAAAGCTTTGTATGTCACGATGAGCAACATATTTTTGGGCCTCTCAGGGTTTATCTTCCCACAACATGTCCTTTATCTTCTTCATTTGAATTTGAAAATGAAAAATGAAAAAATGAAATGAAAATCGCTTATTGTCACAAGGCTTCAAATGAAGTTACTGTGAAAAGCCCCTAGTCGCCACATTCCAGCGCCTGTTCGGGGAAGCTGGTATGAGAATTGAACCGTGCTGCTGGCCTGCCTTGGTCTGCTTTAAAAGCCAGCGATTTAGCCCAGTGTGCTAAACCAACCCCTAGGTCAGCTTTGAGTTATTGGAATACTGCCTCCTTGACATATGACTTTGGATTGTTCTGCCAGGCAATGAAGGCTGCTTGTTTTTGTTCTCAGACGTTACATGTTTCAGCATTGCTTTCATAAATCCAGTCTTCGAGACAACGATGCTCGAACCCAGTGGTCTGAGGATAAGTATCTGGTACAGCTTATTTGATCCCAAAAGGGGCAGATGAAGGAGAGAAATGGAGAATGAGGAACACCGGAGGGAGAAATTGAAGATAGAGAATCAGAAGGGAGTATCTGGAAAGAAAAAAGAACAGCAGAGAAAGTGGGATAGAAAGGTGGAATCAATAAAAAGAGTAAGGGAGTAAAAAAAATGAGATCAACGTAAATGAAAATTGGATGGGAGTATATAGGCAGCTGATCCACTACTGCCCATTTTGAATTGTGCCTCCCCAGATTTTTAGATCACAAATCACCAGAAATGGTGTTGTGGGTCAGGGTTTTGAGAACCCCAAAGTGTATCATGGAGTTCACCTGACCCACAACTATTAATAGATTGTGGTATGGGCAGCACACGGCCCACTCTACAAGTGTGGTACTTCAGAAATAGAAAAGTTATTTTTTTAAAGCAAAACAGTGTTTATTCTATGAACTCAAGTTAACCTTTGAAAACAAACAGTGAATATCTTAGTAACCAGTAATTCAAAGATTTCTTAAAGATAACCCCCAAAGAATACAACACTAAGTAACCTGTATGCTGTACTTTTACACCCAAAAGACTGAACAAACTTTAAACAGAAGCACAACAGAGTTTACATTCAATACTGAAAACATTTATAATTCTGAATTCACCAAATGATTAAGAGATAGTCCTTCATGGCAGAGAGATCAACAATACAGCTGCTTTGGCTGACTTCAGCTGCAACACACTGAAAAACAAAAACAAAAAGACAGACACACCCAAGCTTTTCTCAAAGTGAAACTAAAAAGCAGAACCAGAGCTCAGCTCCACCCACACTCTGAGATCACTGCAGTAACATGAGCAGCCAAATATTTCTTAAAGCGACATTCTCATGACAATGGCAAGAGAATAGAAAAAAGTAAGAAAAAGCAAATGTAATACTCTGGGCGCGATTTACCGGCCTCGTCGCGCCCGATTTGGCGATATGACAAGGTCGTTGGATCTGGCGAGAGGCCTGTTGCGAAATTCGGCATGCTTGAGATGTCTCGCAAGATTTATCTGAACCTCACGAGATGTCGAGATCTGAATCCCGCTCTTACTGGGCGAAATCCAGATATATATATTTAAATGAGCCACTCTCCCGGCGCTCGGGAACTAATGGTCTCTCAAGCGAGATCTGGACCAAACCAACAGCAAATGAACTAAATCCCCTTTGCTCACAGACGTAATGGTAACTTGGGGGCTCTCCCTTGACATTGGGGACCAACTGGGTGTTCAGGGACAGGGTAGGTTGGCCCCTGGCTCTCCCTCTGGCATCTTGGCAGTGCCAGCCTGGCAACTTGGCACTGCCACCCTTGTACTGGGAAGGTGACAGGGTGGCACTGCCAGGGTGTCCACATGGGACTGCCAAGGGTCTGGGCCTGAGGGGGGCCATGCCCATGAAAGGAAAGATGAGGTGGGTATGAAGGGCGGGGTGGGGGTGAAGGGTGGGTATGAAGGGACCTCATAATAGTTTGGGGGTTAAGGATGGGAGTCCTGAAAAGGGGGGGGCTGAAAGTGGTGTGGAGAAGCATGAAATGGGGGGCCCTCAGTGACCCCATAGCAGAGTGTCCTCATGTGGGGGCTGTGGGGTACACTCAAGCTCATTTCGAGATCAGGGTACCCTTTCAAAATGGCAGCCCGATCTCTATGGAGCCAGTCTCACCGGGCAATTCAGCTCCCCAGTGTTGAAAATATTTCTAAGTGTAGGCTTGACTGGGGAGAAACTTCCCGAGGGCCAAAAAATGAATAAGTGCGGTTGATTAGCAGTGTGGATCTCACCCAAAAAGCTAGCTCCAAACTCGCCCAAAATGACACTCAGAAATGTTTTGATTAAATCATGCCCACTATGTCTACACAATAATTGTTGCAATGCATTTCCCATCTATTCATTTTACTTCAGGTTGTCATAATCGTTCACACTATCTGTCATCTTTTACCATTGCAACTTTTATGTTCATATATCCCATTCAATTTTCCTGTGTCAACATTCATCACCCTTTTAAAAATAAATTTAGAGTACCCAATTATTTTTTTTCCAATTAAGGTGCAATTTAGCATGGCCAATTCAACTATCCTACACATCTTTGGGTTGTGGGGGTGAGACCTGTGGTGTTCTTTGTGTTGCTAATTTTAGGATGGTTGACGTAGTGTTCACAAAGACCACAAATAGCTTTAAATTGAACAAAGCTATACATTTATTAACACTACTTAATTGGATTCAATACTTACTCCTATATAATACACAGTTGATAATAAACATATAATCTACAGTCATCTACTACTGAGCTCTACACTATTACATTAACTATGATTTGCTCTCACTTACACTATCTTTCCTTCAGTCTTTTCTCTCGCTTTCTCCTCAACCTCTCACCCTTCCTAGGAGTACACATCTCCAAAAATCTGTCCTGGTCCACCCAAGTCGATGCTACCACCAAGAAAGCACAAGAGCACCTATACTTCCTCAGGATACTAAGGAAATTCGGCAAGTCCACATTAACTCTTACCAACTTTTACAGGTGCTCCATAGAAAGCATCCTATCTGGCTGCATCACAGGCTGGTATGGCAACTGCTCGACCCAAGACGCAAGAAACTTCAGAGAGTCGTGAACACAGCCCAGTCCATCTCACGAACCTGCCTCCCATCCATTGACTCCATCTACACTTCCCGCTGCCTGGGGAAAGTAGGAAGAATAATCAAAGACCCCTCCCACCCGGCTTACTCACTCTTCCAACTTCTTCCATCGGACAAGAGATATAAAAGTCTGAGAACACGCACGAACAGACTCAAAAACAGCTTCTTACCCGCTGTTACCAGATTCCTAAACGACCCTCTTATGGACTGACCTGATTAACACTACACCCCTGTATGCTTCACCCGATGCCGGTGTTATGTAGTTACATTGTGTACCTTGTGCTGCCCTATTATGTATTTTCATTTATTTTATTTTATTATACGTAATGATCTGTTGAGCTGCTCGCAAAAAAATACTTCTCACTGTACCACGGTACACATGACAATAAACAAAATCCAATCCAAATCCAATCCAATCCCACATGGTTTAGCATCAATGTCTTATATATTTGTACATCTAGTTCCCTTTAGTGGTTGATTTAAACATTCCACTAACCCTTGAAGTTCTTGACATTTATGATAATGTCACAAGGCCCACGCAGACACGGAGAGAATGTGCAAGCTCCACACGGGGCCGGGATCGAACCTGGGTCCTTGGCTCCATGAGGCACAGTGCTAACCACTGCGCCACTGTGCCACCCCTCTCATAACATTTATTTTGATACACCAATTGAAACATTTAAATATGCATTCAAAAATATTCATTTGTAATTTTTTCAATGATGAAAATTCAGGGTTGAATTTTTCTGCTTACCTGGAGATTCTGATGCCTGAGACCAAGGCAATTTGCAACCCCGCTTTGTTGGGCAGGGTGACCCTGTGGTAGCTATTTGCTAGCTGTGGCTAATTAACGGACAGGGACCACAATCCATTTGAAGATGATGGACCTCCCCCAAACTGATGCGCGAACTATTATTCATGCATATGTATAGTATCACTCAGTTTGTTCACCATTTCAAGATTGTACTGGTTCTACAGCACATGGTGAAATCTAGAACAACACAATTAACCTAAGCTCCAGTAGTTTTGCCTAAAAGTGTGATTATTTCAAACCTCTGGGAACCATAAGGCATAACACTACTGGCCCAATCAGAGGGCAGGCAGATTAGCAGCTTTACAACACCACCGCTAGTGGCTGCCAGCACTGAAGCTGCAGCTCCAGGACGAATGCACCTTAATAATCAGGCACCCTTGAAGAGCTATGAGTTTGGTTGGGAAAAGTCAGGCCAAGCATGTCGTTCCCAATGACTTGGGTGGGGTCGGGTGCACCAGCAGTCTTATTGCCAAGGAGGCAATCATTGCTGCTGGGGGAGCACCTCCATGGAATTTCTAGATCTGAAAGGGGTTGTATGAAGAATTAAACCTGGCACTGAAGTTGGAATTTAGCACTTTCTCTGGTTGCACTGTGTTTCTGTCCAATGTCAAAAATTCTGACAGGAGGCGACAGATCATCTATTCTAATGTAATTGAAAGAGATGGGATTGGCGAACATGTCCCCAACTAGAAATCCTGTCAATTCTCTCTTGCTGCAGCCAGGGCATGGTATATGTACAATAATGCAAATATATCGACAAAAATGGATGTGGAAGCTTCCTGCTGGTTTCCTAATGAAAACCAATCATCAAATAATTAACTGCCATTAGCAAAGTAACAAAGACATTCCTGGTATTTTTAGAAAAATAATAACGCATTATCTGAAATAGCTTTCATGATGGAGTAGCAAGATATTATTCCAATATTCTGATTGAGGATTCCTGCTCTGGGGCTGATGCCCAGGTAGTAATGACATGGGCACCTGCGGATTTTGTGTAAATGACTCCAACTTCAGGATTTGGGGCCATTGCTGGGCTGAACTGACAGCTGGAGTTTCCGCTTCATTGAATTTCCAGCAGTTGATAGGGACTTGTTTCAGGGTCTTTGTTTTAACTATTTTTGCCTTGTTTGTTTCTATATACATGAAAACAAAGTAAAGAGGAAGATTGTTGAGATTCAAGAGCTTATTATAATTTGAATCCCACTTCAACTTGATGTGTCAAAGGCTACAAATATACAAACAACAATTATTAATTTTAATATACATAGCTGTAGTATTTTTATGTTGCTTGCAATTATAATCACTGTAGAAACCTTTATTTGGAGACGTTATGTTGTTATGGGCCAGGGTTTAGAGAACCCCAAAGTGTATCATGGAGTTCACCTGACCCACAACTTTTAATAGATTGTGGTATGGGGAGCACACGGCCCACTCTACAGGTGTGGTACAGCAGAAATAGATAAGTATTTTTTAAAGCAAAACAATGTTTATTCTATGAACTCAAGTTAACCTTTTTAAAACATACAGTGAACATTTTAGCAACCATTAATTCAAATGCAACCCCCAAAGAATACAACACTAAGTAATCCTTAAGCTGTCCTTTTAACATCCATAAGACTTAAAAAAAGAACTTTTAACAGAAGCACATCAGGTTAATGTCACTACTGATAGCAGTTATTAGTTTTAAATCACCAAAGGATCAATTTACAGTTTTTTGATTACAGAGAGAGAGAGACTAATACCTCTTCTGGCTGTGACTTCAGCTATCCAGCTCTGAAAACGAAACTAAAACGCACCCTACACCAAACAGCGTAAAACGAATGTAAAAAGCTGACAGACAGCCCAGCTCCACCCACTCTCTGACATCACTGCAGTAATAAACACCCATTTCTTAAAGATACTCTCACTACAGATATTTATATACACACCCATTTATGAACACCTGTTTCTTAAAGGTACTCTCACATGACACCTGCCCCCAAGAAAAAATAAATAAACCATCAACTTCAAGAATGTTTCATTTTTCACTATCCTTTAAGAAATGCACACAGTAAATATACTTTTTTGTCTCAAAAAAACAACACAAGCAAACAGGTGTAATAATATAGTCCATTTTTATTCATTCTTCTTCCTCCAACTGAAATCCTTCTCGATTGACAGTCTCTTTGAACAAGAAAGTCCTTGCACGATCTGTTCATTTCTCTATGCCTCAGCATTTCTCTTTAAAGTCAGATACTTTAGTTCAATCTGACCACAGAGTCCCTTGTAATTTTCCAACACATGAGCATTGGTTATCACAGCTTTCAGGCTGTCAAATGCCTGTTGAAAGTCCGCTGTCCACTGAAACTTTCGACGTTTCTTAGCAAGTCCATCAGTGGAGCAACCACGCGACAAACATTTTTCACCAATTTTCGATCAAATCCACTCATGCCAAGAAAGCGTATTATTCCCCTTCGTCTCGAGGGTATCGGAAACTCCTCAAGGAAAGTGACTTGGGTTTTTCCAAATTCACTTTTGGCTAGGTTTATCACCAAACCCGCCTCCTGAAGTCGTTCGAATAACTCCATCAGATGTTTTAAATGTTCTTTCCATGTCTGGCAGAAAATTACCAGATCGTCGATGTATACTGCACAATTGGGTAATCCTGAAACAACTTTGTTAGTTAACCGTTGAAATGAGGCTGGGGCGTTTTTCATGTCAAATGGCATAACTTTGAATTGGTATATGCCATCTGGAGTCACAAAAGCTGAAATCTCCTTCGCCCTTTCACATAAAGGTACCTGCCAGTAACCTTTGAGTATATCCAGTTTGGAAATAAAAACTGATTGTCCCAATTTCACAATGCAATCCTCCAAACGTGGGATAGGATAAGAGTCCATTCTTGTAATTGAATTAACCTTTCTATAGTCCACACACAACCGTTGGGTACTGTCTGGTTTAGGTACCATCACTATGAGTGAGCTCCATTGGCTACAACCCACTTCAATTATGCCATTTATAAGCATACTCTCAATCTCTTTGTTAACCTGTGCCAATTTTAAAGGGTTAAGTTTGTATGGATGTTGTTTGATTGGAACAGCATTTCCCACATCTACATCATGTATAGCCATTTTAGTACTTCCCAATTTATCTCTACAAACTTGCCCACGTGATATCAATAACTCTTTCAGGATAGTCCGTTTTTCCTCTGGAAGGTAACTCACCAATTTATCCCAATTTTTAAGAACATCCTCATTTTCCAATTTAATTTAAGGTATGTCAAATTCACAGTCATCTGGATTTGGATCGTCACTTTGCGTTAGAATCATTAAAACCTCCTCCTTTTTCTCTCCTTCCCTTTCAAAGTACCTTTTAAGCATATTCACATGACACACTCGGTGAGTCTTCCTTCTATCTGATGTTTTTACCACATAATTCACCTCACTTAATTTCCTTTCAATCTGATAAGGTCCACAAAACCTAGCTTTTAAAGGTTCACCTACCACTGGTACAACAGTAAAACTTTATCTCCAATGGCAAAACTACGAACTTTGGATTTCTTGTCCGCTACCCGTTTCATCACATTTTGTGCAACTTTTAAATGTTGTCCACCAATTCACCTGCTCTATTTAATCGTTCCCTAAAATTTGACACGTAATCCAATAATGTAATTTCCAATTTCTCACTCACCAATTTTTCCTCAATCAATTTAAGTGGTCCTCTTACCTCATGACCAAAAATTACTTCAAAAGGACTAAATTAGGTGCATCCCGAATTGCAAACAGGACAAATGGAATTCCTTTATCCCAATCCTCTGGATAATATTGACAATAAGCCCTCAACGTTGTCTTTTCTGTCTGATGCCACCTTTCTAACGCTCCCTGCGATTCTTGATGGTACTCAGTTGATTTAAATTGTTTTATTCCTAAGCTATCCATAACTTATTTGAATAACCTTGAGGTAAAATTTGATCCTTGATGCAATTGTATTTCTGTGGGAGTCCATATCTAGTAAAGAATTTTACCTCCACAATCTTTTTAGCTGTAATATTACGTACTGGAATGGCCGCTGGAAACCTAGTAGACACATCCATTACAGTCAAAAGATATTGATTCCCACTTTTTGTTTTAGGAAGAGGTCCTACGCAATCAATTAAGTCCCTGGTAAAAGGTTCCTCAAATGCTGGAATGGGTATTAAGGGCGCGGGTTTTATCACTGCTTGAGGTTTCCCTTTCACTTGACATGTGTGACATGATTGACAAAATGTAACTACATCTTTATGTAGTCCAGGCCAATAAAAATGTTTTTGCATTTTGGCTTGAGTTTTCATTATTCCCAAATGACCTCCCACTGGTACCTCATGTGCAACTCGCAACACCTCCTTTCTATACCCT
The DNA here is from genome assembly GCF_047496885.1 of Scyliorhinus torazame. Classification (NCBI taxonomy): domain Eukaryota; kingdom Metazoa; phylum Chordata; class Chondrichthyes; order Carcharhiniformes; family Scyliorhinidae; genus Scyliorhinus; species Scyliorhinus torazame. The sequence goes on along the minus strand of NC_092709.1, from coordinate 164,644,753 downwards.
ACCGGCAATACTGCTTGATGAACTCCTGCCCACTTTTCAATCCGCCTGCATATATAAAGGTCTCCATTTTCTCATCATAACATCACTTTTATGGTAATAACACTCTGGTATACACTCAGATTCCTCTTCCGTGTATGCATTCTGATACATCCGTTTTATTTCTACATCTTTCTGTGGTAACTCCACCAATTTTCCTGAACTAAAAATATCCGCCTCATCCTCCATCTGTTCTTGATATTTTTCAACCATCTGATCAAAAATCGTTTCTGATAATTGCACCTCAGCTTCATCTTCACTCTTTGATTTCTCCTCATGTCTTAACCTGTGACTTTGCGACCTTGATACTACACAATCCGGAAGAATCCCAGCATATTCGCCCTTCAACACTTCAGTTGTCTGATTTTCCACTGGCTTATCGACCACAGTAGGCATCACTCCCACCTGCGACCCAACTATATCATTACCCAAGATGAACTGTCTTCCAGGACAAGATAGTTTCTCTATTACTCCTACTACCAGTTCACCACTCTTCACTGGACTTTCCAACCTTACCTTATGGAATGGAACACTACTCTTCTCATCCTGAATTCCACATATGACCACCTTTTCTGGCAACATTCTTCCCAAACTATATAACTCCTCATCTCTTACCATCAAAGATTGACGAGCTCCCGTATCTCTTAAAATTGTGACTTCTTTACCTGCTCCTCCTGATACACATGAGTAAACTTTACCCACACGAGTAAATTTTTTAAAGAGATCTGGCACCTTCTTATCAATCATCTCTTGATCAGGCTGTACAATCTTTTGCACCTCCTTCGCTTCACTTGGTCTTTCCTTTACCACTTTACCCAGCCCCATTGTCTTATCCTATTTTACCACATCAGCCTTCCCAGTGCTTTTCTTCAACCACCAACACTGTGACTTTACATGGTCTAGTTTATTGCAGTGAAAATATTTGAAACTTTTCATTTCTTTTCCACCCTCCTGGATTTCCTTTTTAATCTGAGGTACACTCTCCTTATCATCTCCCATCAGATCACTTTTACCTTTACCACTTGAGTATTTCTCATGTCCCCAGTTTCTAGCCCTCACAGGCTGAAACTGATGTCGGAAACCAAGCTTTGATTTATGAACTAATTCATAATCATCTGCCATTTCTGCTGCTAATCTTGCAGTTTTAACCTTCTGCTCTTCCACATGAGTTCTCACTATATCAGGAATTGGATTTTTAAACTCCTCCAAAAGTATAATTTCTCTGAGAGCTTCATTCATTTGATCAATTTTCAAAGCCCTTATCCACCTATCAAAATTATTCTGTTTGAGCATTTCAAACTCCATGTATGTTTGACCAGGTTCTTTCCTTAAATTTCTAAACCTTTGTCTGTAGGCTTCAGGCACTAGTTCATATGCACCTAAGATGGATTTTTTCATTTCCTCATCCAACTCAGATACCTCCTCCGATAGTGATGCAAACACTTCACTAGCCCTACCTATCAGCTTTGTTTGAATTAGCAGTACCCACATGTCCTGTGGCCATTTCATTTGCTTAGCTACCTCCATAAATGAAATGAAAAGGCTTCTACCTCCTTCTCATCAAACCTTGGCAATGCCTGGACATATTTAAATAGATCCCCACCAGGCCTTCGACTATGATGCTCTTACTCACTATCCTCATCACTATCATCGACTGTACATTTACCTTTTTACACCTGCCAATTTTAACCGACTGTCATGTTTCATGGCCATTTTCTGAAGTTCAAACTCTCTCTCTTTATCTTTTTCCTTGATCAGTATCTCCCTTTCTCTTTCTTGTTCCTCTCTCTCTCTTTTTCCTCTCTATCTCTTTTGTATTCAAGCTGCTTTAATTCTTTCTCATGTTCCATTTGTTTCATTTGTAACTGAATTTTTGCCATTTCCAATGAGTCAAACTGTATCACAGGCAACTTTAAATGCTTAGTCAGGGCCACAATTACCTAATCTTTTTGCATTTTGTCAGGTAATGTTAACTGCAATGTTTTTGCCAAATCTAACAGTCTGCTTTTAGTCTCAGTCCGTAAGGTACTGTGTGTGACCGTCTCCACCCTCAGAGCCTCTGAAAGAGCCATTGTCCAAAACACACTCCCCACTTAAACTAGAATACCACACCTGAAAAGCAACCACAATATGCTCACCCCTCACTGTCTTTAAGTTCACTAAGCTAATCCAATAGATAGACTTTTATGCCGCTCGAGCCCCCAATTGTTATGGGCCAGGGTTTAGAGAACTCCATCGTGTATCATGGAGTTCACCTGACCCACAACTTTTAATAGATTGTGGTATGGGGAGCACACGGCCCACTCTACAGGTGTGGTACAGCAGAAATGGAAATGTATTTTTTAAAGCAAAACAATGTTGATTCAATGAACTCAAGTTAACCTTTTTAAAACATACAGTGAACATCTTAGCAACTATTAATTCAAATACAACCCCCAAAGAATACAACACTAAGTAATCCTTAAGCTGTCCTTTTAACATCCATAAGACTTAAAAAATAACTTTTAACAGAAGCACATCAGGTTAAAGTCACTACTGAGAGCAATTATTAGTTTTAAATCACCGAAGGATCGATTTACAGTTTTTAGATTACAGAGGGAGAGACTAATACCCCTTCTGGCTGTGACTGCAGCTATCCAGCTCTGAAAACGAAACTAAAACACACCCTACAGCAAACAGCCTAAAACGAAAGTAAAAAGCTGACAGACAGCCCAGCTCCACCCACTTTCTGACATCACTGCAAACACCCATTCCTTAAAGGTACTCTCACTACAGATATTTATGTACACACCCATTTATAAACACCCATTTCTTAAAGGTCCTCTCACATGACAATGTGAAGACTTTATTTATATTTCACATTTTTACTAATTTTGGGGAGGGTGGACAAATCTAACAAAAATGCATCACGCAAATTTGTACGTATGCTGCCCATGATTTTCTTATCATTCAATGAAATAGCCTGACAATCTTTGATGTTTTGCTCACAAATGCTGATGTATACTCTTTTGTCATTGTGGTTCCAATGTCTCCTCCCCTATCAAATATCGCGATAATAAAACTGCATTAGGTTTATATTGAAATTGAGATAATTATCTTTGAAGTAACACTTCAGGTAATGTCACACAATTCAACTAACACACAAAGACATGTTAGCATGCATTGCAGCTAACCATTAGATACTGTTAAGAGAATCTAATTAGCCCAGATTTACTGTAAGATTATAACCTCTGGAATTCTGTTCTTGAATATTTTGGTGAATAATTTGTCATTGCCTTGGCTATCATCACACTCTTTGACAAGACCTTCATGTTGCATTTACAAACAAATTACTGTTGCAAGACTTCCCACGAAAGCTGTGTCATAATTATTTACTTTCCTTCCTCTTAAATTGATCTGCTTGTCGTCTTTGGTGTTTCAGACTCTGACATATTTCTTCGTGGCTGTGTAGTTTCTCTAGTCTCTGTCCCATTCTGCTACATCTTGATATTAATTACCTGCATTTAGCATGCAATGCCATTCACACTACATTCTTCAATTTTCTACATTTCACATCTGTTCACAACCTGCTTAAATTGAACAATGAACGTTTTCTTTTTTAATACATCTGAAACACAGGACCAATAATACAGTGACCGTTGCAGTGCTTCTGTACCAGCTCCCTTGATTATGATTAGTTGATGCTTACAGTTTGCCATACATCCCATTGGCTCAACATTCCACAATGGAGCTGCCCAATAAGCGCTGCATTGGAGTCAAATGAACAAACTGCACACAAAACTCATTTAGACACTTGTATTAATTTAAATTTGGAACCTTCCCGCATTGTGACTTTTGGGCCTAGGTATTTTGGGGAAGAGCTGCAGTGATTTGCTCCCAAAACAAGCATTTTCCTTGTATTTTTCTTTATCCTTTAACAACCAGGGATTTGGCATTCCCAGCAATAGTAAGAGAACAAAATGATGGCAATGTCTAGGCAACCAACAACAAGAAGGCTAATAGACAACTGATTGTTAGCAACTGCCATTCTAACCTTTCATTCTCCCGGTACCCATCCATTTCTTTCCAAATATCATACTAATAATTTTGGACCATTGTCAAGATGTCATCATCATTCTATAGTTTCTTTACATGCTTCAAGTCTAACCAAAGGACATTCAATCTCATCTTTAATGTATCTATCCTTATTCCCTTTTGATTGAGTGATACTCTTGGTTCCAATAAGTCCTCTGGTCTTGAGCTGAATTTATACTCAACTTGAAGCATGCCATGGACAGATAGGTCAGAGTTAGAGCAAGGCAGAGAATTAAGATTACAAGCCAGATTCAGCTCAAGGCCATGCTCATAGACTGAACGAAGGTGTTCCACAAAGCAGTCAGCTAGTCAATGTCCTCTACATCACGAACAGCAAAAAGGCACGGTAGCACAGTGTTTATCACTGTTGCTTCACAGCGCAGGGCCGCAGGTTCGATTCCTGGCTTGTGTCACTATCTGTGTGGTGTCTGCACGTTCTCCCTGTTTCTGTGTGGGTTCCGCCCGGATGCTTTCCCCTCACAAGTCCCAAAAGACATGCTTGTTAGGTGAATTGGACATTCCATGTACCCGAACAGGCGCCGAAGTGTGGCGCCTGTTCACAGTAACTTAATTGCAGTGTTAATGTAAACCAACTTGTGACAATAAAGATTATTATTATTCAATAGTAAGTAAAATACTGTTTCACCAGGAAGGGGTCTTTGGGGCCTTAAATGGTGAGAAGGTGAAAGAACAGGTGTGGCATCTCCTTTAGTTGCACGGAGTGGTGCCTTGGGGAGGGGGGGAGGTGCGGGGGGAGCGTTATGAATGACTGAAGGGTGGACCAGGTTGTTACAGAGGGAACAGTCCCTTTTGGAATGCTAAAAGAAGAGGGCAGAGGAAGATGTGTTTGGTGGGAGCATGCTGGCTAAAATGGCAGAGGATGATCTCTTGAATTAAGGAGGCTAGTGGGGCAGGAGGTGAGGATAAAGGAAATCCTATCATGGTTATGGTGAGAGAGGATTGGGAGCAGAGGGGTGGGGGGCGGAAGGCATATGAGCAGAATTGCATGAGATATACCGGACACAGTTGGTGGAATTCAACCAAAAGATTTCAAAGTGTCATTTTGGGCATGGGATGTTTCTCGCCTGGTTTTTGGGTGAGATTAACACTGGTCATCAACTACACTCAGTTATTTTTTGAGCCTTGGGGAGTTTCCCCCCCAATCCAGCCCGCACTTAGAAATCTTTTGGCGAGACCGGCTCCTCAGAGATTGGGTGCCATTTTGAAAGGGTGCCCCAATCTCTAAGTGAGCTTGAGGGTCCTCTCCCCCCCCCCCCCCAGACAATGTCACCCCCCCCCCCCCCCGCACACATGGGCATTACCTCCCCCCCCCCCCCCTCCCCCAAGTGAGGACACCCCGCTATGGGGTCGCTAAGGGCCCCCTTTTCAGGCCTGCTCCCTTCCTTTTAGCTCCCCCCCCCTTTTGGAACCGCCCCTCCAGCCTTTATGAGGCCTGTTCATACCGGCTCTTCACCCCCCCTCTTCCTCACATTCATGGGCATAACCGCACTCGGGGCCCAATCCTTGGCAGTGCCATCCAGGTACCCTAGCTTTGCTACCCTAGCACACTGGCAGTGCCAACTGGGCACCCTGGTAGTGCCAGGGTGGCAGTGCCAAGGTGCCCAGGGGGGTGGCTAGGGTGTCATCCTGCTCTGTTTGTGACCATCCAATGGCCTGAGAGACTCCCCTGGTGTTGTTATGCCTGGTTCACGTTTGTGTGGACCAGTGCTAATGGCGCCTGGTTAAGGCCTCGCTGAGAATGCTGTTAATTCCTGGGCATCATACGACTCATTTACATATGCATCTCTGGATCTCGCCATCTCGCAAGGTTCTGTTGCAAATCTCACGCGAGTACTCTTGCAAGCTCCAATGGCCTCGTCATGACACCAGGTCGGGCGCAATGAGGCCGGTAAATCATGCCTGGTGGAGAACCCTGTCAACAGATGTCAGAGGTAGGTTCTTTACTCAGAGAGTAGTAAGGGCGTGGAATGCCCTGCCTGCAACAGTAGTGGACTCGCCAACACTAAGGGTATTCAAATGGTCATTGGATAGACATATGGACGATAAGGGAATAGTGTAGATGGGCTTTAGAGTGGTTTCACAGGTCGGCGCAACATCGAGGGCCGCAGGGCCTGTACTGCGCTGTAATGTTCTATGTTCTATGTTCTAACTATTTAAGTCTTCCCTGGCCTTAGGCTACCCTCAATCAGTGACTGCCGCCAATAGCCAACAAAGTGAAAAAGCTGTCTTTGGATCAGATGGAAGAACAGCTTTTTAGAACTTAAAATGGCTGATCTTACCACGGAACTCTTGAATGAGTCCCACAGAAACTCCCAGAGTTCCGTGGAATCCAGTTTGGGAAAGGCTGCAATAAGGCATTCAGAAGAAATGTCTTCATGCTAAGAGTGGCAATCATGTGGAAATTGGTAACACAGAGAATGGTTAAGTAAATAGTAGAGATACATTTAAGGGGAAACTAGACTCGCATTTGAAGGAGAAGGAATTAGATTATCATGATTGTTGATTTTGGATTAGAAAAAATGGAAAGTTCTACAAGTGGAGCATAAACACCAGCACTAGCTCGGCCAAATGGCCTATTTCTGTGAATATATCCCATTTATTCCTATTTAATTTTGCATTGAGACCAGGCCCTGACAATAACACTGGAGATATCTGACCCTTTCCGTCACCTCTGTCCAAATTTGCTTCAGGCACGTTTTGGGGACACCGTATATTCTGTGAGATTGCATTATAGAAATGTTGTTGTTTGATGGTTTAATCAAGTGATGCTTCAGGGCCAATTGTCTCACTTGCTTTTTTTAATGCTGTGATTATGACTAGTTACAATAATAGGATGGTGATATTGAGCTCAATAGGGCTGAAAATCAGGCTTAATTGGCTTAGTGGCATAATATTGTGTTTACAGCTTATTTGTCCTCTGAAAATAGATCCTCAGATCAGGTCGGCGCAACATTGAGGGCCGAAGGGCCTGTACTGCGCTGTAATGTTCTATGTTCTATGCTGGATGGGAATCCTTGTTTGAGGAAAAAGGAAGACACATCAGAAGTGCTGGTGCAGAAGGTTGCATCATTGGAATAGATGTGACAAATGGAGAAACAGGGTGAATAGAATGGAGTTCTTACAGGACGTAGGGTGGATGAAGTGTAGTCAAGGCAGCTGTGGGAGTTCAGTGGTTTGCACTGAATATTAATTTAAATCCTGGGCGGGATTCTCTCAACCCGGGGCCGGGCTGGAGAGTCGCCGCGACTGGCGTGAATCGCGCCACGCCGCCGGGACGCGATTCTCCGCAAAGCGGAGAATCGGTGCCATTGGCGCCGGCGCAGCGCCGGCCGGGGGCCGCTCTATGGGGTCCCTCCCCAGCGATTCTCCACCCGGGATGGGCGGAGCGGCCGTACCGAAAAATCCGAGTCCCGCCGGCGCCGTTCTAACCTGCTCTTAGCTGGCGGGACCTCAGCGTGTAAGGGTCCAGGGGTGGCCTGTGGGAGGGGAGGGTGTGTCCTACCCTGGGGGGGGGAGGCCTCCGCTGTGGCCTGGCACACGATCGGGGCCCACCAATCGGTGGGCCGGTCTCTCGGGTTGGGGGGCCTCCCTTCTTCAGCGCCGGACCCTGTAGCCCTACGCCATGTTGCGTCGGGCCGGCGCGGAGAATGGAGCCACGCCGCACGCTCGCGTTGGCGCCGGTGCCACTGCGCATTCGCGGACCCCACAGTGCCCAGTTGATGCTGGGATCAGCAGCTGGAGTGGCGAGGGTCGCTCCAGTGCCGTGCTGGCCCCCTGTAGGGGCCAGAATTGCTGATCCTGAGGCCATGTTGATGCCGTTGGGAAACGCAACGGCGTTTACGACGGCGTCAACACTAGCCTCAGGCTCAGAGAATCCCGCCCCCTAGCTCCAGAAATAGAGACAGAGAATTCAAGGGAAGGGAAGAGTCCAAAATGGATCAGGTGAAAGTGAGAGAAGAATGGAAATTGGAAACAAAGGGTGCAATCTAACGGAATTCGTCCTCAATGTGGTAGCAAGCGGGAAATGTCGAGAGTTTACCGACAGCCAAACTGGCAAGGCCGTCACCGGTATCTAACGTTAATTACGCCACTTAATGGAGCCCCGCGGTCTTCATGCCGCAAACAACTGTCCAGCTGGCTGATTCACCGGGACTGCACTCGGCAGCTCCCCACTAATGAGGGGGAGCAGCCATTAAACCATCCCGCAGAGCAAACTCTAGTCAGTGCACAGCCATGCCACTGTGCAGACCAGCTCCACGCTTTGGAGATTCCAACCGAGCCAGACTATTGGACACGGTGGAGTCAAGACGTGACACCCTGTTCCCCCTCATGCCTCTGGATCAGGCGATCCCACAGTTGACACAGTCGGTAATGTGCGGCCGAGAGATTCAGAGGAGGGTGTCAATGACACGCTGGGGTTCAAAGCGGATTAGAGGAGTTCTAAAGGCTATGGGTGCAGGAGGTCGTGCCGGCAATGTGTGCCACCGAGGCCAACACTGCTAGAGTAGGGATTGCAGTGGAGAGCCTGGAGCATGACGCCAGCAGCATAAGTGATGGTGTCCAAGGCGTGGCTCAGATACAGGTGGACATTTCAGAGGTCCTGCGGAGCATCTCCCAGTCCCAGTTGGGCATCGCTGAGGCGCTCCTGAGCATTTCCCAGTCACAGAGGACTGTACCCCACACACAGGTGGACATTGGCGAGGCACTGCAGAGCATGACTCCCACACAGAGGAGCATCGCTGAGGGCTTCAACACCATGGTGCAGACATTGGTGAGTCGCCAGGACTGGCAGAACCAGATGCTGCAGGGGCAGCCGGAGCCCAATCCAACTGCCCCTCCATCCCAGGCTGATCCCCAGGGCCCTACGGGCACCGATCAGGAGGAGGGAGTACTGGAGGCTGACCAGGATCCCCCTACAGGGAATCAATGATGGTCACCAGCCCTCCCAAGTCCACTCCCACCCCCCCACCCCCCACCCACACACGATCTCAGGATCAGTGTGCAAAACAAGGTGGCAAGGCAAGGCATGTGCTGTCGGCAAGGAGCCTCCGGCCCCAAGCCTCCAGAGGACACCCGCCAGCTGCATGAAAGGCCACAGGACGTGATAGGCAGCATGTTGCCACCACCTCTGATGTGCATCCTGATGAAACACCTAGACGTAGTGCTCGGAGGACTAGGAAGATTGAGGATCACTGAGAGGGAATGGCGGCGGGAGGGAGGACGGAACCATCAGCAGCTAGGGACAGAAGGGGTCACTATTATACTTGTACACCATTAAACAGACGTTGTACCCGAGACATGTGAAGCCTCTGTCACATTGTTATGCACTGCGGGCTGGTCTGCACCCCCAGCCCCAGGGCACCCTGCTACAAGACGAAGCCACATCCTATGTGAAGCGGGCGAGGAGGAAGGCTTTCCTGGTTCCTCCGGGCATGCTGGATCCTCGCCACCGTTGCCTGCCCTCTATCCTCCAGCTCGTTCCGTGAGTCTTCCCCGGGCTCATCCCCCAGCCCTTCCTGGACTGGATCCTCCTCGCCCTCCTCCTCCCTGCCGGTGGCCGCATGTTCCTCCTCCTCCACTTCTAGCATATCGTCCCGCTGCTGTGCCAAGCTGTGGAGTGCACAGCAGGACACCACAAAGTGGGCAACCTTCCGGGGGATGTACTGCAGTGCGCCACCAGAACAATGGAGGCATCAGAACCGCATTTTGAGCAGTCTGATGCACCCCTCAATGACAGCCCGGGTGGCCACATGGGCATCATTTTATCAGGTCTCCACATCAGTCATCGGTCTCCATCCTAGCGTCATCAGCCAGGTCCTAAGAGGGTATCCCGTATTCCCCAAGAGCCACCAGGTCACCGTGGGGTGTCCCTCGAAGACGCCAGAGATCTCTGTCTGCCCCAGGATGTAGCTGTCACGTACAATCCCTGGGAAGAGTGCACACACATGCATGATTTTCATGTGGTGGTTGAACAAAAGTTGCATGTTCAGGGAGTGGAACCCATGCCTGTTGATGAAGGGCACTCCTGGACTGCCTGGTGTGCGAAAGGCAATGCATGCCATCTACGATGGTGAAGAATCTTGTTGCCCAGGAGCTGCTTGTGCTTGGTTCAGGTCAAAGAAGTTTCAGTATATCCAGTAGTCGCCTGCCCCAGCAAAATGGGCATCCATGACTACACAGATGCACTTGTGGGTTTGTAGGTTGGAAAATGCCACACAAGTCCCCGCTTGAGCCCTGGAATGATCCCGAGGCGTAGAAGTTCAGGGCTGCGGTGACCTTCGCGGCTACCGGGCACAGGTGCTGCACCTTGCTTGTTGAGATGGAGCCTCCTGTGGCACATGCTGTCCGACATTTGTTTGAATGACCAGCAATGCCCATACACCTTGGGTCTTCTCAGGCCTCCGCCTCTGGGTCCCTCCCCAGCCTAATGGGTAGCCGGGTCCTCAGGATGTGGGGTGGAACCCTGCACATGGGCTGCCGCCTCGAGCTTCTGTCGACGCTGCTGCCGCTGCCTTCTCTGGCATCTGGTCACCTGGCCTGCCGCCAGCACTGCGAGGGGAGTTTCTGCTGGATCCACAATATCATCCATAATGTGATATCTGTAAGGAATTGGAGAGGGTGAGAGACTGACAATCGGCTATTGATTCCACCCCACGACCCTCGGATGCCCCAGGCATCCCCCATCCTCACATCCCCTACCAACCCACCCTGCACACGCAACAGGGTACCCTGGGTACCGGCCTGCAGGCCGGACCCCAGACACGCGCTAGGAACATTACTTGGACCGAGCGCTGGTTCCCTGCCCGGTCCACATACAACGACCCTCTTGTCACGGGGATGTCCCCAGACATGTGACCAAGCTCGTGGTGTTGGAATGTTGCCTGCTGCCTCTATAGTGTTGATGCCTCTGGAGTTCAGACAAAGTATCCAGGCCTCTCAGTCTGATTGGGATGCTAGGCAGTAACAAGCACCTGCGACAGAGCATGTATACCCACGGGGATCCACTTGGGAGCTGTGAGGTGCTCGCATTGCTAGAATTGCCAATTCCCATTAGCGATAGCCTTCAGATGTGCAGCCAGAGGCTGCCATAGACAATGGGAGCTAAAGTGACCATCACCACATTACCATAGACAATGCACTGTCCTGGATGTGTGTGGTGGGACGGACAGGCAGCAGCTGGAGCTGCCCCCGTTATGGATATACACTATCCAGGTGGCGGCATGCTGAGCCCATGGGTCCCGGACCACCCGGCACCCCCTGGCATCCCCCCTCCACCAGCCCAGAGGTGACCCCCCCCATCAATGGCGACTGACCTCCCTAACTAAGCCCGTCCACCCCCCCATTGCCTGGAAGCTCCCTCACCTCCCCACATGCACTGGAGCAGCCCCCGGGCTGACTGCCCAATTTACAAGATGGCCACTCACCCCTTCAGATCCCTGAGCAGCAGCTACTTCAGTAGTTTCACTTTTTTAAATAGATGTAACAAATGGTGCCCACGTGACCACTCATTTGGAAGGCGGTTAGATCACAGGAGGCCGTTTGATAGGATAGCTTGTTAATGGGATGGAGATTGGTATTAATTGGTGATTAGTGGTATCTCGCTATGTCGTAGCATGATCCTGATCTTGCCATGGGATCGGGTCGGAAACCAATCGACGCCTGGCATGGTTCCCGATTTCTGCTTCTTGCGCTATCTAACCGGCCTGCTCATTTTCTCACCTGGCGCAACGTGATCGTTAGATTGTGCCTAAAGTCAATGACATTTTCCAGTTCAGGGGGGAGTAGGAAGTGGCACTGATGCAGTCCACAAGGTCCTGGAAAAACAGGTAAGGGAGGGGACACTCAAGTTCAATTGCAATGATGAATGTTCCACATATCCAACAAGAAGGTAGACCTAGCTGGGACCCATGCAGATACCCGTAGCAACACCTTTTATGTTGAGGAAGTGAGTAGTTTTAAAGAACAAAGAACAAAAAGAACAAAGAAAATTACAGCACAGGAACAGGCCCTTCGGCCCTCCCAGCCTGCGCCGATCCAGATCCTTTATCTAAACCTGTCACCTATTTTCCAAGGATCTACTTCCCTCTGTTCCCCGCCCGTTCATATATCTGTCTAGATGCATCTTAAATGATGCTATTGTGCCCGCCTCTACCACCTCCGCTGGCAAAGCGTTCCAGGCACCCACCACCCTCTGCGTAAAAAACTTTCCACGCACATCTCCCTTAAACTTTCCCCCTCTCACCTTGAAATCGTGACCCCTTGTAATTGACACCCCCACTCTTGGAAAATGCTTGTTGCTATCCACCCTGTAGATATCTCTCATAATTTTGTAGACCTCAATCAGGTCCCTTCTCAACCTCCGTCTTTCCAACGAAAACAATCCTAATCTACTCAAACTTTCTTCATATCTAGCACCCTCCATACCAGGCAACATCCTGGTGAACCTCCTCTCCACATCCTTCTGGTAATGTGGCGACCAGAACTGCATGCAGTATTCCAAATGTGGCCTAACCAAAGTCCTATACAACTGTAACATGAACTGCCTACTCTTGTACTCAATACTCCGTCCGATGAAGGCAAGCATGCTGTATGCCTTCGTGACCACTCTATCGACCTGCGTTGCCACCTTCAGGGTACAGTGGACCTGAACTCCCAGATCTCTCTGTACATCAATTTTCCCCAGGACTCTTCCATTGACCGTATAGTCCGCTCTTGAATTAGATCTTCCAAAATGCATCACCTCACATTTGCCTGGATTGAACTCCATCTGCCATTTCTCTGCCTAACTCTCCAATCTATTTATATTTTGCTGTATTCTCTGACAGTCCTCCTTGCTATCTGCAACTCCACCAATCTTAGTATCACCTGCAAACTTGCTAATCAGACCACCTATACCTTCGTCCAGATCATTTATGTATATCACAAACAACAGTGGTCCGAGCACGGATCCCTGTGGAACACCACTAGTCACCTTTCTCCATTTTGAGACACTCCCTTCCGCCACTACTCCCTGTCTCCTGTTGCCCAGCCAGTTCTTTATCCATCTAGCTAGTACACCCTGATACCCATACGACTTCACTTTTTCCATCAACCTGCCATGGGAAACTTTATCAAACGCTAAGGAGAGATTGTTCTGACTAAGAACAAGATCGGCTAGGTGGATGGGGGTGGTGGTCGTTGAGGAATGGTTGGATCTCCATTCAGGGAAGAAGTGGAGAGCTCTGAGCCTGTCCTGGTGGGGAATGGAGGTATAGAGGGATTTGACATCCAAAGTGAAAAGAAAACCGTTAGGGCAGGAAACTGTTGAAATGGAATAGGGTATCGGAAGAGGAACAAATGTAGATAGGAAGAGACTGTACAACGAGAGAAAAAATGTAGTTGTGATGGGGAAAAATAAGTTCAGTGCAGCAGGAACAGGCTGAAACATGCGTTGACCAGGGCAGTCTTGTTTATGGAACACTTGTTTAGCCCTCACGAATGACCCCTACGTTTCTGTTGCTGGTCATTTTAATTCTCCACTTTGCTCCTACTCTGACCTTTCTGTTCTTGGTCAGCTAGTATTCCAATGAAACTCAAAGCAAGCTCGAGGAACAGCACTTTATCTTTTGCCTTTGCACTCTACAGCCCTCTACTTCCATCTTGTTTCACGGGTTCAATTTGTTTTTGTTGACTTGTTTCTATTTTTCTTTATTCCTTCTTGTTGCGTTCAGATGGCTACTATATAATCATTAACAGCTCATTTGGACACAACCTGTGTTTCTTTACCATGCCCATTACCACTCACTTGTTTTTGTTCAATATGAAACCTTTTGTTAGTTAATCCACCCTATTATAGACCTCTTTTGTTCTTCCTACCTCTCCCCCTTCAACTGTCTTAAGAATTCGAACATTTCTATTTTCCTTGTGTTTGACCTAAAATATTGGGTCTTGAGCTGACAAACTTTAAGAAAGGTTGCCCCAAGGGCAGCACGTGGGTTAGCCCTGTTGCCTCACGGCGCCGAGGTCTCAGGTTCGATCCCAGCTCCGGGTCACATTCTCCCCGTGTTTGCGTGGGTTTCGCCCCCACAACCCAAAAGATGTGCAGGGTAGGTGGATTGGCCACGCTAAATTGCCCCTTAATTGGAAAAACTGAATTGGGTGCTCTAAATTTAAAAAAAAAGAAAGGTTGCCCCGTGTTGGTAATAAGTCGGAGGCAGCCTAAAAGAGGAAATTGTGGGACTTCTGTTACAGGCAAAGGCAGTCCTGTTTTGAGAGCTGCTGGGAAATCTGATTGGTGGCATCCGAGTAGTCTGAGCCATGCCAAAATTCATTATGGCTGCTGCTGGGACTAATTGCAGTCAAAAGAAGAAAATACACAGTGAAAAATGCTGGAAATAATAATACATATATTTAAAATAGAAACATATCATTACTTCATGACTTCCTTTGTTCTCTTTTCAGGTCAGATATTTGTAATATTGTGTTGATAACGTGCATATATAGCAATAATAGTCAGCCACCCTGCAGTTACTGTAATGTAGGTCAACCCCTCTATAGATGCTATTTTATAACTTAGTCAGTTCATGAACACGGTCCAACGCCCTGCAGCTACTGAAATATAGCCCAACTAAATGTTGTCCAACAAACTCGCCTAATAATGTCATATGGACCACTCAGCCTAAATATATTGTAATAAGCTCAAATAAAAGATTTCTGTACTTTTAAAAATACCCAGGTTTTTTTTCCAATTTAAGGGGCAATTTAGCATGGCCAATCCACCTACCCTGCACATCATTTAGGTTGTGGGTGTTGTGATCTTGAAGACACGCATAGAACATGTGTGTTTGGTTATAACAAGTATTTATTCTTAACACGTAGGCAGGTAACCAACAAACCTATGTACAGACAGTTATATCTAAGTTACTGTAGAGCTACGGTGAGATGCGATTGGCCTGTTGTACGCCCTGCTACCAGGTGCCTGCGTCTTGTCCATCATCCAATATATATGACTGGCTCCATGTGTGTCTGGCTCCACCTACTGGCAGGAGGTCATAACTGCCACGGCATGTATTGAAGATCAGCTAACTACATTGGTACTGTTATATACAATTATATACATTGGTACAATTATATACAGTTATATACAGATATGCATATGTGCATATCACCAATGCATATCACCACAGTGAGGGTGAGACCCACACAGACAGGGGGAAAATGTGCAAACTCCACATTGACCCAGGTCCTCGGCACCATGAAGCAGCAGTGCTAACAACTGCGTTATCGTGCCGCCCAGATTTATGTATCTTTTATTTGATGTAAGTTCAAGTAAATTTAATTTTGACATGGCTTCATCCAACTGTGTCTCTTAGATGATCCTATTATTCTATGGTAAGTATAGTTAAATGGATGGAATCAGGCCTAATTATCAGCCTGTACATTAAACCCCTGTGGGGCTGGGAATAGAGGTGGGAGGACACTAATAATAGTGTCATGGCCTGTGTGCTGGTTCCCTGGCACTGTTCCACACCAGGACCATTTTCCTCAAATCAGAATGGGAGGGGGAGAAGTAGGGCTATCTGCCAGCACACGCTGGGTAGCCGATTAAACTAACTAACAATCATTTAAGGTCAATTGAAAGAAGCTGACTGGGATTTTCTAGAGGCAGTGGGGGCCATCTTAAAAGCTTGGTGATGACCTGCTGGAGGTAGTCGAAGGTCTAGAGCTTTGTGCAAACCTAGAGTTTCTGCCTGGTTGCAGGAACAGCTGCAAGCCACCCTATGTAGGGGAGTCCCTACCTCAACTGCAAATGCCAATTTTTTATTTCAAATTAAAAAGTTAGAGAGGGTGCCTTCATTTTGAAGCACCTTCTCATTCACTTAACCTGCCATGGTATCCTGCGGCTGCTTTCAGGCTAGAAAATCTCTGAATAACTCTCCACCTTCAAGAGCCTGCCGTCCTTAATTGGACTTTTGAGCCTATTCGTTGGCCATAAGTTTTTACTCCTGGGAAATATCACATTGGATGGCTATTTCTCCCACTGTGCAGGCTTCTGATACCATCTGACCCTGACAGTGGGGCTCAGAAGCCTTAAAGAAAAATCCTGCCCATCTTATTTAAATGTCTGTTCTTTTTTAAAATAAATTTAGAGTACGCAATGCTTTGTTTTCCAATTAAGGGACCATTTAGCGTGGCCAATTCACCTACACTGCACATATTTGGGTTGTGGGGGTGAGACCCATGCAAACACAGGGAGAATGTGCAAACTCCACACAGACAGTGACCTGGGGCCGGGATCAAACCTGGGTCCTCAGCGCCGTGAGGCAGCAGTGCTAACCACTGCACCACCGTGCCGCTCTTTAAATGCCTGTTCTAAGTTAGTTTTCTTCAATGTTTAATGATTAAAAGATAAGGTCAGAGTAGGAACAAGGTGGAGAATTAAAATGACCAGCGACAATAATTTAGGTTTCATTCTTTTTTTTAAATAAATTTAGAGTACCCAGTTCTTTTTTTTCTTTTTCCAATTAAGGAGAAACTTAGCGTGGCCAATCCACCTACCCTGCACATTTTTTGGGTTGTGGCCGTGAAACCCATGCTGACACAGAGAGATTGAACCCGGGTCCTCTGTGGTATGAGGCAGCTGTGCTAACCACTGTGCCACTGTACTGCCTCAAAATAAGGGTCATTCTTGAAGGCTGAACAGAGGTGTTCCATAAACTGGACTGGTCAACCCCTTGTTTCAGCCTGTTCCTAATGCACCGACCATGTCGCAACTCCATTTTTTTCTCTTGTTGTATAGTCTCTCCATACCTACATCTGTGACTTTTCTGATGCCCTATTTCACTTCAACAGTTTCACTTCAGTGTTTTGGGCGCGTATGGTGGGGTGTTTCTCGGCATCTGCAGTGCCAAAGATGACCCTGTTATCAAATGGGACACCTTTTCTTTGGCCCTGTCGAGGTTGCAGTTACCTTACTTCCTGCACTGACGAGCTCAGCTCATCAATGCAGGAAAAGATCAAATGCCGCCCCAATGTCTCAACCCACCTTGGACTCCCCACCTCCGGATCCCCCTTAACCATTAGGGGGGTCTCGAGCCACCCCATCACCCCAACTCAGAAAGGTACCCCTGGGCCCGATCCTTGGCATGGGCAACCTGGCACCTGGTCACATTGGAACTGCCAGCCTGGCACCCTGACAGTGCCCCTGCCAGCCTAGCAGTGCTACCCTGGCAGTGCAAGGATGCCTGAGTGGCAGTGCCAGGGTACCACCCTGCCAGAGCCCGAACACCTGGGGGCCTCCGGTGACCTGGGTGGGGAGGCCCCCCATGTACCGTTATGCCTGGTCCATGTTTGTGTGAACCAGTGCTAAATGTCGCAATGTTGAGGTCACCCAGACACGGATGTTCGTTCCCGGGCCTCGGGAGCATCAGGTGCTGACATATTTAAATGAGCCTAACTGCTCACTTAAATATGGAAATCTTGGTCCCACCCAACGAGGGCGAGATCCAGATCACGACGTCTCATGGGATTTTGTTAGATCTCGCGAGGCGTTCTGAGCACCGCAAATCTCAAGAGAGGCCTCTCCCGAGATTTAACGGCCACGCCGTGTCACTGACTCGGATGCGACAAGCCCTTTCAATTGCGCCCTAAGTGTCATTTTGGGTGGGTTTGACAGGGTGTTACCCTCTGGCGTTTTAGGTGAGGTCTACACCGTTATACACCTACACTTAGTGCGCGTTCTAGGGTGCCCAGGTGGCACTGCCAGGGTATCAGGCTGGCATTTTGCCTGCACTGGGGTTCGGGCCCGGGAGTACCCTGCCTGTGTGAGGTGGGGTGCGGGGTGGCCCGAGTAACCCCTTATAGGTGAGTTTGGGCAGTCCGGTGGTCGCATCGGGGGATCAAGAGATTGTTGCATCATT
The DNA here is from genome assembly GCF_047496885.1 of Scyliorhinus torazame. Classification (NCBI taxonomy): domain Eukaryota; kingdom Metazoa; phylum Chordata; class Chondrichthyes; order Carcharhiniformes; family Scyliorhinidae; genus Scyliorhinus; species Scyliorhinus torazame. The sequence continues at coordinate 164,626,724 of NC_092709.1, read as the reverse complement.
TAAAAATGGTGTCCCGATCTCTTCCTGCACTAAGGCGCTCCGCTCCATGCAGGAAATTTAAGTGCGGGCTTGGGGGACGTTCCCTGCCAGGGCTTGAAATAGCAACAGAGTGCCGTTAGATAGCAACGCTGGGAACAACCCTGCTATTCTGGCCCAGGACGAACTCTGATTTGTTTTGGTTAGATCGCGCCCTTATTCATTTTATTTAGGCCTTGGAGAGTTTATCCCAGGTCTAGTCCATACTTAGAAACATTTTCAGCAATGGGGCATCGGTTTTTCAGAGATTGGGCCGCTATTTTGAAAGGGTGGCCCAATCTCTAAGTGTGCACAGGCAACGTCAACCCCCGCACACATGGGCATTACCTCCCCCCCTCCCCCAACCCCCTCCGCAAGTGAGGACACCCTGTTATGGGATCACTGAGGGTCCACCTCCTTTTTCAGGCTTCACCAGCCCCCTTTACGCACCCCCCATTCCAGGATCCCCATCCTTCACCCCAACCTTTATGAGGCCCCTTCATACCCATCTTTCACCCCCACACCCTTCATAAACCCCCATCCCAACTTTTATAGCATGGCCCCCCTCAGGCCCGACCCTTGGCTTTGCCACCCTGCACATGGGAACCCTGGCACTGTCACCCTGATACACTTCTAGTGCCCTTGCCAACCTGGCAGTGCCACCCAGGCATTTGCCAGTGCTAGGGTGGCAGTGCCAAGGTGTCTGCCTGGCAGTGCCAAGATATCCAGATGCAAGAGACAGATAACCAGGGTGCCACCCTGTCCTATTCCCAACCATACATGTATCTTCAATGGCCTCAGAAACCGCTCAGGTGCTGCCCGGTCGAGTCCTTGCTGGGGATGCTGTTAATTTCTGGGAGAACAGAAAATCCAGGGCATGCATTTCTAAATGAGCCTAATAGCTCATTTAATTATGCGTATCTGGTTCTTGTAAAGCACGGGCGAGATCCGATCGCGACGTCGCGACGTCTCGTGAGGTTCGGTGGAATCCTGCGAGATGCTTTGAGTGTCATGAACCTTGCAAGAGTCTCATAGAATCCCTACAGTGATGAAGGAGGCCATTCGGCCCATCAGGTTTACACTGATCCTCTGAAAGAGCACCCAACCTCGGCCCAATCTCCCATCCTATCCCTGTAACTCTACCTGGAGACATTTTGGCATATGCAATCCACCGAACCTACACATCTTTGTACTGTGGGAGGAAACCGGTGTACCCTGAAAAAACGCACGCGGACATGGGTAGAATGTGTAAACTGCACACAGTCAACCAAGTCGGAATCGAACCCAGGTGAGGTACTGTGAGTCAGCAGTGTTCCCAAACCCCTCTGCTGAGCCCCTTAACTCATACTGTTCTCCACATATCTTCTCCAACTGCAGGAAGTCGTACAGGTCACCCAACCAAGCCGCTACCCCGGGTGGCGATGCCGACCCCACTCCAGCAAAATTCCCCGCCGTACAATCAGAGAGGCGAAGGCCACGACATCGGTCTTCCTCCACTCCATGAGCTCCGGCTTCTCTGAAACCCCAAATATCGCCACCAAAGGGTCTGGGTCCACCTCCTCCTCCACTACCCTGGATACGACTGCGAACACCCCCGCCCAGAATCTTCCCAATTTTTCAGTATTGGCTGGACCCCGCCCACACCTCTCACACTCATCTGCTACCCTCTGAAAGAAACCACTCATTCTCGCCCCAGTTATATGCACTCTGTGTACCACCTTAAACTGTATCAGGCTCATCCTTGCACAAGAGGAGGTCCCGTTTACCCTTTGCAGTGCCTCACTCCATACTCCCCAATTGATCTCCCCTCCCAACTCCGCTTCCCATTTCTCCTTTATCCTCACCACCCGCTCGCCTCCCTTCTCCAGCCAATTTATATATCCCCAATTCTTCCCTCCCCTTCCACATGCGGAAGCATCAGTCGCTCCAGCATGGTGTATCCCGGCAACGTAGAGAATCCCCTCCAGACCTTTCGTGCAAAGTCCCCAACCTGCAGATACCTGAACTCACTACCGCTCGGCAGCTCTACCCTCTCCCTTAGCTCCTCCAGACTGGCAAACCCTTCCTCCAAATATAAATCCCTCACCTTGACCAGCCCCACTTCCCTCCACCTCCTGTCTTCACTATCCATCCCCCACTGCTCAAACCCATGATTCTCGCACAGCGGAGTTAGCACCGACATCCCTTCCATCCTAAGGGGCTGGTTTAGCACAGGGCTAAATAGCTGGCTTTTAAAGCAGACCATGAAGCACTTCACACAAACGAGAGTAGAAATCTGGAACTTTTTGTTCCAAATTGGCTGGGCCAATTGAAAATTTCAAAATAATGTTTGATAGGTTTTTGTGAGGCTATCATATTGAGGGTTACAAATCGAACCAATGTGGGTGGATGAAGTTAAGATAAAGATCCATTATGATGTAGGTGAATATAGAAGGCACTAAATGATTCACTTAGTCCCACGTTTCTATCATATGCTGTTGGGTATACTGGATGGAGAAAGTTGGTAGGTAAGAGCAGACTGAAAATGTGACGATGGACAAATATTCTAGAGTTACAGGCTGATGATCCTTAAGGATCAGGAAGCATTTATGTAAATGGGTGGGACAGAATCCTTGGTAGAGCAAATTGTACATGGTCTGCAGAGAGAACATGTTTAGTGGACTTGGTTATTTAAAAAAATTCATTATGGGACATGGACATCGCGGGCTAGGCCAACATTTGTTGCCCATCCCTTGCTAAGGTGGTGGTGAGCTGCCTTCTTGAACTGCTGGAGTACATATGGTGTAGGTACACCCACAGTGCTGTTAGTTGGGCGGGGGGGGGGGGGGGGGGATTCAGCTCAGCCCTCTGCCAGGATTGTCTGTTCCTACCGAAGGTCAATGGACGTTTGACTGGCCTGCCACATCCCCTGCTGCAGGTGCTGCCACGACGGAGGCAAAATATCCCAGCCACAGAATGAGTTAACAAGTTATCAATAACAAGGGCTATTTTATTAAAGGGAGCTATTAATTTTTTGTGCCAAGTTATGATAACATAAGAAACTATAGGGTGGATCTTAATTTTATAAAATAGGGTATGCTCAATTCCAGAGACTTACCGCCAACATAAAGTCCAATTTTGGTCTCGCAAGATGTTCTGCTCCAGTCACCAAACCTGCCCAAGAAGAATGGGAGTGGAAAATCCCAGCCAATGTTTCCAATGGATGCAAGTGCCTACTTGGGTGTATCAGTGAAAATTCATGAATTTTGAAAAAGATAATTAGGGAAGTTTATTCTGACTAATTCATTTAATGCTTGCTGCAAATATTCTTTGGTTAATTACATGTTAAGTCCCATGGGTTAGGAAAGTTTGCAGGTTGCAAAGTTCTGATGAAAGGTCACAGAGCTGGGTTTTGGGCTGGATTTTATTGGACTCCCAACCCACCCGAGAATAAAGTTGGTGGCGAGCTTGCCCACCACGCCATTAGCTGGGATCTGGCTCCTCTAATCAAGGAACATGTATGTGGGGAGAAAAGTAGAGTTGAAACCCACAATCCGCCATGATCACATTGATTGGCGGAGTGGGTTCGATGGTGGTCTACTATTGCTCTTATTTCTTGTATTTTTGTGGTTTTAGAGGCTGTGGAGGGTAAACGGAGAAGTGTGAACTTGAGGATGGATGCCCTTCAGTGGTCATTAATTGGCCACATAAATAGGTTTCAATAAGCCAATTAATGACCACTGAAGGATCTCCTCCCACCCTTGACACTGTTTTAACCGTGGCAAGGGTAGGCCCCCAATGCCATGCTTAAGCTCTTAAACTGTGCAGGCTGATGTCAAGCAAATGGAAATGAGGACCTCCTTTCTGGGTCCTCTGTGCCCAAGAAATATGCATGACATATGGCGAAGGGCCACTTGGAGTTACAGTTGTTAAGCATTGTTGGACTAAATATTTAAATGAGGATGAAAGATTCCAAATCTCAAGCTGAAATGTTAACTCAATGAGCAAATTTATTAAGATATATTGGGCACCATCTACCGGCTGTGTCATGCCCAAAAGGTGGCGAGGATGGTAGATGCTGGGAGATCCCTCTTCCGGGATGTACTCAGCTCACCACACCTCGTGAGATCTAACGTGATCTTGCGAGACATTACAATCTGAATCCTGCCCATTGGGAGGGATCATTATCTGGCAAATCTGCATATTAGAATGAGACAACTGGTCTCACTCTAATATGCATTCCACTGATCTACCCGAGGCACTGGGATCTAACCCCATTGCCTTGGAGACCTCGGGCGAGCACTGTTCACCACAAACAGGGACCAGACGGAACTGCACTTGAGGGAGACTCCCATGGATCAGAGGCCCCCAGGTGCTTACCCTTTGGTCAGGGTGGCACCCTGGCATGGCTGGTGCCTGCCTGACATTTTGGAACTGCCAACTTGGCACCATGACACTGCCAGCCTGTCACTTTGGATGCCTCAGTGTCAGGCTGACAGTGCCAAGGTACCATTCCTGCGGTGGGAATTGGGCTGGGGGTGCCCTGCGCATGTGAGGTGGGGTGCGAAAGAGCCTGAGGGCTCCCTTAGAGATGAATTGGGAGTTTGGGGATCACGTTATGGGGTGGGTTTGAGAGATTGGGTCACCAATTAAAAATCGCAGAGCTACTCAGTGCGGGACACAGGACTAAGTGTGGCCTCGGCGGGGCATTCTCCACTGAGGCCCCGAATTGAAATAGAGTCCCGATAGATAGCATGGTTTTTCTCAGTGCTGATGGTGCTGGGAAACACCCGGCTAAACACGCTCGTCATGGGGCTCTGTTCCAGTTTGGTTAGATCGTGGCAATTATTTCTATTAGAAGGTTGGATGCGATCTTCACAAATGGGAACAGAGTCCTATAGTGCATGATTAGCCAGGTGTTTGCCAGCGCTCGGAGTGCCGTGAGACACCCTGCTATTGAATGGTGGTTTGGGTAGATTGGGGGCCTCAGTGGGAAACATGCGGCCAAGGCTGCACTTCGTCCCATTTTCTGCACTGAGGAGCTCCGCTCGATCTTGTCTCCCCGATAGACCCTCGAAATACCCCCAAACTCCAACGCACTGATAAGAGGGAACCTCGGGCACCCCGCCCCCCCCCCCCCCCCCCCCCCCGTCCCTCGACCACACAAGGCCCCCTCGGGTCCAATCCGATTCGCAGGAAAAATGCCAGCCTGGCACCCTGGTACTGCCCCTGCCAGCTGGCATAATTCATGGACTTCCACGTCCAGCAAAACTGGCATCGCACCTGGACCGATTCTGTTACTGTGGAGGGGCTAGCACCGGCACCGCGTGGAACACAATCGATTCCACTGAAGAATGGTACGGGATTTGGCAGGTCCGTGATTGACACTCGCAAGGCTGAAAGCTGCAGCCGTATATACACATTACGATCCCCACACACACTCATCCCCGCCAACAAGATGGCACTAGTTGTGCTGGAGCGCGTCCATATGGCTGATGGGTCAGCTGGGGCCAGAGGGCACCCAGGGGTGTGGCCTGGAGGGGGACATCCATACCACCCATGGCCCTAAGTTCACAGGGCTGTAAGCAGCATGGCAGCTGCAGGCTGCCTTGCTGGCTGTGGCAACGGTGTAAAGTGTCCATCCATCCCGACCCCACAGCCCACCTCCTGGCCACCCCGTGCTATTCCCCCGACGCTGGCAGAAGCCCCCTCGGCGCACGGCATTTGTCAGCAAACTATGGCGATGTTAGACTATTTCCATACCCATTCTCCCTCAGCAGTTGGCATGCCAGTTTCACGATTTGTAAAAGCACACGTGAACCACGCTGTCGGGAACTCAGCCCATCGGAGTAGGAGAATCGTGGAGGCCCCGGAGAATACCGGGTTGGGCACGCTAATGATATGCAAATGGTGTTTACTGTACATGCGTGCCGGAATGCATTGGCGCTGCTGTCGAGGTGACAGTGAACTGTGATTTGGCGCCAAATCGGCGCTCGCCACGATTTCGGCCCTGGAACCAATTCTCTGCCCTTTGGAACTCGTGCTTTCGGCGTCGGCCAACAGAGAAGCCTGCCCCAGAATTCTAGAAAGCCTGAGAGAACATTCAAAGTGGATAATCTAGTGTATGCTAAAAATTTTAGACCAGGTCGAAGTTGGGTCCCAGGTGTTGTGGGAAAAGACTGAAGAAGCATTTGGATCACTTGAGGGATGGGAGTCATCCAGAGAAATGGTGGGGCAGTCCACTCCGAGTATGCCCCCCATTGATGTTGTTGTGGTTGAAAGTAATATGGAAACAAATCAGCCTGAGAAATAGTCGAGTAGTGTTCCTGAATGGACTGGAGAAGTGATATGCACTGATGCATCTTTACAAGGTGGAAGTGAAACCGAATCTATCCCTGCTGCTGAGACAACTCCTTTTGAGCTGCGTCGTTCCAAAGGGGAGAGGAAATCCCCTGGTAGACTGACTTTATTTTTTTATTATTTTTTTATTTTATAAATTTAGAATACCCAATTCATTTTTTTTCCAATTAAGTGGCAATTTAGCGTGTTCAATACACCTACCTTGCACATCTTTGGGTTGTGAGGGCGAAACCCACGTAAACACGGGGAGAATGTGCAAACTCCACACGGACAGTGACCCAGAGCCGGGATCGAACCTGGGACCTCAGCGGCGTGAGGCAACAAGGCTGACCCACTGCGCCACCGTGCTGCCCGTGTAGACTGTAATGGATTTTGCTAAAGAATTCCTTCATGGTGTTGTAATGTAAATAGTTTAACTTTTGTTGTTATCTGTTAATAAGAGGCTTAAAGGTGGAGGCATATTAGACCAGGTCGCAAGCTCCTTTAAGAGGTGGGGTTTTGGACGGTCAAGTAACCAATTTGGTCAATCGGGCTAAGAATGTGAATCTTGGGGCTGTGCACAGGCTCTCCTGGGCAGCCTAGAAACTGGAGCCAAAGTCATCGGTTAGCATCATTATCATTCTCTGGGCATAGTTATTTTGTTAAAAAATAGTTGTATAATAACTCTGCTTGGTGGTTGCCACTCCTTCCAAGATATTACAGACCCCTAGTTCTAGATTCTCCCAGAAGAGGAACTATCCTCTTCACATCCACCTTGTCAAGACCCCGTAGAACCTTATACGTTTCAATCATCTTTTACTTCAATGGATACAGACCTAGCCTGTCCAACCTTCCCTCATAAGACAACCTGCCCATCCCTGAAATTAGTCTAATAAACTTTCTCTGAGCTGCTTCCAATACATTTATATCCTTCTTTAAATAAGGAGACCAATACTGTACACAGTACTCCAGATGAGGTCCCACCAATGGCCTATATAACTGAAACACTCCCTACTTTTGTATTATTTGAGTTTTCCTATTCACTTGTTGTGCTTGCATACAAACCTTTTGTGATTAATGCACTAGGATATCTAGATACCTCTACATCACAAGAACTCTGTAATCTCTTACCATTTAGATATTAGCCTTCTTTTTTATTTTTCCTGTCAAAATGGACAATTTCACATTTTTCCAGATTATGCTCCATTTAGCAGATGTTTCCCCACTCACTTAACCCATCAATATCCCTTTGTAGCCTCCTCATGTCCTCTTCACATCCTACTTTCCTAATTACCTTTGTTTCATCAACAAATTTAACAACCATATCTTCATCAAAATAATTTATATACATTGTAAATAGTTGAGGCCCCTGCACTAATCCCTGTAGCACACCACTCATTACATCTTGCCAACTAGAAAACTGTCTATTTATGCCTACGTTATGTTTCCAGTTAGCTATCCATGCTAATATGTTGCCCCCTACACCATCAACTTTTAATTTTTTCAATAACCTTTTATGTGCACCTTATCAAATGTGTTTTGGAAATTTAAGTTCAGTGCATCCACTGGTTCCCCTCTTTCTATAAAATACTTCTTCAAAGAACTCCAGTAAATTGGTTAAACATGATTTTCCTTTTACAAAACTATGTTGACTCTGTCTGATTACCTTGAATTTTTCCAAGTGGTCTGCTCTAACGTCTTTAATAAGAGCTGCTAACATTTTCCCTATAATGGATGTTAAGCCTGTAAGGTCCTGCTTTCTATCTCCCTCCCATTTTAAATAAAGTAGTTACATTCACCATTTTCCAATCTAATGGAACCTGCCCTGTATCTAGGAGATTTTGGAAAATTAAAGCCAGTGCATCAACTATCTCACTCGCCACTTCTTTTAAGACCCTGGGATGAAGTCCATCAGAACGAGGGGACTTGTCTGCCCACAGCTCCAACAATTTGCTGAGTACCATTTTCTAGTTAATTCTATTTTCTTGAATTCCTCCTTCCTTCTATTTCCTGATTTACAGCTATTTCTTGAATGTGATTTATAACTTCTATAGCGAAAGGTGATGCAAAATAACTGTTTACTTCATCTGCCATCTCCTTATTTCCCATTATTAATTCCCCAGACTCACTTTCTATAGGAGCATTTTACTAATTCCTTTAATTTTTAAATATCTATAGAAACTCTATTTCTAGTTAGCTTTCTCTTGTACTGTAATATTTCCTTCCTTATCAATCTTTTATCAATATGCTAACTTAATAACCTCTATTAAGAGATTTGAATAGCTTTATAAACATAATATTGTTCATGTGTCTAGGTGTATTACCTGAACACAAAGATCAGCCCAGGGAGAAAAAAAAGCAATCTAAGGATGAAATGCATTCCAATGTGCTATATTTCAATATGTTTAAGTAACCAATTGTACATTGCATTGCCTAATAAGCTGCGTATAGTGTGGGTGTTAAGGTTATCAGATTGACTTGAAAATAAACAGCTTAATAGAAGAAGAGTGAATCTTTGGATGTGATCCAGTGAAAAATAGTTTTATTTAGCTTAACAGTCTGTCGGCATAGCAGTCTTTTGATGTTTTTAATAACATCATTTTTTACTCATATAGTTGACGTGGGCACGATCTAACGCCCAAAAAACAGAGTCCCGTTTTGTGTGCATATAGCGGGCTCTTTCGGCTGCAGAGCTGAGAACGTCCCCGCCATCAAATGGGATAATGTTGGGTTTTTTTGGCCTCGGTCGGGAATGCCTTGCCGAGGCCGCACTTACCTCCATTGCCCCCACACTCTCAGGGCTGCCACTACCACTGGACATGTGGAGTATCGAGCCGGCAAGAATGGAAGAGGTGCCATTAACAGAGCCTTCAGACTCGTGCCCTTGCAAGATGCCGCCTCCACTCGCTCCCACACCGACCCATCCCCCACTACCCATTTCCTAATCATCGAAATATTGGCTGTCCAGTAATAGACACTCGGGGCTTTTCCGACCCATTTAAAACCCGAGATCGCCGCTTTCACCTTCCTAAAAAATGCCTTAGGGATGAAGATTGGAAGACACTGAAACACAAACAGCAATCTCAGGAGGACTGTCATCTTGATTGTCTGTACCCTCCCCGCCAATGACAGCGGGAGCACATCCCACCTACGGAAGTCCCCTTTCATTTGCTCAATCACCCTGCACAAATTTAGTTTATGAAGCTGACCCCAGTCCCTTGCCATCTGAATCCCCAGGTACCTAAAACTCCTTCCCACCACTTTGAACGGCACCTCCCTCAGTCTCCTCTCCTGCCCCTTGCCTGGATCGCAAAAACCTCTCTCTTGCCCATATTCAGTTTGTAACCTGAGAACCGGCCAAATTCCTCCAGTATTCCCATAATTCCTGTGATTCCCCCCAACGTGTCTGTTATATAAAGGAATAAATCATCCGCGTAGAGTGAGACCCTATGTTCCAACCCCCTCTCACTATGCCCCGCCAAATGTTCGATGCCCTCAGCGCCATTGCCAAAGGGTCAATGGCCGAGCAAACAGCAGTGGAGTGAGTGGACACCCCTGCCTTGTCCCCCTGCACAGACTGAAATACTCTGATCGAACCCGGTTGGTCCTTCCATTCACCCCCAGTGCCTGGTATAGCAACCGGACCAAATCCACAAATCCCTGCCCGAACCCAACCTTCCCAAGCAATCCCACAGGTACTTCCACTCCACAGGATCAAAGGCCATTTCTGTGTCTATGGCCACCACCACCTCGACCTCGCATCCCTCCACAGGCATCATTATTACATTTAGGAGCCGCCTAATGTTGGACGTCAGGTGTCGTCCCTTCACAAATCCCGTCTGGTCCTCCCCTATTACCTCCGGAACACAATACTCTATGCGCATGGCCAGGATCTTTGCCAGCGAAATTGACCTATACAACCCACAGCTCACCGGATCCTTATCCCGCTTCAAAATAAGCGAAATCAATGCCTGCAATAACGTTGGGGGGAGCACTCCCAGCTCCTTGGACTCATTAAAAGCCTTTACCAGGAGCGGCCCCAACAGCTAGCCTGTTAGCGCCTGCCCATGGCGCCTAGCATCTTACCCCCCACTGATTCCCCCCCCCCCCCACACACAATCGAAACAAAGGCAAGAAGTAAAACCAAACAAATCGTGCCTCCAAAGGTCCGAACCCAAAGAACCACCCCTCCTCCCTTAACAAAGAACTATATATCAGCCTAACCCCAAAAAGGACCGAAAAAATATAAAGAAACAAGCAAAACCCCCAAAATAAATCCGAACAACGCAAACCCAAAATATTTACAGAACATAGTTCAGATCTCCTCAGTCAAAGTTCAAGGTTCTCCTCCTGCCAGTTTATTCTCCTTCATAAAGTCCGTTGCCTCTCCCACCGAGCCAAAGTACAACTCCCGGCCACCATAGGTCAACCATAGCCGGGCCGGGTACAGCAGACCAAACTTTATGCCCTTTTTGTACAGGGCTGACTTGACCTTATTAAAGCTCACCCTCCTCTTCGCAAGCTCTGCTCCCAGGTCCTGGTATACCCGACTCTCGACATCTTCCCAATTGTATCACCTCGTCTGACTGGCCCACCTCATAATACGTTCCTTGTCGAGGAACCGATGTAATCGTACCACCATCGCCATTGGCGGCTCACCCCCCTGGGGCTTGCGCATCAGTGCCCTGTGGGCCCGATCCATCTCCAACGGTCGATCAAACGCACCTTCTCCAAGCAGCTTCTCCAACATCTTCCCCACATATGCACCAGCGTCCGATCCTTTGATTCCCTCCGGCAGAGCCATGATCCAAATGGTCTGCGTCCGAGAACGATTTTCCAGGTCCTCCACTTTCTCCAGCAGTCTCTTCTGTTGGTCACGCAGCATCCCAATCTCTGCTGCCGTCGAAGTGGACTGTTCCTCCTGTTCCTCCAACCTCTGGATCGCCTGTCCCTGGGCTGCCAACTAGTCTCCACGCGGTCAACCACTGCCTTGATCAAGTCCACCGCTAGGGCCAGGTCTTCTGCACTCTCCTTCCGCTGTTGGATGAACTTCTCATTTAAGAAGCTCACCAACTGGTCCATCGACCACTGAGCTGACAGGGCCCGACCTTATTGGCCCGCCATCTCCACACGTGTTGTTTGCTCTTCACTTGCCACCACCACTTAGTTCGTTCTTTTCTGATTACTTCTGGACCGCAGCTCCAAAAACTAGGGGTCAATTTCTTCTGTTCTTACTTCTACACCTTTCCTCTACAAAATTCCTGCAACAAACCGTCATGAAGGCCACTAAAGACCTGTATGAGCGGGAGCTGCCAAATGTGCGACCGCTCACTCCATGGTCGCCGTTGGGCGTCCGGACACCATTTTTAAATGGCACTTCAATCTCTCGCACACACCGCCCCCCCCCCCCCAACCCGACCGACACCCCATCACGGCCTCGGGATCCCCATAATTGCCTCAAGTTACCTCCTAGGGGGCACTTGAGCCCCCCCCCTCATCCACCTTTTAAGGGCATGGCACCAGGGGCCGATCCCTGGCATGGGCAACCTGGCATCCAGGTATCATGGCATTGCTGTCCTGGAACGCTGGCAGTGCCGCTGTCAGCCTGGCACTGCCATGCAGACACACTGGCAGGATGCTTGGGTGGCAGTGTTAAGGTGCCAGGCTGGCAGTGTCAAGGTACCAAGCTGGCAATGCCAATGTGCCTGGGTGTGAGCAGAAGTGCAAGGTGCCATTACACCTGGTCCATGTTTCTGTGGACCGGTGCGAAACAACACCACGGTGAAGTCTCCTAGGCATGGGCATTCGTTCCCGGGCCTCAGAAAAATCAGACAATGACTTATTTAAATGCTTACGTCAATATGTTAATCTGGATCTCGCTCAGCGAGGGCAGGATGTAGATCGCGACATCTCGCAAGGTCTCGTTAGATATTGAGAGGCATTCCGAGCGTCGCTCGCGATAATTGTCGGTCTTGTCGTGTCACCGAGTCGGGCGCGATGAGGCTATTCGATCGTTCCCATGGTCTTTCAGTTATAAATAAAACTAGAAAATGTTGGAAATACTCAACATGTCAAGCAGCTGCAGTAAAGCAGCAAAGTTAATATTTCAGACCATGCATTTCCAGCATTTTGTTTGTTTTCAGAATTCCAGCATCCCTCGGGCGGGATTCTGCGGGAATCGGCGGGGTGGGCAACGCCGGCATGAAGGAGTGGCATGAACCACTCCGGCATCAGGCCGCCCCAAAGGTGCAGAATCCTCCGCACATTCAGGAGCTAGGCCGGAGCCAGAGTGGTTTGCGCCGCACCGGCCGGCGCCGAAGGGTCTCCACTGGCTGGCGCGAGTTGGCGCATGCGCAGGAGCGCCAGTGTGTGCTGGCGTCATCCCGGCGCATGCTCAGGGGGGGTTCATCTCCGCATCGGCCATCGCGGAGGACCACAGCGGCCGACATGGAAGAATAGAGTGCCCCCACGGCACAGGCCCGCAGATCGGTGGGCCCCGATCGCGGTCCTGGCCACCGTGGGGTCATCTCACGGGGCCAGATCCTCCCCGCCCCCCCGAGGACCCCGGAGGCCACCCGCGCAGCCAGGTCCCGCCGGCAAATACCTGGTGTAATATACGCCGGCGGGACTGGCCGGAAATGGGCAGCCACTCGGCCCATCGCGGGCCGGAGAATCGCCGGGTGGGCCGCTGCCAGCGGCCGCCGACCGGCACGGCGCGATTCCCGCCCCTGCCAAATCCTCGGCGCCGTAGAATTCGGCAGCCGGCAGGGGCGAGATTCACGCCGGCCACCGGCGATTCTCCGACCCAGCGGGGGGTCGGAGAATCCCGCCCATAGTATTTTGCTTTTGCCTTTCAATTTCTTGTCTGTAACTTGGAAATTAATGTAATTGATTCTTTTTATGCTTTTGCATTCTGATCTTGCCTTGGTTTTGTCTTGAAACTAATTGAATCAGAAACATGTGACATAATGCACTGAAAGCTTAGTATTTTAAAGGATATTTTTCCAAGGTGTTTGCAAGGACAAAATAAGGTGTATTCTTTTCACTTCACCTCCTGAGATGGAGCAAAACATCTGTGGTACATATACACGATGATAGCCGAAGTATGAATTTCTCTTGTAAGAGGCATTTTACAACTATGGAACATTTGATATGGATCCCATTAGGGCTTTGACTGTATGCTGTATATCTTCTGCTCTGACTTGTAGTCTGTATCTGTCACGAGGCAAACATTCTGGTACAGTGTAACAGCTGAAAAGCCATAGCCTTTTGCACGTGTTTTCTCCCTCCCCTGAGTAACTAAGACAAAGTTCAGCTGAAGGACAAATCTTTACTTTGGAGTCGTGTGACATTCAGGTGAGTTATTTGGATTGTGCTTTATCATATTTTAACTAAACCAGTCCAGACAGCGTAAAACAGGATTTAAAAGCAACAAGCAACTCCTTTGGCAGATCGGATTACTGTATGATTAATAGATAGCATATTTTTAAATTCATGTGAGAACAAGAAATAATGTATCTAAGGCGGGATTCTCCGACCCCCCGCCGGGTCGGAGAATCGCCGGGGGCTGGCGTGAATCCCGCCTCCGCCGGTTGCCGAATTCTCCGGCACCGGATATTCGGCGGGGGTGGGAATCACGCCGCGCCGGTTGGCGGGCACCCCCCGGCGATTCTCTGGCCCGCGATGGGCCGAAGTCCCACTGCTGGAATGCCTGTCCCGCCGACGAGAATCAAACCACCTCTCTTACCGGCGGGCGGGCTCCGGGGTCCTGGGGGGGGCGCGGGGCGATCTGGCCCCAGGGGGTGCCCCCACGGTGGCCTGGCCCGCGATCGGGGCCCACCGATCCGCGGGCGGGCCTGTGCCGTGGGGGGCACTCTTTTCCTTCCGCCTTCGCCATGGTCTCCACTATAGTGGAGGCGGAAGAGACCCCTTCCACTGCGCATGCGCGGGGATGCCGTGAGCGGCCGCTGACGCTCCCACGCATGCGCCGCACGGCAAAGTAATTTCCGCGCCAGCTGACGGGGCAGCAAATGCCTTTCCCGCTAGCTGGCAGGGCGGAAATCAGTCCAGCGCAGGCCTAGCCCCTCAAGGTGAGGGCTTGACCCCTCAAGATGCGGAGAATTCCGCACCTTTGGGGCGGCGCAATGCCGGGCTGATTCGCGCCGTGTTTGCCGCCCGTCGGCGGACATCGCGCCGATTGCGGAGAATCCCGCCCCATGATCTTTATTTTTCAGTTATCTTCAGTTTGACAATTAAAGGAATGAATACTTGAAGTGGGGGAGTGAGTGACTGACATGGAGCTGGATTCTCCCAATATGGGGCTATGTCCCCACGCCGGTGTAAAAAAGCTGGCGTTGCACTCCCCAGTTTCCTTCAAGAAATAAAAGGCGATTCACTTACCTGCAGGGGGCTAGCAGGGACTCGGGGAGCTTCACGCAGCTTTGGCTGCAGGTACGGGCCCCCGCACTTCCGGTTCTGAGTCCACACATGCGTACGGTCGCACCGAGCGCCATGGCGGACTTGGACCGGGGACCAAGACCAACAAACAAGGCCCCCCCTATCGGCCATGCGCCGCTGCATCGGACTGGCCTGATCGCTGAGTCCAGACCGGCCATACCACATTAGTTCCATGCTGTTGGGAACTCGGCCGGTCAGGAGCGGAGTATCGCTGGGGGGACCTCTGGCAATGGCCCCCCAGCCGAGCAGCGTAATTCGCGAACGCGCGATTCTCCGGGCCCATGTGCCCCTGTGCCAAACACGATTTTGCCGCGGGGCTACGGAAAATCCAGCCCATTATGTATTAGATTTATCAGAGCAAATAAGTACACGGATTATACTTTCATGTTGCAGTCTCTTTCGCTCAGATGGATCTTACTGGATAAAATGACTTTTCAGAAAGACAAATTGTAAGTATGACTGTAGTGTGCCCATCACTTATGACATTCGAGCATTATTATCTCAGACTTAAATTAATTCATTAGAATCTAAATAGTAGAAGACCCCAACAGCAACAGATTGTGATGCATTCAGATGTTCCTTCAAACATGATAGAGCCACACTGCAGCTGACAAATGTATGAGAAATTATAAAATAGCACAGTGGAGCTGTTTTGCAATCTATAGAGGTTTCTAAAATTACACTCTTGTCAATGGAGTCAAAGTTTGGAGCAGATGAATAGTTTTGTTCTGTCGACTTACAAAACAGTACAATGCCATTTTCCTAATTATGAGGTAAATCTGCCACTTGTCTGTCTAACTTTGTGGGAAGAACTGCAGAAACCCAGAAAAAAAGAGCAAGCAGATTAACAGAATTAGCTTTGTTGGAATATACTCCACTGGTCTTCCCCCACTCATTCACTAATTCTGGTAGAAAGAGCTGAGGAAATGGTATTAATGCCATTTTGCCCAGGTTTTTTAATATTAAAAGTTATAGTGGATGAGAGAGAAGACCTGGGGAACTTAACTCCCCCCCCCCCCCCCCCCCCCCCCCCCCACCTTTTCTATCGTTGTGTTTGTGTGAATTGCCGTGTTCTACAACCCTAGGGGAACTACAGGCTCCCTTTCATTTGCCCTTCCTCTTACCAATGTGCTGATATTGTTTTCCTGTTAGTTCTATTCCTCAGATAGTCGGCAGTGGGGGTCTGTTTCCTCTCTTTTTTTCCCCTTTCACTTGAGCAGAATCACAGTGAAAGACGTACGGCTTATGCAGCTCTTATCTCTCCCCAAATGAACAGGAGTGTGTGCCAAGCATTTTAAATGAAACCCCAATAAAAGTCAATAACAGACTGCAAAGGAAAACAAGGTTTAGAAAGAGGAAAGACTATAGAAGTTAGTAACGTTATAAACCATCACATGATTGCAAACTGTAAATAAAATAACTTCTCAGCTGTTTTTTGTGTTTTGTTAATTCTTCCAGAGAACCCCAGACTATTCACATTATAGACAGGAATGGATGAGGCAATGGACTGAAATTAAAATAGTTTTTACAATCAGTTGAGTAAAAATGGCAACAGATCGTCCATCCTTTTATGATGGTGTGAATGAGAGGAATGCGATGAGCAGCCATCTGACATGCTGCATATCTTTGAAGCTAACACTTTGTGTTGTGGCACATTACTGTGATCTTCTACCCGAGAGGCATTTTTTTTTGGCTCCAGCTGACAGAAGGACTAGAAATAAAAGAGCAGCAAAGTACTAGAAGTATCTGTGGCTGTGTTAATGTTAATTCGATGACAAATATTTTAACACATATATCCTTTGGGTACAGTAAAATCTAATTATGATATTCCTACAGACTGTCCACGGTTGCATTAATGTTAGGAACACAGCATAGTCATTGGCAATTGATTTCCTATGCCATTGTCTTTCTGAGTCTCCTACAATATTTCTCCTGTCTCTCTAAAGCCTTCTCTGCCACTTCTATGCATTTCTTCATTTAAATGCTCAATTTGTAATTTAATCAGTAATATTTTCCAAAGACTGGCATGCAATAAGATGAAAAGCAATAAAATAAGAGCAAAATATTGCAGATGCTGGAATCTGAAACAAAAACAGAAAATGCTGGGAAAACTCAGCATCTGTGCAGAGAGAAACAGAGTTAAGGGATGTGACAAGGCCATTGAATCTCGCGAGAGGCCTCTTGTGAGATTCGCGACACTTGAGGCATCTCATGAGATTCAGAGATTCATCGGAACCTCACGAGATATGCGATCCAGATGTCGCCCTCCATGGGCGAGATCAAGATATGCATATTTAAATGAGCTGTATGGATCATTTAAAAATGTCTGCGCCAGATTCTCCCGGGAACTAACGGCCTCCCCAGCAAGGTGCCATTTATTACTGGTCCACAGAAACGTGGACCAGGCGTAATTGCACCTGGGAGATTGTCCAGGCCATCGGAAACCTCTGGGTGGTTGGGGACTGGGCAGAATGGCTGCCTGGATCTACCTCTGGCACCCAGGCACCTTGACACTGCCAGCCTGGCACCTTGACACTTCTACCCTGGCACTGCCAAGGTGTCTGGGTGGCATTGCCAGGCTGGCAGGGGCACTGCCAGGATGCTAGGGTGGCAGTGGCAGATTGCCCAGGTGCCAGGGTGGCACTGCCATGGCTCTGAGTCTGAGGGAGGCCATGCCCATGAAAGAGGGGCGAGGGGTTTATGAAGGGTGGGGGGGGGGGTGAAGGGAGGATATGAAGGGGCCTCATAAAGGTTGGGGGGTTAAGGATCGGGATCCTGAAAGGAGGAGGCCTAAAAGGGGGGTGGGGGGGGGGGTGGATACCTAAAAAGGGGGGTTCGCAACGACCCCATTTGGGTCGGTGTGTGTTAATGCCCATGTGTGTGGAGGGTGACATTGGCCATGGGTGGGAGGAGTGGGAGACTCTCAAGCTCACTTAGAGATCATAGAAAGAGGCCATTCAGACCATCAAGTCTGCACTGACCTTTTAAAGAGCGCCCTACCTCGGCCCACTCCCCGCCCCATCCCTGTAACCCCACTAACCTTTGTACACTAAGGGGCGATTTAACATGGCCAATGCACCTAACCTGCACATCTTTAGACTGTGGGAGGAAACTGGAGCATCTGGAAGAAACCCGCGGAGACATGGGGAAAACATACAAACTACACACAGACAGTCACCCAAGGTCAGAATCGAACCCGGGCCCCTGGCACCCTGAGGCAGCAGTGCTAACCACTGTGCCACCATGCAGCCCTTGGAAATGGAGGCTCGATCTCTGAGGAGCCTGTCTGGATGGCGGGTTCAGCTCCAGTGATGAAAAACTGTGTGCTTGACCAGGGAGAACTCCCCCAGGCCCCCAAAAAATGACTAAGTGTGGTTGAATAGTGGTGCAGAACTCACCCAAAAAGCCGACAAGAAATACGCCACTGAACTCATTCAAAATGGCAGTTAGAAATTTTTTGGTGAATTCCGCGCAATGTTTTGAGTGCATATGACTCTTGATAACAAGCAAGGTGTACCATTGAGGTAGATTCTGGGCCCAGGAAGGGTGATCTGACTTTAAGGACAGGTGTGCAGAACTGGTTCGGAAACTGCTCCAACATGTGCTTGTAATCTAGAAAAAGTGGAGTGTGGACTCGAGCCAGAAAAGATTTGGCTGCTAAGATTGTATGGATAGAGTGGGGAGTTCCCTATATATTTGGGAGAAGGTTGTAGTTTGGGACAGGAAATGGGAGATTAGCAGGTATCTTGGTCTGAAAGAAAGGAAGATAGCAAAACAGTTCGCCTCCCTTTTCCTTTCCTCTGCCAGGCAGAAACATGGTGCCAGTGAGGGCGATTATAGAATTTACCTACCAATGACCTGATGGTCAAAATTTTGTTTGTGTGTTGAAATTTAACAGCTCAGATAGCCCGGGTAATCGTGGGAAAGAGGCAATGTCTCATTAGCCCATGCAAATTAGAATCCCATGAATCAATAGGACCACAATTCAATATTGAGGTACTCATGGCAGAATATGACTAAATTGTCAGACTGCTTATCTGCCATTCAATACTGGATGAGCAGAAATTTTCTCCAATGAAACACTGAGAAGACCAAAGCCACTTTCGTTGGTATTTGCCACACCGTAAGCTCTGTTTCCTAAGCAGCAATTCCATCCCTCTTCCTGCCAACTGTTTGAGGCTGAAACAAACTTGGGTCGTGACAGGAATCATGGCAGCCAGTCCCGATTAATAATAGGGGAGGTCCGACAAAATCTCCACTGATTAAGTCAGAGGGTGGAATGAACTGACTGGGGAGTCCTGGTTCATGGTGGGATGTCATTTAGGTTAATTAAATGAGCCAATTGACACCCATTATCTCTGAGCCCATTGCTACTCAGCGGTATCTCAGGAATTAAATGGAGCCACATAGGTCTCTTGTCTCTTGCACCCTTGGAAGGCCACCCTGCGGGGTTTGCCTTCTGGGAGCGGGGGGTTACTCATTATCAGGCATTCTGCTTGGTCGATGGACTCAGCATCAGGCTGCTGGGGCTGCTGAAAGGCCCTCCCCTTCCCCAACCCTCCGCCCTTACATCCGCCTTCCCTCCTCTTCTCTCACACGACCCCACCCCATGATCCCCTTTCCACCTTAACTCACCTCCAGCCTGGGGTGCTTCCGCAATCCTGGACCTCAGGTAGTGCTGCCAGCAGCCCCTGCTTTTGTTGGCACTGGCAGCATGAGAAAAGACTAACAGTTCTTGGTGGGTGATATTTTCACCATTGGGGACCTCAAGCATAGAGAAGGCCTAATAGTGCCAGAAAGGCACTTAATTGTGTCAGATCTTGCTCATGGAAGTAGTGGTAGTCTCCTGCCAGTTCTCATACTTAAACATGACATCCATCAGTCTGACAACATCTTAACCTTGGTGTCATATTTGACCCAAGATCAGCTTCTAACCACACATCAGCGCAGCCACTGAGATTTCCCATTTTCACCTCTGTCATAATGCCTGACTCCACCCTTTCTGTATCTTCACCTGTTGCTTCTATTCCAGCACACTCCTGGCTGACCTCCCACATCCTATGCACCATTACCTTGTCATCCAAAACTCTGCTGCCTGTTTTCTAACTCACACAAAGCTCTGTTCAGCTGTTGCCCCTATTCTCGTGGTTCTCTGTTGGTTTTACAGTTATGTAATACCTCGATTTTCACAATTCTCATTCTAGTCTTAATTTTTCTCCATGGTCTTGCGCCTTCCTATTCCTCTAATCTCCTCCAGTTTGACAACATTCCAAGATATTGGGTGGAATTTTCCTCGTATCCCGACCGGCAGGACCATGTTAGATCCACCCCGTTGGGACTTTGGCAGGTTGGGGGCGGAGAATGGTGCGGCGGGCCTCCAGCAATAGGGGATTCGCGGCGTAGATTAATCGGAGAGTACTCCGCATTTTGGGGCCCGGAGAATCGGGGAACTGGCGCCGGTCCCAATTCCATGCGCGGAAATGAATTCTCCGCCCTGCGCCGGCCGCGATTTTGGCATAGGGGTGCGGAGAATCCAGCCCAAGTTTTCACTCCATGGGCTGGATTCTCCATTCCTGCGGCTAAGTACCAGTGAGGGGCTAGCTCCGGCGCCGGGTGAAACATCCGCGGATCGTGCAGAAATGTGGCAGAGAATGGCCGGGGATTGGGCCATGCATGCGCATGGCTGACGAACTGCAGCAGTCGCACCATGCATAATGTCACTCCTCACTAGTCCCCCCCAGCCCTTGCAGAAGCCCCCCCTCGCTAGCGTTACAGATCCCAGTGTGGCGGCGCTGGACACAATCTGCAGCCATCATGCCGGGTTCCCGCACGGTTGGGACCACACGTGTCATGCGCGCCGGGAACTTGGCCCGTCGGGAGCAGAGCATTGCGGGCAGGCCGGCCGATGACATGCCAACGCTGTTGAAATGGCACGTGGTGCGTGCCACAATGGCACCAGTTTGGAGGGGGCGGAGCATGGCAGACCGTCGTCAAACTGGCACCGGCCCCGATTTTGGTGCAAAAATCCATTCTCCGTCCGATCGCCAAACTCGATTTTGGCGTCGATCTTCAGAGAATCCAGCCCGATGTCTTCTGACACTTTGTCAAGAAAGTAGGAGGGTGTGTTTTCATAGAATCATAGAATTTACAGTGCAAAAGGAGGCCATTTGGCCCATTGAGTCTGCATCGGCCCTTGGATAGAGCACCCCACCTAAGCCCACACCTCCACCCTATCCCCACGCCATCCCCATAACCCCACCTAACCTTTTTTGGACAATAAGAGCAATTTAGCATAGCCAATCCATCTAGCCCTGCACATCTTTGGGAGGAAACTGAAGCACCCGGAAGAAACCCACGCAGACACGGGGAGAACATGCAGACTCCGCACAGACAATGACCCAAGACGGGAATCAAACCTGGGACCCTGGCGCTGTGAAGCCATAGTGCTAACCACTATGCTACTGTGCTGCCCTACTGTTTTGCTCCGTCATTTGGCGGATGGGGCCAACAAAGCCAGCAAGCCTAGCTCCACACAGATTAAAATGGGCACCCCGATCTCAAAGTCAAAGTAAAGGCCCGTCCTCTTTTATACCTCCCCCACCCCAATATCTGGTCCCCTGATAGACAAGGGGACCAACCTGAATCCTAGAAACCGTTCCCCCAAGCTCTTAGGTCTCCCCACACCCACACCACACAAGCATCAGGGTGATTTGCCATTATCGCCGGCATCGGAGCACATTTTCCCCCCCTTCTCCCTCCATGGCATTCCCAAGAGACCCTGCACTTGGCTCCTCCCCTGGCAATGCCAACATGTCCCTCACCACCCAGGGGCTCTACTCATCTCCAAGCTCCTGGCATGGTCATCGCGACGGGTTTCCGTTTTTGGAGACCACTATCTCACGCCCGGAAACAACAGCATCAAGCAGTTTAAAAATATTTAAATTCAGTTCTATTCATGGTAGACTGGAGATCTTACTGCCACAACTCCCATTATGGCTCTCTCACAAGTGTTGGTGGCCATAATGGGATTTGCGCCTGTGATAAACAGGCCCAGAAAAATTGTAACCGTTATTGTGGTCCTTCAATTCTGGGCTCCTGTGCTGCTTTGATTTTAATCACTCCACCAGTGCCTTCAGCTGCCATGCACAGTGCCAAAGTTTTTTAATACATTTCCGGGATGTGGGCTTCACTGGTTAGGCCAGCATTTATTGCCCATCCCTAGCTGCAAAGGTAAATTCTTCAGTGACATAATGTACAACTGTTTCACTACTTTCTTGGTTTATGGTTCCAAGATTGTAGTTTTCTACTATCTCTAGTTGCTTAAGAGTTGGAATATTCCTTCAACTTGGTGGTGATTGTTCAAAAAACGCATAGTTTTCCTTTGGAGCAAGGAGGTTTTTTTCATGTGCCTTACATATCCGGACCAATCTTCATTAGTAAAAATTGCTTTCTTGCACTGAAAAATGTTTTTATTCAGAGTCTGGACCTTTTTGCATTCCCCTTTGAGTTCTAAAATGGATGTTTATACCCTAGTCAACCACACTGAGCTTGCAAAATTCAAACAAAACATCTACTGTTAGATGGGATTCTGTGAATGAGCAGCACTTACCGTACAATCCTGAGTGCCAATAGCTATACTAACAATTAATTCAAGACAACAATGGACCTTGTACTGTGGCTCATTTACACTTGCTAGAAGTGACATACATTCATAAACAGGAACCTATTCTCTGCAAACAAAGGGAATCTCATAGTGAATGTATTTACATGTGTCCTTGTGGAATCAGGTATTGAGGAAAGAACAATCTCCCAGAGTCTTGTCTGTGTGTTCATTGACAATTCACCTGAAGTGGTGCATCTTACAGGGCCTGGCAAGGTCGTGGGCTGTCATACACTCCAGCTTGGTGCCGTGGTCACAGAATACCCTCCCGCGAGACCGGAACTTCTGCATGATTGACTGCTCCATTGGTGTTGAGTACAAAGAGGGTCAAGGGAGCAGGATGTGGGTCTCATGGTCAAGTTGAACTCAGAGGTCATGAGGGGAGGTGGGGAAAGATGCAGGAACAGGACTTGGACAAGAAATCATTTGGCCAGGTGGGCTAGTGCAAGAGACGGACGTGGCAGAGGCATCTGTCACTAAGATTGAAATCTTCCGATCAAAGAAGATCCACGCATTCTTGCATTTGTTGTAGGAGGCTGTTTAGCACAGGGCTAAATCGCTGGCTTTGAAAGCAGACTAAGGCAGGCCAGCAGCACGGTTCAATTCCTGTACCAGCCTCCCCGAACAGGCGCCGGAATGTGGCGACTAGGGGCTTTACACAGTAACTTCATTTGAAGCCTACTTGTGACAATAAGCGATTTTCATTTTTCAGGAGGTAAGGATGGCCTTGCACCTTTTTTGAATTATTTAGGAACTTCTCAGAAGTCACTAATTTCCCGTTGCTTTCTCCATACCAACTCCTTGGCCACTGTGAACTTGTTAATCAATCAGTACACTTTTCTTATGTAGTATAAATTGTTATAATAGTTTGAAATTTGGCATTCTTGCTTTTGGCCTCATGAGTGGGGAGGTGGTGGCATAGTGGTATTGTCACTGGACTAGTAATCCACGGACCCAGGATAATCATCTGGGGACTCGGGTTCGAATCCCACCATGGCAGGGCTGGAATTTAAGATCAATAAAATATCTGGAATGAAAAGTCTAATAAATAGAACAAATAGAACATACAGTGCAGAAGGAGGCCATTCAGCCCATCGAGTCTGCACCGACCCACTTAAGCCCTCACTTCCACCCTATCCCCATAACCCAATAACCCCTTCTAACCTTTTTTTGGTCACTAAGGGCAATTTATCATGGCCAATCCACCTAACCTGCACGTCTTTAGACTGTGGGAGGAAACCGGAGCACCTGGAGGAAACCCACGCAGACATGGGGAGAACGTGCAGACTCCACATAGACAGTGACCCAGTGGGGAATCAAACCTGGGACCCTGGCGCTGTGAAGCCACAGTGCTATCCACTTGTGCTACCGTGCTGCCCCCTAATGATGATCACGAAACCATTGTCGATTGTCATAAAAACTTATCTGCTTCACTAATGTCCTTTAGGGAAGAAAATCTGCCACAATAACCTGGTCTGGCCGACATACGACTCCAGACCCACAGCAATGCGATTGACTCTTAAATGCCCTCTGAAATGACCTAGAAAGCCACTCAGTTGTATTCAACCGCTACAAAAACACAAAAAAGGAATGAAACCGGATGGACAACCAGGCTTCGAACTAGGCACAGGAAACAACAATGACAAACCCAGCCTTGTCGACCCTGCAAAGTCCTTCTTACTAACACCTGGGGGCTTCTGCCAAAGGTGGGAGAACTGTCTCACAAACTAGTTAAGCAACAGCTGAAAAAGTCATATTCACAGAATCATATCTTACATACTCTCACCATTCCTGGGTATGTCCTGTCTCACCGGCAGGACACACCCAGCAGAAGTGGCGGCACAGTGGTATACAGTCAGGAGGGAGTTGCCCTGGAGTCCTCTACATCGACTCCGGATCACGTGAAGCCTCCTGGCTTCAGGTTAAACGTGGGCAAGGAAACCTACTGCTAATTACCACTTACTGGCCACCATTAGCTGATGAATCAGTACTCCTCCATGTTGAACACCACTTCTAATAATAATAATAATAATAATCTTTATTAGTGTCACAAGTAGGCTTACATTATCACTGCAAGAAGTTATTGTGGAAAATCCCCAAGTCTGTTCTGGTACACTCAGCGAGACTTCAGAATGTCTAATTCACCTAACAAGCACATCTTTCGGGACTTGTGGGAGGAAACCGGAGCACCCGGGGGTTACCCACGCAGACATGGGGAGAACGTGCAGACTCCACACAGACAGCGACTCAAGCCTGGAATCGAACCCAGGTCCCTGGCGCTGTGAAGCAACAGTGCTAGCCACTGCTAGCATTGAGGGTGGCATATGCTTTGGATGGGTGACTTCAATGTCCATCACCAAGAGTGGTTCCGTAGAACCACCACAGTCTGAGCTGGCCGGGTGCTAAAGGACATAGCTGCTACACTGGGACTGCAGCAGGTGGTGAGGGAACCAACAAGAGGGAAAAGCATACTTGACATCATCCATGAGGCACTGTGGGCCATCAGCAGCAGCAGAATTGTATTCAACCACAATCTGCAATCACGTGGTCCGGCATATCCCCGACTCCACCATTACTACCAAGCCAGGGAATCAAGGCTGATTCAATGAAGAGTGCAGGAGAGCATGTCAGGAGCAACATCAGGCATACTGAAAAATGAGGTGTTAATCCGGCGAAGCTACAACACAGGACTACTTGTGTGCCAAACAGCATAAGCAGCAAGTATTAGAGCTAAACGATTGCACAACAAACGCATCAGATCTAAGCTCTGTAGTCCTGCCACATCCAGCTGTGAATGGTGGACAATTAAACAACTCACTGGAGGAGCAAGCTCCACAAATATTCCCATCTTCAATGATGGAGGAGCCCAGCACATGTGTGCAAAAGACAAGGCTGAGGCATCCAGCTCGGTCTCCTCTTGAGGTCCCCAACATCACAGATGTCAGTCTTCAGCCAATACGATTCACCGAACGTGATATCAAGAAACAGCTGAAGGCACTGATACTGCAAAGGCTATGGGCCCTGACAATATCCCAGCAATAGTACTGAAGACTTGTGCTTCAGAACTGGCCGCACCCCTCGCCAAGCTGTTCCAGTACAGCTACGGCACTAACATCTACCCGGCAATGTGGAAAATTGCTCAGATGTGTCCTGTACACACGAAATAGGACAAACCAACCCAGCCAATTACTGCCCTATCAGTCTACTGTCCATCATCAGCAAAGTGATGGAAGGAGTCATCAACAGTGCTATCAACCGGCACTTACTCAGCAATAACCTGTTCACTGACGCTCAGTTTAGGTTCAGCCAGAGTCACTCAGCTCCTGGCCTCATTACAGCCTTGGCTCAAACATGGACAAAAGAGCTGAATGTCAGAGGTTCAGAGGTAAGGTGAGAGTGACTGCCCTTGATATCAATGCAGCATTTGACCGAGTATGGCATCAAAGAGCCCTAGCTAAACTGGAGTCAATGGGAATCGGGGAAAACTCTCTGCTGGTTGGAGTCATACCTGGCACAAAGAAAGATGGTTGTGGTGGTTGGAGGTCAATCATCTAAGCTTTCGGGCATCACTGCAGGAGTTCCTCAGGATAGTGTCCTAGGCCCAACCATCTTCAGCTGCTTCACCAATGACCTCCCTTCCATCATAAGGTCAGAAGTGGGGATGTTTGCAGATGACTACACAATGTTCAGCACCATTCACGACTCCTTAGATAATTAAGCAGTACATGTCCAAATGCAGCAAGACCTGGACAATATCCAGGCTTAGGCTGACAAGTGGCAAGTTACATTCGCGCCACATAAGTGCCTGGCAATGACCATCTCCTACAAGAGAAGACCAAACCACCACTCCTTGACATTCAATGGCATTACCATTGTTGAATCTCCCACAATCAACATCCTGGGGATTACCATCGATTAGAAACTGAACTGGAGTAGCCATATTAATACTGTGGCTACCAGGGCAGGTCAGAGGCCAGGAATCCTACAGTGAGTAACTCATCTCCTGATCCCCCAAAGCCAATCCACCATCTACAAGGCACATGTCAGGAGTGTAATGGAATACTCTCCACTTGACCGGATGAGTGCCACTCCAACAATGCTCAAGAAACTAGACACCATCCAAGACAAAGCAGCCCACTTGATTTCTACCCCTTCCATAAACATTCAAACCCTCCACCACTGGCGAACAGTGGCAGCCATGTGTAGCACCTACAAGATGCACTGTATTAACTCAACAAGGTCCCTTAGATCAGTGTTCTTCAAACTTTTTTTCCAGGGACCCATTTTTTACCAACCGGCCAACCTTCGGGACTCAACCCAGCCAACCTGCGCAACCCACCATTTTCTCTTACCTTGTTTGCTGCTGACAAAAATGGAGGAAATGGTTTTGGGTCCCTTTGGCCCTCGTACACGCTCCTCCAATGGAACCTGTTGGATGAAGGTGAAGCCTTCCAGTGTCGGAAAGTATGGAGTCTCCATCTGTCCAAAGTTTGGAATTTTGTTCCTGTAACATTTTATCAAATAAAACGCCCCCCCCCCGAACTTGTAAAAAAAAAAAATGAGTAAAATAAATGAAAAAAATGATTAAAACCCCCCGAACTTAGTAAAAAAAATAAAATGAAAAAAATAAAAATTAAATGAATAAAATAAATGAACAAATGAATAAAAACCACTACAGAACTTGTGAACCAAAAAGCTGCAACCGTTTACAAAAATAGTGGCCGCACTGCGCATGCGTGCCCGATTATCGGCACGCATGCGCAATGCGACCAAATTTTTTTGTTTTACATGTTCGCGGCCGCTTGCAGCCGGCGTTATGAAAAGCCGGCTGCTGCGCGGGGATTTGCACGATCGGGAGCGCCGCGGACAAGGGCTCCGCGACCCTCCCGACACCCGCCCACGACTCACCCGCGGGTCCCGCCCCCGAATTTGAAGAACACTGCCTTAGACAACAGCTTCCAAACCCATGACCACTGCCATCAAGAAGGACAATAGCAGCAGATACCTGGGAACCCCACCACCTGGAGGTTCCCCTCCAAATCACTCATCACCCTGACTTGGAAATATATCGCTGATTCTTCACTGTCGCTGGGGAACATCCTGGAATTCTCTCCCAAACAGCACAGTGTGTGTACCTCACCTCAAGGACTGCAGCGGTTCAGGAAGGCAACTCACCACCACCTTCTGAAGGGCAACTAAAGATGGGCAATAAATATTGACTTAAGCAGCAATGCCCACATCCTGTAAATGAATTTTAAAAAAGAGTGCGAGATGAAAAGCTTTAGCAACATGCTTCTCTTTTCACCAAATGAAGGTTCTAAACCTCTCTCATATGTTCTTCACCTTCCAACAACCACGTGAGCAAAGCCATATTGTCCTGTTTCAAATATAACCATGATACAGTAAATACTTTAACATAGCTGTGTGTAACAGGGATGCAGAGGCTAAGTCACCCTGTGATGCACAATCAGATGGACACCAGGATGTTGCAGCAGTCCACTTGGCTGAATGTGGCCATGCAATGTCAGGAACAATGAGATTCAGAATAATCCAGTGGAAATCTTCACCTTACCAGCGGGGAGGTCTCAGAGTTCGCTGATCTTGTTCATCACAGTCCCTACTGCCGTTTGATGCCAATATTTTAATCTATTGATTCCGTCTCATCACCAAAATCTCTTACATATTGGGAGGCATTTGCAAAGAAAGACGGATACCGAGATGGCCAGTTCATATGTTTAATGACGTAATTGCATATGCTTATGACATATGAATACATTACAAGACAATTGGCCTTTTGTGGTTACCATTATTGACACAAACCTTTTAC
This sequence comes from Scyliorhinus torazame, assembly GCF_047496885.1. NCBI lineage: Eukaryota > Metazoa > Chordata > Chondrichthyes > Carcharhiniformes > Scyliorhinidae > Scyliorhinus > Scyliorhinus torazame. The sequence goes on along the minus strand of NC_092709.1, from coordinate 164,598,447 downwards.
TCCAGATTTATTTAATTGATTTAATAAATTCCAAATCTGCCTTGGTGGGTGTGATCTTATGAACACGATCCTCCAGCCATGCTGCACCGGAAAAGCAGCTCGCCGGGGCACAACGTGGCCGTTGAAAGCTGGGAGACCCTGCTCACGGCGTCTACCTGGCTCGCAACACCTTGCAAGATTTAACACAATCTCACGCGACATTGCTAGGGAAATTCCGCCCATAATGGGCGGGATCACTTTTTGGCAAATGTGCATATTAGAGCGAGGCAGTAAGCCTTACTCTAATGTGCAGATTCCTGAGGAACCTGAGGCTTTGGGATTCAGTCCCTTCGCCTCGGGGACCTCGGGTGAGTGCTGTTTGGTACTGACCTCTACAAACGGGAACCAGACGGAACCAAACGGGAACGCGATTGGAGGTCCCCAGCCACATGCCCTTTGGGCAGGGTGGTGCCCTAGCACTGCTGGTGCCACTTGGGTACACTGGCAGTGCCACCTGGGTGCTGGCATTGTCAAGGTGCCCAGGTGGTACTGGCAAGGGCACTGCCAGGTTGGCACTGCCAAGGTGCCAAACTGACATTTTCTATGCATGCACAATCGGGCTGGGGTTGCCCGGTGTGGGTGGGGGGGTAGAGGGGACCGGGATACTCTCCAACATTGCGTTCGGACTGGGGGGGAGATCGGGGATTCTTTGAGGAAGTCTCGGAGATCGGAGCGCCATTTAAAAATGACGTCCTGATCTCTCGCTACTACGGGGAGTTCTGGTGAACGGAGCGCGCCATTGTAAAAATGGGGCTACATGCAGCCTGGGCTGCGCGTTCCCCGTTCAGGCCCCTTATTCAACACAAGTCGCATTGAATTGGGAGTGCCGGCAAACACTCAGCTAAACGTGCTCACTCGGGGACTTTCTTCCCTGGCGTCCTATGTCTCCGTATCAATGGTCCAGTAACAACCACCAGGCTATCATTCTCCAATGAGAGGTTGTTAGTGTATTGGGTAGAAAATAATATTTGAAGATTTATTCACTGACCTTAATTACATATGTAAAGCATTGAACATTTTACAGAGTTGCAGCCAGGTCCTCGAGGCCAGATGCTGGAAATTTAACTCCTTGGTCGCGCGCTCCCATTTCCTTTACAAGCTATGCCTTGAAGGACTTCTGGCCCTATATAGACACATGGATATATTGCCTCTCTCCTCCTTTTGATCTCCCAGGTTGCCTCCAGTGCTGCAGAGAACCTGGGATCCCTCTCTGTCCTCCATTTTCAGTCTTCTGCCTTCTAGTAAAGCTTTTGAGAGTGTGCAACTGGCTGCTGTAGCCTCAGTGCTCCTCCCCTTTATGAGTGACAAGTCCCCTTTAAGAAATGCTGGCTAGTTGCGCACTGTGCTAGCCATGCACACTCCTGGGCCCCATGCTGATCATGCGACTGTTCACCTTTGAACATTGTGCTTTGTGCTGGTCTTTAGACCAAAAGATTTAGATGATGGCACAAGGGGACTAGGAAGTGTCATGATATTCAAACACACACATCATGATAGACACACCAACAGACAAATCAGAACACCCAACACCACAACCAATCACAGACAAAGACAGGGACAGTATAAAAGGACAAACACGACACCTGGTGGGCAGTAGATCTGGGGACAAGGACAACGACAAGACCTGTTTTAACATCACAGAGAGGGAGTCCCCACGTGCAGAGTATCAAGACAAAACTGTAGATAGTAAGTTTGAATAAAACAGCGTTGTACCAAATACAACTGTGTTGGCTCATCTGTGTGTCAGAACGCCCAACACCACATGGTACAGGAGTGGATCGATACCTGCCGACTAACCTGCCATTCTGGACATGGACCTCACCAATAAACCGCAGCCGTTGCAAGTCGCGGGGAACCTTGGTACCAATTGGAAGCTCTTCAAGCAGCGATTCGACCTGTACATCCGAGCCAATGAGAAACAGAGTGCCTCGGACGAAACAAAGATTGCAATGCTCCTCTCCTACGCAGGTCAGCACGCCATCGATGTCTTCAACTCACTGGTGTTCGAAGAAGGTGAAAACCAATCCAAGTATGACACAGTCATCCTCAAGCTAGACCAGCACTTTAATGTTGAAGTGAATGAAAGTTTTGAAAGATATCTCTTTCAGCAACGCCTGCAAGGTAAGGAGGAGCTTTTTCAACCCTTTTTGACGCACCTCCGAATTCTAGCGCAGTCCTGCGGTTACGGCATCACCTCAGAGTCCATGATCAGGGACCAGATTGTTTTTGGCGTTGCCTCCAGTGGCCTACACCAGCAGCTTCTTAAAATCAAAAGCCTCACCTTAGCGTCTGCAGTGGAAGCCTGTATCCTCCACGAGAATGCAACCAGCCGTTTTGCCCGATTTCAGGCGTCCGAATTGGCACGGAGGGGGTCCCCAGCCGTCGAATCGGCAAGCCAGGCCGCCCACGACGCAGAACGCATCCAGGCCATCGATTATCTCCCGACCCGCGGCCCCGACGAGAGCGGCCGCTTCCCGCGCTTTTCGCGGTCTCCCGCGCTTGTGCGCGCCAAAACCAACGGCAACATCGAGGGACGCACCGCGCAGGCGCGCCCAATGCAAGATCGCACTGCGCATTCGCAGTGGCGCAATGAACGCCGTGACGTCATGACGTGCGGCAACTGTGGAGCTGTATACTTAAAAGGGCAATGTCCTGCTAAAAACCGACAGTGCCTCCGATGTGGCAAGATGGGCCACTATGCTGCCTACTGTCGTGCGGCTCAACCCATGGATCCTACACACCTCCGACAACCTCGCAGACACGTCAGGACCGTCCAGCCCACGCATCAAGACTTCCAGCTAAATGATGCAGATGACCAGGATGCCTTCCGGGTTTCCGTCATCGATGTAAACAGGGTCAACGCCATCAATCCGGCCGATGAGTGGAGTGCCACCCTAACGGTCAAGCGATCGCACGTCACCTTCCGTCTGGACACCGGCGCATCCGCCAACCTGATTGCATATTCTGAATTCCAGGCCATGAAGGACAAACCACCCATCACGCCATCCCGGCTCAAGATGGTTGATTATAACGGGAACGTCATCCCGTCCATGGGTTCTTGCCAGCTACAGGTAACTCACAAAATGCACACGGCCACACTCCCCTTCGAAGTTGTTGGCTCATCAAAAGATTTGTTACTGGGCGCACAGGCGTGTAAGGTCCATCACCTGGTACAGCGCATTATGTCTCTCTCTCCAGATGAGATATCCGACTTCCCAGATGCTGAGTTCCACGCAAATCTCCATTCCCTCCTTGCTCACAACCAGGAGGTATTTGAAGGCATGGGGACATTGCCATACACTTACAAGTTTCGCCTCAAACCGGACGCCATCCCGGTCATTCACGCACCTCGCAGGGTTCCTGCACCACTCAAAGACCGCCTCAAGTTGCAGCTGCAGGCTCTTCAGGACCAAGGGGTCCTATCCAGGGTCACGGAGCCCACGCCATGGGTCAGCTCCATGGTCTGTGTAAAAAAGCCCTCTGGCGAGCTCCGCATATGCATAGATCCTAAAGATCTAAATAACAACATTATGCGGGAACACTATCCCATCCCGAAACGAGAGGAAATCACCAGCGAGATGGCCCAAGCCAAAATATTTACCAAACTGGATGCGTCCAAAGGATTTTGGCAGATCCAATTGGACCCGGCCAGCCGAAGACTATGCACGTTTAATACCCCTTTCGGCAGATTCTGCTACAACCGGATGCCATTTGGCATCATCTCGGCATCTGAGGTTTTCCACCGAATCATGGAGCAGATGATGGAAGGCATCGAAGGGGTACGCGTATATGTGGACGATATCATCATTTGGTCCACCACTCCGCAGGAGCACATGCATCGTCTACGACGCGTCTTCGCCCGCATACGACAAAATGGCCTGCGTCTCAACCGCGCCAAGTGTGCCTTTGGCCAGACTGAGCTGAAGTTCCTCGGGGACCACATCTCACAATCGGGGGTCCTTCCTGTGCAGACAAAATTAGCGCCATCACAGCCATGCCACGGCTGGCTGACAAGAAGGCTGTCCTAAGATTCTTGGGCATGGTCAACTTCCTTGGGAAGTTCATTCCCAACCTTGCTTCTCATACAACGGCCATGCGCCATCTCGTTAAGAAATCAACAGAATTCCAATGGCAACAATCGCACCAGCTGGAATGGGAGGAGCTCAAGCACAAACTGGTCACGGCACCAGTGTTGGCGTTCTTTGACACGGCTCGCCCCACAAAAATCTCAACGGTTGCCAGCCAATCTGGTATTGGAGCAGTACTCTTGCAGAAAGATAGCACGTCGTCAAGGGCCCCGGTTGCATATGCCTCACGAGCCATGACCCCTACGGAACAGCGCTACGCGCAAATAGAAAAGTAATGCCTGGGCTTGTTAACTGGATTGGACAAGTTCCACGACTATGCGTATGGTCTTCCACGATTCACGGGCGAAACTGACCACCGCCCCCTGGTCAACATAATAAACAAGGACCTGAACGACATGACCCCTCGCCTCCAGCGCATCTTACTTAAACTCAGGAGGTATGATTTCGAAATGATCTACACTCCGGGGAAGGATCTCATCGTGGCGGACACGCTCTCCCGAGCAGTGAGTACACCACCAGATGCGGAGGGGTTCGTATGTCAAATTGAGGCACACGTTACTCTGACAGCAGCAAATCTGCCGGCTGACGACCCAAGTCTGGCCCGCATACGTGCAGAGACAGCGACTGACCCCCTTCTACAGCGAGTGATGCGCCACATGGTGGAAGGGTTGCTCAAAGGGCAGTGCCCGCAGTTTTATAATGTGCGAGATGACCTTACCAACATTGACGGGGTCCTTATGAAGTTAGACAGGATTGTTATTCCGCACAGCATGCGCCAGATGATTCTTAATCAACTACACGAAGGCCACTTGGGAGTCGAGAAATGCAGACGGAGGGCCCGAAAGGCGGTATATTGGCCGGGTATTAACGAAGACATAGCCAACATGGTGCTCAATTGCACAACCAGTCAGAGGTTTCAGCCGGCGCAACCTCCGGAGACGCTTCTACCACACGAGATGGTGACGTCCCCCTGGGCGAAGGTGGGTGTTGACCTATTTCACGCGCTCGGCAGAGATTACATCATTATTATAAATTACTAAAGTGCTGAGGATTTTGGTCAAGGGTGGTACAGGCTTGGAGTGCCGAAGAGCCTGTTCCTGTGCTGTATTGTTCTTTGTTCTATGAACAAGCAAAATAACATTTGCATGCTGCTTGTCTCAACTGAATGGGTGTGGGTTAATTGCGCACCAGTGGTGCACACTTGCTTGTGGTAGCAGTGTGACCTATCTGCAATGTACACTGCAGTAACTCACTAAGGCTCTTTTGACAGCACGTTTCAAACCCATGATCTCTACCACCTGGAAGGACAAGAACAACAGGCAGATGGAACACCATCACCTGCAAGCTCCCTTCCAAGTCTCACACCACTGAGACTTGGAACTATATCACCGGTCCTTCATGGTCACTCAGTCATAAACCTGGAAAACACTTCCTAACATCATTTTGTGGGCACCTATACCACATGGAATATACTGATTCAAGAAGGCAACTCACCACCACCTTCTCAAGGGTAATGAGGAATGGACAATACCTCTGAAGATTTGGAGGCAGATGCGGCAGCACTTTAAGCTGGGGGCTGGGTCAGGGAGATGCATATCAGGGAGAATCACAGATTTGAGCCAGGGAGGATGGATGGGAGGTTTTGGAGATGGGAGGAGAGGAGGATCGGGGTGTTAAAAGACCTGTTCCTGACGGGTCGTTTTGCGAGGTTGGAAGAGTTGAGGGAGAAATATGGACTGGGGAAAGGGGAAGGGTTTAGGTACCTGAAGCTCTGAGGCTTTGGTAGGAAGGAGATTTCGAGCTTCCCGTTGGGGCCAACTCCCTCGTTGTTAGAAGAGGTATTGGCAATAGAGGGAATGGAGAATGGGGTGGTGTCGGCGATTTACGGGAAGATTTTGGAGATGGACAGGGTGTCTATGGAGGTTATGGAATAAGGTCTGTGGTGTGAGGTGCTCCGAAGGGTGAATGCCTCAACTTCATGCGTGAGGTTGGAGCTGATCCAGCTGATGGTTGTGTACAGGGTGCACTTCACGAGGGCGAGGATGAGCTGGAACTTTGAGGGAGTGGAGGACGTATGTGAGCGATGTGCGAGGGGCCCCGCAAACCATGCACATATGTTTTGGTCCTGTCGAAGGTGAAGAGGTATTGGAGGGAGGTTTTCAGTATCACCTCAGGAGTACTACATGTGAACTTGGAACCAGGTTCTTTAGAAGCCATTTTCGGTGCCCTCATACCGAGCTGCAGGCGTTTGCGGGGGCAGATGTTTAAGCCTTTGCCTCACTGATTGCCTGGAGGCGGGTCCTGTTGGAGTGGAGGTCAGCCTCTCCACCCTGTGCCATGGCTTGGCAGGGGGAATCTACTTGAATTTCTGACTCTCGAGAAGGTGAACTTTGAGCTGAGGGGGATGAAATGTTTAATATGCATTATTGAGAACTGGTTGCCATTAAACATTGGGGAGGGGAGGGGGTGGTTATTATTGTATTGTTGCACTGCTTACTCTGTTAATTTTTACCTGGAATGCGCGAGTGGATGTTTTGGTCTGTACATTGAGGGGGGTGTTGTTTCAGGGGGATTGTTATTGTGTTTGATTTTTGTTTGTTTTTCTTTTGTTGTTTATTTGCTGAAAATGTTGAAAATGTGGAGAGTAAAAGATTTTTTTAAAAAAGGAATGGGCAACATCTGCTGGACTCAGTGAAGTAGCTTTTTGTGCAATACCTTATCGAATAGTTTCTGGAAATCCAAGTATATTGCATCTACTGGTTCTCCTTTATCTATCTTGCTCATTACCAATTCAAATAATTCTAATAAATTGGTCAGGCATGATTTCCCCTTCATGAAGGTCGGCCAACATCGAGGGCCGAAGGGCCTGTACTGCGCTGTAATGTTCTATGCTGACTCTGCTTGATTATATTATGTATTTCTGAATGCTCTGTCATTCTCTCATTGATAATGAAGCGAGTAAATGTTTCAGGTTATTATATTGCTGCCACTCAGCAGGCTGCTTTGTTCTTGAGCATTTTTAGAAGTAAACTCATCCAGGCAAATGGCAAGTATTCCAGCACACTCCTGACTCAAGCCTTGTTGATTATGGACAGGCTTTGGGGAATCTCGAAGTGAATTACTTACTGCAAGATTCCAAGCAAGATTCCAAGCTTGTGACCTGCTTTTGTAAGCACTATTTATATGGCTGGTCTAGTTCAATTTCTGGTCAATGGGAACCTCCCAGGTGTTGACAGGGTGGGGGGGGGGGAATTCCTTGATGGTACTGCTGTTGAATGTCAAAGGACATTCAAGGGGTAATGAACCCATCAGTTAGCGGAAACGTCTATCTGACCCATTGGTTGTGGAATTATTTAACTCTGTCTATTGCTTGCTATTTCTGCTGATTGACATGCATGTAGTCCTGCAATGTAGCTTCACCAGATGGACACCTCATTTTTAAGTATGCCTGGTGCTGCTCCTGGCACACACACAAGAGTTGATCCCGCATGAAGTTACAGATTGTGATTTTAAACAATTCTGCTGCTGCTAATGGCCTGCAGCACCTCATGGACGGCCAGTTTTGAAATGCTAGATCAGTTCTAACTTTGTCTCATTTAGCACGTTGTTTGAGCCACACAACATAATGGAGCACATCCTCACTATATAGGTAGGATACACGGACCTGCAATGGTCACTCCTATCAATACTGTCTTGGACAGTTGCATCTGCAACAGGTAGATTGATGAGGACGAGAGCTAGCAGTTTTTTCCCCACTTGTTGGTTCCCTCAGCCAAGCAGCATTGTCCTTCAGGACTCGGTCAGTAGTGGTACTTCCAAAACCACTCTCAATGATGGATATTGAAATCATCTCCCCTAGTGCAGTCAGTTGAGGTATTGTCTGGGGTAATTGCCTTCAGCATATTCACTGCTCTCAGTTGCTTAATGTTACGTGGTTTGAATTAGATTGGCTGAGCACTAACATCTATGACAGTGGGGACCTCCGGAGATTGAATAGGAAAACCTGCGCTTTTGGATGAAAATGGTGCAAACACTTCAATCTTATCTAATGTTGAGAAAAGTAAAGCTAATGTGTTGACACAGTGGTTAGCACTGCTGCCTCACAGCTCCAGGCACCCGGGTTCAAATCCGGCCTCGGTTGATTGTATGCGTGGAGTTGCATTTTCTCACTGTGTCTACGTGGGTTTCCTCTGGGTGCTTCGGTTTCCTCCCACAGTCCAACGGTGTACAGGTTAGGTGGATTGGCCATGCTAAAGTGCCCCTTAGTGTCCAAAAGGTTAGGTTGGGTTTCTGGGTTTACGGGGATAGGGTGGAGACATTGGCTTAAGTAACGTGCTCTTTCCAAGGGCCGGTGCAGACTTGATGGGCCGAATAGCCTCTTTCTGCATTGTAAATTCTATGATTTCTACAACCCATGAAAATAATCTAAAAAACAAGCATTGGTGAGGAAATGTTTATCTAATTTTCCGTGTGAACTCTGCAATCAGTTCACCTTTTAGTTTGGGTGGTGCTGATGATCTGATCAAGCCAGTTTCTTTTTGGGCGAGTTAGGTTAAAGTTAATCCCTGGATTCTATTGCTTTCTGCATGTATGGAATATGACACTGCGACATGCAGCTCCAAGCAAATTGTGACCTTTTTTCTGATGTGCACTGAGTTTATATCTGAAAGTATTTCTGTTATAGCTTCACTGCCTTAGTTTTGTCAAAATAATGCTCCTTATTAAAGAAACAGCTTATGTAAAAGTCATATTCCAAGAGCAATCAGTTTCAGATTATTCAACTGTTCCAGAAAGGACCAATACCAGGAACTGGAAAGCTCGTATACTGGTGGCAAATGGAGTTTATTGCAGAAAAGTGTGAGGTGATTCATTTTGGAAGGAATAACAGGAAGACAGAGTACTGGGCTAATGGTAAGATTCTTGGCAGTGTGGATGAGCAGAGAGATCTCGGTGTCCATGTACATAGATCCCTGAAAGTTGCCACCCAGGTTGAGAGGGTTGTTAAGAAGGTGTATGGTGTGTTAGCTTATATTGGCAGAGGGATTGAGTTTCGGAGCCATGAGGTCATGTTGCAGCTGGACAAAACTCTGGTGCGGCCGCATTTGGAGTATTGCGTGCAATTCTGGTCGCCGCATTATAGGAAGGATGTGGAAGCATTGCAAAAGGTGCAGAGGAGATTTGCCAGAATGTTGCCTGGTATGGAGGGAAGATCTTATGAGGAAAGGCTGAGGGACTTGAGGCTGTTTTCGTTAGAGAGAACAAGGTTAAGAGGTGACTTAATTGAGGCATACAAGATGACCAGAGGATTGGATAGGGTGGACAGTGAGAGCCTTTTTCCTCGGATAGTGATGTCTAGCACGAGGGGACGTAGCTTTAAATTGAGGGGAGATAGATATAAGAGGTAGGTTCTTTCATCAGAGAGTAGTAAGGGCGTGGAATGCCCTGCCTGCAACAGTAGTGTACTCGCCAACACTAAGGGCATTCAAATGGTCATTGGATAGACATATGGACGATAAGGGAATAATGTAGATGGGCTTTAGAGTGGTTTCACAGGTCGGCGCAACATCGAGGGCCGAAGGGCCTGTACTGCACTGTAATGTTCTATGTTCTATGATGTTGCTGGCCCCTTTCCTCTACATGCCAGTGTCTGCCAATCACAGATCCAGGAACCAGGGCTAATGAGTGTACAGGGCAGCACGGTAACATAATGGTTAGCACAATTGTTTCACAGCTCCAGGGTCCCAGATTCGATTCCCAGCTTGAGTCACTGTCTGTGCGGAGTCTGCACGTTCTCCCCGTGTGTGTGTGGGTTTCGTCCGGGTGCTCCGGTTTCCTCCCACAGTCCAAAGATGTGCAGGTTGGGTGGATTGGCCATGCTAAATTGCCCTTAGTGTCCAAAGTTGCCCTTAGTGTTAGGTGGGGTTACTGGGTTATGGGGATAGGGTGAAGGTGTGGGCTTCGGTAGGGTGCTCTTTCCAAGAGCCGGTGCAGACTCAATGGGCCGAATGGCCTCCTTCTGCACTGTAACTTCTATGAAAGGTCAGCTCCATAAACATGCAAGCCTGCTTTCCCTGATGTTGATTTGCACTTAAACAAAAAAAAACTTCAAGTCAATAACTCTCAAGAGTTGAGAGCAAATTATCTCTGAGAAAAATTCTCTCCTGTTTTATGGAGGGAATTAATCTTTGTAGTTGGCAAAGAAAGCATCTGTCTTCACTGTGGCTGCAAATCCAGCCTCTGGATAGATGTTTTAAATTGCGTGAAGTTTTCATGAAACTTAACTTGAAGTTGATTTAATTGATACATAGGAATGATGTGGGTATAGAAATCAGGGAGAAGGAGTTTCCAGTGGCAGCACGTAGAGGGGAGATCGCATGTTGGGTGGCTCCTGCTTGAGGCGTATTTTTAGGAGTTTTAAAGTCCGGCCCTGGGGCAATTTGCGAATGATTGAATGAAGGAAGATACAAGAAAGACAAGGATGTCAAAAGGATTAAGAAAAACAGCCGTGAAGAAGGGAGGGAGTGAGTGTTCACCGTCGAGTGAGAGGACCAGCCAGGGAGCTAGCAAGATGGCGGAGGCTGTGCTGCTGGGTGGGGCCACATTGCTCACAGCAGAGAAGATGACTGAAGTAATGTCTTCGGATCTGGAGAAGCAGTTTGTGAAGCACATGATGGCATTGAGGAAGGAGATGGCGGTGGCTTTGAAGACGTTGGTGGAGGAGGCAATTGCCCCGGTGAGAGTAGCTGCGATGAAGACATCGGCCGAGTTGAGGGAACAGGGCGAGAAGATGAAGGGAGTGGAGGAGACCATGTCGCAGCACAGCGATCAGCTCACCTCGGTGGGGCATGAGCTGCGGAGGGTGGTCGAGGCCAATAAGCAAAGCTGGAGGACCCGGAGAACCGCGCGAGGCAGCAAACTTTGAGGATTGTGGGTTTGCCGAGGGGGTGGAGGGCTCGAGGCCGATGGAGTACTTCACAAAGATGTTGGTGGATTTGATGGAGGAGGGTGAGTAGTCCTCCTGGTATGAACTGGACCGAGCCCATCGGTCGCTGAGGCCGATGCTAAAGTTAAAAGAGCCGCCAAGAGCAGTGATCATCTGCTTCCACAAGTACCACATGAAGGAGAAGATGTTGAACTGGGCGAAGCAGAAGCGGGAGGTGCAGTGGGCTTGTGCTGGGGTTCGCATGTACCAGGACTTGACAATGGAGGCAAAGAGGCAAGCGGCTTTCAGCCGAGTGAAGATGGCATTATACAACAGCAGGGTGTGATTTAGTGTGGTGCACTCAGCAAAGCTGAGGGTGTGACCTACAACGTCAGAGATTTCTACTTCGAGATGGTGGAGGCGGTGGAGGTGTTTGTGAAGACAAAAGGCTTGGGACAGAAGTGAAGACTGGAACTGAAGAGGGGTTGTGGACTGTGAATAGGGAATTGGGAGAGTGTAAAAATGTTTTGTTTTTTGACCTACATTGTTATTTATTTACTTCACGCCTTATAGAGTTTACGTTTTTTTAATTGTCATTCTTTGTTGCGATGGTTTTATGTTATTTTATTGAGATGTTTGGGCTTGGTTGTTTTTCCTGGGACTGGGCGGGAGGAGATGGAAAGCCATGGGTGGGGGTCCCTGCACAAGCTAACTTAAGTCGGCTAGTGAACAAAGGTGAGATGGGGAGAGGTGCTGTTGACATAGGAGCCTGGCGAGCAGGTTTAGATGGGCCTGAGAGGTGTGAAAGGCGGGGGGGGGGGGGGTGGAATCGATACTGGGTGAGGGCTTTTTGAGAGGAAGTGCAGGGGTGGGATTCTGGGAGGAGGGAGGGGGTTCGATGTTAACAATGGATAGGGATGGGTCAGTCTCATGGCCAGGGCCCACTGTTACGATGATGGTGGATAAGAAGGGAGGGGGAAGTAAGTGACCCATGGTTAGAATAGTTATGTGAACGTGAGGGGGTTAGGTGGCCCAGTCATGAGATCAAGGGTGCTGACACATCTGAAATGTTTGAAGGCCGATGTGGCGATAGTGCAGGAGACTCACTTGAGGGTGAAAGACCAGGTGAGGCTTAGGAAGGGTTGGTTCAGCCAAGTGTTTGATTCAGGATTTGACGGCAGGCTCGAGAAGTAGCGGTATTGGTGAGTAAAAGAATATCGTTTCAGATGGAGAAAGTGGTTGCAAACCAGGGAGGCAGGTATGTGATAGTGACAAGGGCATTGGAGGGTCGGCTAGTGGCGCTGGTAAGCGTGTATGGTCCCAACTGGGATGATGTAGGATTTGTGAAGAAGGTGTGTGGGGCCATCCCCGACTTGGATTCACACAAATTGATAGTGGGTGGAGACTGGAACTTAGTGCAGGAGCCGAGATTGGACAAGTCAAGGTCACGCTCGGTTGGGGGCGAAGGCATTGGCTGGATTAATGGCAGAAATGAGAGGGGTGGACCCTTGAAAGTTTCTGCACCCGTGGGAGCGGGAGTACTCTTTTTTCTCCTCGGTCCATAAGGTTTATTCGCGAATTGACTTTTCTGTGGTGGGGAAGGCGCTGTTGGCTGAGGTTAAGGGGTCAGAATACTCGGCAATTGCGATTTCGGATCATGCGCCGCATTGAGTGGATATGGTGTTGGAGAGTGCAGAGGCCGGGGTGAAGATTAGATGTGGGGCCGTTGGGGGACCGAGGATTCTGTGATAAGGTTGGGAAAGTAATTGAGGAATATGTGGGGTTCAATTGTACGGGGGAGGTTTCACAGGTGGTGGTTTGGCAAGCTCTAAAGGCAATGATGAGAGGGGAGGTGAACTCCTTTGAGGCAAAGATGGGTAAAAAGGAGAGGGAAGAGTGTCAAAGGGTAATAGATGAGATGTTGGAAGTAGACAGGAGTTCAGAGAAGTTGGAAAAGAGGAAGGAGTTACAGACGAGTTTTGACCGGCTGTGCACAAGGATGGAGGTGTGCCAATGAGGCGGGCAAGGGGAGCGGTTTATGAATATGGAGAGAAGTCATGTTCGGAGCGAGGCAGCGGCGAGGGAAATTGTTCATTTGCGGGTTAGAGCAGGGAAGTTGGTGGTGGCTCCAGATCAGATTAATAGGGTGTTTGAGGAGATTGTATAGGTCAGAGCCACCTGGGAAGGATCGGGAGAGGCAGGAATTCCTGGATGGTTTGGTTTACCCAAGGTTGGGGGAAGGGGTTAGGGTCATATTGGAGGGGGCGATAGCAGAGCATGAGATAAAAGATGCGATTGTGAGGATGCAGTCGGGGAAGGTAGCAGGGCCGGATGGGTTTCTGGTGGAGTATTGCAAGAAATTTAAAGATAGGTTGGCGTCGCTGATGGTGGGGATGTTTGAGGAGGCAATAAGGAAGGGAATGTTGCCACAGACCTTGGGGCAGGCATCGATCTCCCTGTTGCTCAAAAAGTATAAACATCCGACAGAATGTGGGTCGTATAGGCCCACATCATTTTTGAATGATGCAAAGGTGTTGGCAAAGATGTTGGCGAAGGTATTGGCGGATAGTATGGAGGAATGCCTCCCGAAGGTGATAGGGGAAGATTAGATGGGGCTTGTGAAGGGGAGGCAGCTCTTTTCGAACATTAGGAGGATTTTGAATGTAGTTATGGCGCCGGCGGACGTGAGGGAGACAGAGGTGGTTGCGGCATTGGACGTGGAGAAGGCGTTTGACAGAGTAGTAGTGTGGGGGGGTTTTGATGGCAGTTCTGGGGCGGTTTGGGATTGGGCCATGATTTGTAGATTGGGTAAGGCTGCTGTATATGGCCAAAAAACATGAATTCGAGATATTTTGCTCTGCACCGTGGGACCAGGCAGGGATGTCCAATGTCCCCCCTGTTCGCGCTTGCGATTGAGCCGTTGGCCATCGCGTTGATGAATTTGGTGGTGTGGAAAGGGATAGTGCGGGGGTGGCGAGGGGGGGGTACAGCATAGGGTATCTTTGTATGCGGACGACTTGCTGTTGTATGTATCGGAACCGTGTGAGTCGATGAGGGGCATATTGGAGCTACTTCAAGTATTTGGGATACAAACTAAATTTAGATAAAAATGAATATTTTGTGGTGTCTCAGCCAGGGGTGGGGACAGAGGTGGAGGGGCTTCCATTCCTCAGGGCGGGAACTCACTTTAAATATCTGGGGGTGCAGGTGGCACGGGATTGGGGGGGGGGACTCTGTAGGTATAACATTACTAGTTTGGTGGGGACGGTGAAAGCAGATCTGATAAGGTGGGATGGTCTCCCTCTGTCGCTGGCAGGTCGGGTACAGGCAATTAAAATGAACATGTTCCCACGATTCTTGTTTATTTTTCAGTGCCTGCCGATCTTCCTGCCAAAGACATTTTTCATGGAGGTTGAAAAGATAATTATCTTGTTTATATTGGGGGGAGAGGAAACGTGGCTAGGGTTAGGAAGGTGTTGTTGCAGAGAGGATGGCAGTCAGGGAGGTTGGGTCATCCGAATTTACTATATTATTACTGGCCGGCCAATGCGGAGAAGGTGAGGAGCTGGATTAGAGGGGGGTCTCTCAGTGGGTTAGAATGGAGGAGAGTAAATGCAGGGGGTCGGTGGCCGGTTTGCGGGATTGAAGGAGCTTGAGGCGAAATATGGGTTGGGGAAGGGGAAATGTTTAGGCATATGCAGGTCCGAGATTTCGCTAAGAAGGAGAGTTTCCAGTGGCGCGGCCTCCACATTGTTGGAGGAGGCACTGACGACAGGGGGAATGGAGAAGGGAATGGTATCGGCGATTTATGGGGCGATTCTGGGAAAAGAGAAGGCACCGCTGGAGGGGATTAAGACAAAGTGGGAGGAAGAGTTGGGAGAGGGCATGGAGGAGGGGTTGTGGTGTGAAGTGCTCCGGAGGGTGAATGCCTCAACTTTGTGCACGAGGTTGGGTCTGATACAGATGAAGGTGGTGTATAGGGCACACCTCACAAAGGCGAGGATGAGCTGATTCTTTGAGGGCGTAGAGGATGTTTGAGAGCATCCTGTCCAAAGCTGGAAGGTATTGTAGGGAGGTTTTCAGGGTCATTTCGAAGGTGGTACATGTGAGGCTTGAGCCGGGTCCTCTGGAGGCCATATTTAAGGTATCGGATCGGCCAGATTGGAAGCGGGTGCAGAGGCAGATGTTTTAGCCTTCGCCTCACTGATCGTCCGAAGGCGGATCCTGTTGGGGTGGAGGTCAGTTTCTCCACTGTGCCCTGGCATGGGCGGGGGGGGGGGGGTGGGGGGGGGATCTATTGGAGTTTTTAACACTCGAGAAGGTGAAGCTTGAGTTGAGGGGAAGGATGGAAGGGTTCCACAATTCATGGGCTTTGTTCATTATGCACTTTCAAGAATTGAATGACATCGAACATTAGGGGGGAGGGGGTTGGGGTGATGTGGGGGTTGGACTGTGTATGTTGTTGGTGACTATGTATGGGTGGATGGTAGATTCCTGAATCCTTTTCTTTGATATTTGTATTTAAAATGTTGAGGGTTAGTGGGAGGAAGGGATTGCTGGCCAGGGGTTTGACATTGTATTTGTTACCGTTGATTGTTTGTTGGTGGGTGTAAATTTGAATGAAAATGTGAAAAACGAGGAGAATAAAAATATTAAAAAAAAAAAAGAAATCAGAGCGAAGGACTGTGATAAAATTGAAGAAATTCACATAGACAGAGAGCAGGTTCTGAGTGGTCTGGCAGGCTTAAAATTAGATAAATCTCCAGGGCTGGATGAAATGTATCCTAGGCTGTTGAATGAAGCAAGGGAGGAAATTTTCAATTCATCCCTGGTCACAGGAGAGGTGCTGGAGGACTGGAAAATAGCCAATATTGTACCTGTAGTGATCATGGTTGTGTTGTAATTCACCGACTGCATTCAGCTATGCAGCCAGAGGCTGCCCACAGTCAGATAGAGTTAAAGTGACCTGCACCATATTACCACAAACAGGGCTCTGTCCTGGAGGCGTTTGGTGGGACACAGGCAGCAGCTGTAGTTGCCCTGTTATGGGTACACACAATCTGGGGGATGGCCTGTAGGACCCGCAGGTGCTGAGCCCCTCATCCCCCCAGCCCAGGGGTGACACTCGATTGATGGCTCCCAGCCCTCCAAACAGGCCAGCCCCCTCCCCCCGAGGGCTTTCCCTCTTCCCCCAGCACTGGAGGCCACTAGATAGGGTGTCCATCACATTAATGAGATGGAGATTACCTTCAATTGATGATAATCAGTTCCTCACCATGCCCGGGTGGGAACCGGAACCCACCAACAGCAGTGGGTGGTTTAGATTCCAAAACGATCGGCGCCCGGCGCGTATCCCAATTTCGGCCTCTCCTGCAGTCTAACTGATGTGCAACGGAATCCGCACTTGGCGCAACGAGGTGGCTAAATCACGCCCAGTGTCTCTGTTTCAATCATTAACTTTGGTAGTGCATTCTACTGACTTATATTGAGGTAATAATATATCACAAAAGTTCCTTGCTCTCTCAGGTAATTCTTTTACATTTAGTCAACATTCACTTGTTCCAGACCCCTCAAACACTGGGAACAACTCGTTCCCATTTAGCATATCCATCCCTTCCGAATTTTAAATAGCTCTCAATTCTTTGTTATTCAAGAAAAAAATTGTTGTTTGTTCTGTTTAGTTCTGAGTAACTTGGGGAGCTAACCATAGTTCTGAGTAACTTGGGGAGCCAGCCATTGATTTAAATGTGATGGAGCCTGTGGGTTGCAGAGTCAGGGAGAGTGGCCAGGCAGCGGCAGCTGCTCCATCGAAGCTTCAACAATGCTAAATATCTTTGTGGGGCATTTTTTGAGAGCAGTGGTTTCAACCACTGCGTCTCCTGTCAACCTCCTCAGCATGGCGATGGGGTTGATTTTTTCTGGAATTTGTGGATATTGGGCTGATGTACTCTGGGGCTGCATGGATCAGGATGTGCAGTGTGACAGCTGTCAGGGTCTCTTCAGAGGCTGCAGTGGGATGACGGTTGGATTGTAGAGCACTTAGAAAACATTGGCAGGATCGGACAGTCAGCATGGATTTATGAAGGGGAAATCCGACTTGACAAATCAATTGGAATTCTTCGAGATGTAACTTGTAGAGTTGATGAGGTGTATTTGGACTTTCAAAGGCTTTTGACAAAGTCTCACATAAAAGATTAGCGTGTAAAATTAAAGTGCATGGGATTGGGGGTAGTGTATTGAGATGGATAGAAAACTGTTTGGCAGACAGGAAACAAAGAGTAGGAATTAACAGGTCTTTTTCAAATTTGCAGACAGTGACTAGTGGGGTACTGCAGGGATCTGTGCTCGGACCCCAGCTATTCACAATATATATTCATGATTTAGATGAGGGAACAAAATGTCATATCGCTAAATTTACAGATGACACCAAGTTGTGTGGGAGGGTGAGCTGTGAGGAGGATGCAGAGAACCTTCAGTGTGATTTGGACAAGTTAAGTGAGTGGGCAAATGAATGGCAGATGCAGTATAATTTGGATAAATGCGAGGTTATCCACTTTGGTAGCAAAAACAAGAAGGCAGATTATTATCTGAATGGCCATAAATTAGGAGAGGGGAACGTGCAACCAGACCTGGGTGTCCTCGTCCACCAGTCACTGAAGGTAGGCATGCAGTGCAGCAGGCAGTAAAGAAGGCAAATGATATGCAGGCCTTCATTGCCAGAGGATTTTAATACAGGAGCAAGGATGTCTTGCTGCAATTATACAGGGCCTTGGTGAGGCCACACCTGGAATACTGTGTGCAATTCTGGTCTCCTTATCTGAGGAAGGATGTTCTAGCTATAGAGGGAGTGCAGTGAAGGTTTACCAGACTGACGCCTGGGATGGCAGGACTGATGTACGAGGAGAGATTGAATCGGTTCGGATTGTATTCGCTGGAGTTCAGAAGAATAAGGGGGGATTTCATTGAAATTTAAAATTCTAACAGGACTAGATGCAGGAAGGATGTTTCGATTGTGGGTGTGTCCAGAACCAGGGGTCACAGTCCGAGCATACAGGGTAGACCATTTAGGACAGAGATGAGGAGAAATGTCTTCACCCAGACAGTGGTGAACCTGTGGAATTTGTTACCACAGGAAGTAATTGTGTCCCAAACATTGTATGGTTTCAAGAAGCAGTTGGATCTCGCACTTAGGGCGAAGGGGATCAAAGGGTATGGGGAAAGCGGGATTAGGCCATTGAGTTGGATAATCAGCCATGATCATAATGAATGGTGGAGCAGGCTTGAAGGGACGATTGGCCTCCTCCTGCTCTTATTTTTTCTATGTTTGCATCTATTCTGGAGCGAGTGAATATTTTGCTCGGTGAGGCGTCAGGTATGACTGAGGACTAGCATCCAGTTCTCCTAGCAGGACTTCAAATGGGTGAGAAAAGGACCCATGTGACCTGGGGAGAGCATGGAAAGTGGGTATCCACGTGACCAGGTTGATGAGGAGAGGGCGAAAAAGGGGAACCTGAAGGCTGTATCGTGGAAGCAAGTGATAAGCAAAAATAATGTTGCTGCTGCTGCAGTTTCAGATACTTTAAAGTAACTTATTGATCAGAACTGGCCATGTAGTACACAGAGTAGTCACTGATGGTTCAGATAATGGCAATACCCGAGGCCCGATGCATTCAAGACTAAACTGAGATGATTATGGAGAAATGTGCCATTTGGTTCAAGATTGTACCGGTGGAGCTTGGGTTGAGGGAGCTTGAAGAGAATTGGTGGTTAAACCCTTGGAGAAAAAGGAGCAGGAATTGTACCTGAGAAAGATCAGGGGCGGGATTATCCATCTGCTGATGCCGGAATTGGGAAACGCGATTGGGCGGAAAATTGGTTTTGACGCCAAAATCGTGGTGTGTGCCGGTTTCATGCCAGATCGCAATACTCCAGTTCCCCGACAGCGGTGTCAATGCGTTCCACTCCACATACCAAGAAAAGGCTGTTGGCATATCAATATCAGGCCCTACCTGGTATTCTCCATGGTCTCCGCGATTCTCCGCATCCACTGGGGGGGGAATTCAAATGGTGAGGTCCACTTGTGCTTTTAAAAATCGGGAAACAGACGCCATAACTAATGAGGGAGAGAGAGGAAGTAGGACATGCAGAGGCACTCCGTGGGCTGCCAGTCCTGACACAGGCAGGGCTAGATGGCTGGTGGGGCTGGGGTGGTGGGGGAGAAACGGGCTGTGGGGCCAGGGAGATCCCCCCCATGGGACTGGCAGTGTCCAGGCATGGACAGCCATTGCCGCAGTCCACAAGGCACCCACCTTGAGTGGCTGTCTGGGTACCCCCACCCCACCACCCTGCATACCCCCCCCAACCTCCGGCGGGGCATTACATGGCTTGCCCAAGGGCAACGCTCACAATAGCCCCTACAGGGTGGCGCCAGAAATGGGCCACAGCACGTACTACTGGCATGGGCTTCGACAGCCGATGGTACCCCTCATAGCAGGGACAGGCGCCATTGTCAGATGCCCCCATGGTGCTGGGCACAGACGGGACCAGGGGTGTGGGGATGGGGGATGGTGGGGGGGGGACATATGGGGGCAGAGTCCACAGTGTCAACCAGAGCCACTGTGTAGCTCGGCGAACCTGGTTGGGAATGAGGGTATGCACCATGCCAACATGTCAGCCTTTCACCCCCTGCAGACAATATATATTGGAATTCAACCAGCAATGGTGGCATTCCTCCCAGTCGCCGTGGCCCTGGGGGATGCACTGCCGCTGTACAAGCTGGAGCTGCTTGAGGAGGAGGAAGCTGCAGCAGCGTAACGTGCCCCAGAGCAACTGGAGGCAGCCGCTGAGGATGGAGAGCCAGCTGTCCAAGAGACCGAGGTGGAGGAGGGGCTGCAAATGAGGCGCTTCATGGGGCCTCGTGTGTACTGGCAGCGCCTGTCATTCAAGGACCTGCCAGATCAGGCATGCCATCACAGGCTCAGATTGAGCAGGGGGACAGTGCGATGTAGCTGCCAAATCATGGCGCACCTCGCACCACGGGGGAATGGGGGAGGACGCCCACTCCCAGTGGCCACCCCAGTGAAGGTCGTCCTGAACATTTGCGCAACGGGGTCATTTGAGGCCCTTGTCCGGAATCTCACTGAGCTTGGTGCACATATGCACCCACACTGTCACGGAGGCAATTTTTGCCCTGTTGGCTCAATACATCCATTCCATTGTGGACCGAGCCCACCAGGATGCCCGGGCAGCGGGGTTCGCTGTCATCGCCGAGATGATAGGCTGCTCTACACAAATGGAAAGGGGTTACACTCAATGACCATGCAGCTGCTGTGTGACCATCAGATGCGCATCATGCACATCTGTGCCCGATACCCAGGCAGTGTGCACAACATCTTCATCCTGGCACACTTGACGATCCTGGCCACTTTGAGATACACCCCTAGCTGGTGGTTTGGATCCTGGGCAACAGAGGTTATCCGCTGCGGTGGTGGCTGATGATGCCTATCCGGATGTCACAGACCGACACGGACCGCTACAGCGACGTACATGCAGCACCTAGGGGTGCGATTGAGCAGTTCAGGTGCCTGGACCGCACTGGAGGGGAGAGACTCCGGAGTGGCGAGTGCTGGGTGAACCACCAATCCCGAGCTAAGCCCATCCACAATGTCTGCCCATTTCCCCTCCCCACGACCCCTCTGCGGCCAACTCAGACCAGCGCACCCCTCACACCCTTCTGACAGGGCACCGAGGCAGGTTGTAACATTGTGCACAGGTGTTTAATGCGGAAGCATATATAAAGATTCGTGCCCTAACCCATATCACTTAAAGTGTGCCCTGCACCCATGCCAACTTAACTGATGTCTACTTACCCGCCCTAACGCTATGTCTAGGTGGATCCCCAGATGCACTTGGACCTGCAAGTGTTGGATTCTCGGCAACAACCCCTCATGCAGTCCGTGGCTCTGCGACTATACCTCTGCGATTGATAGCCGAAACCCGTCTGGAAGGCAGCTAGTCCTGGTTTTGGCGTGTCCTCCGACCGTCCGCCTCCTCGGGAGTTCCTACCTCCACCTGCTGTACCGGAGCATGTATGTGGTGTGCACCAGATAGTGTCCCAGGAACCTCTTCTCTAAAGTGCCCAACTGAGGTGAATGTCTCTGGGATGGTGGAGGATGTTGTGCAGTGTTAGAAAATCTGATCCATGCACATGGGTTGCTGCTGGCTTCAGTGGCCAGGGCACCTGGCCATGGCGGCTGGTATGGGTGCCGGCATGTGGTGCAGGGTGGGGGTTTGGATGCTCTTCAGGCTGTGGAGCAACAGGTGTATGGGACACGGTCGGTGCCTGGCACAGTGCTGCCTACTCACCCTGATCACTCTGAGGAGGTTTCGTACGGCACTTGTGGCCAGTCCAGATGGTGTTGCTGATGGCGCTTACAGCCTCTACCACCTGAGCCCAGGCACGGCGAATGGCGGCGGCGTTGGTTTCCTTCCCGGGCCAGTGTACAGAGTGCCCGCCTTTCCTCCATGGAGTCCAGCAGGGTCTTAAGCTCAGTGTCTGTAAAACGTAGTGCCACTCTCCTCATTGCCATCTTGGTGGCTGGGATGGTGTCTGAGGGGAGTGAAGTGTGTATATGTGGCTGTAGCTTGTCAGCCTCCTGAGTGTCAATCACAAATTTTCACACATCTTCTCTACTGAGTAGCACTACACTCCATATGCTTCCCCTGATGCCTGCGCCTATGTATTTACATTGTGTATTTATGTGTGTCCTATGTTTTTTCATGTATGGAGCGATCTGTCTGGACTGTACGCAGAATAATACTTTTCACTGTACCTCGGTACACGTGACTATAAATCAAATCAAATCAAAATCCGGCGAATTCCGCACCATTTCTCATTGGAATCGATTGTGTTCCATGTGGTGCCGGTGCTAGCCCCTTAACGGTGAAGAATCGGTCCAGGTACAGCATCAGTTTTGCTGTCTTAGAACTCCACGAATCCTGTCCTGGCGTCAACACTTTGCCCCAAGAACGGAGAATTCCACCGCAGAGCTTTGCAGGACCGAATGGCTGAGATTTGTATCACTTTTGTTGAGTGGACTGAGTAAATCTGTGAGATCTATTTCCGTTGCATCTGCAATTTAATGTGTAATTTATATTGATCATGATTTTCCTGTTCATTCGTGTTTGATTTACGTAGATTTTAACTTTTATTTTACTGCTCAAATCAAAAAAGGGACAATCTTGTCCATTGTTTCTTTTCTCCCCACTGGGATCATTCGGTAAATTCAGTTCTTATTTTTTTATTTTTTCCAATTAAGGGACAATTTATTGTGGCCAACCCACCCTGCACATCTTTAGGTTGTGGGGGTGAGACCCATGCATACATGGGGAGAATGTGCTTTTGGTTTGTTGATCTCTGCAGGGATCATAATAGAAAACAAACTCAAAATATAACTGGTAGGCTTTTGGATGCCCATTTTTAACATTCTAGATTTGGAGTCAAAGTGATTTCACTGGCATCATAAGAATCATTTCAGCCAGTGCACAATGTGAAACGCAAAAGGAGCACAATTTTCTCTTCAGCACCCAGGCATAAGAGCTTGGCAGGGCAAAAACAAACATTGTCAGTGCAGGCTCAAGCTGCCCATAATTTTCCATTCATTAAAATTAAAATTGACAATTGAACCTTGATGCACTATCAATTATCACAAAGACGAGAGTAGTGGAATAATCGAGGCTTTATTGAGCAAAGATGTTGTGCCTCCTGTAGCTGGAACCAGAATGGCTGCAGCACCGGCGAGCACACACATTTATACACCGCCTACTGGGCGGAGCCAGCAGGCAGAGATTTCCCCATGTACCTCTGGTATATGTGCCTTACCGTAATACATATAACACAGTTAGTGGTGACTACCATATTCAGCCCCTGTTAAAAGAGTCCGGCGGGGGGGGGGGGGGAATTTTTTTTTTTACAAGTTCAGTCTGTCGGGGGCCTTGATCCTCCTCTGTGATCACCTCAGTCCTGGTGGTGATGTGGGTGACGACTTGGTCACCTGTGACTCCGGGAGCATGTTATCCTCATGTTCGTCACCCCTGAGTGGAACCAGTGGGAGGACGGATCCTCCTGGGGCGGGGGCTGCGGTGAAGTTAGCTGGGGGAGGGTGAGTGGCGCAGGGGTGAATGAGGCAACCGGAGGGGGGGTGGGGGGGTGTCAAGTCGGGGGCCGTGGGTAGGGATCCAGCGGGTGCCAGGTCCCGGAGGGAGACTGTGTCCTGGCGCCCGTTGGGGTGCGCCAGGTAGGCGTACTGCGCGTTCGCGTGTAGGAGGTGGACCCTTTCGACCAAAGGGTCCGACTTATGGGTCCGCGCATGCTTGCGAAGGGGGACGGGTCCAGGAACTGTCAGACATTTTGGGAGCGAGACCCCGGAGGTGGACTTCCTGGGGAAGGCAAAGAGCCGTTCATGAGGGGTTTCGTTAATCGCAGTGCAGAGGAGCGATCGGATGGAGTGGAGCGCTTCGGGGAGGACCTCCTGCCAGCGGGAGACCGGGAGATTTAGACTGCAGGGCCAGTATGACTGCCTTCCAGACTGTCCTGTTCTCCCTCTCCACCTGCCTGTTTCCCTGGGGGTTGTAGCTGGTCGTCCTGCTCGAGGCTATGCCCTTGCTGAGCAGGAACTGACGCAGCTCATCACTCATAAAGGAGCATCCCCGGTTGCTGTGGATGTAGGTGGGGAAACCGAACAGAGTGAAGATACTGTGGAGGGCTTTAATGACCGTGGCAGAAGTCATATCGGGGCATGGGATAGCAAAAGGGAACCGGGAGTACTCATCGACCACGTTCAGCAAGTACGTGTTGCGGTCGGTGGAGGGGAGGGGCCCTTTGAAGTCCATGATGACTGTCAGTCTCTGGTGACAGTCCTGACCTCCTCAATGGAGTAGGGACGGTTGCGGGCCTTGATGAAATGGAAGAACCGGGTGACCCCTGGGTGGCAGAGGCCATCGTGGAGAGCCCGGAGTTGGTCCTCTTGTGCGCTGGCACATGTACCACGGGATAGGGCGTCACGGGGCTCGTTGAGCTTCCCGGGGCGATACAAAATCTCTTAATTATAGGTGGAGAGCTCGATCCTCCACCTCAAGATCTTACCGTTTTTGATCTTGCCCCACTGTGTATTATTGAACATGAAGGCAACCGACCATTGGTCAGTGAGGAGAGTGAATCTCCTGCCAGCCAGGTAAGCCTCCAATGCCGCATAGCTTCCACAATGGCTTGGGCCTCCTTTTCGACAAAGGCGTGCCAAATTTCGGAGGCATGGAGGGTGCGGGAACAGAAGGCCACGGGCCTGCCCGCCTGGTTGAGGGTGGCGGCCAGAGCTATGTCCGATGCATCGCTCTCGACCTGGAAGGGGAGGGACTCGTCGACCGCGTGCATCGTGGCCATGGCGATGTCTGCCTTGATGCGGTTGAAGGTCTGGCGGGCCTCAGCCGCCAGGGGAAAAACTGTGGACTGAATGAGTGGGCGGGCCTTGTCCACATAGTTAGGGACCCACTGGGCATAGTAGGAGAAAAACCCCAGGCATCATTTTAAGGCCTTGGGGCAGTGGAGGAGGCGGTGTTCCAAGAGGGGTCGCATGCGGTCGGGGTCAGGCCCTGGAACACCATTTTCCACAACATAGCCAAGGATGGCTAAGCGGTTGGTGTGGAACACACATTTCTCCTTATTGTATGTGAGATTAAGGGGCTTGGCAGTCTGGAGAAATTTTAGGAGGTTAGCGTCGTGGTCCTGCTGATCATGGCCGCAGAGGGTGACATTGTCTAGGTACGGGAAGGTGGCCCACAGTCCGTACTGGTCCACCATTCGGTCCATCTCACGTTGGAAGACCGAGACCCCATTAGTGATGCTGAAGGGAACCCTAAAGAAGTGATAGAGGTGGCCATCTGCTTCGAACGCAGTGTATTGGCGGTCCTCCGGGCGGATGGGGAGCTGGTGATAGGCGGACTTCAGGTCCACTGTGGAAAAGACCCAATACAGTACAATCTGATTGACCATGTCAGATATGCATGGGAGGGGGTACGCGTCGAGCTGCGTGTACCGATTGATGGTCTGACTGTAGTCAATGACCATCCTGTGTTTCTCCCCAGTCTTTACTACTACCACTTGGGCTCTCCAGGGGCTGTTGCTGGCCTCAATGATGCCTTCCCGCAGAAGTCATTGGACCTCCGACCTGATGAAGATCCTGTCCTGGGCACTGTACTGTATGCTCCTGGTGGCGACAGGTTTGCAATCCGGGGTGAGGTTCGCAAACAAGGAAGGTGGAACGACCTTAAGGGTCGTGAGGCCGCATACGGTGAGGGGGGGTAGGGGTCCGCCAAATTTTAAGGTCAAGCTTTGGAGGTTGCACTGGAAGTCCAGGCCGAGTAACAGGGCAGCGCAGAGGTGGGGGAGAACATAGAGCCGGAAGTTGCTAAACTCTACGCCTTGGACGGTGAGGGTCACGATGCAGTACCCCCGGATTTCCACGGAATTGGATCCGGAGGCCAGGGAGATTTTCTGGGTAACTGGGTGTACCGCGAGGGAGCAGCGCCTTAACGTCGTGGGGTGGATGAAGCTCTCTGTGCTCCTGGAGTCAAAAAGGCAGGACGTCTTGTGCCCATCGATTTTCACCGTTGTCGTTGCGGTCGCGAGGTTGCAGGGCCGGGACTGGTCCAGGGTGATCGAAGCAATCTGCGGCAGATGCTGGGAGGACCTGGTCTGGTCAGCAGTGGTGGAGGTTGCGGCAGGCGATGAACGGCCAGGCGAGCTTCCAGACGAGCAGGGGTCCTGAGGCACCGTCCAAAATGGCGCCGAAGATGGCGGCGCCCGTGGGGCGCACATGGCGGGCGGCATTAAAGATGGTGGCACCCACGGGCTGCACGTGGCCTGCGGGGAAGAAGATGGCGGCGCCCCTGGGTCGCACGTGGGGGGGTGTAGGAACGTTGGGCCTAGAAACAACGGCGACTGACCGGGCCTGGCACACAGAAACACAGTGTCCCTTCTTTCCGCATCCATTGCAGGTTGCGTTCCGCGCCGGGCAGCACTGCCGGGGGTGTTTGTTCTGCCTGCAAAAATAGCTTTTGGGCCCTCCCGGGGTTGGCTGGTTGCCGCGTGGCGCAGGCTTGCGGTGAGCTGGAGTTGGTAGTTGGTGGGGCCCACGATGCCCATGAGGGTGCCGTGCGGTCAGGGGCGTACGACTGGACCTTACGGGAGGCCACTATTAACAAGTTCGCGAGCTTCCTGATTCCTGCAAGATCAAACATACCCCCTTCCAATAGGCGCTGACGGACGTACGCAGATCTCATGCCAGTAACAAAGCCGTCTCGGATTAAAGGTTCTGTGTGCCGGACTGCCGAAACTGCCTGGCAGTCATAGTTCCTCCCTAGGAAGAAATCGCCTAGGGACTCACCGGGGAGTTGCTGTCTCGTGGACAGGAGGTGCCTGGCATATAGTTGCTTGACTGGCCGAACGTAATGTCCCTTCTGGAGCTCCATTGCTTCGGAGTAAGTGGGCTCATCCTGGATGAGAGGAAAAATGTCAGGGCTCACCCCTGAATAAAGGATTTGGAGCTTTTGTGCGTCCGAGGGTTCCTCAGCGGATGTTCGGAGGTAGCTTTCGAAGCAGGCTAGCCAGTGGTCAAAAGCGGACATTGTGTTGGCTGCTTGAGGGCTCAGCTGCAGGCGATCAGGCTTGATGCGAAGATCCATCGTTTTAAAAATCTTTGCTCAATAAATTGATGCACTATCAATTACCACAAAGACGAGAGTAGTGGAATAATCGAGGCTTTATTGAGCAAAGATGTTGTGCCTCCTGTAGCTGCCGGCAGGCAGGGATTTACCCATGTACCTCTAGTATATGAGTCTTACTGTAATATATGTAATACAGCTAGTGGTGACTACCACAAACCTGAATTAAGTACCTTCATTGAGAGTCTGTTTCATAGGTCAGGAGTGATTTTGACTTCATCCAGTCTGTTGTTTTTAAAAGGGCTTGAAATTATATGCAGCATGTGTGAATTTCTGAAATGCACCACCACTGGTTCCAAAGGTTATGCATTCAAATTCCACTCCAGAACCTGAGCACGTAGAGACAATGATCCAGGACAAAGTGAATTCGCATTTGGAAAAGTAAAACCAATAAATTGTAGTTAATGCAGACTTATTCAAGGCAAATTGTGTTTCACTAACATAATTAAATTCTTTGAAGAAGTCCAATTGATATTGCGTACGTGGGCTCTCGGAGACCATTAGATCAAAAAAAGTTAGAAGATGGAGTTTTCTGCTCGGGAGAGTAAGTGCGGTAGAAGGCAGTGTGTTTCCTGGGATTTTGCACCCGATTTTATGCTACAAAACTCACGAACAAGAAATTTCAATAATTATGCAGCTCTCAAAATCACATGGCAGGACAGGCACTGATTTGTCCACCTCGCCATCACTTAATGGGGACCTGTCACCATATTTAAATACCATCTAAATACATTTTGCAGTCTGCAACCTAGCTGTGTTTACCCATCAACCTGCGAATGCCCCAAGGGCTGCATGGTGGCACAGTGGTTAGCATTGCTGCCTCACAGCAGGTCGATTCCGACCTTGGGGGACTGTCTGTGTGGAGTTTGTACCTTCACCCCGTGTCTGCGTGGGTTTCCTCTGGGTGCTCCAGCTTCCTCCCACAGCCCAAATATGTGCAGGTTAGGTGTATTGTCCGTGCTAAATTGCTCCTTAGTGTCCAAAAGGTTAGGTGGGGTTACGGATATAGGGCACAGAAGTGGGCCTAGGTTAGCACACTCCTTCAGAGGGTCTGTGCAGACAGATGGGCCAAACGGCTTTCTTCTACATTCTCGGCATTCTAGGTTTAGAAACCACTCCCTGAAGGCTTTAATAAGAAGAGGTATCTGCCAACAGTGGGGTGGCTTTTACATGAGGAATGGTTCAAGGTCCACCAATCCCATCTCACTGGCCTGGAAGGCGGTCACAAAGGAGATCAGTGTCTCATCTGCACTACTTCCCTTTCCCTTTTGCAGCCTTGTAGCTAAGGTACTCCTTCACAGATTACAGGTGCCAAAGAAGCCACCCCAACAACTTGACATCTCAAGCCCATGCTTTCACTGCCCTCACTAAAGACACTCATGTTGTGTTCTGTGATATAACTGTTGTATTGATCTGCATAGAACATATAGTTAATTCACTATAAAGATGATTTATTAATAAACACGTGGAAAAGGTAACTAAGGAACTACTATACAGACGATTGCTACTACATGAATACAGTGAATTCTCCTGGAGCTATTCTTAAGTCCGACCGTCTACTTGTACGTCTTACTAGCAACTGATGGGTGTCTAGAGTCATGCGATAGGTATCTATCGCCACCAGCTAGTTGGAGGTCACATTACTATCTGTATGCAGAACCATGCACAGGCATATTACCACATCCCCCTTCCTCGGGAACTTTTAACATTTGAATTCAAATATAACTGTGTTTTACAAAACGGTCAGCACAGTTAGCACAGTGGTTAGCACTGTTGCTTCACAGCTCCAGGGTCCCAGGTTCGATTCCTGGCTTGGGTCACTGCCTGTGTAGCGTCTGCACGTTCTCCCTGTGTCTGCGTGGGTTTCCACCGGATGATCCATTTCCTCCGACAAGTCCCAAAAGACTGCAGTTAGGTAATTTGGACATTCTGAATTCAATAGTGGATTAATTTCAACAGGGGTTGTTGATACAGATGTCAAGGGGACTATGAACCTAAATTGAATTGAAAGTTTTATGAGCGGTTAATAGGATTAAGCTTTTTAAATTGCTGCTTATTTGATCATTTCAAGAGCACTTAAAAGGATTTTTTTCAAGTGGAGTTTGAATATTTGATTGACATTTTTCTGAACAATTAACAGGATTAAGATTGAGGCTTTTGAATGGTTATTTTTTTATTTTGGCCTGGGAACCTAAGACATCCCACTGTTATTATAGAGCTAATGAGTTCAATACATATTGGATACTGGGGGAAATGGGAATGAGAGGATATGTCAGGGCCTAGAGTGGAGAATAGAGGAGTTGAGGAAGATGTGGGGGTGAGGTCTAGGGTGCCCACACATTTACACAACCAACGTCCCAGTGAATAGAGGCTAGACGTTTAAGCTGTCCGCCTCGGCATTCACCCGCTCCATCCCCACCTCAGGCCTGCTTCCAAGGTGGCGGCCCCAACTCCAGACATTCCCTGCCACTCCATCGTGTGAGTGGGTGTGGCCAGATAGGAGGCGGGATCAAGTCTTTAGAATGTCGCCTGACTCCTAATTCACATCTAGAGAATGAAAATCCAGGCTCATATGTAGATCAATCACAAGGCTCAGTGCCAAACTCAAAGGAGTTTCATTAACTATATTTGATGATATTTTAATAATTGACACAAAATATTGCTGTGTATAACTGCCATATAATTTGGAACTCAATTCAAGCTCTGGAAGCTTCACATTCATTAGAAGAACATCAACTCTGACAATGCAGTATTTCCTCTGTACTATACTGAAGTGCCATGTAAGCTGACTTTGATTTCTCGTCATGAAATGAGCTTTAAACCCTAGCTACTAGATTTAATAACACCAGTGCTACTGATACCACACAAGCCTTAGGTAATGCTAATCTTAGCTTAAATGGATGCAGGGAGATATCTCTATGAATAAAAAAAAAACAAGTTTTTTTTCAAAATCTTTAGCACATTATTTTCTGGAAATTGACTGGCAGTGCATAAGTCAGAGTATTACACAGCTACTAGTTTTCATTCATTGGTGAGAAAATAATTTCATTTATGCTTGGGCTATTCAGGTATTAAGGATATTTCACAGTCATAAAATATAGTATTGTATAGAATTATTTGGAACAGCTAAATTATTTGATTTTTCTTTTAAATGTATTTCCAGACTTGGCACCAGAAATCATTGGCCCTTACAGTCAACTCTTTAGGGGCATTTTCAAAACGGTTGTAAGGATCGGTACACAAGATTCAAATTACTTGCTGCCAGGATAATGCACACCTTCCCCAGACAACAGCAATGCACCATGGTTGGCAGGTGGTGACATCAGTATTAGCACTGTCCACAGGACATGAGAACAGTTTGACTCATCGGATGCTTCAATGCTGAATATGAATATCATTATCATACACTTGCTATGCAGCTTGAACCTTGGGTGAGGCATGAAATGATTGTGACCTAACAGAATATCATGAAAATGCAACTGTTTGAACAGTAAAAAAAAATAGAGATATGACCACACAAATGCAAGTGGGTACATATAGGGATGCATAGAATAATGCAGCACAGAAGGAGGCCATTCGGCCCACAATGCTCATGCCAGCTCATTGAAAGAGCAACCCCATCAGTCCAACCATTTTTTCTTCTTCCCCACAGCCCTAAAAATATCTCCTTTTCAAGTACAATTCTATCTTTCGAGGAATCTGCGACTGCCAATCATAACTGTCTGCCTCTGACTCCCAATTCCATTACCAAAAGTATCAGAAAGGTCGTTGACCCCAAATTCTCTTTTGCTTCTTCCACAGAGCTATCTGACCTGCTCTTTCTAACATTCTGTTTTTATTTCAGATCTTTTGATATTCATCAACTGGCCAAAATGATTTTGAAATGTTTTTCAGCCTTTGCAAAAACCGTACAAGGGGATGAAGTAATAGTTGAGGGCAGTGACATGATATCCATATTAACATATCATGGTGCAATCACACACACACGCAGATGCACTCAGTACACACCAATATTTATTACCATGTCAGCACATATCCTTGTGAAAAGGGGGGATGACATGAAATCCACATTAACATATCATGGTGCAATCACACACACACACTGATGGACAGGTAGATGGACCAACCAACACACACACAACATCACAGCCAATCACCAGTGAGAGCACACACACTATAAAACAGGGAACACCACAGTTCCCGCTCATTATACCAGGAGATAGCTCAGAGCACAGAGCTCACAGCGTGCCACTCAGACATACACCATGTGCTGAGTGCCTCACTAAGATAGTGCTAGGGCTGAGTCCACAGGTTAGCTGGTGAAGTACGAACCACAGCCAGAAGTTATAAGTTATTATTGTACAGAATAATAAAACAGAGTTGTACCATTTACAACCGTGTTGGTTCGTTTGTGTATCGGAACACCCAACACGACATGATACCAGGACTGGAAACTCGCCAGCGACTGTGAGACCTACCTGCACCTCTTCAGAGATCTGCCATCCTGCGCCATGGACACCATCAGCCCGCCGCAGCCGCTCCAAATCGCTGGAAATCTCGGCGTCAACTGGAAGCTGTTTAAACAGCGCTTCCAGCTCTTCCTAGAAGCCACAGACAGGGAGAATGCATCGGAAACCAGGAAGATCACCCTCCTCCTCTCCATGGCGGGGCAACACGCTATCCACATCTACAACTCCCTGGCATTCGCGGAAGGCGAGGACAAGATGAAGTACAAGACGGTCCTTCTAAAATTTGAGGAACACTTCAGCGTGGAAGTTAATGAGAGCTTCGAGAGGTACCTCTTCTAGCAGCGCCTGCAGGGTAAGGATGAGCCTTTTCAATCTTATTTGACACACCTCTGTATCCTCGCGCAGTCCTGCGGCTATGAGGCCACCTCCGACTCCATGATTCGGGATCAGATAGTTTTTGGGGTCACCTCGGACACCCTACACCAGCAGCTCCTCAAAATAAAGCACCTCACCCTAGCCACCGCCATCGAAACCTGCATCCTCCACGAAAACACGACCAACCGGTACTCCCAATTCCAGGCGGCCGAATCGGCACGGCAGGGGTCCTACGAGGCCGAGCTGGACCAGTCGATCGAGTTCCTCCCGGCCCGCGGCCCGGACGAGGGTGGCCTTTTTGCGCGCTTTCCGAAGCCTCGGAAGCTTCCGCTAGTACTCGCCAAAAGAGGGGACGTCGACGCAGAGGGACGTGATGCGAAGGCGCGCTCTACGCAGGACCGCACCGCGCATGCGCGGTGGCGCAACAAACACTGACGTCACGACGTGCGGCAACTGTGGATCCGCACACTTAAAGCGGCAATCTCCAGCCAAAACGCGACAATGCCTCCGCTGTGGCAGGATGGGTCACTACGCTGCCTGCTGTCGAGCAGCTCAACCTGCCAATTCTCCGCAATTCCGCCAGCCTCGCAGGGACGTGCGGGCCATTCAGCCCCGTACACCGAGTCATACCCTGACGACGTGCAGACCGGTGATACTGACAACCGGGAACCCTTCTGCGTTGCGGTAAAAGACAAGAACCGGATGTCCACAAGTAGGACCCACAAGCCGATGCCATTGCACAGCATTAATCTGGGCGATGAATGGTGTGCCACCCTAAAGGTCAACCGATCACCAATCACATTCCGCTTAGACACTGGTGTCTCTGCCAATCTCATTGCATGGTCAGCCTTCCACACCTTGAAGGTCAAACCACCGATCCGGCCATCCCACTGTCAGCTAGTTGATTACAACAGGAACGTTATCCCGGCCATGGGGTACTGCCAGCTCGAGGTTGCACACAATTCATACACAGCCACACTGTCCTTTGACATAGTTGGATCCTCGAAGGACTCTCTGTTAGGTGCACAGGCGTGCAAGATTCTCCACCTCGTTCAGCAGGTACACGCTCTGTCTCCAGAAGGCACGTCCGATTTCCCGGATGCGGACTTTAGGGCGCAGCTCCACTCGCTCCTCGCCCACAACCAGGAGGTTTTTGAGGGCATGGGCACACTGCCCTATACTTACAGAATACGGCTCAAACCGGACGCCACCCCGGTCATTCACGCACCTCGTAGAGTCCCAGCACCACTCAAGGACCGCCTCAAGCAGCAGCTGCAGGACCAAGGAGTGCTTTCCCAGGTCACGGAGCCAACACCATGGGTCAGCTCCATGGTGTGCGTAAAAAAGCCCTCCGGCGAGCTCCGGATCTGCATCGACCCGGAAGACCTGAACAATAACATCATGAGGGAACACTACCCCATACCCAAACGGGAAGAAATCACGAGCGAAATGGCCCGGGCTAAAATTTTCACCAAGCTTGATGCCTCAAAGGGTTTTTGGCAGATTCAACTGGATCAGTCCAGCAGGAAGCTGTGCACTTTCAACACTCCCTTTGGCAGATACTGCTACAATAGGATACCGTTTGGCATCATCTCGGCATCCGAGGTGTTTCATCGCATCATGGAACAGATTATGGAGGGCATCGAAGGTGTACGAGTATATGTTGGCGACGCTATCATCTGGTCCACCACACCACAGGAGCACATCAGTCGTCTCCAGCGCGTCTTTGCTCGGATATGAGATCAGGGCCTGCGCCTCAACCGAGCCAAGTGCTCTTTTGGCCAAACTGAGCTAAAGTTTCTGGGGGACCACATATCCCGGTCAGGGGTGCGTCCGGATGCCGACAAAGTGGCAGCTATCACATCCATGCCGCAGCCGGCAGACAAGAAGGCAGTGCTACGCTTTCTCGGGATGGTCAACTTCCTGGGGAAGTTTATTCCCAACCTTACCTTGCACATAATGGCTCTTCGCCACCTGGTCAAGAAGACAACGGAATTCCAGTGGCTGCCCACACACCAGAAGGAATGGGAGGAGCTCAAGATCAAGCTCACCACCGCCCCGGTATTGGCGTTCTTCGACACTACTTGGGTCACAAAGGTCTCGACTGATGCCAGCCAGTGTGGCATTGGGGCGGTACTCCTGCAACGGAACAACACTGCATCATGGGCCCCGGTCGCCTATGCCTCGCGGGCCATGACCCCCACAGAACAGCACTATGCGCAGATTGAAAAGGAGTGCCTGGGTTTGTTGACCGGCATCGACAAATTCCACGGCTCTGTGCATGGACTTCCGCAGTTCACTGTGGAGACCGACCATCGCCCCCTGGTCGGCATCATTCAGAAAGACCTCAACGAGATGACCCCTCGCCTCCAGCGCATTCTGCTCAAGCTCTGGAGGTACGACTTCCAACTTGTCTACACCCCGGGAAAGGACCTCATCATCGCGGATGCCCTGTCCAGAGCAGTGAGCACATCGCCCGAATCGGAGGGGTTCGTTTGTCAGGTCGACCCACAAGTAGCCTTCACATCGGCCAATCTGCCGGCTATTGATGCACGTCTGGCCCACATTCGCCGTGAGACTGCGGCTGACCCCCTTCTACAGCGTGTGATGCACCACATGACGGAAGGGTGG
The DNA here is from genome assembly GCF_047496885.1 of Scyliorhinus torazame. Classification (NCBI taxonomy): domain Eukaryota; kingdom Metazoa; phylum Chordata; class Chondrichthyes; order Carcharhiniformes; family Scyliorhinidae; genus Scyliorhinus; species Scyliorhinus torazame. The sequence goes on along the minus strand of NC_092709.1, from coordinate 164,564,146 downwards.
CTCAAAGGGCAGTGCCCCCAATTCTACAATGTCCGGGACGACTTGGCCATCATTGATGGTGTCTTCCTAAAGTTGGACCGGATTGTGATCCCACACAGCATGCATAGGCTTGTCCTAGAACACGGAGGCCATCTCGGGGTTGAAAAGTGCAGGCGGAGGGCCCGAGAAGCTGTGTACTGGTCGGGCATGAGCGACGACATCGCCAACATGGTGTTCAACTGCCCCACCTGCCAAAGGTTTCAGCTGGCGCAACCCCCTGAGACACTTCAGCCCCATGAGTTGGTAACGTCCCCCTGGGCGAAGGTGGGTGTGGACCTCTTTCATGCGCTCGGCAGGGACTACGTCATTATAATTGACTATTTTTCCAATTATCCGGAAGTCATACGCCTGCACGACTTGACATCATCAGCTGTCATCAGAGCATGCAAAGACACCTTCGCTCGCCATGGAATTCCGCTCACCGTCATGTCTGACAATGGGCCCTGTTTTGCGAGCCAAGAATGGTCTTCTTTTGCCGCTTCATATGGCTTCACACACGTGACGTCCAGCCCTTTGCACCCCCAGTCGAATGGCAAGGCGGAAAAGGGCGTCCATATCGTGAAGCGGCTCCTCTGCAAGGCTGCTGATGCCGGATCTGACTTCTGTTTAGCCCTGCTGGCCTATCGCTTGGCCCCACTGTCCACAGGCCTCTCGCCAGCCCAGCTGTTGATGGGTCGCACCCTCAGGACCACTGTGCCATCCATTCATGTTCCTAAACCCGACCATGCTCCAGTACTGCAAAGGATGTGACAGCAGCGTGCTCAGCAGAAGGTGGCACATGATGCTCGGGCAACTGATCTTCCTGCCCTGGCGCCTGGAGACAACGTCCGCATACAACTACCGGAGGGTGGCTGGTCGGCAACCGCCGAGGTTCTCCGCCGCGTGACTCCCTGCTCGTTCCTGGTTCGCATGCCTGATGGCTCCATTCGCCGGCGTAATCGGCGGGCCCTTCAGCTCGCTACGTGATCATGCACCGGTGCCACGCCCTCCTGTTGTCCCTGATGTCGACTTCGTGGAGCTTCCTGCCACTCTGCCTATTCCTCTCTCGCCCGTGGCCAGGCCCATTCCTCAGCCGGTGGATCCTGACCCACCCTTGAGGCGGTCAACCCGAATTCATCGCCCACCTAATAGACTGGACTTATGAGCCTGTTTGCACATTGGACTCACTGCATTGTTGTGCAATACTGTTAACGTGTTTCTTTCTTGTCGTTCCAGGAGTTCTCTTTCGATATTTGATGATTGCACTTGTTTTGTTCGTGGTACAACCTCGTTGCTCTGTTTCACCTGACACCTTCCTATGTATATAGTTTATCCTCATGTACATGTTGTAAATATTGCACACACATACTCAGATGCACTCAGTACACACCAATATTTATTACCATGTAGGCACATATCCTTGTGAAAAGGGGGGATGACATGATATCCATATTAACATATCATGGTGCAACCACACACACACACTGATGGACAGGTAGATGGACCAACCAACACACACACAACATCACAGCCAATCACCAGTGAGAGCACACTCACTATAAAACAGGGAACACCATAGTTCCCGCTCATTATACCAGGAGATAGCTCAGAGCACAGAGCTCACAGCGCGCCACTCAGACATACACCGTGTGCTGAGTGCCTCACTAAGATAGTGCTCGGGCTGGGTCCACAGGTTAGCTGATGAAGTACGAACCACAGCCAGAAGTTAATAGTTATTATTTTACAGAATAATAAAACAGAGTTGTAATATCTACAACCGTGTTGGTTCGTTTGTGTATCGGAACACCCAATACGACAGGCAGAAAATCCAAAATTAAGACACAAAACTGTGGACAAATTGTAGAGCAGCTCTATCCATTAACCTTCATTTGATGGCTGACAAAACAGAATTGTTGCTGCATGAATAATTGTTCGGTTTCAAATTCCAAAGCAGATTTCTCAGAAAGTGACTGTGCACCATGATTGTATATTTTAAAGGAATCACTGCATGGTTTCTCTCCCACAGACTATTAGTTAATGGGCTGACTACCATGATGTGGGGTGGGATTCTCCGTCCCACCGCACCAATTTCCTGGGGTGGCGCACCCCCGTCGGCAATGGGATTCTCCGTCCCGGCAGCCGACCAATGGGGTTTCCCATTGTGGGCACCCATAATAATAATAATAATAATTGTTATTGTCACAAATAGGCTTACATTAACACTGCAATGAAGTAACTGTGAAAAGCCCCTAGTAGCCACATTCCGGGACCTGTTCAGGTACACAGAGGGAGAATTCAGAATGTCCAAATTACCTAACAGGACGTCTTTCAGGACTTGTGGGAGGAAACCAGAGCACCCGGAGGAATCCCACGCAGACACAGAGAGAACGTGCAGACTCCGCACAGACAGTGACCCAAGCCGGGAATCGAACCCATGCCAGCGGGAAATCCACAGGCATGAGTGCACTGCCGCCGAGACAGAGGATCTTGCCGACAGGGAATCCAGCCCATGATATTCAAATTTTCACACGTCTTGAAATCCCTCATAGGCAAATTCTCCACCATTATCTGTCAGGAAATTTCTTGGTATCCCTAATCCTGTTCCCACCCCATTTCTCCATTACTTTATTGATAACGGTCCATTTGTTCTTACCATGTATTACAGTGAACATGCTAAATCCGGTCGCCATATCTATACAGTACAACAAAGAAAATGGACTGGATTCTCCGTTGGCGTGAATCTCCGCTTCGCCGGCGGTGCATTCACGCCCGCAGATTTCCCAATGGTGTTGGGGTGCCCACAATGGGAAACCCCATTGGCCGACTGGCAGGATGGTGGATCCCGTTGACGATGGGGGTGCGCCACACCAAAAGACGGGTGCAGTGGGACGGAGAATCCCACCCAACATAGATCATAGATCATAGAATTTACAGTGCAGAAGGAGGCCATTCGGCCCATCGAGTCTGCACCGGCTCTTGGAAAGAGCACCCTACCCAAGGTCAACACCTCCACCCTATCCCCATAACCCAGTAACCCCACTAAGGGCAATTTTGGACACTAAGGGCAATTTATCATGGCCAATCCACCTAACCCGCACATCTTTGGACTGTGGGAGGAAACCGGAGCACCCGGAGGAAACCCACGCAGACACGGGGAGGATGTGCAGACTCCGCACAGACAGTGACCCCAAGCCGGGAATCGAACCTGGGACCCTGGAGCTGTGAAGCAATTGTGCTATCCACAATGCTACCGTGCTGCCCGTATCTTTATCTCATACTTTTAAGTCCATTGCCACTGAAGCATTAAATTCCCTGGCTAATGGCAAACTCACACCTGAGCGTGGTAATGTCTTCCGATATTTTATACAATTTCACATCCATAAGACCGTAAGATATAGGAACAGAATTAGGCCATTTGGCCCATCGAGTCTGCTCTGACCATTGATCATGGCTGATGTGTTCCTCATCCCCATTCTCCTGCCTTCTCCCCATAACCCCTTGTTAAGCAAGAAATCCCTTATTAATCAAGAACACCAGATTTGTGCTAGAGGTGCTATTACCTATAGGGCTACTGACCAAGAGCTGGAAGGTGGAATTAGACAGAATAGTTCTTTCTTCGAACAAAGAATGTAAGAACGAGGAACAGGAGTAGGCAATTTAGCCTCTCGAGCCTGCTCCACTGATCAATACGGTCTTGGCTGATCTCATCATGGCCTCAACACAACCCATTACTAATTAAAAATCTGTCTAACTCCTTCTTAAATTTACTCACTGTCCCAGTATCCACCGCACTCTGTGGTAGTGAATTCCATTTGGGAGAAGTAGGCCGGGAGTCTCCGGTCACTGCGATTCATTTTTCCGCTGACAGCGCACTCACGACAACGGGTTTCCTGGCGGCATGGGGTGGTTTCAATTGACAAGCAGCAGGAACAGAGAATCTCGCCTCCAGCGAATGGCACGCAGCCAAGAAACATGCGACTGGGGAATCGGAGATTCCCACCTGTAGTTTCTCCTCATCTCTGTTTTAAATTTTCTAACATAGATTGTAAATAGTTGGGGCTCAAGGACCAAACCCTGAGGCACCCTACTAGTTATATCTTGCAATCCAGAAAAAGACCCATTTATCCCGACTTCTGTTTTCTGTCCATCAGCCAGTCTTCTATACAAGCTTATAAATTACCTCTAACCCCATGTGATCTAACCTTGCATCTTAACCTTCTGTGCAGCAGAAGGTTAATACGCCTTCTGAAAGTCCAGATATACTACATAGACCAAATCCCCATTATCCACTTGGCTTGTTACATCTTCGAAGAATTCTAGCAAATTAGTCAAACATTCATAAAACCACGCTGACTCTGATGGATTCCGTTTTGACCTTCTAAAGTCCTGATATTACTTTCTTAATAATGGATTCTCACAATTCCCCAGCAATAGATATTAAACCAACTGGTCTGTAATTTCCTACTTTCTACCTCCCTCCCTTTTTGAATAAGGGCATTACATTAGCATTTTTCCAATCCACTGGAAACTTTCCAGTGTGCAGGGAATTTTGGAATATTATAACCAATGGATCCACTATCTCCACTGTCACTTCCTTTAACACCCTAGGATATAGGCCATTGGTCCTGGGGACTTGTCTGCCTTAAATTCCAATAGTTTGTTGAGTACTGTTTCTCTATTGATGCCGATTATTCTAAATTCCACCCCTTCTATTATCTCGGAATGACCCATTCCTAAAGGGATAGTACTTGTGTCCTCCACCATGAAAACTGAGGCAAAATATTAGTTTAGCATCTCTGCCATTTCTGTGTTCCCTATTATTAACTCTCTGGTTTCATCTTCTAAGGGACCAAGATTCACTTTCGCTACTCTCTTCCCTTTTATGTACTTATTGAAGCTTTTGCGCTCGCTTTCTTTCGTAATTTACCTTAGCTCTTTACATTACTTTTTTAGTAACCCTTCATTTATGTTTGAAAGTTTACAAATCTTCCAGCCTGCCACTGGTCTTTGCAACATGGCTTTATATTGTCCTTAACCTCCTTGCTTCGCCATGGCTGTTTTTCTACCCATCTCACCATCTTTCTTCCTCACTGGGATATATTTTAGTTATGAGGAATTGATTATCTCCTCAAACAACTGCCACAGCTCATCAGCTGTCCTATCTTTTATTCTTCCTGCCCACTCTACTCAGGCCAAATCTGTCCTCATGCCTATATAATTATCTTTGTTTACTTCCAGAACGTTAGTGTGGGATGCCACTTTCTCACCCTCAAACTGAATTTTGAATTCTATTATATATACTATGGTCACTATTTCCCAGAGGATCCTTAACTATGAGACCATCATTTAATCCCTCTTCATCACACAATACCAAAACCAGAGTAGCTTGCCAGAACATATTGTTCCAAGAAACAATCTCTAATATATTCAATCAACTCTCTCTTGAGGCTACGCTTGTCAATTTGATTAATCAGTCTATGTGCATATTAAAATCACCTATGATGATTGCCGTACCTTTCTTTTAAAAAAAAATATTTTAATTGAAATTTTCAATATTTTAACAATTTTGCAAAAAATAACCCCCCCTCCATCCCCCCCAAAACTCTCCCCCTTTCACCCCACCCTTTGACAGCAACCAGATCCACAAAGTGTAAAATAAACAAACCCCGTCTCTTGTGGAATCCCTCATCTGTCCCTCTCGGAGCAAATGTCATCTTTTCTAAGTATAGGAATTCCATTAGATCCCCCAACCATGCTGAGGCACAAGGGGGAGAAGCTGGCCTCCACCCCAACAAGCCTCCAGTATTTCCTGATTTATACTGTGGAACTACTGTTTGGGGACCTATAGATTACTCCTACCAGGGACTCCTTCCCTTTGTTATTTCTACCCAGACTGATTCCACATTTGATCTCCAATGTTTATATCACATCTCATTACAGCATTGATCCCTTTCTTCACCAGCAGAGCTACATCACCTACTTTTATTTCGGTCTATCTTTTTGAAATACTGAGCACCTTTGGATATTCAACTCTCAGACATGGCCTCCTTGTAACCATCTCTCAGTAATAACCACCAAATCACGCCCCTCTGTCTCTATTTGTGCCATAATTCATTAATTTTGTTCCGAATGCTTCGTGCATTTAGATACAAAGCTTTTAAATTTGTTTGATTGTCAAATTTCCCAACTCTTTTAGGATTCCTTGTTGCAAAAAGACATTCACACGTTCTGTCCCTCACCTTTATTTTCTGGCAACCACCCGTCACATCGCTAACCTGCACTCCTCCCTCATCCTTTAATTTTAGTTTTCTAATTTTCCCTGCAACTGAATCCTCCCCCCTTTTCAGTTTAAAGCCCTATCTATAGTGCTAGTTATGTGATGACTGGTGCCAATGTCCCATAAATTCAAACCCATTTCTCCCACACCAATCTGTCAGCCATGCATTTACCTCACTTATTTTATTGACCCAGTGTCAAATAGCTCATGGCTCAGGTAGTAATCCAGAGATTATTATCTTTTTTGTTCTGCTTTTTAATTTAGCCACTAGCTGCTCATATTCCCTTCGCAGAATCTCTGTCCTTATTCTACCTATGTGGTTGGTACCTATGTGAACCACGACAACTGGATCTTTGCCCTCCCACTCCAAGTTCCTCTGCAGTCTAGAGAGATATCTCAAAGATGGCACAAGGTAGGCAACACAACCTTTGGGACTCTCGATCCTGGTCACAGAGAACAGTGCCTATACCCCTAACTATACTATCCCCAATTACGACTACATTTTTCATCTCTCCCCCCACTTGAATGACTCCCTGTACTACGGTGCTGTGCTCAGTTTGCTCATCCTCCCTGCAGTCCCTGTTCCTGTCCACACAGGGAGCCAGAACCTTGAACCTGTTGGACAAGAATAAGGGCTGAGGCTCTTGCAACCCAACCTCCTGGATCTCTCTATCTGCCTCACAGCCACACCCCCTGGTCCCTGACCACTGGCCGGTTTCAAGGCAGTTAGTCTAAGTGGTGTGACTGCCTCCTGAAAGGGGCGACACAGTGACACAATGGTTAGCACTGTTGCCTCAAAGCGCCAGGGACCCAGGTTCAATTTGGCCTTGGGTCACTGCCTGTATGGAGTTTGCTCTTTTCCCCGTGGCTGCGTGGGTTTCCTCCGGGTGCTCCAGTTTTCTACCACAGTCCAAAGTTGTGCAGGTTAGGTGGATTGACCGTGATTAAAAATTGCCCCTTTTTACCCAGGATATACAGGTTGGGTGGGGTTGTGGGGATAAGGTGGGGGAATCAGCCTAGTTATGGTGCTCTTTCAGAGGTTTGGTACAGTCTCGATGGGTTGAATGGCCTCCTTCTGCACTGTAGAGGTTCTATGGTACTTCTCCCCCTCCCTGATGTGTCACAGCATCCGAATCTCATACTCCAGCTTATCAACTCTGAGCCAGAGTTCCTCATGCAACCAACACTTACTGCAGATGTGGTCACTAGAAACCAAAATGGGGTCCATCAGCTCCACATCATGCAGGTACAACACATCACCTGGCCCCCCATTCTTAATTTTGAGCCATGACGTGCTCAATAAGGTAGTGGTATTCTTTATTAAGCACTCCAACTTCATGCAGTAAAGCTTTCAGTTTTTGTGGTGCTGGATGTGCAAATTGCCCATGCAATTTCCAAATTATCTTTCTTTTGTCCACCAAATTCTTGTAACCAGGGCTTAACAAGACTTTTTGAACGGAGAAATTTTTGGCTTCCTTAATGGTAGATGTAATAGCCTGACCAGTAAAATGTAGATCCATAGTCATCCTGAACACGATGACTATCATTTTGCATGTATAGTGTCATCTGTGCTTTTTCTCATTGAAGATTTTTTTAACAATAGAGGTATTTAACTAGAAACCACATCTGTACTGCTGAAAAGGGTGATCTCAGCTATCCTGCAAAGGAGGACTACCCTTTTGGATGATATTGTTTGTTGTCATCTCCAAACCTGAAGCACGTAGAGCATTCATAATCATTTTTTAAAATAATATTTAATTGAAGATTTCATATTAAACAAACACGAACTAAACTACAAGACAACTATGAAAATTGTTTAAACGGGGTACAATTGTTGCATTAACAACTCAAGAAATCAGAGATATAGAAAAACACACAACAAAATCTACATCCAACCATGCTCCTTGTATCCCCCTTAACCCCACCAATAAACTCTATCGCCCCGTCCCTTTAACAGTTGATGGTAATTAACTCTTTGAAGTGAGAGATAAATGGCTGCCACTTCAGGTATAATCCCTCTACCGATCCCCTGATGGTGCACTTGATCTTTTCTAGATATCAGGGGCGGGATTCTCCCCCACCCAGCGGGGCGGGGGGTCCCGGCGTGATGGAGTGGCGGGAACCACTCTGGCGTTGGGGTCGCCCCAAAGGTGCGGACGTCTCCGCACCTTTAGGGGCCAAGCCCTCACCTTGAGGGGCTAGGCCCGCGCCGGAGTGGTTTCCGCTCCACCGGCTGCCGTGGAAGGCCTTTGGCGCCACGCCAGACAGGGCCGAAAGGTCTGCGCCGGCCTGCGTAAGTCCACGCATGCGCGGGAGCGTCAGCGGCTGCTGAAGTCATCCCCGCGCATACGCAGGGGAGGGGGTCTCTTCCGCCTCCACCATGGTGAAGACCATGGCGAAGGCGGAAGAAAAAGAGTGCCCCCACGGCACAGGCCCGCCTGCAGATTGGTGGGCCCCGATCGCGGGCCAGGTCACCGTGGGGGCACCCCCGGGGCCAGATCGCCCCGCGCCCCCCCCAGAACCCCGGAGCCCGCCCACGCCGCCTGCTCCCGCCGGTAAGGTAGATGGTTTAATCCACGCCGGCGGGAGAGGGTTGACAGTGACCGGACTTCGGCCCATCGCGGGCCGGAGAATCGCCTGGGGTGGGCCCGCCGACCGGCGAGGTGCGATTCCCGCCCCCGCTGAATCTCTGGTGGTGGAGAATTTGGGACATGGCAGGGGCGGGATTCACGCCAGCCCCCGGCGATTCTCCGACCCAGTGGGGGGTCGGAGAATCCCGCCCAAGAAGTCCATCAGGTCACCCAACTATGCCGAGGCACTAGGCGGTGTGGACACTTTGCACCCCAGCAGAACACGCCTTCTGGCTATCAGTGAGGCAAAGGCGAGCCCATCCGCCCTTACCCAGGCTGCAGCCCCGGTGAGTCCGACACCCTGAAAATGGCTACCAACAGACAAGGCTCCAGATCATTGTTAAGAACCACTGACATGGTGCTATAGAAGGAGACCCAAAAGCTCACCCTCTTTGGCCAGCACCAGAATATGTGCGTATGGTTTTAGGGTGCATGAGAGCACCACTTGCACCTGTCCTCCACTTCATCAAAGAACCCGCTCTTCCTACTTTTGGTTCGATGAGCTCTATGAACTTTGGGTTCGATTAGGCTGAGCCGCGTGCACGATGAGATGTAATTTACCCTACAAAGGGCCTAATTCCACACTTTCTCATCTAAAATGCCTCCATATCTTCAAAATGGCGATCACCACTGGGTTTGATGCATATTTCGTTGAAGAGAGTGGGAGTGTTGCCGTTACTAGGGCCCAGAGACGCCACCCTTCACAATCCTTGACCTTCTGTCGATCTGCCTCATCAAGAGACCCCAGGTTGTCGTTAAATCAATCCCCTCCACACACTGTGGAAGTGCAACCGCTATCTAAAACTGCACATTTTAATGAATCAGCCATGAAAGTACTCACCACTGGATTCAATTTCTCAGTGACGAATAGAATTTCTTCATGGCAGCCTCAGACTTATCTGTTTCATGTGCTTTTTCAAAAACTTGTTTCTTTCACAGTGGGCAACACATTGCATAATAATACTTGGGATCACACCGTTAACATAGATGAACTATTCCCTGTGCATTTCTCCGGTTTAAGCTTCAGCAGTCACCATCCCAGACCCGCTTTTTGTCTCTATTCTCAATTGGTTAAAAACACAACCATCTTAATACAGCCTGTCAATAACCCCATCTTTATACTGGAATCTGTGTTTAATGTGTTTTCAATCTCAAAATTCTGCCACCATTGAATTCTCCATCCTTTGTTTTTTTTAAAACAGGTATTTTATTCCAAACACATGTAACAACAGCAAAATATAAAATACACACTCCATACAACAACAGTCCACAGTTTGTGCAATTTTCCCCCTTTATTCCCTCCCCTCCCCCCTCCACCACCCGTGACAAACAATTCCTCAAAAAGCGTCATTAACAACTTTCACTGCAACTCATAGGCCTCTGCTGACCCTCTCAACTCGAACGTAATCTTCTCCAACAGGAGAAAGTCGTACAAGCCCTCCAGCCATGCTGCCAATTTAAAGTCGAATTTAACAGGATCATTCACCGGGCAATTAGAGAGGCGAAGGCCACAACATCGGCCCCCTTCCCCTCCAGAAGTTCTGGCATTTCTGATACTCCAAAACAGCCACCATTGAGTCTGGCTTGACCTCCACCCCAACTATTTTAGATCGCATCCCAAACACCGCCTCCCAGTAACTCCCCAGCTTCTCGCAACCTCAGAACATATGAGCATGATTCGCCAGCCGCCACCCACACTTCTCGCACCATCACCGCAGCCTGGAAAAACCCACTCATCCTCACCCGAGTCATGTGTACCCTATGCACCATTTGAACTGAATCAAACTTATTCTCGCATAGCAGGAGGTTGAGTTCACCTGCCGCATCACTTCGCACCTCCCACCCCCCCCCCCCCCCCCACCCAACTCCTCCTCCCATTTATTCTTGATTCTCATCACTTGCGGCCCACCCTGCTCTCCCAACCACCTGTAATGATCTCCAATCCTACCTTCCCCCAACTCATCCAGGAGCAGCAGTTGCTCCAACAGTGTGTACACCGGCAACTTGGGAAACGCCCTCCACTTTTTCCGCACAAAGTCCCGCACCTGCATATATCTAAACTCACTGTCCCTTGGCAACTCAAACCTCTCCTTCAGCTCATCCAGACCCATAAACCTCCCTGCCCAGAACATGCCCAAACCCTCGCCAGCCTGGCCCCCTTCCAGTTCCCATACATCTCATCCATCTCCACCGGCTTGAACCTGTGGTTCCCACACAGTGGTGTTAGTACCGACATCCTCTCCAACTTAAAATGCCTCCTCAGCTGGTTCCACACCTTGACCGTCGATTGCCCCACTGGGCTCTCCATGTACTTCCCTGGAGCTAACGGCAGCGGTGCCATAACCATGACCCTCAGACTCCATCCTTTGCTTTATAACTAAGCTACCTGTACTCAATAGACAGTAGCAGAAAGTGACTGTCTTTCTAGAAATATTTTTAGGGCAGCTGTCATTTGGGCTAAAAGAAAGTCTTTACTTTGGAATTGAAGTCCATCAATACTAAAAATCAATCAACATGAAAAATGTATGCATAATCAAGTAACTCAAATGCCAACACGGATTCCAGGTTTTCAAGTTCAAATCTCTTTAGTCTCTGAACCCTTAATCAAAGTCCATAATATATTCCTGCATCGACTGATCAACTGTTTTCTGAAATCCATCAAAGGTTGCCCATGATTCATATGCTTCCAATAAGTCATCCTATTTGTAGAATTTATCCAAAAACTATAACAGAAGGTCTAATCCCTCATCCTTATCCAAACTATTCACATTCCATTCTGAAAATATTCTACTCCTCATCTTACTGTTTTCAGGAAATGACAAAGCCATACTGTGCTTCTTCGGGGGTAATGAAGTAACCCATGTGAACATGTCAACCTCTGTTATTTTGCATCATCCTTCTACCATCTTGTAACTTAAATTTGTCAGCAGTAGTATACTTCTTTTCATTCAGAGGGTGGAGATAAAATCCTTCTTTTACAGTAACCAATCACCAAGACTTAATGTTTATCATCTGCCACCAGGTTAATTCCCATAATTGTATATGGTGAAGAAGTATTTTACATGAGCAAATTTGTTCTCAGAATAGCTCAGCAAACTGGCAGCCTCTATCTGTTTCCCCATACCCAAATGTTCATTTGTGTTCTTTTGAAGCAAATCAAAGTAACCAATCACTGTGTCCTTTGATCGTTGAGCTAATGATCATCACCTGTGTATAACAATAAAATTGACATAACAATGTAATTGCCAAATGATGAAGTTGTAGATACATTGATACTACAGATAATAAAGATACTTTCTATCCTACCTGCTACAGTAGTGAACTCGCCAACATTGAGGGCATTTAAAAGTTTATTGGATAAACATATGGATGATAATGGCATAGTGTAGGTTAGATGGCTTTTGTTTCGGTGCAACATCGTGGGCCGAAGGGCCTGTACTGCGCTGTATCGTTCTATGTTCTATATTCTATCCTACACTTGGAACATCCAGACTGGACACTTTATCCAGTACATAACATGATAACAGATGCAAGAGAAGATGACACAGTTTTAAAAATCTGCCCAATCAAGACTATTCAACAATACCATTTATTGTACCACCTAGATGGCCCAAAGGTCCACGCTCCAGTTCTGCCAACCTGCCCCACTTTCATTGGTTGCTCATGTCAAGTCCACCAACTGTAGTCACTAACAGTTATATATGGGTAAAGCTAAAACAATAGGAGGATTTCAAGGAAGTTTTTGGTAAAGTAAAAACAATTAAATACATATCCCAAAAGGCAAAAATTTCACTTGCGAAATTAAGAACCATCGTGAAAAATGAGATAAGTAACCATTTTTGCTGGAAGGAAAATTGTGTATAAATGCAAGGAAATGTTGAAGACCAGCAGACTGGGAATGCTATAAAAATCAAAGGGATACACAAGTAAAAATAAAGGTTTTTAAAAAACCGAGTTGCATGTGGGGATTTTGCCCTGTTAAGGAAGTGACTGAGCATTTGGGCAAGTATGAGCTGATTGACAAGAGTCAGCATGGATTTGTGAAGAGCAGGTCACCACCAAACTAGTTTATTGTATTTTTGAGGTGGTCACTAACATTGTGACTTTTCAGAAGGCATTGATATGGTTCTTTAGTTTATTAGAAAAACTGAGATTGCATGGAATTGATGTTGACATAGCTACATGGGCTGTTATTTGGCTGTGAGGTAGGACAGCTTGCTAATGGAGGATTGAAATCAGGAAAAGTACCTTCTCATACCAAGGGCAGCGAACTCTTTAAATCCTCTGCAGGAAAGCTGTGGATTCTTAGTCAGTTGAAAGTTCCATCAGATTTGTGTCTAGTAAGGCTATTAAGGGATATAGATCAAAAGCGGGTTACTAGAGTTTAAAGACCATGATATAATTGAATGGTGGGACAAAGCTTGAAGCATTGAATGGCTTCCACTGCAAATAATATTTTACATTCTATGCATATCCAAATCTGACCATGGTGTACAGTGAAGATGCAACTTAAAATTGCAAACTTTATCACATTCACATCTTTCATGAGCTTCAAGTATAAAAAGCATTGACACACAGAAGAAGCTTCAGATTGGGCACCTGGAAGCCATCTGATGTCCCTTGCACTTTAGAACATATAAAAGTGGTAATATTAGTGATATACCATCAATTCACAGCAAAACAGTATGAACAAGTGAATGAAGGCTTTATTGCACAAAGAACTAGCCTGCCAATGACTTCTGTACAAATGAGCGTCACCCACTGGGCGCAGAACTACACACTCCAGGGGGGTGGGGGGGGGGCAGAGCCAGAGGGGGAGCCCACCGGGGTTCCAGCTCAATCCTTAAAGGTTATAGGTTACACAGGCACCACATCGCCTGGTGAATCCATTTTACCACATTCACCCCCTGTTTAAAAAGAAACACAAAGTCCGGCAGGGGTGACATGGGTCAAATGTCCAGTCTATCCGGAGGCCGGATCGTCCTTTTAGACCTCCTCAGCTCTGGCGGTGCGGCAGGCACGGACGTCGTAGATGAAGGTGACTCCGAGAGCGTGTTGTTTGGAGCTTCTGCCCGACGTGTCGGAGACGGTTGCGAGGTAGTGGTCGGCAGGTAGGTGGCGGGTGTGAAGGCGCGGGGGGCAGTGCAGGTGTGGGGGGCGGCATAGGCGCGGGGGGGACAGGAGTCCCAGGGGGGCGACAGAGACATGGTTGGTGGTGGTAGGCGATGTTGGGATGCGGGGGTTCGCGAAGAGCGAGGGGGGGGCGACCTCTGCAGTGTCTCGGCAATGTCTACCTGCTTATGGGACAGGACCTTCAGAGTCTGGGACATGTCCCTCAGCGACTGGGCCATGATGTCATGAACCTCAGCCATGCTTGTTACAGTAAGAAGTCTTACAACACCGGGTTAAAGTCCAACAGGTTTGTTTCAAACACTAGCTTTCGGAGCACTGCGCCTTCCTCAGGTGAATGAAGAGGTAGGTTCCAGCAACATATATATAAACAAATTCAATGATGCAAGACAATGCCTAGAATGCGAGCATTTGCAGTTAATTAAGTGTTTACAGATCCAGCGATAGGGGTAACCCCAGGTTAAAGAGGTGTGAATTGTCTCAAGCTAGGACAGTTGGTAGGATTTCACAAGCCCAGGCCAGATGGTGGGGGATGAATGTAATGCGACATGAATCCCAGGTCCCGGTTGAGGCCGCACTCATGTGTGCGGAACTTGGCTGTAAGTTTCTGCTCGGCGATTCTGCGTTGTCGCGCGTCCTGAAGGCCGCCTTGGAGAACGCTTACCCGGAGATCAGAGGCTGAATGCCCTTGACTGCTGAAGTGTTCCCCGACTGGAAGGGAACAGTCCTACCTGGTGATTGTCACACGATGTCCGTTCATTCGTTGTCGCAGCGTCTGCATGGTCTCGCCAATTTATCACGCTTCGGGACATCCTTTCCTGCAGCGTATGAGGTAGACATCTCCACACCATGGTTGTTACAGACTGAGCCATGCCTTGGACACGACCGCACAAGATGCTGACATTGTGCTCTAGGCTTTCCACTGCGGTTGCCATCCGAGCAGTGTTGGTCTCGGTGCCACACATTGTCGGCATCATCTTCTGTGCCCATAATCTTTGGGACTCCTCCAATGGACTATGCACTTACTGGAATGTCGCTGAC
Source organism: Scyliorhinus torazame (assembly GCF_047496885.1). Taxonomy (NCBI): domain Eukaryota; kingdom Metazoa; phylum Chordata; class Chondrichthyes; order Carcharhiniformes; family Scyliorhinidae; genus Scyliorhinus; species Scyliorhinus torazame. The sequence continues at coordinate 164,549,050 of NC_092709.1, read as the reverse complement.
ATCCCCTCCTGAATTCCACTGCCATGTCCTAGTATCTGCACATTCTCTGGGACAACCTTGTCCAGGAGCTCAGCATCTGACTGGGACGCAGCAGAGTCATGAGATCCAACAGACCTACGACTGCTGACTCCCTTGGATGTTCCTGCCTCTATCTGATGCGCATCAGAAACTGTGTGGTGCTTACCAGATTGTGCCCCAGAAGCCTGTCCACTGCCACCGGGGTGTGTATCTCTGCACTAGTGGAAGGTGGGGGTGATAGCTGCGATGCCTCAATGGTGGTCTCCTCAGAGCTATCCTCTGAGGTTCTGAGATGTACTCTTGGGTGGTGGGGAGACAGCTCCGGGTGGCCTGGTGCCATCAGATGGAAATCCTGTGAGATAATGGATATTTGGAGGAAGGATCACTTTGTCTGACAGACATGATCAACTCACTTGAGGCAGGTTATCTGATGAAGGGACAGTGCATCCTCACCTCTGTGGCATAGGCCAACCTTGCTGTTGGTGACTGCTCTCTCCTTGGTCAACCCTGCGATCTCGAGGGCCCGTTCCTGATAGGGGATAAAGACTCGGATCGCTGGTACTCCGTCCCCCACCCCATTCTGGCCCTTTCCCACTTATTATGGGCTATCTTCTCCTGTGGGCTCAAAGAGGGGGCTTCGTGAGCCATGTGCTTGATGGATCAGGGAGCTCTATCCCAGGTTGCATGTGTATGCACCGCAATTGGACATGAAGGGATTGTGCTGGTAGGTACCAGTGGGTTCTGAGCAACAAACATGAAGATTGGATGTTGGGAGGTGTCCGCCAGTGATTTATGTGGTGGGGGGTGGGTTGGGAGTTTGAGGGTTGGCAGGCTGAACCGATGCCAGGAGAGAGATGGTAGGTACCATCTTGGTGGAGATCATTGATCTTCCTACATTGTACGGCGTTCCTCCTGGTCATGCTGCCCTTACAGACAGCCACTGCCACTGCCTCCCGGGCGGTATTGATGACCCAGTTGCTGGTCCTCTGACCCGCTCAGGGGAACAGGATGTCCTGTCTTGCATCCACAATGTTGAGAAGCCTGCCAGGTTGGCATCTCCAAAGCGAGGAGCAGGTCTGTGTGGTGTTGCGTGTTGACTGGAGTGAGTGGTGAGAGCGTGTTTAAAAGCAGCTCCCCCTTGTTACCGGCGAGACGCTGAGCCACGAGTCTGGCGAATCAGACGACAAGACAGCCAGTAATGGTGAGAAGTTCCTGAGGGCTTATTTCCTCACAAAATACTGTTAAATATGGGCCGTGATCCCGCCAATGCTGCCGTCGAGAAACACACCCGGCAATCGCGCCCAAAATGACACTTCAAAATTTTTCTGTTAAATCACGCCCAATAATTGGTGAAGAATATCAATGAATTACCTCAGCCTAATCCAATATGAGTTCAGAAGGTAATGTATCGCACATGCCAGTCTTGGATCTCTGGTAGCACTTCTGTGTTAGAGTTGTAATGTTTTGATTCAATTCCCACATAATCCAGGTTTACTATGAGAAAGTGCTGCAGTATCTACACTGTTGTATTTTGGATGAGATATCAAACTAGAAGTGAAACGTGCCACTTGAAGAAAAGTAGGGGAGGGCAGCACGGTAGCATTGTGGATAGCACAATTACTTCACAGCTCCAGGTCCCAGGTTCGATTCCGGCTTGGGTCACTGTCTGTGCGGAGTCTGCACATCCTCCCCGTGTGTGCGTGGGTTTCCTCCGGGTGCTCCGGTTTCCTCCCACAGTCCAAAGATGTGCAGGTTAGATGGATTGGCCGTGCTAAATTGCCCTGAGTGTCCAAAATTGCCCATAGTGTTGGGTGGGGTTACTGGGTTATGGGGATAGGGTGGAGGAGTTGACCTTGGGTAGGGTGCTCTTTCCAAGAGACGGTGCAGACTCGATGGGTCAAATGGCCTTCTTCTGCACTGTAAATTCTATGATAATCTATGAGTCTTCCTTGTATCCTGGCCAATTATTTTCACAAAAATCGATGTCGGGTTATTATGTCAGCTGTCTGTAGGATGTTTTTAAATTGACTGCTGCGTATCCCTGATAGGACCAAGCAACAATTTGCTTCTGCTTTCCACAGCTCAGTGATACTATGCCAATGATAGCTAACCCAGGCTGGTGAATGGGCCACATGAATGGACCTCCTTCATGTCAGTGAGCTACAAAATTGAAATCAGGCATGTGCGCTAACCATGACCCCATGAATAAGATTAAATATATAGGGCTGGATTCTCTGCTCTGTTTTGCCGTCAGCCTGGGGGTTTCCCGACAGTGTGGGGCTGCCCCACAATGGGAAACCCCATTGACCATCCGGCGAAACGGAGCATCCCATTGGTGTGCTGAACCAGAAATCTGGCGCGGCGGGACAGAGAACCCAGCCCATTTACTAGATGTTTAATCATTCATATATTAGTAGAACTGTCACCAACTTCAAATGGTAAAAACAAAAAAAAAAGTTGTGCGTACCTTATTTACATGCTCCTCAGTGTGCTTTGGTCAGACACAGAGGGTGTGCATGGCTCAAACAATCAATGAGTATAATCAGCATGCAACTACTTCACATGCCTTTGCTGTATGTGCATATCACTTTATTCATACTGGTTGGAGAAAAAAAATGCGATGTAAACCAGTGTAATCTGGCAACCCTGCCCATGGATAATGGTCAGCAAATGTCTTGCACTCAGAATATTGATGGGTTGCAGGTTGCTCACCACTGGACTATGCACTTCAAAATCATTTAATTGGCTGTGTTCATGAAAAGTGCTACATAAATGCAAGTGCTTTCTTCCTTGACATGTTTTACACAAGCTTTGCCTCTCTGTAGGTCTGCATATGTCTAGGCCAAGTCAATAATTATAGATTTTGTGTATCCCTGCATCTATATATTTTCTAGGTATTAATACAGTTTTGCTAGTGATATGGACAGTTGGCAAATTAACAACTCTTCATCTATGTCTTCAGGGTGACAGAAATGAATGTTTTTTTTTTTTTAAAGTATTTTTATTCATCCTATTTTCAGCATTTTCGCCATACAAAATAAAGAAACAAAACAGAACAAACCCAATAATATAAAACATAAAATGTAGAATCGTAGAACAGAAAAGAAAGCAATTTCCACCACCCCTGCCCCTCCGTTAGCATTCAACAGTAACCAACTCCCAAAAGTGCATAATAAACAAACCCCAAGAATTGTAGAACTCCTCCTTCGCCCCCCTCAACTCAAACTTCACCTTCTCCAGCGTCAAGAACTCCAGCAGGTCCTCCTGCCACACTGAAGCACAGGGCAGAGAGACTGACCTCTACCCCAACAGGACCCGCCTATGAGCGATCAGCAAGGCGAAGGCTAAATCGTCTGCCCCCGCACCGGCCTGCAAGTTGGGCGGGTCTGACACCCGGAAATGGCTGCTAGGGAACTGGGCTCCTCTTCCGTATGCAAAACCCCCGTGATAGTGCAAATACCCCCCGTCGATACCTTTCCAGCTTTGGGCAGGACTAAAACATGTGAACATTGTTTGCGGGGCCCCCCACATCGCTCATAGACATCCTCCACCCCCTCAAACAGCCGGCTCATCTTTGATTTTGTGAGGTGCATACGAGGTTGAGGCATTCACCCTCCGCAGGACCTCACACAGTCCCTCATTAATCACCCCCCCAACTCTTCCTCCCGCTTTGCCTAATCCCCTCCATAGACACTCTATCCTCCTCCAGGATCCTCCCATAAATCACCAACACCCCCCTTCTCCAACACCCCCCACTGACAGCACCGCCTCCAGCAATGAGAAGGCTGGCGCTATCGGGAAGCTCGGGAAAACCTTCCTTGCAAAATCTTGAATCTGCAGGTATCTAAACTCTTCCCCCTGCACCAACCCGTACTTCTCGCCCAGCTCCTCCAAACTCATGAATCGTCCCCCAGGTAACAGATCCTTCTTTTCCAGAACCTCGCATCCATCCTCCCCAGCTCAAACACATGACTCCCCCTAATCAGCATCTCCCCTGACCTGACCACCAGCTTAAAATGTTGCCTAAACTGCCTCCAGATCTTCAAAGTGACCACCAGCACCGGATTCACTGAGTACTTACCCGGTGCCATTGGGAGTGGTGCCATTGCCAGCGCCTGCAACCCTGACCCCCTACGTGAGCCCTCCTCCATCTTAACCTATTGGGTCTCCCTCTCCTAAGTCCAGCCCCGCACCTTCTCTACATTCACCGCCTAATAATATAGGTTTGGGAGGCCTAGACCCCCGCCTGTCACCCTCTATGCAAGACTACCCTCCTAATCCTGGCCACCTTCCCCCTCCCCTTCCCCCCCCCCCCCCCCCAAATAAACAAAGAGATCAATTTGGCCACCTTCGTGAGGAAGAATTTCAGGCACTGAAACAGGAACAAATATTGCGGTAATGCATTCATTTTAACTGCCTGCACCCGACCCGCCAACGACAAAGGGAGGTTGTCCCACCCTGCCAAATTGGCTTTCACCTTCTCCACCAAACTAGTAAAATTATATCTCCAGAGCCCACCCCAGTCCCACGCCACCTGCACCCCCAAGTATCTAAAGTGGATTGCCGCCAGACAAAATGGCAGTCCCCCCACCCCTACTGCCGGCTGGGAGACCATGAAATACTCGCTCTTTACTAGGTTCAATTTATACCCCAAGAATGACCCAAATCTTTGGAGCAGCCCCAGTACACTCCCCACTGATATGCTCAGCTCCGAAATGTACAGTAGCAGATCATCAGTATATAAGGATACCCTATGCTCCAACCCCCTCACTATCCACTTCCACAACGTCGACCTCTTTGGTGCGATGACGAAAGGCTCTATAGCCAGTGCAAACAGCAAGGGTGACATTCTGCCTCATACCCCGGTGCAGAGCAATGTACCCCAAATTCAAATTATTAGTGCGAACACACGTTATCGGCTCCTTGTATAACAGCCATACCCATGCCGCGAACCTCGGCCCGATTCCAAATCTTTCCAATACCGCCATCAAATATCCCCACTCTACCCGATCAACACCTTCTCTGCGTCCAGTGCCACCACCACCTCCGCCTCCTTTCCCTCCGCCAGATACAGGGTCACATTTAGCAACCTCCTCACATTCGATAAACAACTGCCTTACCTTCACGAACTCCATCTGATCCTCACCCGATCACCTTCGGGAGATACCCCTCCAACCTTGCCGTCAGTTCCTTTGCCAATATCTTGGCATCTACACTCCACCGTGTCCTTATCCTTCTTTAACAGCAGGGAAATCGAAGCCTGCCCCAACGCCTGTGACAAGACCTCCCTATCTATCACATCCTCAAACATTCCCACCATCAGCGGTGCCAACGTATCATTAAACCTCATATAGTATTTAATTGGGAACCCATCCGGCCCCGCCACCTTCCCTGGCTGCATCCTCCCAATTGCGTCCTTCACCTCATGCTCCCCCATCGGCCCCTCCAACCCTGCTCTATCCTCTTCACCCAATCTTAGGTACTCCAACCCCTCCAGGAATTCCCTCATCTCCCACTCCTCTCCTGGTGGCTCCGACCTATATAACTTCAGATGGATCTCTTTGAATACTTTTTTAATCTGCTCCCGGGCCACCACCAGTTTCCCCATCTTATCCGGAACCTGAACTATCTCCCTCGCTGCCAACTCCCTTCTGAGCTGGCCGGCCAGCATACGCCTTGCCTTCTCCCCATGCTCATAGACCACCCCCCTCACTCTTCTCAGCTGGCACACCACTTACCCTGTGGACAGCTGGTCAAACTTCGCCTGAAGCTCCTTCCTCCTGGCCAAGAGGCCTGGCCCTTGCGTACCTCCTAACCACCTCCAGAATCTCCTCTATCAATTTTTGGTGCTCCTCCTTGTCCATCTTAGCCTTAAACAAAATCACCTTCCCCCTTACTACTGCCTTCAGAGCCTCCCAAACCCAGCACCCTCTTCACAAATTTTGCATCATCCCCAGTTGGGACCATATATGCTCGCCTACAGCACCAATCTCCCCTCTACCACCCCCTTCACAATCACGTATCTGCCTCCCTGGTCCGCCACCACCTTCTCTATCTGAAACGTTACCCTCTTGCCCACCAATATTGCTACTCCCCCGAGCCCTGCTATCGAATCCCAAATGGAAAACCTGACTCACCCAACCCTTGTTCAGCCTCACCTGATCTTTCACCCTCAGATGGGTCTCCTGCAGCATCACCATGTTGGCCTTTAGGATCATTAAATGTGTAAAGACCCTCATCCTCTTCACCAGTCCTGACAATAAAGATCATTATTATTATTATCACTATTCTGACTGGGGGTGTCTCACTCCTCCTGCCTATCCACCACTATCAGAGCCCTGGGCCCTGCCCATTGGGCCTGACACTCCCCGACCCTTTGTTGCCGTCAAATCCCTCTACCCCCCTCCCAGAATCCCGCTATCCACTTCCTCTTGAAAACATCTCTCCCAGTATTGATCACCTCCCAGACCTATCAATACATGTTCGACCAGGTTCCAATGACCATGGCCCCTCCCCCCACCACACTCCCGTTCACCAACCAACCTTCACTTGCAAGTGTGGAGGCCCAATCCCTGGAAAACAAAGACACTCAAACATAACCAGTGCACAAAGACACGCCCCAGAAAACTGCCCTCCCCCAAAGCCCAATATTCTTGTACCTACTGTAGCCCACAGCAGAAGGCACACTACCCTTCCCGATCAACCAACTCAGAAACCAAACCCCCAACTGTTCTCCCCACAAATATAAAACAAATACACATTCTCAAGCAAGAAGCCAAATCCCATTCCCATCTCTCATTTCAACCCCAGTCCTTTGGCCTTCACATACGTCTCCAACGTCTCGAAGTAGAAGTCCCCCAAATTATGGGTCACCCTCATCTTCGCTGAGTAGACCACGCTGAACTTCACACTGTTGCTGAAGAGTGCCGCCTTCACCCGACCAAAGGCCGCCTGCCACCTCGCCAGCTCCACAGCTAAGTCCTGGTAGATACGAATACGAGCCCTTTCCCATTTCACCTCATGCTTTTGCTTTGCCCAACGCAAGACCTTCTCTTTGACATGGAATTTGTGGAAACAAATTAGACCACCCTTGGCGGCTCGTTTGCCTTCGGCTTGGGTCTGAGCGATTGATGAGCCCTGTCCTGTTCATACCGGGAGGGCTCTTCCCCCTCCCCAATAACTCCGCCAACATCTTTGCAAAGTACTCAGTTGGCCTTGGGTCCTCCACCCCCTCAGGCAATCCCACAATTCTTAAATTCTACCGCCTACACATATTCTCCAGGTCCTCCACCTTGACTCCGAGTCCTTTGTTGGCCTCCACCATTCTCCACAGCTCCTCACCCATTGAGGTAAACTGGTCACGATGTTGCAAAAGAGCGTCCTCCATCCCCTTCAACTTCTCTCCTTGATCCCGTACCTCGGCCAATGTCTTCAACACCTTCATCGGGGACATTGCCTACTCCACCAGCTCCTTCATCGCAACCACCACCTCCTTACGCATCACCACCATGTGTTTGGTAAACTGCCTCTCGAACTCTCCAGCCATCACCTTGGGCAGAGACTCTACTGTGAAGAGCTACACCCAGCGACCCAGCCTCCGCTATCTTTCCTGCTGCAGGGCTGACCCGTTCACTCGACCGCGAACGTTCGCTCACCCCCTTCTTCCCAGCGGCTTTTTTCAGGGTCTTTGACATTCTCCACCTTCCTTATGTCTTCCTGCACCAGCTTGATTAAAAACTGCCCCTGAGACTGGGCATTAAACACCAAAAAACAGAGCCTCGAGCAGGAGCTCCCAACTTGCGACTTCCACCTACATGCCGCCACAGAAAGTCATGTATTGGTTTAATTATTGCATAATGAGTTTCAATATCATGAATAATACCAAAAAGAATCTTTGTTTTTCTATTACGAAGGAAAGATACATTCAACACATCATCTGACACGTGGTGCAGGCTGTGAAAAGCAAGCCCTAACTGATTACTCTAGTCCCAAATTATAATGTATGAGTCATTCATATTTCCATGGGCTGCACAAGGCAAAAATGAATCTGCATATATTGTATATGCATATTCGTGCATCAATCGCAGCAAAATATGATTTCACTGGTTCTGGTTGTGAAAAAAAAACATAGATTATTGAAGCCGCTGATACAAGGTTTTCTCTTGCCAACCCCTGGAGAAAGTGAGAACCTTAGATGAACTTTCAGAACTGTTAAGAACATTTGATCTAACTGAATGTCATACAGCAGCTGTTAAAACTAAACAACATGTCTTTAACAACCAGATAAATGTCAAGTGAAAAGTGCATCATGCCAATGTAAAATCCTGGTCAAACCAAGTTAGCTCTAATCACATGTATTCTTACTGTATAAATAATTCCCTCACACTTGTGATTGTCCAGCAAAGGGTTAAAACTGTTGTGCATGCTGGAAACAAAATCACATTTCTTGTGCTGTCAGTCATGCATCCATAAATCTCTACAAAAACATCTGATGCACCATGCTGGCCCAACACAGGACGATATACAGCAAGTTACTGAAACAGAACCTCCTGAATGCAGCTGTGTAGATGATGATGCATAGTTGTTCATCATTTCAAGAGGCCACACCATGAATTTGGTGATCAGTAATGAACCAACAAGTATATTACATTTTCCACAAGTACCAATTCAAGCCATTGTTGAACACTGAACAATATCAGTAAAATTCAATTACCAAGCTGTTGTAGCTCATTCTGAATGATGACTGAAGCTCCACCACACAAGCTCAAATTGTTCATGCAATGCTTGGCAAATGCTTTGAGCATATCAGTTTAGAAGTGGATTATGCTACATCCTTTTTATGATGGAAGTGTGCAGTATGCCATATTGCATCAAACTGTCCAGTCGACATCTGTTAGTTGAAGGATATGCACCTGAAACTGGTGTTAGGTCGATTACATATTTAATCCAGGTCCTAATACCTGTATCCAAACTCTTTGAGAAATGTGTCTGCAAATGACCATAGCTTTTGTCTAATATTGTAGTTGGGCTTTTCAGTCATTCTGTAGCCACATCAGTGGTCTTTAAAAAGGTTAGAGTAGGCTGCTACCCAAAAAATAATATTAGCAAATGTTCTTATCTTTTTGTGTATCCAGGAAGAGTAGGAGTTCTCCTCACAACTCCATATTCAAACTGTTTGTCCTTTAATTCCTGATTGCTTCACCCCATGACTCTCCTCAGACTCCCGGCCAGCATCTGAGTAATTTGATCTCGCTGTTCTTCCTGACTAGCTTGCTGCCCCTGGTATTTGTAATTCACTGACACTATGCTAATGAAGCCAGCCGATACTGTCTTATGTCCTCGTTCAGGACATGCAAAGTGCACAGCACCAGAAGTGTGCCCCAATTTGGGCATGTTCCAATTTCTAAGCCATTGAGCCTGAGAAGTAAACACTGTTAACTGATGTGCTTGTTGTGAAAGATTGTCACTGAAATTGTAGACGGTCTTATAGCTTAGATTCTACCGTTAATCATCATCCAAACCCTAAAATTCGAATTACATTTATCTTTATGATGATGTGAGAGCCGAAAGCAAAGTAATTATCTGTGAAAGAACATGTGATGAGATCATTGAACAGACATTTAGGTGCGACCTATCAACCTCTCCATGATCTCAGCCCGACTCGGGATGCGATGCAGCCGGTAAATTTCACAAGAGGTCTCTCGCGAGATTTACCCGGCTCTCCACGCTTTGTGAAATCTAACAGGATTTGCAAATTTGCATATTTATGTGTGCAGTTAGGCACACTTAAATATGTCTCCACCAGAGCTCACCAGCACCCTGGATCTAACAGCCTTGCCGTGGAGGACTGAGCCAGGAGCCGTTTAGCACTGGTCTCCACAAACAGGGATTTCAGGTTAATGTATATGCCCAGAATTGGGACGATACAGCATTTATCAGGAATCTGTTGGCTTCCATTCTGGATTTGGATAAACGCCAACTGATTTTTGGAGGTGATTTTAATTATGTGCTGGATCTGCAGTTGGACCGTTCTGGGCGGAAATTGTTGGTGTCCTTGAGGGTGGCGAAGAAGCTCTTAGCGTTTATGGAATACGTGGGGGGGTGGGGGGACAGATCAGTGGGCGTTTTATACACTCAGGGCATAAAGAATTCTCATTCTTCTCTCCAGTACATAAGGTGTACTCCAAGATCGACTTTTTTCTGGTGGGTAGGTCTGTTCTCCCTTGGGTGAGGAAGGCAGACTACTCTGCCATTGGCATCTCATGTTCCACGTTTGGTTTTGGAGTCCGGCCCAGCTAAAGGCCCATCATGGAGTTTAGATGTAGGGTTATTAGTGGATATGGGGTTCTGTGGGTACATGTCTAAAGCCACGGATGAGTATGTCGAATTTAATAGAAATGAATCTGTCTCACGCTCCATGCATTGGGGAACCTTGAAAGCGCTGATTAGAGGAGAGATTATATTGTATAAGGTGCATATGGATAGGGAGGTAATGGTGGAACAGCAGAGGTTGTTGAGTGATATCTTGGAGATGGACTGCAGGTACTCTTGTATTCCTACCCTGGAGCTCCTGGCAAGCAGGAAGAAGCTGCAGACGCAGTTTGATCTGTTGTCTACAGACAGGGCGGTGAGCCAGTTGTGAGATTATTCAGATTAGGGACTCGAGTGGAAATTTGGTTTCCGCCCCAGGTAAAGTTAACACTATGTTTGAGGCCTTCTACAAGAGCCTCAATCAGTTGGAGTCCTTGGTGGTGATGGGGGTGGTGGTGGGGGAGGGGGGGGGTGCATGGAGTGGACATGGCAACATTTTTAGATGGGTTGGAGTTTCCAGTGGTGAGGGCGAGAGATGGAAAGAGGGGGAGGTCCCGTTAGGCCCTGAGGAGATCTTGACAGGTATTGGGTGGATGCAAACAGGTAAAGCTCCTGGGCCTGATGGAATTCCTGTGGAATTCTACAAGAAGTTTGTGGATCGGTTGGTCCTGTTGCTGGTGGACATGTTCAATGAGTTTTTGTCTCAAGGATCCCTGCCCGCTACACTCTGAACAGGCTTCTATTTCCCTTTTGTTGAAGAAGGATAAGGACCCCACGGAGTGTGGGTCATATGAGCCTATTTCACTATTGAATGTGGACGCTAAGATATTGGCTAGGTTTTGGCGTTAAGGCTAGAGGCCTGTCTCCCTGAGGTGATTGTGGAGGATCAAGGGCTGGCCACTGTCAGCCAATATTTGGTGGCTGTTGAATGTTGTTCTCTCCCCACCTGGTGGGCCCAAGTTGGAGATAATTGCATCTTTGGATGCTGAGAAAGCATTTGGTGGAGTGAAAATACCTTTTTGAAGTTATGGAGAGCTGAGAGAGCCAGAATTTAATTTGTTGGTTTGATTACTGTATAGGGCCTCCTCGGTTCATGTTCATACCAATGCCTTGAGCTCAGGGTACTTCCAATTAAATAGGGGGACAAGACAGGGGTGTCCAATGTCTTTCCTCCTATTTGTGTTAGCGATTGAGTCATTAGCCACAGCTTTGATGGCTTCGGGCAAGTGGAAGGGGGTAAAGAGAGGAGGGGTTGCGCATCGGGTGTTCCTATATGCTCTTGATCTGCTGCTTTATATTATGGACCCCACTATGGGTGTAATATTAGAACTACTGAGGAGCTTTTTAGTTCATTTTCGAGTTACAAGTTCAATTTGGAAATGAGCAAGTATTTTCCGGTGAATCCCACGGGGAGGGGAACCAAATTGGCGGTGTTGCCTGGGTGCATTGGTGACGGCCCCACTTCCACTTTCTCTGCCAAGGCACTTCTCGAACCCGGTGGTCGTGTCCATGTTAAGGATATGGAGACAATTCAGGTAGCACTTTAAGCTGGGAGCCATATCGAGGATAGCCCCTATTTGTGCTAACACTTGTTTAAGCCGTTGAAACTGGACACCAAGTTTGAGGTGTGGGGAGGGAAGGGCTTGAAAGATTCAGGTATTTGTTTGTCGAGGGATGGGTTGCCAGCTTGGAGGAATTGTCAGCAACGTTTGGGCTTGCGGGGTCGAACTCATTCAGGTGGCTCCAGATAAGGAATTTTGTATGAGGGCCTTCCCAACATTTCCTGTGGCACCACCAATGTCTCTGATGGAAAGGATCGTTTCGCTGAAATGGTCAGAGGAGGATAGCACATCCAATTTGTAAGGCAAATTCTTTTTTTTAAAATTAAGTGGCAGTTTACTGTGACTAATCCACCTTCCCTGCACATCTTTGAGTTGTGGGGTGAGACCCACGCAGACACGGGGAGAATGTGGAAACTCCACACAGTCAGTGATCCGGAGCCAGGATTGAACCTGGGTCCTTGGTGCCAAGAGGCAGCTGTGCTAACCACTGCACCACCGTGCCACCCTTTTACGGGCGAATTCTGTCTGCGGATTCGGGCTCGGCGGATGAGGTGAAGTGGGAGAGGGAGCTGGCACCTACAGAGGATGATGAGGTATGGAGTGAGGCCCTTCGTAGGGTGAGCTCCAGGCCTTCATGTGCATGGCTTTGGCTGATCCAGCTTAAGGTAATGCATAGAGTGTACCTGACCAAAGTGATTTCTCACTGGAGGTAGAGGACAGGTGCAAGCAGTGTTCCCGGGGGGGCCAACCAATCACACACACATGTTCTGTTCTTGTCCCAAAATGGTAAGCTTCTGGGTCTCCTTCTTTAGCACTATGTCAGTGATTCTGAATATTTATCTGGAGCCTTGCCCTCTGGTGGCCATTTTTGGGGTGTTGGACATGCCGGAGCTACGGACAGGAGTGAAGGCAGATGTCTTTGCCTTTGCCTCGTTGATTGCTGGGAGGCGAGTTCTCCTGGGGTGGAAGCTTCCATACCCAGCGCATCGGTATGGTTGTGTGACCTAATGGAAGTCTTGTACCTGGAAGAAACACAAGTACACCGTTAGGGCATCGGTTGAGGGGTTCTAACAAAGATGGCAGCCATTCATTACCTACTTTATGAATTAGATGGCATCATTTGATGGCAGGGGCGGGGTGTGTTTCTTTTTTATTTTCTCTTTTCTCTTGTAGATGAGATGTGTATGGTTAGCTGGGTTATTATGTTGGTTGTGTGTAACATCTGCTGTGGATAATATGGGTTTGGTGATAACATTCATTGTAAAATGGAAAATTTCTAATAAAAATATTTTTTTTAAATTACGAGGTCGGTAGATTTTGTGCAATGGGACCTATCATCTATGACAGTCATTTGCTTAATTGAACAGAACAGTATTACAGACAGAGTATGTGGTATTGACAGTTATATGACTCAAATCCATCTTTCTGACTAGGGTTGACAACTATTGTGTCTTTTGATCCCTGTGAAAAGAACAATTCTGAAGGTCCAGGCTTATGACATGATCGTTAGTTATATGTAATCCTGCACATTACATGTCACAACTCACATATACTGCCATGAGTTATTACTCAGAGACAATTTCTAAATTGTTTAATTTTGTAGTTTAACATTCCACACCCAGGAAAATTGTTCATTGATAAGCAAACTACGTAGAATGATTTCATACTCCATGTATTCCTACAGTGTCCACACACAAATCAATGAAGGCTGCCTACTGGAACTATGACACATCTATAACTGAAGATGATATTCTACATGGCATGTACGTTGTCATCCCAGCAGAGCTATGGGGATGTATAACCTCTCTAATCTATGTTTGTTGTAACAGAAAAGTAAAAAACAGACCAAAAAATCCTCTTCAAAACCCAGTGTAAGGAAAGCGGAAAGAAGGTAGTTACATTTATATTATATTTTGTCATGCTCTGGATATGTTTCAAAGCATTAAAAAATTACATTTTGAAGAAAAGAGTAGACACACCTGGAGCTAACTTGTCCACAACATACTTCCACAAATTGTGAATTAATCTGTTTTTGATAGCATTGATTGACGGAAGATTGTTGCTCATGATACAAAGAAACACTTTTGCTCTTTGTAAGTGCTATGAATTTGCCTTCCCATTTAAAGATAGGCATAGCTAATAAAGATGTCTCAACTGTTGGGCAACAACTGTTGAACTCAAGTACATTACATTGTCATAAATTTATCTTTGTTTGAAATGGTTTTTCAATGCCTGTTTATTTATTTGAACAGGATTTGGAGATATAAACTAGATTAAAGACTTTTTGTTCACGGGCTGTGCTTCATTGACAGTTGTATGAGCTAGTAAGCAGGTCATATTTTTCAAAGGGGATTTTGAATGCTGATTTTTTTAAATTTCAAAAACTTGCCAATGTTATTATGTGGCTCAAACAAAAACAGAAAAATGCCTGAAAAACTCAGCAGGTCTGGCAACATCTGTGAAGAGAGAAGTTAGTGTTACCAGATGGAATTTTCTGGTAGTTCCTGCTGCCGGGACCTGTGGGCTCCCCAGCGGCAGAGGGTGCGAACAATGGAAAGCCCCATTGACAGCGGTGGTAAGAAGTCGGGTCACAAAGGAGAATCCAGGTTAATGCATTGAGCCTTACAATAGTTGGAAAAAGCATTCTGAATAAGTTTACAGAATTTTTGAGAATTCATGCAATCAATGGATTAGCATGAGAAAAGGGTGGAAAGGTGTGTCCTCCTCATTCTGTGTGTATTTCAGCCTTCACCACCTTTTCCAAATAGTTTGAGAGAAACTAAAGATAGACTTCTCAAATCTTTATTTCAGTCAGGCCTGATATTTATTTAATTCGTTAATAACTTTTTTATTATGGTACGAAGTCTTACAACACCAGGTTAAAGTCCAACAGGTTTGTTTCGATGTCACTAGCTTTCGGAGCGTTGCTCCTTCCTCAGATGAATGAAGAGGTCTGTTCCAGAAACACATATATAGACAAATTCAAAGATGCCAAACAATGCTAGGAATGCGAGCATTAGCAGGTGATTAAATCTTTACAGATCCAGAGATGGGGTAACCCCAGGTTAAAGAGGTGTGAATTGTCTCAAGCCAGGACAGTTGGTAGGATTTCGCAGGCCAGATGGTGGGGGATGAATGTAATGTGACATGAATCTCAGGTCCCGGTTGAGGCCGCACTCATGTGTGCGGAACTTGGCTATAAGTTTCTGCTCGGCGATTCTGCGTTGTCGCGGGTCCTGAAGGCCGCCTTGGAGAACGCTTACCCGGAGATCAAAGGCTGAATGCCCTTGACTGCTGAAGTGTTCCCCGACTGGAAGGGAACATTCCTGCCTGGTGATTGTTGCGCGATGTCCGTTCATTCGTTGTCGCAGCGTCTGCATGGTCTCGCCAATGTACCACGCTTCGGGACATCCTTTCCTGCAGCGTATGAGGTAGACAACGTTGGCCGAGTCGCACGAGTATGTACCGCGTACCTGGTGGGTGGTGTTCTCACGTGTAATAGTGGTATCCATGTCGATGATCTGGCACGTCTTGCAGAGATTGCCATGACAGGGTTGTGTGGTGTCGTGGTCACTGTTCTGAAGACTGGGTAGTTTGCTGCACACAATGGTTCGTTTGAGGTTGCGCGGTTGTTTGAAGGCAAGTAGTGGGGGTATGGGGATGACCTTGGCAAGATGTTCATCGTCATCAATGACGTGTTGAAGGCTGTGAAGAAGATGACGTAGTTTCTCCGCTCCGGGGAAGTACTGGACGACGAAGGGTATTCTGTCGGTTGTGTCCCATGTTTGTCTTCTGAGGAGGTCGGTCCGGTTTTTCGCTGTGGCGCGTTGGAACTGTCGATTGACGAGTCGAGTGCCATATCCCGTTCGTACGAGGGCATCTTTCAACGTCTGTAGATGTCTGTTACGCTCCTCCTCGTCTGAGCAGATCCTGTGTATACGGAGCGCTTGTCCATAGGGGATGGCTTCTTTAATGTGTTTAGGGTGGAAGCTGGAGAAGTGGAGCATCAGGAGGTTATCCGTGGGTTTGCGGTAAAGCGAAGTGCTGAGGTGACCGTCCTTGATGGAGACGAGTGTGTCCAAGAATGCAACTGATTTTGGAGAGTAGTCCATGGTGAGTCTGATGGTTGGATGGAACTTATTAATGTCATCGTGTAGTCGTTTCAGTGATTCTTCGCTGTGGGTCCAAAGGAAAAAAATGTCATCGATGTATCTGGTGTATAACATCGGTTGAAGGTCCTGTGCGGTGAGTAGGTCCTGTTCAAACTTGTACATGAAGATGTTGGCGTATTGGGGTGCGAATTTGGTCCCCATGGCTGTTCCGTGCGTCTGGATGAAGAACTTGTTGTCGAAGGTGAAGACGTTGTGATCCAGAATGAAGCGGATGAGTTGCAGAATTGCGTCTGGAGATTGGCAGTTGTCAGTGTTGAGTACGGAGGCTGTTGCAGCAATGCCGTCGTCATGGGGGATGCTGGTGTAGAGTGCCAAGACGTCCATTGTGACGAGGAATGTTCCTGGTTCAACTGGTCCATGGGTGCTGAGTTTCTGTAGGAAGTCCGTCGTGTCGCGACAGAAGCTGGGTGTACCTTGTACGATGGGTTTCAAGATGCCCTCGATGTAGCCAGAGAGGTTCTCACACAGGGTCCCATTGCCTGAAACGATAGGGCGGCCTGGTGTGTTGGCCTTATGTATTTTTGGGAGGCAGTAGAGATCTTTTTTATTATGGACATACCACAGGCAAACAATGCCTGTAATTCGGGCAACTGCAGGTTCTTCATTGAGAATTAGTAAAGAAGTGAAGTAGAAAATCCATGATGAAGAAGCAGCGCTCTAAAAGCTTGTGATTTCAAATAAACCTGATGTGGAGATGCCGGCGTTGGACTGGGGTGAAGGAGCAGCGCTCCGAAAGCCAGTGTTTGAAACAAACGTGTTGGACTTTAACCTGGTGTTGTAAGACTTCTTACTATGCCCACCCCAGTCCAGCGCTGGCATCTCCACATCAGATTATGGAGCACCTGGCGGGGGGGCAGCTGTGGGCACTGACACAATAGTCTTTGGTAGTGGCAGTACATACATGTCTGTCTCGGAATCGGAGCTCAGCAGGACCTTGTCCGACATCTCGGCATCACCGACGTCTGAATCCGGCTTCTCCACAGCAGGTGTGGCCAGAGCCAATGGCGGCAGCTGGGGCGGAGGCTGTAATTCGAGCTGGGGGTAGTTTCAGTCCGGAGCCTCTGGGATTGGATCTGCCATCGCAGGGATGCGCCCACGGAGGTGATCCACGTGTCGATCGACTCGTGCTCCTGTGCCCTCACCTGATAAGAGACCAGTCCTGGCTGGGCTAACATGACGCCTGGGATCCACATGGCACCTCCACCAAAGTAAAAGTGCACAAAGGCGCACGCCAGCCTCTATCCTGGCCCCGGTGGATTTTCCTGCCAATGTCCTGGAGAACCGAACTCAAATGTGTACGAAGGCGGCGATCCATCTGCAATTCGGCCAGAGTGAACCCCGTTGTGGTGTGCGACGTTGTCCGGCAGCAAAAGATAAATCGTGCCAGACGAGTCTCCCAGGAACCTGAGGTCTGCTTTCTCATTCTGTTTTTGAACGTTTGAACTGCTTGCTCCTCTAATCCATTTGATGCTGGGTGGTAAGGGGAAGTACGCACGTGTCGTATGCCGTTTGCCGTCATGAACGCCCCAAACTCCGCACTCACGAAAGCTGTCCCATTGTCCGAGACCAGCACCTCCAGTATCCTTGTGTACTATAAGATTGACGCAGCCTGTCAATGGTGGCTTGAGCTGTCATAACTTTCATTTTATGGACCTCCATCTACTTTGAGCGGCTGTCTATGACGATGAGGAACATTACTCCCTGGAACGGCCCCGCAAAAATCGATGTGGAGGCGGGACCAAGGACGGCCGGCCATTCCCATGGGTGGAGCGGCACCACCGCTGGCAGCCTCGACTGCTCCTGGCACTGAGTACAATGCTGGGCCACCTTCTCTATATCCACGTCAATGCCTGGCCACCATACACAGCTGTGGGCTAACATCTTCATCCCAGATTTCCACTGTGGAGGTCTTGCAGTGCGTCCGTGCACGGGAACCACCATAAAATGATACTGTCCTCAATGCTTAATTTGGGTATCTTGTTAGTGTGAACCTCCAAGTCCCCCGGCAAAGCACGGTGTTGGGCCCCATAATGGATTATGCGCCACACTTGGGACAAATGTGGATCTGTCCGAATCCAACCGCGGAAGCAGGAAGTCGTGACTGGCAAGTAATCCATAAGATGGAGGGCTGCCATCACTCACCGGTCGACGCCAATGCAGGCGGCCTGGTGGGGAGAGGAAGATGGCTCAACGGATCAGCAAGCAGAATCGTGGACCCGGAGTGGTGTTCCAAAATGTACTCGTATGTTGCTAATAGTAGTGCTCACCGTTGGATCCTGGCAGAGGCGATTGGGGAGGGGGAGGGGGCGAAATCGCCCGGTCCTCCTTAAACAACACAAACAGGTACTTGTGATCAATGAAGATGGTGAAAGGATGTACACAGACATACTGGTCGAATTGGTTCACCCCAAATACCACAGCCAAACCCTCCTTCTCGACCTGAGCGTAGTTGTATTCCTCGCTTCCACCAACGTCCGAGATGCAAAAGCAATTGGGTGCTACGACCCGTCGTCCATCCAGTGGGGGAGGATGACCCTAACCCCGTAGGGCGAAGCTTTGAATGTCAAAGCAATGGTTTGGTTGGGTCAGTAGATGGGAGGAGGACAGCTGCTTCTTCATCGACACAAAAGCCGTCTCCTGAGCCTGGAACCCATTCCCAGCACTGACCTGTCTTAAACAGATGGTACAGGTGGACCAAGACTGTGGCGAGTTTCCGAATGAACTTGCCGTGGTAATTCACGAGGCCCAAAAAGGAGCGTACTTCCATCGGCCAGTTGGGTACCGAGCCTGATGGATGGCCTGTACCTTTCCTTCCATGAGGTGTGACCCGTGGCGATCCACACGATCACCCAGCAAGGTGACCTTGGTTGCATTGAAAACGCATTTCCAGCTGTGGAGGTGGATCCCCGTCTCTTCAAAATGCCAGTGGACCTCGGCCAGGTTGTCCAGATGCTCCCGGTCAAACAATCCCGTGATCACAACATTGTCAAGGTATACCGCCACTCTTGGGAGTCTGTGCAGCATGGGCTGTTTAGCACAGGGCTAAATCGCTGGCTTTCAAAACAGACCAAGGCAGGCCAGCAGCACGGTTCGATTCCCGTAACAGCCTCCCTGAACAGGCGCCGGAATGTGGCGACTAGGGACTTTTCACAGTAACTTCATTTGAAGCCTACTTGTGACAATAAGCGATTTTCATTTCATTCTCCATCACCCGTTGGAAGATAGCGCAAGCGGAAGAAACCCCGAACGGTAGCCTGGCATCCTCGTACAGCCTGCTGTGTGTGTTGATAGCCACGAATCGCCTGGAGTCCAGGCCCAAAGACCAAGGTTGGAGGTACGCTCATGTCTGATTTAGAAAACGTGTGGCCACCCCTGAGCTAAGAGTACATGTGCTCAATAAGAGGGACGGGATAGCGATCCAGACGGGAGACACAGTTTACCGTCATCTTATAGTCCCTACAGAGGCAGACGGAGCAATCGGGCTTCTTCACTGGCACGACCGGTGCCACCCAGTCGGAGAATTGGACAGGGCATATTATCTTCAAACCTTCGAGCCGGTCCAACTCTGTGTCTACTTTCGACATTAATGCATATGGGACAGGCCAGGCGTGGAAATATCTCGGTTGGGCAATCGGGTAAATGCTGATGCTGGCCACAGCCCCTTGGATGGCGCCTAATTCCTCTTGAAACATAGACGGGAACCTGGCCAGGAACCCATCAGGGACAAGCAGGTACATTCGGCAAACCTTTTGCCAGTCCAACCAGATGTGGCACAGCCAGTCGCTTCCCAACAAACTTGGGCAGTTGCCAATAAAGGCTACCAATGGCATTTCATAGAATTTACAGTGCAGAAGGAGGTGCCATCTGCTGCCCATATTCTACTTGGACCATGGAGGTACGCGCCATTGCCAGCAGTTCTCCAGTATATGTGGCGAGGTGGGAATTGGTGTCCCCGAGGGTCAACATCTGGTGGCCAAAGCAAATACAGTGAAAGGTACAATGGCTGACCACAGATACCACTGCATCCGTATCCAACTCCATGTGGATGGAATGCCTATTCACCTGCAACAAAAGCTGAATGGGGGGCAACCTGAGACAAAGTCATGCAACACAGCCGACAATAGGCATCTTCTTTGTTGTCCACGTAATGGGCCTGGTCACTGGGGCGGCAGTCGTGCCTGGTGGGTCCACAGGCCCTTCCCGCGTCGGCTGTGTTCTGGGGTTCCAGCACCAGCAGCCGCCAGCCGGAATCTGTACTCCGCGTACGGGGTCAGGGAGAGTGTTCTGTGGTGTTCCAGGCCCCGGTGGTGGCGGCAGCCTGTGTCCCTGTGGGGGGCGTTTCACTTTGGCTGTCCGCTTCCGGGGTGGGTGGGACCCAGGCAGCGCACGGTTTGGCAACCGAGGCTCAGCACCGCCATTCCTCGGAGATCCTGGACCCATTGCTCCACGCTCTCTCAGGAGGTAGCGATTTCCATGGTGTGTTGCAAAGTCACGTCAATAACAGCCAGCAGTTTTCTTTGCGCGTTCGCATTGCAGGTTCCACACACGAAAGGGTTTTGCAGCATATTCGGGTGGGTGAGGCTTTTTATGAGGCTGTACATAGGATCACCGCAGGCCGTTAGCAATACCACAGTCTGCTGTTCGCCCCCTACAATCCAGTGGGTATGAAAAATTATTAAATGTGCTCAACATATTGTTTCCAGTCATCGATACCTGCTTGAAATGGTTCGAGTTTACCGATATGCGGCAGTTCGGCGGATGGATAAGAGGCCTCTCTAGGCCAAGACTAAGTGACTCCAACATGCAGTACCTGGCGTCGATGGCAGCTCCACTTTATTCTTGTTGCTACTGGAGAATCCACCAAAGTAGCATGCATGGCCCAAGCAGGTGGAAAACAAAGGACAGAGGCTTTTTAATCTATTAGTTAATAAGAATCTCCACTACCCGAAGGGTATCCCTTCTCGATCTGTACCTAGGTCTGGGTTTATATACTAGCAATCTAATCCCTTGTAAAGGGGAAGCCCCACCCCATTACCAGGGAAGGTCAGTGGAGATCACGGGGAATCTGATAGTCCTGATGCAGTGACTTATGAGGGTTATAACACTTTTATGTGTCAGAATTTTAATTATTTTTTTTGTTTTTGTAAATGTTTTTATTGTTTTTCACATTTTATGTTACATATTTAAGTTCGTGAGTTAAATTACAAGTTGCAAAACTACGCATAATATAAAGCACAAATAACCAAAGAAAAATTTAAATTACAAAATAGATAAATCAAGGTTCGAACGAGAAAAGGAAACTCCATGTTGTGTTCGATGGCTTCCTTGATCATGAAAGGTACACATAGAACACGAAGATATGATTTCTATAAGTATTTATTCTTGACACGCTGGATGGTGACCATGCATTTTTATGTACAAACAATTCTGTCTACGTTACTGTGAAACTAATAAGGGAGATGACTGTCCTCTTGTCTGTCCAACAAAGTCCGTCCCCCAGTATATATTTGGCTGTATGGGTGTCTGGTTCCACCTGCTGTTGGGAGGTCATAATTGTCCCCACATGTATTGGTCAATGGCTATGACTGCTGGTGCTGTTATATACAAATATTTACATTGATGCAACTACGTACAGTTATACATATGTATGCCAATACGCATATCACCACAGTCCAGAACCCGATAAGTCTGGGGAAGACCCAGACATGCAGGTATGGTTTGCCTGGCCTCCCTGGCACCGTTTGCATTTGACCTCGACCTCCGGGAAGAACCTGCTCATTTGGGTTCTGATTAGGTGCGCTCTGTGCACCACCCTTAGCTGCATTAGGCTCAGCACTGCGCATGTGTAATTAAAGTTCATCCTGTGTAGTGCTTCGAACCAGAGTCATGTCACCCCCTCCTACTTCTATGCTGAGTTCTTCTTCCCATTTTCCCCTTGTCTCGTCCAAGGGGATGTGCACCTCCTCTAACAGTCACCCATATAGGTCCCCACAGTTCCCCTTCCCTAGGTCACCCACATCCAACACTTCCTCAACAGGCGAATATTCTGGTATCTGAGGGTATGTCATTGTTTTCCTAGGGAGGAAGTTTTTGACCTGTATGTGTCTCATTTCATTTCCTTTTGGTAGTTAGAACCTCTCCGTGAGTTCTTCCAGGCTCGCTATTCTGTCGTCCGTGTACATGTCTCTAACTGTCAATGTCCCCTTGTCTTGTCTTCACATTTTGAAGGTGGCATCCATTGTTGCGGGCATAAACCTGTGGTTGCTACAGATGGGAGCCATTGTGGACATTAGGCCAAAGTGCTGTCTCATCTGATACCACATTCAGAGCGTGGCTACCACCACTGGGTTTCTTGAGTACCTGGTCGGATGGGATGGGAGTGCGGTTGTGACTAGGTCTCGGACAGATATCCCTATCCAGGGACTCTCTCCATTCTCACCAATTCCACTCCCGGTCCTTCACCCATCCCCTCACTCTTTCTGCTTTGGTTACCCTGTGGTAGAACTGTAGGTTTGGGATGGTCAAGATGCCCATGATTCCTCTCCTTTATAGGACCCTTTTTTGGAACCTTGGGTTCTTCCCCCTACCCCACACAAATGCCATGATTAGTTTGTCTATCATGTTGAAGAAGGCCTTGCGGATGTAGATCGGGAGGAATCTGAACAGGAGGAGGAACCTGGGCACTACGTTCATTTTGATCATCTGCACTCTCCCCGCCAGCAGAGTCCTCGACTAGATTCATCAGATTCCATTTGTAGACCCATGTCCGTGGGCTATTTGGATCCCAAGGTAGCGGATTTTGGTTTGGGCCTGTTTGAACGGTAGTCCCTCCAGCTCTGTCCCTCCCCCTTGTGAGTTCACCGGGAAGATTTTGCTCTTGCTCAGGTTGAGTTTGTAGCCCGAGAAGGCTCCTTTAGGATCTTTATAATCTCTTCCATGCTGGCCCAGGGGCTCGCGATGTAGAGGAGCAGGTCATCTGCACAGAGTGAAACACTATGCTCTCTGACCCCCCACTGGACCTCCAGCCTTTCTCCGTTCTGAGGGTGATCGCTAATAACTCGATTGTCAGAGCAAACAGCAGCGGGGAGTGGGCATCCCTGCCTTGGGCCTCAATGCATCTGGAAGTATTTAGGGCTGGCGGTGTTCGGCCATACGCTTGCCATGGGAGTGCTGTACAATGAACCGTGGACCAAGTCCAAACCACTCCAGTAACTCTATGAGGGACTTCCACTCGACTTTTTTCTGCGTCCAGGGAGATGATCACTTCTGGTGTTCTCTGTCCAGATGCGGTCATTATCACATTCAGCTGGTTTGTTGCAAAGGTGCGTGCAGCCTGGACCTCGTGATAAATTGTCCACTTGGGAATGCTACGGCAACTTCTTTCCCTCCCATTTTCACACAACTGTTTCACCACAATCTTGTAACCACCCCAGTTGTATTGTCTTTTTGACAGTACACACTGCAAATATATAAGAAGTTGCTTGAAGCTTCAAAAGAATACAGAAGAACATTTCCATTAAAAAAATGTCAAAGAACAGTTGACAGTCTTAAACCTAGAATATCATTAAAATAAAATTATCTTGGTACTTTGGTCAAGCAGCGAGGGTTTACTGCCGATAGTAAACAATTAAATTTTCCACTGCTGATTGCAAGACTCTGCTTTACATTCCTGAATATTCTGCTGGCATCTGGATACCAGAAAAAAAACCTGTGAGGGTGCCAGCAGGAAGGCAATTACTTCAGTTTGGAAAGGAAAGCTAAATATTTTGGACTTATCTTTCAATTCGTACCCCCCCCCCCTCCCTAAATCCCAATCGCCATTCATAGTGCCATGCAATCCATGCTTGCAACCTGTCCTACTGAATTCTTGCTAGCTGATAGAGGGGAGAGGAAATACAGGAATATATAATTGGTGGTCTGGGGACAAGAGCAACTTAATCTTTATTTTCGTTCTTGTGGGCATGTGAAGTGAAATGTCTAACTTACCCCCTGTATTACAACCCCCAGGGAGGTCACAGGGTATGGACCATCAAGTTCCCCGAGACAGTTGCTGACTATAAACTTCTCCTGTAATGGGGCGGGTCTTCCACTTAACGAGGGGAGCCTGTGCAGTATAAAATCCCGACCTCAGTGAAGGTCGGGGCGAAAGAGCCCAGTTTTTGCATCCTACATAACATTTCCTTGTGGTCACTCTGTGCAGATCCTCCACTGGCAGCTGTCGGTGCCAAGTGCTGCAAACTTAGACCACTTTTCAAAGGCCTCAGGAGGCTGCTCTTCAGCCGGCAGACATGCCACATATAGGGAAACTGGAGACATTCGATGCAGGATGGGGGCAATATGCTGAGCGGATTCAATACATTTTTTAGAACCGATGCCATAATCGGTGATGAGTGGCAGATGGTCATCCTGCTCACGGCTTGCAGAGACGCCACCTACCTTACCTACCCCGATGCAGCAGGCACAGGGTCTTTCGCCGCCTTAGTGGCTTTAGTCAGGGAACATTTCAACCCCAAGCCACCAATAACTACCTGCCATTTTCAGT
Source organism: Scyliorhinus torazame (assembly GCF_047496885.1). Classification (NCBI taxonomy): domain Eukaryota; kingdom Metazoa; phylum Chordata; class Chondrichthyes; order Carcharhiniformes; family Scyliorhinidae; genus Scyliorhinus; species Scyliorhinus torazame. The sequence continues at coordinate 164,524,445 of NC_092709.1, read as the reverse complement.
TTCACACAGCTACCCAAAGTCAGGTGGAATCTATCACTGAATTTCTAACACGCCCACAAAAACGCGCTGAATTTTGCAAGTTCGGGACGATGTTAAACAAAACTTTGAGAGACCGGTTGGTTTACGGGATCCACGACAAAATGACGCAATGGAAGCTCCTAGCAGAAACCCATTTGGGCTTGCAGCGAGCGGTCGAGATTGCTATCTCCCATTAAAGCGTGGATCAGGAGGTCCAGGAGCTTCAGGGATCCAAGGTGTCTAACCTACCCCCTGTATTACACCCCCCATCGAGGTCACAGGATGTGGACCATCAGGTTCCCCGAGACCTTTGCTGACTATAAGCTTCTCCGGTAATGGGGCGGGTGCAACCCCAAATGGATTTCTGCTAGGAGCTTCTATTGGGACCTTGGGACACCAGGCCGCATGCCACGTATCACTTGCGAGGCCGGAAGAGGCGGCTCCCTGACTTTGGGGCTGCTCCCGCAGGAAGCCAGAATGCTGTCAAAGAGGCCTGGAGAACCATTGAGCAATTTACCACAACTGGGAAGACCCAGAGCGTGGATGCGGGCCAACAACAGGCCACCGAGACTGGGGCGACAGATGCCTAAGAGAAGGCCCAGCCCCCGCTGTGCCACCAGGCCGACAGGACAGAGTGCCTAATCGCATCCCCCTCCAGGACACTCGGAATAAAGAAGATCCACCAGTACATTTATGACCATGCATTCATGTTGCTAACAGGCTACAAGCCTTTGCTAGCCCTATTTAAGGCAATCCCCCCCACATTGCTTCTGCACGGATCCACCGTTGGGCTCTACTGCTGGCCACCTATGAATACGTGTTGGAGCACCATTCCGGGCCTCCTACCCCTACCGACCAGGCAGCTGATGCCAGCTTCAGCCAGCGAGGTTAAAGCCGCCTGCATTTTATGGACTCTGCCTGTCACAGCGACCCGAATCCGGGCTTTGACCAGGCAGACCTGCAGTTCACCCATCTCTGGCACATTATATTGTATGTGGCCGATTACCGTGACTTGCCGGACGACCTGAGGGTTTACACATCCAAAATCGCATTGCTCAGTGTCGGGGATGCCGCCATCCTTTGGGGGATGCAAGTTGTAGTACCAGTAAGAGGGCGTGACCCGCTTCTACAGGGCCTCCACAATGGATACCCAGAGGTTTGCAAGATGAAGATGTTGGTCCGCATGTTGGTCTGGTGGCCTTCAATAGACGCCACCATAGAGAGCTTGGCCCAGTGATGTGTACTAAGCCACGTACACCAAAAGCTGCCAGCAGCAGCACCCCTCTACCCATGCGAATGGCCGGGTTGACCTTGATCCCTTCTCCACGTTGATGTCGCCGGACCGGATTGTCTCATATAAGATGCAAGCACAAGGCCGCGAGCTGAACAAGCACATGGACTGCCTCCGTAGTCATGTTACTAATCTGCCAGACCCGCTCCCAGTTGCCCAGCCCCCTGCCTCCTCCGCAGCTGCCACTGCCTCTGGCCCCATTAACCATGGAACCCCAGGACACCGAGACAGCAGATGGGGACCTTTCAAGCCCTGACTTAGAGATGGAGACCCAGCCGCCAGCAGAGTTTGACGATACGGTTCCTGATGCTGAGTCTGCCGCACTGGCTCCACTCCATTGCTCCATGCGGAAACGTCCCTCCCCCATATGATATACACATCTGGACCCTGTGCCGGCAATCCCCGAGGGCCAACCCTTAGTGAAAGGGACAAAAGTACCCTCACACGATTCCGCCGATGCGGACGCCGTTCAGGATTTTGTGGTAGGGGTGGGGGGGGGAGGGCGGAGGAGTGTTACAACTCCCACGGAGGTCACAGGATATGGACCGTAACGTTATAGTGACCTCTGCTGAGTATGAACTTCCTCTGTAATGGACCAGAACTTCCCCTTAATGCGGGGAGCCTGTGCAGTATAAAACCCCAACCGAAATGAAGGCCGGGCTTGAGAACCCACCGGGGAGTGGAGTAGCCCAGTTTACGTATGTTAATAAATCTAGTTTCTGCATCCTATCCATCGTTTTCTTGTGGTCACTCTGTGCATCTACACCCTGTAACCCTGTTCTACTCAAATTGACAGTAAACAAAAACTCCAAAATATGTTTAATTGAGAAAAAGCTTTTTATCTGATATATACTATGATGAACATGTAAATGCAAAGCTTGTAGTTAATATAGTTCCCAGCAGAATATTCAGCCCCAGACCAGTGCAATATAAGCCATGTGGTATAATATTTGGAAGAGCAACAATGGGCAGACAGCTGCGGGAACTGGCAAAGCGGAGAGTGTAATGATGAGGTCTTGTGGCGTCTGTAGTCAACCTTGTTATGACGACTGACTAATATAATATTACTGCTGTCATGTCATCCAGTCATGGGAACCTGCAATGCTTTGAATTACTTTTTCACATTACTCTGGAATAGTATTAAGTTAAGTCAAGTCTGTGTTCATTTATAGAATGTATTTGACAAAACATTTTTGTTTCGGGAGCGAAAATACTTTTTTCAGTTTAACCACAATTATTAATATACAATTAATGCAATGATGCATTTCTTCATAATTTATATCAATGGACAGAATCTTGTGTTCTCCCCCTTGATGAATTTGGTGGCAGGAGGCATTTAATCATGCTGGAGGGCTGCCCAGAATAAGTCCTGGGCAGGAAGGCCAGTGGATGGCTTTACCATCCCGCTTCTAATTTAATTCAGGTGGTCAATTAATGGAAGAAAATAAAGGCCTTTGAAATATGAATGTTGAGATGTATGCTTAAAGTCCCATATACAGGTACAGGCCATAAGACAAATGAAGAGGTGCTTGAAATTGCAAGAGCCAGACAAAGTCAAAGTCCTCCAGAAAAGAAAATGTCAGTATTTTCAGCCATTTGATCAGAGCAGAAAAGATACAGAGATCTCTTCGGGAAACAAAAGTGGAAGGCAGCAGAAACAGGGGTTGACCTAATCATAGTTAGGTGATCAATGTCACAGAGTTGATGACCTATAGTGGATGTGTGAGGATGGTGCAAGACAGACAAGTGTGGCAGATCCTGACAGCAGATCTCCTGCTTGGAAAAGTTACTAACAGCAACAGCAGCACCGAGCACCTAATCCCACTGGTAGTATTAACTTTGCAGTGGGCAGGGAGCAAACAAACAAACTGGTCTATCGGCTTGAGGATTCGCAGGAGGGAATTCCCCATGTCTCCATGAGTTTCCTCCGGGTGCCCTAGTTACTTCCCTCAGTCTAAAGATTTGCAGGTTAGGTGGTTTGGCAATGCTAAAAGAAAACTGCCCCTTAGTGTCCAAAGATGTGCAAGTTAGGGGGGGCTGTGGGGGTATGGCTAGGGAAAGGCCTAGGCAGAGTGCTCTTTCAGAGGATTGGTGCAGACTTGATGGGCCTAATGGCCTCCTACTGCACTGTAGGAATTCAATGGTTCATAATATTCTATGAATAGACTTTCCTCCGCTGCCATCGCCATGACTTCCAACTTGCAATCCCTTCCCACCAACAGTCACCTGTGCCTGGGTCCCTCCTTGATACAAGGCCTCAGGTGGGGGTTGTACTGGCAGCAGCTACCATCTCCCCAGTGGCCCTGCTGAGTAGAGAAGAGCTACCAGCCTCTGATTGGCTGGCGGGACTTCCACCCCTTGGGTGGGGGATTGTCTGCCATTGGCCTGTTAAATGCCTAAGTGGCACATGGTGCGGGAGCAGGCGGGGGTGTATCCAGCTCTTCAGCTGGTGGCCATGACACCCAATTATCTCCACAGGATTTTGCCCATTGTGTTTTATTTTTTAGGAAATGAACAGTGCAAAGTTTACCAAAGCCTTTTTATGGTATGTTATATGAATCACTGATGGCCAATATGTGGCCTACCTGTCAGAAGCTTCTTTAATCATTACAAAGTTCCTGCCAGTTCCCTACTTTCTTGCATTTGTGAATTCAAGACCACTTTATCACCATTACCTGTTTAAAGTTCACAAGTCCTTCAAGACTGCTGATTATCCACTATTCCTGTATGCCTTTAATGGTTCCAGCCAAATCTCTCTCACTTCTCTGTTTACAGAGGAAACTTATTTTAAATCAGGATTATACTCTTGATTCCTTGAGAAAATTGGGGCAGAAAATAGCAGATGAGACAGAAAGACAAAAAAAATAAAGGGGACAGAAAAGAGAGAAATCAAGAAAAATGGGAGGAGAGATGGAGAGAGAGCGAGAGAGAGACATCCTGAGGCGAGTGAGAAGATTGGAAAAACATGGTGCAGGAACATAAAGACTGCGAAGAGATCAGTGAAAGAAACAGGCTTTGGGTAAGAGAGAGGATGAATGATGGAAATGGAGAGGATAAAGAGGGGGAAATGGGCAGCCTTACTTGGTCGAACTTTCCTGCATTTGGACAGTTTTTAAAAATATTTGAGGCTTGTATTTTCATTTTTGAAGTTCACATTTTTATCACCCATTATTGGATTGGATGTATTTCTCCAAAAGGTTGGAATTCTTTGACATCGAAAAGGCTGGAAGAAATTCTCAGCGCTCCATCTTGTTTCACATGCTTTGAAACTATGATGATGAAAATGGTACATGATGGAACTCTGCAATCCTGAAAGTGTTTATCAAATCATTCTTCGCAACTTTTATTCAGAATCACTAAATTTGAAAATAATTCAGAGATCAAGCATCTTTCAGAGATACTTTTGAGGGTTTGAGGAATAAAGGGAAATGGAACGGGATACTGTTGTCAGAGGGGAATCCAATATTAATTTGTTTCCAAAAATGCATCAGAGTGGAAATTAGCCACCTAGTGTTTATTATAGCATTGAACGCTGAACATGTTGGTATATTTAGCAATAATTGACTGAGTTAACAACTGTTGCCTGACTAGCATTCCTTCAAGGTTCATTATGTTCAGATCCGCAGATTCCGAACTTTGTCCTGAGTATAACTTTTAATCAGTTAAACAGACTTGTTATGCAACCTGCAAATTGAAAGAAAGGAAACAAGCCCTTGTACTATTAAACATTCATATTCAATAAGCTTGTTTGTATTTTTGAAGGAATTTTTACAACAGGACAAGAATAAAAGCAACAGAATGAAAGTAAACCAGAGAAAGACATTTACATCAAGTTCAATCAATCAAACTTGAAAGGCAATTTTCCATGAACTACACAGTAAATCCCAAATTCAGCCCCAAACAGCTAGCAAGCCCTCAGCCAGACAAAACAAGGAATAAAGGGTAAATCTATGCTCCATCATCCCCATGGATTACCTCTAAGCACCACCATTCCCCCGCCCCCCCCCCCCCAACCCCCATCAACACCAGCATTACCGGGACCTTCTATGAGAAACTCTCCAGCCTCCACCCTTTCAAAATTTTTGAAAAGTGCATTTCTCCAACCTCAAGATTCCCAACTCTCTCATCACTCCTTATTAAAGACCTATCAATATGCTATCTTAAACCTTCTTCAGAGTATTTAAACCACACTGATCAAAGGCTCAATCTATCTGTACAATCATGACCAAGGTTTCTTGACTGCACCTCATTGTAGTGGAATTTAATGCCCTTCCCCGTGTTGTGTTTGGTGATGGAAACGAGTGACGACTCTGCCGCCTTTCTGCATTTGTCCCGAGTAAGAAACAGCAGCATTGGCAGTTCAGTGGTAGAAGCTCGAGGCCCGAGTTTGATTCCTTGCCAATGCAAGGCTAGTCTTTGGTGGATGCATGGTGGCATAGTGATTAGCACGGCTGCCTCACAGCCTGGGTTTGATTCCAGCCTTAAGTGACTGCATGGAGTTTGCAGGTTCTCCCCGTTTATACCCAATTTGTTTCTCCTAAAGATGTGATTAAGGGGTTAACAGCTAGGCAGGCTGTGATGTCACTCATGAGTGGGTTAGGTCTGTTTTTAGCTTTGTTTTCAGCCTCACCCTGTGTCTGTTATTTTTAGTTTCAGTTTTAGAGTTCTGCTCTGGTTTCTGAAGAAAGGAGGTGTGTTTCTCAGACTGACTTCTGAAAGCTTCTCTCCTCAGGATTTTATTCCGGGTCCTCCGGTTTCCTCCCACAGTCCAGGTGGATTTGTTACGGTACCAGGACCAGACCCCAATTTACATTAGGAAACCGGACAAGACACCCAACAATTTTTTTAATTTGTAAACTGTGAGGAAAGGATACTTCACTCCAGTAGTGATTCCAATGACAACCAGGGATTTTTTATATTATAACCAACTTTATTATTAACACAGAATTTACCTTATTAACATGAAAGGAAAAACAGCTTTTCAATTAACAGTTAAGCAGTTCTTAAAAATATAAAGAAAGGTCTTTCCCATCTACTTCTAAACTTTCAGTTAAGCAAAATCCACACACACAGGTCAAATGCCACTTATTAATAAAGTTGAACACTGAGTGGCTTACAGTTGTATTCACAAAGTTTTCCTGCTCAGGCCTGAGGCATAAATGGCTGATCCCTTTTCCACATCCGGTGCCCCACCAAAAGCCTGCCCCCCCCCACCCCCCCCCCCCCCCCCAATGCCGCCCCACTCCCACTCCTACTAATGCTGTTCAAGGAAGGAAAGCTGTTTCCTTTTCTGGTCTACATGTGACTTCAGATCCACAGCAATGTGGTTGACTATTAACTGCCCTCTGAAATGGCACAGCAAGCCACTCATTTGTACCAAAAAACCACTGTGAAAGATAAGACCTAATGGCACTGTGGGAGTACCTTCACCACATGGACTGTAATTATTCAAGAAGGTGGTTCACCACTACCTTCTTTCGGACAATAAATGCTAGCCTTGTCTGCAGTGTCTATATCCTCTGAATGAATATTTTAAAAATCAAAATGCTGCAGCCCCTCTTTTGATTTATGCAAATTGCCACACTCTCAGCCATCTTCTCGAAAATTCACTTGCTGACATATGCTCACATGGTTGACTTCAAAATTTCTTCCTCACTTACAAATCCCCACACTTGTCTAGTCGCATCCTTTCTTAATGATTTGTGCCTGCCTTATGTACCATCTACAACTCTAGCTTTACTTAGTATCCATTCCCTCAATTTGATCATTGGTGACCCCTCATTAAGCCACTGCAGACTTGGCTCCTGAGATTTCCTGCACAATTCTGTTTACTCCGCCACTTCCCTTCCAGCCATCTCCTCTCTGATTTGACCATTCCTTTGGTACGGCAGTAGAAACTTCTCCATTTCCTTTCCCCCTCAGCTCAGTATCTGCTATTCCGTTCTTAATATGCATCATTTACCTGCATATCATACTTGTCATAAATCGGCAGTTTGTTTACTTGCAATATTTCAACAAAACAATATTTCATACTCAGTAAGAAATGATACAATGTTTTCCAAAGTGTTGTTGTTGGAGAGTATGAACATTAGGTAAGATTAATTTTGCACTCGATAAAGGTGAGAGACTTCAAAGCTGAAGTAGGTCGAGCACTGATGTAGAGAATGTGATCTTGATATCTGAAAACATTCGGAGGAAGTATTTTGACATTTTACTCTTGGACTTCCTTCGCATTTTTGTACATTGTCTTCTAGTTATTCTTTTGCACGTCAGTGGGATGTTTACACCACAGCCCCCTAAAACTGGGAGTAAAGTTTGGAGGTCGTGTAAATGAGACACTAAGATGCATGCTGCCTCCATTTTCACCCAGTGTGTGCCGTTTTATCAGCCGGAACAGAGAGTTAAAATCAGGCCTGCGCCCCTCTCCAAAATAATTGACCATGCTGTGGTCTTGTTCTCATGAAAACCACAATGAGCATAAAAGATTGCACACATAACAATACAGTCCTTGTGGAAGTGCATCCACATAAGCCCATTTTCTGTTCCCCTTTGAGCAACAGCAAATTCTGTGCCCCATAAAATGGTCAACAACTCACTGAGACTTTAAATAATGCACTCTGAAACAAACTTGTGAATGCATGCACTATAACAATATGGATATTGTATGGGAGATGAAGAGTTAACAATTTCATGTAAATACATCTAACCACCAGATGGTGCTCAAGAGCAGTCGAATAGATCGCATGACAACCCTTGATTCTGGGAGAAGGTGTTTAAGTGGGAGAGAAAGTAGTTGTGTATTGTGGAGTTCTGTAGATATAGTTATAACATATGCTGAGGAATATGTTCTAATCTAGTTTGAAGTAGTGTTAATAAATCAGCTTTGTTAATTAACATAGCTTGATGTTCTTTGCTGAACACTACACATCCACGCCATCCTTACACAGAAAACAGAGAACATCACATACACTGTTACCTCTGTGGGTGAATTTGGAAAATAGCTGGAGGGGTAGGCCTGAGATAAACTTAATTTTGAGTTCTGGGTTCCTTTTAAATCAGACCAGCTGGACAGCCTTAAGCAGCTTGCTGGTGAAGCAGATTTCAATTTTGGACCATTGCATCTTTGGCAGTAACATTCAGGTAGATTTTTGGAGTAGTGGGGTGATCTGGGGTAGTGTGGTGCTTGGGGCTTTGCAGATGATTGGAGAGGAGGAAATGACCGGGAAGAGAGAAGCTTTTGGGAGGGAGAAAGTGGTCAGTGGGAGGAAGTGATGATGGAGGGATGTAGAGACGATTGTTGGAGAAAAGAAAATCTGAAGGGGAGAAGGAACCAGAGAGGCAAAGAGGATCCAGGGAGGGCAGATAATCTTGAGTAATAAGGAGTGGGGAGGGGGAGGTAATCAATTCAGGGGATCTGGAGGTAAGGAAATGATGGTTACATAAGATATTGGAGAGGATCATGAGACAGGAAGGCAATTGAGATTGTAACAGTATTACAATTAAATAAGGGTAACTACAAAGACATGAGGGAGGAGCTGACCAGAGTTGATTGGAAAAGGAACCTAGCAGGGAAGACAGTGGAACAGCAATGGCAGGTTATTAGGGAGGCACAACAGAAATTCATCCCAAGGAGGAGGAAACATGCTAAGGGGAGGACAAGGCTGATGAGGGATGTCATGGACAGTATAAAGGCTAAAGAAAAAGTGTACAAAGTGGCGAGGATTAGTGGGAAACCAGAGGATTGGGAAGCCTTTAAAAGCGAGCAGAGGACAACTAAAAAACAATAATGGGGGAGAAGATGAAGTATGAGTGCAAGCTAGCTAGTAATATAAAGGAAGATAGAAAGAGATTTGTTCAATATATAAAAGGTAAGAGAGAGGCAAAAATAGATATTGGGACCACTAGAAAATGTGGCTGGAGAAGTAATAATAAGAAACAAAGAAATGGCAGATGAACTGAATAGTTACTTTGCATCAATCTTCACGGGGGAAGACACCAGTGGGATGCCAGAGCTCCAGGAGAACCAGGGAACAGAGGTGAGTGCAGTGACCATTACTAAGGAGAAGGTTCTGGGGAAACTGAAAGGTCTGAAGGTGGATATGTCACCTGGGCGGGATGGACTACACCCGAAGGTTCTAAAAGAGATAGCTGAGGAAATTGTGGAGGCATTAGTGATGATCTTTCAGGAATCACTGGGAGCAGGAAGGGTCCGGGAGGACTGAAAGGTGGCTAATGTAACACTGTTTAAGAAGGGAGGGAGGCAGACGACGGGAAATTATCGGCAGGTTAGCCTGACCTAGGTCATTGGTAAGATTTTAGAGTCTGTTATTAAAGATGAGATCGCGACGTACTTGGAAGTGTACGGTAAAATAGGACTGAGTCAGCACGGCTTTGTCAAAGGGAGGTCGTGTCTGACAAATCTGTTAGCGTTCTTTGAGGAAGTAACAAGGAAGTTAGACAAAGGAGAACCAGTGGACGTGATTTATTTAGATTTCCAGAAGGCCTTTGACAAGGTGCCGCATAGGAGACTGTTAAATAAGTTAAAAGTCCATGGTGTTAAGGGTAAGCTCCTGGCATGGATAGAGGATTGGCTGACTGGCAGAATGCAGAATGTCGTGATAAAGGGGTCTTTTTCAGGATGGCAGCCGGTGACTAGTGGTATGCCTCGGGGTCAGTGCTGGGACCACAACTTTTTATAATATACATTAATGATCTGAAAGAAGGTACTGAAGGCACTGTTGCTCAGTTTGCAGATGATACAAAGATCTGTAGAGGGTCAGGTAGTATTGAGGAAGCAAAGGGGCTGCAGAAGGACTTGGACAAGCTAGGAGAGTGGGCAATGAAGTGGCAAATGAAAAACAAGTGTGGAAAAGTGTGAGGTTATGCACTTTGGAAGGAGGACTGTAGGCATAGACTATTTTCTAAATGGGGAAATGCTTCGGAAAGCAGAAGCACAAAGGGACTTGGAAGTCCTTGTTCACGGTTTTCTTAAGGTCAATGTGCAGGTTCAGTCGGCAGTTAAGAATGCAAATGCAATGTTCACATTCATGTCAAGAGGGCTAGAATACAAGACCAGGGATGTACTTCTGAGGCTGTATAAGGCTCTGGTCAGACCCCATTTGGAGTATTGTGAGCAGTTTTGGGCCCCATATCGAAGGAAGGATGTGCTGGCCTTGGAAAGGGTCCAGAGGAGGTTCACAAGAATGATCCCTGGAATGAAGAACTTGTCATATGAGAAACGTTTGAGGACTCTGGGTCTGTACTCGTTGGAGGTTAGAAGGATGAGAGGGGATCTTATTGAAATTTACAAGATACTGCGAGGCCTGGATAGAGTGGACGTGGAGAGGATGTTTCCACTTGCAGGAAAAACTAGAACCAGAGGACAGACTAAATCTCAGACTAAAGGGACGATCCTTTAAAACAAAGATGAGGAGGAATTTCTTCAGCCAGAGGGTGGTGAATCTATGGAACTCTTTGCCGCAGAAGACTGTGGAGGCCAATTCACTGAGTGTCTTTAAGACAGAGATAGATAGGTTCTTGATTAATAAGGGGTTATGGGGAGAAGGCAGGAGAATGGGGATGAGAAAATATCACCCATGATTGAAAGGCGGAGCAGACTTGATGGGCTGAGTGGCCTAATTCTGTTCCTATGTCTTATGGTCTTATGGAGAAGTGGTAGGTGACAGTTAGGGGAAGAGGCAATTGTGAGGATGGGGCGATTGGAAAAAGGCCAATTGGGGCCAAGAATAATCTTCGGAACTGCTGTGAAACTTGAAGATTTTAAAGCTTACCTTTTTTGGTGGAGGCCTCCAGCAGTCCTTTAAGGGAGACTTGGGTATTGAAACAGGCTTTAGGCCCCATATTTATATATATAACAAGTCAAAAGTCAGATTCAAGCAGATGGTTCACGACCCATAATTTTCCATTCTGGCAGATGGTGTACTTTTAGATACTACAGTGTATCATGCAGTTGGTACACACTGACGTTGTCATTGTAGACCAGTGTTTAGGGATGAAGGGAGTGGGTGCGCTGCCTGTTACGTCTCCCTCGGGGGCCACGGACTATGCTCAATCAGATTCCCAACATTTACCTCAGTAACTTGGGGGTGGCGTTTCCCCTTAACAAGGGGGAACCTCTCAGTAGATAAACCCTGATCTGGGTGCAGGACAGGGAGGGTGGCCCTTCGGGAAGATGAGTTGTTTTCTTCGTAATTTTGTGTGTACGTAAATAAACCTTATTTCATTTCTACCCTGCCGTGCATTCTTGTGTCTCTTCCGTTGGATTCTACAGTGCCAATCAAGCAGGCTTTGTTCTGGATTGTGTCAAGCACCTTGGGCTCGATTCTCCAGCCTTGTTGCGCTCCCGCCAGAGCCACGGCAGGCGCCAAACAGTTTGCGATGCAATCGGCCTGCTCCCATAGACAAAATCAGGATCTCACCGTAAAGTGGTGAGAAACTTATTATCACCACCTAAGCCCTATTCCCATACAATTAACGAGAGCCACTCCTTAACCAATGGCCTCCTGTGATTCATCGGCCTCCCCAGCAAATGGTCACATTGGTTCTGATTAGTACTCCTTTTGAAAAACATGATCCTGGCAAAAGGGCTTCTATGGGGAGCCTGGGAGGTGAGTAGCCACCTTTGCTCACAGGCAAAGAGCCTGGTGCCAGGTTGGCACTCAGTGCCACCTACTCCTGCTTGGTGCCCATAAGGCCCTGGGTTCACCATGGGACAGAGGGTCAGCTGGTTCAAGCACCAGCTGCTCCTGCATCATCTGCTCTGCCAGCCCTGGTGGTTCCCCATAGTCTGCACCATTGTGTCGACGCCCTCGGAGATGCTCCTCAGTGATTGGTCCATGCTATGCAGTACCTCGACAATGCCCACCTGCGACTCGGACAAGCTCTGCAGCGCCTCAGCCATTCCCATCTGAGATCGGGAAATGTCCTGCAGAACCTCATCAAGATCAGCCTGGTACCGGGTGACATCCCCCAGTCTGGCAGGCATTCTGCATAGACCTCAGTCATGGCCATCACCGACTGCGCGACACCTTGGACACCTCCAATAATGTGGCCGACTTCATGAACCAGCCTCTTCACTGCAGTCGCCACCTTAGCAGTGTTGACCTCGGTGCCACTCATTGCCGACGACATCTCCTGTGCCCTTAGCCTCTGGGATTCCTCCTATCGGCTATGGACCTACTGGAATGTAGCTGACATCTTCCTCTGAATGTCCTGGCCGCATCCTAACATCTCCATCAGCTCCAGGAAAACCACCGGCTCGGCATCAGGCTGGGAGCCAGCTAGGTCCTAGGATTCAGCAGATCTCCAACTGCTGTCTCGCCTGGGGGTTCCTGCCTCCACCTGATGGGACAGAGGTGAGGCTGGAGTGAGTTCCAGCAGTGCCATCATCGCCTGCTGTCCCCAGACCCTGCCACTTCGCCACATGTTTTATGGGTGCCCTGCTGCACCCCTCCTCCCCATCCCTTGAGCCACTTAGATCCTGTAAAACATCCAGTCCCAGTCCATCCTTCACACTCGTGCGACAGGGATTGGAGGCAGATTCAACTGGTGGTGCAAATAAGTGTTTAATTGTGTGTATTTACAATAGTTGTGCGCTTCCCCATTACTATGTTCTATCTATTACACCTACGCCAACTTAAGTGTCATCTATCTTCCTAATCTTCCTGGACTCCGGCTCCTTCCAGGTGTTATCCCAGACAGCACATCAGCGACGTGCTGCCCTGTGCTGTTCCCCTCTTGAGGGCCTGGGCCTGGATGGGCCCGGCTGACCTTCGGGTGTCACAGGTGACAACGTGTCACCCTGTTCTACCCGCTGCCCATGAGATGTGCCAATGTGGAGGGGGGGATTCGGGAGTGCTGATATTTCCAGCACCCCCCCTGCGGGAGGCGCCAGCATTGGCCCCATCACTTCCTCCTCCCTCGGGGGGTTCATTGACCCCATTGCTACTCCATGGGACAGAGGTGAGACCGGAGTGAGTTCCAGGGTGCCACCATCACCTGCACTGCCAGCCCTGGTGGCCTGCCCTTGTCTGAACCATGATGCTGATGCCATTAGCGATGGCACACTGAGACTGTGACATGCCCCTCAATGAGTGAGCCATGTCCCTCATAGCCTTGGTCATGTCCCTCTGTGCCTGTGGCATGTTCCTCTGTAACTGGCCAAGGTCAGTCAGCACATGACCAATGCTTTTGATGCCTTCAGCCTTGACCCTTTGTGAATAGGCCAAGCTCTGGAGCGCCATAGCAATGCCTTTGTGCACCCGCGACAAGTCTGCCTGTGACTGGGCTCTCCTGTCCTCCGTCTTAACCATTGACTGCACAGTGTGCCCCAAGCCTAGGACGTTCTGACACATGGCCCTGATGACTTGTCCTAGGCCTTAAACTGTGGACAATGTTGGCCTGGGTGCCACGCAAATTCGGTAACATCTGCTGCGTCAGAAGGCCCTCCCTGTGTACCTCAGGAGGCAGCGGGTGCCCCTCACCAAGCCCCAGACCCTGTACCCTGTACCCTGGACACCCTCTCACAACACCCAGATTGGGTGCTGACTCCCTCCCCATGGCACTCACCTACCCTCTGGCCGTGTCTCTCCCGGAGCTGTGTCCCATCCCCTGGGTGTTCGGATGTTGGCTTCTGTGTGTGTGGTGTTGCCTCTCGCAGTGTTCAGGTATACTGTCCAGGCAACACGGTCTGTTTGGGATACCAGGCAATGACTCCTGCATGCTACATGGCCTGCCCACCCACCGGAATACACTTGGGTTTTAAAGTGCTCAGTTAACCACGATAGCCAATTCCCTATTGGCACTAGCCTTCAACTGGGGGTTATGGGTCGTCCGAGGGCAGATGGGCAGGGACAAGGGTTGCCCCCAGAATGGGTACACATGATCCAGGGATAGGCATGATGGTGCAGCGAGTGATTGCCCCCCCCAGCGACCCCCTCCCCCACCCTCCCATGTCGGCCCACCCCTGCGGAGGGTCCCCGTACCCCAGCCAAGGGTCCCCCATCCCCTTGCTGAGCCCAGGGGCAGCAAGCCCAGTGCCCCTGGGCTCTTTGCCTGTGAGCAGAGATGGCTACTCACCTCCTTGGCTCCCTTCTGAAACCCTTCTGTCAGGTTCATGTTTTTAAAAAGGAGTACTAATCGGAACCAGCATGAGCACTTGCTGCGGAGGCCGTTGAATGACGGGGGGCTCTCGTTAGCTGTATGGAAATAGGGCACAAGTGCTGATAATTGGTTTCTCGCCACGCTACGGCGAGATTCCGAATTCGCCTATGGGAGCAGGCCGGCTACATCACAAACTGTTTGGCGCCTGGCACGGTTCCCGTTTTGGGCCTCTCCTGCTATTCAATGGCCTCATTACCCTTGAGCGCGAGTGTAACGAGGCCGGAAGATTGCGCCTGATCTTGTTGTGGTCTTTCTATGTGTGCGAGTTTTTGATAAAGCACAGACTTAGGAGTATTTCAATTCATAAAGCCATCCTGAGAATGAATTCTTGTCCCCTTATTCTATTGGAAAGGTCCTTCCTATTTATTTCCTTATTTCCCCTTTTATGTTACCGTTATAATTTTTGATATATGGGTGATTAATGGACTTATATATTTAAGTCGAGCAGCAGAGAGAATGAGGAATTCAGAAGTTACAGAAGAGAACACTCTGCTAATCTCTGTTAGTTTGAACAGGAGCTTCAGACATTTTGGCACCAGAGAGAGAGAGAGATGGCGTGGGACTCGGTTTGATTGATTGGCTGATGGCCAATTAATTGACCAAAAGACCATACTCTAGCCAGTAACAGGTGGTGACTGGATCTTATCCCAGTGAGATGGTTTTCAGAGACCTGAGGGAGCAGTTGAGTCCTAGACGCAGAAAAACAAGGACTTGCTTTCTCAACGTCTACAGAAAACCTGTGAGTGTTGTTTTCTTGAAGCTGCAGTGAACTGGAATGAATGAACCTCCAGGAAAGCCATTACAGGCTGCAAACAAAAGACCAGGACTCTCTCTCTCTCAAGACAGGCTGTGAGTGCTGTATTCCTGAAATTACAGAGTCCTGAAGGAATCTACATTAAAACCTCGAACTGAAAGCAAAGTTTGAAAAGGAGTAAAGTGCTTGAATCATCCATCTGAAAGAAAGACTCTTTTTCTCACGTTTTTTTTTTTTACCCCTTTCTCCCCATTCGTGTTTGTCTGTCTTGTGTGTGTGTCGAGGGTGGGGGAAAGTTAAAGTGGGGAATTAGGAATTAGATAATAGTTAACCAGTTTGCCGCATATTTCATTCTAGTTCTTGTTATAAATAAACAGTAATTGTGTTTAAACTTACAAACCTGGTAACTGTAATTATTGGGCAGCCAAGGGCTAAAGACTTTGGGTATTTGTCAAAGAATTATTGGTTAATTCACTTGTGTTGAGACTCTGGGTCAAATGGGACTGGAATGACCGTGTACTAGCCCAGGTGTCATAACACTATAATGAAAAATTTGAAGACAATTAATTTATTAATTTTGATGAATGTATGCACTTAGCATTGCGATAGCTTTGATGTTCATTATGTGTATGACTTATAGGTCAGAAAATGCAGTGCGGGAAAGTGATTCAGAATTGGAGGTGTGCATTGTCTGATCCTTGCAAATGCAATAAAGACCTTTAATTCATATAAAAACAAGAAGAAAACAATTTAAGATATCATAAATAGTATTTACCTCATGTCCTGTATGACTTCTTCCAATATTAAAAAAAATTGCCTTTATCATTTAATTTCTTCAGTTGAGAGAATTCTGATGGAGGTGTAGTTCATAAAGTAGGATTTGACAGCATGGGACTAAAGATTCAAAGGTTGAGTAGTTTAAAGATTGACTGTACTTAGCTGTAGCTCCACCCTCTTGATACGTCATTCATTTTATCATGGAATAGTACCTCTGACTGACAGCCCGAGCTACTTTTAATAACCCTGTCATGTGATACTGAACAGTAGTGTTAGTGTAGTAGTAAGACAGGTGCCTTCAGTTCAATTTCTGTTAAGGGGCCAGCACCCCACACGTGTGCCTGCTGTTTGTGATTGTGGATTTATTGAGATTTTAAGCCACAAGCTGAATGGAGTGGGACAGGTGCAACCAAGACTTTGAGTGGAATGAAACAGAGGTGAGTTGGAGCAAATTCAGTGATCTTTGCATTAGCAATAAGAATGAACTTATCACTTAAAAAATAGAAAATGCTACTTAAAAGCATACTCGCCTAAACCTCAACTATCTTGAACTTGTTTTTACTAATAAATGATTGAGGCAGTGTCAGACAGGCAAGTTGCTTTTATTATCTTCTGTGAGAAAGATTAGCTTTACTGAACCTCTCTTTAAAAAGAAAACTCGCCTTAAAACTTTTGTGTAGCACAACCCTGCAGTATGTTAAGCAGGACAGAACATTTAACTTGGATCTTATCTGTCTCCTTCATTTGCAGTCTCACATCTATGATTTTTCAATGCTGTTAAAAGGTGACACTGACTTTTTTTTTACTGCAATTCTCATTTATGAAACAGCTTGTGTCATAAAGTTCAGATTTAACCTAAAATCTCACTGTCATTTGGTAATCTGGCACTGTGCCATAAACAAATGTGTTAGAGTAAATTAGATAACTTAACACAATGTATGAACCAAAGGTTTGAGTCTAGTTTTTCAGTATTTTCTATGATTTTGATAACCCCAACTGATATCTTTTTTGCACAGTGGTCTCCCTCTAGAACATCTATTTTTAAGCATTAAATCTGAGCCATTCACAGTAGTAGTGCAGAATGGTTGTTTGGAAAGGTGGCTGCCGGTAATGTAAAAATAGGCACCAATATTTTAAATCTGTATCACCCGTATGGGAACAATTCATGATGAAAAAGCAGGAAGATTCACAACTGTTCTTTAGGGTATGCCTGTAGTAAGTTTATTGCTCTGTAAGGGGTTTTATGTGTTCATGTTCAGCTATAGAAATGCTCACATGCCAAGATGATTGCTGCTAACCTTGTGATAATCTTGAGACACAATTGCTAGAAAGAATATATCTTTCCTGTGGCAAAAAACTGTGTAATCATTCATGTGTTTTTGTTTGCTTTTTGTATTCCAGTATTTTTCAGAATGTTTCAGTAGGTTGCTTCATATTCGTGAATGTGAATGAAGCGCATTTATATTGTTGCATGCTTTATATAGTGTGCTCACCAACCATACACACAACATAAATCTTGCATTCCCATTTTTATGGAAGCTGGGAATATCTGCTGACCTCTTGATGCCTCTGAGGTTTTGTTCGTTTATAAGCAGCTGAGTGGTTTTGGCAAAGAATGTGTTTTAGCGTTTGCAAATCTGTTTTCTTCAGTCATGCATTCGTTTTATGAGTGAGCCAGGAGCAGAATAAAGAATTAAGTTTTGAGACACAGAATTATGTTTTGTACTCTCACCAATAAATTCTGTTTTTCCCGGAACTGCAAATAATTAGGAAAATAATTAAGTGCAAGAGCGCATTATTGTGGATTTTATGCATTTTTTAAATGTTCATTTACAGTAACAAGTGATATTAAAGATTATTCTGGAAAATTATTGTTCTATTAACCACTGAAATTCATTAGAGGGCAAAGATGAAGGTGATATTTGACAGAATGCCTTGTTCAGTGGTTTGATTTGCACTTTAAAATTTATCCTATTATATTCTGTGAAGTTAATAACAGATCAACTAAAAATTAATGTAATTGTCTCATAATAGTAAATGTTATAACAGGACATGATCTTGTATCTGAGGCACTCAGTTTTTCTTAGTTTTTCTGTTTGTGTGGGATAGTAATATCTTGTGAAAAGAAGTTTTGTGTAGAACTCCCCCTTGTTGCGATATCTTAAAGTTGTGTTCCAATGACATTATTTATGAATGGGAAGCAGTGGATTGTGGGCAGAACACTGTTCATGATGTCACGGAGTAGACGTATATGATTTCACATCAGAAGTTCTGCGCAAATGATTTTTCTGAGGCTGCATCGATCTAGTGATTTCAAGCTAAAAAACAATGTACAAAATGTGGCACTGAGCATTATTGGGCAATATATAGAAATCCGCTTTTATAGCAATTGTTTGTGAGACAATTATCTAACAAGGGAAACTGAGAAACACAAGGTTATCTGTTTTTATGACATTTAGGATTATGTGGTGATTGAGTAAAAGTTGTACTGATAGATGATTAACAATGTAAAACTGCCAGTTGTTTTACTAGCCGCACAGTAATGTTTGCTCATTATGCCATATAAGGTAAATTTAGTTGTAAAAAATGGTTCAGAATCAGCTGCTCAGTGCAACTAAGTAGATCTGGCAATGAGATATGCGAGCTGCAGATTTCCTCAAAGTTTTTTCCGCATGGTAACTCTGTAATCTTAGGCAGCTATTTAAAAGCCCATTTATGGTATCAATCTGACATTCTCTTAGGTGCCAAAATCAAGCACATGCTTGAGATATTTTGCCATTTAGTTATCAGAGACTGACCTTTGGGGTGAATTTCTGGATATTGACAATGTAAACCCGGGCTAACTTTGACCTCCTACTGCACCATGTATATAGACAGCAAAGCATTTTCAGCGTCATTTAATTGTATGGAGCTGTATCAGATATCTTAGACATTGTTGCAGTAAAAAAATTATTTTTTTCCCCTAAAACTTTTATTTGAACTCCAAATACTTTATTGGTCGTGAGATGTTCTGCAAAGCCAAGTGGCGATAAAACCTGTTTTGCACCTTGGTAGAATATGAGGTCAATCAATCCTTTTGTTAGCAGTCATGGCTTTCTGTTACCTGTTTCATTTCCCCTGTTATCAATGCCATTTTGCACTGAAAATGGAACAGCTTTAAACAACAAGATGGCAAACAATTTGAAGGCAGTACCATATTTTGAAGCTACTCTTTATTATAAATGTTTGAAAAGAAGTTGCCAGTTGTAAGTACCAGAAAATGCAGCAGAGAAAGTCAAATGGGGAGTTAACCTACACTGCTCTTGCATTCTTCTTAACAGTAATCTACTGAGCAACATTGGTTGAAACCTCATTACCAAGGTGCTGAAAATTTTTAGTGAAATTACTATTATAACATACCAAAAATGCAATATTTGTTAGTAAAGCCAAATATCTTAAAGCATGCTCTGTTTTGTTCTCTGTAGTGTGCTGCTTTAGTTGGTGAAGACCAGCCGCTGTATTCAGATCTCCCCGAACTTGATCTTTCTGAGCTTGATGTAAATGATTTGGACACAGAAAATTTTCTGGGTGGACTCAAGTGGTACAGTGACCAATCAGAAATAATTTCTAACCAATGTGGCAATGAATCATCCGACCTCTTTGAGGTAAGCAACTAAAATTCAATCAAAACTTTTATTCCATAAACCTGAGGTTTTCTGTTAAGGTTTAAGCAAGACAGTGCCTAGCAGTTGTAATTATGGTGAAAATGACATTCCTGTAGTCATTACCTTGTAAAGCTGATAGCAAT
Organism: Scyliorhinus torazame; assembly: GCF_047496885.1. Classification (NCBI taxonomy): domain Eukaryota; kingdom Metazoa; phylum Chordata; class Chondrichthyes; order Carcharhiniformes; family Scyliorhinidae; genus Scyliorhinus; species Scyliorhinus torazame. Next base: position 164,504,636 of record NC_092709.1, on the reverse strand, counting down.
TTCTGCCATCCATACATGCACAATTCAATGCAGAAACCGAATAGTTATTGTCAGTATTTCCCTGCTGTTCCATAAGACACTGAATTCACTGTGGACAGAAACCTTGTAGGGATTGCTGAACTGGTGAGAACTTCCCCTTTCATGTTGCAACATCACTGTTGAACTCGCCCCCTCCCTAGAAATGTTGACCCAAATTTTCTGGTCACCAGATCATTAGAGACTGGATCTATGAGCCAAGATAAACATCAGGACCCAATGGAAGTACTGATGCATGTGGGAATTGCCTGGCAAGTTTCAACTTCCAATGGGCAGTTTCCCTGTTGTCCAGGACCCTCCACAAATACCTCCAACTCCTGAGATAGAGTCAGTTCTGATGTACCTGGCTGGACAGTTACCCAGGAAAAAGTAGACAGAAAAAATCTAATCTAACTACTGGGTAACTGCACAACTGTCCTTCAAGTCACTCATACAGAACTCACTCTACCCTCAACATCCCTGTCTACCCATGACTATACCTTAACGCCCTGACCCAACTACCCTTTCCAACAACACAACCACCTCCTTGATCAGCTGTCTCTCAACCCAACTACCCTTCCGACCCCTTATCACCCACTTGACCTGAGTGGACTACCCTTCTTGACCACGCTGCTCTCCTGACCATTGACCCTTGCAACCAGACCTGACTACCCCTTCTGACCATCTATCATCCACCCACTTGCCCCACTCACCCTTCCCATCTGCTACCTCACCCAACTGCCGCCTGACCCGCCTGCCACCTCACCCACCTACCCACTTACCTCACCCATCTACCTATCCTACTGCCCTACCCATTCACTAACATTCACCCATTCAATAAAATTAACTGGGCATTAATCTTACCATACAAAAACTCATGCCTTAAAAAGGGAGAAGGCCGGGGCATGTCCTGCCTTTCCCCCAACTCTACAGAGCACTGACGAAATTCCCAGAGGGTTGTTGTGCTCTGCATTTCTGGCAAAGCCGGGCTTGGAAGACCCAGCAAAAAGCATTGAAATGGAGGGAATTTCGCGCAGAGTGGCAATCTGAGATGATTGCTACTCCTTGGAAGATCTGGGCTGTTATACCTTGTTGATGAAGTATAGCTGGATTTTGAACGATATACTAAAGCCTTTCTGACTATGGTAAACTAATTTTACATTCGTGCAATATCATATTTTCAAATTATTTCCATAGGGCAGAGTTTTACAGCCCCGTCGCAACCGGCATGGGGTCAGAAAGTGAGGCATACCATTGACCGGCGGGACTGGAAAATCCCACCTGTGGGAGGGTCCATTAAATTCTGCACATAGACTTTTAATAACATTTTAAAAGAACATTTGTTTATATTAATTCCGCTTTTAATGTGTTGCTGTTCCAATCTTTATTTTGCTTTCTGTAAAAATGATAAAATGTGAAAATTAATCAGTACATTTTAGTTCCTGGTTTACTATCTGTAAGATTTCTTCAGGCTGTTTACCCTGTTTGATGAGGTCACTGTTGCTGGATGCCTGGAGCGCTCCTGCCATGGCATCAGATGCAAGTTAATTTGGGAAAGGTGAAATCCATGCCACAAAAATGGTTAGATCTTTGTGGGTAACTTTCTTAGAGGCACTGACTGCAAAATCCAAGCAATTATTCAAAGGATATTCACTTGCAAAAGGAACCTTTTGGGACAATAAAGCTTTTTTCTTCTAACAACTAGAATTGGAAATACTGTGGACAAAATTCAGGTGCATTTTCAACAAATGTTATTAAGTTGACATTGATTGTTTGAAAAAGGGTAGAGAATGTATGAGAATGAGAGCAGTGTGATTTATAGCTGACCTGGTCGTCATGAAAGATGATGAATATAGTCACAGGCTCAAGTGGAACATGAATTGTCTTTCACAGCCACTTACTATGTATGCAGATTTTAAAACATTAATTAATTAAAATCAAATGAATATTTGTTGCAAATTTTGGCTGCGATCCTCTCAAAGAATTTCGAAGTTCGTTTGTGGCGGGTTTTTCAGGGAACTTCCCGCCGGCTCTGCCAGCGAGTTCCCCACTGCTATTCAATGACACTTAGATACTTTTTTAAGCCTGGGGTGTTTCTCACCGGTTTAGCCCACACTTAGGGCGTAATTCTCCGGCCTCGTTATGCCAAACAAAACAAGGCTGGTGAATAACGGGAGATGCCAAAAAATGAGAACCGTGTCAGGCGTTAAACAGTTTGCAATGCAACTAGCCCACTCCCGTTTACAAAATCAGGATCTCGCCGGAGCGTGGCGAGAAACCAATTATCACCACCTAAGCCCTATTTCCATACAATTAATGGGAGCCACCCCTTATACAACGGCCTGCTGTCATTCAGCGGCATCCCCAACAAGTGATCAAATTGGTTCCGATTAGTACTCCTTTTGAAAAATGTGAACCTAGCGGAAGGGCTTCTGTGAGGAGCCAAGAAGGTGAATAGCCATCTTTGCTCACAGACAAAGAGCCTGGGGACGCTGGGTTTGCTGCCCCTGTGCTCAGCAGGGGATGGGGGATCCTTGGCTGCGGGTGGACGACCCCCGCAGGGGTGTGCTGCCATGGCGTGGTGAGGGAGAGGCACTGAGGGGTAACCGGGGGACAACCACTCCTGGCACCACTATGCCAACACCTGGATCATGTGACCCTTTCCGGGGGCAACCCTTGCCCCGTCCTTCTGGCCCACCTCCACTGACTGCCTTGGCCTCTGGCCGTGCGGCTGAATGCTTTTGTGAATAGGGAATTGGCAATCATTGTTACGTGAGCAGTTCACACAACCTAACTTAAAAAGTTGATTCCCCTGGGAAGGCGGGCCATGTACCATGTGGCAATCATTGCCTGGCATCCCAACACACCTTGATGCATGGACACTGTGCCTGAACACTGCGGCCAACATCCGAACACCCAGGGGATGGGACACAGCTCCGGAGACATGTCCATGGCTGGAGGGTGGGTGGGTGCCATGGGGAGGGGAAGATGCCTGAAGAGATAGGCCAAGGGTTCAGAGGTCAGCCCACATTGCGGAAGAAAGTGACAGAGGCATCATAATGGTTGTGCACAAGGATGTTTAATGCGTAATACAATTCCCTACTCTCCCGATGATGCTGCCCCCCTCACCATCCCAACCCCCACCCCATCACCCCTCCTCACCCCCTCAACCCCTACCAAACCTCCCCACCCTCTCCCCTCCTCCCTCGGTGCCTTCACTGATCCTCGATGTGCTTGGCCTTCCTAACTCTACTACTACGTCTAGGTGTGTCACAAGGATGCACATCAGAGGAGGAGACAGCCAGCTGCTTACCTTGTCCCGGGGCCTTCGATGCCCATGGTAGGCATCCACTGGGGGCTCTGAGGCTGGAGGGCCCCAGCATACTTGTCGGTGTCACACGCAGAGCCGTGCCTCCCTGTCCCGTGTGCTGATTGTGAGACGTGACCTCATCAGAGGGATGGAACTCGGGGGAGCTGATGCCGCCATCCCTACTCCATGGGATAGGTCCAGGTTTTCACTCAACGGCCCCTGATGGAAGGAGTCCCAGAGGCTATGGCTGACTCTGCCAGCTCTGATGGTTCCCCATGGTCTGCAGCATCGTGTCGACGCGCTCGGCAATGCTCGTCAGTGACTGGAAATTCTCTACAGCGTCTCAGCAATGCCTGCCTGCAACTGGGACAAGCTCTGCAGTGCCTCAGCCATTCCCATCTGGGGGCGGGACATTTCCCACTGAGCCTTATCAAGGTCAGCCTGGTACTGGGTGATATCCCTCAGTGAGGCAGACATTCTGTTGAGACCCTCAGCCAAGGCCATCCGACTGCACAACGCCTTGGACACCTTCACGAATGGTGACAATGTTGTGTGCCAGCTCTCCACTGCGGTAGCCACCCTTGCAGTGTTGGCAGCAGTGCCACGCATTGCCAGCGACAGCTTCAGCACCCATAGCCTCTGGGACTCCTTCCATCAGCATGGATCTGCTGGAGTGTTGTTGATATCTCCCTCTGAATGTCCTGGCCGCACACTAACGTCTCCATTAGCTCCGGGAATACCTCTTCCACAGGCTCAGCATCAGGCTGGGACCCAGCTGGGTCCTGGAATCCAGCAGACTCCGACTGCTGTCTTGCCTGGGGGTTCCTGCCTCCACTTGATGTGCATTAGCAGCTGTGTGGTGCTCACCTGATTGTGCCCCAAAATCCTGACCACTAACATTTCCCACCGATGTGCGTGTATCTGCGCTGGTGGACGGTGGGGATGACAGCTGTGGCACCTCGATTGTGTCTTCCTCGGAGCCCCCCTCCGAGGTGTTCTCCTGGGAGGCTGGAGAGATGGCCACCCGGGATGGGCCAGCGCCATTGGCATGTGGACCTGTGGGAGAATGGACATGTGATCAGTGGGAGGGATGGGTCAGTTGTTACTCACAAACATGGTTCACAGTGGTTGGGGGGGGGTGGGTGAAGGGCGGGATGGAGGCATGGAGAGTTAAAGGGGTGGATGCTCGCGTAGGGTGGAAAGGTCTCGGGGGAGGGGGATGAGGCAGTATGGGAGGGTGTTGGTGTTGACTCAGTCGTGCTGCCAGCTACAGGTCGCTGACCTTTTTCCGGCACTGGAGGCCAGACCTTCTGGTCACACTCCTGGCGCCCACAGCTGCCCTATGACTGACCCTTTGGGACCCTTGGGGGAACAGGACATCCCTCCTGGCCTCCACAGCATCCACGAATCTGGCCAAATCTGCATCCGCAAATCTTGGGGCCGGTGTCCTGGGCACCATTGTTGCGAGCTGGCTGAGGTTGGCTGTGTACCGGCGAATCGGCTGGCGAGCCTTTATTTGCAGTGAGAAGCCCATGGGGCATTATTAATTGGACCAATTAACGTTGACTAGAGTTGCTGGCCTCGCTGGGTCGAGCGCTGGGAAGCTCGCAGAAGCTCCCGCTCGCGGAAGTTCCCGCTCGCTACCACACTCAGTAATCTTTCCGGAGAATCCTGTCCTTAGAATTTTTTCTTGCACTGGTTGTACTGGGGAGCTGAACTCAGAGATCAGGCCGCCATTTTGAAAGGGTGCTCCGATTTCTAAATGAGCGTGTGGGTCACCGACAACCCCACCCATGAACAATGTCACCACCCACACATGTCGGCACTGCCCCAAAACCCGCGTGAGGGGTCCCACTATGGAGTCCCTGAGGGTCTCCATCTTCAGGCCCCCCACAAGCCTCCTGCCAGGACCCCCACCAATCATTGCCCCCTCAGCATCCAGGATGCCCCAACCTATCTGTCCTGCACACCCCCATTCTTCAAACCCCACTCTCCACCCTCCTTTATGGGCATGGTCCCCTTGGGCCCTGACCCCTGGCAGTGCCACCTTGGCACCTGGCCACCCTTGCATTGGCACCCTGGCAGTGCGCCTGCCTGCTTGGCAGTGACACCCTGGCACCTTGGCAGTGTCAGGGTGGCAGTGCCAAGGTGCCATCTGGGTGGTGCCAAAGTGCTCACATTCCAGGGAAGGGCCAGGGGGCCACCCTGCACTGACCCTGACCACCCTGGGGCCTCCTATGGCCTGGGACACCCCCCCGGGTGAAGTTCCACCTGGTCCACATTCTTGTGGACCAGCACTGATCAGCACCCAGCTGCAGTCTCCCTGGGGAGGCCGGAGAATCAAGGAAGGCCGGTGTATCCAGGGTAGGGAGGCCTTAAGTAGGTTCACGGCCTATTTCATTTTGTCCCACCCCTTTTGGGCAGAGTTCTGAATACAACGTCGGCTGAGACTTGGGTAAATCCCGGAGGCTGCCTAGAAGCCCGTGAAAGGGCTCTCCCGAGATTCTCCTTCATGTTGTGCTCTTGCTCAAGTGCAAGGCGACAGAGAATCACGCCCCAAGTCACTGAATGTATTCAAGAAAGAGATAGATAATTTTTTAGATTTTAATGGCATCAAATCGTATGGGGAGAAAGCGGGAATATGACATTGATCATATTGAATGGCGGAGCAAGCTCGAAGGGCCGAATGGCCTACTCTTGCTGCTAATTTCTATGTTTCTAAAACATGTCACAGCAAATAGATTATGGTGTATAAGGACTGATGTATGCTGCACAATATTTTGTAAAGCTGTGTAAGACTACACTGAGAAAACATATTATGTATGGATAATTTTACCTATGAAAAGTATTAGAACATTAAAATACAGTTCAACGAAAGTTAGAAAGATGCCAGATGTGAGGACATATTCAAAATTGATTATGTCCACTGTACTGCTCAAGCGTCTTTGTCCTTTCTGCTGCTGCAGTCCACCCCAGATATTGCCCCATAATATTGCATTTTATCTCAAATCTGTATCCCAGGACTTGTAAAGTTGATCCCCATTCATGAGATCCTACCACTTTCTAACTTAATTCCCAACCAATGTAGGTTCCTACCACTTAAGATAGCAGCAGATCGAGAAAGTTTGGAAAAAATAATCATTACATTCGTAAAGGTAAGTGGTAGATACAGGCTTGTACTCAATCGCAAGAAAATGTAAACTACTGTAATGACAAAGAAGAAGGACATTCATGTATGCAACATCACAATAAATGGAAGCAAGTTAGAACAGGGCAATCAATTCAATTATCTAGAAAGCGCAGTAACATCCAGGGATACATTGATATATCTTCAGTGTGCCCAGTGGTGCAACCTACTGTAAGATGGCCTTCTAATTGGCTATCTCCCCACTTCCCAGCCTATTAAGGTCAATGCAAGCTACTGGGGCCGTAAACCCAATCAGAGAGCCTGCAATGTCAGGCTGGAAGCCCCATTGGAAGAGCAGGGTGCCACCAAGACAGACAGAGTGCTTGGGGGCACCTCAATGGAGGGGTTCCTGCCTGTCTCTAAGCGCTCAATAAATTAGGCCCTAACCAGAATAGCTATTGGTTTGGAGGGGGAAACCCCTTTCCAGGATTACTAATGAACGTAGTTTCTGCCTTTCATTTCTGCAGCTCCATCATTGGAATACGGAGCATCCAGCACTGATTACCACCTCACCTGCTGCTGCAAGGTCACCTTGAGCTGTCAACTGCTGCTCATGGTGAGGGCCTGCTCTGACAGTGGCAAAATACAGGCATCAGCATGAAATTACCCTTTATTGCCCGAATTGGCAGACTGACTCTGTGGAGCAGACAGCAAACATGGTTCCTAATACTGCTCTGAGAAAGTTCTTGGGAAGTGGAATGTGTTGAGGAGACATCCCAACATGGATCCTCAAGCCCTCCTCATCTTGCCTCCAAGCCCATTTCCAATGGGCTGGCAAACTCCAGCCCATTATTACAATGGGGGACGACCAACATTATGGATGCTGTAGTTCATGGAACCTTAGGAGTTCCTGAACTCCCTTCTGAGCATTCTCTTGGGTGTACTAGTGTGGTAGTCGGTATTAGGGGTATTACGGTACCTAGGTTGAGGCTGTAAGATCATTGGTGTGGGAGGTACCTAAGAGAGAAAGATCATTGATGAAGCCTGCCTGCTGGTTCCGCCCAGTAAGGCGGCGTATAAGAGTCTGTGTCTCCCTACCATCTGCATTCTATACCTGCGCTGCTGGGGGAAACATCCAGTCCAATAAAGCCTTCAATTGTCATCCAATCTCGCTTCTGGAGTCATTGATCGAGCATCAACTAGTTCAATAGCTCTCTTCAAAGAGACTGTAAGCTCCGCCAACAGCGCACCCTTAACATCTCCGAAAGGGATGGATCAAACTCGCAATGCTCAGCCAGCCACGGAGTCAAGTTAAAAAGTCCATACTTGCCTCCCCTGGAGTCCGCACAGTAGTATTGAATCAGTACTGCTGCATAATCACAGATGGTTTTGCGTCCTAATGGTTAGGTACCAAGTCCACCGATTCGCCAAAAACCTTTGAATCCAGAGTAGCCAGGTACGTGAGGCTTTTAATTATGCTGAAGTTTGAGGTCCTGCAGGCAGTCAGGAAGATTATCTTCTGTTGGTCCTTTCCAAAGATGCTATTAGCCTGGAAAAAGCACCTAATTTGCTCAGCATATAGGGCCCAATCTTCCAGGCCTGCATCGAAGGTCTCTAGCTTCCTAAAGAATAGCATGCTTCAAAAGCCTGTCCAACATATTGCTGCACGGCAATCGGAATCACAGTTTTTTTACCTCGCCGCCAGTAAAAAGACCCAGGAGGACGAGTAGTCAGGTGAATACTGGTTATTCACGGTCAAACAAATCTGCCCTAATGCGGTAAATAAACATGCAGTATTCGCCTCATTTGGGTCTACCAATATGTCAGCCCCTGTCTGGGCCGGCCTTTATACAAAATAATTATGAGCTCCAGCTGGGCGGGCCTCCGCCCATTAGTGGGGAAGCTCATATTCCACAAGCCCCATGAGAAGATCAATTAGGGTATCCCTGTGGGCCTCGTGGGGGCCGTTACATGGATAATGATATAGGGGTGATTTTCAGTCACACATATTCCAATTCATCCCTGTTAGTTGGGAATGTGGTTGAAACAAAACAATTTTAAAAAAAATTAATTTAGAGTACCCAATTCTTTTTTTCGAAATAAGGAGCAGTCCACCTATCCTGCATATCTTTGAATTGTGGGAGTGAGACCCACGTAAACACGGGGAGAATGTGCAAACCACTGCGCCTCCATGCCACCCGAAACTAAACAAAACTGTCAGCTTGTTCCTGTCAGTATCTGGAAACCTACCATTTCGGTGGAGACTTCTAAGCAGGTCATTCAGATTATTTCAAAACAGTTACAAGCCTCGTTAGGTTATGCAAATCAGTGTCCTATGGCAGAGACAGTGTAGCCAATAATCCCTAAAGGGGTAGCAGCAGACTTCAGCTTTTGAAGCAATTTTTGTGGTGTAACATTGAGCATTCATGCTCCCTGTGACTTTACAAAATTTGACCCCTCCTCAGCCTGATTCTCCTTAGCCCCTTCCCCACATTAACCAGCTGGACTCTGCTGTGGAGTCGTTGGATTTCTTATCTCCTCGAATTAGAACATCTTCCAAAGGGGGCCATTCCAAATGAGCCTCAATCATGCAAATGTTGCAGACTTCTGACCACCTGAACAGAGCAGACACTGGGCTCACTCCACCCACTTTTCAGCCAATTGATGTGGTTGCTTTAAAATTCACCCAATTGCATGAATTTTAATTTTGTCCAGCTCCAGAATCATCAAAAGGGAAATATTATCATCCAACTTGATATACTATCTAAATACATTGTAAATTCAGTTCCTGTCCAATGCTAAATTAGTTGCGTACAGCTGTTATACAATTTGAGGTGCTTTTATTGGAGCATGTGCCCCTGGACTAGGAAGAAGAAAATTTAACCTGCGCTTCCACTCTTCATTGCTTCTCAGTGACCCTTGCTGCAAAGTATGAATATGTATTTACGTCAGATTAGGAAAGGGTCAGACTTGGCTGTGAAACAGGCCATGGTAAATTCACCGAAAATTACTCACTGCCTAAGCCCAAGTATGCAGCTTGGCCCTTTTGGCAATGCACTGAAATACTGCCTTCACCCATGGACCATGCGCCAGAAAGACTCAGTGCCTTCAGGGAAAATTGGCTAATTATAGCATTCCAGCTCTCCTGAACATGCAATATCTAGATGCACACAGATAAAAATGCCCTATAATTAGCATAACTTCCCAATAGTTGTCCATTATCAGGCATTAACAGAGTTAAAGGGATGCTTGACCGACAACAGTAAAGCTTAAATGCTTCCTACAGCTGACTTGAATAATATATCATGTTGCCACCTTTAAATCCTTCAAGCTTTTTATTTAAATATTAATGCATACAAAATTAATAGTGGAGGTTTTCAGTTCAGGTATTTTATTATGTTTGGAGTGGTTTTAGTTATGTCAGTGAGTGTAAACTGCAACCTCCATTGGAAGGTACATTATATGGTCAGCAGCAGATTGTTGCGGGATTTTTTGTTGCTCACTAACTTTTATATGTTGGATTTGATGGTAAGTTTGTTAAGTTATGCAGATTTTTACAACCCTGCTGTTGTAATTGCAAGGTGGCCTGAGCTACATAATGCAATGACATCGTGATTATACTCTATTTGGAAATGGTATGCCTCAAATCTAGGATTCCACATCTGGTAAATCCTTGATCTTAGCCAAAACAGATTGTTTATTTCAAATAGGAGCTAGGACATTCTGAATATTCAGTTCAGGTTAGTTGCACAAAACTCTATCTGGATGAACACAGAGTGCAATGATATGGCCTGAGAACAGTGGAAATTAGTAAATGAAAGCTATCTCAATAACATGGTTAATGTCCCAAATAGGTCACAGGATAATTGGAAACCTTAAAATGGTTCGATACTTTGAGAGAAATACTCAAACTTAAATTTTATGTAGACCCAAATTATGTTTATTATAAGCTCTTTTTCTGTTCGATACTGTGAAATAAAATGTAATATCACTGCAAAATGAATCATTCGGCACAAGATCACTGCAGCATGATTCATGTGGGCCAGTAACACAATATCAGAGCCTGTTCTTTAATAGAATGCCAAATTCTGTTACGGATTGTAAGATTCTGAAAACAAATCAAATCAGTAAGTGCTTTAAAAGCTGTATGTGTAATTTAGGTTGTAATATTTTTCAGATTGTATTTTTTACACATAGCTTGACTGACTATTATTGCTATATAATGTGAAAATTATATTACCTTCTTACATGAAATCAATGTATTTTTAACCCAGTGAGTTTCAGACTCTTTTCTCAATTTTACTGTTGAAAGGAAATGTTCCAGGAATTAAATAAGAAAAATAGGATTGTGAATTTAATTTTAGAGTACCATCCCTTCCCTAACCACCATTAATGTTTACCGATCCTGATGGCGGTGGTGTAGTGCTAATGTTACCAGCCTAGTAATCCTCAGGCCCAACCTTATGCTCTGGGAGCATAAATTCGAATCCCACCACAGCAGCTGATAACATTTAAATTGCCATAAAATCCTATCTATTTCACCAGTACCCTTTTAGGGAAGGTAGTCTGCAGTTTTGGTCTGGCCTATGCAATGTGGTTCACTCTTAAAGCCACTCAATTGTATCAAGCCGCGACAAAGCAGTCAAAAAGTTTGAAACAGGACGGATCACCTGGCATCAACCCAGGCACTGGAAATGACAACAGCAAACCTAGCCCTTGTCACCACTTCCTTACTGATCTTTTATCACTGAGCACTTAGAAACCAGTGGCAGGATTGGACAGAGTCAGCATTGATTTATGAAGGGGAAATCATGTTTGACAAATCTACTGGAATTCTTCGAGGATGTAACGAGTCAGTGGATGTGGTATATTTGGACTTTCAGAAGGCTTTTGACAAAGTCCAGCTTAAAGTCCAGCATGTAAAATTAAAGCACATGGAATACAGGGTAGGGTATTGTGATGGATAGAAAAGTGGTTGGCAGACAGGAAACAAGGAGTAGGAATTAACAAGTCTTTTTCAAATTGGTAGGCAGTGACTAGTGGAGTACCGCAGGGATCGATGCTAAGATCCCAGTTATTCACAATATGTATTACTGATTTAGATGAGGGAACAAAATGTAATAGCTCCAAATTTGCAAATGACAGCAAGTTGGATGTGAGGGTGAGCTGCAAGGTGGATACAGAGATCCTTCAGCTTTGACAAAGAGTCATTGGACTCGAAACGTTAGCTCTTTTCTCTCCCTACAGATGCTGCCAGACCTGCTGAGATTTTCCAGCATTTTCTTTTTGGTTTCAGATTCCAGCATCCGCAATAATTTGCTTTTATCCTTCAGTATGATTTGGACAAGTTGAATGAGTGGGCATATGAATGGCAGATGCAGTATAATTTGGAGAAATGCGAGGTTATCCACTTTGGTGGCAAAAATGAGAAGGCAGACTATTATCTGAATGACCATAAATTAGGAGAGGGGAATATGCAATGAGCCCTGGGTGTCCTCATACAGCAGTCACTGAAGATAAGCATGCAGGTACAGCAGGCGGCAAAGAAGGCAAATGATATGCAGGCCTTCATTACAAAAGGATTCGAGTATAGGAAAAGGAATGTCTTGCTGCAATTTTGCAGGGCCTTGGTGAAGTCGCACCTGGAATATTTTGTGCAGTTTTGGTCTCCTTATCTGAGGAAGGATGTTTTTTCTCTAAAGGGAGTGCAGCAAAGGTTTACCAGACTGATTCCTGAGATGGCGGGACTGACATGTGAGGAGAGATTGAATCGGTTAGGATTGTATTCACTGGAGTTCGTAAGGGGGGAATCTCATGAAAACCTATAAAATTCTAACAGGACTAGACAGAGCTTATGCAGAAAGGATGTTCCCGAACCAGGGGTCACAGTCTGAGGATACGGGGTAGACCATTTAGGACAGAGATAAGGAGACATTTCTTCATCGAGAGTGGTTAACTTGAAGAATTCGTTACCACAGGAAGTAGTTGATGCCAAAATACTGCATGTTTTCAAGAAGCAGTTAGATAGAGCACTTAGAATGAAGGAGGTCAAAGGATATTGGGGAAAGCGGGATTAGTCTATTGAGTTGGATGATCAGCCATGATTATAATGAATGTCGGAGCCGGCTCAAAAGGCCAAATGGCCTCCTCCTCCTATTTTTTATGATTCTATGATCTGGGGCTTGTGCGAAGATTGGGAGAGCTGTCGTATAGACAAGTAAAGCAACAGCCTGATATAGTCATATTCATGGAATCATACCTTACAGATAATGTCCTGAACTCCACCATCATCATCTCTGGTCCATAATCCATCATGTTGATCACCACTTGGAGTAAGCGCTGAGGGTGTTAATGGCACAGAACGTACTCTGGGTGGGGGACTTCAATGTATATCACCAAGAATGGCTGGGTAACACTATCATTGACTGAGCTACAAGGCCGAGTCCCAAAGAACGTGGCTGCTAGACTGGGTCTGTGGCAGGTAATGGGAGAAAAACCTCCTTGACCACCTCATTGCCAATCTACCCGTTGCACGCACATCTGTCCATGACAATATTAATAGAACTGACCACGGCATGGACTTTGTGGAGACAAAGTCTTGACTTAACATTGAAGATCCCCTCCATCCTGTTGTGTGGCAGTGCCACCATGCTAAATGGGAGAGATTTCAAACAGGTCTAGGAACTCAAAATTGGGCCCCGATGAAGCGCGGTGGGGCTATCAACAGTAGCAGAATTGCATACAACCACAATCTGTAAACCCATGGCCTGGCATATCCCTTGCGCGACCATTCCCACCAAGGAAAGGGATCAATCTGGGTTCAATGAGAGTGCAGGAGGGCTTGCCAGTAGTAGCTACTGACATATCTAAAAATGAAGTGTCAACCTGGTGAAGTTACAACACAGGACAATGTGCATGTCAAAATGGGAAATGGCATGAGATAGACTGAACTAACTGATCTCACAACCAATGGAACAGATTTAAGCTCTGCAGTCCTTCAACAGCCAGTCATGAATGATGGTGGATAGTTAAACTACTAACTGGAGGAGGAAGCTCCAGAAATATCCTCAATGATGGGAGAGTCTAGCACATCAGTACAAATGACAACAACCTTCATCCAGAAGTGCTAAGCGGATGATCCATCTTGGCCTCCTCCTGAGGTTCCCAGTCTTCAGCCAATTCAGTTCATTCCATGTGATATCAAGAAATACTTGAAGACACTGGATGCTGCAAAGGCTAGGGATCCTGACAATATATCAGCAATAGTGCTGAAGATGTACACTCCAGAACCAGCTGCAACCTTAGCCAATTGTTCTAGTACAGCCACAACATTGGCATCTCCTCAGCAGAGTGGAAAACTGGTCAGGTATATCCATTTCACAAAAATCAGGACAAATTCAACCCAGCAAGTTACCACTCCATCAGCCTACTCACAATCATTATCAAAGTGATCAAAGGGGTCATCAACAATTCTATCAAGCACTTAGCTAATAATAGCCTGCTTACTGATGCTTAGTTTTGGGTTCTTATCTCCTGATCTCTTTCTAGCCGTCGTCCAAACATTGAGAAAAGAGCTGAACTCAAGAGGTGAGATGAGAGTGACTGCCCACGACATCAAGGCAGCATTTGACCAAATGCAATATCCATTCCCTCCATCACCTATACACAGTGACAGCTGTGTGTACCATCTACAAAATGCTCTGCAGAAATTTGGCAAGGCTCTTTCGATAGCATATTCCAAACCCATGACATGTACTAGGCCCTAAGACTTGGAGCAGAAGTAGGCTATTCGGCCCATCAAGTCTGCTCCTCCATTCAATGAGGTCATTATTAACCTGATAAAATAATCCTCAACTCCACTTTCCTACCTTATCCCCATAACCCATGATTTGGTTACCGATTAAATATCTGTCTATTTCAGCCTTGAACTTAACGACCCGGCTTCTAAAGCCCTCTGCGGTAAAGAATTGTACAGATTCACTACCCTCTGAAAGAAGAAATTCCTCCTCATCTCTGTCTTAAATGGGTGACTCCTTACTCTTAGATTATGCCCTCTTATCCTAGACTCTCTCACAAGGGGAAACATTCTCTCAGCATTTACCCTGTCAAGCCCTCTGAGAATGCTATATGTCTCAATAAGGTCACCTCTCATTCTTCTAAACTCCAATGAGTACAGGTCCAACCTACTCAACCTCTTCTCATAAGAAAATCCCTCCATACCTGGGATCATTACTGGGCAGTGAATGCGGAGCATGTACGGGGTTGGAATAGGGAAGTAGAGGCGTGTGGGTAAGGATGGAGGCGGGTTCATGTAGGGGGTTGTGGTTGCGGGCGCTGGCAACGGCGCTGCTTCTGTTAGCTCCTGGGAAGTATACGGGGAGTCCGGTGTTGGTGATTATGCTAAAGATTTGGAGGCCGTTCTGGTAGCATTTTAGGTTGAGAGCAGAGTCAAGGGTGATGCCGATCAAGGTGAATCATGGATTTGAACCGAAGAGGATGGATGCGGTGTTCCGGGGATGGAAAGAGAGGGGATCAGGAAGATGAAGCATCTGTTTCTGGGAGGGCGGTTTGTGAGCTTGGAGGAATTGAATGAGAAGTTTGGGCTGGCGAGGAAGGGTAGTTTCCAGTACATGCAAGTGTGGGACTCTGTGAGTGAGGTGGTTTCTGACCTTCCTGATAGCGCTTGCCTCTTCGTTATTGGAGGAGGTGCTGTCAGCGGAGGAGTTGGAGAGAGGGGTCGTCTCGGCGATTTATGGGAGGATATTGGAGGAAGATAAGGTGTCCATGGAGGAGATTAAGGCTAAGTGGGAAGAGGAGTTGGTGGTGGCATTGAGGAGGGATTGTGGTGCGAGGTGCTGCAGAGGGTGAATGCCTCAACCTCATGTGCGAGACTGGGGCTGATACAGCTGAAGGTGGTGCACAGGGCGCACCTGACAAAGTCGAGGATGAGCCGGCTGTTTGAGGGGGTAATGGGCATCTGTGAGTGGTGTAGGAGGGGCCCTGCTAATCATGCACATATGTTCTGGTCCTGCTCGAAGTTGGAAAGGTTTTGGAGGTTAGTTTTCAGCACCATCTCAGCGGTTTTGTATGTAGATGTGGAGCCCGGTCTCCTGGAGGCCACATTTGGGGCATTGGACCCGGAGTTGCAGAGCAGATGTTTTAGCCTTCACTTCACTGATTGCTCGCAAGCGGGTCCTTTTGAGGTGGAGGTTAGCTTCTCCACCCTGTGCCTCAACGTGGCTGGGGACCTATTGGAGTTCTTAGCCCTGGAGAAGGTGAAATTTGGGTTTTATATGTTGGATATGTTTTCTTCTTTGTAAAATGTAAAATGTTGAAAATTAGAATAAAAATACTTACAGGTAAACAAGTCTTTACAGGTACAAACAGTGTGAGGGATAATCACAGGAAATGAATTGTCTCAAGCCAGGATAGTTAGTGTCATTCTGCAAACCAGGGCAGTATGGTGGTGGTTACATGTAATGTGACATGAACTCGAGGTCCTGGTTGAGGCTGTCCTCATGCATGTGGAACTTGGCTACCAGTTTCTGCTCAGTGATTCTGCGTTGTTTTGTGCCTTGGAGGCTGCCTTGGAGAATGCTTACCCAAAGATCGGAGGTTGAATGTCCTTGACTGCTGAAGTGTTGCCCAACTGGAAGGGTACACTCCTGCCTGGCAATTGTTGCGCGATGTCCGTTCATCCATTGTAGTGACTGCGTGGTCTCACTGATGTATCACACCTTGGGACATCCTTTCCTGCAGCATACGAGGGAGACAACGTTGGCTGAGTCACCTGAGTATGTACCTGGTGAGTGGTGTTCTCACGTGTGATGGTAGTATCCATGTCAATGATCCGGCATGTCTTGCAAAGATTGCCGTGGCAGGGTTGTGCGGTGTCGTGGTCACAGTTCTCCTGAAGGCTAGGTTGTTTGCTGCGAACAATGGTTTGTTTGAGGTTTGGCGGTTGTTTGAACACAAGTAGTGGAGGTGTGAGGATGGCCTTGACGACATGTTGGTCTTCATCGATGACGTGTTGAAGGCTCTGAAGAAGATGTCATAGTTTCTCCACTCCGGGGAAGTACTGAACGACGAAGGATACTCTGTCGGTTGTGTCCCGTGTTCATCTTCTGAGGAGGTCGAAGCGGTTTTATGCTGTGGCGCGTCGGAGCTGTTGATCGATAAGTCGAGTGCCATATCCTGTTATTATGAGGGCATCTTTCATAATCTGCAGGTGTCTGTCGCTTTCCTTCTTGTCTGAGCAGATCCTGCATTTCACATCCAGAATGCCAAAATCCGTAGCAATGGGCCTGACAGCTATCACCTGTTCAACCGTCTTCACAGAGTGATGAGGTCTGAGCAGTACTTTGATTAAGTAAACTGGGTCGATGCAAATCCTGACCATGCCAACTTTCTTTACTACAGCCACCATTGCTGAAGCCCATACTGTGGCCTCATCTATAGGAGTTATGACACCCAGTATCATCATCCGATACAGCTCATTGACTACATTTTGCTTCATGGCTAATGGTACTCTTTTTGGAGCACAGACTGTTGGTGACACTGAGACACCTAGCCCCATGTTGTTTACCAATGACATTGCAGTTGAAGAGGTCTTTGTACTCTATCGTTTCTGGGGTCTGATGTTCCAGAGCATGTGTACCTTTGGAGCACAGTGGATGAGCCCCAGTGTGATGCTGTCCTGAAGACCTCACAGTGGCCTTATGTTCCCCCATAGGCCATGAGGTTCACCTGGGTGTCGGGGTTTGGTGCTGCATACAGGTATAGTTACTGTCATAATATACATCAGTACATTATGGTGCAATCACATACACACACTGATGGACATGCAGTAGGACCAACCAGCATACGTAACACCGCAGCCAATCACCAGTGAGAGCACAAGCACTATAAAGACAGGGGACAGGAGAGTTCCCGCTCATTCTAGCAGCAGCCAGCTCAGAGCACAGAGCTCACAGCCTGCATCACAGACATTCACCATGTGCTGAGTGCCTCACCATAGCTAGTGATAGGAAAGGGTCCACAGTTAAGCTGGTATTGCTTATACCCATGTTTACAGTATGTCAGCATAGTTGAACAGTTTTTAAATAGCGTTACACCACTTCCAGCATTGTTGGCTTGTTTGTGAACCAGAACACCCAACACGACAGTTACCACAGCATTTGCCTGGGTATTACATTACACTTTGCTCCAGTGTCAATCTTTACCTTCAGTTTTGCCTTGCTCCAAACACTTTTGCTTTGCTCCAAGCAATGTTCAGGGTGGTAAAGATATCACCCTTTTCTGTGATAATGTCGACACTCACACAGCAGAATGTTGTTGGAGGCTCAGTCGTTTAGCTGTTCGGGCTGAGCTCCAGTTCATTTAGCTTGCGCACCGAACCTTGGAGGAATGACTGGCAGCAATATGGCTAGTGGCATAAAAAGTTGCTGTGGTTTAGATCTGCAGCATTTTGCAAAATGTGCCACATTTATTGCAGTTTACCAAATGCCGAACATGCTGTTCTGTTCTGAGGGTGATGGCCACCATGGTTGGGGCAGGATATGCCCTTTACTATGAAAACCTCTGTTTTCCACCTTAACTCCTTGCTGCTTTTTTCAGACTGCTCATTTAGCATGCAGATGCTGATGGCTGTTTGCAGAGCACATCTTTCTCAAAGCACCTGCTTGCGGATAAGATCACTGTGGATTCCACAAACAATGTGATCCCATCAGTAAGGATGCCAAACGCACCTTTTTTCTAAAATTTGAATATTGCAGTATATGACTATCAATTCATCAAATCTATGGTCTGTAATATTGAACACGTGCCTGTCGAGTATTATGTTCTTCCCTGGCAAGCAAATGTTCTCAAACTTTTTTAACAGTATTGCAGGGTCCTCTTTCTCCTTCTCCACTTGGAGACAAAAGATTCAAAATGCTTGATGGCCTCAAGGTCCGTGAGATTTAGTAAGGTGTATGATTGTAGCTTTTCGGATTTGTCTAATAACCCGGCACCACAGTGGATGCATCACCTCTTTTCAAGCTTGGCCCAGTTGTCCAGACTGTTTTTGTTGAGCATGGGAATGTCGGTGTGGTGAAGTCCATGTGTTGTACTGCTAACTCCTGTCACCATGTAGAAGTGCTGGGTCCCAATGACAGGTGACCAAGGACTTATGACAAGTATAGTTTATTCAGTACTCTGATCAGATTTTATATGCTTCCATTCTGCCCGCGCACGCTCTAGGGAGAACATCAGCGCATCCGATACGTGACCCTTTAAGCTGCTACGTCATCACATTATCAGGTGACCATTCAGTCTACACTCACTGTTTAGGCAGCCTCAAGTGAGGCAACAATAATGTAATAACACTAGATGTCTCATTTTTCTTCATTTCTGCCTGACATCCCATCATGTCTGCCTTATTTCCATCAGGTCATGTTCTTACCATGCCTAAATTAGGTTCTGCCCTGGAGCAAAGGTTGAAATTAATGTACATAACCCAATAGCCAACTTCATAATATGGGTGTATAGCTTATTTCTGAGTTGGTTTTGATTTTTTTGGTTTTATGCCAGTGACAACATTCGCCTTTGTGAATTTATTGTGCATTCGATAATTATCTCTCACATCCAGATTTCAAAGTACAACTCATTAATCTTCTTGTTAGTAATTGTCCTGTATCTTTGCTTCTTGGAAAAATATGATGGAGGACAATGGACAAATGTCAGACTTGCTGGAAAGCAACAGCAGTGGCTGGTACCTGTTTACCAGTGTACTTACACCAGAATATACAGGCAGAAGTGCACATAGCTCCAGTTACCCAGGGAATTTACAAAATAAACCATCACTGAATTATGGCACATGCTACAACCCAAATTAAAGCCCATCTCTGCATCATGGATCACGTGTCTCTGACAGCAGCTCTTACATAGAATTTACAGTGCAGAAGAAGGCTATTCGGCCCATCGAGTCTGCACAGGCCCTTGGAACGAGCACCTTATTAAAGCCCACAACCTTCCCGTAACCCAATAACCCCACTCAAACATTTTGAACACTAAGGGCAATTTAGCATGGCCAATCCACCTAACCTGCACATCTTTGGACTGTGGGAGGATACCGGAGCACCCGAAGGAAACTCACACAGACACGGGGAGAACGTCCAGACTCCGCACAGACAGTGACCCAAGCCTGGAATCGAACCTGGGACCTTGGAGCTATGAAGCAACTGTGCTAACCACTATGCTACCGTGCTGCCCTCATAGGATTATAGCTGCCTAGAATTTTTATCTTACAATGTCACATAGGCTGCCACAGGGAACATGACTAAGCTTAGCTAGTTAGCTATGCACAGAAACATTAAGCAAATCGTGAATGCATTTTCTGGTCGAACAAACAATGTTATCTCCTTCCCCGTGGACATTTTGCAGCAGCATGACGGGTCACTGGAATTCTACACAGCGACAGGATTTATGAATGTCCTGGAAGTCTCAAATGCCAATCATTTTGCTTGTATGCCCCTTTGATCAATACCAGCATCTACATCAACAGCAAAAGATTCATTTAAGGTGTATGCAGTTAATTTGTGACCAGCAGCACTATTTTATTACATGAATGCTTGTTTGTCTGGTAGCTACCATTTAAGACAATTTTGTGTGCCAGCAGTCTGATCCTGCAAGGAAAGGTTCGGGGTCACTCCTGGTCTAACCTTGGCAACTATGGCTGATGACATTTTTGTAGCGTCACTGCAGGGGCTAAACATCAATATAATAAGGTCCGAAAAATCTACCAGTCTTAATTAAATACACAGTTGCCTGGGTTTATCTAGGACTGTCTGCAATATTGTCCAGCTCGATGCTCAGCAATTTTGCTTCCTCCTTTAAAGTACAATACAAAGTCTTACAACACCAGGTTAAAGTCCAACAGGTTTGTTTCGATGTCACTAGCTTTCGGAGCGCTGTTCCTTCCTCAGGTGTAGGTTGAATGAATCCAATAAAAGCAGTCTGCAAAGGACATTGAAGATAACCCAATAGCCATTCAAGCTACTCTCATACAGGAGGCTTTCCCTTCATTTGAATATTTAGCCACTTAGTCCTGTTAACAACTTTCACTTCCTTCTGCAATCATCTGCAACACCTTCCCTGTGATCAACAGCTTGTTAGAGTTATGTGAGATTCAAACACATGGGGCGCGATTCTCTGAAATGGAGACAGAGTGTTCGCGCCGTCGTGAACGCCGTCGAGGTTCACAACGGCGCGAAACGGCCCCTATCCCGACCGATTCAGGGCCCGAAAATGAGCTAGGAGCGGCGCCGCGTCATTTACGCGCGCCAGGCCTTTGCGCCACGGAAAGGCGGCGCCGCATACAGGACGCGGCCAGCGCGCATAACTGGTGTCACCCGCGCATGCGTGGTTGCCGTCCTCCCCGAGTCTGCCCCGCAAGAAGATGTCAGACGGATCTTGCGGGGCTGCGGAAGAAAGGAGGTCCTCCTTCAGAGAGGCCGACCCGACGATCGGTGGGCACCGATCGCTGGCCAGACCCCATTTGAGGCCCCCCCCCCACACCGGGGCAGGATCCCCCCCTCCCCCCCCCCCCCCCCCGCAGGCCGACCCCCCCCCCCCAGCTATCCCATGCTGTTCCCGCCGGCAGCGACCAGATGTGGACGGCGCCGGGGGGGGAACCCGCTGTTTTGGGCAGGCCGCTCGGCCCACCCGGTACTGAGAATCGCGGGGGTACCGGTGAATCGCCATTTTGGCTGTCTCGAGCGATTCGCTGGACTGCGCCGCGCAAAACACGATTGTGCCGATCTGGCTGCTTCCGTGAATCACGGGAGGGCGTCGGACCGGCGTCGCGAGATAATTTGGCGATCCAGGCGATTCTCCAAACCGGCGCGGGAGCGGAGAATCGTGCCCATGGACTGCATGAATATCCTGGGCGAAATTCTCCGTAATCGGCACGATGTCCGCCGACCGGCGCCAAAAACGGCGCAAATCAGTCCGGCATCGCGCCGCCCCAAAGGTACGGAATCCTCCGCATCTTGAGTGGCCGAGCCCTAACCTTGAGGGGCTAGGCCCGCGCCGGACTGATTTCCACCCCGCCAGCTTGGCGGGAAAGGCCTTTGGTGCCCCGCCATCTGGCGTGGAAATGACATTGCTGGGCGGCGCATGCGCGGGAGCATCAGCGGCCGCTCACGGCATCCCCGCGCATGCGCAGTGGAGGGGGTCTCTTCCGCCTCCGCCATGGTGGAGAACGTGGCGAAGGCGGAAGGAAAAGAGTGCCCCCATGGCACAGGCCCGCCCGTGGATCGGTGGGCCCCGATTGCGGGCCAGGCCACCGTGGGGGCACTCCCCGGGGCCAGATCGCCCCGCGCCCCCCCAGGACCCTGGAGTCCGTTCGCGCCGCCTTTTCCTGCCGGTAAGAGGGGTGGTTTAATCCACGCCGGCGGGACAGGCATCCCAGCAGCTGGACTTCGGCCCATCTGGGCCGGAGAATCGCCGGGGGGGCCCGCCAACCGGTGCGGCACGATTCCCGCCCCTGCCGAATCTCCGGTGCAGGAGAATTCGGCAACCGGCGGGGGCGGGATTCACGCCAGCCCCCAGCGATTCTCCGACCCGGCGGGGGGTCGGAGAATCCCGCCCCTTGTCTCACAGACACAAAGGGAATCTTCCTCTCCTTGGGGCTTCTCGGACTCAGGAGTGCCCTCCAGTCAGTCTGGCTAGATCTCTAACTGCTGTATGCCTGCACCAGTTATACTTCCCATTTCTCCAGCCAGAGGCTTCAGGTTGCCCGATTTTATGACCTTGGATCTTCTATGCTGCAACTCACAAGTCCTGGGCTTCTGTTCCTTGCTGCTCTTCTCTCTGTCCTTCAATCTCTCTCTTTAGGCACGATTCTCCCAAAATATTTCTATGTTAAATTTGTGATGGTTTTTTCAGGGAGTTTCCCGCCGGCTCTGTTGGCGAGTTCCTCGCCGCTATTCAATCACTTTTTTGGGCCCTGGAGAGTTTCGCACTGGTTTTGCCCACACTTCGAATTTTTTTCAGCACTGAGGAGCTGAACCCAGAGATCAGGCCGCCATTGTGAAAGGGTGCCCCGAACTCTAAGTGAGCTTGTAAGTCTCCCCCTCCGCCCCACCCCCCAACTATGGGCAATGTCATCTCCCACGAACATGGACACTAATAATAATAATAATCGCTTATTGTCACAAGTAAGCTTCAGTGAAGTTATTGTGAAAAGCCCCTAGTCGCCACATTCCGGCACCTGTTCTGGGAGCCCGGTACAGGAATTGAACCCGCGCTGCTGCCTTGTTCTGAATTACAAGCCAGCTGTTTAGCCCACTGTGCTAAACCAGCCTCACAACCCCGAAGTGAGGACGCCCTGCTGTGAGGTCCCTGGTGGTACCCCCTCTTCAGGCCCCTCAAGCCCTCTTACAGCATCCCCTCCCTTCCAGGACCCACACCCATCACCTTTCCAACCTCCCAGAGGCCCCGACTTACCGAACCCTGCACTCTCCCACCCTTCAAACCCAGGACCCACACCCATCACCTTTCCAACCTCCCAGAGGCCCCGACTTACCTATCCTGCGCTCTCCCACCCTTCAAACCCCCTTCCATCCTCATTTTATGGGCATGGCCCCCCACTGCCCCCTGGCAGTGCCACCCTGGCACTCAAGCACAATTGCACTGCCACCCTGGCATCCAGACAATGCTCCTGCTGTCTTGGGCAGTGCCATCTGGGCACCTTGGCAGTGTCAGGGTGGCAGTGCCAAGGTGCCAACTGGCCAGTGCCAAGGTGCCCACATTCCAGGGAGAAGGACAGGGAGCCACCTTGCACTTACCCTGATTACCCAGGGATCACTGATAACCCATGTTTGTGTGGATCAGCACTGATCGGCGGCCAGCTGCAGCCTCCCTGGGGAGGCGGAAGAATCAAAGGAGGTCAGTGGATCCCACGTGAGTAGGTCGTAAATAGGTTTATGACCCACTTCCGGGAGCACTGTTTCATCACGCCCATTTGGGGCGGAGTTCCGACTCTGAAGATTCGTGGGACTTCAGAGAATCCCGTGAGGCACGGAGCCTGTCGGGAGGCTTGCTCAGAGCCTCTCCCAGCATTCACCGGCCACATTGCGCTCTCCCGAGAGTGCAACGCGATCAGAGAATTAAGCCCTTTGACTCTCTCACCGGGCTGCAGGCATCGCCCCTTCTTTAGCACCACGCCTGTGTTCAGTCTCCACCCCTTTAGCTCATGCTCCAGGGTTTAGGCTCCCCTTCTCACTCTGGATTCAAGCTTCACCCCCAGCCTGCTTCGGACCTCACTTCATGTCCCAACTTCATGTTCACTGTATCTGCTGGTGTCCTCCCGTGCTGATGGCCTCTGCTGGTGTCCTCCCGTGCTGATGGCCTCTGCTGGTGTCCTCCCGTGCTGATGGCCTCTGCTGGAGTCCTCCCGTGCTGATGGCCTCTGCTGGAGTCCTCCCGTGCTGATGGCCTCTGCTGGTGTCCTCCCGTGCTGATGGCCTCTGCTGGAGTCCTCCCGTGCTGATGGCCTCTGCTGGAGTCCTCCCGTGCTGATGGCCTCTGCTGGTGTCCTCCCGTGCTGATGGCCTCTGCTGGAGTCTTCCCGTGCTGATGGCCTCTGCTGGAATGCCCTGGAGTGGGCAGAGCCCAGTATCTGGTTCTATACTGAAATCTGATGTTGTGTGCTGAGGTCCTGCTAAACTCCCTTGCTACACTAGGCAACTTCAGCCAACTTGCAACAATGGCGCCCATGAGACCAGCCCCAAGAGCTGGACGCAGTGGAGGCCAAGAGGGATGTCCTGTTCCCCCGACTGTCCCGGAGGGTGAGCCACAAGGCAGCCAGTGCTGCCTGCGATGAGGTGGCGGCAGCAGTCAGCTCGGGCAGTGTGACCAGGAGGACTGACCTCCAGTGTTGGAAGAAGGTCAATGATCTACACCGGGCAGCACGAATGAGTTGACACCAACGTCCCCCATCCCCCCCACCCCACAAGGGGGCATCCCCCCAGGCGACCCCCAACCCTCCCTCCATTCCTCCTCCCCCTTCAGTACTTCCTCCACCCACCCCTTCAACTCTCCCTCCACCCCAACCCTCCCTCCACACCCGCCCCCACAACTGTGAACCGCGCGTGTGGTTAACGATACCCTCTCTGTGCGCCCTCAGGAAAAGCTCTCTCATAATCGGCGGGAGAGGGTATGCAGTGGTGCTGGACTTGAGAATCCTCACCTCCTGCAAGGAGTGGGCCCTGAAGGTGACTGGTGTGGCCGAGGACAGGGCGGTCACCCACGCGGTGGCTGGCAGATGCCGCAGAGGTGAGGGACCACCAGGCTCCACCCTAAGGACCTGTCAAACATGAGTAGTGATAGTCTTACTGACTGACCCATCTCTCCCACTGACCACATGTCCATTCTCCCGCAGGTCCTCCAGTCAATGGCGCCGGCCCACCCTAGGTGGCCCCCTCTCCTGCCTCCGAGGAGAACACCTTGGAGGAGAACTCCGAGGATGCAACTGTTATAGTCACGGCACAGCTGTCATCACAACCCTCCACCAGCGCAGGTACACACACCTTAGTGAGAGATATTGGTGGTCAGGGTTCTGGTGACCACACAGCTGCTGATGTATATCTGAACCCCCAAGTGAGAGAACATTTGGAGGTGTGCTTGATCCCTGGAACCAGCTTGTTTCCAGCCTGATGCTAAGCCTCTCGAACAGAGTTACCCAGGGCTGATGGGGACGATAGGGACCAACCTGGACATTCAGAGGGAGATGTCAACGTCACTCCAGAAGATCCATAGCCTATTGGAGGAATCCCAGGGGCTATGGGCACAGAATATGTCGCCAGCAATGCGTGGCACTGAGGCCAACACTGATAGGGTGGCGACCGCAGTGGAAAGCCTGGTGCACGACGTCGGCACCATTAGTGAAGGTGTCCAAGGCGTTGCGCATTCGATGATGGCCATGGCTGAGGGTCTTGGCAGTATGTCTGCCTCACTGGGGAATGTCACACAGTACCAGGCCGACCTTGATGAGGTTCTGCGGGACACGTCCCGCTCTGAGATGGGAATGGCCAAGGCACTGTGGAGCTTGCCTCAGATGCAGCTTAGCATGACTGAGGCACTGCAGAGCATAGTCCGGTCAATAGGGGTTGTGTCCCAGTCACTGAGGAGCATCGCTGAGGGGGTCGACACGGTGGTGCAGACATTGGGGAGTCGCCAGGGCTGCCAGAGCCAGATAATGCAGAGGTAGCCGGGGCTCGAACCAGCTGCCTCGCTGTCCCAAGGTTAACCTCAGGGCCTTATGGGCACCGACCGGGAGGAGAGGGCGCTGAGTGCCAACCCGGGTCCATGGGACGGCAATGGTGGCCATCTGCACTCCTGAGTTCCATCCCCCTGATGAGGCCGCATCTCGGGTCCAGCACACGGGACAGGGCGGCACAAGTATGTGCCGTCGTCAAGTGAGCCGGGACCCTCCGGCCCCCAGAGGATACCCGCCAGGGGCATCGAAGGCCA
Organism: Scyliorhinus torazame; assembly: GCF_047496885.1. Lineage (NCBI taxonomy): Eukaryota > Metazoa > Chordata > Chondrichthyes > Carcharhiniformes > Scyliorhinidae > Scyliorhinus > Scyliorhinus torazame. The sequence goes on along the minus strand of NC_092709.1, from coordinate 164,478,669 downwards.
TGGGACGAGGTAAGCAGCTGGCTGCCTCCACCTCAGATGTGCATCCTGAGGAAACACCTCGACGTAGTGGTAGAGCTAGGAGGACCTGCACGTTGAGCATCACTGAGGGAACCGGGGTAGGGGGAAGGGTTAGGTAGGAGGTGGGGTTGGGGGCTGGGAGGGTTGAGGGGGCAGCACTATCAGGAATGGGGTATTGTACAACAAATTAAACAACTTTTTGCTCAAACATTATGATGCCTCTGTCACTTTCTTCCGCAATGCGGGCCGACCCCCAGACCCTTTGCCTATCTCTCCAGGTAACCCCCTTCCCCGTGGCACCCAGCCACCCTCCAGCCATGATCATGTCCCGGGAGCTGGGTCCCATTCCCTGGGTGTTCGGATGTTGGCTGCTGCATGTGTGGTGTTGCCTCCCACACAGCTTCCAGGCATCTTTGAAAGCAGACCAAGGCAGGCCAGCAGCACGGTTCAATTCCCGTATCAGCCTCCCTGAACAGGCGCTGGAATGTGGCGACTAGGGGCTTTTCACAGTAACTTCATTTGAAGCCTACTTGTGACAATAAGCGATTTTCATTTTTCATTTTCAATAACTCTCACATGCTACATGGCCCGTCTACCTACGTGAATCCACGTGGCAGTGTCAAGTGCTCACTTAACCACGATTGCCAATTCTCCATTAGCGATAGCCTTCAGCCGGGCAGCCAGAGTCCTCAGCAGTCGGGGTTGGTAATGGGTGATCGGTGTGGCAGACGGGCAGGGACAAGGGTTGCCCCTGGGATGGGGTTGGGATCCAGGGGTTGGCATGGTGATGCCGCGAGCGATTGCGCCACCCCCCCCCCCCCCAGTTTCCCCCCAGCGCCTCCCCCTCCATCCTCCCATGGCGGCCCACCTCTGCGGAGGGTCCCCCACCCCCGCCGGGGGCTATACTTACTTTGGCACTCTTGGCAGGTTCATGTCGACTGAATCCTGTTTTTCTAAAGTAGTTTGCGAGGTTTTAATTTTCAGTGAGGGGGAAATCATGTGGTGGGGAGGACCATTAATAATATTCAAATCTATTTAAATGGGCGGGAACCTCATTACATCACTGATGAGGGGTGGGGAAAATTGGGAAACGAGATCTTGCGGGCAGGAATCTCATTTCCTGACTCTCGCGAGATTTTGCGTCCGTGTTGCTATTTACGCTCACAGAGAACGTGGGTGCAAAATCATCCCAGTATTGATACTACTGACACTTTAAGGTGCTGCTTTACATCCTGCTACAAAAGATCAATTCTGTCACCTCCCGCCTTCACCCAATAAGTGAGCTCCTAATCAATGTAAGGAGCTTGCGGTATGTACCCAAATGAGCCTGACTCTGAAAGTTACAATAGGGTCAACTGCCATGATGTCACACTGATGCCTTTTCCACACAACCAGATTTCTGGAAAAGGTCACACACCATTGCAAAATTTTGGTTATCGTCTTCCCTGATGATACAGTACAAGAGTGCAATATATATACGGCAAACACCACTTTAAAAAAAGGTTATTTGGTTAGTATTACAGTGCGACTTGTGAGAGCTTTGCTGCTGTACACAAATTGCCACATTTTCAACATTACAACATTGACTACACTTTAAAAAGTACTTCATTGGTTGTAAAGTGTTTTGGGATATCCTGAGGTCATAAAAGGTGCAATATACATGCAAGTCTTTCTTTCTATTGGAAAGTTAAAAAAAAAATTAGTAAAATCTGTAAATCTTTACTTGAGTAGGAAATGTCGATTATCTGTGCTGATGCTTGTATGTATATATATATAATATATTTTTTTCTATATTGTTCCCTGAAATATTTTGCTACAGTTTGAGCAGTCACAGGGTGGCTAACCCAACTGGAAAAAGAGAAAATTAAAATAGTATTTATTTAGCACAAGTAGCCTTTTATTAAATGTGTTGACTTCAGCAAATTCCAGGATACTTGTTGGGTAAAGTAACTAGAAGAATTAGCACTTAAGCAGTTAAGTGGAATAATGATACAATTTTCATACTTGTTCAAAGCAACTGGATTGAAGTTAGCTTTCCAATAGATATTAATGAACAGTCAGTCTGTTGTTTAGTTTTTCATTTAGAAGTTCATTGTCCTCATGGTCACTGGAACAAGAAACTCTGTACATGTACACATTCAAGGAATGCCCATTGACAGAGATGGAAAGGAAAATGATTTGTGATGATTACTCATTGGAGTAATGCTGTCACTAATTACAAGACTAATTGTGTGCTGAAATACATCTCCAGAAAGTTGATGAATTATTCTATATCTATGTGACTAGGCCACACGTTGGATTTGGATTTGTTTATTGTCTCGTGCGTGTACCGAGATGCAGTGAAAAGTATTTTTCTGCATGCAGCTCAAACAGATCATTTAGTACATGAAAAGAAAATACATAATAGGGCAACACAGGGTACAGAATGTAAATACCTAGACACCGGCATCGGGTGAAGCATGCAGGAGTGTAGTGTTAATCAGGTCAGTCCATAAGAGGGTCGTTTAGGTGTCTGGTAACAGCAGGGAAGAAGCTGTTTTTGAATCTGTATGTGTGTGTTCTCAGACTTTTGAATCTCCTGCCCGATGGAAGAAGTTGGAAGAGTGTGTAAGCCGGGTCTTTGATTATGCCATTTAAAAATGGCATCCCAATCTCATCCTGACTTCAATGCAGGAAATTACGCTGAGTGCGGTCTTGGTTGGGGACGGGGGGCGGGGTGGGGGGGGGGAATGGGGGTGGCTGGGGTACTAAATAAAACAGTGCCGATAGATAGTGGGGTCAATGCTGCTTATTCCGCCCAGAATGGACTCTATTTTGTTTTAGTTATATCGCGGGGTTGAAATAGAAAATCGCAACAGTCCCCAAGGACCATATGCTGCTCCCCCTTTTTGAGAGAGAGTTGACTGGGGTGACTTGACCTGAGGGTCACCACATCTCAGGCGAGGGGCAACGTTGGGAAGGCGGGGCCTTCATAAATAACCTCAGCCAATATGGGAAATGAGCCTGCAATGTTGGCAAAGTTGCACATCACGAACCAGCCATCCAGCCAACTGAACTAACCAACCACCGCCCCCTTCCCCGCCCCTTCCCCCCCCCCCCCCCCCCCCCCACCCTCTGTGCGGAGTCTGCACATTCTCCCAGTGTCTATACGGGTTTCCTCCGGGTGCTCCAGTTTCCTCCCACAGTCCAAAGATGTGCAGGTTAGGTGGATTGGCCATGCTAAATTGCCCTTAGTGATCAAAAAAAGGTTAGGTGGGATAACGGGGATAGGGTGGAGGCGTGGGCTTAAGTAGGGTGCTCTTTCCAAGGGCCAGTGCAGACTCGATGGGCTGAATGGCCTCCTTCTGCACTGTAAATTCTATGATTGAAGCAATGAGATTCTTGGAGCATCAGAGGACGTTAAACTCTGAAGAGAGACTTATGGGGAAAATGTAGTTTAAAGAATATATAAGACTAAAACCCATCAAGGGGTAACTAAAGGGCTTTTCATAGTAACTTCATACTTGTGACAGTAAAAGGTTATTATTATTAATATTCTGTGCTGTCATGGAAGGAAATGACACACACTCATGCTCCGGGGATTAAGAATAAGTTTGGTCAGAAGCTAGTGTAAAGGATTCTTCTCAAAACTGTAAATATGCTGCAATAAAGGTAGAGTGTTTTGCAGCCAACAGTCTTTTAGAATTTATTGAAACCACTCCAACCCAAGAACACAATAATATATGCACCACCTTTCTTCAGTTGAATAAATGGGCTGAATAAAATCCATGCTGCAACAGGTTGTCCATGATCGGGTGAAAGTCATTTTTCGGTTTCCTTAGATATGCCTGAAAATTTTTTTGACAAACATTATTTGGTTTCCTTACAAACACTAAATGCAATGATGGATAACACATTGAACCATATTATCATGTTGCTTGTAGGTGACACCATCATAATGAAAATAATGTCAGCCTCTTCTTTCCCAGACAAAAATATGTTATTTGTCAAACATTTTAGAGGAGGACAGTATTCTTAAAATACAAATATAAGTTTCAGATATTTGTGGATATTTGGGGAAGCACATTCCGGCATTGCAGAATTAAAAGAGAAACAAACAATCCAACAATCCTGTCATAAGATTTCAGATTTTTTAAACAGTATGACAGGATTGTTACAATTTTTGTTCTGCTTTTACCCCATTGTTTGGATAATGATTATTTTGAAAATACTCAAAAGGTTACTTGACTTCAGCTGCCATTATGTTATAAAAAGAAGTCTCATGCCAGTATGGCATGATAGGCCACCAGTGGATTTAAGTTACATTCAATGACAAAGGAACACTGACTGCATGTTGCTGCTTGGATTCATGCTCACAGTTATGCTCCCTAGCAGGTTAATCTAGAGTGTTATGAGAGTGCAAGTGACAGTAAAGGTATGTGCATATTAAAAGGAGTCGAGTGAGTTTATGCTGGTTGAAGATCTTAATAGGTTGGTTCTTGTCTAAAGTGTAGCTGTGCAGCAGGCTAGAATGACAGCATACTTAGTGCAAAGTCCAAAAAGTGTGACTGCTTGCCAGGGATGCTCTCAGAATTCTTGGCTTTAGCTTGCTCACTGTCCTGACTCCAAAGTTATACTGCAGATTTTAGATGAATACATACTTGAAATCACTTTGTATTGTTAAGACATTGATATCCTTAGTTTGATCCATACTCCAAGATATATTTTCAAATTCCTGTGCATTTCAACTGTAAACCTTTCATTCTCCATGTGCATGGATTGATTTATCACTGGACTTTGTATAAAATGGCTTTGCCTGACTTTTAATAGCTACTGATGTTTCCTAGTCTTGTGACTCATGTCAGTAGGCTTCCTGGGGGCTATTATTCTTATCAATTTTACCAGTTTCCAGTATGCATTCCAGTATTTCTCACAAGAATATAAGAAATAAGAGAGGAGCAAAGTCCTGTGCGTCTGCTCTGCCTTCAGTAGGATCACGTCAAGTACAATTTCCTGCTTTGTCCCAAGATCCCTGGATTCACTTAAAGCCTAAAATGTTCCTTTGCCCTTTACAGAAAACAATTGACAGGATAAAGGGTAAAGTGACAAGTTGGACGCAAAATTGGCTCAGTAGCAGGAACAACGGGTTATAGTCAATGGGTGGTTTTGTGACTGGAAAGCATTTGCTAGTGAGGTTTCTTTGGACTCCGTTCTGGTCCCTTGCTGTTTGTGGTATTACCATTGCTTTGTACTTAAATGTAGGGGGCATGATTCTGCAGGTGATGTGAAAAGTGCCGATCGCGAGAAAGAAAGCTGCAGAGTGAAGGAAGATATCAGTGGACTGGTGGCAGGAATTCAGCAAATGCAATTCAATCTAGAGAAGTGTGCAATTATGTATTGCACAAACAACAGAAGACACATATGACAAATAGTAGGATTCTGGAAGGTTTTGAGGAACAAAGAGACCTTGGGTGCGACGTAGCAGAGTTGGAGACTAAATGTGGTCATGGGAGACGAGGAGGGCCATCTTGGATGAGCCTTGTTTAGGGTGGTATTAAAGGAGATAGAACTGGAGGGGGTGATGGCGGATGGTAGAGGGGAGTAGAGGCTTAAGCCTCCTGTAAGAATTGGAATGTGTTAATGCCCATGGGTTAAACGGGCCAATTAAGAGGTTTTGGGTTTTTGCACACTTGAGGAGTTTGAAGGCGGGGGTGATCATTTTACAGGTGACCTCTGGGTTAGGTTGAGGAAGGGATGTGTGGGACATGTATTTCACTCAGGGTTTGACTCGAAGTTGAACAAAAGGGACGGAGTTTGTGGGGGGCCAAGGAAGTGTGGGACACGGGGCTAGATATGTGATAGTGAGTGGGGTGCTGGAGGGGATGCTAATGGTGCTAGTCAACGTATATGCGTTGAATTGGGACAATGTGGGATTTATGAAGGGTTGCTGGGAACGGTCCCGGTTATAGATATTCATCAGTTGATTATGAGTGGAGATTTTAAATTTGTGATGGAACCAAGAGTGGACAGATCGAGCCCCAAGTCAATGGGAAGTTTGAGGATCACAAAGGAGTTGGGAGGGTTTATGAAACGTATGGGAATGGTTGATCCATAGAGGTTTAAAAACCCTGGAGGTGGGGGGAGTACTTCTTCTCACACGTGTAGAAGATGTATTTGAGAATTGATTTCTTTGTGGTGAGTAGAGCGGTGTTGATGGTGGTGGAGTATGTGGGAATCGTGATTTTGAATCACGCGCTTCATTGGCTGGAGGTGAGGCTTAGTTCGGGGCAAGCGCAGTGGATGGGATGGAGGCTGGATTCATGTCTTTTGGCAGTTAAGGGGTTTGTGAAAAGGTGAGGTTGATGATTGGGGATTACATGAAGCTGAATCAGAATAGGGAGGTGTCGATGGCCACGTTCTGGGAGGCTTTGAAGGCGGTGGTCCGAGGGGAGATTATCTTGTTCAAGGTGCGTAGGGATAGGAGGAGGAGAGAGGAGCTTGGACAGTTGAGGATGAGATAGTCGAGGTGGACAGCAGCCACTCAGGGGACTCCCACTAAGGAGTTGTTGGTGGAGAAGAAGAGGTTGCAGGGGCAGTTTGATAGGTTGGCGACGGGAAAGGTGGTGGGGCAGTAACGGAGAATGAGTGGGGTGCAATATGAATATGGGGAGAAGGCGAGCCTTATGCTGGCCCACCAGCTGTGGAGGCAGGCTGCGTCCAGGGAAAGTTCAACGGTGCGAACAGATTTTAAGGGAGATAATGTCAGAGCCGGGGAGGATAAATGGGATGTTCAGGGGGTACTATGAGATGCTGTACAGGGCTGAGGCTGGTGGAGAAGAAGGAAATGGGTCGGATTTTGGATGGGTTGGAGTTTCCATGATTGGAGGACAAGAGGAGGCAGGTATTGGAGGAGCCACTGGGGCTGAAGGAGGTGATTAACAGCATTGGGAGGTGAAGTCGGTGAAGGCTCCAAGTTCGGACATCTTTCCAGCGGAGTTTTATAACGGGTTTGTGGCAGGGTTGGCACCACGTCTGTTGGGGTTGTTGGGTGAGGCATTGGAGAAGAAGGAGCTGCTAAAGGCACTGACACAGGTGTCGATCACGCTAATCACGAAGAAGGTGAAGTTAGTGGCAGGGAGGATGGAGGGATGTGTGCCAGGATTTTGTAAACGGCAGGCAGCTCTCTACTAACATCAGGAGGCTGTTAAATGTGGCTATGATTCTTGTCAGTGCAGTGGGCTCCGGAGGTTATTGTGTCTCTGAATGCAGAGAAGGCTTTCGATCGGGTGGAGTGGAGGTATTTGTTTGTGATCTTGGGTAGGTTTGGGTTTGGCCCGAAGTTTGTGGCCTGGGTACATCTGTTGTATGTAGCCCCAGTAGCAAGTGTACATACAAACGAGATGAGTTCATGGGATTTTGGACTGCCCAGCGGAATGAGACAGGGGTGTCCACTGTCGCCATTGTTATTCACGCTGGCGACAGAGCCCTTGGTGAAGGCCCTTAGGGGTCAGTGGAGTGGCAGGGGATTGTGAGGGGGAGCAGGAAGCACCGGGTGTCATTGTACCCGGAAGACCTTTTGTTGTTTGTGTCAGACCTGCTGGAGAGTAGGATGATGGAAATATTGGAGAGGTTTGGGGCCTTCTCTGGGTACAAGTTAAATGTTGGGAAGGGTGAGGTACTTCCGGTGAATGTGGCGGGGCAGGGAGCCAACTTGGGCGTGTTACCCTTTAAGGTAGCTCAGGAAAGTTCAGTTATTTAGGGATTCAGGTGACGAGGCAATGGGCTAAGATGCACAGGTGGAATTTGACTACGTTGGTGGAGGAGATTGGGGGATTTTAAGAGATGGTATACATTACACCTGTCACTTGCAGGGAGGGTGCAGGTGGTAAAGATGAATGTGCTGCCAAGGTTTCTGTTTGTTTTCCAGACACTCCCAATCTTTCTCCTTAAGGTCTTTTTCTGGAAATTGGAGACAGTGATTTCAGAATTTACATGGGCAGTGAAGGTGGCGAGGTTGAAGATGGCACTGCTACAGAGGCATAAAGGGGGGTTGGTGCTCCCAAACCTGCTGCACTGTTATTGGGCGGCGAATGTGGAGACATTGAGGGAATGATGGGGTTTGGGGGGGGGGGGGGGGGGAGGGCGCAGAGTGGGTCAGGATGGAGGAGGAGCTCTGTAGGGGATCCACTCTGAGGGCTATGGTGACAGCTCCGCTGCCACTGGCACCGGGGAAGTATACGGGGAGCCCGGTGGTACAGTCGACGGTCAGGGTGTGGAATCAGCTGCGGAGACACTTTACGTTGGAAGGGATGTTGGTGTTGACACCGTTGTGTGGGAATCATAGGTTTAAGTCAGTGGAGATGGATGGGATGTATAGGAAGTGGAGGGAGTCGGGCTGGTGAGGGCGAGGGACTTATACTTGAAAGGGGAGCTTGCAGGTCTGGATGAGTTGTGGGAGAGGTTTGACTTGCCAAGGGGGAGTGAATTTAGATATATGCAGGTGAGATGCATTGCACAAAATGATTGGAGGACATTTCTTAGATTGCCGGAGTACACTTTATTAGAGCAAATGCTTCCCACGGATCAGTTAGGAGAGGGTAGAATTGGGGATATATACGAGTGGTTGGGAGCAGGGGAGGGCAGGTGGTGAGGATCAAGAACAAATGAGAGGAGGAGTTGTAGGGGGAGTTAGGCTGGGGACTGTTGGTGCGAGTCGATGTGTAGGATGAATTCAACCTCCTCCTGCACGAGGATAAGTTTGATTCAGTTCAAGGTGGTGCACAGGGTACATATAACTCGGGCGAGGATGAATGGGTTCATCCAAGGGGTAGCTGCTTTGTGCGAGAAGTGTGGGCGAGGGCCGACGAATCATGTGTGCATGTTCTGGGCTTGTGAGAAGCTGGACAGATACTGGCAAGTGATGTTTGGGACGTTATCTAAGATTTTTGGGGTGGAGGTCAGGCCAGACCCAATGGTGGCGATCTTTGGGGTATGGGAAGTGCCGGAGCCTATGGAGGGGAAGGGGGCCGTTATTGTGGCCTTCGCCTTTCTAATTGCCCGGCGAAGAATCTTGCTAAATTGGAGGTCGGCTACACCACCAGGGGTGGTGGCCTGGCTAGGGGAAATGTTTTCTCTGGTTGGAAAAGATTAAATTTGAGTTGAGGGGGTCAGCGGAGGGCTTTAAGACATGGTGGAGGTTGTTCATAACGATGTTTGAGGAACTGTTCGTCGGCAGTGGGGGAGGGGTAAAAAGGGGGAAAATTGTACAAACTATGGATTGTGAGTTTGTGGAGTGCGTTTTTGTATATGTTGCTGTTTTTTTTACACATGTTTGGAATGAAATACATTAAAAGAAATATAGCAGAGCCAAAAATTAATGGTGGTGAGATAATGTACGGCATGGCATAAATGGTGGGATGCATCCACTCAGGACCACTGTCACTAACTCTGCCAAAGACAATGGAATATGGGGTAAGTCCTTTGATTTTAAAACTGTGGTAGGTGCTTAGCACCACCATGGGCACATATGGGGCACATATGGGGCAGGATTCTCTCCCCCTCGACCGGCTCGAATCGTGCCACGCCGCCCCGTCGCTGGCACATGATTCTCCGCAGGGCGGTGAATTGCCGCCATTGGCGCTGGTGTGGTTGGTATGGCACCAGTCAGGGCCCGCTCTACGCGGCCGGCCGGCGTATTCTCGGCCCGGGATGGGCCAAGCGGCCATCGTGAAAACGCCGAGTCCACACCTGCTCTCAACCAGCGGGAACTCTGCGTGGAAAGGTCGGGGAGCGGCCTGTGGGGTGGGGGGGGAGATCCAACCTCGCGGGGGGGGGGCCTCCGATGTGGCCTGGCCTGCGATCGGGGCCCACTGATCGGCGGGCCGGCCTCTCTGGCTGGGGGCCTTGTTTCTTCCGTGCCGGCCCCTGTAGTCCTGCGCCATGTTGTATCGGAGACGGCGCAGTGAAGGAAGGCACTGCGGATGTGCGTGTTGGTGCCACTGCGCGTGCGCGGATCCCACTGCGCCCACTTCGCGACGGCGTTTACGACGGCGTGGACACTCTGCCGCAGGATTAGAGAATCCCATCCTTGGTGTCCATTTTTGCTCGCTAGCCAGAATCGTCAGTGCAACCTATTGGCTTAGGTGGAGGTTGATGAACCTTAAAAAGAACTTTGCTATACCCCAAAATGGAGTGTATTTTGATACTTGACAACCAAGCATGTTTGGTCTCACTAAGAATGCTACCCATGAAACACCAGGTCCTGCAGAGAGTTAAGGATATGGAAACTAAAAGTATTGGGACTTCCAGAACCATCATATAGCTCTGACCTTACAAGGGTCGGCCTAGATATCACCCACCCCTTATAAAAACTGTGGAAATGTCAACATAAGATTGGAATGCAGTGGTTGTTTTTGAATTCAAAGGCACTTCTAACATGACATGTTTGGCAAAACATAGAGGCCGGGCTTCTCCAAAATCCCGGCTAAGTGTTGACGCCGCATAAACACTGGAGTGTTTCACGCCGGCGTCGACGGGCCTCTTGGCCCCGCAATTCAGTGGCCCACAGGGGCCAGCACGGCGGCGGAGCGCTCCACGCAGCTCTGGCGCCGATACGTGGCCCTGCACTGTCGGCGCGGGTCCATGCATGCGCATGATGGCCGTTTCCACGCCGGTGCCATGCAACATGGCGTAGCGACACAGCAGACCCGTGTGGAAGGAGGTAGGCCCCCTCCAGATCGTGTGCGCCCGCCGATCGGTAGCCCCTGATCATGGACCCGGCTTCAGAGTGGCGTGGTGGGAATTTCCGGCGATTCCACGACCCGGCGCAAGCTCGGTGAATCCCGGCCAGAATGTCTACAGTGCAGAAGGAGGTCATTCGGCCCATTGAGTATGCACCGGCTGTTGGAAAGAGCACCCTACCAAAGCCCACGCCCCGACCCGATCCAGAGTTAATGGTTGCATGCACTGGTCGATGTATTTAACAAATGGGCACTAACTCTCAGCAAGTCAACCAGTAACAGAGAATTCCTGTCACTGATGCTGAGAATTTGTATTTGTGATCATTGAGTGGTAAGACCCCTGAGAGACACATGAGGCTCTTGGCATCACAGGGAAGCCCTAGTGAACAAATGACCCACCATTGAGATGGTTGAAGTGGGAGCAGGTAATCCTGACATTGGAGTAGCAAGGAGGAGATCAGCAGAGGCATCGTCCTAATCAGGAGAAGGCTGCAAGGGAATGAAGGCACTACCTAAGATATTGACTATCCCACCCAAGAGTCAGCCACCTCCAAGTGACAAAGTACCTGTCCGTAGGAGGGTCTGCCTATCCAGGGCTTTTGTCTTGGACATTTGTGCACAATAACCTCAAGGCAGTTCCTTACCTGCAAGCATCAAGGTCACTGTGATCCTTATTTCTGTGGATCCAGGTCATTCTAGGGATCAGCCATGGACCTGGGTGGAAGCTGGCAGCTCATCATACCATCAGGCGCATCACTGATGTCCTATTCTGAAGGGTGGAGAACTACATTTTGAGGCATAGAGGACATTGGGGGTTGTTGCCATCAATCAGGTCTTGGAGGTCATTGATTGTACCCAAGTTGCCTTCAAGGCACTAACAGATGAGCCAGCCAGATGCTTGAACAGAAAAAGCTTCCACTTACTGAACGTCCAGCTAGTCTGTCACCACAGGAAGTGCACCTTGCAGATCTGTACCATTTCTCCAGGCAGCTGTCATGCTCCTTAATCCTGCAAGAGTCCTAGGTGCTGCACATCTTCAGGCCAGCAGCCAGAATCCTTGATTAAATGCTGGCTGAAAAGGGTTATGCTCTGAGAAGATGGTTCCTGATTCTTGTCTGGTACCCAACCACAGACTCAGAGAGGAGCTACAACCAAAACCTTCTCCTAACACAAAAATGCAAGGATGAACAATCGACATCTTGAAGATGCGCTTCCATTGCCTTGACCAATCAGGTGGTGCCCTCAGTAGAAACCAGTCAGGGTGTCATGTATTCTGGTCATCTGCTGCATACAAAATGACAATACAAAGAGGTCTGGAGCTGGGTGGAGAGGAGCACCTGGGACACCATGACGAGGACAGAGAGGAGGAAGAAGAAGAGGAGAAGCTGCTAAGGAGCCCAGTGCCCAGGCCTTGGAGAAAGATGCCATCCCAGCCCTCTCAACGTTTGGCAGGTAGCGGCCATGCTATTTCAACAAAGTTTCACTTGAGCAGCTCTTAGCCCTATGACCAATGATTCTGCAACTCAGTTTTTATCAGAGATATAAATAATCCAGCAAGCACAGACACCTGATTATTCCCATCACCATTCAGTTATATTGAGACTGCATCTACCCAATCACGAATTTCCCACTAGCACCCCATAATCCTCATTTCACTTTTGACATCAAGTTTCAATAAAACAACTATCTGATTTCATAATCCACTGCTCCCTCTGTGGCTGAGGATGAGATGGAGGCAACCTGCTTCACTGTATCTGCTACTGGCTGAGATTGGTTGAGGTACCCATGGCTTCCGACTGGTTTTCAAGACTTCTCCACAGGCTGCAGTGCCTTTGCAATTACAGTGGCACCGAATGTCAAGGATTTGCAGCATATTTGGGGGTCCAGGTGGCCAGGAGCTGGGGGGTCCTGCATAGGCTTAACTTTACAAGGCTGGTGGAGCAAATGGAGGAGGAGTTCAAGAGGTGGGATGCGTTGCCGCTGTCCCTGGCGGGTAGGGTGCAGTCAATCAAAATGACGGTGCTCCCAAGGTTTTTGTTCCTGTTCCAGTGCCTCCCCGTGTTTATCCCGAAGGCTTTTTTCAGGCGGGTTAACAGGAGTATAATGGGGTTTGTGTGGGCGCGAGGGACTCCGAGGGTGAGAAGAGTGTTCCTGGAGCGGAGTAGAGATAGGGGGGGGTGGCGCTGCCCAACCTCTGTGGGTACTACTGGGCCGCCAATGCGACAATGATGCGCAAGTGGGTGATGGAGGGGGAGGGGGCTGCATGGAAGAGGCTGGAGACGGCGTCCTGTGTGGGTACGAGTCTGGAGGCGCTGGCAATGGCGCCACTGCTGCTCCCTCCAAGGAGGTATACCACGAGCCCGGTGGTGGTGGCAGCCCTCAAAATTTGGGGGCAGTGGAGGCGGCATAGGGAGGATGTTAGGGCCTCGGCGTGGACCCCATTACGGGGGAACCACCGGTTCGCCCCAGGAAGAACAGGTGGAGGGTTTTCGGGGTGGCACAGGGCAGGGATACGAAAGTTAGGGGACCTGTTTGTGGACGGGAAGTTCGCGAGCTTGGGTGAGCTGGAGGAGAAGTACGGGCTCCCCCCGGGGAACACCTTCAGGTACTTACAGGTAAGGGCGTTTGCCAGACGGCAGGTGGTGGAATTCCCGCAGCTACTGCCACACACAGTACAGGACAGGGTGCTCTCGGGGGGGTGGGTGGGAGTGGGGAAGATCTCGGAAACTTACCAGGTGATGCAGGAGGAGGAGGAGGCCTCGGTGGTGGAGTTGAAAGGTAAGTGGGAGGAGGAGTTGGGAGAGGAGATCAAAGAGGGGACGTGGGCAGATGTCCTAGGGAGGGTGAACTCTTCCTCTTCATGCGCGAGGCTCAGCCTCATACAGTTTAAGGTGCTGCACAGGGCACACATGACCGGGACAAGGATGAGCAGGTTCTTTGGGGGTGAGGACAGGTGTGTTAGGTGCTCAGGGAGCCCAGCAAATCACACCCATATGTTCTGGGCATGCCCAGCGCTGGAGGAATTTTGGAAGGGCGTAGCGAGGACGGTGTCGAGGGTGGTAGGATCCAGGGTCAAACCAGGCTGGGGGCTCGCAATATTTGGGGTAGCAGAGGAGCCGGGAGTGCAGGAGTTGAAAGAGGCCGGAATTCTGGCCTTTGCGTCCCTGGTAGCCCGGCGAAGGATTCTCCTTCAGTGGAAAGATGCGAGGTCCCCAAGCGTGGAATCCTGGATCAGCGATATGGCAGGGTTCATTAAATTGGAGAGGGTGAAATTCGCATTGAGACGGTCGGTACAAGGGTTCTTTAGGCGGTGGCAACCGTTCTTAGACTTTCTGGCAGAACGGTAGACATTGGTCAATGGCAGCAGCAGTGGGGGGGGGGGGGGGGGGGGGGGTTACTTTATTTTGATTTATGTTATTTACACTGGAAGGGTCTGAGGGGCTGTATACACCTGTTGTCTTAAGTCGGGGTGTTAATGTTCATTTATTATTTAGGTACAGAGGGGGAGGGGTTTGGGGGGTTGCTTTTTTAGATTGTGTTTTGTACTTAACCCTGTTGGGTTCTTTTTTCTTTCTCATTTTGTTATTGATATTTTAGGAAAACCTTTAATAAAAAAATTATTTAAAAAAAAAAAGGATTTGCAGCATAGTCATCGAGATCTGCAGCTTAGAAAGGGCCCTTCAGCCCATTGTGTCTATGTCAGTAAAAAACAACCACTTGAATATTTTAATCCCATTTCCCAGCACTTGACTCATAGCCATGTATGCCTTAGCATTCGTTGCTAGTGCATATCTAAATACGTCTTAAATGTTATGAGGGTCTCTGCCTCCACCACTCTTTCAGACAGTGAGTTCCAGACTCCCACCACCCTATGAGTGAAAAGGTTTTTCCTCACATCCCCTCTAAATATCCTGCCCCTTACCTTAAACCTTAAATCTATGTCCCCTGGCCATTGATCCCTCCACCAAGGGGAAAAGTTTCTTCCTGTCTACTCTATCTATGACCCCCCCATAATTTTACACATCTCAATTAAGGTCCTCCTCAGTTTTTTCTGTTCCAAGGAAAACAACCCCAGTTTATCCTATCTCTCTTCATAACTAAAATTCTCCAGCCCAGGCAAAACCTGGTAAATCTCCTCTGCACCCTTACCAGTGCTATCACATCCCTCCTATAATATGGATACCAGAACTGCACACAATATTCTAGGTGTGGTCTAACCAACGTTCTATACAGTTCCAGCACAACCTCCCTGCACTTAAACTCTATGCCTCAGCCAATAAAGTCAAGTATACCACATACATGGATAGGTTCTGAGTTGGAGAGGCCAAAGAAATAAGGAATGATACTGATTCCCCCTGAGGGGCATCCCCCACATCAGCATGTTTAACTGTCACAGCCCTTTTATGGTGCTCTTTCATGCTGGATGTAGCCACTGGTTGGGATACAGCTAGCATTCACTCTGAACATAATTGTGCCATTAGTGACACTGTGCAGTCAATGCTAGAGAGTCTCATTCTTTCAGTGCCTGTCAGAATGCTGCCTCTGGAACCAACTCAGAATGGTGCTGCATATGACTCCAAGAGGCTGGCCGTTCACTTAATAGGGAGAGCGGCACACACTTAAATCCATGTCATAACAGTACACGTGCTCTGAATAGACTCCTCCATTGTTTATCCATGATTCCACAATGCCATCAGGATCTTCAACATTTAAAAGCCCATCTCCCTCTGATGCTCCAGAAACACCCTCCCTCTTTGTGCTTGACACCCAAGGCTTAGCGGAGCATGGCTCTGTCTGTCATCAATCCTCCAAGGAGGACTGCATACAGCTGACTCTGCCTCACTCTCCTCCTCCTGTTCACTTGTGGTTTGCAGCTCACCCATTGCTCCCTGTTCAAAGCTAGATTTAGGCCCAACTGAGGTGAATGTGGCTGCACTGGTGGAGGAAGCAGATGTATGATGTGATGGTGCAGGCTCTGTAGAGTCTCCCACTGCCAAGGAGCTGATGATAACTGTAGTGGGACACTGTGCTCCCCCTTCATCTCAGGCCCTGTGGGATGCAAAAGAAGATGGTGATGAAAACGAGGATACTCAGCAGATGCCTTAACATAACCAACTCCACAAATGACAGGGATTGTATAGCACAGTGCACATGAGGTAGTAGTTTCCTGCATGTCCTTGATCTGAAGATTCAGCTATTAAATGAACCGCTTTTCGTAGGCCTCTGATTTCACCATCGTACATGGCTTGCTATGATAGCATCTTGCACTGCCAGTGCCGCCTTCTCCATTGCTGTCAAGATGACCAGGTTTACCACATCACCATCAGTTCAAAACATCTCATGACTATTATGAACTCGCTTTCCCTGCAGGATGGGGAGAGAATGATGTATGAATAGCGTGGCCTTCGTCATCTATTCCAGTATGACATTGATATAAGCTGTATATAATCGATGCCCCCTTCTCTTTAGCACCTCATATGTGAGCATGGCTGATGCCTCAATGATATAACTGGTCACTTGATCTGACAATGTTATGAACTCTGGGAACGTGGTCTGCTCAGTCTGTGCATGCTGCCAAATACAGAATTAGAGGCCTGTCACCTAAGTGTCGCTTGCCATTCACTTTCTCAGACCATTGAATTTCTTACAAGAGTCCACGTCTTCCTGATCACACCTCTGCTGTTGGCCTCTGCAGCCACCCCCATCTAGGAGCTTTTGGTGTCTCTGGGCAGATATTTATCTACCTGATGCCAAAAAAGATATTGCCCATTTCTTTGCGATTGCCTCAGTTAATGTGTCATGAGAGATAGCGGAGAACCTCGGGCTAACTGTGAACACTTTCTGTGCCAATGTTGGTTTTCTTGTGCCATCTCATCAGTGAACAGCAAGCTTGGTCATGGCTTCCAGCCGCCTTTTCAAAGGACCTTTCGTTCTTTGACTCTTTTCCAGGCAGCCTGACATCAAACTTTCCGCTGGGCCCATTGGGCACTTTACATTTTAAAAATCACATGTTACGGCATCCTGGGCAAGTGTGCGGTCATTTCCAGCCCCACCCGGAGACACAAGTGAATTAACCAAAAATTCTTATAAAACTCTTCAGCCCTTGGCTATCAAATAATTACAGTCACCAGGTTTGCAATTACTGTTTATTTATAACTGGAACAAATATTACTATGCAGTGAATTTAGCTGCGTAACGTCAAGTTACTACCCGACTCCCCCTTCAACTGCCCTACTCTCTACCCAGACAGGCAAACACAGAGTGGTGAACAGGAGTAAAAATAATAAGGGTTAAGGTCAAAAGGTAAGAGTGCTTGCTTCAGGTGATGAGTTCTTCAGTACACTTTCTTCACAGTATGAGCACGGTTTAAATTCTCTGGTTTATAGCCTGTAATGATCTTCCTTGCCATTAGCAATATCTTACTCACACCTTTTCTATGAGAGGCCACTGCCTTCACACCAGCCTGCTCTGTGTAGCACCATCGATCACACACGAGGCGAGACGGATAGAACTTCAATCGAGGCTTTATTGAGCAGACTTGTTCAGACTTGGTCCCCAGCAGCTCAGTCACCGAATGCAGCTGCGGGGAGTAAAACGGGTTTTTATACCCCGCCTATCTGGGTGGAGCCCAGTAGGCGGCAGATCCAATCGGGACCCAGCATCTGTCCTCCAATAGCTCCTCGGCATTCATGGTGTACCGTATTACCCCTAATACATACCACCACACTCTGCAGAGAGAGTTATCAGATTCTGGTCTCTGCTTGCATCAGCCCTTTTCTGTAGAAAGAGAGTTGGTTCTCACAGTGACCTTTTCATGAGAATTCGTTGGTTATTTCTGGAGAAAACAGAGTGGAAAAAGAGCACTTTTCTCCCAAATCTGTCAAAAGCGAAACTGAAAGCTCTTTAGGTCTCTGTACCATTTCAGTGGAAACAGAACCATCATCACCTATTACGGGGCAGATCACCGCCTTTTAGGCCCATTTATGGGCCACCAGCGCATCAATCAATCCAGACTATCACTGATATCAGACTAAAACAGCACAGGCTTCTGGGTCATCCTGTTTGAATTAAAGGTACAGCCTGCTTTGTCTTAAAGTCACAGGTCTATTAAATATCCATGGATCACAAATGTAACAGCAGAGATAAAAGAAAGGGGAAATAACGGTTGAAACAGGAACAAACAGGAAGGCCCCTTACACACATCACATTATTGATGCTGATATAACGTGGATTTGGGACCAAGAAATGTTCCAGGTATCAGATTTGAAAATTCAGCCCCTGATCTCTACTATTATTGCAATACTTTAACCTGTTTCAAATAAATGGGTTAGCTGCAGAGAACAAGATTTCAGTGTTTGCATTAAGATCATACAGATGGTAAAACCATATTCATCGGCACAGTATGGTGGATCAAAGCACCTCAAAACTGTCATAATGAAGACTTCTATTTGGATGTATCACAGGCTATTCCGACTAGATCGCTGCAATAATACAAACTAGCACTCTTTATTAACAAAATGGTTCAAAATCAGCTGTTTTGACAGTTCGATTCAGAGAATCTTTTTCTTCAGATCATATTGTTCACATTTGTTCAGATTGTCCATGTTCTACTGCACAGAACTAACTTAATCCTGTTTTAACTGTGCCTTTGCTCATGTGTTTGAATAAGGATGAAACAGCTGTTGTGTCAACTTTAGTGTTTAACCGCTCTCCTAGCCACAGTCTTTCACTCCTGGGCACATGATGTGGAAAGTACAAATGTGCAGGTCACAGTCTTGTTATGCAAACATTCCACCACATTCCTTACCACTTCACTTGGCTGTTCTGAGGTTTCATGTTTCTATTCACGTCCACCTTAGCCAAAGCATGTGCTACCTAATCCACTGCAACTTGGCAGCACTTTATCTGCTAAAGGGCAATTGCCATCATGCTGTTGGAGACTCGTAGAATTTCTGATCCTTACTAAAACTGGAGACAAATGGTCGATCTAATTATAAAGGGCCTTCAGTTCTGTCATAGAGGACACAGTGTTCTATAGTCACACTCCAAATACATGGTGGTATCAGGTCAGCTGTCTTACTACAAGCCAAAGTAGTCTCTGTAGAGTGTGAAAAAGTGATTAAAAATGCCTTGGCACTGTCAGTGAAGTCACAGCAAATTTGCAGCACTGGAATTCAAGTCACACTAACGTTCTATTTTACACAATATAAGCCCAGTTTATGCAATTTAGATATGCATTAAAATTTCCACAGCTAAGATAATCTAATTACTAAATTGCTAAGATGTTCAAATTTGTACACTACCAAACGGTACCATGATACAATAGCATGCTATATTTAGTCAAAGAGCAAGCTTGTCTAACAACATTTGAGTAGTGAATCCGGGGCTGGTTTAGCTCAGTTGGCTGAGCAGCTGATTTGTGATGCAGAACAAGGCCAACAGTGTGGGTTTAATTTCCAAACCAGCTGAGGTTATTCATGAAGGCCCACCTTCTCAACCTTACCCCTCGCCTAAGGTGAGGAGGGCAGTTAAGAATCTGGACTCCCATGTAGGTCAGACAAGGTAAAGGACAATGGATTTCCTTCCCCAAAGGATATCGGTGAGCCAGATGGATTTTTACAACAATCAATAACCATTTCATGGTCATCATTAGTAAGACCAGCTTTACATAGGTTTTTAAAAATTAATTAATTTAATTTAATTTCCACCAACTGCCATGTTCCCAGGGCCTCGAGATTACAGGTGAGTGACATTACCACTATATTACCATCTTCCCCCTAAATTAAGCTGACTAATAATGTATTTCTCATAATAGACATCGGTGCTAAAAGCAAACATGTTGATTTTCCTGCATATTGTAAGTTTGGACAGATCAAACTGACTTTTCAGGGTTGGATTTTCATGACGTTTGTGCGCCTGCCTTGGGAAAAAATGGTTCCGGAGGCGTGATCTTAATTTCCAAGAGGCGCTGCAGGCTGAGGTTGGGCCAGCTGATCCCAGAAACACTTTGCAGGCAGTGATGGAACTGATTTAGGAGGCAGGCTTTTCACTCAAGCTCTATATAAAGGGCCACACCGGAAGTCACTCAGTGAGAGGAAATTGGTGTGAAGGGGTTAGATAGCTGCATGGGAGGAAACTTCATTACATTCTCATGTAAGTATAAGTTATGGTTATTTTTGCTGTAATAGAAGGCCCATTTAGAGCCTTCCATAGGAAACTTTACATATTTCAAATGTGTAAGAAGTGTTCACACAGCCGACATTCACTGTCTGCAAAGATCCACCACACCAAACTATGTAGATGCCAGCATCTTTGCAGCTCCAGCAGTCACAACGTACAAGAAGTAAAATAAGCATGGCATCTCAGGGGCTGGTATCAGGGCCTTCATGCAGATCTTTCATGTCCAGCCACATGCCATTTGATCTGTTACATTTTCAACTGTGGGCATCCAGAAGTGCTTTGTCTATAGCCATGACATCAGCATACTGTCTTTGCAGGCGTATGAGACTCCGAGGAGGAATTCCAGCAGTCCTATAAGCCCTAAACCATACCATGGCATTCTGGGATGCTCACACACAATTGCAGAATGGATCAAACACACTCAGGTTCTGTGACCAGGGATCCTGGTGTAAGAGGGTTTAGGTTGGAGGGATACCCTGCATCCAGCAGGCAAAAGAAAAACCATTGCTATCACAAAGAGATTGTGGCAGGCAATTGCTGCAGCGTCGAGCTCATCAGGCGACTATGTCTAGTGTTTCAGTGTGCTTGGAATAGGCTCCAGCACAGTAGCGGCAGCCACTATGTCTAATGAGTGGGGCCCAGGAGAGAAAAGTGACTTGGATTCATGAAGACTTCAAACTGTCTTAAAAAATTTCCCCACAGCAGGGATCTTGCTGATGGTACAGGGGGAACTCAAATTTTCAGGAACAGGTATGGATAGGTAAGTCCCAGAGATGCACCATGAACGATAATTACAAATACAGTTTCCCACTGACCCAACAAACCTTGATGCTATGAGCACTTGAAGGCATATTGAACCCAAGCCTACCGTAAGTACTCAGATAAAGAAAATCCACAAAAGTAAAACATATTTACCTGCAACTGTGGTCAGGAGGAAAATTGGAACAATTATGCATTTGGAAAATTAGGCTGCATATTATTTTGACAAAGTCAGGATCACAACTTTATCTGAGGTCCAGCTCAGTGGAACTGGCCTCTCTTGGTTCCATTGTTATCCATCTCCAGCAGTGACTTCTCTCCTGTGGAGTCATCTCTAACCTCAGCTTATTCCTCATCTCTATCTCTTTATGATGTTATCTAGAGACAAGCTTCCACATGACACACCATCACCACATTGCTTACATGGCTTCCAGTTTTGGAGGAACCACAGTTTCCTCCAACACAATATTGTGATTAACAAAACCAACATCTTCGCCTCTACAGCAAACTCTCTTCACTTGCTACCAATTCCATTCACCTCCATGGACACTAACTTAGCCTAAAGCTTTGACAATCAGAAAATTGCTTTTTGCAGTCAAAATTCATGTGGCTGAGACAGATAAGGCCATTTTCACTTTCTTCATATTTTCAGAATCATGTGTAAATTGAACAGAGTGACCTTTTGTTATTGGAGCCAATAGACTCCATTTCCAAGGATTCTCTGGTCTCAATTACCATTAGTATTGATATTCGCTGCACTGTAGAGATTCTGTGGATCCATAACCCAAATCAATCTCCACTTTAATGTATATTTTAGCAGTTTGCCTTGTTCTTCATATGAAAAATTATAACTTGATGCATAATTAAATTATGTCAAAAAGAAAGATTAGGGGGCATTTTAATGTGGGTGAAAGCTGAGTTTGGTTGCTGGTGGGTGAAATCTTTGAAAAATAAATTTGGAAGATAGCTCCAAATTCTATATTCCAGTTTATATGTTTCACATTAGCACATTAGGATGTTTGCAAGAAATCCCCTTAGGAGAGGCAGGTTGTCAATTTCAAAATATTAAACCTTCAAATAGGGCGGCATGGTGGCACAGTGCCTCACAGTGCCAGGGGCTCGGGTTCAATTCTGGCCTTGGGTCACTGTCAGTGTGGAGTTGCACATTTCCCCCGTGTCTGCGTGGATTTCCTCCGGGTGCTCCGGTGTCCTCCCACAATCCAAAGATGTGCAGGTTAAGTGGATTGGCCATTCTAAACTGCCCCTTGGTGTCAAACATCTTGGTGGGGTTACGGGAATAGAATGGGGCCATGGGTCCAAGTAGGGTGCTCCTTCAGAGGGTCGGTGCAGATTTGATGTGCGCAATGACCTCCTTCTGCACTGTAGGAATTCTGTGAAATATATGTGGGTTTTGCAATTAATGTTGGATCCATGGGAATCTCGGGCTTCCTGGAACTCGCCAGTGAAAGCAAAGCATATACAAGCATGACAAGGAAATATTGGCAATAAATATTCAATACACAGTGCTGCTTTCCTACCTGAAGTATGTTAGACTAAGTTCCACAGAGGGTGAACTGTAATAGTCTGTGATGTCGTAGAAGGAAGTGACAAATGCTCATGTGATCTGAGAGTCTTGGAGAAAGTGGCATGGAAATAAGCTGGGGTAAGGGTTGTTCTAAAACTGTAAATATTTTACAATAAAGTTAGAACATTTTCAGCCAGCAGTCTTTGTGATTTATTGAAACTATTCCAACCCAATAATACCATAATATATGGTGGCAAGCAGTAAAAATATAGTGAAGGAAAAATCTGTACCTCTACTGGAGAGTTCTGAAAAAGTTGGAGGCCAAATCAAGTGGAAACATGGTCAAAATTGTACAAGATATTTGCTCGCTTTTGAAAGCACCGCATTGGGTCTCGCAGTGAAGCCAGACTCTGTGCAGGTCAGTATACATTTGTTCGTAATGGGCAACAGTGCAGATGACATTTTAGTTATCCTGAGGATCAATGAGGGTAAAGTTAGTTTGCCAAAGTCATTTATGCATTGGAGACATATTTCAACCTCCACAAGAAGCCCTTCGCAGAATGTGCAAAGTTCAATAACTGTTCGCCCTTTCTTTAGTTTTATGCTGTCCCTAACCTCTTAACTTGTCCATGGCTGTTTGTTTTTTCTGAAGTGGAGCTTTTTCCTCTCAGGTATATACGCGTTCTGTATCTCGTTAAATGTTTCTTTAACTATTCTCCACTGATCTTCAGTTGTTTGACCCATTAACAGATCTTCCCAGTTTACTGTGGACAGTCTCTGTCTCATCTCGTTAAAGTCAGCCTTACCCAAGTCTAAAATTCTCGTAGGTGATTCGCGCTTTTCACTTTCTTCTTTTAAAAAAATAAATTTAGAGTACCCAAATCATTTTTTCCAATTAAGGGGCAATTTAGCATCTTCAATCCACCTACCTTGCACATCTTTGGGTTGTGGGGGTGAAACCCACGCAAACACGGGGAGAATGTGAGGGGCAGCACGGTAGCATTGTGGATAGCACAATTGCTTCACAGCTCCAGGGTCCCAGGTTCGATTCCGGCTTGGGTCACTGTCTGTGCGGAGTCTGCACATCCTCCCCGTGTGTGCGTGGGTTTCCTCTGGGTGCTCCGGTTTCCTCCCACAGTCCAAAGACGTGCTTGTTAGGTGAATTGGACATTCTATATTCCCCCTCTGTGTGTCCGAACAGGTGCCAGAGTGTGGTGAAGAGGGGAATTTCACAGTAACTTCATTGCAGTGTTAATGTAAGCCTATAATCCATTTTTTCATGTTTAATATATTTTTTTTCTTGTTGTTAAAACGAATTCCTAGAACTCAGTTCCTCTGCGTTTCATAAAAAAAAGTAAAACCTACAGTCTTTTGAGCCAGGGTTCCATTCTGGGATCTTCCCATCCAGTAATAACATCAACTAGGATCATAAAAAAAGTGGGAGCTCTTGCGAGAATTCAAAATGTGGAGAAAGGGTTATTGGATGCTGATTAGTAATAATATGTTGGAAAATCTGGAAGGTGGAAAGCAAGTTACTGGATGCTGAATAGTAAAACTTGGTTTGGAAATTGTTGTTAAATGGTGGCATCTGTGAATACTTAAGGATACGGGCATCACATTTATTGCCCTTCCTGAGGGCATTTAATAGTCAACCACATTGCTGTGGATCTGGAGTCACACGTAGGCCAGACCAGGTTAGGACTGTAGATTTCCTTCCCTATAGGGCATTAATGAACCAGATGGGTTTTTACGATAATCGACAACTTTTCAATGATTATCATTCGACTTTTAATTCCAGATTTTCATTGAATTCAAATTTCACCACCTGCTGTGATTCGAACCTGGGTCCCCAGAGCATTACCCTGGGTCTTTGAATTATTAGTTCAGCGACAATGTCACTACACCACTGCCTCCCCAAACTGTCAGTTATATTGTATAGGTTAGAATCCCAAATGACATTTGGAAATTGCTAAAACCTTTGTTAAGTTGGAAGATGTAACTTAGACTAGTTCACAGTAAGTAACCAAAAGTCAGTGGTTAGCACAATTGCTTCACAGCTCCAGGGTCCCAGGTTCGATTCCCGGCTTGGGTCACTGTCTGTGCGGAGTCTGCACGTTCTCCCCGTGTGTGCGTGGGTTTCCTCCGGGTGCTCCGGTTTCCTCCCACAGTCCAAAGATGTGCAGGTTAGGTGGATTGGCCTAAATTGCCCTTAGTGTCCAAAGTTGCCCTTAGTTTTGGGTGGGGTTACTGTGTTATGGGGATAGGGTGGGGGTGTGGGCTTGGGTAGGGTGCTCTTTCCAAGAGCTGGTGCAGACTCAATGGGCCGAATGGCCTCCTTCTGCACTGTAAATTCTATGTAAATTCTATGTAAATTGGAATTGGGATTATCTGCAGGGGTAAGAAAAGATCAGATTATTGAAAACATAGTGAAATATTTAAAATTGTAAGGTTTGTCTGAAAGACCAAGATCTCCAAAAAGTGTGGATATTGAATTAGCTGCAATTTCATTACAAATGGAAAGGAAAAAAAATAGAAATGCAGGAAAGAGACAAAGTGAGAGCTTTTCAAAGGGAATTAGAAATGGAGAAGTTAGGAATGGCAGAAAAAGAAACGGAAAAGAGAGAGAATTTCAATTTAAAATGTTGGCAGTAAAAGCACAGACACTAAAGCAGGTTGAGGAAGGACGTAGTTCTAGTGGACTACTAGTGGACTTGGTAAAGAAATATCTATATTTATACAAGCTTTTCCAAAATTTGAGGAAACGTATGTTGAAACATTCTTTATTTATATAATATAGACAGATGAAACGGCCAAAAGATTTGTACTTTCACAAAGTTCCGGGCGGCACGGAAGCTCAGTGGTTAGCACTGCTGCCTCAGAGGGCCAGAGACCCAGGTTTGATTCCAACCTCGGGTGGCTGACTGTGTGGAGTTTTCATATTCTCCCCGTGTGTGCGTGGGTTTCCTCCGGGTGCTCCGGTTTCCTCCCACAGTCCAAAGATATGCAGGTTAGGTGGATTGGCCATGATAAAGTGGCCAATGGTTGAGTGGGGTTGCAGGGATAGGGCACGATATTGGGCCTGGTAGGGTGGTCTTTCGAAGGGTCAGTGCATTCTTGATGGGACGAAGGGCCTCCTTCTGCACTGGAGGGATTCTATGATTCCAGACTGATGGGTAGAGTTAGGGAGTTATATGCCTCATTGTTGGAAGAGATATCTGTAGATTATGATGCAGTAAAGAAAGCTACCTTTAATGCGAATGAGTTGGTTCCTGAAGTGTATAGGCAGAAATTTTGAAACGCAAGAAAACAGCCAGGCCAAATTCATATTCAATGGTGAAGCAAAATAATTTTGACCTTTGGATATGGGCATTAAAGATAGAGAGAACATATGACGTCTTTAGAGAGGTGAACCCTTTAGAATAATTTAAAGATTCACTTAATTTGGTTATTAGGACTCACGTTGAGGAACAAAATGTTCAAACTACTAGAGAGGCAGCAGAGTTAGTGGATAATTAAACTTGATCTATAGAACCAAACCTTTTCCCGTCATCTTTTTAAACATGAGAAGAATAGAAAGTGGGAAGGAGGAAAGAAAACAAATAGTCAAGAAAGAGATAGAACAGTTGGGAACGGTTCTGAAATTTCACTTCAGATCAAAAAGAGGTGCTGAGGGTGGAGGTGACATTCAGGGGCCTAAGTATTTCCATTGTTACAAAGTGGGACATATTAGGGCAGATTGTTGGAAATTAAATGGAAGACCAGTTACTGTAGTACAAAAGGAAGCATCTGAAAAAGAAATAGTTGTTAAAACTGTAGCCGTGTTGCAGGTGAAACGTGTTCCTCAGAATCATTGAGAAAGGGGGATAGATCTCAAGGTAGTTCAGAGAATTATTTGAGCACTGGTAAAGTAAGTCAGGCTATTGGAGGTTCTGGATGTTTTGTTTCCAAGGGCGAAGTTTTCCTTTATTCATCTAACAAATAAGTAAAGAGATATTTTGAGAGATACAGGAGCAGATAAATCATCAATGGTAGCTGATGATTTATTTTTTTCCCCCTTTAAATCTCTTTGTGAATTCAGATCAGAGGGGATGGAGGCTAGGGCAGTTGCATGCTCCTCCTGTAGGATGTGGGTGCTGAGGGATACCACCGGTGTTCCCGCTGACTACACCTGCGGGAAGTGCACCCAACTCCAGCTCCTCAGAGACCGTGTGAGGGAACTAGAGCTGGAGCTGGATGAACTTTGGATCATCCAGGAGGCAGAGGGAGTGATAAAGAAGAGTTACAGGGAGGTAGCCACATCCAAGGTACAGGACAAGAGTAGTTGGGTTACAGTCAGGGGAAGGAAAACAAACGGGCAGACAGTGCAGGGATCCCTCGTGGCCGTTCCCCTTCAAAACAAGTATACCGTTTTGGATGCTGTTGGGGGGATGGCCTACCGGGGGAAGGCCCTAGCGGCCAGGTCTCTGGCACTGAGCCTGGCTCTGTGGCTCAGAAGGGAAGGGGGGAGAATAGAAAAGCAATAGTGATAGGAGACTCAATGGTTAGGGGAATGGATAGGAGATTCTGTGGTCGCGAACCAGACTCCCGGAAGGTATGTTGCCTCCCAGGGCCAGGGATGTCTCGGACTGAGTCTACAGGATTCCTAAGGGGGAGGGGGAGCAACCAGAAGTCGTGGTGCACATAGGCACCAACGACATAGCTAAGAAAAGGGATGAGGATCTAAAAAGTGATTTTAGGAAGTTAGGTTGGAAGCTAAAGAGCAGGAAAAGCAGAGTAGTGATCTCAGGATTGCTACCGGTGCCACGTGCAAGTGAGGCAAAGAACAGAGAGCGAGTGCAGCTGAACACATGGCTACAGGGCTGGTGCAGGAGGGAAGGCTATAGATATGTGGATCATTGGGATATCTTCTGGGGAAGGTAGGACCTGTACATGAAGGATGGATTGCACCTAAACTGGAGGGGCACCAATATCCTGGGTGGGGGGTTTGCTCGAGGTCTTCGGGACGGTTCAAACTAGTTTGGCAGGGGGATGGGAACCAGAGCTATGGATCAGAGGATAGGGTAGCTGTTGAACAGGCAGAAATAGTATGCAGCGAGTCTGTTAGGAAGGATAAACAGTTGATCGGGCAAAGTTGCACTCAGGGTTAACGTGTGTCTGTTTCAATGCAAGGAATGTCAGGAATAAGGGAGGTGAGCTTAGAGCATGGATCAGTACATAGAACATAGAACATAGAAAATACAGCACAGAACAGGCCCTTCGGCCCACGATGTTGTGCCAAACCTTTGTCCTAGATTAATCATAGATTATCATTGAATTTACAGTGCAGAAGGAGGCCATTCGGCCCTTTGAGTCTGCACCGGCTCTTGGAAAGTGCACCATACCCAAACTCAACACCTCCACCCAACACCAAGGGCAATTTGGACATTAAGGGCAATTTATCATTGGCCAATTCACCTAACCCGCACATCTTTGGACTGTGGGAGGAAACCGGAGCACCCGGAGGAAACCCACGCAGACACGGGGAGGACGTGCAGACTCCGCACAGACAATGACCCAAGCCGGAATCGAACCTGGGACCATGGAGCTGTGAAGCAATTGTGCTATCCACAATGCTACCGTGCTGCCCTTAAAAGTACTTGGAAATAAGATGTTGTGGCCATTACGGAGACATGGATTTCACAGGGGCAGGAATGATTGTTAGATGTTCCGGGGTTTAGATGTTTTCAGAAGAATAGGGAGGGAAGTAAAAGAGGAGGGGGAGTGGCACTGTTAATTAGGGAGTGCACCACAGTTGCAGAAAAGGAGGTAGTTGAGGAGGGTTTGTCTACTGAGTCAATATTGGTGGAAGTCAGAAACAAGAAAGGAGCAGTCACTTTATTGGGAGTTGTCTATAGACCCCCCCCCAACAGCAACAGAGAGATAGAGGAACAGATTGCGTGGCAGATCTTGGAAAAGTGCAGAAGTAACAGAGTTGTTGTCATGGGTGACTTCAACTTCCCTAATATTGACTGGAACCTCCTTAGTGCAAATGGTTTGGATGGAGCAGATTTTGTCAGGTGTGTACAGGAAGGATTCCTGACTCAATATGTAGATAGGCCGATTAGGGGGGAGGCCATATTGGACTTGGTGCTCGGCAACGAACCAGGCCAGGGTCAGATGTCACGGTGGGAGAGCATTTCAGTGACAGAGACCACAACTCCTGACCTTTACCATCGTCATGGAGAGGGATAGGAACAGACAGTATGGGAAGGTATTTAATTGGGGGAGGGGAAATTATACTGCTGTTAGACAGGAGCTGAGGAGCATAAAGTGGGAACAATTGTTCTTGGGGAAATGCACAACAATAATGTGGGGGTTGTTTAAGGAGCACTTGCTGCGAGTGCTGGATAGTTTTATCCCACTGATACGAGGAAGGAATGGTAAGGTGAAGGAGCCTTGGACGGCAAGAGAAGTGGAGCTTCTAGTCAAGAGGAAGAAGGAAGCTTACTTAAGGTTGAGGCAACAAGGATCTGGTTCGGCTCTGGAGGGTTACAAGGTAGCTAGGAAGGGACATAAAAATGGACTGAGGAGAGCTAGAAGGGGGCATGAAAAATCCCTGGCAGGCAGGATTAGGGAAAACCCCAAGGCATTCTACACTTATGTGAGAAATAAGAGGATGAGCAGAGTGAGGGTAGGGCCAATCAGGGATAGTGGAGGGAACTTGTGCCTCAAAGTCTGAGGCGATGGGGAAGGCCCTAAATTAATATTTTGCTTCAGTATTCACTAGAGAGAGGGACCTTGTTGTTCATGAGAACAGTGTGAACCAGGTTAATAGACTCAAACAGGTTGATATTAAGAAGGAGGATGTGATGGAAATTTTGAATAGCATCAGGATAGATATGTCCCCTGGGCCTGACGGGATATACCCAAGGTTACTGCGGGAAGTGAGGGAGGAGATTGCTGCGCAGTTGGCGAGGATCTATGCGTCCTCACTCTCCACTGGAGTAGTACCGGATGATTGGAGGGAGGCGAATGTTGTTCCCCTGTTCAAGAAAGGGAATAGGGAAATCCCTGGGAATTACAGACCCATCAGTCTTACGTCTGTGGTGAGCAAAATATTGGAAAGGATTCTGAGAGATAGGATTTATGATTATTTAGAAAAACATAGTTTGATTAAAGATAGTCAGCATGGCTTTGTGAGGGGCAGGTCATGCCTCACAAGCCTCATTGAATTCTTTGAGGATGTGATGAGGTACATTGATTATGGTCAGGCAGTGGATGTGATGTATATGGATTTCAGTAAGGCATTTGATAAGGTAGGCTCATTCAGAAAGTTAGGGGAATGGAATACAGGGAAATCTGGCTGTCTGGATACAGAATTGGCTGGCCGAAAGAAGACAGCGAGTGGTAGTGGATGGAAAGTATTCCGCCTGGAGGTCAGTAACCAATGGTGTCCCACAAGAATCTGTTCTGGGACCTCTGCTCTTTGTGGTTTTTAATAAATGACTTGGATGAGGAAGTGGAAGGGTGGGTTAGTAAGTTTGTCGATGACATGAAGGTTGGGGGAGTTGTAGATAATGTTGAGGGTTGTTGCAGGTTACAACAGGACATTGACAGGATGTAGAGCTAGCTGAGAAGTGGCAGATGGAGTTCAACCTTGATAAATATGAAGTGATTCATTTTGGATGGTCGAATTTGAATGCTGATTACAAGGTTAAATGCAGGATTCTTGGAAGTGTGGAGGAACAGAGTGATCTTGGGGTCCATGTACATAGATTCCTCAAAGTTGCCTCCCAGGTTGATAGGGTCGTTAGGAAGGCGTATGGTGTGATGGCTTTCATTAACAGGGGGATTGAGTTTAAGAGCTGCGAGGTTTTGCTGCAGCTTTATAAAACTCTAGTTGGACTACACTTGGAATATGTGTCCAGTTCTGGTCACCTCATTATAGGAAAGATATGGATGCTTTGGAGAGAGTACAGGGGAGATTTACCAGGATGCTTCCTGGACTGCAGGGCATGTCTTATGAAGAAAGGTTGAGGGAGCTAGGGCTTTTCTCACTGGAGCGAAGAAGGCAGAGAGGTGACTTGATAGAGGTGTACAAGGTGATGAGAGGCATGGATAGAGTGGATAGCCAGAGACCTTTCCCCAGGGTGGAAATGGCTGTCACGAGGGGACATAATTTTAAGGTGATTGGAGAGGAAGGTATAGGGGAGATATCAGAGGTAGGTTCTTTACACAGAGAGTGGTGTGTGTGTGGAATGCACTGCTAGCAGAGGTGGTGGAGTCAGAGTCATTATGAAATGAAAATCGCTTATTGTCACAAGTAGGCTTCAATGAAGTTACTGTCAAAAGTCCCTAGTCGCCACATTCCGGCGCCTGTTCGGGGAGGCTGGTACGGGAATTGAACCGTGCTGCTGGCCTGCCTTGGTCTGCTTTAAAAGCCAGCGATTTAGCCCAGTGTGCTAAACCAGCCAGGTGACATTTAAACTACTCTTCGACAGGCACATGGGCATCAGTAAATTGAAGGGGTGTAGGTTAGGTTGATTTTAGATTGGGATAAATGGTCGGCACAAAATCGTCGGCTGAAGGGCCTGTACTGTGCTGCACTGTTCTATGTTCTATGATATAATTTGTATTCCAGGAGGTTTTCTGAAGGAAAAAATATTGGTAAGAGGTATTAATGGAAGGAATGAACCTGTTTATTTGTGTAAAGTTAATTGAAGAAGCAATTTTGTAAATTAAATTGTTTCTGTGGGAGTTATACCTAAATTACCAATTGGAGCAATAGATGTCACACCCTAGGTAATTATTTGGCTTGTGGAGATATGAATGTGATGGCAACTGTATTGCAACAGGCAGTTGATCATGATGATCTTAACAAATTGTTGACTCTACTGTGGAGGAAATGACAGTTATTGCAGGTAACAAGCAGCTAAAAGGAAGCCTGAGTAACACAGAAAATCAACTTTCACCCATGAAAGAGGAGTTTGCGAATGAAAAAAACCATTGATGAGAAGAATGGCAAATCAGTCAGGAAAAGTGGAACATTTGAATAAGAACTTCAACTGTCTAAAGGATAAACTTGAGAAAGCAAACATGGGAAAGGTTGACCTGCATTCAAAACTTGGTGAACTTCAAGCATCAGAAGTATTTCTGAAGTATTATGGAAAATGCCTTGAACAAGAGATGGAGATTCTGGTAAATCAGAATAATTGGTTAAGTGCGGAATTAAAAAGCAAAACTAATGTACTGTTAGAACTTGGTCGTGAGAGGAACAATGAGATTTTTGAACTTGAATGTAAAATGGAGAAAATTAAGAAGATGTTGGATGGTATGGAATGTCGCAATTCGAATGTTGTTGCTATGAATAAAAAACAATTGCATAGAGATTGAATTGAACAGACGAGAAGATGAGGCAAACTTAAAATGGAGTTGAGGAGAAACTACTCTCAAAGGGTTGTGAATCTGTGGAATTCGCTCCCCCAGAGTGCAGTGGATGCTAAGATGGAAGGGCAGTTGGAGTGAGCCGAAGTTCTCCTGCCATAGATATGACCTCAAGCCCTAGTCTTTCCACGGCAGATGACGCCCTTGCAGTATTGGCCTACATGCCATTGCTGGCACCCTCTCCTGTGACAGAAGGCTTTGAGACTCCTACATTTGGTCTTACAGCCGCAGAAGTGTTGCTGACATCCCCTCCTGGTATTCCTGGCTCTGCCTTTACATCTCAAGCAACTGAGAAACAAATGTGTCCAGAGACATGGCACCTGACTGGGATACAGCTGAGTCCTGAGATTCAACAGATCTCCGACTGTCCGATCCCTGGGATGTTCCTGACTCCACCTGATGTGCATCAAAAGCAGTGTAGTGCTCACAAGATAGTGACCCAAAAGCCTGCCTGCTAAGATCGGCCACCAAGGTGTGTCTCTGTGCTGGTGGATGGTGCGGGTGACAGCATGATGCTTTTTCATTGTCCTCTTCCGACATCTTCACGGTTGTGTCGAGAGTGAGCTGTGGGTCATTGCTGGTGATTGGTTGATGTTCCTGCAAGGAAAGGGATATGGTATTAGTACACGGCCAGATCAATAGTCTGGGATACACAGAACTTATCTGAGATTGGTCATCTGGCTGAACATATACTGGCTCCTCACTTTTCTCTCACAGGTCCACCTCAATTACGGGTGAGGACCTCCTCCACGAAGCATGGAGATGGCTTCCTCACTGCCATCCTCCTGGCTTGAATGACAGCAAGTGCTGTGCAGCTTTTTAAAGTGCTCAGATGACCTCAGTGATGCGCAATGTTTCACCTGGCAAAATTTTGTTTTCTCAAAATGCCTAAAGATTGCGGACCAGAATGCGCCGTCAGAACTGCAGAAATCACATCTGTTTTCACGCCAAGATTGACACTTTGCCATTTTGTGGGAAAATTCTGCCGAAAATACTTGTTTAATACTTCCACCATCGCCTTATTTCCCATTATT
Organism: Scyliorhinus torazame; assembly: GCF_047496885.1. Taxonomy (NCBI): domain Eukaryota; kingdom Metazoa; phylum Chordata; class Chondrichthyes; order Carcharhiniformes; family Scyliorhinidae; genus Scyliorhinus; species Scyliorhinus torazame. The sequence goes on along the minus strand of NC_092709.1, from coordinate 164,446,012 downwards.
AACTCTACAGTCTCACCCTCTGTGGGACCAATGCCCACTTTAGTTCTCTTTTTCTTCATAAATACTTGTAAAAACTCTTACTATGTGTTTTTATATTTGTAGCTAAGTTCTCTTATACTCTAATTTTGTTGTCCTTATTTTTTTTGTCATTCTCTGATGGTTTCTAAACTCTGGCCAAAGTTCTGACCAGTACTAAACTTTGGAATATTGTACATTTTTTCTTTCAGTTGAATACTATTCCTTGCTTCTTTAGTTAGCCATGGATAATGCATCTTTCTCAGAGGATCTTCCTTAATAGGGAGTTACGAAATATCTCCTTGAGTGTCTGCCACAGCTCCTCTACTTGTCCATCTTTTAATCTCTTTTCCTGGTTTACTTCAGCCAACTCTTTCTTCATATAGTTTATTTATGTTTAAGAGACTTTTACCCACATGTGGGCGGCACGGTAGCTCAATGGTTATCACTGCCACTTCACAGCTCCAGGGTCCCAGTTTCGATTCCCGGCTTGGGTCACTCTCTGTGTGGAGTCTGCACGCTCTCCCCGTACCTGCGTGGGTTTCCTCCGGATGGTCCGGTTTCCTCCCACAGTCTAAAGATGTGCAGCTTAGGTGGATTGACCATGCTAAATTGCCCTTAGTGTCCAAAAGAAAGAGGTTAGGTGGGGTTACTGGATTGCGGGGATAGGGTGGGGGTGTGGGCTTAAGTGGGCTGCTCTATCCAAGGACCGGTGCACACTAGATGCGCCGAATGGCCTCCCTCTGCACTGTAAATTTTATATGTTTCCATATGATTTTCACTCTCAAACGGACTGTGAAATTCTATCATGTTATGATTGCTGTTGCCTTTACTACAAAGTTTCCTTTACTTCAAAGTCATCAATTAACCCTGTTTCATTGCACATTGCTATGTCTAAAATAGCCTGCTCCCTGGTTGGCAATAAAATATACTGCTCTGAGAAATTGTCCTGAACAGTCTCTATGAACTCATTTTCCATGCTACCTTTGCAAATCTGATTTATTCAAACTATGTGAAAATTAATATCACCTATGATTATTTCAGTGCCTTTCTTACAAGCTCCCCATTATTTCTTCCTGATTGCGCTGTCTTCCTGTTAGGGTGCCTCTAAACTACTCCCACAAGTAATTTTGTACCGTTGCTATTTCTTATATCCACCCAAGCTGATTCTGTTTCATGATCTTCTGAACTAAGGTCATCTTGCATGACTGTACTAATGTTATTCTTAATTAACAGAGCTTTTATTGGTTTCCTGTGCTCCTGAAATGTTAAATACTTTAAAATATTTAAAAGCCTTGGTCAGCTTGTAACCATGGTCTGGATTCTTCGGTCGCCGATGCCGAAATCGCGTTCGGCGATCGGCTGGAGAATCAAAGTTCCGACCAAATCGTGGGCTCTCCGAGTACGCTGCGCCATGGTGACGGCTTCAGGACATTGCCTGAGGCCCACCCCCCGATGCTCCACCCTCGACAGGCCGAGTTCCCGATGACGCGGGACACATGTGATCTCATCCGTCGGGAACTCAACGTGGCGGCTCCGGACCCTGCAGTTCTCCGGGCCGTATCAGTATCTAGAGCCAGGTGCTCTCCGCTGCCTTCCTGCTAGCCCCCAGCAAAACAGCGAATCGTTTTGTCTGGTGTAAAATGCCACCGTTCCCACGCCGGCATGGGGACATAGCCCCAGAATCGGAGAATCCAGCCCCATGTCTTTGAAATGTCCATCGGGTCATTCTTATTTATTTCTATCAATTCTTTAATTTTGTTGTGAAGGTTGTGTGCATTCAGATACAGAGCTTTTAATTCTGTATTTTTACCATTCTCCACACTCTGACCTTATCTGCTGGTGCACTCTTAAATTTGTATGCTCTTTCCCTCTCTGTCACACTCTGGTTATCATTACCCCTTTCATTATACTGCTCTATTGCCTTGTACATTCCCTTCAATTTACCACATCTTCCCTCACTTGATCCCTCATCCCCATGATTTACATTAAAGCTTTTTCTACTGCCCAGTTATATGATTCACCAGAACGTTGACCCCAACACTGAAGACAATCCCAATGGTATAGCTCCTACTTCCCCAGTACTGGTGTCAGTGCGTCATGCATCAAAATTCATTTACTCTACACCAATTTTTGAGCCACCCATTAAACTCTATAATCTTATTTAGCCTACACAAATTCGATCATGGCTCGGGTAGTAATCCAGAGATTATTACCTTTGTGGGTCTGCTTTTTAATTTAGCCCCGAGCTGCTCATAATCCCTCAGCAAAATTATTTCCGAGTCCTATCTATATAGTTGATAACCACGTGGATCATGACAACAGCAAAGTCCTCTCTAGCCCCAAGTAGAGTTCATAAATCCTGGCACCAGGCAGGCAACACTGCCTTCGGGACTTGCCCTCACAGCAACAGGAACTATGTCTGTTCATCTTCTACCACAACATTCCTATTTGCTGCCATCACTGTGTCATGGAAGATATGAGGGACCATTGGATGTGTGTGGGGGGATTGATTGTCATGGTTGGGCATGGGGGTGAGGGGTGAGGGATAGAGGGCCCAATGTTCAACAAAACAATTGGGATGAAAACCCAGAGAAGTAAGGCAGGTCTTTAAACAGCCTGCCTGAGCATTCAACAGCTGCTGTGACCGCTTCTAATCTGTGTCTACCAGTGATGGCCTAACTTCACCCCACACCCAAACCCCAGGAATGAAGATCCCACCATTTGGTGCAGTGAATTTCTCAACTCTCACTTTCCATTGTAGGAGCAAAAATCCAGGCCAAGATAAAAGATTTTGAAGTCTTTATTGTACAGATCTGCATATTTCAGTGACTGCCGGTATCAAGATAACACAAGTGAATGCCATCTAGTCTTGCTGTATTTAATTCTGTCGCCATTTTTCTGGGAAATTTCTATCTCCCAGTTTCCATTGATCATACATTCTAAAATCCAGTTAACCTCAATCGCCACCTCCTCCACATAAGTCAGATTGGAGCGCTGTCTCTGGTTTTCTGCCTCTACCTGCTGTTCTGTCCTGGTGTCAGCTATAAGGAGCAAAAGAAAAGACACGTAAAGGTGGGCAGTGGAGTATTTTAAGAGGATGGAAGAGAAGATTTGTGAAGGGTCACTGTGAAGGATGAATGTGATATTCTAATAAGACGAAGGTGAATGTTTGTGGTAGCTTATCAGATGGGGATGTGAGGAGGTGTATTTTTACCATTAGCAAGCCACTGAACCTCTTGCGACACTGCACCGAGAAGCAAAGCCCTCCACCTCCTGTTTCTGACCTGCTTGAAAAGTTCTATCCATGCATACTTGTTCCAAGGGGCAAAAGGCTTAGTGGGGGTTGTATATATTGTATAAACTGTAGTGGTGATGTTGGGAATGGCACTAAACAGGAAATTAGAGTGCCATGCAATAAAGGAACATCTGTAATTATGGGTGACTTTAATCTTCATATAGATTGAACAAATCAAATTAGTCACAATATCAGTGAGGAGGAATTCCTGGAGTGTATACGGAATGGTTTTCTAGATCAATACGTTGAGGAACCAAGTAGAGAACAGGCTATCCTAGACTAAGTATTGGGTAATGAAAAAGGAATCATTGGCAATCTAATTGTGCAAGTCACCTTGGGGATGAGCGACCATAAAATGATAGAATTTTTCATCAAGATGGAGAGTGACGTAGTTGATTCTGAAACTCGGGTCCTGAAACGTAATAAAGGAAACTACAATGATATGAGCCGTGTGCTGTCTATGATGGATTGGGAAACCTTACTTAAAGGGATGATGGTAGATAGACAATGGCAAACATTCAAGGAGCGCATGGGTGAACTGCAACAATCTGGTGCAAAAGTAAAGAAGGAAAGACGGCTAAACTATGGCTTACAGGGGAAATTAGAGATCGTATTAGATCCAAGGAAGAAGCATACAACTTGCCAAGGAAAACAACAGACCTGATGATTGGGAGCAGTTTAGAATTCAGAAAAGGAAGGCCAATGAACTAAATAATAAGGAGAATATAGAGTATGAGAGTAAACTTTCGGGCAACATAAAGACTGACTGTAAAAGTTTCTATAGGTTTGTGAAGAGAAAAAGATTGGTGAAGACAAATGCCCTTACAGTCAGAAGCAGAGGAATTTATAATGAGGAAACAAAAAAATAGCTGATCAACTAAATACGTACTTTGGTTCTGTCTTTACAAAGGAGGACACAAATAACGTACCACAAATGTTGAAGAACACTGGCTTTAATGAGAGGGAAGAACTGAAGGACATCAGTGTTAGTAGAGAATTGGCATTGGGAAAATTGATGGGATTTAAGGCCGATAAATCTCCAGGGCCTGACTATCTACATCCTGGAGTATTAGGGAAGTGGCCCTAGAAATAGTGGATGTATTGGTGGTCATTGTCCAAAATTCTATAAACTCCAGAATAGTTCCTATAGATCGGAGGGTTGCAAATGTAACCCCACTATTTAAAAGCACTGTACTCTGTATGCTTCAACCTATGTCTATGTATTTATCATATGTCCTAGGTTTTTCATATATGGGACAATCTACCTGGACTGTACGCAAAACAATACCTTTCACTGAACCTCGGTACATGTGACAAAAAATCTAAATCTAAAAAGGGAAGTCAAAAGAAAACGGAATTATAGACCAGTAAACCTGGGGTAGTGGGGGAAATTCTAGAATTCATTGTCAAAGGTTTAATAACAGAGCACTTGAAAAATAGTAGCAGGATCGGAGAGAGGCAGTATGGATTTGGATTGGATTGGATTGGATTTGTTTATTGTCACGTGTACCGAGGGACAGTGAAAAGTATTTTTCTGCGAGCAGCTCAACAGATCATTAAATACATGAAAAGGAAATGAAAGAAAATACATAATAGGGCAACACAACATATACAATGTAACTACATAAGCACTGGCATCGGATGAAGCATATAGGGTGTAGTGTTAATGAGGTCTGTCCATAAGAGGGTCATTTAGGAGTCTGGCGACAGTGGGGATTTGTGAAAGGGAAATCATGCTTGACAAATCTACTGGGATTCTTCGAGGATGTAACTAGTAGGGTTGATGAAGGGGAGCCATTGGATATGGTTTATTTGAACATTTAGAAGCCCTTCGATAAAATCCCACAAAAGAGATTAGCGTGTAAAATTAAAGCGGATGGCATTAGGGGTAGCGTATTGAGATGGTTAGAAAACTAATTTAGCAGTCACAAAATAAAGAGTAGAAATAAACCAGTCTTTTTTCAAATGGCAGGCAGTGACAAGTTGGGTGCCGCATGGATCGGTGCTGAGACCCCAACTATTCGCAATATATATAAATTATTTATATGAGGAAATGAAATGTAATATCTCCAAATTTGCAGATGACACAAAGTTAGGTGGGAGGATGACTGTGAGGCGGATGCTAAGATCCTTCAGTGTGATTTGGAAAAGTTGAGTGAGTGTGCAAATGCATGGCAGCTGCAGTATAATTTGAATAAATGTGAGGTTATCTACTTTGGTAGATTATACGGGAAGGCAGATTATTATCTGAATGGCCATAAATTAGGAGAGACGAATGTGCAATGAGACCTGGGTGTCCTCGTACACCAGTTGCTGAACGTCAGCATGCAGGTGCTGCAGGCGGTAATGAAGACAAATGGCATGTTGGCCTTCAAAGTGCGAGGATTCGAGTTCAGGAGCAGAGAAGTCTTGCTGAAATTATACAGGGCCTTGGTGAGGCCACATCTGGAATATTGTATGCAGTTTTGATCTCCTTATCTGAGGAAGGATGTTCATGCTATAGAGGGAGTGCAGAGAAGGTTTACCAGGCTGATTCTTGGGATGGCAGGACTGACTATGTGGAGAGATTGAGTTGGTTAGGATTGTATTTGCTGGAGTTCAGAAGAATGAGGGGGGATCTCATAGAAACCTATAAAATTCTAAAAGGACTAGACATGGTAATGCAAAAGGATTTTTCCAATGGTGGGGGTGTCCAGAACCAGGCATCACAGTTTGAGGATACGTGGTAGGCCATTTGGGACTGAGATGAGGAGACACTTCTTCACCCAGAGAGAATTTCTCCACCCAAAGAGAGGTAAGTTCAGTAAAATCACATGCTTGAGTGATTGGAATGCACTTAGTGCACTTGCATCTCTTTGATGTGTTCAATATTTACAAACATTGGGGTTTTACCAACTAACCGCTGAAGAATGAAGGGATATGAATGGATCAAAGCTGCAGATAATTTTTTCAAGCAGTTAATCACAGACCACTACTCAAAAGCCATAAATAGCTTTCCGATAGTGGATCTGTGGGAACCAGCCACAGGTACAGGTACTCTCCCTCAAGGAATGGACATGTGGAGCTACAAGGCAAGTATCACAGCTATAATGCTTTCCACAGCCACTGTCTGGACTGCTCTCTGCCATCCAGTCAGGGGTCTTTTTTCTCTATGGAGGGGGGGGGGGAGAAGTCTGTGGGAGAGAGGATTCCCTTAGGCAGTGTGCCCTTGGCGGGGGTGGGGGTGAGGGTTGCTTTAGTCAGGGGACTCCTGGGTGGTCCCTTTAGTCAGGCCATCCTGTGGGTGTCTCCCTATCATAGGTGTGTTTCTGGGGGGTCTCCCTATCACAACGATCCCTGTGGAGGGGGTCTCCCTACCATAGGAGCCCTTATGGGAGGTCTCCCTATCACAGGGGTTACTGTGAGCTATCTCCCTTCTGCAGGGGTCCGGTGGGGGGGGGAATAAAATCACCCGTACTTGGGGGTGGTGATGGGTGTTGTGTTCGGTGTTCGTTGTCTAGCAAGGAATCTTCAGAACTGCTGGAGACTTTTCCAAACCAGGATTTTTATTAATGCACACGTGGTAAGGTAACGATCAGATACAGAGCAAGTTCTCATGGAGTTTCTCTAGACTCCCCTGGAACTATGCTCGACTGTCCTCATGTACATCTTGCAACCTTCTGAGGATCATGGGATATGACCTGACTTCTATCCGAGTCAAATGGCTGGTTGGAGGCCGCACCACCAACTATATACAATATTGTTTAGACTGCATGGTGGATCTGTACCACCACCTGCTGTTTGGAGGTTGCACCACCAACTATGTACAACACCGTCTACAAGCATATCACCACAGTGGGAGAACACCCAGGCAATCCGAGGCTTGCGGTGCGGGTGGGGGGGCGGAGGTGTCGATTTACGGTGCGGGGAAGTGACCCTTGGATGGGCTTGGCTGGTCTCTACCATAGTGGCCCTGGCATAGTGGACCTTGCGGTGGACCAAGGGGGGAATCTTGTAGAGATCATAAGAGAACTGCACCCACGTGGTTCCCTGTCCCAGGGACTAGAGAATCATGGGAGGGCGGAGCTTAGGGTTCCGGGCCCGCTAAATAGATTAAAATGGATCATTGCAATCTATTTGCATTTATTTATTCCACACCAGCTGGTGTGTAACTCGTTCATGCCGCCAGCGGGGGGTTGAGTTGCTCCGACACCAGATTCTCCATCCCATTGGGGAACGCATTCCAGGTATCCTGGGATGAAGAATCCAGCCCTATATGTTTTCAAGAAGCGGTAAGATATAGTATTTGGGGCAAAGGGGATCAAAGGCTATGGGGGGAAGGCAGGATCAGACTATTGAGTTGGATGATCAGCGATGACCACAATGAATGGAACAGGCTCGAAGGGCCGAATGAGCTCCTCCTGCTCTTATTTTCTATGTTTCTATATTTCCCTGTGGCAGGATCCTTTTTCCTATCTACAGGGAAAAGAGTCTCCTTGTGAGCCCTTATAACCCATAGCACGTTGTGCAGAGGACTATCTGACTACTGTAGTGCAACCTTTGCATGTTGTCTTTCACTCTGTGAAGTTGCTAGATCTGTATTAGCTTTCATTCCGAACTTGGCCGACACAAACTACTGCAGGTCATCATCACTCCTGCCTTGTCTAATTGTCAGGAAACCAACTCCTAAATCAAATGCATGTAAAGTGACTGAGTTAAAAAGCCACCGACAAACATGCTGCTGAAACCTGCAGGTTCCAATCACACTATTGGCCTTCCCTGCTGCAAATAGGTTGGAACTTCATACATTTAGCTCCGAGTGTTCAGTCCAGTTTATGATGCAATTGATATTAGGATCAGAAGGACAAAATCTTCTATCTAGCCCACAGAGTCTCAATATTCTCTTGCTACATTTCTTTTTTTTAAAATATGTTTATTCAAAGTTTTTCCAACAAATATTTTCAACCAATTAAACCCCCCCCCCACCATAACAGAAAAGGAAAGGAAAAAAGAACAGAACAGAACATAAATATATCAATCAAACATAATACAGAACTTATACAATGGGTTTCTCCCGCACATATCAACCCTCCCATATGCTTTTTTTTTTACAAGTACCCCTAGGAAAACCCCCTCCCTCGCCCGCCCAGATACCCCCCCCCCCCGAAGAATACACCCCTCTCCCCCAACCCCCCCCCCCCCTCCCTGGGTTGCTGCTGCTGCTGACCGACCTCATTCTAATGCTCCGCTAGAAAGTCTAGGAACGGTTGCCACCGCCTGAAGAACCCCATGCGCAGACCCTCTCAAGGCAACTTTTATCCTCTCCAGCTTAATGAACCCTGCCATGTCATTTATCCAAGCTTCCACACTGGGGGGCTTCACGTCCTTCCACATGAGCAAGATCCTCCGTCGGGCTACCAGGGACGCAAAGGCCAGAATACCGGCCTCTTTCGCCTCCTGCACTCCCGGCTCGTCCGCCACCCCAAATAATGCCAGCCCCCAACTTGGCTTGACCTGGACTTTCACCAACCTGGACATAGTCTTCGCGAAACCCCTCCAGAACCCATCCAGTGCCGGGCACGACCAGAACATGTGGACGTGATTCGCCGGGCTTCCCGAGCACCTTCCGCATCTGTCCTCCATCCCAAAGAACCTACTCAGCCTCGCCCCTGGGGCAGCACGGTAGCATTGTGGATAGCACAATTGCTTCACAGCTCCAGGATCCCAGGTTCGATTCCGGCTTGGGTCACTGTCTGTTCGGAGTCTGCACATCCTCCCCGTGTGTGCGTGGGTTTCCTCCGGGTGCTCCGGTTTCCTCCCACAGTCCAAAGATGTGCAGGTTAGGTGGATTGGCCATGATAAATTGCCCTTAGTGTCCAAAATTGCCCTTAGTGTTGGGTGGGGTTACTGGGTTATGGGGATAGGGTGTAGATGTTGACCTTGGGTAGGGTGCTCTTTCCAAGAGCCGGTGCGGACTCGATGGGCCGAATGGCCTCCTTCTGCGCTGTAAATTCTATGATCTATGATCTATATGCGCTCTGTGAATAACCTTAAACTGTATCAGGCTGAGCCTGGCACATGAGGAAGAGGAATTAACCCTACTCAGGGCATCAGTCCACAGACCCTCTTCAATCTCCTCCCCCAACTCCTCCTCCCACTTGCCCTTCAGCTCCTCTACCGAAGCCTCCTCTTCTTCTTTCATCTCCTGATATATCGCCAAAACCTTGCCTTCTCCGACCCATACACTCAAAATCATCCTGTACTGAATCCCCTGTGCCGGGAGCAGCGGGAATTGCCTCACCTGCCGCCTCACAAACGCCCTCACTTGCATATACCTGAACGCATTTCCCGGGGGTAATCCAAACTTCTCCTCCAGCGCCCCTAGGCTCGCAAACGTCCCATCTATAAACAGGTCCCCCATCCTTCTGATCCCTGCCCGATGCCAGCTCCGAAACCCCCCCATCCATCCTTCCTGGGACGAACCGATGGTTCTCCCGGATCGGGGACCACACCGAGGCTCCCATCGCACCCCTATGTCATCTCCACTGCCCCCAGATCTTTAGCATTGCCGCCACCACCGGACTCGTGGTGTACCTTGTCGGCGAGAGCCGTCACCAGCGCCCTCAAGCTCGTTCCTTTGCAGGACGCCATCTCCAACCTCTTCCATGCCACCCCCTTTCCCTTTATTACCCACTTACGGATCATTGCCACGTTGGCTGCCCAATAATAGCCACCCCGATTCGGCAACGCCAGCCCTCCTCTGTCCCTACTACGTTCCAGAAACCCCCTCCTTACCCTCGGGGTCTTGTTTGCCCACACAAAACCCATGATGCTCCTACCTACCCGCTCAAAAAAGGCCTTGGTGATCATAATAAGAAGGCACTGGAACACAAAAAGAAACCTCGGGAGGACCATCATTTTAATCGACTGTACCCTGCCCGCTAGCGAGAGTGGCAACACATCCCATCTTTTGAAGTCCTCCTCCATCTGCTTCACCAGCCGCGTCAAATTAAGTTTGTGCAGGGCCCCCCAGTTCCTAGCTACCTGGATCCCCAAGTACCGAAAGCTCCTTTCCGCCCTCCTCAATGGTAGGTCGTCTATCCCTCTTCCCTGGTCCCCTGGATACACCACAAAGAGCTCACTTTTCCATACATTGAGCTTATAGCTCGAGAAGTCCCCAAACTCCCTTAGGATCCGCATGACCTCCACCATCCCCTCCACTGGATCTGCCACATACAGCTACAGGTCATCCGCATACAGCGACACCCGATGCTCCTCTCCCCCTCCAACCACCCCCCTCCATTTCCTGGACTCCCTTAATGCCATGGCCAAAGGCTCAATTGCTAATGCAAACAACAGGGGGGACAGGGGGCACCCCTGCCTCGTCCCTCGATACAGCCGAAAATACTCCGACCTCCGCCGATTCGTAGCCACACTCGCCACCGGGGCTCTATAAAGGAGCTTAACCCAACTGATAAACCCCTCCCCAAACCCAAACCTCCGCAACACTTCCCAGAGATACTCCCACTCCACCCGGTCAAAGGCCTTCTCCGTGTCCATAGCTGCCACTATCTCCCCCTCTCCCTCCACCGATGGCATCATAATCGCGTTTAGGAGCCTCCGCACATTGGTGTTTAGCTGCCTGCCCTTTACAAATCCCGTCTGGTCCTCATGAATCACCCCCGGGACACATTCCTCAATTCTCATAGCCAGCACTTTTGCCAGCAACTTCGCATCCACATTGAGGAGCGAAATCGGCCTATACGACCCACATTGCAGTGGGTCCTTGTCCAGCTTCAGGATCAGAGAAATCAGCGCACCAGACATTGTCGGGGGCAGGGTTCCCCCCTCCCTTGCCTCATTAAAAGTCCTCGCTAGCAACGGGGCTAACAGGTCCGCATACGTCCTGTAAAACTCAACCGGAACCCATCTGGCCCCGGGGACTTCCCCGCCTGCATGCTCCCCAGTCCTTCAACCAGCTCCTCCAACCCAATTGGCGCCCCCAAACCAGCCACCTCCTGCTCCTCCACCCTCAGGAACCTCAGTTGATCTAGAAATCCTCGCATCCCCTCTTCCCCCGCTGGGGGCTGAGATCTGTACAGCTCCTCATAAAAGTCCTTAAATGCCTCATTTACTTTCACCGCACTCCGCACCGTAGTTCCCCTGCTATCCTTGACTCCACCTATCTCCCTCTCTGCCATCCTCTTACGGAGCTGAAGTGCCAGCATCCAGCTCGCCTTCTCCCCATACTCGTACGTCGCCCCCTGTGCTTTCCTCCACTGTGCCTCTGCCTTCTCTGTGGTCAACAGGTCGAATTCCATCTGGAGACTTCGCCGCTCCCTAAGTAGTCCCTCCTCGGGGGCCTCTGCATATCTCCTGTCCACCCTTAGGATCTCCCCCACTAACCTCTCCCTTTCCCTGCCCTCTCTCTTCTCCCTGTGAGCCCTGATGGAGATTAACTCTCCCCTGACCACCGCCTTCAGAGCCTCCCATACTACCCCCACCTGCACCTCCCCGTTGTCGTTGGCCTCCAAATACCTTTCAATGCACCCCCGCACCCTCCCATACACCTCCTCATCCGCCAGTAATCCCACATCCAGACGCCACAGCGGGCGTTGGTCCCTCGCCTCTCCTAACTCCAGCTCCACCCAGTGCGGGGCATGGTCTGAGATGGCTATGGCCGAGTACTCCATTCCCTCCACTTTCGGGATCAGCGCCCTACTCAAAACAAAAAAATCTATCCGGGAGTAGGCTCTGTGTACGTGAGAAAAAAAAGAAAATTCCCTGGCCAAGTGCCTAGCAAATCTCCACGGATCTACTCCCCCTATCTGGTCCATGAACCCCCTATGCACCTTGGCCGCAGCCCGCCTCTTCCCCGTCTTGGATCTGGAGCGATCTAACGCTGGGTCCAACACCGTGTTGAAATCCCCCCCCATTATCAAGCTTCCTGCCTCCAGATCCGGAATCCGCCCCAACATGCGCTTCATAAATCCAGCAGCATCCCAGTTCGGGGCGTATATGTTAACCAATACCACCCACGCCCCCTGCAACCTACCGCTCACCATCACATATCGAACTCCATTGTCCACTACAATCTTCTTGGCCTCAAACGACACCCGCTTCCCCACCAGTATTGCCACCCCTCTGTTCTTTGCATCCAGCCCCGAATGGAATACCTGTCCTACCCATCCTTTTCTTAACCTGACCTGGTCTGCCACCTTCAAATGTGTCTACTGAAGCAGGACCACGTCTGCCTTCAATCCCTTTAAGTGCGCGAACACTCAGGCCCTCTTAACCGACCCATTCAGGCCCCTCACATTCCAAGTTAGCAGCTGGATTGGGGGGCTTCCTACCCCCACCCCACCCCCCCCCCCCCCCCCCCCCCCCCCCCCCCGACTAGCCATCTCCTTTTCTAGACCAGTCCAGTGCCCGCGCCTCCCGCACTCTCCAGTCCCCCGGACGGGGGACCCCTGTCCCAGCCACCTCTTCTGGTTCCAGTTCCCCATCACCCAATGCAGCATCAACCCTATTTCGCCCCCCCCTCCTTCCCCCGCTCGATCCGTATCTAGCTCTTTTGCTCCCCCCCATAACACTCCCGTAAGTCAGCTGACTCCTGCTGACCCCAGTCTCCCCCGCCGTCCCATTGACCCCCCCCCCCCCCCCCCCCCGTGTGGGAATCCCCCTCCCCCTCCTCCCCAGCAATCAGTGTGCGCTCCTCCACCCCCCCCACCCCCTCCGTCCTTCCCTTGTGCGGGAAAAAACCTTCGCTTTCCTGAGCTCGCCCCGCCCCCTCTGGCGCCGCTCCTGTTGCGGCCTTATCCCAATTCCCCCATCCCTGGGCCTTCGCTCCCTCCAACACCGGCGCACACACTCTCTCGCAGTCTCCCCATCAGATCTCTTCCCCCATCCCCATCTATCACCCAACCCGTGGCACATTACCTACGCATAGTTAAAACCCTGTATACAACCGACATCCTCCCCCCACAACCACAAACCCTCAGTCTGAGTCCAAATTTTCAGTTTGTATAAAGGTCCAAGCCTCCTCAGGCGTTTCGAAGTAATGGTGTCGATCCTTAAATGTGACCCACAATCGCGCTGGCTGCAGCATTCCGAACCTCACCCCCTTCCGATGGAGCACCGCCTTGGCCCGATTAAAACCAGCTCACTTCTTTGCCACCTCCGCACTCCAGTCCTGATAGATTCGGATCTCCTTATTCTCCCACCTGCTGCTCCGCTCTTTCTTGGCCCATCTCAAGACACACTCTCTATCCACGAAACGGTGAACCCTCACCACTACCGCCCTTGGCGGCTCGTTGGCCTTGGGTCTCCTCGCCAGGACACAATGAGCCCCATCTAGCTCCAGGGGACTCGGAGAGGCCCCCGCCCCCATCAGCGAGTTGAGCATCGTGCTCACATATGCCCCGGCATCGGCCCGCTCCACTCCTTCAGGGAGACCCAGAATCCGAAGATTCTTTCTCCTCGACCTGTTCTCCAGGTCCTCGAATCTTTCCGCCCACCTCTTATGCAGCGCCTCGTGTGCCTCCATCTTCACCGCCATGCCCAAGATCTCATCCTCGTTCTCCGAGGCTTTTTCCCGCACCGCCTGGATCGCCGCCCCTTGGGCCTTCTGGGTCTCCACTAACCTCTCGATCGCCGTCAGCATTGGTGCCAGCACCTCTTTCTTCAGCTCCTCAAAAGAAACTCCAGCTGCTCCTGCACCCATGCCGCTTGATCTCCGCCCGCCGCCATCATGTTTTTTCTCCCTCGCACTTTTCTCTGCTCCAAAAACGCTTTTTTGACCGCTCCACTCCTGGTCCAATCCATATACTATGGAGGGGGGACCTTGCTCACCTTCCCACACTGGAAGTCGTCGAAAACATTGCCGTTGGGGCTCCTCTGGAGAGCCCAAAAGTCCGTTTTAGCGGGAGCCGCCGAATGTGCGGCTTAGCTCCGCATAGCCGCAACCGGAAGTCCTCTTGCTACATTTCTAATAAACCTATATCCCATTTGTTAAGAAAAACCTCGAGAGTTTCTTTTTGAAATCCATTAAGGTTTATTGGTCCATAACCCGTGCAAGTAATCTGTTCCACATATTTATCACCCTTTTAGTAAAATGGATTTCTCTGCATTTCTTTTTTTCTTTGTTGTTCTTTATTCACAAGTATTGATCCCTTGTCTATTAATTCTGACTGTAACTATATATCATCCAAGTATGAATAGCTAAACTTAAAGTTACTTTAAGCCTACAGTCTGTCCTTGCTTCCATTTACTTATCTATAGTTAATAAATCTATTTGACAGTTTATAGCCTAAATCATACACTAATAAATCATTTATTCTACCACCTTCTCAATTTGAGATAATTTACACGAGGGGACATCATATAACCTTTAGATTAAATGCAGTTAAGAAAGTTTGTTCCCTGGTTTCACTCTCAATTACCTCAATAAAAGCATACTTCAGGGAGCTAGGTTTTGGTTGGAGAAGTGCTATTTGTATCTGTACCTAACAAAAATAACTCATGGTAAATTTCAGTTTATTAAAAAAGTAACATCAATATGCCCACATTTTTAAAATATGCACTGGCTGTATTTAGGTAGTTGGAACCTAGAAAAATTTATCTTGTGTAAAACCTGAATACAGTACAATTTAATGTGGCTAGGTGAAAAGTCAGGTGAGAGAACTGGAAGTGATGTTGGTATTGGATGAATGTTCTCCAGATTCAGAAACTCGCATGTGATTTAGCAAATATAATGGGAACAGATTGATAATCAAAGAAAAGCGGCTGTGTCTGAAAACTTTGGGACTATTCAGTCATAGATAATGAAGATCTAATTTTACCACTATTTAACTTGTGTTATGTCAAACAAATCTGAGAAAATTTAAACAATGTAGTATGAATCCTTATTTTAATTTACTATGGGTGGGATTCTCCGTCCCGCCGGCCGATGGGGTTTCCCATTGTGGGCAACCCCACGCCGTTGGGAAATCCCGTGAGTGCGCTGTCTGAAACGGAGGATCCCACCGATGGAGAATCCAGCCCTATATTGTGAGTTTTAACTAAGACCGTTAAAATCGGGAAAGGGTGGATTTTCTGGTATTGCCACCGACATGGATGGATTGAGTGGAAATTGGAAATATTGTTCAGACTCTCTACAGGAAAATTTATCCAACTGCCTACCCTGCAGTTTTCCAAACAGCCTTCCCACTGATGCTCACATTCAGAATGTATGGCTGTTTAATCGTGCATGTATGGCTGTTTAATCTTGCATGCACTGAGAGGACTGAAATACAGTCCTGGATTTTCCAAATTTTGGATACGCCTCAGTGTATTAATTTCACCCATTCAAAGCAGATAATTTGACAAGCTGAATCCTTACATATCAGGTAGGGTGTTCTTGAAGAGGACATTTTGGGGGATTGGTTAGCTCAGTTGGCTAGATGGCTGGTTTGTGATGCAGAGCTTCCCGAACTGGCTGAGGTTATCCATGAAGGTCCCACTTTCCCAATCTTTCCCCTCGCCTTATGGTGACCCTCAGGTTAAATCTCCACCAGTCAGCTCTCTCCCAAAAGGGGTGAGAGCAGCCTCTGGTTCTCAGGGACTTTCACTTCCTTAAAGAGAAAATGACATTTTAATTCAATTTCATTTTTCAATTGACATTAAGGTTTTAAACTACCCCAAGTACAGGTTTGAAATTGTGGAAGATGAAAGAAGCCATACTACGGAGATCAGATGGCACTACAATGATGTTTCTTTTTATGCCACTGGGCCACATTGATTTGAAAGCTAAAGTAGATTGCAAGGAACATTCCTTGAAAGACAGCATTAACTTCTTCAACTGGATCTGCCACATATGCAAACTCCAGGTACAGTGCGAAATAGAGCACAAATATAATGAGACCTTTGTATCTACCAGGATCATGGTATGGCATATCATTGGCACCTTGAAGCAGTGTTCCATGTACAATGACAACTTGGTACACCTCAGTACATGCAATGATGATCATCATCTGCAGCATTCTGTAATAAAAGAGACCTAAGCATTGAAGAGGAGAATAACCTGCAACAAAGTCCAGAGCAAGATACAGACATACAGACATTGACCAAGAGTATATTACTGCAGAAATGTCTGTGCTGCCAAGAAAATATTTGCAGTATTGGTCATTCTGAAACTCAGCTAAACAGCTTAGTTGAGCTCTTCACAAGTGTACATGCACAAAAGTGAGTGTTCTGACACATCATTACCGGCATTATCCTCAGCAACACTCAAAATATGATTCTATCTGCTACTATCAGAATTAAGGGGGAGAAATTTATTTGTGTAGTCCGATGCAAAATTACGTTGATTTCCGGGAACGACAATACTTCAGGCCGTGATCTGTGCAGTCCACATGGCATCAATACAATTGAAGAAAACCACACTTTCACTTAATTGTACAGGTAGTGATCCGCAGTATTTTGCCTGGGGAATCAACATAGTTTGCACAGTGCCACACAAACAAATTTCTCTATAAGCTCTCTGAATAAATTCACATTTAATGCAACCAATTTATTTTCATATTTGTGACTAGTATATATAAGTAAAATACTCTTACTTCAGTTCATACCATTGGTAAATGTATACATGTGGCTTTTTAATACTATCCTACTACTTCTAAATGCTTCTCTAGTAGAAGAGATGTCATGAATCTGCCGAGCAACAGCGGTAAATGTATTTCACAAAACATAATAGGATGTGAGATTCCAGCAACAGACAAAATCTGCCTCGAGACAGCTGCAGACAGTAGTCAAAAAACATCAATATTATGAATCTCTCCCCAGTAATGAGATTAGGAGGCTATTTAGATAATAATAAGGTGTGAATAGCTTATGAGGAGAAACAGCTTATGGACAATGTGGGAAGATCCATGAGGCATACATATGATAATGTCTAGAATAGGAATATGATAGGGGCAGACACATAATCAAAGATAACAAAGGTAGAATGGGCTGGATGATCAGAACCATAGAGGTAGTTAACATCTTGCAGTCTCAGAAAGCAGACAAGCCAGTTTTCAGCCTCCAAGCCTGAAAATTAGTTTTCCAGCTAGCAGTCTAGAGGTCAATTGAGTTTACATGAAAGAAGTCTCTAAGTCTTGATGCTAAGGCAGTGCACGAAATTTTTGTAATGGCAGATTTAAATATCTTTGCTGGACCAGGAAAGGACATTTCCCAGATTGATTATTATCTCTGTATTTTGCAGTAACGATAAGCTGGTTTTTAAATTTGGATATTGTTTGTGGAAACGGGCAAGTCTTACGGAGTTCCGGTATCGTAGATGTATTTTGGAACAAGGTGTACATTCTACATCACTGTGTGTATGTTTCGTAATTTATATACCTTAATTGTCACAGAGTTTGTGTATATTTTTCTTTTCTTTAATAAATAGTCCTCAATAAGTGTTACACAACAACTGGGCTGTTTATTCTCATTGGGGTTTCACTTGTCTCCTCACAACCAAAGCAAAACAGAACTATACACCCCCATGAACCGGTGTTTCAAGTTGGGATACCTTTGTAGATGTCATCAGTGTGCTTCATGATGGAAAATTGGGGGCTCAAGTCCGGGATCTTAAAAAGCATAACTCCTTGGGTGTAGGGAATATTGACTTTTGAATGTAACGAGACTGAGAAATAGGTAGAACCAAGTAATAATGAAGTAAGAAGGCTGCAATAAGGGCTCTTGATCGAGATCGATCTTATCTGGACGTAAATAATGTAACCGTAGCTAGTTTGAAAAGTGTGCCTAAAACCAAATTGATGGAATTGGCAGATAAAGTGAAAGTAATCTTATCTACAGGAGGTAAGAAGGTGAGATAATTGAAAGCCTAGCAACACATTTAAATATACGAGAGGAGTTAACCAGACCCCAAATTTTGAGGAGTGAGGAATTTAAATTAGCGAAGCTTCAATTCCAAAGAAAGGTAGAAATTAAGGGGTTAGAGATACAGGAAAAAGGGAGGGAGAGAGCATTTCAACCGGAATGAGATGAGAGGCAGTTTATAAGGTAAATGGAGAAAGCTGTATTGGAGGAGAGAGAGAGACTTCCAACTTTACACACAGGCATCAGCAAACAAAAGATTAGTGCAGATGGCGGAGGAAGGTGGTTCCAGCAGGGAACCGAGTGGTAAGATGTTCAGACATGTAGACTGGAAAGAATTACTTGTGGGGAAAGCTACAGAAGAGCAGTAGGGGGACGTTCAGAAAGGAAATGGGGAGGTTACAGGCCCAACATGTTCCCTCTAGGGTAATAGGAAGTCCAGAGAACCATGGATGACCAGATACATTCAGGATACGATGAGAAGGAAAAGAGAGGCTTTTAGCTAGTACAAGGGGAGCAAATCGACAGAGGCATTAGTGGAGTACAGAAAGTGCAGGATAGAATTTAAGAAAGCAATTAGGAGAGCAAAGATGGGACTTGAGAAATGTCTGGCTGGTAAAAGTAGGCAAAATCATAAGATATTCTATAGCTATATCAATGGGAGAAAAGAATACCCAGAGAAAGAGTACAGTCCATTCGGGATCAACAGGGAAATCTGTGGGTTGAGCCAGAGGACATTGGTAGGTTATTGAATGAATACTTCATATCTGTCTTCTCCCAAGAGAATGAGGAGGTAGATATAGAACTCGAGGAGAGAGCCTGTGATGTTCTTGAGCAAATTGTCATAGGAAGTGATAAGGTATTGGAAGTGTTGGCAGGCTTAAAAGTGTACAGATCTCCAGGTCTGGATGAATTGTGTCCCAGGATGCTGTGGGAAGCGAAGGAGGAGGAGGGTGCATCAGCCCTGACCCAAATTTTTAATTCCCCTCTGGCCTCAGGGGAGGTGTCAGAGGATGGAGAGCAGCTAATGTGGTCCCATTATTTAAGAAAGGTTGTAGAGATAGGCCAGGGAACTACAGATCTGTGCGTCTCATGTCAGTGGTAGAGAAACTATTGGAGAAAAGTCTGAGGGGGAGAATCTTGCCGGGATTCTCTGATCCCCCGCCGGGTCGGAGGGCCATTGAAAGTGGCCCCCCGGCGATTCTCCGTGCTCGATGTGCCAAGTGCCCGCCGAGTCCCGTCGGCGTCGTTTGCGTATGGCCCTACCCGGCGGGACCTCAGCGTTCTGGCTGCGGGTCCCGTCCTGGTGGGGGTGCGGGGGGGAGACGACTCCGGGGGAGACCTCCATGGTGGCCAGGCCCGCGATCGGGGGCAACCGATCAATGGGCTGGCTCATTCCGGAGGGGGCCTATGTACCTCCGCGCCGGGCCCCTGTAGGGCTCCGCCATATTGCCCGAGGGCCGGCGTGGATACAGCTGTGGCGCGCATGCGCGGACCCGCGCCGGCCGTGGCGTGCACATGCGCGGACCTGCGCCGGCCGTGGCGGGCCGGAACAGTGCACAGCACTCCGGAGTTGTACTGGCACCTTAGAAACATAGAACATTACAGCGCAGTACAGGCCCTTCGGCCCTCGACGTTGCACCGACCTGTGAAACCACTCTAAAGCCCATCTACCCTATTCCCTTATCGTCCATATGTCTATCCAATGATCATTTGAATGCCCTTAGTGTTGGCGAGTCCACTACTGTTGCAGGCAGGGCATTCCACACCTTTACTACTCTCTGAGCAAAGAACCTAGCTCTGACATCTGTCCTATATCTATCTCCCCTCAATTTAAAGTTATGTCCCCTCGTGCTAGACGTCACCATCCAAGGAAAAAGGCTCTCACTGTCCACCCTATCTAATCCTCTGATCATCAATTAACTCGCCTCTTAACCTTCTTCTCTCTAACGAAAACAGCCTCAAGTCCCTCAGCCTTCCCTCATAAGATCTTCCCTCCATACCAGGAAACATTCTGGTAAATCTCCTCTGCACCCTTTCCAATGCTTCCACATCCTTCCTATAATGCGGCGACCAGAATTGCACGCAATACTCCAAATGTGGCCGCACCAGAGTTTTGTACAGCGCAACATGACCTCATGGCTCCGAAACTCAATCCCTCTACCAATAAAAGCTAACACACCGTACGCCTTCTTAACAACCCTCTCAACCTGGGTGGCAACTTTCAGGGATCTATGTACATGGACACCGAGATCTCTCTGCTCATCCACACTACCAAGAATCTTACCATTAGCCCAGTACTCTGTCTTCCTGTTATTCCTTCCAAAATGAATCACCTCACACTTTTCTGCATTAAACTCCATTTGCCACCTCTCAGCCCAGCGCTGCAGCTTATCTATGTCCCTCTGTAACTTGTAACATCCTTCCGCACTGTCCACAACTCCACCGACTTTAGTGTCATCTGCAAATTTACTCACCCATCCTTCTACGCCCTCCTCCAGGTCATTTATAAAAATGACAAACAGCAGTGGCCCCAAAATAGATCCTTGTGGTACACCACTAGTAACTGGACTCCAGTCTGAACATTTCGCATCAACCACCACCCTTTGTCTTCTTCCAGCTAGCCGATTTCTGATCCAAACTGCTAAATCACCCTGAATCCCATGCCTCCGTATTTTCTGCAGTAGCCTACCGTGGGGAACCTTATCAAATGCTTTACTGAAATCCATATACACCACACCAACTGCTTTACCCTCATCCACCTGTTTGGTCACCTTCTCAAAGAACTCAATGAGGTTTGTGAGGCACGACCTACCTTTCACAAAACTGTGTTGACTATCTCTAATCAAATTATTCCTTTCCAGATGATTATACATCATATCTCTTATAAACCTTTCCAAGACTTTGCCCACAACAGAGGTAAGGCTCACTGGTTTGTAGTTACTGGGGTTGTCTCTACTCCCTTTTGAACAAGGGGACAGCATTTGCTATCCTCCAGTCTTCTGGCACTATTCCTGGAGACAAAGATGACTTAAAGATCAAAGCCAAAGGCTCAGCAATCTCCTCCCTAGCTTCCCAGAAAATCCTAGGATAAATCCCATCTGGCCCATGGGACTTATCTATTTTCACACTTTCCAGAATTGCTAACACCTCCTCCTTATGAACCTCAAGCCCTTCTAGTCTAGTAGCCTGAATCTCAGTATTCTCCTCGACAACATTGTCTTTTTCCTGTGCGAATACTGACAAAAAATATTAATTTAGCACCTCTCCTATCTCCTTGGACTCCACGTACAACTTCGCACTACTGTGCTTGACTGACCCTAATCTTACCCTAGTCATTCTTTTATTCCTGACATATCTATAGAAAGCTTTAGGGTTATCCTTGATCCTACCTGCCAAAGACTTCTCATGCCCCCTCCTGGCTCTTCTTAGCTCTCTCTTCAGGTTCTTCCTAGCTAACTTGTAATTCTCGAGCGCCCTAACTGAACCTTCATGTCTCATCTTTACATAAGCCTCCTTCTTCCTCTTGACAAGTGTTTCGACTGCTTTGGTAAACCAGGTTGCCTTGCCCGACCATTTCCTCCCTGCCTGACAGGTACATACTTTTCAATGTCACGCAGTAGATGTTCCTTGAACAAGCTCCACATTTCCATCGTGCCCATCCCCTGCAGTTTTCCTCTCCATCCAATGCATCCTAAGTCTTGCCTCACCGCATCATAATTGCCTTTCCCCCAGATATAACTCTTGCCCTGCAGTATATACCTATCCCTTTCCATCACTAAAGTAAATGTAATGGAATTGTGGTCACTGTCACCAAAGTGCTCACCTACCTCCAAATCTAACACCTGTCCTGGTTCTTTACCCAGTACCAAATCCAATATGGCCTCGCCTCTCGTTGGCCTATCTACATACTGTGTCAGGAGACCCTCCTGCACACATTGGACAAAAACTGACCCATCTAAAGTACTCGAACTATAGCGTTTCCAGTCAATATTTGTACAGTTAAAGTCCCCCATAACAACTACCCTGTTGCTTTCGCTCCTATCCAGAATCATCTTTG
This sequence comes from Scyliorhinus torazame, assembly GCF_047496885.1. NCBI lineage: Eukaryota > Metazoa > Chordata > Chondrichthyes > Carcharhiniformes > Scyliorhinidae > Scyliorhinus > Scyliorhinus torazame. Next base: position 164,423,801 of record NC_092709.1, on the reverse strand, counting down.
CAATCCTTTCCTCTACATCTCTGGAACTTTTCGGAGGGCTATAGAAAACCCCTAACAGGGTGACCTCTCCTTTCCTGTTTCTAACCTCAGCCCATACTACCTCAGTAGACGAATCCTCATCAAACGTCCTTTCTGCCACCGTAATACTGTTGTTGACTAACAATGCCACCCCTCCCCCTCTTTTACCACCTTCCCTGAGCTTACTGAAATATCTAAACCCCGGCACCTGCAACAACTATTCCTGTCCCTGTTCTATCCATTTCTCCGAAATGGCCACAACATCGAAGTCCCAGGTACCAACCCATGCCGCAAGTTCACCCACCTTATTCTGGATGGTCCTGGCATTGAAGAAGACACACTTTAAACCACCTTCCTGCCTGCCAGTACACTCCTACAACTTTGAAACCTTACTCATGACCTCACTACTCTCAACCTCCTGTATACTGGAGCTACAATTCAGGTTCCCAAGCCCCTGCTGAACTAGTTTAAACCTTCCCGAAGAGCATTAACAAATTTCCCCCCCAGGATATTGGTACAACTCTGGTCCAGGTGTAGACCATCCCATTTGTAGAGGTCCCACCGACCCCAGAATGAGCCCCAATTATCCAGAAATCTGAAACCCTCCCTCCTGCACCATCCCTGTAGCCACGTGTTCAACTCCTCTCTCTCCCTATTCCTCATCTCGCTAGCACGTGGCACGGGTAACAACCCAGAGATAATAACTCTGTTTGTCCTAGATCTAAGTTTCCACCCTAGCTCCCTGAATTCCTGCCTTACATCCCTATCCCTTTTCCTACCTATGTTGTTGGTACCTATGTGGACCACAACTTGGGGCTGCTTCCCCTCCCCCTTAAGGATCCCCAAAACACGATCCGAGACATCACGGACCCTGGCACCTGGGAGGCAACACACCAACCGCGAGTCTCTCTCGTTCCCACAGAATCTCCTACCTATCCTCCTAACTATGGAGTCTCCAATGACTAATGCTCTACTCCTCTACTCCCTTCCCTTATGAGCAACAGGGACAGACTCTGTGCCAGAGACCTGTACCCCATGGCTTACCCCTGGTAAGTCCCCCCCCCCAACAGTATCCAAAGCGGTATACTTGTTACTAAGGGGAATGACCACAGGGGATCCCTGTATTGACTGCTACCTCCCAGCCCCTCTCACCGTCACCAATCTATGTTTATTCTTCAGAGTATCTACATCCCTGAAGCTTCTACCCCTATGACCACCTGTGCCTCCCGAATGATCCGAAGTTCATCCAGCTCCAGCTCCAGTTCCCTAACGTGGTTTCTGAGGAGCTGGAGATGGGTGCACTTCCCACAGATGAAATCACCAGGGACACTGACGGCGTCCCTCACCTCAAACATTCTGCAGGAGGAACATTGCACTACCTTCCCTGCCATCCCCTCTAGATAAAAAAAGAAAAAGAAAAAAAGAGCTTACCTGTTATTTACTCTACCCCTTAGGTTAAAGGAGGTGGAAGGTTGGGGGAACACTACAAGTGTAGTGTCTAGGGTTTAGAAACTGCCCAACTTAAATACAGGTAAAAATAAAACACTTAAGCAGCAACCACTGCACCCCACACAAAAACAGCAATCAGCTATTATTGGCCTGCGCAAACAATTTAAATCTTTACTACTTACCCAGCAGTCACTCTGTCCTCACTCCGACCGGATTCAGCTTAGGAAGGGGTGAATGTCTGGGCCTTGAGGCCCGTTGACGCCGGCGTCGCTCCGCCGGTTTTGACGCCGGCGTCAACACTTGGCTGGGATTTTGGAGAATCCCGGCCTCTATCTCCATTTGGAGAGGCAAGGTTTGATCAGGAATAGTCTGCAATGCTTTGTCAAAGGGAGGTCATGCCTAACAAATGTGATTGAATTTCGTGAGCATGTTACCAGGTGTGTAGATGAGTGTACTGCAGTTGATGTAGTTTACATGGATTTCAGCAAAACCTTTGACAAGGTCTCACATGAGATACTTATAAAGAAGGCAAATGCACATGGGATACAGGGTAACTTAATAAGGTGGGTTCAAAATTGGCTTGGCTTTAGGAGATAAAGAGTGGTAACTGATGGCTGCTTTAGTGACTGGAAGCCAGTGTCTAGTGGCGTACCATAGGGATCTGTGCTGGGTTCCCTATTTGTCATTTATGTAAATGACATATATGACTATGTGGGGGCAGGGCAGCTCGGTGGCGCAGTGGGTTAGCCCTGCTGCCTCACGGCGCCGAGGTCCCAGGTTCGATCCCGGCCCTGGGTCACTGTTCGTGTGGAGTTTGCACATTCTCCCTGTGTTTGCGTGGGTTTCGCCCCCACAACCCAAAGATGTGCAGGATAGGTGGATTGAACACGCTAAATTGCCCCTTAATTGAAAAAAAATTAATTGGGTACACTAAATTTATAAAAGAAAGAAAAGAAAAAAAAAATGGCTATGTGGGGGGTAGAATCAATAAGTTTGCGGATGACACAAAGACTGGCCAGGTGGTTAACAGTGTGGTTGAGTGTCTTGGGTTACAGGAGGATATAGACAGGATGGCCAAATGGGCAGAATAGTGGCTGATGGAATTTAACCTTGAAAAGTGTGAGATGATACACTTTGAAAGGAGTAATGTGACAAGGAAATATTCAATGAATGGCATGACACTGGGAAGTTCTGAGGAACAAAGGGACCTTGGCGTGTTTGTCCATCGATTTCTGAAGGCAGAAGGACAGGTTAATAGGGTGGTGAAAGAGGCATTTGGGACACTGGCCTTTATCAATCGAGGAATAAATTACAAAAGCAGAGAGGTCATGTCGGAGTTGTATCAAACTTTGGTGAGGCCACAGCTGGAGTACTGTGTGCAATCCTGGTTGCCACATTATAAGGGGGTACAGAGGCAATTCACCAAGATGTTGCCTGGGTTGGAACATATAAGTTATGAAGTGGGGTTGGATAGGCTTAGGTTATTTTCATTGGAGCAGAGAAAATGAAGAGGTGACCTGATCGATGTGTGCAAGATCTTGAGGGGCATGGACAGGATGGATAGGGAGCAGCTGTTCCCTTAGTTGAAGGGTCAGTTACGAGGGGACGCAAGTTCAAGGTGAGAGGAAGGAGGTTTCGGGGGTTTTGAGGGAAACGTTTTTACCCAGAGGGTGGTGTTGGTCTGGAATGCACTGGCTAGCAGAGTGGTAGAGGCAGGGTTTGCCTCACATCCATTAAAACGTATCTGAATGAGTACTTGGCACGTCATAACGCTCAAGGCTATGGGCCAAGTGTTGGCAATGGGATTGGGTTGGCAGGTCAGGTGTTTTTCATGCATCGGTGAATACTCGATGGGCCAAAAAGCCTCTTCTGTGCTGTATTATTCTGTGATTCTGTGATGTACAAGCTGTACCGAAATTCGATGAGAGAGATGCTGAGATTTCTTTTTGTGCTTTTGAGAAAATAGCTAGATCATCACAAGATTGCTGGACTCTACACTTACAGGTTAAATTTCTGGGTAGGTCTAGTGAAGTTTGTGCATCCTTATCAGAGGAAAGGCTGGAGACTATGAGACAGTGAAGAAAGCTATATTGGGGACATATGAGCTAGTACCAGAGGTGTACCGGCCGAAGTCAAGAGCTGTCAGAAAGCAGGCTGAACAGACTTATCTTGAATTTGAAAGCCATTTTGATAGGTTGGGATGAGCTAGTAAATAGGAGAAACTATTATTGTAAAGTGCAAGGTGGGTAAATGTACTCCAACTAACATTGGCCAGTTTGCAGTAACGCTTTTCAAATCAGGCGCATTATATGGTGAGATAGACAAAGGGGACAAGAGTCAGATGAAGGCCCAACACAACTTTATTGAACACTTTATCAAGGAAAAGCAATATTTACCAGACTCTACTATTGTATATTGTAGTTTAATTAAACTCTATCTGGGCAACACGGTGGCGCAGTGGTTAGCATTACTGCCCCACGGCGCCGAGGTCCCAGGTTCGATCCCGGCTTTGGGTCACTGTCCATTTGGAGTTTGCACATTCTCCCCGTGTTTGCGTGGGTTTCGCCCCCACGACCCAATAAATGTGCAGTGTAGGTGGACTGGCCATGTTAAATTGCCCCTTAATTGGCAAAAATTAATTTGTACACTAAATTTATATTTAAAAAAAATTAAACTCTATCAAACTCAATCAATCTCTTCACAGGACTCTCAGTAAACAGTCTTAAATCTCTAAGTAAACAGTCTCAAATCTACACTAGCTGTCTATTTCTGACATGCGCTTCCGAGGATTCACTTTACCCTATCCACATTTCCTGTCACTGTATTTGAACTGTTTGTCTGAAAAGACTGGTAATACCCGTTTAATAAGGCTGGGACAGGCTGTTCCTCTGCCTTTGAGGATTGGCTGATGTTTCAGGATCTGCAGGATCCATGTTGGGGAGCATGTTTGCCTCTTTTATCCCCTAAGGCCAGCTGCATGAATACTGCCTGTTCCAGCTCTGCAGTTTGTAAATTGCAGAGTCCGGCTAGGTTTAAACTTGGCTTCCACACTTCAAGTTTTTATCCATGCTCATGAAAAAATGTCAATATTTCTGAAACAATCCTGGAGGTCACGGGTCACCTGACCACATTCCCTCCTGTTGATCCGATGAGCGTCAAGAGAATTGGATCATAGCACTGCCCAAACCATTGGACAGGTTACCACCAGGTTTCCAGGCAAAGGGTCCAAATACCTAGCACTAAAGTACACTATCTTGCAATAATGCTGTTAATAATATAGGGGGAAAAAGAAAAATGAAGAAAAGCATTCATTAGTCTTAAATATTGTATAAATAACTATATACATGGTAAAGTGGAGTCTGTACAGCAGTGGTGATCAAATTATTTACAAGTTGTACGAGATCTTATACTTGATAAATTATTGTCCCCGATGTTGGCTGAGCAGGGCTCTCTGCTCATGCCTGCACAGCATTGTTTCTACATTCAGCAACTCAAGTGAGTTCTCGTTTCCACTTAACTGCTCAGACGGTTATATACATTAAAGCAATGAACAACATAGCAGGATGTGATAGGAGGTGAACACAAAGGTGGGTTTGTATATTCCAAAAGTCATCCCACCAATTTGTGACTTCAATTTCTATAATGTCTTTTGTATTTTCTCTGTCTGTTGGACTACAGTAGTGAAGGTTTTGTGTGCATTAACTAGTTGTGTCCGGAGCTGTTGTAATTTTTCTGGTGGGGGTTCAATACCAGTGTCGTACGGTTACAAATAATCTCCGAAATTTTGTCGGAGTTCGCCACTGACACTTCTGTGTATGTCTATAAATTCAATTAGGCCTACCCTGGCTGATTGTGGGGTCTAATGCTGAAAGTGGTGCTGTGGATGTCACAGGTGAAGGTTCCATATTGATAATATCATAGGGAATTTGTGATGCTGTATTCTGCCTCCCCCCTGTACACTACTTGGGTGATGTCACAGTCCAGGGCTGGGGGGACTGGCGGGGGGTCGCAGATGGCGGTTCGGGTTGGGTCCGTACACAACTCATCAGAGGCGGAGCATCGCGGAGGCGCCAGAGAATACCGGGTCAGGCCCGCCAGTGCGTTCTGGACCGCATCGACGCTACTGTTGAAGTGGCTGAGAATTGCGATTTGGCATCAAATCAGTGCCCATCGTGATTTTGGTGGCAGAACTTAATCTCCGCCCAATTGTGTTTCCCGATTTCGGCATCAGCCAACGGAGAATCCTGTCCCGGTTCCTCCCAATTCCCCTTTTTATTTTTAAATCTCCAATTTTGGTCAGGTACCAATTTCTCATGACCAGATTTTCAGGTACTTAACCCAAATTTGGAGTAGGAACGGGTTGGTGGGTGAACATCTTTGAGAAACATTTTATGAATAAAAAAGGGTTTTAATTCCACAGACACTGGAGCGGTGCCGTGTGAATGAGAATGATGAAAAGATGAAATGTGGTCAAAATTGAAAATATTTTGATGAATCCCTCAGACATGGAAACTGTGTTGTGAGGTTATAGATACAAAAAATTATGGCAGAGGTTTGCAGACTTCGGAAGAATACAGGGTAATGCTGGTTACCAATCTATGATGTGATTTGCTGATAATCAATACCAATCATACTTGGGTGACATGATGGCGGGATGTGAGAGCATGAGTGCATGTCCTTGTGTGACCAAATGGATACCTGTCCAGGGGTTGTGGATGCGACTGACCAGATAACTGCTAATAGAAACCGCATGCTCTGGCTAGTTTTTAAAAAAACAGACATGAGATGAAGAGTAGTTGACCTCAGTACCAGGTTAGGATTAGTGTCTGAATCGGGCTCAATGTGCCCGTAAGTGTGCTGAAGGAGGTTCCCTGTCTAAGTGTGAGGGCTCTGAATACCGGGGACTTGTTCTTCCATGACGTCTCAGCTGGAGCGCCGGAAAATGCCTCAGCAAAGCTACTGGGCGGGATCCTTCGTCGACTGATGCTGAAACCGGGAAACGTGATTGAGAGGAGAATAAGATCCTGCGGCAAAATCACGGCTGGCGTCGATTTGACGCCAAATCACAATTCTCCGTTACCTTGACCGTGGCGTCAATGCGGTCCGGAATGCACACATAGTAAACATCGTTTGCATACATTAGTGGGCCTGACCCGGTATTCTCCGGGGCCTCCGCGCTCCTCTGCCTACAATGGGCTGAGTTCCCGATGGCGCAGTTCACTTTTAAAAATCATGAAACCGGCGTCGTGGCTGCTAAGGGAGACAGAGGGGGTATGGAAAGTGTCCAACATCGCCAGAGTGTGCTGATAATTGTGCTGCTGGCTGGTGGGTGGGGGTGGGGGTGGGGGGCTTCTTCCAGGGCAGCAGAGGGTAGCGGGGGGTTGGCCAGGAGGTGAACTGTGGGGTCGGGGTGGACGGACATGGAACGCCATTGCCGCAGCCGGAAAGGCAGCCATGCAGCTACGCACGCCGTTGACAGCCCGCTATGAACTTACGGCCACGGGACATATAGGCCACTCCCCCTATGTGCCCTCTAGCCCCAGCCAACCCATCATCTGAATGGGCGCGCTCCAGTGTAACCACTGCCATCTTGTTGGCTGGGATGACTGTGTGTGTGGGAATTGTAATGTGTATATGCGGCTGCAGCTTGTCAGCCTCCCAAGTATCATTCACGGACCGGCGAATCCCGCACCATTTTTCGTTGGAATCGGTCGTGTTCCACATAGTGCTGGTGCTAGCCCCTCCACGGTTGCTGTATCGGTCCAGTTTTGGTGCCAGTTTTGCTGTTGTGCAAGTCCATGAATCCTGTCCTGGCGTCAACACTTAGTCTTCAGGGAATCCAACTCACTGTCTCTATCATGGCCTCTGGGCTAGAGCTCTTCCGCATTGGACTCTTCCTCGGGAGGACTACTTTTATCTACCTCTTTCACTTTTGGGCTGCTGCGCACTGTGGCCTTACTCTCCTCGCCGGGGTGGGCAGGGCCAGGTGTGAATTGGGTTCTGAGGTTGATGCCACGGAAGGAACAGTGCTCAGGGTTGGCTCAGGGTCAGGGCCTGGATCAATGACTGGGATTTGCGCAGGAACTGAGGCAGTGCCCGGGATGGCACTGGTTCAGCAGGAGCCACAGAAGGTCGGGGTCTACTTCCAATCTCTAAAAGCAGGTGGAAATGGTGGCTATTGTTCTGGGCTACGAATGCCTTTAACTATTTCACATGATAACATCCGGTCTTCCCAGAGTCCAGTAGAATTTTATACACTGACGGGCTTGCCTTATCCACAACAAAATGGGGATCTGAATACCTGGGGAACAGGAATGTTCTGGGCTGAAAGACCTGTAGCGTGACCTGCTGCCCTACTTCCGGATTCACTTTTCCATGAAAATAAGCCTCTGCTTCTTTCTTTTCGCTATTCTGATGGCTGCTGTCTTCTGTGCAGCCTATACATTGTCAAGTAGGCTTCTTGCAGTTTTCTCATGGCTAAGGGCTGTAACCTAGCCCTCTGACAAGTCCAGTCCTAGTAGAGGTTTGATACCTCTCATGCGGTGTCCGGTCATTAAAACATGGGGAGTCAATCCAGTTGAGCTGGATGGTGAGTTCTGAAGGATCATGAGGACAAAGGGTAGGAGACTATGTTCCAGTTCAAGTTATTTTGCTAAACGACCTTTTCTCAGCATCCTTTTAAGGGTGAAGTTCATCCTCTCTGTTATGTTCTAGTGCTTGTCCAGTCGGAATAAATGCACGAGAGAACATCTAGTTTGTGACTAATTAAATGTTTATTGTCAAACAATAACATGGGTTAGGTAACCATAAGAAAATTATCAAAATCTACTAACTATTATAAATGATCTAAGAGCTACTATAAATGTGACTATCCACTGCAACGACTATCACCAGACTCCCTGAGGTAATAGTGTCACTTGGTTGTCGCTACTGCCATCTTCTGGTTGGAGGCCATATCTATCACTATTTACATGTTTGCTTATGCATATCATCACATCCCCTTTCCTTGATAAATGAATAATATTTACATACAGTATTTGAATTTTATATAAAATATATGTGATACGCATACTGTTTTGATTATTTACGTGTCTTCAGTCCATCACAAATTCAATCGGTCTGTTTTTCTTTTGTGTTTCGTTGACTTTCTAAGCATTGGTCGAACTTGTGAGTTTGCTTGATTTTCAACTGTTGTTGAAGATGGTTCTTGCTGTGTTGCTGTGCTTTGCACATCAGCTTGTTCTGTTGCTGTATGCTGAGGTAGTGTTTGTTCAGTTGTCCTGAGATTGCTTTCAACATCATCCGGTGGTTCCAAAACAAAGGGTTGCTGAACCTTCAGCAAGGCTCTCCTGTTCCTTCTTAGAACTTGTCCTTCATCGGTGACGATGATATATGACTGAGGACCTGATGATTGTAATACCTTTGCACACTTCAACCATACATTTCGATCAGGGCCTTCTACCCTGACTGTGTCATTCTTTGCTAATGGTTGCAGACATCTTGCCGATTTATCATAATACCTTTCTGTCTCCTTTTATGAAATGTGAGCACCTTCACAAGTTTCCGATTCGTTGGCTCCTGTGGACTGTATGGTAAGATTGTTCTGAGCTGTCAATTCATGAAAAGTTGTGAAGGTGATAATCCATTCATCAATGGTGCTGCACTGTAGCTAAGTGACGTGAGATATGGATCTCCCTGGCTGTCCATAGCTCTTTTGAGTAGCTGCTTCACAAAGTGAACATCTTTTTCAGCCTTCCCATTGGATTGTGGATAAAGAGGACTAGAAGTAGAATGCAAAAAATCATAGTTCTGTGCAAACTCTGCCCATTCATGACTGCGACAACATGGACCATTGTCGCTCATGACAATTTGAGGTATTCCATGCCAAGCAAAAATGTCTTTGGATGTTTGATGACACACCTAGCTGATGAGTTTGCTAGTTGTACCACTTCTGGAAAGTTCGAGAAATAATCGATCACTAATAGGTATTCTTTTCCTGACAGATAGAACAGATCCATTCCCACTTTCTGCCATGGAGTTGTAATTATTTCACCCATTTGCATTGATTCTTTCCGTTGTTTGTCCTGAAATTTTTGACAAATTGCACAGTTTTCTATCATGATCTGTGATTGATGTCTGGCCAGTAAGTCATTTCTCTGGCTCTTCGTTTGCATTTTTCTATGCCTAAGTGCCCTTCATGAATCTTCTTTAGAATCATGGATTGTAACGATTGTGTGATATGACAATCCTGTTTTGCCTCAGCAAAAAAACATTGGCTGCACTTAGCTCTGCTCTGATGTTATAATATTTGGAACAGGATTCTTTTGGTCATCCCTCAGCGAGATATATTATCTTCTGTAAGATTTCATCTTTGTGGTTTCGTCTCTGATTAGTTTTGACTTCTCATCGAATACTGGAAGGGATTCTGTGATAAGATTCATGTGTACTTGCACATCCTCATCCATACGTTGTTCTTCCTTCATATCTGTAGCTCAAGAGAGTGCATCAGCTACTACAAGATGTTTGCCTGGCGTATAAATGAGATTGAAGTTGTACCTCTGTAACTTCATCATCTTACATTGTATTCTTGGTGACATCTCATTTAGATTTTTCTTTATTATCACCACAAGTGGTCTATGATCAGTTTCAACTAAGAATGTTGGGAGGCCATATACATAATCATGGAATTTGTTTAATCCACTTATCAAACCCAAACATTCCTTTTCTATTTGAGCATATCTGTGTCAGTCATTGACCTTGAAGCATTGGCAATTGGAAGCCAATTTTCATCATTGTCTTGCTGCAATACCACTGCTCCCAACACATCTTTCAATGCATCTATCGATATTTTTGTCGTCTTTGTAGGGTTAAAAAATGTCACCACTGGAGCTGATGTCAATGCTCCCTGTAACATTCCCCATTCTTGTTCATATCTTTCAGACCATTGGAAAACAGTATACTTTTAGATTGTTTCCCGCGTGCATGTCGTTTTCACTGATAAGTTGGGAATAAATTTTCCTACAAAATTTATCATATCCATCACCCTGAGGACTCCCTTTTTGTCTGTTTGACTTGATTTTTTAATGTCACCTTTATCTTCTCTTGGTCAGATTGTATACCTCTTGCAGAAAGTTTGTCTCCCAAGAATGTGGGGCTGGATTCTCTGATTTGGAGACTATGTCCCCACATGAGTGTGGGAACGATGGGAAAACTGGCACAAAACGGCCACTGATTCCCCGTTTTGCAGGGGGCTCGCAGGGAGGCAGCGTAGAGCAGCTGGCTCTAGCTGCCGATACGGCCTGGAGAATTGCTGGGTCTGTGGGCGCGCATGCGCACTGCAGCGGTCGCACCGTGCTTCATGGTGGATTGCACGCGGACCCAGCCCGCAAAATAGTCCCCCCCCCTTCGGCCGGCTTGTGAGCTCCAGACATCCCCCACATAGTGCCCCCAGCCCCAAATAATGTTCCCCCCCCCTACCCGTGGATCAGCCCTCTCCTGACTGTGGCGGTGCTGGACAGAGTCCGCAGCCGCCACGCTGAGTTCCCGATAGGTGAGACCACACGTGACCCACGCAGTCGGGAACTCGGCCGGTTGGGGACGGAGCATCGGGGGGGGGGCGGGTCTCAGGCAATGGCCTGAGGCCGTGGGCTTTGGAGGGGACGGAGCATCGCGGAAGCAGTGCCGCCCCCGATTCTGTCCGGAATTTGGATTCTCCGGCCCGTCGCCGAATGCAATTTCGGCGTCAGCGACCGAAGAATCCAACCCGTGATTTTTTTGACACCAAACTGGCATTTGGTTTTATTTAGTTTTAGACCATGCTTTTTGATGCTTCTCACCACTTTGATAAGCCTTTCATTGTATTCTTCTCTTGCGGATCATCGACGCTTGCAAAGTTACATGTCTGAGCCTTTAACCTCAAGTCTGTTAAGAAGCTGTTGAACAATTCACCTGCTTGCTGTGTACATGTGCGAAAAACATACCGCTCGAACATTTTGTTTTTTTGGGGTGTGCAGTGCCAATCAAATATTTTCCACAAAGTTATTTTTATCAGCTTCATTATCAAATGAGAAGGTGTTAAAGATTTCTATCGGCTGTGGACCTGCTACGATGAGCAGCAACGCTATTCTCTGTTCATCCGGCTGTGCCTGAAGACCTAGAGCTGCAACGTAGACTGTGAATTGCTGTTTAAAAGTGCGCCAATTCACATCTACATTACCAGTGACTTGAAGCTGCTGTGGTGTCTTCAAACCTTCCATCATTGACTTTGATGCCTAGTAGTGATATCTGTCAGGACTCCACGTGGTTAGTATAGATTTTTGTTCTTCTTTCTTCTCCATTATCTTTGCCTTTTTAGATCTTCAAAACCAATCCTGGTATCTTGTTAGATCTTGAAAACCAGTCCTTCTACCATGTTATGTTCTGGTGCTTGGTCGGTTGGAATAAGTGTACTAGAGAATGTCTAGCACGAAAAGATTTGTTTCTTGGGGGTCGGTTGCAGGATTGAAAGAGCTGGGAGCGAAGTATGGGCTGGAGCAGGGGAAATATTTAAATACGTGCAGGTTTTGCCAGAAAGGAGATACAGAGCTTTCCGGTAGAGCCGGCCTCCACATTGTTTGTGAAGGTGTTGATGGCAGGGGGGCTGGAGGAGGGGATAGTGTCGTTCATATGTTTTGGTCCTGTCCAAAGCTGGAGGATTACTGGAAGGAGGTGTTTAAGGTCATCGCTAAAGTGGTGCACGTGAAACTGGACCCGGGCCCTCGGGAGGCCATATTCGGGGTGTCAGACCAGCCAGGGTTGGAAACAGTTGCGGAGGCAGATGTTGTAGCCTTCACCTCGTTGATTGCCCGAAGGCGTATCCTGTTGGGATGGGTATCTACCTCTCCACCCTGTGCCCTGGCATGGCATTGGGACCTGCTGGAATTCTTGACTCTTAAGAAGGTCAAATTTGAACGAAGGGGAAGAATGGAGGGGTTTTACAATTCATGAGCGTTATTCATTATGCACTTTCGAGAATTGGATTACATCAAACATTAGGGGGGGGGGCGGGTGTTGTATGTGTCAATGGCGACTATGGGTGATTCCTGATTCCTTTTTGTTATTTGTTTATGTTAACATGCATGCTGCTATTTGGGGGTTTGGTGGGAGGATGGGATTGTTGTTATTGATATGGGGATTAACATTGCACTCGTTATTGATTATTGTTTATTGTTGATGGGTGTAAACTTGTGAGAAAATGTGAAAAAGGAGAATAAAAATATTTTAAAAAAGAGAATGTCTAGTTCGTGACCAGTTAAATGTCTATTGTTAAACAATAGCGTGAGTTAGATAGCCATAAGAAAATTATCAAAATCTACTAACTATTATAAATTATCTAAGGCATACTACAAATGTGACTATCCACTACGACGACTATCTCCAGACTCCCTGAGGTAACAGTGTCACATGGTTGTTCTCTCCTGCCACCTGCTGGTTGGAGGTCATATCTATCACTATTTACATGATTGCTTATGCATATCAACACACTCTTTACAATCTCACTGGATTGAGGATGGTAGGCGATATGGAATGTTTGATTGACGCCAAATATACTCATCAACACCTGCATTACCTGAGCCGTGAAGTGGGTACTTTGATCAGATTCTATACTACGGGAAAGATCCCATCTGGTGAATACATGTTGTGTTCAAATGTCCGCTGTAATCTTAGTAGTGTTAGTCCGGGTTGGGAAAGTTTCTATTCACTCACTAAAAATGTTCACGATGACCAAGATGTATTTGTACCCCCTTTACAGGGTGGTAGGGGTCAATCTAATCTCCTTGGAAGTCAGTCCACAGTCCTGCCACTGGTCTAGTATGTCTTAATTCTCCTTTGTTAGCATACTTGTTGGGGTTGCTCTAGGCACAGATAATACAATTTCCGGGCATAGGGCATGATCCAAAGGCCACGCTGCAACCGAAAAGCAGCTCACTGCGGCACAGCATGGCCAATAAAAGCCGGGAGACACACTCCAGGAATCTACCCGGCTCGCAACACCTCGTGATCCAATGCGATCTCGCGAGACATTGCGATTTAAATCCCGCCCATTGTGGGTGGGACTACTTTTTGACAAATCTGCATATTAGAGCGAGACAGCTAGTTTCACTCTAAAATGCAGATTCCCAAGGTACCTGAGGCTTTCGGATTCATCCTTTTCATCTTGGAGACCTTGGACGAATGCCATTCAGCACTGGTCCCTACAAACGAGGACCAATGGGGGGTCCTAGTTGCAGGCCCTTTGAGCAGGGTGGTGCCATGGCAGTGCCACCTGGGTGCCAGCCTAGCATTGCCCAGGAGGAAATGCCAGGGTGTCAGGTTGGCACTGCCAAGGTGGCATTTTTTGCATGTGTATGATCAGGCTGGGGGTACCCTGCGTTGATGTTGGAGGCGAGGGGGGCTGCAGACCCTCCCATAGTATGTTCGGGCTGGTGGGGCCGGGGATTGCTTCAGGGATCTCGGAGATCAGGACACCATTTAAAAATGGCCTCTCGCTCTCTCGCTACACTGGAGAGTTCCGGCAAGCAAAGTGTAAAAAATGGGGCAAAGTGCAGCCTTGGCTGAGGTCCCTAATACAACGCGAGTCGCATTCAATAGCCATGGAAACACGTGGCTAAACGCACTTGCTATAGGATTTTTTACCTATTTTGTTGAATCGAGCCGATAATGTTTCATGTCTTTACTCATTTCTGACACAATCCATATATTCTCTCTGCAATGGTTTCCTGTGCCTCCCCCTACATTCTTGGGATTTGGTAAAGCGGAATGGACAGCATAAAATTAATTTCACCTCTTCGGCGGCATCCAGCCAGTGTAGGACTCTATAGTGACACTTGTGATCAAAGAACGCATAGGGGTCTTTTGAATACAGGGATTTCCTTAGCAATCTCCGAAAACTGGATGATGGAGAAAAGAGTGGTGTATGTGATTGGCCTGTTGTTCTGATCATTCTGGCAGCTGGTGGTTAGAGAGTTTATTGGGCTGGGAGCAGGAGTAGGAAGAGAAGCTGCTGAACTGTGGGGAGCCGGCGGGGGGGGGGGGGGGGGTGGCGGTTCATGTTGCTTTGGGTCGGGAGGTTGTACTGGGATGAGAGTAGGTGGTGGAGGTGCAATGGGTAACGGGTCTAGGGAGTGCGGGAGGTTCAAGTTGTTCCGAAAAGGGAGGTGCGGGTCCCCATTCACTGTTTGGGATGGCATACGTGTGCACCTCCTATTCAATATTCTCCCAGTCTACGATGTGGGAACTATCCCCCCCGGACCTCCCACAGTGCCGAAGGAGCACATCATGCCCCTCTGTACCGACAATAATGATTTAAGTCTGTCAATCTCACGCTCGCACTTTGAGTGATCAGCAAAGTGGGCTTTATTTTCTTTAACTGCTTGGTGCAGAATTTTGACTACCGCTTGCAAATCTTTACACTGTTCTGCAAGTGTGGTTGCGCTTCTTTGGGCAGTATTGTGATCCCTGATCGCCCGCTGCTCCTGCTGATAGGCCTTCTCAAACTGGGCCTGAAACGACCCCATGTGCAGTAGGTTTGCTCCTCAAACTGGGCCTGAAATCGCCTGAGGTGCCCTCAATAACGACGCTTAGAGTGTAAATGGTAAAGAAGGCTTTAATAGACTAAGAACTATGCTAGAGCCGAAACATGTGCTAACTGCTGCACAGCCCACAAGTCAGCCCCTTATATATTGCTCACAGATGGGCGGAGCCATCTTAAAGGGGACATCACCTTACATGATGACAAGGCAGTAACCGTTCATCACATTCACCCCCTGTTTAAAAAAGAGTCCGGCGGGGGTGAAGTGCCATCATAGGTCCATCCGTCTCGGTGCTTGGATCATCCTCATCGACCTCCTCAGTTCGGGCGGTGGTGCGGCGGGCACGGATGTCCCGGTTGAGGGTACATCCGGGAGCACAGCGGTCGGAGCTTCGGTCCGGGTCGGGGCAGGGGGACTAGGCAGGGCCGGGGGTAGCGGTGCCGGCGCCGGCAGGGTGTGTAAAGGGGGGGCGCGTGGTAGGTGCTCACCGTGGTAGGGCCGGAAGGGGGTGTGCTGTAGGGGGCGCCGGGTCCTGCAGTGGAGCGGCGCGGGAAGGGGCGTCTGTAGTGGGGGATCTAGCGGGTGCCAGATCCCGGAGGGAAACCGTATCTTGCCTGCCGTCGGGGTACTCAACGTAGGCGTAACTGGGGTTGGCGTGGAGCAGCCGGACCTTTTCAACCAGGGGGTCCGTTTTATGGCTCCTCGTGTGCCTCCGGAGAAGAACAGGTCCCGGAGCCATCAGCCAAGGTGGAAGCGAGACCCCAGGGGTAGACTTCCTGGGGAAGACAAACAATCGGTTGTGAGGGATCTCATTCGTGGCCGTGCAGAGGAGTGACCTAATGGAATGTAGGGCATCGGTAGGACCTCCTGCCAGCGGGTAGTTGGGAGACGTCTCGACCGCAGGGCCAGAAGGACAGCCTTCCACACTGTCGCGTTCTCCCTCTCCACTTGCCCGTTTCCCCGCGGGTTATAACTGGTCATTCTGCTCGAGGCGATGCCTTTGCTGAGCAGATACTGACGCAGTTCATCGCTCATGAACGATGTACCCCGGTCGCTGTGGATATAAGCGGGGAAACTGAACAGAGTGAAGATGCTGTGCAGTGCCTTAATCACCGTGGCTGAGGTCATGTCGGGGCAGGGAATGGCGAATGGGAAACGGGAGAACTCATTGATAACGGTGAGTAAATAGGCATAACGATTGGTGGACGGGAGGGGCCCCTTGAAGTCCATGCTCATTCGCTCAAAGGGACCCGAGGCCTTCACGAGCCGAACCTTGTCTGGCCGGTAGAAGTCCGGTTTGCACTCCGCACAGATCTGGCAGGCCCTGACCATGGCCTTGACCTCCTTGGTTGAGTAAGGTAGGTTGCGGGACTTGATAAAATGGACAAGCCGGGTAACCCCCGGGTGGCAGAGGTCATTGTGGATGGCTTGCAGGCGGTCGTCCTGCGCGTTGGCACATGTGCCACGGGACAGGGCATCAGGGGGCTCGTTGAGCTCCCCTGGACGATACTTGATATCGTACATGTAGGTGGAGAGTTCGATCCTCCACCTCAAAATTTTATAATTTTTTATTTTGCCCCGTTGCATGTTATCGAACATATAGGCGACTGACCGTTGGTCGGTGACGAGGGTAAACCTCCTACCGGTGAGGTAATGTCTCCAGCGCCGCACAGCCTCCACAATGGCTTGTGCCTCCTTTTCGACTGCAGAGTGTCGAACCTCGGAGGCGGTGAGGGTTCGGGAGAAGAACGCTACTGGTCTGCCTGCCTGATTGACGGTAGCAGCCAGGGCGATGTCTGATGCATCGCTCTCTACCTGGAAAGGGATGGTTTCGTCCACCGCGTGCATAGCGGCCTTGATGATGTCGGCCTTGATGCGGTTGAAGGCCAATTGAGCCTCAGCCGAGAGGGGAAAAATGGTGGTCTTTATGAGTGGGCGGGCTTTGTCCGCATACTTGGGGACCCACTGGGTGTAATAAGAGAAAAGCCCCAAGCACTGTTTGAGGGCCTTGAGGCTGCGGGGGAGAGGGTGTTCCTTAAGGGGGCGGATGCGGTTGGGGTCGGGACCTAGGACCCCGTCTTCCATGACATAGCCGAGGATGGCTAGCCGGGTTGTGTGGAAAACGCATTTTTCCTCGTTATAGGTCAGGTTAAGGGCTCGGGCGGTCTGGAGGAACTTTTCGAGGTTAGCGTCATGGTCTTGCTGGTCATGGCCGCAGATGGTGACATTGTCCAAGTACGGGTATGTAGCCTGCAAACCGTACTGGTCCACCATTTGGTCCATCACCCTTTGAAAGACGGAGACCCCATTTGTGACACCGAAGGGGACCCTGAGGAAGTGGAAGAGCCGGCCGGATGCTTCGAAGGCAGTATAGGGGCGGTCTTTTGGTCGGATGGGGAGCTGGTGGTACGCGGATTTGAGGTCGACCGTGGAAAATACTCGGTATTGGGAGATCCGATTTACCATTTCCGCGATGCGAGGAAGGGGGTACGCATCAAACTGCGTGAATCGGTTTATGGTCTGGCTATAATCCACGACCATCCGTTTCTTCTCCCTGGACCGGACTATCACCACTTGCACTCTCCAAGGGCTGTTGCTAGCCTCGATGACCCCGTCCCCCAGTAAACGCTGGACCTCTGACTTGATAAAAGTCATATCTTGGGCACTGTAGCGCCGGCTCCTGGTGGCGACTGGCTTACAGTCGGGAGTGAGGTTCGCGAATAGCGAGGGGGGTGCAACTTTCAGTGTCGCAAGGCAGCATACCGTGAGGGGGGGGCAAGGGTCCGCCGAACTTCAGTGTCAGGCTTCAGTGGCTGCGCTGGAAATCCAGTCCGAGCAGCAGGGGGGCACAGAGGTGAGGGAGGATATAAAATTTGAAACGGGTGTATTTGGCGCCCTGGATCGAGAGATCTGCAATACAGTACTCCTTGATTTGTACCGAGTGGGACCCAGATGCGAGGGCTATGGTTTGGGATACGGGATGGGTGCGTAGGGAGCAGTGCCTTACCGTTTCAGGATGAATAAAGCTCTCCGTGCTCCCGGAGTCGAAGAGGCATGCAGTGTCGCGCACGTTGACCTGGACCTGCATCATAGAGTTCTGCAGGTGTTTTGGCCGAGTTTGGTCGAGGGTGATTGCACCCACTCGCGGGTAGTCCGAGTCCTCAGCCGAGTCGGACTCGTAAAATGGCCGCCACCGTCGGTCGCACGTGTCGGGTCGAGAAGATGGCCGCCGACAAGATAGCCGCTCCCATGATTCGCACGAGGTTGATGACGCGTCAGAAGGGGGCATGTGTGGGTCGGTGTGCAGCCGCATTGCGAGGCCTGCGGGCCTGAGAGCCTGATTTTCGGGCCGGCTGTTCTTTGTTTTTCTGGCCCCTGGGTCTGGCCAGGTAGACTCTCGCAAAATGCCCCTTCTTCCCGCAGTCGCAGCAGATCGCGGAGCGGGCTGGGCAGCGTGGGCGTGGATGCTGGCCCTGCCCGCAGAAGTAGCATGGTGTGCCCCCATGGTGAGTGGGTCGCCGCGTGGCGCAGGCCTGTAATACGGCTGAGTCTGAGGAAGTCCGGGGGGGGCTCGCAGAGTCCGCGGGGTACGTACCCAAGTTATGTCGGGCCACCTGCAGCGAGGAGGCGAGCGTTAGCGTGTCCTGGAGGTCTTTTGCCCCATTTTCGAGCAGCCGTTGCCGGATGTAGGTCGAGCGGATGCCGGACACGAAAGCGTCTCTGATGTGCAGGTTCATATGGACTTCCCCTGTCACATCCTGATGGTCACAGTCCCTAGCAAGCGCGGTGAGTTTCTCGACGAATTCGTCTAGCGATTGCCCCGAGCGCTGCCGGCAGGTAGAGAGCAGATGCCTGGCGTGTATCTCGTTGATGGGTTTGAGAAACCGCTTGCGGAGTAACTCGACCGCCTCTTCCTAAGTCGTCGCCTTTTCGAGCGTGGCGGAGATTCTGTGACTCACCCGGGCGTGGAGTAGGCTCAGCTTGCGTGGCCCCAGGATGGGAATCTCTGCGGAGTCCAGGTAGGCCTCGAAGCACCGCAGCCAGTATTTCAAAATTTCCTTTGCCTCCGGTGTCCGTGCTTCCAGATTGAGCTTCTCTGGTTTTAGGCCTGCGTCCATCCTGATCTAGTTTAGTCTATTAAATTGAGGTACCCTCAATAATGACGATTAGAGTGTAAACAGTAAAGAAGGCTTTAATAGACTAAGAACTATGCTAGAGCCGAAACATGTGCTAACTGCTGCACAGCCCACAAGGCAGCCCCTTATATATGGCTCACAGATGGGCGGAGCCCCCAGCGCGCCAAGCCCGGTCTTAAAGGGGACATCACCTTACATGATGACAAGGCAGTAACCGTTCATCACACCGCCTCATGTGCAGTAGGTTTGCTTCTCAAATTGGACCTGAAACCGCCTCATGTGCAGTAGGTTTGCTTCTCAAACTGGACCTGAAACCGCCTCATGTGCAGTAGGTTTGCTTCTCAAACTGGACCTGAAACCGCCTCATGTGCAGTAGGTTTGCACCTGAAACTGGGCCTGAAACCGCCTCATGTGCAGTAGGTTTGCTCCTCAAACTGGGCCTGAAATTGCCCCAAGTGCAGTAGATTTTCTTCTCAAACTGGACCAGAGTCCACCCCAAGTGCAGTAGGTTTGCTCCTCAAACTAGGCCTGAAACTATTCCATTTGCAGTAGGTTTGCTTTACAAACTGGACTTGAAACTGCTCCATGTGCAGTCATGGTGCCCCTGGAACTTTGAGTTAATCTTTCCAATTCTAACCTCGCACCCTCAAACTTTTCATTAAGTCTGAGCATCTCTCTCTCTTCCTCCCCCAACTCAATTCCTCATGCAGCGCTACTTGTTTCCTCTCTCTCATTCTGTGTACTTAGTTAAATTTAGGATCTCCACTTCTTTACTGCGTAGCAGCTCCATACAACTAGTTATGGCTTGTAACTACTTTGGAAACACGCTTCCCGAAACAATGATGCACTTCCCCCCCCCAACAATTCTGGCCCTCAGATCCCAGACCGATGCTGGTTTATCCCAAAATTGTATCCACCTAAGCCAGTTCTTATCTAAATATTTTGTTGGGGTTTCCTCCAAATTCATGCTGGCCATAGCGTTTACTTTATCTTCCCTCTAGGGAAGTCTCGAAATTTACGGTTTGTGTATCTCACAATGTAAGCGACTGGTTCTGCCCAATTTCTTTCCTTTTAGGTCGGGCCCAATTTATCAGAGTATCCTTTCGGGTACTTCTTACCGGGCCCACCCAGAGGGACACCAAAGTTGTCAAGTGAAAAGTCGGTAAATGACCTCGACTAACCTAGATCAGTTTGCAGTAACGCTTTTCAACTCAGGCACATTACTTGGTGAGAAATGGGACAATAGTCAGGCGAAGGTCTAACACAAATTTATTGAACACTTTATCAAGGAAAACCAATATTTATCAGACATTGCCATTGTACTTTAATTAAATTCTATCAAACTCTATGAATCTGTCCAAGGGAGGCATGGTGGTTAGCACTGCTTCCTCAATGCGACAAAGGCTCGAGTTCATTCTGGCCTTGGGTGACTGTCTATGTGAAGTTTGCACATTCTCCCAATGTCTGCAAGAATTTCCTCCGGGTGCTCCGGTTTCCTCACACAGTCCAAAGATGTTCAGGTTAGGTGGATTGGCCATGCTAAAATTTCCCCTTAGTGTCCAGGGATGTGTAGGTTAGGTTAAAGGGTGGCTGTGGGCGTGGGTAGAGTCCTCTTTCAGAGGGTTGGGTGCAGACTCGATGGGCTAAACGGTCTCCTCTGCACTGTAGGGATTCTATGATTCTTTTATGACACTGTTCACAGGACTCTTCAATAAACAGTCTTAAATCTCTAAGTAATCAGTTTCAAATCTACACCAGCTATCTACTTCTGGCACGTGCTTCCGAGGATTCATACACCTTATCCACAGGTCGCTATTACTGTATTTGAAATGTTTGTCTGAAAAGACTGGTAATACCCATTTAATAAGGCTGGGGCAGGCTGTTCCTCGGTCTTTGAGGGTTGGCTGATGTTTCAGGATCCTCAGTCGTTGAGTTGGGCTTCCCTTCTAATCTCGGGCTGGTTCTGGTCTTCGAGTCGTCTCACCGGGGTGGTCTTCTGGGTTTGGTCAGTATATGTTGCTCCCCATGAGGTACAAGGAGCTGGAGATGCTGCTCAGCTGTCAGTCAAAGGTGCTCTCTGAAGACGCCGTTGAAGAAGGTGCAAAAGCAGAGCCCGCTGGTGCTCCAGGTTGCCTCTTTTAACCCCTTCTTCATGCCCCTTTTGAAGATTCTGTGGCCTGTGTCCAATGAGGTGACCACCTTCCATATTTGGAGGTCGCTTTCATCTGTCAAATGCTGTCCTTGTCACGCTATGCCTCTGGCCTCCTACGGAGCTGAGTGCCACCAAGTCTGCGTAGCTTTCTTCTAACAATGCAGGTTCTCTGGAGGTGTAAGCAAAGGTTTGTTCTGAAACAATGTGGCCATTAGCACCTGGCAGGTATTCCCGAGCCTGTCTGCTTTTGACAGGAAGTTGATTGTCCAAACCTTGGCTACATGAAATCGGTCTGTTTTCTGTTCCAGCTCTGCAGTTTGCAAATTGCAGGGTCTGGCTAGGTTTGAATTAGGCTTCCACATTTCGAGTTTTTATCTATGCTCATGAAAAAGTATCAATATTTCTGTAACAATCCTGGAGGTCATGGGTCACCTGACCACACTATGATGCCCTTAGAGACAGAATTCTGTTGGAGGAATTCAAAGATCTGTTGCCTGCAACACATATTGAGGAGCAGAAAGGTAGACCTAATAGATGAGCCATGGAGCTTGTAGATAACTATAAGCTGATTTATAAACTAAAGCCTTTCTTTAGACCCAATATGAAATCAAAGAAAGCCAGAAATTGGGAAGGTGCAAGAGAAGACAGGTCAGCTGGAGAGGGAGTGATCGGAAACCCCAAGGAGGTTTCACTTAAAAATGCAACAGAGTCTGTTGGAGGAGTGAGAGATATGCCCTTCATCGGGCAGCACGGTAGCATAGTGGTTATCACTGTGACTTCACAGCGCAAGGGTCCCAGGTTCGATTCCCTGCTGGGTCACTGTTTGTACGGAGTCTACACGTTCTCCCCGTGTCTGTGTGGGTTTCCTCCGGGTGCTCCGGTTTCCTCCCACAGTCCAAAGACATGCAGGTTAGGTGGATTGGCCACGTTAAATTGCCCTTGGTGTCCAAAAAGGTTAGGAGGGGTTATTGAGTTATGGGGAAAAGGTGGAAGTGAGGGCTTAAGTGGGTCGGCGCAGACCCCCTCAATGAGCCGAATGGCCTCCTTCTGCACTGTATGTTCTATGTTCTATATGACAAAAGTCAGTTGTTTTCATTGTAATAAACTGGGCCGTACAAAATCACTATGCTGGCGATTAAACGGTCGGCCAGTTGTTGTTACAAATTTTAAAATGGAAATATGAAACCTGAGGACAAGCTGGTGGAATTTGTACACAGAATAAAGGAACAGACAATAGGAAGGAGCATGTGTACATGGGATGAGTGACCTGCAGTGGTGGACGTGTGTGCCAGGATAAAATATTTCCATATGGACAAGATCAAAGGAGAAAAGATATTAAAATCTTACGAGAATCAGGCACAAGTCCATCCCTAATTTTGTGGGCTAAAGATATTTGTTGCCCTGAAGTGTTATTAAAGGAAAAAGTGCTAGCCAGTAGCATCCTCGGGTAAAGGAAAGAAATTCCTTTAGAAAAATAAGCTTACATGGTAACTTGAAGACAAGAGAAGTAATGGTAGGCACGGAAGAAATCTTGCCCATTGCAGGCACTCAATTCATTCTGGGGAATGATAGAGCAGGATCCCAGACGGCAATGATTTCACAGTAACTTCATTGCAGTGTTAATGTAAGCCTATTTGTCACAATTATAAAGATTATTATTACTGTAGTTGGAGCAGCCAAAAGAGAAATTACAAACAGATTCCCCTTGAATATTTCTGGATTGCGTGGGGATGCAGAGGCTCATGAGCTAAGACAAAAGAGGGAGGGGTTTCTGAGACCAGGGTGAGGCCAATGAGATCAGGTTATCTGATACCACCTTTAGTAAGCTGAATGACAATGAGACAGACACAGAGAATGAGGCAAATTTATTCAATTCAAAAGGTTAATTGAATTGCAGCAATGACTTGAAAGTAAAACATTTAAAGAGAGTTCAGCAGGGAGTAAAAACCAGGCCTGATTCGAAGGCCCACGTTCAGAGTTTTATACCTGGAGAGAGAATTCTCCTGTTGTTAACTGTGTCAGGCAAACCACCGAAAGCTAGATTCAGTGGGCCAGTTTATGTTGAAAAGATATTGAGTAAGGAAAACTATCTGGTAAGCACTCCAGATAGACACAGGGTGTGTGTCCTGTGAACATGTTAAAAAAAGGTATTGGGTTAGAGAAGATGAGAAGAAGCAGGAAATATTGTAGGAAGCAAGGCAGCACAGTGAGTAGCACAGTTGTTTCACAGCTCCAGGGTCTCAGGTTCGATTCCTGGCTTAGGTCACTGTCTGGTGCGGAGTCTGCACATTCTCCCCGCGTCTGTGTGGCTTTCCTCCCACAGTCCAAAGATGTGCAGGTTAGGTGGATTGGCCATGCTTAATTGGCCATAAAAGATTAGGTGTGGTTACGGGGATTGGGTGGAGGTATGGGCTTAGGTAGTGTGCTCTTTCCAAGGGCTGGTACAGACTCGATGGGCCAAATGGCCTCCTTCTGCACTATAAATTCTTTGTTCTATGATTAATGAAGCACGGGGAACATGAGAGGTCAAATTCTGACAGTGACTTCCCTAGATTTCATTTGTACAATAAGGAAGAACCGTAACATTTAAACCAATGCTAAAGTTGTCTCCCAGATAAGAGCCGGAGCGAACTGACAAGAATTACTACAGTCCTATGCAGATATTTGTGGGAATAAAGTAGGTAGAACGGGGTTACTGATGCATGACGTAAATGTGGGGGACACCGTTCCAATCAAACAACATCTTAAGCTAACTAATGCTGTTGGCCCAATAGCGAGGACCTGCGGCCCACATAATAGTAATAATAATAATAATAATAATAATAATAATAATAATAATCGCTTATTGTCACAAGTAGGCTTCAATGAAGTTACTGTGAAAAGCCCCAAGTTGTCACATTCCGGCGCCTGTTCGGGGAGGCTGGTATGGGAATTGAACCGACGCTGCTGGCCTTGTTCTGCGTTACAAGCCAGCTGTTTAGCCCACTCCTCCCAGCCCCTCCTCCCACTGCCAGATTGCCTGGGCGACCCCTGTAATAAGGAGACCCCTCACAGGGACCCCTGTAATAGGGACACTCCCAAAGGGACTCCTGTAATAGAAAGACCCCCACAGGGACACCTGTAATAGGCGGATTCTCCACAGGCACCCTCTGCCTAAAAAGGGACCTCTCCCCACAGACACCCTCCATACAGAACCGCCCCCCCCCCCCCCCCCCCAGAAAAGAGACCCGTGTCTAGAAGCTATAGAGCAGCCCAGACAGGGTAGTGAGATGAATTACAGCGCCACCTACCTTGCAGATCCACGTGTCCGTTCCTGGAAGGAGAGTTGCTGTGACCTGCGCCTGGTTCCCACAGATCCATTAGCTGCACGCCGTTCATAGATTTCTAGTAGTGGTTTATGATTACTAGCTTCTACAAACCATCTGCAGCTTTGATTTATTAATCTCCCTTCACGGTTCAGTGGCCTAAGAGGTGAAACTCCAATTTTTGTGAACAGTGACCACATCAAAGAGAGGTAAGTGCATTCCAAGCACTGAGTGAATTCTAATCACTCAAGCATGTGATGTCACACGATTGGACCTTGTTCCCACCACCAGTGGTGGGTCAGAGCATTGCAATCAGGTCAGCGTCTGGTGTCGATTCTAATTTCGCCCCGACCTTCGATTCTTCATCCCATCAGGAACGTGATCCGAGCATCCTGGGATGGCGAATCCCTTCCAAAATGACTTTCAATTAAGATGTTTCATTTTTAAAAAAGAGGGACGTATAGTGAATCTGCCGAGCAACAGCAGTAAACTAATTTAACAAAACATAATGGGATGTGATGTGTCCAACAACAGATAGAAATCTGTCTAGAGATAGCAGTTGGCGATATTCAAAAGGCCCCAATGATATGCATCACTTCCCAGTGATGAGATTAGGAGGCTGTTCAGACAATAATCAAGTGTGAATAGCTTATGAGGAGAAATAGTTTATGGACAATGGGGTAAGATCCATGAAGTATACATATATTAATGTCTAATGTGATGGATCAAGAATAGGTCCCCATTCTCCTGGAACTGTCTCCAATACATGTGCTGTGGTGGTTACCTGAGTCGATCCATTTTATGACCAATATAGTGCTATTTGAGTTGAGGGGACTAGATTAGATGGATGGAGTGTTGTTTGATGGCAACAGCAATCCAATCCATGGTGACCTGAACCATATCCTTGCTTTAAACCATATCCTTGCTTTATGGAAACAAATCTCAAGGGAGCAAAAGAAGACAAAACAATTATTTGCATTTATATCACACTTTTCATGCTTGGGGTGTCGCAAAGACTTTACAACCATTGTTGTAATGTATGATTGCAGCAGTCAGTTTTCATGAAGCAAGCTCCCACAAACAGCATAGTTGAGGGATAAATGGTGGACTGGGCACTTAGGAAGAACTCTCATTACTCTGTACCATGGCTTTCTTCATTAAATCTTCTAGCATGTTCAAGCTAGACAGAGAAATAATTGTTTATGGAAGCTCAAGGCTGTAGATGCATAAAATATTGTGTTCGAGATTAGGACCTCTACTTGTGACTCTCGAGCAAAGGTTTGCAGGAAGGCCAACGGCTGAATAATCATGGAATCTACAGTCTACCAATCTCACAATTAATAGACTTTCATTTCATAGAATTTACAGTGCAGAAGGAGGCCATTCGGCCCATCGAGTCTGCACCGGCTCTTAGAAAGAGCACCCTACCCAAGGTCAACACCGCCACCCTATCCCCATAACCCAGTAACCCCATAACCCATTAACCCCACCCAACACTAAGGGCAATTTTGGACACTAAGGGCAATTTATCATGGCCAATCCACCTAACCTGCACATCTTTGGACTGTGGGAGGAAACCGGAGCACCCGGAGGAAACCCACGCACACACGGGGAGGATGTGCAGACTCCGCACAGACAGTGACCCAAGCTGGAATCGAACCTGGGACCCTGGAGCTGTGAAGCAATTGTGCTATCCACAAGGCTACCGTGCTGCCCAAAATTAATATTGTAATAATAGCAGAGAATCAAACATGTGTGTAGGTACTGGGGAATGTTGTCCCGTACCAGCCTCCCCGAGCAGGCGCCAGAATGTGGCGACAAGGGGCTTTTCACAGTAACTTCATTGAAGCCTACTCGTGACAATAAGTGATTATTATTTTGAACAGTGTTTTGTAGATAGCAGCTTCTGTGGACGAGGTTATTCGATATAAGTCAGGGCATTGTAGAACAATTTAGCAGGACCGGAGTCTACCATAAAGCATATGGCAGATGCAAGAGTATTCTCAGTGGAGATCCGCCCTTTTACCCCATCTCTCTTAATGACTCCACAACCACTATGAAAAACCATAGCAGACTGCAGTGTTTCCAAAAGGTGACTCATGACCCCCTTCTCAAGGGCATTTAGGGATGGGTAATAAATGTAGGCCTTGCCCCATGAATGAATATTTAAAAAAATCTTCCTCTTGACATGTTCGACTGCTGTGGTATGGCATCATAGAACTATATTGTTGCCCATATGGAGCAGCAATCGATGTGCATCAGGTTGAAAACTACAGAATCCCAGTCCCAACGGCAAGTACAAAGCCTGTAAAACAAGGAATATAGCATCAGAGGGACAAGTTGAAGGAAATAAGGAAATACCGTTGATCAGCAGGAGGTACTCAGGTATCTAGCTGGGACACTGCTTTGTAATGTTGCTTTGTATCATGTCAAGCAGGGCAGGCTTGTAGATAGACCTCACCAGCTGATAGCTCGCAAGTCCACTTTTAATTTATTACAGCCAAATTTCCTATGTTCCATGGAGTTGTGGTTACTGATAGTCCAATTCATGGATTGGTGAGAATTTGACTTCAATAGATTATGGGCTACAAACACTGAGAAGTGAAAGTTGGCTACCAAGGTCTGGTAATGACCAACACCTTGTCAGTTGAAATAGCTCACATTAGGTATGCTCAGTATCATTGTTAACATTGGAGAGATTGCTTATGACAGCACCCTCATCTCCATGCCACGTAGTATAATTTAATAAGATAATACCATACTTTTTTTAAACTAACATTATAAATTGAATGCAATTTTGAAGTTCAAGTTAGGCAATTTTAAAGCTTGAGGCAGTAAGTGGAACTGATCATTGTTTGCATTTTTCTGCACTGCTTCATGTCTTACATTACAAAGGTCAAATAGATAAAGCTACGATTAATTAACTACCTATTTTGACCCTGTTTGTGCCAGATCTATAGGCGTACGTCACTGGGGAAGAGGAATGACATTTTGCTGGTACATTGTATTTGCACAACATTATTTACAGGGGAAAGGTACAAAGTATTCAATTAGATTTAGTCTCAACATTACAAAGAAAGATTTTTTTTTTTTTAAATTGTGCACTTATCAGTCTTGACTTTACTGTGGGATATTAAAGAGACTCCATATTTTGTTTTATATATTTTTGAATGGTTTCGAAGACATATTAAAAAGCAAGAGAACAATTCAAAAAGATGAGGAAAATTTAAAAATAATCTGTTACTGATGATTATATTATCCATTCATCATCTAATTTCTGATTGATGCTCTCCATCCTTATAACCACTAGTCCTCTCATGTTACAATGGATAATCTTCTTCATGACCTTCTCCGAGTCAGTGAAAATTTTGTTTCTTTCAATTCTTTAAATAAATTGTTTTTCATGTCTCTCACAGATCTAACCAACAATAGGCACCTCTTACGTTTGATGGTTCTGCCCTTCGCTTTTTTCATCTATCAACATTTTTGTCTTCTTATCTCCTCTGACCTCAAATAGAACTACTTCCTTAAAACTCTTTTGAGAAATTTGATTCCATCTTTTGTTTCAAGTGCTCCTACCACAAACATCTCTTAAATCTTATAAAACCCAAGATGTTGAAAACGTAATAATAGTTCCCATCTCAGAGAAGTGTGTTTGAGCACCTCTATTACACTCTTGGGCAGAATATAGGAAAATATTGTAGGTAATCTTCCATTACCCATATCCTCCAAACATCGCCCTTTTTATCATAGCCTTTCCAGTTTTTCTGTTTTAATTGATACACTTATGCGGAGCGTACTTCTGAACTTTCCTCTCTAGTTCTTTTTGACTTACTCGTATACCATCTTATATGGCTGTTTTTTCTAATGCATCAAAATCAAGTCGCTATTGTTTTTTCTCCCGGATCTCAGAAGAATTGCAGAAATGCTTAATTCTACTTCCCACGATCTCTTTAACAGAAAATTATCATTTTGTACTTTACCTTGGTTGATCTATGTATGGAAATACAGTGAAGATACTGGGGAGATCGGGATAAACCTGCCATGGCTGAAGAGATGAATGTCCTGCTGAATTTAATAGCAGCACTTCATTATAATTGATTATAATGATATATTTACTCTCCATTTCTTGCCTGGCAGTCAGCACGTTTGGCTGACTTTGAGGTGGGAAAACCAGCAGTAGGAAGTTACAGCAAGGGACCCTGCTGGGTAGCCCCCAGCAGTTGGGAAAAGGGATGGAACGAGAGTTCCGCCCTTGGCTGGGGGTGAGAGAGATCATCCTGGCTAAATAAAGCAAGAGCTTAGTGCGAAGGGACATTGTGGGACAGAAGGAATCAGAGATTGAAGCTTGTGAGGAAGAGATCACCACTGGACGGAAGGAACAAGAAATCTGGACTTGGGGGTAGAACCACCCCGTTCCTCCTAGCTCACCAAGAGTGCTGTAAAAGAAACTTACTTTCTTGCTCACGCTTTGCTTTTGCTGTCAAACTTGCCAAACCCTGGGAAACTCTCACAAATTGATAAAATAAAATCAAGCTTCCAATTGCACCATGGAAACTTATTTAATCATGGTAATGAAGTGTCCTGCATCTTCCCAGCGGATAACTTGCATTAAACAAAGCCCACCGCTCAATAACGGTAATAGGTGAACACATTCCCCATTTTAAACCTCATCCCATCCCCAACCCCAACCCCACCAATATTAGGGACATGTAGTTCATATCAAGGCCATAGTTTTAATTGCTCTTGTCTGTATTACCTCTCCACTTATACTTTTGCATTGCTTGAATGACCTTATGAATGCCTTTTTTCAGTGACTACAACATGCATTTAACCTTGCAGATCGCAAGAGGTTATTCATCTTTTTGTCGCATAGCACCCATTCTCCTTTGTGGACCATATGGCTGCTAATCTACACCATGACCTCCGTTCAGACTGCCTTGGTCAAGCAGGAGGGATTCCTGCTTGGGAAAAGGGTATCCTGCCATTCCCAGATGGCCTGGAGGAGAACCTGCAAGGAAGCATCACTAAACACTAAGCAACTCATTCTCTGCATTGGGGCATTCATCATTATTTGAATGGGGAGACTGCAAGTGATCAGGATCAATGGCTGGGGGTTAGGGAGCGCAGCAGTTCCAGGTATCCATGGGAAAAGTTGAGCAGGGAAGGGGTAGTAGCATTTCCTGAAAGAAAAACCTCCATAATGACAGGCAGAATGATGCTGCTGGATTGCAGGGAGTGGGCTGTTCATTGCGTGATTGCACGTGACTAGCCATTCCACCTTCAAGCAGAAACTCTGCACATTTGCTGTGGGGAAAATTTAATTGAGAATTAAATAAGCAGCACAGGGAGGGTGAATCAGTTCTGTACTTCCTGCATGAATGGTTTACATTGTGATAAAAATTTAAATCATGTTATGATTTCTAGTCCAGATGACTACCACATATTTGTCTATTAAGATTAGATAACAATTGGAATTTGTTTTAAACCATGAATGTGCCAGATAATAGAAGATATAAAATCTTTTTAAAAAGCCACAAAATATTTATACAAGCAAGGACAACTTGAAAGACAACTGATTTGATTACATAAATCCCTTTGAAGAAAAATAATATTTATTGTTCATTAATAAATTTTGAGCTGTTGGCGTATGAATTGAACAACTTCTTTCAAGAAATTCTCTGGGATATAATTTTACCTTTGCCAGCTGGGAATTGACCTGATGGATGAGAATGCCTACTAGTTAGGAATCCACTTCATTTTCTAACAGCAAAAAGATGCAAAAAAACAAATAATCTGATTTTCACCTGTAATTTGGTCGAACTGAGTCAGTGAATCTACACAATCGCATCTAGAAAAGTTAGGAGGTGGGATTCCCTGTTGTCTGACGCCTAAATCGTGAAACACGATTGGGCGGAGAATAAGTGTCCGATGCCAAAATTGCGGCGGGTGCCGATTTGACACCAAATCGCAATTCTCCGTCACCTCAACAGCGGTGTCAATGCGTTCCCAAGTGCACGTACAGTGAACACCGTTTGCATGTCATTAGCGGGCCCGACCCGGTACTCTTCAGGGCCTCCATGATTCTCCGCATCCGATGAGCCGAGTTCCCGACAGCGTGGTTCACTGTGCTTTTAAAAATCATGAAACCGGCGTCATGGCTGATGAAGGCGAGGGAGAGGAGGTAGGACACGGAGAGGTGAGACTGTGGGCTGCCGGGCCGGACACTGGCCGGGCTGACTGGGGAGGGGGGCCCTGCCAGGGGAGGGGGATTGGCAGTGGAACAGATCGAGTGGCCGAAGTGACCCCTCATGGGGCTGGGGCAGTGTCCAGTCAAGGATCACCATTGCCACGACCTGCAAGGCAGTCATCTTGCTGCACACCCCACTGATCACCCACCTTGGCCCCTGGTTCTGCAGAGTGATACTGGTCATATGGGTGCCTGCACTCCCCCAACCATCGCTCCGCCATACCCACCCCCATCCGGCTGCCGGCGACCAACCCAGGGCAACTCCCACTATAGCACCTACCGGGGTACCGTGCGGGGGCCGCTGAGCATACCACTGGCAAGGGCAGTGTCCGCGACGGATCCCCTGGCATCAGGGATAGGTGCCAGGGACAAAGGCCCCCACAGTGCCAGGGGTTCAGAGTTAAGGGGGGGGTTACCATGCGGAGGCTGAGCCCACAGTGCCAACCGGGGCCACCATGTAGCTCACCATGTAGCTCATTGGAGCTGTTTGGGCATGGGGGATATGCACCATGCTAACATGTTAGTCATTCACCCCCTACAGATAGTTGGAATTCAGCCAGCATTGGTGGCTTTCCTGCTAGTCAGCAAAGTCCTGAGGAATGCCCTGCAGCTGTATGAGCTGGAGCTACTCGAGGAGTTAGAGGAAGCTGCAACAGCAGAGCATGCAGCAGCAGAGCGTGCCCCAGAGGAACAGGAGGCAGCCGCACAGGGTGGAGATCCAGCCGCCCAACATGCCGAGGAGGAGGGAGTGCCAAGGAGGCTTTGCAGTAGGCTTCTATATACCAGCAGCGCCTGGCATTCAAGGACTGCCAGACCGGGCATGTCGTCGAAGATTCCAACAGAGCAGGGAGACAGTGTAACATATCTGCGAGATGATGGCACACCTGGCACCGTGGGGGTATGGGGAGGATGTCTGCTCCCAGTCGTCGTCAAGGTTACGGTTGCCCTGAACGTTTACGCCATCGAGTCTTTCCAGGCACCGAGTGAGGACCTGTCTGGGACCTCACAGACCTCGGTGCATCACCCGTGCTGTCACGTAGGCCCTACATGCCCAAGGGGATCAATAATTCCACTTCAATGTGAACCGAGCCCATCAGGATGCCCAAGCAGCAGGGTTTACTGTCATCGATGGGATGCCCTGGGTCCAGGGGATGCATGTCCCCCTATGAGCGCCTGCAGATGACAGGCCGCTGTACACCAACCGAAAGGGGTTCCACTCGATGAACATGCAGCTGATATGTGACCATCAGATGTGCATCATATACGTCTGCACCCAATAACCGGGCAGTGTACATGTGGCTTCATCCTGGAAGACTTGATGATTCCTGACATGTTCGAGATGCCCCCCCAACGACGGCTGGGGGTTTGGCTCCTGGATGACAGGAGTTATCCAATGAGGTCGTGGCTGATGACACCTCTCCGGAGGCCACAAACTGAGGGTGAGACCTGCTACAACGGCGCCCATACAGCAACCAGGAGCGTGATCGGGTGGTCCTTCAGCCTCCTGAAGATGCGGTTCAGGTGCCTGGACTGCTCCGGAAGGACCTTCCAGTATGTTGTTGAGAGGGTCGCCCACATTGTGACGGCCTGCTGCATCCTCCACTACATCGCGCAGCAGAGGGGGGATGTGCTGGAGGAGGAGGAGGAACGACAGGTTTCATCCGATGAGGAAGCAGGAGGATGGGCAGGACATGGTGCCCAGGCAGGCAAGGGAGGCCACATGATGTGTTCGCCAGAGCCAATGCACATGGGACGCTCTGATCGTCTCCAGGTTCACCAACTTGGCTAGGGGGTCTGCCCAGGGGCACAGGCACCGCATACCACTCCCACACAAATCCCCCCCCCGGCCACTCCCTTGCCTGTAACCCCCCTCTGTGACATACCTGCTGCACTACAGGGTGTGGGCCCTGGGTTGGCAGTAACACCGGGTCTGGTTTATGGGATAGAGGATGATGACAACTCGCTCTGCAATGAGCTCTGGTGCGCCACATCGTTTGACAATGTCTGACACCTGCCCACGGTAGCACTTTCCACCGTCCACCTGGATAATCGCTGTATGCGGGCTGGCCATTCCATCATACGGTCCCATCGAATCCATGGGGTGACAGTGGTGGGGATGGTCAGGGTGGGGTAGGGGAAGGGTGGGGTGCCCAGGCAACCCACAATGTCGCCCATTACCCCCCCCTCTCTGACCAGTCCAGACCAGCCTACCCCTCACACCTCTCTGACATAGCAGGTTGTAGCAGTGTAAACAGGTGTTTAATGTGACAACATATATACAGATTTGTGCCTATCCTCTACAACTAAACTGTGCCCTGCACCCGTGACAAGTTAACCAGTGTATAACTTTCTGGCCTTACGGGCCCTAATGCTACGTCCTGGTAGATCCCCAGACGGGTACAGCAGGAGTGAAGGCGGCCTGCTGTGATTTCCGCCTGCGAACTGGGGCCCATTGGCAGCCGTCTTCTGGGGCACCCAGGCCTCGATGGGCCCGGCTATTTCTCTAGCATTCCAGGTGTCCTGGTGTCACCCTGTTCTGCCTGCTGCCCACCAGATGGAGGGGTTTGGAGACAGATGTGACAGGAAGTCAGTGTCAACCTCAGACTCGACCTCCTGGGTGCCTTGCGTCTCAGTTGGGGAACTGGCATTTGAACTGCTCTCAGCATCAGTGCTCGGCTTTCAGAAGGGGCTCCAGCTGTGGCACTGGCTGGGAGCAGGGGCCAACAGATGGGCCTGGCCCCATCTACAGGAAGTCCTGCAAGACACAAGACAAGACGCATGATTAAACCGGGGTCCTGGTGAGGGTGGAGTTGAGGGTGAGGGTGGAGGTGAGGGGTGAAGGTGGTGGAGGGTGGTCTTGGGTGGGGGTTGACACACATGTCATGGGGAACTGCAACTGAGTAGGGTCTCACTTTCTCACCCACGGCCGAACTCCACCCATGCGACGTCCCTTTACTCCAGGCTGCTGATGAAGTCCAGGGCCCTCTGCTCTGCCATGGCGGTCTGCTTCTAGTCTCCCTGCTGTTGGGGGACGCCTTCTCCTTGGTGGGGGGGAAGGGGGGGGGGTTGGAAGCAAACAGAAAACGGCAATGTTAGAGGGTCCAATGCATGTAGCCCAGGGGATGGGTAGCTCGTGGCCTCTGTGGCCAGGGCACCCTGCCATGGCGGCCGGTATGGGTGCCGGCATGTTGTGCAGGATGGGGGTTATTGCCGCCTCCAGGTTGGGGAGAGGCGGTTATGGGTGGGTAGGATGCGGGTTGGTGCAAGGGGCACAGTGCTGCCGACTCACCCTGGCTACCCTGAGGAGGTTGTGTATTTTGTTTGGCACTGCTGGTCGGTGGACGGCTCTCATCGCCTCTGCCACCTGCACCCAGGCAAATGGATGCTGACAGCCTCCTTCCTGGGCAGGGTACAGGATCATCCGCCTCTCCTCCACCACGTCCAGGGGAGTCTCAAGCTTGGCATCCATGAATCATGGGGCCGCACGTCTTGTTGCCATCTTGTTGGCTCAGATGGTGTGTGTGTGGGGAGTGAAGTGCGTATATGCGGCTGCAGCTTGTCAGCCTCCTGAGTGTGAATCGCGAATCCGCCGAATGCCGCACCATTTCTCATTGGAATCGATTATGTTCATGTGGCACCGGTGCTAGCCCCTTAACAGTAGCTGAATTGGTCCATGTGCGGTGCCAGCTTTGCTATTGTGC
Source organism: Scyliorhinus torazame (assembly GCF_047496885.1). Classification (NCBI taxonomy): domain Eukaryota; kingdom Metazoa; phylum Chordata; class Chondrichthyes; order Carcharhiniformes; family Scyliorhinidae; genus Scyliorhinus; species Scyliorhinus torazame. Next base: position 164,389,219 of record NC_092709.1, on the reverse strand, counting down.
AACTCCACGAATTTTGCTCCGGCATCAACATAGTCTGAGAAACAGAGAATCCCACCCACGGTATTTCAAACTGACAATGGATTTCAGTTATTGAATTCCTATCCCCACTATGTCAGAATGAGGCCATCGCATATTTACCACATGGTTGGCTACCAATTCCCCGTCCCCATTCTAGGTAGAAAGTGAACATAAAATAACAACCAGTCTTCAAATTATTATTTTTTATGTATTCCATCTTGGGATGAGAGTGCACCAGAAAGACCAACATTTTATGTCCATCCCTAATTTTCCTTGGGAAGGTAGTGGTGAGCTACCTTCCTGCACTACTGCAGTTCAGCTGGTGTAGCTACACTCTCAGTGTTGTCAGGAAGGGAGTGTCAGGATTTTTACCGAGCAACAATGAAAGAAGTGAGATATTGGGCAGAATTTTCCTAAAAAATGACCAAGGGCCTACTCACCCTTGTTGCCCTGAGGAGGTTATGCAATTTTTTACGGCACTGCTGTCCAGTCCTGGCGGTGTTGCCCATGGAGTTCACGACGTTTGCCCCCTGCGCCCAGGCCTGTTGACCGTCAGAGGGGGTGCATCCTCCTTCCAACTTCAGGGTACAAGGGGCCCGCATCTCCTCCACGGCATCCAGGTCTCGGTTTCACACAGGAGTGAATTTCCCACAGCATCTTCTGCTGGTGACCATCATTGTAGTTTAGGAAACTCGCTGGAGGCGGGTGGGATGCAGTTGAAGGCCTTGTTGGAATCTTGCAACCAAGCCCGATTCTCCATGACACCAGTGGGAAAACACGCCAGTTCAAAACACGCCTGGAACAATGTGGCATGCAGATGTCAGGACTCATCTGATCAGTTCCTGGGGTTGCCTCCAGAGTTTGGAACGTAGGTCCATCTTCTTTCTTCGATAGTGGGTCAGTGATGTTGGAAACCTGTTCAATATGGCGTTTGGATATGATCGTGGACTATGCATCATCAGGCCTCCCCCACCACAAGACAAAGCCGCAAACATCTGGTCGCATAAATAATGAGGTCGGGGCTGGAAAATATTGCGTGGCTTCATGTCGGCTTCCGCAACAGGAAACACTCTACCTTCCCACCTCAACCCAGATAGGGGAATTCCACCTACTGTGTCAGTAGAATGTTTGAGGTGATGATTGGGGTTCTGACCAAGTGGGCTGCTTTGCCTTGGATAGTGTCAAGTCTCTTGAGTGCTGCTAAGTATTATACTCACCAGGCAAGTAGAGCGCATTCCATCACATCCTGATTTGTTAGATGGTGAACAGGCTCTGGTGAGTCAAGAGGTGAGTTACCCGCTGCAGAGTTCCAAGTCTCTGACCTGCTCTTGGAGCTACAATATTTACATGGCTGTGGTCCAGTTCACTTTCTTACCAATGGTAACCTCCAGGATGTTGGTAGAGGTGGGGGAAAATTCAGCAATGGTATTCTTTTAAATGTCAAGGGGAAATGGTTAGATTCTCTCTTGTTGGAAATGGTTATTGCCTGTAGACAGGCATTCCAAGATAGACAAATCAGGAATTAAACAGCATGGGTGGTTTAAACTTGCCTTGACTCCCTTGGAGGAACATTCTGCCCTACCTCGCTCCACAGAGGAACATAAAATACTTAGCTCAAACAGCCTCTTCTGCCTCTGACCGTCTTCCAACTTAACCAGACAGGAAAGACACATGCTCGGGTCATGGTTTAAATTGTTGTCAGGGTCCAAAGATGTCATCGGACTCTGATCTGTATATGCACGGTAGCACAGTGATTAGCACTGTTGCTTCACAGCACCAGGGTCCCCAGTTCGATTCCCGGCTTGAGTCACTGTCCATGCGGAGTCTGCACGTTCTTCCTATGTCTGCGTGGGTTTCCTCCGGGTGCTCCGGTTTCCTCCCACAAGCCCCGGAAGATGTGCTTGTTAGGTGAATTGGACATTCTGAATTCTCCCTCAGTGTACCCGAACAGGCGCTGGAGTGTGGCAAATAGGGGCTTTTCATAGTAACTTCATTGCAGTGTAAGCCTACTTGTGACAATAATAAAGATGATGATTATTATTTTTTTAAATTGAGAGTACCAAATTCATTTTTTTCAGTTAAGGGGCAATTTAGCGTGGCCAATTCACCTACCCTGCACACCTTTGGGTTGTGGGGGCGAAATCCACGCAAACACGGGGAGAATGTGCAAACTCCACACGGACAGTGACCCAGAGCCGGGATCGAACCTGGGACCTCGGCGCCGTGAGGCAGCAGCACTAACCACTGCGCCACCGTGCTGCCCTAAGATTATTCTTCTTAAAGGAGGACCTCACTGACTTTATTAGGTCCAGAAGTCTCTGGGGGTTTGCTGGCGACAGGATTCTTTCGTCCGATTGACAGCCCTGGGAACAGGGAATCCCTCTGCCAACGAATGGCACGCTACCTTCTGCTGCCGAGAAACATGCGGCTGGGAGGCCAGAGAACCCTGCCCTATATTAAAAATGAATATTATCTTTGTCGAATTACTGCACTTGAAAACAAGGATGTGATGAAAATGTTAAATAAATGGTTACTTTGAAAGATGGTTAATCAAAGCTGACAAAGCTGTCAAAGCGTCAGCCAGACTCGAAACGTTAGCTCCCTTCTCTCTCCACAGATGCTGTCAGACCTGCTGAGATGGTCCTATATTTTCTGTTTTTGCTTCAGATTCCAGCATCCACAGTAATTTTATCTTTGTGTCATATTTAATAGTTCCTGAGCCAAGCATCTCCCACTTGGGACAACAGGAGGTGAAAATCACCGTCTGCTGCAATGCATGAGTGCATTAATACACTGAGCCAGCTAAAACGTATCAGCTAAGATAGTTGAAATATATATTCCAGTTGCATACGTTCAAGAAAAGTAAATCTAAGAGTTTAAAATATTGCACTGCAGTGGTGTCATTGGCCAAACATTTGAGATGCAAATTGTTTTCTGAGCAAAATGCACTTTTCCTAGAAGGTGGTGCACCTGTAGTGAGCCATGTGATAAACTATTAAAGGATCCTTTCTTTTTTGGCAGAAGATGGATGAAGAAAATGAGGCTAACTTGTTGGCTGCTTTAACGGAGACACTGGACAGCATCCCAATAGATGAGGATGGACTGCCTTCATTTGATGCACTGACAGATGGGGATGTAACCAATGCCAATGATCCTAGCCCTCCCTCAATGCCTGATGGCACTCCTCCAACTCCGGAGGCTGAAGAGCCATCTCTAGTAAGAACCTTCCTACTGTTAACAAGAATTGGATGAGTCTCTGGCTACCCACTGCATGGGTATGATGTAGTTAAAATAAGTTTGGATTTTTCAATTAAGGGCCATAAGGAAAAGTATCACATGCCTCCAAAACGTTAACATTGAGGGAAGGTGTGTACTGCATTTTAAGAACAGAGGCTGGGATTCTCCATTTGGGAGACTATTAGTTAGATTCTCCGTCGGCGTGATCCTCCGCTACACCGACAGCGCACTCACGCCCGTGGATTTCCTGACGCATGGGGATGCCCACAGTGGGAAACCCCATTGACCGGCTACTGGGATGGAGGATCTCGCTGCCAGTGGGGGTGCGCCACACCAGAAAACGTGTGCGGAGGGACGGAGAATCCTACCCCATGTTCTCCCGCCGGAGTTGAATCGCACCTGATTTATGCTCATGCTGGGTGCGCATATCAGGAACCAAGTCCCAATTCTTTGCCATGCCAATTTATGCATGATACGGATTGTGAGGGATTCCCTGGGGAATCATGTCACGGGCCGTCATCAGAGTGAGGTCTGGCAGCTGGGCTCCACCCCACAATGCAATTCAGCATTTCTCCCACAGTGCAATTCAGCACCCCCCCCCAGGATTTTCTGTGTCACCTTCCCCCCGCCCACACAGTACAGGGGTGACCTGACAGCCCCCTCACTGCCCTCCCCCCACCCTTCGCCCCCACCAGAGACCCCCTAATTAAAGAAACCCACACCGGATACCCCAAATTAAAGAGACCCCCTACAAGAGACTTCCCATTAGAGAAATCCTCAGCAGAGACACTTCATAAGAGAAACCACCACCAGAGACCCCCCCCCCTTACCCCCCCATAGGAAGGACCCCTGTCTGGAAGCCCCTCAGAAGAGAGACCACTGCCTGGAGTTCCCAGAAGAGAGATCCCGGCCTGGAGCTCCCAGAAGAGAGACCCCTGCCTGGAAGCTAGAGAGCTGTTCAGACAGCGGCAGTGAAAAAAAATCATTTATCTCCCTTCATACTTGAGAGACTTTGAAGTAGTCAGCTGGGGACCACAATGTTTACAAACGTCAAGCTATGATTGACAGTTCCTGGACCACATCAAAGAGAATTAAGTGCTTTCTCTTAGTTTCCAGGCAGGCATCTCTCTTCTGGGGGGCTTCCAGGGAAGGGTCTCATGGGGGGGGGGGTCTCTTTAATTAGGAGGTCTCTGGTGGGGGTAGGTTTGTTGGGGTGGGGTGAGAAGGTCTTGCATTGTTGGGGAAGGGTGGCCATCCGATGGACTTTGGAGGCAACTCTCTTGGCTGACCACAAGGTGCACAACGTCAGGGCCACTTTTGTCAAGGCCTGCACCAAATCCCTCCCATGTGATTCCCGAACCAGAGGACCGGAGAAACACTTGGGCCTGGAAAATATTATGTCCAGCCTGTTAATAGGATGAAAATTAGTCTTAATCACCCATGTGCACGATCCCACCAGTGTGGGGCCGAACCTCAATCGCAACACCAACGGAGGACCGGAAGGGCGCCAAATCTATTTGCTCCCCGATGCGGGATTCTCCGCTGCCCGCCACCAGTAGCAGAGTTCCCGATGCGTGGAGAATCCAGCCAGATTGTTGTTAAAATCTCTGTAAGATTAACTTTTAAAAATAAATTTGAACTTCCAGATAACAACTGATAGTATGATAGAAGACTTCACATTTGAAGATTGTTACTGTATCTACAGAATAGAATCTATAGAATTCCTACAATGCCTGCACCGGCCCTCCAAAGAGCACCTCACCTAGACCCAACCCCATCCTCATAACCCCACATATTGATCATAACACTAAGGGGCAATTTGACATGGCCAATCCCACCTAACCTGCACATCTTTGGATGTGGGTGGAAATTGGAGCACCCGGAGGAAACCTATGCAGGCATGGGAAGAACGTGCAAACTCCAAAGTCACCTAATCTGGATTCCTGGCGCTTTGAGGCAGCAGTTCTAACCACTGTTTAACATGGTAATAAAAGACTAAAAGCACTTTTGACTAAATACTATCATTGTAGGCTACTTATATTTTAAACTACAAAATAAAACATTTTCTTTTTCCTTTTAGAGCAACAGAAAACACAGTTCACACATACACTTTACACTGCCCGTTAGGTAGACAGCCAATTCTCACAATTCTTGATGGGCCAAATGGCCTCCTTCTGCAAGATAGGGATTATATGCTCTATGTTCCAAACTAGGCCATGATGATTCTTAGATCTTGAGGGTTTACATCTGTTCTTTTCCTTTCTCTGCCTCAAATTTTAATCTCATATCTGCCTTAACAGTGAGGTTTTTTCCCCCTGGAGATTCTTCCACTCGTGCAAATTAATTGAATCTTCCAGCCTATTTTTAATTCCTCATGAATTTGATCTTTTTAATTCAAGTGCTATCTCCCATCCCCATTGCTCCATGGTGAACCAGAGACTTTTGGCCTGCAGTTACTCTCCCTTACCTTATGTTGGCAGACTAATGTTGTCTGTGAGTTTTCACCAATGCTTTAGACCCTTCCCCATTCAAACCCCATCTCCATAGCAAGGTAAATCACATGGCAGTTGTATTCAGATAGAAAAGTTGATTAGCTATTCTTGAAAAGTAAATGGGCAATTTAAAGTAAAAGTGTTTGTAACATGATATTCTCAATACTTTTCTGGGTCTTTGGAGACCCACAGTCAATCCACAGATAGCACACATGCTGCTGTCAATGTCTCCAAGTGTAAACACCTTGGAACCTTTTTCCCAATAAAACAGTCTTGCCCCCCTTTAATCTTTAACAATCAAACCACTGATGCTTGCTGTCAGGCAAATGTCAGAACAGGTCACATGATCCCCGTCACTTTACCTTAAGTTAACGACACAGTCCCAAAACAATCTTGCAAATCTTCTAATTGTAACATTACATTCTGTGGTCACTTGGGTGCAATAACACTAATAGCTTTGAAATATGTGCATGTAAGTGAGTATGTTTTTCTTAACTATAGTTTACTATCAAGCATTTTTTAAATTATTAAAAACAACAACAGACTGTGGTAACTGAAAATTGGACTAGTTTGAATGACACATGATTCAATAAGAAGCTGTTTACAAGTAGATTCTGTTATTTCATGCTTCATTAAATTTCCCCCCATTTTGGTTGTATTTTTCCAGTTGAAGAAGCTCTTGCTGGCTCCTGCTAATTCACAGTTTTTCTACAATGAATGCCATGGAGGCAGCACACACATCCGCGTGACCAATAATAACAGGATTACACCAAGCTCTGCTGTTGTCAAGGTACGCTTCAGTGCTGTGATCAGAAATCTATGTGCAAGGAAAAAAATAATATTTTATGCCATATAGAATGAGAGTTCAAACTAGTGAACTTGGTATTCTGGAATGACTGAAAATCTTGCCTGATTATTAACTTTGGTTTTATTGTAAATGTACGCAAAATAATGAACCAGCATGAACATGTAGATTTGTAGCAATGTTGGACATCAACTTGCTTGATATAGACATTCAAGTCTGGATTTTCACTTCCAGCATCAGGACATTTCCCAGATCACCAAACCTGCCACAGGAAAAAGTGTCCAGAATGGAAGGACATTTGTTCAGAGATGAGAGTGGGGTCTGTGCTGGGCCAACCAGCCCGGATGCAGATCAGTTGCCGCCACAGTGCCAAGAGAGGGTGGTTAAAACGCAGTCTGGGACTCCATCCCAGCTGTGTTGTTAACCATTAGGCCCTTCACCCCGTCACTGCCATTCATGGTAGCTCATGCCAACCTGTGCCTCCCACTCATCCCTGTGGCCATTACATAGAACATACAGTGCAGAAGGAGTTCATTCGGCCCATCGAGTCTGCACCGTCTCACTTAAGTCCTCACTTCCACCCTATCCCCGTAACCTTTTTTGGTCACTAAGGGCAATTTATCATGGCCAATCCACCTAACCTGCACGTCTTTGGAATGTGGGAGGAAACCGGAGCACCCGGAGGAAACTCACGCAGACACGGGGAGAACATGCAGACTCCGCACAGACAGTGACCCAGCAGGGAATCGAACCTGGACCCTGGCGCTGTGAAGCCACAGTGTTATCCACTTGTGCTACTGTGCTGCCATTAGCCATTATAGCCATTATGTCAACTTAGTGCTAATTCATACCAGGGTGGTACAGTAGCATAGTGATTAGCACTGTTGCTTCACAGCACCAGGGTCCCCAGTTCGATTCCCGACTTGGGTCACTGTCTGTGTGGAGTCTGCACGTTCTCCCCGTGTCTGCGTGAGTTTCCTCCGGGTGCTCCGGTTTCCTCCCACAAGTCCCGAAAGACTTGGGGCGGGATTCTCCGACCCCCCGCCAGGTCGGAGAATCGTTGGGGTGCGGCGTGAATCCCGCCCCGCCGCTCCGACGCCGGCTGCCGAATTCTCCGGCGCCGGTTTTCGGGCGGGGGCGGGGATCGTACCGATCGGGGGCCACTGGCAGCAGCCTCCGGCAATTCTCCGGGCCCCGATGGGCTGAGCGGCTGCCCGTTTTCGGCCCCGGGGGGGGGGGGGGTGGGGGGCATGGTGGCCTGGCCCACGATCGGGGCCCACCAATCTGCGGGCGGGCCTGTGCCTGTAAGGCTCCGCCATGTCCAGCGCGGAGGAGAAACCCCCTGCGCATGCGCAGGAAATACGCCGGCGGTTCTGCGCATGCGCCAGAACACGCTGGCAGTCCTGCGCATGCACCGGCTCGCGGCGGCTGGTGGCGGCCCTTGGCACCGGTTGGCGCGGCGCCAACCTATCCAGCGCCGGCCTAGGCCCTGGAAGTGCGGAGGATTCTGCAACTTCCAGGCGGCCCGATGCCGGAGTGGTTCGCATCGCTCTTGGCGCCAGTATGGGCCGCCCCGCCAATTGCGGGAGAATGCCGCCCGTGCTGTTAGGTAATTTGGACATTCTGAATTCGCCCTCTATGTACCCGTACAGGTGCCAGAATGTGGCGATTAGGGGATTTTCACAGTAACTTCATAACAGTGTTACTGTAAGCCTACTTGTGACAATTAAGATTATTAATTAAATTATTAAGTGTCAACTACAGAAATAGTTACTACATTAAAAAAACACTCTTACAAAAGCCCATCTAATACATCTGATTTCTCTTTATACTTAATCCCTTACAAAAAACAAACATTTGTATTCATAGAAGTTGCATTGCAGGAACTCATCAAGGCTTCTTCTAAACTCACGAATGCTACCATGCAGAAGGACAGTAGACACATGGGGACGAACAGCACATACAAGTTTGCTTCCAAGCTACTCACCATCCTGACTTGGAAATATATTGCGGTTTCTTCATTGTCACCAGGTCAAAATCCTGGAAATCCATCCTCAACAACAGTATGTGTTTACCTGCACTCCATGGACTGCAGTAGTTCAAGAAGGCAGTTCACCACTAGTGGGCATTTAGGGATGGGAAATAAATGCTGGCCTAGCTAGCGATGCCCTCATCTCATGAAAGAACAAACAACAATACTTTGCCATTGATTCCCTCCTTAGAGGTTACAGGGCGAAGGTGGGAGAATGGCACAAGGTGAATTACCCATTTGGAGAGCTGGCAAAGACACGATGGTCTGAATCGCCTACTTCCTTGCTGTAACAATTCTGTGATTCTCAGTTTGGGCTCCATCAGGACTATTTGCTTCCAGACTTTTCTTTAGCCTTGGCCAAAGACTTGATGAAATTCCAGAGGTGAAAGTGACTACCCTTGACATCATGGACACATGTGACGAGTGGCATCAAGGAACCCTAGTAAAATAAAATTCAATTAAAATCTGAGGAAAACTCCACTGCCTGGAGTCACACTTACCACAAAGGAAAATGGTTGTAGTTGTTGAAGGTCAATCAGCTCAATCCCAGGATATCGCTGCAGCTGCTCCTCAGGGAAGTGCCTCAGGCCAATTATCTTCAGCTGTAATTATCAACGACATTCACCCAATCATGATGTCAGATGGGATTTTTTACTGATGATTGTCAGTGTTCAGTTGCATTCTTTTGTCTTCAATTAATTTACGGGATGTGAGTGTTGTTGGCAAAGCCAACATTTATTACCATCCCTAACTGCCCTTGAGAAGCTGTTGTTAAGCCGCCTTCACAATGGTCTGATATAACTAAGTGGAAAATTTCAAAGGTCAGTTCAGAATTCTTCTTTATTCGTTTGTGGGACAAGGGCGTCGCAGGCGGTGCCAGCATTTATTGCCCATCCCTAATTGCCCTTGAGGGAACAGTTAAGAGTCAACCACATTGCTGTGGGTCTGCAGTCATATGTAGGCCAGACCAAGGAAGGACTGCAGATTTCCTCGCTAAAAGACCTTAATGAACCATAGTCATGATGCTATGGATTTGGAGTCTCATATCGGCCAGAATGGGTAAGGATAACAAATTTCCTCTCTTAGTGAATCAAATGGGTTTTTATGACAATCTAGAGATTAGGGGCGCGATCTCCCCCCAAAATTTCAAAGTTAATTTGTGGTGGGTTTTTGGGGTAGTTGAGTTCCCCAATGCTATTCAGTGACACTTCTTGCACTCTTGGGAGTTTCTCACCAGTTTATCCCACACTTGGGGCGCAATTCTCCAGAAAACATTCTCAGTGTGATAGCAAATGGGAATTGCCGTGTGTCGTGTTGGGTGCTCTGCTACGCAGACGAACCAACACGGTTGCGGAAGGTACAACTCAGTTTTATTACTAACAATTATTAACATTTGTAAACTGGTTGCTGTGGTTCGTTCATTACCCTCTAACCTGTGGGCCCAGCCTTAACACTATCTTGGAGAGGCACTCAGCACATGGTGAATGTCTGAGTGGCTTGCTGTGAGCTCTGTGCCCTGAGCTGTCTCCTGATGGAATGAATCGGAAGTGTCGTGTTCCCCGTTTTATAGTGTGTCTGCTCTTGCTTGTGATTGGCTGTGATGTTGCATGTGTATTGATTGGTCTGTTGATCTGTACATCAGTGTGTATGTGTGTTTGCACCATGATGTTTATCTGAATATCATGACATCCCCCTTTTTTACAAAAATATGTGCCTATGTGGTAATAAATATAGATGTGTACTGAGTGCAGCTGAATGTGTGTGTGTGCAATATCTACACCATGTACATGAGGCTAAACTATATACATAGGAAGGTGTCAGGTGCAACATAGCAACGAGGTTGAACCATCAACAAAACAAGTGTAAACATCAAGCATCAAAACGAACTCCTGTAACGACAAAAGAGAAACTTATTAACATAGTGGCATAAAACTTTTAGTGAGTCCAATGTTCAAACAGGCTCATAAGTCCAGCCTAGTAGGTGGGCGACGAATTCGGGTTGACCGCCTCAAGGGTGGGTCAGGAACCACCGGCTGAGGAATAGGCCTGGCCACAGGCGACAGAGGAATGGGCATGGTGGCAGGAAGCTCCACGAATTCGACATCAGGAACAACAGGAGGGCGTGGCACTGGCGTATGATCACGTAGCGAGCGCAGAAGCAGGCGAAGAGCCCGGCGATTGTGCCGGCGAATGGAGCCATCAGGCATGCGAACCAGGAACGAGCAGGGACCACGCATCGGAGAACTTCGGTAGTTGCCGACCAGCCACCCTCTGGTAGGTGGATGCGGACGTTGTCTCCAGGCGCCAAGGCAGGAAGGTCAGTTGCCCGAGTGTCGTGTGCCACCTTCAGCGGAGGCATTGTCGGTTCTTTGCTGGACATTGCCGCTTTAAATGTGCGGATCCACAGTTGCTGCACGTCGTGACGTCATGGCGTTCGTTGCACTATCGCGCATGCGCAGTTTGGCCCTGTGTAGAGCACGCCTGCGCGTCACGTCCCCCTGCTTTGACGTCTCTTTTGGCGCGTACAAGCGCGGGAGAGCGCGAAATGGCCACCCTCATCCGGGCCGCGGGCCGGGAGGAACTCGATGGACTGGACCCGCTCGGCCTCGTAGGACCCCTGCCTTGCCGATTCGGCCGCTTGGAATTGGGAGTAGCGGCTGGTCGCGTTGTCATGGAGGACGCAGGCTTCGATGGCGGTGGCTAGGGTGAGACTTTTTATCTTGAGGAGCTGCTGGCGTAGGGTGTCCGAGGTGACCCCCAAAAACTATCTGGTCCCGAATCATGGAATCGTAACCGCAGGGCTGCGCAAGGATACGGAGGTGTGTAAGGAAAGAATGAAAAGGCTCATCCTTACCCTGCAGGCGCTGCTGGAAGAGGTACCTCTCGAAACTCTTATTTACCTCGACGCTGAAGTGTTGCTCGAGTTTGAGAAGGACCGTCTTGTACTTTGTCTTGTCCTCACCTTCCGCGAACACCAGGGAGTTGTAGATGTGGATGGCCTGTTGCCCTGCCGTGGAGAGGAGGATGGTGATTTTCCTGGTGTCCGAAGCATTCTCCCTTTCTGTGGCTTCTAGGAAGAACTGAAAGCGCTGGTTGAACAACTTTCAGTTAACGACGAGGTTTCCAGCGATTTGGAGCGGCTGCGGCAGGCTGATGGTGCCATGGCGCAGGATGGCGGATTCCTGAGGATGCGTAAGTAAGTCTCACAGGTACTGGGTTCCAATCCTGGTACTATGTCGTGTTGAGTGCTCTGCTACACAGACGAACCAACACGGTTGCGGAAGGTACAACTCAGTTTTATTACTAACAATTATTAACATTTGTAAACTGGTTGCTGTGGTTCGTTCATTACCCTCTAACCTGTGGACCCAGCCCTAACACTATCTTGGAGAGGCACTCAGCACATGGTGAATGTCTGAGTGGCTTGCTGTGAGCTCTGTGCCCTGAGCTGTCTCCTGCTGGAATGAATCGGAAGTGTCGTGTTCCCCGTTTTATAGTGTGTCTGCTCTTGCTTGTGATTGGCTGTGATGTTGCGTGTATATTGATTGGTCCGTTGATCTGTCCAATCAGTGTGTATGTGTGTTTGCACCATGATGTTTATTTGAATATCATGACACCGTGGACTTCCTGGCGCTCGGCCCAGCGAGGCCGGAAACGCTATTCATTGTTAATTGGTCCACTAAACGAGGCCTCACGGCTTCTAGCCGCAAATGAAGGCTCACCAGCTGATTTTGCCGGGACCATGCTCACCAGCCCCCCCCACTAACAAGGTCGAGCAGCATTTAATCAGCACTTGCACAGCCAACCCCAGCCAGCTCGCAACAATGGTGCTGAGGAGACTAGCCCCATGATTCAGGGATGCTGACACCGAGACGCAGTGGAGGCCAGGAGGGATGTCCTGTTCCTCCGAGTGTCACGGAGGGTGCGTCATAGGGCAGCCAGTGCTGCCTGGGACGAAGTGGCGGCAGCTGTAAACTCGGGAAGTGTGACCAGGAGGACTGTGTGACCAGGAGGAATGATCTCCAGTGTCAAAACAAGGTCAATGACCTCCACTGGGCAGCATAAGTGAGTAGACACCAACACCCCCCCCCCCCCAAATCCCCCCAAGGGAGCATCCAACTCCCTATGTGATCCCCAACTCTCCCTCCATCCCCCTCCCCCTTTAACCCCACCGCCCATCCTTCACTTCACCCCCCCCATTCCCACCACAGTGAACAATGTGTGTGCCGCCGTCAATTGAGCCGGGGCCCTCTGGCCTCAGAGCCCCTAGCGGACGCCCACCAGGGATATCGAAGGCCACGGGATGAGGTAAGCAGCTGGCTGCCTCCACCTCAGTTGTGCATCCTGGGGAGACACCTAGATGTAGCGGTAGAGCTGGGCGGACTAGGCACGTTGAGGATCACTGAGGAAATTGAGGAAGGGGGGGATAGGTGGGGTGTGGGGAGGTGGGGGTGGGGTGAGGGTTGGGGGCGGCACCATGGGGAGAGTGGTGACTTGTATTATACATGAAACACACTTGTGCACAACCAGTATGATGCCTCTGTCATTTCCTTCCGCAATGCGGGCCGACCTCTGAACCCTTAGATCTCCAGTCACATTCCTATCCCCGTGGCACCCACCATCTGGCCATGGACATGTCCCCAGAGCTGTGTCCCATCCCCTGGATGTTCAGATGTTGGCTGCTGCGTGTGTGTGGTGTTGGCCCTCGCAGTGTTCAGGCACAGTGTCCAGGCATCAAGGTGTGATTGATATGCTAGGAAATGACTCCCACATGCTACATGTCCTGCCTATCCAAGGGAACCCACTTGGGATGTCTGAAATGCTCACTTAACCACGATTGACAGTTCCCTATTAGCGATAGCCTTCAGCCTAATGACCAGTGGCCTTAGCAGTTCTGTGGGGGTTATGGGTAGTCGTTATGGCAGATGGGCAGGAACAAGGGGTGACCCCAGAATGGATAAACATGATCCAGGCGCTGGCATGGTGGTGCCACGAGCGGTTGCCCCCTCAGTTGTCCCCCACAGTGCCCCTTCCACCCTCCAATGGTGGCCCATCCCTTCGGTGGTTCCCCCACCCCCAGTTGAGGGTCCCCCACCAAGCGCAGGGGCGGCAATCCCAGCACGCTTTGCTCACCTTTGCAGATGGTGGTGGTGAGCAAAGATGGCTACTCACCTCCTCGGCTCCCCACAGAAGCTCTTCCGCCAGGTTCAGGTTTTTCAAAAGGAGTACTAATCGGCGCCAGCGTGACCACTTGCTGGGGAGGCCACTAAATGACAGGAGGCCGTTGGAAATGGGGTGGTTCCCGTTAATTATATGGAAATTGGGTTTAAATGGTGATAATTGGTTTCTCGCCACTCTACGACAAGATCCCAATTTCGCCTATGGGAGCGGGCCAGTTGCGTCACAAACTATTCGGCGCCTGGCGCGGTTCTCATTTTTGGCCTGTCCCACTATTCACCGGCCTCGTTTCGCACGAGCAAGAGCTTAACGAGGCCAGAGAATCGCCTCTTTAGGGCACGATCCTCTGGCCACGCTGCGCCGGAAAAGCAGCTAACCGCAACGCAGCGTGGTCGGTGAAAGCCAGGAGATCCCACTTCCGGCATCTACCCAGCTCGCAACGCCTCCCGAGATTCAATGCAATCTTGCGATACATTGCAAGAGGAATCCCGCCCACCATGGGCGGGACTACCTTTTAGCAAATCTGCATATTAGAACGAGGCAGTAAGTCTTACTCTAATATGCAGATTCCCGAGGTACCTGAGGCTTTGGGGACCTCGGACAAGTGCCATTTGGTACTGGTCCCCACAAACGGGGCCCAGGTGGAACAGCATTTGTGGGGGTCTCTAAGGGGATCGGAGGCCCCCAGCTGCATGCCCTTTGGGCAGGGTGCTGCCCTGGCACTGCTGTTGCCACCTAGGTACCCTGACAGTGCCAGGCTGGCACCGTACCAGGTCGGCAGTGCCAAGCTGGCATTGTGCATGCGATCGGGTGAGGTTGCCTGCCATGGGTGTTGGGGGTGTGGGGGAGCCAGGGTACCCTCCCATGTTGCGTTTGGGCTGAGGGGGAGGTCAGGGATTCTTTTCTGGGCTTCAGAGATCAGGACACCATTTAAAAATGACGTCCCGATCTCTTGCTACAATGGGAAGTTCCGGCTAGCAGAGCTCCCGATTGTAAAAAACGGGCTATGTGCGACCTCGGCCGTGCGTTCCACATTCAGGCCCCTTATTCAAAGACAGTTGCATTGAATAGCCATGTGTTTCTTGGCACTGCCAGTGCCGGGGAATACGCAGCTAAACACGCTCACTCGGGGACTTTGTTCCATTTTGCGAATATTGCGCCCTCAGATTTTTTTTTAAACACTGGGGAGCTGAACTCAGTAATCGGGCTGCCATTTTGAAAGGATGCCCCGACCTCGAAGTGAACTTATCCCCCATCCTTGAGCAATGTCACCCCCCACAGACATGGACACTACCCCCACACTCCCCCAAGTGAGGACATCCCACTATGGGGTCTCTAGGGGCCCCCCTCTTCAGGCCCCCCGCAAGCCCCCTTACAGCACCCGCTCCCTTCCGGGACCCCACCCCTCAACTTCCCAACCTCCCGGAGGCCCCTACTTGCCTGTCCCACACCCCCACCCTTCAAACCCTCCCTCCACTCTCCTTTCATAGGCATGGTGCCCCTCGAGCCCTGACCCTTGACAGTGGCACTTGACCATCCCTGCACTGGCACCCTGGCACCCGGACAGTACTCCTGCCAACTTGGCAGTGCCAACTTGACACCTTGGTAGTGCCAGGGTGGGCAGTGTCACAGTGCCCACATTCCAGGCGGGCCAGGGGGGCACATTCCAGTGGAGGCCAGGGGGCCACCCTGCACTTACCCTGACCACCCAAGGGTCTCCGTTGGCCCGGGAGACCTGTCGGGTGCCGTTCTGCTTGGTCCATGTTTTTGTGGACCAGTGCTGAACAGCACCCAGCTGCAGCCTCCCTGGGGTGGTTGGAGAATCGAGGGAGGCAGGTGGATATCGGGCAGGTAGATCTTAAGTAGGTTTAAGACCTATGTCCAGGAGGTCCTACCTCTCTTGGGCAGAGTTCCGGCTCCGACATCTCACGAGACTTGGATAAATCCTGCGAGGCGCGGACGCTGCTGGGAGGCCTGCTGGAGGACTCTGCTGGGATTCGCCGGCCGTGTTGTGCTCTTGCAATGAGCACAACGTGGCAAGAGAATTGCACCCTAGGTTTTTGTAAATGCCAGTTTTTAAGTTAATTCTTTGAATTTAAATTCCACCAGCAGTCTTAGTGGGATTTGAACTGATATCTCCAGAGCGCTAATCCAGATCTCTAGATTATTAGTCTCGTAGCATTTTCTGTACGCCACTGACTCCTGAAAATTCATATAGCTCTTCAGACAACGAAGCAGTTTGTGTCTGCATGCAGCAAGACCTAGACGATATTAGTGCCTGGACCGCTAAGGGGCAAGCAACATTCATTCCATGAAATGACTAACCCCAATGAGCGGGGAATTGAACACCTCTCTTTGACTTTCAATGGTGTTACCATTGTTGAGGCCCCAACAGCAACATCTTGTGGTTACCATCGCCAAAAAGCTTAACTGGAATAGCCACATAAACATTGTGGTTGCAAGAGCATGAAAGAGGCTGAGTATTCTGTAGTGAGTGACTCACCTCCTGACTCCCAAGCCTGTCCACCAGCAACAATGCACAAGACAGGAGCATGATGGAATACTCACCACGTGCCTTGATGAATGCAAATCCAAAACAGTTAAGAAGTCCGACATAATCTAGGAAAGAGCAGGCCACTTGATTGCATCCTATCCAGCATCTTAATCATGTGCAACCTCCGCCATCAGTGCCTCATGACGACAGTGTATACTGTCTATAAGATGCACTTCACTAATTCACCAAGGCTTCACCAAAAGTACCTCCCAAACATGCAACCAAGAAGGGCAGCATATGTATCACCTTAAAGTACCCCTCTAAGTCACAGGCCATCTGTCTTGGAAATAACTCGCTGTTCCTTCATGGTTGCTGGATAAACATCTTGGAACTTCCTATTTAACAGCACTGTAGAATTACATTCACCACACTGACTGTAGCGATTCAAGAATACAAATATTATGCTAAAGACTACAATTGTATTAGAATCATCATAGAATCCTAAAATTTACAGTGCAAAAGGAGGCCATTCGGCCCATCAGCTCTGCACCAGCCCTTGGAAAGAGCACCCTACTTAAGGCCACACGTCCACTCTCACCCTGTAACGCAGTAACTCCACCTAACCTTTTTGGACACTAAGGACAATTTATCATGGCCAATCCACCTAACCACCTAACCTGCACATCTTTGGACTGTGGGAGGAAACCGGAGCACCCGGAGTAAACCCACGCAGACATGGGGAGAATGTGCAGACTCTGCAGAGTGACCCCAGCCGGGAATCGAACCTGGGAGACTGGAGCTGTGGAACAACAGTGCTAACCATTGTGTGCTACCGTGCACATTGATACTGTATTGATGCTACATTCTTAACCGTTTGTAAACCTATTAGAAACTGATAAATCTAAAAATATAGGGCTGGATTTTCCATCGCTGTGGTAGCAGGTACTACTGGAAAACTCAGTTTCCATCAATTTCAATATTATTGTTCTCTGAATTTATCAATGTCTGCACATCAAATGTTATTAGATATACTATTTATTTTTTCAATGTCACTACCTTCATCAAAAACGTTCTTGGCAAACTTTTTTGATTGAGTTGGCAATACACAACACAATTATGTCCAAGGAAACTGTCCTGTCACTTGTGCATGATGTTGATGTGTAAAAACATTGGATCGGTCTTTTGGTTCATTCCCATCCTTGAACAGAAAAAATTTAACATGAGACTGCTTTAACATTTAACTGCTTTCTTCAAGTCTTCCTGTGATCTCAACAGCAACTGGTAATAATTTAATATGACATCTGCCCTTATTATAATCACTTGCACCTGCTGCATTTTATAATCCACAGAAATGTACAAAACAAAAACCACATGAACAACTGCTTAATCTTGAAAGTAGTGCAATAATACATACTTTATTTTTCAAGTGAAAATAGTTGGTATATTGAATAACTTACATTAACATTTTTAATAATTTTGTTATTTTCTTGTGTCTTTATAAGGTGGAGTCAACTTCAAATATCAAGACAAGAAATATTTGCCAGAAGCAGAAATCACAGACCCACCATCGCCCATGCACAGAATTGCTCAAATATCTGACTGCCAGTGATGACCCTCCACAGTCCAAAATAAATGACCACAAAATTAGCAGCAGAGTCAAAAGCATCTCCAAAAGGAAGATACAGCTGCAATCTCAACAATCACATAACCTTCAAGGTAAGAATGAGACTGTGACATATCACTATTACAAGTTCAATGTACTTTCACAGGTACCTTCTTGGGTTCATAACATAGGAGTAGGCCACTCGGCCCCTTCAGTCTGCTCTACAATTCACTTTTATGGGAGTTTAGCCACATTGCTCTGTACTTCCTTGTACAACAGTGTAACCTGTGTATGTAACAAAAGTACCTATTTGTAACCCAAACTCAGTATTTATGTCTTTTACACATGTATTTCTTTAATTTCTCCAAAGATGAGTCAAACTAATGCCTGGTGAAATGAGACTTGATATTCATCATTAGACTCTATTCCATGTTATAGACCAGTAGGTGAGCCTGACGCCAGTAGTGCGGAAAATTCTAGAATCCATTATCAAAGATTTTATAGCTAAGAAAACAGTGGCAGAATTGGTCAGACTCAGCATGGATTTATGAAGGAAAAACCATGCTTGACAAATCTACTGGAATTCTTTGAGGATGTAACTAGTAGAGTTCATGAAGGGGAGCCAGTGGATGTGGTATATTTGGACTTTAAGAAGGCTTTTGACAAAGTCTTGCATAAGTGATTAGCATGTAAAATTAAAGTGCATGGGATTAGGGGTAGTGTATTTAGATGGATAGAAAATGTTTTGACAGACAGGAAACAGTAAGAATTTTAGGGTGGCACAGTGGTTAGTACTGCTGCCTCACACGCCGAGGGCCCGGGTTTGATCCCGGCCCTGGGTCACTGTCCATGTGGAGTTTGCATATTCTCCCCGTGTCTGTGTGGGTCTCACCCCCACAACCTAAAGATGTGCAGGAAAGGTGGATTGGCTACTCTAATACGGAAGATACAGCTGCAATCTCAGCCCCTTAATTGGAAAAAAATAATTGGGTACTTTAAATTTATTAAAAAAAGAGTAGGAATTAACAGGTCTTTTTCTAAATTGGCAGACAGTGACTGGTGGGGTACCACAGGGATCTGTGCTCGGACCCCAGCTATTCACAATATATATTCATGATTTAGATGAGGGAACATGTACTATCTCCAAATTTGCAGATGGCACCAAGTTGGGTGGGAGAGTGAGTTGTGAGGAGGATGAAGATCCTTCAGTGTGATTTGGGCAAGTTAAGTGAGTGGGCAAATGAATGGCAGATGCAGTATAATTTGGATAAATGCGAGATTATCCACTTTGGTAGCAAAAATGAGAAGGCAGGCTATTATCTGAATGGCCATAAATTAGGAGAGCGAATGTGCAACAAGGCCTGGGTGTCCTCGTACACCAGTCACTGAAGGTAAGCACGCAGGTACAACAGTCGGTAAAAAAGGCAAATAGTATGCTGGCCTTCATTGCGAGAGGATTCGAGTACAGGAGCATGCATGTCTTCCTGCAATTGTACAGGGCCTTGGTGAAGCCACACCTGGAATATTGTGTGCAGTTTTGGTCTCCTTATTTAGAAGGAGTGCAGTGAAGGTTTACCATCCTGGGATGGCAGGACTGACATATGAGGAGAGATTGAATCGGTTAGGATTGTATTCGCTGGAGTTCAGAAGAATTAGGGGGGATCTCACTGAAACCTATAAAATTCTAACAGGAGCGGTAGATACAGAGAAGATGTTCCAGATGGTGGGTATGTCCGGAACCAGCGGTCACAGTCTGAGAATATGAGGTGGACCATTTAGGTCAGAGATGAGAAGAAATTTCTTCACCCAGAGACTGGTGATCCTCTGGAATTCATTATCGCATAATGGCAGCACGGTAGCATTGTGGATAGCACAATTGCTTCACAGCTCCAGGGTCCCAGGTTCGATTCCGGCTTGGGTCACTGTCTGTGCGGAGTCTGCACATCCTCCCCGTGTGTGCGTGGGTTTCCTCCGGGTGCTCCGGTTTCCTCCCACTGTCCAAAGATGTGCATGTTAGATGGATTGGCCATGATAAATTGCCCTTAGTGTCCAAAATTGCCCTTAGTGTTGGGTGGGGTTACTGGGTTATGGGGATAGGGTGGAGGTGTTGACCTTGGGTAGGGTGCTCTTTCCAAGAGCCGGTGCAGACTCGATGGGCCGAATGGCCTCCTTCTGCACTGTAAATTCTATGATAAATTCTATGATAATCTATGATAAAGTAGTTGAGGCCAAAACATTTTCGGTGGATTTCTCCATAGCCGAGACTAAGTGTTAACGCCAGGGCAGGATTCATGAACTTTTACAACAGCAAACTGCCGTCGCACCTGGACCGATTCAGCGACCATTGAGGAGCTAGCACCGGCGCCACATGGAACACAGTCGCTTCCAATGAGAAACGGTGCCGGATTCGCTGAATTTACAATTGACACTCAGGAGGGTTACAAGCTGCAGTCGCATAAACACACTTCACTCCCCACACACCATCACAGCCAACTAGATGGCAGCGAGGAGAAAGGCCCCAAGATTCACGGACGCCGGGTTTGAAAATCTGCTGGACGCTGTGGATCAGAGGCGGGCGACCCTGTACCCCGGCGAGGGAAGGACGCTGCCAGCTGCCGCATTCGCTGGGCCTGGGCGCAGGTGGCAGTGGCCGGCAGCACCACGAGTAACACCATCCGGCAGTGCCATAAGAAACTGCATGACCTCCTGAGGGCAGCCAGGCTGAGTAGGCAGCACTGTGTCCCTGGCACCAACCACACCCCCCGCACCAGGAGGTTGGCCGAGCCCCCACCCTGCACCACATACCGGCACCCATATTGGCTGCCATGGCCAGGTGACCTAGCCACTGAGGTCACCAGCTACCCACCCCCTGGGCCGCATGCATCGGACTGTCTAACACTGTGCGTTTTCTGTACCCCCTCCCACCCGAGGAGAAGGCTGCCCATAACCACCAAGAACAGGAGAAGACTGGTCGGGGAACGCCGGACCTGTGGCCCCTCACCGCGGCAGAGCAGAGTGCCTTGGATGTGGTCGGCGTGCCCTTGGCAAGGGCAGTCGTTGGGGTGGAGATCAGCCTCAGACGAAAAAGTGAGACCCCGTTGAGTTGCGGTTCCCTGTGATACACCCCCCCAACACACCCTCACACGCAAATCACGCTCACCCCCATACCACACTAACACCACCCTCACCCCCACAGCACCCTCATTCCCACAGCACCCTCATTCCCACACCACCCTCATTCCCACGCCACCATCACACCAACCCCGCACCCCTGCTCCACCCCTCCCCCCCACCAACCCCACTCCGGATCCCAGTCTAATCTTGCATGTCAGCTATGACTCTCACCAACCTTTACAGATGCACCATAGAATACATTCTTTCTGGTTGTATCACAGCTTGGTATGGATCCTGCTCTGGTGTTTTGCAGGACCTGGTGTCCCCTGCACCCAGCCACAGCCAGAAACAGCCTGGGTGCCGAGCAGCGATGAAGATGATGCTGACACGGAGGGGAGCCATTTACCCCAGACCCAGGAAACCCAAGAGCTCAAGTCTGATAATGACACTGACTTCCTGTCACAGCTGTCTCCAACCCTCCACCATCCTGGAGATGCTCACAGTGGTTGGGCACTTTAGTGAAGAGGCTCCTGGGACACTATCTGGTGCTCACCACGCAAATGCTCCAGTACAGCAGGTGGAGGCAGGAACTTCTGAGGGAGAGGACCGTCGGAGGGCAGGCCGTCCCCAGGGACCAGCTGCTGTCCAGGCAGGTCTCGGGCTTCTGGAACGGACAGTTCCATCGATCGTGTAGATGCAGGCGCAGAGCAAGGGACTAAATGAGGGGCTGTCGGCGAGCATCCAGCACCTGCAGGCGCAGGTGGAGGAGTCCAACCACATGCAGGAGCAGGGGATGGTGCCGGTCATGCGTGCCACCCAAGCCACCATCGCACGTGTGGCGTCCTCGATGGAGGTCTTGGGGGCAATGGTTTCGGCTATGGATCAGCATGTACAAAGCCTTGGGCAACCTGTGCGGGCAGCAGCTGAGGCCTAGGACAGGGTTGCTCTCTCGCAGGCAGCCATGTGCCAAAGCCACCTGGACATTGCAGCGGTGCTCCTGGCCGTCACAGCCGGTCATGGCTGAGATCGTTGGCGGAATTGCCTAGGCATAGGCTGATGTGGCACAGACGCAAAGGGAGTAGGCTCCATCCCTGAGGGAGATGGTGCAGTCACTGGCTGATGTGGCACAGACCCAGAATGTGGTGGCATAGTCACAGCACGTTGTGGAGCAATCCCAGACGGAAGTAGTCCACTCTCTGTGCTCCATGGTCGCGAACCTGCAGATCCTGGTTGAGACGGCAGCCGTCCTCCAGGACTGGCAGAAGCAGATGATGGGGAGCCTCAGGGGATAGCTCCACTCGCACCCCAGTCCCATGGAGTAGTCCTTTTATGTTTTGATTTATTATTGTCACATGTATTAGTATACAGTGAAAAGTATTGTTTCTTGCATGCTATACAGACAACACATACTATACATAGGGAAGGAAGAAGAGATTGCAGAATGTAATGTTACAGTCATAGCTAGGGTGTAGAGAAAAGATCAACTTAATACGAGGTAGGTCCATTCAAAAGTCTGATGGCAGTAGGGAAGAAGCTGTTCTTGAATCAGTTGCTGCCTGACCTCAAACTTTTTTATGTTTTTACTGACGGAAGAGAGTGGAAGAGAGTATGTCTGGGGTGCGTAATTATGCTGACAAATTATGATTTGTAGACAGAGTCAATGGATGGGAGGATGGTTTGCATGATGGATTGAGCTACATTCACAACCTTTTGTAGTTTCCTGCAGTCTTGGGCAGAGCAGGCCCCATACCAAGCTGTGCTACAACCAGAAGAATGCTTTCTATGGTGCATCTGTAAAGGTTGGTGAGAGTCATAGCTGACATGCCAAATTTCCTTCCTCTTCTGAGAAAGTAGAGTCATTAGTGGGCCTTCTTAACTATAGTGTCAGCATGGGGGGACCAGGTCAGGTTGTTGGTGATCTGGACACCTAAAAACATGAAGCTCTCGACCCTTTCTACTTCATTCCCATTGATGTAGACAGGGGCATGTTCTCCACTACTCTTCCTGAAGTCGATGACAATCTCCTTTGCTTTGTTTTAGTTTTTTGTTTTTAAAAATAAATTTAGAGTACCCAATTATTTTTTTTCCAATTAAGGGGCAATTTAGCATGGCCACTCCACCTATCCTGCACATCATTTTGGGTTGTGGGGGCGAAACCCACGCAGACACGGGGAGAATGTGCAAACTCCACACGGACAGTGACCCAGGGCCGGGATTCGAACCCGGGTCCTCAGCGCCGGAGGTAGCAATGCTAACCACTGTGCCGCCGTGCTGCCCTGTCCTTTGTTTTGTTGACATTGAGGGAGAGATTATTGTCGTTGCATCAGTTCACCCGATTCTCTATCTCATTCCTGTACTCTGCCTCGTCATTGTTTGAAATCTAACCCACTACGGTGGTGTCATCAGCAAATTTGAAAATCGAGTTGGAGGGGAATTTGGCCACAGTCATAGGTGTATAAGGAGTATAGTCGGGGGCTGAGCACACAGCCTTGTGGGGCACCGGTGTTGAGGATGATCGTGGAGGAGATGTTGATTCTATCCTTACCGATTGTGGCCTATGGATTAGGAAGTTCAGGATCCAGTCGCAGAGGGAGGAGCCCAGGCCCAGGCCACGGAGTTTGGTGATGAGTTTTGTAGGAATAATGGTGTTGAAGGCTGAGCTGTAGTCAATAAATAGGAGTTTCATTTAGGTGTCTTTGTTATCTAGGTGTTCCAGTGTTGAGTGCAGGGCCAGGGTGATGGCGTCTGCTGTGGACCTGTTACAGCGGTAGGCGAACTGTAGTGGATCAAGCCAATCCGGGAGGCTGGAGTTGATTGGTGCCATAACTAATCTTTTGAAGCACTTCATAATGATGGATTTCAGAGCCACTGGACGACAGTCATTACGGCACTCTGCTTGGCTTTTCTTTGGTAGAGGGATGATGGTCCAGGGTCCACCGGGCATCCTGAGAGAGGAGGAGGTGTTGGGGCCCATATCGGGGACTCCCGCAGGGGAGATGCCGGAGCACTGCAGCATTTAGAACTCTTCCCCCCCCCCCCCGTACCTGGCACATCTGCTGGGCAGTGGGCAGAACAGGGTGATACCACACCACCTGGGACCCCGAGCAGCAGCCTGCCCATCTTCGCCCTTCCCCACATCCTCCTCTCTTCGGACGAGGCCTGGCATTCATCCTCCTTCTCCACACGTCGCTCCTCTGCTGCGCGATATTGTGGAGGACACAGCAGACCGCCAAGGTGCGGGATGCCCTCCCAGCGTCATACTGGAGGGCCCCTCCGGAAGAGTCCAGGCACCTGAACCGCATCTCCATGAGGCTGAAGCACCTTGATCATGCTCCTGGTCACAGCATGGGCATTGTTGTAGCGGGTCTCCTCGTCGGTCTGCAGCTTCCGGATAGTCGTCGTCAGGCATGAATGCAATGGATAACCCCTGTCGTCCTGGAGCCAACCCTGGTGCGCAATCTACCAGCTGCATTATGTCCGAAGTCAGCGCAGCGTGGCCAGTAGATGCTAGGAGATCCCTCTTTCGGGATCTACCCGGCTCTCAAGACCTAAAGCGATCACGCGAGATAGTGCAATCTGACTGCCACGCATTATGGGCAGGATCAGTAATTTGCAAATCTGCACATTAGAGCGAGACAGCTAGTCTCACTCTAAAATGCACTTGTCTGATCTACCACGGCCTTGGGTTCTAACCCCTTCGCCTCGGAGACCTCTGGTGAGTGTAGTTCAGTGCTGGTCTCCACAAACGGGGACCAGATGGAATGGAACTTCCAAGGGAGCGGAGGCCCACAGGTGGCTGCTCTCTGGGCAGGGTTCCACCTTGGAACTGCCAGCCTGGCACCCTGGCAGTGCCACCAGCTAACAGGGTGCACAAGGTGCCAGGCTGGCATTTATCCCACGGTGAGGATCAGGCCTGGGGTGCCCTACGTATATGAGGTAAGGTGCGGGGGAGGGGGGGGGTCGGTGCTTGAGGAATTCCTTTTAGGTGAGTTGGGGCTTTGGGGAGGTTTGAGTGTTGAGTCGGGAAGCACCCAGCTAAATGTTCTCATCACGGGACTTTGTTGCAATTTTCTTTGATCGCACCCTTAGTATTTCATTTTTAAGACAACTACACCGACTGATGCACAATTTAAAGAAAATTCCATACAAA
Source organism: Scyliorhinus torazame (assembly GCF_047496885.1). Lineage (NCBI taxonomy): Eukaryota > Metazoa > Chordata > Chondrichthyes > Carcharhiniformes > Scyliorhinidae > Scyliorhinus > Scyliorhinus torazame. The sequence continues at coordinate 164,364,096 of NC_092709.1, read as the reverse complement.
AGTGGGATGATGATTTCAAGGCCATAAAATGGGGCAACTTGAGTGGAGTATGGAAAGAGAGACTGAGAACAAGGAGAACCATTGGCAAGAACTCGTTGGCATTCTGGTTTCTTCTGACCAACAAATCTTCACGCCCTATCCACTCTACTCAACTCCTTTGATGTATTTTTATTTCATGGTCTATTCTTGCTGCTCCTCTTTCCTGTGATGTCAGCTGGTTCTATTTCCACATCAGCTAATTTTGTTCTTTTAAATTATGAGCATGGAAGAGTCTAGCCTCAATGTGACTATTGCCCGACTCAGAATTTATCTAGCTATTGCAGCATTCTAGGCAACCAATCTAAACCCTTGATTTTCTTTTTATTTGTTCTTGGAATGTGAGCATTACAGGTTAGGGTTCATTACTCATCCCTAATTGTCCTTGGAAGGAAGCCACCTTTTTTAACCCCTGTAATCTATATGGTGTAGGTACATCCATAATGCTTTTTAGGTCATGTTTTCATACAATTGAGTCATTTCAGAGGGCAGTTAACTAACAACCGTACAGTTATGGATCTGAGGTCATATGTAGGCCAGACCAGCAGGGGTGGCATATTTCTTCCCCGGGAGGTATTTCCGAACCACACAATCTGTAGTTTCATGATCATTAGTAAAGAGATCCAGGTTAATTAATTAATTAAAATTCATTCTCCCAACTCCCATTATGGGATTTGAATCCATTCTTTGCAGCATTAGACAAGGCACCTGGATTACGAGTTCAGTCCCATTACCGGTATCCTACCATCACCGCCAGTACAATTTCAATCAACTAAACTTGGCTGAGGAAGAGGTAGCATTTCACAGCTCACAAATTCACATTTAACATCTGAGAATTTGCAAAGAAACCATAATTTGCAACAAGATCCCCACTTATTTTGGAGGAGTAACCAAGTAACTCACAGCGCAAGAGAGAAAATCAGTCTGAAAAAATGAAAGCAAGGCTGGAAGCAATTGGAGTAAAACATAACGTCAGCAACAGGAGTCAGAACAACCTAGAAAAAGAGAAAAAGGAAAGGGAGGAGCCTGGAAGAAATAAAATCAAGCGTTGAATCATTGAATGGTTACAGCTCCTGGCTGAGGCGTATTTTACCAACAATTCCCTGAATGACAAGCCAATATGAGTGGCTTGTCATTCAGGAAGCAAAGTACTGTATATATCCCTGTTTGCAACAATGGTGCCAAGGTGGAGATGGTTGACTACTTCAAATTCCTAGGTGTGCACATCACCAAAATTCTGCCCTGGTCCACCCACGTCAAGGCACCGACCAAGAAAGCACAACAGCACCTATACTTCCTCAGGAAACAAAGGAAATTTGGCATGTCTACATCGACTCTGATCAACTTTTACAGATACACCATAGAAAGCATCCTATCTGGCTGCATCACAGCCTGGTATGGCAACTGCTCGGCACAAGACCGCAAGAAACTTTAGAAAGTCGTGAATACCGCCCAGTCCACCACACGATACCGCCTCCCATCCATTGACTCTGTCTACACCTCCCGCTGCCTTAGGAAAGAGGGCAACATAACCAAAGAGCCCTTCCACCTGGCTTACTCACCCCTCCAACTTCTTCCATTGGGCAGGAAATACAAAAGTCTGAGAACACGCACGAACAGATTCAAAACAGCTTCTTCTCCACTGTTACCAGACTCTTAAATGACCCTCTTATGGACTGATCTACACTTCTGTATGCTTCACCCGATGCCAGTGTCTATGTATATACATTGTGTACTTTGTATTGCCCTATTACGTATTTTCTTTCATGTACTAAAAAATCTGTTTGAGCTGCATGCAGAAAAATAGTTTTCACAGTACCTCGGTACACGTGACAATAGACAAATCCAATCTAATCCAATCCAACTAATACGTCATCCAGATATACTGCCAAACATGGCAAACCACTCAGTATGTTTTCCATTTCCCTTTGGAATATGGCACAGGCCAACGACACTCCAAAGGATAGTCTGGTGTACTTGTATGGGCTTCTATGGGTGTTTATAGTCACGCATTTACATGAGGCAGGGTTCAACTCTAACTGCAAGTAAGCAGGGTTCATATCGAGTTTCTTAAATGAGTGTCTACCGGCCAGATTTGCGTTTAAGTCCTCGATGCCGGGAGACCCTGTGACCATCAACTGAAAGTCCCCACACAGTCTGACTGTCTTATTGGGTTTCAACACCGGGACCATCGGTACTGCCCAATTGGCAAAACGTACCAGTCCAATAATCCCAAAGGCTTGGAGCCAGCTGTGTTGGCCTCAATTTTTGATAACAAAGCATAAATGAGCGAGCCCTGAAGTTCATTGGTTGTGCTTCCTAGTCTATATGCGTTTTGCCATGGCCCCTTTTATTTTCTCTCGTCCGGGTTAGAAAACCTCTGGGTATTTTCCTAGTACTTCATATAGGCCCCCGGATCCCATTTGGATAATTTGCTACCAGTCCAACTGTAGGTGTTTCAGCTAATTGCAGTCTAGCAGTCTGGGGCGATATCCCTTGACTATGATCAATGGAAGTCATACAGACTGTTGTCCGTAAACTACTAGGATCATTGTACAGTCAGTCAGTGTACGTCGCTAATCTTGCCTCGGTGTCCTGCAGATCTAACTTCTGTACCCCTGTCTTCATCCTGTCAAAAGTCTGTTTTCCAGTAGCTGAAAACGCAGCTTCCCTACCTAGTCCCATGTATAATGGATGCCCATTAACTTGCACAGTTATCTTGATGGGGGCCACTCAGGGTGCTGCAATGCAATTCAGCTGCATACACTCTTCCTCTGGCTGGTCCAGGTGGAAAATGTAGGCTCTTGGTTGCTGCCTGCCTCGAATGGGGCGCCGGTGTTGCTAGCTGACTTTTGCCTTGCACTCCCTACAGCTCCTGCGTCCACATGCCTCACAACGCCTGAGCTTGCCCTCTACAGACTCCGGGGAGGTATCCCGTCGGGACTTTTTGGACCTTGACCAACAGACTTGGCCCCTGGAGTACTCGGTCCAGGGCGGATTACAATCTTGGGTGGAGGGGGTGGCACTCGCTGGGAGGGGGCAGGTCCTAGCATGCTTACCTCCTTCCCCTGGATCTCTTTCACTCCTCTCTCAGCGCTTTCACAGGAAAGCAAAATTTGGGTGGCCTGCTGAAAGTCTTTAGATGGTTCGGCCAGCAACATCCCCTGAGTAACCATGCTATTTACGCCGCAGTCCAAACAGTCACGCAACATTTTGTAAAGGGATGTTGTGTATTCACAATATTCGGCTAGTTTTCGAAGCCTTGTCAGAAACTCGGTTATGGACTCTCCCGGGGTTCTCTCTGGCATGTTAAAACAATATCTCAGCACTATAACGGATGGTTTAGGGTTGAGGTGTTGACCCACTAGGGTCACCAATTGTTTAAAAGTGTCTGGAGCTGCAGGATATGTAAGGCTTTTTAACACTCCATGAGTATGATCTCCAAAGGGAGTCAGCAATATCACCATCTGTCGCTCAACATCTGTGGGAGTGTTCGCCGGAAAAAGTTCTGCGTACTGTGTCATATCCTTGTAGTGATATCATGGTTATGTTGTAATTCACCGACTGACCACTAAGAATATCATTAGTCTCTAAGTGAATGTTAGAGTCAGGTGACCTCAGACTGACTGGAGAGCTGGGAGAGAGGTTGCTTGTGCATGTTAATACTGTTATTCAAAGAAAAGGGGATGTAGTGATATCATGGTTTGTGTTGTAATTCACCGACTGACCACTAGGAGTATCCTTAGCATATAAGTGAATGTCAGATGACCTCAGAATAGGGAGCTGGGCGAGAGAGTGTTTGTGCATGTTCATACTGTTATTTGTCTGTTTTGTATATATTTGACCCACAGTTAATGTCAATAAATCGTTTATTGCTTTAGCTACAAGTGTTCTTGTGGTATAAATTAGGCCATCTGACAAGAACATTACATGTTGCCAGGAGTGGGGTGGTATTAAACACTGATAAAAAGGTATCACGTCATCGAGTGAAGCCTGCCACGAGGTCCACAGTTATTTGAAGATTTTGCAAGCTGCAAGAATGAACTACATGGAGTCATTGAAGACACCAATGAGTCTCAGATTTCATGGTAATGTGGACAGCAACTGGCATGTGTTTAAACAACAATTTAATCTGTTTCTTACTGCAGTAAATTTCGGAGATCAATCAGATTTGCGTCAGGTAGCAATGCTCCTCACAATGGCAGGGCCCAAAGCAATTGGTGTGTTTAATACGTTTAAATTTGCAAATGATGAAGATAGTAAAAATGTTAACAAAGTAATTCGAAGATTTGATGCTCATTGCATCCCCAGAAAGAATGAAATTTATGAACGCTATGTGTTTAGATCAAGTTTACAGAAGACAGAAGAGTCCATAGATCATTTCATCACCGATTTAAAGTTGAAAGCTAAAACCTGGAATTTTTCTGCGATGGAATCTTTCATGACTTGGGACCAGATTGTGTTTGGTGTGAATGAAAATAAGCTGAGGGAACGGTTGATGAGGGAATCGGAGCTGTCTTTGGAACAAATAGTTAAGATTTGTCAGGCTCACGAGCGAGCAGCACAGCATTCTAAAATGTTTCTCAATAATGGTGGTGTCTTATTGGAGGAAAGCACTCCGGTTGCCGCCCTTTTTACAAAATGGTGGGAAACTTCCAAAAAAAGGCAGGGAAGTTTCTGCAGCTCCTCATACACCAACAAACAGGTTAAATATCAGGACGTAGTATTTCTGTATCAAAGATGAAGTCAAAGGCACAAATTAAGGTGATATCCAACGTTTGGCAAGTTTTGTTCCAGATGCAAAGGAAAAAAATCACTTTGCTCAGAATTGTTACTCTAAGCTCAGTCCCAGATCAGTCAGCACAGTGGAAGACACAGTCTCCAGTGATGAAACATCATTGTCTGTTGGAGTAAATTTGGAGACATCAAAAAATTCTCCAGCACGTAAAAAAATGCAAACTGATGCTCCATTTAAAATAAATGCGGTTGATTAGGACAAATGGCTGTTACCACTTGAAGTGATCACTACAGTGGCCCAATTAAAATTAGACACTGGTGCCAAAGCCAATTCAATCAGCATGACTGATATAAAACATTTCTTCAGCCGATTAGAAGAATTTACAAAATATCTCTGAGAGATTATAATTGTTCAGGCATTAAATGTGACCTGAGTGTGGTGGTAAAGAATACAGTTTATTCTGTCCCATTCTGTATTGTGTCCAAGGGCTTGGATTCATTATTAGGTGATCAGTCCTGTGAAGAATTAGGTCCAGCACAGTTGGTATGTAGGATCCACAAAGGATTGGACCAACACTCCCAACAATTCTGAGAACATTATCTTCAAATTCAGTGATATGTTCACTTATTTTAGTGCACTACTATTCACCAACGAGAGACAATTTAAAGAAGATACATTATCTAAAGCACCGGTACAAACTATTAGTAGTGAAATTGCTGATTATGCAGATATGCATGTCAATCTGATTTCTACCCTACCACCTGTATCAGATATGAAACCACAAGTTATCAAGAAATTGGAAGAACCTACCAAAGGGGTAAATTCCATTGTATGTGTGAAACAAAAAAATGGTGATGCTCATATAGGCATGGATCCCAAAGATCGTAACAAAAAAAGTGTACATATTGTAAAACAATCATTACAGAAAGCAATGGACAGCCAATATGATCCATATCTCACAAAAATCACATTACAAAGCGTTACCATTGTCACATCGTATATCACTAGCAGAGTTACTCATGAATACAAGGTTGCGTACCACACTTCCATACTTGGAAAAGAAGGAGGAGAATGCAGTGATACTTCAGGAAGTGTAAAACATTAAAGCAAAACAAAAGCAGTTCTATGATAGAGTGTCTAGAACTTTATCACCTCTGAGTAGTGATGACATTGTGAGAATGGAAGATTCCGGCAATTGGTTGAGAAAAGCCATTGTGCATGAAGAAGTTACACCTCGTTCCTACAATGTATAGCCAGAGGAAGAGTTGGATTTAACAAGAAATCATTGCGCACTCTTGAAAACCAGAGAAGACTTTCACAACAATGTGATGAATGACGAATCTACATCAGAATCAATGTCAGCTGCAATGTCAGATAGTTCAGCAGTTCCTGAGCATGAGAATGTCATGGAGAACATTAAATCAACAAGTCAGAAGATCAACCAGAGTCAGAAGAAAACCTGATCGACTCAATTTGTAGATTTTGACTTTGTGCACACTATGCTTGCTGTTCTTGTCTATATATTTGTGAAACCAGTTATTAAAATTTTAAAGAAAAAAATTAATACTGTTAGATTCACAGGCTAATGATATCACATGTAAATATACTGATGATAATGTATTAATTTATTCCTTAAATTTATTAATTTAAGGCAGCACGGTAGCATGGTGGTTAGCACAATTGCTTCACAGCTCCAGGGTCCCAGGTTCGATTCCCGGCTTGGGTCACTGTCTGTGCGGAGTCTGCACATCCTCCCCGTGTGTGTGTGGGTTTTCTCCGGGTGCTCCGGTTTCCTCCCACAGTCCAAAGATGTGCAGGTTAGGTGGATTGGCCATGCTGAATTGCCCCTAGTGTCCAAAATTGCCCTTAGTGTTGGGTGGGGTTACTGGGTTATGGGGATAGGGTGGAGGTATTGACCTTGGGTAGGTTGCTCTTTCCAAGAGCCGGTGCAGACTCGATGGGCCGAATGGCCTCCTTCTGCACTGTAAATTCTAAGATGAAAAGGGGATGTAGTGATATCATGGTTTGTGTTGTAATTCACCGACTGACCACTAGGAGTATCCTTAGCATATAAGTGAATGTCAGATGACCTCAGATTGAATAGGGAGCTGGGCGAGAGATTGTTTGTGCATGTTCATACTGTTATTCGTCTGTTGTTTTGTATATATTTGACCCACAGTTAATGTTAATAAATCATTTATAGCTTTAGCTACAAGTGTTCTTTTCATATAAATCAGGCCATCTGGCAAGAACATTACAATCCCCTGAGCCTGCATTGAACACATACAAACGCATATTTGCAATAAAAATAATTCTCCAACCCTAGTCCAGTAGTGAAAAGGAGGTGGCTCCATGGTGCAGCAGCGTCAACAGTAATCCAGTCTTATCCCCGTCGCAAGTTTAGTAGGCCACAAACAAGTCCAAACTGAGTTGGTCAAAAGAAAACTTGGTTTATTGCAAAGCAATTATATTTACAATATACAGCAGATCCCAGTCGAGTTTGTTCTGCCAGTTCCATATCTGGCCGACTTTGTACAGATATCAATCATGAATGTCATCGGCTCCTTGCCCCCTTAGCAGGGGAGCTCATCCTCGGTGAGACTCATGGGGAGACTGATTGCTCCAACCCCATAGGTTTTGTGCAGATTGTAACACTTCCCTAAAGTCCATTAGTGAACCTGATGGGTTTTTATAACAATCAATGATAGTTTCATGGTCACCATTATAGAGACCCGCTTCATATTTCAGATGTTTTCTCTTAATAGTTAAATTTAATTCCACCAGCTACCATGGTGGATTTGAATCTGTGCTCCCAAAGGTTACTCTGAGCTCTGGAGGTGGTCCAGTTGTGATGGGTTTTCCCCATTTAACTTCTGTTGTAAACTTTGGTCACTTCTCACCTTTGCAAAAACAAAAGTCTTGCATAGATACGAATATTGTGAAGTAACAGCAGCCTGTTACTTCAGGCTTTAGATCAAGGAAAATAACTTTTATGTAGACTGCCTCACACAGGAATGTCCTCAAGTTCCCTTAATGGAACAACTGGTTGGAGCTTTATTCTTATTGAAGGGCTCCAATCATAACTTTCTCTCCCAGGTGTAGCTGTGCTGGTGTGAACTTCTACCATTTTCTGTTAGTATTGCAAACCTCAGAATTGCTGTTTTTCTTTTTAAACTTATTGAATTTAACATGGAAAGGAAAAGCTAAAAGATACTTAGTTTAGATTATCAACACTCAATTATTTTCACTTTTTCAGCCAGACCAACAACTCTGTCCTTGCCCATGACACCAGAATCATCAAAGTAAGTATGTCTACAGCAATTAGAGGACTGCTCATAATTGAAAGAAGCAATGCATTTAATTTTTTTAATGCAAAATTATCAAGCAACTGAAAGCAATAAAACAATTTTTTCAGTGATCCGAGAGGTTCCCCATTTGAGACCAAGACTATTGAACGTACCCTTATTGTGCAACTCTCTGGTACTGCTGGTAAGATCTATTTTTACTTTACCTTTGCATTGTCAATCAATTGTTCTTTTGAAATTGAATCAAAAATTCACCGGCAAGATAATATTTTCCAAATACTCATGTTATTTCAACCATTACCTTGATACGGGCAGCACGGTAGCATGCTGGTTAGCACAATTGCTTCACAGCTCCAGGGTCCCAGGTTCAATTCCGGCTTGGGTCACTGTCTGTGTGGAGTCTGCACATCCTCCCTGTGTGTGCATGGGTTTCCTCCGGGTGCTCCGGTTTCCTCCCACAGCCCAAAGATGTGCAGGTTAGGTGGATTGGCCATGATAAATTGCCCATAGTGTCCAAAATTGCCCTTAGTGTTGGGTGGGATTACTGGATTATGGGGATAGGGTGGAGGTGTTGATCTTGGGTAGGGTGCTCTTTCCAAGAGCCGGTGCAGACTCGATGGGCCGAATGGCCTCCTTCTGCACTGTAAATTCTATGATAATCTATGATAATAATCTATGTTCTGCAAACTGTTTTATGATGCCGATTGTATATTTGCAATCTAAGCTCCACTAGTGAGTTCTCATTGTTGCACAGTACAAAAAGGCCAATGGCTTGTCATGGTATTCAGTAGCCTCCCTATTGAAAAGGACAGTGGTTCCTAAATTATTTTGGTCATGTACCCCTATTCAGATTTCCAAATTTCTGTGTACCTTACTGCGGTTTCTTTTTTTTAAATACATTTTGAGTACCCAATTGATTTTTTTCCAATGAAGGGGCAATTTCATTTCATTTTTCATTTCAATTTAGTGTGGCCAATCCACCTACCCTGCACATCTTTGGGTTGTGGGAGCGAAACCAATGCAAACACGAGGAGAATGTGCAAACTTCACACGCAGTAACCCAGAGCCGGGATCAAACCTGGGACCTCGGCGCCGTGAGGCAGCAGTGCTAATCACTGCGCTGGCAGTTCCTTTTTCAACTATTCCTCTAATGACCACATGTTTCGGAAAATTTACAATTTAAAAGGCTCTATTGGGACAAACAGTTTGATGCCATGTTATGTGATCATTGGATGAAAACAGTGCACATAAACTTTTCCTGTGCATACATTCATTGATACATTTGAAAATAATTTAAATGAGAGGGGATCTGATTGAGATATATAAAATACTAAGAGGGATTGATAAAGTAAAAGTGGTTCAAATGTTCCCCCTTGTGAAGCAATCTAGAATGAGAGGTCACAGTTTTAAAACTGAGACGAGGAGGAACTATTTCTCGCAGAGAGTGGTGAATTTGTGGAACTCGCTGCCCCATAGTGCGGTGGAGTCTGAGTCATGAAATGGGTTTAAGAAGGAGATAGATTAATTTCTGATCAAAGAAAACAGGTTAAAAAGAGACAGGGAACAGGCAGGGAGGTGGATTTGAGACGAGGAAGGGATTAGCCACGATCTGATTGAACATCGGAGCAGGCTCGAAGGGCTGAATTGCCTACTTCTGCTCCTAATTCCTATGTTTCTAAATACTCAAACTATTGTTTAACAATGTGATGAAGAAGCTAATTACAAAATGTTATTCTGCGTGTTGTGAAAACATTTGCCAGTTAATCAGTGGGTCCCCTCTCCCCCACAGATGCACTTAATCAGAAGCCCCTTTTCACAACCCTCTCACCCCATTCACTTACTCTGTGGTCCCTCTCCCCCCCCCCCCCCAACTTACTCACTCAGCAGCACCTCTTTTGAACCCCAACCCCTCACTCACTCACTAACTCAATCACTCACACACACAGCAGCTCCGCTTTGCAAACTCACTACTCCCACTCACTCTTTTGTGCCATAGTGAGATGGCTCCTCCAGGGTTATGGCCTTAGCCAGGCAGGATATATCCACCCAGCATTTCATTGTCCTATGAGTCAAATCATTGCTTCTTCCTTATGGATAGTGTTTCAACCAGCAACTGCTATTCTCACGCTGCCACCGTGCCAGTACTTAGGTTCATGAGCTGCCACTCACCTATCTGCTGCTTATTGTTTCTCCAATCATAGGTTGTTTCTCTCCCCTACTTACTACCAATAGGCTTAACTGCATCTTACTAGTATTATCAGAAAGCATGGGAGAGAAACAATCTATGATTGGAGGAGTAGTGAGCAGTGGGAACACGGGTGAAGGCGCATGAGCCTGAGCACCTGAGACACTTAAGTTAAGAACAGCCAGGGAGTACGGAGGCCAGAACAGTTTACTGGAGAAATGAAGGACAACAATATGTAAAGCAAACAGAATGTTGCTTTCATAATCATAAAAGCCTTATGCAAGATGTGTAGATGAGGTGGATTGGCCACACTAAATTGCCCCTTAATTGTAAAAGAAAAATAATTGGCTCAAAATTTTTTTTTAAAAATCCTTACATGCAGAAGGAGACCATTAAGCCCATTTGGTCTGCACCAACCTTCTGAAAGAGCATTCGACCGAGGTCCACTCCCCAGTCCTATCATAAAATTATAGAATCCCTATGGTAAAGAACAAAGCCATTTGGCCAATCGAGTCTGCACCGACACTCTGAAAGAGCACCCTACCCAGCCCCCCCCCCCAACCCCCCATCCCCGTAACCACACCTAACCTTTGGACACTAAGGGTCAATTGAGCATGGTTAATCCCCCTAACCTGCACATCTTTGGACTGTGCGAGGAAATCAGAGCATCCAAAGGAAATCCACACAGACACGGGAGCAACATGCAAACTCCTTACAGTTACCTAAGGTTGAAATTGAACCCGGGTCCCTGGCGTTGTGAGGCAGCAATGCTAACCACTGTGCTACCATGCCGCCTTCAACATCATCATTATATCTTATTTTTAAATGACTATATGCGTGCCATGAAAATCTCCTTTTATCAAGGTATTGGAAGACTAAACTAATGTAAAATTGGATATCCTTGTGCCATCTTTAAATAGTTAATTAACAGAAAGAGCTTTTTACTCTTCAAACAAAAATATTTCAACATTGTGATTGCTAAGATAGATACATGGTGACTAGATGCTGCCTCTAAGCAAATATTCATACAAATACTCGTCAAATCAATCATAAAGGTACAAATTGTATATAAAACTTTACACAATGCCTGGTAATTTATAAACATTACATTTTTGTTTTGGAAAGACTGAGTTGAAGCCCAAGATCAGCTATGATCGTATTGAATAGCGGAGCAAGCACAATGGACCGTGGGGTCTACTCCTGCTCCTGTTTCTTATGCTCATATGTTATAAGAACTAGGAGCAGGAGTAGGCCATCTGGCCCTTCGAGCCTGCTCCGCCATTCAATGAGATCATGGCTGATCTTTTGTGGACTCAGCTCCACTTTCCCGCCCTAACAGCATAACCCTATATTCCTTTATTCTTCAAAAAACTATCTATCTTTATCTTGAAAACATTACTTGAAGGAGCCTCAACTGCCTCACTGGGCAGGGAATCCATAGATTCTCAACCCTTTGAGTGAAGAAGTTCCTCCTAAACTCAGTCCGAAATCTACTTCCCCTTATTTTGAGGCTATGCTCCCTAGTTCTGCATTCACCCGCCAGTGGAAACAACCTCTCTGCATTTATCCTGTCTATTCCCTTCATAATTTTATATGTTTCTATAAGATCCCTCCCTGCATCCTTCGAAATTCCAACGAGTACAGTCCCAGTCTACTCAATCTCTCCTCGTAATCCAACCCCCCCAACTCTGGGATTAATCTAGTGAATCTCCTCTGCACACCCTCCAGCGCCAATATGTCCTTTCTCAGGTAAGTAGACCAAAACTGAACACAATACTCCACATGTGGCCTCACTAACACCTTATACAGTTCGCAGCATAACCTCCCTAGTCTTAAACTCCATCCCTCTAGCAATGAAGGACAAAACTCCATTCACCTTCTTGATCACCTGTTGCACCTGTCAACTAACTTTTTGTGACTCATGTTCTTCTGTTATTGTCCATTTCATCAGTACCATAATTTATTAATCATTTCTATTTCAATGATCTATTATACAAAACACTTATATAAATTGAATATTCAGTAGGGAGCTGTGCAATGAAGAATTTATTCCTCCCAAGAGGCAGACTTACTTATGACTTTGTCATTCCAAATAATGTTTTCTCATAGATTCCACTGACCACATATGATTTAGTGCATATATCTGTTGAAACACATCCCATAACCACTTTGAGAGTTAAAAAATGTTTATGAAATGCATTCTATATGCAACATTACATCCAATTTAATTTATAGATTCAAAATATTAGATATTTAATTGGAATAATTTGAATATGAATTTGAACGTAGTTGAATCTGATAATGGAAGAGCTAGATCAGTTTGATGAGATATAATGGGTGTGATTTTCCCACCCTTTGCACTGAACCCGTTGAGCAGGGTGCATAGCGGGAGAGGCCAGAAACGGATTTCGCACCAAACCGCACGCGATGCACCTGACCCATGGCATCCAGAGCCATTAAGGCTCATTTAAATGTGCGCTGCCCATTTCAGGCTGCATTCGCCTGACTCCAGGCCGCATTGGCCAGACTTCATGATGGTGCGAATTTGTACTGGTCTCCAAAAACAGAGGCCACATTTGATGGCCACGGCGAGGGGCCCGGACAGCATTGGAGTCTCCGAGAAATTGGGGACAGGGTAGGTCAGTGCACCCTGGCACCCTAGTAGTGCCAACTGGGTGCCAGGTTGGCACTGCCAGTGTGCTGGGGTAGTGCCAGGGTGCCAGGTGCAGTGTCTGGGTGCTAAGTTGACACTGCCAGGGTGGAGGTTTGCACTATCAAGGGGCGGGGCCAGAAGGGAGCCAAGCTCATGAAACGGGGGCGGGGGGTGGTGTGAAGGGGTGTATGAAGGGTGGGGGGTGAGGAGGATAATGCAGGCTGGGGGTGGTGAAGGGGGGGCTTTAAATTGGGAGCTGAAAGGTGGGGGGATAGAAATGATGGATGCCCTAAAGATTGGGGGGTTCTTAGTGACCCTATAGCGGGGGGGGGTACTCATGGGAGTGGGAGGTGGAGTGATGCGCCAATGCCTACGAGGATGGATGGGTGTGGGCCCTCATAACCCTCATGCCTGGGGGTTGGGGGGGTCACTCAAACTTTCAGTGATATGGGGGGGATGTTACCCTCCTGGGTGGGGAGTTGAGTGTGGTGCCCATGTCTGTGGAGATTTCAGATGTCCATTGGTGGGGGGTGTGAGGGACCCGAAACCATAGTTTGAGATCTGGATACCCTTTAAAAATGATGCCCCCATCTCTGAGGAACCAGTCTTGTCGGTGACTTTAGTTCCCAACTGCAGAAAAAAATCCTAGGTATGGGATTTTCCAATGAGAAACTCCCCACACTCCAAAGAAATGACTAAAGGTGCGATTTAATGGAAAAGTTTCTAAGTGTGGTTGAGATAGGGGACCGCAGCAAGATTATCAACGCTCGACCCAGGAAGGCAAGGCTGTAAAACGTTAATTAGTCCACTTAATAACGCCACACGAGCTACACACCACAAATTACACACCACCGGCTGATCCCGGCAGGACAGTGATCACCAGCCCCCCACTAACAAGGGATTGCAGCACTTAAACCGATCCTGCACAGTGAAGACCACACAAGCCGCAGCCATGCCTCCAAGACCAGCCGCATGATTCGGGGATGCTGATGTGGGCAGATTATTGGACGCCGTTGAGGCCAGACGGGATGCCCTGTTCGCCCCGAGGGTCTCGAAGGATCAGCCACAGGGCATCCAATGCCACCTGGGTGGAAGTGGCAGCGACCGCCAGCTCGGGGGGATTGACCAGGAGCACCGGCACCCAGTGCCGTAAGAAGACCAATGACCTCCACCGGACTGCACGGGTGGGTTTGCACTGGATCCCGCCCCCCCTCATCCCCGCCCCCCGCAAGAATGCGCCTGGCCCAGCACCGTTCCATGCCCTGGTCCACTCATGTCCAGCAGTGCCGCCACGCCGCTCCCCCCTTTACTCCACATTCCCCCCCTTACCCAATTCCCCCGACCTCCCCATCACCCGAACTCCACATCCCCCCCCATATGGCACGTCTCTCCATTCCCCTCCTTTCCCCTGCCGAAACATCCCCCTCCCCACGAACTCCCCCCCACACGATGACCAATACGCGCAGCTAATGATTCTCCCTCTGTTTCCCGACAGGAGAAGTTGGCCCACAACAGATGGGAGAGGGATGGACGGAGGGGTGCCGGACAACAGAGTTCTCACCCCCGACATGGAATGAGCCCTGGAGGTCATGGGGGTGGCTGAGGACAGATCTGCCACCAACATATAGAGGTTGGCGTACGGTTGGCGTCTACTGCACCCAGATGAAGTGCCACACATGAGTTGTTAATGTCAATACATCCAAGTTGTTAATGCTAATACAGCCAATACATCAATGCCACCTGCCCCAACAGCCCTGGGCACACCCATACCCACTATTACAGCCTCAGACGTAAGAGCTGCCTTCTTGAAAGTGAACCCGTGGAAAGCCCCGATGGAGTCCCTGAGCGAGCACTCAGACTATGCACAGACCAGCTGGCGAGCAAATTCTCAGACATCTTCAACACCTCACTTCTCCATTCAGAGGTTCCCACATCCTTCAAGATGATCACCATAATACCAGTACCAAAGAAGAACAAGGCAGCGTGCCTCAGCGACTACCGACCGGCGGCCCTGACATCTCTTATCATGAAATGCTTCGAGCGGCTAGTTATGAGACGGATCAACACAAGCTTCCCAGACCATCTTGATCCATTGCAGTTCACCTATCACCACCACCGATCCACAGCAGATGCTATCTCCCTGGCCCTACAATCAATACTTGAACACCTCGACAACAAGAACACCTATGTCAGACGGCTGTTCATAGACTACAGCTCCGTCTTCAATACCATTATCCCAACAAGACTAATAACAAAACTCCGCAATCTTGGACTTGACCCCTCCCTGTGCAGCTGGGTCCTTGACTTCCTCACCAACAGACCGTAATCAGTCAGGATAGGTAACAGCACCTCCTCCACAATAGTCCTCAACACCGGGGTCCACAAGGATGTGTGCTCAGTCCTCTACTGTACTCCCCATACACACATGATTGTGCGGCAAGATTCAACTCCAATTCGATCTATATGTTTGCAGATGGTATGACTGTGATGGGTCATATCTCAAACAACAACGAATCTGACTGCAGGAGGGAGATAGATCACTTGGTTGCATGGTGTAGCGAAAACAACCTCTCTCTAAATGTCGGCAAAACCAAGGAACTGATCATCGACTTCAGGAAACGTATCATGACACACACCGCTGTCTTTATCTTTGGCTCCGAAGTGGAGATGGTCAATAACTTTAAGTTCCTGGCGGTCACCATCACCAACAGTCTGTCCTGGCCCACTCATGATGATGCAACAGTCAAGAAAGCCCAACAACGTCTCTATTTCCTATGGAAGCTAAAGCAATTTGGCATGTCTGCATCGCATCTCACAAACCTCTACAGATGTGCCATAGGGAGCATCCTCTCCGGCTGCATCACAGCTTAGCATGGCAGCTGCTCGGCCCAAGATCGCAAGAAAATGCAGAGTGTGGTGAACTCAGCCCATCACATCACACAAGCTTGCCATCCGCACATTGATTCTGTCCGCACATCCCGCTAGCTCAGGAAGACAGGCAGCATTGTCCGTGATCCCTCACACCCAGGCTTTGCCCTCTTCCAGACCCTTCTGTCGTGTTGGGTGTTCCGATACACAAACGAACCAACACGGTTGTAGATGGTACAACTCTGTTTTATTATTCTGTACAATAATAACTGTTAACTTCTGGCTGTGGTTCGCACTTTACCAGCTAGTCTGTGGACCCAGCCCTAGCACTATCTTAGTGAGGCACTCAGCACATGGTGTATGTCTGAGTGTCACACTGCGAGCTCTGTATTCTGAGCTATCTCCTGGTAGAATGAGCGGGAACTGTGGTGTTCCATGTTTTATAATGCGTGTGCTCTCACTGGTGATTGGCTGTGATGTTGTGTGTGTGTTGGTTGGTCCATCTACCTGTCCATCAGTGTGTGTGTGTGATTGCACCATGATATGTTAATGTGGATATCATGACATCCCCCCTTTTCACAAGGATATGTGCCGACATGGTAATAAATATTGGTGTGTACTGAGTGCAGCTGAGTATGTGTGTGCAATATTTACAACATGTACATGAGGCTAAACTATATACATAGGAAGGTGTCAGGTGCAACAGAGCAACGAGGTTGTACCACGAACAAAACAAATGCAATCATCAAATATCGAAAGAGAACTCCTGGAACGACAAGAAAGAAACGTGTTAAAATTATTGCACAACAATGCAGTGAGTCCAATGTGCAAACAGGCTAAAGTCCAGTCTATTAGGTGGGTGACGAATTCGGGTTGACCGCCTCAAGGGTGGGTCAGGATCCACCGGCTGAGGAATGGGCCTGGCCACGGGCGAGAGAGGAATAGGCAGAGTGGCAGGAAGCTCCACAAAGTCGACATCAGGGACAACAGGAGGGCGTGGCACCGGTGCATGATCACGTAGCGAGCACGGAAGCAGCCGAAGGGCCCACCGATTACGCCAGTGAATGGAGCCCTCAGGCAAGCGAACCAGGAATGAACGGGGAGCCACGCGGTGGAGAACCTCGGCGGTTGCCGACCAGCCACCCTCCGGTAGATGTATGCGGACGTTGTCTCCAGGCGTCAGGGCAGGAAGATCAGTTGCCCGAGCATCATGTGCCACCTTCTGCTGTGCACACTGCTGTCGCATCCTTTGCAGTACTGGAGCATGGTCGGGTTTAGGAACATGAATGGACGGCACAGTGGTCCTGAGGGTGCGACCCATCAACAGCTGGGCTGGCGAGAGGCCTGTGGACAGTGGGGCCGAGCGATAGGCCAGCAGGGCTAAATAGAAGTCAGATCCTTGCATCAGTAGCCTTGCCGAGGAGCCGCTTCACGATATGGACACCCTTTTCCGCCTTGCCATTCGACTGGGGATGCAAAGGGCTGGACGTCATGTGTGTGAAGCCGTATGAAGCGGCAAAAGAAGACCATTCTTGGCTCGCAAAACAGGCCTATTGTCCGACATGACGGTGAGTGGAATTCCATGCGAGCGAAGGTTTCTTTACATGCTCTGAAGACAGCTGATGATGTTAAGTCATGCAGGCGTTTGACCTCCGGATAATTGGAAAAATAGTCAATTATTATGACGTAGTCCCTGCCGAGCGCATGAAAGAGGTCCACACCCACCTTCGCCCAGGGGTACGTTACCAACACATGGGGCTGAAGTGTCTCAGGGGGTTGTGCCGGCTGAAACCTTTGGCGGGTGGGGCAGTTGAGCACCATGTTGGCGATGTCGTCGCTGATGCCCGGCCAGTACACAGCTTCTCGAGCCCTCCGCCTGCACTTTTCAACCCCGAGATGGCCTTCGTGCAATTGTTCGAGGACAAGCTGTGTGGGATCACAATCGGGTCCCAACTTTAGGAGGACACCATCAATGACGGCCAAGTCGTCCCGGACATTGTAGAATTGTGGGCACTGCCCCTTGAGCCACCCTTCCGTCATGTGGCGCATCACACGTTGTAGAAGGGGATCAGCCGCATGGCGAATGCGGGCCAGACTTGCATCAGTAGCCGGCAGATTGGCCGATGTGAAGGCTACTTGTGCGCCGATCTGACAAACGAACCCCTACGATTCGGCGGTGTGCTCACTGCTCTGGACAGGGCATCCGCGATGATGAGGTCCTTTCCCGGGGTGTCGACAAGTTGGCAGTCCGGAGCTTGAGCCGAATGCGCTGGAGGCGAGGGGTCATCTCGTTGAGGTCCTTCTGGATGATGCCAACCAGGGGGCGATGGTCGGTCTCCTCAATAAACTGCGGACGACCATGCACATAGTCATGGAATTTGTCGATGCCGGTCAACAAACCCAGGCACTCCTTTTCAATCTGCGCATAGCGCTGTGCTGTGGGGGTCATGGCCCGCGAGGCATAGGCGACCGGGGCCCATGATGCAGCGTTGTCCCGTTGCAGGAGTACCGCCCCAATGCCGGACTGGCTGGCATCAGTCGAGATCTTTGTGTCCCGAGTAGTGTCGAAGAACGCCAATACCGGGGCGGTGGTGAGCTTGATTTTGAGCTCTTCCCATTCCTTCTGGTGTGCGGGCAGCCACTGGAATTCCATTGTCTTCTTGACCAGGTGGCGAAGAGCCGTTGTGTGCGAGGCAAGGTTGGGAATAAACTTCCACAGGAAGTTGACCATCCCGAGAAAGCGTAGCACTGCCTTCTTGTCTGCCGGCTGCGGCATGGCTGCGATAGCTGCCACTTTGTCGGCATCCGGACGCACCCCTGACCGGGATATGTGGTCCCCCAGAAACTTTAGCTCAGTCTGGCCAAAAGAGCACTTGGCACGGTTGAGGCGCAGGCCGTGATCTCGTATCCGTGCAAAGACACGCTGGAGACAACTGATGTGCTCCTGTGTTGTGGTGGACCAGATGATGACGTCATCAACATATACTCGTACACCTTCGATGCCCTCCATCATCTGTTCCATGATACGATGAAACACCTCGGATACCGAGATGATACCAAACGGCATCCTATTGTAGCAGTATCTGCCAAAGGGAGTGTTGAAAGTGCACAGCTTCCTGCTGGACTGATCCAGTTGAATCTGGCAAAAACCCGAGCTAAAATCCTCAAATTTTAGCTCGGGCCATTTCGCTCGTGATTTCTTCCCGTTTGAGTATGGGGTAGTGTTCCCTCATGATGTTATTGTTCAGGTCTTTCGGGTCGATGCAGATCCGGAGCTCGCTGGAGGACCTTTTTACGCACATCATGGAGCTGACCCATGGCGTTGGCTCCGTGACCCTGGAAAGCACTCCTTGGTCCTGCAGCTGCTGCTTGAGGCGGTCCTTGAGTGGTGCTGGGACTCTACGAGGTGTGTGAATGACCGGGGTGGCATCCGGTTTCAGCCGTATTCTGTAAGTGTAGGGCAGTGTGCCCATGCCCTTGAAAACCTCCTGGTTGTGGGCGAGGAGCGAGTGGAGCTGCGCCCTAAAGTCCGCATCCGGGAAATCGGACGTGCCTTCTGGAGACAGAGTGTGTACCTGCTGAACGAGGTGGAGGATCTTGCACGCCTGTGCGCCTAACAGAGAGTCCTTCGAGGATCCAACTATGTCAAAGGACAGTGTGGCTGTGTATGAATTGTGTGCAACCTCGAGCTGGCAGGACCCCATGGCCGGGATAACGTTCCCGTTGTAATCAACCAGCTGACAGTGGGATGGCCGGATCGGTGGTTTGACCTTCAAGGTGTGGAAAGCTGACCATGCAATGAGATTGGCGGAGGCACCAGTGTCTAAGCGGAATGTGATTGGTGATCGGTTGACCGTTAGGGTGGCACACCATTCATCGCCCGGATTAATGCTGTGCACTGGCATCGGCTGGTGGGTCCTACTTGTGGACATCCGGTTCCTGTCCATTACCGCAACGCGGAAGGGTTCACGGTCGTCGGTATCACCGATCTGCACGTCGTCAGGGTATGACTCGGTGTATGGGGGCTGAATGGCCCGCACGTCCCTGCGAGGCTGGTGAAATTGCAGAGAGTTGGCAGGTTGAGCTGCTCGACAGCAGGCAGCCTAGTGGCCCATCCTGCCACAGCGGAGACATTATTGCGTTTTGGCTGGACATTGCCGCAAGTGTGCAGATCCACAGTTGCCGCACGTCGTGATGTCATGGCGTTCGTTGCGCCACCGCGCATGTGCGTTGCGGTCCTGCGTAGAGCGCGCCTGCGCATCATGTCCCTCTGCGTTGACGTCCCCTCTTCTGGCGCGTACAAGCGCGGGAGGCCTCGGAATGCGCGCGAAATGGCCGCCCTCGTCCGGGCCGCGGGCCGGGAGAAACTCGATCGACTGGACCCGCTCGGGCTCGTAGGTCCCCTGCTGTGCCGATTCGGTCGCTGGAATTGGGAGTACCGGCTGGTCGCGATTTCGTGGAGGACGCAGGTTTCGATGGCGGTGGCTAGGGTGAGGCGCTTTATTTTGAGGAGCTGCTGGCGTAGGGTGTCCGAGGTGACCCCAAAAACTATCTGATCCCGAATCATTGAGTCGGAGGTGGCCTCATAGCCGCAGGACTACGCGAGGTTACGGAGGTGTGTTAAATAAGATTGAAAAGGCTCATCCTTACCCTGCAGGCGCTGCTGGAAGAGGTACCTCTCTAAGCTCTCATTAACATCCACGCTGAAGTGTTCCTCAAATTTTAGAAGGACCGTCTTGTACTTCGTCTTGTCCTCGCCTTTCGCGAATGCCAGGGAGTTGTAGATGTGGATGGCGTGTTGCCCCGCCATGGAGAGGAGGAGGGCGATCTTCCTGGTGTCCAATGCATTCTCGCTGTCTGTGGCTTCTAGGAAGAGCTGGAAGCGCTGTTTAAACAGCTTCCAGTTGACGCTGAGATTTCCAGCAATTTGGAGCGGCTGCGGCGGGCTGATGGTGTCCATGGCACAGGATGGCGGATCTCTGAAGAGGTGCAGGTAGGTCTCACAGTGGCTGGCGAGTTTCCAGACCTGGTATCATGTCGTGTTGGGTGTTCCGATACACAAACGAACCAACACGGTTGTAGATGATACAGCTCTGTTTTATTATTCTGTACAGTAATAACTATTAACTTCTGGCTGTGGTTCGTACTTTACCAGCTAGTCTGTGGACCCAGCCCTAGCACTATCTTAGTGAGGCGCTCAGTACATGATGTATGTCTGAGTGGCAGGCTGTGAGCTCTGTGCTCTGAGCTATCTCCTGGTAGAATGAGCGGGAACTGTGGTGTTCCCTGTTTTATAGTGTGTGTGCTCTCACTGGTGATTGACTGTGATGTTGTGTGTGTGTTGGTTGGTCCATCTACCTGTCCATCAGTGTGTGTGTGTGGTTGCACCATGATATGTTAATGTGGATAAAATGACACCTTCCATGAGGCAGAAGGTGCAGAAGTCTGAAGATCCGCACATCCAGACTTAGGAACAGCTTCTTCCCCACAGCTACTACACTCCTCAACGACTCTCCCTCGGACTGATCTGTTCCCTTTAAGAACACTATTCACGACGCCCTATGCATTTGCTTTGTTTGGCCCTTGTTCCGCACTGTAACCAATCACCATTTGTCGATGTACTTTGTCGATTATTCGTTTTGTCTACTGCGTGCGTACTGTGTACGTTCCCTTGGCCGCAGAGAAATGCTTTTCATTGTACTTTGGTACATGTGCCAATAAATCAATCAAGCAATTAATCATTCAATCAATGCCATACAGAATGGCCCATCCGTCGTACTAAGCACATGTTTATTCTCCCACAGTATCCTCTTTCAACGGTGCTGGGCCATCCAGGTGGTCCCCCCCCCCCCCCCCCCCCCCGCCTCCCAGGAGAATACCTCGGAGGAGAGCGCTGAGGATGCCATAGTTGATGCGTCACAGCTGTCATCCACACCCTCCACTTGTGCAGAGATACGCACCTCGGTGGGCAATGGTTGTGGACAGGCTTCTCTGGCACATTCTGGTGAGAGCACACAATTGCTGATGCACATCAGGTGGAGACAGGAATGCCCAGTCAGAGGTCTGCTGGATACCCGGAGCCAGCTGGGTCCCAGTCAGATGCTGAGCCTCTGGACCAGGTTTACCCGGAGCTGATGCTGATGCTAGGGCATGACCATGAGATTCCGAGGGAGATGTCAGCGACCCTCCAGCAGGTTCATAGCCGATTGGAGGAATCCCAGAGGCTACGGACACAGGAGAGGGTGCTGGCAATGCATGGCACCAAGGCCAACATTGCTAGGGTGGCTACCGCCGTGGAGAGTCTGGTGCATGACTTTGGCTGCATGATGGAGGTGTCCAAGGCATGGCGGAGTGCCTTGACAGCGTGTCCCAGTCTTTCGGGGACATCATCCAATACCAGGCGGACCTTGATGAGGTGCTGCAGGGCAAGTCCCAGCCTCAGGTGGGCATTGCCAAAGCCCTCTAGAGCACCCCTGGTTGTTAGGGAAGGTCTCCCAGTCCCATGTTGGCATAGCTGAGGCGCTGCAGAGCATATCCCAGTCATTGGGGTACATGTCCCAGTCTCAGGTTGGCAATGCCAGGGCGCTCCAGAGCATGGGCCATCACTGATGAGCATCGCCGAGGGCACCGACACTGTGCTACAGACATTGGGGAGCCGCCAGGGCTGGCAGAGCCAGATGATGCAGAGGCAGTCAGCGCTCAATCCAACTGTCCCTCCATCTTGAGGGAAACCCCAGGGCCCATGGGCACTGACTGAGAGGAAGGGACACTGGGTGCCAGCCCGGAGCCACCCTACTGAGTGGCGACAGTGGCCCTCCGCTCCCTGATACCCGCTCCACTGAGAATGGTGTGTCTCGGAGTCAGCAGCCGGAACAGGTGGTTCTGCAGGACATGTGCTACCGGCAAGTGCGCTGGGACCCTCCAGTCCCAGAGCCCCCAGAGGATGCCCACCAGGGGCATTGAAGGTCACGGGACTGCTTCCACCTCTGATATGCTTCCTGGGGAGACACCTAGATGCAGCAGTAGAGCATGCAAGGCTAAGCAGGTTGAGGATCACTGAGACGGTACTTGGGGGGGAAGGGGGCGGGTGTTGGGTGAGTTGTGGGGGAGAAGGGGTGGGGGAAGGGTCAGGGTCTGGGAGAGGTGGGGAGAGTGGGGCAGAACCCTCACCTGTGCACACACCCACCCTCTGGTCACAGAAATGTCACTGATACTGGGGCCCAGCCCCTGGGTGTTCCGATATTGACCACTGCGTCCTAGGTGTTGCCTCCCGTAGTGTTCAGGCACACTGCCTAGGCATCATGGTCTGATTGGGATGCGAGCAATAACCCACAAGCTATATGATATGCCTACTCACGGGAATCCACTTGGGATATGTGAAGTGCTCACTTAACTACGATTGCCAATTCCAAATTAGCAATAGCCTTCAGCTGTGCAGCCAGAGGCCTCTGTGGTCAGTGGGAGTAATGGGTGGTAGGTGGGGCTGGCGGGTTGGGGCTGGGGTTGCCCGTGGAATGGGACCACACGGTCCATGGCTTAGCATGGCCGATCTGCGGATGCTTAGATACCCATCCCTCCCAGCCCTTCAAACCACCCCCACCCATCCAGGCCATGGGTGGCCACCACCCCCCCCCCCATCCAAAACCCCCAGATCGGGAACCCCCCTCCACCATTGGCAGCTCACCCCGTCAGAGGCTGGCCCCCAGGTGGCTCCCCAATCCCCCCCCCCGAGCACCAGGGCAGCAACCCATGTGCCCCCGGGTTCTTTGCCAGTATACGAAGATGGCTACTCACCCCCTCAGGTCCGCGCAACAGCCCTTCTGCAGCTTCATGTTTTTTTTTTAAAGTGCGAATCAGCACCAATGTGACCACTTGCTGGTAAGGCGGTTAGAAGGGTAGCACAGTGGCGCAGTGGATAGCACTGCAGTCTCACGGCGCCTAGCTCCCAGGTTCGATCCCGGGTCTGCGTCACTGTCCAAAGATGTGCAGAGTAGGTGGATTGAACACGCTAAATTGTCCCTTAATTGGAAAAAAGAATTGGGTATTCTAAATTTTAAAAGGTAAGGCGGTTAGATCACAGGGGCTGGTAGATAGAGGGCCGCTCCGTGACTTGTATGGCGATTGGGCTTAAATCATGATTATCGGTTTCTTGCCACCGTACGGCGGGAATCTGGGGCGGGATTCTTCGACCCCCTGCCGGGTCGGAGAATCGCCGTGGGCTGGCGTGAATCCCGCCCACGCCGGTTGCCGAATTCTCCGGCACCGGATATTCGGCGGGGGCAGGAATCGCGCCGCACCGGTTGGCGCCCCCCCCCCCCCCCCCCCCCCCCCCCGCGATTCTCCGGCCCGAATGGGCCGAAGTCCCACTGCTGGAATGCCTGTCCTGCCGGCGTGGATTAAACCACCTCTCTTACCGGCGGGACACGGCGGTGCGGGCGGGCTCCGAGGTCCTGGGGGGGGGGGCCGCGGGGCGATCTGGCCCCGGGGGGTGCCCCCACGGTGGCCTGGCCCACGATCCGCGGGCGGGCCTGTGCCGTGGGGGCACTCTTTTCCTTCTGCCTTCGCCACGGTCTCCAGCATGGCGGAGGCAGAAGAGACCCCCTCCACTGCGCATGCGCGGGAAACTGTCAGCGGCCGCTCATGGCATCCCCGCGCATGCGCCGCCCGGCAAAGTTATTTCCGCGGCAGCTGCCGGGGCACCAAAGGCCTTTCCCGCCAGCTGGCGGGGCGGAAATCAGTCCGGCGCAGTCCTAGCCACTCAAGGTTAGGGCTCGGCCGCTCAAGATGCGGAGGATTCCGCACCTTTGGGGCGGCGCGATGCCGGACTGATTCGCGCCGGTCGGCGGACATCGCGCCGATTACGGAGAATTCCGCCCCTGATCTTGCCAACGGGAGCGGACCAGTTAGATCGAAAACAGATGGGTGCTCGGCGCAGATCTCGATTTTGGCCTCTCCTACGATTTAACAGCCTTGTCGTGCTCTCACTATCGGTCTGGATCGCTCCGAAACACCCAGTGAGAATCACTCCTTCAAACCCGCCCAAGGTGACACTCAATCACTTTGTGGGAGAATCGCAGCCGATGACCCATATGTTTATGTTTGCTCCTTGATTTTTCTTATCCTTGTCACAGAATTCATAGAATTTACGGTGCAGAAGGAGGCCATTCAGCCCATCGAGTCGGCACCAGCCCTTGGAAAGAGCACCCTACTAAAGCCCGCACCTCTACCCTATCCCCGTAACCCAGTAACCCCACTTAACCTTTTTTGGACACTAAGGGCAATTTAGCATGGCCAATCCACCTAACCCGCACATCTTTGGACTGTGGGAGGAAACCGGAGCACCCGGAGGAAACCCACGCAGACACGGGGAGAACATGCAGACTCCACACAGACAGTGACCCAAGCCGGGAATCGAACCTGGACCCTGGGACTATGAACCAACTGTGCTACCGTGCTGCCCTAAATGCTTTGTCGATTGTGGTATTATAGGTATTACGGTACCTGAGAGGCTGAAGTACCATTAGTAGAACCTATATGCTTGCTATTGGCTAGAGAGTATAATAGCTCCGCCCTGATAGGCGGGGTATAAGAACTCGTGCCGTCCCAGCAGCCCTCATTCTGTACCTGAGCTGCTGGGGGAAACATCTAGCTTATCAGTTTTACTATAACCTTGTTTTAGTGGTCATTGATCGTGCATCAATTTAATAAGCTAGATTTTAAGAAGAAAGGATGGAGCTCCGAATCAAGCCGGAGTGTCTGCAACTTAGCCTCCACGCGGCGAACTCAGTGGCGATCTTTAAGCACTGGCTGGCGTATCTCGAGATGGCAGAAAGCGCACCCACGGGAGAGCGGAAACTGCATGTCCTGCACTCAATGGTGAGCCCGGAGATCTACACCCTCGTCGAGGAAGCGGAAGACTTTGATGCAGCAATCGAGCTGCTAAAAGAACACTATTTCACCCGGTAAACCAGGTCTACGCCCGGCATCTGCTTGCAACGAGACGGCAAACCTCTGGGGAATTGTTGGAGGAATTCTATCGCGCACTCCTGGTGCTGGGCAGAAGCTGCGGCTGCCCGCAAGTTTCGGCGAGTGAACACACGGATCTCTTTGTCTGGAACGCTTTCGTGGCAGGTATGCTTTCATCTCAAATCCGCCAGCGCCTGTTAGAGAAAGACACCCTGGATCTTAGGGAGGCACGGGCCCTTGCAGGCTCCCTGGACGTGGCCTTCAGGAACGCCAGCGCCTACGTTCCCGACCGCGCGGCAGCCCCCTGGGCAGCGTGGAACCCCGCAGCGGCCGACCCAGAGACTTCCCCCGTTCCCCCGCAGGCCTGCGCTGCAAGGCGGCCTTCCAACCCCGAGGGGCCCCGCTGCTACTTTTGCGGGCAGGCCAAGCACCCCCGCCAGTGCTGCCCGGCCCGCGCATCCACCTGCAGGGGATGCGGCAAAAAGGGCCATTTCATGGGGGTATTTCAGGCCCAAGCGGTGGCCGCGGTCTCCAGCGGCGAATCCGCCAACACAAACGTCTCCATGGGCCCCGTGTGGCCAGCGGTCGCCGCCACCCCCCATATCCCAGGGCCACGAGCGGACCCCGGGCGCCGCCATCTTGTTCCACGGGCGCCACGCTTGAGGGATGGGCGCCGCCATTTTGTGCACCCCCGGCCATGTGCGACCAATGCGAGACGCCATCTTGGATGGGCCCCCAGGACCCCAGCTTGGCCGACCACACACTGCCTGAACAGAATTCTCAACTACTGTGATTGGCCTCGGCGACTCTGGATCAATCTCGACCTCGAACACTCTCAACCGCTACGATGACCGTTTTCATCAATGGGCATGAGACGTCCTGCCTGATTGACTCTGGGAGCACGGAGAGCTTCATACACCCCGACGCGATAAGGCCCTGTTCCCTCCTCATCCACCCTGTTAATCAAAAAATCTCACTGGCCTCCGGTTCCCACTCAGTGGAGATAAAGGGATTTTGTTTAGCAAACCTCACAGTTCAGGGAAGGGAGTTCAAAAATTTCCGACTCTACGTCCTTCCCCACCTCTGCGCGGCTGCACGCCTGGGTTTAGACTTCCAGTGTAACCTTCAAAGTCTGACCTTCCAATTCGGCGGCCCTATACCCCCCTTACTGCCTGCGGCCTCGCGACCCTTAAGGTCGACCCGCCTTCCCTGTTTGCGAATCTCACCCCGGATTGCAAACCCGTCGCCACCAGGAGCAGACGCTACAGTGCCCAGGACCGGATCTTTATTAGGTCAGAGGTCCAAAGGTTACTGAGGGAAGGGGTCATTGAAGCCAGTAACAGCCCCTGGAGAGCTCAAGTAGTGGTGGTGAAGACCGGGGAGAAGCATAGGATGGTTATCGACTACAGTCAGACCATCAACAGGTTTACGCAGCTGGACGCGTACCCCCTCCCCCGCATATCCGACCTGGTAAACAGGATCGCGCATTATAAGGTCTTCTCCACAGTGGATCTCAAGTCCTCCTACCACCAGCTCCCCATCCGCACCAGTGACCGCAAATACACTGCCTTCGAGGCAGACGGGCGGCTCTATTACTTCTTAAGGGTTCCCTTTGGTGTCACTAACGGGGTCTCGGTCTTCCAGCGCAAGATGGACCGAATGGTTG
The DNA here is from genome assembly GCF_047496885.1 of Scyliorhinus torazame. Lineage (NCBI taxonomy): Eukaryota > Metazoa > Chordata > Chondrichthyes > Carcharhiniformes > Scyliorhinidae > Scyliorhinus > Scyliorhinus torazame. The sequence continues at coordinate 164,336,679 of NC_092709.1, read as the reverse complement.
ACCGGTACGGTTTACGGGCAACATTCCTGTATCTCGATAATGTCACCATCTGCGGCCACGACCAGCAGGACCACGACACCAACCTCAGAAAATTCCTCCAGACTGCAAAGATCCTTAACCTAACGTACAATAAGGATAAATGCGTTTTTAGCACCGACCGTCTAGTCATTCTCGGCTGCGTAGTGCGAAATGGAGTTATAGGCCCCAACCCTGAACGCATGCGCCCCCTTATGGAGTTCTGCCTCCCTCACTGTTCTATGGCCCTAAAGCGCTGCCAAGGGTTTTTTAGCTACTACACCCAGTGGGTCCCCAACTATGCGGACAAGGCCCATCCCCTGATCCAAACCACAGTTTTTCCCCTGTCGATAGAGGCCCGCCAGGCCTTCAGCCGCATCAAAGCAGACATTGCAAAGGCCACGATGCACGTCATCGACGAGTCCCTCCCCTTCCAGGTCGAGAGCGATGCGTCCGACGTAGCTCTGGCGGCAACCCTCAACCAAGCGGGCAGACCCGTGGCCTTCTTCTCCCGTACCCTCCATGCTTCCGAAATCCGCCACTCCTCAGTCGAAAAGGAGGCCCGGGCCATTGTAGAAGCTGTGCGACATTGGAGGCATTACCTGGCCGGCAGGAGATTCACTCTCCTCACTGACCAACGGTTGGTGGTTCATGTTCGATAATGCACAGCGGGGCAAGATAAAAAATGACAAGATCTTGAGGTGGAGGATTGAACTCTCCACCTACAACTACGAGATCTTGTATCATCCCGGGAAGCTAAATGAGCCTCCTGACGCCCTGTCCCGCGGCACATGTGCCAGCGCACAAGGGGACCGCCTCCGAGCCCTCAACATGGACCTCTGCCACCCGGGGATCCCTCGCTTTTTACATTTCGTCAAAACCCGCAACCTGCCCTACTCCATCGAGGAGGTCAGGACAGCCACCAGGGACTGCCAAATCTGCGCGGAGTGCAAACCGCACTTCTACCGACCAGAGAAAGTGCACCTGATGAAGGCTTCCCGTCCCTTTGAACGCCTCAGCAGGGGTCCTCCTTTATGAGCGACGTACTGCGTCAATTCCTGCTCAGCAAGGGCATCGCCTTGAGCAGGACGACCAGTTACAACCCCTGGGGTAACGGACAGGTAGAGAGGGAGAACGGAACGGTCTGGAAGACCGTCCCACTGGCCCTACGGTCCAGGAACCTCCCAGTCTCCCGCTGGCAAGACGTCCTCTCGGATGCCCTCCATTCCATCCGGTCACTACTTTGTTCAACCACCAATCAGACACCTCACGAACGTCTCCTTGTCTTCCCTAGGAAGTCCTCCCCCGGGACCTCGCTCCCGACCTGGCTGGCAGCACCCGGACCCATCCTGCTCCGAAAACACGTGCGGGCGCACAAGTCGTACCCGTCGGTCGAGAGGGTCCATCTACTCCATGCTAACCCCCAGTACGCCTACGTGGCGTACCCAGACGGCCGACAAGATACGGTCTCCCTACGGGACCTGGCGCCCACCGGAACTCCACGCACACTCCAGCCACCAGTCCCACCCTGCCCTCCACCGCAGCACCTTACAGGAGGATCGGTCCTTCCGCCACCCCTGCCTAGGCCCCCCCCCCACCGACGCCCCCCGCAGGCGCTCCCTCCCCAGGTCAGCCGTTTTCCCCACCAGCGCCATCTAGGGGTGACGAAGCTGCCATGGAGATCAAAGCCACGCTCCTGGAGTCACAGACGCCCGAGCCTCCACTGGAGTCACCACCGAGGCTCTGACGATCACAGAGGACGACCAGGGCCCCCAATCAACTGATTGCTTCATTTTAACCATAAAATATAAATATAAAACACCGAATGTACACAGCTACCAGATTTGTAAATAGTTATTAAACACTGTACGGAGGTATTACGGTACCTCCATAACTAATTATACCATGTTGTTATGTTTTGTAGTTGCTGGCCACCACCCCCGCCGGACTTTTTTTTAACAAGGGCTGAATGTGGTATTATCGGTATTACGGTACCTGAGAGGCTGAAGTACCATTGGTAGAACCTATATGCTTGCTATTGGCTAGAGTGTATAATAGCTCCGCCCTGATAGGCGGGGTATAAGAACCCGTGCCGTCCAAGCAGCCCTCATTCTGTACCTGAGCTGCTGGGGGAAACATCTAGCTTATTAAAGCCTTCAGTTGTACTACAACCTTGTTTTAGTGGTCATTGATCGTGCATCATCGATCTAAATGGCTTTATTGTCATGTTAACCTTTTCTTGTGGCTGTGTGAATGTGTGCCTGCACAACTGGAACTTTGGTGACCACTTGACCTGAATAATTGGATAAATAGTGATCTGTGGCTCGATAATCTACGAACATATGAAATAGAAGCTGGAGTAGACCATACACTCCACCTTTCAGTATGTTCATGACTGATCTTCTTCAACTCCACTTTCTCACCAATTCACATTTCTCTTGATTATCTGAAAGACCAAGGGCGGGATTCTCCAGTCCACCAGCCGCATTTTCCGCCCTGCCCCCCCCCCCCCCCCCCCCCCCCCCCCCCCCCCCCCCCCCTTAGCGGAATCTCTGTTCCCGCAGCTGGCCAATGGGGTTTTCCATTGTGGCCACCTTACGCCATCAGGATGCCGTCTGGAAACCCCCGGGCGTGGGTGCGCTGCCAAGGGACTGCAGAATCCCGCCGACGGAGAATTCCGCTGCAAAGATTTCAGCCTTGAATATAGTCAATTATGAAGAATCTGGAACCCTCCGGATTCGAAAATTCCAAAGATTTGCAATCACCTAAGTGAAGAAATATTTCTTCAGCAGTCCAAAATGTTTGACCCTTTATCCTGAGGCTGTGCCGCCCCTATGTCCCAGATTCCTAACTAGGGGGAATAACCTCACAGTTTCTTGCCTGTCATGCATTTTCAATCATATACAGTTTAAATTTACGTTCAATATTTACAGCATGTGCAGTTCCTATGTACATTCAATCATTCTTGGTCTTTCCTCCCCACTTTCTCCTTGCCCCCCGGCCCCTCCATGGCAGCCCCTCTTTCATTCAGGGTGGTCTGTTCTCCAGCTCCTATTCTCCCCTTCCCTTTTATGTTATCTGTTGCCGGCCTTGTGAGTTCGGGGGTGGGTGGGGGTGGGGTGGGGGTGGGGTGGGGGAGCCTCCACCTCCTCCCCCCACCCGCCCTTCTCCTTGCAGTTCCCATGAGTTTTCTCCCCCTTTCCCCTTGGCGTTGTGTATCCCTGTCTGCTTTCTCCCGTCTCTCGCTTTTTCCCTATTCGCTGTTGGCTTCGAACAGGTCTGGGAACAGGCCGACAAACTGCCCCCCATGCTTTGAGGAAGCCATCTTCCGACCCTCGGATGGTGTACTTGATCTTCTCCAAATGAAGAAATTCCGCCAGGTCTGCCAGCCAGTCTGCTGCTGTGGGTGGTGCTGCTGATCGCCAGCCGAACAGGATTCTCTGTTGTGCAATTAGGGAAGCGAAAGCATCGGCCCTCTTCCCCATGTGTAGCTCTGATACTCCGAAGATTGCTACTCTCGGGCACGGCTCCACCCTCACCACCGCAACCTTAGACATTGCCTTGAAGAAGGCTGTCCAGAACCCTGCATGTTTGGGACAAGTCCAGAACATGTGGGTGTGGTTGGCCGGGCCTCTCTGGCACCGTTCACATTTATCTTCCACTTCTGGGAAGAACCTGTTCATTCGGGTTCTGGTTAGGTGCACTCTATGCACCACTTTGAACTGCATGAGGCTGAGCCTTGCGCAGGAGGAAGTGAGTTGGCCCTGCTCAGTGCTTCGCTCCAGAGGCCCCAGCCCACCTCTGTCCCCAGTCCATCTCCCCATTTCTGTCTGGCTTCGTCCAGTGGCAGTCTTGCCCTGTCCAGTAGCTATCCGTAGTTTCCCCACAGTTTCCCCCTTCTTAACTGTTCGTGTTTATCAGGTCCTCTAGTAATGTGGTTCCCGGGGCCCTGGGGTATGCTACTGTCTCGTTACGGAGAAAGTGCTTTACCTGGAGATGTCTAAGTTCCTGTCCTGTCGGTCGTTCCAGATCCTCTGTCAGTTCGCTGTGTTTCTAGTCTGTCCCCCATGTAAAAGTCCCTGACTGTTAGCGTTCCCCGGTTCTGTCTCCATTTTGTGAAAGTGGTGTCGAGCATGGCTGGTGGGAACTTATGGTTTCTACAGATGGGGGCCATGGGGCATATCTCGGTCAGACTGAAATGTTGCCTCATCTGATTCCATGTCCTTAGTGTAGCTACCACGACTGGGCAGGATGTGTGTTTCATCGGGGGGGAATGGGAGCGCTCCCGTGGTGAGGGCACAGAGTTTGTTTCCTTGGAGGAAGACTTCTCCATCCGCACCCATTCCGTGGTAGGTTTGCGTATCCATCCCCTCACTCTCTCTGCCGTTGCTGCCCAGTGGTAGTATTGTAAGACATAGAATTTACCGTGCAAAAGAAAGCCATTAACATGCAAGTTCAGTCGGCAGTTAAAAAGGCAAATGCAATGTTAGCATTCATTATCATAGAATTTACAGTGCAGAAGGAGGCCATTCGGCCCATCGAGTCTGCACCGGTTCTTGGAAAGAGCACCCTACCCAAGGTCAACACCTCCACCCTATCCCCATAACCCAGTAACCCCACCCAACACTAAGGGCAATTTTGGACACTAAGGGCAATTTATCATGGACAATCCACCTAACCTGCATATCTTTGGACTGTGGGAGGAAACTGGAGCACCCGGAGGAAACCCACGCACACACGGGGAGGATGTGCAGACTCCGCACAGACAGTGACCCAAGCTGGAATCGAACCTGGGACCCTGGAGCTGTGAAGCAGTTGTGCTATCCACAATGCTACCGTGCTGCCCATTCATGTCAAGAAGGCTAGAATACAAGACCAGCGATGTTCTTCTGAGGCTGTATAAGGCTCTGGTCAGACTCCATTTGGAATATTGTGAGCAGATTTGGGCCCTGTATCTAAGGAAGGATGTGCTGGCCTTGGAGAGGGTCCAGAGGAGGCTCACAAGAATTATCCCTGGAATGAACAACTTGTCGTATGAGGAACGGTTGAGGACTCTGGGTCTGTACTCGTTGGAGTTTAGAAGGATGAGGGGAGATCTTATTGAAACTTACAGGATACTGTGAGGCCTGGATAGAGTGGACGTGGAGAGGATGTTTCCACTTTGTTATGGGCCAGGGTTTAGAAAACTCCAAAGTATATCATGGAGTTTATCTGACCTACAACGTTTCATAAATTTTGGTTCCGAGGAGCACAAGGGCCTACTTTCCAGGTGTTATGCAACAGAGACCTCAACTATTTTTAAACAAAACTATACTTATTCTATGAATTCAGTTTACATTTTATAAACACACAGTAAACATTTTATCAACTACCAACATAACTACCCCCCACAGATACAGTACTCTATAGGTAACCCTTAATAACTTTCCTAACAACATCCATAAGCCAAACGCCCTTTTTAACAAAGCAGTAGGTATAACTTATTTACACAAGACAGTTATCACTTTTAAATTATCAAGTGATCTGGGCACCTTTTAACATACAGACAAAATGAACCTTCTTTGTCTGAATTCACTTTCAACTTCCTAAAATGAAAGTAAAACACAAAGTCACAAACAGCTTCCAGCTCAAAACGAAAGTAAAAGCCAGAGACACAACCCAGCTCCACCCACACAATGACATCACTGCAGCTATTTGATAAACACCCATTTCTTAAAGGTACACTCCCATGACAACTTGTAGGAAAAACTAGAACGAGAGGACACCATCTCAGACTAAAGGGACGATCCTTTAAAACAGAGATGAGGAGGAATTTCTTCAGCCAGAGGGTGGTGAATCTGTGGAACTCTTTGCCACAGAAGGCTGTGAAGGCCAAATCACTGAGTGTCTTTAAGACAGAGATAGATAAGTTCTTGATTAATAAGGGGATCAGGGGTTATGGGGAGAAGGCAGGAGAATGAGAATGAGAAAAATATCAGCCATGATTGAATGGCGGAGCAGACACAATGGGCCGAGTTCCCTAATTCTGCTCCTATGTCTTATGGTCTTATTTGGCCCATCGAGTCCGCACCGGAAAGACAAATCCACATAGGCCCACACCCCCCACCCTATCCCCACAACCCAGTAACCCCACCTAACCTTTTTAAACACTATGGGCAATTTTAGTATGGCCAATCCACCTAACCTGCACATCTTTTGGACTGTGGGAGGAAACCGGAGCACCCGGAGGAAACCCACGCAGACACTGGGAGAACATGCAGACTCTGCACAGACAGTGACCCAAGCCTGGAATTGAACCTGGGACCCTGGAGCTGTGAAGCAACTGTGTTAACCATGGTGCTACCATGCTGCCCATTGTAAGTTTGGTTGTGGCAGCCCCCGCCCCCACCACCACCACCCCACACTCACACAAACCCCATGATAGTTTTGTCTATGTTTTGGAAGAAAGCCTTGGGGATGGAGATTGGTATCGTTCTGAACAGGAAGAGGAACCTCGGCAGTACGTTCATTTTCATCGGATGCACCCTCCCTGCCAGGGAGAGCGGGAGTGTGTCCCATCTCTGTAGGTCCTTTTTGACTTCCTCCGCCAGGCTGGTTAGATTCCACTTATGGATCTGTCTCCAGTCCCAGCCTATTTGGATCCCCAGGTAGCGGAATTTGTTTTGGCCTGATTTGAATGGGAGTCCCTCCAGCTCTGTCCCTCCCTCGTTTGGATTCACCGGTAATGCCTTGCTCTTGCCCAGGTTAAGTTTATAACCTGAGAAGGTTCCGAACTCTTTCAGGAGCTGCATGATTGCTCTCAGGCCTTCCTGCGGTTCCGAGATGTAGAGGAGCAGATCATTCGCATACAGTGATATTCTGTGCTCTCTGCCTCCCCTTTGTGCTCTCTGCCTGCTATGATCGCTCTCTGCTACTCCCCCGCCTTGTGCTTCTGTCTGAGCAACCTGTGTGCCCTGTCGAGTTCTGGGGGTTGGAGAAAATGCCGCCCCTCCCCGCCCCCCACCCCCTCCCGACTAGGTTGCCCAGCATTTGGGCGATATAGTCTGTCGGGTCTCTGCCCACAATGCCTTCCAACAGGCCCATAATCCGGATATTCTGCCTTCGGGACCTGTTCTCTTGGTCCTCGAACTTTCCTTTCAAACTCCCCTGGACTGCCACCAACCTTTTCACCTCTGCCTCCAGAGTGACGATCCTGTCGCTCTAGTCCATCGAGGCTTTCTCTCTCGTGGTCTTGGATTTTCCTTTCCTGTATCTCCACTTTCTTTCCCAGCCTATCGATTGTGCGTTTAAGGAGGCCATCGCTTCCATCACCACCACCTTCACTGCCACCTGGATCTCGGTTTTAATCACCTCCTTCATGACAGACAACTCCTTTTTAAGGAAGGTCCTCCAACCGCCCCTTGGTGGGGAGGGGGAGCCTGGTGCTGGTGTCGTTGCTGGTGTTCGGGTCGCTGGTCTCCCACGCTCTTGGGCGGCCGGGGCCTCCACCTCATCTCGTGGGTCCACCGGCTCGTCTGTCTGCTGATCGTGAGCCTTTCCACCACTTCTGCCCTCTCGTCGGCCCCTCGAGCTTCCATTTGCCGGCATTTTCTCCTCCGTTGCTTCTTTTCCTCCGTTCGGATTGTTTTCTGTTGGTTAAATTCTTCTAAAAGTGAGGTTTGTGGTTCTGGTTGGGAGGAGAGCCACCTGATGTGTTTCCGTTCATCACATCACTATCACTGGAAGTCCGGGATAACCAGAATTCTGAACAAGTAGGAAATTGTAGCTGGTGAGACAGGAGCGCATGGTAGAGCAGGTGATTATGGAGGACAATGTGGCCATTATGTTGGACTAAGGCACTCCGCCCCTTCCAAAGTGTGTGCTACACTGAGTAACATTGGGTAACCTCAGTACTGCAGAGACTTCTACTCTTCTCAACTACCTCTCATCACCTATTTTTTCTCCCACAAGTGCATGAGTCCAATACACAGAACCCCCTCCACCCTCCTCACTCCACAGCCCAAAGGAGCAGGATGCAGATGATGAAGCACTGTCGCACCTCATGAGTATCATGAGTACACCATGAACAGTAAAAACACTAATTTGGCCTCACACACATGCAGATCGAGTGGCAGTGGGTGAAAATCGCAAGTGAGCAGGAGGAGGTGTGAGATGCAGAGGAAGATGTGGGCAGTTCCCAGGGAGAAAGAAGGACACAACCAGCCCTGCTCAACTGGACACTGATGCCGGGCCCAGGGAGTCACAAGAAAGGAGGCTCCACCTTGAACAGCAGCAGGGGATGTGCTCTCACTTGGATGAGTCCCCTAAAGCAGTCTAGTGTCTTGGGCATAGGATGGAGTCGGGAGACTGGGAGATTCCTGGACCGTAGGGCCAGTAGGATGGTCTTCCAGACCGTTCCGTTCTCCCTCTCTACCTGTCCGTTTCCTTGGGGGTTGTAACTGGTCGTCCTGCTCGAGGCAATGCCTTTGCTGAGCAGGAATTGACGCAGTTCGTTGCTCATAAAGGAGGGCCCCCTTTCGCTGTGTATGTAGGCGGGGAAACTGAACAGCGTAAAGATACTGTGGAGGGCTTTTATGATGGTGGCTGCGGTCATGTCGGGGCAGGGAATGGCGAATGGGAACCGGGAGTACTCGTCAATCACGTTCAGGAAGTACGTGTTGCGGTCGGTGGAGGGGAGGGGCCCTTTGAAGTCCATACTGAGGCGTTCAAAGGGACGGGAAGCCTTTATCAGGTGCGCTTTCTCTGGCCTGTAGAAGTGCGGCTTGCACTCCGCGCAGATTTGGCAATTCCTGGTGGCTGTCCTGACCTCGATGGAGTAGGGCAGGTTGCGGATTTTAATGAAATGGAAGAATCGAGTGACCCCCGGATGGCAGAGGTCCTCGTGGAGGGCTTGGAGGCGCTCCACTAGTGCTTTGGCACATGTGCCACGGGATAGGGCATCAGGAGGCTCGTTTAGCTTCCCTGGACGATATAAGATCTCATAGTTGTCGGTGGAGAGTTTGATCCCCCACCGTAAGATCTTGTCGTTCTTTATCTTGCCCCGCTGTGCATTATCGAACATGAAAGCAACCGACCGTTGGTCAGTGAGGAGAGTGAATCTCCTGCCGGCCAGGTAATGCCTCCAATGCCGCACAGCTTCTACTATGGGCTGGGCCTCCTTTTCAACTGAGGAATGGCGGATTTCGGAAGCGTGAAGTGTGCGTGAGAAGAAGGCCACGGGTCTGCCTGCTTGGTTGAGGGTGGCCGCCAGAGCTACATCGGACACGTCGCTCTCGACTTGGAAGGGGAGGGACTCATCAATTCATTGTGGCCTTTGCAATGTCCGCGTTGATGCGGCTGAAGGTCTGGCGGGCCTCTGTCGACAGGGGAACAACCGTGGATTGGATTAGCGGGCGGGCCTTGTCCGCATAGTTGGGGACCTACTGGGTATAATAAGAGAAAAGTCCCAGGCAGCGTTTCAGGGCCTTGGAGCAGTGAGGGAGGGGGAACTCCATGAGGTGGCGCATGAGTTCAGGGTCTGGGCCTATAACTCCATCCTGCACTACGTAGCCGAGGATGGCTAGACGGTCGGTGCTGAACACGCATTTATCCTTGTTGTAGCGCACAAAGACTCCGTGAGACGAATAGAGTGAAGTCGACGAGGCTTTATTAAGTGAGTCTGTTCCCCCGCAGCTCGATAGTAGAATGGCCTGCGGGGGAGGACTCCGGCTTCTTATACTCCACCTTCAGGTCGGAGCTAGAGGTCAACGGCCAACCAGGACCCGGGATCTGTCAGCCAATGACATTAGGGCTTCCAGTCCCACATGACCCCTAATACATACTACCACATTCACCCCTTGTCAAAAATGAACCCGGCGGGGTGATGCTTCGCATGGTGGTAAGGGCTTACAGGGCTGGTCCTGGGAGGAAAACATTCACATGGCAATACAGTAACCGATCCTCCTGGGAAGGGGGCGGTCGCGGGGTGCGGTGGTGGCAGGAAGGGGGGGGGTTGGGTGAATGGTGTCGGGGGGGGTGTGTGTTGCCGGCGGGCGCCAGATCCCGCAGGGAGACCGTGTCCTGTCGGCCGTCGTGGTACTCCACGTAAGCGTTCTGCGGGTTCGCGTGGAGGAGGTGAACCCTTTCGACCAACGGGTCCGCCTGGCCGCAGAAATAGCAGCGGGCGCCCCCGGTGCGACTTGGCGTTTGGACCGCGCAAGCCTGTGGGGTGTCCGGGGGGGGGGGGTGGGTTTGTCACGACGGGTACGTACGGAGCCTAATGGGCTGCCGCGCGGTCGGGGCCGTAGGCGCGGGTATTACGCGCGGCCACGTCTAGGGAGGCTGCTAGGGCCCGGGCCTCTGAGAGTCCTAGCGACTCTCTTTCTAGAAGTCTTTGGCGGATTTGGGAGGAATTCATACCTGCCACAAAAGCATCGCGCATTAACATGTCCGTGTGTTCATTTGCGTTCACCGAAGGGCAGCTGCAGGCTCGTCCCAAAATCAGCAGCGCGGCGTAGAATTCGTCCATCGATTCTCCGGGACCTTGCCGTCTCGTCGCGAGCTGGTAGCGAGCGTAGATTTGGTTAACTGGGCGGACATAGAGACTTTTCAGTGCTGCGAACGCCGTCTGGAAATCCTCCGCGTCTTCGATGAGGGAGAAAATCTCCGTGCTCACCCTCGAGTGCAGGACCTGTAGTTTTTGGTCTTCTGTGACCCGGCCGGTGGCCGTTCTGAGGTAGGCCTCGAAACCAGTCTGCCAGTGCTTGAAGGCTGCTGCCACGTTCACTGCGTGGGGGCTGATCCTCAGGCATTCCGGAATGATCCTGAGCTCCATAGTCCTTTTTAGGCACGCTTAATAAATTGTAGCGCACAAAGACTCCGTGAGACGAATAGAGTGAAGTCGATGAGGCTTTATTAAGCGTGTCTGTTCCCCCGCAGCTCGATAGTAGAATGGCCTGCGGGGGAGGACTCCGGCTTCTTATACTCCGCCTTCAGGGCGGAGCTAGAGGTCAACGGCCAACCAGGACCCGGGATCTGTCAGCCAGTGACATTAGGGCTTCCAGTCCCACATGACCCCTAATACATACTACCACACTTGTTATATGTGAGATTAAGGATTTTTGCGGTATGGAGGGATTTTCGGAGGTTGGTGTCGTGGTCCTGCTGGTCGTGGCCGCAGATGGTGACATTATCGAGGTACGGAAAGGTGGCCCGCAAACCGTACCGGTCAACCATTCGGTCCATCTCTCATTGGAAGACCGAGGCTCCATTAGTGACACCGAAGGGAACCCTTAGGAAGTGGTAGAGCCGCCCATCTGCTTCGAAAGCAGTGTATTTGCGGTCGCAAGGGTGGATGGGGAGCTGGTGGTAGGCGGACTTTAGATCCACCGTGGAAAAGACCTTGTATTGTGCGATCCTGTTGACCAAATCGGATATGCGGGAGAGAGTGTACGCGTCAAGCTGCGTATACCTGCTGATGGTCTGGCTTTAATCGATGACCATCCTATGCTTCTCCCCGGTCTTTACAACCACTACTTGAGCTCTCCAAGGAATGTTGCTAGCCTCAATGACACCTTCCCTCAGTAATCGTTGGACCTCCGACCTAATAAAGGTCCGTTCCTGGGCACTGTACCGTCTGCTCCTGGTGGTGACGGGTTTGCAATCCACGGTGACGTTCGCAAAAGGGGAAGGCGGATCGACCTTGAGGGTTGCGAGGCTGCAGACAGTGAGGGGGGGTATAGGGCCGCCAAATTTAAAGGTTAAGCTTTGGAGGTTGCATTGAAAATGTAACCCTAGGAGTGTGGCAGCGCAGAGGTGGGGAAGGACGTAGAGCCGGTAATTTTTAAACTCCCTTCCCTCGACCGTAAGGTTCACTATGCAGAACCCCTTGATCTCCACTGAATGAGACCCGGAGGCCAGGGAGATTTTTTGGTTGACTGGGTGAATGGGGAGACAATAGAGCCTTACCGTGTTGGGGTGTATGAAGCTCTCCATGCTCCCAGAGTCGATCAGACAGGATGTTTCATGCCCATTGATGAGCACGGTCGTCGTTGCAGTCGAGAGTGTTCGGGGCCGAGACTGGTCCAGGGTCACCGAGGCTAGTCATGGCAGAAGTTGGATGTTCTCCTCAGGCGGTGTGTGGTCATCCGATTCGGGGTCCTGAGAGTCCAGCCAAGATGGTGGCGCCCACTGGTCGCACTTGGCTGGGGGTGCACAAGATGGCGGCATCCATCACACGTGGTGTCCAAGAGACAAGATGGCTGCGCCCGGAGGCCGCACATGGCCCTGAAGGAGGAAGATGGCAGTGCCCACTGGCTGCATGTGGCCCGTGGAGAGGATTGTGGTGGCGGTCCCGATTCGCTTCCGGAGACCGCAGCGACCGCCTGGGCCTGGCATACCGCCACGAAGTGGCCCTTTTTGCCGCATCCTTTGCAGAGGGATGAGCGGGCCGGACAGCGCTTTTGTGGGTGCTTGGCTTGCCCGCAAAAATAGCAGCGGGGCTCCCCCGGGTTGCCTGGCAGTTTCGCAGCACAAGCTTGTGGGGGGATGGGGGATGCATCGGAATCGGTTGCGGGGGGGGGTTCCACTCTGCCGCGCGGTCGGGGACGTAAGCGTGGGCGTTTTGGGAGGCCACATCCAGGGAGCTAGCAAGGGCCCGTGCCTCCTTGAGGCCTAGTGTCTCTTTCTCCAGCAATCGCTGGCGGATTTGGGAGGACAGCATACCTGCAACAAATGCGTCCCGGATCAAACGTTCTGTGTGGTCGCTGGCCGAAACTTGCGGGCAGTTACGGTTCCTCCCCAACACCAGGAGCGCACGGTAGAACTCCTCCAGCGATTCCCCAGGAATTTGTCGCCTCGTTGCTAGTAGATGTCGGGCGTAGACCTGGATAACAGGGCGAATATAGTATCCTTTCAGAAATTCATTGCGGCCTCAAAATCGACCGCGTCCTCAATGAGAGTGTAGATCTCTGGGCTCACCCTCGAATGCAGGACTTGCATTTTCTGGTCCTCCGTGGGTGTAATTGTGACCGTCCTGATATATCCATTGAAACATGCCAGCCAGTGCTTGAAGGTTGCAGCTGGGTTTGCCGCCTGGGAGCTGAGTTGCAGACACTCCGGCTTGATCGGAGCTCCATTCTTTAAAATCTAGTGTAATAAATTGATGCTCGATCAATAACCCCAGAAGCGAGATTGGAGACAATTGAAGGCTTTATTACACTAGATGTTTCCCCCAGCAGCGCGGATACAGAAGGCAGCTACTGGGGAGACACGGGCTCTTATACTCCGCCTTACTGGGCGGAACCAGCAGGCAGGCTTAACCAATGAAAACAGTACCTCCTACACCAATGGTCTTACAGCATTACAGGGTACTGTAATACCTCTAATATCGACTACCACAGAGCTCAATTCTAACATTATTCAATGACCACGTATCCTTGAAACATAGAACATAGAACATAGAAAATACAGCACAGAACAGGCCCTTCGGCCCACGATGTTGTGCCGAACCTTTGTCCTAGATTAATCATAGATTATCATTGAATTTACAGTGCAGAAGGAGGCCATTCGGCCCTTTGAGTCTGCACCGGCTCTTGGAAAGAGCACCATACCCAAACTCAACACCTCCACCCAACACCAAGGGCAATTTGGACATTAAGGGCAATTTATCATTGGCCAATTCACCTAACCCGCACATCTTTGGACTGTGGGAGGAAACCGGAGCACCCGGAGGAAACCCACGCAGGAAGGTTTATTCAGAGAATTGAAAATAAAACCACGGATGCTTTTCCTGTTCACTTTTACAATCTTATTTACACTCACACAGTTGTTGATGTGAATGAGACCTTGGTACTGCATGAATGCAAGACCACTGAAAAACGTGCTCGACAACTTTTCATTGTTATTGACAGCTCTTTGAGAACATCTCCTCTGGTTCTAATCTCTCCAAAGAATTTGAGAATTTGGCCTTGTTAAGCCCACCCGCAGCATTTTATGACTGCAGGGCAGGCTGGTGTGAAATGGGTTGGCTCCATGCTGACTTTAATTCCAGGGCAGCGAACCATCTGCCCCCGCATGTTATTCACCCCTGGGAGTGGGTTTTGATTGCGTGGAAAAATGTCAGTGTTGCCCTTCCCATATAGCACTGCTTTGATGCTATTTTAATTCATTGCTGTATTCCCACCAGCCAGCTGCCAGCCTGAAATGGGCAGAGAGAGACAGTTCCCCAACCACTGGTTTGGAGGTAAGTGAAGGTGGAAAAAGTCTGGGCAGCAGAACTCAACACTTTCCTTTTGTGGCCTCTTCTGGTTTCCACTGGGTAGGGAAGCTATTATAGCTACTCTACTTGGATCAATGTGAAAAGATCATTACTGTGCAGCCAATGTAATAGAAACCAATGCGTATCTGTATGAGACTCTTCTGAATTAGGCAAGTGCTTCATCCATCAAAAATAATGGTGTCAAAATCTCCACAGATTTGGAATGGAATCAATAATTCAGCCAATCGGTTTAACCTCCCCTTCTCCAAGTACAAGCTCCACCCCCCCACCCCCCTTAGGCATTACCTAAGAAGCAAAAAAGAAGGTTGTCAAGTATTTGTCCATTGAAAACTATTTTTTTAATATAACAATTTTATAGAACTTTAAAAAACAAATTCCTTGCAAAATGGAAATTTACATCTGCCTGCAGCCTTGGAAAACTTGAAAATTAATTAACAAGGCCTCGAGAGCTCCTGTAGTCGAGCTCAAAATCAGAATGTCCCTCTTAACTACTTGAAAGAAATGATGATGCTTGTGGTGTTATAACAGGTGCAACAATGTACATTTCTCTAGCTTCTTTAACATAATGAAATATACCAGAGTACTCCATGTATTATAAAACAAAATATGACACCAGTGACATAAGGAGAATTTGGTCAGATGACCAAAAACTTGATCAAAGAGCGAAGCTTTAGCAAATGTCTTAAAGGATAAAAGTAAATCAGAGAGGGGAAGAAATGTAGGGAAGGTATTCCAGGCTCGGCACCTAAGCAACTGAAGGCATGCTCAGCAATGTTTTTTTTGATTTTTCCAATTAAAGGGCAATTTAGCCTGGTCAATCCACCTACCCTGCACATCTTTGGGTTGTGGGGATGAGACCCATGCAGACACAGGGAGAAACTGCAGACTCCACACGGACAGTAACCCGGGGCTGGGAACGAACCTGGGTCTTCACCGCCATGAAGCAGTACTGCTAACCACCGTGCCACCCCTATGGTCAGCAATGTTAATGGAGCGATTAAAATTGGGGATACACAAAAGACCAGAAATAGAGAGGTACAGAGGTCTCAAATGTCTGTGGAGCTGGGCTGGAGGTGATTATTGAGAGCGGGAAGGTTTAGACCATTTAAAATGGCGTCCCAATCTCCCAGGACCGGGAAACACACCCCCCCCCCCCCCCCGCCTGAACACACTATGGGAGGGTCCCCGCTCCCCCTCTGAACACCCACACTAGGCAACACCTGCCCGATCATGCGCAAGCAAAAAAATGCCAGCTTGGCACCTTAGAAGTGCCAACATGGCAGTGCCCATGCCATCTGGCAGGGCGACATGGGCCCAGAGAGAGGGCAATTGTCAGTTTCAGGACCAGCAGCCCACAGTCACCCCACTGCATTTCCTACCTCCTCTCCCTCATCAGCCACGGTGCCTGTTTCCTGATTTTTAAAAGAGAACCTCGTTGTCAGGAATTCCCCCCGCTGGAGGTGGAGGATCGCGGAGGCTCTGGCAAAGCAGGATTACTTGTGTGCCAAACAGCATTAGCAGCAAGTAATAGACAGAGCTAAGCGATTCCACAATGATCGCATCAGCTCTAAGCTCTGCAGCCCTGCCATATCCAGCCGTGAATGGTGGTGGACAAGTAAACAACTCACTGGAGGAGGAGGCTCCACAAATATCACCATCCTCAATGATGGAGGAGCCCAGCACATATGTGCAAAAGACAAGGCTGAGGCATTTGCAAAGGTCTTCAGCCAGAAATGCCAAGTGGACGATCCATTTTGGTCTCCTCCGGAGGTCTCCAGCATCATAGATGTCACTCTTCAGTACGATTCACTCTACGCGATATCAAGAAATGGCTGAAGGATACTGCAAAGGCAATGGGCCCTGACAATATTCCGGCAATAGTACTGAAGACTAGGGCAGCACGGAGGCGCAGTGGTTAGCACTGTTGCCTCATGGTGCGAGGTCCCAGGTTCGATCCCGGCTCTGGGTCACTGTCTGTGTGGAGTTTGCACATTCTCCCCGTGTTTGCGTGGGTTTCAACCCCACAATCCAAAGATGTGCAGGGTAGGTGGATTGGCCACGCTAAAATTGCCCCTTAATTGGAAAAAAAGAAGTGAGTGCTCTAAATTTATATTTTAAATATAGTACCGAAGACTTGTGCTCCAGAACATGCCGCACCCCTAGCCAAACTGTTCCAGTACAGCTACAACACTGGCATCTACCCAGCAATGTGGAAAATTGCCCAGGTGTGTTCTGTATACAAGATTCAGGACAAATCAAATCCAGCCAATTACTACCCAATCAGTCTCTCTATCATCAGCAAAATGACGGAAGCAGTCATCAACAGTACTATCAAGCGTCACTTACTCAGGAATAATATGCTCACGGATGCTCAGTTTGGGTTCTGCCATGGTCACTCAGCTCCTGACCTCATTACAGCCTTGGTTCAAACATGGACAAAAGAGCTGAATGCCAGAGGTGGGTGTGCCTGCCTTTGATGTCTAGGCAACATTTGACCGAGTATGGCATCAAGGAGCCCGAGCTAAACTGGAATCAATGGAAATCAGGGGGAAAACTCGCCGCTGTTTGAAGTCATATCTGGCACAAAGGAAAATGGCTGTGGTGGTTGGAGGTCAATCATCTCAGTTCCAGGACATCATTGCAGGTATTCCTCAGGTTAGTGTCTTAGGCCCAACCATCTTCAGCTGCTTCATCAATAAGGTCAGAAGTGGGGATGTTTCCGGATGATTGCACAATGTTCAGCACCATTCGCGACTCCCATATAATGAAGCAGTTCATGTCCAAATGCAGCAAGACCTGGACAATATCCAGGCTTGGGCTGACAAGTGGCAAGTTACATTTGTGCCACACAAGTGCCAGGCAATGGCCATATCATATGAGAAAGGATCTAAGCACCATCTCTTGACATTCAATAGCATTACCATCGCTGTATCCCTCACAATCAACATACTGGGGGTAACCATTGATCAGAAACTGAACTGATCTAGCCATATTAATACTATGGCTACCAGGGCAGGTCAAAGGTCAGAAATTCTAATGAATACTCTTCACTTGCCTGATGAGAGCAGCTCGAACAACACTGACGAAGCTCAACACCATCCAGGACAAAGCAGCCCATTTGATTGCTCCCCCTTCCATAACATTAAAACCCTCCATCACTGACGAACAGTGGCGGCCAAGCGTACCATCTACAAAATGCACTGCAGTAACTCACCAAGGCTCCTTAGACAGCAACATCAAAACCCACGACCACTATCATCTAGAAGGGCAAGAGCAGGAGATACCTGGGAATCCCACCACCTGGAGGTTCCCCTCCAAGTCACTCACCACCCTGATTTGAAAATATATTGCCATTCCTTCTCCATCGCTGGGCAAAATCCTGGAACTACCTCCCTAACAGCTCAGTGGGTATACCTACACCTCTAGGACTGCAGCAGTCCAAGAAGCAACTCACCACCATCTTCTGAAGGGCAACTAGGGATGAGCAATAAATGCTGTCTTAACCAGCGACGCCCAAACCCCGTAAATTAATTTTAAAAAATACCAGGTCAGGCCCGCTAATGATATGTGAATGGCATTTACTGTATGTGCAGAGTAGAACGCATTGACGCCGCTGTCAAGGTTTTGGCGTGCGCCTGGTGCCGGCCACGATTTCAGAGTCAAGACCGATTCTCTGCCCAATCGTCTTACCCGATTTTGGCATCAGCCGACGCAGAATCCCGCCCTTTACCTTTGTCACAATTACATTGGATGTAATTTGTGACTTTGATAAGACCTATCTCGGTACTGCGGCAAGGGATGAAACTTGACTTGAGAAATTCAAACATGGAATGCCAAAGATTGGGAATGGATGAAGATATATTACAGAAACTAGTCTTTTATGTCTAATAATCCAAGTGGAGGCAGTGTGTAGTGGTATTGCCACTGGACTAGTAAACAGAGACCCAGAGTAATGCTCTGGGGACCCAGGTTCAAATCACACCACTGCAGATGGTAAAATTTAAATTCAATAAAATATGGAATTAAAAGTCTAATGCTGACCATAAAACCATTGTCGATTGTCGCAAAAACCCATCTGGTTGGCTAATGTCCTTTAGGGAAGGAAATCTGTCTCACTTACCTCATCTGGTGTCCATGTGACTGCAGACCCACAACTGACCCCTTAACTGCCCCCTCAAGGACAATTAGAGATGGTCAATAAATGCTGGCACAGCCTGCGATGCCCATGTCCCATGGACAACATTTTTTAAAATAGTAAATATGAAATAGAAGTCTTTAATTGTAAGAATTTTATTTATGAAGCATAGTTTTGAACACAAAATTACTTGTCCTATGGTGAATCCAGAAAATCTTTTACAATGATTCAGATATTTACTTTCAAGCATAAAATGAGATCCCTTGATTGCCCCTCAGTAGCATGGATTTGGTCAACCAACCTATCACAGTTCTATTGGAAAAGAGCTCGAGAAATTAGCATACTGTGGGTTCAGCTCATTTGGCCACGTTGATCCCATAAGATTGTGCTGAAGAGGTGCTGCAATGTGGGAAGTATTGTCTTTCAGATGAGACATCTAAACGCTGATAAAAGTTGAAGGTGACAAGCTTGTACTAGGGACTGCGTGAATGGCATTAAATAAATCTTATCTCAGATTTTACACACAAATTGAATATCGGGTTTGTAGCATCAGCAGAGGTGGGTCAGAATAGTTTTTTTTAAAATTCAAACAAAATTTCCATTATTACAAATGTAACCCCAATACAACACAACCCATCCCAACCCAGTTTTATACCAAGACTACCGCTCCAATCCCCTCAAGTCCCCTCAACAAAAAAGACCTTAATAGGCTGACCAACCCTTCCCCCCCCCACATCCCCCCCCCCCCCCCCCAACCACCACCCCCCCCCCCCCAACAGCCAATGGTAACCAGCTCCTGAAAACTGCATTGAACAGCTGCCACCTTGAGCAAAACTCATCCAGTGACAGCCTCATGGCATACTTAGTAAGGAGACAAACTTGAGCACTTCCATTATCTTCCCCACATTGGAGAGCGAGTCCTTAATATATAACAGTAAATCATCCGCATATAAAGACACCTTTATGTTCCCTCCCTCCACGTTCTATCCACCTCCAACTGGTAAACAACCTCAGCGCAATAGGTGGCTCAATTGCTAAGGCAAACAACAATGGAGATAATGGACACCCCTGCCTTGTACCCCTGTTCAGTTGAAAGTACCCCGAGCTCAGGGCATTAGTACTTGCAGTGGGAGCCCTGTACAAAGCCTAATCCAAGATATAAATCTTGGTCCAAAACCAAACCACCCCAAAGTCTTGAAACAGTGCCCCCACTCAACCCTGTTGAATGCTTTTTCTGCGTCCATCGAAATAATCACCTCTGACTCGGTACTGAAGAGGGCAACTCATTTGGAGCCCTGCCTACCAGGGGTGATTTCAGAGGAGCAGACAGGATTTGCTTAGGGCCAGCAGTTGGCCAACATTGGAGATTGTTGAATGAGATATCAGAAATACTGAAAAAAGCTGAAGGAGCCAAGCTTGTACCAAGAAGTGAGGGAATGGCATTAAATAAATGTCTTATAACAGTTTTTACACACAAGTTGAATATTGGGTTTGTAGCACCAGCAGAAGTGGATGAAGAATAGTTAGTGGAGAAGTGATTTTCAAAAATTAATAGTGTTAAAGAAATTACTCTCACAGTAGAAAATTATAATCAGAGCCTCCACCATTTTGTTTCTAATTTTTCTCAGTACGTGAATATAGGTTCTCGGCTTCCAAATTTCTGTGGGCAGATATTGTACCAGAAAACTGGAGAGCAATAAATCTGACTTCCTCAAAAGGAGTCAGAGATTCGCCAAAATATTACGACAATTAATTTGACTTCAGGTGGTGATAAACTATCAGTCTATAATGCTGGATGAAATTATTAAATGCTTGAAGAAACATGAGTTAATCAGGGCTAGTCAGCAATATTTTTAAAAGACCACTTGTGCTTGATACCAGAAGGAGAATGAATTAAAAGGAATAAGATTACCAAACAGATTCTCAGCCGGCAGGATTCTCTGTTTTGCCGGCAGCCCGGGGGTTTCCTGACGGCGTGGGGCTGCCCCACAATGGGAAACCCCATTGACCAGCCAGCGAAACGGAGCATCCCACCGGTGGGGTGAAGCAGAAATGTGGCGCGGCGGGGCGGAAAATCCAGCCCAAGAAGTTTTGATTTGGGTGAATGTAAATGCTCATGATATTCTGAATAAAACTGGTATGTAAGAGGTGCAAATTATTTTCATGAGTGTAATTTCATGGCATTAACAGATATGTGACTTAAGATTGGAAAGGCCTGCAAGCTAAATATTCTTGTTTTTTAAAAATAAATTTAGAGTACCCAATTATTTTTTTCCAATTAAGGGGCAATTTAGCGTAGCCACTCCACCTATCCTGCACATCTTTGGGTTGTGGGGGCAAAACCCATGCAAACACGGGGAGAGTGTGCAAACTCCACGAGGACAGGGTCCCGGGAACCTAGGACCTCGGCGCCGTGAGGCAGCAGTACTAACCACTGCGCCACCGTGTTGCCCTAATATCTTTAATTATAAAATATTCAGGAGCGATAGAACAGGAAAGAAAAATGTTGAAGTTAATCAAATATTCCATCACAGCATAATAATTAATATAAACAGAAGTCAACTTTGAATCAAGTTGGCTGGAATCAAGGTAGAAAGAGGGGACAGTTACTAATTTAAGAATTTATTACTAAATGGACATGCATGTAACATCCACTCAAACTGTGTTGGGTTTATAGTGTGGCCAGATATGATTCTGGAAATATGTCATTGGAATACACTAATAAGTAGTGTATTCCAAGAAATTGTTCAGTGCTTTGACTGAGTCTTTGACAATGTACGAACAATGAGGTAGTAGTAGAGAAATTGCTTTAGAAGCTGTCAGGAACTGGTTTGAACATCTTTCAGGCTGTTTCCCCCTTGCTTACCTAGGAGATCATACTGCATGCGAATTATTGTAAAAACATGCAGATTGGGATGGATCATTCCACAGAAATTGTTAACTAAAATGTAATGTAAATCATATTGAACAGTTACTACTAATCAAGCAAACCAAATCTGAGATTTAATAGAGAGCAATATTTTCCAGCATTCGGTGATGTCAAGAAAATAATCACATTGTTGCTCACTTTGCTTTGAAACTAACAAATAAAAATGTGATTAATAGTTAACACCACTGAATTTGAACAGAGGCAATATTTGTTGGATACCATGCAATCATGGACTAGATTTAAGTCAGTAGCTTGGAGGATTATGGTCATAATTTATTGTGCATTGCATTACCTAAACTTTACATGTGAATTTACATGTCACACAATAAAAGCTTTCCTAATTTTCTGACCTGTAACAAGTATTTTGAATGGCAAAGACCATGATCACATGAAAAACAGACCTATTTGAGAATTTGGATGTTACATGTTCAGGAATTATAGTCCATGGGGGTTCCATGTGATATTTGACAAGTAGCCCATTAAATCCATCTGAAGAAAGGCAGAGTAATGAGAAAGATTTTGCTTAACATTCAGTAGAAGGAGTTATTCATAGACATGCATAAATTGTTAAAAATATGAACACAAATGTGAAATACAAATGTAACTTATAGTTTGTAATAAAACTGCATTTTTTTTAAAGCATAAATTTATAAAATGCTGACACTGTTTACCCAAAATGATTTGCCAACACACTTATCCTTTGTGTAATTTATACCAGCAATTGGTGCAGAGTCTAGTATGCAGCATGCACATAAGTGGATAAGAAGTGACAAAGGAACGATAGCCCAAATTACATTCTAGTATAGTGTTGCAATGCAGGGTTTTTGTGTATATAAAATGCCAAAGCCATAAACTACTACTTGTTGGCCTTAGCATAAGTCAGCAATCTGTCTTTATATATGTCTGTCGTCACTGATTAGCACTGCAAAGTGTAGGGGATAGCAAGAAATGTTTGAATAATATTGAAAATAAATTATTGTTTTAGCAATCGTCATTTGTGGCAGATTTAGAACATGTTTATATCCATTCTGTATGAGCCGTGCCAAACTATCTAAGAATATTTCAAGCAAATTCACCTATAAACAATATTATACCTGAGAATCTGTTATTATTTGTTTAATATGGATGCCTATATATTGCAAATCTGAAGAAAGTAGTGTATCATTTATAAAACTCAGGCTGCATTAGTAGCACTTCATTTAAATAATGAGTAACAATGAGACAGGAACATTGTAATCAAGTCATTTAGAATCTGTTGCACACTGCATTAATGCAAATTGTGCTGTCGGCTGCACAAAGCAATGCTGTACTGAATATATTACAATGTGATTTAGCTTTTGGCGTCTGGTTATTTGAGAAAATAGTGTTTCAAAATGCTCTTAATTCTAACGTTGACTTCTCATTGTGAGAAAATATATATTGTCATTTTTATTTCAGGTCTAACACCACCAACCACTCCTCCACATAAAGCTAATCAAGATAATCCATTTAAGACTGTGGTCAAACACAGGTCATCTTGCAATCCTTCAGTGCGTAGTCCACCAAAGAAATCACGTTTAAGTGATTCCACCTCAAACTCTCAACTGAGCAGTCTTATAAAGAAGGGCCCCGAACAAACTGAACTGTATGCCCAGCTCAGTAAGACTTCATCCAATGTACTTAACATTACTCAAAGTGAAGAGAGGAAGGTGAAAAGGACAAGCACAAGGCTCTTTGGTGACCATGACTACTGCCAGTTCATAAATGCAAAGGTAGAATCATTAAATACTAGAGTGTTCTGCAAGGAACGAGAACCCAAAGACATTAAACTCCAAGATCGCACTTGCAGAGAACCCTTGCCTGGGAAGCACAAACAAATCTTTATTTCTTCTAATGATGATCAAGAATATAAGAAGGAAAGCCAACAACTGGATACACAGCCTATCAATTACTTTAACACAAGGATACAACTGAAAGACCAAGAGATCCGAGCGGAACTAAACAAGCACTTTGGGCATCCAAGTCAAGCCTTTTTTGATGAGGTAGAAGATAAGACAAGTCATCAAAGAGAAAAAGACTTCTGCCATGAATATTATTCAAAGTTGCCTACTTATCTCAATGCAGGAATGTCTCTGGATGGTGTATTTGATGATAGTGATGATGAGACCGAAAAGTTCCTCTATCTGTGGGATGGAACCCCTGAAGGGTTATTGTTAGAAAGACCTTGTTCTCGTTCTCTGTCGAATTCCCCCTGCAGTGATTCTTTCTACTCACCAAAGACTTATGCACCTTTTCAAAGAATAGTCAGGGCCCGGTCTCGATCTAATTCCTACCCCAGACGTAGAGCTTGTTCTCGCTCCCCATATTCTTATTCCCGATCAAGATCTCCATACCATAGATCCTCTTCGAGGTAAGTAAACAAATCCTTCAGCTAATTTGGGTAGATGGAAATATGAAATGGAATGCAAGTCGCCAAAGTTCTAGAGGACCATAGGCTGCCCTCTCCCTTTTTTTGCGAGAGAGAGCTGTCTGCTGGTGATTTAACCAGAGGGTCACACTCCTCAGGCAAGTGGAGGGGTAAGGTTGAGAAGGCGGTATGGGAATTGAACCTGCGCTGTTGGCGTTGCTCCACATCATGAACCAGCCATCCAGCCAATATGCTTTCCATCCACGACCTCTGAAAATTCAGCCCTGCATCTGTTACCAGCCGCACCCCCCCCCCCCCCCTCAACTTCTTGCCAGGGCCTGCCACCTTGGGACATGGTAAGACACCCAAACCCACACAAGTTTGAATCCATTGCTGCACATCTCCTCCTGGCCCAAGGTGCATGCGGAGCTGTTGGCCTCTGATTGGCTGGCAGCTCCCTAAGACAGGACCTCCTGTCCCCTAGGGGCACAAACCTCACCTCCAGCCTATTAATAGCCAGTCGATATGGGGCGGCTGGTGTTTCCCTCATTGGGCTACCCTGCGACCTTTCAGCTGTTGGGGGGAAGGGATGGGGGGAAATGCGGGGAGAGTGGGGAATCCATTACATCATATAATTCAGTCCATTGTCACCCGTCCAGCTCCCGGTTATTGGTGGTAGAGACGTGGCCGGTAAAATAGTCATATTCATCTTATGGTTATCAAATGGTTACATTGATTACATTACTTTTGAAGGAATAGGAAACTAACTATGCACTAGAAATCAACGTGCAATATTTCATACCCAGGAATTAGGGGACAAAAGTAGATTTCCTGTATGTAGCCAAATTGGACACTTCCTATGATCCGGTTGCATAAGGTGCCCAGGGAAAATCTTCCCTTTACGTGAGAAAAATAAAGAAGATTAAACGACACACGTTGTAATGTTTGCTGGACGTTATAATTAATATTACACTTATACAACAAAAAGAAAATATTTATTTTAGGTGAGATAGTATTAACAGTGACTAGTACATCTACTGCCATCTTTCTTAGGGGAATATACAGTTATTTTCACTTAAGATCAATGTTATTAAAACCCCATTTACATTTTCATGAATTATTCATCTGACCTCAAAATTGTTCTGGGAATTCAGGTATTATCAAAATCCGACCTCACCCTCAGCCTTCAGTGAGATTACGTTTTTTTTTAGAAAGATCATTAAAGCTGATGTTGTGAGTTGTATAATGAAGCAATATGATATTTTTGAATAATGTTTGTCAAGCAGAGTTATTTATCAGGCTGGTGCTATGAGCACAATATACCATAACTATCATTACAATAAATGTAAAACATTGTTAAACTCAGGAGAGTTCACTATATAAGTGGCATATAACCCAAAGTAAACTGATAAAATTAAATTAAAACAACATTATAGAAATATTAACATATAAATATAACATAAGCAAGCACTCTGGATAGTTTGCTGCATACTCAAGGATAATGGAAGGGGTAATACGTTCAGTATATTTGGCTCAAACCTCATATCCTGGCATATATTGTAAATTATAGTAAAAGTAATTATTATAACCATGGAGGAATTAACTGTGTTGCTGTACTATAGCAATTTAAATTTAAAAGGATAAATAAATCCTTTCAGATCTGTTTAATATCAGGGCCGGGATTCTCTGTTCTGGAGACTAAATGCTCTCACCAGCGGAGAATCGGGACTGATCTCCACTGGCACTAGGAGCGGAGCCCAGGATGCGGGTCACCCGTCCTTTACCATACAAATTTATGCATGGGGGAGAGCTTCTCAGTATTGCGCCGCCATTTTGAGCAGGAAGACCCATACCGAGGTCTGGCAGCGGGCCCCCCTCCCCCCACAATGTAAATCCTGCCTCCCCTAACATGCAGAGGCATCTTCCCCCCTCCACGGGAATAATGGGTCATCCCCCTCCACAGCACCACACACATGAGAGTGTCCTGACCACCTCCCCAATGACAGCCCCACCAACCTCTCCAGACTTGCTATCAGACCCCACCCATCAGATCCCCCCATCAGTCATCCCCATCAGACCACCCCATCAGGAGCCCACCATCAGATCCCACCATCAGAGGCGCCATTAGACCCCGCATGAAAGACCCACATCAGTCATCCCTGCCTGAAAGCTGAAGAGCAGTCCAGGCTGTAAGTGAAATATCACTGGCCCTTCCCTAACACCTGCTGCCTCAGACAAAAGTGTTTAAAGCAGCAGCTGTTACAAGTGTTAGAGGTTTCCTCAAATTCCAAGTACACCTGAAAGGGCTTCAAATCCCTTGGCAACCTTTGAAATGCAAAACTCCCATTCAATTTCTCACAGCCATACATTTCACGAGTCAGTGATTGGCAGTTTTATTAGTCCAGGGACAGGTGGGTTATTTATATATCTTTTCTTTCACGCTCAAATGCACCTCCATCCCCCTGCTTTGATGCTAACACAATCTTTAAAGGCACTCTTGCTATGATTGACAACTTTTCACCACATCAAAAGGAGCTAAGTGCTTTCTATTGTCAATAGAGAATCCACCCCCTGGTCTCCAGGCTCAAGAATATTTTGATCACCGCTGCAATGAGTATTTGGTACTGTCAGTGTTGGTGCTTTCTTAGAATTATATGGGTAGTTCAGTTCCCCCACCCTCCTTATATTAACAAGAGCTGTACTCAACCAACAGTAGAGGTGACAAAAAAGAGAGGGAGATAGACATGGAGGAAAGGCCATTGTGTGCACATCATCAGTCCCACAGGATTTCATGACAAACCTAGGCAGAATATAGCTAAATTAATGATCTCTGCTAAAAACAGCTTTTATTAAGTTGTCCACCAATCTTACTTCAAAATTAGAGTATTTGCATCTGAGACAGGATATGAACTGCTTACTTCCTGTTCCATTTAAATTAGAAATTTTAAATTGATCTTAGTATTATTTGCTGTGCTTGCCCTTGGTTATCAATGATTAGCATTCACAAGCAATGCATGGAGATTTCCAACCATAATCTATATTTTTTTCCCCCTGGTTTCCTCCCTTCCTCTCCAAAAGTTGTTGATTCTTTGCTGGAATGAGGTTTGACACCACGCGTTGTCCTCTGATATCATACCCCAGTCAGAATTCTTCATACTCGGCATAACCAGTGAATGGCAGAAGGCTATTCTTTCACGAAAGGCATTGCACTTTGAGCCAATCCTTTGCATTCATCACCAGCCATACTTCATCAGGAATCACAGAAATCACCAGAAAGGTGGGAATCCTGATCATTTGTTCTTTGTTCACCCAGGGCAACCCTTTTCCAAAACTGGTATCAACTAACCAAACACAGACCAAGGATTGAATTTACTTCTCCTGTATTACGATCCCAGACCAGACCCCAACAGTGGCTAGGATACTGGACCAAAACTCTAATATTTTAGTTTATTTGTAAGACTGTGTGGAAAGAACGATTCACTCGAGGGGTGATTGCATGAAGAAATAGGGCTTGGTATTTTTAAAACAAAATTTATAATGAATACAATATTAACTTCTTTAATTTCCCACCGAAAAGAACAGCTTACAATTACCCCTTGAACACTACTACACAATTTCCCATTGAACAACATGAAAAGAAACATACAGCTCTCAATCTACTTTACTGTGGGAGTTAACAAAGAACAAAGAACAGTACAGCACAGACACAGGCCCTTCAGGCATCCAAGCCTGTATCAGTTATGATGCCACCCTTGGCTAAAACCCTCAACAGTTCCTAGTGCCGTATCCCTCTATACCCATCGTATCCATGTATTTGTCGAGATGCCTTTTGAATGCCGTTAATGTATCTGCTTCCACTACCTCCACTTTCAGTGCGTTCCAGGCACTCACCACCCTCTGGTGCAAAACACTTGCCTCGCACATTTCCTCTAAACTTTGCCCCATGGACCTTAAACCTATGGCCCCTAGTGACTGACCCCTCCACTCTATCCTTGTCTCACATAATCTTGTAGACTTCTATCAGGTCACCCCTCAACCTCCGTTGTTCTAATGAAAACAGTCCGAGTCTATTCAGCCTCTCGGCATAGCGAACACCTTCCAGACCAGGCAGCATCCTGATAAACCTCCTCTGCACCCTCTCCAAAGCCTCCACATCCTCCTGGTAGTGTGGCGTTCAAAATTGAGTGCAATATTCCAAGTGCGACCTTACCAAGGTTCTATACAACTGTAGCATGACTTGCCAGTTTTTATACTCGATGCCCCATCCAACAAATGCAAGCATTCCAATGCTTTCTTGACTACCTTGTACACTTGTGTTGCCACTTTCAAAGATCTGTGGACCTGTACGCCCAGATCTCTCTGACTTTCTATATTCCAAAGAGTTTTGCTAATTACTGTATATTTCCCCTCTATGTTAGACCTACCAAAATGCATTACCTCACATTTGTCTGGATTAAACTACATTTGCCCTCTGCCTTCTGTGACCGAGCCAGTTCTGTATCCATCTTACAACCTCACCTCTGATCCCGTGTGACTTCACCTTTTGTACCAGTCTGCCATGAGGCACCTTGTCAAAGGCTTTACTGAAGTCCATGTGATCAATATCCACCGCCCTCCCCTCATCAATCATCTTTGTCACCTCCTCAAAAAACTTGTTCAAATTAGTGAGGCACGACCTCCTCTTCACAAAACCATGTTGTCTATCGCTAATGAGTCAATTTGTTTCCAAATGGGTATAAATTATGTCCCTGAGAATTATCTCCAAATTTACCTTTTACTGACATGAGACTCATCGGCCTAGTTTCCAAAGTTTCTCCAAAATCTGCATCTCTAAAGTCTTTCAAAATGTCTTTCTGCATTCCGTGATCCCACCCAGCAATGATCTCATCTCCCCAAGCTAAAAAACAAATTATCTCTGCGGGCTGCAAAGCATATTAACTCCCCAGGGACTTTCTCAGTCAAACCACAGTTCATTAGCCCAGACTGAAAAACACATTCCTTTGTCAATTTCGCCTTCTGGCTGCTAAAAATACCCAGGCCCTGCAAAACAGAATTCTTTCAAAAAGAATGACCATTGCAGTCAATCACATTATAACCCCAGGCTTTTAACCCGTAAAATGACCAACGCTTAGAATCCAATATTCCTGAAGTCTTCCAGTCATCATATCTGGTATTGCACATCTACCTAAAAGCCATAGGGTGAACTATAATATATTTAATGTAAAATGTTCTTATTATTTTGTTATTTTCCCCTCTGCTCCCATTATATCCCTTGGTCTATATGTAATCTTCTCTGCATATCTTTGCCATTTGTAGTTAGTAACAAGGTAGCTAAAAGGTGTATCAACATTTCACAACCGTCTGATGTGGTAGTGCTTCCACTCTGCTCATATCTCCCTTGATGGTTTAGCTGTGCATGTAAAGAATTAAACCTATGCTCTTCTTTCCAGTGGGTTAGTAAATGCTGAATAAAATCAATCTTCATACCTTAAAAAATATACCATCAGCATTATTTTTGGTGATCATATGTTTACATTTATTTTGCTTTATAGATCACATCACTACTTTGATTCAGGGTGCAGTAGGGTACAACACAGATCTCGTGGAAGCCCTTGCTCATATTCAAGGTCACGCTCCAGATCACCTTATGGCTGTTATAGTAGACCCAGGTGAGGGAATATAATAGTGTAGAACCTTTTACTGTGTGCTATTAAACCAAACTTTATGAAGTACACTTCCCTCCTGATGTCAAAGCAATAAGATTAATACTTCACTGAGATTTTCAGGTAGGTGCTTATTCAAATAAATGTACTCATTAAAAAAAAAATCAACTTCCTTGTTAAAATCAGAGTTAATCAATGCCAACTTTGGGCATGTGCTTAATAATTACCTGAATGTCTAACTTATTTAGTCTAAAATTATTAATAAGTAAATGCTATTCTCTACATTGAAACATAGTCTATTGTGATGTGAACTACATCTGAGGGACGCTGCTCCTGTAGTACTAAATTACCGAGTTACAGGAAGCAGTATTTGTTCTGCATTTAATTGATTGAGAAGAATAACGGACAATGATATATTTTCCTTGACTACCCAAAATACTGCTAGTGATTTTCTTATTTACAGTTTATCCTGATTCATCAACTATACTTCTGATAGTTCCTCAATTCCTTGCTGCCATAATGGCTCTGCTACCATTTGTGCCTCTGAGTTCTCTCACTTCACAACCACTATATGTATGTACCTAGTTCTCCATTTTACACCATCAGATGTGTCTCAAGACTCCCAGCTCCGACACCTCTACTTTTATCAAATAATAATCTTAATCATGAGAGAGATTTGTCAATCTATCAGTAGGCATGTATATACCAGCCTCCCTCATGGTTTTTCTCACTGCTTAAGGTTGACCGGGGTGTCTTGAGTTTTAGTTCAGTGTGGGAGCAGCAGGTAATAAGCCTTTTACAAGGAGCCAATTAAAGTGAACCAGAGGACACATTTTGGGATGCATATAACAGCAGGAGGGGAAAACAAAAGTATTGTCCATTGAGCAAGTGTTTCAAGTTTTCTACATGCCAGCAAGCAGCAGCTGGATGTTTTATGTATGCAGGCAGCATTAGTGTCCAGTTCTGGTAAAAACTACATTTAGTCCTGCAAATTTGGTCTCACCGGTGAGGCTAAGGGCAAAATTCTCTGTTTAGGAGACTTGTTGACGCCAGGACTGAATTCCGTGCAGTTTGCCTTCCCGTTGTCGGTGCTATTTGTGGAGCAATTCAGGATAAGCAAATGGGCCAGCACTCTGTTGCCGCAAATTCCGAGCAATTCCCGGCCCAGCAGGCGTTCTAACCCCTGGGGCCAAAGTTAGCGCCAAAGAGGCTGGCAGCTGGAGCTGTTTTTAAGAAGTGCTCCGCTTACCACACATTCATTGCAGCCACCAGTATGACTCAGAGACAACCAGCCCCCCGAGGTCAGGAGTCTGACGTTGACCCACAGCTCCATACCAGTGAGGAATGCATGGACCCTCTTCCCCAGAATGGGCTGCAGACTATAGCCTGCCCTTCTGAATACTGCCTGGGAGGTGGTGGCAGAGGCATTCAGCGCTGCCACTCTCACCAGGAGGAGACAGCTGGTGATCCAGAGGGGTGGGGTCACGAGTAATTCCTCTGCCCTGAGAAAGGCAAAGAATCAGGGAGAGTTACAAAGGCTGTGGTGCAGGTGTCCTCTGTCTGAGGTGAGCTCTGCTGATCCTCTGCTTCCTCGGCAATGGGGCAGCACTTCCGAGAAGTGCCAACACGTGGTGGGCTCCTGATTGAGCTTGGCTCTTGATGATACAGTTGGGGTATGAGGGTGTCCAGAGGGATGGCCTGGGTGGGCTCCCAGATGATCAGAGGCCGTCTGACCATTTAAAGGACACTGGCAGCACTCAGCAATGTGAGCAGCCAGTAGCACCAAAGGGGTGCATTTAAAAGGCAGACGGCAGCAATGCTGGTCTGAGCCAGGCCACTCTGATCCAGAGTGGGATACCCCATGTCCACGGACGTGGCACCAAGTCACTACCCACTACTGCCCACAGCGTTTGCAGCCATCCCCCAACAAGCCTGATAGTTTTCCACAGTTTTGCAATGTTTATTAGCCATTTGCTCCCACTCCGCAGCTATGACACCCAGGCCACATCTGTAAATGCTTGTCGTAATTCATGCCCACGAGACCTCCGTCTGAGAGGAGCGGAGGACCACGGAAGGGCGGAGCATAATGTTTCCAAGCTGCTAATCACATTTAAACGTATGCAAATGCTGGTTTTGCATACCGACGCAGGACGCAGACCTCATTATCGCTACCAATGAGGAACTGGATCACAGCGACCGAATTGGCGCTGAGCGTCGACCTCAGTTTTGGCTGGACGCCCGGGGCGGGATTCTCCAATAATGGGGCTATGTCCCCACGCCCGCGTAGAAATGCGCATGAATCACTCTGGATTTATCTGGATAGGCCCCCTCCAGATCGCGCGCGCCCGCGGATCGGTGGCCCCCGATCAATAGCCTGGCCGTCCTGGAGGCCCCCCGGTGAATGATCCCCCCGCCCCCCCACCAGGGGGAACCATGAGAGAACCACACCAGCGGGAACTTGGCCAGCTGCACTTGGAGAATCGCCGCGTGGGTCTTTTTCAATGGCCCCTGGACCGCGCGCGCTGATTGGCGGTGATTCTCCGGGGACTGGAGAATCGTGGGAGCGGCGTCAGACATGATATTGGGTCTGATACCCATTCTCTGCCCCGTGCCGAGCACGATTACGGCGCAGAGGCACAGAGAATCCCACACCCGGGGCGAAATTCTCCGGAAACGGAGCGATGTCCGCCGACTGGCGCCCAAAACGGCGCAAATCAGTCGGGCATCGCGCCGCCCCAAAGGTGCGGAATGCTCCGCATCTTTGGGGGCCGAGCCCCAACCTTGAGGGGCTAGGCCCGCGCCGGATGAATTTCCGCCCCGCCAGCTGGCGGAAAAGGCCTTTGGCGCCCCGCCAGCTGGCGAGGAAATGACATCTCCGGGCAGCGCATGCGTGGGAGCTAGTTAGCGGCCGCTGACGGCATTCCCGCGCATGCGCTGTGGAGGGAGTCTCTTCCGCCTCTGCCATGGTGGAGACCGTGGCGAAGGTGGAAGGGAAAGAGTGCCCCCACGGCACAGGCCCGCCCGCGGATCAGTGGGCCCTGATCGCGGGCCAGGCCACCGTGGGGGCACCCCCGGGGCCAGATCGCCCCGCGCCCCCCCCAGGACCCCGGAGCCCGCCCGATCCGCCGTGTCCCGCCAGTAAGGTAGGTGGTTTAATCTACGCCGGCGGGACAGGCATTTTAGCGGCGGGACTTCGGCCTATTCGGGCCGGAGAATCGCGGGGGGGGGGGGCCGGCACGGCACGATTCCCGCTCCCACCGAATATCCAGTGGTGGAGAATTCGGCAACCGGCGGGGGCGGGATTCACGCCAGCCCCCGGCGATTCTCCAACCCGGCGGGAGTCGGAGAATCTCGCCCCTGATTTTCATCCCAATCGCGGTTTGCGTTTGTGACGTTGCAAGGTGGAGGATTTGCCCTAAGAGTCCAATGTGAAAAGCATCTGGACAGCCTGAACCCAAGTCCAAGTAAATATGAGTCCATAGTTGAAAACAATCCATAGTAGCCCCTGATTCATTAAACTATGGGAAATTGATATTTTAGAAAGCAATAAAATGTGTGTCACAAATGTTTGACATATCTGGGCACTGTTGGGACAAAGCAAAGGGAACTTTGAAATGTGAGCAAAAGATGTCGGAAATATTCAGCATGTCATATCGGGTCTTTGGAGAGAGAAATGTTGGAGTAATATTTCAGATCTTACCCACCCTTTGCCAGAACTTTCTCTTTCCATTGATGCTGCATGACCAGCTGAAAGTTTTACGCATTTTCTGTTTTTATTTTAAAGTTCCCTTTACTCTGTCTCAACAATGCACTGAAATTTCAGTTGCACATTGCTTACTGCACCCATTTCTGTTTTTATTTCAGTCTTTTTGCTTGTTTTAAATAGAGCTTTGTTAGGCATTCAATCTATCTTATGAACAACGTGGAAACAGGATCCCAAAGATGAAAAATTATGAATTCCTTAGCACTGATGTCCCTCACGTCGATGAGTACAAAAGCTCATCAAAACGTACAATATTAAAGGATTAGATCAAACATTGGTGTCATGGAGCAAAGTTGCTATGTTACTTCAGTGAATCTGCTGCTTTGTAAGTTGTTGAGGGATTTCTGCTGGTTCAGCACCTTAATTTAACTTCTGAGAAGGTGCTAGAAATATGAATTGTTTTCTTTTGCAGATTATTTTCTGTTCAGTGTAACTGACCTACTTCTGAAGTATTTGATCAATACTGTAAATTTCACAGTGACAATATGATTAAATGTGCTTTGTTGCAGTGACAAAATTACAGTTTTAGTGCATGACATGCAAACCCTAGATAGAAGGTGCTAAAACAACTCCTAGTATTGATTTACATTAGCGAGTACCTGGTAGTGCAATGATACTGCTCGTTGGTGTTCCAACATATTTGCATTGTCCTGTGGAAGGGTAGAACATAACTTCATATCCGTGGTTTCCTGTTCTGTAAAAAACCAACAGCTGGATGGTGAAGTGGAGGTGGCACAGTGGGTAGCTCTGCTGCCTCACAGCGTCAGAGACCTGGGTTCAATTCCGGCCTTGGGTGACTATGTGGAGTTTGCACTTTCGCCCCGTGTCTGCATGGGTTTCCTCTGGGTGCTCAGTTTCCTTTCACAGTTCAGAGATGTGCAGGTTAGGTGGATTAATCATGCTAAATTGCTCCTTGGTGTAGGTTAGGTTAGGAGGTTGTTTGGGTGGGTTGTGGGAATGGGCGTGGTGGGGTGCTCTTTTGGGGGATCAGTGCAGACACAATGGGCCAAATGGCCTCCTTCTGCACTGTGAGGATTCTATGAAGCAGCTAGTGAGAGTTTAGGTATTTCACAAGACGTGTGCAAGTAAAATCCCTTCCCACTGTCCTCAGAGATTTTGGCAGGGTCAATGCTGGAGGGAACTAGCCAGTTGCAATCACAAGGCGTCTGCTGGGATTGTAGCTTGTGAATTTTCGCCACAGTCATAGAATTTACAGTGCAGAAGAAGGCCATTCGGCCCATCGAGTCTGCACCGATCCTTGAAAAGAGCACCCACATCTCCACCCTATCCACGTAACCCAGTATCCTCACTTAACCTTTTTTTTGGACCCTAAGTGCAATTTAGCATGGCCAATCCACCTAATCTGCACATCTTTGGACTGTGGAAGGAAACCGGAGCACCCGGAGGAAACCCATGCAGACACGGGGAGAACGTTCAGACTCCGCACAGACGGTGTCCCAAGCCAGGAATCGAACCTGGGACCTGAGTTGTGAAGCGACTGTGCTAACCACTGTGCTACCGTGCTGCCCCTAGTCCTTTGAAGAATACTTCCCCCTAGTTTGAAGTTCAAGGAAGAATCACATAACAAAAGCTGCTATGTATTTCAAAGGTCACTCTGAATGTATATACCCCAGAACGTCCTCACGGCATCTTACACTCCACTGCTGTAACTTTACTGCATTTTTAGTTTTTGCATGCAAACAAGGCTGCCATTGAAGTTATGTTAGCTGAGTGGGAGAAGTCCCAAGGAAGTTCATTCCCACTGTGAGTATCTAAGTCTAACTTTGAAACACACTTAATTATCTGAGGTGCAATGGGAACCTTTCGAATGTGAATGCCTATTAATGTAAAATGAAGACGTTTCTACATAAAACACTGCGTGCACAATTTTGACTTAAAATTTTTCAATTGTTTCAATTTCTTCAGGTATGACAGCTATGAGGAATATGAAAATGAAAGGCTTAAGAGGGAGGAATATCGAAGAGACTATGAGAAACGTGAATTTGAAAGAGCAAAGCAAAGGGAACGTCAAAGGCAAAAGGCAATTGTAAGCACTGTAGTAGCTTTTATTCTAATTAAGATCTGTTATAAATGTAAGCATGACTTTTTGACTTCCTAAGATATTTTTTAAATCTCTCCAGGAGGAACGCCGTGTTATTTATGTGGGCAAAGTTAGGGGTGACATAACCCGTACGGAACTGAAGAGACGCTTTGAAGTTTTTGGTGAAATCGAAGAATGCACTGTCCATTTGCGTGAAGATGGGTAAAGTTACAAATGGCTACATTTTACATAGTAAATGTGTTCCTGAATAATCAAAATATGGTATTCATATAATAGCTCACAAAATAGTGTAGAACTCAGACATAGTAGGAACAAAATGAATCTGGAAAGTTGTTCATAATTTTAGAGTGTAAATGTGATTGGTATTGACTTATGAGTGACTAACTGGCAGAGCATGCCTTCCTGTCATCTGTGCCCATGGCCTTATTTATATCAAGATGTTGAGATGTGGGACACCAAATGGGCTTCCCAGTACAGCTCTCCAGATTAAGGTTGATCAATATTGTGGTATCTTGGTTGCCTTCAAGGTAAATGCTTGGGTTACAGCTGTGGAGATCAAACCTCTGGTAGCTACAGCCGAGATTATTTTGTGCGGCCAGGAGAATCACTCGTGCTCCTCCAGGCAACAACTGAATAATATCAACCATGCATTGACTGACCTCTTTGGCTTCATCATCTGTGGAAATGGTTGGTAAATTAGGTGCATGTTCAACTATTTCCTCTGTAAAATACAAAAGGGGTTCTAGGATACCGATTTGCACTTTGACGTGGATCCTCCAGCTGTAGTAGGCAAATGTTTTGGGAATCCAGCAGTGATTCACATTAGAAAATGGTGGCAGTCACATTGTCATGGCTAATAAGGTTACCAACTTAAAAAAAACACTTTGAGGTCATTACTGGCCTATTACTGCCAGACAAAATAAGTTAAAACTGACCCTAGAGTATGTAGATTAATAAAAGATCTTACTTATTTAGATTATCTCATGTTCCATGTCACTATTTAGAATAGAGGAGGGTGTTATCCCAGTGTCCTGTTGCAAACCCCTCTCAATTATTTTGATTGAAAACAGAGATACCAATAATTTATTTCATTGCTGTTTGTGGGATCTTTTGATTTGAAAAGTTGTTTCCACAAACAGGGTTCTACAGGTGGCTGGGTTACCTGCCCTATAACTGAAACTCACCCCGCTCCCGCGAGCTGCCCCACAGCCATTTAATGTTTCTGACCCTATCTGGGGAGGAAGTCCCACTTCTGATTGGTTGGCAGCTCTTTGGTTCCAACAGTACCACCAGGAATGCCCAGGCCTAAAGAAGGAGAGTCAGGACCTGGATGAAAGGTAAGTTGGGGTGGTTCTCAGTCAGGTCAGGACAGGACGTTTTGGTGGGTTGGGTGGGGTGGTGCAGGGGTAGGTGGGATGAGGGGGCGGAGGCTGGAGTACATAGTGAACAGCTGGGATGGGAGATGGTAGACCTTGGAGATGCCATCCAATCAGAAAGGGGGCTCATGAAGGAGATAGCACCTATTTTCCTTCTCAAAGCCCAAGTAGACATACCCGCTGAGCTTCCCACCCATCATCAACCTCCTCCCACCAGCTGAAAATTGCAGCCAGGTGGAAAGTGGCCTGAATTTGCATGAGAGCTGATCTGAGGCTTTGTCTGTCACCCATTAATTCATGCCCAAGCCTGGGGCTGGAAAGTCGGCAGCAGGAAAGGCATCCAGTGAATTGTACCCACTTCCCCACCTGAAAACTCAACCACAGGGGAACATAAAATATTGCCCCATGTTTGCCTTGTCAAAGCACTTCAAAGTGACTCCTCATCATATGTGAATCATTTTAACATGTTTCTATAATGAAGCAAGATTTCCTTCCTTTAATGTCTGACAGATGGAAGCCCACTGGGGTGGACTTATTATGTGTCTAATGTATAATTTGCAAGGTTAGCCGCAATGAGTGACATATATTACTTTTGCTCCGATTTTTTCCAGTGATAACTATGGTTTCATCACATATCGTTACACCTGTGATGCATTTGCTGCCCTTGAGAATGGACACACTTTGCGAAGATCTAATGAGCCCTCTTTTGAATTGTGCTTTGGTGGCCGTAGACAGTTCTACAAATCTAACTATGCAGATCTAGGTGAGATTGCATTACAATCAATATCTCTTGTGTTTTCAAAGAGAAAATAGGCATCTGAACTAAACTATTATATTCTTGCAGTTTTATTTAATTATTCATAAACGTTTGTTCAACAAAGACCATTTTGTCTTACATTACAGAATTACAGAATTATTACGGTGTAGTAGAAGGATGTTTGGCCCATCATGTCTGCACTGGTGCTCCAGATGAGCCACTTAGTGCCACTCTCCTGCTCTTTCCCCATAACCCTGTACATTCTTTCTATTCAAATAATCATTTAATGCCTTTTGAGTGCCTCAATTGAACCTGCCTCCATGACATTTCTAGGCAGTGCATTCCAGATCAGAACCACTTGCTGTTTGAAAAAGTATTTTCTTACATTGCATTTTCTTCTTTTGCAAATTACGTTCAATCTGTGCGCTCTCGTTTCCTTTTATAAGTGGGAATGGTTTCTCCCTATCTACTCTGTCCAGCCCCCTCATGATTTTGACTACCTATATCAAATCTCCTCTTAGCACTTTCCTTTCCAAGGGGAATAGCCCCAACCTCTCCAATCTATCCTCACAACTGAAGTTTCTCATTCCTGGAACCAGGGGTGGGATTCTCCGACTCCCCGCCGGGTCGGAGAATCGCCGGGTGGCGGCGTGAATCCCGCCCCCGCTGGTTGCCGAATTCTCCGGCGCCGGGGTTTTGGCGGGGGTGGGAATCGCACCGCACCGGTTGGGGGCCGTTGGCAGCGGCCCCCCCGGCGATTCTCCGGCCCGCGATGGGCCGAGTGGCCGCCCGTTTTCAGCCGGTTCCACCGGCGTAAATCGCAACAGGTCCTTACCGGCGGGACCTGGCTCAACGGGCAGCCTGCAGAGTCCTCGGGGTGGGGGGGGGAGATCTAGGCCCAGTGGGTGCCCCCATGGTGGCCTGGCCCGCGAACGGGGCCCACCATTCTGCGGGCGGGCCTGTGCCGTGGGGGCACTCTTTTCCCCCACAACGGCCACTGTCAACCTCCACCATGGCCGGTGTGGAGAAGAAGCCCCCTGCGCATGCGCCAACTCGCGCCGGCCGGCAGAGGCCCTTCGACGCCAGTTGGCATG
Organism: Scyliorhinus torazame; assembly: GCF_047496885.1. NCBI lineage: Eukaryota > Metazoa > Chordata > Chondrichthyes > Carcharhiniformes > Scyliorhinidae > Scyliorhinus > Scyliorhinus torazame. The sequence goes on along the minus strand of NC_092709.1, from coordinate 164,298,242 downwards.
GCGTCAAGCCCTTCCGCTCCAGCTGGTGCAGCGCCAAACACTCTGGCGCCGGCCTAGCCCCTGAAGGTGTGGAGGATTCCTCACCTTTGGGGCGGCCTGACGCCAGAGTGGTTCACTCCTCGACTCCGGGGTGGCCCGCCCCGCCAGTTCGCAGAGAATCCTGCCTCTGTTTTGTAATCCTCTGCTGCACTATCTCCAATGTATTTACATCCTTCCTAAAGTAATGTCCAGAACTGTACAAAATACTCCAGCTGAGGTCTACTTATTGTCTTATACAAGTTCAGCACAACTTTCTTGCTTTTGTATACTATGCCACTGTTAATAAAACATAGGATACTGTATGCTTTATTAACTGCTCCCCTCACTTGTCCAGCCACTTTTAATGACTTAAGCACATATACACCTTGGTCCCTCAGCTGCTGCACATCCACTTAGAGTTGTACCATTATTTTATATTCTCTTTCCATGGGCGACATTCTCAGACCCCCCGCCGGGTTGGAGAATCGCCGGGGGCTGGCGTGAATCCCGCCCCCGCCGGTTGCTGAAGTCACCAGCACCGGTGATTCGGCGGGGGCGGGAATCGCGGCGCGCCGGTTGGCGGGCCCCCCCGCTCGATTCTCCGGCCCGGATGGGCCGAAGTCCCGCCGATAAATTGCCTGTCCCGCCGGCATAAATTGAACCACCTACCTTACCGGCGGGGCCAGGCAGCGTGGGTGGGCTCCGGGGTCCTGGGGGGGGACGCGGGGCGATCTGGCCCCGGGGGGTGCCCCCACAGTGGCCTGGCCCGCGATCGGGGCCCACCGATCCGCGGGCGGGCCTGTGTCATGGGGGTACTCTTTCCATTCCGCCTCCGCCACGGTCTCCACCATAGCGGAGGCGGAAGAGACTCCCTCCACTGCGCATGCGTGGGAAACTGTCAGCGGCCGCTGACGCTCATGCGCATGCGCCGCCCGGAGATGTCATTTCCGCGCCAGCTGGCAGGGCAACAAAGGCTGTTTCCGCCAGCTGGCGGGGTGGAAATTACTCCGGCATCGGCCTAGCCCCTCAATGTTGGGGCTCGGCCCCCAAAGGTGTGGAGCATTCCGCACCTATGGGGCGGCGTGATGCCCGTCTGATTGGCGCCGTTTTGGGCGCCAGTCGGCGGACATCGTGCCATTTCCGGAGAATTTCGCCCCATGTTCTTCCTGCCAAAATGAATCCCCTCACACTTCTCCATATTGAACTTTAACTTCCACCAACTGCCTATTTTACTAACTTGTCTTTATCTTTTGAGGTTCTGCACTGTCTCCTCACAGCTTACTATGTTTCCAAGTTTTGTATCATCCGCAAACTTTAACACTGTTGGCTGCACGCCGAGATCTTGATCATTAATATATATCAGGGCCGGAATTCTCCGTGGTGGCATGAGGTGGCATCAGTGGGAAATCCCATTGACAAGCGGTGGGAAGATGGAATCTCGCCACCAGCGAACCGCACGGAGCCAAGAAGCATGCGGCTGGGGAACGGGAGAACCCAGCCCCAGGATTAATATATAGGTCAGGAAAATCAAAGGGTCACAATATCTTCTTTTTAATAAAATATTTTTATTCAAAATTCTTCCAATAAATTTTTACAAAACACTCCAGAAGGAAAGAAAATATACAAAAGAGAAAGCCAAAACTCCAGCCTCTTTCGGCTCCTGCACTCCTGGCTCGTCTGACACCCCGAATATTGCTATCCCCCAGCTCGGTTTTACCCGAGTATCCAAGACTCTGGACATAGCCCTTGCGAAGCCCCTGCAAAACCCCTCAAGCGCCAGACACGCCCAGAACATATGGGTTTTCTGGGCTCCCCGAACACCTCACACACCTGTCCTCTACCCCAAAAAACTTACACATCCTCGTCCCTGTCATATGCGCCCTGTGCACCACTTTAAACTGGATCAGGCTGAGCCTGGCACAAGACGAGGAGGAATTAACCCTGCCCAGGGCATCAGCCCACAGGCTCTCATCCAGCTCCTCACCCAGCTCCTCCTCCCACGTGCCCTTCAGCTCCTCCACCGAGGCTTCCTCCGCCTCCTGAAGTTCCTGGTAAATCGCCGAGACCTTACCCTCTCCGACCCACACGCCTGAAATCACCCTGTCCTGAATCCTCCGGGCTGGCAGCAGCGGGAATTCCCCTACCTGCCTCCTCACAAATGCCCTAACCTACATATATCTGAAGGCATTTCCCGGGGGTAACCCAAATTTCTCCTCCAGCGCCCTCAGACTGGCAAAATTCCCGTCAATGAATAAGTCCCCCATCCTTTTAATTCCCGCCCGATGCCAACTTAGAAATCCACCATCCATCCTGCCCGGTGCAAACCTATGGTTGTTCCGTATCAGGGACCAAACCGAGGCCCCCACCGCCTCCCCCCCCCCCCCCCCCCCCCCCACCGTGCCGTCTCCACTGCCCCCAGATCCTCAGTGTTGCCTCCACCGGGCCCGTGGTGTACTGCGTCGGCAGTAGCGGCAACGGTGCTGTCACCAGTGCCCCCAGGCAAGTACCCACACATGACGCCGCCTCCAGTCTTTTCCACGCCGCCCTCCCTCCATTACCCATTTCCGAATCATTGCCACATTAGCTGCCCAGTTGTAGCTACACAGATTCGGCATGCGCCAGCCCCCCCCGACTGCGCTTCAAGAACAGTCTCTTAACCTTCGGTGTCTTACTTGCCCATACGAACCCCATAATACTCTTGCTCACTCACTTGAAAAAGGCCTTAGGGATGAGAATAGGCAGGCACTGGAACACGACCAAGAACCTAGGGAGGACCGTCATCTTTAACGGACTGCACCCTGCCCGCCAGAGAGAGTGGCAACACGTCCAATCTCCTAAAGTCCTCCTCCATCAGATCCATCAACCGCGCCAAGTTGAGCTTGTGCAGGACCCCCCAACTCCTGGCTACCTGGATACCCAAATACCGGAAACTCCTCTCCACCCTCTTGAGTCACAGCTCCTCCAGTGTCCTCTCCTGACCCCTCGCATGCACCACAAAGAGCTCACTCTTCCCAACATTGAGCTTGTATCCTGAGAAGTCTCCAAACTCCCAAAGGGTCTGCATGACCTCTGCCATCCCCTCCACTGGATCCGCAATATACAAAAGCAGGTCATCTGCATATAACGAGACCCAATGCTCCTCCCCTCCCCGGACCAACCCCCTCCAGTTTCTAGACTCCCTTAGTGCCATAGTCAGCGGCTCAATTGCCAGGGCAAACAGCAGTGGGCACCCCTGTCTCATCCCACGGTACAGTCTGAAGTACTCTGATCTCAGCCAATTCATCGATACGCTAGCCACCGGGGCCTGGTATAGCAATTTTACCCATCCTATGAACCCTTCCCCGAACCCAAACCTGCCCAGCACTTCCCACAGGTACTCCCACTCCACCCGATCAAAGGCCTTCTCCGCGTCCATTGCTATCACTACCTCTACCTCACCCCCCCCCCCCCCCCCCCCCCCCCAGGCCCCCTCCGAGGGCATCATGATCACATTCAGGAGCCTCCGCACGTTTGCATTCAACTGCCTGCCCTTCACAAACCCCGTCTGATCCTCATGTATCACTCCCTGGACACAGTCCTCATCCTAGTGGCCAGGACCTTCGCCAACAACTTGGCATCCACATTGAGAGCGAAATTGGCCTATACAAGCCACACTGCAGAGGGTCCTTGTCCCGCTTGAGGATAAGCAAGATCAGCGCCCGAGACATCGTCGGAGGAAGAATCCCTTCCTCCTTCGCCTCGTTGAAGGTTCTCACCAACAATGGACCCAACAGTTCCACAAACTTCCTATAGAATTCGACCGGGAACCCATCCGGCCCCGGGGCCTTGCCCGCCTGCATACTCCTCAACCCCTTAACCAGCTCCTCCATACCGATCGGGGCCCCCAAACCTTCAACCTGTCCCTCCTCCATCTCGGGAACCTCAATTGGTCCAGGAACCGCAGATTAGCTCTCCCCTAACCACCGTCTTCAGCGCCTCCCAAACCACACTAACCGGTACCTCCCCATTATCATTGGCCTCTATGTACCTTTGAATGCATCCCCGGACCCGCCCACAGACCTCCTCATCTGCCAGCAGTCCCACATCCATGCGCCACAGCGGGCGCTGGCCCCTCTCCTCCCCCAACTCCAGCTCCACCCAGTGCGGGGCGTGGTCCGAAATCGCTATGACCGAGTACTCCGTCCCCTCCACTCTTGGGATCAACGCCCTACTCACCACGAAGAAGTCTATCCGTGAATAGACCTTGTGCACATGGGAAAAGAAGGAGAACTCTCTAGCCACTGGCCTGGCAAACCTCCAAGGGTTCACTCCCCCCATGTGATCCATAAACCCCCTCAGAACCTTGGCCGCGGCTGGCCTCTTGCCCGACCTCGACCTAGATCGATCCAGTGCCGTGTCCAGTACCCCCCCCATTATCAGACTCCCCGCCTCTAGATCCAGAATCCGCCTCAGCATGCGCTTCATGAACCCTGCATCGTCCCAGTTCGGGGCATACACATTGACCAGCACCACCCGGGTCCCCTGCAGTCTACCATTCACCATCACATATCAGCCCCCATTATCCGCCACAATACTCATCGCCTCGAACGTCACCCGCTTGCTCACCAGGATTGCAACACCCCTATTCTTCGCATCCAGCCCAGAGTGAAAGACCTGCCCCACCCATCCCTTCCTCAGCCTGATCTGATCCGCCACCTTCAGGTGTGTCTCCTGCAACATTGCGACGTCTGCCTTCAGTCCCTTTAAGTGCGCGAACACCCGGGCCCTCTTGACCAGCCCATTCAGGCCCCTCCAGGCGGGGGGCTCCCCGCCCCGACTCTCCCTCTTACCTCCATCTCCCCCTCAGTCAGTACAGCAGTAACCCAGTTTCACCCCCCCGCCCCGGCCAGGCAGTTGCCTAGCCCCCTTGCTCCCTTCATTGCACTCCCGTAAGTCAGCTGACTCCTGCTGACCCCGGCTGCTCCCGCCTCTGTCGACGATCCCCGGATTGAATTCCCCCTCAAAGTCCCCCCCCCCCCCCTCCTCCCCCTACGAGCCAGTGCGGGCTCCCATCCGGTACCGCCCCCCACGCCGGAAGGGGTCATGATATCAACCCCTGGGGAACCCTTCTACCTTCCTCCAGCCCAGAAAATAACCATTCACCATTATTCGTTCTTTCCTATTACTCAGCCAATTTTGTATCCACATTCCTACTGTCCCTTTTATTCCAAGAGCTATAACTTTTCTCACAAGTCTGTGGGGTAACATTGTATTGAATACCTATTGGAAGTCCATGTACACCACATCAACATTACCCTCATCAACCCTCTCTGCTTTATCTTCAAAAAAAACAACAATCTAGTCAAATAAAATATTCCTTTAGAAATCCATGCTGGTTCTTCATAATCAACTCAGATTATTCCATGTGATTATTAATTCTATCCTATAATTGTTTCTAGAAGCTTTCACACACCAAAGTTAAACTTTCTAGCCTGTAGTTGCTGGACTTATTCTTACAACCTTTTTTAAACAAGGACACAATGTTTTCAACTTTGACATCTGCCTTGAATCAAAGGAAGGTTGAAAGATTATTCCCACCCTCACTTCCTTCAAAATCCTTGATTGCATCACACTTGGTTCTGTTGCCTTGTTGCCTTGTTACCTTTAAGTACCGACAGTTTATACGATACCGCCTCCTTATCAACTAGTGACATAGTTTCCTCCTATATCACCATGGGTAGAATCCTCCTTGGTAAAGGCAAATGCAGAGTATTCACTTAACACATCAACCAAGCCCCCAGACTCCATGTGTAAATTCCCTTTTTAGGCTCTAATCGACTCTACTCCTTTTACCACCCTTTTACTATTTATGTGCCTATAGAAGACTTTGTGATTCCCCTTCATTTTGTCTATCAGTCTATCCTCATAATCCTTCTTTGTTTCTCTTATTTGTTTTTTCACCTCTCGTCTGAACTTTCTGTATTCAGCCTGATTCTCATTGTATTTTCTAACTGATACCTGTCAGAAGCACACTTTTTCTTCTTGATCTTAATTTCTATCTCTATTTTCATCCAGGACCTCTGAATTTGTTTGCCCTACCTTTCCCATTTTAGGGGATATACTTTGATTGTGCCCAAACTATTTCTTTTTCAAAAGTAACCCATTGTTCAGCTATAAATTTTCCCACCAACATTTAATTTCAGTCTATTCAGCCCCACTCTGTTCTTGCCCCATTCAAATCAGCTCTTCCCCAGTTAACTATTCTTACTTTGGATTACTCATTGTCCTTTTCCACTGTCACCCTAAACCTTATGACAGAATGATCTCTGTCTCTTAACTATTCCCCCAGTGGCTCTTGATATACCTGTCTTATCTCATTTTCAGGAATCAAGTTCAGTAGTGCCTCCTTTCTTGTTGAACTGAACACATACTGCTGCAGAAAATTCTCCTAAACATAACTTAGGAGCACTTGCCCCTCTCTGTCCTTTACGATACCTCTATCTTAATCTATATTCGGCTAATTTGCAAAAGAAAATCATAATGATTCATTAGTAATGTCCGTAAACTTGCATTCTGGGCAAATATTGTTTCATACCTAGGCTTGACATATGTCAATACTTTACTCACATGGTGGGTGTACTTACATATGTTGGTAGGCAAAATTTTAGAATGCCAGAAAAATCTAGCACTAATTTAATGTTACTTGTTATTTGTAATAGGGCAACATTTTCACTTATGAGGCAAGATTTCGGAAAGACACATTGTGCTTAGCTGTGGACGAGAATAATTGTGATAACAGTAGGACAATGACACTTTTATTTCAGAGGTGAAAGGTATTCCTTCTATAGCCCTAGGACTAAAAGGAGTGTTCTAAGTAAAGTGAAAGTTAAATCGCTAATTAAAGATGTTCATAGGGAAATTAATCTGCAAAATGCATTCCATAATATATAAAAAGTTCATTTGTCAAACAGCTAAGGATAAGTTTGCAAATCAGCTAGCAATAACGAAAGCCAATATTACGAATTTGAGTGATCATCATATTGATCGTGAGGCTTCTGTTGGAAGTCAGAGAATAACTAAGAACTCTGTTGTTCCTTTGAGGGATTGTCAGGGTAGGTTATGTAGGTTATGCTAATAACCAAAATAGATTAGGACTAAAGATTTGTGCATCTAGCAGTGCAATTCCAGCACAGGAGTGCAGTAGACAGGCAAGAAATTGTGCCAAGATGCAGAAATACAGGATCCTGGGGCGAAATTCTCCCGAAACGGCGCGATGTCCGCCGACTGGCGCCCAAAACGGCGCCAATCAGACAGGCATCGCGCCGCCCCAAAGGTGCGGAATGCTCCGCATCTTTGGGGGCCGAGCCCCAACATTGAGGGGCTAGGCCGGCGCCGGAGGAATTTCCGCCCCGCCAGCTGGCGGAAACGGCCATGAAATGTCGGGGCGGCGCATGCGCGGGAGCGTCAGCGGCCGCTGACAGTTTCCCGTGCATGCGCAGTGGAGGGAGTCTCTTCCGCCTCCGCCATGGTGGAGACCGTGGCGGAGGCGGAAGGGAAAGAGTGCCCCCACAGTACAGGCCCGCCCGCAGATCGGTGGGCCCCGATCGCGGGCCAGGCCACCGTGGGGGCACCCCCCGGGGTCAGATCGCCCCGCGCCCCCCCCCAGGACCCCGGAGCCTGCCCACGCCACCTTGTCCCGCCGGTAAATAGGTGCTTTAATTTACGCCGGCGGGACAGGCAATTTATCGGCGGGACTTCGGCCCATCCGGGCCGGAGAATCGAGCGGGGGGGCCCGCCAACCGGCGCGGCGCGATTCCCGCCCCCGCCCAATCTCCGGTGCCGGAGACTTCGGCAACCGGTGGGGGCGGGATTCACGACAGCCCCCGGCGATTCTCCGGCCCAGCGGAGGGTCGGAGAATGACGCCCCTGGTCTCTGTTGGGGCTCCAGATCCAGAATCACTAAGCCACTAATTGAATTTTCTGGGATGATCTGTTGGCACAGTACCTCAGTCCATAATTCATCCCAAACATGGGCCCTGATATCAGAGGAGGTGGGTTGATAGGAATTTCCTGGTCTTGCATAGATCACACAGGCTTCCTGTACAACCAGGCCTGAATTTCTGTACAGGCAGAGAGCCGCTCCATTGTCACGAAAATGGTAGCAAAGGCCCAGATCCAGAAGTCCGGTCCTTGAACATGTCACCCACCATTTTCACATGGTTTTGGGAGGGGAGTAGATGAAATGGGGATGGGTTCTAAGGGCAAATGTTCTGGCCCTCCTGTGTATTCCGGTGGTGGAGGAGGCTCACCATTGGCTGCCGGTGGGATTGTCCAGTCCTGTCAATATCTACGGCATTTTACGTGGCTTGCCCATCCCACCGTTGGGCAACTTGCTGCGCGGAGAAAGGGGGGGTGCCTTCAATGGGACCAGAACATCCAGCCCTATGTTGCACATCCATGGTTCATGGAGGAAGCTGCACCTCTCAGGCTGGTCTGGGGCTGGATTCTCCATGAGACGGCCGCGTTTCATGCCAGAAAACCTGGCGTGAAAGGACCACTAATTCCTAGCCCTGCAGGGGATTAACAGGGACCCGGCGTAGATCCAGCAGTTTTTGCTGCAGATACGGACTCCTGCACTTCCAGGTCGGAGGCCGCGCCGTGCTCCATGGCGGACTCGGACTGCAAAGCTGCACCTGAAAAATAAACCCCCCAATCGGCCGGGCGCTCAGCCCTGTCCGCCCGCACAAACCTTTCCAGCCACTTATAAGGCTTGCCTCCAATCGGCCCGGCCCCAACCAGAGTGGCCGCGGACTGAATCTGCAGCCGCCATGCGAGTATCTCGACCGGCTGGACCACATTAGTTTCCCGCCATCGGGACTTCGGCCAGTTGGGGGCAGAGAATGGTGGAGCGGGCCTCTGGCAATGGCCCCAGGTAGGTCCTAGGCAGCACGACGTACTCCCCGAGTACGCCGCTTTTCGGGGCCCGCGGAATCGGGGAACCGGCGCCGGTCCCGATTCCTTGCGGGAAAAGGGAGTCTCCATTGCCACGACAGCCGCGATTTCAGCATCGGGCGCGGAGAATCCAGCCCCTGATTTTTGATAGTGGGATATCTAAAATATGACTTGTGCACTTTAGACCTGGTAGCAAAATGTCTAAAAATACCACAGTTCTTTGGAGCGGTCGGGTATGGTCCGGGGACTCCTTTGGGGGAGGTCACATACCATTTTGGAGTGCTTTTTAGAATTGTTAAAAGTAGTGTGTAAGATGTGAATATACTCAATGGAACTGTCAAGGGTGCTGTCAAAGGGACTTATCAAAAGGAACTGTCAACATAGCTATCAAAATGAGCTGAATAATGTGAGCGGTCAACAGAGCTGTCAAAGCAATTAAAACTCACTGCTTGCTATCTCACTCTGTTGACGTAATCATGAGGATTATCATTGCAGAACTAGTGCTGCCTCACTGATTTCACAACTATTCATTATCACAGTGAGGTGCCTGTTAGTTCATAGTTTGAATGACAGCTCCTGATGGTTATGAATTCTTTGAAGTAGGACTATGAATTCCAATATTTGTTTTTATAAGGGATTAAAGGGTGGCCCCAGTTCAATAACATTACAGCCATGTTGTCCGGTCATGTGATCTGTTCTGTACCTGCAAAGAACGTTTTGGCATTTTCAGGACATTATCCCCCTTCTAAAGGAGACATTTAAAAAAAAAAACTACTTGTCCTAATAGGACCACTAGTTGAAGAACATGTGGATGTCCAACATTGCATTGCACAGGCTCCCTTTTTGACTGTTATCCAGTTAATTCAGATGATTTTATTTCAGGTCTATTTGGATAAGGTAGATGAATGCATTAATGTGCGGCAGACTAAAAGTAATATGGAAAGCGTGATGATAATAATTTGGATATGAAATTTCACATATGTCCGCATCATTCAGGGTACCATTAAGGGATGAAGAGAAAGAATGGGGGTAGTAGTTGATCACTTATAGAAAGGGTGAGACAGCTTTAGGGGAAAGCCAACAGAGTTTTAGGTTGTACTATTAAGTTCATTGAGTACAAATCAAAGAATACTGTACTTAGTTTATATTGTAGTATGCCTAGAAAAATGTGTTCTGATTTAATTCCCACAAATGGTAAAGAATATTCAGGCTCAAGGAGGCTGATCAGAATAATATTAACTCTTACTTATTAGGTAAGCTCCAAGATTTAGGTTTATTCAGTTAGGAGAAATGCTTGATTGGAGCATATATTTTTTTTTAAACAACAAAGGAAATAATTTAAAACTGGATAGAGTTGGGATGTGGGCAGCTGCTTGAGGTCACCTTAAACCTTTGTTTTATTATAATTTTAAAACAATTATGAGTGTGATTTTCCAATGGCACCACTGGTCGGACCAGTAATTCCTGCCCAAGGTCAATGGGCCCATAAATGTTCTGTTTCCCAAAAGTAAACAAGCAAGTTATTCAATAAAAGCAAAATACTGTGGCGGCTAGAGATCTGAAATGAAAACAGAAAGTTCTGAAAAAACTCTGTAGGTCTGGCAGCATCTGTGGAGAGAGAAACAGTGTCCAATATGACTTTTCCACAATTGCTAAACTCTGGTAAGCAGCTCTTTACAACTGCCTTCAATCCCCCAAAAGGACAAATATCAGTGGCAAGGTTGGCAGATTTCAGAGGAATGGAAGGGATCTTGAGGATGTGCAGTGGACAGGGAATCTCACAGTTATAACTTAGGTGGCTTTGAGGAGGAGAGGAAACCTACGGTCTAGTTTTTGATCTTGAAATGAGTTCTGTTTGGCTGTGAGAAGTTGTGAGGTCAGAAAACCTGGAAAAATGGGTTTCCCAAATGTCCTGAAGAATTTAATTGCAGGGATCCTTTAAATGTGATTCCAACCCACGCTGGACATCTTTCAGACAGAAAGCCTGCTTGACAGGTGAAGTGAGCAGGGAGGTAGTCTTAAGGAGTGAGAGAGATTGTGGGCTTTTCTGGACCTCTTGGGGTGGGGTTTCTGATTGTATGGCTGTGCCAAGTCCTCCAACTATGGCATAGTGGCTGTACTCTTATCTTTGAGTCAGAAGATTCTTTCGCACTTGAGAAGTACTTTACCACTTGAAAACAAAGAGACAGCCTTTAAAAAAAAAACTGTGGTTTGAAAGCCACATGCTCCCCTGAGTTAATAGATCCCTGCAGAGCTATATAAATAAACAATCTGAATTCCCCTTTGAAACTGCCTCAACCTTTCAATCAAAACGCTTTTACGAGGCAATGGTTCGTGAAATTGGATGTAAACAATACAGTTCAAAGCTTTTAGCCTTCATGGCATACAAACAGTCTTCACTACTTTAAAAGGCAATTAAATTGACTGTGAGAAAACAACTTCAAAGGTTTTCACCACATGAAAAGTTATTTTTATCTTAATCTCACAGATCTTTGAACTTTGCATACTGGCAGATTGTTCAATGGGTTTAAGGGTCCATTTGGGATCTCTTTCACTTTATTATGAGAGAACTTTAATTTCTAGATACTGACTGACTGCTTAAAGAGTTTAAAGACTGTAGATGGGAAGAGTAGCCAAACAACCCCCATCCCAGGAAAGACCCCTAAACTGAGCCCCTCCAGCTCAGCACAAGCTCCCCTGACCCCCACCTTCCATAAAAGGCTCCCACATGGCATCCTGAAGGCCTTTGTAGGGAAGATACTCACCCCCTTGCCAACCCTCAGACTGCAAACCACCAGGTTGGAAGTGCCAAGGGGGAGCCTAATGGGAGAACAATGCAGGATTGGGACTGAAGGGGGGTGGGAGGACTTAAGGGGGTCCTGGATGGGTGATGAAAGTGGTACTGGGGGGGAGGGCGTTCTTGCCAACAATCAGGGTGGCCCTTGCCAGCGATCGAGAGCTGCAGCAGCATTTTGAGATCGGGGCGTCCTTTAAAAATGGTGCTTTGGGACTTCCGGTGATGGCGGGCGGGAGGCAGCCGCACATTGGAGGGCTCCCGTTCGGGAACGGCATTTTCGCGGAGTAACGCCCGGTCCTAGGGCCAGCGACGGCAGTAAAAGTCAGGGGATAGCGCAAGGAGAAGAAGGATGTCGAAAATCACCAAAAAAACGGCCGGGAAAAAAGCAGCTGAAAGTCCGTTGGAGAGGGGAAAGGTCACCGCGGGGTCAACAAAGAAAATGGAGGCTGGAGCACCAGGGGAGGCCGCAGTGCTTACGGCTGAAGAACTAACTAAGGTGATGGCTGCGGAATTCCAAAAGCAGTTGGCGCAGATTGAGAAACGTATGGAGATGGTGAGGAAGGAGATGAGGGAGGTTTTGAATGTGCTGGTGGAGGAGGCGGTTTCCCCGGTGAAGACGGCGGTGGCGAGCGCAGTGGCGGAGGTGCGAGAGCAAGGGGAGGCGCTGAAGGAAGTGGAGGAGACGGTATTGCAGCACGGTGATCAACTTGCCTCGATGGGGAAGGAGATGCGGAAGGTGATGGACACGAACAAGAATCTGAGAGGAAAAACGGAAGATCTGAAAAACAGATCCAGGCAACAGAATTTGAGGGTCGTGGGGCTGCCCGAAGGAGTTGAAGGACCGAAGCCGACTGAGTATTTTGCCGCGATTCTGGCAAAACTACTGGGGGAGGGGGAGGACCCCTCCCGATATGAACTGGATCGGGCTCATCGGTCGTGGAGGCCTGTACAAAAGGAGAGTGAGCCGCCAAGGGCAGTGACTCTGTGCTTCCGTAGGTACAGTGTGAAGGAGAAGGTCCTGAGCTGGACCAAACAGAAGCGGGTGGTGCAGTGGGCTGGAGCTGGTATACGTGTATACCAGGACTTTACGGTGGAGCTGGCGAAGAGGCGGGCTGCCTTCAACCGGGTGAAGAGGGCACTGTACATTGGCAAGGTGCAGTGCGGCATTGTATATCCAGCGAAGCTGAGGGTGACTTACAAGCTCAGGGACTTTTATTTTGGAACGGCGGAAGCAGCGGAGGAGTTTGCGAAGGCAGAAGGACTGTGGCAGAACTGACAAATTGAGGAATGGTCATGTGCCGATGTAACCTCATGACTGTATTTTCTTCTTTTTTTTTGTATCACTGAGCTGGGTGTAGAGGCTAAAGGAGCCAATGTTGCATATATTTGGACAAGAGAAGGGACGGGACTTTCACTCGAAAGGAGGGCTCTTTGGGGTGTAGGTGGATATGCGGGGTTTGTGTGCTAAAAGGGGATCTTTGGGCTTTCCTAGGGCCGGGCAAGGGGGAAAGGGACCCGGGCGGGGGCCTCCACTCTGGCCGGTTTAAGCCAGCCAGTGAACGGGAGTGAGGTGGGGGGAGGGGCTGCCGCCATTGGAGCCTGACAGAACGGGGTCCGAGTGGTCTAGCCGGGGTGGAAAGTTGGGGGGAGGGAACCGAGGCTGGGGGAGGGAACTGAGGTTGGGAGGAGGAGTTTTACAAGAGGCATTGGATGGGAGGAGCTGGAGTCTTGGGGGGGGGGGTACAACTTTGGGGTATCATGTACGGTACTCTCTTAGAGGCTGGATGGCGTTGGTTTGGTGGGGGGGGTGGGGGGGTGGAGAGCCGTGTAGATTAAGGGTGACTATGGGTAATCCCTGATTCCTTTTTGTCATTTGTTTATGTAAACAGGCGGGTTGAGGTTTGGGGGTTGGTGGGCGGATGGGATCGTTGTTATTATGGGGATTGACATATCTTGTTGATTATTGTTTATTGTTGATGGGTGTAAATGTGGGAGAAAACGTGAAAAAGGAGAATAAAAAAATTTTTTAAATAAAAAAAAATGGTGCTCTGATCTTAGAGAAGTAGGACCTGTCAGAGAGATTAGGTCCTACCCTCTCAGTTCCAGTAAGAATCCCGGAGTGCCATGGAAAGGCACTGAAAACTCGATTGAGGTTAAAATAATTTCTAAGTACCTTTGCATGGAATCGGGTCGTCCCTAGCTCCAACAGGAATTCATCTGTTTTTTTCCACTGGTGGGAGCATTTTGTCGCCAATCGGGAGAGTCGCACCCAAAGACTGTGATAATATATGGATAAATAATCATATTTAACAGAAGATGAAAGAAGGCAGAATTTCCTATTCTGTTCCAATGATAAATGGAAAACGCTAGTGGTAGATTCTGTACCACTCAAAATGGGTCAGGCCAATGACAGAGAATAAGGAACAAATTGAGCATTGAGGTGTACCACTGCCTTTACCTCAATTTTCCTGCCACCCCTATGTCCTAAGTAATAACTGCGGAGATAGTGAATGTGTTGGCTCTGATTTTCCAAAACTTCCCAGTTTCTGTCATAGTCCCAGAAGATTGGAAATTAGCTCATGTAACACCACTGTTCAAGGAAGAAGGGAAAGAAACAATGGAACTACAGGTCAGTTAGCCTGACATCAGTCATTGGGAAAGGGCCAGAATCTATTATTAAGAACATAGAACATAGAACAATACAGCGCAGTACAGGCCCTTCGGCCCACGATGTTGCACCGAAACAAAAGCCATCTAACCTACACTATACCATTATCATCCATATGTTTATCCAATAAACTTTTAAATGCCCTCAATGTTGGCGAGTTCACTACTGTAGCAGGTAGGGCATTCCACGGCCTCACTACTCTTTGCGTAAAGAACCTACCTCTGACCTCTGTCCTATATCTATTACCCCTCAGTTTAAAGTTATGTCCCCTCGTGCCAGCCATTTCCATCCGCGGGAGAAGGCTCTCACTGTCCACCCTATCCAACCCCCTAATCATTTTGTATGCCTCTATTAAGTCTCCTCTTAACCTTCTTCTCTCCAACGAAAACAACCTCAAGTCCATCAGCCTTTCCTCATAAGATTTTCCCTCCATACCAGGCAACATCCTGGTAAATCTCCTCTGCACCCGCTCCAACGCCTCCACGTCCTTCCTATAATGCGGTGACCAGAACTGTACGCAATACTCCAAATGCGTACATTTGGTATGGATAGAGGACTGATTGATGGACAAGAATGTCTTAAGAATGTGCTTAGAAAAGAATAGCATGATTAGAACCAGTCAACGAAAGGGAAATCCGGTTTGATAAATTCATTAGAGCTCTTTGAGGATATAACAGTAGGGTTAATAACTCATAGAATCACTACAGTGCACAAGGACACCATTCGGCCCATCGAGTCTGCACCAACCCTCTGAAAGGACACCCTACCTAGGCCCACTCCCCCGCCCTATCTCTAAAACCCCACCTAACCTGCACATCCTTTGGACACTAAGGGACAATTTAGCATGGTCAATCCACCTAATCTGCACATCTTTGGACTGTGGGAGGAAACCGGAGCAAACCCATGCAGACATGGGAGAAAGCATAAACTCCACACAGTCATCCAAGGCCAGAATTTAACCTGGGTCCCTAGCGCTGTGAGGCAGCAGCGCGAACAACTATGCCACCATGCCGAAGAGTAGGTGTAGTATAGGGAAGTCGATGTAGTGCAGGGGAGCATATGTTGTATACTTCAATTTCCAAAAGGGTTTCAATAAGTTTAGAGTTGGAAATTATATTTTGGTATGGATAGAGGACTGATTGATGGACAAGAAGCAGCGATTAGGGATAAATAGGACATTTTCAAGTTGGCAGGTTCTGACTTAGTGGAATACTGCAAGGATGAGTACTGAGGTCTCAGCTATTTACAATCTATATTAATGACTTATATGAAGAGACAGAGAGTAATGTATCTAAGGTTTTTGATGATACAAAGCTAGGAAGAACTGCAACTGTGAGGAGAACAGAGAGAAGCTTTAAAAAGATATAGGGGTGAATTCTCCATCCCAGGATGCCCGAAGAGTATTTCCTGATGGGATGGAGAATCGAAAAATCGGGATCGGCATTGGGCATTGGCTGATGCTGATCTCAACTCAATAGTCCAACCTCTGCTGACGGCAAGATCGAGGTTCACGCGCGCAAGTGGGAGGATGTAAATGAATACTGACCCATTTGCATCCATTTAGCAGACCTGGTACCCTAATCTCTGGCCCTCCGTGTTTCTCCAGACCCCTGGGCTGGGAATTACGGGGCCAGGGATTATTACAGGCATAACCAAACGTAAGACTGACGTAGTACTCGCAGTGGGCCAAAGGGGTAACTCCTTAAGGGTGTTGCCTCCAAAGTCCACCAAGGGCCACCCTTGCCCCACCGCATTGCACTACCCACCCAGCCCTCCTCTACCAGGCCCCCCCCCCGTGCTCCCCCGAGACACCCAAAATGGGAAAACCTCTCAGGGAACCCTCAATAAGGACCCCACCCCCCCTTCAGGGACTCTTTGAATAGGGTGACCCCCCCCCCCCCCCCCCAGGGACCCCCTGATAGGGAGACCGCCACAGGGACCCCCTGAATAAAGAGACCCCCCATGGACCATCTTAGTAGGGAGACCAACCCGGGACCTCCTGAATAGGGAGACCCGCCCCCCAGAAACCTCATGAACAGGGCGACCTCCTGGGATCCCCTAACTGAAAGAACCCCCCAAAGACCCCGTAACTAAAGGGACCCCCCACAGGAACCCCCTAACTAAAGGGACCCCCCACAGGAACCGCCTAACTAAAGGGATCACCCCCATAGTCCCCATCTCCCAGCTCCATTGCTCAGAAAAGAGACCCCTGTCTGGAAGCTAGAGAGCAGTCCAGACAGGGGCAGTGAAAGAAATTACAACTGTAACACCACTTACCTCGAAGCTTTACTTGTCTATTCCTGGAAGAAGAACGGCTGTGACCTGTGTTTCAAACCCTCAGATCCATTAGCTGCAAGCCATTCATTAATTTCTAGTAGTGGACTGTGATTGTCAGCTTCCGGAAACAGCTGCACCCTTGTTTCATTCATCTCCCTTCATAGAGGAGTGAGTCTAAGTGCTAAAACCCCAATGTTTACAAACATCACCCACATCAAAGAGAGGTAAGTTGTATTGCAATTATACACTTTAGTGATTGGAATGCACTTACCTAGCAGGAAAGACCTCGCCATTTTGTCTGGCTGCCCCGATCTGCCCCCCCCCCTTTCAGCACCCCCCCCCACTCCGTTTTCGACCCCCCCCCTCTCCCCCAACATCAGGAAGCCCCCGAGGAATACCCCTACACCCGGTAAGGGCCCCTCCGGGCCCCTGCCAGCCTCGCAGTGCCACCCAGGCACCCAGAATGGCAATGGCAGGGTGCCCAGATAGCACTGCCAGGCTAGCAGTGCCAAGGGGCCCGTGTCAAATGGAGTGCCAGGGTGCCACCCTACAATGTCCCTGACTACACGGGTGCCTCTAATGGTCTGGAGGTCCCCCCTGCCCAGGTACCATTATGACTGGCCCACGTTAGTGCAAGCTAGTGCTAAACGGCGCCCTGACGAGGTCTCCCATTCGGTCCTGGGCGCCGAGAGAATTCTGCAGTCTCATATTTAAATTAACCTAATAGATCATTTAAATATGTAGGGTCAGGCCCAGTGAGAGAGCGATCAGGGGCATCATTCTCCAACCCCCCAGCGGGTTGGAGAATGGCCGTTGGCCGCCGTGACTCCCGCCCCCACTGGTTGCCGAAGTCTCCGGTACCGGATATTCGGCGGGGGTGGGAATCGGGCCGCGCCGGTTGGCGGGCCCCCCCGCTCGAGTCTCCGGCCCGGATGGGCCGAAGTCCCGCCGAGAAATTGCCTGTCCCGCCGGCGTAAATTAGAGTACCTATTTACCGGCGGGACAAGGCGGTGTGGGCGGGGTCCTGGGGGCCCCCACGGTGGCCTGGCCCGCGATTGGGGCCCACCGATCCGCGGGCGGGCCTGTGCCGTGGGGGCACTCTTTCCCTTCCGCCTCCGCCACGGTCTCCACCATGGCGGAGGCGGAAGAGACTCTCCCCACTGCGCATGCGCGGGAAACTGTCAGCGGCCGCTGACGCTCCCGCGCATGCGCCGCCTCGACATGTCATTTCCGCGCCAGCTGGCGGGGCAACAAACGCCTTTTCCGCCAGCTGGCGGGGCGGAAATCCCTCCGGCGCCGGCCTAGCCTCTCAATGTTGGGGCATTCCGCACCTTTGGGGCGGTGCGATGCCCGTCTGATTGGCACCGTTTTGGGCGCCAGTCGGCGGACATCGCGCCGTTTGGGGAGAATTTCGCCCCAGGATTGCGACATCCTGCGAAACTCCGTTAAATTACGCGAGACATTTCGAGCATCACAAATCTCGTGAGAGAGCTCTTTTTGATTACTTTTTTCTTTTCCAGTTGTCATTTCAGCTCATGAATCTCGAATTGGAATCTTTCTTCCATGGCCACTCCTCAGACTCTTTCAATTAAATTGTTAGATCTTCAATCTATTCCACAGAATTTAGCTTTTCTGTTTTTAATATCTGGATTAGCACTTCGATACTGTGTATCTCATTTTAAATGTTGTTCAGATTGGACTGAAGTTCAATAAATTCATCAATTTTCACTGTTAATTAAGCATTCAATAAACTATTTTGATTCATTGGATGTTTCACCTCCTGTTCTTTCATGGGATGTGGGCATCAGAGGCAGGGCCAGCATTTGTTGCCCATCCTAATTGCCACACTATTTCAGAGTGCAGTTAGGAGTCAACCAGGTTACTGTGAGTATAGAGTCACATGTAAGCCTGACCAGGTAATGATGGCAGATTTCCTTCCCTAAATGACAATAGTGATCCAGGTGTGTATCTTATAATCGACAATGGTTTCAATGGTTTTGCTATTGAGAATCGCATTTTAATTCCAGATTATTATTTGAATTTAAATTCCATCAGCCACCATGGCAGGATTTAAACCCTTGTTCCTCAGAATATTAGCATGGGCCGCTGGATTACTAGTCAAGTGATATTACTACTAGGTCACTATCTTCCCCGGAGTTTTGCACGATGCATACTAAAAACTTCTGATGCTCGAAGTTCATCAAGATTTAGCTGAAGATCCATTTTTGTTGAACTTGTTTCTACAAGTCCATCATTTAAGCATTTCAAGTCCTCTTTTAATCATTCTACTTTCTGTGAATGATATTCCAGTGATCACATTAATTCTTGTTTTTCCGGATTGAATGCATCTTTGGTACATGAAAGTTAATTTCTAGTTTTTCTTTGGCAGATTATAATTCTTCTATGCTATCATTCATGCTTACATTCCATACTTATGCTTTGCTGATTGTTTTTGAGACCCTCACGCTTTTTTGAGAGAGGGGTCTATCTTCTTTTGCCATTCCAGGTTCTTGATTTTTAACTCTTCATATACCTTCTTGGAAATGCAATATTTTTTCAAAGTTTTCTTCAAAATGCTCCACTATTTTCTTTAACTCTGTAATCTCTTTATTGTACCTCTGTGATACCTCAACATTTTGTTTGTCTAGATCTTCAACAGTTGTGGTTCATTGACAACTTTAGTGTCTCATGCATTTTCAAAGGTATACTCAGCTTATATATTGGGCGCGATTCTCCGCTCCCGTGCCGGTTTGGAGAATCGCCTGGCGTACCATTTTTCCCCACGACGCCGGTCCGACGCCCTCCCACGATGCACCCAAGCGGCGGGAACGGCCCCGTCGAGTTCTGCGCGGCGCAGGCCGGAGAATCGCCCGGGACTCCCAAAATGGCGATTCTCTGCTACACCCGCTATTCTCCGGCCCGAATGGGCCGAGCGGCCTGCCCAAAACGATGGCTTCCCGCCGGCGCCATCCACACCTGGTCGCTGCCGGCGGGAACAGCACGGGAACGCTGGGGGGGGGGGGGGGAGGGCGGCCTGTGGGGGGGGGGGGGGCGAGGGGGGTTCTTTCACCGGGGTTGCACTCAAAAGGGGTCTGGCCCGCGATCGATGCCCATCGATCGGCGGGCCGGCCTCTCTGAAGGATGACCTCCTTTCCTCCGCGCCCCACAAGATCCATTCGACATCTTCTTGCGGGGTGGCCTCGGGGAGGACGGCAACCACGCATGCGCGGGTTGGCGCTTTTATGCGGCGCCAATGCCCGGCGCGCGCTGACGACGCTGCTTTAGCGACATGCCCTCCCGAGTTTCTCACGGCCCCGATCCTAGCCCATGTTCGGGCCCTGAATCGGTCAAGATCAGGGCCGTTTCGCGCCGTTGTGAACCTCGACGGCGTTCACGACGGCATGGGCACTTAGTCGCGGGAGGGGAGAATCGCGCTCCTTGAGTTTCAAACCTTCCAATTCAGTTCTGATACAATCATTTTCCAACCTTATTTCCTTTTCCTTTCATAAGGTTTGTTTATTTTGGGTTTCATAAGATAGCTTTGCTTCATTTACAGCCAGCTGCTCACTCCATACAATCACCTGCCGTTGCAATTTAGGTAATGTGACGTGATTTCCAACGAGATACATTTTTGAGACTTCTGGAAAGTTCCTTGCCTCTCTAGCACCTTCATGTGGTTCACTGGTGTATTGTCTTTTTTTTTAACCATTTTGGTGCTTTACTGGGGGGTTTCTGTGACACTTTTAAATACTGTGTGCTCCACGGTTTGAAGATTAAAATATTCATCAAAGGCTTTTAATCTTTATTGAAGTTGATTGAAAAATCATCAATGTATTATATTAAGATTACTTCATCAGTAAGTTCACCAAATCAATATAAAAAGGTATTAATCTGGACTTTTTCTGAGTTGATACACTCCTGTAGTTTAAAAATAATCTTCTGCAGGACACCCACTTTTCTGTTAGGTTTAATTCTTGGATGAGTCTAAACTGACCTGGTAGGTTGGATTTTGATCATTGGTTAAAAACATTTGAAGTTTAGGTTCAGCTTTAAGGAGTTTCTGGAATTCAAGATGGTGCCACCATTTGTTTATGGACAAACGGTTTACTTGCGTTTGGATCAACTAACTGCAGACTTCTCCATTTGAACACAATGGTTTTGGGTCACAGCAACGACCTGGCTGGTCTTCGAAGCTGATTCTTTAGTTGTGATTCTTCCTAATTAAATCTTTGTGGAGCAAGTCTGGAAGCCACGTGTTCAGGTGCCAACTCAGGAATCTGGCTTTTCTGCCTGAGTTTTGCCACAGCAATTTCTGACCACTGAATTATTTCTTGCTTTATATCCTGGAATTTAAAAGTTTTAGCTTGCTTCTGCTTGATCTGCCGACCCTGCACTCTGGCAATCGAAGCTGGAAGTCCAAGAGATTCCATGGACTCTTCTGCTGCTGTGAGGAATTTTAGATTGCTGCATTCAGCTTCCAAACCTTTCTTTGGAGCTTTCCCCTGGCAGTTTTTCTCTGCTCATTTGCTTCTCGAGCTTTTCTTCAGGTCAAATGCTTCTCCGAATTTTTCTTTAGCCTTGCAGGCTTTTAGTTTTTCACTCCAATTTTTGCAAATTTTGTGTTTTCCTTTCACTGCCAACCTGTTGTAGGATGTTGGATACCATTCAATAGGTCTTAATGAAGTGACAATCTTAAGTGGGCTAACTGTATGGATTAACTACAGAAATTATGTATATTTATACAGTCAAGAGTTTAAGTTCGGAGCTGTCTTGCTTGTGTACAAGGCTCTGTCCAACATTAGACTGGTCCCTAGGTATGGGTTATGTGTTCTTTTACAGCACTGTGTAGGCTGTACTGTACTCAGACCCATGTTAATCCTATATGTGCCAGACCTTACACTACAGGCATATTACAGTCCTACATGCAGTTAACTATGCAAAACAATCAGGATTCTCATCTTCACATTGGTATGATGCCTCTTGGCAACAACAACTCTACTGGCATAATAAATGACCCCCCTGAATTTGTGTCAGATGAATAAGGAGCAATGGGGGGAGTCCCAATCCATTGGAACTCAGCCTGAAAATGGACCATCCAGGCCAAAATGCAAGGTAGTTGAACATTAGTTACCCATTCAGTGAATAATAATAATCTCATAATCTTTATTGGTGTCACAAGTAGTCTTACATTAGCAATGAAGTTACTGTGAAAATACCCTAGTCGCAGCACTTCGCCGCCTGTTCAGGTACACAGAGGGAGAATTCAGAATATCCAAATGACCTAACAAGCACGTCTTTCAGGACATGTGGGAGGAAACCGTAGCACCCGGAGGAAACCCACGCAGACACGGGGAGAATGTGCAAACTCTGCACAGACAGTGACCCAAGCCAGGAGTCGAACCCGGGACCCTCGTGCTGTGAAGGAACAGTGCTAACGACTGTGCTACCGTGCTGCCCATATTGCCGATTATAAAAACATTTAGTTTTTTTACTTTAATTAATATTCTGTACTCTTCCATTCCACTCCTGATGAGGCTGAGTCTTTGCTGGGATCCATTTTATTGGTTCGAAGCAGCATTTAGTTCCCAACACTGACCATTATTTCAATACGAAGTCTTACAACACCAGGTTAAAGTCCAATAGGTTTGTTGCGATGTCACTAGCTTTCGGAGCGCTGCTCCTTCCTCAGGTGAATGAAGAGGTCTGTTCCAGAAACACATATATAGACAAATTCAAAGATGCCAAACAATGCTAGGAATGCGAGCATTAGCAGGTGATTAAATCTTTACAGATCCAGAGATGGGGTAACCCCCGGTTAAAGAGGTGTGAATTGTACCAAGCCAGGACAGTTGGTAGGATTTTGCAGGCCGGATGGTGGGGGATGAATGTAATGCGACATGAATCCCAGGTCCCGGTTGAGGCCGCACTCATGTGTGCGGAACTTGGCTATAAGTTTCTGCTCGGCGATTCTGCGTTGTCGCGGGCCCTGAAGGCCGCCTTGGAGAACGCTTAACCGGAGATCAGAGGCTGAATGCCCTTGACTGCTGAAATGTTCCCCGACTGGAAGGGAACAGTCCTGCCTGGTGATTGTTGCGCGATGTCCGTTCATTCGTTGTCGCGGCGTCTGCATGGTCTCGCCAATGTACCACGCTTCGGGACATCCTTTCCTGCAGCGTATGAGGTAGACAACGTTGGCCAAGTCGCACGAGTATGTACCGCGTACCTGGTGGGTGGTGTTCTCACGTGTAATAGTGGTATCCATGTCGATGATCTGGCACGTCTTGCAGAGATTGCCATGACAGGGTTGTGTGGTGTCGTGGTCACTGTTCTGAAGACTGGGTAGTTTGCTGCAAACAATGGTTCGTTTGAGGTTGCGCGGTTGTTTGAAGGCAAGTAGTGGGGGTGTGGGGATGACCTTGGCAAGATGTTCATCGTCATCAATGACGTGTTGAAGGCTGTGAAGAAGATGACGTAGTTTCTCCGCTCCGGGGAAGTACTGGACGACGAAGGGTATTCTGTCGGTTGTGTCCCATGTTTGTCTTCTGAGGAGGTCGGTCCGGTTTTTCGCTGTGGCGCGTTGGAACTGTCGATCGATGAGTCGAGTGCCATATCCCGTTCGTACGAGGGCATCTTTCAACGTCTGTAGATGTCTGTTACGCTCCTCCTCGTCTGAGCAGATCCTGTGTATACGGAGCGCTTGTCCATAGGGGATGGCTTCGTTAATGTGTTTAGGGTGGAAGCTGGAGAAGTGGAGCATCATGAGGTTATCCGTGGGTTTGCGGTAATGCGAAGGGCTGAGGTGACCGTCCTTGATGGAGACGAGTGTGTCCAAGAATGCAACTGATTTTGGAGAGTAGTCCATGGTGAGTCTGATGGTTGGATGGAACTTATTAATGTCATCGTGTAGTCGTTTCAGTGATTCTTCGCCGTGGGTCCAAAGGAAAAAGATTTCATCGATGTATCTGGTGTTTCACGTCGGTTGAAGGTCCTGTGCGGTGAGTAGGTCCTGTTCAAACTTGTGCATGAAGATGTTGGCGTATTGGGGTGCGTATTTGGTCCCCATGGCTGTTCCAGCCTCAGTACTCAACACCGACAACTGCCAATCTCCAGACGCAATTCTGCAACTCATCCGCTTCATTCTGGATCATAACGTCTTCACCGTCGACAACAAGTTCTTCATCCAGATGCACGGAACAGCCATGGAGACCAAATTCGCACCCCAATACGCCAACATCTTCATGCACAAGTTTGAACAGGACCTACTCACCGCACAGGACCTTCAACCGACGTTATACACCAGATACATCGATGAAATTTCTTTCCTTTGGACCCACGGCGAAGAATGACTGAAACGACTACACGATGACATTAATAAGTTCCATCCAACCATCAGACTCACCATGGACTACTCTCCAAAATCAGTTGAATTCTTGGACACACTCGTCTCCATCAAGGACGGTCACCTCAGCACTTCGCTTTACCGCAAACCCACGGATAACCTCATGATGCTCCACTTCTCCAGCTTCCACCCTAAACACATTAAAGAAGCCATCCCTTATGGACAAGCGCTCCATATACACAGGATCTGCTCAGACGAGGAGGAGCGTAACAGACATCTACAGACGTTGAAAGATGCCCTCGTACGAACGGGATATGGCATTCGACTCATCGATCGACAGTTCCAACGTGCCACAGCGAAAAACCGGGCCGACCTCCTCAGAAGACAAACATGGGACACAACCGACAGAATACCCTTCGTCGTCCAGTACTTCCCTGGAGCGGAGAAACTACGTCATCTTCTTCACAGCCTTCAACACGTCATTGATGACGATGAACATCTTGCCAAGGTCATCCCCACACCCCCACTACTTGCCTTCAAACAACCGCGCAACCTCAAACGAACCATTGTTTGCAGCAAACTACCCAGTCTTCAGAACAGTGACCACGACACCACACAACCCTGTCATGGCAATCTCTGCAAGACGTGCCAGATCATCGACATGGATACCACTATTACACGTGAGAACACCACCCACCAGGTACGCGGTACATACTCGTGCGACTTGGCCAACGTTGTCTACCTCATACGCTGCAGGAAAGGATGTCCCGAAGCGTGGTACATTGGCGAGACCATGCAGACGCTGCGACAACGAATGAACGGACATCGCGCAACAATCACCAGGCAGGAATGTTCCCTTCCAGTCGGGGAACACTTCAGCAATCAAGGGCATTCAGCCTCTGATCTCCGGGTAAGCGTTCTCCAAGGCGGCCTTCAGGACCCGCGACAACGCAGAATCGCCGAGCAGAAACTTACAGCCAAGTTCCGCACACATGAGTGCGGCCTCAACCGGGACCTGGGATTCATGTCGCATTACATTCATCCCCCACCATCTGGCCTGCAAAATCCTACCAACTGTCCTGGCTTGGTACAATT
This sequence comes from Scyliorhinus torazame, assembly GCF_047496885.1. NCBI lineage: Eukaryota > Metazoa > Chordata > Chondrichthyes > Carcharhiniformes > Scyliorhinidae > Scyliorhinus > Scyliorhinus torazame. The sequence continues at coordinate 164,273,117 of NC_092709.1, read as the reverse complement.
CACACCTCTTTAACCGGGGGTTACCCCATCTCTGGATCTGTAAAGATTTAATCACCTGCTAATGCTCGCATTCCTAGCATTGTTTGGCATCTTTGAATTTGTCTATATATGTGTTTCTGGAACAGACCTCTTCATTCACCTGAGGAAGGAGCAGCGCTCCGAAAGCTAGTGACATCGAAACAAACCTGTTGGACTTTAACCTGGTGTTGTAAGACGTCTTATTGTGCTCACCCCAGTCCAACGCCGGCATCTCCACATCATTATTTCAATAATCAATCATTTCTGTCTGCCTCTACGCCTGACTGATAATCAGCAGACACCAAGACTGAAAATATTGGAGTATTAAGGATCTAGTATGAATTAAGAATTTAAATAAACCGGTATAAGTAAAGAAATTGTACTAAAGAAATTAATGCAGCTAATTCTGCAGATCTGATTATCTCAGTCCTAGGGTTTTAAAAGAGGTAGCTGCAGAGATAGTGGATGCATTGATTCTGATCTTCCAGAATTTCTTTGATTCCAGAACAGTTCCCAAGGATAGGAAGGCAACAAGCGTAATCCCACTATTTAAGAAAGAAGGAAGATGGAAAAGTAGGCAAAATGCAAGTATCTGGTATTAAAGAAGTGGTAACAGGGCACTTGGAAAATCATTTTTTCCAAAATTTAGAGTACACAATTATGTTTTTTCAATTAAGGAGCAAATTAGCGTGGCCAATTCACCTAGCCTGCACATCTTTGGGTTATGGGGGTGATACCCATGCAAACACGGGAAGAATGTGCAAACTCCACACGGACAGTGACCCGAGGCGTGATCGAACCCGGGACCTCAGCGTCGTGAAGCAGCTGTGCTGACCATAAAATCATAATATAATTTCACAGTGTCAATGCTGATTTATAAAAGGGAAATTTTGTTTGACAGATTTGTTAGAGAATTTTGAGGATGTAACGAGTAGGGGGTGTGGGGTGGTGGTGGGGGTGATTGCCCCAATGCTCATGGGGGGGGAAGTTGCCCTGGTGTTAATGGGGGGGGGGGGGGAATCATAGAATTTACAGTGCAGAAGGAGGCCGTTCGGCCCATCAAGTCTGCACCGGCCCTTGGATAGAGCACCTTACTAAAGCCCATACCTCCACCCTATCCCAGGGGGCAGCACGGTAGCATTGTGGATAGCACAATTGCTTCACAGCTCCAGGGTCCCAGGTTCGATTCCGGCTTGGGTCACTGTCTGTGCGGAGTCTGCACATCCTCCCCGTGTGTGCGTGGGTTTCCTCCGGGTGCTCCGGTTTCCTCCCACAGTCCAAAGATGTGCAGGTTAGGTGGATTGGCCATGATAAATTGCCCTTAGTGTCCAAAATTGCCCTTAGTGTTGGGTGGGGTTACTGGGTTATGGGGATAGGGTGGAGGTGTTGACCTTGGGTAGGATGCTCTTTCCAAGAGCTGGTGCAGACTCGATGGGCCGAATGGCCTCCTTCTGCACTGTAAATTCTATGAAAAACCCCACTTAATCTTTTTGCACACTAAGGGCAATTTAGCATGGCCAACCCACCTATCTTGCACATCTTTGGATTGTGGGTGGAAACCGGAGCACCTGGAGGAAACCCACTCAGACACGGGGAGAATGTGCAGACTCCACACAGACAGTGACCCAAGCCGGGAATCGAACCTGGGCCCCTGGAGATGTGAAGCAACTGTGCTAACCACTATGCTACCATGCTGCCCTGAGATTAAAATGAGATTAAAATGTCTGTAAATCTAATAAAATAAGGTCTTCGTCCTTTATGGGCATGAACCTCCTTAGGTTACCGGCTAGGGGGCATGGAAAATTGGGAAACGAGATCTCAGCAGCAAGAATCTCATTTCCTGATTCTCACGAGATTTTGTGTCCGTGTCGCCATTCACGCTGGTGGTGGACATGGGTGCCCTTAACTCTCTTTCTCTCCACAGATGCTGCCAGATCTGCTGTGTTTATCCAGCATTTTTTGTTTTCTTTGCATGAAATAAAACATGCCACTATACCTTGATTCCTTATCTGCCAAAATGCTACCAGCCAGATCATTTTTGGCACATCTAACCTACAGTGACTATCTAAGTGTGAATTGCAGAACTTTGCGACGTACTGCAAGGATATTCAACAACATGGCTGAGACATTTGTGACAGTACGGTAGCTCAGTGTTTAGCACTGTTGTTTCACAGCTCCAGGGTCGCAGGTTCGATTCCTGGCTTGGGTCATTCTCTGTGTAGAGTCTGCATATTTTCCCTGTGTCTGTGTAGGTTTCCTCCGGTGTTCTGGTTTCCACCCACAAGTCCCGAAAGATGTGCTGTTAGGTAATTAGGACATTCTGAATTCTCCCTCAGTGTACCCAAACAGGTGCTGGAATGTGGCAACTAAGGGCTTTTCACAGTAACTTCATTGCAGTGTTAATGTAGCCTACTTGTGACAGTAAAGATTATTATTATTTTAGGAAAAATCCAGCTGTGGCCTTAAAATTGGTTCCACCTCCTTGTAGCAATGTTGGCAGATGGGGTGGTATTGTGGTGTTGCACAAAGAGCAACATTCCTTAATACATCCCCAGCTTCAAATCAGCAGTTGTAAGTCAGGCTCAGATGTTTCATCACTTCCCTGAGGATGTATCACATCATCCTTTGGCTTTCTTTCCCATTATTTCTGCCTCTCACGTTTTAATGCCTTTGCAAAAGTTACTACTGATAAGTTGAGATGTCTTATTAGCCTTTTCAAAGGCATTTTTGTTTTGGTTCCCTCTTTTGAAAATCCCAGAATTGTATTTTCCTTTTAAATTCCATTTGCATGCCGTTTTCTACGTTCATCATGTGTGCTCCCAACGTACATCCAAAATTAAATCTGAAATTATGCAAATGGCCGAGTGTTTAGAAAACTGATCTCAACCAGTGCACTTTCATTTGAGTAACATCTAAAATTTGCCAATAACAATTCCAGCCTAAACTACACCAAAGTAAAGATATGTGGACTTGAGTGGCAACAGCAGTTCAATTGATGAACCAATGAGGAAACTCCTTGGGTATCATTAAATAAGGAAAACTTGAATTTGGAAAAAAATATAGGGCGCGATTCAACTAAAGGGGAACAAAGTCCCATGGTGAGCATGTTTAGTCACTATTCAAAGAACTCATGTTATAAGGGGCCTCAGCAGGGAACGCGTGGTCGAGGCCACACATAGCCCCATTTACTCTGCTCTGCTCGCCAGAACCCCTCAGTATAGCGCAAGATCGGGAGGCCCCGACGCGATCCCCGACCACCCTGCCAAGCCCCAACGCACTATTGGAGGGTCTCTAGCCGCCCACGCATCCCCCCACACCCACGCAGGGCACCCCCCAGCCTGATCCCCAGTACACAAAAAATGCCAGCTTTGCACCCTGGCAGTGCCACCTAGGCACCTTGGCATTACCAGGCTGGTACCCAGGTGGCACTGCCAGCATGTCCAGTTGGAAGTGCCAGAGTGCCACTCTGCCCGAAGGGCATGCACCTTGTGGCCTCCAATCCCCTTGGGCGAGCGTTTATGGGGACCAGCGCTCAATGGCGCTCGCCCAAGGTCTCCGAGGCGAAGGGGATAGATCCCAACACCTCGGGTTCCTCATGAATCTGCACATTAAAGTGAGACGAGCTGTCTCACTATAATATGCAGATTTGCTAAAAGGTGATCTCACCCACAATGAGAGGGAATACATCGCAACGTCTCGTAAGATCGCATTAGATCTCACAAGGCTTTGCGAGCTGGGTAGATCCTGGGAAAGGAGTATGCCAGCTTTTATAGGCCACACTACGCCACGGTGAGCTGCTTTTCGGGCAGCACAGCCGTTGGACCTTGCCCAAAGACATTTATTTGACTTTGGAAACCATAACATTTGTTCATTTGAATGACATTCTGATTGTCAACCAAAGCCATAGATGTAGGCAACAAAAAATGTGACCTTGGTGCCATGAAAAGAATCATTTAAATGTTACATAATTAAAATGAGTAGTTAATAATGTGTTTCCTCTTTAATAAGATATATTCTTCTGTATGTTTCTTTTTATGCTTGCAAGTAATTTAACTCAAGCCATGTTGACTTTCAGCTGACCAGATCTATGTGTCCTATCAAAGATTATGCCTAATAGACTATACACTACAAATAGATTGAACCACATTATTTCAGTCTTTCTCCTCGAGAGGTGGTCAAAGTGAAACTGACCAACAGCATTGGTGTAAAATAGGCAGATTGCAAATTACCAGCCCATATTCTGCTGTGTCCATGCAGAAAAATCTGCCGATTCACTATCAGACATTTTTAGCGACTGCCAACAATTTCACCCCCAGCTTGCCTTGTTCACATAACACTTAATTAGAAGTCCAGTTAAAAAATGCACACATTCTGTAAATTAGAAACAGTGGGCAATGGAAATTAAGGGCTTGGTTTAACCACCACACTGTGCCCAGCACAAATCTGAGAACACCTGTTAAATAGAGGGAAAGGCCAAAATTGAGAATCATGCCAGGCACAATTCAATTTATCATCTAACCAGCCCGCTCCCGAGGGTGCATTCCGGATCTCGGGCCCAAGTATTGCGCGCATATCATTAACCCTAATTTGCATTCATTTCAATCTCATTGGCGAGATTGATGTTGAATGCCGCAGCCTCCCAGGAATTAACCGGCTCCCCAGCGAGAAATCACACGGGTATCATATGGTCCTCCTTTTTAAAAATGTGAAGCTGGCGCAATGGTTGCTGATGGGAACTGAAGAGGTGAGTTCCATTTTCGGGAATGCTCTCAGAGGGGTTTGGGCTTGATCAGGGGGCTGAAGCATTCCAGGTTGGGGGTCACCCCTGGGTCCGGGGAAGGAGGGGAGGGGTAGAAGCGAAGGTGAGGGCTTTTCGTCTGTGAGGCCTTCAAACCATCTTTGAATATTGTGGATACCCATAACAGGGGCAACTACAGCTGCTGCCTGTTTGTCCTACCAAGCACTTCCAGGACAGAACCCTGTTCTTGCTGATATGTAGAAGGTCACTTTAACACCTTTTGACTGTGAGCAGCCTCTACCTTCACAGCTGCAGGCTACTGCTAATATGGAATTGGTCTTGTTATTTGTGAGAGCACTTCCCTGCTGCAGGTTGTGTTTGATGGTGCTTCACTGCAAATGCCTAGAGGCTGTAGTCTGTGGATGTTTTTAGTGATCTATTTGGTGCGTTGACTGATTCTGTTCTGGACTTGCGGATCAACTGTTAATGCCCCCCCTGTTCCTGTGGCCCGGCCCTCAGAAAGGCTGTTTTTTTGTTTTGTCTTTTGTCCTTCGTGTACAGCTGGTGACTTTGTTGCCTTCCTGACTGTTTTGTATTCTCCTTCAGTGGTTGCTCTGTATTTGGTTTGGCTTATCATTTGCCAGACCTGTTCTGGGCTGAACTGTGCCCTCTTGGGTGGGGTGGAATGGTTTTCTCTCTCTCCTCCACCATGTTCCATGTTGGAGTGGCCTTTTCCGGAGGGTTGGACTGGTGTGCCTTTCCGCTGATGTAGGTTGGATCTGGGGCGGAGGGAGGGTGTGAGTGTGTTCTGGGTGCCAAGTGATTGATGTCCTAATTGTCTTCTATACTTTGATACTGTCAATAAACTAAAATTTTGCAATCTGTGGTTGCTGCTTGCTCCTGTTGGTGCCTGCAAATGCCTGGAGGTTGCTGTTGCTGTTTTCATTTATGTAGCTGAAAAGGACAATTTTTTCTAAGATACCTGGGACCTGGAACACATGGCTCAGGGGGAATTATGAGTCCAAAAGGCAAACTGGTTTGAAGCAAGAAGATGCTGTGGGAGCTGGTGCATGACATTGCTCCCCATGGGCCAACTGATGGCGCCGTTGAAGAAATGCTTTCGCAGATTACCAATGCTTTCGTTGCTGGTGTGGTAAGTGCTGCATGTAACTGGCTCATCACCGCAGGTTAAACTCCACCTTGAGTGCCAGTGGAATATGTGGTGCCAGGATTTGGTTCCGTTGACATTAGGCCATGTGAGAGGGCCTGTTCAGCTGCGGCTCCTGGATGGAGAATGGCACTGATACATGGGACAAGTAACACATTGATGGACAGATCATTTCTACGACAGAGTCCTGGACGTGATAACGCATTGTCAGGCTTATCCTCTTTTTCTGTTGAGGAAACTGTGAGGGGTGATACCATGTGGTTGTTGTTTTGTGACAATGAGCTGATATAGCTTTCTATTGGTACCAATATGGAACGGTGACGTTTCCTTGTTGTTTAATGGTTAGTGTGCCATGTGGAATGTTACATGGTTGATTTTCAAATCTTGTTACTGTTGATCATTTATTAAACAAAATATTCTCAAGTGGATTCTCATGGATACACGTGCCATGTCTCAGACGGTGATTATTGCATCGCATTTCAATGAAACTTTGAAGCTTGAACACTTTGCCTGTCCTCTAGAAGCATTAGTACCATGGAAGCAGCAGCCAGCAATCAAATGCTCAAGAGCTGGGCATCAGCACTGGAGATTTCCTCGCACCAAAGAGTGGGAGTGTGGATCAGGGGAGGGCACTTGAGCATGGCCTCCCTAATGTTTTCTGGCTGGGATCTGGGGTCTAGGGGCTTCTGCTGTGGCCAGGGTGAGTGTACAGAATGAGATTTTCCAACACAACTGGCTCGCTGGATGATACTCTGGGAGAAGGAAGGACAAGTAAGTATGGGGAGGTTTGAGGGATTTGAGGGTTCTGGGTTGGAAGCCCCAACTGATTGTTGGACAGTGGAGAAGGCAGCAGCGCTGACGCGGGCTGGAGGTGACACCCCGTGTGCAGGAGACTGCTGCACACCCTGAAAGCTTAACCGCCGATCACTTGCGCCTGCAGCCTTTGGGCCTCCTCCCATCGGCTATGTACTTGCTGGAATGTTGAATTCCCTCCTGAATCTCACGGTGGTATCCTAGCATCTGCATCAGCTCTGGGTTAATCTTGTCCAGAGGCTTGGCATCCGACTGGGACTTAGCTGAGTCTTAGGATCCAGCAGACCTCCAACTGCTGACCTCCTTGGATGCTCCTGCCTCCACCTGATGTGCATCAGCAACTGTGTGGTGCTCACCAGATTGTACCCAGAAGCCTGTCCACTAATGTTGCCCACCAAGGTGTATGTCCCCACGCTGGTGGAAGGTGGGGGTGATAGCTGTGAAGCCTCAATGATGGTCTCCTCAGAGCTCTCCTCCGAGGTGGTCTTTTGGGTGGTGGGCAGGGAGGGGGGAACAATTCCATATGGCCCAGCCCCACCAGATCGAGATCCTGCAAGAGAATGAACATGCGGTCAGTGAGAGGAAGGTTAATTTTGCCTGACATGAACAATTCACCTTGAGGCAGGTCATCTGGGTGAAGGGGCAGTGGATTCTCACCTCTGCAATGCAGGCCAACCTCATTGTCAGTGACTGCTCTCTCCTTGGCCAACCCCACGATTTCCAGGGCCCATTCTTCAGAAGGGGTGAGGACCCGAATCTCTGATACTCTGCCTGTCTTGGCCCTTTCCTGCTTATTGTGGGCTACCTTCTCCTGTGGGATCAACAATAGGGCATTGTGAGCCTTGTGCTTGATGGATCGGGGGATCTACAGCAGGTGGCATGTGTGAGCACTGTAACTGAACATGAAGGGGTGTTTTGGAGGGTGCCAGGCGGGGCCGAGGAGCAAGCACGAAGATCGGATATGGGACAGGTGCAAGGTGTCAACCAGTGATTTGTTGGGGGTTGGGTTGGGAATTTAAAGGGTGGCAGGCGGAAACGAATCTAGGAGAGAGGTAATAAATTACCCTTGCAGCTCGATGGAGGTCGTTGGTCGTTTTCCGACATTGGACGCTGATCATCCTTGCCATGCCGCCCGCACTGACAGCCGTTGCCACTGCCTCCCAGGCAGAATTGGTGGCTCTGCTGCTGGCCCTCCGACCCCCTCAGAGAAACAAGATGCCCCATCTCTCATCAACGGTATCAAAAAGCCTGTCCAGGTCAGCATTGCCAAAGCAAGGAGCAGGCCTGTGTGCTGCCATGCTTGTATGTTAACATGGCGTGAGTGGTAAGGGAGGCTTAAAATCAGCTCCCCCTTGTTAGCGAGTCAGACAGCAAGACAGCCAGTAATCGCAAGAAGCTCGTGGGGTGTCATTTCTGGTACTAAGCGCCGTTAAATACAGGCCGCAATCGTGCCACCGTGGCCGTCGAGAAACAACCTGCCAATCCCATCCAAAATGACAGTTAGAAATTTTTCTGTTCAATCACTCTCTTAATCTATGATCTTGTGGTTAATGAACATTCAAAGATTTGTGCTACCCAACCATTATTATTCACATACTATTGGAAATTACTGAGACAAATGATGAACACAAATTAACAGTTTCTGAAAATCCGAGTACAAAATATTATTTATTACACTTCGATAAAATGTTTTGAATGATTGAACCCAGTTCCTCATGTCCTCATGATTTTAAAGACCATTGCAGTTTCACACCTCTCCAACATTTCCTTTTGAGACACAAGGTCAGTCTTTATTAACCAAAAATCCTTAGTCTTGATGTGTTAAGTAAGTTGGTTCAACGTTGACTGCAACTGGATGCAGTGAAACTAGAAACAGGCTTCTGACACAGGAGATGGTCCAACACTGTTTTATTGAACTTCCTGATTGCTGTACATAGTCTGCTGTGAGTTGACACTCTATCAATCTAACAGATAACCTCCTACTGGCTTGACCAGACTAACTCTCTACCTCATGGTGATAGTACTCACTGGCTTGTGCACTCTAACTATCTCAGTAGCTGTGTCCTGTAGAGAGAGAGAGAGTCTGAATGCCCTGTGTGCTTTATAGTGGTGGTGTCCTGTCTGGCGATTGGTTGTTATGTGTCGTGTGTGTTCATTTGTTATCCTGTGTGTCAATCACTGCCTGTCTGCATCTCATTATATACGAGTGGATATTATGACATCTCCCCTTTTTTAAGTAAATATTGGAACGTAGCGATATATATACATGCATTATTATATACAAGTGGTGAGTGAATGAATATATGTACATGGGAAGGTGTCTATCGTGCAGATACAGAGCAAACTGAACAAAATTTACAAGATTTAAGTCTATAGATTCAGTCTTTGTGGCGGGCGACAAATTCTTGTTGATTGCCTCAGAGGTGGAGGGGGGACACCGGCACTTGGACAGGCGGGATTGCTGCCATGTCGGTGGCCTCATGGAGAGGCGGGATCGCTGCCAGATCGGTAGCCTCGTGTTGTGAGATGTCCGGAGGAGGCATTATGACATGCGGAGAAATGCAGCCAGGTGATGGGCAGGGAACTTTTTGGATCACCCTCCTGTTGCGCCGTAGAATGGCGCCATCAGCCATTTGGACAACGAAGGACCTGGGGGCAGCCTGCCTGAAGACAATAGCTGGGGCTGACCAACCTCCCTCAGGCAACTGGACGTAAACAACATCGTCTGGAGCCAGCGCAGGTAAATCCTTGGCATGAGCATCATATGTGATCTTCTGCTGGTCCCTGGATCGCTGCACTTTCTGCAGCACCGTGAGGCGGTCAAGGCCTGGAACATGGATGGCTGGAACAGTCGTCCTCAGGTTGCGGTACATGAGCAGCTGCGCCGGAGACAAACCAGTCGACAGAGGGGTTGCCCTCTTTGCCAACAGCGCCAGGTTGAAGTCCGAGGCTGAGTCTGCAGCCTTGCACAGCAACCGCTTGACAATATAGACCCCTTTTTCGGCCTTCCCGTTTGATTGCGGGTAATGGGGACTGGATGTGATGTGACTGAAGTGGTAGGATCGTGCAAAGTCGGACCACTCTTGGCTGTAGAAACATGGGCCGTTGTCACTCATTACTGTGAGTGGTATGCCGTGCCTGGCAAACGTCTCTTTGCAGGCTTTAATCACTGACTTGGACGTGAGGTCCGACAGATCCACCACTTCCGGGTAGCTGGAGAAGTAGTCGACCAAGAGCACGTAATCACGCCCATTTGCATGAAAGAAGTCTATCCCAACCTTGGACCACGGAGAAGTCACAATCTTGTGCTGTTGCAGTGTTTCCTTGGGCTGAGCTGGTTGAAACTTCTGGCATGTTGTGCAGTTGAGGACCGTGTTGGCAATGTCCTGGCTGATGCCAGGCCAGTAGACTGCCTGCCGAGCTCTGCATCGACATTTTCCGACCCCAAGGTGACCCTCATGGATCTGTCTGAGCACCATGGCTTGCATGCTTAAGGGAATGATGATTTTATCTAGTTTAAGAAAAATCTTCTCGACAACCGTTAACTCGTCCTTAACGTTGACGAACTGGGGGCACTGCCCCTTTTGCCAGCCATGGGCAAGGTGTTGCATCATGCACTGCAGTAGAGGATCTTTGGCAGTTTCTTCATGTATCTGGACAACACGTTCATCAGTGGCTGGGAGGTTGCTGGCACACAACTGCACCTGTGCCTCGATGTGGCGAATGAAGTCGCCCGGTTCACACGGCATGCTGATGGATCGGGATAGGGCGTCCGCGACGATCAGCTCCTTGCCCGGTGTGTAGACGAGTTTGAAGTCATATCGGCGGAGACGAAGAAGAATTCACTGCAGCCGAGGTGTCACGTCATTTAAATCCTTTTGGAGTATGTGGACTAAAGGCCTGTGGTCTGTTTCCACCGTGAACTTCGGTAGACCGTATACATAGTCATGAAACTTGACTATTCCTGTCAGGGGACCCAGACACTCTTTTTCAATCTGGGCATACCGTTGTTCGGTCGGTGTCACGGCCCCGGAGGCATATGCCACTGGAGCCCAGGACGAGGAATCGTCTCGCTGGAGGAGCACCTCCCCAATGCCGGCCTGGCTTGCGTCTGTGGATATCTTGGTATCCTTGGTTGGGTCAAAGAACGCCAGTACTGGGGCTGTGGTGAGCTTCGCCTTCAGCTCAAGCTACTCCGCTTGATGTGCGGGAAGCCACTGGAACACTGTCGACTTTTTAACGAGATGCCGGAGGGCCGTGGTGTGGGATGCCATGTTGGGAATGAATTTTCCGAGAAAACTTACCATCCCGAGGAAGCGGAGGACCGCCTTTTTGTCCTCTGGTGTCTTCATGGCATTGATTGCCAGCACCTTGTCGGCGTCAGGTTGCACACCTTGCTGTGAAATGTGGTCACCTAAAAACTTGATAGCGGACCGCCCAAATGAGCATTTGGCCCTGTTGAGCTGGAGGCCATTTTCATGAATCCTCTGGCAAACCTGTTTGAGGCGAGCAATGTGATCCTCGGGGGTCATGGACCAGATGATCACGTCGTCCACATAGACTCGCACCCCCTCGATGCCCTCCATCATTTGCTCCATTATGTGATTAAATACTTTGGAAGCTGATATGATACCAAAAGGCATGCGGTTGTAGCAATACCTGCCGAATGGAGTGTTAAAAGTGCACAGCTTCCTACTGGATTCGTCCAGCTGAATTTGCTAGAAGCCACGGGAGGCGTCCAGCTTGGTAAAGAATTTGGCGTGAGCCATCTCACAGGTCAATTCTTCGCGGCTTTGGGATCGGGTAATGCTCTCGCATGATGTTGCGATTCAGGTCTTTAGGATCAATGCAAATGCGGAGTTCGCCAGAGGGTTTTGTTGCTAACTTTTGGTTGGTTCAATTGGCTCTGTTTTATAACCTTTGCTCTCGAGTCGCCAGGTATCTTTATGATACCGCCACGAGGTTCAAGTTCAAGTAATGATCAATAACTCAATACACCGATTAGTAAGATTCAAATCAAAGCACATTTATTATACACAGTAATCGCTACTCATGCACAAATTCTACTTCTAAGCTACTTCTACAACTAACAGGCCTATACTTAGCTTCGGACTGGCCCACCAGGTCAGGGGAACAAATGGCCTTTCGTTCGGGTTCTGAGTCTGCGGGATTCGAAGTTGGTACGGATTGGTAGCTAGGAGCGCCTATCTCGTAGCGAGTGTTGACTTAAGACTTACTGTATATCGGCGGCAGTTGAACCGGTCACAGTCAAGGGTTGGTTCGCGTTGCTGAGTGACCCGGTCAAGAAGAACGATTTGAACTTGGGGGCTTAACTTTATAGTCCCCAAGGGCTTCCCGCCTTTCGGGGTGGACCCTGTACCTGGTTCCAAGTGATTGGACTTTGTTCCAATCGCTTGATTCGATTTCTCCAATACTGGAGCGGTTCCCTGATCGGTCTTGAGGTGTCCGTTAACCTCTTTTGTGTTGGCTCCTGCTGGCGCCGGGGAGTCTGGCTTAGCTTTGTTTGTCCCAAATGTTGCGATTGTTCCCGGGGATCGCTCATCAGTATGTAGATGGCTGCTACATTATTATGCAGATGGCTGCTTGTATCGATGCTGTCTGGGCTTTTGCAGAGTTTAATACACAGTAACTTGCACCTGCTGGTTTCTGCCTGTGTTGGCTGAATTTCCCTGCAGCCTTTGCTGTTCTCCATTTTACATCAGGAGTTGGCCAACCCAGGTGGCTACACACCCTCCTTGTGATCCTAACGCGAAGCGTGAAGGATCACATAACTGCGTTGTTTTTCATTCCCTGACCCGGCGAGCACTCTTCTATGGCCTCTACACTGACCATAACTATGCCAAAAAATTTTAACTGACAATTCTGAGGGACGCTATGTCAAACAGGGACATGCATTGCAAAACAAGAAAATCGGAACCTCTAACTATCCTTCATAAACTACACTCACTCAAACATTTCATCACACTAACTTCCTAAACCATACAAACAAAATCATAGCAGTATTATACACATTTTCTGGCTTGGCAGTCAAGCTCAGGATTGTACAATTGCTCATGAACATTTCTTTATTTACAACAAATCGCAAACGAATGCTCTTTATTATGGACAGTAAGAAGTCTTACAACCCCAGATTAAAGTCCAACAGGTTTGTTTCGATGTCACTAGCTTTCGGAGTCCTGCTCCTTCCTCTGAAAGCTAGTGACATTGAAACAAACCTGTTGGACTTTAACTTGGTGTTGTGAGCCTTCTTACTGTGCTCACCCCAGTCCAACGCCGGCATCTCCACATCTTTATTATGGAAATCATTAACTGCTGGGGGAGTTGAAGTCAGGGGGTTCGCGTTCGCGCGCAACAAAATGTCCATTAGGGTGATGAGCCATGCGGAGGATGTCCTCATGGTTCTTCTTCTTTCACTCTTTTCTTCTCTTCTCTTCTCTAGTCCTGGAGCTTCTGGAGTTCTGTGTGATCAAGCATAGTGTCTGTTATTATCTTGGTTTAATATCTCGTATGATAGCCTGTCTGTCCTTTAGTGCCAATTACTCCCTTTATAGTTGGTCACTATGTGTGACTCCCTCATTTTTTTTTCTCCAAAAAACGAATTTCAGGACAAGACACACTTACAAATAATGAACCAGTGCGAGCCGTCTCGCAGACTGTGCGAGTTACCATCCAAATGTTTGAGGATATAAATAGCATAAGGTTGGCAACCTAAGGGTCACCTGAAAACAAAAGAAAACTTTTTGAACAAAACTTTGCCGAAATGAGGTGCGTATGGGCCGCGACGGGTACGATTTGGATGGAGTCCCCGGGTAGGACGGCGACCAATGCCGTGAGTGCCCTACCCGAGCGTAGCTGACCAGAGGGGGGTTCCCAGGCAGGGCGGGTCCCAATGCCGTTTCTCCACTGCCTGAGCAACCAACAAGAACGGGCAAGAAATGTAGTCATCGTGGGGGGTTGCCGTATTGGTTCTACCTTCGAACCAGAAGGGCAGTTATGAAGGGGTGTCTGTGTATCTGTCGACAGACGAGTTCCGCTGAACTGGCGTCTGGGACAGTAACAAGTCTCTGCGGACAAACTAGTTCCGCTGAACTAGCGTCTGGCCAAACTAGTTTCTCTGACTGCCAGTGGGCGTCAGAAGGGTGGTGTCGTGGGGCTGTGGAAAAAAATGTTTCCAGTCTGACATACAACATTTAACAGTACAAGTACAAACAACATCAAACATGCAGCAGGTTCCATCAGAAAGGACACCGTTTTCTCCCAAGCGGTTCCTTTTAAAACATCATCTGGACACATCAGTTATCGGTTGCGAACAGGGTCGCAAAGGGGTTCTCGTTTTGGGAATCAGACTCAAAGTCGTCATCTTCTCCCGGAGTCCATACTCTCGAGTGAATCAGGGCTGATAGGGCTGCATGGTGTGATTTTGGATTGCTCTCGTCGTTCCGGACGAGTCTGTACGAATTATCTCGGTGCCAAAAGGTGGTGTCTAGTTCTGTGGGGACGGAATCGGGGTCGTCATTGTATTGTCGGTGGTCGGTGGTGGGGTCTGTTTGGGAAAGTGATCATGAAGGGATCACTCGAATCGTGGTCAGATTCGCTGGGTGTCAGTCCTGTTGCATGGGGATAGTAGGGAGGTGTTCTGTGGCTATTGTCTGAGTCACAGTCGCTGTCGCTGCTGCTGCTGTCTGTGGGCGTTCCGGGGCGGAGTGTATATTTCGGGGGTGGAGTCGAGGTTGAGTCCGTGGCTCGGCTGGACGTGTTGGGGAGGGTAGGGTTACGTTGGCTGTGGGCGGGGCGTGGTCCGCTGCGTCGAGCACGACGTGATGTGCGTGGGTAGACTGTGTTCTATATGCCTTCATCTGGTTGATATGGAACCACGCAGTCTTTCCATTGGGGTACTTTAGTTTGTAGACGGAAGAGCTCACTTTGTCCGCAATGGAGTACGGACCCGAGTACTTTGGTGACAGGAATGTGCTGGGGTTGTATACGGAGAGCATGACTTGCTGTCCTACACTGAACTCAGTCGCATGCACTTTCTTATCGAAACAGGCCTTGCTCTGTTTCTTTCTTGTGCCCAATTTCACTGCGGCTGCTAGCTGAGCCGTTTTAATATTCTCCACTAATTGTTTGACTGCGTCCTCATGTGTGAGGGCCGTCACTTTGGGGTTGGTCAAATCTAATCCTAATAAAAATTCTGTGCCTTTCATGGGGCGTCCGGTCATGAGGGTGTGTGGGGTGTAACCTGTGGATGTGGAAACCATATTTCGCAAAAACATCAGCGCAAAAGGGAGGACCGAATCCCAAGTGGTGTTGTTTTGCTGGACCATTTTTCTGAGGGTTGATTTTAGGGTCCGATTCATGCGCTCCACGATACCACTCGACTGGGGGTGGTATGCAATGTGGAATTTTTGGGTAATGCCAAATATCGTGAGGACGTTCTTCATGACACATCCCGTAAAATGGGAACCTTGGTCGGATTCAATGCTGCGGGGGTGTCCCCATCTCGTAAAGATGTGGTGGGTGAGGATCTTGGTGGGAATGCTTCCACCCATTTTGTAAACGTGTCTATCACCACGAGTACATATTTATAACCATTCCTGCAAGGGGGCAATGGTCCTATAAAATCAATCTGGAGGTTAGTCCAGGGGCCATTAACGGGTCGGGTGTGACTGAGCTGAGCCTTTTCTGCGTACCTGCCGGGTTGTTCTGGGCACAGATAAGGCAATTCTCAATGTAGTGATTTACATCATCCTTTAAACTCGGCCACCAGCAGAGCTGCCTGAGGTGGGCTGTAGTGGGATCGATTCCCTGATGTCCGTGACTGTCATGGAATAAACAAATCAGTTGATTCCTGTCCTGTTCAGGAACCACATAAAGGGTGTCTTTTAACACCACACCGTCATGTGTGGTCAGAGCATTTTTAAACCTCTCATAGGGGGCTGGATAGTTTCCTTTCAAAATCTCCCTGAGATTGCTGTCCTGCTTCTGGGCCTGCACTAAATCCTCGGTCTTTGTCTGCGAGACCTGAACTGCATTCACTGGTGCGCTTTCGGGGGGTGTCCAAATATATCCATGCCTGGAACCTGCTTTAGCCAGTGCGTTTTACATTTCCAGGGGGGGAGGAACGATGGTGACTTCAAACTTTGACTATCCCAAAAGTCCTGTTCTATGCTCTCTCTAAGATGTGACGGAGTAATGGGGCTGAGGGGAGGGGTTTTCCGTCTGCGGAAACAAATCCTCTTGCTTTCCACAGGGGTAGGAATTCCGTAAGGCTGTTGCAGACATAGAGGCTGTCCGAATATATGTCTGCGGGGCTGGGGAAGGAATCTGGGTGTTCCACTATGTATGCGATGGCCGCAAGTTCTGCCGCCTGCGCGCCTAAGTGTCCTGGAAGTTTTATTGCTATTCCTTCGACATAAATACCGCATCCTGTTATGCGCTTCCCTTCTAATATTGTGGAAGATCCATCCACATATATCTTTGTGGGTTCGCACGTGTCCGTATGCTTGGGGCTCTGGGGTGAACTACCTATCTTTCTGGGGGGTGTTTTAGCAATAAAAGGGCCTGTGTTGTGGTGTGGAGATATAATTTCACATTCATGGGGGGTTCCGGGGTACTGTAGGTTGTCGGCTAAAAAAGTGTGAGTCTTTGTCCTTTTAACAGTGATGTCCCATCCCTGCAAAAGAAGGGTCCATCTAGCTGCTCTAATCTGACTAACTGTACCGTTCTTGAGTCGTCCGTCCAGTAAAAGTTGGGTCGGGGTGTGTTCTGTGAGGATTGTGATGAGGTTCAGTCCGGTTATGTACGAAAAATATTGTACTGCCCAAAAAACTGCGAGCAGGTGCCTTTCACAGGCTGAAAATCCCTGCTCCACAGCATCTAAAACCCTGGAGGCGTAAGCCACGGGCCTTAACTGTTCGTGCCGTTCCTGAAGGAGCACGGCCGAAAGGGTGCAGTCCGTGCTTGCTACCTCTATCGCATAGGGGGAAAGGGGGTCTGGAACTTGTAGTGCGGGGGCTGCTATGAGGGCTCTTTTCAACGCATCCACAGCATCCGTATGCTGCGGAAGCCATTCTCAGGGGGCTCCTTTCTTTAGGAGGTCTGAGAGGGGTGCTGCCTTGCTGGCGAAACCGTCAATGTGGTTTCGGCAGTAGCCAACCAGTCCTAAAAATGACCGGAGGGCTGAAACGTTCTGGGGAAGGGGCAATTTAGCAATCGAGTCAATCCTTTTGTGCTCGATCTCGCGTTGACCATGTATGATAATTGTACCCAAATATATCACCTTATTTTCCAGAATCTGGGCCTTCTTGGGGTTAACTTTACATCCAATTGCTTGTAGGAGTTCCAGGAGTTCAGACAGAAGATCGATGTGCTCTTCCTTGGTGTCTGTCTGCAGTAGTAGGTCGTCTACGTACTGGACCAGACATTCGGGGCGAGAAAATGTTGCTAAACCATTTGCCAGCTGTCGGTGGAAAATGGAGGGGGAGTTGTGGAATCCTTGTGGCAGGCATGTCCACGTGTACTGCTGTGCTTTAAAGGTGAAGGCAAATTTGTACTGGCACGCCTTTGCCAATGGAATGGACCAGAATCCATTACTGATATCCCAAACCGTAAAGTATCGGGAATTGAGTCCCTGCTTGAGCATGGTCTCGGAACTTGTGGCTACTGTGGGGGCTGCTGCGGGGTGATTTTGTTGAGTTCCCGGTAATCGTGGTCAGCCGCCATGATCCATCGGGCTTTCTCACTGGCCAAATCGGGGCATTATTAGTGGAGGCTACTGATCTACGTACGCCCTGCTCTAATAAGCTGCCTATTACCTTTGAGATTTCTCCCTCTGCCTCTTGGGGAAATCCATACTGTTTTCGGGGTCTAGGGTCAGGTCCTGTGATTTGTACTGAACCAGTCATTCGGCCACAGTCGTGCTTGTGGGTCGCGAATGCTGTCCTGTTCTTTTGTAACACTGCCCTAACCTGCTTGTCCGTGCTAAGTGTAGTCGGGTTAAACCAAAATTTGCCTACTGCGCTAATTTTGTTGGCGTATTCACCTATTGTGAGCGTTGCGGGGGCTCTTGCGGATTTTGCCATTCTCGAGACACACTGGTTGACTGGATCGAATGATAGGTTGTGGGAATTCATAAAATCGATTCCCAGAATGTGTTCTGATGTGTGGGGCAGGTCAACTGAAACTACGGCGTGCTTGGTGGGAATGTTGCCGATTTGAATGGGTACAGGGGCTGTGATGTGTCCCTGCTGTGAGTGGCCTGTAAAGCCGCTGAGGGTGATAGTGGCTGTTGTGGGCCACGTGTCCTTTTGGAACATGGTGGAGGAATTTATTGTGGTGCGGGACCCTTCTGTGTCCCAGAGAAACTCGATGGGCTGTTCCCATCGATATGTAGCGATATGGGAACATGCCCATCCCATCAAACACACTGTGGTATTGTGTGAGAATGTCGTCTATCTCAGCCTGGAGATTCGCATTGGGCGAGGCCATCGCCGGTGTCGAGGACATGGCATGAACTCGCTATACCAGATTTAGGAGTTTGCATGCGCGAGCACCGAGCAGGGATGCCTTGTCAGGCCGGACGTTCTTGAATCTCAACGTCGCCTTGATTTCCTTGTGAGAGACACCTAGCTGACACGACACACTGGCAGCTAGGGCAGCACGGTAGCATTGTGGATAGCACAATTGCTTCACAGCTCCAGGGTCCCAGGTTCAATTCCGGCTTGGGTTACTGTCTGTGCAGAGTCAGCACATCCTCTCCGTGTGTGCGTGGGTTTCCTCCGGGTGCTCCGGTTTCCTCCCACAGTCCAAAGATGTGCAGGTTAGGTGGATTGGCCATGATAAATTGCCCTTAGTGTCCAAAATTGCCCTTAGTGTTGGGTGGGGTTACAGGGATAGGGTGGAGGTGTTGACCTTGGGTAGGGTGCTCTTTCCAAGAGCCGGTGCAGACTCGATGGGCCGAATGGCCTCCTTCTGCACTGTAAATTCTATGATAATCTATGATACCATTGTAGTCAAGGAGCTGACAGGCAGGTGGAAGAATGCTAGGTTGGTGTCGGATGCTGTCGAGGTCCGACTGTAATATGAGGTTCGCAGACGCGCCAGTGTCCAATTTAAATCGGATGCGAGACTTGTTGACCATGATGACGGCACACCACTTGTCGCCAGGATCCATACTGAGGATCGAAAGGCGGTTGGCAGGCACTGTAGAGACCAACTCGAGTGTGGTGATGAGACCAACTCGAGTGTGGTGATGATGCCCACCTGATATGGAGCCTCGAGGCAGTCAGCATCGGGGTCCATTGGGCTGTCTGGATCAGAATCCTGCATGCCTTGCTGTATGCAGCGGACACGTCTGTGCTGCAGCTGGGATCGCTGGCTGTTGTTCGGTGGAGCAGACCTGCAGGAGGCCACGTAGTGGCCAGGCTTTCCACACTGTAGACATCGCCTGCCTTTGGTTGGACATTGCCACTTTAAATGTGCGGAGCCACAATCCGGACATGTCATGACGCTGACGTCAGCACGTTCTGTGCGCCATCGCACATGCGTAATGCGGTCGGCCGACGTTCGCGCATGCGCCTCAGGGTCTTCGGCCTCATCGTCCACCCGGTCGTGGCGTGCATGCGTGGGGAACCGAGAAAAGCGCGTGAAGCGGCCACTCTCCTCGATGCTCAGGCCTTGCATTTTCGTTATGGCCTGCACCCTTTCTGCCTCGTGGGAGGCCAGTTTTGCAGTTTCTGCTGCCCTGATGCGGTAGTAGGGATTTCTGGCATGCTCATGGACAACGCACGTTTTGATGGTGACGGAGAGGGTCAACTGTTTGATTTTGAGGAGCTGCTCCCGCAGGGAGTCGGACTGGACCCCAAAAACGATCTGATCCCGGATCATGGAATCAGTCGTCGAGTCATAATTACATGACTGCGCTAGGATGCGGCGATGGGTCAAGAAGGACTGAAAAGGTTCATCCTTACCCTGAAACCTCTGTTGGAAGATGTACCGTTCAAAGCTCTCATTCACCTTAATGTCGCAGTGGCTATCGAATTTCAGCAGAACTGTCTTGAACTTTGTCTTGTCTTCGCCATCGGCAAACGTAAGCGAGTTTTAGATGTGGATGGCGTGATTCCCCGCAGTCGACAGGAACAGCGCGATCTTTCTGGCATCCGATGCTGCCTCGAGGTCGGAGGAACTTTTGTTTGAAGACTTTCCAGTTGGCGCTGAGTTTGCTGGAGATCCGGAGTTGCGAAGGCGGCTGAAGCCTTTCCATGCCGCTGGATGGCTGCTTGCTGGTCGTTGCAGAGGCACTCGAGGTAGGTTCGTTAGGATTAATAGCACTCTGGTACCATGATATGTAAAGTAAGTTGGTTCAACATTGACTGCAACTGGATGCAGTGAAACTAGAAACAGGTTTCTGACACAGGAGATGGTCCAACACTGTTTTATTGAACTTCCTGATTGCTGTACATAGTCTGCTGTGAGTTGACACTCTATCAATCTAACTGATAACCTCCTATTGGCTTGACCAGACTAACTCTCTACCTCATGGTGATAGTGCTCACTGGCTTGTGCACTCTTACTATCTCAGTAGCTGTGTCCTGTAGAGAGAGGGAGAGTCTTAATGCCTTGTGTGCTTTATAGTGGTGGTGTCCTGTCTGGTGATTGGTTGTTATGTGTCATGTGTGTTCATTGGTTATCCTGTGTGTCAATCACTGCCTTTCTGCATCTCATTATATACATGAGTGGATATTATGACAAGTCTCATGTCTAAAATGGTAACATTTTTTTGAGTTCTTTTACACCTTTCATCACCTATTATTATTAAAGCAATCCCAAAAAAGAAAAAATGATAAAGCTTTATGAAAAACAGTATTCACAAAACATTCCTCCTTTATTGTAGATCACAATCCAGACGATTTTGACCCTGCTTCAACTAAAAGCAAGTACGACTCGATGGATTTTGACACCTTGCTGAAAGAGGCGCAGCGAAGCTTGCGTAGGTAACAGAAACCAAATGTGCTACTAGTGAGGGAAGCCACAGTATTTTGTAGGCATCCTTTCATTTACCATCCAAGAACTTGCATTAGTCATCCTGGGATCGTATCCCTCTTTACACTCTGTACAAATGAAGTTTACATGAATACAGCTGCTGAAATGTGTGAGGAAAGTTGACGGATATTCAATTAAAAGAAAATGGAATGGGAAAGAAAAAGTACAGCTGATAAATTAATACTGTTTTACACATGGTATATAAACAATAATCTAATTGGTGGAATATGCAGCTTGTTCAGCATTTTTTCCTGACATTTGGATGTGGTGTTACATTACAAACAAGAGTTGGGATTAAATACCTGGGGTGTTTCAAATATTTTATTTACTAAATGCTGAAATGTAGTTACAGATTTACTAATGTTAAACTGAGTTATTTTTATTTTATGTAAATATAACAATGTTGTTTTGTTTGTTACAGCTATGCACTGTAAATGCAGCCTTCTTTTGAAGAATTAAATTAAGAATGTAACCACAAGTTAGACGCTAGTGTACACTATTATATTTAAAATGTTGGAGTGGTGTAAAACTGAGATGGCTAAAGCTGTCTGTGTGTCTGCTGGACACATGGACCAATGCACATTTCCCATAATGTAGCTTTACAATGAACTTGCAACTGAGCAACTTAGAAAATGAATCATGTCACCACTCCCATGGATATGTTTAATCATGAAAGGTGCTTTCATTTCTGTCCTTCACCTTAAATTAGAAATGAATTAATATTTCAGGAGAAAAATATGAAGAGTTTATTCAAGATTTACTTGTGATTTCAAATAGAATTGTCAGGTGTGCTCTGAAATTACAGCCCGATATTTGTTAAGCCATCGTAGCATTATCTCACAAATTCCATATATTTTGAAGGAAACGTAAAGCCAACTAAAGCATGGATAAGTAAATTTTAGATCAGTTTAACTTCATGACATGTTGAGAAAAGAAAATACAAGATTCCTGTGAATCGTGCTGATGCCATCCTACTCCCTACACTGACATAGCCCAGTTACACTATTCACCTAAACTCATTTAGCCTCGGGCAAAAGCAGGCGACATTTTGTTTATTTGACCATTGCTCATTTGTATTGAGAGATTCTAATGTCTGTCATTGGAAAATTGTCTTCATATGTTTGCTAAACTGAGTTCTAAACTTTGTAAGTATATACTAATAGCAATATAAAAGTTTTTGACTTAGTCATTCATTACCTGTAGTACCTCTAGTGTTTTATCTGTGTTCAGACTATTATTAGATAAAGTTTTCAGGTCTTTTAGCTCATTGTATCACATGATGCCAAACTGAGGTTTACATTTTCTTCCTTGGATTTTGAATATTCTCCTCTTTATTGTGATAGCAAGATTGTAAAAATAAATACAAAAAAAGCAATAAATGTTTATTTTTAAAAATCTAATTTTAGCATATCATGTTGTGAGGTGAAGGACCAGGCACATTACCCAGCTTCTTTAGGTGCTTATTGTGTGTTAAATTCTGACCTATTGCTACTACAGTATTTCATAGTTTTGTCTGTAGCAATGGCTAACCTGAACAAATTAAGTGAAACTGTGTGTTCGTAACTAATGTTAGTTCTTGGCTATCCTTTATAACTTGGGTAATGATGTTTTGTCCTGTCTGGCAAACGTGATGAGGATTTTAATGATTGTAATATAAAATTTGCTCTGTACAATAACTGGAATAGCAATGTAATATATCAGTTAATTATTCTTAATTTTAATTAAAGTAACTTCTGAGGACACTGTGCTTTTAGGTTTGTGGGTGATGATATATTAGTTGATGGGACTGTACTGACCAGGAAATGTGAGGAGGAACATCCAAGTGAGCTTCCTTTGTCTGACATTTTTACCTGTAATGTGTGGTTGAACCATTGTATAGAATTACTGTGATTTTTTTTAAAATGTGCAGTTCTCATCAACCTCACTGGACTAATAAAGGGAAACCATGTTTCAAACTCTGCCCCATGTGTGGAATCTTCGTACATATCAAAACAAGCTCAGCTTGCTTGTCAACTTTGGCTTAGTTGCGAACACTCTTACCTCTGAATCAGAAGAAGTGGGTTCAAGTCCTACTCGAGGTACTTGAGGATAAATAACTGGCTCCATACTGTCCTGACCAATAGTTATCCCTCAATGAACTTCAATAAAACAGATTGACTAGTCATTATTACATTGATGTTCATGAGAGCTTCAGTGTGCAAATTAGCTGCAGCATTTCCTACATTACAACAGTAACTACACTTCAAAAGTATTTAATTGGGTTGAAAGTTTTTGAACATCCTGAGGTCATGAAAGGTGCTTTATAAATGCAAGTCTATTTGTTTTTCTGCTTTATGAACTTAAACATTATAAAATTAAATCTAAATGAATAAGAATTGTTTTCTTGGTTTAATCTCAACACCTAAGATCATGTTTTAAACTTTTGTTTGAAGAGGTATAGAAAATGGTATGCCTTCCAATTTTGATTATCTGGTGTAACTCATATGTGAATGCTCTCAGGTTAGATAAAGCACAGTTAGGTTCTCCCTCTCCTCTGCCCCAAATTCAGAACAGAAGCCCTAGCATGGCAGTATTTCTGTTTCCCATACTAGTCTTTCTGAGCATAGTTGCCAATTTTGTGCCAGATCAAACTCATTTCATGGACAAGGTTTCCCCGGAAATCGCCAAAGGCTGCGTCCGATAGTAAAAGCAATGATGAAGCCGCTGATGTCAGTGGCGCTTTCTCAGAAATATACTGTGGGATTTAGACCAAAAAAAAGTCAAAGTTTGGGTCCCATGATGTATCCCTGGCGGGGCCAATGATTTGCCTGCCCTGGCAGCAGCTTAAAATTGTGAGGATCGGGTGCCATTTTATCGACCATCTCAGCAGCCGGTGACCAAACCTGGAACCCACCCTGGCATCCCCTGGGAGATACCAGGATGTGCCTGGGCAGGACCCGAGCATGACCCTCTCCATAGGTTTAGTGAAGGTCATGTTAGATTGGAAGATAGCAAATGTAACTCCATTATTCAAAAAGGAGGGGTACAGAAAGTAGGAGACCGCAGGCCAGTAACATTAATTTCTGTTGTTGGGAAAATGTTAGAAGCTATTGTTAAAAACGTTATTGCAGGGCACTTGGACAAGTTCACGGTAATCAGGCAATACTGACTTGGTTTTGTGAAAGGGAAATCGTGTTTAACCAACTTATTGGAATTCAAGCATAGGGTGGTGGCATGTGAGGGAAGGTCACTCACTA
The DNA here is from genome assembly GCF_047496885.1 of Scyliorhinus torazame. Lineage (NCBI taxonomy): Eukaryota > Metazoa > Chordata > Chondrichthyes > Carcharhiniformes > Scyliorhinidae > Scyliorhinus > Scyliorhinus torazame. The sequence continues at coordinate 164,249,083 of NC_092709.1, read as the reverse complement.
GGTAGCTCCGACCAGGATCCGGTTTTTTAGGGGAGATTTCCCTATTTTGGGGGAGATTTTTTGAGGAAAACTTTCTGCATCGGTAATAGAGGGTTCCTGCACCGAGCACATGCTAAAAAGAAAAGGAAACAAAAAACCCACTGAAGGTAATTTTTTGCTGGACTCGGAGATTTTGTGCAGTTTGTCAGCAGAGAAAATGGCGATTGCAGCTTTGTCGATGATGGCCGCCAGGATAACAGCAGACATGCTCTCGCGTGTGCTCGCAAAAGAGTTTGACAAAGATTTTGACAAGCAATGGAAGTTAGTGTCGGAGAGTCTACGAAAATCGATTGAGGAAGTGCTGTGCCCCATCCGGGTGAAACTTGATAAGACCACCGAGGCAGGAAGGAAGCATGGCGAGGTACTAGAGAGTGTGGAGAAGGCGTTGACAAAACAAGGGTAGCAGCTTGCATCGTTGGAAGCCGCGATGGCAGTGGTGGCCGATGGTTGATGATCACAAAAATCGGTCAAGGAGGCAAACCCCTGAGTCATGTGGTTGCCAGAGGGGGTGGAAGGCCCGAATCCATGGAATATCTATCGCAAATGTTTGGGAAGATGATGGCCGACGGTGTCTTGCGCCCTCTCCGGAACAGGACAGGGCGCATCCGACTCTGGCAGAAGCCTCAAACAATTCTTATTCGATTTTACAGCTTTAGGGAGAAGGAAAGGGTCCTGAAATAGGCCTAAGAACACCGTGACTCAAAGTGGGAAGGAAACCCCTTGAGGATTTATCAGGATATGGGGGCTGAGCTGGCCCGGAAGCAGGCAGCCTTTGATAAGGTTAAAGTCATTCTGTATTAGAAAGGTGTTTGGTTTGGGATGCTGTACCCAGCAATGTTGCGGGTCACATATGAGTCAAAGGACTACTATTTTGAGACATCAGAGGAAGCGGACACCTTCATTAAAAAACATGGACTTGGGTCTAGTTGATTGGATGAGGTCTTTAATGTGTATGGGCTTGAAAGGGTGTTGGGATATCTTGTATATAGTTGTGGATATTTGTTGATAAAATGTGTTTTTCTGTTTGTGGGGTTGATGGGGGATTTTTATGATGGGGGCAGTAACAATGAATGTATTATCCCTGAGGTGGGCAAGGTTGTTGTCTTTTTCTTTGTCCTGGGGGGGACGGGGGGGGGGAACGGGACTGCCCCGCTAGCAATAAACAAGGCTAGCGAACGAGGGTAAGATGGGGGGAGGAGCTGCAGTCGTTAAACTGGTTTGGTCAGGTTTGGCAGGCTTGGCCCTGGGTGGGACTTGGGGGAAGGGTGTTTTGATCTTGGGTTTGGTTTCACTTTGTGTATATGGGTTGGGTGGGAATGGGAGGAGGGGGGAGGTGTTAGTTTGCTGATGGTGACAGTTGGATTTTCTTTGTTTTACTCTGGGGGTGGGTTTGGTGGCCATCTTGGGAAGGCACATGGCCTGTACTTTTCGAGATTTTACTTAGTAGTTCCAGACGGTGGAATGGCTGATTCTGGGATGAAAGTGGGTGGGAAACCACCAAATCAGTTGGTCACCTGAAATATAAGGGGATAGGGTGGCCCAGTGAAGAGGTTGAGAGTTCTTGGTCACCTCAGGAGTCTAAATAATATTAATAATCATTATTAGTGTCACAAGTAGGCTTACATTAACACTGCATTGAAGTTACAGTGGAAATCCCAGGTATTTTTGCAGGAGGCTCACATGCGGTTAAGAGATCAGATCAGACTGCGGAGGGGTCATCGAGACACATGTTTCACTTGAGTTTTGATGAAAGAGCCCGAGGTGCGCCAATAATAAGTGGGTCCCCTTGTCGGTCACCAGGAGCACAGTAGATCCTAATGCTAGATATGTGGTGGTCAGTGGATTCCTGGTGAATGTCTATGCCTCCAACTAGGATGATTTGACATTTATTAAGAATCTGTTGGCTTCCAGTCCCAATTTAAATATGCACCAGCGGGTTCTGGGAGGGGATTTTAATTGTGTACTGGATCCTAAAGTGGACTAGTCCAGACCTAAATTGTTGGCTCTACTAGGAGTGGTGAAGCCGCTTCTGGCCTTTATAGAGCAGGTGGGAGGCAGGCAGGCCAGTGGAGATTTCTGACCCAAGTGATAAGGAGTTTTCGTTCTTTTCCCATGGGCAGAATGTCTATTCCAGGATTGACTCCTTTCTCCTGGCCAGGACCCTGCTCCCATGGCTTAAAAGGGAGGAATATTTGGATTTGGTGATCTTTGATCATGCTCCACATTTTGTGGACTTGGTGCTAGAGATAAGACCCTAAGACATAGGAGCTGAATTAGGCCATTCAGTCCATCTCGTCTGCTCCGCCATTCACTCATGTTTCTCATCCCCATTCTCCTGCCTTCTCCCCATAAACACTGGTGCCTCCCATTCAGCTCTCGCCGTGGACATTAGATGTGGCGTTACTAGCGGAGAAGGGGTTTTGTGAGTACGTGCCTGCAACCATCAAGGAATATATTAAGTTTAACAGGAATGACTCGGTCTCTCCCTCCACATTGTGGAAGGCCCTTAAACCATATGCGGGGAGGTAATCTCCTATAAGGCACATTTAGATAGGAGTGTGAGGGCGGAATGGCAGAGTGCGATTTTGGAGATGGACCACCGCTATTTGAAAGGTGATGGGCCTGTGTTGCCACTGTCAGCGGATGTAAGATGTTTTAATAGTGAACAATGGACATTTTCATTCTCTTGAGCTACAGATTGTGACTCCTCCCCTCTCCCCCACCCAGTGCCCACTCAGTGATCCTCAAACCTCTTGATCTTATATGGTCTGCCGCTACGTCAAAGTGTGTCCCCAGGATGCACATCAGAGGTGGAGGCAGCCTGCTGCTTTCTGTGCCCTGTGGTCTTTGATGCCCGTGGCACACGTCCTCTGGAGGGCCTGGAGAGGAAGGACCCTGGCCAACTTTCCGGTGTCACTGGCATCATCATGCCACCCTATTCTGCCCGCTGCCCTTGAGATGCGCAGGTGTTAGGAGGGGGGATTCGGAAGAACTGAAGACCGCCACCGTCTCATTGGTGGAAGGCCCCGGGTTGGCCTCCAGCACTTTCTCCTCCCTGACGGTGCCTGTAAGGCTCTGGGGGTCTCCATGTAATAGGGAGACAGCTGGAGTAAGATCTAGAGACCTCTGCATCGTCTGGTTCTGCCAGTCCTGGCATTTTCTCATTGTTTGCACCATGTTATCGACGCCCTCAGCGATGCTCTTCAGTGACTGGACCACAATGACTGGGCCTCGCTCTGCAGTGCCACAGCAATGTTGACCTGCACCTGAGACACATTCCTCAGCGACTGAGACACGCATTGGATTACCTTGACAATGTCCTCTTGCGTATGGGACTCGTCCTTCAGTGACTCAGGATGTCGAGACCCTCAGCCATGATCGTCACAGACTGAGCCATGCCTTGGATACCACTGGTCAAGGCGCTGATGTTATGCTCCAGACTTTCTACTGCTGTCACCACCATAGCAGTGTTGGCCTCGGTGCCATGCATTGTCGAGATCATCTCCTGCGCCCGTAGACTCCTCTAACTGGCTATGCACTCTGGAACGTCGCTGACGCACTCCCCCACTGAATCTTACAGCCATGTCATAGAATCTGCATCAGCTCTGGGATAACCCTGTCCAGAGGCTCGGCATCCAACTGGGACTCAGCAGCGTCCTGGGATCCAGCAGATCTCTGACTGCTGACTCCCTTGGATGTTCCTGCCTCCACCTGATGTTCATAAGCAACTGTGGGGTGCTCACCAGACTGTGCCCCAAAAGCCTGCTCACTAATGTCGCCCACTAAGGTGTGTGTCTCTGCACTGGTGGAAGGTGGTGGTGAGCTCGATGATGCTCTCCTCAGAGCTCTCCTCGGGTGTTTTCTTGGGTGGCTGGGGTGGGGGACAACTCCGGATGGCCCTGCCCAACCAGATGGAGAACCTGCGAGAGAATGGACATGTGGTCACTCAGAGGGAAGGATCATTTTGTCTGACATGAATAATTCACTTGAGCCAGGTCATCTGGTTGAAGGGGCAGTGGATCGTCACCTCTGCAGCACAGGCCGACCTCACTGTCAGTGACTGCTCTCTTCTCGGTCAACCCCGCAATCTCCAGACCCGTTCTTCATAGGAGGTGAGGACTCGAATCTCTGGCACTCTGCCCCCCCATCATGGCCCTGAGCCGCTTATTATGGGCTATCTTCTCCTGCGGGCACAAACAGAGAGCTTTGTAGACCGTGCGCTTGATGGATTGGGGAGCAATGGCAGGTGGCATGTGTAGGCATCGCAACTGGACATGAAGGTTGTCATAATATGCACCCATGCACATCATGAGATAAAAGCAGGCAGTGACAGACACCCAAGTGAGCCAATCAACATGCAGAACAGAACACGGCCAATCATCAGACAACACCAGAGGGGGGGCTTCCAACTATAAAACACACGAGGCATCAGCACTCTGCCTCTTTCCACTGGTGACAACTGTAGTGACAGTCAGGGTGTACAAATCATTCAACACCTTTTACACGTGGATCAGAGCTAGCCTGGTCTAGATAGTTAATGTTAGTTTACTTTGAGTAGTAGAAAGTCAACCCACAGGCAGCTGTGTGCTTCATTACTGAAGTTCAATAAATCTTATTGAACCAACGCCTACGTTTCCGTGTTACCCCAGGGTGAATAACACAACAAAGGTGTTGTGCTGGTGGGTGCCAAGTGGTGCTGAGGAACAGGCACAAAGACGGATGTGTGAAGGACATGAAATATCAGCCAGTGATTTGTGAGGGTGGGAGTGTTGGGAATTTTAGGGGTGGCAGGAGGAACTGATGTCAGGAGAGAGGTGGTAACTTACCCTTGCAGCTTGGTGGAGGGCGTGGGTCTTCTTCCTACATTGGAAGCTGGTCCTCCTGATCATGCTGCCCACACGGACAGCCACTGCCAGTGCCTCCCAGGCAGTATTGGTGACTCTGCTGCTGGTCCTTGACCCCCTCGGAGGAACTACATGTCCCATCTCGCATCCACAGCATCGAGAAGCCTGATCAGGTCGGCATCGCCAAAGCAAGGAGCAGGTCTGCACGCTGCCATGTTTGTGTGTTGACTGGAGTGAGTGGTGAGGGAGCGTTTAAAAGCAACTCCCATATGTTAGCGGCAAGATGCTGAGGCATGAGTCAGGTAAATCAGACAATGCAAAAGCCAGTAATGGCGAGAACCTCATGGGGGCTCATTTCTGACACTAAGTGCCATTAAATACAGGCTGCATTCTCACCAACACACCGTCAAGAAACACCCGCCAATCACACCTAAAATGACACTTTGAAATCTTTCCGATTAATCACGTCCCATGTGTTCAATAGTTTAATTGGTCTGTGTTTGATTATGTTAATCTGTTGACTGTTGTTAGTCTGTTGACTCATGTATTTCACTGTGCTTGACTGATTAAGCATGGGTATAGCCTCTGAGAGGAAAGTAAAGAAAAGCTTTCAAAGAAAAGGCCTGAGAAGCCAGAGCTATGAACATTTGTGTAGAAAACCAGCAATTGTTGAGATACATTAAAGAACTACTTGCTGTCGATTTAGAACTAGTGCCAACTCTGCGTTGCTCTGAAGCAAATCTGATATATAAAATATTAAACAAACTAGTGAATACAGAACAAACATGTCCCACAGTGTGTCTGATTAGTTGATAGTCTCTCAAATTTCAATGATTTGATTGGTCATTAACTTTCAATAGGATTTGTAATTCTTTATACAGTAATGTATATTCATTCTTGTTTTAGCAGACTTTACGCTGATACCACAACCTAAATTTTCACTTTGTATTTCATGAGTTAGCTTTTGATATTGAAACAATGACCATCACAGCTAAATGCTAAGTGCTTTACCTCTGCTACATATGCACAACTATTCAGCAACATGAGCACAGATGGTGGCAGATTGCCTACAGCATCTAGGAGAGTATCATTAAAATGTGATTTTCAATAGAATTAGTAAACATGTTCGAAATACATTTCTACAGTTATCAAGTGCTGTGCATGATTCTGCATTGATGAGGTATTCATGTCTCGGCCCTTCAAAATGATTTACAATTATTTATGTGTTTTTCCACTCCCATGTTCCTCTTATAATTCATCCAAACACAAAAAAGTTCCGCCTCAGTATAGAAATAAATCAATTTGTAGAAACAAATTATTATGGCCCTGAGATCAGGCCTTACATTTTGTATGTTTAAGATAAAGAGATAGGGATAATAGAATGTATGTAGGGATTGCCTGTAATTTGAACTTAAGTATGATATTTGAATCTGTGCTATAGCAACAACTAAATGAAAACAATCCCACAAGAGAAAACAATAAGGATATTAATGAATGTTACAAACTTCAAGAAATGTCATTCATATAAACTAGATTTTAGCAAGATTTTTTTTCTTTTTTTGCATTTTCTTATAATGTCATTAGACAGAGGACTGTTCTCCCTGATATATTGATTTTCTCACAGACTGAAACATTTGATTGTAAAAAAAATCTCTTATTCAAATAAAAGAAAGGTTCTGACTTTATTTCATCAACATCTGCTGGTATTTTAAATTTGATGTGCATTTTTCTCCCTTTTCCCATGAGGTGACCAGTAATATTTTATTTATATTTGCATTGGAGCATGATGCCACTTGTGATAAGTATCAGATGCGCTCCATTTACACTATTACTGTCAATGACCTTCACTGATTCTACCCAACTGGTTAATTGCACTCATGTTACAGATTTACATTCAGAGAATCCAGAATTCCAATGCTGTTCACAAAAACAAATTCTTATTTTGTGTTGAATAAATGGAATGTCAGACTTCTAAGTTCAAAGGAGTAATTACTGATGCTTTATAAATCCCAGCCCTTAGATTTGAACCATAATAATATGATACATTAGGCCTTTGAATACATGGCTGTAATCTATCCAATGAATATTAGCACTGTTGCTTCACAGCGCCAGGGTTCGATTCCCGGCTTGGGTTACTGTCACTGTGGAATCTGCACGTTCTCCCTGTGTCTGCATGGTTTTCCTCCGGGTGCTCCGGTTTCCTCCCACAAGTCCCGAAAAACGTGCTGTTAGGTAATTTGGACATTCTGAATTCTCTCTCTGTGTATCCGACCAGCTGTCAAAATGTGGCGACTAGGGGCTTTTCACAGTAACTTAATTGCAGCGTTAATGTAAGCCAACTTGTGACAATAAAGATTATTATTAATATTATGGAATCAAATCCAAGAGGTGGGATTTTCCACTCCTGTTCGCATCAGGTGGTTTGGCGACAGGAGTGGAAAACATTGTGAGAAGGGCAAAGCGGCAATTTACATCGTCGTGAAAGCTTGCCATGATCGTCTGCTCACCATATTTCCCACCATTCAACTTCAGGAACCTCATTTGAATATATTAGCATCTCATTATCTGGCTCAAATATCAAAATCAAACTCCCCCATCAAATAATTAATCCACTGCGGCGTGATGTCAGAATGATTCGAGGCATAATTAGCTTCAAAAGGTGTGCAGCTGATGAGCAGACCTCCGAGGGGTGTTTGGAGATGAGTGCAGCACTCATGGAGTGGCTCCACACATTCAGGGGGAAGAGGGGTTACTGGGGCTTGACTCAGGGGCCACCGGGGTTTGACTGTGCGTGTACCAGAATTTGGCTTGGCATTCACCAGGCTTGACTTGAAGGGGTACTGGGCATTGACTTGAAGGGAGACCGGTGTAAAACTGAAAGGGTACTGGGGTAAGACTGGGAGAAAGACTGGGGTAAGATTGAAAGGCTACCGAGGGTTTGATTCCAGGCTACCAGTGGGGTTGAATCCAGTGTACTGGGGGCCTCGGCGGGCCTCACACTAGGAAGGGAAGCCTGGGCAGTGTAGTGGGGGCAGAGGGGGGCTGGAGAATCATCCCAGACTGATGGTTCCATTGAAATCTGGGGCGGGGGCTTCATGAGATACTCTGATGTCAAAGGTAAGGATAATTGAAAAACTTGTCAGTCATCAGTATCCAGTTACAGGTGAGACTATTCAGCTGCAATTCAATGACATGCCTGGCATCAAACTAGTCATGTAATTATGCCCACTCAAGTACCATGTAAGTGTGTGAGTGCCACTGATTGCTGCTTAGCATTTAATCTTTGGTGCATTGACTTCCATTGACATGGTGTGCCTGTACCATTGGCCTACTTGGTAAGGAACTATATTTCCTTAGAAAGTTGGCATTGGCACACTGCCTGAGGCGAACGCTCCTAATCCTTGTCCGTGCACTGAGGTGTACATTGACAAGTGCTACCCCTTGGACCAGGTTGAGCACTAAGTCTTAGAGTGAATGTCTGGATACCTGCACCTGAGATGAGAGCTCAGGAAGCAGGAAAGTGGTCAAAGCTGTGGCCACTTGGTCATGTGATGTGGGGCAAGGTGTGCGGTGTTGCCAAAGCAGAATGTGGCCAGGACATGAATCAGTGGGCTTTAAAAGGCAGTTTCAGATGATGAATGGAAAAATAAATGGAGACAATTTCTTTCTTAAAAAAAATTTAGATTATCCAATTATTTTTTTCCTGATTAAGAGGCAATTTACCATGGCCAATCCACCTAGCCTGAACATCTTTGGGTTGTGGGGGTGAGACCCGCACAAACACGGGCCGAACAACCAAACTCCATTTAGGAGACTAATTCTAATCACCACGTCTCTCTCTTTGATACTGAAGTGTTGGGAATGTACGGAATATGGAGCCTGGTGTTTTCGCTGTCATTCTTCTCACAGGCTGGAAAAAAAGAGACAACAGAGGCGACTGGCTCCCCAAAGACAGGACCAGAACTTTGAAGAGGAAGGGGTGGCTGGGCCTGCTCCATAGGCAGAGTACGAACCCCAGATAGCTATCACTCGAAGGCATCTTGCTCGATCCAGGGTCTACAGAAGGCACCTAACATACCTACAGATATCCGAGAACCAGTGTGCCAAAGCCGATGCATGTTCAGCGATTTGATTGGTCACATCTGCCATCTTCTGCAGGATTTGGAGCCAGAGAAATTTGGAGGGCATTCACTGCCAGTGCCGCTGAAAGTGACTGCAGTGCTGCCTTTATACCAATGGCTTCTTCCAGGGCTCCACATGTAGTCTCTGTGGAATTTCGCAAGCGTCTGCAAACAAGGGCATCCAGAAGGTGATGGGCACAATCTTCATGACGGCACATAACTTCATCTATTCTGGCTGCGATCAGGCAAGCCAGTATGAAAGAGCGATGTGTTTTGCATGAATTTCTGGTTTTCCACAGGGGAAGGGTGCCATCAAATGAACTCATGTGGCACTCAGATCTGGGCATCAAGCTGTGATCTATGTGAACCATAATAATTTCAAATATCACCAATTTCAATCAACCCTATCGAATTAAAATTTTCAAATGTGTGAATTTGTTACCAGGTTAAAATACGCACAAGTTTATCAAAAATATCCTGGAATTGTGATTCTGGCCAGTCAGCACGATTCCAGGCCCATTACCTGAAAAAAAAGTTATTAATTACACTTCTGTTTTGTGAGCTTTTTGATTTAAATTACTGAACCTACTATCAGAATATCGCCATGTCAGGTAAAAAAACATTAAAGCATGAAGCACACAAATATCATCTACACAGAAACAGAGAAACATAGTATGTGCCTTAAAACAATGATAACCAAAATTAATTATGTCAGCGCTCTAGTGGTGCTTGCTGTAAACTTCTGAAATGCCTGGAATTAAAACTTCAAGACAAGTTTAAGTTAATAAAACCTTAACATATAATAATAATCTTTATTGTCACAAGTAGGCTTACATTAGCACTGCAATGAAGTTACTGTGAAAAGCCCCTAGTCGCCACATTCCGGCGTCTGCTCGGTAACACGGAGGGAGAATTCAGAATGTCCAAATTACCTAACAGCATGTCTTTTGGGACTTGTGGGAGGAAACCGGAGCACCCGGAGGAAATCCATGCAGCCACAGGGAGAACGTGCAGACTCCGCACAGACAGTGACCCAAGACGGGGATTGAACCTGGGACCCTGGCGTACTAAAGCAACAGTGCTAACCACTGTGTTACCATGCTGCTCAAACCAATGATAAAACAAACCTATGCACATCCATGTAAAACAAAAGGAACACAAAGCTTGTTTCAAACAGCTTATTCTCAGCATTCTCTCACAGCCATAGGTTCTTAGAGATAGAATTGTGCAAACTCACAATCCCTTGCTAAAAGTTTAGGCACACGCAGTAATCACATTCACACTTTTGTGATTTCATGCTCTCCTAGAAATATGCAATACACGCATTAAACAAGCAAGGATTTAAACTTAAAACATACAAGACCAGATTACAGGGGGTTAACTGACACACAAACCACTTACAAACACACAAGGTGTCACATTCAGACAGGAAAAGGATTTAAAACCCACACATCCTCACAAGTTATTCCTTTCTTCTGTTGCCTTTTCACACAGCATCTGAACTATACTATATGAATTACTATATTAATTAATTTCTTACTTTCTCCGAACTATCTTAACCTTGCTTATGACTAGGTGGAATTCTTGGGCGCATGAGAAACAGATTTTTGAGTGCGATACTCTGGCATCGTTACGCTCTCGCTCAAGCGAAACGAGGCAAGTGAATAGCGGTAGAGGCCAAAAATGAGAACCGCGCCGGGCGCCAAACAGTTTGCAATGCCATAGGCAAAATCAGGATCTCGTTGCAGCATGGCGAGAAACCAATTATCACCACTTATGCTCTATTTCCATACAATTAACGGGAGCCACCCCATATCCAACGGCCTCCTGTCATTCAACGGCCTGCCCAGCAAATGGTCACACTGGCGCCGATTAGTACTCCTGTTAAAAAACGTGAACCTGGCAGAAGGGCTTCTCTGGGAGCAGAGGTGAGTAGCCATCATTGGTCACAGGCAAAGAGCCCGGGGCGCTGGGATTGCCACCCCTGTGTTCGACAGGGGTGGGGGAACTTGGCTGGGGGTGGGGGAATCTCCGCAGGGGTGGGCTGCCATGGGATGGTTCTGGGGGGGGGGGCAACTGGGGGGCAACCGCTCACGTCACCACATGCCAACCCCTGGATTGTTGTACCAGTTCCGGTGTCAACCCTTGTCTCTGCCCACCTGCCCCAACAACCACACATAGCCACTGCCAACTGCCGAGGCCTCTGCCCGTGCGGCTAAAGGCTATCGCTAATAGGGAATTGGCAATCATGGTTAAGTGAGCACTTCACACATCCCATGTAGCATGTGGGAGTCATTGCCTAGCATCCCAATCACACCTTGATGCTGGGACACTGTGCCTGAACACTGCGGGAGGCAACAGCACACACACGCAGCAGCCAACATCCGAACACCCAGGGGATGAGACACAGCTCCAGGGACATGTCCACTGCTAGAGGGTTGGTGGGTGCCACGTGGAGGGGGGAGATACCTGGAGAGATGGGCCAAGGATTCGGAGGTCGGCCCGCATTGCGGACAAAAGTGACAGAGGCGTCATAATGATTGTGCACAAGGGGTTCAATGTGTAATGCAAGGCAGAACTGTCCGATCGTGCTGCCCTCCCCCACAACCCCCCCCCCCTGCCCACCCGCTGTTCTCGGCCACACCAGTCACCTTCCGAAGAGCTTCTCCTGAGGAGACACAGAGGGGGCATAGTTAGCCGCACACATGGTTCATAGTGGTGGGAGGGGGGATGGCGGGGTTGATGGGGGAAGTGGGTGGAGGGAGGGTTGGGGTGGCATGGAGAGTTGAGACGTGGATGCTCCCTTGCGGGGAGTGGGGGGCGTTGGTGTCTCTCGTGCTGCCCTGTGTGGGTCGTTGACCTTTTTTCGGCACTGGAGTCCTCCTGATCACATTCCCCAAGCTCACAGCTATCGCCACCTCGCCCAGGCAGCACTGGCTGCCTTGTGGCTCTTCCTCCGGAACCCTTGCGGGAACAGGACGTCCCTCCTGGCCTCCATTGCATCTAGACGCCTTCCCAGGTTGACGTCCCCGAATCTTGGGGCTGGTCTCCTTGGCGCCATTGTTGCGAGCTGGCTGGGGCTGGCTGAGCAAGTTCAGCTTAATTGCTGTACCTGAACCAAGGGAGCTTCTGCATGCAAACTGGATATGAGCTGTTTTGCAACATTGTAGCTGACTGCTCAGCACCTAACCTTAAAGTAGGAACTTGCCTCTCTGAACTATCTATCTCCTGATCTGCTGGATTTGCTTTCTCAAATTCTCCATCTCCTAAGTCATTTCTTTATTTTTCAAAATCTCATCAACTTTCTGAACATGGTAATATGCTCCGTAAGTCAAAAGGCCCATTGCCTTTTCAGCTCTTAACCTCTTTGCTCCATCTGTCTCTTTACTACACTCAGAGACTTGTATGCTGGTTTGTATCCTCAAAACGATCCACCAGCTTCCCGTTTCAAATGCTGACTGCCCTATCTAATGGGTGGTAAATGAACATACTCCCCCGTCCTCTGCTGTCAGCAGTTGATCCAGTTCCAGTGTCCGATATTGCGAGTAACCTGCTTGTAGCGCCATATTGTTCTGGTCTAAGCTTGAAATCACTCAAGTCTGTACGTTGCGGTAACTGACTCTTTATTCAGAAACATGGGCGGGATTCTCCGACCCCCCGCCGGGTCGGAGAATCGCCGGGGGCTGGCGTGAATCCCGCCCCCGCCGGTTGCCGAATTCTCCGGCACCGGAGATTCGGCGGGGGCGGGAATCGCGCCGTGCCATTTGGAGGGCCCCCCCCGGCGATTCTCCGGCCCGGATGGGCCGAAGTCCCGCTGCTGGAATGCCTGTCCCGCCGGCGTGGATTAAACCACCTCTCTTACCGGCGGGACAAGGCGGTGCGGGCGGGCTCCGGGGTCCTGGGGGTGTCCCCATGGTGGCCTGGCCCGCGATCAGGGCCCACCGATCCGCGGGCGGGCCTGTGCCGTGGGGGCACTTGTTTCCTTCCGCCTTCGCCATGGTCGCCACCATGGCGGAGGCGGAAGAGACCCCCTCCACTGCGCATGCACGGGTATGCCGTGAGCGGCCGCTGACGCTCCCGTGCATGCGCCGCCCGGCAATGTCATTTCCGCGCCAGCTGGCGGGGCACCAAAGGCCTTTCCCGCCAGCTGGCGGGTCGGAAATCAGTCCGGCGCGGCCCTAGCCCCTCAAGGTTAGGGCTCGGCCGCTCAAGGTGCGGAGGATTCCGCACCTTTGGGGCGGCGCAATGCCGGACTGATTTGCGCCGTTTTTGGCACCGGTCGGCGGACATCGCGCCGATTACGGAGAATTTCGCCCCAGATTTGAGAAACATAGCCCTGCTCCCAATCGTGTCTGCCTGGTATCAAGGCTGTGTAACATATTTGTATCTTTTGTTTTATAGGAAAAATGGAAGGTCTCACATCTACATCAATAAATCAGTTACAGAGCATACATCAATGGCCTCTATTCCTGTAGTATGGCCTTCCTGACTCACAGCAGGGATAAGTCCCTGTCTGCTTCACTATCCCCTTAATGCCTTGTTTTGGCTAGTTTTCCCATTATGCATGAAAGGCTCCCATAGTTGACTTGAAAACTATTAATATTTGAACTACATTCAACTATTTTGAAAACTGTAAATGTACATCTGAATGTGAGTTTCAGTATGTTTTATTTCAGCTACCTTCACTGTCCTGTGCTTTAGCACCATCAGATTAACACCTCATTTTCCCATATGCCTGGTACTGCTGCTGGATACTCTCCTGCACATTTCATTAAATCAAGGTTGATGCCTCGGATTGATGGTAATCATAGTGAGGGATGGGTCACAGGGTTACAGGTTGCAGTTGACAATAATTCTTCTGCTGACCCACAGTGCATTATGGGTGCCCAGTTTTGAGTTGAAAAAACTGTTCTAAATCAATCACATTTAGCACAGTGGTAGCGCCATATAACAGGATGGAATGTATCCTTTGGGTGAATCATAGAATTCCTACAGTGCAGAAGGAGGCCATTTGGGCCATCGAGCCTGCACTGACCTAGAGCACCCTACCTCGGCCCAATCCCCCATCCTATCCATGTAACCCCACCAAGGGATAATTTAGCATGGTCAATACACCTAACCTGCACATCTTTGGACTGTAGGAGAAAACCGGAGCACTCGGAGGAAACCCACACACACACGGGGAGAATGTGCACACTCCACACAGATAGTCATCCGAGATCTGAATTGAACCTGGGTACCTGGCGCTGTGAAGCAGCAGTGCTAACCACTGTGCCACCGTGCACAGTGAGACTTCATCTCCACAAGAATCATGTAGTAATCACTCCTACCAATACTGTCATGGACAGATGCATCTGTGACGGATAGATTGGTGAGAACGAGATCTCATGGGTTTTCCTTCTTATTGGTTCCCTCGTCACTTGCTGTAGACGCAGACAGACTAGGCCAGCTCAATCAGTAGTGGTACTGCGGAGCCACTCATGGTGAGGGACATTGAAGTCCCTCACCCAGAGTACATTCTGTGCGCTTGCCACTCTCAGTACTTCTTCCAACATGTGTTCAACATGTAGGACTATTGGGATGGGGGGGTGGGGGGAGACAGTGGTAGGTGATAATCAGTAAGATGTTTCTTTGTCCATGTTTGACCTGAAGCCATGAGACTTCATGGGGCCCAGAATCAACTCCCACCTTACCGTATACCACTGCGTCACCACCTCTGATGGGTCTATCCTAACGGTGGAACAGGAAATACCCAAGGATAGCGATGGTGGTGCCCAGGACATTGCCTGTAAGGTATAACTTTGTGAGTATGACTGTGTCAGGCTATTGCTTGACTCATTTCTTCACTTTGGCACAAGACCCCAGATGTTGGTAGGTAAGAAGGACTTTGCAAGGTTGACAGGGCTGGCTGTGCTGTTGTCATCTCTGGTGTCTAGTTCGATGCTGGGTGCTCCATCTAGTTTGATTTCTTTTTTATTTTCTCACAGTTTGGTACAAATGAGTGGCTCGCTAGGCCCTTTAGGCCCATTGCTGTGGGTGTAGCCACGTGTATGTCAGACCAGTGAGGAATGGCAGATTTCCTTCACTAGTGAACCGGATGGGTTTTTACGACAACTGACAATGGTTTGACCATGGGGTTTCAGTTGCAATGAGACCGCAGAGAGGGAGGAGGCATCCTTACCTTCTAACCACAGTCTGTAGAGTGAGAGCAATGTCACCTCAGCTCTCAGAGGAGTTTGCAGTCCTCCAGAGAGGTTGTCACAGGCCTGTGTCATCTCCTGAAACGAGGCCTACAAACAGTTGCCACAACTGGCACTGCATTATGTGATGCAGTCAAAGTTACTTTAATTACCTTTTTAGTTAGCGTTCACAATGTTGGTATATTTAACCATAATCATATGTATAAAATAATGACAAGTAGTAGTAGCAGCAGTGCGGGGGGATTTTCGCAAGTGTAATTGGTCTATAATACATGCTCACATTAAGCAGGTGACTGGTGTTCCGTTTGCAAAAGCAAACAGAGTCTCACTTTCCCATGGGTAACCAAAAACAGCCAGATTTTAACTCTGGGGCACATATATATTGCAATGCTGTGATGGGATGCCATTGATTATAAGCAAATCACCACAAAGGTTCCTGGTAATGAATCCTGCTGCCTTCATGAACAGCAAAGTGTTCCACTTCACTAATGTACAGCTGGTGTGTGATCACCACCAGTGCATAATGCACATCTGTACCTACTTTTTTGGAAGCTGCTGTGATGTTTTTATATTTTGCCAATCCTCCATGTTCCAACTCTGTTATCTTACACAGCAAGAGAAAGATTGGTTGGCTGGCAACATGGGCACCTGCCTAACATCTTGGCTCATGATTCCTCCCAGGAAATTATATTTGGTGATGAAACTGCACTACAATTATATTCATGGTTGAACTGAAACCCTCATCAAGCAGACCGTTGGAGTCTTCAAACAACAATTCTTCCTGGACAGACCAGGTGGTTTCCTGCAGTACTGTCCATGAATCCTGTTTTATTTAACCATGATTTTCTCCACGTTGCACAACCTTCCTCGACATCAGGGACAGTACATGGAACCACAATTGGGTGTGTAACCATCAGCAGAATGAGAGAGATGATAGTGAATAGTGAGGAAACAACAGGGCACCAATATCCAGCTGCAGCCCTTTTTCAGCATCTCAACGAGTGACCCATCAGGGGACTCCCACCTCTGCATTAACAATTATGACCAAATCCCTCCCGGATCACTTTTACATAAAGGTCAAGATTAATCTACATGTCACTTAATAAAACAGCTCGCTAAATCACTAAAGAACACTCTGCACACAAAGATTTTGGCAAAATGTCATCTAGCCAGATGTGAAAAGGTCACCTTTTACCTACTACACCGAGCAAAGTACTCCCATAGTAGCTTCAGCATGTGTAACGATAGGATTTTCTAGCTAGGGCAAGCACTTTGGTTGGGGCAGTGGTATTACTCTGGAGTCAGAATGAGCACTCTCGGGAATCCATATTACAATCAGTGAAAAACAACAAGGCAACAGTTTTTTGTTGGCCTTCAATTGCTCCTTTAAAACTATTGGTAGCCCCAGGAAAACTGGGGCCTTAAAACTGGTGTTCACTCACCGATTAGCTTGGTTAAGGTTATTTTATACAGTGATGAACATAGCAAATACGTATGTGTTATATTGGTCATTTTTTATTCATCAACAAAGAACAAAGAAATGTACAGCACAGGAACAGGCCCTTTGGCCCTCCAAGCCCGTGCCGACCATGCTGCCCGACTAAACTACAATCTTCTACACTTCCTGGGACCGTATCCCTCTATTCCCATCCTATTCATGTATTTGTCAAGATGCCCCTTAAATGTCACTATCGTCCCTGCTTCCACCACCTCCTCCGGTAGCGAGTTCCAGGCACCCACTACCCTCTGCGTAAAAAACTTGCCTCGTACATCTACTCTAAACCTTGCCCCTCTCACCTTAAACCTATGCCCCCTAGTAATTGACCCCTCTACCCTGGGGAAAAGCCTCTGACTATCCACTCTGTCTATGCCCCTCATAATTTTGTATACCTCTATCAGGTCTCCCCTCAACCTCCTTCGTTCCAGTGAGAACAAACCGAGTTTATTCAACCGCTCCTCATAGCTAATGCCCTCCATACCAGGCAACATTCTGGTAAATCTCTTCTGCACCCTCTCTAAAGCCTCCACATCCTTCTGGTAGTGTGGCGACCAGAATTGAACACTATACTCCAAGTGTGGCCTAACTAAGGTTCTATACAGCTGCAACATGACTTGCCAATTCTTATACTCAATGCCCCGGCCAATGAAGGCAAGCATGCCGTATGCCTTCTTGTCTACCTTCTCCACCTGTGTTGCCCCTTTCAATGACCTGTGGACCTGTACTCCTAGATCTCTTTGACTTTCAATACTCTTGAGGGTTCTACCATTCACTGTATATTCCCTACCTGCATTAGACCTTCCAAAATGCATTACCTCACATTTGTCCGGATTAAACGCCATCTGCCATCTCTCCGCCCAAGTCTCCAAACAATCTAAATCCTGCTGTATCCTCCGACAGTCCTCATCGCTATCCGCAATTCCACCAACCTTTGTGTCGTCTGCAAACATACTAATCAGACCAGTTACATTTTCCTCCAAATCATTTATATATACTACAAAGAGCAAAGGTCCCAGCACTGATCCCTGTGGAACACCACTGGCCACAGCCCTCCAATTAGAAAAGCATCCTTCCATTGCTACTCTCTGCCTTCTATGGCCTAGCCAGTTCTGTATCCACCTTGCCAGCTCACCCCTGATCCCGTGTGACTTCAACTTTTGTACTAGTCTACCATGAGGGACCTTGTCAAAGGCCTTACTGAAGTCCATACAGACAACATCCACTGCCCTACCTGCATCAATCATCTTAGTGACCTCCTCGAAAAACTCTATCAAGTTAGTGAGACACGACCTCCCCTTCACAAAACCATGCTGCCTCTCACTAATACGTCCATTTGCTTCCAAATGGGAGTAGATCCTGTCTCGAAGAATTCTCTCCAGTAATTTCCCTACCACTGAAGTAAGGCTCACCGGCCTGTAGTTCCCGGGATTATCCTTGCTACCCTTCTTAAACAGAGGAACAACATTGGCTATTCTCCAGTCCTCCGGGACATCCCCTGAAGACAGCGAGGATCCAAAGATTTCTGTCAAGGCCTCAGCAATTTCCTCTCCAGCCTCCTTCAGTATTCTGGGGTAGATCCCATCAGGCCCTGGGGACTTATCTACCTTAATATTTTTTAAGACACCCAACACCTCGTCTTTTTGGATCTCAATGTGACCCAGGCTACCTACACACCCTTCTCCAGACTCAACATCTACCAATTTCTTCTCTTTGGTGAATACTGATGCAAAGTATTCATTTAGTACCTCGCCCATTTCCTCTGGCTCCACACATAGATTCCCTTGCCTATCCTTCAGTGGGCCAACCCTTTCCCTGGCTACCCTTTTGCTTCTTATGTACGTGTAAAAAGCCTTGGGATTTTCCTTAACCCTATTTGCCAATGACTTTTCGTGACCCCTTCTAGCCCTCCTGACTCCTTGCTTAAGTTCCTTCCTACTTTCCTTATATTCCACACAGGCTTCGTCTGTTCCCAGCCTTTTAGCCCTGACAAATGCCTCCTTTTTCTTTTTGACGAGGCCTACAATATCTCTCGTCATCCAAGGTTCCCGAAAATTGCCGTATTTATCCTTCTTCCTCACAGGAACATGCCGGTCCTGAATTCCTTTCAACTGCCACTTGAAAGCCTCCCACATGTCAGATGTTGATTTGCCCTCAAACATCCGCCCCCAATCTATGTTCTTCAGTTCCCGCCTAATATTGTTATAATTAACCTTCCCCTAATTTTGCACATTCATCCTAGGACCACTCTTATCCTTGTCCACCAGTACTTTAAAACTTACTGAATTGTGGTCACTGTTACCGAAATGCTCCCCTACTGAAACATCTACCACCTGGCTGGGCTCATTCCCCAATACCAGGTCCAGTACCGCCCCTTCCCTAGTTGGACTGTCTACATATTGTTTTAAGAAGCCCTCCTGGATGCTCCTTACAAACTCCGCCCCGTCTAAGCCCCTGGCACTAAGTGAGTCCCAGTCAATATTGGGGAAGTTGAAGTCTCCCATCACCACAACCCTGTTGTTTTTACTCTTTTCCAAAATCTGTCTACCTATCTGCTCCTCTATCTCCCGCTGGCTGTTGGGAGGCCTGTAGTAAACCACCAACATTGTGACTGCACCCTTCTTATTCCTGATCTCTACCCATATAGCCTCACTGCCCTCTGAGGTGTCCTCCCGCAGTACAGCTGTGATATTCTCCCGAACCAGTAGCGCAACTCCGCCTCCCCCTTTACATCCCCCTCTATCCCGCCTGAAACATCTAAATCCTGGAACGTTTAGCTGCCAATCCTGCCCTTCCCTCAACCAGGTCTCTGTAATGGCAACAACATCATAGTTCCAAGTACTAATCCAAGCTCTAAGTTCATCTGCCTTACCCGTAATACTTCTTGCATTAAAACATATGCACTTCAGGCCACCAGACCCGCTGTGTTCAGCAACTTCTCCCTGTCTGCTCTGCCTCAGAGCCACACTGTCCCTATTCCCTAGTTCTCCCTCAATGCTCTCACCTTCTGACCTATTGCTCCCGTGCCCACCATCCATCTTATGAAAATAAAATACAATTACTAGTTCAAACCCTGTGCCTCAGTTTGGTAAGAGTGTTTATTTAGTTTGCTGCCAATCAAGAAAGAATTCACATGGCAGTAAATAATATGCTTCAATCATCAGTGTACAGCTTGAAGATTCTCTGATATGATGCCAAGGTAATATTACCATTTACCCAGATAGTGAACAGAAGATTATCAACTCTGGATCATGGATAATGTAAGGCTAGCTCGCAGGAGAGGCTAGTAATGCTGAATCTGAAGGAATATCCAGCGTAAAACCGCCAAAATGTGATGGGGGGATTTTAAAACTTATGTTTTAAGAGGTTTTACTTTTCCTTCACAGCAAAGACAAAGGATAACCAGGTTGCCACACTGTAGTTACTTAACCAGTTGTCAGACTTTATTTACACAGGTGTTGCAAGAGTCTTTGTTTCCACACTTTCAGTAGTCTGTTCACCACTTGGCTCAGGCACATCATCCAATAAAGTTCTTCTTCAGCTTCTCCAGATTCTGTTGGTTCAACTGGCGAATTCGACTTAGTCGTGAGTTCAGGGATTTCCAAACCTTGAGTGTATGTTGACCTTTTAGATAGTGACTCTGCAAATTATCTTTTTGAAGCGAGGATTTGATCTGTATGTCTCTCCAAACACTCGCATCATCGGTTTGCACCGTTTAAGAACTAGGCCCCGTTTTTGAGAGTATTGTGGAAGTTACCCACTTCTCGCTTGAAGAGTAGTTTCTTGCTAAAATGATTTCTCCTTCATCCAAACCTTTTGGTTTTGATATCTGTTCGTAGCAAGTAATTTGGTTTTGTTGTTGTCGCTCTATAATGATAGCAGCGTCAGACGGTAACAGCAAATAGGTTCTCAACTTCCTTTTAAAAACAATATTGCCAGCGAGTTTTGGGTTGTCACGTGGGCAGTGTTTCTGTAGGATATGAGAAATTTGTTCACTCTTTTAACTAAGAGTCCTTCATCCTTTGATGCTTTAATGACATTCTTCAATGTCTGCACAAACCTCACCACCAATCTGTTTGGAATGATGATAAGGCACAGTTTTTATATGTTGTATGCCATTGTCTCTCAGGTAATCCACAAATTCCTTTGATGTGAATTGAGTCCCTTTATCGTTAACTAATTGGTCCAGTTTGCCAAACTGTGCAAATACTTTGTCCAATCATTCGATTGTCTTTTTAGTAGTTGTCGATTTCATTA
The DNA here is from genome assembly GCF_047496885.1 of Scyliorhinus torazame. NCBI lineage: Eukaryota > Metazoa > Chordata > Chondrichthyes > Carcharhiniformes > Scyliorhinidae > Scyliorhinus > Scyliorhinus torazame. The sequence continues at coordinate 164,228,127 of NC_092709.1, read as the reverse complement.
TCATTCTTTCGGGCCATTTGAAATGTACATCCACAAGGGCAAGAACATATTCCCTTCAATTGGTCCCGCAAAATCGATATGTACTATTTGCCATCGTTGCTTTGGTCAATCCCAAGGGTGAAGTGGTTGAAGAGCCAGATTATTTCGTATCCTAGAATAAGACTGATATTAACCAACTTTTTCTTCAATCTGTGAATCTAGTCCCAGCCGTCAGACATAAGTCCTTGTAAGTCCTTTCATCCGTATGATTCCTGGATGCTGTCCATGGAGCTGATCCAGTATACAACTCTGCAAGAATGGAGGAATGGTGATTCAGATCCTCCAGAAAGTACTCTGTTTTGTACCATTAATTCAAGTTCCCTTGTTCAGTAGAGATTGAATTGTGGATTCCTCCTCTGTTTATCCAGTGGTATATCTTTCAAACCATGTCCATGACATTCCTCATCACCAAATTTGACCTTGTGTGTCATTGCACTTGAGATGCAGTATTAGGTACAGTATTCACCTAGGAAATGTAATCATAGCTCACATAGATCTCCTGTGATTTGGCTTTGTCCCACATCGGTCGACGTGACAGAGCATCAGCTTTCGCATATTGCTCAGATCTTCTATATTTAATCACATAATTATACATTGATAAGGTGAAGGGCCATCTCTGCAAAGGATTTGCAGCTGGAGACAGCATTTCTTTGTATGGACCAAAGATTGTTGTCAAAGACCTATGGCCAGTTAACAAGGAAAAATGTCTTCCATGCAGGCAGTGATGAAGTCGTTTCATTCCAAAAATTATGCTCAAGGCTTCTTTTTCTAATTGAGCAGAATTCTGTTCAGAACTTGTGAACTTTCTCAAAGCAAAAGCTATTGCTCTTTTGTCTCAATTAGGCATTATATGAGAGAAAACTGCACCCACCCCGTAGTGCAATGCGCCACATGCGATTTGTATTTTAAATGTCGAAGTGAACTAATGACTTCCGATTTATTCAGGACATTTTTGATTTCAGCCTCTTCACAGTCTTTTGTCCAAGTCCATTGTTGATATGCACATAATAACATATGAAGTGGGGACTTCCGGGTGCGGCTATGCAGAGCTAGGTCGCATATTCGGCAGCTCCCGCTTGGAACGGACTTTTGGGCTCTTTTACAGGGCCCCAACGGCATTTGTTTGACATTTCCCGGTGTGGGAAGAAGACTGCAGCATTCCCCTGACAGTGTCCCCCAGGAATGTTATGTCTTTTGGCTGCCAGACCTGGCAGAAACAGTAAAAGATTTGGCTTTGGCTGCAGATTTAGACAAAAACCTCTTCCAGCATGCAGGCGGGGGAAGGGCAAGCTTAAAGCTGCAATCTGACTTGACTCTATCAAAGGTGAATTCTAGCAGCAGAGGGAAAAACTGTGAAAAGATCTACCAAGGCCATTGAAGAAGCAGGGACGAGGCCTCCGGTGGCGGCCATGGAGGAGTAGGTCGCGCATTCGGCAGCTCCCGTCTGGAACCGACTCTCAGACCTTTTTCAGGAGTTTCCATAGACATTTTGGGGCAGACTGGTGAAGCAAACACTGCCAACTTCTATGAAACGGACCAGAAGTGTAACGGCCAAAGGAGCGGCACTGGAGCAACGGGAGAAGCGAGGGAAAGAAAACAAAATGGCGGCGGCCAGGGACAAAGGGGAGCTGCAGGAGTTCATCAAGCGCTGCTTCGAGGAGCAGCGCGAGGAGATGCGCAAGGAGATGTTGGCGCCTATGCTTTCGGCAATTGAAGTACTCGGGATCACGCAGAAGGCCCACGAAGCTAAGATCCAGGAGGTACAGAAAAGAGTCAGTCAGAACGAGGATGAGCTCATGGGCCTGGCAGTGAGAGTGGAGCAGAACGAGGCGCTACACAAGAGGTGGGCGGGAAGACTCGAAGACCTGGAGAACAGATCGAGGAGAAAGAATCTGCGAATCCTGGGTCTCCCTGAGGGAGTGGAGGGGGCTGATGCCGGGGCATACGCGAGCACGATGCTCGAGGCGATGATGGGCATGAAGGCCCCTTCGAGGTCGCTGGAGTTGGACGGGGCACATCGGGTGCTGGCGAAGAAGCCCCAGGCAAATGAGCCGCCAAGGGCGATGGTGGTGAGGTTCCACCGGTTCACGGACAGAGAGTGGGTCCTGAGATGGGCCAAGAAGGAGCGGAGCAGTAAGTGGGACAATGCAGAGATCCGAATATACCCGGACTAGAGCACAGAGGTTGCAAAGCGGAGAGCGGGTTTCAACCGGGCCAAAGCGGCGTTGTACCGGAAAGAAGTGAAATTCGGAATCCTGCAGCCAGCGCGACTGTGGGTCACATACAAGGGCCAACACGATTACTTCGAAACGCCTGAAGAGGCGTGGACCTTTGTACAAGCCGAAAAGTTGGACTCTAACTGAGGGTTTGTGAGGGTGGGGGGTATGTTTTGGGGTTTGATGTATGATGGTTGTTGCATATAGCGGGTCAGTCACGCGCAGGAAATGCTACATGGGCTGGGGGAGCTGCGCCAGAGGGGGCGGAGCGGGCTTGGGAAAGCGCGGGGTGTTTTCCCGCGCACGGGAAGAAAGGTGGGAAGGGGAACGAAGGAAGGCATATGGATTGGGAGACTCCCACGTGGGGAGGTCAATGGGACGGTGGGGGAAGCCGGGGTCAGCAGGCGTCAGCTGACTTACGGGAGTGACATGGGGGGAGCAAAAAAGCTAGACAGGGGTCTAGCGGGGGGGAGGGGAGGGGGGGAAGGGGGGGGGAAGGGTTGCTGCTGCACTGGCCGAAAGGGAATGGGACACAGAAGAGGTGGTCGGGACGGGGGTCCCCCCTCTGGGGGACTGGAGGGTGAGGGAGGCGTGGACACGGGACTGGCCCAGAAAAGGAGATGGCTAGTCAGCGGGGCATGGGGGGGGTGAGAGCCCCTCCAATCCGGCTGATAACGTGGAATGTGAGGGGCCTGAATGGGCCGGTGAAGAGGGCTCGAGTGTTCGCGCACTTAAAGGGACTGAAGGCTCCAAGAGACACATCTGAAGGTGGCGGACCAGGTCAGGTTAAGAAAGGGATGGGTAGGACAGGTATTCCACTCGGGACTGGACGCGAAGAATAGAGGGGTGGCAATATTGGTGGGAAAGCGGGTGTCATTTGAGGCCAAGACTATTGTAGCGGACAATGGAGGGCGATATGTAATGGTGAGCGGTAGGCTGCAAGGGACGTGGGTGGTGTTGGTAAACGTATACGCCCCTGTGGTAGTATGTATTGGGGGTCATGTGGGACTGGAAGCCCTAATGTCATTGGCTGACAGATCCCGGGTCCTGGTTGGCCGTTGACCTCAAGCTCTGCCCTGAAGGCGGAGTATAAAAAGCCGGAGTCTTCCCCCGCAGGCCAGTTTACTATCAAGCTGCGGGGGAACAGACACGCTTAATAAAGCCTCATCGACTTCACTCTATTCGTCTCACGGAGTCTTTGTGCGCTACAATTTATTAAGCGTGCCTAAAAAGAAAAAGGACTATGGAGCTCAGGATCATTCCGGAATGCCTGAGGATCAGCCCCCACGCAGTGAACGCGGCAGCAGCCTTCAAGCACTGGCAGACTTGCTTCGAGGCCTACCTCAGAACGACCACCGGCCGAGTCTCAGAAGACCAAAAACTGCAGGTCCTGCACTCGAGGGTGAGCACGGAGATTTTCTCCCTCATCGAAGACTCGGACGATTTCCAGACGGCGTTCGCAGCACTGAAAAGTCTCTATGTCTGCCCTGTTAACCAAATCTACGCTCGCTACCAGCTCGCGACGAGACGGTAAGCTCCCGGAGAATCGATGGACGAGTTCTACGCCGCGCTGCTGATTTTGGGACGAGCCTGTAGCTGCCCGTCGGTGAACGCAAACGAACACACGGACATGTTAATGCGCGATGCTTTTGTGGCAGGTATGCAATCCTCCCAAATCCGCCAAAGACTTCTAGAAAAAGAGTCGCTAGGACTCTCAGAGGCACGGGCCCTAGCAGCCTCCCTAGACGTGGCCGCGCGTAATACCCGCGCCTACGGCCCCGACCGCGCGGCAACCCATTGGGCCCCGTACGTACCCGTCGCGGCAAACCCCCTACCCCCCCCCGGACACCCCACAGGCTTGCGCGGTCCAAACGCCGAGTCGCACCGGGGGCGCCCGCTGTTATTTCTGCGGCCAGGCGAAACACCCCCGACAGCGCTGCCCGGCCCGCGCAGCTATCTGCAAAAGCTGCGGGAAAAAGGGCCATTATGCGGTTGTGTGCCAGTCCCGCGAGGTCGCCGCCGTCCCGGGAGCACAGGGAGCCCTGCAAGCAGTTTACACGCCCCAACCCCCCCAGCACGCCATGTACGACCCGCAGGCGCAGCCGCTCTGGGTCCCGACCACCGCGGTCCCGGGAGAACTGGGAGCCCTGCACGCCGCCTACGCTCCCCAACCCCCCTCCCCGCAGCCCATGTATGACCCGCCGCCGGCGCTACCGCTTTGGGTCCCGGCCAACACTCTCCACGGAGAGGAGGGAGTTTTCCGCGTCCCTAACGCCACCCTAACCCCCACCCCGCGCCCCACGCCTGACCCGCCGGCGCCACCTACTTGGGCCCCGACCACCGCTGTCCCCGGTGAGGGAGCTCCGCGCGGTCCTAGCACTCGCGGTCCTAGCGCTCGCAGTCCAAGCGCTCCCCAGCCCCCCCAGCACACCATGTGCGACCCGCAGACGCCGCCATTTTGGGTCCTGGCCACCACGAGGGGAGGAGGGGCGCCGATGTGCGACCCGCAGACGCCGCCATTTTGGGTCCCGGCCACCACGAGGGGAGGAGGGGCGCCGCCACCTTGGACCGCCCCAGACCTGTACGACGCATGGGGGCGGCCATTTTGTCCACCCCCGCCGCCATCTTGTGACCCCCCAGCCACGTGCGATGTATGGGGGCGGCCATTTTGTTCATCCCCGACGCCATCTTGGACGGCAACAACGGACCCCACTCCACTACTACAACCACGGCTCGCTTCGATTACGCTCGATCAAGCTCGGCCCCGGACACTCCAGACGACGACGACAACAGCACTAATAAACGGCCACGCGACGCCATGCCTAGTCGACTCCGGGAGCACGGAAAGCTTTATACACCCCGACACGGTAAGACGCTGTTCCTTGACCACCTATCCCAGCGCATAAAAGATTTGCCTAGCTGCAGGATCCCACTCCGTACAGATCCAGGGATTCTGCATAGTTACCCTAACGGTGCAGGGGAGGGAGTTCAAAAACTACAAACTAAACGTCCTTCCCCAACTCTGTGCCCCCACCTTGCTGGGATTAGATTTCCAATGCAATCTACAGAGCCTTACGTTCAAATTCGGCGGCCCCATACCCCCACTCTCTATCTGCGGCCTCGCAACCCTCAAGGTGCAACCCCCGTCCTTGTTTGCGAACCTCACCCCGGATTGCAAACCCGTCGCCACTAGGAGCAGATGGTACAGCGCCCAGGACCGGACCTTCATTCGGTCCGAAGTCCAGCGGCTACTAAAGGAGGGCATAATCCAGGCCAGCAATAGTCCCTGGAGAGCGCAGGTGGTAGTAGTGAAGACAGGGGAGAAACAAAGGATGGTCATTGACTATAGCCAGACCATCAACAGGTACACACAACTAGACGCGTACCCTCTCCCCTGCATATCCGACATGTTCAATCGGATTGCCCAATATAAAGTCTTCTCCACCGTGGACCTCAAGTCCACCTACCATCAGCTCCCCATCCGCCCAAGTGACCGTAAGTACACAGCCTTCGAGGCAGACGGGCGATTATACCATTTCCTACGGGTCCCTTTTGGCGTCACAAACGGGGTCTCGGTCTTCCAACGGGAGATGGACCGAATGGTTGATCAACATGGGTTGCGGGCCACGTTCCCGTATCTCGACAATGTAACCATCTGCGGCCACGATCAGCAGGACCACGACGCCAACCTCCAAAAATTCCTCCAGACCGCCAAAGCCTTGAACCTCACGTACAACGAGGACAAGTGCGTTTTTAGCACCGACCGGCTAGCCATTCTGGGCTACGTAGTGCGCAATGGGATAATAGGCCCCGACCCCGAACGTATGCGCGCACTCATGGAATTTCCCCTCCCGCACTGCCCAAAAGCCCTGAAACGCTGCTTGGGGTTCTTTTCGTACTACGCCCAGTGGGTCCCCCAGTACGCAGACAAGGCCCGCCCCCTAATACAGACCACGACCTTCCCTCTGTCGACAGAGGCTTGCCAGGCCTTCAGCCGCATCAAAGCGGATATCGCAAAGGCCACGATGCGCGCCATCGACGAGTCCCTCCCCTTCCAGGTCGAGAGCGACGCCTCCGACATAGCTCTAGCCGCCACCCTTAACCAAGCGGGCAGACCCGTGGCCTTTTTCTCCCGGACCCTCCACGCCTCAGAAATCCGCCACTCTTCAGTAGAAAAGGAAGCCCAAGCCATAGTGGAAGCTGTGCGACATTGGAGGCATTACCTGGCCGGCAGGAGATTCACTCTCCTCACGGACCAACGGTCGGTAGCCTTCATGTTCGATAGTGCACAGCGGGGCAAAATCAAAAACGACAAAATCTTAAGGTGGAGGATCGAGCTCTCCACCTTCAACTATGAGATTTTGTATCGTCCCAGAAAGCTGAACGAGCCGTCCGATGCCCTATCCCGCGGCACATGTGCCAACGCACAAATTAACCGCCTCCAAACCCTCCACGAGGACCTCTGCCACCCGGGGGTCACTCGGTTTTACCACTTCATCAAGTCCCGCAATCTCCCATACTCCTTAGAGGAGGTCCGTACAGTCACAAGGGACTGCCACATCTGCGCGGAATGCAAGCCGCATTTTTTCAGGCCAGATGGAGCGCACCTGATTAAGGCTTCCCGCCCGTTTGAACGCCTCAGTCTCGATTTCAAAGGGCCCCTCCCCTCCACCGACCGCAACGCATATTTTCTTAATGTAGTGGACGAATACTCCCGCTTCCCTTTTGCCATTCCCTGTTCTGACATGACCGCGGCCACAGTCATTAAAGCCCTGAACAGCATCTTCACACTGTTCGGTTACCCCGCATACGTCCACAGCGACAGGGGGTCCTCTTTCATGAGTGACGAGCTGCGCCAGTCCTGCTCAGTAAGGGCATAGCCTCAAGCAGGACGACCAGCTACAACCCCCGGGGGAACGGGCAAGTAGAAAGGGAGAACGGCACGGTCTGGAAGGCCGTCCTACTGGCCCTACGGTCCAGGGACCTCCCAGTTTCACGGTGGCAGGAGGTCCTCCCGGACGCTCTCCATTCCATCCGGTCGTTATTATGTACGAGCACTAACCAAACGCCTCATGAGCGTCTCCTTGTCTTCCCTAGGAGGTCCTCCTCTGGAACGTCGCTGCCGACCTGGCTGGCGGCCCCAGGACCCATCCTGCTCTGAAAGCATGTGCAGGCACATAAGGCGGACCCGTTGGTCGAAAGGGTTCACCTCCTCCACGCGAACACCCAGTACGCCTACGTGGAGTACCCCGACGGCCGACAGGACACGGTCTCCCTGCGGGATCTGGCGCCCGCCGGCAACACGCACACCCCCCCCGACACCATCAACCCAACCCCCCCCCTTCCTGCCACCGCCGCACCCCGCGACCGCCCCCTTCCCAGGAGGATCGGTTCCCCTCCCCTCAGCACCGACCAAGAATCAAGCCCGAGCTGAAACCGTACGGCTCCTGGAGGCGACAACACTGGTACAAGCACCACCACCACCGCCGGGGCCGAGGCGATCGACACGGACGACCAGACCGCCCGACCGACTCGTGGCGTCGATGTAAAACAAATATGGACTGTTCACAAGAACATTTTGCTTTTCTTCCTATGCCCTCTGTAAATAGTTGCAACAGGACGAAATTGTCCAATACTGTGTTGCCATGTGAATGTGTTGTCCTCCCAGGACCAGCCCTGTAAACCCTTACCACCATACGAAGCATCACCCCGCCGGGTTCATTTTTGACAAGGGGTGAATGTGGTAGTATGTATTGGGGGTCATGTGGGACTGGAAGCCCTAATGTCATTGGCTGACAGATCCCGGGTCCTTGTTGGCCGTTGACCTCAAGCTCCGCCCTGAAGGCGGAGTATAAGAAGCCGGAGTCTTCCCCCGCAGGCGAGTTTACTATCAAGCTGCGGGGGAACAGACACGCTTAATAAAGCCTCATCGACTTCACTCTATTCGTCTCACGGAGTCTTTGTGCGCTACAGCCCCGAACTGGGATGATGCAGGATTCATGAAGCGCATGTTGGGGCGCATTCCGGATCTGGAGATAGGAGGCCTGATAATGGGAGGGGACTTCAATACAGTGTTGGATCCAGCACTGGACCGCTCCAAATCAAGGACTGGAAAGAGGCTGGCGGCGGCCAAGGTACTTAGGGGGTTTATGGATCAGATGGGGGGAGTGGACCCATGGCGGTTTGCAAGGCCACAGGCCAGGGAATTTTCTTTCTTCTCCCATGTACACAAAGCCTACTCCCGGATAGATTTCTTTGTTCTGGGTAGGGCGCTCATCCCGTGGGTGGAGGGGATGGAGTATTCGGCTATAGCCGTTTCGGACCATGCCCCGCACTGGGTGGAACTGGAGCTGGGAGAGGAGAGGGACCAACGCCCGTTGTGGCGGCTGGATGTGGGACTGCTGGCGGACGAGGTGGTGTGTGGGAAGGTGAGGGGGTGTATCGAAAGGTACTTGGAGGCCAACGACAACGGGGAGGTGCAGGTGGGGGTGGTATGGGAGGCGTTGAAGGTGGTGATCAGGGGAGAGCTAATTTCCATTAGGGCTCATAGGGAGAAGACAGAGGGTACGGAAAAGGAGAGGTTAGTGGGGGAGATTTTGAGAGTGGACAGGAGATACGCAGAGGCCCCGGAGGAAAGATTACTTGGGGAAAGACGACGGCTCCAGACGGAGTTTGACCTGTTGACCACAGGGAAGGCGGAGGCACAGTGGAGGAAAGCGCAGGGGGCGACCTACGAGTATGGGGAAAAGGCTAGTCGGATGCTGGCACACCAGCTCCGTAAGAGGATGGCAGCGAGGGAAATAGGGGGAGTCAAAGATGGAAGGGGAGCCACGGTTCGGAGTGCGACGAAAGTAAACGAGATATTCAAGGTCTTTTATGAAGAGCTGTACAGATCCCAGCCCCCAACGGGGGAAGAGGGGATGAGACGATTCCTAGATCAGCTGAGATTCCCGAGGGTGGAGGAGCAAGAGGTGGCTGGTTTGGGGGCACCAATTGGGTTGGAGGAGCTGAGCAAGGGTTTGGGGAGCATGCAGGCGGGGAAGGCCCCGGGACCGGACGGATTCCCGGTGGAGTTCTACAGGAAGTACGCAGACCTGTTGGCCCCGCTACTGGTGAGGACATTTAATGAGGCAAGAGAGGAGGGGACCCTGCCCCCGACAATGTCAGAAGCGACAATTTCTTTAATCCTAAAGCGGGACAAGGACCCACTGCAATGTGGATCGTACAGGCCGATCTCGCTCCTCAATGTGGATGCAAAGTTGCTGGCAAAAGTGCTGGCCACGAGGATCGAGGTCTGTGTCCCGGGGGTAATCCACGAGGACCAGACGGGATTTGTAAAGGGCAGGAAACTAAACACCAATGTGCGGCGGCTCTTAAACGTGATAATGATGCCATCGGAGGAGGGAGAGGCGGAGATAGTGGCAGCTATGGACGCGGAGAAGGCCTTTGACCGAGTAGAGTGGGAGTACCTCTGGGAGGTGCTGTGTAGGTTGGGGTTCGGGGTAGGGTTTATCAATTGGGTTAAGCTCCTTTACAGAGCCCCGATGGCGAGTGTAGTGACGAACCGGAGGAGGTCGGAGTACTTTCGACAGTACCGAGGGACGAGGCAGGGGTGCCCCCTGTCCCCCCTGTTGTTCGCATTGGCGATCGAACCATTGGCCATGTCATTGAGGGAGTCTAATAAATGGAAGGGGGTGGTCCGAGGGGGAGAAGACATTGGGTGTCGCTATATGCGGATGACCTGTTGCTGTACGTGGCGGACCCAATGGAGGGGATGGTGGAGGTCATGCAGACTCTGAGGGAGTTTGGGGAGTTTTCGGGCTATAAGCTCAATGTAGGGAAGAGTGAGCTCTTTGTATTACAGGCGGGGGACCAAGAAAGAGGGATAGGGGACCTACCGCTGAGGAGGGCGACGGGGAGTTTTCGGTATCTGGGGATCCAGATAGCCAGGAGTTGGGGGACCCTACATAAACTGAATCTGATGAGGTTGGTGGAGCAAATGGAGGAGGATTACAAAAGATGGGACATGTTACCACTCTCGCTGGCGGGTAGAGTGCAGTCGGTCAAAATGGTGGTCCTTCTGAGGTTTCTGTTTGTGTTTCAGTGCCTTCCCATCGTGATCACTAAGGCCTTTTTTAAGAGAGTAGGCAGGAGTATTATGGGGTTTGTGTGGGCGAATAAGACCCGAGAGTAAGGAGAGGGTTCCTGGAATGCAGTAGGGACCGAGGAGGGTTGGCGCTGCCAAACCTGGGGAGCTACTACTGGGCAGCAAATGTGGCGATGATCCGCAAGTGGGTTATGGAGGGAGAGGGGGTGGCATGGAAGAGGATGGAGATGGCGTCCTGTAAAGGAACGATCCTGGGGGCGTTGGTGATGGCACCGCTGCCGCTCTCGCCGACAAAGTATACCACGAGCCCGGTGATGGCGGCAACGCTAAGGATCTGGGGCCAGTGGAGACGGCACCGGGGTGCAATGGGAGCATCGGTGTGGTCCCCGATCAGGGGTAACCACCGGTTTGTCCTGGGGAAGATGGACGGGGGGTTCCAGACCTGGCATCGGGCGGGGATTGGAAGAATGGGGGACCTGTTCATCGACGGGACATTTACGAGCCTAGGGGCACAGGAGGTGAAGTTCGAGTTACCCCCGGGAAATGCCTTTAGATATATGCAGGTGAGGGCTTTTGTGAGGCGACAGGTGAGGGAATTCCCGTTGCTCCCGGCACAAGAAGTTCAAGATAGGGTGATCTCGGGGGTATGGGTCGGGGAGGGCAAGGTGTCGGAAATACACCAGGAGTTGAAAGAAGAGGGGGAAGCGCTGGTAGAAGAGTTGAAGGGTAAATGGGAGGAGGAGCTGGGGGAGGAGATCGAGGAAGGTCTGTGGGCTGATGCCCTAGGTAGGGTTAATTCCTCCTCCTCGTGTGCCAGGCTCAGCCTGATACAATTTAAGGTGGTCCACAGAGCGCACTTGACGGGGGCAAGGTTGAGTAGGTTCTTTGGGGTAGAGGACAGATGTGGAAGGTGCTCAGGGAGCCCGGCGAACCATGTCCATATGTTTTGGTCATGCCCGGCACTGGAGGGGTTCGGGAGAGGAGTGGCGGGAGCAATATCTCAGGTGGTGAAAGTCCAGGTCAAGCCAAGCTGGGGGCTAGCAATATTTGGAGTAGTGGACGAACCGGGAGTGCAGGAGGCGAAAGAGGCCGGCATTCTGGCCTTTGCGTCCCTAGTAGCCCGGCGAAGGATCTTGCTAATGTGGAAGGAGGCGAAGCCCCCCCCAGCCTGGAGGCCTGGATAAATGATATGGCTGGGTTCATAAAGTTGGAGAGGATTAAGTTCGCCTTGAGATGGTCTGCGCAGGGGTTCTACAGGCGATGGCAACCGTTCCTAGACTATCTCGCAGAGCGTTAGAGGAAGGTCGGTCAGCAGCTGCAGCATCCTTGGGGGGGGGGTGGTGGGGGGGGGGGGGGTGGAGGGGACGTCCTGGGAGGGGGGGAGGGGAGGGGGGGAAGGGGGGACTGCCTGGGAGGGTGGATGAGCAAGAGATAACATGAAGGGTTGTGGAAACTGGCACGTACGGGTGAGGGCCAGTGTACAAAGCTGTGTAAATATATCATTTTGCCATGTATATATCTTGCTCTGTGCGATTTCCCATTTTTTGTTTGTTACGAGGGGAGGGGGTTATTGTTTGTAAGGGAGAAAAATTGTGTTAAAAAACTTTAATAAATATATTTTTTTTAAAAACATATGAAGTGGTTTTAATGTGGTCGTGAGATTTGGAATAAATTTTACATCGGCGCAATTCACCCAAAAAGTGACATGAGGCATGATTTAATCCCAAAAAACAGAGTCCCGTTTTCGGCGCAAATAGCAGGGTGTTTCTCGGAGCCGGCAATGTTGAGAACAAATCCACTATCAAACAGGACTCTTTTGTTTTTGGCCTCAGAGACGAACGCCCCACTGAGGCCACACTTACCTCACTTCCTGCTCATCAGTGCAGGAAGAGATCAGGGCGCCATTTCTAAATGTTGCCCTGTTACCCCAAACCACCTCGGAACCCCACCGCAACCTCCGGACCTTCCAACTTACCTCTTGGGTCCTCAAGACCCCCCCATACCCACCTTTTACTAGCAGGGCACCCTCTGGCCCAATCCCTGGCACTGCGGGGGACCCGAGTGGCACTGCAAGGGTATTCAGTTAGCACTGCCAGGGCGCCCAGGCAGCACTGCCAAGGTGTCAGGCCGGCAGTGCCACGGTGTCCGGGTTCCAGCAGGAGTGCCAGGGTACCACCTTGCCCAGACACTGACCACCCAGGGGACTTAGATGGCCTGGGTGACCCCCCACAGATGCCGTCAAATTTGGTCCACCTTTGTGTGGACCAATGCTAAACAGCACCATGATGAGGTCTCCCAGGCATGATGCGTCATTCCTGGGCCTCAGGAGAATTGGGGGCTGATGTATTTAAATACTTAATGACTCACTTAAATATGTAAATCTGGATATTGTCCAGCGAGGGTGAAATCAGATTGTGACATCTTGTTAGATCCCTTGAGGAGATCTGAGCATTTAACATCATCGTCACGTCACCGAGTCGGGCGCGACGAGGCCGTTCGATCGCGCACTAAGTGTAACTTTGGACGGGTTTGGCTGGGTGTATCCGGTCTACATTTTTGTGTGAGATCCAGAACTGTATTCACCCACACTTGGGGAGTTTCCTATCAGTTAAGCCCACACTTAGAATTTTGTTCTGCAGCAGGAAATCAAACTCGATGGCCAGACCGGCTCCTCATAGATCGGGACTCCATTTTGAACCCCCCACTCCTGACACCGCCGTATCTCAAGGGCAGACGGCAGCTTGGTGATGCCAGTGACATTGGTAAGTCATTTGAGGCTCCAGGCCCTCCCTCCAGCGGACGCCCGCTAAGGGCATCAAAGAACACAGGGCACGAAAAACAGCAGGCTGCCTCCACCTCTGATGTGTATCCTGGGGACACACATAGACGTAGCAGTACACCACGTAAGGTCAAGAGGATAATAATCACTGAGTGGGTACTGGGGTGCGGGGGAGGGGAGTGGAGGGTTGTAATCTGTAGCTAGGGGGAATGGAAATGTCCAATGCTCACTATTAAAATGCATATAAACCTGAGAATGTGCTATGTCTATAACAACGTTCTTAAAGTTCTGGACATGATAACACATTCTCAGACTCATACGCTGTTCCTGTTGAGGAACCTACGAGGGGTGTTTTTAAAAAAATTTTTAGAATACCCAATTCTTGTTTTTTCCAATTAAGGGGCAATTTAGCGTGGCCAAGCCACCTACTCTGCACATCTGTTTGGGTTGTGGGAGTGAGGCCCATGTAGATACGGGGAGAATGACGAACCCCGCACGGCCAGGATCAAACCTGGGTCCTTGGTGCCATGAGGTAGCAGTGCTAACCATTGTGCCACCGTGCCACTCTGGAACAATTGGGGTTGCCCAATCGCTCGTCGTCACAATTTTGATCCCTCCATCTTTGATCAATTTGACAAGTTCCACTTTGACCTTTGGTTTGATAGTATTTGGTACTGTTGTTGCCTTTAAGCCTTTATGGATGTTATTAGGTTTTTATCTTAAGTCATGTTTCAACTGCAGTCATTTCCCCTAAAGTGTTTTCAAGTATCTTCTTGTACTTTTCAAAGAGTTTCTGTAATGTGTTCTTTCCATTAACCAATTGGTTCACAGCTTGCCAATTTAGTTTGATTTTGTTCAACCACGCTCTTCCGAAAAGTGGAGTAAATTTCCTTTTGCGACATGTAATGGCAATTTTTCAGATTGACCATTTACTTTGATTGCACTATGATATAACCCTTCACTGGAATCACCCCTTCCGTGCAATTTCTCAAGATTATATCAGATGGCCTTAATGGTACCTCCTTTAGCCTTTGGTGATATACATTTTCAGAGATAAGAGATAGAGCGGCACCTGTATTTACTTTCATTTTAATAGTCTTCCCTTTTAGTTTTCGATAGACCGCAAATCTCTGTGTACTGTCTTGCATCAATAATACACCAAGTTTAAGTTCCTTGACCTCACTCAACATTGTCTCTTCCTGGGAGTTTTCATTGTCTTTGGTCATTCTGCAGACTCTTTTTGTGGATTTGGGTGCGTTCTTGTGTTTATCCATCTTTGAGGTTTGAGGGTTTTGTCTGGCCGAGCACACTTTTGTTATGTGACCTTTCTTGCTACATTTATGACATTTGTTTTCTTAACTGGGGGGGGGGGGGCACGGTAGCACAGTGGTTAGCACAGTTGCTTCACAGCTCCGGGATCCCAGGTTCGATGCCCAGCTTGGGTCATTGTCTGTGCGGAGTCTGCACGTTTTCCCCGTGTCTACGTGGGTTTCCACCAGGTGCTCCAGTTTCCTCCCACAGCCCAAAGATGTGCAGGTTAAGTGGATTGGCCATGCTAAATTGCCCTTATGTCCAAAAAGGTTAAGTGGGGTTGCTGGGTTTCAGGGATAGGGTGGAGGTGTGGGCTTAGGTAGGGTGCTCTTTCCAAGGGACAGTGTAGACTCTATGGGCCAAATGGCCTCCTTCTACACTGTAAATTCTATGAACACCAACATTCCAATGGAGAATACCCCAACTAGGCTCACCTGTGGCATGCTTGTGTGTTCAGAGATCTTCTTTTCTCAGAATTAATCTTGTTTATATTGGCGCCAGCTCCAATTTGGGAATCTGCTTTTGGTTTCAACTCCATAGACACTGCTATTTGAACAGTACACTTGAGTGAAAGAGAGCTTTCTTTCAGAAATTATCTCTGAATTACCTCATTTCGCAAACCGCACACAAGTCTGTCTCACAGCGTATCCTCAAGAGGTGATCCAAACTCACAATTCTTCCATAGTACTGCTATAAATTGTGGAATATTTTCACCCTCGTCTTCGCTACATTAATAAAATCAGAATCTCTCTGCAATGATTATGATTTGGGCGAGAATGGTCTTCGTCAATTCCTCGTAAGATATTGCACCAGGTTTTGAAGAATGGACAAGACCTTGTAATAGATTGAGAGTTTTTCGTCCATTTGCTCTCAAGAAAGTTGCTACTTTAATTTCATCCGGTATCCTGTTTGCAGCAATCGCTCATCATAGGGATCCAGGATTCCACATTCTCATGAATGGTTCCATAGTGCTACCTTTTCCTGCCACCGCAGTTACCTGTTCTTAAGCTGTAGTACTTTCTTTAACTTTTCCTCCTCGCTAATTTACTTTTCCCCAATTTAAGTTGTCATGTGAGAGTACCTTTAAGAAATGGGTGTTTATAAATGGGTGTGTGTATAAATATCTGTAGTGAGAGTACCTTTAAGAAATGGGTGTTTATTACTGCAGTGATGTCAGAGTGTGGGTGTAGCTGGGCTGACTGTCAGCTTTTTACTTTTGTTTTCGGCTGTTTGCTGCAGGGTGTGTTTTAGTTTCATTTTCAGAGCTGGATAGTTGCAGTCCCAGCCAGAAGGGATATTAGTCTCTCTCTCTGTAATCTAAAAACTGTAAATCGATGCTTTGGTGATTTAAAACTAATAACTGCTCTCAGTAGTGACTTTAACCTGATGTGCTTCTTTTAACATTTCTTTTTTAAGTCTTAAAAGGACAGCTTAAGGATTACTTAGTGTTGTATTCTTTGGGGGTTGTATTTGAATTAATGGTTGCTAAGATGTTCACTGTATGTTGTAAAAAGGTTAACTTGAGTTCATAGAATCAACAGTGTTTTGCTTTAAAAAATACTTTTCCATTTCTCTACACACCTGTAGAGTGGGCCGTGTGTTCCCCATACTACAAACTATTAAAGGTTGTGGGTCAGGTGAACTCCATGATACACTTTGGAGTTCTCCAAACCCTGGCCCATAACAAATTGGGGGCTCGAGGGGGATAACAGTCTATCTATTGGATTGGCTTAGTGAACTTAAAGGCAGTGAGGGGTGAGCATATTGTGGTTGCTTTTCAGGTGTGGTATTCTAGTTTAATTAGGGAGTGTGTTGTAGACAATGACTCTTTCAGAGGCTCAGAAGTTTTTGGGGGTGGAGACGGTCACACGCAGTACCTTACGGACAGAGACTAAAAGCAGACTGTTAGATTTGGCAAAAACATTGCAGTTAATATTACCTGACAAAATGCGAAAAGATGAGGTAATTATGGCGGTGGCTAAGCATTTAAAGTTGCCTGAGATACAGTTTGACTCATTGGAAATGGCAAAAATTCAGTTACAAATTAAACAAAGGGAACATGAGAAAGAATTAAAGCAGCTTGAATACGAAAGAGATAGAGAGGAAAAAGAAAGAGAAAGGGAGATACAGATCAGGGAAAAAGATAAAGAGAGTGTTTGAACTTCAGAAAATAGCCATGAAACATGACAGTCAGTTAAAATTGGCAGGCATAAAGGGAAACATACAGTTGGATGATAGTGATGAGGATAGTGAGAAAGAGCGTCATAGTCAAAGGATTGGTGGGGATCTATTTAAATATGTCCAAGCATTGACAAGGTTTGATGAGAAGGAGGTAGAAGCCTTTTTCATTTCATTTGAGAAGGTAGCTAATCAAATGAAATGGCCACAGGACATGTGGGTATTACTGATTCAAACAAAGCTGGTAGGTAGGGCTAGTGAAGTATTTGCATCACTACCGGAGGAGGTATCTGGAACGTATGAGGAGGTGAAAAAATCCATCTTTGGATTTGCATATGAACTAGTGCCTGAACCTGACAGACAAAGGTTTAGAAATGTAAGGAAAGAATTTGGTCAAACATGCATGGAGTTTTAAAGGATCAAAGAGAATAATTTTGATAGATGGATAAGGGCTTTGAAAATAGACCAAATGTATGAAGCTCTCAGAGAAATTATACTTTTGGAGGAGTTTAAAAGTTCAATTCCTGATGTATTGAGAACTCATGTAGAAGAGCAGAGGGTTAAAACTGCGAGATTAGCAGCAGAAATGGCAGATGATTATGAATTAGTTCATAAATCAAAGTTTGGTTTCCGACATCAGTTTCAGCCTGTGAGGGATAGAAACTGGGGACATGAGAAATACTCAAGTAGTAAAGGTAAAGGTGATCTGATGGGAGATAATAAAGAGAGTGTACCTCAGATTTTTTTAAAATCCAGGAGCGTGGAAGTGACATGAAAAATTTCAAATGTTTTCACTGTAATAAACTAGGTCATGTAAAGTCACAGTGTTGGTAGTTAAAGAAAAGCACTGGGAAGGCTGATGTGGTAAAACAGGATAAGACAGTGGGGTTTGTGAAAGTGGGAAAGGAAAGCCCAAGGCACTTTCCTTGAGGAATTTCCGATACTCTCAAGACGAAGGGAAACAATGCAATTTCTTGGCATGAGGGGATTTGATCGAACATTTGAGCAAATGGTTTGTAGCGTGGTTGCTCCGCTGATGGACTTGCTGAAGAAACGTCAAAAATTTCAGTGGGCAGCGGAGTTTCAACAGGCATTTGACTGCCTGAAAGCTGTGATAGCCAATGTTCCTGTGTTGGAGGATTACAAGGGACTCTGTGATCAGATTGAACTACAGTATCTGACTTTAAAGAGAAATGCCGAAGCATAGAGAAATGGGATGGATCGTGCAAAGACCTTCTTGTTCAAAGAGATGTCAATCGAAAAGGATTCCAGTTCGAGGAAGAAGAACAAAAATGGACTATATTATTATACCTGTTTGCGTGTGTTGGTTTTTGAAATGAAAAAGTATATTTACTGTGAGCATTTCTTAAAGGATAGTGAAAAGGTGAAATATGAAACCATCTTGAAGTTGATGGTTTATTTATTTTTCTTGGGGGGGAGGTGTCATGTGAGAGTACCTTTACGAAATGTGTGTTTATAAATGGGTGTGTATATAAATATTTGTAGTGAGAGTACCTTTAAGAAATGGGTGTTTATTACTGCAGTGATGTCAGAGTGTGTGTGCAGCTGGGCTGTCTGTCAGCTTTTTACTTTCGTTTTAGGCTGTTTGCTGCAGGGTGTGTTTTAGTTTCGTTTTCAGAGCTGGATAGCTGCAGTCACAGCCAGAAGGGGAATTAGTCTCTCTCTCTGTAATCTAAAAACTGTAAATCGATCCTTTGGTGATTTTAAACTAATAACCGCTCTCAGTAGTGACTTTAACCTGATGTGCTTCTGTTAAAATTTCTTTTTTAAGCCTTATGGATGTTAAAAGGACAGCTTAAGGATGACTTAATGTTGTATTCTTTGGGTGTTGTATTTGAATTAATGGTTCCTTAGATGTTCACTGTATGTTTTAAAAAGGTTAACTTGAGTTCATAGAATAAACATTGTTTTGCTTTAAAAAATACTTTTCCATTTCTGCTGTACCACACTGGCAGAGTTGGCCGTGCGCTCCCCATACCACAATCTATTAAAAGTTGTGGGTCAGGTGACCTCCATGTTTCATTTTGGGGTCATCTAAACCCTGGCCCATAACACTTACCCGAAGATCAGAGGTTGAATGCCCTTGACTGCTGAAGTGTTCCCCAACTGGAAGGGAACATTCCTGCCTGGCGACTGTCATGCGATGTCTGTTGATCCGTTGTCCCAGCATCTGCATGGTCTCGCCAATGTGCCACGCTTCGGGACATCCTTCCCTGAAGCGTATGAGGTAGACAATGTTGGCCGAGTCACATGAGTATGTACCGCGTACCTCGTGGGTGGTGTTCTCACGTGTAATGGTGGTAACCATGTAGATGAACTGGCACGTCTTGCAGAGATTGCCATGGCAGGGTTGTGTGGTGTCGTGGTCGCTATTCTTAAGGCTGGGTAGTTTGCTGCAAACAATGGTCTGTTTGAGGTTGCGCGGTTGTTTGAAGGCAAGTAGTAGGGGTGTGGGGATGACCTTGGCAAGATGTTCGTCTTCATCAATGACGTGTTGAAGGCTGCAAAGAAGATGTCGTAGTTACTCCGCTCCGGGGAAGTACTGGACGACGAAGGGTACTCTGTCGATTGTACCCCATGTTTGTCTTCTGAGGAGGTCGGTGCGGTTTTTTGCTGTGGTGCGTTGGAACTGTCGATCGATGAGTCGAGCGCCATATCCCGTTAGATGAAACTACACAGCCTTCAGAACAGCGACCACGACACCACACAACCCTGCCATGGCAATCTCTGCAAGACGTGCCAGATCATCGACATGGGTACCACCATTACACATGAGAACACCACCCACCAGGTACGTGGTACATACTCGTGCGACTCGGCCAACATTGTCTACCTCATACACTGCGGAAAAGGATGTCCCGAAGCATAGTACATTGGAGAGAACAGGCAGATGCTGCGACAACGGATGAACGGACATCACGTGACAATCGCCAGGCTGGATTGTCCCTTCCAGTCGGGGAACACTTCAGCCGTCAAGGGCATTCAGCCTCTGATCTTCGGTAAGCATTCTCCAAGGCGGCTTTCAGGACGTGCGACAATGCAGTATTGCCGAGCAGAAATGTATAGCCAAGTTCCGCACACATGAGAACGGCCTCAACCGGGACCTGGGATTCACGTTGCAAGCTGGCCTGGGCTTGCGAAATACTACCAACTGTTCTGGCTTGAGACAATTCACACCACTTTAACCCTCTCATCCTCTCTCCAGTTGCTCTGTGTGGACCTGTAGACTAGTTACCTGCAAAGGCTCGCATTCAAAGTATCGTCTTGTATCTTTGACTTTGTCTATATAGATGTTTCTTGAAACCACCTCTTCATTCACCTGAGGAAGGAGCAGTGCTCCGAAAGCTAGTGATTCGAAACAAACCTGTTGGACTTTAACCTGGTGTTGTAAGAATTCTAACAGTTTAGGATGGAAGAGCTGGAAATCTCCCAAATGCCTCTGATGGTGCCACCACATAATTATGTGACACACTATACGAAGGGTTGGTTACAATGCATAACAACAACAATTTAATGTTTTTGTGAAATAAATATTCTTTTCGATGTTTCATTTTATTCAAGTTTTATTCTGAAGAATATGGGGCGTCATTCTCCGACCCACCGCCGGGTCGGAGAATCGCCGTTGGCCGCCGTGAATCCCGCCCCCGCCCCCGGAAGTCTCCGGTACCGGAGATTGTGCGGGGGCGGGAATCGGGCCGCACCGGTTGGCGGGACCCCCCCCCGCTCAATTCTCCGGCCCGGATGGGCCGAAGTCCCGCCCAGAAATTGCCTGTCCCGCCGGCGTAAATCAAAGCTGGTATTTACCGGCGGGACCAGGCGGCGTGGGCGGGCTCCGGGGTCCTGGGGGGGGGGGGGCGCGGGGCGATCTGACCCCAGGGGTGCCCCCACGGTGGCCTGGCCCGCGATCGGGGCCCACCGATCCGCGGGCGGGCCTGTGCCGTGGGGGCACTCTTTCCCTTCCGCCTCCGCCACGGCCTCCATCATGGCGGAGGCGGAAGAGACTCTCCCCACTGCACATGCGCGGGAAACTGTCGGCGGCCGCTGACGCTCCCGCGCATGCGCCGCATTTCCGCGCCAGCTGGCGGGGCACCAAACGCCATTTCCGCCAGCTGGCGGGGCAACAAACGCCATTTCCGCCAGCTAGCGGGGCGGAAATCCCTCCGGCGCCGGCCTAGCCCCTCAATGTTGGGGCTTGGCCCCCAAAGATGCGGAGCATTCCGCACCTTTGGGCTGGCGCGATGCCCGTCTGATTGGCGCCGTTTTTGGCGCCAGTCGGCGGACATCGCGCCGTTGGGGGAGAATTTTGCCCATGATTTGCAGTTATTCAGAAAAATATGCAGCGGAATTCTCTGTCGGCGGGATCTTCTGGTCCTCCGGCAACGCACCTACACCCGTGGGTTCCCGACGGCGTGGAGTGGCCACAATGGAAAACCGCATTATCAGGCCACGGGAACGGAGAAACCCGCTGCCAGCGGGGGCGCCACGCCGGAAAACCCACCCATGGTGTGTGAAAATATCTTTTAGTTAGTATTTACGAACTGACAAACATACAAAATAGGATCAGAAGTAGGCCATTGGGCCCCTTCAGACTGCTCTGCTGTTCAATAAAATCATGGCTCATCAGTTTGTGATTGATTGTGCAAGCCAAATTTTCCTGATGTTGAATCAGCTATGCTGAGCTGTCTCAAGGAAGTTAGAGCAGACAGCCGCCTGTTTCGCTGGAAAAGGCAAAAGAATGCAGCAAAGCATCTGAAGCCTATCTCAATTCTGCACTCTGGGTCAGTCATTTCGAAATCTCCATTCAATTAATTAACATGAGAATGCATATGATGCTCCCGCAGAATGCATTGAAAACTGGTCATGTAATAAAGACATCCTTAATATTGGGGAAACTGGCGTTTTTTTTTACAAATGACACCCAAGCAAACTGCTAGCTTTCATCAACAAAAAAATGCCCAGGTAGGGAAAAAGCCAATCAGCATATTACCATCATGGTTTGCACCAGCATGACTGGACTCAAATAAAAGCTGCTGGTGGCTGCAAATTCCAAAATCTTGCAATGTTTTCATGCTGTTGTTATCTGTAGACACAACAAAAATGCATGAATGAGGCTTTTTCTTGAGGTGTGGCTGTACCTCTTTGACGTTGCAAGGCGTAAAAGTCACCTTGATAATTTGGACTGTGGTGTTCATGTAATATGTGGTTGTGTGTGTGTTTCTGGCTGCAATGGAGGTAATATTCTTAAAATAATTGTCCAGGACCCAACTCATGAAACCACAGAATGATTACAGCCCAGGAGGCTGTAAAGACCATTGTATTCAGGCTGGCTCTCAGCGAGATCAACTCAACAAACTCCCCTGCCTTTTACCCAGCTCCTGCAATTTCTTAAAAAAACAAAATACCGCGGAATTCTGCGGGTGCCGCAAATCTGAAACGAAAACAAAAAATGTTGGATAAACTCAGCAATCTGTCAGAATCTGCGGAGAGAAACAGTTAACGTTTCAAGTCCGTATGAGACTTCTACAGAACTGTACTGTTGAAGGGACATATGGATTCAAAATGTTAATTGTGTTTCTTTCTTCACACGTGCTGCCAGACCTGCTGAGTTTTTCCAGCATTTTCTGTTTTCGTTCCTGCAATTACTTCCATGTCAGGTGCTTATTCACTGATTGTGTCAGCCCCGTATCTGCTTCAAACACACAGGGTACAATTCTGCCAAAAGATTTCTAAGTGTAGTGTCCGGCAGGAAAAGCAGTGCGTTTCCCGTCGGGTGCGTTGGCCGGATCGGGATCGCAACCCACCTGCACTTAGTCATTATTTTGGAGGTTGGGATGATTTACGTCATGAATGAGGTTTGCGGGACCTAAACGTGCTGGCAGATCTGCCCCACAGAGATCTCAAAGTTAAGTGACAGGTCCCCTCTCCCCCACCGACATTGCTGTGGTGATATGCATCACTGTAAAGACACAAGGGGTTAATCTAAATACATGTAGACTAGTTAGACACTAGAGGGAGCACCAGAGACATGACACATAGACACTCAACCAATAGAACAGTTAGATAGGACACAACCAATGGGCATTCACGATACACACAGAGGTGACACGACCACAGGGGGGCATTACACCAACCCGTATATAAAGGACACCACACACATGATCTTCCATTTTCCAGTGGAGACAGTCAGTGAGTAGAGACACAGGGTTGATTCAATATTACACCCACCACGTGGATTGCAGCAACTGGTTAGTCAGTCTGAGTAGCTATAGAAGGATTAACAGTAGTGGCGAAGCCAAGTAGGAGAAGTGCAAATAGTTTAGTAAACGTGTTGAAGTTATCTCCATGTCTGAACCTTCCTTTGTCAAGTGCACCACAAGGAAGCCGCTTATGCTACGTTAGAGCATAACAAGACAATTGCAACTCCCACTCCCCCCCCCCACTCCCCCCCCTGCCCACCCCCAGCAGACAAATGGAGCACCCCCAACCCTTGATTACAGAGAGGCAACCGCCTTCCGCCACAAAGATTGCGGCCCCCACTCCCCCCCCTCCCACCCACACCACGCATGGATCAAGACCTGACCCCCACTGTCGTCGTCCCCCGCCCCCCCTGCAACTGCACCGGAATCAACCTCCCCTCCCAAGGATCACTGGCATTGCCGCCCTGCAAAATGGGTCTTCATTCAGGTTCTGCGTCCTTCAGGCCCCACCCCTGCCACTGTCCCTGGCACTCTGACAGCGGCATCCTGGTTCTATGGCAGTGCCAACCTGGCACCCTGGCAATGCCAACCTGATAACTGGCCGTGCCAATTTGGTACCTTGGCAATGCCATGATGGCACTGCCCTGCCATATTCCCAACCACCGGAGGCTACAATGGCCATCGCGTCTGGTCTCCAATTGTGGGATGATTCACATCGGCATCACATTGGGTGTAATTTTCCGAAAAGATTTCTAAGTATTGTAGGGGAGGTTAAGTAGTGTAGCGAGTAGGAACTGCAGCGAGCTTCCCAGCGCTCAGCACGGCAAGGCCGGCAACGCAATACAATGTTAATTAGTCCACTTCATAGGGCTTCACGGCACTAATTATTCAAGCTCGCCAGCTGAATAGCCAGGACCGTGCTTGCCAGTCCTCAACTGACAAGGTCGAGCAGCACTTTAACAGCTCTTACACAGCCAGCCCCACTCAGATCGCAGCCATGGCGCCGAGACGACCGGCCCCAAGATTTGGAGACGCAAACCTAGGGAAGCTCCTAGATGCAGCCGAGGCCAGGAGTGATGTCCTGCTCCTCCGAGGGCCCGGGATGGTGAGGCATAGGGCAGTCAATGCGCCTGGGATGAGGTGGCAGCAGCCGTCAGCTCTGGCAGCATGACCATGAGGATTAGCCTCCAGTGCCGCAAGACAGTCAATGACCTACACCAGGCCGCTCACCCCCGAAACCTTCCCACCCCCATGCGAACAGCCCTTCCTAACCCTCCATTAGCTTCCCCAACCCCCACTTAGCCCCCTCAACTCTCCATTCACCCCCTCCCTTCACCTTCTCCATCTTTACCCCGCTCCCTTCACTCCATCCCTTCCTTCACCTCCCCCTCCCTTCACCCCCCCCCTTTCTTAACCCCCCCCAAACCTTCCTTCTCATCCCCCCAACCATTGTGAACCACACGTGTGGCTAACTATTCCTTCGGCGCAGGAGAATGCGTCTCACAATTGTCGGGAGAGGGCCCAGGCTGGCGGAGGGGTGCGAGACATAAGAATTCTCACGACCTTCGAAGAGCGTGCCCTGGAGGTGTGGGGGGTGGCCGAGGACAGAGCGGTCACCAACGCGGAGGTCGGCGCATGCTGCAGGGGTGAGGACCTGTCAAACCTGTGAGTTGTTATTGACATTCAGACTGAACCATCCCTCTCACTGACCACACGTCCATTCTCTCGCAGGACGTCCGGCATGCG
This sequence comes from Scyliorhinus torazame, assembly GCF_047496885.1. Taxonomy (NCBI): domain Eukaryota; kingdom Metazoa; phylum Chordata; class Chondrichthyes; order Carcharhiniformes; family Scyliorhinidae; genus Scyliorhinus; species Scyliorhinus torazame. The sequence continues at coordinate 164,203,533 of NC_092709.1, read as the reverse complement.
GCACTGGCACATCCAGGGCTCTGTTGAGGTGTCTAATTAGTTGAGGTGTCTAATTAGTTGAGGTGTCTAAGGCATGGCGCAGTTGGTGATGATCATGGCTGAGGGCTTTGACAGCATGTGCCAGTCACTGGGGGATGTGACTCAGTACCAGGCTGACCTTGATGAGGTTCTGTGGGACATGTCCCGCTCTCAGATGGGAATGGCCGAGGTGCTGTGGTGCTTGGCAAGGTCGCAGGTGGGCATTGCCGATGCACTGCAGAGCATGGCCTAGTTACTGAGGAGCATCGCCGAGGGCGTCGACACCATGGTGCCGACATTGGGGAGCTGGGGCTCAATCCAGCTGCCCCTCTTTCCCGAGGTGAACCTCAGGGCCCTATGGGCACCGACCGGGAGAAGGGGGCGCAGGGTGGCAATATGGACCCATCCTATGCCATCAGTCCGTAGCCACCAGTTCCCAAGAGTACCACACCTCTGCCAAAGCCATGTCTCGCAGTCAGCACCGGAACAGGGTGGCACGACTGTGCATGTGCTGCCGTCAAGTGCGCCGGTGCCCTCCGGCCCAGAGTCCCCTGCGGTGACCTGCCAGGGGCATCGAAGACCACGGGATGTGATAAGCAGCTGGCCGCCCCCACCTCTTATGTGCATCCTGAGGATACATCTAGATTTATCGGGAGAGCAAGGAAGGCCAAGCATGATGAGGATCACTGAGAGGACACTGGGGGCCGGGGCAAATAGGGAGTGAGGAGAGGAATCTGCATGAGGGTTGGGTGGTGAGGGGGGAGAGGGAGGTTGGGGACAGTGGTGCGGCATCATCGGGAGTGTACACTTGTACAAGAAACATTAAAATACCCTCACCACAACCAGTATTACGCCTCTGGCTCTTTGTCCCGCAATGCGGGCTGACCAAAAATCCCATGCCCCATCCTCCCCGACATGGGGTCCTGGCCGTCCCACCCCGCCTGACTCCCCTCCACCCGACATGCCCTGCACACGCACACCCGCCCACGGCGAGGGGGGCCCTTCACACCGGATCGCACACGCTGCAACCCAGACACCTGAACAGAAAATTGCCATCCCCGGCCGTGGACATGTGCCAGGGGCTGGAGCCCATCCCCTGGGTGATCGAAGGTTGGCTGCTGCATCTGTGGTGCTGCCTCTCGCAGTGTTCAAGCACAGTGTCCATGCCTCAAGTAGTGATTGGGATGCGAGGCAATGAGCCCCACATGCTGCCTGGTCCACCCCCCCACGGGGATCCACTTGGGATGTGTGAAGTGCTCACTTAACCACGATTGCCAATTCCAGCCAGCGGTCATGCGAGCGCCTTTTTAAAAACGTGAAGCTGGCGGAATGGCTGATGTGCGAATCCGAGGAGGTGAGTAGCCATGTTCTATCCCGGGCAGTGAGCCTGGTGGCACCGGGATTGCTGCTCCAGTGCTCGGGGGGTGGGGGAGCCCCGGGGGGGTGAGGTGGGGGCCTGGGTGGGGGGAAGGAGCTGGGCTGCCATCAGTTGGGGGGGCGGGGGCACCCTTGGGCAGGGGGGATGTGTCTCAGCGCCTGCAGGTCCGCCATGCCACCCCCTGGATTGTGTGTACCCGTAATGGGGGCAACTCCAGCTCCTGCCTATCTGTCCCACCGACCACCCATAACCCCCACTGATTGTGGCGGACTCTGGCCGCATGGCTGAAGGCTAATACGGAATTGGCAATCGTAGTAAAGTGAGCACTTCACAGCTCCCAACTGGATTCCCATTGTTAGACGTGCCATGTCGCAGGTGAGAGTTATTGCCACCTCCCAATCAGACTGTGTGGCCTAGACACTTTGCCTGAACACTGGAGAGCGCAGCAGCCAACATTTGAATACCTAGGGGCGAGACCTCAGCACTAGGGGCATCCCAGAGGGTGGGTGTGTGTTCCGGTGAGGGAACCAGTGCCAATCCAGGAACATTACTTGTGGGTGTCTGCAGTACAGGGTCTGGGGTCCGGTGCCCAGGGGTCCCCGCTGCAGTCAGGGGTGCCTGGGCAGGGTGGGTTGGGTGGCACCCTGAGGGTGGCAGGGGATGTGAGAGGGGGAGGGGGAAGGAAGCCATGGGGGCCTAGAGGGTCCCGCAATGGAAGCCATCGCTGGTTGTCAGTCTCTCACCCTCACACGAGATGGATGGTGTCTTGGATCCTGCGGAGGCTGCTCTCACGGTGCTGGTGGCAGGCCAGGCGGCCAAACATCGGAAAAGGCAATGGCAGCAGCATTGACAGAGGCTCAAGGTGGCAGCACATGTACACAGCTCCACCGCATAGCGTGAGGTCCTCTTAAGGCAAACATTATTTTCTCGAGACTGAGAAACCCAGCCATGTCACTAACCCAGGTCTCTACACTCGGGGGTTCGACTCCCTCCACATTAACAAGATCCGTCTCTGGGCTACCAGGGAGGCAAAGGCCAAGACGTCGGCCTCTTTCACCCCCTGAACTCCCGGATCTTCCGACACTCCAAAAATCGCTACCTCCGGTCTCGGCAACACCGGTGTTTTTAGTACCGTGGTCATCGCCTTAGCAAAATCCTGCCAAAACCCTCCAAGCTTCGGGCATGCCCAAAACACGTGGACATGATTTGCTGGGCTTCCCGCGCACCTCACACATCTATCCTCAACCCCGAAGAACTTAGTCATCCTTGCCACTGTCATGTGTGCCCGGTGGACTACCTTAAATTGTATCAGGCTAAGCCTGGCGTATGATGAGGAGGTATTAACCCTGCTTAGGGCCCATAGACCTCTATCTCTCTATCTCTCCTCTGCGCTCATCCTCCCACTTGCCCTTAAGCTCCTCCACCGGAGTTTCCTCCGCCTCCGAAAGCTCCTGGTAAATATCCGATACCTTCCCCTCTCCCACCCAGGTACTGGACACTACTCTATCCTGTATCCCCCGTGGTGGCAGCAGCGGAAAGGCCAGAACCTGCTTTCTCAGAAAGTCTCGCACCTTCAAATACCTAAACCCGTTCCCTGCTGCCAATTTAAATTTATCCTCCAAGGCCTTCAAGCTGGGAAAGCTCCCACTTATAAATAGATCCCCCATCCTTCCAACTCCTGCCCTCTGCCAACTCCGGAACCTGCTATCTAGCCTACCCAGTACAAACCTGTGGTTATTATAAATCGGGGTCCAAATCGATGCTCCCACCATTCTCTTATATCTCCTCCACTGCCCCCAGATCCTCAGAGCCGCCACTACCACCGGACTTGTGGAGTATCGGGCCGGCGGGAACGCAGAGGTACCGTTACCAATGCGCCCAAACTGGTGTCTTTACATGGCGCCGCCTCCATCTGCTCCCATGCCAACCACTACCCACTTCCTAATCATGGCTATATTAGCCGCCCAGTAGTAATTGCAGAAGTTCGACAGCGCCCACCCACCCTCCCCCCGACTGCGCTCCAGCAACACTTTCTTCACTCGCAGGGTTTTACTGCCCACACAAAGCCCAAAATAATCTTATTCACCCGCTTGAAAAAGGCCTTAGAGATGAAGATGGGGAGGCACTGAAAGACAAACAGAAATCTGGGGAGGACCATCATTTTCATGGTCTGCACCCTCCCCAGTGACAGCGGGAGCATGTCCCATCTCTTAAAGTCCATTTGTTCTACCAACCGGGATAGGTTTAATTTGTGCAGTACCTCCCATATCCGGGCCACCTGGCTTCCCAGATATCGAAAGCTCTTCCCTACCATTCTAAGCGACAGCTCTCCCGGTCTCTTCTCCTGTCCTCCTGCCTGGATCGCAAACATCTTGCTTTTCCCTATGTTCAATTTATACCCTGAAAAATTGCCAAATTCCCCCAGGATTCGCATTACTTCCCCCATCCCCTCCAATGGATCCGAAATGTACAAGAGCAGGTCATCTGCATAGAGCGAGACCCGGTGCTCCACCCCCCCCCCCCCTCCCGAACCAGCCCTTTCCAGTTCCTAGAAGCTCTTAACGCCGTGGCCAATGGCTCTATGGCCAGAGCAAACAGTAACGGGGAGAGGGGGCACCCTTGCCTCGTCCCTCGGTGTAGTTCAAGATACCCCGACCTCAGCCGGTTCGTACACACACTCGCTACTGGTACCTGATAGAGAAACTGCGCCCAGTCAATAAAGCCCTCACCAAACCCAAACCTTCCCAGCGCCTCCCACAGGTAATTCCACTGCACCCGGTCCAAAGCCTTCTCCGCATCCATCGCTACCACCATCTCCACCTCCTCTCCTTCTGAGGGAATCATAATAACATTTAGAAGCTTTCGAACATTGACCTTGAGTTGCCTGCCCTTTATAAATCCCGTCTGGTCTTCCCCTATCACCCCCGGGACACAGTCCTCTATTCTTGTGGCCAGTCTCTCAGCCAGCAGTTTGGCATCCATATTCAATAGAGAAATCGGCCTGTATGACCCGCATTGCTCCGGATCCTTTTCCCGTTTCAGGATCAATGAAATCGAGGCCTGTGACATTGTTGGGGGAAGGACTCCCTTCTCGTGGTTAGCACATTCAGTGAAGTGGTCACACCGCAGGTGAAGATTTAACAGGCAGAAAGGGAAGGGGTGGTGACCAGACAGAGTGCAGGAAGGCAGGTAGTGCAGGAGTCCCCTGTGGCCATCCCATTTTCTCACGGGCATATCATTTTCGATACCATTGGGGGAGATGACTACAGGGGAAAGCAGTGGCAGCCAACTTTATGACACCGTGGGCACAAGAGGGGAGAATGGCAGGGCTATAGTGGTAAGGATTTAAATTGTAAGGGGAACAGACAGGTGTTACTGCGGCCGCGAAAGAGACTCCAGGACGGTGTGTTGCCTCCCTGGTGCCAGGGTTAGGGAAGTCACTGAATGGCTGGAGTCACTGGAGGGCATTTTGAAGGGGTAGGGAAAACAGACAGATATTGTGATACATATTGGTACCAATGATACAGGTAGAAAAGGGATGAGATCCTGCAAGCAGAATTTAGGCAGCTAGGAAGTAGATTAAAAAACAGGACCCAGAAGGTAGTAATCTTTGGATTACTTCCGGTGCCATGTGCTAGTGAGTATAGAAATAGGATGTTTGTCCAGATGAATGCATGATTGGAGAGATGGTGCAGGAGAGAGGGCTTTAGATTTCTGGGACAATGGGACCTGTACAAGGTGGATGGGTTGCACTTGAACCAAAAATGGATCATTATCTTTGCAGGGAGATTTACTAGTTTGCTAGTCGGGAAGGGTTTAAACAAACTTGGCAGTAGGGTGGGATCCTGAGAGAAGGGCAGCACGGTAGCACAAGTGGATAGCACTGTGGCTTCACAGCGCCAGGGTCCCAGGTTCGATTACCCGCTGGGTCACTGTCTGTGCGGAGTCTGCACGTTCTCCCCGTGTCTGCGTGGGTTTCTTCCGGGTGCTCCGGTTTCCTCCCACAGTCTAAAGACGTGCAGGTTAGGTGGATTGGCCATGCTAAATTTCCATTATTGTCCAAAAAGGTTAGGAGGGGTTATTGGGTTACGGGGATAGGGTGGAAGTAAGGTTTTGAGTGGGTCGGTGCAGACTCGATGTGCCGAATAGCCTCCTTCTGCACTATATGTTCTATGTTCTAAGGTTCAGCGGGGAGAGATACACAGCTAAAATTAGAATAGACAGCAAATGAATCAGGAAGGCATAGAAGTTATAGGCCAGTTAAAACAGGAGTTTGGCAAGATTGGATGGTATTTATTTTAATGCAAGGAGTCTGAGGAACAAGGCAGATGAGTTGAGGGCACAAATTAAAACATGGGGTATGATGCCATTGCTGTCACTGAGACATGATTGAAAGAGGAGCATGATTGACAGCTCAATATTCCAGGATATAGGATCTTCAGGCGACACAGGGAAGCAGGTACGAGAAGAAGGGGTGTCGCACTTTTGATCAGGGAATCAATTACCACAGGAAGGAGAGATAAGACCTTTCGAAGGCTCTACAAATGAAGCCATATGGGTAGAATTTAAAAACTAAAAAGGAGCATCACATTTCTGGGAGAGTTCTATAGGCCCCTTCACAGTCTGAGAGAAATAAAAGAGCAAATTATGTAGGCAACTTCAGAGAATTGTAATAGGGTAGTGATAGTGGGGGATTTCAACTTCTCCAACATTAACTGTGCAAGGTTTCAAGGGATCAGAATTCATAAAATGCATTCAGTAGAACATTTTAAGTCTGTACGTAGAAGGTCCTACAAGAGAGGGGGCGGTCCTGGACTTAATTTTCAGCAACGAAGCCGGGCAAGCGGTTGCAGTATCAAATAAAGCAATCTGTTTCTAACCTTTGCGGGGCACCTCATGACGACAATATTTGGCAAAAGATCCAATGGTCCATTCAGCAAGGGAGGAATCCTCTGCTATAAATTATTTCAATGGCAAAGAAAGCAGCTGTACCTTACATGGTTGGGGGTCACACATGGATACTTTTAGCCACCTTTGATTAAACCACTTTGAATATATTCATCCTTTATAACGATCGCCTGCAGATATGCATTTTGAGTTCTTTGTCAGCATTCATAGGATAGCCTGATATCCAGAGTATTGATTTATCATCCTACATTGGAGGATGAGCTGCTAATGAGAATGAGGAAAAGGCACAGGTGTGTGGGTTCAAACAAAGGTAGAGCAACATGCCCCTAGGACCAGCATGACACTCAGTTCTAAAGAAATGCTGAGGAAATGGATGGTCGTCAAGTCAGATGTCCTGATGAAACTTTTCACTGCACTAAGTGGAGCTGACTTCATTTCAGATGAATGTGCAAATCTCAATTTAAAACATTTTGCACAATAACTAAATTTGACACTGCTGAGGTTGTACAATTCCTAAACTCTGACCACTTGCAATTTATTGCTTGCTTTGATATTCTTTTTTACAGATATTTTTATTAAAGGCATTTTACATATATGCATGAAAATATCTGAAGACCAAACACCAACATGAACGAATCTTGCTTTGATACTCTAATGACATCTCAATGTTCCTCTAATGTTTTATCTACTGTTTTAACAAAATCTCCTAATTTGCACTGTTGGATAATATTTCACTATATATCAAGACAGGAAGATGATTCTATGGAGGAGTAGAATAATTCCAATGGCTAAAATAGTCAGCACAAAAATGACTGGGGCTGGGATTCTCCATTGTGAGTCTGCCTCGCTACCACTGCTGGCGAGAATGGCGAGTTTTGGCGCTCAGCCAAATCTCCATTCACTGCAGCGAGACAGGAGAACCTCGTGTCATTTTGGGTGGGTTTAGCGAGGTGTTTTGCGCTAGCTTTTTGGGTGAGATCCAGACCTGGATTCACCCACTCTTATTTCTGTTTTTGGGCCTTGGGGAGTTTCTCACAGGTCTGGCCCACACTTAGAAATTTTTTCTGCAAAAAAGAACTGAACCCGCCAACAAGACCGGCTCCTCAGAGATCGGGATATCATTTTAAAAGGGTGCCCCAATCTCTAAGTGAATTTGAAGGTCCCCCACCGAGGGACAATCCTATCCCCGTAGAGCTGGGCATTACCCCCCCCCCCCCGAAGTGAGCACACCCCGCTATGGAATTGCTGAGGACCTCCCATTTCAGGCCCCACCCTCTTTCAGGCCCCCCTTTCAGGACACCTCCGTCCTCACCCTCCCACCTTCATATTCCCCCCTTCAACACCCTTTCATGAGCAACTCCTTTCCTCAACTCCAACCCTCAACAGTGCCAATCTGGCACCCTGGTGTTGCCAGTCTGGCATCTGAGCAGAGCCCCATCACCCTAGCAGTGCCATCCTGTAACACCAGGTTGGCCAGGTGACAATTAGAGTGCCAAGGTGCCAACCTGTCCTGTCGCCAAAAACCCGGGGGGCTCCAATGGCCTCCGAGCCCCCTGAACTGGCCATCACACCTGGTCTCTACTTGTGGAGACCAGTACTAATAGGTGCCAGGTTGAGGGCTCGCAGGTGCGGCTGGTAACTCCTGGGAGCAGGGAGAATGTGACCTCAAATAGGCCACACATATTTAAACGAGCCTAATGGTGACGCACATGCGGTTTTACTTTTGGCACAAAGCCTGATTTGGGCCTCTCCTGCAATGCATCCGGCACAATGAGATCGGCAGTAGGCACAATGCAGTGGGAAAATCATACCCTATATTTTTTTATATATCAACATGGCTAATTTATAAAAATGTTAAAACTAGACATAAGCTTTACAATGACTGAAACCATTGCTAACTACAACTCAAGCATTTCCTGGCCTCCAGAATGGCTAATCTCATTATCCCCGAAGAGGCACTAATAACTCTGTGCTTGCATCAACCAAATTCCAAAGTGATTGTACAAAGGCCACTTACATTTCCAAGGCCAGAACTAGCTAACAGATACCACCTGTCTGATTGGATAAAGGACCTGAAAACACCTTTGAAATTGTTAATGGTTGAAACATTAACCATCTCAAGAATCCAGACAAAAGAATATCCATCCTTTATCTCAATGAAATTCGAGAAGTGGGAGTCATGTCACATGACTATCCCCCTCCCACTAGCTGGAAGAACCAATTATCCTGCCTTGTGGAGCTGCAAAGGCAGTCTGCTATTTTCCATCAACCGAACAGCAGCAGAACTAAAGTCCCGTCCAGGCTTCAGTTGCTTGGCCTTCATCTAAACTGTTTCTACAAGAACTTCTGAACTTCTGTATCAGTGCCTATAGGACTAAATCATCTCTTGAGGAAGACAACTTTACTGGAAAGTTGGATAATCCAGCATCCATCTTTAACCTGCTGACGCTGTGAAGGAATACACCCCTGGACTTTGATTATTGGCTCACATGAAGCAATAAGTCTTATCTTATCTGTGTTCATTGCCCAATATCTTTTACTTTCTCTTATCATTCTTTTATTGCATGAATGTACTGTTTTGAGTGTCTGTAAAGTAAACTAACCCCTCAGTTCAGCCTATCTCAAGTTTACTGTGGGATTACTAATAGAAAATGGATCACATCAAAACTAAGGGGTTGGGAAATATGCCACCACTTACAAAAGAGAAATAAAAAATAAAAAATGGCGTTTGGATTACAGATGAATGATAAAAGGAGAAATCAGGGTTTTTAAATTAAACCCCCTCCAGTCCATAACATTCCTTATGCTCTCAATGGTCATGGACATGTGACCCAAGGTTTACCTAAATACCAGGACTGGTGAAGGTATTCTTAAAAGTATAATGAGTTGGGATTCATGTGGAAGAGCAATACAAGAGCTGAAATCCGAGACTAAGAAGGGTAGCAAAGACTCAAAAATATAACAGAAGGCTCCAAACTATTTTATTTGATCCTTCTCAACTAAATATCATGGCAACCTATTTTATCTGTTGACCACCTTTTGTAAAATATTTGTTGTTGTCTATTCCAAACCAGCAGTTGCTGGGGAAATCAGGCATTTAAACTATGTTGACGTACTGCACTACTAGGGAAAGTGTCTGCATTGCCAGGGAAATTGCATTCTGCGGACACACAGACTCACAAGACTAGCAGGATAATCAGACAGTGCAGATGCATAATACACTGCCAAGAAAGTCAGACTTTCACACCTACCTCAACATAAGGGAAATTGGATACCATGGATACATAAATCCACTGGACTGCAAATAAATCAAAACTGCAGTTGCATAGATCTCCTACACTGCCAGGAAATCCAGACACGGAGGATAGATAAGCCCATAGGACTACCAGGATAATCAGGGTAATGAGACAAAGCAAATACACAGAACCACTGGATTGCAGGATATGATACTTATTAACCCACTAGACTGCTGAGGAATGTGGATGCAATACCACACCAATTATCTACCTGACAGCTTTGCCTTTCATTTAGAAAGAATCAAAGTACAATAAAGCGTGCAAACATTTAGACCATTGCTAAAGTGACCCGTGCATCTGGACAAATGATCAGATCTGAAAATCCCACAATTGCATAGAAACAATTCAGTTTTTTTATAGCAGTGAATATGTCCAATCCTGATTCACACAAATTAGATCGTCCTTTCTTTTCTGAATGAATCTAAATTAATTAGATTCCAAATTAATTCAGTTTATCTGAATTGGGATTAAGGAGTATTTTCTAAGGAGCAGCACAGTGGCGCAGTGATTAGCATTGCTGCCTCACGGCGCCGAGGTCCCAGGTTCGATCCCGCCTCTGGGTCACTGTCCATGTGGAGTTTACACATTCTCCCCGTGTTTGCATGGGTTTTGCCCCCACAACCCAAATATGTGCAGGGTAGGTGGATTGGCCCCGTTAAATTGGAAAATTATGAATTGGGTACTCTAAATTTATTTAAAAAGAAATATTTTCTAAACTGATCCCTAGACAGAGTTATGTGATACTTTCACCTGGCAAAAAATGAGATGTAAACTATTTGTTTCCAAATAAACTTCAAGGGATCATAAAGAAAGCTTCTGTACCGACTTTGGGTTCAAATGGTAGAGGTAAATTGATATGAATGCGACCCATTCTCCGAACCCCTGGAAGCCTGTACAGGCGTATTAGCCTGGAGTTGAATTCTATGTATGTACCTACAGAGAGAGAAAAAATCCGAGTTAAATTTTAATTTTTTCCCTTTGGTCAATGGTCCATGCTGAAAATATATTCGACAATTCCCTTGATGGTTCAATTGATAATCACAGCAATTGGGCTGGGACTGAAATGTACACAGTTGAAAAGACGAGATTTGATTGGTGGTTACACCATTAGATCAATCTCAGGTGGGACTTTGCTAGGCCAACTAGTACAGAGAAATGAGCAAGCTTTCCCACTCTTGATTGCCATACGCTAACCTTGTCCATGGGTGGACATCAAGTAAGTGTAGGTACAGGCTCGCACATGGAGGACGAAGCAACAAAAATAGAATCTGAAACCTACACCCTAATGTTAAATGGGAACCTTTAATTGCATGAAATAAAATCAACATGGTATTAAATGTACCTTTTTTGGTATCAAAAAATACTATAATTCATTCTTACTGCTGCTTATGTATAAAATGTTAAAAATTGAATTAAAATACTTTTTAAAAATTCTAACTGCTATCAATTCGCAGACGAAACAGAACAATGCCAAAATCTAGCCATGGATGGTCAACAATATTTCCTAATAGGAAATGAAACAAATTGGAATTGGAAGAGTTACATCACAATAGGGTCTCGTGTTAATTCTGTTTTTTACATTTGTTTTTTAAAATATTTTTATTCAGACAAAATCTTTCATTAGACACAAACAACAAAACAACCTCACAATCTCCCTAAACGTCCTCACCCTTCCCCAGTTGCTAACTTTGGTTGGCTCTTAATTCGTTGCTCGTTGTGTCTTTCCTTAATTTTCTCTGTTTCTATAACCTTTGCTCTGGAGTCGCCAGGTATCTTTATGATACTGCCATGAGGTTCAAGTTCAAGTGCTGATCAATAACTCAACACACCAAATAGTAAGTTTCAAATCAAAACATGTTTATTATATATAGTCAATCACTACTCATGCATAAAACTCTACTTACTAGACTATCTCTAACGCTAAAAGGCCTATACTTAGCTTTGGGACTGGCCCACCAGGTCAGGGGAACAAATGGCCTTTCGTTCGATTCTGAGTCTGCAGGATTCAAAAGCTGGTCTGGACTGGTAGCTAGGAGCGCCTATCTCGTGGCGTGCGTTGACTGGAGACTTACTTGGTTGATGCGGCAGCTAGGCAGGTCACTGGCAAAGGTTGTTTCGAGCTGCTGAGTGACCCTGCCAAGAAGGACAAATTGAACTTGGGGACTCTATTTTATAGTCCCCAGGGGCTTCACGTCCTTTTGGGCGGACCCGGTATCTGGTTCCAAGTGATTGGACTACGTTCTGATCACTTGGACCGATTTCTCCAATACTGGAGCTGTTTCCTGATCGCTGGGTGGTTCCTAAGTGTCCGTTGGCCTTCCTTTGGCTTGGCTCCTGCTGGCGCCGAGGAGTCTGGCTTGGCTTTGTTCACCTTAAATGTTTCCAATTGTTCCCGGGGATCGCTCATTAATATGCAGATGGTGGTTAGATTCAGTGCTGTCTGGGTTTCTGCAAGTTCTAATACACAGGAAACTTTGCACCTGCTTATTTTTCCTGGCTTGACTGAATTTCCCTGCATTCTTTACAGATCTCCATTTTAAGTCGGGAAGTGGCCAACCCAGGTGGCTACACTCCCCACCCCCATAAGAGAAAAAAAGCCAAACCTTAAACAAAATACAGAGTCAAATTGTTTTCCCCCCCAGCTCCCTGAAAAAGGAGAGGAAAGGCTGCCACCTCAAATAGAACCCTTCCACCACTACCACCCCCTCCACCTCATGGCATACTTGATCTTCACCAGCTGCAAAAAAGTCCGTCAGGTACCCCAGCCACGCCAAGGCCGTTGATGGTACCGGAGATATACACTCAATCAGAACTCGCCTCCGGGCTATTAGTGAGACGAAGGCTAGTACATCTCGTTCATCTACTCTTCTCCCCGTGTGCAGCACCAAAACTCCAAAAATGGACACCAACGGGCTGGCCCTAGCTGAACACCCAAAATGCCTGACATTGTATCAAAAAAGGAGACCCAAAAACTAACGAACTCGGAGAAAGACCAAATGATGTGCATGCGATTCGCCGACCCCCTACAGCACTGCCCACAGCTATCCTCCACCCCCGAGGAGAGCCCACTCATATGTGCCCTGGCCAGGTGGGCCCTGTGCACCACCTTTAACTGGATCAACCTTCACCTTGCACATGAGGAGGTAAAGTTGACACTGTGAAGAGCCTCACTCCACCCCCCCCACCCCCCCATCAAAGACCACGCCCAGCTCAACCTCTCACTTCCTCTTTATCTCCTTAAACGATGCCTGCTGCATCGCCAACATCTGCCCTTAGACCTCTGAAATCCTACTCTCCCCTAACTTGGCCAAGGACAGAACTCTGTCCCTAAGTGAAGACGATGGTACCAGGGGAAATGAAGGAAGGTTCTTGCAGAAAAAATTGCACACCTGAAAGTACCTAAATACATTTCCTCTCGGGAGCTGGAACATCTCTAACAACTTGTCCAGGCCCTGGCGAACCTATCTTCCAGAAACATCTCCCTAAACCTCTCCACCCTCTCCCATGCCCCAAATGATGAATCTAAGCCAAACGGCACAAACCTATGCAAATTGGAGCCAGCAGTGACATAGAGCCGAGTGTAAAATGCTGCCTGAACTGAATCTAAATTTCCAAAGTGCCTATCACCACCAGGCTCAAAGAGAATCGAGCAGTGAAAACAGGAGTGGTGCAGTAACCAGGGCCTTTGGACTCAACCCTAAGCATGAAACCTCCTCCATCCGCCCTCATCTAGAGTCCGGCCCTCCAACCACCCCCACACCTGATCGAGATTTGCCGTCCAGTAGTAGAACAACAGATTAGGTAGTGCCAACCCTACGGACTTCCTATCCCTTTGCAAAAATGTCCTATTAACCCAAACCTTACGTTGCTCTTGTACACCACGATCTTAGCCATGTTAAGCACCACATGCCTTCTCGCCAGCTCATCCCCAACATCTTGGTATATTCAGAAAGGTGTTACGCACGGGAGATATTAGGAAATTGGGTTCAGAAATGAAACCTCTATGTAGCAGGCAATTTAGGGATTAAAAACATAAGAACATAAGAACTAGGAGCAGGAGTAGGCCATCTGGCCCCTCGAGTCTGCTCCGCCATTCAATGAGATCATGGCTGATCTTTTTTGGACTCAGCTCCACTTTCCGGCCTGAACATCGTAACCCTTAATCCCTTTATTCTTCAAAAAACTATCTATCTTTATCTGAAAAACATTTCATGAAGGAGTCTCAACTGCTTCACTGGGCAAGGAATTCCATAGATTCACAACCTTTTGGGTGAAGAAGTTCCTCCTAAACTCAGTCCTAAATCTACTTCCCCTTATTTTGAGGCTATGCCCCCTAGTTCTGCTTTCACCCGCCAGTGGAAACAACCTGCCCGCATCTATCCTATCTATTCCCTTCATAATTTTATATGTTTCTATAAGATCCCCCCTCATCCTTCTAAATTCCAACGAGTACAGTCCCAGTCTACTCAACCTCTCCTCGTAATCCAACCCCTTCAGCTCTGGGATTAACCTAGTGAATCTCCTCTGCACACCCTCCAGTGCCAGTACGTCCTTTCTCAGGTAAGGAGACCAAAACTGAACACAATACTCCAGGTGTGGCCTCACTTACACCTTATACAATTGCAGCATAACCTCCCTAGTCTTAAACTCCATCCCTCTAGCAATGAAGGACAAAATTCCATTTGCCTTCTTAATCACCTGTTGCACCTGTAAACCAACTTTTTGCGACTCATGCACTAGCACACCCAGGTATCTCTGCACAGCAGCATGTTTTAATATTTTATCATTTAAATAATAATCCCATCTGCCAGACCCTAGCCCATTCACTTAACCTATCCAAATCCCTCTGCAGACTTCCAGTATCCTCTGCACTTTTTGCTTTACCACTCATCTTAGTTTCGTCTGCAAACTTGGACACATTGCCCTTGGTCCCCAACTCCAAATCGCTAAAGAGCTGGCTTTGAAAGCAGACCAAGGCAAGCCAACAGCACGGTTCAATTCCCGTACTAGCCTCCCCGAACAGGCGCCGGAATGTGGCGACTAGGGGCTTTTCATAGTAACTTCATTTGACGCGGACTTCTGGGAAGATTCCCCCCACCCCCCCCACCAATAAATTCTGGTGGAGAGGAAACCCGAGACACTACACGTGTAGTGTCTCCCACCCGCCCTGCTCCTCTAACCTAATAATAAAACCCATTGGTGTGAGGTAAGTGCCATATTATATTATTATTATTTTTTTTTAAAAAATTATTTATTAACCAGATCTTGGTTGGAAGTTAGAGGGATGGCAGGGAAGGGAGTGCAATGTTCCTCCTGCAGGATGTTTGAGGTGAGGGATGCCGTTAGTGTCCCTGCTGATTTTACCTGCAGGAAGTGCAGCCATCTCCAGCTCCTCCAAGACCGAGTTAGGGAACTGGAGCTGGAGTTGGATGAACTTCGGATCATTCGGGAGGCAAAGGGGGTCATAGATAGCAGCTTCAGGGAATTAGTTACACCAAAGATTGGAGATAGATGGGTAACTGTAAGAGGGACTGGGAAGAAGCAGTCAGTGCAGGGATCCTCTGCGATTGTTCCCCTGAGTAACAAGTATACCACTTTGGATACTTGTGGGGGGGGGGACTTACCAGGGGTAAGCCATGGGGTACGGGCCTCTGGCAGTCTGTCCCTGTTGCTCAGAAGGGAAGGGGGGAGAGGAGCAGAGCATTAGTAATTGGGGACTCGATAGTCAGGGGCACAGATAGGAGATTTTGTGGGAGCGAAAGAGACTCACGTTTGGTATGTTGCCTCCCAGGTGCAAGGGTACATGATGTCTCGGATCGTGTTTTCCGGGTCCTTAAGGGGGAGGGGGAGCAGCCCAGAGAAGGAGGCAAAAGAGGGGGAGGTGTGGCGCAGCTTGTCAAGAACAGTATTACGGTGGCAGAGAGGATGCAAGATGGGGACTCTTCTTCCGAGGTAGTATGGGCTGAGGTTAGAAACAGGAAAGGAGAGGTCACTCTGTTGGGAGTTTTCTATAGGCCTCCAAATAGTTCTAGGGATGTAGAGGAAAGGATGGCGAAGATGATTCTGGATAAGAGCGAAAGTAACAGGGTAGTTATTATGGGAGACTTTAACTTTCCAAATATTGACTGGAAAAGATATAGTTCGAGTACATTAGATGGGTCGTTTTTTGTACAATGTGTGCAGGACGGTTTCCTGACACAATATGTTGACAAGCCAACAAGAGGCGAGGCCACTATGGATTTGGTTTTGGGTAATGAACCAGGCCAGGTGTTAGATTTGGAGGTAGGAGAGCACTTTGGGGACAGTGACCACAATTCGGTGACGTTTACGTTAGTGATGGAAAGGGATAAGTATACACCGCAGGGCAAGAGTTATAGCTGGGGGAAGGGCAATTATGATGCCATTAGACATGACTTGGGGGGGATAGGTTGGAGAAGTAGGCTGCAAGTGTTGGGCACACTGGATAAGTGGAGCTTGTTCAAGGAACAGCTACTGCGTGTTCTTGATAAGTACGTACCGGTCAGGCAGGGAGGAAGGCGTCGAGCGAGGGAACCGTGGTTTACCAAAGAAGTGGAATCTCTTGTTAAGAGGAAGAAGGAGGCCTATGTGAAGATGAGGTGTGAAGTTTCAGTTGGGGCGATTGATAGTTACAAGGTAGCGAGGAAGGATCTAAAGAGAGAGCTAAGACGAGCAAGGAGGTGACATGAGAAGTATTTGGCAGGTAGGATCAAGGAAAACCCAAAAGCTTTCTATAGGTATGACAGGAATAAAATAATGACTAGGGTAAGAGTAGGGCCAGTCAAGGACAGGGATGGGAAGTTGTGTATGGAGTCTGAAGAGATAGGCGAGATACTAAATGAATATTTTTCGTCAGTATTCACTCAGGAAAAAGATAATGTTGTGGAGGAGAATGCTGAGACCCAGGCTATTAGAATAGATGGCATTGAGGTACGTAGGGAAGAGGTGTTGGCAATTCTGGACAGGCTGAAAATAGATAAGTCCCCGGGGCCTGATGGGATTTATCCTAGGATTCTCTGGGAAGCCAGGGAAAAGATTGCTGGGCCTTTGGCTTTGATTTTTATGTCATCATTGGCTACAGGAATAGTGCCAGAGGACTGGAGGATAGAAAATGTGGTCCCTTTGTTCACGAAGGGGAGTAGAGACAACCCCGGCAACTATAGACCGGTGAGCCTCACGTCTGTTGTGGGTAAAGTCTTGGAGGGGATTATAAGAGACAAGATTTATAATCATCTAGGTAGGAATAATATGATCAGGGATAGTCAGCATGGCTTTGTGAAGGGTAGGTCATGCCTCACAAACCTTATCGAGTTCTTTGAGAAGGAGACTGAACAGGTAGACGAGGGTAGAGCAGTTGATGTGGTGTATATGGATTTCAGTAAAGCGTTTGATAAGGTTCCCCACGGTAGGCTATTGCAGAAAATACGGTGGCTGGGGATTGAGGGTGATTTAGAGATGTGGATCAGAAATTGGCTAGCTGAAAGAAGACAGAGGGTGGTGGTTGATGGGAAATGTTCAGAATGGAGTTCAGTTACAAGTGGCGTACCACAAGGATCTGTTCTGGGGCCGTTGCTGTTTGTCATTTTTATCAATGACCTAGAGGAGGGAGCAGAAGGGTGGGTGAGCAAATTTGCAGACGACACTAAAGTCGGTGGTGTTGTCGACAGTGCGGAAGGATGTAGCAGGTTACAGAGGGACATAGATAAGCTGCAGAGCTGGGCTGAGAGGTGGCCAATGGAGTTTAATGTAGAGAAGTGTGAGGTGATTCACTTTGGAAGGAATAACAGGAATGCGGAATATTTGGCTAATGGTAAAGTTCTTGGAAGTGTGGATGAGCAGAGGGATCTAGGTGTCCATGTACATAGATCCCTGAAAGTTGCCACCCAGGTTGATAGGGTTGTGAAGAAGGCCTATGGAGTGTTGGCCTTTATTGGTAGAGGGATTGAGTTCCGGAGTCATGAGGTCATGTTGCAGCTGTACAAAACTCTGGTACGGCCGCATTTGGAGTATTGCGTACAGTTCTGGTCACCGCATTATAGGAAGGACGTGGAAGCTTTGGAGCGGGTGCAGAGGAGATTTACCAGGATGTTGCCGGGTATGGAGGGAAAATCTTATGAGGAAAGACTGATGGACTTGAGGTTGTTTTCGTTAGAGAGAAGAAGGTTAAGAGGAGACTTAACAGAGGCATACAAAATGATCAGGGGGTTAGATAGGGTGGACAGTGAGAGCCTTCTCCCGCGGATGGAAATGACTAGCACGAGGGGACATAGCTTTAAACTGAGGGGTAATAGATATAGGACAGAGGTCAGAGGTAGGTTCTTTACGCAAAGAGTGGTGAGGCCGTGGAATGCCCTACCTGCAACAGTAGTGAACTCGCCAACATTGAGGGCATTTAAAAGTTTATTGGATAAGCATATGGATGTTCATGGCATAGTGTAGGTTAGATGGCTTTTGTTTCGGTGCAACATCGTGGGCCGAAGGGCCTGTACTGCGCTGTATCATTCTATGTTCTATAAGCCTACTTGTGACAATAAGCGATTTTCATTTCATTTCATTTCATCTCTGTAAATTGTGAAAATTGTGGGCCCAATACTGATCCCTGAGGGACACCACTAGCTACTGATTGCCAACCATAGAAACACCCATTAATCCCCACTCTTTGGGACAATTTCCATCCAGATGCCTCGCTATTTCTTTCTTGATGATAGATTCCAGCATCTTCCCTACTACCGAAGTTAAGCTCACTGGCCTATAATTATCCGTTTTCTGCCTACCTCCTTTTTTAAAAAGTGGTGTCACGTCTGCTAATTTACAATCCGCCGGGACCACCCCAGAGTCTAGTGAATTTTGGTAAATTAGAACTAGTGAATTTGCAATTTCCCTAGCCACCTCTTTTAGCACTCTGGGATGCATTCCATCAGGGCCAGGAGACTAGCCTACCTTTAGCCTCATTAGCTTGCTCATCACTACCTCCGTAGTGATAACAATCCTCTCAAGGTCCTCACCTGCCATAGCCTCATTTCCATTAGTCACTGGCATGTTATTTGTGTCTTCCACTGTGAAGACCGACCCAAAAAACCTGTTCAGTTCCTCAGCCATTTCCTCATCTCCCATTATTAAATCTCCCTTTTCATCCTCTAAAGGACCAATATTTACCTTAGCCACTCTTTTTTGTTTTATTTATTTTTTAGAAACATTTACTATCTGTTTTTATATTCTGGGCAAGTTTACTCTCATAATCTATCTTACTCTTATTTATAGCTTTTTAAGTAGCCTTCTGTTGCCCCCTAAAGATTTCCCAGTCCTCTAGTCTCCCACTAATCTTTGCCACTTAGTATGCTTTTTCCTTCAATTTGATATTCTCCCTTATTTCCTTAGATATCCACGGTCGATTTTCCCTCTTTCTACCGTCCTTCCTTTTTGTTGGTATAAACCTTTGCTGAGCACTGTGAAATATCGCTTGGAAGGTTCTCCACTGTTCCTCAACTGTTTCACCATAAAGTCTTTGCTCCCAGTCTATCTTAGCTAGTTCTTCTCTCATCCCATTGTAATCTCCTTTGTTTAAGCACAAAACACTAGTGTTTGATTTTACCTTCTCACCCTCCATCTGTATTTTAAATTCCACCATATTGTGATCGCTCCTTCCAAGAGGATCCCTAACTATGAGATCATGAATCAATCCTGTTTCATTACACAGGACCAGATCTAGGACCGCTTGTTCCCTCGTAGGTTCCCTTCCATACTGTTCTATGAAACTATCGGAGATACATTCTATAAACTCCTCCTCAAGGCTGCCTTGACAGGTGTGGTTAAACCAATCGACATGTAGACAGCTGGCTGTTCACCCTCCCCCCCAGAATGTCCTGCAGCCGCTCCGAGGCCCTTGCACCAGGGAGGCAACATACCATCCTGGAGTCTCGATTGCGTCCGCAGAACCGCCTGTCTATTCTCCTTACGATTGAGACCCCTATCACTGTAGCCCTGCCATTCTTCTTCCTGCCCTGCTGCGCAGCAGAGCCAGCCACGGTGCCATGAACCTGGCTGCTTCTGCCTTCCCCTGGTGAGCCATCTCCCTCAACAGTATCCAAAGCGGTATATCTGTTTTGCAGGGAGATGACCGCAGGGGACACCTGCACTGCCTTCCTACTCTTGCTCTGTCTTTTGGTCACCCATTTTCTATCTCGCTCAGTAACCTTCACCTGCGTTGTGACCAACTCGCTAAACGTGCTATCCACGACGTCCTCAGCATCATGGATGCTCCAAGGTGAGTCCATCCGCAGCTCCACAGCCGTCAAGCGGTCTAACAGGAGCTGCAACTGGACACATTTCTTGCACGTGAAGGAGCCAGGGACAGTGGATGTGTCCCTGAGCTCCCACATCGCACACGAGGAGCATGACACGGGCCTGGTATCTCCTGCCATACCTTAAACCTTAGATTAACTTATACAACTAGAATGCCAAAAAATGAAAGAAAAAAATAAATAAATATACCAATGAAAAGAAAAAGGAAAAAAGAAAAACTACTTACCAGTCACTTACCAGGGATAAAAGGTACCTTCTCCCCCTCAAGCTGTGAATTCCCACCTAGCTTCAAATTCCCAAACTCACTCTTTGTTGTGTCTCACTCTGGCTGTGTCTTCTCTGGCTCACTGGGAGAACTCACTGGGAGTGAGTTACAAGTTGCTCTTTTAAATTGGCCTGAGTTGACTCTCCCCCCCCCCCCACCTGCTTTTAGATTAAAGTAGATTAAGGTGACTGACATTTAACTGCCAACCAGTTATGTGACTGGGTGGGGAAGCCCTTGTTAACCTTCACTGCACAATTCCAGATTAATTTATACTCCTGAAATTTAAAAAAGAACAGTCTTACCGACTGAATTCAATTCAATTCCCACCTAGCTTCAAATTCCCAAACTCACTCTTTTGTTGTATCTCACTCTGGCTGTGTCTTCTCTGGCTCACTGGGAGGACTCACTGGGAGTGAGTTACGAGTTGCTCTTTTAAATTGGCCTGAGTTGACTCTCCCCCCGCCCCCACCTGCTTTTAGATCAATGTAGAAACAGACTGAGGGGGGAAACACCTGCTAACACAGAGTCAGAGGGATACACCCACACCTGTGTTAGTTACATTGCCCCATTCAGACTTAAACTCATTGGTAAGAATACACAGGATTCCCCAGATCCATTGTTCTTTGGGATATTCCTGTTTGACCAGCCATTAGCCCATTACAAGGTCTTATGGCCTCTTTGTCTGTCAATGGGAAGTTAGTTGCATATCAATAGAATCATAGAGTCCCTACAGCACAGTAGGAGGCTATTCAGCTCATTGAGCCTGCACTTGCTTTGCTCCGATAGAGCAAGATACATGGGCCCAATCTCCCGCCCCTATCCATGTAACTCCACTTAACGTTTGGGTAATTTTAGAATGGTCAATTCACCTAACCTGCACATCTTTGCATGGCTCGATTCCTTTGTATAAACGGGAGTGGGCAATCAAACAGCTGAGATAACACTAATGGGTTCAAGCCTGGAAACCCCACCAGAGAACCTTTGTTTGAAGAGCTGGGAGGAGCTTAGACAGAAAGAAAGAATGCTGTTCTGAAAGTTACAGGGCAGAAGGCTTTGAAAATCGACTGAGGTAGGTCAAGAAAGTTACAGGGGGGAAGGCTTTGGAAATCGACTGAGAGAGTTCATGAAAGTTACAGAGGGGAAGACCTTGGAAATGTCATGAAAGTTGCCACCGAGGCAGGCTTTGACAAAGAGTTCAGAATGAATGTGCCTAGTAGAAGAAAAACTGCTTCCGAAATGCAAGTATTGCCTTTGTCTGACTGTGCAAGTGGAACGAGATCTGCATGTTTATTAAAGTGGTGTTTGAATAAATTTGAACTAATGTGTTAAGGTTAAGAAACTACTTGTGAACTGTTATTGCTGGGTTGCAATTTAAAAATGTAAATATTGTTTTATTTTCTTTAATAAAGTTTGTTTATAAAATAAAACCAAGCCCTATTTCTTATATTATCATTCCTAGAACAAATTAATCCTTTTGCACCCGCTTAAAACTTAAAAAATTTATGGTCCTGATCCAGTCGCTTAGCCACTGTTGAGAGCTAATCAGGCATCCATAACAAAGGGGAATAAGAAAAGTGATTGGCAGAGAAATCAAGGGCCAGAATCAAATAGGGTCACAGGGAAAAGTAATGGCAACTGGATAAGGTACTTTAAAAAGAAACTTCCGAAGGCTTTGTGCTGGACACAATGCGCAGCGGCCACGCAAGGTCCACGAAAACTGCGAGGACACGCAACCGACACCGTCGGGAAGTCGGCCCATCGGGAGCAGAGTATCGGGGGAGGGCCCCAGGTGACGTCCTGAGGCCGGCCCGACTGCGTCCGGTGTATTCAGCGATTACGCCATTTTTGAGGGGCAGAGCCCCCGATTTCAGTGTAAAAAACAGATTCTCCGGTCAATCGGCAAACGCGATGATGCACTATCGATTACGACGAGATGAGACTAGAGAGTAATCGAGGCTTTATTACGCAGAGATGTGTGGCCTCCTACAGCTGCTGCCGAAATGGCCGCACACACATTTATACTCCGCCTACTAGGTGGAGCCAGCAGGCAGTGATCAACCCCCGTACCTGTAGTACAGGAGTCTTGCCGTATTACATCTCATACGTGCACTATATACAGTGGTGACTACCACATTCACCCCCTGTTAAAAAGGAGTCCGGCGGGGGTGGTGGAAAACTATTTACATGTAATTGAGCATTTTTCTAAGTGTACAGTTTTGGAAAAGTTCACAAGTTCAGCTGGTTGGGTGCCTTGATCCTCCGTTGCGAGTTCCGCAGTCCCTGTGGCGATACAGGTGCCAGCGTGGTCGCCGGTGACTCCGGGAGCGTGTAGTCCTCATCTTCATCCCCGGGTGGAACCAATGGGAGGATGGACCATCCTGGAGTGGGGGCTGTGGTGAGGTGCGCTGGGGGGAGGATGGGTGGCGCCGGAGCAGTTGGGGGGGGGGGGGGGGGGGGGGGACCCAGCTGGTGCCAGGTCCCTGAGGAAGACTGTGTCTTGGCGGATGTTGGAGTGCGCCACGTAGGCGTACTGCGGGTTTGCATGGAGTAGCTGTACCCTCTCGACCATCGGGTCCGCCCTGTGGAACCGCAAGTTCTTGCGGAGGAGGACGGGTCCTGGAGCTGCCAGCCACGTTGGGAGCGAAATCCCGGAGGTGGACTTCCTGGGGAAGGCAAGGAGACGTTCATGAGGGGTCTCATTAGTGGCGGTGCAAAGTAACGACCGGATGGAGTGGAGGGTGTCGGGGAGGACCTCCTGCCAGCGGGAGACTGGGATATTTTTATACTGAAGGGCCAGCAGGACGGCCTTCCAAACCGTCCCGTTCTCCCTCTCCAACTGCCCATTTCCCCGGGGGTTGTAGCTGGTCGTCCTGCTCGAGGCAATGCCCTTGCTGAACAGGAATTGACGCAGCTCATCATTCATAAAGGAGGATCCCTGGTCGCTGTGGACGTAAGCGGGGAAGCCGAACAGAGTGAAGATGGTATTGAGGGCCTTGATGACTGTGGCAGACGTCATATCAGGGCATAGAATGGCAAAGGGGAATCTGGAGTATTTGTCGACCACATTAAGGAAGTACGTGTTTCAGTCGGACGAGGGTAGGGGCCTTTTGAAGTCCATGCTGAGGCGTTCAAATGGATGGGAGGCCTTCACCAGATGCGCTCGGTCTGGCCGGTAAAAGTGTGGTTTGAACTCCGTGCCGGCCTGGCAGTCTTTGGTGACCAATGGAGTAGGAGAGGTTGTGAGCCTTAACAAAGTGAAAGAACCTGGTGACCCCTGGGTGACAGAGACTATTGTGTAGGGCCCGGAGTCGGTCCACTTGTGCGCTGGCACATCGGGATAGGGCATCGGGGGGCTCGTTGAGCTTACCTGGGTGATACAAAATCTCGTAATTGTAGGTGGAGAGCTCAATCCTCCACCTCAATATTTTATCATTTTTGATCTTGCCCCGCTGTGTGTTATTGAACATGAAGGCAACCGACCGTTGGTCAGTGAGGAGAGTGAATCTCCTGCAGGCCAGGTAATGCCTCCAATGCCGCACAGCTTCAACGATGGCTTGGACCTCCTTTTCGACGGAGGAGTGCCGAATTTCGGAGGCATGGAGTGTGTGGGAAAAGAATGCCACGGGTCTGCCCGCCTGGTTGAGAGTGGCAGCTAGAGCGACTGATGCATCGCTCTCAATTTGAAAGGGGAGGGTCTCGTTGACCGCGTGCATTGCGGCCTTGGCGACGTCAGCCTTGATACGGTTGAAGGACTGGTGAGTCTCGGCCGTCAGGGGGAAAACTGTGGAGTGAATGAGTGGGCGGGCCTTGTCCGCAAGGTTAGAGACGCAATGGGTGTGGTAGTATGCATTAGGGGTCATGTGGGACTGTGCAGCCATGATGTCATTGGCTGACAGATCCCGGGTCCTGGTTGGACGTTGACCTCTAGCTCCGCCCTGAAGGCAGAGTATAAGTACCTGGAGTCCTCCCCCGCAGGCAGTCTACTACCGAACTGCGGGGGAAACAGTCACGCTTAATAAAGCCTCATCGACTTCACTCTATTCGTCTCTCGGAGTCTTTGTGCGCTACAATTTATTAAGCGTGCCAAAAAAGGACTATGGAGCTCAGGATCATCCCAGAATGCCTGAGGATCAGCCCCCACGCAGTGAACGCGGCAGCAGCTTTCAAGCATTGGCAGACTTGTTTCGAGGCCTACCTCAGAACGGCCACCGGCCGGGTCACAGAAGACCAAAAACTACAGGTCCTGCACTCGAGGTTAAGCACGGAGATTTTCTCTTTCATCGAAGACGCAGAGGATTTCCAGACGGCGTTCGCAGCACTGAAAAGTCTCTATGTCCGCCCAGTAAACCAGATCTACGCTCGCTATCAGCTTGCAACGAGACGGCAAAGTCCCGGGGAATCGATAGATGAATTCTACGCCGCGCTACTAATTTTGGGACGAGCCTGCAGCTGCCCGTCGGTGAACGCAATTGAACACACGGACATGTTAATGCGCGATGCTTTTGCGGCAGGTAGGAACTCCTCCCAAATCCGCCAAACACTTCTAGAAAAAGAGTCGCTAGGACTCTCAGAGGCACGGGCCCTAGCAGCCTCCCTAGACGTGGCCGCGCGAAATACCCACGCCTACGGCCCCGACCGCGCGGCAGCCCATTGGGCTCCGTACGTACCCGTCGCGACAAACCCACCCCCCCCCCGGACACCCCACAGGCTTGCGCGGTTCAAACGCCAAGTCGCACCGGGGGCGCCCGTTGCTATTTCTGCGGCCAGGTGAAACACCCCCGGCAGCGCTGCCCGGCCCGCGCAGCGATCTGCAAGAGCTGCGGAAAAAAGGGCCATTTCGCGGGTGTGTGCCGGTCCCGCGAGGTCGCCGCTGTCCCGGGAGAACAGGGAGCCCTGCACGCCGCTTACGCTCCCCAACCCCCCCAGCGCCCCATGTACGACCCGCAGGCGCAGCCACTCTGGGTCCCGACCACCGTGGTCCCGGGAGAACAGGGAGCCCTGCACACCGCTTACGCTCCCCAACCCCCCCCCCCCCGCGCCCCATGTATGACCCGCCAACGCTACCACTTTGGGTCCCGACCACCGCTCTCCACGGAGAAGAGGGGGTTCTGCGCGCCTCTAGCGCCCCCCAAACCCCCCCCCCCGCGCCCCACGTATAACCCGCCGGCGTTACCAATTTGGGTCCCGACCACCGCTGTCCCCAGAGATGAGGGAGCCCCGCGCGTTCCTAACGCTCCCCAACCCCCCCAGCGCCCCATGTGCGACCCGCAGACGCCGCCATTTTGGGTCCCGGCCACCACGAGGGGAGGAAGGGCGCCGCCATCTTGGACCACCCCAGACCTGTACGACGCATGGGGGCGGCCATTTTGTCCACCCCCGCCGCCATCTTGTGACCCCCCAGCCATGTGCGTTGCATGGGGGCAGCCATTCTGTTCATCCCCGACGCCATCTTGGACGGCAACAACGGACCCCAGTGTCGACGGCTCCACGGGGTTCGAAGAAGACGCTCAACTACTACAACCACGCCTCGCTTCAATAACGCTGGACCAAGCTCGGCCCCGGACACTCCAGACGACGACGACAACGGTGCTGATAAACGGGCACGAGACACCATGCCTAGTCGACTCCGGGAGCACGGAGAGCTTTATCCACCCCGACACGGTAAGACGCTGTTCTTTGACCACCCATCCCAGCGCACAAAAGATTTCCCTAGCTGCAGGATCCCACTCCGTACAGATCAAAGGTTTCTGCATAGTTACCCTAACGGTGCAGGGGAAGGAGTTCAAAAACTACAGGCTCCACGTCCTTCCCCAACTCTGCACCCCCACATTACTGGGATTAGACTTCCAGTGCAATCTACAGAGCCTTACCTTCAAATTCGGCGGCCCAATACCCCCACTCACTATCTGCGGCCTCGCAACCCTCAAGGTGCAACCCCCGTCCTTGTTTGCGAACCTCACCCCGGATTGCAAACCCGTCGCCATTAGGAGCAGACGGTACAGCGCCCAGGACCGGACCTTCATTCGGTCCGAAGTCCAGCGGCTACTAAAGGAAGGCATAATCCAGGCCAGCAATAGTCCCTGGAGAGCACAGATGGTAGTAGTGAAGACAGGGGAGAAGCAAAGGATGGTCATAGACCATCAACAGGTACACACAACTAGACGCGTACCCTCTCCCCCGCATATCCGACATGGTCAATCGGATTGCCCGATATAAAGTCTTCTCCACCGTGGGCCTCAAGTCAGTCTACCATCAGCTCCCCATCCGCCCAAGTGACCGCAAGTACACAGCCTTCGAGGCAGACGGGCGATTATACCATTTCCTAAGGGTCCCATTTGGCGTCACAAACGGGGTCTCGGTCTTCCAACGAGAGATGGACCGAATGGTTGATCAACACGGGTTGCGGGCCACGCTCCCGTATCTCGACAATGTAACCATCTGCGGCCACGACCAGCAGGACCACGACGCCAACCTCCAAAAATTCCTCCAGACCGCTAAAGCCTTGAACCTCACGTACAACGAGGACAAGTGCGTTTTTAGCACCAACCGGCTAGCCATCCTGGGCTACGTAGTGCGCAATGGGATAATAGGCCCCGATCCCGAACGTATGCGCGCCCTCATGGAATTTCCCCTCCCGCACTGCTCAAAAGCCCTGAAACGCTGCCTGGGGTTCTTTTCATACTATGCCCAGTGGGTCCCCCAGTACGCAGACAAGGCCCGCCCTCTAATACAGACCACGACCAGACCGCCCGACCGACTCGTGGCGTCGATCTAACAGTACAATGTGGACTTTTAATGCGAACATTTTGTCTTTTCCTGACGATTGCTGTAAATAGTTGAAACAAAAAAAAAAAAACCTTGTACATACTGTTATATTGAAAGTTTTCCTCCCAGGACCAGCCTTGTAAACCCTTACCACCATGCGAAGCATCACCCCGCCGGGTTCATTTTTAACAAGGGGTGAATGTGGTAGTATGCATTAGGGGTCATGTGGGACTGTGCAGCCATGATGTCATTGGCTGACAGATCCCGGGTCCTGGTTGGACGTTGACCTCTAGCTCCGTCCTGAAGGCGGAGTATAAGTACCTGGAGTCCTCCCCCGCAGGCAGTCTACTACCGAACTGCGGGGGAAACAGTCACGCTTAATAAAGCCTCATCGACTTCACTCTATTCGTCTCTCGGAGTCTTTGTGCGCTACAATGGTATGAGAAGAACCCCAGGCATCGTTTGAGGGCCTTGGGGCAGTGGGGGATGGGGAGTTCCATGAGGGGGCACATGCGATCGGGGTCAGGCCCTAGGACTCCATTTTGCACCACATAGCCAAGGACGGCTAAGGGGTTGGTGCTGAACACGCACTTCTCCTTGTTATACGTTAGGTTCAGGAGTTTGGCGGTGTGGAGAAAAGTTAGTGTCGTGGTCCTGCTGCTCATGGTCGCAGATGGTGACGTTATCCAGGTACGGGAAGGTGGCCCGCAGTCCGTACCGGTCAACCATTCGGTCCATCTCCCGTTGGAAGACCGAGGCCCCATTAGTGACGCCGAAGGGAACCCTAAGGAAGTGGTAAAGACGGCCGTCAGCTTCGAACGCCGTATATTGGTGGTCCGCCTTCCGGATGGGGAGCTGGTGGTAGGCAGATTTTAGGTCCACTGTAGAGAAGACCTGGTACTATGCAATCTGATTGACCATATCAGATATGCGTGGGAGGGGGTACGCGTCGAGCTGCGTGTACCGATTAATGGTCTGACTGTAGTCAGTGACCATCCTGTGTTTCTCCCCAGTCTTTACAACTACCATTTGGGCTTTCCAGGGGCTGTTACTGGCCTTGATAATGCCTTCCCGCAGTAGCCGCTGGACCTCCGGCCTGATTAAGGTCCTGTCCTGGGCACTGTTCCGTCTGCTCCTGCTGGTGACGGGTTTGCAATCCAGGGTGAGGTTTGCAAACAGGGAAGGTGGGTCGACCATAATGGTCGTGAGGCCACATACAGTAAGGGGTGGTAGGGGCCCGCCGAATTTCAGAGTTAGACTTTGGAGGTTGCACTGGAAGTCCAGGCCGAGTAGCAAGGCAGCGCAGAGGTTGGAGAGGACGTAGAGCTGGACGTTGCTGAACTCTACGCCCTGGACGGTGAGGGTGGCGGTGCAGTACCCCCGCATCTCCATGGAGTGGGATCCGGAGGCCAGGGAGATTTGTTGTGTAATGGGGTGTACTGAAAGGGAGCAGCGCATTACCGTGTCGGGGTGGATGAAGCTCTCCGTGCTCCCGGAACCGAGAAGGCAAGGTGTCTTGTGGCCATCGACTTTCACCGTCGTTGTCGCGGTGGCGAGGTTGTGTGGCCCGGACTGGTCGAGCGTGATGGAGGTGAGCTGTGGCTGGTCGGCGGCAGTTGCGGGCGATGAGTGGCCCGATGAGGTGCCCAATGAACAGGGGTCCTGAGGCGCCGTCCAAAATGGCGCCGAAAATGGTGGCGTTAAAGATGGCGGCGCCCACAGGCCGCACGAGGTCTGATGGGGGGACGATGGCGGCGCCCACGGGCCGCTCGAGGTCTGATGAGGGGAAGATGGCAGCACCCACGGGCTGCACGTGGGTTGCGGGGGCGGAAATGCCGGCGCCCACGGGTCGCATGTGAGTAGTGCAGGAACAATGGGGCTGGTTACAGCGGCGATCGACCAGGCACACCGCAGCGAAATGTCCTTTCTTCCCGCAGGCCTTGCAGCGTGCGCTCCACGCCGGGCAGTGCTGGCGGGGGTGTTTTGTCTGCCCGCAGAAATAGCTCTTGGGGCCCCGGGGTTGGCTGGCTGCCGCATGGCGCAGGCTTGGGGTTGGATGGGGACGGTCGCTGGTGGCGTCCACAATGTCCAGGAGTGGATCGCCGTGCGGTCGGGGGCGTACGCTTGCACATTACGGGAGGCGACTGTTAGCGAGGTTGCGAGTTTCTTGATCGCCGCAAGGCCGAGCGTATCCCCTTCTAAGAGGCATGGCGGATGTACACCGACCCTATGCCCATAACGAAAGCGTCCCTGATTAAGAGTTCGGAATGCTGAATGAGCGAAACTGCCTGGCAACCGCAGTTCCTTGCCAGGGCGTGCAGGGCACGCCAGAAATCTTCCAGTAACTCACCGGGGAGTTGTTGCCGCGTGGACAGGAGGTGCCCAGCGTAGAGTTTGTTGATCGGCTGGGTGGAGTTCTCTTTCAGAAGCGCAATGGCCTCAGTGTAGTTGGGCGCGTCCCGGATAAGAGGAAAAATATCGGAGCTCAACCGTGTGGCCAGGGTCTGGAGTTTCTGTGCCTCTGAGGATGGTTCTGTGGCTGATCTGATGTAGGCTTCAAAGCAAGCTAGCCAGTGGTCGAAGGCCGACGTGGCGTTGTCTGCTTGAGGGTGCAGCTGCAGGCGATCTGGCTTGATGCGAAGGTCCATCGCTGTAAAATCTCTGTGTAATAAGTTGATGCACTATCAATTACGACGAGACGAGAGTAGAGAGTAATCGAGGCTTTATTACGCAGAGATGTGTTGCCTCCTACAGCTGCTGCCGAAATGGCCGCAGCTCGGTGAGCACACACATTTATACTCCGCCTACTGGGTAGAGCCAGCAGGCAGGGATCTACCCCCGTACCTGTAGTACAGGAGCCTTACCATATTTCATCTCATACCTGCACTATATACAACAGTGGTGACTACCACACGCGATTTCGGCATCGGCAATCGGAGAAGCCCGCCCTTAGTCTCAGAAACGCATATTATTAGCGGGCCTGACCCAGTATCCTCTGGGGCCTTCATGATGCTCCACCTCAGCAGGGAGGAATTACTGCCGGCATGTTTCACTTGTGGTTTCAAAAATCAGGAAACAGGCATTGTGGTTGATGAGGGAGAGAGCAGAGGTAGGACATACAGGGGCACAACCATGGGCTACCGTACCTGCCACTGGCAGGGCTGGCTGCAGGGTGGGTGCCTCCACCATGCCGGGTGTTGCAGCGGGGGGCGACAGGGAGGTGACCAGTGGATGGGGTCGGTGTGACGGGGCATCCAGGCACAGAACACCATTGTCGCGGCCTGCAAGGCAGCCATCTTGCTGCACTCCCCACAGACGACCACCGTAGCCTGTGGTTGTGCAGAGTGACACAGACCGTGGGTGCACGCACCTCACTACCCCCACACTCCACCCCCACCCCACAAACCCCACACCCTGTCCCCCATCCTGCATCTCACCATCCCTGTACACAGCCCCCCATCCCTTCAACTCCCCCCCCCCACCCCAACCGGCCGCCACCCACCGGCAGGGCAGCACGCGGCTGGCATTACCAGTCCTGGAGGTCCGCTCCCGCCTCGACCAGGGTCTCAATACTTGCGGCCATGGAGTAAAGGGAGTGCACCACCTCCCTTTGAGACTGTGCAACATCACCCCGTGACTGTGCTACATCCGCCAATGATTGTGCCACCTCCCTCTGTGATTGGCATGGGCATTGCCACCGAGATCTTCAGCCATGACCCGCTGTGACTGGGCCATACTCTGGAGCACCACTTCAATGTCCAGGTGTCCCTGATACATGACTTCCTGTGACAGGGCAGCCTTGTCCTGTGCCTCAGTCACCGCCCGCACAGAATGCCTCAGGATCTGGACATCTTGATCCATGGCCGAGACCGTCGCCCCCAAGGCCTCCACCGCGGATGCCACCTGTGTTGTTTTGGCCTGGGTGGAACGCATGATCGGCACCACTTCAGTTGGATTCCTCCAACTGCACCTGCAGGCGCTGGATGGTCGTTGACAACCCCTCATGCAGCCCCTGGCTCTGCAACTGCATCTCCACTATTGAGGGGCCCATCCTCTCCAGAAGCCCGAAACCCATCCAGACAACAGCTAGATCCTGCGGTCGGAACCCTCCTACCATCTGCCGCCTCAGGGGTTTCCACCTCCACCTGATGTACCATGGCACGTACGTGGTGTGCACCAGGTAGTGCCCCAGGAGCCTCTTCACCAACATGCCCAACTGATGCGTGTATTTCTGGGATGGTGGAGGGTGTTGGAGACAGCTGTGAAGGGAAGTCATTGTCATCCCCGGACTGGCGCTCCGGTGTGTCACAGGCTGCGGTTCGAGGGTTCCAGTCACTATATTGTCCTCTTCCTCGCTGCTATCCGGCTGGGGTGGGGGACACCAGAAGGGCCTGCCCCATCACCAGGAGATCCTGCAAGACATAAGACATGATGCATTATTGAATCACGGGCAGTGTGGCGGGTGGTGGTGACTAGTGGCATTCCACAGGGATCGGTTTTTGGGCTTTTGTTGTTCGTGGTGTATATAAATGATTTGGAAGAAAATGTAGCTGGTCTGAGTAGTAAGTTCGCAGATAACACAAACATTTGTGGAGTTGCGAATAGTGAAGAGGATTGTCAGAGGATACAGCAGGATATAAACTGGTTGGAGTCTTGGGCGGAGAAATGGCAAATGGAGTTTAATCCGGGCAAGTGTGAGTAATGCACTTTGGAAGGTCCAATGCATGTAGGAATTATGCAATAAATGCTCGAACTCTTGCAAGTATTGACAGGCAGAGAGGACTGGGCTTGCATGTCCACCGATTACTGAAAGTGGCAATGCATGTGGATAGGGTGGTCAAGAAGGCATGTGGCATGCTGGCCTTCATCGGTTGGGGAATTGAATATAAAAATTGGCAAGTCACGTTGCAGCTGTACAGGACCTTAGTTAGGTCTCATTTGGAATATTGTGTACAATTCTGGTCGCCACACTACCAGAAGGATGTGGATGCTTTGGAGAGGCTACAGAAGCAGTTTACTAGGATGTTGCCTGGTATGGATGGCATTATCTATGAAGAGAGGTTAGATGAACTCGGTCTGTTCTCCCTGGAACGATGGAGATTGAGAGGCGACCTGAAAGAGGTCTACAAGATTATGAGTGACAAGGACAGAGTGGATAGTCACATGCTCTTTCCTAGGGTAGGAGAGTCAAGTACGAGGGGAAATAGGTTTAAAGTGTGCGAGGAAATGTTTAGAACAGATGTGCGAGGCAAGTTTTTTACACAGAGGGTGGTAAATATATGGAACGCGCTGCCTGGTGAGGTGGTGGGAGTAGGTACGATAGCGGCATTTAAGGGACATCTAGACAAATATATGAATAGGGTGGGAATGGAAGGATACAGACTCCGCAATTGCAGACGGTTTTAGGATAAGTAGGTACCATGTTCGGCGCAGGCTTGGAGGGCCGAAGGGCCTGTAACTGTGCTGTATTGTTCTTTGTTCTCTGATAGGGGTGTGGGGATGGTGGTGGTCATGGGGTTTGTGGGAGTGGTGGTGGTGGTGCTGGAATGGGGCGTGTTGGTGGGGGTGCCATGGGGAACCGCAGAGAGGTCCCACGGGGTCTCACCTGCTCACCCGATGCTGACCTCTGCCTCGGTGACTGCCCTCTCTGCGGGCCACGGACCAGGTCCACTGCCCATTATTCTGCTGTGGTTAGGGGCCGCAGGTCCGGCTGTCCCTCTCCAGTCTTTTCCCTCTCCCAGCGGTTATGGGGGGGGGGGGGGGGGGGGGGGTCAGAAAATGCACAGTCAGACGCATGCAGCACAGCTGGTGGGTAGCTGGCGGCCTTCGTGGCTAGAGCACCTGGCCATGGCCGCCAATATGGGTGCAAGGTGCGGGTTCGGTCACCCTCTGGGTGTGGGTGGAGGAATAGGTGGGGTTAAGGGTGCATTAGACGGGGGTTGGTGCCAGGGACACTGTACTGCTTACTCACCCTGGCCGCCCTAAGCAGGTCATGCAGATTTTTCCTGCGCTGCTGGCCAGTCCTGGCAGTATTGCCCATGGTGCCCACGACCTCTGCCACTACGCCCAGGCCCAGTGGACGGCGGGGGTGGTGATACCAATCAATCCAGTCGAAACAGAGTTAACAAGAACTGTGGTTTTAATCAGCTAGAATGTGCCCACCAGTGCACTGAGAGGCTGTCCCGGATCGATGCGTTATATACCTTCTCAGAGGGGCAGACCCACAGGCAGAGCCAACGACAACATCAACACAACAACAGTAACAGTGAGTAAATACAACAATATATACAACAGCCATCCGTGGCTCACCACAGGTGGCAACCTCCTTCCCAACTTAGGGTACAAGGTAGCCCGCCTCATCTCCACTGTGTCCAGCAGGGTCTGTGAACCAGGGTGCCGCTCTTCGTGCTGCCATCTTGTGGCTGGGATGAGGGTGTGCGGGGAGTGGAGTGCTTATATGCGGCTGCAGCTTGTCAACTTCTCAACCCCGGCGAATCAGACACTGTTTTTCATTGGAATCGATCATGTTCCATGTGGCTAGCTCATTAACGGTTGATGAATTGGTCCGGGAGCGTCGCACATTTTGCTGTCGTAGAAGTCCACCGATTCAGTCGCGGCGTCAACATTTAGTTTCACCGGAAAATCCTGCCCGATGTCTCTGAGACTCTACCGGTAAGGGAGGCAACCTGACATTCAATCCTGCAGAAGAGTGATGTGCCTGTGGAGGTGTGACAAGTCCTGGAGCTCTTCCACATTTATTGAGTGATGCGTGAGGCCCAGTTTTGGGACCATCTTCTGTTCGGGCAGACATTGCAATCACATCATTAACTTTGGTTCAAAACTGTCCACCAATACATTTTTCCTCTCATGGGCGAAATTCTCCTACCCGCCCCGCCACATTTCTGCCCCGACCGGCCGGCGGGAGTCTCCGTAACACCGGCCGGTCAATGGGGTTTCCCATTGTGGGGCAGCCCCACGCCGTCGGGAAACCCCCGGGCGCCGGCAAAACGGAGACTCCCGCCGGCGGAGAATGACGCCCATAAACAATATGTTTGCAAAAACCAAAACTTCGCTCTCAGTACTTTAAAACATCTAGCAAATATACTGTTAGGACCCCCTCAGTGGCCAAACCCTATATTGTATACGGTTCCCTTCCTACACCTTGGAGTACAAACTCTCCAGGTGACCATGGGGGAGGGGGGGTCTCCCCATTAATTGGGAGGAACTTCACAGGACATAAACCCTGCCTGGGAGCAGGTCGCGAGGGAGACCCTGCGGGATGAGGAGTAGTTAGTTGAAGTATTGTGAGTGGAGGAAATAAACCTGCCTACCTGGTATCATATGAGGTCCCTGCCTTATGCCATCACATAAGCCATGTTTGATTTTTTTAAATACAGTGTGCTGGATTCTCCGTTTCGGTGGCAAAGAGCTGGTGCCAGCGGAGTATGTGTGGTCTTTTACAACCCCAAAAAAACTTCCGGCTCCCACGTCAAAAACGGCCAGAGAACGGCTGGCCACGCATGCACACAGCTGTCCATCTGCGCTGTGCAATATGGCGCCATCACTGCATGGACCCGACCTGCCACCCGCGATCGCACAGCCCACCCCCTGGCCACCACCTGGTTAGCCCCCACCAGTCCCCTCAGCTCTCGCGGAAGCCCCCCCGTGGCCAGCGGCACAGATCCCGGCCGAGTGTGGCGGTGCTGGACACAGTCTGCAGCCGCCACGCCGGGAAACCGCACGGCTGAGACCACACGTGTCCCACACCGTCGGGAACTCAGCTCATCGTCGGCGGAGCATCACAGGAGGGCCGGCCGATTAAGCGCCAACACCGTTGCAAAGGCGTGTGGCGCGCGACACGATGGCGCCATTTTGGAGGGGGCAGAGCATGGCTGACCAGCCTCAAACAGCACGGCCCTGATTTCGTTGTTGGAGTCGATTCTCCGCCTGATCGTCGATCACGAAATCGGTGCCGGGCGGCAGAGAATCCTGCCCAGGGTATCTACCTTATTTGTAAATGCACCTTGGAAACAATTGTAATTACCTTCAATCGTGGTGATAGAACAGTCTGAATTGATTTTCCTCTGCACACAATCTTAAATTGGAATGCAGAAAATATGATCAGAAGAGGATTTATATTTTTGGGAAAAAATCCTAAATGCAGCATCTGACAGTACTAATTATATTGGTTAAAGTTAATAGTAATCCTTCCTCATTAAATCCAGTATATTTGTTTCCTGCATGAAGTTTATTGTTTTATTTAAATTATATTTCTCTTCTTCCCTCACCTGCCCCTACATTTCCTGCCCTTTCCCCCAGCGTGGTCCACTA
Organism: Scyliorhinus torazame; assembly: GCF_047496885.1. NCBI lineage: Eukaryota > Metazoa > Chordata > Chondrichthyes > Carcharhiniformes > Scyliorhinidae > Scyliorhinus > Scyliorhinus torazame. The sequence continues at coordinate 164,168,252 of NC_092709.1, read as the reverse complement.
ATTGTGGGGTAAAATGCCGCTGGTTCCTTATTAAATAATCATTCTTCATCTTTTTCGCATAAGCAGTGAGTATTGGCAGGTTACTGGCCCTAGTGACAGAAACTCCAGCTGAGCCCAATTCTGCTCTCACTTGTTATCATAGATGTGCAGGATGGGTCAGTAAACAGCCGGATCATATACAGAATGATTGAAAATGGCTGACTTTCAAACTCTTCGCCCAGGGAGACTGCTGCCAGTTTAATTGCACCTGCATCTGTCCTAGCTCTGATCAACTATATGAGCACAGACTTCCTATATTGCTTCCTAATATCACTTTACATCAAATTCAAATTTGCAAAACAATCATATTTTTGATAGGTTATCAATTCCTTGCTGATTTGTATCATTAATCTGTTTCAGTTGCTCAGATAATTTTAAAATCACACTTACAGCAAGTTATCAAGAGCTCAGCTTTAATACTTGTAGAATCTTTGTAAAGTGTCGGTAAAGATCTACCTACCGGCTGCATCCCACCGGAATAGGGATGGGACATGGTCGGTAGATCCCAGGAGAGGCCTCCCCGGGATTCCAGATGACCTTTGTGCCTCGCAAGAGCTAACCAGTTTTGCAGTGCTAAGTGAGTTTAAGAACCCGGATCAATCGATCGTCCAACGGCATCGAGCAGCGTTGCCAAGGAGACGCCAGCCAGTCGCTGATCACTACTGGTCCCCAAAAACAAGGGCCAGGCGGAACATTACCTGGGTGGGTCTGCCAGGCAATAGGAGACCAAGTGCCAGCCTAGCACTATCAGGGTGCCAGGCTGGCAATGTCAAGGTGCCAAACTGGTATTGTGCTCACGCCAGGGATCGGGCCCAGGAATGCCCTGCACGTATGAGGTAGGATGCGGGAGTGCCCGAGGACACCCCAACAGGTGAGTTGGGCTGTTGAGGGTTCTGGGGGTTGCGTGGGAAGTTGATCAGGATGCCATTTAAAATTGGTGTCCTGATCTCTTCCTGCACTGAGGAGCTCCGCTTGGGGTCGTTCCCGCGCTTCGCTAGTACTGCCCAAAATGGTCTCTGTTTTATTTTGGCTAGATCACACGCTATATTTTTGTAACCTCATTCATATAATGGCATGCAGAATTGCAGAATATAAAATATAAATTGGCTCTACCTGTGCCACAGCTGTAGTGAGGAAATAAAGTTAAATCAACAGCAAAGAATGGGGAGATGAATTAAAATTGTTGTTAGGTTTTGGGCACAGTTTGGTAGGTTCGTCTTGGGACCTTATGGAGTTTTTGTACTTCAAGAAGGTCAAGTGCTTCATGAGCAAGTCGGCAAAAGGGTTCTACTCGTGATGGCAGCCTTTCATTTCCTATTTCAGGAAGTTGCTCACCATCAGATTTTGGGGGAGGAGAGTTTCTGGTTACAACTGGTTGCTTTTTGGGGGCTGAGGCTGAGGAAGGAGTATAAGTTTGGAATTGTATTTGTTCTGTTTTTTGGTTTTACTGTGGTTTTATGAAAAATTTTCTCAATAAAAATATTTTTTAAAATTATTTATTTTCAAAGTACGTATCAAGACTTCACTTTGCCTAGCAGTACAATGTTGCTGTTTTCTGCAGCAGCATGTTAATGATATACTATGCCACCACCACACACTATGTGACAAATAAAGTGCAAGGTGATATTAAAGATAAAGCTAATTAGTCAAGATTGCATTGGAAATGTAAAGAGAGAATCATTTCTATATCAACCATTCATCTGTGAGTATATGTTATCAAAGTGACAGTTGTGATTTATTGTCTCCTAATTGATTTTATCCGTTTCACAATTTATAATCTATTATTTGAACACAGAACAGACAGATTCTCTGAGAGATCAAACTTCAGCACTACTTCCAGAAAATATGGAAAAATTACCAACTGGCTTATTAAATTCTTTTGGAGAAAGTTTTATTTCATTTAGGGATATTTCAAGGCAATTGGAACTTAAAGTAGCCCAAAACCAGGACTGGATTTTCAATTAGAGGTTAGGTGCTGGGAATGGGAGCTAGTTCAGGGTTTCAACCTCACACAACATGCATCAGCACGCCCAATGCAATATTCAAGGCTGAAGCTAGTTATAAGCCATAGAGCGGGCTGTCTGTCCAATCAAGGGTAGCAGGTAGGCTCCTGATGCCGGAGGACTAGTGGGAGGCTCTCCAGTGCTCAATGAAAGGCAACCACACCAGCTGAAGTAGGAGTTGCTCATCTGATCATGGAGACTATGATGGGAAATTGAAGATAAAGTTATTTTTACTTTAGAACATAGAACATAGAAAAATACAGCACAGAACAGGCCCTTCGGCCCACGATGTTGTGCTGAACCTTTGTCCTAGATTAATCATAGATTATCATGGAATTTACAGTGCAGAAGGAGGCCATTCGGCCCATTGAGTCTGCACCGGCTCTTGGAAAGAGCACCCTACCCATAGTTAACACCTCCACCCAACACTAAGGGCAATTTTGGACACGAAGGGCAATTTATCATGGCCAATCCCCCTAACCTGCACATCTTTGGACTGTGGGAGGAAACCGGAGCACCCGGAGGAAACCCACGCAGACACGGGAGGATGTGCAGACTCCACACAGACAGTGACCCAAGCCGGAATCGAACCTGGGACCCTGGAGCTGTGAAGCAATTGTGCTATCCACAATGCTACCATGCTGCCCTTAAGAACAAATAAATCTACACTATATCATTTTACCGTAATCCATGTACCTATCCAATAGCTGCTTGAAGGTCCCTAATGTTTCCGACTCAACTACTTCCACAGGCAGTGCATTCCATGCCCCCACTACTCTCTGGATAAAGAACCTACCTCTGACATCCCCCCCTATATCTTCTACCATTCACCTTAAATTTATGTCCCCTTGTAATGGTTTGTTCCACCCGGGGAAAAAGTCTCTGACTGTCTACTCTATCTATTCCCCTGATCATCTTATAAACCTCTATCAAGTCGCCCCTCATCCTTCTCCGTTCTAATGAGAAAAGGCCTAGCACCCTCAACCTTTCCTCGTAAGACCTACTCTCCATTCCAGGCAACATCCTGGTAAATCTCCTTTGCACCTTTTCCAAAGCTTCCACATCCTTCCTAAAATGAGGCGAACAGAACTGTACACAGTACTCCAAATGTGGCCTTACCAAAGTTTTGTACAGCTGCATCATCACCTCACGGCTCTTAAATTCAATCCGTCTGTTAATGAACGCTAGCACACCATAGGCCTTCTTCACAGCTCTATCCACTTGAGTGGCAACTTTCAAAGATGTATGAAGATAGACCCCAAGATCTCTCTGCTCCTCCACATTGCCAAGAACTCTACTGTTAACCCTGTGTTCCGCATTCATATTTGTCCTTCCAAAATGGACAACCTCACACTTTTCAGGGTTAAACTCCATCTGCCACTTCTCAGCCCAGCTCTGCATCCTATCTATGTCTCTTTGCAGCCGACAACAGCCCTCTTCACTATCCACAACTCCACCAATCTTCGTATCATCTGCAAATTTACTGACCCACCCTTCAACTCCCTCATCCAAGTCATTAATGAAAATCACAAACAGCAGAGGACCCAGAACTGATCCCTGCGGTACGCCACTGGTAACTGGGATCCAGGCTGAATATTTGCCATCTACCACCACTCGCTGACTTCTATCGGTTAGCCAGTTCGTTATCCAACTGGCCAAAGTTCCCACTATCCCATGCCTCCTCACTTTCTGCGGAAGTCTACCATGGGGAACCTTATCAAATGCCTTACTAAAATCCATGTACTCTACATCCACTGCTTTACCTTCATCCACATGCTTGGTCACCTCCTCAAAGAATTCAATAAGACTTGTAAGGCAAGACCTACCACTCACAAATCCGTGCTGACTATCCCTAATCAAGCAGTGTCTTTCCAGATGCTCAGAAATCCTATCCTTCAGTACCCTTTCCATGACTTTGCCTACCACCGAAGTAAGACTAACTGGCCTGTAATTCCCAGGGTTTACCTATTCTCTTTTTTGAACAGGGGCACGATATTCGTCACTCTCCAATCCCCTGGTACCACCCCTGTTGACAGTGAGGACGAAAAGATCATTGCCAAAGGCTCTGCAATTTCATCTCTTGCTTCCCATAGAATCCTTGGATATATCCCGTTGGCCTGGGGGACTTGTCTATCCTCAAGTTTTTCAAAATGCCCAACACATCTTCCTTCCTAACAAGTATTTCCTCGAGCTTACCAGTCTGTTTCACACTGTCCTCTCCAACAATATGGCCCCTCTCATTTGTCAATACAGAAGAAAAGTACTCGTTTAAGACCTCTCCTATCTCTTCAGACTCCATACACAATCTCCCGCTACTGTCCTTGATCGGACCTACCATCGCTCTAGTCATTCTCATATTTCTCACATATGTATAAAAGGCCTTGGGGTTTTCCTTGCTCCTACCCACCAAAGATTGTTCATGCCCTCTCTTAGCTCTCCTAATCCCTTTCTTCAGTTCCCTCCTGGCTATCCTGTATCCCTCCAACGCCCTGTCTGAACCTTGTTTCCTCAGCCTTACATAAGTCTCCTTTTTCCTCTTATCAAGACATTCAACCTCTCTTGTCAACCATGGTTCCCTCACTCGACCATCTCTTCCCTGCCTGACAGGGACATACATATTAAAAAAAGCACAAGTGCCTGGCCATGATCCTGGAGGGGCAACCTCCCCGAGGGACAGCCAGCAGTCGCATCAGTCACCCAGTGGCCTAGTATGGGGCATGAAAGGGGAGGGGGTGGGGTGGCAGGGGTAGTCTCCCTCACTTGATCACTCATGGCCCTGCCCTGCTTCCATCCTGAGCCCACCACATTGTCTTGGAGGTGGTCCAGGCCAACGTAGTCTGCCATCATTATTGACCAGAAATTCCAGTCAGTGCAGGAACAGGGCCTTAAGAGGTCCCTATATTAACAATAATTGGCCTTAATTGGCTGCTCATCTCTTCCCAATGGGAATACGTACCTGAGCCACCCTTATTGAAAATGGTTTGGGGATGGGATTGTGGTGGCATTCCTGCTTGAAGGCTGGCGGTGTCAAATTTTGTGGCTAACCTTCTCTTTAATCCAAACCCCAGGCCCATTTAAAAATCTAGGCTCCCAGTATCAAAATTGAGCCCCATAAATATTGGATAATAATTGTATAAAATTATAGCATATTGGCTAGAGTTCATTCTGATTTGGAAAAGTAATTTTGTAGACAAATAACAAGTAAATAACTGCATTTTAAAGTCTGGGTACTTGTTCTAGTTTTAGCCTGCATGTCAAAATCTCATGCTGAATAATTCTACCCTGAGACTAAGAAACCCAATGGCTAGATAAGAAAAGCAGGGAATGCTGGGAAAAAAACCTTATTGCCACAAGTAGGCTTACATTAGCACTGCAATGAAGTTACTGTGAAACGCCCCTAGTCACCACATTCCTGCGCCTGTTCGGGTACACAGAGGGAGAATTCAGAATGTCCAAATTGCCTAACACCATGTCTTTCGCGGCTTGTGGGAGGAAACCGGAGCACCCGAAGGAAGCCCAAGCAGACACAGGGAGAACGTGCAGACTCCAGAAACAGGCTTCCTTAACTATAGTGTCGGTATGGGTGGACCAGGACAGGTTGTTGATAATCTGGTCACCTAAAAGCTTGAAGCTCTCGACTCTTTCTACTTCGTTCCCATTGATGTAGACAGGGGCATGTTCTCCTCTACGCTTCCGGACGTCGATGCCAATCTCCTTCGTTTTGTTGACATTGAGGGAGAGATTATTGTCGTTGCACCAGTTCACCAGATTCGCTATCTCATTCCTGTACTCTGCCTCGTCATTGTTTGAAATCTAACCCACTACGGTGGTGTCATCAGCAAATTCGAAAATCGAGTTGGAGGGGAATTTAGATGTCTTATCTCGAAGAGCTGCTGGCCAATCAGAGGCTTACAGCGGCCCAGTAAATGCAGCACCACCTGGAACAGTGGCCACTTCCAGAACTGCAGGAACCCTCAAGATGAAGGACATTGCTGAAGCTGCCAGATGAAGATGAGTGAGGTGGAATTGTTGGGACCAGTGAGTCCCTAGCAAGGGGTGGGAGGGTGGTCTGTGTGAAGGGCAGAAAGCATCTTCCTGTGGGACCCCTCTCTTACCACAAGCAGTCCCCTCCATTAGGCACAGGATGCCAGAGAAGGAGGGGTCACCTGGTGGGTTGCCCAGCGTACCATTGGTTGAATACCAGCAGCAGCAGGATCTGGGATACGGGCCTTGAATCTAAAAAGTCGATGAAAAAGGATCACAGGCATCGACGTAGGCACCGGAACCAACCACAATTCCAACACTGTCGACCCAGCAAAGTCCTCCTCATAACATCTGGGGGCTTGTGCCAAAATTGGGACAACTGTTTCACAGACCAGTCAAGCAACAGCCTGACATAGTCATACTCACAGAATCCTACTTCACAGACAATATCACAAGCACCACCATCACTATCCCTGGGAATGTCCCATCCCACCAAAAGGACTGACCCACCAATGCTGGCATCACAGTGGTTTACAGCCAGGAGGAAGTTGCCCTGGCAGTTCTCAACATCCACTCTGGAACCCATGAAATCTCATAGCATAAGGTTAAACATGGGCAGCTGATAAACCTCCCCACCATTCCTCTACCTCAGCTGGTGAATCTGTACTCCTCCATGTTGAACATACCTTGGAGGAAGCACTGAGCATGGCAAAGGTACAGAATGTACTCTAAGTGGGGGACTTTAATGCTTATCAGCGAGTGGCTCAGTACCACTATGACTGACTGAGCTGGCCGAGGCCAAAAGGACGTAGGTGCTAGATTGGGCCTATGGCAGATGGTGCAGGAACCAACAAGAGGGAAAAACCTACTTGACCTCATCCTCACCAATTTACCTGTTTCAGGTGCATGACGGTATTGGTAGGAGTGACCACCACACAGTCCTTGTGGAGATAAAGTCCCATCTTCACATTCGGGGAGTGTGAGAGAAAGAAGTGGTCAGCTGTCGGGGGCATAACGCCACTCCTAGGGTGGGATGGGGTTTGCGATTGGTGTGGTTGGTCCTGAAATCTGCTATATGTGTTGTTTAAATGAGCTTTTAGCGTTGTGTAAATCTGCTGTCTGTGGCATGGGAGTATAGGGTGGGGGCGGTTGCGGGGAACATTTGGTCGGAGTGGTGGGTTATGATGACAGTCAAGGAACCAGGCCTAATGGGCTAGTGGATGAGACCCTGAAAGAGAAAGCAACATGGTTCCCACCCTGGGTGGGTGGGGGGGTTCTCAAACTCTGGAGTAGCTGTCCATGAGTCTTCAGTGTTGAGACATGTCAGCAATGAAATCTCTGAATGATGCAGCCTAAGCAAGAAGGGTGCCTATAAGCTCCATCTATCCCTGAAGCTTAAAGCAATTGTGTCCTCTAACATTCCTGAGACTCATGCGTGTCACACTAATTGGTCATAAAAAGTTAACCCATCACAATGTTAACTCCCTCAGTCTCAAAGTTAAGGAATGGGATGGGTTCAGGGCTCAACGCTTGGTTGCATGGTATCAAGAGGCACTGGGCTCACTTCTTTGCTGGGACTCCAATGCCTGCCAATCAGCATCCAATAGCCTCCAAGGTGGACATCACTGTCCAGTTGACCCTGGCCATTCAGGATGAGCGACCATATAACCCTCCTGTCAGAACGCTCCAGTGTTAGAGAGTCTAAGGGAAATGAAAACCAGATGGAAGGTGAGTCTAAGTGGGCGAGGGTATAGGCCTCGGTATAGGGGGTTGGTCCTGGTATGGAGTTGGGAGGGCGCATGAGCTGTGAGTAAGTGGCCGTTGCCGGTAAGGTCTGGGACTAGCTGCGTGCAGGTCCCTGAGGCCAATGAGTCAGGGGAGGTAATGATGGTCACCAGACTGAAACTCACTTTCATCCCTCACAATTCATATTGGCTCTAGTGCTCTATCCTTGAAAGAAGTCAGGATCCTCAGTTTGGGCATGCCACTATCCATCTTCCCTCGTTCGCAGCGGTTATGGGCAAGCTTCTCCTGCGAGAACATAGAGGAGGATGATGTGAGTTGGCCACCGGGCGGGTCAGATATTGATAGTACCTTCATGTGCGGGCTCTGCGCGGAAGCAGAGAAGGGCTCTGATGAGGAGTGCCGGGGGTGTGAGGAAGCCTGTGGGAGGTGGGGCCCTGTGAGGTGGCAGCATGTGGGATTGAGGTGATGTTCTGAGGGGTGATAGCAAGGTGGAATTCAGAGAGGAGACTGAAAGCACGTCCCTTGACAGAACGGAGGAGGTCAGTCATCTTCTTGCAACACTGCAATCCTGTCCTCTTGTGCAGGCTGCTGGCACCAACCAGTGCTTCGACCATTGCCCAGGCAGGATTTGTCAGGAGTTGGGGACTAAGTGCAATGTGTCCAAGTTTGCAGACGACTAAGATGAGTGGTAAAGCAAAAAGTGCAGAGGATACCGGAAGTCTGCAGAGGGATTTGGATAGGTTAAGGGAATGGGCTAGGGTCTGGCAGATGGAATATAATGTTGACAAATGCAAGGTTATCCATTTTGGTAGGAATAACAGCAAAAGGGATTATTATTTAAATGATAAAATATTAAAACATGCTGCTGTGCAGAGAGACCTGGGTGTGCTAATGCATGAGTCGCAAAACGTTGGTTTACAGGTGCAACAAGTGATTAAGAAGGCAAATGGAGTTTTGTCCTTCAATGCTAGAGGGATGGAGTTTAAGACTAGGGAGGTTATGCTGCAATTGTATAAGGTGTTAGTGAGGCCACACCTGGAGTATTGTGTTCAGTTTTGGTCTCCTTACCTGAGAAAGGTCGTACTGGCGCTGGAGGGTGTGCAGAGGAGATTCACTAGGTTAATCCCAGGGCTGAAGGGGTTGGATTACGAGGAGAAGTTGAGTAGACTGGGGCTGTACTCGTTAGAATTTAGAAGGATGCGGTGGGATCTTATAGAAACATATAAAATTATGCAGGAAATAGATAGGATAGATGCGGGCAGGTTGTTTCTACTGGCAGGTGAAAGCAGAACTAGGGGGTATAGCCTCAAAATAAGGGGGAGTAGATTTAGGACCGAGCTTAGGAGGAACTTCTTCACCCAAAGGGTTGTAAATCTATGGAATTCCTTGCCCAGTGAAGCAATTGAGGCTCCTTTATTAAATGTTTTTACGATAAAGATAGATAGTTTTTTGAAGAATAAAGGGATTAAGGGTTATGGTGTTCGGGCTGGAAAGTGGAGCTGAATCCACGAAAGATCAGCCATGATCTCATTGAATGGTGGAGCAGGCTCGAGGGGCCAGGTGGCCTACTCCTGCTCCTAATTCTTATGTTCTTATGTCACCTGCTTGGAGGGGCTTCAGCCAGCTTGAAGGTATATTCTTGCCCGTCTCTCCTCCATGGCATCGAGCATGAATGACAGCAAGTGCTGTGGAATAGTTTAAATCCTCCCCCCAACAATCATTGAAGTGCTCAGATAACCCCTGAGGTGGGCAAATCAGATGCTTCGTATTTCAGGCACGGAGTTTTTCAAGTGGGGGAAATAATTGTTCTAAGTGCATGAAAACTGCAGTCCAAATTGTGTCACCAGAACTGGCAGAAATCATCCAATTTTCGTGCCGAAAATCACACTCTGCCATTTCTTTTGAAAAATTGCACCCCTCTTTACTCTAAAAGTAATTTGAATGTGAAACTCAATACCACAGGGAATGGTTGAAGTGAATAGTGTAGATCCATTCAAGGGGAAGTGAGATAAACATCTGAGGGAAAAGGGAACAGAGGGTTACATTGATAAGGTTAGATGAGGACAACTGTGAGAATGTAAGGCTCATTCGATACATTAATATTGGCATGAATGGATTGAACCAATTGCCTATTTCTCCACAGTATATTTAGTGTAATTCTAGGTACACTTTAATCTGTTGGAATACCAAACTGACCAAAATCAAATGCCAATTAGCTTGTCACACCCAAAAGAAAACTGATTTCCTAATCACGAGGAGAGTTCGAAAGTTAGGTGAAATAAGTGAATTTTGATTATCAGTGTCACCGTCCATTCATTTGCTGCCTGTAAAATAAATCAGTTTAACAATTAATATCTAGCCTCATTTTACCAAGGGGTTTTCAGTGACTGAAGGATTGGGCCAAGGTGCATATGAAAGGAGGGAGAGATTGAAGTCTCAAAGTTTGAAAATAATAGAAAATCACTTATGGCACCACCCCTGACAGCCCCATAGCAATTTTACTCTGGGCTTACTGTTGAATGACCAGAGGAACTGCCTGCACCAGACAGTAGGTCTTTTAATATGATTGGTGTGTTGCAACAGTGGGATCTGCTGTATATGCTCCACCTAGTAAAGCAGGCCATCTGACTGAAAAGAAACATAGTAGATACATTTTACACTACCTCTTTGGGAATGGGAAGAGCAGGAGGGCTCCTTTGGACTCCACAAAAATAACCTGCTGCAAAACAGCTGAAATTCCTGGTCCCTCACTCTAATGATATTTAACGTTGCATCTCCCTCCTTGGAGCTACCTTCTTCTGGCCCAGTGCAGGTGGGATGTCTTGACATGTGCAGGAGAGCTGCCCCAGGGTGTTTGTTCAGAGCATGCATGTTGCCGGCCTAATGTTAACGAGGCACGGCACTCAAACTATGAGTCGGAGCCAAAATTAATAACAATTACCAGCAGTAATTTCCAGCCTGATATTAGCTGTATTTTCTAATTTACTGCCTTCAAATAATTGATGGTTGGCAATATCAAAAGTATTTGTGAAAATTTAGATCTGCTGCAGTTCTGCAATGTGCATATTTCTAGATAGCAACAGTGCTGAGGTTGCCGATAGAAGAGGTTATGGCTCCAAGATGGTTTACATCTTCCTGAATCAGTTCAGTGATGAAAATATTCTCTGCTTTTTTTTAAATCAATATGGGCCCACAATTTATACAATGCTCACAGTCTAGGAACAAATACGTATCTCATCCGGAGCCGCAAAGGAACATATTAAGTGCATGGGAAACATGTTCTCTTCCTTTCCTAATCATTTTTATGGTCTCTAGAATGAGACTATCCAATTAGTGTTGAAGTGTGGCCTGTTTTATGGAGTCTGGTCTCAATTATTACTAGGCTGAATTTGTCGAAATTCATTTCATCTAAAACAACAGAAAGCTAAGACACATTTTTAAAAGGGCCTTCCCCTTTTTTTCTCTCCTGATGGACTAACTTTAGCTAAGGAACTTTCTGTTTGGTGCCATTGTGTGTCACTCTATGCAATGAATATTAGTTTGGCTAAGGAAGGTGACTCTGTTTCCATTTGATTAACGAACACTCAAGCACACACTCTTTGCAATAGACATATCAGGGAAATGAATCCTCCTCCTTGGTACCCATTAGAAGCTGATCCACTGATCTCAGCAGACTGAGAGAGAAACCAGTCAGTCTCTGGTCTTCATGGTTTAACACAACATTAGATCATGCCATTGTAGAAATAAATGGAGACTTCTACTTCTCAGTCTCAGTTGGAATAAAGCTCAAAGTAAACCTGAGAGAATAATTTTTACAGGAGTCTCCCAATCTCCTTCCAAATTTGGTAGGAATACAATGGAAAGCCGAGAGAAATGCTATAAATTGTCTTTTACACCATTTGTGCAGAGTACCAAATGACCTTCAGTTGAGGTCATGGTTGAGGATTAGGAAAACATGCATGTTCTTCATAACATGTTTAACATTTCTCTATATACAGCACACAGATTAAATCTTGTGTTGTTTGCTAACTGCAATCTGATGTGTTAGGCAGGTCGGTTCGGTGTGGACTGTACTTGATGCAGCGAAATGAGAAGCAGACCTCTAACACTGTAGAAGATCCAACACGGTTTTATTGAACGATAGAACTAACATTCATATTTAACTGTGGGTCGACACTACACTGAACTGACTGGAGACCTTGTACTAGCCTGACCAGACTTACAAGCTACTGCATGGTGTTTGCATTGTGCTAGCTCGTGGACTCTGACTGTATCAGTGTCTGGGTCCAGAGAGAGCGGGAAACCTAGTGCCCTCTGGCTTTATAGTGGTGGTGTCCTGTCTGGTGATTGGCTGCATTGTGCTGTGTGCTTACTGGTCATCCTGTGTGTCAATCACTGCCTGTCTGCATCTCATTATATACATGCGTGGATATTATGACATCTTTTTTTTTTTGAAAATAAATACTAAGTTGTGGATGCTTATAAATATATATATACATATGTGCCTGACTATATACAGAAAGATGTCTAAACGAACGTATATACATAGGAAGGTTGCAATAGTGCAGATACTTGGCAAACAAAACAATATTTATAGAGGTCCAATTGGTGAAGTCACAAAAATGTACAGAAGCTCAGTCTATAGATTTAGTTCATGTGGTGGGCCGAATTCTTGTTGATCGCCGCAGAGGCGGATCAGGAGCGCCCTGCGCTTGGAGAGGCGGGATCGCTGGCATCGCAGTGGGCGCGTGGACCAGCAGGATTGCTGGTAGATCGGTGGCCTCGTGGTAGGGTACGGCCGGATGAGGCATCGTAGGTGGCGGGGCACGCTGGTCAGGTAGCGGGCGTGAAACTCTTTGCATTGCCCGTCGGTTGCGCCGTAGCAGGGAGCCATCAGCCATGCGGACAAGGAATGATCTGGGGGCCACTTGTTTGAGCACAATAGCTGTGGCTGACCAGACGCCCTCAGGCAACTGTACGCGAACATGATCAGTTGGGGCCAGCTCGGGTAGATCCGTGGCATGGCCATCGTACGTGGCTTTCTGTCGGGCCCGTGACTGCTGCATTTTCTGTCGGACTGTGAGGTGGTCAAGGTCGGGAACGTGGATGGCTGGAACTGTGGTTCTCAGAGTGCGATTCATGAGCATCTGGGTTGGAATCTAGTGGACAGTGGGATCGCCCTGTATGCCAGCATCGCCAGGTTAAAATCGGAGCCTGAATCTGCAGTTTTGCACAGCAGCCGTTTTACAATGTGGACCCCTTTTTCAGCCTTCCCGTTTGACTGCGGGTAGTGGGGACTGGAGGTAACGTGACGGAAGTTGTAGGACTGTGCGAAGTCAGACCATTCCTGGCTGTAAAAGCAAGGACCATTGTCACTCATTACCGTGAGCAGTATCCCATGCCTGACGAATGTTTCTTTGCAGGCTTTGATTACCACCTTCGACGTGAGGTCGGACAGTTTCACTACTTCTGGGTAACTGGAGAAGTAGTCGACCAGGAGTACATAGTCACGCCCCCTGGCGTGGAAAAGGTCTACACCGACTTTGGACCACGGAGAGGTCACAATCTCATGCTGCTGCAACGTTTCTTTGGGTTGAGCTGGCTGAAACATCTGACAGGTAGGGCAATTGAGGACTGTGTCAACAATGTCCTGGCTGATGCCCGGCCAATAGACCGCCTCCCGAGCTCTGCGTCCAGCATTTCTCGACCCCAAGGTGTTGGCCCAGCACCATAGCACGCATACTCTGAGGAATTACGATTCTGTTGAGTTTCAGAAGGCTTCCCTCCACCACCGTCAGGTCGTTTTTTACATTATAGAACTGGGGACATTGTCCCTTCTGCCAGCCATTGCTGAGGTGCTGCATCACGCGCTGCAGCAGAGGATCCTTGGCTGTCTCCTCATGAATTTGGACCACCCGTTCGTCGGAGGCCGGAAGGTTTGAGGCACACAACTGCACTTGGGCTTCTATGTGGCAGATGAAGTCACTTTGTTCATACGGTGTGGTAATGGACCTGGACAGGGCATCTACAATGATCAGCTCTTTACCTGGCATGTAGACCAGTTCGAAGTAGCTTTAGAAGAATACTCTGTAACCGAGGTGTCATGTCATTTAAATCCTTCTGGATTATGTGGACTAGAGGCCTGTGGTCCGTCTCTACTGTGAATTTCGGCAGGCCATAAACGTAGTCGTGGAACTTGACTATCCCTGTTAGGAGGCCCAGACACTCCTTCTCAATCTGGGCGTACCGTTGCTCAGTGGGCGTCATGGCCCTGGAGGCATACGCCACTGGAGCCCAGGACGCGGAATCATCCCGCTTAAGGAGGACCGCCCCAATGCCGTCCTGGCTTGCATCGGTTGATATCTTGGTTTCCTTGGTTGGGTCGAAGAACGCTAGGACCGGGGCTGTCGTGAATTTTGCTTTCAGTTCACGCCATTCCTCTTCATGCGTGGGCAGCCACTGGAATTCCGTCGACTTTTTGACGAGGTGGCGGAGGGCCGTGATGTGGGATACAATGTTGGGAATGAATTTCCCGAGGAAGTTGACCATTCCGAGAAAGCGGAGGACCACCTTTTTGTCCTCTGGGGTCTTCATGGCGTTGATCGGCGAGACCTTGTCGGCGTCTGGCCGTACGGCCTGCTGCGAGATGTGGTCACCGAGGAATTTGATCTCCGATTGACCCTGTTGAGCTGAAGACCATGTTCATTGATTCTTTGGAATACCTTTTTGAGGCAAGCAATGTGTTCCTGGGGCGTTATGGACCAGATAATGACATCATCAACATACACTCGCACCCCCTCGATGCCCTCCATCATACGTTCCATGATGCGATGAAATACTTCGGAGGCAGATATGATGCCAAAAGGCATCCGGTTGTAGCAGTGACGACCAAACGGGGTGTTGAATGTGCACAACTTGCGACTGGACGAGTCCAGTCATATTTGCCAAAAACGCTTGGAGGCGTCGAGCTTCCTAAAGAATTTGGCATGAGCTATCTCACTGGTCAACTCTTCTCGTTTGGTATCGGGTAATGCTCCCTCATGATGTTGCGGTTTAGATCCTTAGGGTCAATGCAAATGCGAAGCTCCCCTGACGGCTTCTTGATGCGCAGACCATGGAGCTGACCCAGTCTGTGGGCTCTGCAACCTTTGATATGATGCCCTGGTCTTGGAGGTCCTGTAATTGCTTCTTCAGACGATCCTTGAGGGGCGCCGGCACCCGGCGAGGTGCATGAATTACAGGGGTGGCGTTCGACTTGAGAAGGATTTTGTATTGGTATGGGAGTGTGCCCATTCCGTCGAATACGCTGTGGTACTGCGTGATGATGTCATCTATGTCGGCTTGCAAGTTTCCATCGGGCGAGGCCGTCGCCGGTGGTGATGACATGGTGTGGACAAGTTGAACAAGGTTCAGGAGCTTGCAGGCACGAGCACCGAGCAGAGATGCTCTGTCAGGCCCGACGATTTCAAACCGCAGCGCCGCCTTGATCGCCTTATTGGATACCCCCAGTTGACACAAGCCACTGCCAGCTATGGCATTGGCATTGTCATTGTAGTCAAGTTGCTGGCAGGCTGGTGGAAGAATGCTTGATTTGGCGCGGATGGTGTCGAGGTCGGATTTCGAGATGAGGTTCACTGATGCGCCGATGTCCAGTTTGAACCGGATGCGGGCCTTGTTCACTCTGAGGACAGCAGACAACTCATCGTCGGGATCCACACTGAAGATCGAGAGGCATTGCGTAGGTGTGGTGGAAAGCAGCTCATGTGTAGTTATGATGCCCACCCGGTATGGGGACTTGAGGCACTCAGCGCAGGGACCCGGGAAAGCGCGCAAAACGGCCACTCTCCTCGATGCTCAGGCCCTGCATCTGTGCAATGGCCTGCACCCGTTCCACCTCGTGGGAGGCCAGCTTTGCAGTTTCTTCCGCCCTGATGTGGGAGTAACGATTCTTAGCATGCTCATGGACAACGCACGTCTCGATAGCGACAGAGAGGGTCAACTGTTTGACTTTCAGGAGCTGCCGCCGAAGGGAGGACGGATGGACCCCGAAAATGATCTGATCCTGGATCATGGAATCAGCCGTCGAGTCATAGTTACATGACTGCACTAGGATGCGGAGATGGGTGACGAAGGACTGAAAAGGTTCATCCTTACCCTGAAGCCTCTGCTGTAAAACGTACCGTTCAAAGCTCTCATTCACCTCAATGTCGCAGTGGCTGTCAAACTTCAGCAGGACTGTTTTGAATTTTGTTTTGTCTTCGCTGTCAGCGAACGTAAGGGAGTTGTAGATGTGGATGGCGTGGTCCCCCGCAGTGGAGAGAAATAGCGCGATCTTCCTGGCATCCGATGCTGCTTCGCGGTCGGAGGCCTCGATGTACCAGAGGAACTTTTGCTTGAAGAGCTTCCAATTTGCTCCGAGGTTACCGGAGATGCGGAGCTGCGGAGGAGGCTGGATGTTTTCCATGTCACCAGATGGCTGCTTGCTGGTCAATGCTGATTCACTCGAGGTAGGTCCGTCAATTTTCAGTATCACTCCGTGGTACCATGATGTGTTACGCAGGTCGGTTCGGTGTGGACTGCACTTGATGCAGTGATGCGAGAAACAGACCTCTAACACTGTAGAAGATCCAACACGGTTTTATTGAACGATAGAACTAACATACATATTTAACTGTGGGTCGACACTATACTGTACTAGCCTGACCAGACTTACTAGCTACCGCATGGTGTTTGCACTGTGCTAGCTCGTGGACTCTGACTGTATCAGTGGCTGGGTCCAGAGAGAGCGGGAAACCTAGTGCCCTCTGGCTTTATAGTGATAGTGTCCTGTCTGGTGATTGGCTGCACTGTGCTGTGTGCTTACTGGTCATCCTATGTGTCAATCACTGCCTGTCTGCATCTCATTATATACATGTGTGGATATTATGACACAATCTATATCAATATAACCCCTTCCCTGGTCATCAAGCAGCGTAACTTTAGGATTACCAAATGTTTCAGAGAATGGCAAAAGCTGGACAAAATCCCGAACAGATATAGATATCCTATATGGTGCTTCAAGTTCTGGTTAATCTCTAGTCTGTCTTTAAAGGCTGCACTTGCTGCCTCTACATTCATTTTGCTGTCCATTGTTTATTGCCAATAACTTCCTTGCCCCAAAGGCTTAAATACCCTTTGAAAATATTTACTAGCCTTTTAAATTTCTGACTCACTGATCACCATTTAAAATTTGGAAATTGATTCCACCTCCTGGCAGACCCAATTTTGGTTTTGACTTTGCTTTAGCTATTCAAGTTAACTTTACCCTAGAGGTTTTAGCATAACAGCACTCATCCAAAAACGTGGGTGTAAAACCTTCCAGTGAACCTGAATACTGACCCAAAAATCAACTCACATAAAATTGTGAGTTTCTTCAAAAGTAAAATGTTTAATTTTAACAAAAATAAACAGAGTCCTGCTTTGGGTCGGTTTAACGAGGAGTTTCCCACTGCTTGAAGCAATATTTTGCGTGACTCATTGGGGAACGCCCGCCGAGGCCACGCTCAGTCCGATTCCCTGCACTGACGAACTCAGCTCGCCGGTGCGGGAAGAGACCAGGGCACCATTTTTAAATGGCACCCCAATTTATTGATCCCCCCAGCACGACCGCCAGTCCCTCCATCTCCCTGGTTGGGGGGCCCTCAAGTCCCTGCACCCCACATCATATGGGCAGGGCACCCCAGACCTGATCCTCAGCATGGGAAAAATGCCACCTGGGCACATTGGCACTGCCAACCTGGCACCTGGCAGTGCCCCTGCCAGCTTGTCACTACCCCTGCCAGATTAGTAGTGTCACCTGGGCACCCTAGTAATGCCAGGGTGGCACCCAGATGGCACTGTTAGGGTGTCCAGGTGGCACTGCCAGGTTCCAGGCAGGCAATGCCAACATGCCCAGGTGGCATCAGAAATGCCAGGGTGCCACCCTGCCTAGACACTGACCACCCAGGAGCCTTTGATCACTTTGGGGATCCCCGAAGTGCCGTTCTGCCTGGTCCCCATTTGTGGAGACCAGTGCTAAACTGGCTAGGGTCTTCTCGGCGAGGCCATTAGATCCCAGGGACCGGTTTGATCCAGTGTAGGCATAATTAAGTGAACTTAACTGCACACGTAACCATGCAAATCTGGATCCTGCCAATTGTGAGCGGGGTCCAGATCACAATGTCTCACGAGGTATCATTAGATCTCGTGGGGTGTAACGACCACCAGGGATCTCAGAAAAGGCCTCTTGTGGGATTTGACGGCTGCACCTATCCCGATTCCGATGGGACGCAGGCAGTAAATTGTGCCCTAATAGTGACAAAACTTAAATGGCTAAATATTTATTTAACACATAGCAGATTAAAATTAACTGCTTCAAGTTACTTTATGAGCAGAGGCGGACTTACAATGAAACACACCATGACTAGCTGAGGGCTTCAACCAATGGGGGGGAGGGTCCATGTAGGCCAGTGTCTGAGGGCACCAATCAGAGCCTGATAACTCTGCATTCGCTGATAGGCTCAGCAAATACAAGTGAGCCTCACAGCAGGCAATGCAGAGCGACATCAGGCTCTGATTGGTCCTGATCAAACATACAAAGTGGCAAACATTAGTGGGAGACTAGAGGACTGAGAAATCTTTAGGGGGTAACAGAAAGCTGCTAAAAAAGCTATAAAGAAGAGTAAGATAGATTATGAGAGTAAACTTGCTCAGAATATAAAAACAGATAGTAAAAGTTTCTACAAATATATAAAACAAAAAAGAGTGGCTAAGGTAAATATTGGTCCTTTAGAGGATGAGAAGAGCGATGTAATAATGGGAGATGAGGAAATGGCTGAGGAATTGAACAGGTTTTTTGGGTCGGTCGTCACAGTGGAAGACACAAATAACATGACAGTGACTGATGGAAATGAGGCTATGACAGCTGAGGACCTTGAGATGATTGTTATCACTAAGGAAGTGATGGGCAAGCTAATGGGGCTAAAGGTAGACAAGTCTCCTGGCCCTGATGGAATGCATCCCAGAGTGCTAAAAGAGGTGGCTAGGGAAATTGCAAATGCACTAGTGATAATTTACCAAAATTCACTCGACTCTGGGGTGGTCCCGGCGGATTGGAAATTAGCAAACGTGACACCACTGTTTAAAAAAGGAGGTAGGCAGAAAACGGGTAATTATAGACCAGTGAGCTTAACTTCCTTCGGTAGTAGGGAAGATGCTGGAATCTATCATCAAGAAAGAAATAGCGAGGCATCTGGATGGAAATTGTCCCATTGGGCAGACGCAGAATGGGTTCATAAAGGGCAGGACATGCCTAACTAATTTAGTGGAATTTTTTGAGGACATTACCAGTGCGGTAGATAACGGGGAGCCAATGGATGTGGTATATCTGGATTTCCAGAAAGCCTTTGACAAGGTGCCGCACAAATGGTTGCTGCATAAGATAAAGATTATAGAACATACAGTGCTGAAGGAGGCCATTCGGCCCATCGAGTCTGCACTGACCAACTTAAGCCCTCACTTCCACCCTATCCCCATAACCCAATAACCCCTCTGGTCACTAAGGGCAATTTATCATGGCCAATTCACCTAACCTGCATGTCTTTGGACTGTGGGAGGAAACTGGAGCACCCGGAGGAAACCCACGCAGACACTGGGAGAACGTGCAGACTCCGCACAGACAGTGACCCAGCCTGGAATCAAACCTGGGACCCTGGTGCTGTGAAGCCACAGTGCTATCCACTTGTGCTACCGTGCTGCCCAGATGCATGGCATTAAGGGGAAAGTAGTAGCATGGATAGATGATTGGTTAATTAATAGAAAGCAAAGAGTGGGGATTAATGGGTGTTTCTCTGGTAGGCAATCAGTAGCTAGTGGTGTCCCTCAAGGATCAGTGTTGGGCCCACAATTGTTCACAATTTACATAGATGATTTGGAGTTGGGGACCAAGGGCAATGTGTCCAAGTTTGCAGATGACACTAAGATGAGTGATAAAGCTAAAAGTGCAGAGGATACTGGAAGTCTGCAGAGGGATTTGGATAGGTTAAGTGAATGGGTTAGGGTCTGGCAGATGGAATACAATGTTGACAAATGTGAGGTAATCCATTTTGGTAGGAATAACAGCAAAAGGGATTATTATTTAAATGATAAAATATTAAAACATGCTGCTGTGCAGAGAGACTGGGTGTGCTAATGCATGAGTCGCAAAAAGTTGGTTTACAGGTGCAACAGGTGATTATGAAGGCAAATGGAATTTTGTCCTTCATTGCTAGAGGGGTGGAGTTTAAGACTAGGGAGGTTATGCTGCAATTGTATAAGGTGTTAGTGAGGCCACACCTGGAGTATTGTGTTCAGTTTTGGTCTCCTTACCTGAGAAAGGACGTACTGGCACTGGAGGGTGTGCAGAGGAGATTCACTGGGTTAATCCCAGAGCTGAAGGGGTTGGATTACGAGGAGAGGTTGAGTAGACTGGGACTGTACTCGTTGGAATTTAGTAGGATGAGGGGGGGGATCTTATAGAAACATATAAAATTATGAAGGGAATAGATAGGATAGATGCGGGCAGGTTGTTTCCACTGGCAGATGAAATCAGAACTAGGGGGCATCGCCTCAAAATAAGGGGAAGTAGATTTAGGACTGAGTTTAGGAGGAACTTCTTCACCCAAAGGGTTGTGAATCTATGGAATTCCTTGCCCAGTGAAGCAGTTGAGGCTCCTTCATTAAATGTTTTTAAGATAAAGATAGATAGTTTTTTGAAGAATAAAGGGATTAAGGGTTATGGTGTCCGGGCCGGAAAGTGGAGCTGAGTCCACAAAAGATTAGCCATGATCTCATTGAATGGCAGAGCAGGCTCGAGGGACCAGATGACCTATTCCTGCTCCTAGTCTTATGTTCTTATGATCATGAGAGCGGGAAAATACACTCATCCAATTGTTGAGGCAGCTCACATGAGGAACGAGAGGCGACTAGATGAGGAGGAAGAGAGGCGGAGACAGAATCTTTTACTTTTGCAAAAAACGTAACCAGCAGGTCGCTTGACCCAGGGCTAAGAGCAGGCTAACCAACAACAGCGAGGCAAGGCACAAGGCGTCGGATGAAAGCCACGAGCCAAGGTGAGCCAATTGGTCAGCAAAATTCATAGAGTCATAGACAGAGTCATAGATGTTTACAGCATGGAAACAGGCCCATCGGCCCATCTGGTCCATGCCGCCCAGTTTCTATCACTAAGCTGCTAAGTTTCTATCACTAATCACTTCTTGCCTGCTAGCCCCACAAGCAGCGAGGGGACCAGGCAAGAGACGACTTGTCTCTCAGGGCTGAGGAGGGGAGGCCAGAGGCAAGCAATGAGGCAAGGCAAGAGGCGCCGAGCAAAATCCATGAGGTGAGCCAAGTGGTCAGGGTCAGCAGCCATCATGGGTGGGATAGGGGGTGGGATAGAATTGAAGGGAGGTTGGAGATTGGATGGTACTTTGCAAGGATGGTCAGATTAACAGTTGCTATTTTGAATCGAGGGGTAAAACCAGCATATTTGAATAAGGACAGTATCTGAAGACAAAAAAAATTATTTGTATGGTCAGCTTAGATGGAAAGGTCCAGCCTCATTTGATGGTGAATGGCAACTGCCATGTTTTATATGTTGCTGAGGAGCAGCATGTTGATGAGAAATGGGAAGAGGCCAAGGAAAGCTCCTTGGAGGACATGAGAAATAATGGTACAGAAGCAGGAAGAGAAATCATTGCAGACGAATGGAAAAAGAGCAAATTCATCCTATAATCTGTACTCCCGCTTAATCAACACCGTCTTCCCTCCCACAGGGAAAATAACTTACTATGATTAATTTGGTGCAATGTTTGAACATGTTCATTTTGTGAGCTTTCCTGGCCTTTCTAAAAGAAGCTTGACTCCTGAAATGAAATAGCATGTGTCAAAGATGAACTGATTAAATTTTGATTGCAGAGATATTTCAACTTGAGCATTTACAAAGAATTACAACTGAGCCAATACTCTCACTAAATATTGGTTGCATAGTTACTGGTCTGCAGTTTTTGGATCATTCTCAGGTTTAGCATGAAATACGGTTAGTTTCAAAGTGACCAGAAAGAAGGTGATAAAGGAATAGCACATATCCTGGGGTTTGCAGATCTATTGCCAGTTTCAACTGTAAAGTTGTCTTTTTAGCAATAATAGTTTGGCATTGTTTTATTCCCCACTTCTAATAAATGTCAATTGTGACATTGTGATTAATACCAGCTAAGGCAATATTTCATTGGGTGAGATGAATTTTTCTTTGCTCCACAACTGAGCTGAGCTTATTTTATCTCCAGAAAATATACTTCTATTATTTATGGCTGGACCAATTGTTCCTCTACGTAATTAATACTAGTGATTATTAATAACCATGTGTGAATATCACTTCACTCTACAAATCAGGTGTAGGCAGCTTGAAATATTAGTTAGTGCAGCATTTATTCTGCATTCATATATGCATTATTGTGCAGAACCCTGGTGTCAAGTGTCATCTACTACTAAGGAATGCATATTATGGTACGCAATACTGATACAGGGGGCTTACCTTAATCACCTTGTTCATGTGTTCAGATTACTCAAGACTTGGAATACTTTGGATAGGGAATTGGGGAATACTTTGGAGAGGAAATCTAAGCTCAGACTTCAGCTTGCAAAGCCAATTTTTACCCATTACTGCTGGTTTGTTGACATATCTTAATAAAATAATGGACAACTTGAGAGACTTTTCTTTATATTAGACATTGCACTCCATTTGTCCACATGTTTCTAACAGCACAGAGTAGGTTTTGATTGAACTGTGCTCTCAGTTAGAGGTGCATCACTAAATTTTGTACATATCTCTAATCATGATTGAGCCATCTGCAGTCATAGCGATGCACATGTTGATGCAGTGTTGATTCACCTTTGTACAGAAGTCCCTGTCATTTGAGTGATTTCTCATGACATAAATGCTGTACAGCCCAAGATCCTCTTCACTTAAGCACTCTGAATTCACTTCATGATTGTGAACCCCAGCCTTGTGACATCACTGCTTTTCATTACCACTAGAATGGAGTGCTCATTCCTGCTTTGAGATTCATGCTGCAAGCAGTTGCAATATGGCCTTATTTTTGGCAATTACACATTTAGCATTCCTTTACCGTCATGCCTATGTTGTGTGGCTGCCATTACCGCAATTATATGTCACTAACTACTAATACCAGTACTCTTCTGCTCAGATGCCCCACCCCCTATCCCTTTAGACTTGGTTGAGGTCTTCTGACTGTGGACAGAAGCTGCACTAATCACTTGCATAGGATAACATTTCTGACCATTCAATTTTAAATGCTATTTCAATGTAAGATTTTACATGTTTAATAACTTCAACTGGATTCTTTCATCTAGCATCTCACAAACAAATCTATTTCATAACTAAGACTAAGAATGTGACAAAATTGGAATGTAATGATAAATTCTTCAGTGTGACAATGTACTTCTCAAGTGTTTCACTACATATCAGGTTTCTGGTTCCACATTTGTAGTTTTCCACTATCTCGAGTTGCTTAGGGTTGAAATGTTCCTCCAACCTGCTGGTGATTGTTTTGAAATATACATCTTTTTCCTTATTGAGAGCAAGAAGGTTTATTCGCATTGTTAGAATTTGGGATACAGGTGGTCAATTAACCCCTTATTTCCTCTTCCCCAACTTTGAAATGATTCAAAGCAATAACCATGATTGGTAATTAGAGAATTAAACATGTGGTTTAAAGATTGGTATGGGAAGAAGGAGTTTCAATTCATGGGACATTAATACTAATATTGAGAGAAGAGGGATGTTCTGTTGAGAGAGACTCCACTTAAACTGAGCTGCCTTGACAAATTTTATAATTAGGGCTGTAGATAGTACTTTTAACTAAACGGGGATTCAGACAAATGGAAATTTCATCATTTAAAGAGAAAAGTCAAGATGATTGAGCAATGTAGCGATTTGGGTAAAGACGAGCAGAGTGAGGCAGGAAGGGACGGAGAATTTGACGGTAATAGTGTTTCAGCGAACAAGGTCCATGCAAAGAATAATGATTAAAAAATTAAATGCTCTTATCTGAATGCACAAAGCATTCATAACAATTTGGATGAACTAACAGCACAAATAAAGATAAATGGACTTGATTTAATTGCCATTACAGAGGAATAGGGAAGAATTTTCCCATAACTGGGCTTCCGGTAGTGACATGTAGGAGAAGGTTGCATGTTGGATAGCTCCTGCTGAAGTCCTTGATTTTTGGCCTTTTCCACCCATATTTTGGGGGGAAAATCTTCAGAAAATTTGCCCCAGGGAAACTTAGTGGGCAAAGAATGTTCAAGAGCCAGAGATGGAATACTGTGAAGAAGGATTTGAACGCCAGTCCGCCGGCAGGATCGAGCACAGGGAAAGGTGAGTTGGCAGGGAAGATGGCAGAGGCAAGCTCACTGGGTGGGGCTGCCTTTATAATGGTTGAGATACTGGCGGAGGTGATGGCGGTGGAATTTAAACAACAATTCAATAAGCATTTCGAGAGGCATGGGAGGGAGATGCTAGAATTGCTCAAGCAGTCGCTGGAAGTTTATTCACGAAGGCCCGCCTTCTCAACCTTGCCCCTCACCTGAGGTGTGGTGACCTCAGGTTAAATCACCATCAGTCAACTCTTACCCTCAAAGGGAAAAGCAGCCTATTGCCATCTGGGACTATGGCAACTTTACCTTACCTTACCAGTGGAATGTCTGCTGACCCCGATCAGGGAGTCACTTGGGAGAACATCGGAGGCAGTGTGTGGGCGCAGGATGAGGTGTTGAAGGGGGTGGAGAAGGTACTGTCGAGGCATAGTGACCAGCTCACCTCGCTGGAAGTTGAACTGGCCAAGGTGGAGGACAGAAATAAGGGCCTGAGAGCCAAGGTGGAAGACCTTGAGAATAGATCCCGATGGCAGAATTAGAGGATTGATGGGCTGCCTGAGTGAGTGGAGGGCTCAAAGCTGACAGAGTTTATTGTGACGATGCTGAGGAAGCTAACGGGGGCATGGGAAATAACGTACCCCCCTCCCCCCATGGGGTTTGATAGGGCCCACCAGTTGCTTCGGCCAGAAACGCGGGGGAATGATCCACTGAGGGTGGTGATAGTCCGCTTCCATAGATATCAGTCAAAGGAGAAGATGCTGAGGTAGGCCAAGCAGACACGAGAGGTGATGTGGGAAGGCATTGGCATTCGTATTTACCAAGACCATAAGGTGGACCTGGCGAAGAAGAGGGTGGCCTTTAACAGGGCAGGGGCAGCACTGTACAAGAGTGCATTTTCACTTGGGTTTTCATCACGTAACAAGCAGCCCTTTATATACACAGTCCAATGGGCTAACTGAAAAACTATACACTGTGCCAAACACCTTCTGGAAAAGTGTGCGTGGGACAACACTGATTCCTTTTTTTAAAAATTAAATATTTTATTGAAAATTTTTGGTCAACCAACACAGTACATTGTGCATCCTTTACACAATATTATAACAACACAAATAACAATGACCTATTTTATAAACAAAAAATGAATAAATAATAAATAACAAAAATGAAAACTAGCCCTAATTGGCAACTGCCTTGTCACAAGTAACACTCTCCAAAAATATAATTTAACAGTCCAATATATAATTATCTGTAGCAACGACCTATACATACTATACAGTATATATTAACAACCCTGAGAGTCCTTCTGGTTCCTCCTCCTCCCCCCCCCCCCCCCCCCCCCCCCCCCCTGATCCTGGGCTGCTGCTGCTGCCTTCTTTTTCCCATTCCGTCTATCTTTCTGCGAGGTATTCGACGAACGGTTGCCACCGCCTGGTGAACCCTTGAGCCGACCCCCTTAGGACGAACTTAATCCGCTCTAGCTTTATAAACCCCGCCATGTCATTTATCCAGGTCTCCACCCCCGGGGGCTTGGCTTCTTTCCACATTAGCAATATCCTGCGCCGGGCTACTAGGGACGCAAAGGCCAAAACATCGGCCTCTCTCGCCTCCTGCACTCCCGGCTCTTGTGCAACCCCAAATATAGCCAACCCCCAGCTTGGTTCGACCCGGACTCCTACTACTTTTGAAAGCACCTTTGTCACCCCCATCCAAAACCCCTGTAGTGCCGGGCATGACCAAAACATATGGGTATGATTCGCTGGGCTTCTCGAGCACCTCGCACACCTATCCTCCACCCAAAAAAATTTACTGAGCCGTGCTCCAGTCATATGTGCCCTGTGTAATACCTTAAACTGAATCAGGCTTAGCCTGGCACACGAGGACGACGAGTTTACCCTGCTTAGGGCATCTGCCCACAGCCCCTCCTCGATCTCCTCCCCCAGCTCTTCTTCCCATTTCCCTTTACAACACTGATTCCTAAGCTGCATTTTCAGTCTGTGTAATCTTGTCCAACAGGGCCAGCCTTTGTCAGCTCAATGGCTCTTCTCTCGATGCACCAGGATCATAATCCTGACCATCAAGACCAGGACACATGGCCAACGCGCATGAAGCACTGTTACAATGCAGATTAAACAACAAGGCTCACTATAACAAACACGCCCCACTCTATGTCCTCTAGCACTAGGCCAAACTCTATACAGACTGCACAAGGCTATAACCAGTTAACAGTGGTCGACAACAAGGCCCTGCAGCCCAACAACTACATGGTGGCCTCCAATGGCAGCCAGTATATATGCAATTTTCATCACCTCTTGCCGGTAGCCAAGTCACCACCGTCAGGTGATTACTAAGACCAACCACTTTTCCTGGACCTTAGGCCCTCAATCCGGACGTCATTGGAGTCCTGCATGGCAAGTCCAAGGCCTTCACACCACACAAGCAATGTGCCTTGCATGCCCACCACAATGCACACTGCATATAGGACAATTCCACCTTCACTTGTTGGTGTCTATACACTTTCTGGATACTTGGAACAGGACCAACGCATGGTATGGGGACTTTATCACATCTTAAAATTGTCTGGACTGACAAAAGTCATTCTGCACGTTTTACTTTTGCCATTCCCCCAATTATCCTGAAAAGGGGAGGAGTACACACAATGGACATACAACGGCTGTGCACTAGTTGCAAGAGCCAAGTTGGAATTCTATTGTTCAAGTGCACAAAATGGGCACACAACAGACTATGCACCAACTGCAAGAGGCAAATTGGTGTTTCATTGTTTGCATCGACTGCTTCTGTAAATTCATTGTACATAGTTATAAACGTACACCATTACATCTCACACTGGCGGGGGCCCAAACTAAATGTGGAGAATTTATTTATTTTAAATTTAGTATACCCAATTAATTTTTTCCAATTAAGGGGCAATTTAGTGTAGCCAATCCACCTAGCTTCCACATCTTTTGGGGTTGTGGGGCAAAACCCACGCAAACACGGGGAGAATGTGCAAACTCCACACGGGCAGTGACTCAGAGGCGGAATCGAACCTGGGACCTCAGCGCCGTGAGGCCGCAGCGCTAACCCACTGCGCCACCGTGCTGCCTGTAAATGGGAAGAATTTAGACTGGATTGTCAAGCGGCCATGTGGAGCATCACGGGGGAGGATTACCGGGACCACGGGCAGAGTAGTTGTGTTAATGAAAGCTTGTATGTTTAGTTAATAAACCTCCCGTTATTGAAAGTCCCTTCTACAGGCATTGGCTTAACGCACTATGCAGAACTACAAAATTATTATTATAGTTGTTTGAACTCATTGTGGTATTTTTACAGATCAGCCATCATCAGCCTCGCACTTTTAATTCCTACTTCCTCAAAACAATAACCTTCATTTACAGAGCACCTTTAATGTAATAAAACATTCCACAGCCCTTCACTGGGGTATGATTAAACAAAATTTTACCTGCCACACAAGAAAATATTAGGACATTTATTCAAAATGTTCATCAACAAGATTGGTTTTAAGGAGCATCTTTAAGGAAGAAAGAAGAAAGGTTTACGGGGGAAATTACAGAGCTGAAGAAACAGGCACCAATGGTGGAGTGATTAAAAGAGGCCACAAGATTACTACTGGATATAAATTCTTCTTTACATCCTTTAAACCATGCTGAAATTCTCATCAATCTGCCCTAGCTGGAGATTTTCATCTCTCCCAATGCAATATGTTCTAAAAGGTTACTTAAATACACGGCTAAATAGTTGATAAACCGAGAAGAAATATATCACTTTACTTCATTTTAAATTGCCTACATAAAGAATCATAACAGAAACTTGTTAATGATTACATGCTGATAACCTCATAGAGGTGTTCAGCTATGCTTTCTAGTAGGTTTACAACTCTACATCTGAATTTCAGGAGATTATGGCCTTGAAATCCTTGGTCGTGATCCAATGGCCACACTGCGTCAGAAAAGCAGCTCGCTGCAGAGCAGCGTGACCGATAAAAGGCGGGAGACCCTGCTCCCGGGATCTACCCGGCTCGCATCGCCTCACAAGATCTAACACGATCTTGCAAGACATTGCAATGTAAATCCCGCCCATTGTTGGCAGGATCATTTTTGGGCAAATGTGCATATTAGAGCTAGACAGCTAGCCTCACTCTAATGTGCAGATTCCTGAGGTACCTGAGGTTTTGGGTTTCATCCCCTTTGCCTCAGAGTCCTCAGGTGACTGCCATTCATTACTGGTCCTGAAAAATGGCAGTGTCACCTGGGTGTCAACCTGGCACTGCCAAGATGCCCAGGTGGCACTGCTAGCTGGCATATGTGATGCCAGTTGGTGGTGCCAAGTTGGCTTTTTTTTCTGTGCTTGTGATTGGGCAGGGGTGGGGCTGCCCAGTGTGGGTGTTGGGATGTGCGGTCCCCCCTCTTCTAGTGCATTTGGGCTGGTTGGGAGGTCAGGTATCGCTTTGGGGTCCTCTCGCTACACTGGGGAATTCCAGCAAGCAGAGCTCTCCAGTGTAAAACACGGGGCTGTGTGTGGCCTCAGCCATGTGTTCCTCATTTAGGCACCTTATACAACATGAGTAGTGTTGTATAGCCATGTGTTTCTTGGCATTACGAGCACCGGGAAACACACGGCTAAACACGCTCACTAGGAGACTTTGTTCCTTTTGGGGGGAATTGCGCCGTTGATTAACTTTATTAGACCTATAGTGGGGTTGCACATGCTTGTCCCATTGTCACTGTTTTTTTTGCCCATGAAGGACACCAACAATCAGAGTCATTAGTACGGATGACCTGTGGTGCACATCTTCAATGGTCAATTAAAGACCATTAAAGATCATGCTGTAATCAGTGTAATTGATAGAATGCAATGAATTCCAAAAGCTAATGTCTAAGAACACCATGAACATGAAATTTAGCGTGTGGCATTGCTGGAGACAAAGGGGGAATCATCTGTACTTCTCACTGTCTCATGCCACTGCCACACTCATGGTCTGAGTAATCTACTGGTGAGCCAACATGACCTTTTTAGCAGTAAGAGCCTGCATTTTGATGGCAGCAACATCAGGTCTCATGATCTCCACAGTAAAGTCACCATAGTCCCAGATGATCATAAGCTGCTTTTCCCTTTGAAGGAGAGAGCTGATGGGTGGCGATTTAACCTGAAGATCACCACACCTCAGGTGAGGGGCAAGCTTGAGAAGGCAGGGGGGCTCATGAATAACCTCAGCAGGTATGGGAATTGAACCCACTCTGTTAACCTCACTCTGCATCATGAACCAACTGTCTAGCCAGCTGAGCTAAATCCTGATCTCCAGAATCTCGTAAGTGAAATGTTGACCGGGACTTTCCCAACAAACGGTATATTGGGACCAAATGAGGATCCTGAGCCCATACAGGTCTGGAGTGGCAATCAAAGAAACTAAAGAGATTTGAGACCAGAAATGTTAGCCCTACGGTCATGCTAAACAGATGTTATCTGGCTTGCTGTGTCTTTCTAGCATTTTCTCTTTTTAATTATAGAAGATGCAGCATTGTGATATGAGGCTGGAGAAAGGTTTTAGTGGAATCCCACAGAGATCTATTCTGAAACCCCTATTGTTTTCAATCTACATAACTGATTAAACCAACTACATGCTGGTCAAATTGATGATTTAAAAATAGGGAGAACAGCAGAGACAGCGGATACAGCAGAAGATGATAGATAGGTTTCACAATTGGGAGGACAGATGACAGCTGAAATGTAATGCTGATCAGTGTAAAGTATTATTTACATAGGTCAGTATATGTGGGACATACTGTACAATAAATGGAACCAAATAATCACAAGGAGACCTTGAAAAGATCTTGAGACCATCATTAGCACATCACTGTCAATGCCTGTATAATGGGGCAAAGTAATCAAAATTCTAATTCAACAATGTAAATTTTGGGAGACTGCAGTACATTCTCACTACATAAACATAGGACAGTAACACACCACAAGTGATGAGAAAGCGCTTCCTTCCCATTCCCACTCCTGATTCAACACCAATGTCAGAAGAGTATTTCACCAGATGACTAGGGTGCTCATATGAGTCAGGCTGTTAGCCCTCGTAATATGCACCCGGGAATCCAATGATGTATATAGAACCTTGGTTATCTTCAAATCTCCTCCTGATAACATTTTCTCACAGACTGTGACTGTCCCGCTCTCTATGACTCTCTCCTGCAAATCGTGAAAATCTCCTGCTTCCTGTGACTATCACTCACTCCCCTTGACTCTCTCCCACAGGCAGTGACATTCTCCCACTCCCCGTGACTCTCTTTCACTCCTCGTGACACTCTCCCACACCCTGAGATACTCTCCTACATGTTGTGACTCTCTCCCGCTTCCCGAGACTCTCTTCTGCAGACCGCAACTCTCTTCTGCTTCTCGAGACTCCCCCAGGCTATGGCTTTGTCCTTCAGGCCGTAATCCTCTCCCTCAGGCCACATCTCTCTCCCTCAGGCCATGACCCAACATCTCAGGACGCGACTCTCTCCCATTCTCCGAGACACTCCACATAGTCTCTTCCACTCCCTTTAACTCCCTCCCTTAGGCCATGACTATTTTATCATAGAATTCCTACAGTGCAGAAGGAGGCCATTTGACCCATTGAGTCTGCACTGCCCCTTCAAAAGTGCACTCTACCCATGTTCACACCCCCTCCCACCCCGCCCTATCCCTGTAACTCCACCTGCAAATCCACGGACACTAAGGGGCAATTAAGGGATATTAAGACGCAATCCACCTAACCTGGACATCTTTGGACTGTGGGAGGAAACCGGAGCACCCGCAGGAATCCTACGCAGAGATGGGAAGAACGTAGAAACTCGACACACACAGTGACCGAAGGCTGGAACTGAACCCGGGTCCCTGGTGCTGTGAGACAGCAGTGCTAACCACTGTACAACTGTGCCACCCCACTGTGCTACCATGCCACTTCCAGCCATTACCAGCCATTCCTCAGTCTGGAAACCTCTCTCTCAGCACTGAACCCTCTCCTGCAAGCGGAGGCTCTCTTTTGCAGGCTGAGGTTCTCTCCTTCTGGCTGAGGCTCACTCTCACTCCCTGAGACTCTATCTCACAGAGTCTCTCCCACTTGCGATTGCTGCCTGACTCTCCAACTTGGAGCTCATCTCACTTCCTTTCTCCCATTCTCCCACTCACCGCCCCTCACCTGAGCCCTCAATCAAAGTAAGGAGAGGGAGAAGGAAGCGGCTAGTAGGAGAGTCGGAGAGGAAAGCAGCCAGTGAGAGTTAGGCAGGGAAGTGGCCAGTGAGAGAGTCAGACAGGGAAGTGGCCAATGAGAGAGTCGGGCAGGGAAGTGGCCAGTGAGAGAGTCGGGCAGGGAAGTGGCCAGTGAGAGAGTCAGGCAGGGACGTGGCCATTGAGAGAGTGTGATGAACGGTTACTGTAACACTGTACCCATGTCATCATGTAAGGTGATGTCCTCTTTAAGACCGGACTAGGAACCCTGGGGAACTCTGCCTCCGGCTCCGCCCATCTGGGAGCCGTATATAAGGGGCCACCTTGTGGGCAGTGCAGCTGTTAGCACACGTCTCGGCACTAGCCTAGTTCTTAGTTCATTAAAGCCTTCTTTACTGTTTACACTCTAAGCGTCGTTATTGAGGGTACCACAATTTAATAAACTAAACTACATCAGGATGGACGCAGGCCTAAAACCAGAGAAGCTCAACCTGGAAGCACGGACACCGGAGCCAAACAAAATTTTTAAATACTGGCTCCGATGCTTCGAGGCATACCTGAACTCCTCAGAGACTCCCATCCTGGGGCCACGCAAGCTGCGCCTACTCCACGCCCGGGTGAGTCACAGAATCTCCGCCACGCTCGAAAAGGCGACGACTTATGAAGAAGTGGTCGAGCTACTCCGAAAGCGGTTCGTCAAGCCTATCAACGAGGTGCACGCCAGGTATCTGCTCTCTACCTGCCGGCAGCGCTCAGGGGAATCGCTAGACGAATTCGTCGAGAAACTCACCGCGCTTGCCAGGGACTGTGACCACCAGGATGTGACAGGGGAAGTCCATATGAACCTACACATCAGAGACGCATTCGTGTCCGGCATCCGCTCAACCTACATCCGGCAGCGGCTGCTCGAAAACGGGGCAAAAGACCTCCAGGACACGCTAACGCTCGCCTCCTCGCTGGAGGTGGCCCGACATAACTTGGGTATGTACCCCGCGGACTCTGCGAGCCCCCCCCGGACTTCCTCAGACTCAGCCATATTACAGGCCTGCGCCAGGCGTCGACCCGCTCATCATGGGGGCACACCGTGCTACTTCTGCAGGCAGGGCCAGCACCCACGCCCATGCTGCCCAGCTCGCTCCGCGATCTGCAGTGACTGCGGGAAGAAGGAGCATTTTGCGAGGGTCTGCCTGGCCAGACCCAGGGGCCAGAAGAACAAAGAACAGTCGGCCCGAAAATCAGGCTCTCAGGCCTGCAGGCCTCGCAATGCGGCTGCGCACCGACCCGACACACCCCCTTCTGACGCATCATCAGCCTCATGCGAATCATTGGAGCGGCCATCTTGTCGGCGGCCAACTTCTCGACCCGACACGCGCAGCTGGCGGCGGCCATTTTACGAGTCCGACTCGGCTGAGGACTCGGACTACCCGCGAGTGGGAGTGATCACCCTCGACCAAACCTGGCCAAAACACCTGCATAACTCTATGATGCAGGTCCAGGTCAACGGGCGCGACACTGCATGCCTCTTCGACTCCGGGAGCAGGGAGAGCTTTATCCATCCTGAAACGGTAAGGCGCTGCTCCCTGCGCACGCATCCTGCGTCCCAAACCATAGCCCTCGCATCCGGGTCCCACTCGGTACAAACCAAGGCATACTGTATCGCGGATCTCTCGATCCAGGGCGCCAAGTACACCCGTTTCAAATTTTATATCGTTCCCCACCTCTGTGAGCCCCTGCTGATCGGACTGGATTTCCAGTGCAGCCACCGAAGCCTGACACTGAAGTTCGGCGGACCCTTGCCCCCCCCTCATGGTATGCTGCCTTGTGACACTGGAAGTCGCACCCCCCTCGCTATTTGCTAACCTCACTCCCGACTGTAAGCCCGTCGCCACCAGGAGCCGGCGCTACAGTGCCCAAGATATGACTTTTATCAAGTCAGAGGTCCAGCGTTTACTGGGAGAGGGGGTCATAGAGGCTAGCAACAGCCCTTGGAGAGCACAAGTGGGGTAGTCCGGTCTGGTGATAAGAAACGGATGGTCGTGGATTATAGCCAGACCATAAACCGATTCACGTCGCTTGATGCGTACCCCCTTCCTCGCATCGCGGAAATTGTAAATCGGACCGCCCAATACCGAGTATTTTCCACGGTCGACCTCAAATCCGCCTACCACCAGCTCCCCATCCGACCAAAAGACCGCCCCTATACTGCCTTCGAAGCAGCCGGCCGGCTCTTCCACTTCCTCAGGATCCCCTTCGGCGTCACAAATGGGGTCTCCGTCTTTCAAAGGGTGATGGATCAAATGGTGGACCAGTACGGTTTGCGGGCTACATACCCGTACTTGGACAATGTCACCATCTGTGACCATGATCAGCAGGACCATGACGCTAACCTCGAAAAGTTCCTCCAGACCGCCCGAGCCCTTGACCTGACCTATAATGAGGAAAAATGCGTTTTCCACACAACCCGGCTGGCCATCCTCGGCTATGTCATGGAAAACGGGGTCCTAGTACCCGACCCCGACTGCATGCGCCCCCTTAAGGTACTCCCCCTCCCCCGCAGCCTCAAGGCCCTCAAACGGTGCTTGGGGCTCTTCTCCTACTACGCCCAGTGGGTCCCCAAGTATGCGGACAAAGCCCGCTCATTCCTAAAGAC
This sequence comes from Scyliorhinus torazame, assembly GCF_047496885.1. Lineage (NCBI taxonomy): Eukaryota > Metazoa > Chordata > Chondrichthyes > Carcharhiniformes > Scyliorhinidae > Scyliorhinus > Scyliorhinus torazame. Next base: position 164,134,142 of record NC_092709.1, on the reverse strand, counting down.
CACCACTTTTCCCCTCTCGGCTGAGGCTCAAATGGCCTTCAACCGCATCAAGGCCGATACCCTCAAGACCGCTATGCACGTGGTGGACGAAACCATCCCCTTCCAGGTAGAGAGCGATGCATCAGACATCGCCCTGGCTGCTACCCTCAATCAGGCAGGCAGACAAGTAGCGTTCTTCTCCCGGACCCTCACCGCCTCCGAGGTTCGACACTCTGCAGTCGCGAAGGAGGCACAAGCCATTGTGGAGGCTGTGTGGCGCTGGAGGCACTACCTAGCCAGTAGGAGGTTCACCCTCATCACCGACCAACGGTCAGTCGCCTATATGTTCGATAACACTCAATGGGGCAAAATAAAAAACGATAAAATTTTGAGGTGGAGGATCGAACTCTCCACCTACACATACAATATCAAATATCGTCCAGGGGAGCTCAACGAGCCCCCAGATGCCCTGTCCCGCGGCACATGCGCCAACGCGCAGGAGGACCGCCTGCAAGCCATCCACAATGACCTCTGCCACCTGGGGGTTACCCGGCTCATCCATTTTATCAAGTCCCACAAACTACCTTACTCAATCAAGGTGGTCAAGACCATGATCATGGTCTGCCAGGTCTGTGTGGAGTGCAAACTGCACTTCTACCGGCCAGACAAGGTTCGGCTCGTGAAAGTCTCGGGGCCCTTTGAGCGACTGAGCGTGGACTTCAAGGGGCCCCTCCCGTCTACCAATCATAATGCCTATTTCCTCACCGTCATCGATGAGTTCTCCCGTTTCCCATTCGCCATTCCCTGCCCCGCCATGACCTCAGCCACCGTGATTAAGGCACTGCACAGCATCTTCACCCTGTTCGGTTTCACAGCTTATATCCACAGCGACCGGGGTACATCGTTCATGAGCGATGAACTGTGTCAGTATCTGCTCAGCAAAGGCAACGCCTCGAGCAGAACGACCAGTTATAACTCGCAGGGAAACGGGCAAGTGGAGAGGGAGAACGCTGTCCTTCTGGCCTTATGGTCGAGAAGTCTCCCAACTACCCGCTGGCAGGAGGTCCTGCCCGACTCCTCTGCACGGCCACGAATGAGACCCCTCACAACCGACTGTTTGTTTTCCCCAGGAAATCTACCTCCGGGGTCTCGCTTCCACCTTGGCTGACGGCTCCGGGACCTGTTCTTCTCCGGAGGCACACGAGGAGCCATAAAACGGACCCCGTGGTCGAAAAGGTCTGATTACTCCACACCAACCCCAGTTACGCCTACGCCGAGTACCCCAACGGCAGGCAAGATTCAGTTTCCCTCCGGGATCTGGCACCCGCTGGATCCCCCACTGTAGACGCCCCTTCCCGTGCCGCTCCCCTGCAGGACCCAGCACCCCCTACAACACACCCTCTCCCGGCCCCACCCTCCGTTGGTGAGCACCTACCGTGTGCCCCCCCCAAGCACCCCCCCTTTACACACCCCGCCGGCACCGGCGCCGCTACCCCCGGCCCTGCCTATTCTCCCTGCACCCTGTTCTCCTGCTCCGACCCAGACCGAAGCTCCGATCGCCGTGCTCCCGGACGTACCCTTAACAAGGACGTCCGTGTCTGCCGCACCACTGGCCGCCGCACCACCGCCCAAACTGAGGAGGTCGATGAGGAAGATCCGGCCACCGAGACGGGTGGACTTATGATGGCACTTCACACCTGCCGGACTCTTTTTTTAAACAGGGAGTGAATGTGATGAACGGTTTTGTGAAGGCCACGAAGAATCCAGCACGAGTTTTAAGGATACAAAGTAATAACATTTATTTACAATAACATATATACATAACAGTAGCAGTAACTTCCCTTGCTACATACTCCTTCCTGCTGGTTCCTGAACTGGCCAGTTTTATTTATACTAGGAGTTTACTAGTGGTTTCTCCGCCCCCCTCATTGGGGAAGCTCATACTCCCACAGGATTGTGGGATAGTCATTAGTCCCCAGCCAATGGTAAGTAGGCAGGTTATAACATCCCTCCCCCCCAAAGTCCAAGGAATCCACCGAAGACCCTGGCGAAGGAGGGCGTTGGACTCCTTTGGCCACAGGCCGGACACCATTTGCACACTCAAAGAACAAAGAACAAAGAACAAAGAAATGTACAGCACAGGAACAGGCCCTTCGGCCCTCCAAGCCCGTGCCGACCATGCTGCCCGACTAAACTACAATCTTCTACACTTCCTGGGTCCGTATCCTTCTATTCCCATCCTATTCATGTATTTGTCAAGATGCCCCTTAAATGTCCCTATCGTCCCTGCTTCCACCACCTCCTCCGGTAGCGAGTTCCAGGCACCCACTAACCTCTGCGTAAAAAACTTGCCTCGTACATCTACTCTAAACCTTGCCCCTCTCACCTTAAACCTATGCCCCCTAGTAATTGACCCCTCTACCCTGGGGAAAAGCCTCTGACTATCCACTCTGTCTATGCCCTTCATAATTTTGTATACCTCTATCAGGTCTCCCCTCAACCTCCTTCGTTCCAGTGAGAACAAACCGAGTTTATTCAACCGCTCCTCATAGCTAATGCCCTCCATACCAGGCAACATTCTGGTAAATCTCTTCTGCACCCTCTCTAAAGCCTCCACATCCTTCTGGTAGTGTGGCGACCAGAATTGAACACTATACTCCAAGCGTGGCCTAACTAAGGTTCTATACAGCTGCAACATGACTTGCCAATTCTTATACTCACTGCCCCGGCCAATGAAGGCAAGCATGCCGTATGCCTTCTTGACTACCTTCTCCACCTGTGTTGCCCCTTTCAATGACCTGTTGACCTGTACTCCTAGATCTCTTTGACTTTCAATACTCTTGAGGGTTCTACCATTCACTGTATATTCCCTACCTGCATTAGACCTTCCAAAATGCATTACCTCACATTTGTCCGGATTAAACTCCATCTGCCATCTCTCCGCCCAAGTCTCCAGACAATCTAAATCCTGCTGTATCCTCCGACAGTCCTCATCGCTATCCGCAATTCCACCAACCTTTGTGTCGTCTGCAAACTTACTAATCAGACCAGTTACATTTTCCTCCAAATCATTTATATATACTACAAAGAGCAAAGGTCCCAGCACTGATCCCTGTGGAACACCACTGGTCACAGCCCTCCAATTAGAAAAGCATCCCTCCATTGCTACTCTCTGCCTTCTATGGCCTAGCCAGTTCTGTATCCACCTTGCCAGCTCACCCCTGATCCCGTGTGACTTCAACTTTTGTACTAGTCTACCATGAGGGACCTTGTCAAAGGCCTTACTGAAGTCCATATAGACAACATCCACTGCCCTACCTGCATCAATCATCTTAGTGACCTCCTCGAAAAACTCTATCGAGTTAGTGAGACACGACCTCCCCTTCACAAAACCGTGCTGCCTCTCACTAATACGTCCATTTGCTTCCAAATGGGAGTAGATCCTGTCTCGAAGAATTCTCTCCAGTAATTTCCCTACCACTGAAGTAAGGCTCACCGGCCTGTAGTTCCCGGGATTATCCTTGCTACCCTTCTTAAACAGAGGAACAACATTGGCTATTCTCCAGTCCTCCGGGACATCCCCTGAAGACAGCGAGGATCCAAAGATTTCTGTCAAGGCCTCAGCAATTTCATCTCCAGCCTCCTTCAGTATTCTGGGGTAGATCCCATCAGGCCCTGGGGACTTATCTACCTTAATATTTTTTAAGACACCCAACACCTCGTCTTTTTGGATAACAATGTGACCCAGGCTATCTACACCCCCTTCTCCAGACTCAACATCTACCAATTCCTTCTCTTTGGTGAATACTGATGCAAAGTATTCATTTAGTACCTCGCCCATTTCCTCTGGCTCCACACATAGATTCCCTTGCCTATCCTTCAGTGGGCCAACCCTTTCCCTGGCTACCCTCTTGCTTTTTATGTACGTGTAAAAAGCCTTGGGATTTTCCTTAACCCATCTCCTTCCTGCTGGTTCCAAACTGGCCAGCTTTATTTATACTTGGCGTTTACTAATGGTTTCTCCGCCCCCCTGATTGGGGAAGCTCATACTCCCACAGGATTGTGGGATTGTCATTAGTCCCCAGCCAATGGTAAGCAGGCAGGTTATAACATCCCTCCCCCCCCCAAGGAAGTCCAAGGAATCCACCGAAGACCCTGGCGAAGGAGGGTGTCAGACTCGTTTTGCCGCAGGCCGGACACCATTTGCACACGGCGCTAGATCAGGCGGCTTGTAACGAGACGGAGACCGGCGCTTCCGTGATGAACGGCGCAACGGATGTACATCCACGGCCCGTGGACCCGAGGATTCCCCCTCTGATGCATCCTGTGTCTCCATCTCAGAGTGAGAGTCTGCTGCCTCCGTCATGTCAGCGTCTCTATCTCCATTCGGTTCTGTAACGACCTGCGCAGGCTTCGAGTGAGGCACCAGTGGAAGATTGTGAGGACTACCTTCCCTTGTCTCTGGTCTCTGCGGCTGTAGAAATGAGCTCCGGGGGCGGGGAATCCTTTGAGAGGATAGTCTTCTGGACCGAACGTGGTCTACATGTTTGCGCTGGAGACGGCCCTGGGCTTGCACCTGGTAAGATATAGGGCCCGTTTGGCGAAAGATTACGCCAGGAACCCACTGGGCACCACCAGCAAAATTCCTAACGAACACTGGGTCACCGGGCGCAAACTGCTGAATCAGCCGATGCCGAGAAAATCCCTGTCCCTGCCGTTCTTGTGTGCAGCGTACTTTTGCGCCAATGTCCGGGAAAACCATACTAAGGTGGGTGCGAAGTCTCCGGCCCATTCGGAGTTCTGTGGGAGCTACCCCAGTCACCGCATGGGGGGTGGTCCTATACGTAAACACAAAGCGAGCCAGTCTCGTGTCCATTGATCCGGAAGACTGCTTCTTTAGGTCTCTTTTGAATGCCAACCCATTTGAAGCCGGGTGGTAAGGGGCAGTGCGGATATGGCGTATGCCGTTCATCTTCGTGAACCTCGCAAACTCCTCACTCGTGAATGGAGTGCCGTTATCCATGACCAGCACCTCGGGGAGGCCATGCGTACTAAAAGACAAATGCATCTTTTCAATTGTTGCGCAGGACGTTGTCCCCTGCATCTTATGCACCTCTAGCCATTTAGACTGGGCGTCAATTAATAGAAGGAACATGGATCCTTGAAAAGGGCCTGCGAAATCTGCATGCAAGCGTGCCCAAGGCCGCCCTGGCCATTCCCAGTGATGTAGGGGCGTGGCCAGCGTAAGCTTCTGATGCTCCTGGCAAATGGAGCAGTTTTGGGCCACCTTCTCAATGTCGGTGTCGAGGCCTGGCCACCAGACATAACTCCGGGCCAACATTTTCATTTTGGTCACACCTGGATGCCCATTGTACAAGCCTGTTAGTATCTGCTCCTGGCCTTTTTCCGGGACAATCACATGCGTCCCCCACAAGAGGATGCCGTCTTCCACGCTGAATTCTGACAGCTTGGAGGAAAATGCCCGCAACTCGCCTGGGAGCTGTCTATGCTGCCCACCATACAGAACTATGTGCCGAACCTTTGACAGGACTGGCTCCGTCTGGGTCCACTCACGGATCTGTGATGCCGTGACAGGCAAGGTGTCCATAAAATTTAGGGTTGCAACCACCTCACCGGTCGTGGGGGTCGACATGGGGCTGATCGATAAAGGCAATCGGCTCAGTGCGTCGGCATTTGCTATCTGCGTTCCTGGTTTGTGCTCCAGAGAATACCCGTATGCAGCAAGCAACAAAGCCCAACGCTGGATCCGTACGGAAGCAATGGGCGGTATTGGCTTATCCTCTCTGAAAGGTCCCAGCAGAGGCTTATGATCAGTCACGATAGTGAAATGGCGGCCATACACGTACTGGTGGAAGCGTTTCACCGCAAAAACCACTGCCAGGCCCTCCTTCTCGATCTGCGCGTACCTTTTCTCCGCTGCAGTCAATGTGCGGGAGGCGAAAGCTACCGGTCGCTCGGCCCCAATACCATACGGGGATGCATCACATGCGACGAGCAAAGGCTTTCCAGGATCATAGTGGGTTAGTAACCCAGACGACGACAATTGTTGCTTTACCCGCCGGAAAGCGGTTTCTTGCGGCTGACCCCAAACCCAGGTGTGATTTTTCTTTAGCAGAAGGTGCAACGGGGCCAGCGTAGTTGCCAGATTGGGGAGGAACTTCCCGTAATAGTTTACGAGACCGAGAAAAGAACGAAGATGCGAAGTGTCAGTCAGGGCGGGGCCTGTTGAATCGCACGCACCTTCTCTGCAACGGGGTGCAAACCTTCGCGGTCCACCAGATAACCTAGGTAGATTACTTCCTTAGCCTGAAATATGCACTTTGTGCGACGTAAACGGACTCCAGCCTCCGAAAAGCGTCTAAGGACAGCCTCCAGATTTTCCAAATGTTCCTGCTCCGATGTCCCTGTAATCAAAACGTCATCTAAGTAGACAGCAACACGTGGTAAACCTCTCAAAATGCCCTCCATAACACGTTGAAAAATTGCGCAGGCAGAGGATACTCCAAAGCGCAACCGTGTATATTCATACAGGCCCCGGTGTGTATTAATCATTACATATGGTCGGGAGGCAGGGTCCAGCTCCAACTGCAGGTAGGCATAACTCATATCTAAATTTGTGAACGAGAGTCCACCTGCAAGCTTCGCGTAGAGATCCTCTATGCGAGGTATTGGATATCGGTCGAGTCGGGAAGTAGTATTCACTGTAAGTTTATAGTCGCCACACAAGCGAACTGTGGCATTTGGCTTCATTACAGGTACAATTGGTGCTGCCCAGTCAGCAAAACGGACGGGCCTGATAATACCTAAACTCTCCAAAGAGTGAGCTCCCCTTCTACCTGCTCAAGCAAGGCGTAAGGCACCGGGCGCGCCCGGAAATAGCGCGGCGTGGCTCCTGGTTCGACTTGGATACGGGCAACGGCCCTTTTTACTTTCCCCAAACCAGGCTGGAATACATCTGGGTATCGTCCTCGCACCTCAGTCAACCCTTCAGAAACTGTTTGGAGGATGTGCTGTCATTGCAACCACAAATGGCGCAACCAGTCCCGACCCAACAGGCTGGGCCCATGGCCGCGCACCACGATAAGTGGGAACCGCCCCTCCTGGCGTCCATAAACAACAGGGGGTCACTGTAGTTCCTGCAATGTCCAGTGGTTCCCCCGTGTAGGTGGCCAACCTGGCCTGTGAGTCGGTTAATGTAAGGGTCTGTATACCCTGCTTGATGTGGTCGAATGTCCTCTGGGCGATCACGGAGACCGCTGCGCCGGTGTCCAACTCCATCTCAAGCGGGTGACCATTGACCCGTACTGTCACCTTAATGGGGGCCACACGGGGAGCTGCCACACAATGCAGCTGCAGGCAATCGTCCTCCGTCTCCACGTCCTCAGGAGGAGTCGCCGCAGGTTCAGCCATGGGGCTGTTTAGCACAGGGCTAAATCGCTGGCTTTGAGAGCAGACCAAGGCAGGCCAGCAGCACGGTTCAATTCCTATAACAGCCTCCCCGAACAGGCGCCGGAATGTGGCGACTAGGGGCTTTTCACAGTAACTTCATTGAAGTCTACTTGGGACAATAAGCGATTTTCATTTTCATTTCACATGGAAGGTACGACCCCTGGGCTGGTCCGAGTTTCGGTCGGAACGACGGCCCCAGGACCGCCGTCCGCGACGGGGTCGGCGCCTACAAGTCTGACACGGACATGGCTTCTCATCCATTGGTTCTGGAGAAGGCTCCATTCGGGGAGGAATGTCCGGCGGTCCGGACGTCGCCTCACCCAAGGTACTGCAGGAGTGCGGGGGGATGTTTTCGGAAGGAAGGGGTTGCGCCCCAAGGCATGCACTTCCATTCCCTGTAGCTCCTGCACTCCTCGTTCTGCGCTCTCTCGGGACAATACTATTTGAATGGCCTGTTGAAAAGTCAATGTTGGCTCAGCTAACAACTTTCTCTGGATGGCCGCATTGTTAATACCGCAAACCAAACGGTCGCGTAACATTTCTGACAAGGTCTCACCATAGTCACAGTACTCTGCAATCCTGCGTAGCCTGGATAGAAAATCGACAAGGGATTCTCCAGGGGTCCTCTCAGCGGTATTAAACCGGTAACGCTGGACTATCGTGGACGGGGTTGGGTTAAAATGTTGCCCCACTATATTCACAAGTTCATCAAACATTTTGGTGTCCGGCGCAGCTGGGAACGTAAGGCTCCTAATCACCCCAAACGTATGCGGGCCGCAGGCGGTGAGCAATATGACCACCTGGCGCTCGTTTTCAGTGGTATTGTTTGCCCGGAAATAGTAACGCATCCATTGTGTGTACTGGTTCCAGCTTTCCAGCGCAGCATCAAAAACATCCAAACGTCCGTACAGAGGCATGGTATAATAGAAAACAACTTCCAACCTGTAGCCAACAAAAATCCAGGGAGGTGGCTTCAGCAGCGTCGACAGCTATTCACTTTAACCCTCGTCGCCAGTTTTGTGAGGGCTTTGAAGAATCCAGCACGAGTTTTAAGGATACAAAGTAATAACATTTATTTACAATAACATATATATATAACAGCAGCAGCAACTTCCCTTGCTGCACACTCCTTCCTGCTGGTTCCAAACTAGCCAGCTTTCTTTATACTTGGAGTTTACTAATGGTTTCTCCGCCCTCCTCATTGGGGAAGCTCATACTCCCACAGGATTGTGGGATTGTCATTAGTCCCCAGCCAATGGTAAGCAGGCAGGTTATAACAAACGGTTACTGTAACACTGTACCCTTCTCATCATGTAAGGTGATGTCCCCTTTAAGACCGGACTTGGAACCCTGGGGAACTGCGCCTCTGGCTCCGCCCATCTGGGAGCCGTATATAAGGGGCCACCTTGTGGGCAGTGCAGCTGTTAGCACACTTCTCGGCACTAGTCTAGTTCTTAGTTTATTAAAGCCTTCTTTACTGTTTACACTCTAAGCGTCGTTATTGAGGGTACCACAGAGTGTCAGTCAGGGATGTGGCCAGTGAAAGAATCAGTCAGGGATGTGGCCAGTGAGAGAGTCAGTCAGGGAAGTGGCCATTGAGAGAGTCAGTCAGGGCCGTGGCCAGTGAGAGAGTCAGTCAGGGAAGTGGCCATTGAGAGAGTCGGGCAGGGAAGTGGTCTATGAGATAGTCAGACAGGGACGTGGCCAGTTATAGTGTTGGGCAGACGTTGAAAGATGTAAACCAAGGTCCACCACACTAAGAAAACAAAAAGGGACGGTCAATAGCGCATTAAAGGTGCTGTATTTAAATGTGCGCAGTGTACGGAACAAGGGCGATGAGCTTGTGGCCCAGATTGTGACTGGCAGGTACGATGTGGTAGGCATCACAGAGACGTGGTTGCAGGAGGTTCAGGACTGGCATTTAAACATCCAGGGATTCACAACCTATCGAAAAGACGGAGAGGTGGGCAGAGGGGGCGGGGTTGCCTTGTTAATTAGGAATGAAATTAAATCAATAGCACTAAACGACATCAGGTCAGATGATGTGGAGTCTGTGTGGGTAGAGTTGAGGAACTACAAAGGCAAAAAAACCATAATGGGAGTTATGTACAAGCCTCCTAACAGTGGTCAGTACCAGGGGCACAAAATGCACCACGAAATAGGAAGTACATGTCAGAAAGGCAAGGTCACAGTGATCATGGGGGACTTCAATATGCAGGTGGACTGGGTAAATAATGTTGCCAGTGGACCCAAGGAAAGGGAATTCATTGAATGTTTACAGGAGGGCTTTTTGGAACAGCTTGTGATGGAGCCCACGAGGGGACATGCCATTCTGGACTTAGTGTTATGTAATGAGCCAGACTTGATTAAAGATCTTAAAGTAAGGGAAGACTTAGGAGGCAGTGATCATAATATGGTAGAATTCAATCTTCAATTTGAAAGAAAGAAGGTAGAATCGGATGTAAAGGTGTTACAGTTAAATAAAGGTAACTACAGGGGCATGAGGGAGGAACTGACGAAAACCGACTGGGAGCAGAGCCTAGTGGGAAAGACAGTAGAACAGAAATGGCAGGCGTTTCGGGAAGTAATTGAGGACACAGTACAGAGGTTCATCCCAAAGAAAAGAAAGGTTATCAGAGGGGGGAATTAGGCAGCCATGGCTGACAAAGGAAGTTAGGGAATGCATCAAAGCAAAAGAAAAAGCCTATAATGTGGCAAAGAGTAGTGGGAGTCAGAAGATTGGGAAGGCTACAAAAACAAACAGAGGATAACAAAGAGAGAAATAAGGAAAGAGAGGATCAATTATGAAGGTAGGCTAGCCAGTAACATTAGGAATGATAGTAAAAGTTTCTTATTAAAAACAAACGGGAGGCAAAAGTAGACATTGGGCCGCTCCAAAATGACGCTGGTAATCCAGTGATGGGAGACAAGGAAATAGCTGAGGAACTAAATAAGTACTTTGCATCAGTCTTCACAGTAGAAGACATGAGTAATATCCCAACAATTCAGGAGAGTCAGGGGGCAGAGTTGAATATGGTAGCCATCACAAAGGAGAAAGTGCTAGAGAAACTAAGAGGTCTAAAAATTGATAAATCTCCGGGCCCAGATGGGCTGCATCCTAGAGTTCTAAAGGAGATAGCTGAAGAAATAGTGGAGGCATTAGTTATGATCTTTCAAAAGTCACTGGAGTCAGGGAAAGTCCCAGAGGATTGGAAAATTGCTGTTGTAACACCCCTGTTCAAGAAGGGAACAAGGAAAAAGATGGAAAATTATAGGCCAATTAGCCTAACCTCGGTTGTTGGCAAGATTCTAGAATCCATTGTTAAGGATGAGATTTCTAAATTCTTGGAAGTGCCGGGTCGGATTAGGACAAGTCAGCATGGATTTAGTAAGGGGAGGTCGTGCCTGACAAACCTGTTGGAGTTCTTTGAAGAGATAACAAATAGGTTAGACCAAGGAGAGCCAATGGATGTTATCTATCTTGACTTCCAAAAGGCCTTTGATAAGGTACCTCACGGGAGACTGCTGAGTAGAATAAGGGCCCATGGTATTCGAGGCAAGGTACTAACATGGATTGACGATTGGCTGTCAGGCAGAAGGCAGAGAGTTGGGATAAAAGGTTCTTTTTCGGAATGGCAACCGGTGACGAGTGGTGTCCCGCAGGGTTCAGTGTTGGGGCCACAGCTGTTTTCTTTATATATTAACGATCCAGATGACAGGACTGGGGGCATTCTGGCTAAGTTTGCCGATGATAGAAAGATAGCTGGAGGGGCAGGTAGTGTGGAGGAGGTGGGGAGGCTGCAGAAAGATTTAGACAGTTTAGGAGAGTGGTCCAAGAAATGGCTGATGAAATTCAACGTGGGCAAGTGCGAGGTCTTGCACTTTGGAAAAAAGAATAGAGGCATGGACTATTTTCTAAACGGTGACAAAATTCATAATGCTGAAGTGCAAAGGGACTTGGGAGTCCTAGTCCAGGATTCTCTAAAGGTAAACTTGCAGGTTGAGTCCGTAATTAAGAAAGCAAATGCAATGTTGTCATTTATCTCAAGAGGCTTGGAATATAAAAGCAGGGATGTACTTCTGAAGCTTTATAAAGCATTAGTTAGGCCCCATTTAGAATACTGTGAGCAATTTTGGGCCCCAGACCTCAGGAAGGACATACGGGCACTGGAGCGGGTCCAGCGGAGATTCACACGGATGATCCCAGGAATGGTAGGCCTAACATACGATGAACGTCTGAGGATCCTGGGATTATATTCATTGGAGTTTAGGAGGTTGAGGGGAGATCTAATAGAAACTTACAAGATAATGAATGGCTTAGATAGGGTGGACGTAGGGAAGTTGTTTCCATCAGCAGGGGAGACTAGGACCCGGGGGCACAGCCTAAGAATAAAAGTGAGTCACTTTAGAACAGAGATGAGGAGAAATTTCTTCAGCCAGAGAGTGGTGGGTCTGTGGAATTCATTGCCACAGAGGGCGGTGGAGGCCGGGACGTTGAGTGTCTTTAAGACAGAAGTTGATAAATTCTTGATTTCTCGAGGAATTAAGGCCTATGGAGAGAGAGCGGGTAAATGGAGTTGAAATCAGCCATGATTGAATGGTGGAGTGGACTCGATGGGCCGAATGGCCTTACTTCCGCTCCTATGTCTTATGGTCTAATGGTCTAATGGTGGAGCAGGCTCAGGGGACTGAAACGTCTACTCCTGCCGCTATGTACCTGAGGGAAATCTCCTGCCCTCTGGCACCATCCCCAAACCATTTGAAATGATCAAGTTTTCCAGTAAAAGTCAGGATTTTGTCTCATTACAAAAGAGCAGAAAAAAGCTAAATTTTGTTTTTTAAAATGAGGCCGCTTGCAACCAGTTGTTCAAGGGACAACCTTCTCTGCTTTGATTTGTTTGATTCTGAAAGCCTCAGCTGCAAGTGACAGGCGAGATTTATGGCTCTTCACCAGTGTTATGAGCTATAAACCTGTCTCAAACTGCAGAGGCTCCTCAGATAAATCAGAAAGAGTGATATTACTTACTACAAAGAGGATGTCAGCATGGGCTCTCAGTAGTCTTCCTCACAATGTATTATCTCCATAAAGCAGGAAGTTCCTTTATGTGGGATCAAAACATTTGCTTTACACACTTCAGCTGCTGCTGGAGGTGTTTGTGCAAGAATAGCAGAGTGGATTTTTATAAAAGTATCCCATTAGTATATGACAGTGAATGCCACCCTCACTGCAAGCAAAAATATTTCTTTGTGTGAAACATTTTTGGCTGGTGAAGTTTATATTTTAGAGTAAATAATTAATATTAGAATGAGGAAAAAAAAGTCATATGTGTATGTACCTGTGTTTATATAAAATATTTTTGTCATAAACTGGGTGTGTAATGGACAGTCATTGATTATTTTTTCAGAACCACCTCAATCTGCCCTCTTCCTAAAATGTTACCAAAGCCAGTTAATAAGACTTCTTCAATCACACTGATTGTTCCTGTGTGCTTTCATTTGTCCAACATCAGTTACAGATTATCAAATCTTTGCTCAGATGCTGAGTGAGCTAAATGCTTTACTCCTATCTATTTTGTACCATACATTCCTAGTCACAATGAAAACTTTAAGCTATCCTCATCAGTTTTGTGCATTGAAAAATAGAATGTAATCTGTAATTATGCAAACTATTGTGACTTTGTATCTATTAAAATAAATGCGTTTTGTTTTCTGGAGACCAGTTCAGGCTTTTTAAACTGAAAATTGCCCAAATGTTGCACGAAGCCAAGAAGTCATAGCTTGTTTGTTTACTTCCAATTGATGAGTGTTTTGGTAAATTATCAGATAATATCAGTACATTCTGTTCAGATATCTGAACCATGATACGATCATGAAATAAATATCCAAACCGTGCTTTGACTCCAATTAATTTCTCATAGGGCACTCTGTTATTCTACACTATCCGCCAGGCTACCAGACTGTCTATAAGTGTGACTTTTTACTAGATGATTCCTAGTTTCAGCCTATCTGTGCACTTCAATGGATGCATTTATCTTATATCCTGACCAAGAACTGATGTTCTATTCCACTTTTGCAACATCTTGAGTTCAGCACCTTCAGGAGTGTTGGCCTTCCTCCTAGTCGCTGTAGCCCTAGGGGATGCGCTGTGGCTGTACGTGCTGGAGCTGCTCGAGGTGGAGAACTATGCAGCAGTGGAGCCTGCCCCAGAGGAACACGAGGCAGCTGGTGAGAATGAAGAGCTGGCTTCTTATGCATGACTTAATCACTTTTTGTCTCATCAGTTTCAATGCCTTCTCAACAGCTGTCTATCCCTCCATCCCACAAATTACTGAATACGAAATGCTGCAGCCCACATCCTCAGCCATATGCAGTCATGCACTCTTTCAGCTTGGTCCTTTCAAGTTCAACTCATCCCCGTGTATTAATGAATTGACTTCGATATCCTCGTACCTATCTCCAAGCTCTCATTGCTTCACCACACCCTACTGTGCATTCTCACTTAACATGCACTCTGGTCCATGGATGCTCATTGAGTCTTCACTTCGCCTTGAATTTCCAATCTTCAAGTCTCTGCCCTCTGAAACACGGCCCCTTAAATTCCCTGACTAACCGCCTTGATTATTTTTCCGATACACTTTCACGTCTTTTACCTATCATTTTGATTGTTCCATTTTCATGAGATAGCCCCTGTATTCATCAATTTTTAAAAATATATAAACATAAAGATATAAATAGAAACAGGATTAGGTCATTAGGATTAGGGAAATATATCATAAATGGCAAAATTCTTAGGAATATAGAAAGTCCAAAAGATCTGGGCGTGCAGGTCCACAGATCTTTGAAGGTGGCAACACAAGTGGACAAGGCAGTCAAAAAAGCATACGGAATGCTTACCTTCATTGGATGGGGCATCGAGTATAAAAACTGGCAAGTCGTGCTACAGTTGTATACAACCTTGGTACGGCCGCACTTGGAATATTGCGCACAGTTCTAGCCACCATACTACCAGAAGGATGTGGCGGCTTTGGAGAGGGTGCAGAGGAGGTTTACCAGGATGTTGCCTGGTCTGGAGGGTGTTAGCAACGTGGAGAGGCTGAATAGACTCGGACTGTTTTCATCAGAAAGACGGAGGTTGAGGGGTGACCTGATAGAGGTCTACAATATTATGAGGAGCATGGATAGAGTGGATGGGCAGGCACTCTTTCCCAGGGTGGAGGGGTCAGTCACCAGGGGGCAGAGGTTTAAGGTGCATGGGGCAAAGTTTAGAGGAGATGTACAAGGCAGGTTTTTTACACAGAGGGTGGTGAGTGCCTGGAACGCGTAACCAGGAGAGGTTGTAGAAGGAGATACATTAACGGCATTCAAAAGACATCTAAACAAACACTTGGATAGGATGGGTATAGAGGGATACGTCACAAGGAAGTGCTGAGGGTTTTAGAAAAGGTTGGTATCATGACCGGTACAGGCTTGGAGGGCCGAAGGGCCTGTTCATGTGCTGTAATGTTCTTGTTCTTTGTCATATGGCCCTGTGACCTGTTCGACCATTCAAACAAATGAAGACTGACCTTAACTCCATTTTCCTGCCTAAACCCCATATCCAAAAACTCTATTGATCTCAGTCTCAACATAAACAATGCCTGTGCATCCACAACCTTCTGGGATAGAGAATTCCAAACATTCACAAACCTTTGAATGATGACATTTCTCCTCATCTCAGTCCTAAATGGCAAACACCTGAGGCCGGATTCTCCATTCCTGAGACTAAATGTTGATGCCGGGGCAGGGTTAGTGAAGTTCTACAACAGCAAAACTGGCGCCGCATCTGCACCAATTCAGTGACCGTTAAGGGGCTAGCACCAGCGCTCCGTGGAAAACGATCGATTCCGATGAGAAACGGTGTCGGATTCACTGGGTTTGGGATTGACACTCAAGAGGCTGACAAGTTGCAGCTGCATATACACACTGCACTCACTATGCACACTCATCCCAGCCAACAAGATGGCAGCAAGGAGAGCGGCAGTTCATTTCATGTACGCTGAACTCGAGACGCAGCTGGCCACTGTGCATAAGAGTGGACGACCCTGTACCCTGGGGTGGGAAGGAGGTTGCCAGCCGCCACTGTTCGCCGTGCCTCGATGTAAGTGGCAGAAGTCGTGAGCACCATGAACAACATAGCTGGGACCGGCCAGCAGTGCCAAAAAATCTGCATAACCTTCTCAGGGCGGCCAGGGTGAGTAGGCAGCACTATGCCCCTTGCACCAACCCCCATCCCAAACACCCATAATCCCACTCCCCCAGCACCTCCTACCAGGAGAAAGCCGCTCATAATCGTTGTGAGAGGGAGAAGACTGGAGAAGGGATGCCGGACCAGCAGCCCCTCACCGCAGCAGAACAGAGGGCACTGGTTGTGGTCAGTGTGTCAGGAGAAAGGACAGTCGCCGAGGTGGAGGTCGGCATCGATCGAGGAAGTGAGACCCTGCTGCTTTGTGATTCCCCATGACATGTGTGTCACCCCATGCACCAGCATGGCCACCTCCACCCACCACCACCCCCCCACACCTCAGCCCCAATCCTCCCCCCGCCCCCCCCCCCCTCCAATCATGCGTCTTGTCTTGTGTCTTGCAGGAGCTGCTGGTGATGGCACTGGTCCTTCTGGTGTCCCCCATCCCCGACCCCACCACAACTACAAGTAGAGAGCAGCGACAACGAAGACACAGGCAGCGACAGGAGCCCTCGACCCACATCCCGGAACAACCCGGAGCTCCAGTCCAGGGAAGACACCGACTTCCCGTCACAGCTGTCTCCAATACCCTCCACCAACCCAGAGGCACTCACCTCAGTTGGGCACTTTAGTGAAGAGCTCCTGGGTCACTCTCTAGTGTACACCACACACATGCCTACCCATCCTCGCCCGCATGCCCAGTCCAGCAGGTCCTGGAGTGATAGGCACAGCCGGTGCCCATGAGACCTTATGCAGTGCCTACTCCCACCTCCTCCTTGGACTGTTGGGGAGTCAGCTCTTCACCCTCACCAACTGCCTTATGTTCCTCTGGGGTAGTCTCCGCTACTGCATAGTCCTCCCCCTCGAGCAGCTCCAGCTCATAAGGCTACCATTCCTTGTTGAATTCCAATATCCATTGTGTGCAGGGGGTGAAAGGCCAACATATTAACATGGTGCATACCCCCATGCCCAACCAGTCCTATGGGCTACATGGTGAACCTGGTTTGTACAGTGGACCCTGTCCCCACATGTGCTCCTCCCCCATCCCTGACCCCTTCTGTGTCCGGCACCGTGGGGCCTCTGGCCCTGGTACTCGCCCCTGCTGCCAGAGTTGCCGTCAGCTGCCACTACCAATTCCAGTAGTACGCTCCATGGCCCCCATCCGATGCCCCCCCCCCCCCCACTGGGGCTACTCTGGGTGTTGCCCTTGGTGGGCCACGTGATGCCCCGCCGATGGGCGGCGACCAGTAAGGAGGGTGGGCTGGTATGGCAGCGGTTGGGGTGCAGGGTGGCGGTGGGGTGCAGGTACCCATACGGCTGGTGGCATTCTGCACAACCATGGGCTAAGGTGGGCGGTCACAGCAAGATTGCATGCCGTGGAAATGGCAGTCCATGCCTGGATGCTCCGGTACCCTGGGGACACCCCAGCCCCATGGCCCGTCCCCTGCTCTCTCTCCCAGCCAGCCCGGCCAGTGTCAGGACCGGCAGCCCGCAATCGCGCCTCTGCATGTCCTACCTCCCCACTCCCTCATCAGCCACAGTGCCTGTTTCCTGATTTTTAAAAGCACAAATGAGCCGCTCAGTCAGGAATTCCTCCCAGTGGAAACGGAGGATTGCGGAACCCCGGACATTACCGGGTCATGCCCGCTAATGATATGCAAACAGTGTTTACTGTACGTGTGGAGGCACTAGAGAATTACGATTTGACGTGAAGTCGGTGCGGCCACCACTTCGGCGTCAAGACCGATACTCCGCCCAATTGCCTTTCCCGATTTTGGCGTCGGCCGACGGAGAACCCTGCCCCTGATTCCTGAGACTCACCTCCAAGACCTAGATTCTCCAGCCAGGGTAACCTTACAATGCGTATCAAGTCTTCATCCCGCTGCCTCTGGAAGGCTGACAGCATTATCAGCGACCCCTCCCACCCAGGCATTGCCTTCTTCCAGACCCTTCCATCGGACAGGAGATACAGAAGTCTGAAGACCCGCACATCCAGACATAGGAACAGCCTCTTCCCCACAGTTACTGGACTCCTCAATGACTCCCCCTCGGACTGATCTGTTCCCTGTAAGAACACTATTCACGACACCCTATGCTGTTCTTGCTCATGTATTTGCCTTGTTTGGCCGCTTGTTCCTCACTGTAACCAGTCACTGTTTGTCGATGTACCCTTTGTTAATGTACTCTGTTGATTACTCTTTTCTCTACTATGTACGTGCTGTGTACATTCCCTCAGCCACAGAAAAATACTTTTCACTGTACTTCGGTACATGTGACTATAAATCAAATCAAAGTCAAAGTCAAATCAAAAGTCATCATCAAATCATCAAAGGACAATTCTCTCATCTCCGGAATCAATCTAAATTGTGGCAGCATCCCTAATGCAAGGGGTATGGAGCCAAAAGCTGTCTGCAGTACTCCATGTGTGAGCTTACCAAAGCTCAGTAAAGTTGCCAAAAGACATCCCAAAACCCTTTCTTTTCTTTTTCCTTCCAAATTGCTGGCTATGTCTCATGTTAGTCTGTGTGTTGTGTGCAAGGACATCCAAATCCCTCTGAACACCAACAATTATTAACTTCTCACCATTTAAAAAGTGATTTTTTTTTCTATTCTTCACGGCAAAGTGAATACGTTAAAATTTCCCCATAATATAAAAGAGATTGTATTTATAGAGCTCCTTCATGGATTACAAAAATTGTAATCCTTTAAGTCCATATTAGGTTTTTAAACAAACAAGAAACCATACCAAAGGCATATTCAATTATTGCAGCCTCTTAAAAGTTTCAATAATTCTTATATCAATCGACCACCTGCTGACCTTAAGCCATTAGCATCCAAGCATTCATAATGGCTACAGCTGTCAGAATAAAAATGTCTAGCTGCTTTGCCTGAAACTGAGAAAGCAGAGTGGTGTCCTATTTCAATTTCAAAGCAAAGTGTCTGTCAATCAATGGAGAGGAGCAAGTGCAGATATTTTGTTTTGAACTTTCAAAAACAGGTGTTTTTTCAATAGTCAGACCTATCAGTCTATTTAAATCACCACACAAAGCATGACATGACAACTTTTTCCACATTTTTATTAATGATGGTACCTTTGGCAATTAGAAAGTACTGTAATGCATGACAACAATTACACAATGGCGATCAATGTAAAGGTCAACTTATCTTTGCAGGACACATCCCTATGATGAATCACTGCATTAAAAACACATCAACATTACAATAGAGCATCCAATAGTGACATTTAAAGGTTAAAATGCTTACCTATCAGAACATTCCCTACTCTTGTGCAAGTTTTCACCAGTGGTCACAAACCCCTGAAAATTGTATTGGGTGATGAGCCATCTTCTTGAACCTTTGCAGCCCATGTGATATAGATATACAAAAAGTGCTTTTGGAAAGACAGCTGATGAGCCATTCATTGACATCCCATCCAGACCAATTGTGAACTAAGTAACTTGTTTATTCCTCATCTTCCTTTTCCTCTTTTTCCTCAGCCTACTCCACTTCTTCCTCGCCCTCCTCCTGAGGTACTCACCAAAATCCTAATGCTAATGTCTGTGCCCTCATGTGAATCAGATATTGTAGAACTCAACAACTATGGTGACATACTGCAGTGAGTATTATAGGGCTACTACTCAGCGGTCTAGGCAGCAGAACTGTTGGTTGAGAACACTGATGTTTTGCTCCACAATGTTCCCCATTACATATATGATCATTGTCCATGTGAGGTCATGATGTGGAGATGCCGGCATTGTACATGTGAGGTCAGATTGCAGTGGGGAGTCATGAATAAGCTGTAGAGTGGGCAGCACTTTATATCAAGCAGCCCCCTCTCGTTCATCACCATGGCTCAAATAAGTGGGAAAGGTTGACTGGCACAGGAAAAAGCAGCATGGTGCCTGTCAAGACAATGAGCCTTCACGAACATGATATTCTGTGTATGCAGTGTTGCACACCAACTGTATGTTCAGAGACTGAACCTCTTTACATCTGCTTGTTAAGATGTGGTGGCTACAGGCATTCAGTTGATGGCTCTCTGTACCATTGGAAATCCTGATACCCTGGCAAAGCCATTTTCTGTTTAGAGAGAAGGCAATGCTGTGCCTTCTCCTGGCCTTGGCAGCCTCCCTGATGCATCAATGCATGACAAACTGAGACATTGGCAATGTCGTCAGCACCAGCCTGCAAGCATCCTGAGGCCTAGAAATTGAGGGCCACTGGCAGCTTCAGCAAATCCTTCCTTATGGCTGCAGGTCCCCTTGTAGAAGGTGATCTGGTTGTAGGAGGTGATCAGGTGTGTAGATGAGGGTAGTGCAGTTGATGTAGTTTATATGGATTTCAGAAAAGCTTTTGACAAGGTCCCAAATGGGAGACTGATAAAAAAGTTAAAAAACGTAGGATGCAGTGTAACTTGCCAAGTTGGATCCAAAACTGGCTTAGTGGTAAGAGACAGAGGATGGTGGTAGAAGACTGTTTATGTGACAGTAGGCTGGTATCCAGTGGCATACCACAGGAATCAGTGCTAAATCCCTTATTGTTTGTGATAAATATAACCGATATAGATGAGATTGTGGGAGGGATGATAAGTAAGTTTGCAGATGACGAAGAGTGCAGGGTGGTGAATAATGAGGAAGAAGGTATTAGGTTGCAGGAAGATCTATATGGGATTTTCTGATGGGGCAGATCAGTCACAGATGGAATTTATTCCTGAAAATTGTGGGGTGATGCACTTTGGAAGGAGTAATATGAAAGGGAGTACTCAATGAATGGCAGGACAGTAGGAAGCTCAGAGGGACCTTGGATGCTTGTCCACAGATCCCTGAAGGCGGCAAGAAAGGTTAATAGGATAATTAAGAAGACATACTGGATACTTGCCTTTACCAGTCGTGGCATAGATTATAGTAACAGGAAGATTATGTTGGAGCTGTATAAAATTTTGGTTAGGCCACAGTTGGAGTACTGTATTCAGTTCTGATCGCCTCACTGTAGGAAGTGGATCCACTGGAGACAGTGCGGAGGAGATTCACCAGGATCTTGCCTGGGATGGAACATTTCAGCTATGAAGAGAGGCTGGGTAGGCTCAGGTATTTTTCTTTGGAGCAGAGAAGGCTGAGAGGGGACCTGATTGAGGTGTATACGATAATAAGGGGAATGGCAGGGTGGATAGAAAGCAGCTGTTCCCCTTAGGGCAGCACGGTAGCATTGTGGATAGCACAATTGCTTCACAGCTCCAGGGTCCCAGGTTCGGTTCCGGCTTGGGTCACTGTCTGTGCGGAGTCTGCACATCCTCCCTGTGTGTGCGTGGGTTTCCTCCGGGTGCTCCGGTTTCCTCCCACAGTCCAAAGATGTGCAGGTTAGGTGGATTGGCCATGATAAATTGCCCTTAGTGTCCAAAATTGCCCTTAGTGTTGGGTGGGGTTACTGGGTTATGGGGATAGGGTGGAGGTGTTGACCTTGGTAGGGTGCTCTTTCCAAGAGATGGTGCAGACTCGATGGGCCGAATGGCCTCCTTCTGCACTGTAAATTCTATGAATTCTATGATTAATTGAGAGTCAATAACGAGGGGGCATAGCTTTATGGTGAGGGGCATGAGATTTAGAGGGGATTTGAGGAAATATTTTTCACCCAGAGGTTGGTAGAAGTCTGGAATGCACTGCCTGGGAGGGTAGTAGAGGTGGAAAACCTCACAACCTTTAAAACGTACATGGGTGATCACTTGAAATGTCATAACATTCAAAACTATGGGTCAAATGCTGGAAAGTGGGATTAGTGTAGAGTTAATGTAGTTTTGTCAGTGCAGACCGAAGGCCCATGTCTGACTCTATGACTCTCTCAGGTGGGAAGCTGACACAGTGACCATCACAGAAAAGATGGTGACAGTTGACAAGTGGTATTGTCACTGGACTAGTGATCCAGTGACCCTGGGTAATGATCTGGGTTCAAATCCCACCATGGCAGGTTATGGGTTTTGAATTCAATAAAAATCTGGGGCTAAATTCTCCGGTATCGGCGCGATGTCCGCCGACTGGCGCCCAAAACGGCGCAAATCAGTCGGGCATCGCGCCGCCCCAAAGGTGCGGAATACTCCGCATCTTGGGGGGCCAAGCCCCAACCTTAAGGGGCTAGGCTGATACCGGACGAATTTCCGCCCCGCCAGCTGGCGCGGAAATGACATCTCCAGGCGGCGCATGCGCGGGAGCGTTAGCGGCCGCTGACGGCATTCCCACGCATGCGCAGTGGAGGGACTCTCTTCCGCCTCCGCCATGGTGGAGACCGTGGCGAAGGCAGAAGGGAAAGAGTGCCCCCATGGCACAGGCCCGCCCGCGGATCGGTGGGCCCCGATCGCGGGCCAGGCCACCGTGGGGGCACCCGGGGCCAGATCGCCCCGCACCCCCCCCCCCCCCAGGACCCCGGAGCCCGCCCGCGCCGGCTTGTCCCGCCGGTAAGGTAGGTGGTTTAAACTACGCCGGTGGGACAGCCATTTTAGCGGCGGGACTTTGGCCCGCCCGGGCCGGAGAATCGCGGGGGGGGGGTCCACCAACCGGCGCTGCGTGATTCCCGCCCCCGCCGAATATCCGGTGCCGGAGAATTCGACAACCGGCGGGGGCGGGATTCACGCCAGCCCCCAGCGATTCTCCGACCCGGCGGGGGGTCGGAGAATCTCGCCCCAGAAATTTAAAGTCTAATGATGACCATGAAATCATTGTCGATTGTTGTAAAAAAAAACACCTGGTTCACTAATGTCCTTTAGGGAAGGAAACCTGCCATCCTTACGTGGTCTGACCTACATGTGACTCCAGATCCACAGCATTATGGTTGACGCTTAAATACCCTCTGAAGTAGTCTAGTGAGACACTCAGTTCAAAGACAATTAGGGATGGGCAACAAATACAGGCCTTGTCAGTGATGCCCACATGCCATGAAAGAATAAATCATTTGTGGTAATGTCTCTGGACTAGTAATCCTGAGGCCCAGGGTTTTAAAAAACAACACATTTTATTCAAACTTGTATCAAAGTAGGTTACAGCAAATAAACACCCTGGGAAACATTCTTCCCAACAATCAACTCTACAGTTTGTACAGATTTTTCTCCTTTTTCTATTGGAGAGAATTCTGAAGGAGAGAACCTATCTCCACTTGGAGAAGCAAGGTTTTATCAGGAATAGTCAGCATGGCTTTGTCAGAGGGAGGTCATGTCTGACAAATTTGATTTAATTTTTTGAGTATGTGACGAGGTATGTAGATGAGGGTAGTGCAGTTGATGTAGTTTCCATGGATTTCAGCGAAGCCTTCGATAAGGTCCCATATGGGAGACTTATAAAGAAGGCAAATGCACATGGGATACAAGGTAACGTGATAAGCTGGATTCAAATTTGGCTTTGCTGTAGAAAACAGAGGGTGATGACAGATGGCTGTTTTGGTGACTGGAAGCCAGTGGCGTACCACTGGGATCTGTGCTGGGTCCCTATTGCTTGTAATTTATATAAATGGCATAGATGACTATGTGGGAGGTAGGATAATAAGTTTGCGGATGACACAAAGATTGGCCGGGTGGTTAACAGTGAGGTTGAGTGTCTTGGTTACAGGAAGATATAGACGGGATGGTCAAATGGGCAGAAAAGTGGCTGATGGAATTTAACCCTGAAAAGTGTGAGGTGATACACTTTGGAAGGAGTAATGTGATAAGCATGAATTGCATGACACTAGGAAGTACCGAGGAACAAAGGGACCTTGGCGTGTTTGTCCATAGACCTCTGGTCAATAGGGTGGTGAAAACGCCTCAGGGAAACTTGCCTTTTCAACTGAAACATAGATTTCAAAAGCAGGGAGGTCATGTTGGAGTTGTATAGAACTTTGGTGAGGCCACAGCTGGAGTACTGTGTGCAGTTCTGGTTTCCACATTATAGGAAGGATGTGATTGCACTGGAGAGGATGCAGAGGCGAGTCAACAGGACGTTGCCTGGGATGGACCATTTAAGTTATGAAGAGAGGTTGGAGACTTGGGTTGTTTTCGCTGGAGCAGAGAAGATTGAGGGGCAACCTGATTGAGGTATTCAAGATTATGAAGGTCAGGGGCAGGAGGCGTAGGGGGGCTTTGAGGAAAAACCTTTTTACCCAGAGGGTGGTGATGGTCTGGAAAAAACTGCCTGGGAGGGTGGTAGAGGCGGGTTGCCTCACATCCTTTAAAAAGTGCTTGGATGTGCACTTGGCATGTCATAACATTCAAGGCTATGGGCCAAGTGCTGGAAAATGGGACTAGATAGGTAGATCAGGTGTTTTTCATGCGTAGGTTGTTGCCTTCTTTACTTTGGGGTGAACCACAAGCTATTTCTTATATCGACCAAATGAGCACACAACCAATATGTTAGTTCAAAAACACAGTTTATTAATAACACAAGACTTGTATCTCTATGCAATAACACACGTGGCTCTGTACTAAACTATACCTGATGACTAATATAACCTTTACTTAACTTCGAGTGACCGGCACTGCGAGATAAGGCCTTTATCCGGGTCCACGTGGTCAGTTTGGAAGTTGTTGGGTTCGTCTCAGCTGGGCTCGTCCTTCAGGAATGGTCGCAGGTCCTTGAACTTAGTTGTTCTGCTGCAGTTGGTCGCACACAGGCCGGTCCCTAAAGAGACAGATCTCTAGTGCGCAAGGCTTTTATCCTTCATCTCTTTCACGCCCTTTTGGGCGGTCCTTATTCCAGGTCCAATGGATCGATACGGTTTTCAATCGATCTCAGCCAACTAGGGGGCAAATACCTCGATAGCTGGGCGGGTCCTAGCTATCATTGTCCCAGGCACGTAGGCCTTTTCAAATAAGGGGGTGGGGGGGGGGGGGGGGTGGCGCCGGCTAGTCTGCTACTGTTGTAACTCCTTGATTCAAATTCTATTGTATTGGGGGAAATGGTGATCGACTCTTAATGGATACAAGGTTCAGCTGGTTCCTTTGCGCAATACACAGAGGCTGTGTACCTGTCTGTGTCCCAAATTGATCACAATTCCCATGGTCCTTTGCAGGTGCCCATTTTACATGGTTACATTCCGTCCCCTTGATCCTGAACGCGAAGCGTGGTGGATCACAGTCTTGATCCCGTAGTCTACCTTATCAAGCCGGCACTGGTCAGTCAGTTCAGGTCCTACTCTACTCTGTCCTAAATTCATTGTACAATTTTACCTAATTCATTAATATTTCATTCATTCATTAAAACTATTCTCTACTAATAGCTATTTCACTCCTAAAATTGAATCCATATAAAACATTTTAACTTAAATTAACATATAAAACAGTTGGTTTCTAATTAAACTTTCTAAACTACACTCATGCTGCTGGTTTTACCTAAAGAACTTATCTATAACACAAAATCTACAAAACTTAAACAGCAGCACCACATTCTTTCGTCTTATGACATTTCATCGGTACAGAGGTATAAAGGGTCCATTTAGCAGCGGTTATCACAGATTTGTAAGTTGTACATTCTTAGTAGAGTTCTATTGGATTCCAAAGAGGGGGGCTCAAATATAGGGGGCGGGGAGGCTTTTGCCTTCCATTTGCGGAGTTTGAATGTGAGGGTTGCACTATAGATTATTGCAATCAGGAGCAGGGTTTCTGTTATGTATGAGAATGGGTTCCATTTTGCAATGCCTTCCCACCAGGTGGGGGTTTTGGTCTCTATCTCTAACAGTTGTTGTGTTGTATCCTGACTGGAGGTGGTCTGTGGGGTGGTGTCGCTCGGGGCTGGCTTAGGTCCTACTCTAATTGTGTGTATTGCCAAATTACCTTGAGTGGGTGTCCCGGGGAAATTTTGTCCAGTCCTTATTGTGTTCCCTGCAATTTTATTTAAACATCCAATTTCGGAGCACCTTTCAATAGTTTTTAAAAAAATATATATATTTATTCAAATTTCCCAACAAATTTTCAACAAACCCCCCCCCAACAAGAAAAAAGAAACAAAAACACAACAATCAAAAATTATACATTTGATTTCCCCCATATACAATAACCCCCCCATATAACATTTAAAAGCACAAATAGGGGGAAAAAAACACCTCCACCCAAACGCCACCTCAAAAGAAACCCCCCCTCCCTCCGCCCCCCCCCTCCCCACCCCCCCCGCCCCTGGGCTGCTGCTGACCTCCTCCTAACGCTCCGCGAGATAGCCTAGGAACGTTTGCCACCGCCTGGAGAACCCTTGCACAGACCTTTGCAAGGCAAACTTTATCCTCTCCAGCTTGATGAACCCTGCCATGTCATTGATCCAAGCTTCCACACTAGGGTGCTTTGCATCTTTCCATAGTAGCAAAATCCTCCGCCGGGCTACCAGGGACGCAAAGGCCAGAATACCGGCCTCCTTTGCCTCCTGCACTCCCGGCTCGTCCGATACCCCAAATAATGCCAATCCCCAGCTCGGCTTGACCCGGGCGTTCACCACCTTGGACATAGTCCTCGCAAAGCCCCTCCAAAACCCATCCAGCGCCAGACACGACCAGAACATATGGATGTGATTTGCCGGGCTCCCCGAGCACCTCCCACACCTGTCCTCCACCCCAAAGAACCTACTCAACCTCGCTCCTGTCATATGCGCTCTGTGAGTAACTTTGAACTGTATTAGGCTGAGCCTGGCGCAAGAGGAGGAAGAATTAACCCTACTCAGGGCATCAGCCTACAGACCCTCACCTATCTCCTCCCCAAGCTCCTCCTCCCACTTGCCCTTTAGCTCCTCCACCGAGGCCTCCTCCTCTTCCTTCAGCTCCTGGTAAATCACCAAAACCTTGCCTGCTCCAACCCATAAACTTCTCCTCCAGCGCCCCTAGTCTCACAAATGTCCCATCAATGAACAGGTCCCCCATTCTTCTAATCCCTGCCCGATGCCAGCTCCGAAACCCCCCACCCATCCTTCCCGGGACGAACCGATGATTCTCCCGAATCGGTGACCAAACCGAGGCTCCCACCTCGCCCCTGTGTCGCCTCCACTGCCCCCAGATCTTCAACGTCGCTGCCACCACCGGACACGTGGTGTACCTTGTCGGCGAGAGCGGCAGCGGTGCCATCACCAGCGCCCCCAGGCTCGTGCCCACACAGGACGCCATCTCTCGGCTCTTCCATGCCGCCCCCTCTCCCTCCATTACCCACTTGCGGATCATCGCCACATTGGCAGCCCAATAATAGCCACACAAATTCAGCAGCGCCAGCCCCCCCCCTGTCCCTGCTACGCTCCAGAAACACTCTCTTCACCCTCGGGGTCTTATTCACCCACACAAATCCCATGATGCTCCTGCTTACCCATTTGAAAAAGGCCTTGGGGATCAAGGGAAGGCACAGAAATACAAAGAGGAACCTCGGGAGGACCATTGTTTTGACCGACTGCACCCTACCCGCTAGTGAGAGTGGCAGCATATCCCATCTTTTAAAATCCTCCTCCATCTGCTCCACCAACCGTGTCAAATTGAGCTTGTGCAGGGGCCCCCAGCTCCTAGCTACTTGGATCCCTAGGTACCGAAAGCTCCTTTCCGCCCTCTTCAGCGGTAGCTCATCTATCCCCCTTCCCTGGTCCCCTGAATGCACCACAAAGAGCTTACTCTTCCCTACATTGAGTTTATACCCCGAAAAGTCCCCAATCTCCCGAAAGATCCGCATGACCTCCGCCATCCCCTCCACTGGGTCCGCAACATACAACAACAGGTCATCGGCATGCAACGACACTCGGTGTACCTCTCCCCCCGGACCAATCCCCTCCATTTCCTGGATTCCCTCAGTGCCATGGCCAGCGGCTCAATTGCCCGTGCAAACAACAAGGGGGATAGGGGGCACCCCTGTCTCGTCCCCCGGTATGCCGAAAGTACTCCGACCTCCGCCAGTTCATAGCCATACTCGCCACCGGGGCTCTATATAGCAGCCTGACACAACTGATGAACCCCTCCCCGAACATAAAGCTCCGCAACACTTCCCAAAGATACTCCCACTCCACCCGATCAAAGGCCTTCTCCGCGTCCATAGCTGCCACTACCTCCGCTTCCCCCTTCACCGAGTGCATCATAATCACATTGAGGAGCCTCCGCACATTTGTATTTAGCTGCCTACCCTTCAAAAATCCCGTCTGGTCCTCATGAATCACCCCCGGGACACAGTCCTCAATTCTCGTAGCCAGCACCTTCGCCAGCAACTTAGTGTCAACATTGAGGAGCGAGATCGGTCTATACGACCCACATTGTAATGGATACTTGTCCCGCTTCATGATCAAAGAAATCAGCGCCCTAGACATTGTCGGGGGCAAGGTCCCCCCCTCCCTCGCCTTATTAAAAGTCCTCACTAGCAACGGGCCCAGCAGGTCCACGTATTTCCTGTAAAATTCAACCGGGAACCCATCCGGCCCGGGGCCTTCCCCGCCTGCATGCTCCCCAATCCTTTAACCAGCTCCTCCAGGCCAATCGCGCCCCCAAACCAGCCACCTCCTCCTCCTCCACCCTTGGGAACCTCAGCTGATCCAGGAATCGTCGCATCCCCTCCTCCTCCGCTGGGGGCTCAGACCTGTACAGATCCCCATAGAAGTCCCTAAATACCTTGTTTATTCTCACCGCACTCCACACCGTATTCCCCCCCTCTATCCTTGACTCCACCAATCTCCCTCGCTGCCTCCCTCTTTCGAAGCTGATTTGCCAGCATCCGACTCGCCTTCTCCCCATACTCATACGCCGCCCCCTGCGCTTTCCTCCACTGTGCCTCTGCTTTCCCCGTGGTCAACAGGTCGAATTCCATCTGGAGGTTCTGTCACTCCCTAAGTAGCCCCTCCTCGGGGGCCTCTGCATACCTCCTGTCCACCCTTAAAATCTCCCCCATCAACCTCTCCCTCTCCCTCCCCTCTCTCTTCTCCCTGTGGGCCCTTATGGAGATTAGCTCTCCCCTGACCACCACCTTCAACGCCTCCCAAACTACCCCCACCTGCACCTCCCCGTTCTCGTTGGCCTCCAAGTATCTTTCAATACACCCCCGCACCCACCCGCACACCCCCTCATCCGCCAACAGTCCCACATCGAGGTGCCACAGCGGGCGCTGCTCCCTTTCCTCCCCCAACTCCAGCTCCACCCAATGCGGGGCGTGGTCCGAGATGGCTATGGCGAATATTCCGTTCCCTCCACTTTCGGGATTAGCGCCCTACTCAAAATGAAAAAATCTATCCGGGAGTAGGCTCTATGGACGTGGGAAAAGAAGGAAAATTCCCTGGCCTGCGGCCTGGAAAACCTCCATGGATCCACTCCCCCCATCTGGTCCATAAACCCCCTAAGCACCTTGGCCGCAGCCGGCCTCTTACCCATCCTGGACCTAGAACGGTCCAGTGCTGGGTCCAGCACCGTGTTGAAGTCCCCCCCTATTATCAAGCTTCCTACCTCCAGATCCGGAATCCGACCCAGCATGCGTTTCATAAATCCGGCATCATTCCAATTCGGGGCATATACGTTAACCAGTACCACCCGCACCCCCTGCAACCTACCGCTCACCATCACATATCGACCTCCATTATCCACTACAATATTCAGTGCCTCGAACGACACCCGCTTCCCCACCAGTATTGCAACCCCTCTGTTCTTTGCATCCAGCCCTGAATGAAAGACCTGCCCTACCCATCCCTTTCTCAGCCTAACCTGATCTGCCACCTTCAGATGTGTCTCATGGAGCATAACCACGGCTGCCTTCAGTCCCTTTAAGTGCGCGAACACCAGGGCCCTCTTGACCGGCCCCTCACATTCCAAGTTATCAGCCGGATCGGGGGGCTACTCGCCCCCACCCCCCTGCCGACTAGCCATCTCCTGTTCTAGGCCAGCCACGTGCCCGCGCCTCCCGCACCCTCCAGTCTTACTCCATCCTCAACAGTGGAGGAGCCATCTACATAGATCTTTCCGGTGCCCCCTGTGCCTTGGGAACTTTGTGTCTCACTGTTTACACGTGGTTATAACGATTTGGGAACAAAGGGTCCTGTGGGGTGTGTGGCTACAATTATCTGGCATTCGTGTGGGGTCCCTGCGTATTGTAAGTTGTCTGCTAAGAACGTGTGGGTCTTGGTGCGTTTCACAGAAATATCCCTGCCGTGTAAGAAGAGTGTCCAGCGAGCTGCTCTGATCTGGCTAACTGACTAGCTAACATCCTTTAGTTTGCCGTCTAACAACAGTTGGGTGGGGGTGTGCTCGGTTAATATCGTGACTGGTTTGAGTCCTGTAATGTAGGCAAAGTACTGGACTGCCCAAAAGACTGCAAGCAAGTGTCGTTCACAGGCAGAAAATCCTTGTTCTACGGGGTCTAAAACTCTAGAGGCGTAGGCTACCAGGCCCAATCGGTTCCTGCAGGAGCATGCTGAGAGGACTCGGTCCGTTGTTGCTACTTCTATGGCGTAGGGCAAGGCGGGGTCGGGAACTTGTAAAGCTGTACCTAGGGCGAGTTTTAAATCATCTATGGCGTCTCTGTGCTGGGGAAGCCAGTCCTATGGGGTGTTCTTTTTCAGAAGCTCTGAGAGCGGGGCGGCCTTGGGGACAAAACCGTCTATATAATTTCTGCAGTATCCCACTAAACCTAAAAATGAGCAGAGTGCACTTACATTATTGGGCAGGGGCAAGTTCACAATGGAGTCAATGCGTTTTTGTTCAATTTCACGTTTGCCGTGTGTAATAGCGGTGCCTAAATAAAGTACCTTTTTCCTCAATATCTGTGCCTTTTTGGGGTTTACCTTACATCCGATGGACTGGAGCAGGGTTAGTAATTCAGCCATTAGAGCCACGTGCTCTTCCCTGGTGTCAGTTTGCAAGAGCAGATCGTCGACATACTGAATTAGGCATTCGGGGCGGGAGAATTTGGAAAGACCAGCAGCTAGCTGTCTGTGGAAAATGGAGGGGGAATTATGGAAGCCTTGGGGGAGACACGTCCATGTGTACTGTTGTCCTTGAAAAGTGAATGCAAATTTATACTGGCAAGCCCGATCTAAAAGACAGGACCTCAAGGGTTGTAATCTTGGGATTACTCCTTGTGCCACGTGCCAGTGAGGCTAGAAATAGGAAGATAGAGCAACACGTGGCAAAACAGCTGTTGTAGGAGGGTGGGTTTCAGTAATCTGGACCACTGGGAGCTCTTCCAGGGCAGGTGTGACCTGCATAAGGAGGTCAGGTTGCGTCTAAACTGGAGAGGCATAAATATCCTGGCCGCAAGGTTTGCGAGTGTCACATGGCAGGGTTAAAACTAGTATGGCAGGGGGATGGGCACCGGAGCAATAGGTCCGAAGGTGAAAAAATTGAGGGAGAATGAGGAAATAGAGCCAGTATGGCTCTGAGGAAGAGCAGACAGGGAGATGTTGCTGAACACAGCGGGTCTGGTGGCCTGGCATGCATATGTTTTAATGCAAGAAGTATAGCAGGTAAGGCAGATGAACTTAGAGCTTGGATTAGTACTTGGAACTACGATGTTGTTGCCATTACAGAGACCTGGTTGAGGGAAGGACAGGATTGGAAGCTAAACATTCCAGGATTTAGATGTTTCAGGCGGGCTAGAGGGGGAGGTAAAAGGGATGGCGGAGTTGCGCTACTTGTTAGGGAGAATATCACAGCTGTACTGCGAAAGGACACCTCAGAGGGCAGCGAGGCTATATGGGTAGAGATCAGGAATAAGAAGGGTGCAGTCACAATGTTGGGGGTTTACTCCAGGCCTCCCAACAGCCAGCGGGAGATAGAGGAGCAGATAGGTAGGCAGATATTGGAAAGGAGTAAAAGCAACAGGGTTGTTGTGATGGGAGACTTTAACTTCACCAATATTGACTGGGACTCATTTAGTGCTAGGGGCTTGGACGGGGCAGGGTTTGTTAGGAGCATCCAGGAAGGCTTCTTCAAAAAATATGTAGATAGTCAACTAGGGAAGGGGCTGTACTGGACCTGGTATTGGGGAATGAGCCCGGCCAGGTGGTAGAAATTTCAGTAGGGGAGCATTTTGGGAACAGTGACCACAATTCAGTAAGTTTTAAAGTGCCAGTGGACAAGGACAAGAGTGGTCCTCGGGTGAATGTGCTAAATTGGGGGAAGGCTAATGATAACAACACATAGGTTGGGGGCGGATGTTTGAGGGTAAATCAACATCTGACATATGGGAGGCGTTCAAATGTCAGTTGAAAGGAATTCAGGACCGGCATGTTCCTAAGAGGAAGAAGGATAAATATGGCAAATTTTGTGATCCTTGGATAACAAGGGATATTGTAGGCCTCGTCAAAAAGAAAAAGGAGGCATTTGTCAGGCTAGAAGGCTGGGAACAGATGAAGCCTGTGTGGAATATAAGGAAAGTAGGAAGGAACTTAAGCAAGGAGCAGGAGGGCTAAAAGGCGTCACAAAAAGTAATTGACAAATAGTATTAAGGAAAATCCCAAGGCTTTTTACACGTACATAAAAAGCAAGAGGGTAGCCAGGGAAAGGTGGGCTCACTGAAGGATTGGCGAGGGAATCTATGTGTGGAGCCAGGGGAAATGGGCGAGGTACTAAATGAATACTTTGCATCAGTATCCACCAAAGAAAAGGAATTTGTGGATGTTGAGTCTGGAGAAGGGTGTGTAGATAGTCGGGGTCACATTGAGATCCAAAAAGACGAGGTGTTGGGCGTCTTGAAAAATATTAAGGTGGATAAGTCCCCAGGGCCTGATGGGATCTACCCCAGAATACTGAAGGAGGCAAGAGAGGAAATTGCTGAGGCCTTGACAGAAATTTTTGGATCCTCACTGTCTTCAGGTGATGTCCTGGAGGACTGGAGAATAGCCAATGTTTTTCCTTTGTTTAAGAAGAGTAGCAAGGATAATCCAGGTAACTACAGGCCGGTGAGCCGTACGTCAGTGGTAGGAAAATTACTCGAGAGAACTCTTCGAGACAGGATCTACTCCCATTTGGAAGCAAATGGACGTATTAGTGAGAGGCAGCATGGTTTTGTGAAGGGGAGGTCGTATCTCACTCAATTGATAGAGTTTTTCGAGGAGGTCACAAAGATGATTGATGCAGGTAGGGCAGTGGATGTTGTCTATATGGACTTCAGTAAGGCCTTTGACAAGGTCCCTCATGGTAGACTAGTACAAAAGGTGAAGTCACACGGGATCAGGGGTGAGCTGGCAAGGTGGATACAGAACTGGCTAGGTCATAGAAGGCAGAGAGTAGCAATGGAAGGATGCTTTTCTAATTGGAGGGCTGTGACCAGTGGTGTTGCACAGGGGTCAGTGCTGGGACCTTTGCTGTTTGTAGTATATCTAAATGATTTGGAGGAAAATGTAACTGGTCTGATTAGTAAGTTTGCAGATGACACAAAGGTTAGTGGAATTGCGGATAGCGATGAGGACTGTCTGAGGATACAGCAGGATTTAGATTGTTTGGAGACTTGGGCGGAGAGATGGCAGATGGAGTTTAATTCGGACAAATGTGAGGTGATACATTTTGGAAGGTCTATTACAGGTAGGGAATATACAGTGAATGGTAGGACCCTCAAGAGTATTGACAGTCAGAGAGATCTTGGTGTACAGGTCCACAGGCCACTGAAAGGGGCAACACAGGTGGAGAAGGTAGTCAAGAAGGCATACAGCATGCTTGCCCTCATTGGCCGGGGCATTGAGTATGATAATTGGCAAGTCATGTTGCAGCTGTACAGCACCTTAGTTAGGCCACATTTGGAGTATAGTGTTCAATTTTGGTCGTCACACTACCAGAAGCAAGTGAGGCTTTAGAGAGGGTGCAGAAGAGATTTACCAGGATGATGCCTGGTATGGAGGGCATTAGCTATGAGGAGAGGTTGAATAAACTTGGTTTGTTCTCACTGGAACAAAGAAGGTTGAGGGGCGACCTGATAGAGGTCTACAAAATTATGAGGGGCATAGACAGAGTGGATAGTCAGAGACTTTTTCCCAGGGGAGAGGGGTCAATTACTAGAGGGCATAAGTTTAAGGTGCGAGGGGCAGGGTTTAGAGGCGATGTGTGAGGCAAGTTTTTTACACAGAGGGTAGTGGGTGCCACAAATTTGCTGCCAGAGGAGGTGGTGGAAGCAGGGCCGATAGTAATGTTTAAGGGGCATCTTGACAAATACATGAATAGGACGGGAATAGAGGGATACGGACCCCGGAAGTGTCGAAGATTTTAGTTTAGACGGGCAGCATGGATGGCGCAGGCATGGAGGGCCGAAGGGCCCGTTCCTATGCTGTATTTTCCTTTGTTCTTTGTAGGGGAATGGACCAAAAACTATTGCTGATATCCAGCACGGTGAACTACTTTGCTTGCGCTCCCTGCTTAAACATGGTCACGGGACTCGTGGCAATGGGGGGTGCTGTTAAAGGGGGTAACTTTGTTTCGTTCGCGGTAGTCAATGATGAGTCGCCATGAACCGTCTGGTTTATTTACGGGCCAAATCAGGGCATTATTAGTGGGAGCTATGGGTTGACTCACTCCTTGTTTTAACAGACTGTTAATTACCTTCAAAATTTCTCCCTCAGCCTGCTGTGGAAATCCATACTGTTTCTGTGGTTTGGGGTCGGGACCTGAGATCATAATCGTCCCTGGAATGTGCCCGCAGTCGTGCTTGTGTTGGGCAAACGCACCTTTGTGTGTGGCTAATACCTGTCCAATGGTGCTGTCTGTGCTAATTGCCGAAGGGTTAAACCAGTAGTCCCCTACTGAGCAAATCTGTTTTCGCAATCTCCCACTGAGAGCGTAGCGGGGGCTCTAGCTGAATTGGACATTCGCCAGACATGCTTGTTTACGGGGTCGAAGGAGAGGTGTGAGTTCATAAAGTTTATGCCTAGGATGTGTTCTGCAGTCGGGGGTAGGTCTACTAAAACAACGGCGTGGGTAGTGGTTACGTTTTCTATTTGGACAGATATAGGGGGTGTGATGTATCCCTCTTGCATGTGGCCTGTGGATCCACTGAGTGTGATGGTATCTGTGGTGGGCCAGGGTGTTTTTTGGAATAGGTTTGCGGAGTTTAGTGTGGTTCGGGATCCTCCTGTGTCCCAAAGAAAATCAACTGCTTGTCCCCGGACTGTGCGTGTGACTACCGGTCTTCCTATATTATCCCAGCGCCTGTCACAGACCCATGTTGGCGACTCTGGACACCGTCAATCTGAGGAGTTATAAGTGAGGTTGTCTGAACGGGTGTTTATGTTATGCATGGGGCGAGCGTTGCCTTCTAGCTGTTGCAGTCTGGCCTATTGTTTCTGGGTGGGGGGTTGGGCTGTTGGGGTCGTTGGTGGTGTGGGGGCTTTGTCTGCAATCGCGGTTGAAATGTCTTACTTGTCCACAAGTGTAACATGGACCTCGTGGTGTGTGGGCTGGGGCTTGTGCTCTGGGGTACTGTTCTCGGGGCAAATGTTCCTCTCTTCTGCCTTCATTTATGCATGCGGGTTCCTGGCTAGTTCTGACTGGGTACATTGTGGCTCCTACTGCGTTCTGGTCTATCTGATCCTGAAGTGACTATCATGACCTGTATAGATGTCCAAGTACCCAAATCTCATTATGCGTGGTAGCTGCCGGGTCATAATTTGCGCAAGCCCTTTTTCCTGCTTCAGTGGCATGTGAAGCTAATGTACGGGACCATTTAGTGGTATCTTCCTCATCGAGGTGCGGATTAAATTTTTGTGTATTGCCTTGAAATGTATCCAGAGGCGACCGGAAAAGGCGGTCGGATGTTCCCCTTTCTTTTGCCTGCATTTGTTCAAGCCCTCTACCGGATCCCCTTTGTTGTATCCGATAGCATCTAATATTGCAGCCTTCATTTCCTCTAGGGTTCCTCCTCCTACAAAAGGTTATGTACGGATTAGATGAGAGGGAGGAAGTTAAATTGATCGTAATGAGCCTCAGCCAGTCGGTAAGGTCAGCTTTGCCAGACCCCCCAAACGTCAGCTTTGTCAGACCCCCAAACCCCCAGGAACCTCCTCCTCCTCCGTTTTGGGCCGAGCCTGGCTGAGGCTCATTACTGTCAAATTAACTTCCTCCCTCTCATCTAATCCGTACATAACCTTTTGTTGGCGCACCTCCTCAAAGAAGCTATGCGGGTATGTGGTGGGTTGAAATGGAGTAATTTTACTGCAAGCGTCCCTCAACTGAGTTACCGAACGAGGGGTGGTGTAGGTGATATCTGGACCTGCCTGATCCCTTATCCTTCTTTCCATGATGACCTGATTCATGGGTGTCGGGGCAGCTGTGGGGGTTGGTGCGACCTGTGCAGCCGGTGCTGCCAGTGCCTTTCTTTTTGGGATGCGTGGCGGCTGCTTTTGACTTTCCGTTCCTATAACGTACATTTGCGCGCTTTCAGTTAACTCTTCCCAGTCTGCCATCTCTTCCTCATCTGTCTCACATCTGTCCTGAAGGTACACATAAAACCATTCTGAACTGAAAGTAACGACTGGAGCTTATCTATCTTCCGTTGGCATTTAACGTGGTCAACGGTGCTCTGCCTTTGTTCTTTAGTAGACTGGTGGAGCGCTCTTAAAGCTGCCTGTAAATCGACGCATTTCTTTGTTAATTGGGTGACCTGGTGTTCAGTCTCCTCTCTTATCAAGACTGTGCGCTGTGTATCTTGATAGGCCTTGTCGTACTGGGTCTGAAAACTGCTAAGGTGTACTATGCAAGACTGGTGGGCGCGTTTAACGTCGACAATTTCCTTGTCTTTAGCGGCTAACTTCTCCCGGAGTTCCTCAATAATGTTCTCACTTTCTTTACTGTTTCCCTCATTCTCTTCTTCCTTCTCTGCTAACTGTCTGCGGAGCATCTCGACAACCTCCTTGGTGCCTCGCAACTGTGCCAAACAGCACACTATTGCCATTGGCTTTCTAAACTTTGCTGCGTTTTTCTTATATATCTCACAAAGATTCTCCCACCAAGTCTGTCCTACCTTTCCTGGATCTGGCTCGGTTTTTGCACAAAAATTCGACCAAAGGGGCCATCCTTTCCCCTTCAAATACTTTCTCAACACATCCTCCCATATGGGGCACTGCTATGATTTATCAACTACTGTAACCTTGGATTGCTGCTGTGGGTTCATCAACTTCTCTATCATCTGCGCTGCCATCTTTTCTCTACTTAAAATTTGGAACAGCTGGGCTCATCCTTCAGGAATGGGTGCGAGTTGATCGGGTACGGCTTACGGCTATATTCCAGTTCACAATCCCTCTAGATTTGCATGGAAGTCTGACGAGTTTACCTTACCCTTCCCTGTTAGTTACGCATGCGGTTAGTGCACACTTCCGAAAATCGGTTATTTGGCCGATATGAAACTTACTCTTGTGGTTCGTTCTCTTTCCCAATTTAATTCAAAGTTGTGGGATTCCTCGGAGTAACTAAGTCACTTCTAATCGAGGTCCCGTCAGAGTCGCCAATATATTGTTGCCTTCTTTACTTTGGGTGAACCACAAGCTGTTTCTTATATCGACCAAATGACCACACAACCAATATGTTAGCTCAAAAAACACAGTTTATTAATAACACAAGACTTGTATCTCTATGCAATAACACATGCAGCTCCATATTAAACTACACCTGACGACTAAAATGACCTTTACCTAACTTTGAGTGACCGGCACTGCGAGATAAGGCCTTTATCCGGGTCCACTTGGTTGGCTTGGAAGTTGTTGGGTTCGTCTCAGCTGGGCTCATCCTTCAGGAATGGTCGCGAGTCCTTGAACTTGGTTGGTCTGCTGCAGTTGGTCGCACACAGGCCGGTCCCAAAATAGACAGATCTCTAGTGCGCAGGGCTTTTATCCTTCATCTCTTTCGCGCCCTTTTGGGCGGTCCTTACTCCAGGTCCAATGGATCGATAGGGTTTTCAATCACCCTCATCGATCTCAGCCAATTAGGTGGCGGATACCTCGATAGCTGGGCAGGACCTAGCAATCATTGTCCCAGGCACGTATGCCTTTCCAAATAAGGGGGGTGGCGCCGGTTAGTCTGCTAACTCCTTGATTCAAACTCTATTGTATTGGGGGAAATGGTGATCGACTCTTAATGGATACAAGTTTCAGCCAAGTCTGGTTTCTTTGCGCAAGACACAGAGGCTGTGTACCTGTCTGTGTCCCAAATTGACCACAATTCCCATGGTCCTTTGCAGGTGGCCATTTTACATGGCTACACGGAGCAGACTCGATGGGCCGAAGGGCCACTTCTGCGCTGTATGATTCTGCGATTCTGTGAACTGTCACAAAGATCCACCTGATTCACTAATGCCCTTGCTTTCTTAGTCTGGCCTACGTGTAATTCCAGATATACAGTGATGTTATTGGCTCTTCTCTGTCCTCTGAAATGTTCAGATCAAGGGTAATTAAGGATGGGCAACAAATGCAGGCTTTGCCAGTGATGTCCATATCCCATGAAAGAATAAAGAAAAAAAAGCCTTGGTAAATCATGACTGTGCCAGACACTGCTCACAGCTGAGGTAGATATAGGAGTGCTGTCTGAATTTTCAATGTGTGTCTAGCCTTCTGGTGATTGCTTTCCTTCTCATCCCTCGCTGTACACAGCTTCCCTTTCCTGTAGCTTGTGCCGCATTTCCTCACCATGCTGCATCCCAAGAGGCATTGCAACCATGTTCCCCACGAGTGATAGCAACCTTCCTGTGAAAGAGACCTTCAAACTCCTTGCAAAATATCCACCTCCTCTGATGCAAATAACTTGTAAGAGCTCCTCCAAAGCCTCCACATGAGGGGAGATTTGGAAAGTTAAAGAGAAAGAACAAGGTAATCATGCAGGGTAATGATATGGGTAATGACAACTAGGTGTGACAGGAAGGGATAGAGCATACAATCATAAGAGTGCACCAGCAAATGAGGTCAAAACAAGCAAAAATTGTAAAAAGACAGAATTCAAGGCTCTTTATCTGAGTGCAGTATTTGTAACAAGATGGATGAATTGATAGAACAAATCAAAATAAATTAGTATGATATGATAGGCGTTGCAGAGACTATGTGACAACATACAAAGTAACCAAGGCTTGGATGTGAATATTCAAAGATATTTGACATTTTGAAAGGACAGGAAGAAGGGGAAAGGAGGTGGGGTAGCTCT
This sequence comes from Scyliorhinus torazame, assembly GCF_047496885.1. Lineage (NCBI taxonomy): Eukaryota > Metazoa > Chordata > Chondrichthyes > Carcharhiniformes > Scyliorhinidae > Scyliorhinus > Scyliorhinus torazame. The sequence goes on along the minus strand of NC_092709.1, from coordinate 164,095,420 downwards.
GTTAATAAAGGGTGAGATCAGTACCATAATGAGAAATTATCTTAGTTTGGAGATCAAGATATGGAATAAGTTTGAATGGAGATCAGCAAAGGAGGAAGACACTAATGGGAATAATTTATATGTTCCCTAACAATGGCTAGACTGTAGGACAGGTTAAGAAAGGTACTGCACTAGTCATGAGTAATTTTAATCTTTGTATAGATTGGATAAATCAAATTGGCAACAGTTTCTTCATAAAATACAGTATGGAAACAACTAGAGAACAAGCTATTTGATAGCCTGGTAAAGTGTGATGATTGGATGAATTAATTACCTTGAAGGATCCTCTAGGTAGTGTTGCGATCCCAGTTAATGTTATAACGGGAAAGGAAGATCCCAGACTGGCACCCTGGCTCAAAAGACTGTAACTTTTACATTTTTGTTTTATAAAACGTGGAGTAACAGAGTCACAGAACTGCTAATTAGTTTTAACAACAAGAAAAAACATTTATTAAACATGAAAAGTTGGATTATTATATAATACCCATTTGCTTCCCCTTTAACTTCGCAAATAAACACAGGTTTAAAGATTAACATGGATTACAAAACACATCTTAAGCTACAATGGTCTCATTAACACAAAAAGTCCCTTTTAAGCACATAAGATGACTGTGGTCAAGTACATACTCTGCTCTGAAGCAAGTTAGCGTCTGTGGTTTTCTCCTTAGAATCCTCCCAGATGATTGTCACATGAGAGTTTTCAAGCTCCAATCCCCAAAACATGCTTTAAAATCTTCTCGTAATAATGCTATCCTCTGGCAGTTTCAAATTAACTAAACTCAAACTTAAAAGCTTTTTACCTTACAAGGAACTTCACTTTTTAAAAAAATATTTTATTCAGGGCAGCACGGTGGCGCAGTGGGTTAGCCCTGATGCCTCACAGCGCCGAGGTCCCAGGTTCGACCCCGGTTCTGGGTCATTGTCTGTGTGGAGTTTGCACATTCTCCCCGTGTTTGCGTGGGTTTCATCCCCACAACCCAAAGATGTGCAGGGTAGGTGGATTGGCCACACAAAATTGCCCCTTAATTGGAAAAAATTAATTGTGTACTCTAAATTTAAAAAAATATATATATATTTTATTCACGCATTTATATAAACAAACAACAATCAAAACAAATAAGAGCAGAAGTCAAATTGTACAACATTATACTTAACCAGCACCCATCCCCCCACTCCCCGGCCTTCCCCTCCTCCCATCCTGCCTACCTCATTTTAACCCCCTTATCCCCACCCTCTCTACCCCTCTTCACCTCTGCTGTTGACACCTCAATCCCCTTAAAGAAGACAATGAGTGGATTCCACCTCTGGGCGAACCAATCGACCGACCCCCTCAAGATGAACTTGACCTTCTCCAACCTCAAGAATTCCACCAAGTCACTCACCCACACCCCCGCTTTCGGCAGCTCTGTGTCCCTCCACCCAAGCAAAATCCGTCTCCGGGCTATCGGGAGGTAAAGGCCAAAACATCTTCTGAAACCCCAAATATCGCTAGGTCTGGGCTCGGGGCCTCCTTCACCCTCAACACCTCAGACATAATGCCCGCAAACCCCTGACAGAGCCCCTTCAGTTTCGGACACATCCAAAACATGTGAACATGGTTCGCAGGCCACCCCACGCACCGCCCACACCTGTCCTCTATTCCCTCAAAGAACTTACTCATCCTAGTCATCGTTATGTGTGCCCTGTGGGCTACTTTAAACTGTAGAAGACTGAGCCTTGCACACGACAAGGGCACATTCACCCTCCTCAGGGCCTTCTCCCATGTCCCGGCCTCCACCTCCCCCCACAGCCCCTCCCCCCACTTCCTTTTAACATCTCACATCGGGGCTCTCTCCCAGTCCATCAGCTCCTTGTAAACCTCGGACACCTTCCCCTCCCTCCACAGCACCTTATCTTGCAGTCCCTGGGGCAGCAACCCAGGAAAGGATGGCATCTCCCTCCTCATGAAATCCCGGACATATAAGTACCTAAAACCATTCCCCCTTGGCAGCTCATCTTCCTCCTCCAGGTTCTCTAATTTTGCATAGCTGTTGATCAGCAGATCCCCAAACCACTCATTCCCCGCCTTCCGCCACCTCCAAAACCTCGCTTCCATCCCGCCCCCGGTGCAAACCTATGGTTATCACAAATCTTTGCCCACACCGAGGCACCCTCCAGTCTCAAATGCTGACCCCACTGCTCCCATACCCTCAAGCTGACACCACCGCTGGGCTCACGGAGTACCTGGCCGGCGAGAATGGCAGAGGCTTTGGCAACAGTGCCCTTAAACTCCTTCCCCTGCAAGAAGCCGCCTCCATCTGGCCCCATTTCCTAACCATAGCAATGTTAGCTGCCAAGTAGTAATTCATTATATTCGGCAATGCCAACACTCCCCCTCCTCACCTCCTCTCCAAGAAAACCCTCCTTGACCCGTGGGGTCTTCCCTGTCAACACAAACCCTGAGATCAACGCATTGACCTTTTTAAAGGATGACTTCGGGAGGTTCTGAAATATAAACAGGAACCTTGGCAGCAACGTCATCTTCACTGTCTGTACATGTCCCGCCAACGACAATGGCAGCGAATTCCACCTCTTAAAATCCCCTGTCATCTGCTCCATCAACCAAGCCAAATTTAACTTATGCAGCTGCGGCCAGCCCCGTGCCACCTGGATGCCCAAGTACCTGAAACTCACCCCACCACCTTGAACGGCAGCTCCCTCAACTCCCCCTCTTGCCCTCTGGTCTCAATCGGAAACACCTCGTTCTTTCCCATGTTCAGCTTCATTGAATCATAGAATAATAGAACTTACAGTGCAGAAAGAGGCCATTTGGCCCATCGAGTCTGCACTGGCCCTTAGAAAGAGCACCCCCCCCAAGCCCCGTGCCACCTGGAGCACCCAGAGGAAACCCATGCAGACACAGGGAGAATGTGCAGACTCCGCACAGACAATGAACCAAGCTGGGAATCGAACCTGGGACCCTGGAGCTGTGAAGCAACTATGCTAACCACTGTGCTACCGTGCTGCCCTCAAAACATGAATGTAAATTGCATTAAGCTACTTCCAAGCTTGTACCGGAAAACCGAACAAAGTCCTCCAAAATACCCATAATACTGCCAATGCCCCCCAATGGGTCCAAAATATATAACAACAGTTCATCCACATACAGAGAAACCCTGTGCTCGACGCCTGCCCCCCGCCCCCCACATAATCCCTTGACACCCTAAGTGCTAATGTGTTATGTACTCTGGGATAACACAGGCTGCAACTGGATGCAGCTTTAACCAAAAGATACTCCAGAGCTTGAAGTTAGTTCAATCTGATTTATTGAACCAGTAGGACAGTTAGCACAGTTCTCTATGAGTTCGACTCTCTGCTAACCTAAGTGTGGTTACTCTGTCTGACTGAACCAGACTAGCTCTTAGCCATGTGCTGGAGGTGTTATACTGTACATACACCCTGACTCACTCTGTAGATGTTCATCGGTGGAAAGAGGCGGAGTGTGAGTGCCTTGTGCCTTTTATAGTGAGATACCACCCCTGAGTGTCCTACCTGCTCATTGGTCATGTCCTGTTCTCTGTGTTCATTAGCTGCCTGCCTGTGCCTGTCTGTATATCATTATCTGCATGCCTGCATATCATGACATCTATCCTTTTTAAAAATGTTTTGTTGGCATGTGGGAACGTACTTACATGTGGTGGCATATATTAACATATTTACAAGCGGTGGCATATGTGAATGTATTTGCATGTGAAGACAGCTGTCTAATGTGAGAAAGCAGAACATAGCAAACAAAACAAATGTTCATAAGTCCAGTCTCTGGGGCTTGCATCTGATCCTTGTCGACCGCCGGAGAGGTGGTGGTGGGGACGACGGCGCCTTGACAGGTGGGATGGAAGCCTGACTGGTGGTCTCGTAGTTCAAGGTATCAGGAGGTGGCAAAACAACGGACGGAAACGGAGAAGAAAGCGGTTGCGGGCAGGAAACTTTGCGCAGTACCCATCTGTTTCGTCGCACAACAGAACCATCAGCCATACGTGCAACATACGAGCGGGGTGCAGCCTGTCGAACAACGACAGCTGGAGCAGATCAGCCACCATCCGGTATCTTGATCCTGACAGTGTCTGCCGGGGATTACACGGGCAAATCGGTGGCATGAGCATCATAGCCCTGCTTTTGCTGGTTTCGGAGCTGCTGCAACTTCTGCAGCACCGGGAGGTGATCCAGGTTGGGCAAGTATATGGCTGGAAGTGTCGTTCGCAGGTCCCTGTTAATCAGGAGTTGAGCCGGCGACATGCCAGTGGACAGCTGGGTTGCCCTGTACGCAAGGAGCGCGAGGTAGATGTCAGAAGCAGAATCCGCGGCCTTGCAGATGAGCTGTTTCACAATGTGCACCCCTTTTTCAACCTTCCCATTGGACTGCGGATAGTGTGGGCTGGAAGTGACATGTTTGAAATGGTATGACTTGGCAAACATAGATCACTCGGGCTGTTGAAGCACGGGCCATTGTCACTCATGACACTGAGTGGGATACCATGCCTGGAGAACGTCTCGTTACAGGCCTTGATGACGGTCCAAGATGTGAGGTCTGAGAGTTTCACGACTTCAGGATAGTTGGAGAAATAGTCAATAATCAACACGTAGTCACGACCATTCGCACGAAAGAGGTCGATGCCAACCTTGGACCACGGGAAGGTCTCGATTTCATGCTGCTGGAGCGTCTCCTTGCTCTGCGCTGGCTGGAAGTGTTGACAGGTCGCACAGTTGAGGACCTTGTTCAAGACGTCCTGGCTAATACCGGGCTAGTAGACAGCCTGCCTGGCTCTGCGTTTGCACTTCTCGACGCCCAGGTGTCCCTCATGGATTTGGCGGAACACCAGGCTCTGGAGACTGGGTGGAATGACAATCCGGTCCAGCTCGAGGAGGATACCATCAATCACCGTCAGGTTGTCCTTTACATTGTAAAATTGAGGGCACTGCCCTTTCTGCCAGCCATTGGCAAGGTGGTGCATGACACGCTGCAAGAGGGGGTCTTTGGCTGTCTCCTCGCGGATACGAATCACCTTCTCATCAGACGCCGGGAAGGGTGCTAGCACACAGCTGCACCTGTGATTCAATCTGCCGGATGATTTCCAGTGGTTCACTAGGCAATGTGATGGAGTGGGACAATGCATCAGCGATGATGAGCTCCTTGCTAGGCGTGTACACTAAGTCAAAGTCGTACCTTCTGTGTTTGAGGAGGATGTGCTGTAACCGAGGCATCATGTTGTTCAGGTCCTTGTGGATAATGTGGACCAGAGGCCTATGATCCATCTCGACAGTGAATGTCGGCAGGCCGTAGACATAGTTGTGAAACTTGAGAATGCCAGTGAGAAGACCCAGGTATTCCTTCTCTATTTGCGCATACCTTGTTTCGGTGGGCGTCATGGTCCTCGATGCGTAGGCTACCGGTGCCAGGATGAATTGTCATCGCGTTGAAGCAGCACCGCACCGATACCATCCTGGCTCGCATCTGTTGAGATCTTTGTCTCCCTGTCTGGGTTGAAAAATGCCACGACGGGTGCAGTGGTGAGCTTGGCTTTCAGCTCCAACCACTCTGCCTGATGTGCTGCCTTCCACTCAAAGACAGTGGACGTTTTCACCAGGTTTCGTAGGGCCGTGGTGTGTGAGGCCATGTTTGGGATGAACTTGCCCAGAAAATTGACCATGCCCAGGAAGCTCAACATTGTCTTCTTGTCTTCAGGGACCTTCATGGCTTTGATGTCTGTGTCCGGGCGCACGCCCTGCTGAGAGATCTGGTCACCTGGGAACTTGAGTGTCGACATGCCAAAGCAACGTTTGGACCTGTTCAGCTTTTCAAATTTGCACAATTTTTTCCCATAATTCACTCAGAATAAAACTTCTGAGCTATAATCTCACTCTACCTGAGGCTCCTACGGTTGCAACTAATTAGAAATGTACGATTTCAACCTTCCATTGAGAACATTTTAAAGTTATTTAAACCATAGGATGGAACAATAAACAGTTTAGTATATATAGCAGAATGCAAATTGAAAGACCTCAGAATGGTTGAGGAGGAATAGCAATGTGAATTTAGTGAATTTTAAGTGCATAGAATTTTCTGTGGGCTACTTTCCTTGTCCACTAATCTGATTTATTCAAGGACATTTGAAATTTGTTGTTCCAACAATTTACACCAGATAATAATATACAAAAGCAAAATTCTCATGAAAACAATAATTTGTTTTTTAAAAATTAACTTGGTCTGCTTTTAAAACTGACAGTGAAAGCCCTTTTCCAAAATGAGCAAAATGTGCACCCACATATAGAAACCCATCTAGCAATATATACTTTTGATGGTCACTAACTTAATGGAGGTCAAGTAAAAGGACAAATACTCCAGTATGAGTGTATTGCAATCAAATTAGCTGGGTAGAGATTGGAACGGATAAAATTAGTATAGAGCATTTCTCACATTTTAAAAATTACAGAATCGCAGATTTCTCAAGTTTACCAAAGGTCACATATTTTCTTTGCAAAAGACATTTTATCGCAACCAAAAACTATTTTCGAAAGCAATTTGTGTTAGTTGGAGACATATTCCACCATGTGCATCAAAGATATGATTGGAGGGGCTATCAACACCAGGCAACTCTATTTTACATGGATTCTGATTTCCTTTCATTTCATAAGAGGTTGAATTGTTAATTAACTTTTAGGGAAAGGACACAAGCTGCCTCCTTTGACATTCCTTGCTTCACAGATCTGGCAGCTCATATTCTGAACGCTGCAAGAGGGTATGTCATCCTGCAAACACTTTGGAGATAGAATGATTCAATAAGAAAATTAAATCAGCACAGCCAGCAGTTTCAAGCTGATTAAAGGTCCAGAAAGTATCTCTTTGATATTCTGTGTGACCTGTATTTCAAAGTGCAAAAATCAAATCTGCACGGTATCACCTTTCTTCCCTTTTAACTTAGCCTTTCAGCACAGTTTGCACTTATCCTTTATTAATTTGATACACTCATATTACAGTGGCATTTTGAAAATGATTTGCTGTTTGTCTGTAAGGAGAGTAAGCAAAGCTTTTTTTTTAAACGCAGGAGGTTATATTCATTTAAATATGTAATTATAGCCCGATAAAGTTTGAACATTTACTTCTTTAATGTTTGCATTTATGCTTTTAATATTTTCACGTGGTAGATTTCACACTCTGGTAAAAATTTAAAGGCATTTCATGTCACGTTTGTTGGAAATTAAAATGGTGTGACTTTTGATTGTAAGCCAGTATTTACTTTGCTATAAAAGAAACACGCTGACTGCCAAGTACTGCACTTGTGAGGGTTTACGACTGTTGACACCCTACAAATTTTCACAAGGTCATAGCCACACTAAGGTCGGATACTTGAAGTATTTCACACTAGAAACTAATTCAACTCTCTTGCAAGGTTTTGATGCAACTCTAAAAATGATATGCCAAAATATCTCTCATAATTTCCTCACAAAAGTACCTATTAGACCTATATAAAATACTTTGTAACTGAGTGGCTCCCAAATTGAATGTAATGATTTCTTAAATAATGAAAATCTTCTGTTTAGCTTTCTTCTCTTTCCCCTTTCATATTGTGCTCCGATTTTCTCATTGAATCCCTGCATCTACTGGATTCTATACTTAAATGAAAAGAAGGCCCATTCATTTCTTTTTCTGCAGATCAATGATGAAGATATACAGTAAATAGATCAAAATCCCCCTGCGATAACAATCAGCCATTCATCATGTAGCACACTGGCAATGTAAATCTTGAATCACTATCACAATCGTTTGGTACCTCGGTCTTTCTTTGCCCATGAATTAACCCACCCCAACCCTCTATACCTCTGCACCACTTCTTAAAAGATATGACTGACACAAAGCTATTTTTCCTTCTCTCTTCCTCTTTCAGCTTTTTCCATGTTACACGTGGTTGCCACTATGCTGCATTGATCCTCCTTCATATGAAATATCATTTTTTTATTTGGCAGGTTGTTACAACCCGATGCCCTTCCTGCCACTTGCCCTCCCCATTGATCTGGGTTAGAGACCAATACTGATACATGGTGGCTTGCCTGCACCAGAAACTGGGTTTAGCAACAAGTTAAGATGATAAATACATAAAGCCTTTCTAATAAAAATATTTAAATATGATCGCAAAAAAGTTGCATTTGTAGAGCTTTTCCTTAAATATTATACTCATGATATACACATTAAAGGCAAATTGTACAAAAAACAAAATATTTCCACTTGTGCTAGGCTGTAAAAATCAGAAAGATATTTACTAAAAAATCTAGTCGGGGATTCAAGAGAAACATTTTTCCGAGAAAGTGATTAAAATGTGGAACTTGCTACCACAAGGAGTAGATAAGGCGAAAAGAATAGATGCACTTAATCTAACTTTAAATAAGCACCTGAGGGAGAAAGGGAGATAAGAGCCGCGATCTACCGGCCTTATCGCACCCGACTCAGGACATGACAAGGCTGTTAAATCTCGCAAGAGGCTTCTCACAATGATCTGGATCTCTCACACAATGGACGGAATCCATACTTGCATATTCAAGTGTGTAGTCAGGATCACTTGAATATGTCTATGCCAGATCTACCCAGTGCCCGGGACCTAATGGCTTTGCCTCAGAGACCCTGAACAAGAGCTATTTAGCACTAGTCTTCAAAGTGGACCAGGCATACTGACATTTGGGGGGGAGTGTCTCCCAGGCGATTGGGGGCCTATGGATCATCAGGCTCTGGGCAGAGTGGTACTCTGGCTCCCCCGAATTCACCTGGGTACTGCCAGCCTGACACTCTTGTTAGTGCCACCTGGGCACCTTGGCAGGGTCATCTGGGTGCCACCCTGGCACTGCCAGAGTGCCCAAGTTGCACTGCAGGCTGGAAATGCCAAGGTGCCCAGGTGGCATCTTCTGTGTGCTTGGGAATGAGCCTGGGGGTGCCCTGCACTTATGAGGTGGGTTGTGGGGGCCCAAGGACCCCCTCATTGGAAATTTGGGGCATTGGGGTGGTCTAGATGCCCTCATGGGAGAGGGTTCAGAGATCAGGGCATCATTTGAATATAGTGCCCCAGTCCCATCCTGCACTGGTGAGAGGAGCCCTTTATTGCGGAAAATGGGACAAAGTGCGCCCTTGGCAAGGAACATGCCTACCAAGGCTGCAGAAATGAAGCAGAGTCCCATTTAATAGCTGGGTTGTTCTCAGTGCTGCCAGCGCCAGGAAACACCCGACTACATGCTCCCTACACGAGACTCCGTTTCATTTCTGTTAAATCGAGCCCTAGGTTATGCTGACAGGGTTAGACGATGAGGGTTGGGAGGAATCACGATGTGGGACATAAAGACCCCCATAGGCTGGCTAAACTGAACCATATTATTCCATGTATTAAAAATATTGGGTTGGATTCTCCACTGTCAGGATTCTCAATTTCAATTTTCCCGGGGATTTCCCCACGGCATGGGCTGTCCACAATGGGAAATCCCATTGGCCGGCTGGCAGGACAGTGAATCCCGCTGACAGCGAGGGTGCACAGCACCAGAAAACTGGTGCACTGGGACGGAGAATCCCACCCAGTATCCTGGACATTATTTGCTAGAAAATCTTTGTGCTTTTCAGTGATTATTGGTCCCTTTTTATACTTCCTGTGGAGGAAAACATATTGCAATCAATCACATGAAAGTCATATAACAGATGAGTTCTGCAAAATAATCGCTCAGGTCAAAATGCTGAGAATTACCCCTGAATTGTATATGTTCTCCTATTTAGAAATGAACCAAACTGGATATCATTCGGATGTGGAATGGCACGATTATTTATAATGCCACTGGAATGAATATTAGTGCAAGAGGAAACCCAAATATTGGTTGGAATTTTCCAGCCACCCCCGTGGCAGATTTTCCATTGGCTGCCAGCAGTATCTTCCAGTCCCACCAAAGTCAATAGCAATTTGTATGGCTCACCTGTCTAGTGGCAGAGTGACTTTGGCAAGACTTTGGATGTTCCCGCCATTAGGTTCCTAAAGGAATAGGAATCAGTAACAATATTTCTGAAAAAGTAGAAGTACTACAATTATTGATAAAAATGAAGGTTGTTCAAGGTTTGAAGCCTATTTGAATAATTTCTCTCAGGAAACTGCAGAATACCACAAACAATGCCTACATTTGTAAAGGCAGTTTCCTTCTCTGTACACATTAACCTTGACTCTTTGCAAGGAGGTACCTTTCAACCTCCTGCTGTACCTTCGGGGATAGATCATTGGAGTCACTCCGGAAGAACAGAATAAATGGTTGAAAAGATTTTCTGGGGCAGCATGGTGGCACAGTGGTTAGCATTGCTGCCTCACGGCACCGAGGTCCCAGGTTCGATCCTGGCTCTGGGTCACTGCCCGTGTGGAGTTTGCACATTCTCTCTGTGTTTGCGTGGGTTTTGCTCCCACAATCCAAAGATGTGCAGGATTGGCCATGCTAAATTGCCCCTTAATTGGAAAAAAATGAATTGGGTAATCTAAATTCATTTTTTTTAAAAGAAAGGTTTTCTGTCATATCGAAGTGACATTTTAGGAGAGCACCCGTGCTTATGAGCTGAGATTACTCTGGGGCTGGTAGTTCTGCCTCCAATGTAAAAAATAGGGGTGAGCTGCCTCCCCTTGCCGGGCTCGCCCTAAAGCAATTAACTGTCCAGTTACATTCGGGGGGGGCTGGCAGCTCTCATGCCCTAGCAGAACCACTGGGAGAAATGGCCTTAGCAATGAGGCTGAGAGGAAGACATTCTGTGTTGGAACCAGGACGTAAGGTGTGGCTGGGGTTTCACCATGGCCATGCTGGCAGGCCCCGATGGGCAGATGACAGGGGTGGGGGCTGCATGGTTGGAAAGGAAAAGGAGAATTTGCCAGGTTTTATCTGGTGATTCGGTTACCAGGCATTGATCTATCTCATGACAGGTAAAATCCCTGTTGAAGAGGGTCCTTACCCAACTATTAATTGACACCTTACAAATTGAGCAATGGTGGGTGTAATATCCCTCATGGGGCCTAGGGGGTGGGAGTGCCGTCTTCCCCTTGCTCCTTGCTGAGTATGAGCTCCTCCACTAGGAGCGCGGTATCTGAATTACCTAGGGTATATAAGGACGGCTAGTAAGGCACCAATGAGAGAAGTACCCCGTAGGGCTCTACCGGGGAGTGTAAATATACTGCTTATAAATAAACTTTGTTCTTATTTTTACTCGGTTTAGACTCCTGCATCCTTATCAAAGTGGGGCAGGTGGATAGACACCAGAAATGATGCCCATGGTGGAGCACCCAATTTGACTGCACCCACCTATTGGCGCTATGAAATCCAGCCCAATGACTTTAATGTACTTTGGGATATTATACTTATATCACCATGTAAATAAACTGTAATTCTAGTTTATCAGGTTGTTTCTGTATTCTGAGGGGATATGTTAATTCCTGTTCATGCTTACTAACCATCTTTAGTTAGGAAACAATGTTCATGAACAATGCCAAGAAGATACAGCTGAGCAAATGGAATATTAGGTCGTATTAACAGGACTAATTAATTATAAAACAAAGTACACAACCTCTGTCCTTGTACAAGGCCTTGATTAGACCACATTTAGAATCCTGAATTTAGTTTGGTTTCCTCATCAGGTTTTGGAACAGGTTCAGAGGAAGGCTGCAAGAATAATTCACAGCTTCAACCTTCGTTACACAGATAAGCTTAAAAAGCTGGGTTTATTACTTTGAGATATTTGGCTTTGGGGCTATTTGACAGAACTTTACAACAGTTAAAAGGCTAGATTTCCACTGACAGATTACATTGATTTGATAGATTAGTGAAGGCCAGGATCCACACCAAGGAAGCATGTTGGCACTTTAAATAGTATAATGAGTATGTGTGCCTTATTGTTATTCATCATTTGAAAGGTAACCTTGACTGGTCAGATTTCTTAGCAATGGGAAAACTGCCAACTAAACTGAGATGGGATATTGCTGAAAGGAGGTAAGTGCCTTTTCACTTAATTGCAGGATCCAGTACGCTTGGCTGGACAACCACCCACCTCCCCTCACTCCCACCACCCATCCCCTCCCTGTGGTCATTCACTTCTCCCAATCTTTCCAATCAGCACCCCCTCTGCTTCCCCCACCAGATTCTGAACCCAGCAACTGTCCTGCTCAAGGCTCTGATTGTATGCCCGAGGTTTCCAATGGCCTCCTTCTCACCGTGGCCACTATGTACCATTATCCCCTGGCCTGTGACCTTCTCCCATGCCTCTTATCTCCAACACCCTGCCACACTCGCAGGATTAGCCACCCAAACCTGAAATTGTACCTTTCCGTTAGGATCGTAGTTGTCACCAACACCTCCAGTCAGAACCCAAGGATCCAGCCCCCACCTTGGGATAATGAGACCAGCCCTCTGCCCACCCCCCTCCCCCCCACCCCAGGGATCAACTCCCATCCCCAGGAACAAACTCTCTGTGATAAAATACAACCCCCGCAGAAGATTGGAGTGCCAATTTACCTAGTCTGCGGCCTCCTCCAAATTACTCCCTTGAATGAAAGCCAAACCTATCAGTCAGGCTGACTTCCAAGTGGGGAATTTCACAAAGTCCTTGAACAGTTAAAGATCCACAGTATTCAGGAGTTCCATGACCTTTGGTCCCCAGAGTTTTACAGGCACATATGAGAGGCCGGCACACCCCGGTGAGTCAAGCAACTAAAATCACCTCCTATGTGTTCAGGCCCCTGGAGTAGGACTAGAATCCACAATCTTCTGAATGAGACCGTTTCTTTATATCCATCTCCAGTGGCTATCAGTGTGGTAAACCACTGTTGCACCTGTATTAGGTGATGTACGGTAGGACCTGTACTACAGGTTCGCCGGTAGTCCCTGCCTGCTGGCTCCGCCCAGGAGGTGGGGTATAAATATGCGTGTCCTCTAGCCAGCAGCCATTTCGCCAGCTGCTGTGAGAGGCCACACATCTGATAGCAATAAAGTCTCAGTTGGATTCAACTATCGTCTTTGTCCAATTGATCGTGCCTCAATTTATTGCTATCAGTTTCTAAAGATGGACTTCTGTATCAAACCGGATCGCCTGCAGCTGGATCCGCACTCAAGCGATGCCAGAAAGGACTTCCAGCACTGACTAGCTTGCGTCAAAGCGTATATCAACGCGGCCACCAACCCCTGTTCCAGAGGCTCAGAAGATTCAGATTTTATATTCCAGGTTGAGCTCCAAAGTCTTTCCGTTAATCCAGGACGCGCCGAACTACACCAAAGCCATGACTCAACTCAAGGACAACTACGCACAGAAAACGAACACGCTCTTCGCCAGGCACGCACTCGCCACTCGCTCTCAACTCCCTGGTGAGTCCATAGAAGACTTCTGGCGGGCTCTAATCCCACTAGTCCGGGACTGTGACTGTCAGGCCGTTACGGCCACGGAACACACAGACCTCCTTATGCGAGACGCTTTTGTGACTGGAATTGGGTCAGATCTCATACGCCACTGACTCCTAGAAGGGGCCATGCGTGATCTCACAGAGACTAAAATGCTAGCGCTCTCCGTGACGGTCGCCCTGCGCAACGTCCAGTCCTACACCCCAGCCGCGCGGCCCACCCCTCCTACACTTCGTGGACCCCACAGACAGCCGCTACGCCTGTGCTGTACGCCAGCCAGGGAACCCCGGGGGCCCCCGATGCTATTTTTGCGGCACCCCGGCCAACACTGCCCAGCCCGCGCTGCCCTTTGTAAAGCCTGCGGGAAGAAGGGCCACTTTGCCGCGGTGGGCCAGGCCCGCTCAGTAGCTGCTATTGCCCCCACACCCCTCAGTCACGGACAATGGGTGCCGCCATCCCCTCCCCTCAGACCACGTGTGGCCAGTGGGCGCCGCCATCTTCCCCTCTGCGCAACACGTGCGTTTCATGGGTGCCGCCATCTTGTTCCACCCCTGCAACGTGTGTTCCATCGGCGCCGCCATTTTGTAACCCTCAAGATCTTCGGGCACCGCCATCTTGTCTACCCCTCAGCACATGGTCACCACCAGCATTCCAGGAGATGGGCTCACCAGCCGCCCCATTACCTGACGACCAACCAGTCTCGTCCGCATAACCTGACCAACTCATCCACCAGCGTGAAAGTCGACAGACATGTAACCTCCTGCCTGCTGGACTCCAGGAGCACCGAAAGATTCATACACCTGGAAACGGTAAGGCGCTGCTCCCTCACGATACACCCCGCCAACCAAAAAATCTCCCTGGCCTCCGGATCCCATTGCATAGTGATCCGGGGGTACTGTACGGTCACTCTCACGGTCCATTGCGTAGAATTCAGCGGCTTCCGCCTCTACGTCCTCCCTAACCTCTGCGCTGCACTAATCCTCGGCCTAGACTTCCAGTGCAACTTCCAGAGCCTAACTCTGAAATTCGGCGGGCCCTTACCACCCCTTACTGTGTGCAGCCTCGCGACCCTAAAGGTCGACCCACCTTCCCCCTTTGTCAATCTAACTCCAGATTGCAAACCCGTCGCCACTAGGAGCAGACGGTACAGCACCCAGGACAAGACCTTCATCAGGTTTGAAGTCCAGCGGCTGCTCCGGGAAGGCATCATCGAGGCCAGCAACAGCCCCTGGAGAGCTCAAGTGGTAGTAGTTAAAACTGGGGAGAAACACCGAATGGTCGTGGACTACAGCCAGACCATCAACCAGTATATGCAACTCAACGCGTACCCCCTCCCACGCATATCTGACATGGTTAACCAGATTGCGCAGTACAGGGTCTTCTCAACGGTAGACCTGAAATCCGCCTACCACCAGCTCCCCATCCGTAAATCGGACCGTCCATACACCGCCTTTGAGGCAGACGGCCGCCTATACCACTTCCTTAGGGTCCCCTTCGGCGTCACAAACGGGGTCTCGGTCTTCCAAAGGGAGATGGATCGAATGGTTGACCGGTACGGGTTGCGGGCCACCTTTCCGTACCTAGACAACGTCACCATCTGCGCCCAAGATCAGCAGGACCACGACGCCAACTGTGCTAAATTTCTCCAAACCTCACTTACAACAAGGAGAAGTGCGTGTACAGCACGAACCGCTTAGCCATCCTCGGCTATGTGGTCCAGAACGAAGTTCTGGGGCCTGATCCCGATTGCATGCGCCCCCTCAAGGAGCTCCCCCTCCCCCACTGCCCCAAGGTCCTCAAACGCTACCTGGGGTTCTTTTCGTACTACACTCAGTGGGTCCCAAACTATGCGGACAAGGCCCGCCCACTCATACAGTCCACCCAGTTTCCCCTGACGGCCGAGGCCCAACAGGCCTTCGCCCGGATCAGAGCTGATAGTGCCAAGGCCACAATGCACGCTGTAGATGAGACACTGCCCTTCCAAGTAGAAAGCGACGCATGAGACGTCGCCCTTGCCGCCACCCTCAATCAGGCAGGCAGGCCCATGGCATTCTTTTCCCGCACCCTTCATGCCTCCGAAATTTGGCACTCAGCCGTCGAAAAGGAGGCCCAAGCTATCGTTGAAGCTGTGTGGCATTGGAGGCATTACCTTGCCGGCAGGAGATTCACTCTCCTCACTGACCAATGGTTGGTAGCATTCATGTTCAACAACGCACAGCAGGGCAAGATCAAAAATTATAAAATCTTGCGGTGGAGAATCGAGCTCTCCACCTATAATTGCGAGATTATGTATTGCCCCGGCAAACTTAACGAACCTCCAGACGCCCTATCATGAGGTACATGTGCCAGCGCACAGGTAGACCGACTCCAGGCCCTGCACGACAGCCTTTGTTACCCAGGAGTCACATGGTTGTACCACTTCATTAAGGCACAAAATCTGCCCTACTCCGTCGAGGAAGTACGGACAATCACCAGGGACTGCCAGGTCTGTGCGGAGTGCAAGCCGCACTTCTACCAGCTGGACCGCACGTGCCGGGTGAAGGCCTCCCGCCCCTTTGAACTCCTCAGCGTGGACTTCAAAGGCAGGAGGTCCTCCCTGATGCACTCCACTCCATTCGCTCATTACTCTGCACTGCGACTAACAATACACCCATGAATGTCTTTTTGCCTTCCCCAGGAAGTCCACATCCGGGGTGTCGCTCCCGACTTGGCTCGCAGCTCCGGGAACTGTGCTTCTCCGTAAGCACGTCCGACTCCACAAGGTGGAGAGGGTGCACTTGCTCCACGCAAACCCCCAGTACGCCTACGTGGCGTTCCCCGACGGCCACCAGGATACTGTCTCCCTCAGGGACCTGGCACCAGCAGGTTCCACCCCCACACCCTCTCCGTCCCCGGCGCCACCCTCCTCTCCCCCGTCGCTCCCAACAGCACCAACCCCCCCCCCAGGACCATCAATGTCCCCACTGCCCACGCCCGACGAGGAAGAGGATTTTGGCACGCTCCCGGAGTCACCATCGACCAGATCAGCACCAACATCGCCTACACCACTGCGTCGCTCCCAGAGGAACATCAAGGCCCCGGACCGGCTAAACCTCTGACCGGTCCACCGGACATCAAAGGACATTTGTTTGCTCAAATCTTGTAAATATTAACTCATTGTTGTATATAGTTATCCACCACCCCCGCCGGACTCAATGTTTAACAGGGGGGTGAATGTGGTAAACCACTGTTGCACCTGTACTACAGGTTCTCCGGTAGTCCCTGCCTGCTGCCTCCGCCCAGGCGGCGGGGTATAAATATGCGTGTCCTCCAGCCAGATGCCATTTTGCCAGCTGCTGTGGGAGGCCACACATCTGATAGCAATAAAGCCTCAGTTGGATTCAACTATCGTCTTTGTCCAATTGATCGTGCCTCAATCAGGATAGTATAGGGTAAATCCTCTGGTCCCACCCACCACGGGAATTGTCGTGGACGGGACGGACAATTTAATGGACCATCAAAAGGTCCGTTGAGTTTGGGTGGGAATTTCCAGCTCCCGGATAGGAGGGACTGGAAAATCCCACCCTGCACATGTAAAGGTGATCCTTATACATGTGTAACATTGATCCTTATATATAATCCCTATATTTGAATATTGTTTACAGATCCTTACTAGCTGCAAAATTTAATTTAAAAAAAAATTATGGTCACCAAATTGTGCTGGATGCTATCACTGATTTTGATGTTGTGGGAGCCTGTAGGGGGTGCTATTCTGCTTCTGGCCACTGCCCATCCCGGGAAGAGTGCTATTGTAAGCATGCCATGTGTGGAACAGTAACATTCAGAGTTGGCATACAGTGACATCACTCAGCATTTCACGCTGTTTGGGATCTCCACCACCATTTTGGACCTTGCAGGTTCCGTCAGTGCCCTCTTTTAAATACATGCATTCAGCTGCATGAGGGACACCCCAATTGATGCTACCTAAAAGGATCAGCATGGAATTTTCAAGTGAGGTGTTTTGGCCTTCGTTTTTCACCTCACAAGATCATAAAGTCATAGTTTGTGGGCTGATCTGATTGTGGCATTAACTACACTTTCCTGCCTCCCCCATAACCGTGGTATACCAACAAAACTGTCCAACTCTGCCTTGAATACATTCAGTGACCCAGACTCCATTGCTCACTTGTGGAAGAGAATGCCAAATACTAACAACTCTCGGAGAGAAAAAATTCTTCCTCATCCGCCTCTTTTCAAACTAGTTCTAGGTTCCCCACTGAGAGGAAACACCCTCCCAGCATCTACCCTGTCAAGGTCCCTCAGAATCTTATGTATTTCAATGAGGGGCAGAATTCTCCACCTCTTGATGCCGCAAGTGCAAACCGCGATCCGGAGGAGAACCGGAAGTCTGGCCAAAAGCAGGGAGCGGCTTGGTGACTGCTCCGTGGATTTGGGGTGTCCCTCTCGGGATTGGGGTGGTCAGGTTCAGGTCACTATTGCTGCAGTATTTGATTTAAACGTACCCATTTGGTACAAGTTACAGGCCTCTGGCTGCTCACTCGGCTGACTCTCACTGTGTCCTATAAATGTTCACAGAGCCTCTGGTCATTTGGGAGGCCACCCACGCCACACGTCTGGAAACCCCCAGACCCCAGCTGACCCAACAATGGGATGGACGTGGCCAAGCTCAATCAGTGGCACACCAGGTGCTGCCACTCCTCAGTGCACTCATCATAAGCACAGCTCCACTGCAGGGGAAGCAGGGGAATAGCAGAGCTCAACCCAAACACAGGACACATGCACCATGGCCTTTGGCAACCTCCCTGGCACATTGTCCATCTCCTGGCAGAGGCCTCACCCGTGACATTTTCAGCCAGTACACTCTGCAGGACCACCAGCTGCCTCCGAGCTCTGCCTGCTGACAGTGCCCCTGTTCCCACACCGCCTGCCCCCGGACAGGTTGTCACATCCTGTGTGTCACACTCAGGACCCACAGCACACTGCAGCTAAACTCCCAGCAGGCACCCACTTCCCTGCCTCACCCCCGTTTGTAGGACCTGCCCACCCACACGTTTCTTAGCATGGAGGCGATTGATGGCACACCGTGACCTTCCCCACTGGACAACCAGGTACCAGCTGGCGGGAACACTCGGCCCTCCCAATGAGGACACCCACAGTAGATCCCAGTAGGGAGACAGCAGAGAGGGTCACAGAGCCTATCGTTGACACGGGTTGTGGCAGCCACTGGTATCCCTGTTGACAGGGACAGGTGGTGAGGATAGATGCTCCCTGGTGCCACTCAATGCTGGGGACAGGTGTGCAGTGCAGTAGGCAGCATATCGGGAGGAAAGTGTGGGATTGGGGGGGACATGTGGAGGTTGGAGCTGAAGTGTAACTCGGGGTCACCATGTAGTCCGTTGGATCTGGCTGGGATAGAGAATACTCAACTTGCTAACATGTCTTCTCTACACCCTTCCCTCTTTTGAGTACAGCCAGGAATGTTTGCTATCTACCTGACCGCAGCCGCCGTTGTGGACGCATGAAGTCTGGAGGCACAGGGCCTGCTCAGGGAGGTCCCTGCACAAGAGGAGCCTGCCCCAGAAGGGTAGCCGGTGAGGCTGGAGAGCTGGCCGTCCAACAGGTCAATGAGGAGGTGCAGAGGCCACGTTTATACCATCGGCTCCTGTCCTTCGAGGACCTGCCTGACCGAGTGTGCCACCAAAGACTCCGGCTACCGGCTAACCAAGGAGACCGTGCACCATCTGTGCCAGATGGTGGTGCACCTGGTACCGCGGGGGTAAGGAGGAGGACACCTCCTTCCGGTGGCCATCAAGGTGACGTTCGCCTTGAACTTTTATGCTTCTGTGTCTTTCCAGGGACCGAGCGGGAACCTGTCTGCGATCTCTCAGACATCCACACACAGATACATCCATGTTGTGACGAATTGCCTATTTGCCTGGGCAGTGGACTATATAAACTTCAGTCTGGACTAGATCCACCAGGATGCCCGAGCAGCAGGATTTGCCACCATCGCTGGCATGCCCCAGGTCCAGAGGGTGGATGAAACACATGTTCCCCTACGAGCACCGGCTCAGCACGGGGTGTCCTTCATCAATTGGAAGGGGTTCTTTGCCCTGAATGTGCAGTTGGTGTGTGACCACCAGCAGCACATCATACACGTCTGTGTCGGATACACTGGCAGCGTGCACAAGTCCTGATGCACTCGTCGGTTCCCGGCACATTCGAGCACTCGCTCTAGTGAGGGGTTGGCTCTTGGGCGACAAGGTCTTGGCTAACGATGCCTGCCCAGAGGTCTCAGACTGGCGCAGGGAACTGCGATAATGATGCCCATGCAGTAACCAGGAGTGTCATTGAGCGGTGTATTTGTGTCCTAAAGATGTGCTTCCGATGCCTGGGTTGCACAGGTGGGGCGCTCCACTATAGCCCCAAGGACATCTTTAACATTGTGCTGTGCTGCTGCATCCTGCACAACATCATGCAGCAGAGAGGGGCATACTGGAGGAGGAGGAAGAACGGCAGGCCTCATCTGATGAGGTAGATGAGGAGGATGGCCAGGAGAACAGGGCAGGGAACCTGAGCTGGCATGGCAGGCAGCCCAACGTGTGCTCCAGGGTTGCTAGGACAACCTCATCACCGGCACATCCCCCACCCAGTCCTACCTCTCCATACTCTTCCCACGCCCCCATCCCTTTCCAAGTGATGCACCCTTACCCATAGCTGTTCACATCCTCCCCTGTTCCTCATCCCTTCACTCCATCCCACCACCCCAGATCAACCCTTTCCCCAGATCCTACCAGCACCATTTCAGAGTGTTGTCCCTGGGTTGGCAGTGGGTCCTGTTCATGGAACAGGGAATGATGACGACTCACCATGAGATGAGGTCTGGTGCTCTTCATCATTTGACAGTCTGACCCCTGCCTTCAGGATCACATTTCACTGACCATCTGGGTGATGCCTGCATGTGTGCTGGCCATTCCATCTCATGGACTCATATATTCTTTAGCACGTTGGGGGTGGGTGAGGCGGTTATCGAGATGGTGAGCAGTGATGAGTCATTCATGGGTATGCTGTCGTACATGGCGGCCTCACATTTCTGGCCCCATTCCTTGCTGCCTCTGAGGGTGACTCCAGATGGAAGGTCCAATTGTCCTGGGGTTCCTACCCTGTGCCATCCTCCAACACCCACACCACACACTACCATAGAACATAGACATAGAACATACAGTGTAGAAGGAAGCCATTCAGTCCATCGAGCCTGCACCAACCCATTTAAGCCCTCACTGCCACCCTATCCCCGTAACCGTATAACCCCACCTAACCTTTTTTGGTCACTTAGGCCAATCCACCTAACCTGCACGTGCGAACGGGATAACGAAGCGGCCGACACCCGCACTGCGCATGTGCGACGACGCGCGGAAGGTCAGGATGCCGATGTCATGACGTGCTCAAACTGCAGCAACTCCCACTTAAAGAAACACTGCCCTGCAAGAGGCAGGCGATGTTTAAACTGCGGGAAGCCTGGACCCTATGCAGGCTTGTGCAGGTCTGCACCACCAGTCAGGGGCCAGCGCTCCCAATTCCGATGACGGCGCGTTCAGAGTGTGTAACAACGATTACAGGATTCTGATCCTGGCAGCACAACGGATCCAGAGGAATAATGCCTGGACTCCGCCTACTGTGTGTGCATCATTACCAAATATGAATATGCCACATCCAACTCATCACAAATTCAATCCATCCTCGCTGTGGATTCTGCAGACAAATGGCGTGCGGTGATGCAGGCCGACCACTGCTCCATCCAGTTTAAGCTGGACAAAGGTGCTTCTGCCAACCTCCTCTCACAGGCAGATTTCAAACGCATCAAGAAACCCCTGCAGGCTCCTGGACTACAACGGAAATGCCATCAGGGCACTGGGATCCTGCCATCTACTCATCTCCAACCGGAGCACCCATGCACGGTTACGTTTTGAAATTGTCAAGCCAGACAGGGCATCCCTACTTGGCGCGCATGCCTGCAAGCAGCTGAACCTTATGCAGCCGGTTTACACAACGACATCCTCCAATGTGGATCTTCAGGTCGGCATCCTCGCTCAGTATCCGGATGTGTTCGACGGGATGGGCACGCTGCCGTATCGATACAAGACTCTGCTACGACCTGATGCCAAGCCAGTGGTCCACACACCACGCCTGGTCCTGACTCCACTGAGGGAGCGCCTGAAGGCACAGCTCAAGGATCTTCAGCAACAGGGCATCGTTTCCAAGGTAACCGAACCGACTGACTGGGTCCGCTCGATGGTATGTGTTAGAAAGCCTTCGAGAGACCTGCGCATCTGCATTGATCCCAAGGATCTCCATAAGAATATAATGCGTGAACACTACCCCATCCCGAAGCGGGAGGAACTCACCAGTGAGATGGCACACGCACGTTTTTTCACCAAGTTAGATGCGTCACATGGATTTTGGCAAATCCAGCTGGATGAGTCCAGCAAAAGGCTCTGCACCTTCAACACACCGCTTGGCAGATACTGCTATAATCGCATGCCGTTTGGCATTGTCTCGGCATCGGAGATCTTCCATCGCATCATGGAACAGATGATGGAGGGCATTGAAGGGGTTCGTGTGTACGTGGACAACATCATCATATGGTCCACGACCCCTGAAGAGCATGTTTCCCGTCTCCAGCAGGTATTCCGCCGTGTCCATAAGGCAGATTAATTTGTCCAAATTAAAATTCAACATCATTTACTGGACCTTTCCATTCACGGTGGACATGCTCGGAAAATATGTGACAGAGACATTTGAAAGGAACTAGCATTCTCAACCATGTTTTGTATACGGTTGTGTATCGTTCTAGTTCAAGGTTGCGCATGTTGCATTTGTATGCATGCGCATGCATGGGTGTGTGCATGATGGGAGATGGTGGGATAGTACCCAGGTTCTTACATTTGCCTTCAGGCTGCTGTAAGAATTTTTGCATTGTTCTTTTTTAAACTGCTGTTGCTAATAGCAGCGCACAAAATTGGTGGAAGACCCAGAGGACTCCGAATCAAGGTGATGGGCAAAAGCACAAGAGCAACATGAGGAAAAGGTTTTTTATGCAGCGAGATGTCAGGATCTGGAATGCACTACCTGAACATCTGGTGGAGGCAGATTCAATTGTGCCTTTCAAAAGGAAATTGGATAAGCCCCTAAAGAAAAAAACAATTCAGAGATACAGAGAAATGGCAGCGGAATTGGTCCAGTTGTGTTGTTCCTGTAGAGAGCTAGCATGGATATGATGGGCCAAGTGGTCTCCTTCTGTGCTGTAACCATTCTATGAGTTGTTACAGACAGGAGAGGGGTTAATATAAATGGCATTAATTTCTCCTCTTATTACCAGCCCGAAAACAAAAAAGGTGTTTTGAATTATTTCCTTAACTGGTTGCATATTTCCCCAACCCCTCGGTTTTTATGTGATACGGTTTTCTAGTAATAAACCAACAGCAAATTTGAGGTGGGATGAACTCAAAGTGTTAGTGTATTTGCATACACTAAAAACGTGGGGGGAGGGGGGAGGAAACATCTCCTCCACACTAAGACAATAAAGAGAGGGATGGAAAAAGAAGGATTTACACTACAGAGACCACAGAGGAAATAAATATTGGTTCACATGGGTTCCAAAGTCCAGAATCAAAGTCCAATAAGGTATTCCTTCATGGAAGTTGGTGGGCTAAAAACTGATGCCGGATAATTCGCTTTTCCAGTGGTGTTGACTTTACAAGATGAGATAGGCATGCAAGATGGAATTAATCTTGCAGGCGGTGCTACAGAACTTCCAACAGAAGCAGAGTACAGGGGTTCAGGTGTTCAACCTAGACCCGAGTTCCTTTGCTGTGGCCTGCTAATGTTAAACAGCAGACTGAGTTTATGAGTTCAACAAGGCAATATTACTGGACGTCCCATGAGCCAGAGACCCATGCCATATGACTCCTACTTCTCCAGATTATCTTTGACAAGGAATCACTCATCTGGGAGCCCGAGATTGTTAAATTGCTCAACCATTGGGAAGTGAAAGGAAGGTTGCGGGGCTCTTTTTCTTAACAGACCAACAGGCCCCTGTTGGCTAGCATGGGTTATGACATGCAAGTGGCCTTTGTACAACTTCCTTGGGCGGGATTCTCCGACAATGGGGCTAAATGTTGACGCCGTCGTAAACGCCAGAGCATTTTACGACGGCATCATCTGTCCCAAGGAGCAGCGATCCTGCGCCGCACAGGGGGCCAGTATGGCATTGGAGTGCTTCACGCAGCTGCCGCAAGTCCGCCCTTGCTAACCACGGCTGGCGCGAGTCCGCTCATGCGCGTGGATTGCCTTCTCCGCGCCGGCCCCAGGCAACATGGCGGAGCCCTACAGGGGCCCAGCGTGGAGGAACATAGGCCCCCCCCTGGGATCAGCCCGCCGGCCGATTGGCAGGCCCTGATCACGGGCTTGGCCACTGAGGAGGCACCCCCGGAGTAGGATTCCCCTCCTCCACACTAGGACGGCCCTTCAGCCAGAACGCTGAGATCCCGCCGGGAAGGACCACATGCGAACGACGCCAGTTGGACTTGGCCGAACTCGGCGGGCCTTCGGCCCGTTGAGCGCGGAGAATTGCTGGGGAGAGGGCTGCTCTAAGTGGCCCCCGGCCAGCGCTGTGGCGACCGTGCCATTGGCTCCGGCCACCGGGAAATTGGCGGCCCGGCATTGGAGCGGCGTCATGGAATTCGCGACCCCCCTGGTGATTCTCCGACTCGGCGCAGGGTCGGAGAATCGCGCCCCTTGAATTTGGCCTGTGCAGTCCATAGGGAGTCGTTAGAGATTCCCCAGACATAACAAATGTATTTGTTTTACAGGAACATTCAGGTAGCTTCCTTTATTCAGAGGTCACAGTCAATCAATGGTTGAGCTATTTTAGGGACCTTTGTTCAGTTTTTTAAATGTTAGAAATAGCCATCAGGATATTGTTATGGGCCAGGGTTTAGAGAATCCCAAAGTGTATCGTGGAGTTCACCTGACCCACAAATGTTAATAGATTGTGGTATGGGGAGCACACGGCCCACTCTCCAGGTGTGGTAGAGCAGAAATGGAAAAGTATTTTTAAAGCAAAACAATGTTTATTCTATGAACTCAAGTTAACCTTTTTAAAACATACAGTGAACATCTTAGCAACCATCAATTCAAATACAACCCCAAAAGAATACAACACTAAGTAATTCTTACTTTCCTTTTAACATCCATAAGACTTAAAAACAAAACCTTTTAACAGAAGCACCTCAGGTTTAACTTCACGACTGAGATCAGTTGCTTGAAATCAGCAAATGTTAATTCATAAGCTTGCAGAGATTCTTACACATCCTGCTTTGATTGCAGCTTCTCCAAAACTAAAATGAAACCAAACCCACCCTGCAGCAAAAAGCCTAAAGCGAAAGTAAAAATCTGACAGACAGCCCAACTCCACCCACTCTCTGACATCACTGGAGTAATAAACACCCATTTCGTAAAGGTACTCTCACTACAGATATTTATATACACACCCATTTCAAACACACATTTCTGAAAGGTACTCACACATGACACCTCCCCCCAAGGAAAAAAATTAAAGCATCAACTTCAAGATGGTTTCATTTTTCACCTTTTCACTATCCTTTAAGAAATGCACACAGTAAATATACATTTTTGTTTCAAAAAACAATAGGTATAATAATATAGCCCATTTTTGTTCTTATTCCTCCAACTGAAATCGTTCTCGATTAACAGTCTCTTTGAACAAGAAAGTCTCTGTACGATCCATCCATTACTCTATGCCTCGGCATTTCTCTTTAAAGACAGACACTTTAGTTCGATCTGATCACAGAGTCCCTTGTAACACAGGAGCATTGGTTATCACAGCTTTCAGGCCATCAAATGCCTGTTGAAACTCCGCTGTGCATTGAAATTTGTGACGTTTCTTCAGCAATTCCATCAGTGGAGCAACCATGCGACAAAACCTTTGCACAAATGTTCGATCAAATCCACTCATGCCAAGAAATCGCATTATTTCCCTTTGTCTTGATGGTATCGGAAACTCCTCAATAACTGTTGGTTTCACATCCCTGGTGACCATTCTACCCTGTCCGATTGTATGGCCAAGGAAAGTGACTTGGGCATTTCCAAATTCACTTTTGGCTAGGGTTATCACCAAATCTGCCTCCTGAAGTCGATCGAATAACTCCATCAGATGTTTTAAATATTCTTTCCATGTCTGGCTGAAAATTACCAGATCGTCGATGTATACCGCACAATTGGGTAATCCTGAAGCAACTTTGTTAGTTAACCGTTGAAATGTGGCTGAGGCGATTGACATGCCAAATGGCATAACTTTGAATTGGTATGTACATTCTGGAGTCACAAAAGCTAAAATCTCCTTCACCCTTTCGGATAAAGGTACCTGCCAGTAATCTTTAATAAATCCAGTTTGGAAATAAAAGCTGATTGTCCCACTTTCTCAATGCAATCCTCCAAACGTGGGATAGGATAAGAGTTTGTTCTTGTAACTGCATTAACCTTTCTATAGTCCACATACAACCATTGGGTACCGTCTGATTTAGGTACCATCACTATGGGTGAGCTCCATTGGCTGCAACCCACTTCTATTATGCCATTTTTAAGCATACTCTCAATCTCTTTGTTAACTTGTGCCAATTTTAAAGGGTTAAGTCGATGTGGATGTTGTTTGATTGGAACAGCATTTCCCACATCGACATCATGTATAGCCATTTTAGTACATCCCTATTTATCTCCACAAACTTGCCTATGTGATATCAATAACTCTTTTAGGTCAGTTAATTTTTCCTCTGGAAGGTAACTCAACAATTTATCCCAATTTTTAAGAACATCCTCATTTTTCAATTTAATTTAAGTTATGTAAAATTCATAGTCATCTGGATTTGGTTCGTCACTTTGAGTTAGAATCATTAAAACCGCCTCCTTTTTCTCTCCTTCCCTTTCAAAGTACCTTTTAAGCATATTCACATGACACACTCGGTGAGACTTCCTTCTATCTGGTGTTTTTACCACATAATTCACCTCACTTAATTTCCTTTCAATCTGATAAGGTCCACAAAACGTAGCTTTTAAAGGCTCACCTACCACTGGTAACAACACTAAAACTTTATCTCCACTGGCAAAACTATGAACTTTGGATTTCTTGTCCGCTACCCGTTTCATCACATTTTGTGCAACTTTTAAATGTTGTCTAGCCAATTCACCTGCTCTATTTAATAATTACCTAAAATTTGACACGTAATCCAATAATGTAATTTCCGATTTCTCACTCACCAATTTTTCCTTAATCAATTTAAGTGGTCCTCTTAGCTCATGACCAAAATTTAGTTCAAAAGGACTGAATTTGGTTGACTCATTAGGTGCATCCTAATTGCAAACAGTATGAATGGAATTCCTTTATCCCAATCGTCTAGATAATCATGACAATAAGCCCTCAACATTGTCTTTAATGTCTGATGCCATCTTTCTAATGCTCCCTGCGATTCTGGACGGTACACAGTTGATTTAAATTGTTTTATTCCTAAGCTACCCATAACTTCTTTGAATAACCTTGAGGTAAAATTTGGTCCTCGATCCAATTGTATTTCTGTGGGTAGTACATATCTAATAAAGAATTTAAGTAAATCCTCCACAATCTTTTTAGCTGTAATATTACGTACTGGAATGGCCTCTGGAAACCTAATAGACACATCCATTATAGTCAAAAGATATTGATTCCCACTTTTTGTTTAAGGAAGCAGTCCTTCGCAATCAATTAGGACCCTTGTAAAAGGTTCTTCAAATGCTGGAATGGGTATTAAGGGCGCTGGTTTTATCACTGCTTGAGGTTTCTTTTTCACTTGACATGTGTGACGTGATTGACAAATTTAACTACACCTTTATGTAGTCCAGGCCAATAAAAATGTTTCTGGATTTTAGCTTGAGTTTTCCTTATATGCAAATGACCTCGCACTGGTACCTCATGTGCAACTCGCAACACCTCATTTCTATACCCTACCGGCAATACTACTTGATGAACCTCTGCCCACTTTTCATTCGCCTGCATATGTAAAGGTCTCCATTTTCTCATCAAGACATTACTTTTACGGTAATAACACTCTGGTATACACTCAGATTCCTCTTCCGTATATGCTTTCTGATACATCCATTTTATTCCTATATCTTTTTGTTGTAACTCTGCCAATTTTCCTGAACTAAAAATATCCGCCTCACCCTCCACCTGTTCTTGTTCTTTTTCAACTATCTGAACAAAATAAACAAAAATAGTTTCTGATAATTGCACTTCAACTTCATCTTCGCTCTTTGATTTCTCCTCTTGTCTTAACCTGTGACTTTGTGACCTTGTTACTACACAATCTGGAAAAATCCCAGGATATTCATCCTTCAACACTTCAATTGTCTGATTTTCCACTGGCTTATCCACCACAGTAGGCATCAATCCCACCTGCGATCCAGCGATATCATTACCCAAGATAAACTGTATTCCTGGACAAGATAGTTTTTCTATTACTCCTACTACCACTTCACCACTCTTCACTGGACTTTCCAACCTTACTTTATATAATGGAACACTATTCCTCTCACCCTGAATTCCACATATTACCACCTTTTCTGGCAATATTCTTCCCAAACTACATAACTCCTCATCTCTTATCATTAAAGATTGACTAGCTCCCGTATCTCTTAAAATTGTGACTTCTTTACCTACTCCTCCTGATACACATGAGTAAACTTTACCCACACAAGTAAATTCTTTACAGACATCTGGCACCTTCTTATCAATCACCTCTTGATCAGGCTGTACAATCTTTTGCACCTCCTTCGCTTCACTTGGGCTTTCCTTTCCCACTTTAACAAACCCCACTGTCTTATCCTGTTTTACCACATCAGCCTTCCCAGTGCTTTTCTTCAACCACCATCACTGTGACTTTACATGACCTAGTTTATTACAGTGAAAACATTTGAAATTTGTCATTTCTTTTCCACCGTCCTGGATTTCTTTTTTAGTCTGAGGTACACTCTCCTTATTGTCTCCCATCAGATCACCTTTACCTTTACCACTTGAGTATTTCTCATGTCCCCAGTTTCTATCCCTCACAGGCTAAAATTGATGTTGGAAACCAAGCTTTGATTTATGAACTAATTCATAACCATCTGCCATTTCTGCTGCTAATCTCGCAGTTTTAACCCTCTGCTCTTCCACATGTGTTCTCACTACATCAGGAGTTGAATTTTTTAATTCCTCCAAAAGTATAATTTCTCTGAGAGCTTCATATGTTTGGTCTATTTTCAAAGCCCTTATCCACCTATCAAAATTAATCTGTTTGAGCCTTTCAAACTCTATGTATGTTTGACCAAATTCTTTCCTTAAATTCCTAAACCTTTGTTTGTAAGCTTCAGGCAATAGTTCATATGCACCTAAGATGGATTTTTTCACCTCCTCATACGTCCCAGATACCTCCTCTGGTAGTGATGCAAATACTTCACTAGCCCTATCTACCAGCTTTGTTTGAATCAGTAATACCCACATTCCTGTGGCCATTTGATTTGTTTAGCTACTTTCTCAAATGAAATGAAAATGGCTTCTACCTTCTTCTCATCAAACCTTGGCAATGCTTGGACATATTTAAATAGATTCCCACCAAGCCTTCGACTTTGACGCTCTTTCTCACTATCCTCATCACTATCATCCAACTGTACGTTTCCCATTACGTCTGCCAATTTTAACTGACTGTCATGTTTCTTGGCCATTTTCTGAAGTTCAAACTCTCTCTCTTTATCTTTTTCCTTGATCTGTATCTCCCTTTCTCTTTCTTTTTGTTCTGCTAGGGCTATTCCTTCTTTTCTCCTTTCTTCTCTCTCTGTTTCTTTTTCCTCTCTCGCTCTTTCTTTTTCCTCTCTATCTCTTTCTCTTTCTTTTTCCGCTCTCTCTTTCTTTTTCCTCTCTTTCATATTCAAACTGCTTTAATTCTTTCTCATGTTCCATTTGTTTAATTTGTAACTGAATTTTTGCCATTTCCAATGAGTCAAACTGTATCTCAGGCAACTTTAAATGTTTAGCCACTGCCATAATTACCTCATCTTTTCACATTTTGTCAGATAATGTTAACTGCAATGTTTTTGCCAAATCTAACAGTCTGCTTTTGGTCTCTGTCCGTAAGGTACTGCATGTGACCGTCTCCACCCCCAAAAACCTCAGAGCCTCTGAAAGAGCCATTGTCCACAACACACTCCCCACTTAAACTGGGATACCACACCTGAAAAGCAACCACAATATGCTCACCCCTCACTGTCTTTAAGTGCACGAAGCCAATCCAATAGATAGTCTTTTATCCCGGACGAGCCCCCAATTTGTTATGGGCCAGGGTTTAGAGAACCCCAAAGTGTATCATGGAGTTCACCTGACCCACAACTTTTAATAGATTGTGGTATTGTGAGCACGTGGCCCACTCTACAGGTGTGGTACAGTAGGAATGGAAAAGTTTTTTTTAAAGCAAAACAATGTTTATTCTATGAACTCAAGTTAACCTTTTTAAAACATACAGTGAACCATCAATTCAAATACAATCCTGAAAGAATACAACACTAAGTAATCCTTTAAGCTTTCCTTTTAACATCCATGAGACTTGAAAACAAAACATTTTAACAGAAGCACCTCACGTTTACTACTGAGAACAGTTACCATGTTGAAATCAGCAAATGTTAATTCATAAACTTGCAGAGATTCCTGCACATCCTGCTGTGATTGTAGCTTCTCCAAAACTAAAATGAAACCAAAACCACCCTGCAGCAAAAAGCCTAAAGCGTAAGTAAAAAGTTGACAGCCAGCCCAGCTCCACCCACTCTCTGACACCACTGCAGTAATAAACACCCATTTCCTAAGGTACTCTCACTACAGATATTTATATACACACCCATTTCTTAAAGGTACTCTCACATGACAATATCTCTATATACTTTTTAAAAACACATGGTGTGAGGTCTTAGTCCCTCGCAATCCTTGCGGCCTCAGTGAAAAATCAAATTCTCTTTCCTTTATTTTAATGTGGTTTTGTCATGGTATAACAGGAGGTAAAGGAGTATTCATTCATTTTCTCATTCACACCGGCATGTCAGACAAGGGTTTCGAAAACGTGTGCTCCAGAACTTGCTGTTCCTCTAGCCAAGCTGTTCCAGTACAGCAAGAACACTGGCATTTACCCAGCAATTGTCTAGTTTTGTTCTGTGCACAAAATACAGGACAAATCCAACCTGGTCAATTACCGCTCTATCAGTCTACTCTTGATCATCAGTAAAGTGATGGAAGGAGTCATCAACTGTGATATCAAACGGCACTTACTTAGCAATAATTTTCTAACGAATGTTCAGTTTTGCTTCTGTCAGGATCATTTGCTCTTGACCTCATTACAGCCTTGGCTCACACACGGACAAAAGAGCTGAACTTCAAAGGTGAGGTGGGAGTGACTGCCCTTGACATCAGGCAACATTTGACGAAGTATGACATCAAGGAGCCCGAGCAAAACTGGAGTCAATGGGAATCGGGGAAAAGCACTCCACTGGTTGGAGTTATACCTGGTACAAAGGAAGATGATTGTAGTGGGCGGAGATCAACATCTCTGTTCCAGGGCATCACTGCAGGAGTTCCTCAGGGCAATGCTCTAGTCCCAACCATCTTCAGCTCCTTCATCAATGACCTTCCTTTCATATAAGGTCAGAAGTGGGGATGTTTGCGGATGACTGCACAATGTTCAATATCATTCGTGACTCCTCACATACTGAAACAGTTTGTGTCCAAATGCAGCAAGGCCTGGACAATATCCAGGTTTGGACTGACAAAGTGCAAGTAAGATTCATGCCACATAAATGCCAGGCAATGACTATCTCCAACAAGAGAGATATTAACAAATGCCTGTTGACATTTAATGGTATTACCACTGCTGAATCCCCCACTATCAACATCCTGGGTGTTGCCATTGACCTGAAACTGAACTGGACTAGTCATATAAACATTGTGGCGATAGGAGCTGGTCAGAGGCTAAGAATCCGGTGGTGAGTAACTCACCTCTAGACTCCCCAAAGCCTATCCACCACCTACAAAGTAAAAGTCAAGAGTGCAATGGAATATTCTCCACTTGCCTGGATGAGTGCAGCTCCAACAACACTCAAAAGTTTTACACGAACTAGGACAAAGCAGCACGCTTGATTGACATGCCTTCTACATTCAATCCCTTTACCACCGACAAACAGTGGCAGCCATGTGTACCATCTACAAGATGCACTGTTGCAACTCATCAAAGCTCCATAGGCAGCACCTTCAAACCCAAGACCACTACCATCTAGAAGGCAAGGGCAGCAGATACATGGGTACACCACCACCTAGATATTCCCCTTCAAGTCACTCACCACCCTGACTTGGAAATATGTCACCATTCCTTCACTGTCACTGGGTCAAAATCCTGGCACTCCCTCCCTAACAGCATCATAGGTGTACCTACACCTCAGGAACTGCAGCGGTTCAAGGAGGCAGCTCACCACGACCTTCTTAATGGCAATTATGGGTGGGCAATAAATGCTGGCCTAACCAGTGATGCTCGCATCCCAGAAAAAAAATAAAAAGACACACAGCTAGGCAAGGACAATAGCAGTTCCCTGTTGCAGTATTTTGAGGTTTACATCTAGGTTAGTGCATCAGCAAGGACATTGTCTTGTGCTGGAATGGGGAATGTTTAGGTGACCTGGAAAGATTCAAATCTGTCTTAATGGGAAGTGTCGTCGGGGTGGAGTTTTAAATCTTCCTCTGTTTGGAATCAGGCATATGAAAAGCCATTGGTTTCAGAACTCTACCTGTCCCACTCTTGGTTAAATATCCTGTAAAGGCCTAGGGGTTTTAGCACACAGGGGTTGAGTGATGGTCAAGTTGCTCTAGGCTAATTATGGATATCCAACTTTGAGAATGCTAGATCTTTTATCAGAGGGTTGTTCGGCTCTGGTCCAGCTTAGCTCCTGCCTGCCCACCTTGGTTCAGCTGTTCAGCCGCAGGGAGTGTGGTTAGGCTGGTTTTTAGGAGATTAGGAAACTTTAATGAGACTTTGGCCTCTTCCAGAGATTGCGATTAAGTGTCCAGCTCAAGCACTAGCACTGCTGTGGTTTTCTGGTACTGTTGCTAGGTGCTATGGGTTAGCATGGCAATTAGCTGACAGTCTGCTCCCGAACTTGGGTCAGACTTTCTGCACCCAGATGAAAGCAATACTGCCTGCTGGAAGAGGCCTCTCCCACATCCATACTGGATAGGTCGACAGTGATATATCCTGGTGGGTTGTTGTGGATCATGCAGTGGGCAGCCCTGTCAGATTCCCTTGCAACGCTGCATTAAGTTGGGTGGGTTTAGGATCCAATCTGGTTGGAATCTATTTGCTGATCAGTTCGGTGGTAGGCTCCATTTTTCAGAACACTACTGCCCTCTTGTGGTTCATCATTTCTCTCTCTGTACCTCCCTGTGGCTTTTCAACTAATCGAGGCATCACCCTTACTCTTTCTGGCCTAATTTGGGAACAGTCCTAATCCTCACTTAAATTTGACAGAAAGTTGCTGGCAAAGAAATCTATGACTTCTTAGCCCGTGCCTTGCGAATGGGGGTGGGTGTACTCCTAACTTGTTCCTTGTCCTCTGGAACACTACTGCCCTCAAGTGGAGGTGCAGCTCTGGCAACGCTCCCTTGTGGTGTTTCAACTGGAGTAGGCATCTCTATCCCTGTCTGCTTGTTGGTTTGGGGACTACCTTTGTCCCTATTTAATTTCAGAAATCTCTGCCAGCCATACTTCAGGCAAATCCTTAACCTTGGTTTTACCCGGTTTAATAGCTTGTCTTCTTTAAGGCACTTTGACGATGTTGGGCATCTACCTCACTCTCTCTCTTTTCCCTGCATTGGGACTCCTCTGATCCCTGTTTATTTCTGCGATATTCTATGAGTCTATTTTAAAATCTATTGGCCCTTTCTGGACCTCTTTTAACTTTACTGGCCTGGCTTTCACTGTGTTATATTCAATGGTTATGGGTTTTATTTCACCCTTTTGGGTCCCTAATCATTCCCAAGCCTTCTGTACTCCTGCAAATGTTTGCTGATTGACATTGGCCTCTTTTCTTCTGCTGGCTGACACTTTGCTGCCAATCAAATCAATTTAAAGAAGGAAATTGAGTTCAGCTGCTAGTCCTTCAGGACAATTCCTAACATGACAGGACCTGAGAAAAGGTCATACTCTATGTCGACCCTAAGATAGGGCATAAACACAGATCCTTCTCCCACTGCAATTGGTCAGGGCTTTGGCCTTCAGGGAGGACTTATGACAGGGTTGGGAGGCGGTGAAGGGACGGGGGGATGGAGGCAATGTATGTTTAGGTCTCCCTTCAACATTAAGGATTGAGTGGATCCTGTGGTCCAGAACATTACAATGGACGTGCTCATATTTTGGGGCAGTTGGGGGGGGTGGGGGGGGGGGGGGGCGGGGAGACACGGTTCCTGAAAGGACAAAACTCTGGAAGCTCTCTGGGAGCCTGTTCAGCTCAGACGCCCATAGTGCCAGGTCCTACAAAGGCTATGTTTCTGTAGCAATTGTCTCAGCCTGCTCTGCCATGCCACTCATTTGGGCATCTTACAGGAGACTACTTATTGTAGTGATATGCATCACTGTATATACACAAGGGGTTAATGTAAATACACTATAACTAAGTAACCACTAAGGGAGCACTAGAGATGTATATATATATAGTCAAACAGGAAGTCAACAGACTCTTCACAGGAATGGCAGCTGGTGACCAGGACACAGACAGATGTAACATAGTATAAGCGCTGGAGAGAGAACAAACTCATACAAATAAAGCATCTACTTCAACTGTAAGACTACGAGCTTTATTCAGACACAAGAAATAATACATGGTACCAGGCGACAACAGATTGCTTACTAGAAATGCGACACAAGATGCAGACAAAGCAAGATCAAAAACAGAAGAAAACTCGCACATGGGGAGACTTCGCTGAGTCGATGAAACTCGTTGTAACTCCACCACAGCTGAAAACAACTGGTAATCTAAGTCATAGATGGAAAATTTTTAAACAAACATTCGAACTATATATCGTAGCTAATGAGTTGAGCATGGCCTCAGAAGAAATTAAAATAACACTTCTACTAGCAGGACACGAAGCTAGAGAAATCTCTAACTGCTTTAATTACTTCAACGGTGAAGACAACACCAAATTAGAAGTAATACTTAAAACATTTGAAGATCACTGTAACACCAGTAACAATGCTGCTTTAAGACATTCAATGCTTGGAGACCAAATTTCACAGGGAATGAGTGATGCGAAATACAGACAACCATTATCAGAACAGAAAGGTTTGACGCTGGAAATCGCGATTCAAAAGTGCAGATTCCAAGAAAAAAATAACTTTAAGTTAAAACGGCAAAAAATATCTTTTCCACGGGTCTAAAGAAGTTAAAATGGTGTCTGAGCACATTTTAACCTGTCGGGGAACAAAAGATGCAAATCTGAGTCTGCGCATGCGCAGTTGGGAACAGCCGTTTTGGAAGCAGATCATTTTGCGCATGCACAAGTCGCGCATGCGTAATTGAGAAAATAAGTTTTGGGCGCAGATCATTCTGCGCATGCGCAAGCCGCGCATACGCAGCCAAAAGAAGATCAAATACCATTCGCCGATGGATCTGCGCATGCGCAAGACGCGCATGCGCAGTTTACGAAAAAGCGCACAGTGAAGAAAAATCGATTCGCACATGAGCAATCGATTCCTATGCTTTACGCCACGAGTGTCATGACGTCAGATGACTCAGACCTCGCCCACTTAAAGCAACACTGCCCGAAAATTAAAAATAAGAGTTTTAAAGGCACAAAACCAACAAATTTAACCTCAAAAGGCACAACAATGCCTGAACTTCTACCAGCAGTTGAACATAACGTTTGCAGCACCCTGGAACAAGCAGTTTGCACTACCCAAAGTGAAGAGCACAATGGCAAATCCGAAACAAAAGAAGATGATTTGTTCATTGATCATGAAGAGGACAATAACAGATCCAAAACAAAAAAAAGATGATTTGTTTTTCAAAAAATACTACTCAGACATGGCTGAGTTATTCGGATATGATGATCATAAAGGCATCAGCGCCACGGCTGGAAAGCTCAACACGACTCGACTCATGGTAGATGAATCCAATACCATGATGCAATGGCAGATCGTCGACACATTGGATGACAGCAACCTGTCACATATCCAAGAAGAAAACGACGCCACACAGCGAGTACTGAACGACTCCGTTGAGAGAGCACAGATCGACTCCACAGAGAGAACACTGCACGACTCCACACAGAGAACGATGAAAGACTCCACACAGAGAGCGATGCAAGCCTCCACAGAGAGCTGGTTGACAGACTCCAAAATGGAAGCAACTAAACACTCCAGAGCGAAGTCCATGCATGAACAAGACCTTGAAGGTCTATCAACCTTATCTGAGCAATCAGAAGCAGACTATGAAAGTCTACCAAGCTCACATAATCAACAAGAAGACAATGTTAGTCTACCCACTGTATGTGAGATAAGTGACGAAGCAATCACAATTCCCATACAAGGTGTGCAAGATCACAGCGAGACTGACAGATCTCAGCTCATCTGTACAAAAGAACTTGACAATCAAAGCACAACCACTCATGAGTCTAGTGAGACCGCATCAATTGAAACCTCATCTACTCTAAACTACCCACAAGAAAATTAAATCTTGAAGATTTTGACTCCAGAAGTGGAGCACCAAGAAACCAAAGATGATTCAAATGAACCAGAAATGACTCCAGAAGAGGAGCAACAAGGAAGCAAAGAAGAGGAATCAAATCGACCACAAATGATTGATGTCAGTGAGATCAATGCAACATCAGATTATTCTCACAATCCTCAAGAAGACACGCTCAATGAAACATCAGATACCACAAAGGACACTGACACCAATAAATTTGAGAATGACTCAAATTATCCACACGGAACAGTATTGAGCAAAACAAGAACAACAAAAACCACAAGAAGCACAAGAGAAATAAGAACAACAACAGCAACAACAAAAACAACAAGAAGCACAACAAGAACAACAACAAAACTACAAGCACAACAACAAAAACTACAAGAACGACAGCAAGAACAACAACAAAAACAGAAACAACAAGCATGACAAAAACAACAATAAGTACGACAACGACAGCAACAAAGATAGAAACAACAGAAACAACAACAATGAAACAACGACCTGTACAACATGGTACAACTCTGCACATGAAGGACAATGCAACAGCACACTCCAAAACAATGACAAGACTACAAACACACCATGGCATGACAACAAATCTCACGAATTCACATTTGCTCCAGAACAAACAAGCACACCAGCTTTCAAGGCAGATGACACACTAAATCGATACCACAAGCACAGAAAAAAGTCCACGTCAGTCAACACCAGTGGTTCGACCATTCGAACACCTTGTGATGATTTGTTGCTAACTTAAAAACAAGAACACTGACGACACTCACAAAGAAATTACAATATCAATATCACCACGTCAACAACAGAAAAATAAACAAATTCATAAAGTTTGGACTCATAAATGTTTTTATTAAGATTGGACTCATAAATAATAATTGGCTATGTATAATCATCAATATCATCACAACTTGTACATATCATCGTTTATCTACCTGTTTTGTACAATTTTCTTTAACAAAGTACAGAAAATATGTAAAAAGAGAAAAGGGGGGATGTAGTGATATGCATCACTGTATATACACAAGGGGTCAATGTAAATACACTACAACTAAGTAACCACTAGAGGGAGCACCAGAGATGTAGATATATCGACAAACAGGAAGTCAACAGACTCTTCACAGGAACGGCAGCTGGTGAGCAGGACACAGACAGGCAGCTCAGATGGAACATAGTGTAATCGCTGGAGAAAGAACGAACTCATGCAAATAAAGCATCTACTTCAACTGTAAAACTACGAGCTTTATTCAGACCAGCCCTCTTCGACCTATAAGCACTCCTCGCAAACCCTGAAGCACTTAGGCCTGGAATGGCTTATTTTATTGAAGTGGAAACACACTGGCCTTTAGTTGTTCTCCTTTTGGGCTGCAGGACTTTTCACACCGACATTTGTGTTTACTTATCTTGATGGTGCGGCTCTGCTATCATATCATCCTGCTTACCTTTCTAATTTTTTTTATTAGAAACTTTTTCATTATAAACTAAATAACATAATAACATAAAGCAGATTGTTTCAAGTTACAATGTAAAATGAACACAATCATCAAACAAGAACACACCCAATCTTAATCCCCCAACATTAAACTAGAATTTCCTTAACAACTGACAGTGACTAACACTTTGAAAAAGGAAGTAATTGGCTGTCATCTTATGCAGAACCTATCTATCATCTCCCTAAGGGTGTACTTGACCGTCTCCAAATGTAAAAATTCCATGAGGTGACCCAACCAAGCCGAGACACTGGGTGGAGTAGGAGATCTCCACCCAAGCAGAACTCGTCTCCAGGCTATTAATGAGGTAAAGAGGAGGACATCCGCCTTCACCACTGCCTGCAGGACCGTCACCCTGAAAATGACCACCAGCGAACAAGGCTCCAGTTCAACATTAAGTTTCTCTGACATGGTGTCGAAGAAGGAGACCCAAAAGTTTATTAACTTGGAACAAGACCAGAACATATAAGTATAGTTAGCCTGCCCCACAGAACAATGCTCACACCTGTTCTCCACCCCAGGAAAAAAAACATTCGTCTTTGCCTTGGTCAGATGAGCCCTGTGCACCTCCTTGAACTATATCAAACTAAGCTGAGTGCAGGAGGATGTGGAGTTGACCCTGCGAAGAGCATTGCTCCACATCTTGTCATCCAGAATAGGACCCAATTGACCCTTCCATTCCATCATCACCTCATTCAACGGAGCCGACTCCGCTGATAGGATCTGATCATAAATACCCGAAATACTCCTCCCATCAGATTTGGCCAAAGATAAAACGCTCTTCAACAAGGAGGATCGTGGTGCCAAGGGAAAAGAGGGAAAAGCCTCATGCAGAAAACATAAATCTGGAAAATTCTAAACAGATTGGTCCCTGGGAGTTGGAATCCTTTCGACAGCTACTCAAACTGGCAAACCTCCCCTCCACGAACAAGTTCCTGAACCTCTCTTAACCCTTCTCTCCCCATTATCTAAAGAGACTAGCATAATTTAATTTATGGAGAGAGGCTCAATGGTGGGCCACCTGGATTCCTAGAAAGCTGGATCTGGCCAGGTGAAAATGCAACATTCTCAGATAGGCTCCCCTTCTCGGGGGGGTTAACCGAAAAGTACCCGCTCTTGTCCAAATTCAACTTATACCCTGAGAAGGAGCCAAAACTCCTATGTACCTTCATTATCTCATCCATAGTGGAGACTGGGTCCATAATATAAAGAAGCAGATAATCTGTGTAGAAGGACACCCTATGCTCTTTCCCTCCCCGATTTATCCCTTTCCACTTATTGGAAGATCTTTTCGCTACGGCCAACGATTCAATTGCTAAAGCAAATAGAAGCGGAGACAATGGACACCCCTGCCTCGTGCCCCTATTCAGTAGAAATTAACCCAAGCTCAAGGCATTTATGCGGACATGAGCAATGGGGGCCCTGTACAGTGAATGAATACGGGATATGAACTTTTGCCCAAAATCAAACCTCCCAAGAGTCTCAAACAGATATCCTCACTCCACCCTATCAAGCGCTTTGACGGCATCTTTATCCCTTGGGTCCAAGAAATGCCACGGATCTGCCCCCTCCCGCAACTGCTCCATGAAAGCCAACAACGCCTTTGCCACACCTGATGGAGTCAGAGATATGGACCTAGATCAATCCATCCTGCGATCCAGAACACAATTTACATCATCCCAAGATTAGCTGATGCGACTCCAAATCAGGAATGGAGGCTAGCAGCTTGTGAATAAAACCTATATCATCCTAATCTGGCGCATTACCATTAACCAGAACCACCAAGGTGCCTGCCCACTAATTATCACATGTCTACCATTAGGGTCCACCAAGATCTTGGAAGCCGAAAATTTAACCTTTTTATCAATTAAAATTGCCACACCCAGGGCCCTACCATCAAATCTAGAATGAAATATATGTTCCACCCACCCCTTCCGCAATCTTGTCTGGTCCCTGCTAATGAGTCTCCTGCACTAACACCACTTCAGCATTCAAACTTTTAAGATGAGCAAATAGCCTTTTCACTGAACCATTCAACCCCCTGGCAATCCAGCTGACCAACTGAATTGAAGGCCTCCCACCCCACCTCGATCCAGAGTGAGCCATACCATGAAGGGGAATAGCCAGCAGCTACTTAGAGAGTAAGACACCAGGCCCACCAAAGATGCCTGCCAAAATCACCAGCAAAACAAAACAAAGAAAAATCTGTCGTCACCGTGAACAAACTATTCCTCTGGCAACCCCTCGACTCGAATATTCTGCCTCCTGGAATGATTCTCCAAATCATCCACTTCGGCCTTCATTCACACCAGCCATCAGAGACATCGCTGCTTCTAGAGAGGCAATCTGGTCGCTATACCTCGAGAGAGTCAACTCAACGCCCTGTATCACAGCTCCATATGCTTTTATTGTCTAGTTGGTCTTCTACAATGCCAAATGAGTGAGAGCCAGGGATTTTTCCATCAACTTACGGAGATCCCACGACACAACCCACCACTGCTTCTCGAATTCCGCTGCCAAAATGCCGGTAAGCATCTTGGCCGTTAATAAAGTGGTCAGAGTCTCAGAAACTGCCTCCCCCATTTTCTCCATCGAAGAGTCCCAAG
Source organism: Scyliorhinus torazame (assembly GCF_047496885.1). NCBI lineage: Eukaryota > Metazoa > Chordata > Chondrichthyes > Carcharhiniformes > Scyliorhinidae > Scyliorhinus > Scyliorhinus torazame. Next base: position 164,054,994 of record NC_092709.1, on the reverse strand, counting down.
AAGTCTCCGATTCTGTACTTCTACCTTCAAGTTTCTTTGCCCTGGTCCTTTTGAGCATTTCATTTATGTGGGCACCTTATACCATCAATCAAGTGGGATTTTAAACAAAAATACCCTGAGAAATTGAGCCATAAGGACTAAAAGTACAGTACCCTAGCGGGAGCCACCTCGTGTACATCTTCTCCCTACATGCCGCCACAGGGAGTTTTCATAATTTTATTTTTCCAGTGTTCATGGATTGGCTTGGAAAGGGTTTGCCTGAGTGTCCAAGCCTATGGTTGAGATTACAGCTGTCTGCTGTGCCTGTTGGCTCCCTGGCTGTGATGATTCTCTATTCTTCCAAGTGTGTCCTCAGGCTGAAGGGTAAGTAGGTTTTAAATTCCTCAAGCAATATCAACTCCTGCAATCCCTCTTGGGTGTGTGGGACCTTTAGGGATCTAACCCTCGATCAGATGTGATTTGCTTCAGCCGTTCAAACGTGATGTAGATTTGTGTGAGCTTCTTATAGAATTTCTGGCAGTACGCCTCCAGGATTAACTCATAGGAGCTTAGGGTGGCAATCTTGGTCTGCTCATAATGCAGGGACATATCAGCAGTCATGGAATAGACCTCTTAGGCTCTTACTGACAGCTGCCCTTGAATTAAAAATGTCCAGATCTCTGATGACCATTTTAGCTACCCTGTTGCTTTCTCAAAATTCACAAAAAATGACTCCAAAACCATCCCCTTCAAATTCGGGAATTAATCTGGTATACACATGTACCTCAAAGAATGGTTCTGGGCTAGGGAGATAGGGTGGTACCAGGTAGAGAGAGATTTTCCCTTGCAGCTTTTACCTGTCTGGAATCTCTCTCCCTTTGACCTGCAAGAACCACTTCCAGTTTTCAGAGCTGGAAGTCTCTGTCCCTTTTTTGTTCCCTTGTTCTCTCTCTTTCTCTTTCCCTTTATTTTTTCACTCTTTCCTTCTCCTTAAATTATGGCTGTATTCTGAGTTTCTCCACCTCAAATTTGGCGAGGGGAGGGGATTCAGAGTCATGGTTCAGCCCTGTTTGACTGGATATGTGAGATCCAAATGTTCTACCAACAACTGGATCAGTTCGCTTCTCTTCACTTCACTGGGTAATTTTAACTACACCTCTCTAGCTACAGCTTTCAGTTGCTCTGTATTGAGGGATACTAAAGTTTCAGCTTTCAGATCTCCTTTCTTGACCCATAACTGGGCATCAAAAGTTGCCATTTTTTCGTGTTAGGAGAAAGGAATTTTCTTTATTAAGTTACTTCTGTTTCAAAAATTGTTCCAGCTACCAGAAGTTAGTTTATTTATACACACTGAAAATCCAGGAGAGGATCGCAACATTGCCTCCATAAAGAGAAGGGTAGAGAAAAGATTTACGGCGCAGAGACAACAGAGAAAATAAATATTGGTTCAGTTGGTTCCAGAGTCCAGAATCAAATCAGATACTGCTTTGCGGAGTCTGGAGCTTGGTGGATTGAAAATCGATGCTGGATAATTCACTTTTCCAGTGGTGTTGACTTCACAAGATGAGCTAGGCATGCATAGAGGAATCAGTCTTGTCGGCAATAACATTGAACTTCCAACAGAAGCAGGATAGATGGGACCAAATGTTCACATAGGCCAGACTGTCTCTGACAAGTGATGTGTATACCTCGTCAGGGACCCATGATTGTTGAATGTCTTAACCATTAAGAATTGAAAGGAAGATTGCAGGCCCCTTTCCCTTCGAAGGCAAACTCCAGTTGGGCAGCCTGGGTTATGAAATACGGATGGTCTTTGTATAGACCTTTTTGAATTTGGCCTGTGCAGCCCACAGGGGATCATTACTGGCTCCAAAGAGATAACATGTATTGTTTTTTCGATACTGCCAAGCATCTCCTTTTGTTCAAAAGTCAGAGACAGACATAGATTCAACCATTTTAAGGATCTTTGGTCAGTTTTAAATTTTTTAGAAATAGCCATGGAGATATCCATATATATAAATTATAACAATACACAGGATGAAACTTCCTCAGAATTTGGCAAAGGCCGATAGAGGGGAGGGAAGCAAATTGAAGCTGCCAACAGCAATGGTGTTTTTCTCTGTCCCAGACTTAATGTGAAAAATATAAAGGGGCGGATGCCACGATATAACACTAGTGGGATGGGCTCTTGATTGAGCCTGTCTCATCAGCAAATTAGTCCCTCAAAGATTGGGGCAGCATTTCTAAAGGCTGCTCCAGCGCAAAACAGTTCACTTGGACCCCTACACCTCCAGGCACTGTCACCTGGCACTGCCGGGCATAGGTCTCTTCTCATTGAGTGGTGCACTCACCTGAGCTCCTCTGGGAGGTCTTCTTGCTAGGTGCATGCCTTTGGAGACCAGTTGGGTTTCACATCGTTCTGCCCTCACTCCAACATGAATGGACTTTCTGGCGGGAATGGAGTTGGGATGATGTAAGGTTTTAGTCTCTCACACAGTCTATGACTCTAGTACTACACTTTGATATATGAGCAGTACAAGTGTCTAAGATTGCGATTGCAAGTGTCAAATCAAGTGACAATGTTGTTGCTCGCCCCTTCACGCTGAGCATGGAGTGACTGCTGAGGCAGCAATCCTTGGGTGTCTGAAAGCAGACTTTGGGTGAAGGAAGGTGTGTTGGATGGAAAGGAAGAGGTTCAGGGTCACACCATCTGTAGCTTGAACTTCATGCCAGATAGCAGGATAAGTGTTTTTTAATGTGCATTTAGAGTATCTAATTCTTTTTTTCCAATTAAGGGGCAATTTAGCGTGGACAATCTACCTACCCAGCACATCTTTGAGTTGTGGGGGTGAGACACACGCAGACATGGGGAGAATGTACAAATCCCACACAACAATGACCTGGGGCTGGGATCGAACCCGGGTCCTCAGCATGACCCCCTAGCAGGATGAGGTTGATGTAGTATTTGGGAAGATGCATAAGGACAGGAACATATTGTCTTCCTGACTGTTCTTGATGAAACCTGTTGCAATGGCCTCAATGTGATTGCCAACTTATAATATGGAGCACCACCTCCTCTGTAATTTGAATTTAATACCATAGGATCTTTGGCACAGGTCACCATGATTTTGAGCCAGAAATAGAAATTCCAGGCCTTGGACATAATAAATCGTCTACCTAACCTTTTCTGTTTCCTCCAAGTTTAATCTGGAAGCAGTTAATATTGAATTGCTCTGATGTAATTGAGGCACCTTTGCAATCTTCGTTATTTATTCTGTTAACTCACCTAATCCACTAATTATCTGTATACTCAACATTTAATTGTAAATGCTGCTAACTCGGAATCTTGTGTTAATGAGGCATTTTAGTTTATATTTTTGATTTCTGACTTTTTCTTTGACCATTGACAGGATAGGGTTAATTTGTTCACTCAGGAACTTATTTACATTCTGATGGGAGGCTGGTAATGTAAATACCATGATCGTCTGAACTGATGCAAGACACTGTGGCGAACCAGATTTTGGCATCATTACTCTTAGATATTGAACCGGATGGTAAAACACAGGTGATTGACTCAGAGTTAAGGCAAAGTGCTAAGAATTTGCCTGGGTGTCCTTATTGCATGTCCTTCTCAGAGTATCGAACCCTAAATTCCTTCAACTATTGATCTTGACTCTGGATTTCTCAATTTGAAAAAATCAGCATAATCAAGACAAAACTACACTCTCCAAACCACAATAAAATGGCAGCAGACTGAGAAAAACAAAACAATTAATAAAACATAAGAAACATCAGTTGTTTTTAAAGGTATTTAGTTTCATTATCATCTATCCTGATTGAGATCTCCTGCTTTAGTGATCCAAACAATCCATGAACTCGACATATTGCAGCTTAGAACTTCCTGTTAATTGCTCCCAGCATCCAGCAGATGCATTGAGGTGGAAAATCTCAGACCTGGTAGTTTATTTATAAAATAATGTATTTGTGTTGTTTCGAAGGTCAGGGCAGTTGTCTGATATGGGTCCCCACCTGCAAACACCACATTGTTCAGATTCTCAGCTCAGTTACGATGCTGCAGGAATTGTTGTGGTTGACTCAAGGCAACTGGCGGAAGGGCAATAAATGCTAACTTGTAAGTGTTGCCCACAGCCCAAGAGGAAATTTTAAAATATAGCTGCCAGACTGAATTTAATGCATACAGTGGGGGAAGAAAATTCACTGGTTACTCTTGTGGAAGGCCACTTATCTCAGAGGACAGGGGCAAAATTTAATTTGTAATCATGTCCTGACAACATCTTCAGGCAAGCATGCCATTTTAACTCTAGGCTCAACTATAGGCCAGAACAGTCTTGAAGCTGTCACCGATAGCTCTGGAAGATGAGAGAGGGCAAGTGTGATTTAAGAAAAAGTAAGGTTCCTTGTGGGTCATGGAGGCATCAGTGTCCGGCTGAATGACCTCAGAAGAAGACGTTGAGCCTCTGTTACGCTGGGCATCTCCTCACAACCCCAAATGTGAACTTTTGAGATTTCTCTCATTCTGCACTTACCTTGCTGAGGTCGCCAACAGTAGCTGACATCCTATAAATTTGGACTCCTTCCCATTGGTAATAATTTCAGCAGATGCAGGCGAGAGTCAGGATCGAAGCATTTGAACAAGGCATGAGAATTAAAATATCCTGGAAACACACACCAGGTGGACATCTGATAGGTAGGCTGCCTCCTTCTGCCACCCACACTCAATTAAATTTGAGGCTTCAGGTTACATCTGGAGGAAGCATCGTAGGCGGCGGGGCACTTCGGTCAGGTAGTGGGCGTGGATCTCTTCACAATGCCCGCCTGTTGCGCCGTAGTAGGGAGCCATCAGCCATGCGGACAAGGAACGATCTTGGGGCCACTTGTCTGATCACAACAGCTGTGGCTGACCAGCCGCCCTCAGGCAACTGGACACGAACATGATCAGTTGGGGCCAGCTCGGGTAGATCCGTGGCATGAGCATCGTATGTGGTCTACTGTTGGGCCCGTGACTGCTGCATTTTCTGTAAGACCGTGATGTGGTCAAGGTCTGGAACATGGATGGCTGGAACTGTGGCCCTCAGAGTGCGATTCATGAGCATCTGTGCTGGAGACAACCCAGTGGACAGTGGGGTTGTCCTGTCTGCCAGCATTGCCAGGTTGAAGTCGGAGCCTGAGTCTGCAGCTTTGCACAGCAACCGCTTTACAATATGGACCCCTTTCCTGGCTTTCCCGTTTGACTGCGGATAGTGGGGACTGGAGGTTACGTGACAGAAGTTGTAGGACTGTGCAAAATCAGACCATTCCTGGCTGGAAAAGCAAGGACTGTTGTCACTCATTACTGTGAGTGGAATCCCATGCCTGGCGAACGTTTCTTTGCAGGCTTTGATTACCACGTTCGACGTGAGGTCGGACAGTTTCACCACTTCTGGGTAACTGGAGAAGTAGTCAAGCAGGAGTATGTAGTCACGCCCCTTGGCGTGGAAAAGGTCTACACCTACTTTGGACCACGGAGAGGTCATGATCTCGTGCTGTTGCAGCGTTTCCTTGGGTTGAGCTGGTTGAAACTTCTGACAGGTAGGGCAGTTGAGGACTGTGCCGACAATGACCTGGCTGATGCCCGGCCAATAGACCGCCTCCCGAGCTCTGCGTCGGCATTGCTCGACCCCAAGGTGACCCTCATGGAGTTGGCCCAGCACCATAGCCTGCATGCTCTGAGGAATTACGATCCTGTTGAGTTTCAGAAGGATTCCCTCCACCACCGTCAGGTCGTCTTTTACGTTATAGAACTGGGGACATTGTCCCTTCTACCAGCCATTGGTAAGGTGCTGCATCACATGCTGCAGCAGAGGATCCTTGGCCGTCTCCTCACGAATTTGGACCACACGTTCGTCAGAGGCCGGAAGGTTGGTGGCACTTGCGCTTCTATGTGGCAGATGAAGTCACTTTGTGGTAATGGACCTGGATAGGGCATCTGCAACGATCAGCTCTTTGCCTGGCGTGTAGACAAGTTCATGGTCATAGTGGCGTAGCCTAAGAAGAATTTGCTGTAACCGAGGTGTCATGTCATTTAAATCCTTCTGGATTATATGGACTAGAGGCCTGTGGTCCATTTCTACCGTGAATTTTGGCAGGCTGTAAACATAGTCGTGAAACTTGACTATCCCTGTCAGGAGGCCCAGACACTCCTTCTCAATCTGAGCGTACCGTTGCTCAGTGGGTGTCATGACCCTGGAGGCATACACCACTGGAGACCAGGACGAGGAGTCATCTCGCTGAAGGAGCACCGCCCCAATGCCGTCCTGGCTTGCATCAGTCGATATCTTGGTTTCCTTGGTTGGGTCGAAGAACTCTAGAACCGGGGCTGTGGTGAGTTTTGCTTTCAGCTGACGCCATTCCTCTTCATGCGTGGGCAGCCACTGGAATTCCGTCAACTTCTTGACGAGATGGCGGAGGGCCGTGGTGTGGGATGCCATATTGGGAATGAATTTCCCGAGGAAGTTGACCATCCCGAGGAAGTGGAGGACCGCCTTCTTGTCCTCCGGGGTCTTCATGGCATTGATCGCCGAGACCTTGTCGGCATCTGGCCGCACACCCTGCTGCGAGATGTGGTCACCCAGGAATTTATATCCGATTGACTAAATGAGCACTTGGCCCTGTTGAGCTGGAGACCATGTTCATGAATTCTCTGGAATACCTTCTTGAGGCGAGTGATGTGTTCCTGGGGCATTATGGACCAGATAATTACGTTGTCAACGTATACTCGCACCCCCTTGATGCCCTCCATCACCTGCTCCATGATGCGATGAAATACTTTGGAGGCAGATATGATCCCAAAAGGCATCTGACTGGAGCAGTAGCGACCGAATGGGGTGTTGAACGTTCACAGCTTACGACTGGATACGTCCAGCTGTATTTGCCAAAACCCCTTGGAGGCATCCAGCTTAGTAAAGAATTTGGCATGAGCCATCTCACTGGTCAACTCTTCACGTTTTGGTATCGGGTAATGCCCCCGCATGATGTTGCGGTTTAGATCCTTACGGTCAATGCAAATGCGAAGCTCCCCTGATGGCTTCTTTACGCAGACCATGGAGCTGACCCAGTCTGTTGGCTCTGTGACCTTCGATATGATGCCCTGGTCTTGGAGGTCCTGTAATTGCTTCTTCAGACGATCCTTGAGGGGTGCCAGCACCCGACGTGGTGCATGAATTACAGAGATGGCGTTTGGCTTGAGCAGGATTTTATATCGGTATGGGAGTGTGCCCATTCCATCGAATACGCTGTGGTACTGCGTGATAATGTCATCTATGTCGGCTTGCAAGTTTCCATCAGGCGAGGCCGTCGCCGATGGTGATGACATGGTGTGGACTCGCTGAACCAGGTTCAGGAGCTTGCAGGCTCGAGCACCGATCAGGGACGCTCTGACAGGCCCGACGATTTCAAACCGCAGTGTTGCCTTGATCGCCTTGTTGGATACCCCTAGTTGACAGGAGCCACTGGCAGCTATGGCATTGCCATTGTAGTCAAGGAGCTGGCAGGCCGGTGGAAGAATGCTGGTCTGGCACGGATGGTGTTGAGGTCGGATTTTCAGATGAGGTTCGCTGATGCACCGGTGTCCAGTTTAAATCGGATGCGAGCCTTGTTAACTGTGAGGACAGCACACCACTCGTCGTCGGGATCCACACTGAGGATCGAGAGGCGTTTCACCGTTGTGGTGGAAGGCAGCGCATGTGTAGTTATGATGCCCACCCGGTATGGGGACTAGAGGCACTCAGCATCAGGGTCTGTGGGGCTGTCGGGATCGGAATCTGGCATGCCTTGTATTGAGCGGACACTTCTGCGCCGCAGCTGGGATCGCTGGCTGCTGAGCGGTGGAGCAGATCTGCAAAGGGCTGCGTAGTGGCCAAGCTTCCCACACTGTAGACACCGGCGTCATTTTGCCGGACATTGCCGCTTTAAGTGGGCGGTGCCACAATTCGGACACGTCATGATGCCGACGTCAGCGCGTTCCGTGCGCCAGCGCGCGTGCGCAGTGCGGTTGGTCGACGTACACACCTGCGCAGTCGGGTTGTCGGCCTCGTCGTCCACTCGGTCGTGGCGTGCATGCGCAGGGACCCGGGAAAAGCGCGCAAAACGGCCACTCTCCTCGATGCTCAGGCCCTGCATTTGTGCAATGGCCTGCACCCGTTCCGCCTCATGGGAGGCTAGCTTTGCAGTTTCTGCTACCCTGATGTGGGAGTAACGATTCTTGGCATGCTCATGGACAACGCACGTCTCGATAGCGACAGAGAGCGTCAACTGTTTGACTTTCAGGAGGTGCTGCCGAAGGGAATCGGAGTGGACCCCGAAAACGATCTGATCCCGGATCATGGAATCAGCCGTCGAGTCATAGTTACATGACTGCGCTAGGATGCGGAGATGGGTCACGAAGGACTGAAAAGGTTCATCCTTACCCTGAAGCCTCTGCTGGAAAATGTACCGTTCTAAGCTTTCATTCACCTCAATGTCGCAGTGGCTGTCAAACCTCAGCAGGACAGTTTTGAATTTTGTTTTGTCTTTGCCGTCAGCGAACATAAGGGAGTTGTAGATGTGGATGGCGTGGTCCCCCGCGGTGGAGAGAAATAGCGCGATCTTCCTGGCATCCGATGCTGCTTCGAGGTCGGAGGCCTCAATGTACAAGAGGAACTTTTGCTTGAAGATTTTCCAATTGGCGCCGAGGTTGCCGAGGAGCTGCGGAGGAGGCTGGATGTTTTCCATTTCACCGGATGGCTGGTTGCTGGTCAATGCTGATTCACTCGAGGTAGGTCCGTCAAGATCAGTATCACACCTGGTACCATGATGTGTTAGGCAGGTAGGATCGATGTGGACTGCACTCGATGCAGGGAAGCTAGAAACAGACGTCTAACACTGGAGAAGATCCAACACTGTTTTATTTAACGATAGAACTGATATACATATTCAGCTGTGGGTCGACACTATACTGAACTGACTGGAGACCTTGTAGTAGCCTGACCAGACTTACTAGCTACCGCATGGTGTTTGCACTGTGCTAGCTCGTGGACTCTGACTGTATCAGTGGCTGGGTCCAGAGAGAGCGGGAAACCTAGTGCCCTCTGGCTTTATAGTGGCCGTGTCCTGTCTGGTGATTGGCTGCATTGTGCTGTGTGCTTACTGGTCATCCTGTGTGTCAATCACTGCCTGTCTGCATCTCATTATATACATAAGTGGATATTATGACACTCCGGACTTAATCTTCTGAACAGTGATAGGAACCATCAGAGTCTGTGCAAACTGTTAACTTTTGAGAGTAGTAGTGTTGAGGGTATTATCTAGAATTAATAATGAGATTCAGGGCTATTGTATTCTGTGTGTTCAGGCTCATAATATGGATATGAGTTTTAACTTATGCAACAGGCTCTGAAGTCGTGCTTTAATTTTCATGAAAAAAAATTACTACACTGTAATTTTCCAGGTGAAATTGTGGAAGAACTGCATTGCAGAAACTTGGACAGCTTGGAGAGTTTGATATATGGGGCGTGACCCAACGGCTATTCTGCCCCCGAGAAACAGCTAGCCGCTGTGCAGCATAGCCATTGAAAGCCAGGAGAGCCCGATTCCGGGATTACCCTGGCTCGCACCGCCTTGCGAGATCCAACGTGATCTCGAAAGATGTTGCGGTTTGAATCCCACCCACAATGGACGGCATCACCTTTTGGCAAATCTGCGTGTTAGAGCAAGGCAGTAAGCCTCACTCTAATGTGCAGATTCCCGAGGTACCTGAGACTTTGGGATTCAATCCCTTCACCTCAGAAACCTCAGTCGAGCAACGTTCAGCACTCGTCCCCACAAACAGGGACCAGACGGAGTGGCACTTGTGGGGGTCTCCCAGGGTGTTCGAGGCCCCCAGCTGTCTGCCATTTTGCAGGGTGGTGCTCTGGCACTGCTGGTGCCACCTGGGTACCCTAACAGTGCCAGCCTGGCACCCTGGCAGTGACACCTCAGTGCCAGCCTGGCACTGCCAAGGTGCCCAGTTGGCACTGACAGGTCACATGGGCACTGCCAAGCTGGCATTTTTGTATACGTGATCAGGCCAGGGTTGCCCAGCGTGGGTGTTGGGCAGTACGGGGACCCTCCCATAATGCATTTGGGCTGGGGTGGGGTGGTTGGGGATTGTTTTGGTGGCCTCGGATATCGGGACGCCATTTAAAAATGGCATCCCGATCTCTCGCTACAATGGGGACTTCGGGCAAGCTGAGCGCCCCACAGCACAAAATGGGACTATGTGCGGCCTTGACCATGGCGTTCCCGTTCCGGCCCCTTCGTCAACGTGGGTCACTTTTTTTAAAACTCTAAACAATTAAGGGGCTCATCAGGCTGGCAAGATGTGAAAGAAAGTTTAAATGTTAACCTAACCGAAGCAGGAGCAGGGCAGGTTCAGGTCAGTCACCTGTTTTGAAGGCTGCTTGCATTTATATTTAATTGAGTGTAACGCTCAGTGGAGCATAAAATCGAATGGGATGTTGAATATGTGTCCAACCCAAATTCCCATCATGTGGGAACAATTTGAGTTAGAAGTGTCAGGGCTGCTTAATTCAGTGTTCGCAGCCTATGGGCAGGATTCTCCCTTTTGTGGACTAAGTCCCCACGCCTGCCGGAAAACGGGCGAGAATCACTCCGGACTTTTTCCTCAAAGGTCCGGGGTGATTCCCCATTCTCCAGGGGGGCTAGGAGGGCCCCGGTGTGCTTCCCGCAGCTCTGGCTGCTGGCGAGGCCTGCTGTCCAGACCGGGCGGCCGCGCATGTGCACCGCAGCCGCAAGCGGGTCCGCGCATGCTCGCGGTGGCTCACTTCGGTGCCGACATGGCGGACCCACACAGCAGGCCCACACCGAGTAAGATAGGTCCCCCCCCGATCGCGATGGCCCGCCGATTGGTGGCTCCCGATCGCGGGCCTGGCCACCGCTGAGGCCATCCCGGAGTCAGATTCCCCCCGCCCCCACCAGGACCGCAACCGCGGCCGCGGGTCCGAACTCTCGCCGGGTGGTAACAGATGTAAACCATGCCGGCGCGAACTCGGATGGTTGACCGTGGAGAATCGCCACAGGGGCTTCTTCCAATGGCTCCCGACTGGCACCGCGTCGATCGCGCGCGCGCAACTGGCGGGTCCGTGGAGAATCCAAGGTGATTCCCTGTTCTCCAAGGAGCTAGCAGGGCCCCGGCGTGCATCCAGCATCTCTGGCTGCCGCCGGGGCCCTGCTGTCCAGACCACGCGGCATGGGGACGGCGGCTGCAAGCGGGTGCACGCATGCGCGCAGCGTCCCACTTCAGCGCGGGTGTCGCCAACATGGCGGACCAAATACAGCGGGCCCGCGCGGAGTAAGGTAGGTCCCCCCAGATTGCAATGACCCGCCGATCGGTGGCTCCCAATCGCAGGCCTGGCCACCGCTGAGGTCCCTCCCGGAGTCAGATTCCACCACCCCCCCCCCCCCCCCCCCCCCCCCCCCACCAGGACCGTCACCACGGTGGTGGGTCCGAACTCCCGCCGGGTGGTGCCAGATGTAAAATACGCTGGGGGGAACTCGGTCGGTCGACCATGGATAATTGGCGCGCGGGCCTCTTCTATCTGCCCTCAACTGCCACCACGTCGACCGCGTGCACGTGACTGACGGGTCCATGGAGAATCGCAGAAAAGCCGCCGTGCCGGATTTCCGGTGTGAACGGCTATTCTCCACCCCCGCGCGGGCCAGGCGTCATTCCGGCGTGGAGGGTCGGAGAAACTCGCCCTACATGTGTTTACTTCAAACTGTGTGAGAACTATTACATTGGCTCGGGATAATATTATGGGCACAATCTAAAGGTCTTGTCACGCCCGACTCGGGATGCGATACGGCCGGTAAATCTCATGAGATTTACGGTGCTCATTATGCCTCGCGAGATCTAATGATCTGAACAAATGTGGACCAGGCATGCCGGCACTTGAGGGGATCTCCCAGAAAATCAGGGGCCTCTGGGTGGCCGAGCTCTGGGCAGGGTAATACCCTTACACTCTTGATGCCATCCTGGCACTGTGGCACTGCCAGCCTGGTAACCTGGAAGTGCCACCTATGTACTATGTTGGCAATCCCAGGGTGCCAGGCTGGCAGTGCCAAGGTGCCCAGGTGGCATCTTGCCCATGTCATGGATGAGGCCCAGAGCTGCCATGCCCTAATGAGGTGTGGCACGAGGGGCTCAAGGACCCCCTACTTGGTAAGCTGGGCATTGAAGGGGGTCATGAGGCCATGTTGGGGGGTTCAGAGATTGGGGCGCCACTTACAAATGGAAATGAGCCTAAGTGCAGCCTCAACGGGGCATTCCTCACTAAGGCCCAAAGAAGCAGCAGAGTCCCGTTTAATAGCGGGGTTGCTTTTCACGCTGCAATTGCCAGGAAACAGCACGCTAACTGCGCCCAAAATGGGACCCTGTTTCTTTTCCTTTAAATCGTACCTTACATTTCACTTTTTTAAACTTGATTTTGCTTTAACATATGATCTGTTTATTATAGTATTAAAGGTGCATTTCATAAGGTTGCCTATACTAGTTTATTTTTAGAAAGTAATCAACATGCTAATTATTAAATTAAAAATAACAACTTGCTATTATATAATGCATTAAAAGATCAATCAATAATATTTCAGAGCTTCAGATACAATGAATTACTTTGAAATGTGACAATTGTGGGAAAATACGGCAGCTATTTTCACAGATTGCGACTAAGCCAGCAACTTACCTCCATGTAGCATGGATCTATGCCTTTATTAGGCAAAAACATTCAGTTCTAAATAGGATCACATTGTTTTGGTGCATCTCCTACAAGAGTACCTCCAACTCTTCAGCACTGAATTGAGCACTTCTCTCAACTGTGCCATTAGGAAAGATTATTTCACTTTCTTACCATCACCACCACAAGCATCCCTTTGATGGTGAGTTGTAGCACTTTGGGAGCTGCTGCTTTGCTGAATTTTATACACCTCCACAATGTATTGAACATACCAAAATCTAGTGTCAAACATTTCATGTGCATTATCTATTTAAGTTAGGAGGACAAATTCTTGTTCCAAAGTACCGCACAGCTGGTCACTTCAGCTGCCAACAAAGCTCAACCTACACAATGGGCCAGCTGTAGGCCACTTTCAGTGTTCTTGCAAAACTGTGATTGGAAAGTATTTTGAAAAACTCATTTAAAAAAAATTGTCATCTTAAAGACCAAATTGAATATCATTTTATGACATATAATTAATATGGGGTTGAAAATTAATCAATTTCATATTTTTTTCCCTTATTCTATAAAATATTTCAAGCTAAGAATGATTGCGATGATGCAAATATGGCTTCTGTATTAATTTTATAGCATGTACAAAGATGGTTGCTGAATTGTGTTGCTAATCAGTAGCATTTCCGGAATGAGCTATGAAAGGGGAATCAAAATCTTCAGTGTAGTCATCAGGTCTTAAAATCATGAAATAGTGAGCCAGGAACTCAAAACAATTATATCCATTAATAAAAACAATAAGATATCTACGATACCTTAAGTTAAGCTACCTTAGAGAATGTGAATTTTAAATAGTCAAATATAACTTCCCATGCAGAGACACTGTAATGGTACATAAATTCTTTCTGCAGACTGCTACAGAAATAAAGGCAGTTTTAAGGGCTTTACATTGATATTGGGAAACATTAGAAATAACGTTAAATGTGTTTAAATTAATCTTTCTGTGCCTGAAAGGGTAAAACCTATAGTTAGATTCATGCTGGACAAGGATGTTTGTATGTAAGGGGTTGGTTCAATTCCAACTATGCCTCCATTGTGCTTAGAGAGGGCTACGGTGTGAAGTGTAAATAAACCACACTGGTTGCTTCGTGACTGGGGCCTTGTAAGGTATGGAAGCTTTTAAGTTTTAATTTAACTAATTTGATTGCAGGTGGAGATAGGTAGTAAGAGAGAAGACAGCTCACACAGCTCTGCTAGAAGTAGTTGGGTTTAGAAGGCTAACGGGGCAAAATCTCTCACAGCCTTGCTGGAAGAAAAGCCATACTATTGCATAATGGTTAAGAAAACAGATGCCGGAAACCTAAAGTTCAGATAGTTAAGGAAACGAGAAGAATGAAGAGAAGTTTCCAAGATGTCTGGAGTTAACAAACAGAGGAAACTGGGTACCAGAACAGATTACCGCTCTATAAAGTCATTGAGAATTGAGAAGGCATTGAAACATGACAGGCCTGAAATATATATGCAATAGTACTAAGGTTCATGAAAAATTACTGCAATTTGGGAGATATTATTTGAAATAATTGTGGGAATCAGTGGCTGGACCTAGGAGTTTGTGTAAAAGCCATTAAGACAAAAGACACCTGAAGTGACAGGTGTAAAACCTGAAAGTGAAACTTTGATGGAAGCAGCACTGGAAAAGCATAATTTGAAAGAATATTTTGAAGTAAACCTTTAAAAGTGGAACTTGAAATCACCTGTGTGGTAGTTGGGGTTCAGTGAGACAAGGTGGCTCATGGTAAAGAATCATCTGGGGGGGTTTTGAGGAGAAATCCACAGACATTCACTTGGGTTCAGAGAGTATCTTACCACAGTCATGTTGTGTGCTTAAAAGGGACTTTGTGTATAAAAGATACTATTGTAGCTTAAGATGTACTTTGTAATCCATGTTAAGCTTAAAATCTGTATGTATATATTAAGTTAAGTGGGAGGGAGTAAAGGAATATTGTATTAGAATCCTTTTTTTCATGTTTATAAATGTTTATTTCTTGTTGAAACTAATTAGCGGCCCTGTTCCTCCACGTTTCATAAAAAATTAGTAACAGTTAAGGTCTCTTGAGCCAGGGTTCCATTCTGATTTCTTCCTGTCCAGTTATAACATCAATTGGGATCATAACGAGACACAAAGTGCTGGGTTATACCAAGGCACAAATTCTATAACTGGATTTAACTATATAAGAAATTTACAGAATATTCTATTATTTTGTGTGTGCATTGGCATATGTAAAAGTATTTTTGTGAAGGGCCTATAGTCATGGGGGTTGGTGGGAATTTTATGCCAGTCAAGTTGGTGATGTCAACAGAACTAGAAGCGAGCGTTGTAGCCGTTCCGACCAAACCCTGTGGTCCTGCTGCAATTATGCATTGGACAGCCAATTAGCAGCATTGGCAGCAAATTGCAGGCCCAAGACAGGCTGTAAGGTGGTGAAAGGGGCAGGTTCTGACAAGGGAGGAGCTGCCATCAGGCTGATCGTCCAGCAATGTGCAGCAGGCCAATAGAGGGGCAACGTCAGGAGAACAACAAGCATTGCAGATACACTGAGTGAGTAAATGCTGCACACAGAGAGAAGCCACTGCCAGCCTTCATAGCTCAATCCTCCTGAAATTCTCACCATGATTGTTGACTGTCTCCATTTCCTCAAGCATCAGTACAGATTTTTGAAAGTCTGCACATCCGCCTACCTGGAGCAATAGAAGAGTACGAACACTGGCAGCCCCATGTTTCAGTGATGACTCCCTGTAGGCCCTTTGCCTGGCTGTGATTAAACAATGGGAGATTCACCTCATGCAGGATAGGAAAAGGAGAAAACAAGCATGGATGGAAATGGAGAGGAGTTCAGAAGCCATGGGGTTGTCTATACAACCTGGCTATAGAGCCGCAAAATGCTGAATAGCCTTCACCATTTTGCAAGGGTGAGTGAGCTTCCTCAATTTTGAAGTGGGGACTGCTCAATGTGATCATGATGCCCCCGGAGTTTAGGGAGGTTGAGGTAGTGGTGGCAATGGATGTGGAGAAGGCGTTCGACCGGGTGGAGTGGGACTATCTATGGGAGGTGCTGGGACGATTTGGGTTCGGTAGGGGCTTTATTGGCTGGGTCAGGCTGTTGTACCAGGCCCTGGATGATTTGTTATGTTCTCGGTGTAACATAAGCGGCTTCCTTGTGGTGCACTTGACAAAGGAAGGTTCAGACGTGGAGATAACTTCAACACGTTTCTTAAACTATTTACACATCTATTACTCGGGTTCGACATGACTGCTAATCCTACTATAGCTACCCAGACTGACTAACCAGTTGCTGCAATCCACGTGGTCGGTGTAATGTTGAATCAACCCTGTGTCTCTACTCACTGACTGTCTCCACTGGAAAGAGGCAGATCATGTGTGTGGTGTCCTTTATATATGGGTTGGTGTAATGCCCCCCTGTGGTGGTGTCATCTCCGTGTGTATCGTGAATGTCCATTGGTCGTGTCCTATCTAACTGATCTATTGGTTGAGTTTGTGTGTGTGATGTTTCTGGTGCTCCCTCTAATGTCTAGCTAGCCTACATGCATTTACATTGATGCACATCACCACACCGGAGGCTAGTGTAAGGACGAATAGGATGACCTCGGACTATTTTAGACTGTACCAGGGGACAAGACGGGGAGCCCCTCTCCCCACTGTTGTTTACGCTAGCTATAGAGCTGCTGGCAATTGCTCTGAGAGCTTCAAGGGGATGGCAGGGACTGGGGGAGGGGGGGGCGGGGGGGGTGGGGGGGTGGAACATAGAGTCTCGCTGTACGCGGACGACCTGCTCTTATATGTATCGGATCCGGGGCGGGGATGGGCAAAATTTTGGGGGAATTTGGTTTTCGGGGTATAAACTGAATATGACAAAGAGTGAGATGTTTGTAGTCCAGGCGAAGGGTCAGGAGGGTCGGCTGGGGGAGCTGCCGTTCAGGTTAGTAGGGGACAGTTTCAGGTACTTAGGATACAATTGGCGCGCGACTAGGGCCGGTTACACAAGTTGAACTTGTCCCGGTTGGTTGATCAGATGAGGGGTGGGTTTCGGAGATGGGATGCGCTCCCACTGTCGCTGGCTGGGAGAGTGCAGACAGTCAAAATGATGGTCCTCCCGAGATTTTTATTTGTATTTCAATGTCTTCCAATTTTCATCCTGCGGTCCTTTTTTAAGGGGGTTAACAATATCATCCTGGGCTTTGTGTGGACGTGTAAGTCCCCGCGAGTGAAGATGCTTGAGCGGAATCGGGGGGAGGGGGGCTTGCCCTGCCAAATTTCAGTAATTATTACTGGGTGGCTAACATAGCCATGATAAGGAAGTGGGTGGTGGGGGTGGGGTCGGTTTGGAAGCATGTGGGGGCAGCTTCGTGTAGGGGCACCAGTCTGGTTGATAACAGCACCTCTGCCGTTCCCGCCGGCGAGGTACTCCACCAGCCCCGTGGTGGTGGCGGCCTTGAGGATCTGGGGTCAGTGGAGGAGGTACGTTGGAGCAGTGGGTGCATCGGTCTGGTCCCCAATACGTGACAACCACCGGTTTGCCCCGGGGAGCTTGGATGGGAGGTTCTGAGTATGGCGAAGGGCAGGAATTGAGAGGATGGGGAACTTGTTTTTAGAGGGGAGCTTCCCTAGCTTGAGGGTGCTGGAGAAGTTTGGGTTGGCAAGAGGGAACAACTTCAGATATTTACAGGTGCGGGACTTTCTGCGCAGGCAGGTATCATCCTTCCCACTCCTGCCACTAAGGGGGATCCAGGATAGGGTCGTGTCTAGGGAATGGGTGGGAGAGGGAAACGTCTCAGACATTTATAATGAACTCATGGGGGCAGAGGAGATGCAGACCGAGGAACTGAAGCGTAGGTGGGAGGAGGAGCTGGGTGGTGAGACGGAGGATGGCTTATGTGCGGACGCCTTGAGCAGAATCAACACAACCGCGACATGCGCCAGGCTCAGCTTGAGCCAATTCAAGGTGGTCCACCGGGCCCACATGACAGTGGCCCGGATGAGTACATTCTTTGGCGTGGAGGATAAGTATGTAAAATATGTGGGAGGACCAGCGAACCATGTCCACGTGTTCTGGGCCTGTCCAAACCTTAGGGGATATTGGCAGGGGTTTGCGGATGTCATGTCCAGAGTATTGAAAACAAGGGGGCAATGAGTCCGGGGTGGTGATTTTTGGGGTGTTGGAGGACCCAGTCGTCCAGGGGGAGAAAGAGGCAGATATTCTGGCTTTTGCCTCTCTGGTAGCCCGGAGACGGATACTGCTAGCTTGGAGGGACTCAAAGCCCCCGAAGTCGGAGACCTGGCTAACTGATATAGCGAGCTTTCTCGGACTAGAGAAGATTAAGTTTGCCTTGAGAGGGTCACTGTTAGGGTTCGCCCAGAGGTGGCAACCACTCATCGACTTCTTCGCGGAGAATTAATCGTCAGCAGGGGCGGGGGGGAGCTGGGATGGGGGGTTAGGGTAGCGTAGAATAGGGGGTAATTCGGCAGATCTTGGCGGGTTGGGAGTCGGTGATTGCACTACGTTTATTATTCTTTGTATATTGTTTTTTTATACTGTTGCTGCTTGTAATGCCAAAAATACCTCATTAAAATTATTTATTTAAAACATTTTTTTAAATCTTGAAGTGGGCACAGACTTATGGGAGCGCAAACAGGTGTATGTGGGAGAAGTTAGTCGGGAGAGTGCCACAATGAAATTCAAGAAGCCTTGGCCTTGAGGGTTTTTGAGGGCTGTGACATGGAGGTAGGAAAGGGAAATAACACTGGATGGGTGATGTGACAAAGAGTAGAATAGCATTAGGTTTTGTGGGAGTCAACCTGAGGAGTTGATCCTTCCACACATGGAACTCATAGTGTCACATTGTCTTCACAGGACATGAGGGACCACAATGTGCATGAGAGGATGATGATGACTGGGAGAATGCCAAAACTGGTCGTCCTGACAAAGATGGAGGAAAACTTCCTGGATCTAGTCACTCAAGAGGGCAGATCAGTTGATTGGAGAGATGCTGGAGTTCGTTCCGGGGGTGATGAGCAACCATTGGAATAATTATTGGCCCAGGGAGGGGGTTAGTGGTGGGGGAGTGCCTCTGGCATGGGATAAAAGGAAGTGTGTGTGAGTGTGTGATAATAACTGGAGAGGAACACATATGTGGCAAGAGTCAATGGTGGAACTTCATTTTCCTAGATGCTACGGTATTGGCAAAATCTTCATCTGCACTGCTGTGCGTTACTGATTCTTGGTGCGTTATTGGTTCTTCAATAGGTCAGTCACCTGCTCCAGCAGCTCACAGTCCCAAAAGACCATCACTGCCCTGGAAGGAAGAGGAGGGATCCTCAGAAGGTGTAGCGTCCCATCCTATTCCACCACACCTTTCAGATTCTCAAATACTTGCACCTCAGTTGGTATGGGCATATCGACGGAATCTGTGGCACCAACTGCTTTGAGCACCATACAAGTACCGGAGCAGCTGTAGGACACTGTGAGGAGGTGTGCAGATGAGGAAAATGTTGAGCCTCAAGCAGATTATGAGCTACTGGAGTTACCCATGAGGTGGCCTGCAGACAGCACAGCTACAGTGAAGGTGGTGCACCATGGCATAATACCTTTAAACAAATGAGAAATTCACTGTTGACACACAAAAGGCATCAGAGCTGCTCATTTGTTTTATTCGGCTGAATGTTATGTTGTCATGAGCTATTCCATAAAGATAGCCCTTATCTCTAAATAGCTAACCATTTAGTTATGCTGGTGGCGCAAAGAGCTGTGGTACTTTGTAGTGCCTGAGGAGACTACAGGTGCATACACCTGCAGGATCCTTAGATGGTCAGGCTATCCACATCAGTGGTGAACTTCATGAAGTTTTGATTTGATTTGATTTATTATTGTCACATATATTAATATACAGTGAAAAGTATTGTTTCTTGCATGCTATACAGACAACGCATACCGTACATAGGGAAGGAAGGAGAGACTGCAGAATGTAATGTTGTCTTCTCTCCTGAACAATGCACCAGATACAAGCCTGATGAAATGTTGGGCTGCTGATTGTGATATGCTGCAGAGATGTCCCGCTGATCCGTGAAAGGATTCTGAGGCATAGAGATTTAATGCAACCATGACCTTCGGTGCCTCAGGCATCAATGGCTGCACGAGCAATTGGGGCTGATTTCCCCTGAAGGCATTTCGCAAATAGATGTGACTGCTTCCTGGAGAGCACATCCATCGAAGACACTAGCAATCAGACTTGTGGAGGTAATTTGAGAGCTTCTTGTACACCCTTCCTTCATGGTAAGGCCGTCTCCTTGGACAGAGTTGCCCACAGTCCTTTCTGTGTCCATCCAACCCTTCATTCTCACCGATTCACCTAATTGGCTGACAAGCAGGTTGTGCTACACTTGGGCAGCTGTTCTCCTCTGGCTGATCCTTCTCTTCTCACTTGAGAAGCTTCCACTGGAGTGAACCATGCCCATGGCCCCTATTCCCTGTGACTCCTTTCTGTCAGCCTGTCCTGTGTTGATGCTTTTTTGACTGCAGCTTCTCTTCCAAATCAATCCCTTCAGGATGAACACCCTCAGTGGTTCCCCTTAAGGAGTGTGCACAAAGTGAACTCAACCTCCCCCACTTCTCATCACAGTTTCAACTGGAGCCTCAAACTCTGCACAATTTTCTTCACCACAGCCCTTTTATCTTGCCTTTGTGCCACTGAGTTGACCTTGCTACCTTTCCCTTGCCCCCACGGAGACTCGCATAAAATTATACAGGCTCTGAAAAATTGCGATCAATTGGATAATTTATTGGCTCATATACTCTTTAATTGGCCTGTATTGGCAGGTGGCTGGTCTTCTGACTTTGTACCGTACTCACCTTCCATATTACAGCACTTGGGCACAACACCATACGGAACCTGATGTCACGACACAAGACTTTAAGCTACAATGGGAGAGACATAACTGACCAAATGGTGAATGTAAAATTCTGCCCATTGACCCTATTCATCCGCATGATTTTGAAGTAGAATTTTAATTTCAGGAATTGAATGTTTAATATACTTCTCCAATTGTATAAAGTGTAAAAATTGGTTCAAAAGAAGGCTGGAATAATTTAATAATTGACACTTTAATACCTTGGGGGAAATGCTTGATGACACTCCAGTTCGTCCTACGGCCTTATGTTGTGCATCTATGGGTGGAGTGGATTTGAGTGTCTGGGTAGGTCACAGGACAAACTCAGCAGAGCACAGTGCAGTATTTTATTGACATGGCTGGGCAGTAAGAAGGAAATAAAGTAAGAAATAAATTCACTGTGCAAACCTATCTTATTCCATTTCAGTAACAGCATGTGCTTTCACCTCTCATCTTATATTACAAACTGCACCCTATTGGAGAGCTCCACATGATTTAATACCTTTTTAGTTTTTCTTTTTATCCTTCAAAATTTTGAGACCATGATCTTTTAAATGGAAATGTTCAAACCTCTCCTTGCACTTTGTTCAGGAATTTCTGCCATTTAAAAAAAAATGTATTGGCCCCTTTCAGATAGCTGTCACTGTGCAATTTGTAAATGTACTGTGTAGCCTGGCATTAGGACTCTGAAATTATGTAACTAATAAATATATGAACTGATTTCTTCAAGAGGTCAGTACACTTGTTTGGCTGAAATTATGTAAAATAGAATATTAATTGATTTCATATGCCATTGCTAGCACGATGATTGATATTGTGAAATATAAATTGCATTAGGTATCCTTAAGGAAAGACAAGATGAAGACATTAATTTATCTCTATAACATTGATGGGAACAGTAGTATGTCATATCATTACAGCAGTTCATGGTGAATGAGTGAAAATCATGTTACTGTGAAGGAAGGAAATATGACTTGAAAGAATGGCTGTAGAGAGTGATGAGAGAGGTGAACCTTTTTTCTCATCAAGCTGAATAATTCTCAACTGGGGAATGGAATACTACAGGCAAACAGCAATACATCAAACATTTAAACAAGATATGACACAGATAGGGTTCAGGTTAAAGCTCTCTGCAACTATGGGTTTCAGAACCAAATTTAGAAAGATCTCCCATTCTTGCTGTAGTGTGGCATGTTCTATTTTCCATATTAGCTAGGCATTTAGGTATATGTATTAACAATGAACATGAACATTATATTACAATACTGGGGAGACAGAGTGTGCTCGAGGTGTCAAGAACACAATCTATTTGGTTCGAGTTAAGAGACAATAGGGGTACCCTTACACTGCTGGGTGTATTCCATAGTCCACCAACTCATGGGAAAAATATAGAGGAGCAAATGTGCAGGGAAATTATCGAGAGGTGTACAAATAGAGGACTTTAATTTTCTAATATAAACTGAGATAATAACAGTGTGAAGGACGGAGTGGTGCATGAATTTTTGAAGTATATTCAGGAGAATATTTATGATTAGTATGTTTCCCGCCCAACGAAGAAGGAGGCATTCCTGGATTTGGTTCTGGGGAAACAGGTGGATCAAGTGGCTCAAGTATAAGGGGTACATCAAGAGAGGAGCAATTATTGTATCATAAGATTTGGTTAGCTAGGAAAAGGAACATTTTAATGAGCAAAAAAATGGGATTTGTGAGTGCGAAGGAGGTGAGGGATCCGGGTGGGAGATATGTGATTGTGAGTGGAGTATTGGAAGGGGCACCGGTAGTGTTGGTAAATGTGTATGCCCCAAATTGGGATGAGGTGGGTTTTATGAGGGGGTTGCTGGCAGTGATTCCGGATTTGGCCACGCACCAGTTGATCATGGGAGGAGATTTTAACTGTGTCCTGGAGCTGAGGGCGGATAGGTCGAGCCCCAGGTCGATGGGAAGGGTACAAATGGCGAGAGAGCTGGGGGGTTTATAGAGAGGATGGGTATGGTGGATCTTTGGCGCTTTCAGAACCCAGGGGGAAGGGAGTATTCCTTTTCATACGTCTATAAGGTGTATTCAAGGATTGATTACTTTATAGTGATTCGGGAGGTTTTGGTTGGGGTGGAGGGGACAGAGTATGTGGGGGTAGTTATCTCGGACCGTGCGCCCCACTGGCTGGAGATTCAGTTTAGATTGGGGTGAGGGCAGAGGCCGGAGTGGAGGTTTGACTCGGGGTTGTTGGCGGATGGAGATTTCTGTGATAAGGTGCAGTTGGGGATTAAGGAGTAGGTGGAGTTGAATCAGAATGGGGAGGTGTCGGTGTTCATTTTATGGGAAGCACTGAAGGCAGTGGTCCGGGGGGAAATTATTTTGTTTAAGGCCCATTGCATATAGGGAAAAGAGGGAGGAACATGACTGTCTCATGAGCAAGACAGTGGTGGTGGACAGGGAAAATTTGAGAGTGCCCACTGTGGAGGGATTGGCGAGGAGGAAAAAGTTGCAGGGGCAGTTTGACAGTCTGACAACAGGGAGGGCGGTAGGGCAATTGCGTAGGTCAAGGGGGCTGCAATATGAGTGTGGGGAGAAGGCGAGTCACATGCTGGCGCACCAACTGTGGAAACAGGCTGCGTCCAGGGAGATATTGAAGATACGGACTGGGGATGGGGATGTGGTGTCAGAGCCGGGGAAGATAAATGAGGTGCATAGGGAGTACTACCAGGGACTTAATGAGGCGGACCCAGGAGGAGAGGAGGGCGACATGGGGCGGCTTCCTCCCCAGGAGGAGGAAGCAAAGAGGCAGGCACTGGAGTTGAGGGAGGTGCTGGATAGTATCAGGCGTATGAAGTCGGTACCCGGCGGAATTCTATGAGGAATTTGCGACAGACCTGGCACCACATCTGTTGGGGACATTTAATGCAGCACTGGAGAAGGGGGAGTTGCCGGAGATGATGACGCAGGCAGTAATCACACTAATTCTGTAAAAGCGGAAGGACCCAGTGGAATGTGGGTCATGTAGGCCCATTTCACTATTGAACACGGATGTGGAAGTATTGGCAAAGTTGTTGGCGGGGAGGATGGAGGAGTGTGTCCCCGGGGTGGTGGCAGAAGAACAAACAGGTTTTGTGAAGGGCAGGCAGCTCGCGAGTAATATAAGATGGCTATTGAATGTGGTGATGAATCCGTCGGGGGCTCTGGTACCGGAGGTGGTGGTGTCCATGGATGCGGAGAAGGCATTTGATCGAGTGGAGTGGCGGTATTAGTTCGAGGTCTTGGGAAGGTTTGGGTTTGGGCTGAGATTTGTGGCATGGGTGCGGTTGCTATATGTGGCACCCAGTGCGAGGGTGGGGACGAATGATATGAGCTCACAAAGCTTTGACATGGGTATGTCGCCGCTGCTGTTTGTGCTGGCCATTGAGCCATTGGCGATGGCTCGCAGGGGGTCGACAGAGTGGTGGTAGATTATGAGGGACAGAGGGAGCATCGGGTGTTGCTCTATGCCGATGACCTCTTGCTGTATGTTTCAGATCCGTTAGAGAGTATGGGAAGGATTATAGGCCTGCTGGGGAAGTTTGGAGGGTACTCAGGGTACAAGCTGAATGTAGGGAAAAGCGAGGTATTCCCGGTGAATGAGCTGGCACAGCGGGCTAATTTAGGGGGGATGCCAATTATGGTAGCAAGGGATAGGTTTAGGTATTTGGGGATTCAGGTAGTGAGGGAATGGATGGGGCTCCATGGGCGTCATTCTCCGGCCCCCCGCCGGGTCGGAGAATGGCCGTTGGCCGCCGTGAATCCAGCCCCCGCCCCCGCCGAAGTCTCCGGTACCGGAGATTGGGCGGGGGCGGGAATCGGGCCGCGCCGGTTGGCGGGACCACCCGCTCAATTCTCCGGCCTGGATGGGCCGAAGTCCCGCCCAGAAATTGCCTGTCCCGCCGGCGTAAATGAAACCTGGTATTTACCGGCGGGACCAGGCGGCGTGGGCGGGCTCCGGGGTCCTGGGGGGGGGCGTGGGGCGATCTGACCCCGGGGGGTGCCCCCACGGTGGCCTGGCCCACGATCGGGGCCCACCGATCCGCGGGCGGGCCTGTGCCGTGGGGGCACTCTTTCCCTTCCGCCTCCGTCACGGCCTCCACCATGGCGGAGGCGGAAGTGACTCTCCCCACTGCGCATGCGCGGAAAACTGTCAGCAGCCGCTGACGCTCCCGCGCATGCGCCGGGAAACTGTCAGCGGCCGCTGACGCTCCCACGCATGCGCCGCATTTCCGCGCCAGCTGGCGGGGTAACAAACGCCATTTCCGCCAGCTGGCGGGGCGGAAATCCCTCCGGCGTCGGCCTAGCCCCTCAATGTTGGGGCTCGGCCCCCAAAGATGCGGAGCATTCCGCACCTTTGGGGCGGCGCGATGCCCGTCTGATTGGCGCCGATTTGGGCGCCAGTCGGCGGACATCGCGCCGTTGGGGGAGAATTTCGCCCCATAAGTGGAGCTTAAAGAAGCTGGTGGAGGAGGCTAGGCAGGATCTTCAGAGGTGGGATACACTGCACTTAACGCTGGCAGGGAGGGTCCAAGTGCTGAAAAAGAATATTCTGCCGAGGTTCTTGTTTATCTTTCAAACTCTCCCGATGTTTATACCAAAGGCCTTTTTTTGGAAAGTGGAATCGATCATTTCTGACTTTGTATGGGTGGGGAAGGTGTTGAGGGTGGGGAGGACCCTGCTACAGAGGCAGAGGCAGCAGGAGAGGTTGGCGTTGACGAACTTGCTTCATTATTATTGAGCGGCGAATGTGGACAAGGTGCGGCGGTGGTGGGAAGGAGAAGGGGTAGAGTGGGTTAGGAGGGAGGAGGAATCATGTCAGGGGTCTAGTTTGAGGGCTATGGTGATGGCAGCGTTGCCAATGGTTCTGAGTGGGTATTCAAGGAGACCGGTGGTGCAGTCCATGGTGAAGATATGGAATCAGCTGAGGAGGCATTTTAGGGTGGAAGGGATGTCGGTGCTAACACCGCTGTGTGAGAATCATGAGTTTGAGCCAGGGGGGATGGATAGTGTATTCAGGAGGTGGAGGGAAGTGGGATTGATCAAGGTGAGGGATCTGTATTTGGAGGAAGGGTTCGCCAGTCTGGAGGAGCTAAAGAAAAGAGTAGAGCTGATGAGGGGGAGTGAGTTCAGGTATCTGCAGGTTATGGACGTTGCACGAAAGGTCTGGAGGGGTGTGATGAACGGTTACTGCCTTATCATCATGTAAGGTGATGTCCCCTTTAAGATCAGGCTAGGAACCCTGGGGACTCCGCCTCTGGCTCCGCCCATCTGGGAGCCATACATAAAGGCCCGCGATCTGCAGCGACTGCGGGAAGAAAGGGCACTTTGCGAGGGTCTGCCTGGCCAGACCCAGGGGCCAGAAAAACAAAGAACAGCCGGCCCGAAAATCAGGCTCTCAGGCCCGCAGGCCTCGCAACGCTGCTGCGCACCGACCCGACACGTCCTCTTCTGACGCGTCATCAGCCTCGTGCGAATCATGGGAGCGGCCAACTGGTCGGCGGCCATCTTCTCGACCCGACACGTGCGACCAACGGAAGCGGCCATTTTACGACTCCGACTACCCGCGACTGGGTGCGATCACCCTCGATCAAACTCGGCCAAAACACCTGCAGAACTCCATGATGCAGGTCCAGGTCAACGGGCACGACACTGCATGCCTCTTCGACTCCGGGAGCACGGAGAGCTTTATCCACCCTGAAACGGTAAGGCGCTGCTCCCTACGCACCCATCCCACATCCCAAACCATAGCCCTCGCATCTGGGTCCCACTCGGTACAAATCACGGGGTACTGTATTGCGGTTCTCTCGATCCAGGGTGCCAAATACACCCATTTCAAATTTCATATCCTCCCTCACCTCTGTGCCCCCCTGCTGCTTGGACTGGATTTCCAGTGCAGCCACCGAAGCTTGACACTGAAGTTCGGCGGACCCTTGCCCCCCCTCACGGTGTGCTGCCTTGCGACACTGAAAGTCGCACCCCCCTCGCTATTCGCTAACCTCACTCCCAACTGTAAGCCCGTCGCCACCAGGAGCCGGCGCTACAGTGCCCAAGATATGGCTTTTATCAAGTCAGAGGTCCAGCGTTTACTGGGAGAGGGGGTCATCGAGGCTAGCAACAGCCCTTGGAGAGCGCAAGTGGTGGTAGTCCAGTCCGGGGAGAAGAAACGGATGGTCGTGGATTATAGCCAGACCATAAACCGATTCACGCAGCTTGATGCGTACCCCCTTCCTCGCATCGCGGAAATGGTAAATTGGATCGCCCAATACCGAGTCTTTTCCACGGTCGACCTCAAATCTGCCTACCACCAGCTCCCCATTCGACCAAAAGACCGCCCCTATACTGCCTTCGAAGCAGCCGGCCCGCTCTTCCACTTCCTCAGGGTCCCCTTTGGTGTCACAAATGGGGTCTCCGTCTTTCAAAGGGCGATGGACCAAATGGTGGACCAGACGGTTTGCGGGCTACATGCCCGTACTTGGACAATGTCACCATCTGCGACCATGATCAGCAGGACTATGACGCTAACCTCAAAAAGTTCCTAAAGACCGCCCGAGCCCTTAACCTGACCTATAACGAGGGCAAATGCGTTTTCCACACCACCCGGCTGGCCATCCTCGGCTATGTCGTGGAAGACGGGGTCCTAGGTCCCGACACCGACCGCATGCGCCCCCTTAAGGAACTCCCTCTCCCCCGCAGCCTCAAGGCCCTCAAACGGTGCTTGGGGCTTTTCTCCTATTACGCCCAGTGGGTCCCCAAGTATGCGGACAAAGCCCGCTCACTCCTAAAGACCACCACTTTTCCCCTCTCGGCTGAGGCTCAATCGGCCTTCAACCGCATCAAGGCCGACATCATCAAGGCCGCCATGCACGCGGTGGACGAAACCATCCCTTTCCAGGTAGAGAGCGATGCATCAGACATCGCCCTGGCTGCTACCCTCAATCAAGGAGGCAGACCAGTAGCGTTCTTCTCCCGAACCCTCACCGCCTCCGAGATTCGACACTCTGCAGTCGAAAAGGAGGCACAAGCCATTGTGGAGGCTGTGCGGCGCTGGAGACACTACCTCGCCGGTAGGAGGTTTACCCTCGTCACCGACCAACGGTCGGTCGCCTATATGTTCGATAACACGCAACGGGGCAAAATAAAAAACGATAAAATTTTGAGGTGGAGGATCGAACTCTCCACCTACTCGTACGATATCAAGTATCGTCCAGGGGAGCTCAACGAGCCCCCAGATGCCCTGTCCCGCGGCACATGCGCCAACGCGCAGGAGGACCGCCTGCAAACCATCCACAATGACCTCTGCCACCCGGCGGTTACCCGGCTCGTCCATTTCATCAAGTCCCGCAACCTACCTTACTCAACCAAGGAGGTCAAGGCCATGGTCAGGGCCTGCCAGGTCTGTGCGGAGTGCAAACCGCACTTCTATCGGCCAGACAAGGTTCGGCTCGTGAAGGCCTCGGGCCCCTTTGAGCGACTGAGCGTGGACTTCAAGGGGCCCCTCCCGTCCACCAACCGTTATGCCTATTTCCTCACCGTGATCGATGAGTTCTCCCGTTTCCCATTCGCCATTCCCTGCACCGACATGACCTCAGCCACGGTGATTAAGGCACTGCACAGCATCTTCACCCTGTTCGGTTTCCCTGCTTATATCCACAGCGACCGGGGTACATCGTTCATGAGCGATGAACTGTGTCAGTATCTGCTCAGCAAAGGCATCGCCTCGAGCAGAACGACCAGCTATAACCCACTGGGAAACGGGCAGGTAGAGAGGGAGAACGCGACCGTGTGGAAGGCTGTCCTTCTGGCCCTGCGGTCGAGAAATCTCCCCACCACCCGCTGGCAGGAGGTCCTATCCGATGCCCTACACTCCATTAGGTCACTCCTCTGCACGGCCACAAATGAGACCCCTCATGAGCGATTGTTTCTCTTCCCCAGGAAGTCTACCTCCGGGGTCTCGCTTCTACCTTGGCTGACGGCTCCGGGACCTGTTCTTCTCCGGAGGCACGCGAGGAGCCATAAAACGGACCCCCTAGTTGAAAAGGTCCGACTGCTCCACGCCAACCCCAGTTACGCCTAGGTGGAGTACTCCGACGGCAGGCAAGATACGGTTTCCCTCCGGGATCTGGCGCCCGCTGGATCCTCCACCACAGACGCCCCTTCCCGCGCCGCTCCCCTGCAGGACCCGTCGCCCCCTAGAACACACCCCCTTCCGGCCCTACCACCCGTTGGTGAGCTCCTACCGTGGGAGCCCCCCCTTTACACACCCCGCCGGCGCCGGCTCCGCTACCCCCGGCCCTGCCTAGTTCCTCTGCCCCGACCCGGACCGAAGCTCCGACCGCTGTGCTCGCGGATGTGCCCTCAACCGGGATGTCCGTGCCCGCCGCACCACCGCCCGAACTGAGGAGATCGAGGAGGACGATCCGGCCGCCGAGACGGATGGACCTATGATGGCACTTCACCCCCGCCGGACTCCTTTTTAAACAGGGGGTGAATGTGATGAACGGTTACTGCCTTATCATCATGTAAGGTGATGTCCCCTTTAAGACCAGGCTTGGAACCCTGGGGACTCCGCCTCTGGCTCCGCCCATCTGGGAGCCATACATAAAGGCCTGCCTCATGGTCTGGAGAGCAGTCAGCTCTCGTCCAAATCTGTAGCATAGTTATTAGCCTAATAAAGCCTTCTTTACAGTTTAATCTCTAAGCATCATTATTGAGGGTACCTCAAGGGGGTTCCCTAGGTTGCCGGTAAACACCCTGCTGGAGCGACTGCTGCTCCCAGATGTGGAAGGAGAGGGAAGAATTGGGGATATATACAAGTGGCTGGGGGAGCAGGGAGGCAAGTGGGTAGTGAAGATCAAGGAGGAATGGGGAGCGGAGTTGGGAGGGGAGATCAATTGGGGAGCATGGAGTGAGGCTCTCCGTAGGGTAAACGGGACCTCCTCACGTGCAAGTATGAGCCTGATACAGTTTTAGGTGATGCACAGGATGCATATGACTCGGGCGAGAATGAGTGGGTTCTTTCAGGGGGTAGCAGATGAGTGTGAGAGGTGTGGGCGGGAGCCAGCGAATCACGCGCACATGTTTTGGGGTTGCGAAAAATTGGGAAGATTCTGGGCGGGGGTGTTCGTGGTCTTAGCCAGGATAGTGGAGGAGGAGGTGGACCCGGACCCTTTGGTGGCGATATTTGGAGTCTCCGAGAAGCCGGAGCTCATGGAGAGGAGGAAGGCCGATGTCTTGGCCTTCGCCTCTCTGATTGCACGGCGACGAATTTTGCTGGAGTGGTTGTCGGCATCTCCACTGGGGGTAGCGGCATGGTTGAGTGACCTGTATTTTTCCTGCGCTTAGAGAAGATTAAGTATGAGTTAAGGGGCTCTTCAGGGGGGTTTGAGGAAAGGTGGGGGATGTTTGTGACCGTGTTTGAGGGGCTGTTCGTCGCAGGGGGGCGGATTATAAAGAGGAAAAATCTGTACAGACTGTATAGTTGATTGTTGGGAACCATGGGCGAAATTCTCCGTTATCGGCGGAAACTCCGCCGATCGGCGCACAAAACGGCGCAAATCCCACTTGCGTCACGTCATAAAAATGGAGCCGATCGTCTGCGGCCCGAAATGGGCTAGCAGCGACGTAACGGGATCCGCGCTTGCGCAGTGGTTCACGCCGTGCAGCGTCATACGCGCTGCACGGCGTGACGGCTCATAAGGCCGCGCAGCTCCCCCCCACCCGACCGGAACAGCCGACCGCAACACCCGACTTGATGGCTGGCCGTCGCTCAGCCCCGAGGTTCGAGTCACGCGATGTGGAGGCGCTCCTGGATGCGGTGGAGCAGAGGAGGGACGCCCTGTATCCCGGGCACGGCCGCAGAGTTGCCCCACGCCACAGCCGGCGTCTGTGGAGGGAGGTGGCAGAGGCCGTCACCGCTGTGGCCCTAACACCACGGACAGGCACCCAGTGCCACAAGAAGGTGAACGACCTCGTCAGAGCAGGCAGGGTGAGCGTCCCCCATATCCCCCATATCCCCTCTCCCCCAAATCCCCCCCTCCCCCATATCCCCCCCTCCCCCATATCCCCCCTCCCCCATATCCCCCATATCCCCCCTCCCCCATATCCCCCCCCTCCCCCATATCCCCCCTCCCCCATATCCCCCCTCCCCCATATCCCCCCTCCCCCATATCCCCCATATCCCCCATATCCCCCCCTCCCCCATATCCCCCCTCCCCCATATCCCCCCTCCCCATATCCCCCCTCCCCCATATCCCCCATATCCCCCCTCCCCCATATCCCCCATATCCCCCCTCCCCCATATTCCCCATATCCCCCCCTCCCCCATATCCCCCCTCCCACATATCCCCCCTCCCCCATATCCCCCCTCCCCCATATCCCCAAGTGAATCCAGCCCTAACCTTAACCTCTGCAATGCACGCGCAACCGATGGCGTGCATTCATATACCTGCCTAACACTGTTGCCTTTTACCCCTGCCACCACCCCCCCCCCCCCCCAGGAGAAGCGCGCACACAACAATAGGGAGCATGTGAGGACTGGAGGAGGGCCCGCTGATGAGAGGCCACTGACCGTACACGAGGAAAGGGCCCTGGAACTGGCTGGCGGACCTGAGGACCGGGAGGTTGCTGATGCAGAGGTCGGGGCCCCACGAGCAAGTGAGCCACCAACAGCCCGTCCCCATATCCCCCCTCCCCTATATCCCCCTCTCCCGTATCACCTGATCACTGCCTGATGTCTAACCATGCATGCTTCATTGTGTATCGCAGGACCAAACGTCCAGGCACCCATCCCCGCAGATGCAGACCGCCCGCAGGATGCCCCTCGGAGACCACGGGAGACGGAGAGACCCGAACCCTCCAGCATGCGACGCCCGCAGGATGCCCCTCGGAGACCACGGGAGACGGAGAGACCCGAACCCTCCAGCATGCGACGCCCGCAGGATGCCCCTCGGAGACCACGGGAGACGGAGAGACCCGAACCCTCCAGCATGCGATGCCCGCAGGATGCCCCTCGGAGACCACGGGAGACGGAGAGACCTGGAGCAACAGGGAGACGACACCCCCGTCACGTGCGGGAGCGACCACCCAGCGATGAGGGGGGCAGCCACAGGCCCCCGTCACATCCGAGCCAGGACACCACTACCCAGGACACCACTATCCAGGACACCACTATCCAGGACACCACTACCCAGGACACCTCTATCCAGGACACCCCTACCCGGGACACCACTACCCGGGACACCACTACCCGGGACAGCACTACCCGGGACAGCACTACCCGGGACACCACTACCCAGGACACCCCTACCCGGGAAGACGAAATACCGGACAGTGACTCAGAGTGGATGGGTGGAGACGAACCCCCACCCCAAAGTGCCATGGACTCAGAGTGGGACGAAGAGCACGACACAACGCCACTGCTGTCACCAACACCCTCCACCATCGCAGAAACACTCACCACGGTTGGGCACTTTAGTGATGAGGCGTCTGGTACACTCACTGGTGCGCACAACACAGCCGTCCCGGTACAGCAGGTGGAGGTAGGAGCAGCAGAGGGACCGGGCGGTCGGAGGGCAGCCCAGGCCAAGCGAACATCTGCCGCCCAGATGGATCCCGGGTTCCTGCAGTTACCACACCCACACATAGATCCGATGCAACCACCGACACGGAGACGAGCGAATAGGGTGACGGGTGGCTTGCGGCGGCTGCGGTCGCAGGTGGAGGAGTCCACCCGCGTCCAGGAGCTGGGAGTGGTCCCGGTCATGCGTGCCACCCAGGCTGACACCGCACGGGTGGCGTCCGCGGTGGAGGCAATGGGTGCGACGGTGTCAGACATGGGGAACGGTTTGCGAGGCCTGGGGCCTTCCGTGCAGGCGGCGTCTGTGGCCCAGGAAATGGCTGCCCTCTCACAGGAGGCCATGAGCCAGTGCCAGCGCCAGATGGCAGAGGCGCTCAACGCCATAGCCCAGTCTCAGCAGGCCATGGCCCAGTCTCAGCAGGCCATAGCCCAGTCTCTGCAGGCCATGGCCCAGTCTCTGCAGGCCATGGCCCAGTCTCAGCAGGCCATCGCTGAGGGCATCGGCGCCAGTGGCCATGTGCGAGCTGGCGTCGCACTGTCGCAGACAGGGTTCGACAACCCCCTGGGCTCCATGGCTGCAAACCTGCAGACCCCTGTCGATACCAGCACGGGCCTCCAGGACTGGCAGCGCCAGATGTCGGGGGCGCGTCGGATGGCCAGTCCGTTCGCATCCCCCACCCATGTAGAGGCCTGGGGGCCATCGGGCACCCCGAGGGAGGAGGAGGTGGTGTGGTCCGTCCCGGCTCCCTCTGTAGGGGAGGTCCCGGTACACCGCTACACCTCGGACTCCCCCCCTTCCGTCCCAGGTGCATCGGGTGGGCAACGGGCAGGACAGGCTGGCGGCTCGCCATCCCAGTCGCCCGGGCCGCAGCCTGGCCCATCTAGGCCAGGACGCCCCAGGAAACGGCCGCCAAAGGGATCCAGTGTCAGAGGGCAGGAATCACAGGAGTCCACCTCCAGTTCTGCTGTACCGTCTGGGGAACCACGTAGACGTAGTCAAAGGACCCGTAAGGCTAAACAATTAGACACTGAGTAAGTTGGCACAGATGAGTTTTAGGCGCTAGGGCACATGCATGAACTCCTTTGGTTATTAAAGTCAATGTTACACCTACCGAAGCTGCCTTTGTGCTCTGTCCAAAGTGTGCGGGGGTGTCATGTACGTTGAGCGCAAGTGTGTGTGTGAGGGGTGGTCTTACCTCAGCCCCAGGTGAGTCTGCCCCCTTCCCCCTGGGCCGCCATCAACATCCCCCGGGCAGAGGACGGGACCGTGCGCTGCAGTGTCACAGCCGCATGCAGGGATGGTCCGGGTGGATGGTGGTACTGTGGCCATGGGTCAGACATAGTCCAACGATGTAGAGCCAGGAGCTCATCGGAGGCGGGTTGTCATCATTCTCCATGGCCTGCGATAGACACGCGTCCACCCGCAACTGGGTGAGCCCGGCCCGTTGTGCCGCCGGTGGATCGGCAATTGGGAGTGGGGGGGTGGTGTGCATGCGGGTGGGGTGTGTGGGGTTGGGGAGGGGGGTGAGGGTGCTGGGTGGGTGGATGGGTGGGGGGTGTGGGTGGTCGGCTGTTGTCATGGTGTGCGGTCTGTGGCCATACTACCCGATTCCCACGCCCATCTAGTCAGTGAAGCGGGCGGCTATCAGCCTGTCCCGTGCCCGCTGGGCCAGCCGGTAACGGTGGACAGCCACCCGTCTGTGTCTACCCCGTCTGCCCTGACCATTGCCCCCATCCCCCTCATCTGGGGAGGACTGGGCCTCTTCCTGCTGCTCCTCCACTCCGCCCTCCTCTGTCTGCGGCACATCGCCCCTCTGCTGGGCTATGTTGTGCAGGACGCAGCACACCACAATGATGCGGCCGACCCTATCTGACCGATACTGGAGGGCGCCCCCAGAGAGGTCCAGGCACCTGAAACGCATCTTCAGCACGCCAAAGCACCTCTCGATCACTCCCCTTGTCGCTACATGGGCATCATTGTAGCGGTTCTCCGCCTCATTGCGTGGCCTCCGTATAGGCGTCATCAGCCACGATCGCAATGGGTAGCCCCTGTCGCCCAGCAACCAGCCCCTCAGCCGGGGATGCCGTCCCTCGTACATGCCGGGGATGGATGACCGCGACAACACGAATGAGTCGTGTACACTGCCTGGGTGACGGGTGCAGACGTGCAGGATCATCATGCGGTGGTCGCAGACCACCTGTACGTTCATCGAATAGGTCCCCTTCCTATTAGTGAACACGGCCCTGTTATCTGCAGGTGGCCGCACGGCGACGTGCATCCCATCGATCGCGCCCTGGACCATGGGGAACCCGGCAATGGCAGAGAAGCCCACGGCCCGGGCATCTTGGCTGGCCCGGTCCACGGGGAAGCGGATGTAGCGGTGCGCCATGGCATAAAGGGCATCTGTCACTGCCCGGATGCACCGGTGCACCGATGTCTGCGATATGCCGGACAGGTCCCCACTCGGTGCCTGGAATGACCCCGTTGCATAAAAGTTCAGGGCCACCGTAACCTTGACGGACACGGGGAGAGGGTGTCCCCCGCCAGTGCCACGCGGTGACAGGTGTGCCAGCAGGTGGCAGATGTGTGCCACGGTTTCCCGGCTCATCCGGAGTCTCCTCCTGCATTCCCGGTCCGTGAGGTCCTGGTATGACTGCCGGGGCCGGTACACACGGGGCGCCCTCGGGTGCCTCCGTTGCCGTGGGGCCGCGACGTCCTCCTCCCCCTCCTCGTCCTGTCGGTCAGGTGTCCCTCCAGCCTGGGCGGCTGCCGCCTGCCCCTCTGCGGCAGCCTGCGCCGCCTCTCTGGCACGCTCCTCCTCCTCCTCCTCCTCCTCATCCAGGGCAACATAGACATGAGCGGCTGCCACCACGGCGGCCAACATCGCTGGATGATCTGAAAACATGACGACCTGGTGGGGGGGAGGGGAACGACGACATGTCATCATTGCCCATATCCCCTCCTCCCCCCAGCCAGGTGGCATGGACCGCATGGGTCCAACTGTTGGAGGCTGGCACCTGGCCAGGTGGACCAACTCATTTGCCCTCCCATCACCCGCCCCGGCACGGACCCCCCCCCCCCCCAACCTCCACCCCGGCACGGACCCCCTCCCCAACCCCCAACCTCCACCCCGGCACGGACCCCCTCCCCAACCTCCACCCCGGCACGGACCCCCTCCCCAACCTCCACCCCGGCACGGACCCCCTCCCCAACCCCCAACCTCCACCCCGGCACGGACCCCCTCCCCAACCTCCACCCCGGCACGGACCCCCTCCCCAACCCCCAACCTCCACCCCAGCACGGACCCCCTCCCCAACCCCCAACCTCCACCCCGGCACGGACCCCCTCCCCAACCTCCACCCCGGCACGGACCCCCTCCCCAACCCCCAACCTCCACCCCAGCACAGACCCCCTCCCCAACCCCCAACCTCCACCCCGTCACGGACCCCCTCCCCAACCCCCAACCTCCACCCCAGCACGGACCCCCTCCCCAACCTCCACCCCGGCACGGACCCCCTCCCCAACCCCCAACCTCCACCCCGGCACGGACCCCCTCCCCAACCTCCACCCCGGCACGGACCCCCTCCCCAACCCCCAACTTCCACCCCGGCACGGACCCCCTCCCCAACCTCCACCCCGGCATGGACCCCCTCCCCAACCCCTAACCTCCACCCCGGCACGGACCCCCTCCCCAACCCCCAACCTCCACCCCGGCACGGACCCCCTCCCCAACCCCCAACCTCCACCCCGGCACGGACCCCCTCCCCAACCCCCAACCTCCACCCCGGCACGGACCCCCTCCCCAACCCCCAACCTCCACCCCGGCACGGACCCCCTCCCCAACCCCCAACCTCCACCCCGGCACGGACCCCCTCCCCAACCCCCAACCTCCACCCCGGCACGGACCCCCTCCCCAACCCCCAACCTCCACCCCGGCACGGACCCCCTCCCCAACCCCCAACCTCCACCCCGGCACGGACGCCCTCCAGAACCCCCAACCTCCACCCCGGCACGGACCCCCTCCCCAACCCCCAACCTCCACCCCGGCACGGACCCCCTCCCCAACCCCCAACCTCCACCCCAGCACGGACCCCCTCCCCAACCTCCACCCCGGCACGGACCCCCTCCCCAACCCCCAACCTCCACCCCGGCACGGACCCCCTCCCCAACCCCCAACCTCCACCCCAGCACGGACCCCCTCCCCAACCTCCACCCCGGCACGGACCCCCTCCCCAACCCCCAACCTCCACCCCGGCACGGACCCCCTCCACAACCCCCAACCTCCACCCCGGCACGGACCCCCTCCCGGCACTCCCCCGGAGCCCAGCCTACTCTAACCACCCCCCCCCCCCCCCGCCGCACACACACACAAGCCGAGACACACCTCTCCTCAGGCAATCAGTCTGCGGCCACGCCATTTCCTGCCCAGAGCCAACCCCCCAGGCCGTCACTCACCTCCTCGCTGGTCGGCATGAGCCTGGAGCACCGGGTCACGCCGATGAAAAGGAGGTTTGATTGACGTCGACGTGAACGGTCATCACGTCGACGGGACTTCGGCCCATCCGGAAGGGAGAATATCGGCAGGCCGAAAATCGGCTGCCTTGCGCAGACCCGTGACATTCTCCGCGGCAGCGGCGCCATTAACGCCCCGCCGACTTTTCTCCCTTCGGAGACTTCGGCGGGGGCGGGATTAACGGCGGCCAACGGCCATTCTCCGACCCGGCGGGGGGTCGGAGAATGACGCCCCATGGGCGAGATTCTCCACTTCCGCGCCGGTTGGGAGAATCGCCTGGACCGCCAAAATGTCCCGCGACGCCGGTCCGACGCCCTCCCGCGATTCTCCCAAGCTGCGAGAACGGCCCCGTCGAGTTCCGCGCTGTGCAGGCCGGAGAATCGCCCGAGACACCCAAAATGGTGATTCTCCGGCACCCCTGCTATTCTCAGGCCCGGATGGGCCGAAGTCCCGACGGCGTGACCCCAGTTCACGTCGTCGCCTTCACACCTGCTTTTTAAAGTCGTCAGCCAGTCGCGCTGGCTGACGCTGAGCAGGGAGGAGGTGAGCGGACTGTTGCGCAGCGCCCGGAGACCGGGTCGGCTGCGGCCAAAGGGGGGGTGCGTGAGAGTGTGCAGGTGGGAGGGGGGAGGGTGGGAGAGTGTGTAGGTGGGAGGGGGGAGGGTGGGAGAGTGTGTAGGTGGGAGGGGGGAGGGTGGGAGAGTGTGCAGGTGGGAGGGGGGTGTGTGGGAGAGTGTGTAGGTGGGAGGGGGGAGGGTGGGAGAGTGTGCAGGTGGGAGGGGGGTGTGTGGGAGAGTGTGCAGGTGGGAGGGGGGGTGTGGGAGAGTGTACAGGTGAGAGAGGGGGTGTGGGAGAGTGTGCAGGTGGGAGGGGGGTGTGGGAGAGTGTGCAGGTGGGAGGGGGTGTGTGCGAGGGTGTGCAGGTGGGAGGGGGGGATGAGGGAGCGGCGTGCAGGTGGGAGGGGGGTGAGGGAGAGTGTGGATGGTATCGTCCATCCGCAGATGCCACAGGTCAGCCGCCCTGATATGGCAGGATGGTGACGAGGACACGGCCGCAGGTTGCGTGTGGCTGATGGGCACAAGTGAGTGGCACACTGGTGAGCAGTACGGTGTGAACTGACTGTTGGGCGCAGACAGTGACCAGGTGTTAGTCTGGCTGCGTGTCTGCAGCGTGACCATCCCACCGGGGCACACAGGTCTCCCATGCAACCTGGCTGGCGAGGTGTGGAAGAACCTTGGTGTAACATGTCGTTTCTCTGCCCCCCACCACCCTCCTGCAGGTCACCATGTATGCCAACCAGACAGCGATGTTCACTGCCATGGTTAGAGCCGCAGCACTGCAGGTGGCCATCCGGCAGCATAGAGTCGGACGGCCCACAGTGGCTGCAGATGCAGCGGTTGCCGGTGCAGCAGAGGGGATGGCCGCGGAGTGGCCCGTCATCGACACGCAGGCCGCAGGCGCTCAGGACCCGAATGTACAGGGGGGTGCCGAGGGGAACATTGACCGCCAGACGGCGAGGAATGCACAGGAAGTGCTTGGGGGGGAGGAGGAGGAGGAGGAGGAGGAGGGTGTACCGTGACAGAATGTCGTTCGAGGCCCTAACGGGGCTCACATGCAGGAGGAGACTACGGTTCAGCAGGGAAACGGTCGCACATATATGCCAGCTCGTGGCGCACCTCGCACCACGTGGAATGGGAGGAGGACACGCGTTACCAGTCTCCGTCAAGGTGACGGTGGCCCTAAACTTTTATGCGACCGGTTCCTTCCAGGCGCCGAGCGGGGACCTATCCGTGAAATCACAGGCATCGGTCCACAGGTGCATCAGGGCCGTCACCGACGCCTTGTACGCCATCGCGGACAGGTTCATTCAATTCCCTGAGGACCGAGCACAGCAGGAAGCACGGGCACGTGGATTCGCCAAGGTGGCCGGGATACCGATGGTCCAGGGTGTCATCGATGGTGTGCACGTCCCCATGCGCCCACCTGCAGACAACAGGGAAGTGTTCATGAACAGAAAGGGCGCATACTCCATGAACATTCAGGTGGTGTGCGACCCCCACATGAAGATCATGCACATGTGTGCAAAGTACCCCGGGAGTGTGCATGACGCCTACATTCTGGCACAGTCATTCATCCCCGCAATGTTCGATGGATGCCCCCCTCCCCACCCCCGGCTGAGGGGCTGGTTGCTGGGCGACAAGGGCTATCCATTGAGGTCATGGCTGATGACGCCAATACGGAGGCCTCACACCAACGCGGAGAGCCTCTACAACGAGGCCCATGCAGCAACCAGGGGTGTGGTGGAGCGGTGCTTCGGCCTGCTGAAGATGCGCTTCAGATGCTTGGACCGCTCCGGAGGGGCCCTGCAGTACCGGCCCGACAGGGTCGGTCGCATGGTTGTGGTCTGCTGTGCGCTGCACAACATAGCCATGCAGAGGGGAGATGACCTGGCGGAGGAGTCGGAGGGAGGACCCGACGGCACCGGAGCCAACGAGGGGGATGGACAAGAGGAGGATGCGGAGGAGGAGGAGGATGGCCGCATCAGGGTGGGGGGAGGGGCACAGGACGCAGACACTGCCCGGCTGCTCGTTACGTCCAGGAGGCTGCGCGACGGCACCGCCGCGGACAGCGGGCACGCGATGCGTTGGTGGCCGCACGGTTCACGCACTGTGGGGGTGGGATTCACTGAACACTGCCACTTGCACCGTCACTCCTGTACACGGGCACCACACAGCACCCACCCACCCCCCCCCGCACCACCGCACCGCGTTCACGGCAACAATTCCACATCACCTTACCATTGCGGCACTACGGGATTGCACAACAGTGATGATTGGGTAAGCGGGTGTGATCAGTGCCATGTTGAATGATGACAACCCGCTCTGCGATGAGCTGTGTGCTCTGGTTCGCCAGCCGAGTTCTGACTCATGGCTATAGCTGAACCATGCACTCCGGTGGTCACAGCCTTCGTGACGGATATTTCACCACATGTCCGTGGGGTGGCTGGCGTCGGTGTGCCGAGGACAACGGTGTCCGATTATGGGAGGCAGGGGGGAAACGGTCAGCACATCCGGAACAGACCTTGAACAGCTCGTATACCACTACGCCAATCAAGCACCCTCACGAGCCCCCTGGCACCGGACATAGCACACAGTCTTACAAGTCAAATTTAACAGTGCGTTTATTCATGTGGTTAACATAGGTGCCCTACCCCCTACAACTAAACTGTGCCCTGCACCCGTGCCAACTTCTTATGTGCCTAACGACTTTGCCTTACGGGCCTACCACAACGTCTAGGTGTGTTCCCAGATGGTACAGCAGGAGTGGAGGTGGACTGCTGTGAATCACGCCCTTCGTCATGGCTCCCCGTCAGCACACGTTTCCTGGGGCGGCCCGGCTTCGATGGGCGTGCTGGGTGGCGTGGTGCCACCCTGACCTGCCCGGTCCCCACCAGATGCGCCAGGGACGGAACGGGGGGAGGCCGAGTGTACCGGGACGTCCCTTGATGGAGCTACCGGGACGGGCCCCAGAACCTCCTCCTCCCTCGGGGAGCCTGGTGGCCGCGGGCCTCACTATGGGACGGAGATGCGCTCGGAGACATGCCCCGTCGCACCACCGACACCTGGCGCTGCCAGTCCTGGAGGCCTGCAGCGGTATCGACCACGGTCCAAATGTTAGCCGAGACGGAGCCCAGGGAGTGCCACATTCCTGCCAAGGACTGTGCGATCTCAACCTGTGAGGGCGCGATGCCATCCATCACGTGCGGCAGGCGGTCAATGCTCTCCGCGACCGACTGCTGAGACAGTGCCATCACTTGCTGGGGCCGGGCCATGGCATGGTGAGACTCAGCCAGGGCCCAGAGAGCGGCAGCAATGTCGTGTTGGCTCTGGCGCATGGCTACCAGTGAGAGGGCAGCCCTCCCCTGGGTCATGGATGACGCGTGCACGGTAAGCCCAACGCCTTGCAGAACGTGACCCATGGCCGAAACCCTTTCACCCATTGCCTCCACCGTGGACGCCACCCGTGCGGTGTCAACCTGGGTGGCTGCGATGAGCGGCACCACTCCCTGCTCCTGGACACGGATAGACTCCTCCAGCTGCGTGTGCAGGTCCTGGAAGATGGCCCTCATCCCGTTATTCAGCCCCTGGGTGTCCACATGCATCAGTTGTCCGGGTGGGTCAAGTACATCCAGGAACCCGGGAACCGTCTGGGTGGCAGCTGGTTGCTGGGCCTGGGCTACCCTCCGACTGTCCAGCCCCTCGGCTGCTCCAAACTCCACCTGCTGTACTGGCTCGGCTGTGGGGTGCGCACCAGACAGTGACCCGGGAGCCTCATCACTTATATGCCCAACCGAGGTGGGTGTCTCTGTGATGGTGGATGGTGTGGGAGACAGCAGTGCCGCAAGCTCGAGGTCATCAACCGTCAGGAAGTCTGGTGTGTGCTGGTCCCCCTCATGGCCCAGCGCATGCTCCATGCGGGCCATGTCGTCTTGACCTCCAGTTCGATCCAGCGGGTGTGTGGCCGTGATGTGGGCTTCGGCATGACTGTCCACCCTGTGCCCCTCACTAATGTCTGTCCCGGTGGTCTGAGCGTTCCGGTCCTGCGTCCCAGACTGTGAGGTCTGCCCTCCTGTCCGACCGACTGCCAACCTCTGGCAGTTGCGTTTGGCGATGTTGCGCTGCTTCCTGGGCGAGACGTCCCTGAAGGTTCGGCGGGTGGCCCTGGGGAACATAAAAGATTCGGGGTTCGTTAGACCCGGTGGCCCGGGTGTATGGTGGTGGTGAGGGCCCTCTGCTCGTGAACGGTTCGGGGATGCAGGACAGGAGAAACCCCTCCGGTTCTCATGCGCTCACGCTGGTTGTGCGCTGTCTTGTCCTGGGCGGGGGGAGGGGGGGGGGGGGGTCGGATAAACCATTAGGCGGGTATCATCAGGGCATTGTTGCTGGTTCAGGAGACAGCACGCCATGGCTTCGCTCCAGGGGGGGTCCCGGGGCTCATGTGGGTCGAGTAGATAGTTGGGCACCGTGACCCCCCCCAAACCACCCTGACCCCCCCCCCCCAGCACCGACCCTGATGCCCCAATCCCCCCCAACACTCCCAACCGCCCCTGGTCCCCCCCCAGCACAGCCCCTGATGCATCAATCCCCCCCAACACTCCCTACCCCCCCCCAACCCCCCCACCCCACTCCCCCCCCCCCCCCCACCCCCCCCGTCCCTGGCAGCCCGGGTGAGGTTGTGCAGCCTCTTGCAGCACTGCTCCCCCATCCGGGGGGTCTGCCCCACAGCACTGACTGCGGTGCCCACCTCCCGCCAGCCGCGCCTCACAGCACTGGATGGCTGGTGATGCCCACGTCTTGGGCAGAGGGTGTCCTTTCTCCGTTCCACCTCATCCACCAGGATGTCCAGGTTCGTGTCCCGGAACCTCGGTGCAGCTCTTCGGGGCTCAGCCATCTCCTCTCTTCTCCTCCGGGTCTTCTGTGCGCGGATCGCGCAATTTATGACGCAGCGCCGCGTCATTCGGGCGTCGTGCGGTGACGACGTGGCCTTCGCGGTTCTCGCGGCCCCGATCCTAGCCCATTTTCGGGCCCTGAATCGGTCGGGATCGGGGCCGTTTCGCGCAGTTGTGAACCTCGACGCATGGGGCGCGATTCTCCACTCCCGCTCCGGTTGGGAGAATCGCCTGGGCCGCCAAGATTTCCCGGGACACCGGTCCGACGCCCTCCCGCAATACTCCCAAGCGGCAGGAACGGACCGGTCGAGTTCCGCGGGCCGCAGGCCGGAGAATCGCCGGAGACACCCAAAATGGCAATTCTCCAGCACCCCCGCTATTCTCAGGCCCGGACGGGCGAGCGGCCAGGCCAAAATGGCGGGTTCCCCCCGGCGCTGTCCACACCTGGTCGCTGCCGTCGGGAACAGTGCGCGAACGCTGGGGGGGTGGCCTGCGGGGGGGGGGGGGGGCGAGGGGGGATCCTGCACCAGGGGGTACCTCAAATGTGGGGTGGCCCGCGATCGGTGCCCACCGATCGTCGGGCCGTCCTCTCTGAAGGAGGACCTCCTTCCTTCTGCGGCCCTGCAAGATCCGTCCGCCATCTTCTTGCGGGGCGGACTTAGAGAGGACGGCAACCACGCATGCGCGGGTGACGCCAGTTATGCGGCGCCGGCCGCGTCATCTGTGTGGCGCCGCCTTTACGCGGCGACAAGGCCTGGCGCGTGTCGATGACGCGGCCCCGATCCTAGCCCATTGTCGGGGCCTGAATCGTTCGGGATCGGGGCCGTTTCACACCGTCGTGAACCTCGACGGCGTTCACGACGGCGTGGGCATTTCGGCGCGGGAGTGGAGAATCCCGCCCCATGTTTCCCGGGGTGTTTGTTCGCTGTAACTTGTTTTTATACATGTTTGTAATAAAATATATTTTTAAAAAGAAGCTAGGAAAAGGAACAATTAAGAGCACAAAATGTTTATTTGGAGGAGGGCAAATTTCAGTGAGCCTGGATCTAAACCAGATTGCAGCAAAACTCGAGCTGCCTCTGGTCCCACAAAGGGGAGGACAACCAAATACTGATTCCCCTGCATTATGAAAGAGATAGAGAGTGAGATGAAGCAGAAAAAGGATGCATATGACAGATGCATGTTTGATAATGTAAGTGAGAACCAGGCTGAATGTAGAAAGTACAAAAAGGAAGTGGGAAATAAATAAATAGAAGCAAAGAGAGAATATGAGGAGAGACTGGCCACTGTCTTATCTAGGCTTCTATGGTAAAAGGATTGGGGCCCAGAAATGGGATCTCGGCATGGAGGCAGATGCATGGTTTAGATATTAAATGAATAATTAGCATTTATCTTGACCAAGAAAATGTCACAGTCATAGTGAAAGAGCAAGTAGTTGAGACAATTGGATGGGCTAAAAAATGGTAACGAGGGGTTATAAGGAACGTCGGCTGTACTTAAAGTTGATAAGTCGCCAGGGCTGAATGGGATGCGTCCAAAGATATTGAGGGAAGTAAGGGTGGAAATTGTGGAGGGACAGGCTATAACCTTCCAATCTTCCTTTGATATAAGGTGCTGGAAAAGACCAGAACAATTGCAAATGTTACACTTTTGTTCAAAAAAAAGAGTAAAAAGATAAACCCAGCAACCACAGACATGTCAGTTTAACTTGGGTGGTGGAAAAACTTCCAGAAATGAAAAGCCCAGGACAAAATTAAAAGCGATTTGGACAATTACCAATTCATTGAGAAAACCAGCATGAAGTATGGTTGGTGTGGTGTTCATCGTCTAAGAGGCGGTGTCAGAGTCATTTACAGCACAGAGGGAGGCCATTTTGCTCATCAAATCTATCCTGGCTCTCAATAGAGCAGACCAGTCAACCCCATTCTCCCAGTCTATCCCCATAGCCCTAGAAGCTTATTTCTTTCAAGTGCCCATCCAATTTCCTTTTGAAATAGTTGATTGTCTCTGCTTCCAGCAAGGCAGCAAGTTCCAGGTCATTCCACCTCCCTGCATAAAAACGTTCTTCCTCACATCGTCTCTGTATCTCTTGCCCAAAACCATAAATCTGTGTCCACTAGTATTTGTACCATGATCTAAAAGGGAACAGTTTTTCCTTATCCACCGTATTCAAACTTGTCATATTCTTAAACACCTAAATCAAA
Organism: Scyliorhinus torazame; assembly: GCF_047496885.1. NCBI lineage: Eukaryota > Metazoa > Chordata > Chondrichthyes > Carcharhiniformes > Scyliorhinidae > Scyliorhinus > Scyliorhinus torazame. The sequence goes on along the minus strand of NC_092709.1, from coordinate 164,010,537 downwards.
GGAATGTCCTGATACTCTTTCGTGAATAATGGTGTCACATTTGTCATTCTTCAATTGTCTGGTACTTTCCCATATCTGGGGAGGTTTTACAGATTATCCTGAATAGGATCTCCTTCAGCTTTTTTACCTGCTTACTATCATGCTGATACCTTTGGGTTCCCTTTTATTGTTATTGTTGTAACTGTCCAATTCAGATACTTCAACCAGCTCCTTAATTACAGTTAATGTAACACACTTTATTAAATATAGTTAACCCGTAAATTACCCACTGTACATACAAGAAACACCCAGAATTCGACCAAACTACCCACAAAGGTGGTTTGTTAAGTTGTAGATCCAATCCTGGAGTCCCTCTGGTTCCTCTTTGCAAAGATGATTCTCGCTGGCAGTTTCTTGCTTGCTTGCTTCCTTCTGGTCTGGTCAGGGTCACCTCACACACCATGTAGTCTTTGCTTCAAGTCTTTGCTGCTAGTCTTTTGCTTCGAGTCTTTGCTGCTAGTCTTTTGCTTCTGGTGTCTCCGAGATGCCTACTTTTATCCCCCTGCCCGCCTTCAAGGAACTTCTCTGGCTTCCGGCCAATGAGCTCTCGGGAGGGGGTTCCCAGCAGCCAATGGTCCAGTTGATGACCGTTTGACAGGCCACCTGAGCCCGCCCCAGGTGTCCCATCTCTGGTGGTGTAGCCTGCACACGATCTGTTCCCATATAAGGTAACAGTAGATACTCTCAGTGACGGAAAGTTGGGCTCAATCTGGGCTATGAATAACAGAATTCCTGAGGTTTGACTGCAGTATGATTTTAAAATGACCACGTCATTCTATTGTACAGACGCGATGGGCTGAATGGCCTACTCCTCCTCCTATGTCTTATGGTCTATTCTCAATTTCTTTCTTTACCAGTCTTATTATCCTCTTCACTTCTCTCAACTTATTGTATTTGACCTGGTTCTCACTTAAAGAACCTGCCATGCATCATGCATGCTCCTTTTATATTTCCTCATGTTCTCTATCTCTCTCCTCATCCAAAGAGCATTGCAGAGGCTGCTGAGTTGTGTGGAAAATATTGAACAGTTTTATAGACTGGTGGAGGTGGCCTTGTGCTTAATACAAAAGTGCAGAACTGCATATGAGTGTGACTTTGCTGATTCCTGCACAGTAATACGTTAATATCTTTCTTTCTATTTCTGTTAGCTAATTGGACCCTGCAGGCAGAGATGTGGGCTGCATGTCTATGTATGTCTATGCAGTTGCATCCCGTTATTTGGAACCAAATTGAACTGACAAATAAGAAAATCTTACACAACTCCATTCTTCCTCTTCAATGGCCTGGTTTTCCACAATGACATCCTGGATAAGGAATGCACCTATGTTATATTCCTTCAGCATGCCTTCTTTAAACAGTTTGCAGAATTTTCAGTGGATCCACACTCTTTATATCGACAAGAGTGCGAAAGTATGCTGTGTAGTGTTACCTGCGTGGTCGATAACACGTGTTACTCAATCCTTGGCTGATGGTGAGGTCCTCTGAATCTTGTTGAAGACTCGAACTCATCCAGTAAGAACAAAGGTTTATTGAGTAACTATAACTATTAATGCGTGAGTTCTTTACCTTAACATGGGAACTAGGAATTGGATAACAAGATTTAACAATTGTAACTAAATGTAACTCCACTAACTATCTATGTGATTCTGATGTTTCCCTGTTCACAGCACACCCGAGAGAGAGACAGAGACCCCGTGTGGCTGCCCTTTATACCCCTGTTGGTCCAGCCCTCTGGTGATCATATGGTGCTGCTATCTACCCATTAACCACTTGTGTGCATGCACCTCCAGAGATCACCACATGCTGCAGAGTAAATGTACCGGAATCATTGGCAAGCGTCAAATAGCAGAAAGGTGATGGTCACAGTTACCCCTGGTGGCAAGGAGTATAATCTGCAGATAAATAATGGTCAAGCCATCTGAAATTGCACTTTATGACTGATATATTCGCTTCCTTGTAAATATGCAGTGCAATCCAGAAGCATTTAGATTAGTCTCTGGAGAAACTTGTCCTTAGAAGACATTAACAATCATTACAAACTCACATGAAAGTAGTCACAAGTGTTGGTGTTGACATAACTGAATCCCACACATTGATACCCTTCACCAATGCGTAGAAACACCAACATGGCCTATCACATGGCATCAGCTGTCCTTTGTCCTAACCAGTACTGGAACAGCACTTCATATGGATGATGGAATGGCTTTGGAGCCATATTCACATTTTGAAATGAGGAGAAGAGCCTAGGATAATTGATCTGGAGCAATTCTTTCAGCTTCACTGAGGTGCCTGTTGAGGACGCTGGCCCGGCTGTTTCAACTGGCCCTGCCACTGTAAATCATCAGGAGGGCATGATCCCTATTACACTATCTGACACTATCTTTGGATGACAAAGCTCCTACTATCCTGAATCCTGCAGCTGGCATGTGCACTCTAGCACTCTAGCCAACATAGTACGCTGCGTCACACGCCCGAGCATACCTGGAAGAAGCTAATTGATGCACTATCTGGTCAAACGCAAGAGATGGCTGCATTGACTGCATGGCCCCCACACATCTCAGTTACCCAAATCTTCATATCAAAGTCAAAAATGCTGTGTCCTTCGCTGATCAGACCAAAAACTACCCACTTACCAGGATACATTTACATTTACATCTACAATGCAAAATAACTCCCTCGGTACAGAAATCCATGCAGAGAGTAGTGAAGAGAATCATTGCAGCAGACACCCCCCTCCCAATTTTATGGCACTAGTTTCCATAAGGTAAGTTTAAATGTCCAATGTAAATGTCAGCATGTTTCACGTGGGTACTCGTTTTTTTGCACTAGGTGTGGGTGAATAGTGATCTGGATTGTGCCCATACACTCAGCGGAAATCACCCACAATTCCTGCCCAAAATTACACTTAGTAATTTTTCGTGGAAATCGCACCCATAGTTTTATAAAGCAAGCTTCTGAGTGCACAAATCTTTTCTGGAGGAATACAAAAATTAATAAGACCATTAATAAGACGTGGGAGTAGAAGTGGTCCATTCGACCCACCGAGTCTGCTTCACCATTCTTCGGGATCAATAGCGAAACTACTGTTTCACGCAGTATTGCATCAATTTTCCAATCACACTATTAATGGACTGAAAACTGTATCACTGTGGCTGGTTTAGCACAGTGGGCTAAATAGCTGGCTTGTAATGCAGAATAATGCAGCAGTGCGGGTTCAATTCCTGTACTGGCCTCCCTGAACAGGTGCCGGAATGTGGCGACTAGGGACTTTTCACAGTAACTTCATTGAAGCCTACTCGTGACAATAAGTGAAAAAAAAACATCAATGCAAGATTGCATGACAATAATTTACTTATTCCCAACTGTGCTCACTGCCATCTTTTTTCACATCTGAAACCCTTTGTGTAAGTTTGCTGCTCTGGCTGTTTTATGCATGAAAATGGTTCCAATCAGTACTAAAATATTTCTACTACATGAACAGCAGTTCATTCTAGACAAAATAAAAACATTCTTTGTTCAATTTTTATCCACCATATTCATATTCCATATCATTGGCCTGGGGAAATTCAAAGGGCTCTTTATTTCTGTATGAGGGTTTCCAATCAGAACTAGCGCAGCTGTTTCTTCTGACATTGTAAACATTGCAGGAGCAATTTTTCTCTCCCTCAGCAACTTAGGTTCGTAGAACTCTATGAATAATAAAGAAAATCCTTTCAAATAAAATCCGTTTTAAATAAAGATTTTTAGCCTGGAAGTTAATGTCTGTGAGATTAGCATGTGAACACGTAACTCTTTCAGATGATATTCCTCCATCCCCCATTTTAACTGCGAAATGTGTATGTTAATATGGTAAGCAGTAGTTTCTAGCTTTACATTGCCTTTCTGAGGAATCCACTTAATTTCAAGCCAAGTTTAACCATTCAGCGATTAGTGACTCAGGCATTTCTTTGTGTTCCTCGAGGATTCTTATGTCCTGAAGAGCCTTGCAGATAAATTAGAGTTCTCTCAGTTTTCTTTGAGTCAATTGCATAGCTGGATTACTGAGCTTTTCATCATTCATACCCTCTAAGTAGCTACTTAACTGTGGTGAGAGGTGTTTAAGGATTATTATTTCAGGTACATTTGATTGGGTAGATTCCTAGCTCAGTGTATTAACAAAAACAACCATTGAAAAATTATTTCCACCAGCCATTTTTGTAAGCAGCTTGTAAAATTTAAGGAAAAAAGGCACATGAAAATATAGCCTGGACGCAAATTAAACTTAGGAATGACTCAGCTGAGGAAAGGCATTTTCGTACAATAGAAATAGGGGACAGTAAGCAGAAGCAGAATAGCTATAAATGACTCGTCTTGGCATCACAAGGGCTGGGAACAGCTGTTGAAAATTCCATTTACCTCAAATAATGAAATACAGTAACTGTGATAACAGAGGGACTCACTGTATTCTGCAGAAATGTTTATGACATGGAATTAATGTGTAATTAGTTAGGCTGCTTTTGTTCAACCAAAGGAGATTGAGGCACGATTTGTATTTATTTGAAATTATTTTCAAAAATGCGACAGAACAGGTGGAGACAGAGGGGGTAATATTAACTCCCATATACTTGTGGACTTAGCTTAGGTGAGTGGTTAAAATTTGCAAAATTCCAAATTCCATCCCAGCATGGCCAGAGCCTGCCCAGTTCCGGTTTATTCGAGGTGGGTGGGGTGAATGACCAATTGGGAGTCCGGTTGGTCAGTAAAAGCTTTTAAGAAGGCTGTAGACCTCGACTTTAACAAGATTTTTATTGTTCAATGCATTTCGGCTTGATTTCCCAGGCCTCTGGAAACTCGTCAGCTAAACGATGAGGAGCAGGGCAAGAACTATTGGGTAATCAGCTGAATCAGGAATGTCTTCCCCAGCGCAACAAGCTTCTTGCTTCCAACTCCATGCTGGCCAATTCACGCCATCTCATTCTTTTTCTGCAATCTCATCCCATTAACTACAATCTCTTCCTACTTGATCGCAATATTTCCCCTCTCAACCACAATCGCTCCTCTCTTGACCGTAATCTCTCCTCACTTGACCACAATCTCTCTCCCTTGACTGCAATCTCTACCCCTCAATTGTAATCTCACCCGCTTGATTGCAATCTCTCCCCTTCCACCACAATCTCTCCCATCTTGACCACAATCTCTTCCCACTCAATCACAATCTCTCCTCCTTTGACCACAATCTGTCTCCCCTCAACCACAATCTCTATCCCTTGATCGTACTCTCTCCCATTAGATTGTAACCTCTTCTCCTTTACCACAATCTCCCTCCCTTTAATGGAAATCTCTCCCCCCTTGACCACAATATCTATCCGACGATTATAATCTCTCCCCCACAATTCCACCACAATCTTTTCCCGTTCAATTGCCAATATCTCCCTCCTTGATCACAATCTCTCCCCACTCAACCTTGAACTCTTCCACTCCAAATTGTTCTCAGCTCCCATCCCCAGGCAGTTCAGTAGAATTGCTGTTGGTAGAGGTAAGGCAAGAAGGCAGAAGCAGCAGGTATGGAGAGAGGTGGTGTATGAGTCAATGCCGGCTTCAACCACCCCACTGATAACAAGACTGCAATGGCTTCACAAACTTGCCATAAATACCTCTGCACATTCGACAGAAAAAGCATAAACAGGACTCACTCGATATCCACAATGCTCCCACAGCATAGATCAACAGATGGAAGGATATTTAAAAAGTTCCCGTGTGCACGTACATGAATACCTCTCAACATTTTCACTAGGCCTCATTCCAGTTCCTGAGACCAATGGTAATAGAGTAAAGAATAAAGGGCAGAATTTACTGTTTGTAAGTGTAGCGATGCCCAGCTTGCTGGCCAGAAAGGCAGGAACATGTGCCCAATTCTGCGCTTGGGAGCTCATTGGCAGTACGGGTGGCACAGTGGCTAACGCTGCCAGGGGCCCGGATTCAATTCTGGCCTTGGCGCACTGTCTGTGTGGAGCTTGCACATTCTCTCCATGTCTATGTGGGTTTCCTCCAGGTGCTCCGGTTTCCTCCCACAGTCCAAAGATGTGCAGCTTAGGTGGATTGACCATGAGAAATGCGCGGGGATAGGGTGGGAGAGTGGGCCTAGGCAAGGTGCTCCTTTGGAACGTCAGTGAGTACTCGATGGGCTGAATGGCCTCCTTCTGCACTGTAGGGATTCTCTGATATTAATTATGCACAGGTGACTTTCGGACCAAATAACCTGGCGGCTCAAGAGCTGATTCATCTGCCCGCCGTCAGCTGTCAGGGTCGAATCTCTGTGCATCATGGTTAAACAAGTCCAACACATACAACTCACTCACTTCAGAAGACTGTCGCAGACGAATGACAGACAGGAGGAAAAGGCTTGCAGCCTCAAGATGAAGGCAGCATCCCGGTTCACCCTCAGGCCCTTGAAGTCTTGATCAGAAGAGTGCAGGCACACAGGCATGTCCTCTATCCCAGGGATGGTTCCAGGAAGTTCACATCCTGAGCCTGAGAGGCCTTTGCAGAGAAGGACAACACAAATGGCAATCGTGCCCAAAATGCCATCCACTGCCGGAAGAGGATGAATGATCCCATCTGCTCCTCCAGGGTAAGTCATCCTTCAGCTCTCTCCATTATCAAACTCTCATCATGGCATCATGTACTCAGGCAGCTACTGTCTTCACAGATCTGACACGTCCATTAGAGGGACACATATCAGCACTCTCACTCATGGACATTGTCACATGACTATCACATCAATCATGTTGTTCACACTCCATCCTCTGGTTCTTCTGGGGAGGGATTACCATACACAGGGGACGTGCATCTCACCCAACCTCTGCTTCATCCCTTCTCATCACGTGCCTTTCTTTCGTTTTCCTACAGGTCAAGTTGGCACAAAACAATCAAGAAAGATCAAAGACCGGGGAGGGATGGCCGACATCATTGCCCTCACTGAGGTAAAGGAACCGCAGTCCAAGCTCAGAGACCATGTCCAAAGAGGAAACATAGAAACATAGAAATTAGGAGCAGGCGGAGCCCATTTGGCCCTTCAAGCCTGCTCCGCCATTCATTCTGATCATAGCTGATTATCCAACTAAATAGCCTCATCCCACTTTCCCCCAATATCCTTTGATCCCCTTCACCATAAGTGGTATATCTAACAGCTTCTTGAAAACATATATGTCTGGATTCTTCGTTCCTGAGACTAAGGGTTGGATTCTCCGATTTTGCGTCTATGTCTGGAGGAAGCGTCTTACAATCAGAAAGTCGGTGCTGCCCCAGCATCGATGACCCGCCCTGTGGGGGGCTAGCAGCCGCGCCATGAAAAGCACCAGTCCTCCCAGCCCCATCCGAAGCACCCCCTGCCGGCGGAACTGCCCCCCCCCCCCGACAGTGGCAGCGCTGGACACAGCCTGCAGCCTCACGCCGTTGGGAAGCGAGCCATGACATGCCGTCGGGAAGTGGGCCCATCGGGGCGGAGCATCGGGGGAGGGTCTCAGGTGACGTCCTGAGGCTGCCCCAACAGCTGCAGCGTACTCAGCGACTATGCCGTTTTTGAGGGGGTGGAGCATCCAAAAAACGGCGTCGCCCCCTCCCCCCCTGCCCTAAGTGTTGATGACAGGGTAGGATAAATGGACTTCTATGACAGCAAAACAGGCGCCGCACCTGGACTAATTCACCAACCATTAAAAGGCTAGCACCGGCGCCACGTGGAGTTTGATCGATTCCAATGAGAGAGGTGCCTGATTCGCCGGATTCGGGATTGGCACTCAGGAGGCTGACAAGCTGCAGCCGCGTATACACACTGCACTCCCCACACACACACTCATCCCAGCCAACAAGATGGCAGCAAGATGAGCGGCACCAAGCTTTACAGGTGCCGAACCGAAGACCTTGCTGGATGCTATGGAAGAGAGGCGGGGGATCCTGTACCCTGGGGTGGTATGCCTGGACACAGGTGGCAGAGGCCGTCAGCATCGTGGCCATTGACCCACATCCTGTGATACCCCGGAGCGTGAGTCCGAGAGAAACACCGACTTTCGGTCACAGCTGTCTCCAACACCCTGCACCATCCCAGAAACACTCACCTTAGTTGGGCACTTTAGTGAAGATACTCCTGGGACAGTATCTGGTGCGCACCACACACATGCTGCGGTACAGAAGATGGCGGTAGGAACACCTGAGGAGGCGGACCATCGGAGCGCTGGCCGACTCCAGGGACTAGCTGCCGTCCAGACAGGTTTCAAGCTTCCGGAATGGACAGTCCCTTCTATAGTGGAGATGCAGTCGCAGAGCCAGGGACTACATGAGGGGTTCACGGCGACCATCCAGCATCTGCAGGCGCAGTTGGAGGAGTCCAGCCGTGTGCAGGAGCAGGAGGTGGTGCCGACAATGCATGCCACCCAGGCCAACACCGGACGGGTGACATCTGCAGTGAAGGCATTGGGGAGACCCAGAACAGGGTTGCCGACTCACAGTCGACCATGTGCCAGAGCCACCTGGACATCGCAGTGGCGCTCCTGAGCGTGGCCCAGTCACAGCAAGCCTTGGCTGGGAATGCCGGTGGCATTGCCCAGGCGCTGGCCGACGCGGCACAGACACAGAGGTGGTCCAGTCCCAGAGGGAGATGGCTCAGACACTGGCTGATGTGACACAAACCCAGAAGGTGGTGGCACCGTCGCAGCGTGATGTGGCGCAGTCCCAGACGGAGATAGTCCACTCCCTGTGCTCCATTGCCATAAGCGTGCGGACCCTGGTCATGACCAGAGGGGGTCTCCAGGACTGGCAGCGCCAGGTGGTGGGGGAACCTCAGGGGATAGCTCCCCTCTCCATTCCTGCGGAGTTGCCCATAGGTGATGGGGCCCGTGCCGGTAACTCCTGCCGGGGAGGTGCGGGATCATCGCAGCAACAGGAGTCCAACCATGTGTAGCAGAAAGAGGTGGTGCTGACCATGTGTATTACCCAGGCCAACACCACATGGGTGGCATCCATGGTGGAGGGCTTGGGGGAGAATGTTTCGGCCATGGGTCAACATGTCCAAGGCCTGGAGCATCTGTGCAGGCGGTGACTGAGGCCCAGGACAGGGCTGCCCTATCACAGGCAGCCATGTACCAGAGCCACCTGGACATTGCAGCGATGCCCCTGAGCGTGGCCCAGTCACAGCGGGCCATGGCTGAGAGCATTGGTGGCATTGCCCAGGCGCTAGCTTATGTGGCACAGATGCAGAGGGAGGTGGCCCAGTCCCAGAGGGAGATGGCACAGTCACTGACTGATCTGGCACGCTCCCGGAAGGTGGTGATACAAGCACTGGGTGATGTGGCGCAGTCCCAGACGGATGTGGTCCACTCCCTGTGCTCCATGGGCTGACAGCATGCAGACACTAGTTGAGACGAGAGCGGGCCTCCGGAAGCGGCAGCGCCAGATGACGGGGGAGCCTCAGGCGTTCGCTCCGCTCGCATCCCCTTCCTATGGAGTAGCCCGGGAGCCATCGGGCACCCGAGGGAGGAGGAGGTGATGGGGCCCCTGCCAGTGACTCCCGCAGGGGAGGTGCCGGAACGCAACAGCACTTCGGACACCCCTCATCCTGTCCCTGACGCAACAAATGGGCAGCAGGCAGAACAGGGTGGCACCATGCCACCTGGGACATCCGAGCAACAATTGGGCCCATCCCTTTACCGTTCCATCTCCACCACCCCATGGATTCAATGGAACCACGTAATGAAATGGTCAGTTCGCAAGCAGGGATCACCCAAGTGGATGTCGAAAGTGCTACTATGGGCAGGGGTCAGACGTTGCTGAATGATGTGGAGCACCAGAGTTCATCCCATAGCAGATTGTCATCATCCTCCACCCCATGGGCCAGACCTGCTGTTACTGCCAACCCAGGGCCCGCACCACCATCGTCAGGCATGTAGGAATCACGGAGGAGGTTGCAAGATGGGGTGGTGCAGGGTGGGTGTTCATGTGCCAGGGTGGCCGGGGCGGCGGGGGGTGGGGGGGGGGGTGTTGGGGGATGCAATGTCCATGTCCCTGGCCAGTCCTCCTTGCGGGTGAACCTGTAGGCGATATGAGTTGGCCCTGGCACACACATTGTGTGGTGTCCCATTCCTACCCAGGCCCCTCCTCTCCCTCCCCCGCAGCCTCCTCATCAGTCGAGGACTGGCGTTCATCCTCCTCCTCCAGCACATCGCCATTCTGCTGCGCAATGTTATGCAGGATGCAGCAGGCCAGCACGATGTGGGAGACCCTTCCAGTGCTATATTCCAGACCAGTCCTGGCACCTGAACTGCACCTTCAGGATGCCGAATCACCACTCGATTAAGCCTCTGGTCACTTCATGGGTGTAGTTGCAGCGGGTCTCAGCGTTGGTCTGTGGCCTCCGGATAGGTGCCATCAGCCATGACCGCAGCGGGTAATCTCTGTCACCAGGAGCCAGCACCCCAGCTGGTGGGAGGGGCCTCAAAATGACCAGGAACCATCAAGTGTGCCAGGATGAAGGCATTGTGCACACTGCCCGGGTATCGGACGCAGACATGCATGATACTCAGCACACGGTCACACGCCAGTTGCATACTCATCGAGTGGAACCCCTTTCAGTTTGTGAAGTCCGGTCTGTCATCTGCAGGTCCTCGTTATGGTGACATGCATCCCATTGGTCACCCCCTGGACCATGGAAATCTCGGCAAAGGCAGCGAACCCTGCTGCGCAGGCATCCTGGTGGGCTCAGTCCCAATGGATGTATTATGCCGACTGGACATATAGGGCATCCGTGATGTCATGGATGCACCTGTGCACCGAGTTCCGTGAAATTCTGGATATGCCCCCATTCAGTGCCTGGAAGGACCCTGTGGCATAGAAGTTCAGGACGACCATCACCTTGATTGTCACAGTGGGGGGGTATCCTCGGCCATTCCCCTGCAGTGTCAGGTGCGCAAAGATCTGTCAGATATGTTGCACTGTCCCCCTGCTCAGCCGGAGTCTTCGACGGCATGCCCAGTCCAGCAGGTACACAAGAGGCCTCATGTGGCATCTCCTTTACACCTTCTCCTCGGCCTGTTGGGTGGCTGGCTCTCCATCCTGATGGCTGCCTCTTGTTCCTCTGGGGAATGCTCCGCTGCTGCAGCTTCCTCCTCCTCGCGCAGCTCCAGCTCGTACAGCCACAGTGCATTCCCCAGGGCTGTGTGACGAGGAGGAAGGCCACCATTGCTGGTTGAATTCCAATATTCACTGTCCGCAGGGGGTGAAAGTCCGACATGTTAGCATGGTGCGTACGTCTGTGCACAACCAAGTCCAACGGGCTACATGGTGTCCCCAGTTGGCACTGCGGGCCTTGCCCCCCTCACCCCATTCCTCATCTCCACCCCTAGCCCCATTGATGCCCGGCACATTTGGGGCCTCTGACCATGGCACCCCTCTGTGCTACTGTGGTGATACACCACTGTACCTCCCTACCATTGTACATAGTATATAATAGTTGTGCGTAACGTGGCCCTGTAATACTGTGTATTGTACTGTAACTCTGCAGAGGTTCGGTCACTGGTAGGTAACCCGACCTGGCCACGGAGAGCTCCGCCTTAGCCACTCCCCCGGGAGTCAGTAAGCGCATCAGCTACCAGGGGTACCGTTGGCTGGCACTACCCATGCCAGCGCTATGCTCAGCGGCCCATGTCAAGCACCTCCCTGTGGGGGACATTGTGGTTGGTACCCTTGGGTGGGTCACGTGATGCCCCACCAGTGGGTGGCGGCTGGTATGGTGGAAGGTGGGGTGCGGTGGGTGTTGTGGTGGGGGTACCCATATGGCCGGTGTCACTCTGCAGAACTACGGGTGAAGATGGGTGGTCACTGGTGTGCACAGCCACCATTGCTGGTTGAATTCCAATATCCATTGTCAGCGGGGGATGAAAGTCCGACATGTTGACATGGTGTGAGATGACTGTCTTGCAGGCCATGGCAAAGGTGGTTCATGCCTGGACACCCTGGTCCCGCGGGGCGGGGTGGGGTGGGGGGGGGGGTCCGGTCATCCCAGCCCCACGGCCCGTCCCCTGGTCACCCCCATTATCCCCCGTCACCTCCCAGCCCCCTGGCCTTGGCAGGAGCCCCACCTACCCCACCCCCAACCAGCCTGGCACGTGTCCGGCCTGGCAGCCCGCGCTCGCACCTCTGCATGTCCTACCTCCTCTGTCTCCCTTATCAGCCGTGGCGTCTGTTTCCCGATTTTTAAAAGCACAAGTGAACCTCGCCATCGGGAATTCGCCCAGCAGAGGCAGAGTATCACGGAGGCCCCTGAGAATACTGAGTAAGGCCCACTAATAATATGCAAACGGCATTTACTGTACGTCCGGAGGAGAGCGCATTGATGCTGCTGTCGAGGCAATGGAGAATTGCATAGATTACATAGAACATAGAACATACAGTGCAGAAGGAGGCCATTTGGCCCATCGGGTCTGCACCGACCCACTTAAGCTCTCACTTCCCCCCTATCCCCGTAACCCAATAAACCCTACTAACCTTTTTTTTTTGGACACTAAGGGCAATTTAGCATGGCCAATCCATGGACTGTGGGAGGAAACCAGAGCACCCGGAGGAAACCCACGCAGCCACGGGGAGTACGTGCAGACTCCGCACAGCCAGTGACCCAGCGGGGAATCGAACCTGGCGCCCTGGCGCTGTGAAGTCATAGTGCTAGCCACTTGTGCTACCGTGCTTCCATCGCGATTTTGCGTGAACCCGTGTCCGCCACGATTTCGGTGTCAAGATCGATTCTCCGCCCAATCGTCTTTCCCGATTTCGGGGTCGGTGGTCGGACAATCCTACCCACAATTGTTTGGCACCAACAACCCCCTGTGGTAATGAATTTCACAGGCTGCCCACTCTCTGGATGAAGTAATTTCTCCTCGCCTCTGTCTTCAATGGTCTACCCCATATCCTCAGACTGTGACTCCTGTTTCTAGACCCACCCACCATCGGGAACATCTTTCCTGCATTTATCCTGTCCAATCCTGTTAGAATTTTATAGTTTTTAAAGTAAATTTATAGTATCCAAGTCTTCTCTGGTTTTCAAAAGTGCAAGATGATTTCTTCTTAAAACCAACCCCTCCTCTGTCTGTACATTGTAGGAACGAGGTGCTACTTCTTCAAGTACAATGGCTTTTCTCGACCAATTGCCTGACTCTTCTATTCTCACAGTGTCATCACTGCTCAGAGGTGGTAAAGTTCTAGACACTCTATCATAGAACTGCTTTTGTTTTGCTTTAATGTTTTGAATTTCCTGCAGTACCATTGCAGAAGTGCAGTACGCAACCTTCTATTCATGAGTAACGCTGCTGCCGATCTACCATGTGACAATGGTAACGCTTTGTAATGTGATTTCATGAGATATGGATCAGATTGGCTGTCCATTGCTTTCTGTAATGATTGTTTTACAATATGTACACTTTTTCATTAAGATCTTTGGGATCCATGTCTATATGAGCATCACCATTTTTTTGTTTCATACATACCATGGAATTTACCCCATTGGTAGGTTCTTCTATCTTCTTGATAACTTGATGTTTCATATTTGATACGGGTGGTAGGGCAGAAATGAGGTTGATGTGCAGATCTACATCTTCAGCAATTTCACGACTAATAGTTTGTATCGGTGCTTTAGATAATGCATCTTCTTTAAATTGTATCTCGTTGGCGAATGGTAATGCATTAAAATCAGTGAATACATCACTGAATTTTCTGATAATGTTCTCAGAATCATTGGAGAGTTGATCCAATCCTTTGTGGATCCTATATACCACCTGCACTAGACCTAATTCTTCACAGGACTGATCACCTAATAATGAATCCAAGCCCTCGGATACAATACAGAATAGGATGGGATAAACTGTGTTCTTCACCACCAAACTCAGGTCACAAGGACCATAACATTTAATGCTTGAACCATTATAATCTCTCAGAGATATTTTGTGATTTTATCCAATCGGCTGAATTTTTAAAACTAGTCATGCTGATTAGATTGGCTTTGGCGCCAGTGTGTAACTTCAATTGGATCACTGTACTGTTCACTTCAAGTGGTAACAGCTATTTGTCCTCATCAACCACATTTATTTTAAATGGAGCATCAGTTTGCATTTTTATAAGTGCTGGAGAATTTTTTGATAGCTCAAAAAAATTATTCTTCCCTGCTATTACTCCAACAAACAATGATGTTTCATTACTCGAATCTGTGTCCTCCACTGTGCTGACTGATCTGGGGTTGAGCTTAGAGTAACAAGTCTGAGCAAAGTGATTTTTTTCCCCTTCACATCTGGAACAAAACTTACCAAACGCTGGACACTGCCTTAATTTGTGCCTTTGACCACATCTTTTAGACAGAAATACTTCGTCCTGATCTTTAACCTGTTTGTTGGTGTGTGAGGAGCTGTAGGAACTTTCCTGCCTTTTTTTGGAAGTTTCCCGTCTTTTTGGAAAATGGGTGGCAACCGGAGTGCTTTCCTCCAAGAAGACGCCACCATTACTGAGAAACATTTTAGAATGCAGTGCTGCTAGCTCGTGAGCCTGAAAAATCTAAACTGTTTGTTCCAAAGACAGCTCCAATTCCCTCAGCGACTGTTCCCTCAGCTTATTTTCATTCACGCCAAACACAATCTGGTCCTGAATCATGGAAGATTCCACCGCAGAAAAATTACAGGTTTTAGCTTTTAACTTTAAATCAGTGATGAAATGATCTCTGGACTCTTCTGTCTTCTGTAAACGTGATCTAAACGTATAGCGTTCATAAATTGCATTCTTTTTGCAGGTGCAATGTGCATCAAATCTTCGGATTATCCCGCTGAAACTTTTACTATCTTCATCGTTTGTAAATTTAAACGTATTGAACAGCATTTGCTTCGGGCCCTGCTGCTGTTAGGAGTATTGCTATCTTACGCAAATCTGATTGATTTCCTAAAGTTACTGCAGTAAGAAACAGACTAAATTGTTGTTTAAACACACGGCAGTTGCTGTTCTAATTACCATGAAACTTGAGACTGATTGGTGGCTTCAACGACTCCAGGTTGTTAATTCTTGCAGTCTGCAAAATCTTCAAATCTCTGTGGACCTCATGGCAGACTGATAGTTTTTTCTAAGTTTTTAATACCATCCAGCCCTGGTACCATGTAATGTTTTTGTCGGGTGGCCTGATTTATATTACAAGAACGTTTGTTGCTAAAGCTATAAACGATTTATTAACATTACCTGTGGGTCACCTATATACAAAACAACAGATGAATAACAGTTTGATCATGCACAAGAAACCTCTCTCTTCCAGCTCCCTAGTCAGTCTGAGGTCCCTTGATTCTAACGTCCACTTATATAGTAATGAGACCCGTAGTTGTCAGTCGGTGAATTACAGAACAACAATAATATCACTAGAATCGCATCCTGCCAACCAGAAAAATACCCATTTATGTCAACTTTGTATTTCTTGTTAGCTAGCCAATCTTCTATCTATGCCAATATGTTACCCCTACACCATGAGCTTTTATTTTCCACAATAACCTTTGATGCAGCACCTTATCAATTGCCTTCTGGAATATCCATGCCAGTGGTAGCAGGTTTGCTGTGGCAATTGGATTAATCAGATGTAACATGAGAATTAACACAATTCTACCTATGTCTCCACGTTTTCTTTGAAAATTTTTGGGTCTTCACTTCAGTCTGTGTGAAGCTACACACTGGAAGAGCTTGAAAAGGACTGCGCAAAAAAATGGAGACCCATCCCTCAATCAGGACAAACCTGGGTAACTGGGCCTAACTAGGATTCCTTGGTTTAAACATTCAAAAGAGGCATATCCAATTCTAGCAAATATCCTGCCCACCTGTCCCAGATTTGACCAAAACACCCAAAATATGTAGGGAAGGTGGATAGATAAATTCGGCCTATGGCTCTAAATTAGTTTACACCCAAAACTGGCTGTGGTTCAGTCAGTATCATAGAATTTACAGTGCAGAAGGAGGCCATTCAGCCCATCGAGTCTGCACCGGCTCTTGGAAAGAGCACCCTACCCAAGGTCAACAACTCCACCCTATCCCCCTAACCCAGTAACCCCACCCAACACTAAGGGCCATTTTGGACACTAAGGGCAATTTATCATTGCCAATCCACCTAACCTGCACGCCTTTGGACTGTAGGAGGAAACCGGAGCACCTGAAGGAAACCCACGCACACACGGGGAGGATGTGCAGACTCCGCACAGATAGTGACCCAGGCCGGAATCGAACCTGGGACCCTGGAGCTGTGAAGCAATTGTGCTATCCACAATGTTACCATGCAGTGAAGATGCCTCCCACTTAGCTTACATTTCATACTAAAGTGAAATTCTGGGCAAACTTTGACAGTGTTAAAGTGGAGGTTTACTTGTTCAACAAGTTTTATTGAAGAAAGTACCTTTCATGTATTAAAAAGCAAACAATTTTTATCAGTCCATTAAAGCAGAAAATTATGAAGGTTTCTCAGTATCAACCATAAGTATATTACTTCCTAATACAAGAATTGAACCCACACTGTTGGCCTTGCTTTGCATCACGAACCAGCTGTCCAGCCAAGTGAGCTAAACCAGAGTGTGAAAATATGACAACAACAAGCTGAATTTAGCGACATTAACTGTTAGACTGTTGTGGATCAGCTATTTTGTCTTAGAAACACAATGGATCATCCATTTCAATAGCTGTTACAAAACCAAATAGGATAAAAGTCACCATTTAATGTTCAAATAGGATGAAACCATTACCGAAAAGGTTGAACATTATTTGCATGTTGAACCAGGGGACTCACATTTCAAATTCAATGAGAAAAATCTCAGATCCACAGGACCTGATGACATCAATGGCCTAAACATGCTGCATCATAATTTTATTTTTACATTATTCTATTGTTTCAATTTTCTTCCTATCACAGTTTTGTGTTGGAACCTTGTGGCGGGTACAATGGACTAGGCTACTGGTCGGCGAGATGGCAAGAGACCCATGTGACCTCTTTTCTGAAAGTACCACTCGGGCACTTGACAGGCCAGCATCTCAAATATAATAATTAGAGTTACAAATTTAAGGCTTAGTTTGGATGTTTAAATCATAAATACAAAGGCCTGCAAGTTTCTATACTTAAGAAAATGGGGGAAGTTTTAACTTTGAATGAAAGAATAAATAAGCCTCGACCTACATCTCTCTCCATTTTCACCTTCAATAACTTCAATGCACTATCGCCTATTTTACAACATAACACAAAGCCAAAATTATCCCCAATTTGTTTTCCATATGAGATGACATGCAAATTATTTTAATCCTTACGATTGGAGGGTCTGTCTGGAGTTACTGTCGTGCCATGACAATTGTAATTGATAAGATCCACAAACCTGGTGTCAATTACTATAACTCATCTACCTTTACACGAATGAAAAAGCTATCATCTCAGAGGAAACACTGAGCTATGATGGAAATTGTTCATGGCGGACTGAACGCTGAAATTATTAATTATTCATACAAACCGTTCTGGTGATGATGAATGCAGAAATCTGGTGTCATGACATTTCAATGAGAAGTGATTAGATTTCATTGTTGGAAAAGGATCTACTCGTATATGTCAGTATCACAGCCAATTTCTCTTCTGCCACTGATGAGTAAATCAACACTCTGAGGTGGATTTTAACTCAAAGCAAGTGGGAAACTGAAGCGCCAAATGACCATGCAGATATTAAATACCACTGCTCTGCTTCCACCTGGAATGGGTGTGAAGGGGACGCAGAGTTGTTGCTGGAGGTCTTCCGGATAGATGATGGGCAAGCTCATTTATGCTTCATCCAATTTCCTTTTCCCAAGGAAAAGGAAATCAGGCAAGATGAGGAGGCAAACTATAAAATAAGCTGCTGAATTGCTATCGCCTGCTCTGCGTTAAACCCAAGGTGAATTTCACTTCTGTAATAAAAGCAAAATACTGCACATGTTGGAGATCTGAAATAAAAACAGAAACACTCAGCAGGTCTGGCAGCATCTGTGGAGAGAGAAACAGAGCTAATGTTTCGGGTCGACTATGGCTCTTCTCTGGAAATGAGGCCTGAGTCAGGAGGATAGTTTAGGTTCCACTTTGAGGCAACTCTTGCCAGGAATGGACCAAGGCCAGAAAATGTCCAGAAAGTGAGTTTCAAATATATTTTTAAGCTATTTTTTGTAACACATGTGAGGCAAGAGTGTTCCTCTGGCTCACAGAGCAAGGAAATGTTGGCCTCCCTAGCTCTTGGCTACCCTTTTTATTACTAACCCCATTGCTGGCCAGATGCTGCCCCTCCCCTCTATCATGGCAAGAATCCCCAATTGAGACCAGACCCAGTTGGAGATCTGTCCAAAGGTTCCCCACTACAGCCATCTGCCATAAATTCTTGCTTTCGCCCGGCAGCCAGACTATTAGTTTGGTTGGCAGTCAAGGAGCCTGCAACACATTGGGCAGAATTTTATGGGGTGGGGCATATTGCTCATCTTCCCCACACCACCACCCAGAAGGAAAGTCGGTAATTGCAAACCAACGGACAAATTAAAGGTTGCCCTGCAATGATAATAATCTACAGGTGGCCTTAATAAACTGAGGTTTGGACTTCCATCGCTTATTGGAAGGATGCCCCGCCCTCAAGAGCTACCAACCAACCTGATTAGCCAAAAACTCTTGCAGTCCCAGTGACATCACAAGAGCTGCCGGAACTATAAGAGTTTCATAGATACCAAAGTTGGGCCTTTTTGGGTGGGGAGGAATAAAGTAAGGGGATAGGGGTGGGTTTTGGAGGCCAGATGGGGAGGCACAAAGCAGGGGTACAATCTTAGGGGGGATGCCCCTGATGTGAACAGCGCCCTCCCCAAAGGATGTAGCCCTGTTGCTTTCTGACCTTTCACAAACTTTAATGGAAAAACAGCCTTTCACGCTCTCCTGCCTTCCACCGCCCAGTGCAGTGTGGCAGTAAGGGTGGTTTAAGGGCCATAGGTTCCTCAATAGGCCTAATGGCAAGCAGACTATTGGGTGCCTAATCCATCTCATGTATTATGGGAACCAGGTTGGGAGTGTACATCAAGGTAGTGGGGCATCCACCTATCATATTTTGTCTGTCCCCTGGTGTGGGGATGGGAAAGGGATGAGGTGGTGGGTGGGCATATATAATCCAACCCATTAATTAAATGTATCCCTGTACCGAGTCCCCATGCCTCCAGCCAATTGTCCCTGGGCTACCAGACTGTCCCTGCACCCTTACTGACCCCAGACTAATATTAGGATCCTTGAGGCTTGCTCAAGTCTAAAATATTGTTAGTGAATTAATGAAAACAAACATAAAAAGAAGCTTCTTGCTCAGAGCCTGTTGTGAAGCCTAAATACATTATGATGACCTGTCCTGAGACACTTAAAAAATGATTAAAAGTTAAATATACATCCTAAATTTGCATTTAGAATGGGAGTTAATTGTTTAAAGGAAAAGCAAGACGTAGAAGCATTAGAATAACACCTGAAGAAGTAAATAATAGAGTTTTAACCGAAAGAATTGGAGGGAATAGAACCTGCAAGAAATGGATAAGGGAGGGCACATGGAGTAAAAAGTGCTTCAGCTTATCATAACTAGCGATTGTTGCCAAAGCAGAATTGAGACAATGAACCACAAACACTGCAAGGACATTGTAGTTGCGGTATGCTGCCTGATACATGAAGACATGCAGAACTGCACTGCAATAACAGGGCAGTAAATGTCAACACTGCTTGTAAATGTGTATGTTACTGGCACCAAGAAGAGGCACAGATGTTAATTACCTATCTCATCAATCATTAAATTAAAACACAGTTCATCATATACCCAGTTATATACCCATTGTCTGACAACATGAGCGTCAAAAGCAGAGGCATTACGAACTTACCAATATTGATAGGTTCCTCAAGGTAATGGACATCACTGGTCACCTGTCAAGTAATCAATAGTAAGGAATATTAGGGCGGCACAGTGGCACAGTGGTTAGCACTATTGTCTCACGGTGCTGAGGACCCGGGTTCAATCCCGGCCCCGAGTCACTGTCTGTGTGGAGTTTGCATACGCTCCCCGTGTCTGTGTGGGTTTCACCGCCACAACCCAAAGATGTGCTGGGGAGGTGGATTGGCCATGCTAATTTGCCCCTTAATTGGGAAAAATAATAGTAAGGAATATTCATCAGAAAATAATGTGTAACAAAGCTTCCTGTCCAGAGAATACACAAAATGCTTTATCTGTGCAAATAAAGTCTAACATAATTTCCTGAAAGCCAAGGGTCTGGTTCCTTGAAGATAAGGACTAAGTGACAGATCAGCTGCTGATGATACCTTTGCATGGTAGCATAATGGTAATGTGCATAATCCCGGCCCCGGGCCACTGTCTGTGTGGAGTTTTGCACATTCTCCCCGTGTCTGCGTGGGTCTCACCCCCACAACCTAAACATGTGCAGGTAGGGGGATTGGCCATGCTAAATTGTCCCTTAAATAAATAAAAAAATTTAAAAAATAAAAAATAATAATGGTAATGTTCAGAAGCAGACTTACACTTACACTTTTGTGACCCTGCGCTCTTCCTTTTTGCAGGGGGCCCACGTCACACCCTGCCCCTTAGTGATGTGCAGTCCACCCACAATGACATCGATCCCCATCCCGAATGACGTCAATGCCCTCCTGACCCTGCCCACCCTCAGCTCACACAATGCAAGGCACAGAAATGTAGATTATCATAGAATTTACAATGCAGAAGGAGGCCATTTGGCCCATCGAGTCTGCACCAGCCTTTGGAAAAAGCACCGTACTCAAGCACACACAGCCACCCTATCCCCGTAACCCAGTAACCCGCAGTCCAGGCAAAAGCAGTGAACAATCACTGCTTTTTCACTAACCTGTCCCTTGCACCTGCTGTCTCAAACAGAGGTGTAGAAACCAGCTGCTGTACATCACAGAAAGCCAAAACCACAATACAACACTTCAAACCCCCTTAGGGGATTTGATCTGCAAGGCTTTTATTCATTTTCAAAGAGAAAAAAAGAGAGCTTCCAGGCAGGCAGTGTCTGGATTATTTATTTTCAATTCCCTTCATGCTTGAATGCATCTCAAGCATGCTGCTTTGAACCTAACCACAATCTCTATAAACACCGAGGAATTAAGTGCTTTCACTTCCTCTTTTTCTCAGCAGAAAGCACATAACTGATTTGATGTGGTCAGGAGTTGTCAATCATAGCTAGATATTTATGAACCTCAGCACAATGTTTATAGACAACCCATTTTTTGCTCAACACATTATTTTCCGCTGCTTTAGGAATGCCATTGCAGGCAGCAGAGAACACCTCCCCCCCACCATCACAATGTTTTGGCCTCAACTGCAGAATCACTGCTTGACAGACTGTTTTACTGCTGTTAAACTTATGAAAACAAGAAGCCTGTATTAATTGATAAATTGAAATCCAGACCTACCCATTGTCAACACGACCATAGAGATGGTCAATATTGCAATCTGTGTGTCCTGAGGTGAGCAAACATGAACTGGCTGATGGGCAATGAGATGGAGAAATCAGCTGGTGATGTGACTGCAGCACAGCAGACCAGCGCAGGACAGAATGAGCCAGAAAAAGTCCATCGCAAGAGCAATTACTCCAATGAAGTGGAAAGTCCAGTCCAAGTCTAATGTCGATGGCTTTGCTGGCAACTGTCTGGCAGGACTCAGTTCTTTAATTGTCCAGAAGAGTAAGGAGAGTCTTTCTGAAGGCCAGTCAGAGCGATGGGGGATGACAGTTACTCACCGGTTACAGCTGTCCACATGTGACCACCAGCCATTTTTTCAGACCAGCATATGTTCTCTCTTGAAGAACAGAGTTTAGACTGGAGAACATGGTAGAGGGACAGATTTTTTTAGATTTTCTTGCTTCATCAGTGGTTTGCAATCCATGGCAACTTAGGTGGCTTTTCCTCTGCACTTTCTCTTCACAAAATCATCAATCACAGCATCATAGGTAAAATCTTGTAAGGATGCACTTTCAATTGTCAGTATTGCTGAACTTGTCAAATGTTCCTGACTCATCATACTTGGCAGATAATTTTTCATTCTTTTCAATACAGAGAAAGAACGTTCATCGGAAGCATTTGTGACAGGTATTGTTAAAAAGGTCTTCAGAATGGTCTGCACATTTGGGAAGGTTGCCTGCAAACCATCACGTACAAGACTGTGCAAATCAGCTGGTGATCTTGAAACACAGAGATCATCATTATCGATGAAATAAATGAATTGTTTCACATCGTCTTCAAAATGATTTGTGTCAATGTCCTCCCGGTAGAATTCAATTAACCTCTTACTGCAGCGCCTCTTAGCATTCTCATCAAAACTTCTGACAAAAAGCACATAAAGCAATTCACCAATCTTCTTCAGTGATACAATTTGCAATTGTACCATTATTGTGTCACAAATAACATTGACCGCCTCAATGATGATTTTCTCTTTCCCTTTTAAAGTGATTTAATTGTCTCTAGTTTCATCAAAAATAAATTCCCGCGCTTTGTACGCTTCTCATCATCAAAGAGAACAGTATTCTTTATTTATGCTAACGCCTGTGCTTCCACTGAGGTATAGTCAATTGAACTTCCATAACAACATTTCTAACTGAGGATAACAATTGTGAAGCATTCAATAAAGTTGTATCAACATTTTGCAGTGATTTGCTGACACCATTAATTCTTTGAATTAAATGGTTCCACAAAACAGTAAAAACAGCAATTCTGTACTTTTCAAACTTTGCTGCTAACGATTTCACTTCAGCTTTCACACGTAGTTTCTCTGAATTTGATATGGCTATGTCTGATAGCATTCCTTTATATCGACAAAGTTCAGTCTCAAAGCCGAACGACCGGATCACCTGGAGTCACAAATTCTTTTAACCGTCAAGTGTTTCCCATTTAGCTGCTCCAAGCATGATTGCAGCATATTCCAGTCTTGCATGTCGATCTGAATATTTTCCTGCCATATTTGCAGCATTATCGAAGCTGTGCCCACAACAATTTCTGATGTCCAAACCTAAATTTGAAAGGATTTCCAAAACTGTTGTCCCCAGGCACTCAGAAATGTGGGATTGTAGCTGGACAAAAATGAGAAATTGTACTACACCTTCACCAACGCTGGTCACGTATCTTAAAATTAATGTTAATTGGCCCACATCACTCACATCCTGTGTAGAATCAACTACTTTGGAATAGTATTTGGCATCTTTGACTTCATTAGTGAATTGGTTTCTGAGCCGCTCTGACATTATAGTGATGGAGTCATCGTAGGTTCTGTGCGTTAAAAGATTGGTCTTCCCTGGGCCACAATATTGGTAATTTTTCAAATCCCCTTCGATAAGCTTATCAAATTCGCTGAGATATTCAAGGCTAAAAAAATTACCTCTTTGAGTTGACACTGATGACTCATCATGTCCTCTTGGAGATAGTCCCAATGCAGTCGGCAGTTTGACTGTGGCAATAACACATCTCAGCACTTTCCTCCAGTAAGAACACTCCTTTTCAAACTGAGCCGATAATGCAGAAACAATTCTCCCAGATAATTTACATCTTAAATGAATATACAGATAGCCTTAATATGACTTTTGGAAGTTTTGTGATCAACAATATCTCTTCCAACATTTCTCCAGTTAGAGTATCCATGAACAAATGATTGTTTCCCTTCACTAGAGTCAGGGAATAACTTACAAGCGCAACTTGTAGTCGACTGCCTTAGAGGTTTCTGAAAAAAATCAACCAATTTCTCCTTTCCGTCCTGCCATTTCACTTCAACTTCAGAAAATGGGACTCATGAAGGCTTCTAAACTGTTTTTGGCCTCGAACCTCAAACTCTTTTCTCAAACCTTCCATATTATCTATATTCTCCACTCTATTTTGATGAAATATTCAATCATACCCAATGGAACAGATTTTCACCATATGTCTTCAGGGTAGGTTCCTCCCCTCCCTTCAACAGCAGAATAACAGTGAGCTGGAATTTCCGGTTTTCAGGCTATGTCCTGGCGCCGGCGTGGAACTGGTGGCGTTTTACGACCGGAAAATCAGCGCAAAACAGCCACCGATCCTCCGTTTGGTGGGGGGCTAGCAGGCAGGCAGCATAGACCGCCTGGCTCTAGCTTGCCGATACGGCAGGAGAATTGCCGGATCCGTGCAACATGGCGGCGACTGTGTGCAGACCCAGCCTGCCAAATAGCGTCCCCCTTTGGCCAGGCTCCC
This sequence comes from Scyliorhinus torazame, assembly GCF_047496885.1. Classification (NCBI taxonomy): domain Eukaryota; kingdom Metazoa; phylum Chordata; class Chondrichthyes; order Carcharhiniformes; family Scyliorhinidae; genus Scyliorhinus; species Scyliorhinus torazame. The sequence goes on along the minus strand of NC_092709.1, from coordinate 163,986,227 downwards.
GACCCCCGTATCACCCCCCCAACAGTCCCACCAGCCCCTGCCAAAGTCCATGACGCGGGCACTTGCCTGGACTTCTTCACATCTCCTTACTACTGCTCTGCTCACCTCTCAGCTCTTGGTCAGATGGCTGGGCCTCAAGCCTAAACCCTCGTGCATGCTCCTGGCTGGCTGCCTGGTTGTTGCTATTGGCTATCTAGCCTGGTGGCCTCTCTTTTTGGTTGATTAGCCATCCACTCATTCTTGGCCTGGAGGTCATGAGTCATCCCCTGCTCCCCTTAGATGGCCGTTGACCAGCACCTCCTCTGCCTCGCTCTAAAGTCTTCACAGGCTCACACCCCAATGTTAGCTCGACGACTTCACTTTTGCCTCAGGCTGCCCGTGTGACAGAATGCCAGAAACCTGGCTGCTGCTTTGCACCTTTACTCGCTGAAAGCTCAGAAACTTCACACCAATTCAGGAGATCCGTGTCTGAGCTGCTCTAAGTCTCCATCTTCTCTCAACGCCTGGCAAACTGTTTTCCCTTCTAAAGGGGAGTTCACCAATCAGAGCCCCATGTTATTCTGTATTGCCTGCTGATAGGCTCAAAAAATTGGAATGAACCTATCAGCAAATTTAGAGCTACAAAGGCTCTGAATGTGTTCCTATGGTGTTCCCACCACAACTGTCACCTTTCCACATGGGGCCCCCACATTGGCTGCAGCGCTGTTTGCTTCATTGAAAGTCCGCCTCTGGTAATGTTACTGCACTAGTAATCCGGGGAACGGACTAATGCTCCAGATGCCTGAACTCAAGTCCCACTGCAGCAACCGGGTGAATTTAAATTCAATCAATAAACCTGGAATAAAATGCTAACATCATTAATAATGATCATGAAACTACCAGATTGTTGTAACAACCCATCTGGTTCACTGGTGTCATTCAGGGAAGGAAATCTGCCATCCCTACCTGGTCTGGCTTACATGTGACTCCAGATCCACAGCAATGCGGCTAACTCTTAACTGTCCTCTGAACTGGTGTGGCAAACCATTTAGTTGTATCAAACTTGGTACAAAAAAAAATATTGTGACCGTATCGACACTCTACATAGACTGAGGCAGTTCAAGAAGGTGGCACACTGTCATCTTCTCAAGGGCAATTAAAGATGGGCAATAAAAATTTATCTTGCCAGCAATACGCACATACCAAGAATGAATAAAAAAATGTTAACAAAGCCAGGCACAAGAGATGAATAGGATTCCTACTAAGTAGGTATTTGGGGCTGTACAGTAATACTCCAAGGAAACTTAGATGCCCCTGAGAATGGGAGGCCTTACAATGTGTCCCAGACTGAATCAACAAATTCATCAATGAATGCTGGAAGCTGGATACTATTCGCATGCACGGAGATGGCAATTCATATGTTTCAATTACAAAACATAGGGAGCTAAAGAGGGTCACCAAAACCTTGGTGTGCAGCAGACCAGCCACTGTAGTCAGGGACCCACGTTTAGTTGCCTGTTTGTTCTCACTGCAAGTTGTGTAAGTGATCACAATTACTTTCTATTGGATACATTTCCAAGATTGAATCATTTTTTCTTCTTTACATTTTGCTAAGAGCTGCGTGAGTCGCTCCAGTGCCGTGCTGGCCCCCTGTAAGGGGCAGGATTGCTGATCCTGGGGGCCTGTTGACGCCGTCGTAAAATGTGACGGCGTTTACAACGGCGTCAACACTTAGCCTCAGGATCAGAGAATCCTGCCCCTCGTCAGCCATTTTATTGGGAGAATACCTGGCCCTTCATAAACATTGCCATGCTTTCTCATTTTTCCGCCTCTCTGCTGGCTGCAACAATATGTTTTTTTAATTCTTTCATGGGATGTGGGTGTGGCTGGCTGTGGCAACATTTATTGCTCATCCCTAATTGACCTCCAGCTGAGTGGCTTGCTAGGCCATTACAGAACCACTGCTGTTGGTCTGGCGTTATATAGGCCAGCCTGGGTAAGGATGGCAAATTTTCTTCCCTACATTCTGAGTGAAGCAGATGGGTTTTTACGACAATCGACAATGGTTTCATGGTCATTATTAGACATTTAATTCCAGATTTGTATTGAATTCAAATGTCATCAGCAAGGGTAACAGCGGGAGGCTAGATCCGGAAAGAAGGAATGGGAATTAGGAGGCAATAAATATGGAGGAGGATGGGGGGAACTTGGTCTATGACAGGGGGAGTTGGAAGCTGGGCTCAGCATCAAATGCTGCTTTATTCCAATCTGGTGATGACCTCTGATAAATCTGCCTGGTATTCCCCTGCCTGTCTTTGGGTGCCAACATTTCGTTCAGGACCGATTCCAACTTCTTGTCATCAGACCTGTACTTAACATGGATCTAGTCTCCAGCCGTCCTCCAAGTGTCAATGACCTTGGCTGCCACTGTCTCCGCCCATTTAGGACACGTGTCAGTGAGGTGACCACCAGATTATGAACTCGAGCCTTCTCTAAAATGGGGGAGATGATGGCATAGAGGTAATGTCACTGGGTTATCCAGGCTAATGCTCTGGGGACAAAGGTTCAAATCCCAAAATGGCAGCTTGTGGAATTTAAATTCAGTTAATGCATCTGGACTCTAAAGTTAGTAATGGTGATCAAAAAGCTGTTATCAATTGTCATAAAAACCCATCAGGTTCACTAATGCCTTAGGGGAGGAAATCTGCCCTCTTTACCTTGCCAATTGGAGATGGACAAGAAATGCTGGCCTTGCCGGTGACGACCACATCCCATGAAAGAATAAATGTTAAAAAAATTGAGGACCCAGCAAGGTGCATGTATATGCACTGGCAGAGGCTGCACGTCAATGCAGTGGCAGGTCTTCATTGAATGGTTCCTCTGCCTCCTCACCTGGAGGTGGTCTGGGGGCTGGAGCTGAGGTGTTTGCTGGAACTCATCCTCCACCTTTACTTGCTGGTAGCAAGAGAGTAGATTATCTAGGCTGGCGCCAACATTATAAGTCACTCACAGTCATTTTGCCCATGCTGTCAATGCACACTGGATGGACCCACAGACTTCCTGACAGCAGACACTTTTCGGGGCGGATCTTTGAGTGCTCTCTTTATTTCGGGGTCTCTGGTGGTGGCTGGTGAGGAGGGTACTGGAGGGGTTGGGAGGTCTTGCATTGAGGGGAAGACGAGTGTGGCCCTTGGATGGATATTGGTGGCAATTCCCTGAAAGAGTTACCCCTTGGCCCACCACAAGGTCCACCGTGTCAAGGCCATGCGTATCAGGACCAGTAGTGATTCACGACCATATGATTCCTAGCCAAGAGGACCGGAGAATCACCGGAGAATATAGTGCCCAGCCCGTTAAGTGGATGTAAATAGGCCATTTCCATCCTCCCGTTATGCAGCAGCACACTCCACTAACAGCCCACCATGAACCTAGGACCAGGGGCCCTAAAGGTGGCCCCAAAGGCCACCCCCCACTAGGTGCCCTCTGGCCCCAGATGACCCATCAGCTCTATGGGCACGCTCCAGCACAACCAGTGCCATCTTGTTTTTTTTCAGTGTCATCTTTTTGACTGGGATGAGTGTGTGTGGGATTGCAATGTGTATATGTGGCTGCAGCTTGTCAGTCTCCCGAGTGTCAATCATGGACCTGGCGAATCCCACAGCATTTTTCACTGGAATTGATTGCGTTCCATATGGTGCCAGTGCTAGTCTCTCCACAGTTGCTGAATTAATCTAGGTGCGGCGCTAGTTTTGCTGTTGTGAAAGTCCACGAATCCTGCATCGGCGACAACACCGAGATTCACAAACGGAGAATTGCGCCGCTGTTGTATTTTTTGTTTTCTCAATGGAATGTTCCAAAGGTCATTTACATTTGACTGTCCTAACCAGCCAAGTAGGCTAACTTTCAGACTTGGGCAGTTTCATGTAAATTTGGCAGACACAAAGGAAGAAAATAATCACCTGACCACCTGACTCCATCTTGATTCAAAAACAATTGCTCATTATCCATTCTGCTTTTAAAAGTAACGTGTCCATTTTTCAATGAAGACACGATACAACTACATAGACATGGCAACTCTCAGAAGGTCGACAGACACTGGGATATTTTAAAGAGTCTACATGCCTTCATATTTACAGAAATTATTTTACTTTAAACTAAAGTCAGCCATGTCAGAGGTCTTGGATACCAAGTGGTAAAGAGGATCAAGAAGGGCCTGATTCAAAGAACAAAGAACAAAGAACAAAGAAATGTACAGCACAGGAACAGGCCCTTCGGACCTCCAAGCCCGTGCCGACCATGCTACCCAACTAAACTACAATCTTCTACACTTCCTGGGTCTGTATCCCTCTATTCCCATCCTATTCATGTATTTGTCAAGATGCCCCTTAAATGTCACTATCGTCCCTGCTTCCACCACCTCCTCCGGTAGTGAGTTCCAGGCACCCACTACCCTCTGTGTAAAAAACTTGCCTCGTACATCTACTCCAAACCTTACCCCTCTCACCTTAAACCTATGCCCCCTAATAATTGACCCCTCTACTCTGGGGAAAAGCCTCTGACTATTCACTCTGTCTATGCCCTTCTTAATTTTGTAGACCTCTATCAGGTCGCCCCTCAACCTCCGTCATTCCAGTGAGAACAAACCGAGTTTATTCAATCGCTCCTCACAGCTAATGCCCTCCATACCAGGCAACATTCTGGTAAATCTCTTCTGCACCCTCTCTAAAGCCTTCACATCCTTCTGGTAGTGTGGCGACCAGAATTGAACACTATACTCCAAGTGTGGCCTAACTAAGGCTCGATACAGCTGCAACATGACTTGCCAATTCTTATACTCAATGCCCCGGCCAATGAAGGCAAGCATGCCATATGCCTTCTTGACTACCTTCTCCACCTGTGTTACCCCTTTCAGTGACCTGTGGACCTGTGCACTTAGATCTCTCTGACTGTCGATACTCTTGAGGGTTCTACCATTCACTGTCCATTCCCTACCTGTATTAGATCTTCCAAAATGCATTACCTCACATTTGTCCGGATTAAACTCCATCTGCCATCTCTCCGCCCAAGTCTCCAAACGATCTAAATCCTGCTGTATTTTCTGACAGTCCTCATCACTATCCGCAATTCCACCAACCTTTGTGTCGTCTGCAAACTTACTAATCAGACCAGTGACATTTTCCTCCAAATCATTTATATATACTACAAAGAGCAAAGGTCCCCGCACTGATCCCTGTGGAACACCACTAGTCACAACCCTCCAATCAGAAAAGCACCCTTCCATTGTTACTCTCTGCCTTCTATGACCTAGCCAGTTCTGTATCCACCTTGCCAGTTCACCCCTGATCCCGTGTGACTTCACCTTTTGTACTAGTCTACCATGAGGGACCTTGTCAAAGGCCTTCCTGAAGTGATCTTGAACTCCTGCACCCTGATCTGACTCCGTCATATCACTGCCCCCACGACCTCTGGCTGCCCCTACTTACGACTTTTCGGCTGTTTTCCTGTCTTGCAGCAGGCAGCATGAGTGGTATTCTCCCCTACCCGGCGGGGCGGGGGGGTCCCGGCGGGATGGAGTGGCGTGAACCACACCGGCGTCGGGCCGCCCCAAAGGTGCAGAGAAATCCGCACCATTAGGGGCCAAGCCCTCAGCTTGAGGGGCTAGCCCCGCGCCGAAGTGGTTGGTGCACCGCCAGCCGGCGGGAAAGGCCTTTGGCGCCATGCCAATCAGGGCCGAAAGTACTTCGCCGGTCGGCGGAAGTCCGCGCATGCGCGGGAGCGTCAGCGGCTGCTGACGTCATCCCCGCGCATGCGCAAGGGGGTGTCTCTTAAGCGCCGGCCATTGCAGAGGCTGTGGCCGGGGCAGAAGGAAAAGAGTGCCCCATGGCACAGGCCCGCCCACGGATCGGTAGGGCCCAATTGCGGGCCAGGCCACCGTGGGGGCAGCCCCTGGGGCCAGATCACCCCGCGCCCCCCAGGACCCCGGAGCCCACCCAAGCCGCCAGACCCGCCAATAAGGTAGGTGGTTTGATGCACGTCGGCGGGACTGGCATGACAGCAGCGGGACTTCGGCCCATCGCAGGCCGGAGAATAGCCGGGGGGGCCCGTCAACCGGTGCGGCGCAATTCCTGTCCCCGCCGAATTTTTGGTGCCGGAGAATTCGGCGGCCGGTGGCCGGCGGGAGCGGGATTCACGCTGTCCCCCGCCGATTCTCCGACCCGGTGGGGGGTCGGAGAATCCCGCCCCATGTCTGTCAATCAGGCTGGTGGACAGGAAGGAAACGTAGTGGAAAAATATTAAAATACACCCTGCAGTAAAATTCTGCAGGACATTCCTGAAACTCTTTTTTGTTTCCCATCCAAAATATTCTCCCCCCCCCATCAACTCACCCGCCATCAACCCACAGATTCAGGTCAATATAAGGGGCTGGTTTTTCTATAGGCCGACGCCAGTATTGGGGTCCACGGTGCAGCGGAGCATCGCAAAAGCAAGATCAGCGCCGTGGGTGGTGGGGGCTGATCCGAACACAATGCTCTGAACCGGCACTGGCGCTGGAATCAAAGTTTACAAATGATTGGAATGCACTTAGTGCTTGGAATGCACTTACCTCTCTTTGAAGGGGATCAATCTTTGTAAACAGTGGGGTATCACCACTTAGAGTCACTGATCTATGAAGGGAGATGAATGAATCAAGGCTGCAGCTTGTTTGTAGAAGCTGTCAATGACAGCCATTACTAGAAAGCTTTGAATGGCTTACAACTAATGGACCTGTGGGGTTGCAACACAGGTCACAGGTGTTGTCATTCGAGGAATGGTCATGTGGAGCTGTAAGTGGTACAGTTGTAATGCTTTCATTGTCCCGGTCTGGACTGCTCTCTAGCTTCCAGACAGGGATATCTTTTCTGGAGATGGGGGAGAGTCTGTGGGGGAGGGGGGACTCCCATTAGTCAGGCTTTCCCTGTGAGCGGTATCTTTGGTTACGGGATCTCTGTGAGGGGTCCCTTTAGTGAAGGAGTCCCGGGGGGGGGGGGCGGTCTCGTGATTGCAATGTCCCTGAGGGGGTCTCTTTATTGCAGGGGTCTTGGTGGGGGTTCTTGATATTAGAGGGGTCTCTGGGGGGAGGTCTTCCTATTGCAGGGATCCCTGGGATGGTCTTACTATTGCAGGAGTCCCTGGGGGGTCTCCCTATTAAGGGGTCCCTGGGGGGCCTCCATATAACAGAGTTGCCTGGGGGTGTATCCCTATTGCAGCTGTCCCTGGGGGAGGGTTTCCTCTTTAGGGGGTCCTGGGGTGCTTGTGTCACCCCCGCACTTGGGAGAAGGGTGAGCACCCAGGCAATGTGAGGGTCGAGGGCTACTTTTCGCTGGGCAGCCATGGGCTTCACTATCGGGCCTCATGTTCAAAATGACAGCCCTCAGGAATCCCTCATATTCCTCACCATGCATAAATTTGCATGGGAAGGGATACAGAATACTTTCCCGATTTGCATCCCAGGGGGATCATGAAATGGGCGTAATTTTCCTTCAGCGGTGGAACATGGGGCAGGATTCTCTGTTCAGTGACGAAGGAATCATGAGGCAAGATTGGGTGGAGAATTGAGCATCAGCTGCAAATTGAGGTCAGCGCCAGGCGCCCAACGGTATGCCATGCTCAGGTGCCTCGACAGTGGCGTGAGTGCGTTCTACGCCGCACGCTCATTAATGATCACCAGGCCTGTCTCGGCATTCTCTGGGGCTCCTGTGTGCTCTGCCCCCGCCAGGAGGAATTACGAACGGCGTGGTTCACTTGTGGTTTTAAAAATCAGGAACCAGATGAAATAGCTGCTGAGGGGAGAAAGAGGAGCTAGGTCATGTTCCCAGAGGTATGACTGTGGGCTTCTGGTCCTGATACAGGCATGTCTGACAGGGGGGCGGGCATCTGCCAGGGTCTGGGAGCGGTAGCCGGGGTTGACCAGGGGACGAGGCCATGGAGTTAGGGTGTTCCCCCGTGAAGTGTTGGGTACTCTGATACACAGACGAACCAACATGGTTGCGAATGGTACAATGCAGTTTTATTTCAATGAACTATTAACATAGTAAACTCTGGTACTCAGCACATGGTGAACCTCTGAGTGGCTGGCAATGAGGTCTGTGCCCTGAGCCCTCTCCTGCTCGAGTGCCCAGGAAGTGTCGTGTTCCCTGCTTTGTACTGTGTGTGCTCTTGTCTGTGATTGGCTGTCGTGTTTTGTGTGTTGATTGGTCCGTTGATCTTTCCATCAGTATGGATGTATGTTCACCTGAATATCGTGACATCCCCCCTTTTTTACATGATTATGTGCCTACGTGGTTATAAATAGAGATGTGTACTGAGTGTAGCTAAATGTGTGTGTGTGCAATATTTACAGCATGTACATGGGGCTTAACTATATACAAGGGGCGATGTCGGGTGTGACATAACAACAAGGTTGTACCTTAACAAAGAACGGGGAAATGTTGAACGATAAAACAAATTCCTGTAACGATAAGAACATAAACATATTAACAAAGTGGTTGCTGGGTTCAATGTACAAACAGGCTCATAAGTCCAGTCTAGTAGGTGGGTGACGAATTTGGGTTGACCGCCTCAAGGGTAGGTCTGGAACCACCGGCTGAGGAACGGGCCTGGCCACGGGCGACAATGGAAGGGGCATGGTAGCAGGCTGCTCCACAAAGTCGAAATCAGGAACAACAGGAGGGCATGGTGTCAGTGTAAGGTCTCGTAGCGAGCGTGGAAGCAGGCGAAGAGCCTGGCGATTGCGCCTATGAACGGATCCATCAGGCATGCGAACCAGGAACGAGCGGGGAGCCACGCGTCGGAGAACTTCGGCAGGTGCTGACCAGCCACCTTCTGGTAGGTGGATGCGGACTTCGTCTCCAGGGGCCAGGGCGGGAAGATCAGTTGCCCGTGTGTCATATGACCTCTTCTGGCGACCGCGCTGCAGTTGCATCCTGCGCAGTACCGGAGCATGGTCGATTGTGGGCGCCAGAATGGAAGGCACAGTAGTCCTGAGGGCGCGACCCATCAACAGCTGGGCTGGTGAGAGCCCAGTGGCTAGTGGGGCCGAGCGATAGGCCAGCAGGGCGAAGCAGAAATCCGATCCGGCGTCATCAGCCTTACAGAGGAGCCGCTTGACAATGTGAACGCCCTTCTCCGCCTTTCCGTTGGACTGGGGGTGCAGAGGGCTAGACGTCACGAGTGTGAAGCCATACGAGGCAGCAAATGATGACCATTCCTGGCTGGCGAGACAGGGCCCATTGTCCGACATGACCGTCATCGGAATGCCGTGGCGAGCGGCCCTTATGACAGCGGACGACGTCAAATCGTGCAGGCGTATGACCTCTGGGTAGTTGGAGAAGTAGTCAACGACGATGACATAGTCCCTGCCGAGCGCGTGAAAGAGGTCCACACCCACCTTCGCCCAGGGGGACGTCACCAGCTCATGGGGCAGAAGTGTTTCAGGAGGTTGCGCCGGCTGAAACCTTTGGCAGGTTGGGCAGTTGAGCACCATATTGGCAATATCGTCACTGATGCCCGGCCAGTATACCGCCTCTCGGGCCCTCCTTCTGCACTTCTCGGCCCCCAGGTGGCCTTCATGTAGTTGTGTGTCGCCTGGAGCTGGCAGGATCCCATAGCCAGGATAACGTTCCCATTGTCGTCGACCATCCTGCACCGGGATGGCCGAATTGGTGGTCTGACCTTCATGGCGTAGAAGGCTGACCATGCTATGATGTTGGCGGAGGCGCCAGTGTCCAGGCGGAAAGTTAGCGGCGATCGGTTGACAGTCAGGGTGGCACACCATTCATCACCCGTATTGATCGTGTTAACTCGGTTCCCATCAATGACCGCAACACGGAAGGCGTCTCGGTCATCTGTGTCACCGGTCTGGATGTCGTCTGGGCAAGATTTGTAATGGGGAGGCTGAATGGTCCACACATCCCTGCGAGGTTGTCGGAGTTGTGGAAGATTGACAGGTTGAGCTGCTTGCAGTCAGCAGCGTAGTGGCCCACCGTGCCACAGCGTAGGCATTGTCGGGTTCTTGCGGGACATTGCGGCTTTAAATGTGCAGCTCCACAGTTGCCGCACGTCGTGATGTCATGAAGTTCGTTGCACCACTGCGTCTTGCGTCGGGCGCGCCTGCGCATCACGTCCCTCAGTGTTGCCATAGGTTTTGGCGCGCACAAGCGCGGGAGGCCCCGAAAAGCGTGCGAAAAGGCCGACGTCGTCCGGGCCGCGGGCCGGGAGGAACTCGATCGCCTGGACCCGTTCGGCCTCGTGGGGCACCTGGCTTGCTGATCCGGCCATGTAGGACCCCCGCCGCGCCGATTCGGTCGCCTGAAATTGTGCATAGCAGCTAGTCGCGTTTTCGTGCAAGACACAGGCTTCAATTGCAGAGGCTAAGGTGAGGCCTTTTATTTTTAAAAGCTGCTGGCGTAGGATGCCCAAGGCGACCCCAAAAACGATCTGGTCCCGAATCATGGAGTCTGATGTGGTGTCGTAACTGCAGGACTGCGCGAGGATGCGGAGATGGGTAAGGAATGACTGAAAGAGCTCATCCTTACCTTGCAGGCGCTGCTGGAAGACATATCTATCGAAGCTTTCGTTGACCTCGACGTTGAAGTGTTGGTCGAGTTTGAGAAGGACCGTCTTGTATTTGGATTTGTCCTCACCTTCTGCGAACACCAGGGTGTTGTAGACATGGATGGCGTGCTGCCCTGCGGTGGTGAGGAGGATGGCAATCTTTCTGGTGTCCGAGCCGCTCTCTCTTTCGTTGGCTTCCAGAAAGAGCTGGAAGCGCTGCTTGAACAGCTTCCAATTTACGCCGAGGTTCCCAGCGACTTGCAGCAGCTGTGGTGTGTTGACGGTGTCCATGGCACAGGATGGCAGATTTGTGGGTAGGTGTCAAATCACTCCTGGTACCATGAAGTGTTGGGTACTCTGATACACAGACGAACCAACACGGTTGCGAATGGTACAATGCAGTTTTATTTCAATGAACTATTAACATAGTAAACTCTGGTATTCAGCACATGGTGAACCTCTGAGTGGCTGGCAATGAGGTCTGTGCCCTGAGCCCTCTCCTGCTCGAGTGCCCAGGAAGTGTCGTGTTCCCTGCTTTGTACGGTGTATGCTCTTGTCTGTGATTGGCTGTCATGTTTTGTGTGTTGATTGGTCCGTTGATCTGTCCATCATTATGTCTGTATGTATGTGCTGTGATGTTCACCTGAATATCATGACACCCCGGACCGGGGTGTCCAGGCATGGACCGCCATTGCAGCAGGCTGCAAGGCAGCTAATCATCTGTGCACCCCACTGACTGTGCACCATGGCACATGGTTGAGTAAAGCGACAGCAGCCGTATGTGTACACCAACCCCACCCACCCCTCCACCCCTACAATGCTATCCTCCGTCCATCAGGCTGTGTCTGAAGACCTGGAGCTGCTAAGTAGATTGTGACTTGCTGTTTAAAAGCGCACCAATTTGCATCTACATTGCCAGCGATTCAAAGCTGGTGTGGCGTCTTCTGACATTTCATCATTGACTTTGATGACTAGCAGTTTATTGAGTCATATTCTGTCAGTACTCTATGTGGTTAGTAGAATTTTTTTTTCTTACTTCTTTATTATCTTGGTCTCAGGTCTTATATTTACAGAACCAATCCAGCTACCTTGTTACTTTCTGGTGCTTGGCCGGATGGAATTAGTGCACTCGAGAATGTCTAGTTTGTGACTAGTTGAATGTTTATTTTTAAACAATAATGTGGGTCAGATAACAAAAGAAAACTATCAAAATCTGCTAACTACTATAGTGTTATTAAATTATCTAAGAGCTACTACAAATGCGACTATTCACTCTGTTGACTATCTCCAGACTCCTTGAGGTAACAATGTCACAAGGTTGTTCTTTAATGCCAACTTCTGTCATATCTATTAACATTTACATTATTGCTTATGCATATCATCACAGCCTCCTTCCCACCTCAGGGAATCACTCTTCAATGGAGTCCAGCAAGATCTCAAGCTCGCATTTGCAAAACGGGATGCCGCTCTTCAGGTTGCCATCTTGTTGACTGGAATGTGTGTGCGGAGTGGCATGTTGATATGCAGCTGCAGTTTGACAGCCTCTTGAATGCCAATTCCAATCCCGGAGAATCGGACACTGTTTTTCATTGGAATTGCACCCATTCCGAGTGGTGCTGGTGCTAGCCCATTAACAGATCCTGAATTGCTCCAGGACCGGCGCCACTTCTGTGGTCGTAGAACACCACCGATTTAGTCTCGGTGTCAGCAATTAGTCTCCCAAACATAGAATCCACCCCAAGAGCTCGCCGCCGGTGATGGGGTTCCTGATCCGGCAGAGAATCGAACGTCGGGCTAAAAATGGGATTGAAACTCCCTGCTATGCATAGATTTGCATGGCAAAGAAGAGGGAATCGCATTCCTGGCCCTGCTCCTGGAGTCAGCAGAGACGAGGAGTGATTCTACTCCGGAGGGAACACTTGGTCTCTTGAACGGCGAATCCTGCCTATAGTGTCCAATTATACTACAAGGTTTATTATGACCAATTCCAAATTTGTTTAGACCTCTCTAATGCTGATTAAAACTTCTCTTTCAATCAATAATGTCTTATTGATGTTTTTACTGCAGCAGTCTGCTAAACCTTTATTTATTATTAAAATTATTTAACATTCATCTGAAACAAACCAATAAAACAATGCAACTTGGTATCACCAGAATTCAGTTTAGAGATTTTCTGTCTGAATGCAAGAAATCTAGACTTGGTGGACCAGCTAATCAATATTGTTTAAAATTATCACATTGATGTCGATGAGGAAGAGGCGCAGTTTGGCCCAATTTTAATAATGGTAAAAGCAGATGCTTCTTGTGTGTTGCCGATGCATGGTTCAGTGCATAGTAATCTCACCTGTGAGTCAGAATGCTGTGAGTTTGAGCTCAACTGCAGAGATTTGAGTGTAAAATATAGGCTGTGGGCGGGATTCTTCATTTCTGAGTCCATGGGCGTGATTCTCCCTTGTCCGACATCGATATCGTAATCGGCGATCGGGAGGAGAATCCCTTTTTGTGACCGAATTGGGGACGGCACCTGTTTTTGAATACTCCGCCCCCTCAAAACGGCGTCATCAGGGAGTGCGCCACACGTCATTGGAACGGCCTCAGGGCGTCACCTGAAAGCCCTCCCCCGATGCTCTGCCCCCGATGGGATGAGTTCACGACGACGCGGGCCACTTGTGCTCTCATTTTTCGTCAACCTCGCGTGGTGCCTGTGGACTGCGTCCAGCGCCGCCACAATCGGAGGGGGGAAGCCATGCCGCTGGCAGGGGGGGGCTTTGTCGAGGGCAGCGGGGGACTGGTAGGGGGTGGTCCCGGGGTGGCAGGGGTGTCCTGGGAGGGCACTAATTAGCAGGTTGGGTTCGCGCACGGCCGGCACCATGTTGTACAGCACGACTGCTGCAGGTTATCGCCATGCACTTGCACGGCCACGGATCTTGCCATTCTGCGGGCGTTTTTGGCATGGCAGCTGGCACCACTGCTAACCTCTCACCTGTCCTGGAATCGGTGAGGGTTCAACGCCGATCTTGGGCTCGTAAAACGCCACTGATCCCACACCAGCGTCGGCACTTAGCCGCAAAATCAGAGAATCCAGCCCCAAGTGTTGACGTTGATGCAGAATTCGTGGACTTTCATGACAGCAAAACTGGTGCTGAACCTGGATCGATTCAGCAACTCTGGAGGGGCCAGCTCCAGCGCCACGTGGAACACAGTCAATTCCAATGAAAAACAATGCAGGATTTGCCAGGTCGATGATTGACATTCGGGAGGCTGACAAGCTGCAGCCGCATATACACATTACAATCTTCACACACTCTCATCCCAGCCAAGCAGCTGGCATAGCTTGTGCTGGAGCGCACCCATACCAGTGATGGGGCTAGAGGCACCAGAAGCATCTCTTCCTCAATGCCGGCAAAACTAAAGAGCTGGTCATTGACTTCAGGAAGCAAAGTACAGTACACACCCCTGTCAGCATCAACGGGGCCGAGGTGAAGATGGTTAGCAGTTTCAAATTCCTAGGGGTATGCATCTCCAAAAATCTGTCCTGGTCCACCCACGTCGACACCACCACCAAGAAAGCACAACAGCGCCTATACTTCCTCAAGAAACCAAGGAAATGTGGCATGCCCACATTAACCCTTACCAACTTTTACAGGTGCACCATAGAAAGCATCCTATCATGCTGCATCACAGCCTGGTCTGGCAACTACTCGGCCCAGGACCACAAGAAACTTCAGAGAGTCGTGAACACCGCCCAGTCCATCACACGAACCTGCCTCCTATCCATTGACTCCATCTACACCTCCCGCTGCCTTGAGAAAGCGGGCAGCATAATCAAAGACTCCTCCCACCCGGCTTACTCACTCTTCCAACTTCTTCCATCGGGTGGGAGAACATGCACGAACACACTCAAAAACAGCTTCTTACCCGCTGTTACCAGACTCCTAAACGACCCTCTTATGGATTGACCTCATTAACACTACACCCTGTATGCTTCATCTGATGCCGGTGCTTATGTAGTTACATTGTGCACCTTGTGTTGCCCTATTATGTATTTTCTTTTATTTCCTTTTCTTCCCATGTACCTAATGATCTGTTGAGCTGCTCGCAGAAAAATACTTTTCACTGTACCTCGGTACACGTGACAATAAACAAATCCAATCCAATCCAGAAGGCACCTACGGGTTGCCCTGGGGGACATCTATACGACCCGTGGCCCTAAGTTCACTGTGGGCTCTTCGCGGCGTGTGCAGCAGCATGGCTATCTTGCCGGCTGCGGCAAAGGTCTTCCCTGCCTGTCCACCCCGACCCCACAGCTCACCTCCTGGCCACCCACCGCTACTCCCTCCGCCCCTGACAGATGCCTCCTGGCCAGCAGCACAACTGTCAGCAAACAATGGCGATGTTGGACACTTTCCCTACCCCCTCTCTCTCCGTCAGCAGCCACGACGTCGGTTTCACAATGTTTAAAAGCCATCGGGAATTTGGCCCAACGGAGGCAGAGCATTGCAGAGGCCCCGGAGAATGCCACGTCGGGCCTGCTAATGATTTGTAAACTGTGTTTACTGTACATGTGTTCCAGACCACATTGACGCTGCTGTTGAGGCATCAAATCGGCGCCTGCCGCGACTTTAGCGTCAGAACCTATTTTCCGCCCAATCGCATTTTGCAATCTCAGCGCCAGCCATCAGAGAGTCGTGCGCTGGTACTCCCGTGTAGCATTGTTGTAGTGCTGCATTGTTGGAGCTCTTTCAGATGAAGTGTTAAACCAAGACTTATCTATCCTCTCAAGAAAGCAGTTCGGGATTTCATTGTACTATCTGAGGAAGAGAAGGTAACTCTCCCTGGATTCCTGACCAATATTTATTTGTCAACAATTCTCACTAAACAGATTATCTGTTCATTAACACATAGCAATTTGTAGAATCTTGCTACCCACAATCGGACTGTTGCATTTCCTACATTACAAGGGTAACTACACTTCCGTAAAACTGTTAAAGCATTTTGTGACATTAGAATGACGCTATAGAAATGCAAGTCATTTTTTCTAAAAACAAAATTCAGTGGAATTCTATTTAGTACAATTTTTATTCCATCTATTCTGATATAAATCTCTGAAATGCTGGATTGTACCCAGGAAATTACTTGCAGAACTGCAAAATTGTTAGAAAGGTGTTACTGAGAGTTTTCTTCTTATTTAATGACACCAAGCATTAATTATTGCGCAACCATAATTTGTGAAAACAAAAGTCACAAATCTGCTGATGTTTTACCAGTAACATTAACTTAGACAGCAGACATATTGAAAGACAGTCCTTGGGAAGAGCAATAATTGTTTGATGCTTAGCTATGTCTCGTTTCAGTTGGGCTCAATATATGGCTTCCACTCTTTTAATAAAAATCACTCAAGGGAAACTGTACTTTGCCACAGGGAAATCACCAATCCCTTCTATTGAATTACTGCTGTCACTGCATAAACACAATCTTGTTTGATGTCGTCTTACCATTCGTCTTCTATATGCTGTCTTATATCAAAATCCAGAGTAATGTAAACTTCACCACTGTAACTCAATAACTGCTTCACAGGTCCTGTCATGTGGCATTGCCATTTATCTCACAAAGCTCTCCAGTTATTGAAATGCCAACTATGATTTCATCTGGAAGCTGGTGTAAGGTAGTTTTGTAGCAGCGCAGCAGGAGAAGCAACTTAATATGAGATTTCTTATTATTTTGTGGTCCAAATTACCTCTGTTTAGCTTACACTGCAGAAGATATTTTTAAACCTACAAAATTTTCATCAATCACTTGTTCCTGGTTTTTTTACTGTCCTCTGAGTATCGGAGAAAATAATTAATTTCATCCACACCTCCATGCAAGAAAAGAAACCCTTGTGCTCTGCTTAGAGTAAGAAGGACACTGATACCAGCGATCATTGTCAGCCAGCAGTGACCATGTGATTGCAGTTCTTAAATTCTCTTTATGAATTAAATATTCCAGATATGTCCAGATGTTGCTGAATTATTCAATATAATCTACATGCTGAAACTAACAATAATTAGAATCACCCGACGAAAAGGTAATTCACAACAAAACCTTCAGTACCTTTGAAATAAATGTACTTACTGTATGATAGCATAAAACTAATTTTCAAACGTAGAGTAAAATCTGAAATATTTCAGTTTCATATTGTGCATACTGTGGTAGCAACTAGATTTTAATACTTTTGACAATTTTTTGTGGTCCAGACTAATCAGTGATTCCTCCCAAACTGTAATTATTGCATTGCATGTGTCACAATCACATCAAATATGTTTCATTAAAGTGGTCCATGTATTGGTGAATGTGTGCATGTAACCAACTTTTAATTTATGGCTGATTCAATTTTAAAGTAATAATAATAACAAATAAACCAGCAGACAAGTTTTGTCAGATACAAGATTGTTTGGTTTATTGTAAAACTACTGCTAAAAGTTATTTAAGTTGAAAAGTGAAAAAGTTATTAGTTAAAACACAGATATGAGAATTGAAATGTGGATAAAGCAAAAAGATACTTAAATTTAAGATTTCAAAATCAGTCTCCGAAATTGTTGCGGGTTCATTGCTTGGGTTCCTTCCTCCAAAAGTGAAGGGATTGAAACTTGAGGTTTGGTTAACAGCTGTGATGGCTTCTGTAGTCAACCAGATGGTATTTGACTTCCTCGGGTGTGTTGTGTTGGGTGTTCCGATACACAAACGAACCAACACGGTTGTAGATGGTACAATTCTTATTACAATACGTGATTCTTCCCCGTATCCTCCCCCAGCCCCCCTCACCCATTCCTCGTGCACTGCTCCTACCCCAACATGGACGCTGTGAGAGATGGCCACAAGCATCACAGCAGCAATAGTGGATGGTCTTCAATCTTTTTGAATTTAATGAATTGAGCATCTCTTCAAAGACAAAAATGTCTGATCGAGAAAAGGTGTGGGTGTGAGGGAGCTTTCAGGAATTGTCTTCGTTCAAAGTTTGGGAATGCGGTGTTCCCATCTGTTCTGCGGAAACTCTGTGACGCGTTTCAATTCCTTGAACAAAGTCCATGCACTATTGTCCGACGTACATTACACGAAGGCCTAAAGTAAATGCTGTGTCTGCCTGACCTGGGGGAGCTCCAATGCTGCTTTGTTGGGCGCTTCTGGTTGAGGACACTCAAGTTTATTTCCCGTTTGTAATATTTTTTAACGACCGTTAAAAACAATAAATGAGTTAAATTGGCTAAGGAAGGATTCTAACTCATTCCAAGGCCCTGAGCACAAGCAGACAAGAATTCTGGTGCAACCTGGGCAAAAGTATGGCATCAAATGGACGCAACCAAATTATTTTTTAATTTTCTTCATGGATTGCCAGCATGAACAAAACTGTCCAGCATCAATTCCAGACACGCTACAATGAATTAACTTCTGGGATGAATGCTGGGGTGTAGATTGATTTGTTATTAATCGAGGACAAAAGTTCGGCACAACATCGTGGGCCGAAGGGCCTGTTCTGTGCTGTATTTTCTATGGACTATAATTCTGTTTTATTATTCTGTACAATAAGAACTATTAACTTCTGGCTGTGGTTCGTACTTCCCCAGCTAACCTGTGGACCCAGCCCTAGCACTATCTTAGTGAGGCACTCAGCACATGGTGTATGTCTGAGTGGCACGTCGTGAGCTCTGTGCTCTGAGCTATCTCCTGGTAGAATGAGCGGGAACTGTGGTGTTCCCTGATTTATAGTGTGTGTGCTCTCACTGGTGATTGGCTGTGATGTTGTGTGTGTGTTGGTTGGTCCAACTACCTGTCCATCAGTGTGTGTGTGTGATAGCACCATGATATGTTAATATGGATATCATGACAGGGTGGACTCAGCACGATGGTGAGTGCCTGGAACTCACTGCCGGGTAAGGTGGTCGAAGCAGATACGATAGCGACATTTTTGAGGCATCTTGACAAAGACATGAATAAGATGGGAATACAGGGATATGGACTACGGAAGTGCAGAAGGTTTTAGTTTAGACAGGCATCATGATGGGCGCAGGTTTGGAGGGATGAAGGGCATGTTCTTTTGCGGAACTATTTTTTGTTCTTTGTTCTTTTGGAAGCGACTTTACCGGCAGAAACATCAATTGCTTACTTTAAAAACTTCCTTTTGGTCCTTCGTTGGCCTCTCTGAAACAGTTTCTCATGATTATGCATGCAAAATGGTTGCTCGTAGCCTGTCTTTATACAGTTTAAAAACTTACAAATGTCTGCTATCATGTAATCTGGACAAAATGGCAAGTCATCGTCCAAATAAGGCCAGTGACAATTCCATTTCGCAATCCAAAGTCCACTTGTCAGCTGCAGTATACAAAATGGGCCAAGGTTTTCACAATCTCAGGAAAAACCACAGTCTGTTTGTGGACACTTTAGCCACCCATTTGTCCACAATGAGCATGAATGGTGATAGAGGTGCAAAATCTCGCAAAACTTGAAAATCGAGAATCTCGCCAGCAAGACCTCGTTCTACAATTTTCTCCACCCATTGCTGGTGATGTAATGAGCTTCCCACATCATTTTCCTATATTTTTGTACATTTTAATATGATTGGGGGCTCCCCCACCCATTACATTCCCCCACCTTTGGAAATCCCCCACTTGCCAATGCGACATCACTTTGGCAAGATTTACAACTGCCTTTCAAAAGTGTGAAGCAGTTAAAGGAAGCCTGCTGGGGGTGCACAAATAAGTATAGCACCCGGGGGGATAGGGACATGACTGAGCAGTGCCCTGACACTGCCCCTAGCACTCTGACACTGCCCTTGGCCGAGGGTGCTCCTTTTTTTATATTGGCGATCCCTTTAAAAGGGACGCCTTATCTCGGGATTCCCGGCTGCCGGTTTTCCCCCACCAATGTGACGTCACGTCGGCAAGATTTGAATATTCAATGAGGGAGGATCATGTGGCAGGGGGCTGGTAATGAGATAAAAATGTATTAAATCTATTAATTTGACATTCTTGCTCTTTGTGGGCATAAACCTGATTACATCACTGACGAGGGGCAAGGAAAATCGGGAAATGGGATCTCATTTGCCGATTCTTGTGAGATTTTGCTCCCTCGTTACCACTCTTGCTGACAGAGGACTTGGGAGCAAAATTACTCCCACAGTGTTTATAAATATGGCAGGAAAAGCCAGCAGTGCAGTCAGCAAGCTGCACGCTGCTTTTCTTGCCTAAGCCAACACTTTGGAAAAAAATGGGTAATTCTGCAAATTGAATTTCAAAAGTTTTTTTTTCCTTTGTGGATATTGTTGTTTTATGCTTCTTCACATAGCATAAGCTGCTTCCTTGATGTATACTCTGACAAAGGAAAGTTCAGACTTGGAGATAGATTTAACACATTTATTGAACTGTTAACAATTCTCCTACTTGGGTTCGACTTTCCTGCTAATCTAACTATAGTAACTCAATCTAACTAACCAGTCTGCTCTAATCCATGCAGTTGGTGTGATGCTTCCCTGATATGCCCCTGCCTCTCTGAGTGTCGCCTATGGAAAGAGCAAGAGCATGTGTGCCCTAGCCTTTTATATGGGTAGCCCCCTTGTGGCAGTGTCAGCTTTGGGTGTGGCTTGACTGCCCATTGGTCATGTCCTATCTTACTGACTTATTGATTGAATGTCTGTGTGTCATGATGTCTCTACATTAACCCCTTGTGTATTTACAGTGATGCATGTCATCACAGATATATTGAGTTGAAATCTACTTAAAGCTTGACCACATTGCAGAAGTGCAATGGATTGCTCCCCACTTGCCTGGATGTGTGCAGCTCCAGTAACACTTAAGAGTCTCGACACCACCCAGGACAAAACAGCCCACTTGATTGACACCCCTTTAATCAGCTTAAACATTAAATTCCCAATGATATACAGTGGCAGTAGTTGCACTACAGCAACCCACTAAAATTCCTTTGACAGCATCTTCCAAACCTGTGACATCTACCATCTAGTAGGACAAAGGCAGCAAGATACATGGGAACATCACCACCTGCATGTTCCCCTCCACACCCTCCTGACTTGGAACTATACTGCTGTTCCTTCAATGTTACTGGGTCAACATCCTGCATTGTGGGTGTATCTACACCTCATGGAAAGCAGTGGTTCAAAAAGGCAGCTCACCACCACTTTCTCAATTAGAGATGGGCAACAAATGCTGACCCAACTGGTGACACCCATACCCTGTAAAATATATATATTTTTTGTTGCCCATAAAACAATGGTAACACTGCAAAAAGCAGTGATTACAGATGCATGCTTTGGGACATTTAGAGAAACGCAATGAGATATGCTGTATCAATGCAATTTGTTTTAAAAAACATCAGATCCAATGAGGTGAGTTGTGGAGTCAAACATCTGTTAGCTCTCTAATGCACTCCCACCATAATTCCAGCACACATGAAGCAGCAAGGCAGGAAACTAGTTCAACATATCAAGGTCCAACCTTCCCACAGAGTTCCCTATTGGGCATTTATGAGGAGTGGAGCTCATGCCCAACATAAGCTTCTGAAAGGATGTACCCAGGAAGAAGTGGGGTTGGGTTCTGAGCCCTGAGATTCTCAGCAAACAGTGTTGACAGCTGGTGTGCCGAAAAAGACAAGGGGCCGGATTTTCATCATGGAGGCAGAAATTGGGAGTCGGGAATTTTCTGGGATGTCATGATCCCATCTCTGTCCCAGCAATGCCAGAAGGCAGAATTTTTATTTCCTTGAAGGCGGCATGGCCTGGAGTAGGTTCTGCTGCCATAGGCAGAGGCAGAAGGTGGGCATTGCCCTTGAGTGGGCTGTGTGATGCTCCGCTGGTGGGCTGGAAGCCGGGTGGTATGGGGGGGGGGGGGGGGGGTATGATGGAGGGTGGGGTGAAGGGATGGGCAGGTGGGGGCACTCATATGGGCGGTGTCACTTTGCAGAACTAGGGGCCAAGGTGGGTGGTCAGTTGGGTGCGCAGTAAGATGGCTGCCTTGCAAGGCGGAGTACCCCTCTACCCCAGCCAGCCGACCAGTGTCCGGCATGGCAGTCCACAATCACGCCTCTCTGTGTCCTACCTCCTCTCTCTCCCTCATCAGCCACGATGCCGGTTACACGATTTTTAAAAGCACAAATGTACTGCGCCATGGGGAACTCGGCCCATCGGAGGCGGAGAATCGCGGAGGCCCCGGAGACTACCGGGTCGTGCCCGCTAATGATATGCAAATGGTGTTCACTGCACGTGCGTTCCCGACCACATTGGTGCCGCTGTCAAGGTGACGGAGAATGCGATTTGTCAAATGGCCGCCCGCCGCAATTTTGCCGTCGGTATTGATTCTCCGTCCAACCGCATTTCCCAATTTTGGCGTCTGCCAAAAGAGAATCCCGCCACACATGTTCTACAATGCAGAATAGCACTAAATCCAGTGGATGGTCTATTTTGATGAATCCAGAGTTCTCACTTCCTCAATTCTGTTCCTTTATTTGACAACTTGGCATCTGTCAGAAGTAACAAATTGGCAACTGTATTATTTATTGGTCACTTAACTTTCCAATTGCAGCACTGTAATAACTAATTTTAGTAAATAATAATAATAATCTTTGTTAGTGTCACAAGTAGGCTTACATTAACATTGCAATGAAGTTACTGTGAAAATCCCCTAGTCACCACACTCCGGCGCCTGTTCGGGTGCACAGAGGGAGAATTAAGAATGTCCAATTCATCTAACAAGCACGCCTTTCAGGACTTGTGTGAGGAACCCGGAGCACCCAGAGGAAACCCACGCAGACACGGGGAGAACGTGCCGCGCCGCGCAGGCAGTGACCCAAGGCAGGAATCGAACCCGGGTACCTGGCGCTGTGAAGTAACAGTGCTAACCACTACCACACAAATAACTAACAAACTAACAGGGACAACTGGAAAGGAAGCAACATGACTTCCGGTGGAGGCCATGCAGTAAACGGTCGCACATTTAGCAGCTCTCCCCTCTGGTGATCTATTAACGGCTTTTAAACTGGATTTTCGTGAGAGTTTCTCAACGTAAATTGAGAAAAGTGAGAGGAGAAGGGGGCGACCCCCAATTTATGGAACCATGCGCAAAAAATAGTCGGAAAAGAAGAAATCAAAAGATGGATGGAAACAAAACTCAGAAAACAGCAGCTTCAGTGACAACGAGGCAAAGTTCGGCCGCTTCTGCCCAATGGACGATGGACCAGTTGGTCGAATACTTGGATGGGAAGTTCGCCCAACATCGCAAGGGGTGTGCTGAGTACCTGATCCAGGCGGTGGCCTCAATTATGGGGATGGTCAACCGGGTGGAGGGGGAAGTGAAGACTCAGGGACAGGAGATCCAAAAGCTGCAGGAGCAGGTGACGGAACGAGAGGAGGAGTCTACAGGAGCGGCAGAAACGGCTGTTGGAGAAGGTGGAAGACCTGGAGAATTGCTCTCGCAGGCAGAATATCCTGATGGTCAGTCTGCCAGAGGAAAAGGAGGGACCAGATGTTGGTGCGTATGTGGGGAAGATGATGGAGAAGCTGATGGGGAAAGGTTTGTCCCCCAGGCCGTTGGAGGTGGTGACCGGGCCCATATGGCTCTTTTGTGTAAGCCCCAGGTTCGTGAACCCCCGAGGGCAATTGTGGTACTGTTGAATCAGTTCCTGGATAAGGAACATATTATGAAGTGGGCTAGGCAGACGAACGGTGCACCTGGGAAGAGTCAGAGATCCGGGTGTATCAGGATTGGGGAGCAGAGCTTGCAAAGAATAGGGGGAGTTTTAATAAAGTCAAGGCGGCCCTGTATGCGAAAGACTAGACTGCTGTACCAGCCCGTCTCTGGGAGACCTATGAGAACGGGGCAGCACGGTAGCATTGTGGATAGCACAATTGCTTCACAGCTCCAGGGTCCCAGGTTCGATTCCGGTTTGGGTCACTGTCTGTGCGGAGTCTGCACATCCTCCCCGTGTGTGCGTGGGTTTCCTCCGGGTGCTCCGGTTTCCTCCCACAGTCCAAAGATGTGTGGGTTAGGTGGATTGGCCATGATAAATTGCCTTTAGTGTCCAAAATTGCCCTTCATGGTGGGTTGGGTTGCTGGGTTATGGGGATAGGGTGGAGATGTTGACCTTGGTTGGGGTGCTCTTTCCAAGAGCCGGTGCAGACTCGATGGGCCGAATGGCCTCCTTCTGCACTGTAAATTCTATGATAACCGGGAGCTATATAAGAAAGTGGGGGGGGGGGGGGAGTTTTGTGGGGTTCTTTCTTTCTCTGTCTGGAAAAATCTCAACCTTTCAATTCTGTAATTTAAGTTGCGACTTTCGGGAGGAGAAGGGCTGTTTCTGTTTGATTTGATTTTGATTCATTGTTGCATGTGCCGAATTGCAGTGAAAAGGGCTTTGAGTTGCGCTGTTTTTTTTTCTCTTCTTTTGGAATAAAGATGGTTGAGTTTCTGCATGCATAATTTTTTCTTTTTCCAACCCAATTTGATGTATTTTCTATTGTTTTGGTCCTGTTTGAAGGTGATGGGGTAGATACGATTCTGTTAAGGGAGGGGGTGGGCCTCTGTGCCTGGGGGGATTGTTTGTTTGCTTTCTGTGTTTGATGTCATTATGTTGATAACTTATGTTAAGGAGGGGGGGGAGGAGATCCGGCAAGTGGTAGAATGCTTGGCGCCGGGGGGGGGCCAGAGCTGCTAGGCTAGCTGGATAGCTAGTTAATGGGAGCAAAGTGGGGGGAGAGCTGAGGAGAGATGGGGTAGGGGTGGGAGGGGGGTAGGGGACTGCTGACGAGTAAGGGACTTTCAGGGGATTGGGGATGGAGAGCAGAGGGCGGTAGCTGCCAAGGGGCGGACCAAGGAAGGTGCGGGGCATGGGCTAAGAGCTGGCCTAGGAAAGGTCATGGCTGACCGACAGGAGAGCCCCCCACCCCGACCAGACTGGTTACGTGGAATGTTCGTGGACTGAATGGGCCGGTCAAAAGGGCCCGTGTGTTCGCACACCTGAGACTGTGGCCATGCTGCAGGAGACACACTTGAAGCTGGGAGATCAATTCAGATTGAAGAAGGGATGGGTCGGACAGGTGTTTCATTCGGGCCTGGACTTTAAAACAAGGTGGGGGGTGGCCATCCTGATTAATAAGAGGGTGGCATTTGAGGTGGGGAGGATAGAGGCAGACCTGGGGGGGGTAGATTTATTATGGTCAGTGGGAAGCTGGAGGGAATGGCAGTGGTGCTGGTAAATATATACGCCCCAAATTGGGATGATGTCGCGTTTGTTAGGAAGCTGGTGGGAAAGATCCCTGATCTGGATTCGCACCAGTTGGTTATGGGGGGTGACTTCAACACGGACCTGGATCCGAGACTGGACCGGTCGAATTCTAGGTCAGGGAAAGTATCAGCAATGGCGAAGGAATTGCGGGGGTTCATGGGAGGGGTGAATCCGTGGAGATTTTGGAGGCCACCCGGGGGTACATAAAAAACAATGGTGCAGGAGAGACTGCGACAGGAGTGGTGTGGGAGGCATTGAAGGCGGTTATCAGAGGGGAATTTTTTTGATTCAAGCCCATAGGGAGAAAACTGAGTGGGTGGAACAGGACAGGTTGGTAGGAGAAATCTTACAGGTGGACAGGAGGTATGCGGAGTCTCCAAATGAGGAGCTCCTGAGGGAGCATTAGAGACTCCAAATGGAATTTGGGCTCCTTTCAACAGGTAAGGTGGAGGGACAGCTGAGGAGGGCAAAAGGGGCAATATATGAATATGGGGAGAAAGCTAGCAGGATGATGGCATATCAGCTTAGGAAGCAGGCGGTGGCGAGAGAAATAGGGAAAATAAAGGATATGAGAGGGAAGGTAGTGGCAGGCCCCGGGGTGGTTAATGACGTGTTCTGTGAATTTTATAGTCGGTTATATGAGTCGGAACCCGCAGCCGGGGAGGAGGGTATGAATCAATTATATTATTGACATTGAATATTAGACAGCTTCTTAATGCCACAATGATGCCAGCGGAGGGGCACGATGTTGAGGTCGTAGTAGCCATGGACGCGGAGAAGGCTTTCGACCGGGTGGAGCGGAAGTACCTATGGGACATTTTGGGTAGGTTTGGGTTTGGACAGGGATTTGTGGATTGGGTCCTGCTGTTATATCAGACTCCGTTGGCAAATGTAAGAACCAACCGAATCCAGTCAGAGTATGTTACTCTCTGCAGGGGGACAAGACAGGGATGTCCGCTCTCCCCATTACTGTTTGGCCTGGCCATAGAGCCCTTAGCAATGGCACGTAGATCATCGAATGCCTTGCGGGGGATAGTGAGGGGTGTGGGGGGGGGGGGGGGGGGGTGGAGCATAGGGTCTCCCTCTATGCGAACAACTTGCTGCTCTATGTCACAGACCCGGTGGGCGGGATGGCCAAAATCATGGAAATACTAGGAGAATTTGGGCGATTTTCAGGTTACAAGTTAAATACGGGAAAGAGCGAGATGTTCGTGATCCAGGCATGGGGCAGGAAAGGAGACTGAGGGAGTTGCTGTTCAGAGTGGTTGAGAGGAGTTTTAGATATCTGGGGATTCAAGTGGCTAAGGATTGGGGGCAGCTTCACAAGTTAAATCTGGGCAAAGCGGTGGATCAAATGAAAAGGGATTTTCGCAGATGAGACATGCTCCCGCTGACGTCGGTGAGGTGGGTCGAGACAGTAAAGATGACGGTCCTTCCGAGACTGCTCTTCTTTTTTCAATGTCTTCCAATTTTTATCCCAAAGGCTTTTTTTAGGGTTTTGTGTGGGCGGATAAAACTCCGAGAGTAAAGTGGGCACTCCTGGAACGTAGTCGTGGAGAGGGGGCTTGGCTCTCCCGAGCTTTATTAACTATTACTGGCCGGCCAACATATCGATGGTCAGGAAGTGGGTAGTGGGGGAGGGGTCGGTGTGGGAGCGAGTAGAAGCGGCATCCTGTCAGGGGACGGGATTGGAGGTCTTACTGACGGCGCCCCTGCCATTTTTGCCAGCTCGATACACTACGAGCCCTGTGGTGGTGGCAGCCCTTGGGGTGTGGGGGCAATGGAGGCAACATATGAGATTGGAGGGGCCTCCAGTGTGATCACCGATTTGTAACAAATACCGGTTTGCCCCGGGGGGGGCTGGATGAGGGCTATCAGGGATGACGGCGGGCAGCAATTGAAAGATTTGGGGACCTATTCATTCAGGAGGGTTTCCCTACCTTGGAGGCATTAGAGGAGGAGCTTGAGTTGCCGGGCGGGTTTCGGTACCTACAGGTACGGGATTTTGTCCGGAGGCAGGTTCCTGACTTCCTTCGCCTCCCCCTGAGGGGGTTACAAGATAAGGTGATGTCAAAAACAGAGGTTGGAGAGGGGAGGGTCTCGGAGATATACAAGAAGCTGATGGAGTGAGAAGGGGCCCCCATCAGGGACGTGAAGAGGAAGTGGGAAGAGGAGCTGGGTGGGGAGATAGAGTTCGAGCTGTGGGAAAAAGCCCTAAAGAGAGACAATTCATCCTCATCGTGTGCCAGACTTAGTTTGATCCAGTTCAAGGTGGTCCACAGGGTCCACATGACAGTAGCCCGGATGAGCAGATTCTTTGACGAGGTGGAGGACAGATGTGGGAGGTGTGGGGGTAGCCCAACAAATCATGTGCATATTGATGCACGATCAATAACTACTAAAACGAGGTTGTAGCACAACTGAAGGCTTTAATAGACTAGAACTGTTCCCCAGCAGCTCAGGTACAGAATGAGGGCTGCTGGGACGGCACTGACTCTTATACCCCGCCTATCAGAACATAGAACATAGAACATACAGTGCAGAAGGAGGCCATTCGGCCCATCGAGTCTGCACCGACCCACTTAAGTCCTCACTTCCACCCTATCCCCATAACCCAATAACCCCTCCTAACCTTTTTGGTCACTAAGGGCAATTTAGCATGGCCAATCCACCTAACCTGCACGTCTTTGGACTGTGGGAGGAAACCGGAGCACCCGGAGGAAACCCACGCACACACGGGGAGAACGTGCAGACTCCGCACAGACAGTGACCCAGCAGGGAATCGAACCTGGGACCCTGGCGCTGTGAAGCCACAGTGCTATCCACTTGTGCTACCGTGCTGCCCAGGTCCTTCAGTAGCCCGGATGAGCAGATTCTTTGACGAGGTGGAGGACAGATGTGGGAGGTGTGGGGGTAGCCCAACAAATCATGTGCATATTGATGCACGATCAATAACTACTAAAACGAGGTTGTAGCACAACTGAGGGCGGAGCTACATACTATACAGCCATGGTATACCCCCAGGGTTAACCAATGGAACTTCAGCCTCTCGGGTACTGCAATACCTGATAATACCACATTCACCCCCTGTTAAAAAGAAGTCCGGCGGGGGTGGTGGCCAGTGGCTACAACTATATTCAACATGGTTTGATCAGATATAGAGGTACCGTGATACCTCCTTACAGTGTTTAGAGGATATTTACAGTCATGGCAGATAAATACAGTCAGTGTTTATTATTTACAGTTACAGATCGGTTAAGATGAAGCAATCAGTCGGTCGGGTGCCCTGGTCGTCCTCTGGGATCGTCTGGGCCTTGGCGGTGATTCCGGTGGGGGTCCACGCGTCTGCGATTCCGGGAGCATGGCTACGGCCTCCATGGCAGCTTTGTCACCCCTAGACGGCGCTGGTGTGGAAAGCGGTTGACCTGGAAGAGGGGTGCCTGTTGAGGGCGTCGGTGGGTGGGAGGGCCCAGGCAGGGGCGGCGGGAGGACTGACCCTCCTGTGAGGTGCTGTGGGGGGTGGGGGGGGGGGTGGGGGTGCTGGTGGTTGGGGTGCACGTGGGGTTCCGGCGGGCGTCAGGTCCCGTAGGGAGACCGTATCTTGTCGGCCGTCAGGGAACGCCACGTAGACGTACTGGGGGTTAGCGTGCAGCAGATGGACCCTCTCGACCAACGGGTCTGACTTGTGCGCCCGCACGTGTGTTCAGAGCAGGATGGGTCCGGGTGTTGCTAGCCAGGTCGGGAGCGAGGTCTGGAGGAGGACTTCCTGGGGAAGACAAGAAGATGTTCGTGAGGTGTCTGGTAGGTGATCGTACAGAGCAGTGACCGGATGGAGTGGAGGGCCTCCTGGAGGACTTATTGCCAGCGGGAGACTAGGTGGTTCCTGGACCGTAGGGCCAGCAGAACGGTCTTCCAGACCGTTCCGTTCTCCCTCTCGACCTGCCCGTTTCCCCGGAGGTTGTAACTGGTCGACCTGCTCGAGGCAATGCCCCTGCTGAGCAGGAATTGACGCAGTTCGTCGCTCATAAAGGAGGACCCCCTATCACTGTGTATGTACGCGGGGAAACTGAAGAGTGCAAAGGTACTAGGAGGGCCTTGATGACGGTGGTTGCGGTCATGTCTGGGCAGCGGATGGCGAATGGGAAACGGGAGTACTCGTCAATCACGTTCAGGAAGTACGTGTTGCGGTCGGTGGAGGGGAAGGGGCCTTTGGTCCATGCTGCGGCATTCAAAGGGACAGGAAGCCTTTATCAGTTGAGCCCTCTCTGGCCGGTAGAAGTGCGGTTTGCACTCCGCGCAGATTTGGCAGTCCCGGTGGCTGTCCTGACCTCCTCGATGGAATAGGGCAGGTTGCGGGTCTTAACGAAGTGGAAGAAGCGAGTGACCCCAGGGTGGCAAAGGTCCTCGTTGAGGGCCCGGAGGCGGTCCACTTGTGCGGTGGCACATGTGCTGCGGGCCAGGGCGTCAGGAGGCTCGTTTGCTTCCCGGGACGATACAAGATCTCGTGGTTGTAGGTGGAGAGTTCCATCCTCCACCGCAAGATCTTGGCGTTTTTTATCTTGCGCCGCTCTGCGTTATCAAACATGAAAGCCACCAACCGTTGGTCAGTGAGGAGAGTGAATCTCCTGCCAGCCAGGTAATGCCTCCAGTGTCGCACAGCTTCTACTATGGCTGAGGAGTGGCGGATTTCGGAAGCATGGAGGGTACGGGAATAGAAGGCCACGGGTCTGCCCGCTTGGTTGAGGATGGCCGCCAGAGCTACGTCGGACGCATCGCTCTCGATCTGGAAGGCGAGGGACTCGTCGGTGGAATGCATCGTGGCCTTTGCAATGTCTGCTTTGATGCGGCAGAAGGCCTGGCGGGCCTCCATCGACAGGGGGAAGGTTGTGGACTGGATCAGGGGACGGGCTTTGTCTGCGTAGTTCGGGACCCACTGGGCGTAGTAGCTAAAAAAAAACGAGGTAGCGCTTCAGGGCCTTGAGGGAGGGGGATCTCCATGAGGGGGCGCATGCGTTCAGGGTCGGGGCCTATAACTCCATTTCGCACTACGTAGCCGAGAATGGCTAGACGGTCGGTGCTAAACGCGCATTTATCCTTATTGTACGTTAAGTTAAAGATTTTAGCGGTCTGGAGAAATTTTCGGAGGTTAGTGTCGTGGTCCTGCTGGTCATAGCCGCAGATGGTGACGTTATCGAGATACGGAAACGTTGCACGTAAGCCGTACCAGTCAACCATTCGGTCCATCTCGCTTTGGAAGACCGAGACCCCGTTAGTGACACCGAAGGGAACCCTTAAAAAATTATAGAGCCGCCCATCTGCTTCGAAGGCAGTGTATTTGTGGTCACTAGTGCGGAGGGCTAGTGCTGGTGGTAGGCGGACTTGAGATCCACCGTGGGAGAAGACGTTATAATGCGCGATCCTGTTTACCAGGTCGGCTATACGGGGGAGAGGGTACGCATCCAGCTGCGTAAACCTGTTGATGGTCTGACCGTAGTCAATGACGATCCTATGTTTCTCCCCGGTCTTTACCACCACTACTTGAGCCCTCCCGGGACTGTTGCTCGCTTCAATGACCCCTTCCCTCAGTAGCCGTTGGACCTCTGACCTAATGAAGGTCCGGTCCTGGGCTCTGTACCGTCTGCTCCTGGTGGCGACGGGTTTGCAATCCGGGGTGAGGTTCGCAAACAGGGAAGGCGGGTTGACCTTAAGGGTCGCGAGGCCGCAGACAGTAAGGGGGGTATAGGACCGCCGAATTGGAAGGTCAGACTTTGCAGGTTACATTGGCAGTCCAACCCCAGGAGTGTAGCCACGCAGAGGTGGGGAAGGACATAAAGGTGGAAATTGTTGAATTTCCTTCCTTGGACAGTGAGGTTTGGTAGGCAGAACCCCTTTATCTCCACTGAGTGGGAACCGGAGGCCAGGGAGATTCTTTGATTTACAGGGTGGGTAAAAAGTGAACAGCGCCTTACCGTGTCAGGGTGTATAAGCTCTCCGTGCTCCCAGAGTCGATCAGGCAGGACGTCTCGTGGCCGTTAATGAAGACCGTCGTCGTTGCTGTTGAGAGTGTTCGATGTCGAGTTTGGTCCAGAGTCACCGAGGCCAGACGCGGTATTTGTGAATTTTGATCGGGCAGTGTGTAGTCGGCCGGGCTGGGTCCTGGGGCACCATCCAAGATGCTGTCTCCCATGGGTCGCATATGGTGGTCGGAGATGGACAAAATGGCGTAGTATGGTGTCCAGGGAACAAGATGGAGGCGCCCGTGGGCCGCACGTAGCCCTAGGATACGGGGGTGGCGGTGACTGCTGGCCGCCTGGGGCCCGAGGAGAAGTTCGCTGTGGCAGTCCGGAGTCGCCGCTGGAGACCGCGGCCACCGCTCGTACCTGGCAGACCCCCACAAAATGGCCCTTCTTACCGCACCCTTTGCAGGTGGATGTGCGGGCTGGGCAGCGCTGGCGGGGGTGCTTTTCCTGCCCGCAGAAGAAACAGTGCGGCCTATCGGAGTTGGCGCGCCTCCTTACAGCGCAGGCCTGCGGGGACACAGGGAAGGTCTGTGGGGCTGTCGCTGTGGGATTCCACGCTACCCAGGGAGCCACCGCGCGGTCGGGCATGTAGGATTGTGCGTTCCTGGAGGCAACGTCCATGGACCCTGCCAGGGCCCGTGCCTCCCTAAGTTCCAGGGTGTCTTTCTCTAAAAGACGCTGGCGGATCTCTGAGGAGCTCATACCTGCTACGAAGGCATCCCGGATTAGGAGTTCCGTGTGGTCGCTCGCCGAAACTTGCGGGCAGCCACAGCTTCTGCCCAGCACCAGTAGCGCGTGGTAGAATTCCTCCAACGATTCCCCGGGGCTTTGTCGTCTCATTGCAAGCAGGTGACTTGCGTAGACCTGATTTACTGGGAAGATATAATGTCCTTTTAAAAGTTTGATTGCTGCATCAAAGTCTTCCGCCTCCTCGATGAGGGTGTAGATCCCAGGGCTTACCCTTGAGTGCAGGAGATGCAGTTTCTGCTCCCCCGAGGGTGTGCCTCCAGCCGTCTCAAGGTAGCCTTTGAAACACGCCAGCCAGTGCTTGAAAATCGCCGCAGAGTTTGTCGCGTGGTGACTGAGTTGCAGACACTCCGGCTTGATCCGGAGATCCATCCTTTCTACTTAAGACTAGTCTATTAAATTGATGCACGTTCAATAACTACTAAAATGAGGTAGTAGCACAACTGAAGGCTTTAATAGACTAGAACTGTTCCCCAGCAGATCAGGTACAGAATGAGGGCTGCTGGGACGGCACTGACGCTTATACTCCGCCTATCAGGGCGGAGCTACAAACTATACAGCCAATGGTAAACCCCCAGGTTTAACCAATGGAACTTCAGCCTCTCGGGTACTGCAATACCTGATAATGCCACACATATGTTTTGGGCTTGTCCGAAATTGAGAGGATTCTGGCAGGGATTCATGGACGTTATGTCAGAGGTCCTGGAAGGAAGGCTAACTCCGAGTCCAGAATTGGCAATGTTTGGCGTATCGGAGGATCCGGGGCCAAGGGAAGGGAGGGAGGCCGATGTTCTGGCCTTCTCCTCCCTGGTGGAGCGGAGATGGATTTTGCTGGGATGGAGGGACTCGGAGCCCCCAAAGTCAGGAGTGTGGGTGGGTCAGCGATATGGCAGGGTTTCTCAGTCTGGTGGAAATTAAATTTGCTTTGAGAGGATCAATTCAAGGGTTCACCCTGAGATGCCAACCGTTCATAGACTACTTCAAGGAGACCTGAACGGCAGCAGTAAGGGGGGGAGGGAAAAAGGAGGGGGGAGGAAAACATGAGGCACGGCAATGTTACAACGGGACAGAGAATATAGTTTACGGGTAGCTAGGGAATAGAGCGGGGGGGAGTAGGGGGCGTTGTTCTGGGGGTTGTTGTTTTTTCTTTCTTTGCATGTGTTGGCCTGCACGGGTGTTTAAGCGATGCTAATGTGTTAAACTGTGAATATTACAAATGCCTCAATAAAATATTTTTTTTTTAAAAGGAAGCAACACCGTTTTCACTTACCTTTTATTCTCTTCTCTTCACCAATCCATGGTTCATGCCTCCAATTTGCAGGTATGATTTAGGAAGGCTTTCAAAATGCAGCTGCATCAATGAAAAATACAGAAGTGTTGAAATAGTATAATGTGTCAGCAACTTCTAACCAGCCGTGTGTATGGTTTCTGACCTGCCCTCTTTCTCGTTGCTCTGAAAATACCTGGAGAGAGAAATGGAGGCACGACCTCTGCCTTTACTGCTCAGCGGTCATTTAAAATAAAATTCCAGAGTGATCTCAAAATGGGACAACGAAAGTTGGCCTAAGGAGTCCTGAACCACTGACCAGTTGAAAGTGGAGTTTTTCTATTAATTCGTGAGATGCGGGTTTCACTGGCTAGGACAGCAGTTATGGCCAAAGTCTAATTGCTTTTGAGAAGGTGGTGGAGATGTGAGCTGCCTTCTTGAATTGCTGCAGCCCACGTGATGCAGGACACCCACAGTGCTGTTAGAAAGAGAGTTCCAGAATTTTTTGACCTGTGACAGTGAAGCCCACCTGGAGTCCAAATCTGGTTCATTAGCTGATCCCCAAGGGTCGTGAAAATGAAGGCAAACATTAAGGCAGGCGGTAGCACAGTGGTTAGTACAGTTGCTTCACAGCTCCAGGGTCCTAGGTTCGATTCCTGGCTTGGGTCACTATCTGTGCGGAGTCTACACGTTCTCCCTGTGTCTGCGTGGATTTCTTCCGGGTGCTCTGTTTTCCTCCCACAGTCCAAAGATATGCAGATTAGGTAGATTGGCCATGATAAATTGTCCTTAGTGTCAAAAAGGTTAGGTGGGATTACTGGGTTACGGGGATGGGGAAGGCTTATATGGGGTGCTTTTTCCAAGGGTCGGTGCAGACTCGATGGGCCAAATGACCTCCTTCTGCACTGTAAATTCTATGATTCAATGATTCTTATCCTTCTTCAAAGGAGGAGCTGAAACAAGCAGACACTTGGCCAAAATTCTTTGTTTGGGAGATTATGGGCGGAATCCTCCATCGGCCGACGGCGGTATTAGGAAACACAATTGGGCGGAGAATAGGTTCCGAAACCGAAATTGCGGCGGGCGCCGATTTCACTCAATTCTCCATCGCCTTGACAGTGGCTTAAATGCACCATAAGTCAACTCTCTTTGAAATGGTTGATGTTTGTAAACATTGTGGTTAGAGCACTTCAGAATTACTCAACCATGAAGGAAGATGAATGAAGCAATTCTGCGCCTCTGTGTGTCTGTGGAAACTGTCAATCATAGCCCAGTGAGAGAAATGAATGAATGGTTTGCAGCTCACAAATCCGAGAGATTTAAACACAGGTCATTGGTTTCTCTTTCCAGGAATTGATACTTGGTGCTTCCTGTGTCTGAACCAGCAGCTGTATGCCCAGGTGAGTGTTGCAACAGTAATTTCTTTTCACTGCCTCTGCCTGGACTGCTCTCTAGCTTCCAGACAGGAATCTCTTTTCTGCAGGGGTGGTGTCTTCCTGACTGGTCTCTCTTTTTTGGGGGGCATCCTGACAGGTTTCTATTTTCTAGGGGGCTTCCTAACAGCGGTTTCTTTTCTGGGGGGGTCTGGGGGGTCACCCTATTTCTGGGTGTCTGGCTATGTCTCTTTCTTTAGAGAGCAGTGGGGAGCGGCTGATGGGGCTCTCATGGGCAGGTCTTGCAATTTGGGGGTGTAGGGTGGCCCTCGGATGGGTTTTGGGGGCAACTCCCCTCAGGAGTTACTACCTTGGCTCACGGTGAGGTCTGTCATGTCAGGGCCATGTGTGTCAGGATCCGTAGTGATTCTCCGCCACATGATTCCCAGCCCGGAAGACTGGAGAATCACGAGAGCCCAGAGAATAGGGTGCCTGGCCCACTAAGTGGAAGTAAATGGGTCACGAAGACCCATTTTAATCTTCCTGCTGGTGCATAGGTATGAAGTTCCATCTCACCACCAGCCCACGGCCATCAGAAACTGGCACTGATCCCCATCTTTCCCCGAAGCCCGATTCTCCGCCGCATTGGGAACTCCGCTACCAGTGGCGGACGGCGGAGAATTTTGTCCATTGAACTTTCCAAGGAATTCTGGCAGCCTCCTGAGCCTAGCACCCTCAGCCACAATGTTAGGTATCTTGGGAAGATGGTAGTGTTCAAGATATATCCCACACATTGTAAGCATCTTCTGGGAGTTTTTAAATTAAGGGACCAGCGCCTGAGTCAACATATGTTGCGCTTCCATAATGGAGGTCTCAAGTGCACACATCTTCTCACTTACGTAAGCTTGTTGGCCTTTGGGTTTCAATAATCAAATCAGTCTCACATATTTCACATGAGTGCAATCTTCAATGTCGTGTATGAGCAGCTGCTGTGTTCTGCTGACTCCGAGTCTGTAGGAAATGAATGTCAGAGAATGATTTACACATGGCTTAAAAGTTTTCTGGATGAATTATTTATCTCTAACAACTTAAAACAAAGTCTAATCAGGTAAATAATAAATGTTCAGGGACAGATTACATGAGCCGAAGCAGCCTCCATTGCTTGAAGTTTATACAGTGTACATAGATTTCCAGGCCTAGATCTCGTTGGAACTATATATAACTTGAGCGCATCCTCCACCAGCCTCCACTTCAGGGGCGAAATTCTCCGGTATCGGCGGGATGTCCGCCGACTGGCGCCCAAAACGGCGCAAATCAGTCGGGCATCGCGCCGCCCCAAAGGTGCAGAATGCTCCGCATCTTGGGGGGCCGAGCCCCAACCTTAAGGGGCTAAGCCCGCGGCAGACGAATTTCCGCCCCGCCAGCTGGCGGAAAAGGCCTTTGGTGCCCCGCCAGCTGGCGCGGAAATGACATCTCTGGGCATTGCATGCGCGGGAGCGTTAGCGGCCGCTGACGGCATTCCCGCTTATGCGCAGTGGAGGGAGTCTCTTCCGCCTCCGCCATGGTGGAGACCGTGGCGAAGGCGGAAGGGAAAGAGTGCCCCCACGGCACAGGCCCGCCCGCGGATCGGTGGGCCCCGATCGCGGGCCAGGCCACCGTGGGGGCACCCCCCGGGGCCAGATCGCCCCGCGCCCCCCCAGGACCCCAGAGCCCACCCGCGCTGCCTTGTCCCACCGGTAAGGTAGGTGGTTTAATCTACGCCGGCGGGACAGGCATTTTAGCGGCGGGACTTCGGCCCATCCGGGCCGGAGAATCGCGGGGGGGGGGCCCGCCAACCGGCGCGGCGCGATTCCCGCCCCCGCCGAATATCCGGTGCCGGAGAATTCAGCAACTGGCGGGGGCGCGATTCACGGAGAATCTCGCCCAGGATCAGGAACACGAATAGACCAAAATGTATCTCTGGACCGAAAGGCCAAATATCGTAAGATAACATTCATTGGTGTCTAACTCAATATAAGAAACAAATGCCATGCAGGGATTAAGATATGATCACTTCCATTTCCCTTTCAGTAATACTAAAAAAGATGATCCATCTTCTCTGTTAATGGGGGAAAGAAACAGGGAAGCCATCTATTAAAGCTAAACATGAAATGTCAGCAGTGCAATAGCTTGGCATTAAAAACTTCTTTCTCACCATATTTTGTACATTCCCTAAAGAGATTTGTATGATATAATAGTTACTCATTCAGCACTTGACTTAATTAGATGTTTTACACTTTAATGGAAAAATCCATAAATAATGTTTTGTTGTTGCTTTATCTCAGCCTCATGTTGTTACACTTATTTAATAAACTGCCAACAGATCTTCAGCAGAAATTCTTACAGGAACACTGCAGCCTGGAGTGCGTTTTTTAATGTCCATCACAGTCCTGCTCCAGCCTATGTATGGCAGTTTTTAGAATGTAATACAGTAAATTTCTGGAACCAGTAGATTCTACCACTGTCTTTAGGTAAAGATATTGGGCTGGATTCTTCACCGCCAGCCGCTGTTAACGGAATTCCTGATGTAGCAGAGAATGCAGCGTCAGGGAGAAATCGGGATCGGCACCGGGCACCGATCCGTTTCCAATCCGGTGCCCCGCTGATGGCGGGATCAAGGTTCACCATATTCTCCAGGACAGGCACCATGGCCGGGATTCTCCCCCAATCGGCGGCGCGGGCCGTACCGGAAGTTGCGGAATCCTCCGCACTTCCGGGGGCTAGGCCGGCGCTGGAGTGGTTGGCGCCCCTCCAACCGGCGCTGAATGGCCTCCGCCGGCTGGCGGAAGTTGGTGCATCCGTGGGAGCGGCAGCATGTTCTGGCGCATGCGCAGAACCGCTGGCGTGATCCCTGCGCATGCGCAGGGGGTTTCTTCTCCGCGTCGGCCATGGCGGAGCTTTACAGAGGCCGGTGCGGTGGGAAAGAGTGCCCCCAAGGCACAGGCCCGCCCGCAGATCGGCGGGCCCCGATCGCAGGCCAGGCCACCACGGGGGCCCCCCATGGGGCCGGATACCCTCGCGCCCCCCTGAGGACTCTGCAAGCCGCCCTCAAAGCCAGGTCCCGCCGGTGTGGACCTTGTCTAATCCATGCCGGCAGGACTGGCTAAAAACGGGCGGCCGCTCGGCCCATCGGGGCCCGGAGAATCGCCGGGGGGGGGGGGCACTGCCAACGGCACCCGACCGGCGCAATGTGATCCCCGCCCCCGCCAAAAAACCGGCGCCGGAGAATTCGGCAGCCAGTGTCGGAGCGGCAGGGCGGGATTCATGCCACCCCCCCCCCCCCCTTCCCTGCAGGGGGTTGGAGAATCCCACCCCATATTTTCCAGGCTAGCATGATTCTCAGGTCCTCTGGGCCGGTAATCACGTTGGTGAGGATTGCTACAGGAATGGACAAGCGTGGCCCTGATGTGGTGGATCATGCGATGGGCCAAGGGGGTAACTCGCCCTTGGGAGTTGCCCCCAAAGTCCATCCGAGGATCTTCCTCTCTCACCACACACAAGACCTGCAAGACAATTTGCGCTCCCAAATCAGTTTCAATTCAGCTCGGGCGTAAGATAGTCTCCCAAAAGGAGAATCTCACCCATCATACACCTTATTGATACAGGAGAGACTAAGGGCATGATCTACCGCCCACATCCTGCCCGAACGGGGGTGCGATCTCGCAAAACGTCATGCTCAGGATCCCGCCCATTGTGGGAATGATCAGTATTTGGAAAATCTGAACATTAAAGTGAGTAGCTAGTCTCACTCTAATATGCAGCTCGCCTGATCTACCCGAGGCATTGAGATCTGACCCCTTTTCTTCGGAGACCTTAGATGAGCGGCGTTTAATACTCAGAGAATCATAGAATTTACAGTGCAGACGGAGGTTGTTTGAGCCATCGAGTCTGCACCGGTCTTTGGAAGGAGAACCTTACTTAAGCCCACACTTCCACCTTATCACCGTAAGCTAGCAACCCCACCTAACCTTTTTGGATATTAAGGTCAATTTAACATGGCCAATCCACCTAACCTGCACATCTTTGGACTGTGGGAGGAAACCGGAGCACCCGGAGGAAGCCCATGCAGACACAGGGGGAGAACGTGCAGATACCGCACAGACAGTGACCCAAGCTGGGAATCAAACCCAGGTCCCTGGAGCTGTGAAGAAACAATGCTAACCACTGTGCTACCGTGCCGCATTGCCAGTTTTGGTAAACACCTTGTCAAACACTAAGAAGGAAAAGGAATGAAAAGAAGGTGGACAGGGCAGAGACAAGTACTTCTTCTGGGTCGGCATTTCTGGAAAAGAACTAGCAGTGAATTAAACACAAATATAAAAGGTGTTTACCAAAGCTCACTTTCACAGCCATATTTCCTTCCTCAGCAATTTCTATCAATATATTTTCATTTCTTCCATTGATCTGTTTGTCCCCTACCAATATTTTGCCTCCCCCCATTTAACTTGGACTACCTGTTCCTAGTTGCCCTTTGTCACTCTGCTCACCTTTGTTGTGCCATTCACACATTCTAATCTCTTCATGTGCCACTATCAGCACTCTTCTTCTGCCCCATTTACATTCCTTTTGCCTTTCTGTCCTCGACATTTGTCAATCTCCACCTATTGCTGGCTCCCTATCCACCCCAACGCTCCACGCGCACCCCCCCCCCACTACAGTATGTATCTGACCCCATTTCCAGTTCTTTCTCGCTTTGACAAAGAGTCATCTAACCTCGAAACGTTAGCTCCCTTTTCTCTCCATAGATACTGTCAGACCTGCCAGAGTAATATTATAATAATATTTTATTGTCATAAGAATGAAATTACTGTGAAAAAGCCCCTAGTCGCCACGTTCCGGCGCCTGTTCAGGTAAGCTGGTACGGGAATTGAACCCGCGCTGCTGGCCTTGTTCTGCATTACAAACCAGCTGTCTCGCTAATATTGAGCTGGGCGTAAAACTGTTCCAAGTGATCTTGTGGGTTTCCTATTCAGGGGATTAGGTTCACAATATCCAACGACATTAAAACAATTTTAACTGTTTATGCACTTCATACAAATCTCCTCTGATATTTTAACAGGGATACATCTGATTTAAAATAAATGGATTAGAGATTTTATTAAAAGAGGAGACTGAGAAAAACCATAGAACTCCTGAGCAGTTACATTCTAAAAGCTACATATGAATTTCTAAGCTATAATCAATTCCATAAATTCAATGACAATGATGCCAAGGAATAAAAACAGGGAGAATATTCTGCTGTAATAAATATTAAATAGTTTGACTTTTGTTAATTCAGAGTTTTTTTTAAATTATGAACTAAAGGGAGTGGACTGTACAGTTCTGATCACTGCCTCAGATGTTATCTGTCACTCAAGTTAATGGTCTG
Organism: Scyliorhinus torazame; assembly: GCF_047496885.1. Lineage (NCBI taxonomy): Eukaryota > Metazoa > Chordata > Chondrichthyes > Carcharhiniformes > Scyliorhinidae > Scyliorhinus > Scyliorhinus torazame. Next base: position 163,946,576 of record NC_092709.1, on the reverse strand, counting down.
AGTTAATACCTTTGCTGTTGCTGATCAGGTTATTTTAATATGAGGACGGTTTCACTTTACTAAAGGACACCAAAAGAGTGAGATCTCCCAGAACCAAACATGTGTTCTGTGTGTAGTTTCTTTAAACAAAAGAAAAAAACAGAAAAACTGACTGTCATCAATTGATGTTTTTGCCTGGCTGGATAAGATGTCCAAAGGCAAATGTAGCTTTGGGAACTTCTGGTGGCGGCCATAGAGTAAGTGATCACACATTAGGTGGCCCCTGACCGAGGTGGAATTATTTTGGTCCTTTTACCCTTTTTGCGGGGAGCTTACACGGGCAAAAGTGTAAAAGTACACAGCACTAAGAAGTCTCCTTCAGTAGGGAATGCATAAGACTTATCAAACCAGGAGTGCAACAAATAAGGGCAACAGATTCTCAAAGTGCAGCAGAGGGAAAGATGGTGGAGAACTCAGTGGCATCGTTGCCCGCACAATGGTCAACGGAACAATTGGTGGAGTTTCTGATGGCTAAATTTCAGCAGCAGAGGAAAGTGACCTCAGAAGATCTGGCCAGGGTGGCCGAGCCAATTAGGGCAGCCATAGAGAGAGTAGAGCAAAAGGCTGGAGGTGCAGAATGTGTCGCTCCAGATGGTGGAAGAGTCAGTGGCTGACAATGAAGATCGGTTGGCTTCATTGGAGGCAGAAATGCTGCTGATGGTGGAAGGGTAAAAGAAGTTAAAAGAGAAGGTGGATGATCTGGAGAATTGCTTCAGGAGGCAGAATCTCAGGATCGTGGGGCTGCCTGCAGGGATCGAGGGAATGCAAGCCACAAAGTATGTGGCGAGAATGTTTGAGAATTTGGTGGTGGGGTGAGTCTTCGACCGACCTCTTGACGTGGATTGGGCGCACATGTCACTGAGGAGGAAGCTGAAAGCGGAAGAGTTGCCGAGGGCGATCATTGTGCGGCTGTACCGATACTTGGAGAGGGAGAGGATTTTGTGATGGGCAAAGGAAATGAGAGTGTGCCTGGGTAGGCCACTCGGTTCAGAATTACCAAGATTTTGGAGCAGTATTGGCCATACGACGGGTCGGGTTCAATAGGGTCAAAGCGGCCCTATTCAGGAACAGCGTGTGGTTCCGGGTGTTGTACCCAGCTCGTTTGTGGCTCACGTATGAGGACCAAGAACATTATTTTGATATGTCGGAGGAGGTGAGTATGTTTTTGAGGGACAAGGCACTGCGGGACTTGTGAGAACATTTGGGTAGATTCACCTGCAAAAGGGATGGATTGGAGGTGCTGGGCTCAGGGAGGGAAGGGGACTGTTTACATTTATGCCCGGCTATAATGTTTTATGTTGTTGTTCTACCTATTGTATTTAATTAGTTATATGTGTTAAAATAGAATAGGTTGTATCTCTTTTTACCCTCCCAGTGATGAGAGTTGTGTTAGATATGTATTCAAATGTGGGACGTCGGTGGGTAATACAGGGGGGAGAGAGAGAGGTGGAGATGGTGAAACTTGGGAGGGTACAAAGGTTGGGTTGGGAGGAGGAAGCGGCTGCCTCGAGGGGGGGAACCCTGCTATCAAGTAGGCAAGTTAACGGAAGCAAAGTGGAGGGTAGAGATGTGTAGGGAGAAGGGGAGGGGGATTGGGGTTTGGATCAAGATGATTTTGTTTGTTTGTGGTTGGGGAAGGGAAGGGGTGTTTGCAAGGGCAGATTGTTTGGTGCTTGGTTGGGGGAGGGGGTCAGGGGGAAGGGTGGGCTGCTGATGCGGATGAGTTGGTATGGAGCAGTGGTTAAGGGGGGATGGCGGCGGACATCTTGGGAGGCCTTGGAGGTGAGCAAGGAGTGGACCTGGAGAAGCCCATTAAAGAGGGAGTATGGCTGAACGTAGCGAGGGGGTGAGCCTGGAGCCCCCCAACCCGGTTGATCGCTTGGAATGTTAGCAGATTAAATGTGCTGATTAAGAGGTTGTGCATCTTTGCTCATTTGAAGAGTTTGAAGGCAGATGTAGTGTTCTTACAAGAGACTCATTTGAATTAAGATGGTGGATTAGATGAGGTTGAGGAAAGATTGGGTGCAACAGGTATTCCATTTGGAGTTGAGCATGAAGGCGAGGGGAGTAGCGGTGCTGGTTAAATAGAGGGTGGTTTTTGCAGCGGGGTGTATAGTGACGGACCCTGGGGGCAGGTTTCTGATGGTAAGTGGGAGGCTGGAGGGGGCTCTTATAGTGCTGGTGAATATCTACGCCCCAAATTGGGATGCTGTGGAATTTTTGAAACGGGTACTGGCAAAGGTTCTGGCCTTGGACATGCACCGGCTGATTATGGGGGTGGATTTTAATACACAGTTGGACCACAGGTTGGATCGGTCGTGTCCTAGGTCCTTGAATGTGTCAGCGATGGCGAAAGAACTGTTAGAGTTTATGGAGCGGATGAGAGGGGTGGAGCCGTGATGGTTTGGGAAGCGAGAATGAAGGAATTCTCATTTTCTTCACATGCCCGCCGAGTGTATTTCCACATTGATTTCTTTGTCCTGGATAAAACGTTTGTGGGGGTGGTTGGGTCGGAATGTTCGGCGATCGAGGTGTCTGACCATGTGCCACATTGGGTGGACTTGCGGATGAAAAGTGGGGGCCTCCAGCGGCCACAATGGAGGTTAGATATGAGGGGCGGGATTCTGTGATCCTGAGGCTAAGTGTTGACGCCATCGTTTCTCGGCGGCGTCAACACGGCCTCAGGATCAGCAATTCTGGCCCCTACAGGGGGCCAGCACGGCACTGGAGAGGTGCACACCGCTCCAGCTGCTGATCCCTGCGTGAACTGGGCGCCGCGGGATCCATGCATGCGCAGTGGCACCGGCGCCAACGCGCACATGCGCAGTGGCTTCCTTCAACGCGCCGACCCCGACGCAACATGGCGCAGGTCTACAGGGGCCGGCGCGGAAGAAACGAGGCCCCCAGCCAGAGAGACCGGCCCGCCAATCGGTGGGCCCCGATCGCGGGCCAGACCACATCGGAGGCTCACCCCCCCTGGGGTCGGACACCCCCTCCCCCCCCCACACAGGCCCCCCCCCGACCCTTCCACGCCAAGTTCCCGCCGGCTGAGAGCAGGTGTGGACAGCGCTGGCGGGACTTGGCGTTTTTACGACGGCCGCTCGGCCCATCCCCGGCCGAGAATCAGCGAGTCAGCCGCGTAGAGCGGCCCCCGACCGGCGCCGCGCCAACCATGCAGGCGCCAATTCTCGGCTCTGCGGAGAATCACGTGTCGCCGTCGGGGAGGCGTGGCGCGATTTGCGCTGGTGCGGGGATTCTCCAGCCTGGCCCCGGGCTGAGAGTATCCCGCCCGAGGTTTTTAGCTGACAAGGGAATTTGCAAAAAGTTGGGGCTGGCTATTCGAGACTATGTTGAGCACAATAAGACGGGCGAGTCTCCACCTTCGTGGTGTGGGAGGCTTTGAAGGCAGTGATAATATGGGAGTTCATTTCAATCCAGATAGATAGGGAGAAATTGGAGCGGTTAGCGAGGCAGTGGTTGGTTGATCCATTTTGGCGGTGGATCAGAGGTACGCGGCAGCTCCTGAGGGGCGCTGTTAAAAGAAAAGAAGCTTCAAATGGAGTTTGAGCTTATGTCAACGGGAAGGCAGTGGGGTATCTGCGTTGGGTTAGGGGGGTGATGTATGAGCATGGGGAAAAGTCTAGCAGGACACCTGAGCATCAATTGAGGAGGCAACCGGCAGCAAGGGAGATTGGGCGGATGACAGACCCAGGGGGTGGGTGGGGAGGGGGGCGGGGGGGGGGGGGGGGGGGGGGGGGTAGGGAGGGGGGGGGAGCAGGGTGGTTACTGAGTCGGGGGGGAGGGGGATAAATGGAGTATTTCAGGCCTTTTACTGGAAATTGTACAGTTCGGAGCCCCTGGCAGGGAATGAGGTGGTTTCTGGATGGACTCTAGTTTCCGTTGGTTGAGGAGGGGAAGGTGCAGGGATTGGGTGCACCGACTGGGCTGGGGGGAGTCATGGGGTGTGTGGGCTCAATGCAGTCGGGGAAGGCCCCAGGCAGGTGCGAGTTCCCAGCAGTTTTATAAAAAGTTTGTTTCAGAGTTGGGGCCTTTATTAGTCGAGATGAACGATGATTTGGTTGGTAAGGCAGTGCTCCTGCACATGCTGTCTCAGGCTTGTACCTGATTCATTTTTTTAAATGACAAAGACCCGGAGCAATGTGGATCATACCGTCCAATATCACTGTTAAATGTAGACGCAAAGGTGCTGGCAATGCAAATAGAGCACTGTGTGCGGGGGGGGGGGGTGTTAGGGTGGGGGCCAAATGGGGTTTGTGAAAGGGTGGCAGCTGTCATCTAAGATGTGCAGCTTAGGTGGATTGACCATGCTAAATTGCTCTTCGTGTTCAAAAAGGGCTGGGATTACTGGGTTATGGGGATAGGGTGGAGGTGTCGGCTTAGGTAGGGTTCTCTTTCCAGGGCCCGGTGCAGACTCGATGGGCCGAATAGCCTCCTTCTGCACCGTAGATTCTATGATTAGATGATTATTAAATGTGATTATGCTGCCCCTGGGAGGCCAGGAAATGGAGGTAGTAGTGTCAATGGATGCGGAGAAAGCATTTGACCGGGTTGATTGGGCATATTTGTTTCAGGGGTTGGGCCGGTTTGGGTTTGGGTAGGGATTTGGGGATTGGGTTGGGTTGCTGTTCAAGGCCCCCAAGGTGACTGTCCGTACTAATAATGTTAGTTTGAAGTACCTTGGGTTGCACCCGGGGACAAGGCAGAGGTGTCCGCTCTCCCTGTTGCTCTTCACTTTAGCGATTGAGCCATTGGCAATGGCTCTTAGATTTGGGGGGATGGAGGGGTATCATGAGGGGGGAGGTGGAGCATTGAGTCTCTCTGTACGCAGACAATCTCCTGCTATCTATTTCAAACCCAGTGGAGAGCGTTGACAGGACTATGGGAATACTTGGAGGGTTTACTTTGTTTTTGCATATAAATTCAACACGGGGAAGAGGGAGGTATTCTCGATCAACGTGCGGGGGCCGGGGAACAGCTTGGAGAAACTGCCATTCTGGTTGGCAGGGGCGACCCTTCGATACTTGGGAATACATGTGGCTAATGGTTGGGCTCAGTTGCACAAGCTGAATCTGGCAAATTTGGTGGAGGGGATGAAGGAAGATTTTAAGAGGTGGGAGGTTCTGCCGTTAATGTTACCTGGAAGGGTCCAGACGGTAAAGAAGACAGTGTTGCCAAAGTTTCTGTTCCTTTTCCAGAACCTCCTGATCTTTGTGCCCAAGTTTTTTTTCAGTAGCATCAATAAAATGGTCTCAGAATTCATATGGGTGGGTAAGGTACCTCAGATTAGGAGGGTGTTCTTGGAGATGGATAGACAGACATGGGGCTATTGTAGCCGGGCCTGCTGAATTATTACTGCAAATGAAATGAAATGAAAATGAAAATCGCGTATTGTCACAAGTAGGCTTCAAATGAAGTTACTGTGAAAAGCCCCTAGTCGCCACATTCCGGCGCCTGTTCGGGGAGGCTGTTACGGGAAGCTGTTCCCGTTCTCAGGAGGCTGTTACTGGGCAGCGAACGTTGTGAGAATCAGGAAATGACAGTGGAGGAGAGGTCGGTGTTCAGCCGGATGGAGGAGGCCGGCTAAGTATTCCATGTGCCCTATAATTATATCCGCATTGAAGGTATGGAACCAATGCCGACAGGATTTCAAGAAGGAAGACATGTCGCTGCATGCGCTGATTTATGGCAATCATAAATTTATCCCAGCTGGATTAGAATCTATATTCGGGGTGTGGGAGCGGGCGGGGATAGAATGCTTCAGGGACCTGTTCATAAGGGGGATGTTTACGGATTTGGGGGAATTGGAGGCAAAGGACCAGCTGTCAAAGGGAAATGGTTTCCAATAGCTGCAAATTAAGCATTTTGTTAAGAAGGAGCTGGCTTTGTTCCCAAAAGTGGTACCTCTGGTGATACAAGACAGATTCTGCCTGAGGGTGTGATAAGGGAGGGCAAGATCTCAGACATATATGGGGAGCTGATGAAGAGAGAGGTCCCCAGTAGAGGAAGACCAACAGAAATGGGAAGAGGAGATGGGATCTGGAGTGAGGCTCTGCAAAGGTTTAACTCAACCTCGTCATGTGCAAGACTAAGTCTCATTCAGTAAAATGGTGTATAGGGCACATATGACGGTGTCAAGGATAAGCTGGTTCTTTCCCGGGATAGAGGATAAGTGTGGCTGGCGGACCACGTCCACATGTTCTGGGCATGTCCAAATTTGGAGGATTTCCGGGAAACCTTTGCAGAGATGCTGTCAAAGATTTTGGGGGTGAAGTGGCTCCGAGCCCATGGATGGTAATATTTGGAGTTTCCGAGCGCAGTTGGCGAGAGAGGCTGACGTGTTGGCCTCTGTCTCCCTGATAGCCCGGAGGCAGATATTTCTGGGAAGGTAGGATCTGGAGCCACCAAAGTGGGGGTATGTGTGATCAACTTGGCTGGTGGGGGGTCTGCCAGTGCCGGTGGTGGGGGGTGAAGGAGGAACAGGCTGAGTGGCTGAGGTGACCCCCAACAGGACTGGGGCGGTGTCCAGTCACGGACCGGCTTTGCCGTGGCCTGCAAGGCAGCCATCTTGCTGCGCACTCCACAGACCACCCACATTGGCCCCTGGTTCTGCAGAGTGACATCTGCCCCCACCGCCCCCCCCCCCCCCCACCACCACCACCGCCGGACCCCACCCTGCGCCATAATCCCCTCACCAGACCATCACTGATCGTTGGGACATCACACGGCCCACTCAAGTGCAATGACACAGTAGCCCTTACGGGGGCTGCGGAGCATACCACTGGCAATAGCAGTGCCATCTGATGGTATTCCTGGCATCAGGGACAGGCGCCAGGGCCAGAATCTCCATGATGCCACACAATGACGGGGCCAGGATGGGCAGATGGGTGGGTGGGAGACATGCTGGGGCAGAGCTCGCAGTGCCAACCGGGGCCACCAGGTAGCCCATTGGACCTGGTTGGTCACAGGGTATGCACCATGCTAACATGTCAGTCTTTCACCCTCTGCAGACAATGGATATTGGAAGTCAACCAGCAATGGTGGCCTTCCTGCTAATCATATTAAATTGTAGTACCTTCAATAACGACACGAAAGTGTGGAATGGTAAATGAAGGCTTTAATAAGCAGAGGACTAGCCAGCTACCGAGACGTGTGCTTACTGAGTGACACCTACAGGGCGTCACCTTATATACGGCTCCCTGGTGGGCGGAGTCCCTCAGGGTTCCAAAACCGGTCTTAAAGGGGCATCACCTACATGGTGTTAAGGGTACAGTAACCATTCATCACACTGCTCCACACAAACCGAAAGAGGTTCCACTCGATGAATGTGCAGCTGATATGTGACCAACAGCTGCGCATCATGCACGTCTGCGCCCGATACCCAGGCAGTTTGCACGATGCCTTCATCCTGGTACACACAACAAATCCTGACATGTTCGAGATGCCCTCCGTGGTTGGGGATTGCCTCCTGGGCGACAGGGGTTACCCGCTGTGGCCGTGACTGATGACGCCTAGCCGCAGGCCACAGACCAACGCCGAGACCGATTATAGCGACACCCATGCAGCGACCAGGAGCGTGAACAAGCAGTGCTTCAGCCTCCTGAAGTTGCGGTTCAGGTGCCTGGACCGCTCTGGAAGGTCCCTGCAGTATGATGCTGAGAGGGTTGCCCACATCGTGACAACCTGCTGCATCATCCACAACATTGCACAGCAGATGGCGATGTGCTGGAGTAGGAGAAGGAATACAAGGCCTCCTCCAATGAGGAGGATGCAGGGGAGGGCGAGGGTGGGCAGGAAATGGGGCCTAGGCAAAAACGGGAGGCCGCAAGACATGTGCGCCAGTGCCAACATCACAAAGCACTCTGATCGCCTTCTGGTTCACCGAATAAAGGGCGGGAAACCTGCCAGGGCGCAGACACTGCATGCCATTCCCACACCACCCCCCCCCCCTCACGCGCCCCCCCCCCCCCCCCCGCCTGCAACTACCCCCGTGATACATACCTGCCAAACTATGCGATGCAGTTGGTGTTACTGCCGACTCAGTTGGCAGTAACACCATGTCTGGTCCATGGCATGGAGGATGATGACAAAACGCGCGGCGATGAGCTCTGGTGATCGCATCATTTGACAATGTCTGATTCCTGCCCACGGTGGACCTTTCCACCCTCCTTCGGGTGATACCTGCATGAGTGCTGGCCAATCCATCAAACAATCCCATCGAATCGCTGGGGTGTCGGTGGTATAATAATCTTTATTGTCACAAATAGGCTTACATTAACACTGCAATGAAGCGATTGTGAAAAGCCCCCAGTCGCCACATTCCGGCACCTGTTCGGGTACACAGAAGGAGAATTCAGAATATCCAAATTACGTAACAGCATGTCTTTCGGGACTTGTCGGAGGAAACCGGAGCACCCGGAGGAAACCCACGCAGACACGGGGAGAATGTGCAGTGACCCAAGCCGGGAATCGAACCTGTGACCCTGGAGCTGTGAAGCAACAGTGCTACCCATTGTGCTATCATGCTGCCCTGTGGTGGGGAAGGTCGTGGATGTGAGAGGGGAGCCCAGGCCACCCCTCCCGGGGAGCCCAGGCTACCCCTCCCCTTCCCCCACCCGGAGGTCGACCGAATCCCCAATCTGCATCTCATGCCAGTACCCATACTAAGGCCACGAGCTACCCAATCCCTGTACTGTATGCATCCGACTGTCTAATATTGTGCCTTTTCAGCCCAAGACACCCAAAGTAACAGTCCGGGTACGACACTGAGCTCACAGCTGTCTCCAACACCCTCCATCATCTCAGAGACACTCACCTCGGTTGGGCATGTTAGTGAAGAGGCTCCTGGGTCACTGCCTGGTGTGCACCACACAGCTGATCCAGTACAGCAAATGGAGGTAAGAACCCCCGAGAGGGCAGCGGTAGTAGGCCGGTCTGACCCCAGGGAGTAGCTGCTGTCCGGACGAGTTTCTGGAAAGGGCGGTCCCATCTATCGTGGAGATGCAGTCGCAGAGCCTTGGACTACATGAGGGGGTGTTGATGAGCATCCAGCCCCAGCAGGTGGCGTTGGAGGAGCCCAACCGCCTGCTGGAGCAGGAGGTAGTACCAACCATGCGTGTCACCCAGGCCAACACCATACGGGTGACGTCCGTGAAGGAAGCCTTGGAGGTGTAGGTGTCGGCCATGGTCAACATGGCCAAGGCCTGGGGCACTCTGTGTGGGCAGTGACGAGGCCCAGGAAAGGGCAGCCCTATCACAGGCAGCCGTGTACCAGGGACACATGGACATTGCAGTGCCCCTCCAAAGCATGACCCAGTTACAGTGGGCCATGGCTGAGGGCTTGGGTGGCATTGCCCGGGCGCTGGGCGACATGGCACAGACTGAGAAGGAGGTGGTGCAGTCACTGGTTGATGTGACACAGAACCAGAGGGAAGTGGTCCACTTCCTCTCCTCCACGGCAACGAGCATTGAGACCCTGGTTGGGGCGGTAGCCTGGGTGCCATCGGAGGTGATGGGGCCCATGCCGGTGACTCCAGCAGGGTAGTTGCCGGAACACCACGTGCCTCGGACTCAGTGCCCGGCTCCGTGGGGGCCTCAGGCCCTGGCCACTATCCCTGCTGTCAATGGTAGCGGTGGGTGGTGCTACCCATACCAGCGGTACGCTTCACGGCCTCTGTCCGGCGCCCTCCTGCAGGGGATCCTGTGGCCGTTGCTCTTGCCTGGGCTGCGTGATGCTCTGCCGGTGGGTGGTGCCTGGTTTTGGTGGGGGGTGGGGGTGGGGGTGGGGGGGTGGTGGAGTTGGTGGGGTGGAGATTAGGGAGTGGTGGATGAAAGGTAGGGGCTGGGAGCAGTGGGTGATGGGATGGTGTCACCCATACAGCTGCACAACCACGGGCCACGATGGGCGGTCAGTGGGTGCGTAGCAAGGTGGCTCTCTTGCAGGCCACTGCAATGGCGGTCCACGTCTGGGCACCCCGGTCCAGTGGTGTGTCAGCCCGACGCGATGGCCCAGCCCCTGGTTCCCCCCATCACCCCCTGCTGCTCTCCCCAGCCAGCCCTGCCAGTGTCAGACCGGCAGTCCACGGTCAGGCCTCTGCATGTCCTATCTCCTCTCTTTCCCTCATCGGCCTTGGCGCCTGTTTCTTGATTTTTGAAACCACAAGTGAACTTCGCCATTGGTAATTCCCCCGGCAGAGGCGGAGCATCACAGAGGTCCTGGAGTCGTGCCTGCTAATGGTACGCCAACAGTGTTTACTGCACGTGCGCAGTAGAATGCATTGACGCCGCTGTCGAGTCATCACAGCACGGCATTCTGGGGGACAACCGGCACTGGCCACGATTCTGGCTTCACGACCGAATTTACACCCAACCCCGTTTCACGATTCTGGCGTAGACAGGAGAATCCCGCCCTGTGTTTGCCATCAGAGGCGCGGACGAGGGGTTCTTATCGAGGTGGAGCCTGTTCATCGACTTCGACTTCTGTAAGGAGTGGTAAACCGTCAGCAGGGGGAGGGGCCAAGGGGGGGGCGGGGTTTCCTTCTTTTTGGGGTTTCTTGCTATAATTAAAAAGGAGTGAGCTAGGATGGAGAGATGGGGGGAGTTAGGATGTGGGTACTGTTTGATGGTTATTGATGTTGTTGCTTTCTCTTTTTTCATCTGTATGTCCTTGAAAATGCTTCCATCAAAAATACTGTTAAAAAAAGAAAATATAGCTTTGAAATGGTGACAATAAGAGGGTGACTATTCAAAATACCCGGATGATATTCCTTTGCCAACAATTCTAGCAGCAGTGCAATTAAAATAAATGAACATAATAAATAGAGCTTCATGTTATTGAAGTTAATGGACGTGATTTACTGGCTGTGGTCCATGGAATTGGAGTGGGACACAGCTGATAGCTGCTGAGAGAGGGCCCCCTGGGCTTCCCGACAGCCGTTGCGCCTCGCAAGGTCCCGTGAGGTGTCACAATGGATGGGACCCAGTTTGATACCCACTTAACCGCGCTGATGCCGGATCTAACCGGCTCCCGACATCTATCGGCCTCCCCAGAGTAGGGTGCCATTTAGTACTGGACCAGGTGGAACAGCACCTGGATGGTCTCCCAGGCCATTGGAGGCATCTGGGTGATCAGGAACAGGGCAGCGTGGCACCCTGGCTCTCGCCTGCCACCCAGGCACCTTAGCACTGCAGGACCACTGACAGGGGGCCATGGTGGCAATACAAGGGTGCCCAGGTGCTAGGGTGGCACTGCCAAGGGTCAGGGCCTGAGGGGGCCATGCCCATGAAAGGAGGGATGGAGGGGGTATGAAGGTGGCAGGGGTGAAGGGTGGATATGAAGGGGCCTCCAGAAGATTGGGGGGTTGAAGACCGGGGTCCTGGAAGAGAGGGCCTAAAAGGGGGTGATAGGTCTCTTATGTCCCTCTTCTAATAAGAATTGGTAGTCCAGTTGGTGAGAATCAAAAATATGGCTTTATTGTCAGGCACTTGGCTGGTATACACTCTTATACGAAATGGCCTTTTGTCTATTACAAAATTTATTAAAAACTGGCTGTTTGGCGATTACGCTTGAATACGACACTAGCAGCTTGCCGATTACAAAAGAATAAAACCATAGAAAATAAATATCAAAAAATACATAAACAACATGGAAGCACACTGCAAAGCATAAGCACAAGCAAAGGACTGGACATACACAAAAGAAAACTGAATTAGAACAAAGACCTGCAGCATGAGACAAACTTTTTAAAGGTCTTTGTCTTCGATTTAACCCTTACTTTGTGTCTTATTGGCTCCTCACCTTGAGCAGTAGCCCTTCAGTTTGTTTACTGAATGTCTGTCACTTAGGTGGTAGGTTCTTGGACACCCATTGGATCTTAATTGCTGCAGTATGACATCAGTGTTGAGCCTGAAACCTATCTTGATTAATGTATATCAACCTCCAAAGAAATTATAAGAGTTAACATCAGGGCCGGGATTCTCCCCAACCCAATGGGGCGGGGGGGTCCCGGCGGGATGGAGTGGCGGGAACCACTCCGGTGTCGGGCCGCCCCAAAGGTGCGGCACCTTTAGGGGCTAAGCCCTCACCTTGAGGGGCTAGACCCGCGTCGGAGTGGTTTCCGCTCCACTGGCTGGCGTGGACGGTCTTTGGCGCCACTCCAGACGGGGCCAAAAGGACTTCGCTGGTCTGCGTAAGTCCGCGCATGCGCGGGAGCGTCAGTGGCTGCTGACGTCATCCCTGCGCATGCGCAGGGGAGGGGGTCTCTTCCGCCTGCGCCATGGTGAAGACCATGGCGAAGGCGGAAGAAAAAGAGTGCCCCCACGGCACAGGCCCGCCCGCGGATCGGTGCGCCCTGATCGCAGGCCAGGCCACCGTGGGGGCACCCCCCGGGGCCAGATCGCACCGCGCCCCCTCCCATGACGCCGGAGCCCGCCCGCGCCGCCTGCCCCCGCCGGTAAGGTAGGTGGTTTAATCCACGCCGGCAGGAGAGGGTTGACAGCGGCGGGACTTCGGCCCATTGCGGGCCGGAGAATTGCCGGGGGTGGGCCCGCTGACCAGCGCGGCGCGATTCCCACCCCCGCTGAATCTCTGGTGGCGGAGAATTCGGGACTCGGCGGATGCGGGATTCACGCCAGCCCCCGGCGATTCTCCGATCCAGCGGGGGGTCGGAGAATTCCGCCCCTGCGTTTCTGAGACTAAGTGTTGACGCCAATGCAGAATTTGTGGACTTTCACGACAGCAAAACTGGCGCCGCACCTGGACCGATTCCGTCACAGTGTAGGGGCTAGCACTAGTACTGCATTGAACACAATCGATTTGAATGGAAAGCGGCGTGGAATTCGCCAAGTCCTTGGTTGACACTCGGAGGCTGTGATGCGCAATCAATTGCACAAAGTCGCAGATTGGGTACAACTGTGGCTTTATTGCAGTCAGATGCGTGGCCTCCTGCTGCAGCTGGTGAAATGGCTGGGCAATGGAGGTTATGCATATTTATACAGTTCTTAGTGGGCGGAGCTAGCCGGCAGGGGCGATCGGTGAACCTGTAGTGCAGGTCCTACCTTACATCCCCTAATACAGTGGTTCACCACATTCACCCCCTGTTAAAAATGAGTCCGGCGGGGGTGATGTGAAACTATATACAAATAGTGCAATTATGTACAGTGTCAAGAAGAAAAAAAAGAAAAGGTCCATGTTGACGGTCCGGAGTCCGTCAAAGGTTCAGCCAATCCGGTGCTTTGGTGCTTCGTTGGGAGCGGCTGAACGGTGGCGGCGAAGTCGGTGCTGGCGGTGGAGGTGGCACCAATGACGGTGGTGGCGGTGCTGATGCTGGCCAGCCATCGGGGAACTCCGGGAGCGTGCCAAAATCCTCTTTGTCCTCTTGTGCGGAAAGGGGGGGGGGGGGGGTGGTCTGGTGGGGTCAGTGTTGGCGGCGCGGTGGGAGGGGGGGGGGTGCGCATGGGTGGGGGAGTGTGTTGGGGTGGAACCTGATGGTGTCAGGTCCCTGAGTGAGACAGTATCTTGGCGGCCGTCGGGGAACTCAATGTAGGCATATTGAGGGTTGGTGTGGATCAGGTGAACCCTGTCCACCAAGGGGTCCGCCTTGTGGAGTCGGACGTGCCTACGGAGAAGGACCGGTCCTGGAGCTGCAAGCCAAGTCGGGAGCGACACCCCAGATGTGGACTTCCTGGGGAAGGTAAAAACACGTTCATGGGTCGTGGTATTAGTGGCGGTGCACAATAGTGACCGGATGGAGTGTAGAGCGTCAGGGAGGACCTCCTGTCAGCGAGAGGCTGGGAGGTTCCTGGACCGTAGGGCCAGCTGCACAGCTTTCCAAACCGTCCCATTCTCCCGTTCTACTTGCCCGTTTACCCAGGGTTGTAGCTGGTCGTCCTGCTGGAGGCTATACCCCTGCTGAGCAGGAACTGACGCAGCTCATCACTCATGAATGAGGATCCCCTGTCACTGTGGATGTAAGCGGGGAAACCGAACAGAGCGAAGGTGGTATTGAGGGCCTTGATGACGGTGGCAGACATCATATCGGGGCATGGGATGGCGAAGGGGAATCTGGAGTACTCATCGACCACACTGAGAATGTACATGTTACGGTCGGTGGAGGGGAGGGGCCCTTTGAAATCCACGCTGAGGCATTTAAAGGGGCGGGAAGCCTTCACCAGGCGCGTACGGTCCGGCCGGTAGAAGTGCGGCTTGCACTCCGCACAGACCTGCCAGTCCCTGGTGTGGTGGTATGCATTAGGGGTATTAAGGTACCCTGTGATGCCGAGAGGCTATTGGTGGATAGACACTGGATCCCGATTGGATCAGCCGCCTGCTGGCTCCACCCTGTAAGGCTGAGTGTAAGAGCCCAGGTTCTCCCAGCAGCCGCATTCTGTAACTGGGATGCTGGGGAACAAGGCTGCGCTGGAGAGCTCAAGTAGTGGTGGTAAAGACCGGGGAGAAGCATAGGATGGTCATCGACTACAGTCAGACCATCAACAGGTTTACGCAGCTGGACGCGTACCCTCTCCCCCGCATATCCGACCTGGTAAACAGGATCGCGCAATACAAGGTCTTCTCCACGGTGGATCTTAAGTCCGCCTACCACCAGCTCCCCATCCGAACTAGTGACCGCAAGTACACTGCCTTCGAGGCAGATGGGCGGCTCTATCACTTCTTAAGCTTCGGTGTCACTAACGGTGTCTAGGTCTTGCAGCGCGAGATGGACCGAATGGTTGACCGGTACGGTTTACGGGCAACATTCCTGTATCTCGATAATGTCACCATCTGCGGCCACGACCAGCAGGATCACAACACCAACCTCCGAAAATTCCTCCAGACCGCAAAGATCCTTAACCTTACATATAACAAGGATAAATGCGTGTTTAGCACTGACCGCCTAGCCATCCTCGGCTACGTAGTGTGAAATGGAGTTATAGGCCCCGACCCTGATCGCATGCGCCCCCTTATGGAGTTCCCCCTCCCTCACTGCTCCAAGGCCCTGAAGCGCTGCCTAGGGTTTTTCTGTTACTATGCCCAGTGGGTCCCCAACTATGCGGACAAGGCCCGTCCCCTGATCCAATCTACAACTTTTCCCCTGTCGATAGAGGCCCGCCAGGCCTTCAGCCGCATCAAAGCAGACATTGCAAAGGCCACGATGCACGCCATCGATGAGTCCCTCCACTTCCAGGTCGAGAGCGACACGTCTGACGTAGCTCTGGCGACCATCCTCAACCAAGTGGGCAGACCCGTGGCCTTCTTCTCACGCACCCTCTATGCTTCCGAAATCCGCAACTCCTCAGTCTAAAAGGAGGCCCAGGCCATAGTAGAAGCTTTGTGACATTGGAGCATTACCTGGCCGGCAGGAGATTCACTCTCCTCACTGACCAACGGTCGGTTGCTTTCATGTTCGATAATGCACAGCGGGGCAAGATAAAAAACAATAAGATCTTGCGGTGGAGGATCGAACTCTCCACCTATAACTACGAGATCTTGTATTGTCCCGGGAAGCTAAATGAGCCTCCTGATGCCCTGTCCCGCGGCACATGTGCCAACGCACAAGTGGACTGCCTCCGAGCCCTCCACGAGGAACTCTGCCACCAGGGGTCACTCGCTTCTTTCACTTTATCAAGACCCGCAACCTGCCCTACTCCATCGAGTAGGTCAGGACAGCCACCAGGAATTGCTAAATCTGCGCGGAGTGCAAACCGCACTTCAACAGGCCAGAGAAAGCGGACCTGATAAAGGCTTCCCGTCCCTTTGAACGCCTCAGCATGGACTTCAAAGGCCCCCTCCCCTCCACCGACCGCAACACGTACTTCCTGAATGTGATTGACGAGTACTCCCGGTTCCCATTCGCTATCACTTGCCCCGACATGACCGCAACCACCGTCATCAAGGCCCTCCATAGCATCTTTACGCTGTTCGGGTTCCCCGCTTACATACATAGTGATAGGGGGTCCTCCTTTATGAGCGATGAACTGCGTCAATTCCTGCTCAGCAAGGGCATCGCCTCGAGCAGGACGACCAGTTACAACCCCCGGCGTAACGGACAGGGAGAGAGGGAGAACGGAACGGTCTGGAAGACCGTCCTACTAGCCCTACGGTCCAGGAATCACCCAGTCTTCCGCTAGCAGGAAGTCCTCCCGGATGCCCTCCACTCCATCCGGTCACTGCTTTGTACCATGACCAACCAAACACCTCACGAACGTCTCCTTGTCTTCCCCAGGAAGTCCTCCTCTGGGACCTTGCTCACGACCTGGCTGGCAGCTCCCAGACCCAACCTGCTCCGAAAACATGTGCGGGGGCACAAGTGGGACCCGTTGGTCGAGAGGGTCCATCTTCTCCAAGCTAACCCCCAGTACGCCTATGTGGGGTCGGACCCTCCCTCCCACTGGTACACCTTACAGCCGCCCCCTTCCCAGGAGGATCGGTCCTTCCCCCGGCCCCGTCTAGGCCCCCCCACCCACCGACGCACCCCGCAGACGCTCCCTTCCCAGGTCAACCGTTTTCCCCACCAGCACCGTCTAGGGTTGTCAAAGCTGCCACAGAGATCGAGGCCACGCTCCCGGAGTCACAGACGCCCGAGCCTCCACCAGCATCACCACCAGAGCTTTGACGATAACAGAGGACGACCAGGGCCCCCGATCGACTGATTGCTTCATTTTAAAGTGTGTATATTTAATTGTGAATCTGTAAATAGTTACGACACTAAGACAAAACGCTGTACGGAGGTATTATGTTACCTCAAAAACTATAAGTTCTACCACGTTACCATTTTGTAATATCAAGCCACCACCCCCGCCGGACTCTTTTGAATGTGGTAGTCTGTGTATAGGTATTACAGTAACTGGTAATGCTGGAACACCATTGTATGTAGATATTGTATGTTTCGTATTGGTCAAGCTGTATGGTAGCTCCGCCCTGCAAGGCAGGGTATAAGATCCCGTGTCGCCCCAGCAGCCTTCTTTCTGTAACTGAGCTGCGGGGGAAACATCTAGCTTATTAAAGCCTTCAGTTGGACTACAACCTCACTTTAGTGGTCATTGATCGCGCATCAGGAACTCACCGGAGAGAAACGCCAGCCAAACCCATCTAAGGTGACACTGCAAAACCTTTCTGTTAAATCGCGCCCTACACTTCTGAATTGACTGAAAAGGCTTTGTGATAGCCTAAAGTTGTAAAAAGCACTGTATATAAATGCAAGTCTTTGTTTTCTGATGCTGAAGAATATAGGGTCCGCCATTATAATATTTTTATTATTTATACATCACATTACAAAACCTCCTTAAAAAAAAATCATTCTTGTTATTACTTTCCCCAAAGCGTCTCATTCCCAGTTATTTTGTTTGCTGTTTTATTTATTGTTTATATTACATCCTTTGGGACTTATTTGTTCAAGGCAAGTGCTTCATTTGTTTATTCTTTCCTCCACTCCCTAAAACTTCTTTCCTTGTTCATGAGATTGTGGAGATTCTAAAAGACATTGGAGTAGAACCAGAGGGATGATGAGAAGAAACAAGACAACGAGTTATGATTTGGAATGCACGCCTGAAAGAGTCATGAAAGCAATTCAAAGGGAGTTAGATATCGTTAAAAAATTATATTTGCAGGACGATTTAACCATTTCCAGGTCAAATGAGCTCTCCAATGCAAATCCTAATTCTGGGAATACTAAGCTAAATGTTCTCATCATGCCTTTTAAGTGTGAATGAGCCTTAAAATCCATTCGCTCTGAGAATGCCTTCAGAAGAAAAATAATAATAATAAAAGTGCTTCATTTGCAGAGAAGAATGCGTCATTATATGGGCAAAGAGCAGTAGATTGGAACTAACCGAACAGCTTTGTCAAACACCCGACGGAGGCATGGTGGGCTGAATGTTCACATTCTGTGCCATACACTCACAAGAACCAAACTGGAGCAAGGGTATGATGGTGCAATGATTCAACAATTTCCAGCCTATTTGGGTTCAAAATTATTGGGCATGAGAAATTAGGGAAAACCAGATTCTACTGGATTCTGAACATTCTGAGCTGAACTTGGTGGGATGAACTTTGTAAGCTGGGGCTGGAGTTCCTGCTGGAAAATACGGAAGCTCGGATTTCCTTGCATTTTGAAGAGCTTTGACGCCATAGCATTTGTAGTACTGCTTTGATAGGATCCCTGTGTGGAAATTAGCCTGATTGACAGACTTGGCTCCCAATCAGGTAGCGAGCACTCCAGCACAGACTGCAGGGAGGGATGTAACCCCTGACACCAAATGGGAGGATGGGGAGGGTGCAAGGGAAGGTGCTTGGTGTTTGAGGGGTGGTACAATGGGGAGAGTTTGGGGACTGTGGAGAAGCTTGTCCAAGCCACTCTTTCCTCCCTTCAACTGCTATGTTTCCTGAGGCCTGGTAAACCTGGGGGGCTGCAATTAAACCTACAAATTTAGTTGAATCAGAAGCTGTCAGCATTATTCAGATATTTAAATTAACAAATTTGCTGGTTCCAACTTGTCCTTTCTCAGTTAAACCCAGAAGCAGGCTGCTTGAAGGGATTAGATTCAACTTTCTAAATATAGTTTTAGTATCTCAGCTAGCCCCAACACACCCACTTGCGAGAGCCATGATTCAACCCGATAAGAAATTGTAAGAGAGATTGGTGGCATTTCCTACACTGATTCCTCCTCTAGCAATGATGTTTAGAGAGAACTGGCAAGAGTTTTTGTCACTTTCTTGTAATTCTGCCAATTCCAATCAACCATCTCATGTACAAATGTTGTAAATGTGCCTTTTTCCTATTCATTTACGGGATGTAGGCATCGCTGGTTCGGCCAGCATTTAATCCCCATCCCTAATTGCCCTTCAGAAGGTGGTGGTGAGTTGCCTTCTTGAACCGCTGCAGTCCTTGAGGTGTAGGTACACGCACTGTGCTGTTAGGGAGGGAGTTCCAGGATGTTGCCCCAGCGACAGTGAAGAATCGGCGATATATTTCCAAGTCAGGGTGGTGAGTGACTTGGAGGGAACCTCCAGCAGGTGGGGTTCCCAGGTATCTGCTGCTCTTGTCATTCTAGATGGTAGTGGTCGTGGGTTTGGAAGGTGGTGTCTAAGGAACCGTGGTGAGTTAGGCTTAGGGTAGATGGTACACACGGTTGCCACTGTTTGTCGGTGGTAGAGGGTTTGAATGTTTGTGGAAGGGGGAGCAATCAAGCTGCTTTGTCCTGGATGGTGTCAAGCTTCTTGAATGTTATCGGTGCTGCACTCATCCAGGCAAGTGGAGAGCATTCCATTACACTCCTGACTTGTGCCTTGTAGATGGTGGACAGGCTTTGGGGGTAGGTGAGTTACTCGCTGTAGGATTCCTAGCCTTTGACCTGTTCTGGTAGCCATAGTGTTAATGTTGCTATTCCAGTTCAGTTTTTGATCAATGATAACCCCCAGGATGTTGATTTTGGGGAATTCAGCGATGGTAATGCCATTGAATGTCAAGGGGCGGTGATTAGATCCTCTCTTGTAGGAGATGGTCATTGCCTTGCACTTGTGGACGTAATTGTAACTTGCCACTTGTCAGCCCAAACCTGGATATTGTCCAGTTCATGCCACATTTGCACATGCATTGCTTCATTATATGAGGAGTCACGAATGGTGCTGCACATTGTGCAGTCATCCGCAAACATCCCCACTTCTGACCTTATAATGGAAGGGAGATCATTGATGAAGCAGCTGAAGATGGTTGGGACTAGGACACTACCCTGAGGAACTCCTACAGTGATATCCTGGAGTTGTGATGATTGACCTCCAAGTACGACAACCATCTTCCTTTGTGCCAGGTATGACTCCAACCGTGGAGAGTTTCCCCCTTGATTTCCATTGGCTCCTTGATGCCATACTTGGTCAAATGCTGCTTTGATGTCAAGGGCAGTCACTCTCACCTCACCTCTGGCATTCAGTTCTTTTGTCCAGGTTTGATCCAAGGCTATAGTGAGGTCAGGAGCTGAGTGACCCTGGCGGAAACTGAGCATCCGTGAGCAGCTTATTGCTGAGTTAGTGCTGCTTGATAGCACTGTTGATGAGTCCTTCCATCACTTTGCTCATGCTGGAGAGTAGAGAGTAGACTGATAGGGTGGTAATTGGCTGGGTTGGATTTGACCTGTTTCTTGTCTACAGGACATCCTGAGCACCCTCAGTGCTTCCTCCAAGTGGTGATGGTGGCCGGTACGTGGTAATCAGCAGGTGGTGTCCTTGCCCACGGGGTCCAGAGTTAATGTTGAGGACTCCCAGGGGAACTCCCTCACGACAGTATACCACTGTGCCGCCACCTCTGCTGGGTATGTATGGCAGGAATGGTGATAATGGTGTCTGGGACATTGTCTGTAAGATATGACTATTTTTCGCTATTGCTTACGCAGTCGGTGAGACAGCTCTCCCAATTTTGGCACAAGCCCCTAGATGTTAGTGTGGAGGACTTTGCAGGGTCGGCAGGGCTGGGTTTGCCGTTGTTAACCACATTGCTGTGGTCTGTCCACATATAGGACAGACCAGGTAAGGATGGCAGATGGGATTTTACAACAATTGCCAATAGTTTGACGGTCATCATTAAATTTTTGATTCCAGATATTTTATTGAGTTTAAATTCCATCACCTGCCATGGTGGTATTCTAACCCAGGTCCCCAGATCATTATCCTGGGTCTTTGGATTATTAGTCCAGCAGCAATACCATTGTGCCACCGTCTCCCTGCCTCACAATGCTACATGCTCGTGTCCATTGATCTCAGGAGTATGAATTGTTATTGGAGAGCAGTGGCACATGAGGAGGGAAAGCTAGGATAAACATTGTGAAACTGGGTGACATTGGCTGGACTGACCTGTATCCGACCAATCAAAGAACCAGCCTTTTGGAGCTCAATAATCCAACTGAGGTCCTTATTTAATCCCTAACAACTGAACCCCATCAACAATACTATTTAAAGGGATCATAAACTACTTGCTGCTTGACTTCTTATGGTACTTGCCATGATTGTACAAGAACTCGGTGCTGTTTATTTCTGTTTCAAGTTGCAAAATCTGAAGTGGGTGTATGATTCTGGCGTATGGGCCCAATAATGATATACAAATGTCTTATAATGATGTTTCCGATGCTGCACGGTGGGAATCTTGACCCGTTACCGAGAGGGGAAGGAATGATCGTGGCTGGGATTCTCCGACCCGGCGGGTCCCGCCCCGTCACCCTGATGTCGGCTGCCCTATTCTCCAGCGCCGTTTTTCGGGCGCCGGTGGGGCCGGTCGGGGACCGTTGACAGCGCCCCCCCCCCCCCCCCCCCGGCGATTCTCCGGGCCCCGATGGGCCGAGCGGCCGTCCATTTTTGGCCAGCCCTGCCGGCGTGAATTACTCACCTCACGCACGGCAGGACCTAGCAGATGAGTATGTGGGGGCAGTCCTCGGGGGGCGCGGGGGGATCAGATCCTTGGGGGGGGGCCCCACGGTGGCCTGGCCTGCGATCGGGGCCCACCGATCTGCGGGCGGGCTTGTTCTGTGGGGGCACGTCTTTCCTCCGGGCCCCTGTAGGGCTCCGCCATATTGCCCAGGGGCCGGCGCGGAGAAGAGAACCCCCGCGTATGCGCGAACCCGCGCCGTCCCTTCGGCGCCAGCTGGAGCGGTGCCAACCCCTCCAGCGTCCACCTAGCCCCCGAAAGTAAGGAGAATTTCTTACTTTTACGGGCTGTTGACGCCGGAGTGGTTGGCGCCGGTTTTCCTGCCCGTGTCTTGCATTTAGACCACCGGAAAATGAATCTAGAGCCTTCTCACGATACTTTCCAGTCCATCGCCAAACATGCCTGCCGCAAACGGGAGTAATAAATCCCGGCTGATGTATCTATAGGGAGGGGTTTATGGACGGCTCCATGTCTGGACAAAGCAGTATGCATGCTAGCCAGTAATAGCTCTTTAGGTTTTGTGAAGTAAACATTTGAAAGCTTTGTGAGGGAAAAATACACCTCCATTTGCTTTGATTTTGTACTGTCCCTCACATCCAAACTCTCGAGAGACCCAGCATGCCACCTCCTAACCCTTACTGGATAAGTGTGACATAGTTTTCATTTACCACAGCAGCTATCCCCTGGTCATTCTTGCATAAGGGGCGGGATTCTCCGCAATCGGCGCGATGTCCGCCAACCTTCGCCAAAAACGGCGCGAATCAGTCCGGCATCGCGCCGCCCCAAAGGTGCGGAATTCTCTGTATCTTGAGGGGCCGAGCCTTCACCTTGAGGGACTAGGCCCGCGCCGGACTGATTTCCGCCCCGCCAGCTGGCGGGAAAGGCCTTTGGTGCCCCGCCAGCTGGCGTGGGTTGACAGCGGTGGGACTTCAGCCCATCGCAGACCGGAGAATCGCCGGGGGATTTCCGGCGACTGGCGCGGCACGATTCCCGCCGCCACCGAATATTCGGGGGCGGAGAATTCGGGACACGGCGGGGGCGGGATTCACGCTGGCCCCCGGCGATTCTCCGACCCGGTCGGAGAATCCCGCCCAAGATTGTTAATTATTACAAATTTAGGGATTGTTTTGTGATGTAAGCCATGTTTATCAGAAAAGGACTTGAGATAGCCTAAGTTAATTCCACATAAGCACCCTGGGATGGATTCGCTGCAGTCCCACAGCGAAATCGCGTTTGGCATGGGGGCGGAGAATTGACGTTTACGCCCGAATCGGGGCCGGCGCTGCTCCCACGATTCTCCGCCCCCTATAACCAGCAGAGAGGACATTTTCATCCCATTTCTCTGCACCAAATTTAAATATTTAATCTGGAGGTGAAAGTGCAGTCTCTATTCCACTGTGCCACCCAGTGTATCCAGCGAAATAGTTTACGTTTTAAAGAACTGCAGACAATCATTTTTCACACATTATTTCACTATGCCAAGCTTCACTGCATTTTTTTCAAATGTGACTTAAATATGCAAATTAGACAATGAGATTGGACTGTTGCCAAGAAACACCTCTACCCAAGAAGGATGAAGATAAACTAGGTAACTATAGATCGATTAGTGTAATGTCAGCCATGGGTAAGATCTTCAATCTATAATTTGAGTTAGAATTAGTGAGCATTCAGAAGTGCATAAATTAATCTAGGTTTGCCAATTCCAATCGATAAAGGCAACTGGGAAAGTAACAAGCAAAGCTGTTTAACTTTTTGGCATTTGTTGTAAGTTAGTTTTCCCCCAAATCAAAATGACATCTTTCTACATATTTACTTCAGTTAGATCTATTTGGTATTCTTTGATCTATCAAAATATTGCTGACAAATCTGCCCACTACTTAAGTGACAAAAATGTTAAATCAACTTTGTAACAATGTGTTTTTTATTAACCTCATTGCTAACTGCTATGTCCAAGAAACAATCAAATGGATGTAGTGTTATAATGACTGCTTTTATTTCAGTCTCTCAGAAACATCCCCTTTTGATAGCACAAATTACATATGCGAGGACCTTGAAGACTAATTGCTGGCTGCCATTGGGGTGCCCTCTGGTGGTCAGTTACACAAAATTCAAGCACAAATACACATCACTTGCAATGGTGTAGGTTGCACTCACTGCCTCCATCACCTCCCTCCATGCGGCCTCCACCACCCACTTTTTGAATAATTGAATCATAGGATAGTACAGCACAGACGGAGTCTGTGTCTTTTAAAGAACAATTTATTTAGTCCATTCCTCTGCCTGGAATTTTTTCTACTTCAAATATATGTCCAATTCCTTTCAGAAGATGACTGTTCAATATGTATCCACCACCTATCAGACACTGCATTCCAAATCCTAATCAAAACCTCCTGTCACCTCTTATGCTTTTGATAATCACCTTAAATCTGTGTGCTTTGGTTATCAATCCTTCCACCCATTGGAAACAGTCTTTCTTTATTTACTTAATCTAAAATCCTTTATGATTTTAAGAACCACTGTCATATCTCCTCTTAGTCTTCTCTGCTCTAAGGAAAATGACCCCTATTTCTCCAGTCTATCTATGTAACTACAATCCTTCAATGCTGCAATAATTCAATTAAATCTCTGCCATATTCTCTCCGATTCCTCACAACCTTTCACTTCCAAGTTCCATGTCACCCGGAAAATTTCCATGAGGTTCATTTAAATATTCATTTGTGGATTCTTCCGATGCCCAGGACCTAACGGCCGCACCTGGAAGACCTCGCCAGGGTGCCATTTAATACTGGTTTCCACAAACATGGACAAGTCATAATGGCACCTGGGAGGATCTCCCAGGCCATTAGAGACCCTTGTGGGGTCAGGGAAAGGGCTGGGTAGCATCCTGGCACTCCCTTTGGCACCCAGACACCTTGGCACTGCAAACCTGGCACCTTGGCAGTGCCACCCTGGTACTGCCAGGGTGCTCAAGTGGCACTGCCAGGATGGCAGTGGTATTGTCAGGGTGGCTGTCCCAGGGTTCCCGTGTGCCAAGGATTGAGGTGGAGGGGGGTGATGGGGTGTTCCCGGGGCCACCCTGAGGTTGGGGGGGGGGGGGGGAGGATGGTCAAAAGCGGGAGGAGGAGCTGAAAGGGGGGGAAAATAGGGGCAGCCAGCCAAAAAGGTGCCCCAATCTGCGAGAAGCCTTTCCTGCCGGGTTCACCAGCAATAAATGACTCTAAGTGTGGCCTCAGCCGAGAAAAACTCCCTGAGACCAAAAATAATCTGGCAAAGTGCCGTTTAATAGTGGGGTGTTTCTTGCCGCTGTTGCACACCCAAAACTGGAAATGGATCATTTACTGTTAAATCATGCCTTTTATGTATTTAGACCATGGTCTCCAAGCTTAACTTAGACTGCTTTCTATTTTCATTCCTTTGGTGTCCAATTTGGTGTCTTGTCCTTTTAACCCTGACTGCTACCCTGACATTCATGGATATAACTGCAAATTTGAGAGCCCACCATAAAAGCTTGTATTGGTTCACCCAGCCTTTCAGAAATTTGATTCTCCCACCCAATGACAGTAATCCAATCAGGAGTGGTATTACCATTTCAAACCCGCTCCGCACAGTCAAAAAGGACCCTACCAAGAAGTTACAGCAGGCTGGTGGCAGCTCCACATTCGAGAGTAACATTTCCAGTCTCCCTTTGAGCTACCCGAGCCTAAAAGTCCAAAAAGACATAATACAGAGTAACATATGGGTTTGCAGGTTCAATTTCACATGTAGTAAACTGCTGCT
This sequence comes from Scyliorhinus torazame, assembly GCF_047496885.1. Taxonomy (NCBI): domain Eukaryota; kingdom Metazoa; phylum Chordata; class Chondrichthyes; order Carcharhiniformes; family Scyliorhinidae; genus Scyliorhinus; species Scyliorhinus torazame. Next base: position 163,921,335 of record NC_092709.1, on the reverse strand, counting down.
TCCAATGATTGGTCTCAACTATCTCTGATGTGGCCCAGAAAGCTAAAACGTTGGATCAAATTGCTGTGATTCAAAAGGAAGTTCCGCAACCACCTTCTCAGAGAAACTAGGGATGGTCCAGTGATGTGCAAATCCAGAGATCAATTTTAACTAGTCAGCGAAAGGTCCAATACCTCCTCATAATGAATGAGGGAAAATCAAAGGGATTCAATTCAAGTCACTCCTGCATGCCTCTGAGCAGCCAACGTTAGAACTTACTCTATGCTTGTTCCTCGTGAAAAATTAAAGTAATAAGTGAGTATAAAATTTAATTTTCATTACCTGTTAAATTCAAATGCATACCACTTTAGAAAATGGCTTTTTCACTCAGTCATTGAATAATTTAAAATAATGGATGCACGTTGAAGAAATTCCCTTCTAAATTTTTAATTTATAATGACAGCTCAGATAACAGGCCTAGTTGGACCATCTGACTGGGTGAGAAGCATTCTGTAAACAAAGCGAGGAAGACTGGGAAGGCGTGACCAGTTATGGAAATCAAATCCATGCATTCATAAGGGAAGTGGAAAATGATGGCTCCAATTGGTAAATCCACAATAGGTAATGGAATTTTCATGAATATTTTAATAAGATTCTTTCTTTTAAAAAATGCAATAAATACATTTCATAGAGAAATTGAAATACAAAGCTCGTGCAGCTCTATAATTAATGGTTTCATGAACTCCAGGGACCTACAGTTTATATATTCATTAAACATATCTGGATACATTTTAATATGTAATTTCTTATGTTTCAGAATTAATTTGTTTTCATTTCACTTTTGTTCATAAAGCTCTTTTTATTTTATTGAATGTGCTGATCTACAGATTCATGTAGTATTTCAATTACATGAATTTCAATTTCTGTTTTCTTCAATCTGTTTTACATTCATTTCTGTATTTTTGACTGACAATTCCCTTACAAACAATGCCTAAAATGTACAATCACACGTGCACACAGATGTATCATGTAATTTTACACAAATTCTTTTTTGCTTTCTTCCATAAACAATGGCACATGGGATCTTCCAGCAATATCTTTTACTCTTTCTAACTTTAACCAATTTTCTTCTCTCCACTCTTGCCCCTCCTCTTCCCATTTTCCTCCAATCCTTTCTCTCATATCCAATATTCATTGACTTCTTGTTGACATGTAGGGGGGAATTTTCCCATATTTTTTCAAATTGTCAGGCTGAGTGAAAACCGGTGTGTAGCTCTCTAGCTGCACAGCCGAGTTTTTAGTCCAGATTTTAAGACACTCTGAAAATAAAAGCGTGAACGGGGCTGACACCATTAGTCTGGCGGGGCCTGATGGAGCAGGCAAGGCCGGCTCCACAGAGATCGGGATACCATCATTAAAGGGTGCCCAAATTAGCACAAAAAGTAAACGACCCCCAGCAACCCCCGCCTCACCCCACCCCACCGACACAGAGGAACCCCTTCACCACTACCACAGCACAAGCAAATGGCACAAACACACAACACCAACACTGGGGCACCCCCCCCCATAATTCCAACATCGGGGGGCAATCTACAACCTCCCCTCCCAGAACTGTAACACTGTAGTCTCGGGGGTTCTATCCCCAATCTCCCCAATTTTCCCCCTCTTCCCTGCAGCACTGCAGTCTCAGAGGCAATCTCTCTCCTCTCAGACATCAACCCTCCCCACACACATAAGGAAAGCCCTTCCCATGCAGCATCCCAGAGAGACCACACTTGGCACTGCTCCCTGGTAAAGGTTGGTACTGACACGTTGGTACTGCCAGCTGACACTGCCATGTTGGCACTGCCAAGTTGGCACTGCCAACCTGGCAATGCCAACCTCTGTCAGGGGCAGTGTCAGGGCACTGGCCAGGCATGCCCCTCTCCCCCCAGTGACTAAACATACCCTTACGCCCCCAGGAGGGATCCCCTTGACTGATTTGCACCTTAGGTGTTGTAAACCATGCCAACATGATGTCATGTTGGTGAGAAATGAATATTCAGTGAGGTGGGATCATGTGGTGGGGGGGGGGGGGGGGTGCTAATTTTATGCAAATGTATTAAAATGTATTACAATGAGAGTCTCAGCCTTTGAAGGTGGGAATCTCATTACATCATTGGCGAGAAGCGAGGAACGTCAGGAACCGTGCTCTCGCCGGCGAGAATAGCATTTCATGAATCCCATGATACTTTTCACCTGCATGGCTGTTTCCGCTGAAGGATAACACGGCTGCAAAATCGGCTCCATGGTTCTAAGGGTGCCAGTTATCCTCAGGCATCGTACCAAATTAGTCATTGTTCATTCGACAGTGAGTATCAGCAAGTACCCGATGATCACTATAGAACCATTCTGATTTGGATGGTTTAGCTACATAGAAGACAAATGTTTCCAGCAACCAAGGGATCCACTTTATATGTCTTAAATAGAAAAGTAAGCACAATTAGTTGACTTCTTTCTCAGAGATTCTTAAAAAATATTTAATAAACTATTATCAGTTTCATAGCCAGTGTCATTTGGGTAGAATCTCAGAAGTCTTATAAGTTGGTATTCAGTAAATGTTACACTGTCCCAGATGAATAAATATAAAATGAAATGGATTGCTTCCAAGCCAATATATAACACAAATATTTCAATTTAACATCCCCTAGTTGTTGTAAAATATATAACCATGGAAGCATTTTGAAATACAAAACAGCTAGTGTACCTATCTTGTGATTACACCCATGCCACAAATCATATTAAAATAGTTCTTGAGTGATGGCTCACGAAAATCATATTTGTGAGCTCCCTCATAAAACCCGGCAGTTCCTAACATCCAAAATTAAATTTAAACTTACATGTTGAAGTTATCCCATGAATAGTGTGAAAATAGTGTCCAGAGGGAGTGTAGATTATACTCTTATAATAACATTCTATTTTCAGTAAACAATTGTTCCCATGTCAGGAGGACTGACTTACCATTCTGCACCCCTGTATCTTCTTCAGATGCTATAGTGGAAATGTGACCGGGAAGTGTCTAATGACGGCAATTTTCAGGATAAATGAAATAATGTTAGACGATTAAAAAGTAAAATAACTTGTTCAGATAAATTAAAATTACATCATTGACTGTGGAGACTGTTAAATACCAGGCAAATTCTTTCAAATGTACAATCCTTTCACAGAATTTTCTTTTAACTACTCATGACTAATATAGAGCTGGGATATTGCTGGGCGACAGATTCTTTTGAAGAGGAGATCGGGTACACCACCGAGGGTTGCGACTTGGCTGCGGGACCTGTATGAGTTTTTCTGGTTGGAGAAGATCAAATTTGCAGTAAGAAGGTCGGAAGAGGGCAGTACGGTGGCCTAGTGGTTAGCCCTGTTGCCTCACGGCGCCGAGGTCCCATGTTCGATCCCGGCTCTGCGTCACTATCCGGTGGAGTTTGCACATTCTCCCCGTGTTTGCGTGGGTTCCGTCCCCACAACCCAAAGATGTGCAGTGTAGGTGCATTGGCCATGCTAAATTGCCCCTTAATTGGAAAAAATTAATTGGGTACTCTAAATTTATAAAAAAGAAAAAAAAAGGTTGGAAGAGGGCTTTGCGGTATGGTGGATGCTGCTCATGACATTATGTGAGGAGCTGTTCGTCACGGGGGAGCGGGGGGGGTGATTAAATGGGGGAAAATGTACAAACTGTATACTTTGCTTTGAGTGGATGTAGAATTGATATTATTGCTTGTGTTTGGAATAAAATATCTTTAAAAAAAATAGAGCTGGGATTAAAATGTTAGGAAGGGAAACACAAAAATATGGGAAGAAGGGGGTCAATTGGAACTTCAGGCAGATAGTGGGCAGGCAATGGGTGATGTGACTGGCTGCTCAATCAAATGTGTTGGGTAGGGAAAAGGTTTCAAGCACTCCCAAGAGAACCAAGCCAGGAAATGTATACTCGATGGGACTGGAAATCATGGATGGAGTGAACATCAGACTGGGGGCTGGCAGCAGACCTGGAGATACTTATGCACCCATTCAGGAGGAGGATTTGTGCTGTGCAAACAAAAAGCTAAATGACTGTACCATATCTGGCACAGTAAAAGAAGTCATCCAGACCAATCAAAAATGCACAATTTCAAATCTGCCACTTACAGTAACTTGCCTCTCATAATGCATTTAATGTACATTAACGCCTTGCCATCGATGACCTTGAGACAGTGCTGTGTCCTTGTCACCTCCAGCCTTCATCTGGACAGGTTCCCTCTCTCCTGGTATATATTTAATTCACAAAATAGTAACTCATGGTGTATAGGGACTACGATTTAGTGCTTTCTCATTGCTGATGCACTGATGGAGATGTTCATTTATATGGCAGGGGATTTGAATTTTTGAGGCAAGAGCATAAAGTGGGATCTGCACTCCCTATTGATGGCAAAGTTTAATTTTGGCATTTTCTTTTGAGTATGTGCTGAGACGAAGCAGAAGCTATCCGATATCCAGGGAACATGGAGGCAAGCATCCATCAGACAAAATTATTTCATTCATCTCTAAAAGTATTCAATCAGAGAGTCGACAGCTCTGCTGCCTCAGCAGTGTCACTGATAGACGTGGCCATTGCTGTAGCTGCAAATAGAAGGAAAAATAAAAGGTGAGTGTAACTCCCCTGGGCATCAAGACAGTGTTTGATCAGCTGTGGTATCAGGTAGTGTGGTGTTGGGTGTTCTGACACACAGATGAGCCAACACAGTTGCATATGGTACAACGCTTCTTTATTTAAACTCACTATTTACAGTTTGGTCTTTGCACTCTGCACGTGGGGGGCTCCCTGCTTGTGGTGTTTCAACAGCTCTTTCTTGTTCCCTTCTCCCCAGACCTACTGACCACCAGGTGTCGTGCTCGTGCTTTTTATGTGGTTGGTGTTCTTGTCTGTGATTGGTTGTGGTGTTGTGTACTCTGATTTGCCTGTTAGTGTGTCCATCATGATGTGTGTGTTTGAATATCATGACATCCCCCCCCTTTTTACAAAGATATGTGCCTACGTGGTAATAAATATGATCGTGACGTGAGTGCATCTAAGAGTGTGTGTGTGTCGTGTGCAGCATGTGTCTATGACGGAACTATGTACATGGGGCGATGTCGAGTGCGTCACATGAATCCAGTTGTACCATAACATAACAGAAATGCGAACGAGAGAAGAAGAAAAAAAAAAAAAACTTGAACAGTTGTCCAGTCAGACGACATCTGGAACGATAAACAACAACAGGTTATCATGTAAAATTGTGCAACTTGTTAAACATATGAACTGTATTATAAGTCCAGTCTAATGGGTTTGCGACGAATTCGGGTTGACCGTCAGGGTGGCACACCACTCATCGGCTGGATTGATGGCATTGACCTTGTTGACATCAATGACGGCAACTCGGAAGGCATCCTGGTCATCTGCATCACTTAACTGGAAGTCTTGATGCGTGGGCTGGACGGTCCTGACTCGTGTGCGAGGTTGTCGAGGATGCGCCGGATCCATGGGTTGAGCCACACGACAGCGGGCTGCGTAGTGGCCCATCATGGCACATCTGTGGCACTGTCGGTTTTTTTCAGGACATTGCCCTTTTAAGTGTAGACCTCCACAATTGCTGCACATCATGACGTCACGGCGTTCGTTGCGCCACTGCGCATGCGCAGTGCGATCTTGCGGTGGGCGCGCCTGCGCAGTGCGTCCCTCGTTGTGGCCGTTATTTTTGGCGCGCACCTGCGCGGGAGACCGCGAAAAGCGCGGGAAGCGGCCGCTGTCGTCCGGGCCGTGGGTCGGGAAGTAATCGACGGCCTGGATGCGTTCGACGTCGTGGGCGGCCTGGCTTGCCGATTCGACGGCTGGGGACCCCCTCCGTGCCAACTCGGACGCCTGAAATCGGGCAAAACGGCAGGTAGCATTTTCATGGAGGACACAGGCTTCCACAGCAGACGCTAAGGTGAGGCTTTTCATTTTAAGAAGCTGCTGGCGTAGGCCACTAGAGGCAACGCCAAAAACAATCTGGTCCCTGATCATGGACTCTGTAGTGGTGCCGTAACCGCAGGACTGCGCTAGAATCCGGAGGTGCGTCAAAAAGGGTTGAAAAAGCTCCTCCTTACCTTGCAGGCGTTGCTGAAAGATGTATCTTTCAAAACTTTCGTTTACTTCAACTTGAAAGTGCTGGTCCAGTTTGAGGATGACCGTGTCATATTTGGCCTGGTTCTCGCCTTCTTCGAACACCAGCGAGTCAAAGACATCGGTTGCGTGCGGGCCTGCGTAGAAGAGGAGCATTGCAATCTTCGAATCATCCGAGACATTCTGTTTTTCGGTGGCACGGATGTACAGGTCAAATCGCTGCCTGTAGAGCTTCCAGTTGGTGCCTAGGTTCCCCGTGACTTGCATCGGCTGCGGTTTGCCGGTGTGGTCCATGTCCAGAATGGCAGGTTAGTAGGCAGGTATCGATCCACTCCTGTACCATGTGGTGTTGGGTGTTCTGACACACAGATGAGCCAACACAGTTGCATATGGTACAACGCTTCTTTATTTAAACTCACTATTTACAGTTTGGTCTTTGCACTCTGCACGTGGGGGGCTCCCTGCTTGTGGTGTTTCAACAGCTCTTTCTTGTTCCCTTCTCCCCAGACCTACTGACCACCAGGTGTCGTGCTCGTGCTTTTTATGTGGTTGGTGTTCTTGTCTGTGATTGGTTGTGGTGTTGTGTACTCTGATTTGCCTGTTAGTGTGTCCATCATGATGTGTGTGTTTGAATATCATGACAGGTAGTACTTGGAACTTTGAAATCAAAGGGGAAAACTGAGCATAAAGAAAGATGTTTGAGGATGTTGGGGGTCAATTATCTCAACCTCAAGGTATTGTTGCAGGATTTCCTCAGGGTAGTGTCCGAGGCCCAATCATTCTCAGCAGCTCCATCAATGAATTTCCCTGCATCATCAGTTCATAAATGGGAATGTTCACTCCAAATTGCTCAGCGTTCACTACCATTCACACTCCTCCTCATGAAAAAGTGTCCGTACGCAACAAGACCTAGGCAATACTTAGGCTTGGGTGGATATATGGAATGTAACATTCATGCAACACAAGTGCCAGGCAATAACCTTCTCCAACAAAAGAGAATCTAACCACCTCCCCATGATATTTAACAGCATGATCATTGTTGAATCCCAAGCGTCTACATCCTGGGAGCTACTATTTACATGATTTTAAACGTGACCAGCCATATAAATACTGTGGATACAGGTCATAGATTGAGATTTTTTCAGCGAGTAACTCACATCCTGGGCTGGAATTCCCGATCAGCGATGCTGAAATCACATTTGGCGATTGGCAGTAAAATTCCTGTTTACACCGGAATCGGGGGCGGTGCCGTTTTCGCAATGCTCCGCCACCTCAAAAACGGCGGACTCGGGGAGTACACCGCACGGTATGGACGGCCTCAGGACATCACCTGAGGCCCTCCCCTGATGCTCCGCCCCCGATGGGCCGAGGCCCCAACGGCGTGGGACATGTGTGCTCACACCATTCAGGGACCTCGCGTGGGGGCTGCGGACTGAGTCCAGCGCCGCCACAGTCGGGGGGGGGGGGGGGGCGGGCGTCCTGCAGGCAGGGGGACCTTCGTCGGGGGCTGGGGGACTGGTAGTGGGTGGTCTGGGGCTGGCGAGGCTGGTTACAGGGGGGCAGATTTTGGCAGGCCACTGCTGTGCGCATGCGCGGCCACGAACCTGGCCATTCTACGGCCGTATCCGCAGGTACCCGGGGGCTTTACATTGTGTGACTGCTATCCCCCCACCAGACGGAGGATTGGTGCAGGAGCAGCGGCGACTGTCTGGTCGTACGGATCCTATGGATACAAATGCAGGATCGGAGAATCCAGTCCCCTATCTCCCCAAAACCTGTCTAGCAGCTAAAAGGCGTATATCAGGAGTGTCATGGAATACTCTCCACTTGCCTGTATGAGTGCATTTCCAACGTTCAAGAAGGCCAACATCATCCAGAAGAAAGTAACCATTTGATCAGCACCCCCTCCACCTCTTTAAACATCCAGTCCCTCCAATACCAGTGCACAGTTACAGCAGAGTGTACCATATATAAGATGTGCTGCCAACAAGCACCTTCCAAACCCGTGACCTCTACCACTTAGAAGGACAAGGGCAGCCGATGCAGGGGAATACCACCACCTGGAAGTCCCCTACAAGCCGCACATAATACTGACTTGGAACTACATCGTCGTTCCTTCACTGACACTGGATCAAAAGCCGGGAACTCCCTCCCTAACAGCACCGCCAGTGTTCCTACACTGCACCACACAGACTTAGAGTGGTTCAAGAGTACTCAAGGGAAATTAGAGACGGAAAACAAATACTGCCCTTGCCAGCGAGATTCACATCCTATGAAAGAATAAAAACAAATGTTGAGGTGCACTCGAAGGGCCACTATAAAATTATTGATGTGCTGTGGCTAATCTAGCAGGCCCCTGTGACTGGAGGGATGAACTCTCCACCGGTTGATTTGGGTCCCTCTGTTGGCTATCGAGCCTTGGGAAAGGAACACACTCCATCGGAATCTGCAGGAAGGCCACTTTGATGAAGTTGGCAAGCTCTTCATGTGGCTGGGGACTGTTCTGCCACCAGGAAAATTAACAGGGTGGCAAAATGGTTGACAACTGGTTACTGAATTTGCTTACTTGGTCGTCCACCTCTGGTGGCAGACAGCAAAGAGCTGTTATCCCATTGCTGGGAATATCATCTGGTGGCGGAAACAAACATACAGATATACAGGATTAGGAGAAGAAAGAGGTTCCTCGGCCCCTCAAGCCTGCTCCATCACTCAATAATGGCTGATCTTATTGTGGCCTCAATTCCAATTTGCTTCCCACCCCCCTATACCCTTTGACACCTTGTCAATCAAGCATCTATCCAAAAAATAGGCCTTCCCTCCTGATACTTTCCACCATCATTTTGCTACCCCTCCCACCTCCCAGCCTGTCTTCAAAGGGGCCGTAAGGTTCCAGCCTTTGTTCTTCCACAGGTTTGGATGTTCTTTTTATCAATAGGAGGCAGTCAAGGAGCGTTTGTCTACTGAGTCAGTATGGGTGGAAGTCAGAAACAAGAAAGGAGCAGTCACTTTGTAGGGAGTTTTCTATAGACCCCCCAATAACAACAGAGAGATGGAGGAACAGATTGGGTGGCAGATCTTGGAAAGGTGCAGTAGTAACAGAGTTGTTGTCATGGGTGACTTCAACTTCTCTAATATTGACTGGAACCTCTTTAAGGGAAATGGTTTGGATGGAGCAGATTTTGTCAGGTGTGTCCAGGAAGGATTCCTGACTCAATATGTAGATAGGCGACTAGGGGGGAGGCCATATTGGATTTGGTGCTTGGCAATCAACCAGGCCAGCTGTCAGCTGTCTCAGTGAGAGAGCATTTTGGTGACAGTGACCACAACGCCTTGACCTTTACCATAGTCATGGAGAGGGATAGGAACACACAGTATGGGAAGGTAACCAAAAAGAAAAAAGAAAATGCTGAAAAATCTCAGCAGGTCTGGCAGCATTTGTCGGGAGAGAAAAGAGCTAATGTTTTGAGTCCACTGACTCTTTGTCAAAGCTTTGATAAAGAGTCATTGGACTCAAAACGTTAGCTCTTTTCTCTCCCTACAGATGCTGCCAGACCTGCTGAGATTTTTCAGCATTTTCTTTTTCCTTTTTGGTTTCAGATTCCAGCACTTGCAGTAATTTGCTTTTATCCAGTATGGGAAGGTATTTAATTGGGGAGGGGAAATTATACTGCTATTAGACAAGAGCTGAGGAGCATAAATTGGGAACAGAGGTTCTCAGGGAAATGCACAACAATAATGTGGGGTTGATTAAGGAGCACTTGCTGCGAGTGCTGGATAGTTTTGTCCCACTGAGACGAGGAAGGAATGGCAAGATTAAGGAGCCTTGGATGACAAGAGAAGTGGAGCTTCTGGTCAAGAGGAAGAAGGAAGCTTCAGTAAGGTTGAGGCAGCAAGGATCTGGTATGGCTCTAGAAGGTTACAAGGTAGCCGGGAAGAAACTCAAAAATGGACTTAGGGGAGCTAGAAAGAGGCATGAAAAAGCCCTGGCGGGAAGGATTAGGGAAAACCCCAAGACGTTCTAATAAGAGGATGCTTAAAGTGGGAATAGGACCGATCAGGGATAGTGGAGGGAGCTTGTGCCTAGAGTCTGAAGACGTAGGGGAGGCCCGATATAAATATTTTGCTTCAGTATTCACTAGAGAGAGGGACCTTGTTGCTCGTGAGAACAGGATGGACCAGGTTAATAGGCTTAACCAGATTGATATTAAGAAGGAGGATGTGCTGGAAATTTTGAAAAGCATCAGGATAGGTAGGTTCCCTGGGCCAGATGGGATAAACTACGGAAAATGAGAGAAGATGTTGTTGCGCTGTTGGTGATGATCATTGCATCCTTACTCTCCAGTGGAGTAGTACCGGATGATTGGAGGGAGGTGAATGTTGTTCCCCTTTTCAAGAAAGGGAATAGGGAAATCCCTGGGAATTACAGACCCATCAGTCTTACGTCTGTGGTGAGCAAAATATTGGAAAGGTTTCTGAGAGCTAGGATTTATGATTATTCAGCAAAAGATAGTTTGATTAAGTTAGCATGGCTTTGTGAGGGGCAGGAGATGCCTCACAAGCCTCATTAAATTCTTTGAGGATGTGACGAGACACATTGATGAAGGTCGGGCATTGGATGTGGTGTATATGGATTTCAGTATGGCATTTGATAAGGTTCCCCATGGTAGGCTGATCCAGAAAGTCAGGGGGCATGGAATACAGGGAAATTTGGCTATCTCGATAGAGAATTGGCTGGCCGAAAGAAGACAGCGAGTGGTAGTGGATGGAAAGTATTCCGCCTGGAGGTCGGTGACCAGTAGTATCCCGCATGGATCTCTTCTGGGACCTCTGCTCGTTGTGGTTTTTATATGAGCAGTGAAATGGATGAGGAAGTGGAAGGGTGGGTTAGTAAGTTTGCCGATGACATGAAGGTTGGTGGAGTTGTAGATAGTGTCGAGGGCTGCTACAGGTTACAGCAGGAAATTGACAGGATGCAGAGCTAGGATGGGAAGTGGCTGATGGAGTTAACCTGGATAAATCTGAAGTGATTCATTTTGGAAGGTCAAATTTGAACGCTGATACAGGATTAAAGGCAGAATTCTTGGAATTGTGGAGGAACAGAGGGATCTTGGGGTCCATGCCCATAGATCCCTCAAAGTTGCCATCCAGCTTGATAGGGTTGTTAAGAAGGCGTATGGTGTGTTGGCTTTCATTAACAGGGGGATTGAGTTTAAGACCCGCAAGGTTTTACTGCAGGTTTATAAAACCCTGGTTAGACTACACTTGGAATATTGTGCCCAGTTCTGGTCGCCTCATTATAGGAAGGATGTGGATACTTTGGAGAGACTTACCAGGATGCTGCCTGGGCTGGAGGGCATGTCTTATGAAGAAAGGTTGAGGGAGCTAGGGCTTTCCGCACTGGAGCGAAGAAGGAAGAAAGGTGATTTGAGAGAGGTGTACAAGGCAATGAGAGGCATGGATAGAGTGGATAGCCAGAGTTATAGGGGAGATGTCAGAGGGAGGTTTGTTACACAGAGAGCGGTGGGTGTGTGGAATGCACTGCCAGCGGATGTGGTGGAGTCAGAGTCATTAGGGACATTTAAGCGACTCTTGAACAGGCACATGGACAGCAGTAAATTGAAGGGGTGTAGGTTAGGTTGATCTTAGATTAGGATAAATGGTCGGCACAACATTGTGGGCCGAAGGGCCTGTACTGTGCTGTTCTATGTTCTAATAGGAGCTTAGTGAGTTGTATCGAGAAAGGTCTGTGGGTTATGTCATATTTGTAGAGGGATGGAGAAAGATGTAGGCATGGTTGTTCACGTCATGATCAGATATTGAATTCAAGTGAAATTCTTCATTATTATAATACCAATAATGTCTCTTGTAGCTGGCAACGTGTTTGTGCTTCAAGCTGCTGCTATTCATGTTGTAGATGGACGCTTATCTCTCTGGGGTTTCCATTATGGGAGATTTTCCTTTTTAGGTAAAGATTTTGTAGCGTGTAGCATCCGACTGTAATCCTCAATCGAACGATGGATTATGTTGGACCCCACACTGATAAAACACTTGAGGTTCACCCTCAAGATGCCAATGGCTACTTATTTACTACTCTCGGATGTGAATATGCCTCATTATATTAGTGTTTAGCTAATGTTTGAATCCTCCATCTATATAAGATGATGGGCTTGCGGCAAATCTGCTGGGGATAGGTAGCTTCATATGCTGCATTTTTGCTGATGGCTGAAGAGACCAATCTGTGAGAGGGCAGACTCTGCCACAAGTGTTGCATATGAAATGTTTACCAGGTGTCGTTTTGGATGTTTCTTTCTGGTGCTGGCAACTGTTGCTGAGCCTCTAGGACCACTGATTGTCATGGTGGCGCATGACGCCCCAGAGCTCATGTCACAATTTCCCTCAGCTGTTGGTTAGTGTCTCTCAGTTGCAAAAATTGACATTTAGGACCTTCGTGTCACGCTTGCAAGCACCTGGCTCTGGCTTGGGTATGCAACCATCTTCCATCCTGTGAATGTGTCCGAGGCAGCAAAATTGTCTATGCTTGATGGGTGCCATCGTATGTTGGAAATTTGCTTTATTTCAAAGGACTGCTGCATCATGATTTTTGTCCTTCCATGAGCTGCTGAGAGTGTGCTGCAAACAGCAAAGATGAGAGCTGCTGAGTTTTCTTTTTGATAGCTGTAAGTCATCTATGTTTCACACTATACAATAAGGTGCTTAGAACACAGGCCTCATAAGCCAGCATCTTGGTCCAAACAGGCAACTTGATATTATTCCGTGCAGGTTTTGTGAGTGGTTGGGTTTTCCCTATACATGCATCGAGCTTAAATAACTACCTGTCTCTTGATGCGGAACATGAATATTTACAAATGACTTGCAATGGTTGTAAGCTTGAGCAACCAGGAGCTACCCCAAGAATTATCTTTCTTGCTCAAAGAATGCTGGCAAGGAGGCAGCCTTTAAATCATAGAATTGTGGCAGCTCCCAGTGAATCAACCACTCACATGTAAAATGTAATGCTGCTGGTTGCAAGCAACTTTAATCTTCTGCATTACATCGGTATGACAGTGAGGAAGTGTTATTCTGGAGCAACTTGTGAATTTTTAGGTATTCTGCCAATCTGGAATCTTGTATTGCCCCGTCATGCTGTTGCTGAGTGTCCATTGGAGGGAAGATGAAATTAATTGCCTTATCTGAATGATGCATCTATGACATGCTAATTAGACCTGGCACAATTGACTGGTGGCTATTACTGATATTTCCAGTGACATTCTGGAAAATGTCTACTGTATAAAAGTCAGAAGGGAATTGTGATGTTAACAGACATTAGCAGTGCTGGGGCTGAGGTCCATTTGCAGCATGCAGCAAAGTTTGCTGACAGCTTACTTGACAAAGCAAAGTCTCTGCATTCACTGCTCATCTGACAACGGCAAGTATGTATGTTTCCACCTGTATATTCTGACCCAAGACCCCTGGATGTCCGTAAGGAAACAGGTGAAACAGTGGTCACCAATTCTCCAGGATTGGCCTGGAGTCTTCAGGAATTGAAGATCAATCACCAGGACACTGCTGTGTGCAATCCTGGAGAAAAATCATGGTAACATTTTTTTTTAATCTGAAAAGGTTTCTTTGAATATTTCTCTTTACCATATACAAGGATATTGAAAAAAGGCTGCTTGGCTGACAGTCAAGCATCATCCATTGGGATTATGAGTCTTTTTACTTTTCAGCTAGCATAGTAGGAAGGCAGTTTGCCACAAGGATGAGTGCATTGGTCAACTATGGCTGCAGCATCAAGGCAAGTAATGTGATGAAACCCCCAGGAATACATTTTGTCATGGGAGTGTCCCTTTAAGAAATGTTTTGTATTATCAAATGGCTTCAGTGATGTCATTGTGTGAGTGGAGCTGGGCTGTGGCTCTGAGTTTTACTTTCATTTACACATTTTGGAAGCTGGATTCAGACAGAGAAGTCTTGTGTGTGTCTCTCTCTCTCTGCATGTTAAAAGGTGTCTCCAGATCACTTGATAACTTCAACGTAATAACTGTTTTCTGGAAGGAATTCAAACCTACTGTTTTGGTAAAAGGGTTTTCTGGTTTTTGGATGTGTTACTTGATTGAAACAGTAAGGGGACTGCATTAAGGTTTATATATAGAGTACTGTAGCTGTGTGGGTATTTATGTTTGTAGTTGATAAAAATGCTTATTGTGTGTGTTTATATAAAAGTTAACTGAATTCATAGAATAAACTTTGTTTTTGATTAAAAGTGCTTAAGGCCTCTGTTGAACAACACTAGACCCTTATGCTCCCCGTAACCAAAATCTATAAACAGTTGTAGGTCAGGTGAACTCCATGATATACTTTGGAATTTTCTAAACCATAACAATTTGTTCGCAGTTGGCAACCCTAGAAAACAGCGTATGGAGGTAGAAGCTACTTTCGCCAAATTTGCTAGAAATTATGACATTAAAGGTGATAGATAAAAAAGTTCAGAGATCTCACATAGCAGAGCTCGGCGAAATTTTCCAATTGGATCTATCTGATATGTAGCCAATCTGTTTGGAAAATTTAGGTTAAACATTTCTGACACACAACAGATCCAATTTATGAAAGGATTTATGAAAGGTGATGACCCTTTTCCACTTAAGCCACCATCATTCCCAATAATAATGAGACATATGGAGTATCCTGGAAACTCAAATTAACTGATCGGCAGCTGCTCACTATTACAAATCTCACACAAATTGAACCATGCACTTGAATTTGCGGCAAATATCAGATAGCAAATAATATGAATTTGGTCATCGCTGGAGAACTCTTGAGGTGCAATTATATATTCTCTTAAAATCACCATATTGTTTTCTGTAGCAGAATTCTCTCTGCCAGCTACGCATTAGAAAATAATCTCTGACATTGAACTCAGAAGATAATGGAATTGGCCTGTCTCATTGAACCACAGCAGATAAGTTGCAATACCTCAGTCAACTCCGGAGCACAGCATCCATAAATCCATCTCAGGCCATCTCGGTAGGCTAGGTCTTTAGCGTGGAGGGTTAAAACGAGTAAAGAGAGACTTCAGACTTTATTTTGACGTGATATCAGATACACATTATGGGTGTAGTTTTCCACTCCGGAGATGAAGTGCGGTGGCGGGTGTGTAAGTCAGCGCAGTTCCCGTCGCCGGAGAGGTATGTTTCCAAGCCAGATCGCCTGCTTTCCACTTCATTATGGCCTTATGAGAGTGCGAGTTGACTGAGGAGAAGGTTAACTTACCCTGATGTTGTGGCATCGACATGCCAGCTCATCAAGGTCACCATTGGAAGGGTGGTTACCACCATGGAGACCCTAGTCTAGTAGAATGCTCAGCTTGTGCCGGATATGAACTCGGTCCTCTGGATATAATTTCGGACCTGTACACCATCATTGTAGTCATGAGTAGGATCCATCAGAGGCTAGGCAAGAAGGAAACAGGCCACCGTGCTCTCCCTCCATGAGCCCCTTCTCTACAAGAAGTCAGGGAGAGGTCTCTTGGCACCCACAGGGAACAGAAGCGCCAGCCGGGCACCCTGGAGCAATCCACCCAGGACTCTCCTAGGCTGCAAAAGTCTCTCCAATTCCCCTTTGCCTGTAATCCCAGAAACTCCAGCTGCTCAGCTGGACGAGGCTAAACCTGCTCCACAGCAAGAGACCCAAAGCAGGTCTTGCACATCCAGGCTTGATCTTCCAGAGGATGCCCGCCAAGGTCATCACAGACAATAGGCTGCAGCCATCAGCAGTGTGTCTCCAGCTCTGCAATGGATGTTGGGGAAGGACCTAGATGCAGTGGTAGGGTAAGAAATACTGAGAGCACAATGGTGGCACAGGTGTTCGCTCACTGTATATACTTTGCACATCTGTAAATATATTTTGCTTATCTGAAAGTCTCATTCAGTGAATGGCTCTTCTATCTGATGCAATATTACAAGTGTAACAGATGCCCCCACCCCTTATCACCCATCATGTCCCACAGATCCATGGGGCAGAATTCTCCGACCCCCCGCCGGGTCGGAGAATCGCCGGGGGCGGCGTGAATCCCGCACCCCGCCAGCTGCTGAATTCTCCGGCGCCGGGGATTTGGCGGGGCGGGAATCGCGCCGCGCCGGTTGGCGCCCACTGTCAGCTGCCCCCCACCCAGCGATTCTCCGGCCCGTGACGGGCCGAGTGGCCCCCCCGTTTTTTGCCGGTCACGCCGGCGTAAATTAGAGTAGGTCCTTACCGGCGGGACCTGGCAGCGCGGGTGGCCTCCGGGGTCCTCGGGGGGGGGGGGCGTGGGGGGATCTGGCCCTGGGAGATGCCCCCAAGGTGACCTGGCCTGCGATCAGGGCCCCCCAATCCCCGGGCAGGCCTGTGCAATGGGGGCACTCTATTCCTCCGCGTCGGCTGCTATTCCTCCGCCATGGCCGACACGGAGATGAACCTCCCCTGCGCATGTTCTGGGATGACGCCAGGACATGCTGGCACTCCCGCGCATGCACCAACTCGCGCCGGCTGGCGGAGGCCCTTTGGTGCCGGTTGGCGTGGTGCCAAGCCCCTTCCCCGGCAGCTGGCGTGGTGCTAACCACTCCACGGCCGGCCTATTCCCTGAAGGTGCGGCCCGAAGCTGGAGTGGTACACTCTTCGGCGCCGGGAACCCCCGCCCGCCGGGTAGGGGAGAATCCCGCCCATGGTGTCTCATACAATCTCAGGGCAGCAAGTCGCCTTTCTAGCCACAGATGCAACGTGAACAAAGTCTCTTGCTCTATTAACAAGGTGGTTGGTGATGTGTTGGGTGCTCTGGATCCTGGAGCGACGAGAGTTGGCAGGCTGAGCTGATCTGCACAAAGCAGCATAGTGATCAATTTTGCCACATCGCAGGCATAGTCAGGATTTGGCAGGACATTGCCGCTTTAAGTGGGCGGAGCCACAGTTGCCGCACATTGTAGCGTCAGTACGTTCGCTGTGCCACCGCACATGCGCGGTGTGGTCGTACATGGTGCGCGCCTGCGCAGTCCGTTCGTCGACGTCGCCGTCCCCTAGTTCAGTGCGCACAAAAAGCAAAAAATCCGCGAAAAGCGCGCAATGTGGCCGCCCTCATCCAGGCTGAGGCCCTGGAGTTGCTCGATTGCTTGGACCCGTTCCGCCTTGTGGGGACCTTGCCGCGCCGTTTCAGCCACTTGGATGTGGGAATACCGACTAGTGGCGTGTTCATGTGGCACGCAGGTCTCGATGACAGTCGCTAGGGTGAGCTGCTTTACCTTGAGGAACTGCTGGTGTAGGGGGTCCGACTGAACACCGTAAATTATCTGGTCGCATATCATGGAGTCGGAGGTGGGCCCGTAATTACAGGACTGCGCAAGGATGTGGAGGTTGGTGAGAAAGGAATGGAAAGGTTCATCCTTACCCTGCAAACGCTGTTGGAATACATAGCGCTCAAAACTTTCATTCACCTCGATGTCGCAGTGACTGTCAAACTTAAGGAGGACCGTCTTGAATTTTGATTTATCTTCACTATCAGCAAAGTTGAGAGAATTGAAAATGTGGGTGGCATATTTCCCAGCCGTGGATAGGAAGAGAGCAATCTTCCTGGTGTCTGAAGCAGCTTCCCAGTCTCTGGCTTCAAGGTAGAGCTGGAAGCGTTGTTTGAATATCTTCCAGTTGGCCCCTAGGTTACTGGTGATGCGGAGCGGCGGCGGCGGGCAGACGCTGTCCATTTTGCAGGATGACGGTATGCTGGTGGAAGGCAGATCACTTGCCGGTAGGTCTAAGAAGTTCTAACATCCCTCAACTACGGGTATCATGATGTGTTAGGTGCTCTGGATCCGAGGAACACATACAGGCCACCAACACTTAAAATAGTACAACACTATTTTATTAAGTGAGAAACTGTTGAACATACTTTCACTGTGGGTTAACACAATGTTAGATTGAACTAAAGACCTATGCCTGTCCTAACCAGTCTATGCACTCAGCACATGGTGAGGATCTGTGCTGTAAGCTGTAAGCTCTGTGCTTCTGAGAGGCTGCATCCCGAATAAGCGGGAAAACTGATGCCCCCTGCCTTTATAGTGAGTGTGCTCTAACTGGTGATTGGCTGCGGTGTTCTGTGTGTTGATTGGTCCCGCTGTGTGTCCATCAGTGTGTGTGTGTATGCACCATGATATATTGGTGTATATTATGACAGTTGGGAAATGAAAATCTCGACTTACGTTAGAGGGTCATATCATGTTGCCTCATGAGGATAGATTTTGCAGTTTTGTTTATTGTCCTGATGCCACTGCACTGAAGATTGATCTGTGGATGTTACAGGTTTTAATGGGGAACAGCATTATGCCAATCTAACTCAGTTCAACTTTCAATGGTCTCCATGTAATGTCTTTCTGGCTTGGGTGTGGGTTACATTTCAAATAATAGTCGGGGACCTTAGCCACTCATGGTGAGCTGTAGCATGCCATTGTGACCATGTGTACAGCTAAACATCACCCCTATAATAGTTCCCATTCTCCACCAGCATGATGCAGAGCTTTAGACCTAGCTAGTACTGGTGACTCCTGAAATGTCTGTTATATGTGTCCAAGAACATGATGCCAGACTAATAAATGGGAGAATTCTGCTTAGCATGGTTTGCTAAAACTGCTGAGGTAGTTCTCAGATGGACAATCAGCATGGCTATCTGATCATGACATTGCCATCAGTGTCCCAGGCCTCCTTGTGTATATCTGAAACTGCTGGAATGAATATCTGGAGGCCTCAGATGGAACCACAATGAAGCCCCACTATATCTGATGTGCACTCTCGATTCTTAATGAATACTCAGTTTAAATGCTGTGACAAGATTGACTAGCTCAGCTCACACCCCACACCCAGATAACAAGAAAATGCAGGACTTGATCTTGGAGAAACTCCAGATGAAGGCTGGGTCATCAGTTCTTGTCAATGGTCAGATGATGGTGCTGCTGAAGCTCTCTCTGTACACACAAAGGTGACTTAATTTTCAGACTCGCATCCATGATGAAAAATGACAGATTTTTATGATACCCTGGGTGAGTGCGCGATCAGTTCCAGCCCAACAGACCCCGAGTCCCAACGTAAGTGATTTATCCAATAATTTGTGTTTTCCTGAGATCTTTAACCCTCAATGGCCCCAATGAGTTATAGACACCAAGGGCGGGATTCACCAATGGCCAACGCCAAAATCGCAAGATACAATTGGTCAGAGAACAGCCTCCGACACCAAAATTGTGGTTAGTGCCAGTTTGATGCCAAATTGGGATCCTCCGGCACCCTGGAAATGGCGTAAATGAATCGCTCGCCACATGGCGTTTAAGCACCGTTGGCATATCATTAGCGGGCTTGACTCTCCGGGGCCACCCCAATTCACCAACACTGATGAGCCAGGTTCCCGACTCCGCGGTTCACTTCCGGTTTCAGCGGTTGGGGAATCCTGCGTGTTGGCTATGGACTGTATCCAGCGCCGCCACAGTCCGCCAGGAGCCTTGCTGCTGGCCGGGCGGCCTTCCGCGAGACCTGGTGAGACTGGTGGGGGGTGGCCACGGGCGTAGTATTTGGCAGTTCGGGTCCGTGCACGTCCGATGCCATGTTTTACGGCGCGACCGCTGCAGGACATCACTTTGCACATACGCAGCCACGGATCGGCCATTCTCCAGCCATTTTTGTCGTGGGAGCCAGGTGTTTTACTCGGCGTGGCTGCTAGCCCCTCACCAGTCGCAGGATCGGTGAGGGTTCGCCGCCGATTCTTCCGTCGTAAAACGCCACAGTTCCCACGCAGGCGTCGGCACTTAACCTCCAAATCGGTGAATCCAGCCCCAAATGTTTAAGTAGAACATGATCAAACTGTATATTAATAAGAGGAAAAGAAGAATATACAAAGAAATAACAGGACAATGGTCTACCAGTAAACCTAATCCCAAAACGCCGACCCATCCTCCACCCCAGACTCACACAAGACAGACACATGGTAAAGGTTGGTGAGGTATTAAAGAAAACGGGGTTTAAGAGATAAGGTTCGAGATTGATCTTCACTGCTGTGCTTGTGATCTCTGAGGAATAGATTCACACAAGAGTTCCAGGTCAGTGCAATCCTGCCTTCTATCACCATATGGAGCTAGGTACAGGAAGTTCAGGCCGATGCAATTTCAGCCTTTGGCCGTTTGATGAATCTCCGTCTCCCAGATAAAGTACTGCAGCTTTCTTCCTGAGTAAACACTGATTTTATCCCCTTTGTCAATCTCTGTACAGAAGGTACTTTAAAGAATGGTCTCTGTTTGAGCTTCTCACAGCCCTTCAGGCAGAGA
This sequence comes from Scyliorhinus torazame, assembly GCF_047496885.1. Taxonomy (NCBI): domain Eukaryota; kingdom Metazoa; phylum Chordata; class Chondrichthyes; order Carcharhiniformes; family Scyliorhinidae; genus Scyliorhinus; species Scyliorhinus torazame. The sequence goes on along the minus strand of NC_092709.1, from coordinate 163,900,866 downwards.
ATTAAAGCCTCACAGACCTGGTTAGGAAACTGCTTTCAATGTTCCACACCACAAGTATCGCTCCACATTTCTGACTGCTGTCTGTCCTTTAACCAGGAGAGTAGCCACATATTTAGCTAGAATACCTCTTAAAATTGCTTGGCAAAGAGGGAGAGGTGAAGTGAATGTTCAAGTTGCTCTATAGCTGGCTACTTTCATAGAACTGAAGACAAAATCGAGCTCTTCAGATGACCCGACTTCCTCCTGGAAGATTTTGAATGGCTTCACCAATCACAGGCAACAATAGGAGATAGCTGAGAATTCTACATTCACTGGTTGGCTGCTTGCCAAGCCTATCAAACTGACATCATGGGCTCTGCCACAGAACATAAAGGGGATGTCTTGGCCTGGTCCATTAGAACAGGGGTGTTTCAATGTGCCCAAAATCTGTAGTTTAAACAGAAATCTCAATGTTGCAGCAGCTAGCTAAAAGATGGTGGATGAAAGGCTGTCAAGACAGGAATTGAAAAAAAGGAATCACAGAGCAGACAAAGGATTTCTAACAGTATCCTAACATGATCACAAATCCTAAGCAATGATCCCATACTGGGAATATGTCTGAGGATGAGGCCAGAACATTATTCTCACAAAGGGATGACCTATGGAGAGATGCCTCAGTCTGGATTCATATCAGTGCTCGGACATTCACACAAAAACTAGTGATTGACAATTGTCCTCCTTGAGTTGCCTTTCAATGCTCCAGACAGACTGCCTTAAGTGCACTGAAGCTTGCAGTGCTGTTCCTGCCTGTTGAAGCCTGCCATAAGCAGTGAAATGTTGGCACAGTCCTTGAAAAATCTGCACCACATTTAATCTCCTCACAGAGCAGGCTGGTGGAGTTCTAATCCCATAACAGAACAGCTACATTCTCTGGAGGCTGCCTAGTCTTTCAAGGATGAAGCAAATATCATGCAGAATTGTGACTACTCATTCTGAGATTGATGTCCTTCATTAGTATGGTAGCACAGTGGTTAACATTGTTGCTTCACAGCTCCAGGGTCCCAGGTTTGATTCCCGGCTTGGGTCACTGTCTGCGTGGAGTCAACACGTTCACTGCGAGACCTACCTCCGAATCCTCAGGAATCTGCCATCCTGCGCCATGGTACCATCAGCACGCCGCAGCCGCTACAAATCGCTGGAAACGTCGGCGTCAATTGGAAGCTGTTCAAACAGCGCTTCCAGCTCTTCCTGGAAGCCAACGAAAGGGAGAGCGCTTCGGACACCAGGAAAATCGCCCTCCTCCTCTCCACGGCAGGGCAACATGCCATCCATGTCTACAACTCCCTGGTGTTCGCGGAAGGTGAGGACAAGACCAAGTACAAGACGGTCCTTCTCAAACTCGACGAACACTTCAGCGTCGAAGTAAACAAGAGTTTCGAGAGGTATCTCTTCCAGCAGTGCCTGCAGGGTAAGGATGAGCCCTTTCAATCTTTCCTTACACACCTCCGTATCCTCGCGCAGTCCTGCGGTTACGACACCACCTCCGATTCAATGATTCGGGACCAGATTGTTTTTGGGGTCACCTCGGGCACCCTACGCCAGCAGCTCCTCAATATTAAAGGCCTCACCCCAGCCTCCGCAATCGAAGCCTGTGTCCATCATGAAAACGCGACCAGCCGCGACTCCCAATTTCAAGCGGCCGAATCAGCGCGGCAGGGGTCTTACGTGGCCGGATCGGCAAGGCAGGCATCTTACGAGACTGAACGGGTCCAGGCGATCGAGTTCCTCCCGGCCCGCGGCCCGGAGGAGGGCGGCCATTTTGCGCACTTTCCGCGGCCTCCTGCGTTTGTGCACGCCAAAAATGACGTCGACACAAAGGGACGTGATGCGCAGGCGCGCTCAACGCAAGACCGAACTGCACATGCGCGGTGGCGTAACGAACGCCATGACGTCATGACGTGCGGCAACTGCGGAGCCGCACATTTAAAGCGGCAATGTCCAGTAAAAAACCGACAATGCCTCCGCTGTGGCAAGATGGGCCACTACGCTGCCTGCTGTCGAGCAGCTCAACCTGCCAATGCTCCCCAATTACGACAACCTCGCAGGGACGTGCGGACCATTCAGCCTCCTTACTACGAGTCGTGCCCAGACGATATCCAGACCAGTGACACAGACGACCGCGACGCCTTCCGTATTACGGTCATTGATAGGAACCGGATGTCTCCAGGCAGGACCCACCAGCCGTTGCAAGTGAACAGTGTCAATCCGGGTGATGAATGGTGTGCCACCCTAACGGTCAACCGATCACCGATAACATTCCGTCTGGACACTGGCGCCTCCGCCAACCTCATAGCATGGTCAGCCTTCTACGCCATGAAGGTCAGACCACCAATTCGGCCATCCCGTTGCAAGATGGTCGACTACAATGGAAATGTTATCCCGGCTATGGGATCCTGCCAGCACCAGGTGACACACAACACATACACGGCCACACTCTCCTTCGAGATAGTTGGATCATCGAAGGACTCCCTTCTAGGCGCACAGGCGTGCAAGGTTCTCCACCTCGTGCAGCTGTCCACGCTCTGTCTCCAGAAGGCACATCAGACTTCCCGGATGCAGAATTTAGGGCACAGCTTCAATCGCTCCTCGCCCACAACCAGGATGCATTCGAGGACATGGGCAAACTGCCCTATACCTACAGAATACGACTCAAACCGGATGCCACCCCGGTCATTCACGCACCTCGCAGGGTCCCAGCGCCACTCAAAGACCGCCTCAAGCAGCAGCTGCAGGATCTCCAGGACCAAGGGGTGCTATCCCGGGTCACGGAGCCCACGCCATGGGTCAGCTCCATGGTGTGTGTTAAGAAGCCCTCTGGCGAGCTCCGCATCTGCATTGATCCAAAAGACCTCAACAACAACATAATGAGGGAACACTACCCCATACCCAAACGGGAAGAGATCACGAGCGAAATGGCCCAGGCTAAAATCTTAACAAAACTGGATGCCTCAAAGGCTATTTGGCAGATCCAACTGGACCAGTCCAGCAGGAAGCTGTGCACCTTCAACACTCCTTTCGGCAGGTTCTGCTATAACAGAATGCCATTTGGCATTACCTCAGCATCCGAGGTCTTTCATAGGATCATGGAACAGATGATGGAGGTTATCGAAGGGGAGCGCGTCTACGTTGACGACGTCATCATCTGGTCCACCACACCACAGGGGCACATCAATCGTCTCCAGCGCGTCTTTGCGCGGTTACGGGAAAACGGCCTGCGCCTCAACCGAGCCAAGTGTTCTTTCGGCCAAACCGAGCTGAAGTTTCTGGGGGACCGCATATCCCGGTCTGGGGTCCGTCCGCAGACAAGGTGAGCGCCATTACAGCCATGCCACAGCCGATAGTCAAGAAAGCAGTGCTACGCTTTCTAGGCATGGTCAACTTCCTGGGGAAGTTCATTCCCAACCTTGCCTCCCACACGACGGCTCTTCGCCACCTAGTCAAGAAGTCCACGGAGTTCCAGTGGCTGCCCGCACACCAGAAGGAATGGGAGGAGCTCAAAATTAAGCTCACCACAGCCCCGGTATTGGCGTTTTTTGACACATCTTATGACACTAAAATTTCGACTGATGCCAGCCAGTCCGGCATTGGGGCGGTACACCTACAGCGGGATGACACTGCGTCATGGGCCCCGGTTGCCTATGCCTCGCGGGCCATGACCCCCACAGAACAGCGCTACGCGCAGATCGAAAAGGAGTGCCTGGGTTTGCTAACCGGAATAGACAAGTTCCATGACTACGTGTATGGTCTCCCCCAGTTTACAGTTGAGACTGACCATTGCCCCCTGGTCAGCATCATACATAAGGACCTGAACGAAATGACCCCTCGCCTCCAGCGCATCCTACTCAAACTCAGGAGGTATGACTTCCAACTGGTCTACACCCCGGGAAAGGACCTTATCATTGCGGATGCCCTATCTAGAGCAGTGAGCACACTGCCCGACTCGGAGGGGTTTGTCTGTCAGGTCGAAGCGAGGTGGCCTTCACATCGGCAAATCTGCCAGCCGACGACTCCAGTCTGGCCCATATTCGCCGGGAGACTACAGCTGACCCCCTTCTACAACGGGTGATGCGCCACATGACGGGAGGGTGGCTCAAAGGACAGTGCCCGCTGTTCTACAATGTCCGGGACGAATTGGCTGTCATTGATGGTGTCCTCCTAAAGCTGGACCGGATTGTGATTCCGCACAGCATGCACAAGGTGGTCCTCGACCAACTACACGAAGGCCATCTGGGAGTCGAGAAGTGCAGACGGAGGGCCCTAGAGGAGGTGATGACATTGCCAATATGGTGCTCAACTGCCCCACCTGCCAAAGGTTTCAGCCGGCGCAACCTCCTGAGACGCTTCAGCCCCATGAGCTGGTGACGTCCCCCTGGGTGAAGGTGGGTGTGGACCTTTTTCACGCGCTCGGCAGGGACTATGTAATCGTCATTGATTACTTTTCAAACTATCCAGAGGTCATACGCCTGCACGATTTGACATCGTCCGCTGTCATAAAGGCCTGCAAAGACACCTTCGCTCGCCACGGCTTTCCGATTACTGTCATGTCGGACAATGGGCCCTGTTTTACCAGCCAGGAATGGTCATCCTTTGCTGCTTCGTATGGCTTCACACACGTGACGTCCAGCCCTCTGCATCCCCAGTCCAATGGAAAGGCGAAGAAGGGCGTTCACATCGTCAAGCGGCTCCTCTGCAAGGCTGTTGCTGCCGGATGGGATTTCTGCCTAGCCCTGCTGGCCTATCGCTCGGCCCCACTAGCCACTGGCCTCTCACCAGCCCAGCTGTTGATGGGGCGCGCCCTCAGGACCACTGTGCCATCCATTCTGGTCCCCACAACCAACCATGCTCCGGTACTGCACAGGATGCAACAGCAGCGCGTTCGCCAGAAGATGGCATATGACACACGGGCAACTAATTTCCCCGCCCTGGCACCTGGAAACAACGTCCGCATCCACCTACCAGAAGGTGGCTGGTCAGCACCTGCCGAGCTTCTCCGCCGCGTGACTCCCCACTCGTTCCTGGTTCGCATGCCTGATGGCTCCATTCGCAGGGGCAATCGCCGGGCTCTTCGCCTGCTTCCACGCTCGCTACGGGAACTTACACCGGTACCACACCCTCCTGTTGTTCCTAATGTCGACTTCGTAGAGCTTCCTGCCACCATGGCCATTCCGTCGTCGCCCATGGCCAGGCCCATTCCTCAGCCGGTGGATCCTGACCCACCCTTGAGGCAGTCAACCCGAATTCGTCGCCCGCCTACTAGACTGGACTTATGAGCCTATTTTAACATTGAACTCATTGATGCATAATACCACTGTGTTAATATGTTTCTATTTTTCCTTGTCGTTACAGGAGTTCGTTTTGATGTTCAATATTTTCCTGTTTTTTGTTTATGATACAACCTCGTTGCTATGTCGCACCTGACATCGCCCCTTGTATATAGTTTAGCCTCATGTACACGCTGTAGATATTGCACCCACACACATTCAGTTGCCCTCAGTACACATCTCTATTTATAACCACATAGGCACATGTTCTTGTAAAAAAGGGGGGATGTCATGATATTCAGGTAAATACCATGGTGCAAACATACATACATACTGATGGACAGAACAACGGACCAATCAATACACACACAACACCACAGCCAATCACAGGCAAGAGCATACACACTATAAAACAAGGAACACGACACTTCCCGGGCATTCCAGCAGGAGACAGCTCAGGGCACAGAGCTCACAACAAGCCACTCAGACATCCACCATGTGCTGAGTGCAACTCCATGATAGTGTTAGGAATAGGTCCACCGATTCAAGGGTTATGATCGAACCACAATAACCAGTTTACCATTGTAAATATATGTTAGTGATAAAACTGAGTTGTACCATCCGCAACCGTGTTGCTCCGTCTGTGTAGCAGAGCACCCAACACAACAGGCACTATTGCACTGGGAGGGCACCCATTGCCTGTGGCTCTGAAAGTCACTGCCGCCCTGAACCTCTATGCCAGTGGCTCGTTTCAGGGCTCCATGGGTGACCTGTGCGGCATCTCCCAGTCAGCCGTGCACAAGTGCATAAGGGAGGTCACAGATGTGCTATTTGAGAGGGCCCACAGTACATCAACTTGGACCGGGAGCAGGTTAGTCAGGATGCCAGGGCCATGGACATCAACGACAAAGTTCAGGCACTTTTTAAAAAATGTTGGAAAATTCCACCTAATGTAACTGCGGATACATGGTTCTGTGACAAAGTGATATCTGGTATCCAACACATGTATCTGATGGCATGTATTCAAATCTGTGTCAATTAGAAAATTTCTGTTCTAACGAGTTTTCTTTGTCATTATTATGCCTTTGTTCAAGCACCAGTTAAGTCAAAAATTGCTTGGTAACTGGCACAGTTCTTTTTGAAAAATGTAAGAATTTAGGGACAAGTGGCAGACAATGCTAATCTCCAAATGCTGAGCCAGGAAATATGAAGAAAATAACAAGACCGACACAGTAGCACATCCCGTACAATATTAAATTCTCAGTCACTTACATTTTCTTTTAAATGACTGCTGCATTGAAGATTCACATGGTATAAATTGACTACTGAGCTTTAGTTCCAGTTAGAGATCAGAACTCATAGCAAATTGGAATATGTATAATCCAAATACAATAGTACTCCTTAATATTCTACCAACTGGACAGTTTTTTCAAAACTCCTGTTAATTTTAGGAAGTATGTTGTAAATGGCTATTTTGGCTTCTTATGAACTGATGCTATTTTAATTGGTTTTCTTGGGTATTGTGCTTTTTCAAGATCAAGCCTGTTTTTCCTCAGGTGCCCAATTAATTAAAGTCAATATGAATTGGTCTCATGATACTTTATATTCCATATTTTGGAAGGGACATAAAGCCTGCATATTCTTCAGTGATAATCTGTATTAATTAAATATAAACAGAAAACGGTGACAATAGTCAGAATGTCTACTGCATCTTTAAAGTGAGAAGCAGAGTTAACATTTCAGGTCTGTGACCTTACATCAGAACAAGAAAATGTTAGAACTGGACGACAGGGTGGCGCAGTGGTTAGCACTGCTGCCTCAAGGGTACCGAGGACCCAGGTTCGATCCTGGCCCTGGGTCACTGTCCGTGTGGAGTTTGCACATTCTCCCCATGTCTGCGTGGGTCTCACCCTCACAACCCAAAGATGTGTAGGATTGGCCACGCTAAATTGCCCCTTAATTGGAATTTTTTCTTAAAAAAGAAAATGTTAGAATTGGAATAAGTTTGGGCGGGTGAAGGAGAAAAAGGTGGGGGTCAGGTGGGGAGGTCTGTAATGCGGTGGAAGACAGGAGAGATTAATAGCAAAAGGGTTCATGGTGCAAGGTCAAAGGAGGTGGTAATGGGACAAAAAACAATGGTCGGACTATCCAGCTATTCACATCAATAGGATCTTCCGGTCCCAGCAGCCGTGAACCCCTGCCATGGGTTTTCTGGTGGCAAGGGGTGCATTCAACAGGAAGCCTTGTTGACAACGGTGGGACCAGAAGATCCCACCGCTGGCCATTAGTGGGCCACTTCCACTATTGCAAAAAATGTGGCTGGGAGGTGTGCGTGGAAAATTCTGCCCCAAATGTGTGTCCAGAAGAGGTGTGAATGGCGGGATAGCTGCCTGCTGAAAGCAAAGAAAATGCAATAATACAAATTATGTACGAATGAGAGAGAAGCAAGAGAGAGAAAAACAAACCAACAAAGACAAAGGGAACAAAAAAGGGACAGAGGTAATAATCTAAAATTGTTGAACTCAGTGTTGAATCCAGAAAGCTGTAAAGTAACCCAGTCACACGTTATCGAGCTTGCATTGAGTTGCATAGGATTCTGAGGCAGAAGGTTAGAAGCATAGTGTAGAATTAAAAGGACAGACTGAACACAAGTAGCCCTGTTACCCTGTCTGCGTTTGGTCTCCCTGGTGTAGAGGCGATCCCATCATGTGCAGTGAATACAGTATTATTAATAGAAAGAAGTACAGATAAATCACTGTTTCACCTGGAGGGAGCATTTGGAGATATGGATGGTGAGGAGGGAGGAGGTAAAACGGCAGGCGCTGCACCTCCTGCGCTTGCATAGAAAGATGTCATGGGAAGGACAATGGTATCACGCGGAACTGAGGAGTGGACCGGTGTAGTCCCTTTGGAATGCTGTACACACTGCTTTATCATTCGGCATGTCTACAACCACTCTTACCAATTTCTGTAGATGTGCCATAGAAAGCATCCTATCTGGCTGCATCACAGTTTTGTATGACAGCCGCTCAGCCCAAGTCCATAAGAAACGACAGAGGTTCGTGAACACCGCCCAGTCCATCACACAAGCCCGCTTCCCATCCATTGACTCTGTCGACACCTCCTGCTGCCTTGCGAAAGCGGGCAGCATAATCAAAGACCCCTCCCACCCGGGTTATTCTCTCTTCCAACCTCTTCTATCGGGCAGAAGATACAAAAGTCTGGGCTGTACGCAGAACAATACTTTTCACTGTACTTTAATACACGTGATAATAAATCTAAATCTAAATCACCGAGTAAAACTCCTCCAACTTCCTTTCTAACAACATTATGGTTATACTTACACCATGTGGCATGCAGCAGTTTCAGAAGATAGCTCACTTCAAACTTCTAAAGGGCAATTAGGGATGGGTAATAAATGCTGGTTACCAGTAATACTCACGTCCTATTGTCATGTGAGAGTACCTTTAAGAAATGGGTGTTTAAGAAATGGGTGTTTCTAAAAATATCTGTAGTGGATGTACCTTTAAGAAATGGGTGTTTATCAGTGATGTCAGAGTGTGGGTGGAGCTGGGCTGTCTGTCTACTTTACTTTCGCTTTAGGCTGTTTGCTACAGGGTGTGTTTGGTTTCGGTTTAGATTTGGAGCTGCCTCCAGCAAGACAAGGTGTGATTCTGATTTATTTCTGTATGAAAGGAATGTCTTCAGATCACTTGCTAATTTAACAGTGATAACTGCTCTCAGTGGAGAATTTAAAACCTGATCTCTGAGTTAAAAAGGGCTTTTTATCTCATGGATGTTAAAAGGAAAGTTTAAGGATTACTTTGAGTGTTGTATTCTTTGGGGGTTGTATTTGAATTGATGGTTGCTAAGATGTTCACTGTATGTTTTAAAAAGGTTAACTGAGTTCATAAATAAACATTGTTTTGTTTAAAAAATACTTTTAGATTTTTCTGCTGCACCACACCTGTAGAGTGGGCTGCCATCCTGAAAAAGACCCCTTTATCCCCACTCTCTGCCTTCTGCCAGTCAGCCAATCCTCTATCCATGCCAGGATCTTACCATTAACACCATGGGTTCTTAACTTATTTAACTGTCTCCTATGTGGCACCTTGTCAAAGGCCTTCTGGAAATCTAAATAAATCATGTCCACTGGTTCTCCTTTGTCTAACTTCCTTGTTATCTCCTCAAAGAACTCTAACAGGTTTGTCAGACATGACCTCCCCTTGACGAAGTCGTGCTGACTCAGTCCTGTTTTATCATTCACTTCCAAGTACTCCGTGATCTCATCTTTAATAGCGGACTCTAAAGTCTTACCAATTACCAAAGTCAGGCTAACCGGCCTATAATTTACCGTCTTCTGCCTCCCTCCATTCTTAAAAACAGTGGTGTTACATTAGCCATTTTCCAGTCCTCTGGGACCCTCCCTGCCTCCAGTGATTCCTGAAAGATCACCACCAATGCCTCCACAATGTCCTCAGCTATCTCTTTTAGAACCCTGGGGTGTAGTCCATCTGGTCCAGGTGATTTATCCAACAGGTAGTAGATGCTGGACACCCAGCAGGATGTGCAGGAGATCTGGCAGAGATCCTTGAGGGTTAGTATGCCATGGTCTCTGTCTTGGAGGAATCCATGCAGAGCATGAGCACTACATTGACCTTGGGCACAGTCACCTCCATTGAGACAATGGGAACTCGTATGGAGAGGCAGCTCCAGGAAATCAATCAGAGTTTGCACTTTCGCCCCCTGTCTGCATGGGTTTCCTCCAGGTGCTGAGGTTTCCTCCCACAGTCCAAAAATGTGCAGGTTAGGTGAATTGGTCATGCTAAATTACCTAAGTGGGCCTAAGTAGGGTATTCTTTCAGAGGATCAGTGCAGACTCGATGGACCGAATGGCCTCCTTCTGCATTATAGGAATGCAAACTAGATTTAAAATGGGACAGCAGACTTCAGAGGCACATGAAATGTCTGATGCCATTTTACTGCAACCTGGGAATTGAGAGTTAAAGTAATTGTGAACAGTTTCCACAGCAGTCAAGAGAATTAAATCCTAAAGGGGTTGGTGTAAAATCTTGTGCTGGATTCGCAGTTAAAAGAGGAGGAGAAGCTTGATTTTAAAGTGTAATTTGGAAAACTTGGTTTGAATTCCCGAATGCAAACTGCCAAGGGAAAGAATAATTATATTGGGAACATTTTAAAGCATGTTTTTGGGAGTGGAATGTGGAAATTCTCACATGACAATCATCTGGGGAGGGGGAATTCTGAGGAGACATCAACAAACATTCACTTGGGGTTCAGAGTAGAGAGTGTATTTGCCCACAGTCATCTTGTGTGCTTAAAAGGGATTTTGTGTTTATGAGACCATTGTCGATTGAGATGTACTTTGTAATCTATGTTAATCCTAAAACCTGGGTGTAATTGTTAAACTAAGAGGGACGTGAAGGAGTATTAATATTGTGCTAATAAAGCTTTGTTTTAAAATACCAAATCTCTATTTCTGCGTGGATCACTCCTGGAGCAAAGTATTCTCTCTGTGCAGTCTTACAAAATAAACTAAAATATTGCAATTATGGCCCAGTATCCCAGCCACTGCTGGGGTCTGGGGCTGGATTCTCCATCAGCGAGATGCTTCATTTTGCCGGTGGTCCGGGGGTTTCCCGACGGTGTGGGGCTGCCCCACAAGGGGAAACCAGAGAATCCAGTCCCTGGTCTGGGATCGTAATACCTGTGCAATCTGGCAGCAGAATAGTGACATGTTCTGTGATGCTGCCCGCCTTGCTGCCATGCTGGCACTCAAAAACATTATACATTAAAAATGTGTTCACGGATACAAAAGCAACACAAATAAATAAATTTCAATGGAAATCCAGTGTGTTCAGATCTGTGTAACCTGTGCATTGCAATGCCCTCTGGTGGCCAGTTGAAGATTGTCAATATTACTCATTTAATCTGGACCAGTGGCTTACAATTCTGGGGAGAAATTCCCCCGAAACGGCGCGATGTCCGCCGACTGATGCCCAAAACGGTGCCAATCAGACGGGCATCGCGCCGCCCCAAAGGTGCGGAATGCTCCGCATCTTTGGGGGCCGAGCCCCAACATTGAGGGGCTAGGCTGACGCCGGAGGAATTTCCGCCCCGCCAGCTGGCGGAAACGGCCTTTGTTGCCCCGCCAGCTGGCGCGGAAATGACATGTCGGGGCGGCGCATGAGCGGGAGGGTCAGCGGCCGCTGACAGTTTCCCGCGCATGCGCAGTGGAGCGAGTCTCTTCCGCCTCCGCCATGGTGGAGACCGTGGCGGAGGCGGAAGGGAAAGAGTGCCCCCACGGCACAGGCCCGCCCGCGGATCAGTGGGCCCCGATCGCGGGCCAGGCCACCGTGGGGGCACCCCCCAGGGCCAGATCGCCCCGCGCCCCCCCCAGGACCCTGGAGCCCGCCCACGCCGCCTTGTCCCGCCAGTAAATAGGTGCTTTAATTTACGCCGGCGGGACAGGCAATTTATCGGCGGGACTTCGGCCCATCCAGGCCGGAGAATCGAGCGGGGGGTCCGCCAACCGGCGCGCCGTGATTCCCGCCCCCGCCGAATCTCCGGTGCCGGAGACTTCGGCAACCGGCGGGGGCGGGATTCACGGCAGCCCCCGGCGATTCTCCGACCCAGCGGGGGGTCGGAGAATGACGCCCAGGATGTGGAGATGCCGGCGTTGGACTGGGGTGAGCACAGTAAGAAGTCTTACAACACCAGGTTAAAGTCCAACAGATTTGTTTCGAATAACTAGCTTTCAGAGCACTGCTCCTTCCTCAGATAAATGGAAGGATTCACCTGAGGAAGGAGCAGTGCTCCGAAAGCGAGTGATTCGAAACAAACCTGTTGGACTTTAACCTGGTGTTGTAAGACTTCTTACTTAAAATTCTGAGTCCACAATGGTTATGTGAAATCTCGCCAATTGGTATTGCATGTTGGACAAGCACAGTGTTTGCAGTTTTCTTTTAGGCACCTCCAAGAGGCAGGATTCCCCACTGCCAGCATGTAATTGGAAAGTTTTTAGATAGTAACTTTAATGTTTTCCTATATGGGGGAACCTCAGCAATTATTAACACATTCAGCGGGATTTCCGAAAGATACAGACCTGAATTTTCACAGAGTGATGGAGACTCCGTGCCTTATCCAAAATGGCACTCCGACTCCAAATCTGGAAGTGCTGCAATCATTTCCAAACGATTATATTTGCCAGTAGGATAAAGGGGGCAGGTTGTGATTCAGACATGGGAAAATTCAACCCCAGCAGGGTCATTTGAACTCAGTGCTACGTCCAAACAGATCCCATTTTCACTGGTGTGAAGTCCATTTCCCACAATGTTTGACCTCCAATTTTAATAAGCAGACATGACTTATTGTAAAAGACAGATAAGGTCCTGGAACAATCAATCTGGCAAATCATTTATACCACTTGGCCTTTAAATTTTGCAGAAAAAAACAGCCTGCTGTGTCTCTGAGTTGAAAATAACTAGTTCATGCAGTTTCAACAGCTGTTTGTTGGCATAATCCAAAGGACAATCAAGATGGTATTATTGCTGTTTGACTGCTCTTACAAACTACTATCGCAGTGAGTGCCTTTAAATTCACAGTTCGATTGACAATTTCAAGAGGTTATGAAGAGATAGCTGACTCTGATGTGGGGCTATATGTACAATCTTTTTTTAAGAATTAAGTACTTGCTGGTATTTAAATCTATTGAATAGGACTTTATCAATGAGAGTTTTTTAATATAGTGAAGTCTGTATTAGATACTTAGAACTTTATTTTATTTTAGCTCAGCATGTTTCCTGAAGCATGCCCATGGCGGATACTGGATGAGTTGGCACAGAGCGAGTAAGGGAAAAGGATGCTAGTTGAGGGGCATTGGCATGAGTTGGCACTAAGATGGCATGGGGGCTATAAGGGGCATGGGGATGAGTGAGAGCATAGATTGGTATGGAGGCTATGAAAGATCTTGGGATGGATAGGGCCATTGATTAGCTGGGGGGGGGGGGCATGGGGCATGGGTTTGGAGTGAGGGAGAAGTGCCAGAGGGAAGTGCCAGGGTGCAGTGCCAGGGGCAGTGCCAAGGAAGGCCCTTCTGGGAAGCTCCATTGAGGGGGTTCCTGTTCTCCATTGAGGAGCTCCCTTTATCCGTGAGGTAGGGTTCCCCATGTCCTTAGCGACAGTTCCCTTATCTGTGGCAGGAGGGCTTCCCCGTGTTTGTGGTAGCATTCCGCTTGTGAATGTGTGGGGGGCCTTCGAGCATGGGAGTGTTAGTTTTTTGTTTTGTAAAGGAGTTCCCTGAACTTGGAATTTCCAGCATTGCCAGTTTTTCCCTGCCCTGCCCCATCAGCATGACGGATTGGCCCATGCCTGCAGTTTTTCTTTGCACAGGGTGCTACACAAGGTGGCGAGAAAAGCTGGCTGAACAGCTGGCGACCTGCATGATGGATTTCCCGTGTCAGCTGGCATTCTATGTTTTTGTTTCTGTCTTCATAGAAGAATCGTAGAATTCCTACAGTGCAGAAGGAGGCCATATTGCCCATCAAGCCTGCACCAACCCTCTGAAACAGTACCCTGCCTAGGCTGACTCCCCACCCTATCCCAGTAACCCTACCTAACCTGCAGATCCTTGGACACTAAGGGGCAATTTCGCATGGCCAATCCACCTAACCTGCACATCTTTGGACTGTGGGGGGAAACCGGAGCACCCAGAGAAAATCCACACAGACACAGGGAGAACGTGCAGACTCCACACAGGCAGTCACCCAAGGCCGGAATTGAACCCCGGTCCCTGGTGCTGTGAGGCAGCTGTGCCACCCCCTTTGCAGAGGAGGATACAAAACATCTTCCAGAAATATGAGAGAACCAAGAGACTAGTGAGATTGAGGAGCTGAAAGAAATTAATATTACTTTTTTTGAAAAGTGGTACTGGAGAAATTAAAAATTAGAACTAGAGAAATTCCCTGGACCTGATGACCCACATTCTAGAGTATTGAAAGAGGTGGCTTTAGAGATAGCAGATGTGTTGGTGGTCATTTTCCAAATTTTTCTAGATTCTGCAACAGCATCTGCAGATTGGAAGGTAGCAAATGTAACCACACTATTTAAGAAAGGAGAGAGAGATAAAATGGGGAACTAAAGACCTATAAACCTGGCATCAGTCGTAGGGAAATACAAGACTCTATTATAGAGTTGGGGCTGGTTTAGCACAGTAGGCTAAACAGCTGGCTTATAATGCAGAACAATCCAGCAGCGCGGCTTCAATTCCCGTACTGGCCTCCCCGAACAGGCGCCGGAATGTGGCGACTAGGGGCTTTCCACAGTAACTTCATTGAAGCCTACTTGTGACAATAAGTGATTATTATAAAGGATGTGAAAAGTGGACGCTTCAATAATAATGGTAGAATTGTACAGAGTTAACATGGATTTATGAAAAAATTTCTTTTTTTAAAAAAATATATTTTATTGAAGTTTTTCAAACAAAGATTTTCCGTTTCTACAACTTAATAAAGGAATATACATTAAACGTTATTTAAATAATATATTAAACTAACAACAGATGGTAAAAGAAATAAACAAAAAACAAATATCAACAACTAACTAAGAAAAAACAAGAACATGGAATAATCCCCCCCCCCCCCCCACCCCTCCCCCCTGGGTTGCTGCTGCTGTCTTTTCTGTTTTTCCATTATCGTTCCGCGAGATAGTCAAGGAACGGTTGCCACCGCCTGGTGAACCCCTGAGCCGATCCTCTTAACGCATATTTTATTCATTCCAGTCTTATGAACCCTGCCATGGCGTTTATCCAGGCCTCCACGCCCGGGGGCTTCGCTTCTTTCCACATAAGTAGAATCCTTCGCCGGGCTACTAGGGACTCAAAGGCCAAGACGTCAGCCTCTGTTGCCTCCTGCACTCCCGGTTCTTCTGCAACCCCAAATATACCCAACCCCCAGCTTGGTTTGACCCGGACCCCCACCACCTTTGAGATCACTCTTGCCACACCCTCCCAGAACTCATGCAGTGCCGGACACAACCAGAACATGTGAGTGTGGTTCGCCGAGCTTCCCGAGCACCTCCCACACCTGTCCTCCACCCCAAAAAACCTGCTCAGTCTTGCTCCCGTCATATGCGCTCTGTGTAGAACCTTAAATTGAATCAGGCTAAGCCTAGCACACAAGGACGAGGAATTTACCCTACTTAGAGCATCTGCCCACAGCCCCTCCTCAATCTCTTCCCCCAGCTCCTCTTCCCATTTTCTCTTCAGCTCCTCTACCATCTCCTCCCCCTCGTCTCTCATCTCCCTGTATATTTCGGACACTTTGCCTTCTCCAACCCATGCCCCCAAAATCACTCTATCCTGGACCCCTTGCGTCGGGAGCCGCGGAAATTCCCTCACCTGTTGCCTCGTAAATGCCCTCACTTGCATGTATCGGAAAGCATTCCCTGGTGGCAACTTATATTTTTCTTCCAATGCTCCCAAACCCGCAAACGTCCCGTCCACAAACAGGTCCTTCAGCTTCCTAATTCCTGCTCGCTGCCAACATTGAAATCCCCCATCTATCCTCCCTGGGACGAACCTGTGGTTATTCCTTATCGGGGACCACACCTAGGCACCCGTCACTCCCCTATGTCGTCTCCACTGCCCCCAGATCTTCAAGGTCGCCACCACCACTGGGTTTGTGGTGTACCTTTTCGGGGAGAACGGTAGCGGCGCCGTCGCCAGCGCTTTTAGGCTCGTTCCCTTACAGGACGCCATCTCCAACCTTTTCCACGCCGCACCTTCTTCTTCCCTCATCCACTTACAGACCATCGACACATTGGCGGCCCAATAGTAGTCACTCAGACTCGGCAGTGCCAATCCCCCTCTGTCCCTACTGCACTGCAGGAACCCCCTCTTTACCCTCGGGGTCTTTCCCGCCCACACAAAGCTCATAATGTTCCTGTCTATTTTTTTGAAGAAGGCCTTTGTAATCAGGATGGGGAGGCACTGAAACACAAAAAGAAACCTCGGGAGGACCACCATTTTAACCGCCTGTACTCTGCCCGCCAATGACAGGGGCACCATATCCCACCTCTTAAAGTCCTCCTCCGTCTGCTCTACCAATCGCGTCAGGTTAAGTTTATGTAGGGTTTCCCAGTTCCTGGCCACCTGAATCCCCAGGTATCGAAAATTCCTTGCTACTCTCCTCAGCGGCAGAGCATCTATCCCCCTGCCCTGTTCCCCGGGGTGCATCACACAAAGTTCGCTCTTTCCCATATTTAATTTGTATCCCGAGAACTCTCCAAACTCCCTGAGTATCTGCATTACCTCTGGCATCCCCTCTACCGGGTCCGCCACATATAGCAGCAAATCGTCTGCATATAGTGACACTCGATGTTCCTCTCCCCCTCTAAGCACCCCCCTCCACTTCTTAGAGTCCCTCAGCGCTATGGCCAATGGTTCAATTGCCAACGCGAACAGTAACGGGGACAGGGGGCACCCTTGTCTTGTACCCCTATGTAATCGAAAGTATCCCGATCTTTGCCTGTTTGTAACGACGCTTGCCACCGGGGCCGCGTACAAGAATCTAACCCATCTAATGAACCCCTCCCCGAACCCAAATCTCTTCAGCACCTCCCACAAATAGTCCCACTCCACCCTATCGAATGCCTTCTCTGCATCCATTGCCACCACTATCTCTGCCTCCCCCTCCGGTGGGGGCATCATCATCACCCCCGGCAACCTTCGTACATTGGCATTCAATTGTCTCCCCTTAACAAACCCTGTCTGGTCGTCATGTACCACCCCTGGGACACAATCCTCTATCCTTGTCGCCATCACTTTGGCCAGCGGTTTGGCGTCTACGTTTAGGAGGGAGATGGGCCTGTATGACCCGCACTGCAGCGGGTCTTTGTCTCGTTTCAGAATTAGCGATATCGTCGCCTCCGACATTGTCGGGGGTAATGTCCCCCTTTCCTTAGCCTCATTAAAGGTTCTCGCCAAAAGCGGGGCCAACAGGTCCATATACTTCCTATAAAATTCCACCGGGAACCCATCTGGTTCCGGGGCCTTCCCTGCTTGAATGTTCCCAATTCCTTTGATCACCTCATCCACCTCAATCTGCGCCCCCAGACCTGCCACCTCCTGCCCCTCCACCCTCGGGAACTCTAGCTGGTCCAAAAAGTGTATCATTCCCTCTTTCCCCTCCAGGGGTTGGGACTTGTACAGCCTCTCATAGAATGTCTTGAACACCTCGTTCACTTTCCCTGCTCTCTGCTCCATCTTTCCCGTTTCGTCCCTAACTCCTCCAATCTCTCTCGCCGGCCCCCTCTTCCGAAGTTGTTGGGCCAGCAGCCGGCTCGCCTTTTCCCCATATTCATATTGTATCCCCTGTGCCTTCCTCCACTGTGTCTCTGCCTTTCCCGTGGTCAGCAGGTCAAACTCCGTCTGTAATCTTCGTCTTTCCCTGTATAGCCCTTCGTCTGGGGCATCCGCATACTTCCTATCCACCCTCAAAATTTCCCCTACTAATCTCTCTCTTTCTTTACCCTCTTGTTTCCCCTTGTGGGCTCTGATGGATATCAGCTCTCCTCTAACCACCACCTTCAGCGCTTCCCATACTACTCCCACCTGGACCTCCCCATCGTTATTGACCTCCAGATATCTTTCGATACATCCCCTCACCCTTCCGCATACCCCTTCGTCCGCCAGTAGTCCCATGTCTAATCGCCAGAGTGGGCGCTGGTCCCTTTCCTCTCCTAGTTCCAGCTCCACCCAATGCGGGGCGTGATCTGAAACGGCTATGGCCGAGTACTCCGTTCCTGCCACTTTCGGGATCAGTGCCCTTCCCACACCAAAAAAGTCTATCCGGGAATATACCTTGTGGACGTGGGAGAAAAAGGAAAACTCTTTACCCATTGGTCTGGCGAATCTCCACGGATCTACTCCCCCCATTTGCTCCATAAATCCCTTAAGCACCTTGGCCACTGCCGGCCTTCTCCCGGTCCTGGACCTGGACCGGTCCAGCCCTGGGTCAAGCATTGTGTTAAAGTCGCCCCCCCATTAACAAGTTTCCCACCTCCAGGTCCGGGATACGTCCCAGCATTCGCTTCATGAATCCCGTGTCATCCCAGTTCGGGGCATATACGTTCACCAGCACAACCGCCTCACCCTGCAATCTGCCACTCACCATCACATACCTGCCCCCACTATCTACCACTATGGTCTTAGCCTCGAACGATACACGTTTCCCCACCAGTATTGCCACCCCTCTGTTTTTCGCGTCCAAACCTGAGTGGAATACCTGTCCCACCCATCCTTTCCTTAGTCTAACCTGATCCGCCAACTTCAGGTGCGTCTCCTGGAGCATAACTACATCCGCCTTCAGTCTCTTTAAGTGCGCAAACACCCTTGCCCTCTTAATCGGGCCATTTAAACCTCTCACATTCCACGTGATCAGCCGGGTTGGGGGGCCATTTACCCCCCCTCGTCGACTAGCCATCCCCTTTTTTAAACCATCTCCTCACCCAGGTCTCACGCACCCGTCTGTCCCCCAGACGGCGCCCTCCCGTCCCGACCGCCTCGCCTCGTATCAGCTCCCCCTTACTCTCAGCAGCAGCAACCCAGTTAATCCCCCCCCCCTCCCCCCCCCCCCCCCTAGATCCCCCTCTAGCTTGATTACTCCCCCCATATTGCTTCCAGAAGTCAGCTAACTCTGGCTGACCTCGGCTTTCCCCGTCCATCCTTTGACCCCCCTGCGTGTGAGGCTCCCTTCTTTCCTGCGCCCTTTTTCCCGCCATAGTTTCCATAGCGCGGGAAAATACCTGCGCCTTCCTCTCGGCCCCGCCCCTAATGGCGCAGTTCCCTCATTCCCCTTCCCTGTCCCCTTTTCCACCGGCGCCCACATTTCTTCATGTCCCCCACATCGGGGGGAGAAAAATTCCCCGTCCAACATTATTTGATACAATTAGCCCTCCCCTCTCCCCACTTTACATTTCTGTGCCACCACCTCGCTACCCCTCTCCGGGCATCAATTTCTCAAGTCTAGACCAATTTCTCTTCCTGAATGAATGTCCTTGCCTCCTCCGCCGTCTCGAAGTAGTGGTGTTTGCCCTGATGTGTGACCCACAATCTCGCCGGATGCAGCATCCCAAATTTGACTCTCTTCCTATGGGGCCCGGTTGAAACTCGCCCTCCTTCTCGCCACCTCCGCACTCCAGTCTTGATACACGCGTATCACCGCGTTCTCCCACTTGCTACTCCGTGTCTTCTTAGCCCAGCTCAGGACCATTTCCCTGTCCCTGTAGCGATGGAACTTCACCATTATTGCTCTTGGTGTTTCCCCTGCCTTTGGTCTTCTCCCGAGGACCCGGTACGCTCCCTCCACTTCCAGGGGGCCCGTTGGGGCCTCAGCTCTCGTTAGAGTATGGAGCATTGTACTCACATACGCCCCAGCATCCGCTCCCTTTGTTCCTTCGGGGAGACCTAAAATCCGTAGGTTCTTCCTCCTCGAGCTGTTCTCCAGGGCTTCCATCCTTTCTATGCACCTCTTGTGTAGTGCCTCGTGCGTCTCCGTTTTTACCACCAGGCCCTGTAACTCGTCTTCGTTCTCGGCTGCCTTTGCCTTCACTCCACAGCGCTCCATCGCCTGGACCTTTTGTGTTTCCTTTAGTCCCTCGATTGCCAGTAACATCGGCGCCAGCACCTCTTTCTTGAGCTCCTCCACACATCGTCGGAGGAACTCCTGCTGTTCCGGGCCCCATACCATCTGGGCTCCCTCGGCCGCCATCATGCTTCTCCCTTCTCTTCTCTGCCGCTACTCCAAAGGATCCTCCGCAATCTGGCCACTACTGTCGCTCCTTTCCATCCACACCCGGGGGGACTCCTTCCTTTGTCACCTCACACTGGGTTTGGCCGCAAAAAATTTCCGTTGGGGCTCCCGATAAGAGCCCAAAAGTCCGTTGAAACGGGAGGTGCTGAAACGTGCGGCTTAGCTGGCCATCGCCGCAACCGGAAGCCATGAAAAAAATTCTTATTCAACAAGCCTGTTAAGAGTTTTTTGAAGATTTTTAAAAATTAATTTATGGGATGTGGACGTTGCTGATTAGCCCAGCATTTATTGCCCATCCCTAGTTGCCCTTCAGAAGGCGGTGTTGAGTTGCCTCTTAAACCGCTGCACTCCTTGAGGTGCGGGCATGCCCACTGTGCTGTTAGGGAGGGAGTTCCAGGATGTTGCCCCAGCAAGAGTGAAGGTTCAGTGATATATTTCCAAGTCAGGATGGTGAGTGACTTGGAGGGGAACTTCCAGGTGGTGGGGTTCCCAGGTATCTGCAGCTCTTGTCCTCCTAGATGATAGTGGTCGTTGGTTTGGAAGGTGTTGTCAAAGGAACCTTGGGAGTTACTGCAGTGCATCTTGTAGATGTACACTCGGCTGCCACTGTTCATCGGCTGTCACTGGTGGAAGGTTTGAATGTTTGTGGAAGGGAGAGCTATCAAGCGGACTGCTTTGTCCTGGATGGTGTTGAGCTTCTTGAGTGTTGTTGAGTTGCACTCATCCACGCACGTGGAGAGTATTCCATTACACTCCTGACTTGTGCCTTGTAGGTGGTGGACAGGCTTTGGGGGTTCAGGAGGTGAGTTCCTCACCGTAGGATTCCTAGTCTTTGAACTACCCTGGTAGCCGCGGTATTAATGTGGCTAGTCCAGTTCAGTTTCTGATCAATGTTCACCCCCCAGGATTTTGATTGTGGGGGATTCATCGATGCTAATGCCATTGAATGTCAAGGGGCGGGTTTTAAATCCTCTCTTGTAGGAGATGGTCAATTGCCTGGCACTTGTGTGGCGCAGATGTAACTTGCCACTCGTCAGCCCAAGCCTAGATATTGGCCAGGTCGTGCTGCATTTGGACTTGGATTGTTTCATTACCTGAGCAGTCACGAATGATGCTGAACATTGTGCAGTCATCTGCAAACATCCCCACTTCTGACCTTATGATGGAAGGGAGTCATTGGTGATGCAGTTGAAGATGGTTGGGCCTAGGACACTATCCCGAGGAATTCCTGCAGTGATATCCTGGTGTTGAGATGATTGACCTCCAACCACTACAACTGTCTTCCTTTGTACCAGGTATGACTTCAAACAGAGGGGACTTTCCCCCCGATTCTCATTGACTCCAGTTTAGCTGGGGCTCCTTGATACCATACTCAGTCAAATGCTGCCTTGATGTCAAGGGCAGTCACTCTCACCTCACCTCTGGCATTCAGTTTTTTTTCCCACGTTTGAACCAAGGCTGTAATGAAGTCGGGAGCTGAGTGACCCTGGTGGAACCCAAACTGAGCATCCGTGAGCAAGTTATTACTGAGTAAGTGTTGCTTGATAGCACTGTTGTTGATTCCTTCCATCACATTTCTTTTGATGGAGAGTAGACTGATAAGGCAGTAATTGGCTAGGTTAGACTTGTCCTGTTCCTTGTGTACAGGACACACCTGGGCAACTTTCCACTAGATGCTAGATCCGGAGGCTAGATGCCAGTGTTGTAGCTGTACTGGAACAGCTTGGCCAGAGGTGCGGCAGGTTCTGGAGCACAAGTCTTCAGTACTATTGTGCTGATGTAGCAAGCAGAATAAATAAAGAAGAACCAGTGGTGCATTTGGACTTTCAGGTGGCTTTGGATAAGATTCCACGCAAGAGGTTAGTAAGCAAAATATGAGCACATCGAATTGGGGTAATATACGAGCATAGACTGAGAATTGGTTAACATACAAAAAATAGATAGCAGGAATAAAAAGATCACTTTCACGTTGACAGACTGTGGCTATTGGGTTTCAGCAGGGATCAGTGTTTAAGGCCCAGCTATTTGCAATCTATTACAATGATTTGGATCTGGGGACGAAATGTAATATTTGAAAGTTTGCTGATGACACAAAACTTGGAGGAGTGTGAGTTGGAGGAGGATGCAAAAAGGCTTCAAGAGGATTTAGACAGGCTAAATTAGTGGGCAAGGTCATGGTAGATGTAATAGCATGTGGAAAAGATGTGTAATTATCCACATTGGTAGGAAAAACAGAAATACAGAGTATTTCTTAGATGGTGAGAGATTGGCGAGCGTTAATATCCAAAGGGACTTGGCTGTCCTTGTTCATGAGTTACTGAAAGCCAACATGCAGGTGTAACAGCTATTCGAAAGGCCTTTATTGCAAAATGATTTGCGTAGTGGCGTAAAGATTTCTTATTGCAATTGTATAGAGCCTTGGTAAAATTGTTTACAGTTTTGGCCTCCTTACCTCAGGAAGGATATACTGCACACAGGGGGAGTGCAATTACGGCTCACCAGACTGATTCATAGGAAGGCAGAATTTTCCTCTGAGGAGAGATTGAGGACACTGAACCTGTATTCTCTAGAGTTTAGAGAGGTGACCTTATTGAGCCATACTGATAGGGCTCTGGAGTGGATGTCGAAAGGATGTTTCCCCTGATTGGGTAAGGGGGGGGGGGGGGGGCGGTCTAGCAACAAGGGACACAGTCTCAGAATAAGAGGTAGGCTATTTTGGACCAAGGTAATGTTGGTAAATCTTGGGAATTTTCTATGCCAGAGGGCTGTAGAGGCTCAGGCATTGAGTATGTTCAATATCAAGGGTTATAGACAAAATGTGGGAAAATAGTGTTGAAGTAGAAAATCATCCATGAGCTAGTGACAGGCAGGTAAGGCACGAGAGGCCGAATAGCCTTTCAATTTCCTATGTATCTATGGAAGAAAATCCCAGAGCACAGAGGTGGGCCTTTTAACCCAACATCCCCTGCAGCTGCCTCAGAACTCTTTCAAGGAGCAGTCATTCTGGTTCCATCAAGCATCCGCACCACCTCAGCATGAAGATCCAATGGGAACATTTCCCAACTCTGTGCCTTGGGAGTGAAAATCTGGGCCTCATTTAACTATGGAAACAGAATATGTAGCTAGCCAACTCTTTCTCTACAGGATTCTACTCCCTGGATATTTTCTTATACCCTTCAATAATATTAATTTACAAATAACGTTTCAATTATAACTGAAAAATTATTCATCAATTTTGCTTCACCAATAGTTTGTGGCATAAAATTCCACATTGCCATAAATTTGTGCCCTCTCTTTCACCTCTCACTGTTTCAGTTGAAGTAGCTTATCATTATTCACCTCATTACAGCTCCTCATAATCTTGAGGATTTCTGTAAGGCCACCCCTTAACCTTCTCAGCTTTAATGAAAATCGCTTCAGCTTCTCAAATGTTCTCTTCATAGCTGTATCTTTCACCCCTGGTAATAGCCTTGTGAATCTATATGGCAGCTTTCCCATTATCTTAATATTATTTCTATAAAGATATAAACTGAGTTTGAAGTGCTGGACCATCTGAAAGGTGTTTAAAACAAATTAATTCCCAAGGTGCACTGACAATCATTATGAGGAAGGCAATGAAAGCTGAGTAGACAGCAGTAGATTGGAAACATGCTAAAATAGTGACAAAACACACAGAGGCAACAG
Source organism: Scyliorhinus torazame (assembly GCF_047496885.1). Lineage (NCBI taxonomy): Eukaryota > Metazoa > Chordata > Chondrichthyes > Carcharhiniformes > Scyliorhinidae > Scyliorhinus > Scyliorhinus torazame. The sequence continues at coordinate 163,877,054 of NC_092709.1, read as the reverse complement.
ACAAAATTCCCTGTAAAGTAGCAGAATGCATTGTCAGGTATAAATATCATAAGCAGCAGTCAACTCAACTTTAGATAGGAAACAACTTGATTTGTGCAAGGTGACAAAGCCCAACCATAGGCTCGGCACCTCCTTGGGCGATTGGGTGGTCAACAGTGGATGCCATCTCAGAAAGAACCACTTCCACAACGGGTGAACTAGCCCCACCAACCTTTTTTAAAAAAAATAATTTTTATTAAGGTTTTCATAAAATATCAATAACAAAATGAAAAAGGAACCCAACAGGGTTAAGTACAAAACACAGTTCAAAAAAGCAACCCTCCATAACCCCCCCTCCCCTGTACATAAATAATAAATTAAAATTAACACCCCGACTTAACACAACAGGTATATACACCCCCTCAGACCCCCCAGTGTAAATAACAAAAGCAAAAATAAAGTAAACCCCCCCCGCCACAGGTTGCTGCTGCCATTGACCAATGTCTACCGTTCTGCCAGGAAGTCTAAGAACGGTTGCCACCGCCTAAAGAACCCTTGTACCGACCCTCTCAAGGCGAATTTCATCCTCTCCAACTTAATAAACCCTGCCATATCGCTGATCCAGGATTCCACGCTTGGGTGCCTCGCATCCTTCCACTGAAGAAGAATCCTTCGCCGGGCTACCAGGGACGCAAAGGCCAGAATACCTGCCTCTTTCGCCTCCTGCACTCCCGGCTCCTCTGCGACCCCAAATATTGCGAGCCCCCAGTCCGGTTTGACCCTGGATCCTACCACCCTCGACACCATCCTCGCCACGCCCTTCCAAAATTCCTCCAGCGCTGGGCACGCCCAGAACATATCGGTGTGATTTGCTGGGCTCCCTGAGCACCTAACACACCTGTCCTCACCCCCAAAAAACCGGCTCATCCTTGTCCCGGTCATGTGTGCCCTGTGCAGCACCCGAAACTGTATGAGGCTGAGCCTCGCGCACGATGAGGAAGAGTTCACCCTCCCTAGGGCATCTGCCCACGTCCCTTCCTCAATCTCCTCTCCCAACTCCTCCTCCCACTTACCTTTCACCTCCACCACCGAGGCCTCCTCCTCCTCCTGCATCACCTGGTAAGTTTCCGAGATCTTCCCCACTCCCACCCACCCCCCCGAGAACACCCTGTCATGTACTGTGCGTGGCAGCAGCCGCGGGAATTCCACCACCTGCCGCCTGGCAAATGTCCTTACCTGTAAGTACCTGAAGGTGTTCCCCGGGGGGAGCCCATACTTCTCCTCCAGCTCACCCAGGCTCGCGAACATCCCGTCCAGAAACAGGTCCCCCAACCTTCGTATCTCTGCCCTGTGCCACCCCAAAAACCCTCCATCTGTTCTCCCTGGGACGAACCGGTGGTTCCCCGTATTGGGGTCCACACCGAGGCCCCAACTTCCCCCCTGTGCCGCCTCCACTGCCCCCAGATTTTGAGGGCAGCCGCCACCACTGGGCTTGTGGTATACCTCCTTGGAGGGAACGGCAGCGGAGCCGTTGCCAGCTCCCCAGACACGTACCCACACAAGACGCCGTCTCCAGCCTCTTCCATGCAGCCCCCTCCCCCTCCATAACCCACTTGCGCATTGGTGGCCCAGTAGTATCCACAGAGGCTGGGCAGCGCCAGCCCCTCCCTATCTCTACTCCGCTCCAGGAACACCCTCGGAGTCCCTTGCACAAACACAAACCCCATTATACTCCTGTTGACCCGCCGAAAAAGGCCTTCGGGATAAACACGGGAGGCACTAGAACAGGAACAAAAACCTTGGGAGCACCGTCATTTTGACTGACTGCACCCTACCCGCCAAGGACAGTGGCAACGCGTCCCACCTCTTGAACTCCTCCTCCATTTGCTCCACCAGCCTTGTGAAATTAAGCCTATGCAGGGCCCCCCAGCTCCTGGCCACCTGGACCCCCAAATACCTGAAGCTCCTCACCAATCCCCCTCTCCTGGTCCCCTGGGTGAACCACGAACAGCTCGCTCTTCCCCACGTTGAGCTTGTACCCCGAGAAATCCCCGAATTCCCTAAGGATCCTCATTAACTCTGGCATTCCCCCCACCGGGTCTGCCACATACAGCAGCAAATCGTCCGCATAGAGCTACACCCTATTCTCCTCGCCACCCCGCACCAACCCCCTCCAGTTCCTCGACTCCCTTAGTGCCATAGCCAGGAGTTCAATCGCCAGTGTGAAGAGCAGAGGGGACAGGGGACACCCCTGCCTCGTCCCTCGGTGCAACCAAAAGTACTCTGACCTCCTCCTGTTCGTGGCCACACTTGCCATCGGGACCTCATACAACAGCCTAACCCTGACACCTGACAAACCCCTCCCCAAACCCAAATCTCTTCAGCACTTCCCACAGGTACCCCCACTCTGCCCTATCGAAGGCTTTCTCAGCGTCCATCGCCTCCACAAGCTCCACCTCCCCCTCCCTCGCCGGCATCATGATAACGTTCAAAAGACTCCGCACATTCGCGTTCAACTGCCTCCCCTTCATGAACCCCATCTGGTCTTCGTGGATGATCTGCTGCACACAATCCTCAATCCTCGTGGCTAAGACCTTCGCGAGCACCTTGGCATCTACGTTTAGCAACAAAATCGGCCTGTAAGACCCACACTGCAGGGGATCCGTGTCCCACTTCAGGATCAAGGAGATCAGTGCCCGGGACATCGTCGGGGGTGAAGTCCCCCCCCTCCCTTGCCTCATTGAAGATCCTAACTCGCAATGGGCGCAACAGGCCCATATATCTTTCATAGAATTTGACCGGGAAACCGTCCGGCCCCGGTGCCTTCCCCGCCTGCATGCTTCCTATCCCTTTGGTCAGCTCCTCCAGCCCAATCGGGCCCCCAATCCCGCCACCAGTCCCACCTCCACCTTCGGAAATCTCAATTGGTCCAGAAAGCGGCCCATCCCTCCCTCCTCCAGTGGGGGCTCGGAATGATACAATTCCTCATAAAAGTCCCTGAAGACCCCATTGATGCCAACCCCACTCCGCACCACACTCCCTCCCCTGTCCTTAACTCCCCCGATCTCCCGAGCTACGTCCCGCTTCCGAAGCTGATGCACCAGCATCCGGCTTGCCTTTTCCCCATACTCGTAAATCGCCCCCTGGGCCTTCCTCCATTGCACCTCTGCCTTCCTGGTGGTCAACAGGTCGAATGCGGCTTGGAGGCTGCGCCTCTTCCTCAACAACCCTTCCTCGGGCACCTCCGCATACCTCCCGCCTACCCTCACCATCTCCCCCACCAGCCTCTCCCTCTCCCCCCGCTCCCTCCTGTCCTTGTGGACCCTAATGAAGATCAGCTCTCCCCTAACCACTGCCTTCAGCGCCTCCCCTACCATCCCCACTCGGACCTCCCCGTTATCGTTGGCCTCCAGGTACCTCTCTATACTTCCTCGGACCCGCTCACTCACCTCCTCGTCCGCCAACAGCCCCACCTCCAAGCACCACAACGGGCGCTGGTCCCTCTCCTCCGTCCAGCTCTAAGTCCACCCAATGCGGGGCGTGATCCGAAATGGCTATTGCCGAGTACTGGATATCCTCTACTCTCGCTATCAGCGCCCTGCTCAAAATAAAAAAGTCAATCCGGGAATAATCCTTATGGACATGTGAGAAGAATGAAAATTCCCTCGCCCCCAGCCTTGCATATCTCCAAAGGTCCACCCCTCCCATCTGGTCCAAAAACCCCCTCAGCACTCTAGCCGCCGTCGGCTTCCTACCCGTCCTAGACCTGGAGCGATCCAATGCCGGATCCAACACCGTGTTAAAGTCTCCCCCCATTATCAGGCCCCCCACTTCCAAGTCTGGGATCCGACCCAACATGCGCCGCATAAAACCCGCATCATCCCAATTCGGGGCATACACATTGACCAGTACCACCCTCTCTCCCTGCAGCTTACCACTTACCATTACGTACCTACCGCCATTGTCTGCCACAATGCTCGACGCCTCGAATGACACCTTGTTTCCCACCAAGATCGCCACCCCCCGATTTTTGGCATCCAGCCCCGAATGAAACACCTGACCTACCCACCCTTTCCTCAATCTTACCTGGTCTGCCACCTTCAGGTGTGTCTCCTGGAGCATAACCACATCCGCCTTCAGCCCCTTCAGGTGCGCGAACACGCGGGCCCGCTTGAACGGCCCGTTCAGTCCCCTTCCATTCCAGGTTATCAGCCGGATCAGGAGCTACCCGCCCCCCTCCCCCTCCGACTAGCCATAACCCCTCCTCGACCAGCCACACGCCCGCAGCCCACGCCCGGCCCGTTCCCCACAGCGGCAGGCCCCCGTCTCGACCCCCCCCCCCCACTTGCTCCAGCTCCCCCTTGACCATAGCAGCAGCAACTCGGTTACCCCCCTCCCCCAGCCCCCCTCCCCCCACCACCCCCAACCCCCACCCCCGGCTAGGACCCATCCTAGCTGTTTTACTCCCCCCATTGCACTTCCGCAAGTCAGCTGACTCCTGCTGACCCCGGCCTCTCCCGCCTCTCCTTCGACTCCTCCCATTGTGTGACACACCCTCCTCTTCCGTTCCCCATCCGCAGGCTCTCCCCCTCCCCCTTCCATCCCAAGTGCGGGAAACAACCCTTGCTTCCCCGCCCCCTCCAGTCTTCAGCGCGGGAAAAAGCCCGCGCTTTCCACCTACCCGGCCCCGCCACCTCTGACGCAGCTCCTTTTACAGGCCCAGTCCCCTCACCCCCGACTCGGGCCTCCCCCTCCCCCGCGGGGTCCCATCTCACCGCCGGCCATCCACCCCTGTTCCATTTGTTTACCCCCCTCCAAGAGCCCCCCCCGACCAACCCAGCCAAAACAGTGCCCAACCCGCCCTAACCACACTCACCGGACCAGAAAGAGAAAATAAAAATAAAAACAAGAGCAAAGGACCCCCCCTGAAAAAGTAACATATCACCCGGAATCCCCAAATGCCCAGCCCGACCCTCAATCTGTGTCCAACTTCTCGGCCTGAACAAAGGCCCACGCCTCCTCCGGAAACTCAAAATAATGGTGCCGGTCCTTGTAGGTGACCCACAGTCGCGCCGGCTGCAACATGCCAAACTTCACCCCCTTCCTGTGCAGCACCGCCTTCGCTCGATTGTACCCGGCCCTCCTCTTCGCCACCTCCGCACTCTAGTCCTGGTATATTCGAACCTCCGCGTTCTCCCACCTGCTGCTCCTCTCCTTCTTGGCCCACCTGAGCACACACTCCCGATCAGCAAACCAATGAAACTGCACCATCACCGCCCGCGGAGCCTCGTTAGCCTTGGGCCTCCTCGCGAGCACTCTGTGGGCCTCTTCTGGCTCCAGGGGCCCCTGGAAGGACCCCGCTCCCATCAGCGAGTTCAACATGGTGACCACTTAGGCCCCCAAGTCCGGTCCCGCTAGCCCCTCCGGGAGGCCCGGAATCCGCAAGTTCTTCCGCCTCGACCGATTATCCATCTCCTCGAACCGTTCCTGCCATTTCTTGTGGAGCGCCTCATGCGCCTCCACCTTTACCGCCAGGCCTAAGATCTCGTCCTCGTTGTCGGAGATCTTTTGTCGGGCCTCGCGGATCACGACCCCCTGGGCCGTCTGTGTCTCCAGCAGCTTATCAATAGAAGCCTTCATCGGCTCAAGCAGGTCTAGCCCCACCAACCTTGATAGACACAGTTGGTTGAACAGAAGTGGAAGTCCCTGGCTCCCCTTGGCTGGAACAAGTTTTGGAGTATTCACAGTGCTCGTAGGACTCATTGACTCGACTCTGGGGGTCATCACCCTGCGACTCCTCAGGTACTCGATGTGCTTCTTAACAGATTTCCTGTCAACATCGGCCACATAAGACACCAGCCCCGACCGGGCCACAACTCACCCTTCTAACCACGGCAAACCTGCTGTGCAATTACGGACCAAAATCAGGCTTCCCAGCCAGAATGACCTTTCCTCTCTCTGCTCTACCCTCAGGGAAGCCTGACATTCCTCCACCCTCCATGCAAAATTTGGAAATACAAAGTCCAATCGGGTTCTCAACCAACAGCACCTGAACAACATGAGGGGTTGAGTTGCACAATAGCAGAAAATTAGTCAACCTCTGGCAAAGTGGTTTACCCAACTGCTTTTCCATGGCCTTCTTGAAAGTTTGAATGGTCCTTTCAGTCAGACTGTTCAGCGCTGAATTATAGGGGGCTGTTCCCATATAGTGAGCCTTACTTCTGTTGTGGGCAAAATCTTGGAAAGGTTTATAAGAGATAGATGTATAATCATCTGGAAAGGAATAATTTGATTAGAGATAGTCAACACGGTTTTGTGAAGGGTAGGTCGTGCCTCACAAACCTTATTGAGTTCTTTGAGAAGGTGAAAAAACAGGTGGATGAGGGTAAAGCAGTTGATGTGGTGTATATGGATTTCAGTAAAGCGTTTGATAAGGTTCCCCACGGTAGGCTACTGCAGAAAATACGGAGGCATGGGATTCAGGGTGATTTAGCAGTTTGGATCAGAAATTGGCTAGCTGGAAGAAGACAAAGGGTGGTGGTTGATAGGAAATGTTCAGACTGGAGTCCAGTTACTAATGGTGTACCACAAGGATCTGTTTTTGGGCCACTGCTGTTTGTAATTTTTATAAATGACCTGGAGGAGGGCGTAGAAGGATGGGTGAGTAAATGTGCAGATGACACTAAAGTCGGTGGAGTTGTGAACAGTGCGGAAGGATGTTACAAGTTACAGAGGGACATAGATAAGCTGCAGCGCTGGGCTGAGAGGTGGCAAATGGAGTTTAATGCAGAAAAGTGTGAGGTGATTCATTTTGGAAGGAATAACAGGAATACAGAGTACTGGGCTAATGGTAAGATCTTGGCAGTGTGGATGAGCAGAGAGATCTCGGTGTCCATGTACATAGATCCCTGAAAGTTGCAACCCAGGTTGAGAGGGTTATTAAGAAGGCGCACGGTGTGTTAGCTTTTATTGGTAGAGGGATTGAGTTTCGGAGCTATGAAGTCATGTTGCAGCTATACAACACTCTGGTGCGGCCGCATTTGGAGTATTGCGTGCAATTCTGGTCGCCACATTATAGGAAGGATGTGGAAGCACTGGAAAGGGTGGAGAGGAGACTTACCAGAATGTTGCCTGGGATGGAGGGAAGATCTTATGAGGAAAGGCTGAGGGACTTGAGGCTGTTTTCGTTAGAGAGAAGAAGGTTAAGAGGTGACCTAATTGAGGCATACAAGATGATCAGAGGATTGGATAGGGTGGACAGCAAGAGCCTTTTCCCCCGGATGGTGATGTCTAGCACGAGGGGACATAGCTTTAAATTGAGGGGAGATAGATATAGGACAGATGTCAGAGGTAGATTCTTTACTCAGAGAGTAGTAAGGCTGTGGAATGCCCTGCCTGCAACAGTCGTGGACTCGCCAACACTAAGGACATTCAAATGCTTATTGGATAGACATATGGACGATAAGGGAATAGTGTCGATGGGCTTTAGAGTGGTTTCACAGGTCGGCGCAACATCGAGGGCCGAAGGGCCTGTACTGCGCTGTAATGTTCTATGTTCTATGTTCTAATTTTGCTCACAAAACGCTGGTAATCATCACAAGTGAAGGAGGGGCAATTGTCCGAAACGAATGCCTTGGGAATCCCAATGGCAAACACACAGTGCAAACCTCTACAATGGGCGCTGAGGTAGCGGTCCTCATCTCCTGGACCGATAACCACGTCAAGTGGGCATCTACCAGTACCAAAAACATCTTGTCCAAAACAGGCCTGCATAATCCACGTGGACCATGGTCGACGTGCAACCTGGCCCCATTCCCAAGGGTGAAGTGTGGTGGAAGGCAGCAAATATTTCTGCAGCTGGCAAGGATGGCACAGCTTTACGAGTCCTTCAATGGCCTTGTCTATTCCTGGCCACCAGTTGCAGCCGCATGCCACTATCTTAATCTTTGCCTGGCCTGGGTCTGTTCACACACTGTGGTTAGCGACGCCTGGGTGTCAACTTCCATTTTAAGGGGTCTACCATTCACACTGAAGACAATTTCAATCGGAGCTGATTTACTCAAGTGGAGTGGACTGCATTCAACCGATGCATCAAATTCTCTTCTCCAGAACTCTTCTCCACTGTGTTCAGTGGCACTGTGAGCTGCTATGTTGCTGCTAATTTTTTGTTTTGCACTGGTGCACTTTGCTTCATGTGGAAACTTGCTTGAATGTGCCTCCTTCAGTTGAAATGGAAGGGCACAAACTCCCGAACATGGCAGGTCTCCTGGGAGAGTGCCCCACAATGATAGCAGTCCACCTCGAATTTGGTTTGACGCCCCTAATCTTTCCTTGGGGTCCGTTCCTGTCCCGAGGACGGTGTCTGACTTTGAACTGCGCTTGATGATCCCACTGCAGACCTCGCAGCCATACTGCCCCATACTTGTTGAACTTCCCCTTCAGCCACACTTTGAAGCTCAGTAGTGCCTGTTTCGGCACACCCATCGCCTGAGTTATCTTGATCACTACTTCCAATGTAATTGTGGTCTCCGCCAGAAGCTTCTTGACATTGTAGATCCCACAAACCAGCCGGTCACGCAACATGTTGCTGCGCACAGTCCCCAAACTCACAGTGCTCAGCAAGCTGGTGAAGCCTGGCTATGAAGGCTGAGGCAGACTCTTCATGGTCCTTCACTGTGAAGTTGAACTTATAACATTGGAAGATAATCAAGGTTCTTGAGTTATAATCTTCTTTAACCAATTTCACTAACTGGTCAAAGATTTTTGAGTCGGGTGCCTTCAGGTCTGGGGCCCACAAAGTGTCAGAAGTATCACCTTCTGCTTGACCGCTCCTGTGATCTCGTTCGCAGTAAAGAAGAAATGGAGTCGTTTGATATACTGACTCCATGATCAACCCCTGGTCAAATAGATCTAGGTAATGATTAGAGGTGCCATGTCAGGATATGGATGAAGTACTGAATGGGATGTTCCAGGCTCAATGTTATGCTTTTTCCCAGCTTTTTCCAAGGGTGGAAGAGTCAATTACTAGGGGACATAGGTTTAAAGTGCGAGGGGCAAAGTTTAGAGGAGATATGTGTCATGATATTCAAACACACACATCATGATGGACACACTAACAGGCAAATCAGAGTACACAACACCACAACCAATCACAGACAAGAACACCAACCATATAAAAAGCACGAGCACAGCACCTGGTGGTCAGTAGGTCTGGGGAGAAGGGAACAAGAAAGAGCTGTTAAAACACCACAAGCAGGGAACCCCCCACGTGCAGAGTGCAAAGACCAAACTGTAAATACCAAGTTTAAATAAAGAAGCGTTGTACCATATGCAACTGTGTTGGCTCATCTGTGTGTCAGAACACCCAACACCACATGGTACAGGAGTGGATCGATACCTGCCTACTAACCTGCCATTCTGGACATGGACCACACCGGCAAACCGCAGCCGATGCAAGTCACGGGGAACCTAGGTACCAACTGGAAGCTCTACAGGCAGCGATTTGACCTGTACATCCGTGCCACCGAAAAACAGAATGTCTCGGATGACTCGAAGATTGCAATGCTCCTCTTCTACGCAGGTCCGCACGCAACCGACGTCTTCAACTCACTGGTGTTCGAAGAAGGCGAAAGCCAAGCCAAATATGACACGGTCATCCTCAAACTGGACCAGCACTTTCAAGTTGAAGTAAATGAAAGTTTTGAAAGATACCTCTTTCAGCAACGCCTGCAAGGTAAGGAGGAGCTTTTTCAACCCTTTTTGACGCACCTCCGGATTCTAGCGCAGTCCTGCGGTTACGGCACCACCACAGAGTCTATGATCAGGGACCAGATTGTTTTTGGCGTTGCCTCCAGTGGCCTACGCCAGCAGCTTCTTAAAATGAAAAGCCTCACCTTAGCGTCTGCTGTGGAAGCCTGTGTCCTCCACGAAAATGCTACCTGCCGTTTTGCCCGATTTCAGGCGTCCGAGTTGGCACGGAGGGGGTCCCCAGCCGTCGAATCGGCAAGCCAGGCCGCCCACGACGTCGAACGCATCCAGGCCGTCGATTACTTCCCGACCCACGGCCCGGACGACAGCGGCCGCTTCCCGCGCTTTTCGCGGTCTCCCGCGCAGGTGCGCGCCAAAAATAACGGCCACAACGAGGGACGCACTGCGCAGGCGCGCCCACCGCAAGATCGCACTGCGCATGCGCAGTGGCGCAACGAACGCCGTGACGTCATGACGTGCGGCAATTGTGGAGCTCTACATTTAAAAGGGCAATGTCCTGCAAAAAACCGACAGTGCCACAGATGTGCCATGATGGGCCACTACGCAGCCCACTGTCGTTCGGCTCAACCCATGGATCCGGCGCATCCTCGACAACCTCGCAGACGAGTCAGGACCGTCCAGCCCACGCATCAAGACTTCCAGTTAAGTGATGCAGATGACCAGGATGCCTTCCGAGTTTCCGTCATTGATGTCAACAAGGTCAATGCCATCAATCCAGCCGATGAGTGGTGTGCCACCCTGACGGTCAACCGATCTCGCGTCGCCTTCCGTCTGGACACCGGCGCATCCGCCAACCTGATTGCTTACTCTGCAGTCCAGGCCATGAAGGTCAAGCCACCCATCACGCCATCCCGGCTCAAGATGGTTGACTATAACGGGAACGTCATCCCGTCCATAGGATCTTGCCAGCTACAGGTGACTCACAAGAGGTACACGGCCACACTCCCCTTCGAAGTTGTCGGCTCATCAAAGGACTCGTTACTGGGCGCACAGGCGTGTAAGGTCCTTCACCTGGTACAGCGCATTATGTCTCTCTCTCCAGATGAGACATCCGACCTCCCGGATGCTGAGTTCCACGCAAATCTCCATTCCCTCCTTGCTCACAACCAGGAGGTTTTTGAAGGCATGGGGACATTGCCATACACGTACAAGATTCGACTCAGACCGGACGCCATCCCTGTCGTTCACGCACCTCGCAGGGTTCCTGCGCCACTCAAAGACCGCCTCAAGGCACAACTGCAGATTCTTCAGGACCAAGGGGTCCCATCCAGGGTCACGGAGCCCACGCCATGGGTCAGCTCCATGGTCTGTGTAAAGAAGCCCTCTGGCGAGCTCCGTATATGTATAGATCCAAAAGATCTGAATAACAATATCATGCGGGAACACTATCCCATCCCGAAACGAGAAGACCTCACCAGCGAGATGGCGCGAGCCAAAATATTCACTAAATTGGATGCGTCCAAAGGATTCTGGCAGATCCAACTGGACCCGGCCAGCCGAAGACTATGCACATTCAACACCCCTTTTGGCAGATTCTGCTACAACCGGATGCCATTCGGCATCATTTCGGCATCTGAAGTATTCCACCGCATTATGGAGCAGATGATGGAAGGCATCGAAGGGGTACGTGTATATGTGGACGATATCATCATTTGGTCCACCACTCCGCAGGAACACATGCATCGTCTACGACGTGTCTTTACCCGCATACGACAAAATGGCCTGCGTCTCAACCGTGCGAAGTGTGCCTTCGGCCAGACGGAGCTGAAATTCCTCGGGGACCACATCTCAAGGTCAGGGGTCCGTCCCGATGCAGACAAGGTTAGCGCCATCACAGCCATGCCACGACCGGCTGACAAGAAGGCTGTCTTAAGATTCCTGGGCATGGTCAACTTCCTTGGGAAGTTCATTCCCAACCTGGCTTCTCATACAACAAATATGCGCCATCTCGTAAAAAAATCGACAGAATTCAACTGGCACCAATCGCATCAGCGGGAATGGGAGGAGCTCAAGCACAAACTGGTCACGGCACCAGTGCTGGCCTTCTTTGACACGACTCGCCCTACAAAGATCTCAACAGACGCCAGCCAATCTGGTATTGGAGCGGTACTCCTGCAAAAAGACAGCACGTCATCATGGGCCCCGGTTGCGTATGCCTCACGAGCCATGACCCCTACCGAACAGCGCTACGCGCAAATCGAAAAAGAATGCCTGGGCTTGTTAACTGGACTGGACAAGTTCCACGACTATGTGTATGGCCTGCCACGATTTACGGTCGAAACTGACCACCGCCCCCTGGTCAACATCATTAACAAAGACCTGAACGACATGACTCCTCGCCTCCAGCACATCTTACTTAAACTCAGGAGGTACGATTTTGAACTGATCTACACTCCGGGGAAGGAACTCATCGTGGCGGACACTCTTTCCCGAGCAGTGAGCACACCACCAGATGCGGAGGGGTTCGTGCGTCAAATTGAGGCACACGTAACTCTGACAGCAGCAAATCTGCCAGCTGATGATCCTAGTCTGGCCCACATACGCGCAGAGACGGCGACTGACCCCCTTCTGCAGCGAGTGATGCGCCACATGACGGAAGGGTGGCTAAAAGGGCAGTGCCCCCAGTTTTATAATGTGCGAGATGATCTCACCAACATAGATGGGGTCCTTATGAAATCACACAGGATCGTTATTCCGCACAGCGTGCGCCAGATGATTCTTCATCAACTACACGAAGGCCACTTGGGCGTCGAAAAATGCAGACGAAGGGCCCGGGAGGCGGTATATTGGCCGGGTATTAATGAAGACATAGCCAACATGGTGCTCAACTGCACAACCTGTCAGAGGTTTCAGCCGGCGCAACCTCCGGAAACACTTCTACCACACGAGATGGTGACGTCCCCCTGGGCGAAGGTGGGTGTTGACCTATTTCACGCGCTCGGCAGAGATTACATTGTTATTATAGACTACTTCTCAAACTACCCGGAAGTCATGCCTCTCCATGATCTGACGTCGTCCGCAGTCATTGGGGCCTGCAAGGAAACATTTGCTCGCTATGGCATTCCAAGGACTGTCATGTCAGACAATGGACCTTGTTTTGCCAGCCGTGAATGGTCGTCCTTTGCCGCAGCATATGGTTTCACTCATGTGACGTCCAGCCCTCTGCATCCACAATCGAACGGGAAGGCTGAAAAGGGTGTCCACATCGCCAAGCGGCTCCTGTGCAAGGCGGCTGCTGCCGGATCGGACTTTAACCTTGCCTTGCTGGCCTATCGATCGGCCCCGTTATCCACGGGTCTCTCGCCAGCGCAGCTACTAATGGGTCGCTCCCTCAGGACGACGGTACCGTCCATCCTGGCACCAACGACAGACCATGAGGCGGTTCTTCGGAACATGCAACTGCAGCGTGATCGCCAGAAAAGTCGGTACAACACACGAGCGACGGACCTGCCCCCCCTGTCCTCCGGAGACAAAGTACGCGTCCATCAACCGTATGGTGGCTGGTCAGCACCGGCCGAAGTCCTCCGACAAGTGGCTCCCCGCTCGTTCCTGGTTCGCATGCCGGATGGTTCCGTGCGTCGCCGAAATCGGCGCGCCCTTCGCCGACTTCCACGCTCACAGCCACACAGCACGCACACGCCAGATCCTCAACAGGCTTCCGAGGATGACTTTGTGGAGCTGCCGCACATCACGCCCTTTCCGTCGCCGCCCATGGCCAGGCCTGCACAGCAGCCGGTGGTTCTTGATCCACCCTTGAGGCGGTCAACCCGAACTCGTCGCAAGCCCATTAGACTGGACTTATAATACCGTTCATATGTTTAACAAGTTGCACAATTTTACATGATAACCTGTTGTTGTTTATCGTTCCAGAGGTCGTCTGACTGGACAACTGTTCAAGTTTTTTTTTCTTCTTCTCTCGTTCGCATTTATGTTATGTTATGGTACAACTTGGCTCATGTGACGCACCCGACATCGCCCCATGTACATAGTTCCGTCATATGCACATGCTGCACACGACACACACACACTCCTAGATGCACTCACGACACGATCATATTTATCACCACGTAGGCACATATCTTTGTAAAAAGGGGGGATGTCATGATATTCAAACACACACATCATGATGGACACACTAACAGGCAAATCAGAGTACACAACACCACAACCAATCACAGACAAGAACACCAACCATATAAAAAGCACGAGCACGACACCTGGTGGTCAGTAGGTCTGGGGAGAAGGGAACAAGAAAGAGCTGTTAAAACACCACAAGCAGGGAACCCCCCACGTGCAGAGTGCAAAGACCAAACTGTAAATACCAAGTTTAAATAAAGAAGCGTTGTACCATATGCAACTGTGTTGGCTCATCTGTGTGTCAGAACACCCAACACCACAATATGTGCAAGGGAAGTTTTTTACCAGAGAGTAGTGGGTGCCTGAAACTGGTTGCTGGAGGAGGTGGTGGAAGCAGGTATGATAATGACGTTTCAGGGTCGTCTTGACAAATACATGAATAGCATGGGAATAGAGGGATACGGGCCCCAGAAGTATAAAAGGTTTTAGGTTAAACGGGCAGCATGGTCGGTGCAGGCTTGGAGGGCTGAAGAGCTTGTTCCTGTGGTGTACGTTTCTTTGTTCTTTGTATCACTAATGTTGCTAATTTACACCAGTACCATGGATTCTGAAACTCAATTCAAATTTGTTAAATTTGCAGACGATACCAAAGTAGGAGAAACAGTAAAATCAAATGTAGCAACTCAAAATTTATAGAATAAATTGAAGAAAATATGAGTGGGCAAAGCAATGTGCAAATAATTGTAAAGAATTGGACATTAGAAAGAAAAATGGAAAACACGCACACATCATGACATATTTATGGATGGATTTGAATAAAACCTGGGAGTCTCAGTAAACTTAATGTTCGACATGTCAGATAAGTAAACAGTAAAGTCAAATAATGTCAAACATAGCCAGAATAATAGAATATAAGAATTTCAGTCCAAGTATTCATGAACAATGCACATCAGACTACACCTTGAGTCCGGTGTCCCACTCTAGTTGCTGGGTGAAGTACAGAAAAGAGTTACAGGATGCATCCCTAGTCCGGGGTCTGAATTTTAAAAAAAGACTGCATAGATTTAAGCTTTTCACCCTGAAAAGAAGGCATCAGAGAGATAATCTTAAGGAGGTATATAAGATAGCAAACCACAGAACGTGGGAGCTATTCACCCAATTGTTCCGGGGCCTGTTTGTGGCCAATGAACAAGCAGAAGAATAGCCAAGTAGCCAAGAATCAGGGGAAAGTAGCCAAAGCATGAGAGGGAGAGATAGACCGGGAAGGGGGGAGGGGGGGGACAGCTAATCCTAAGAGGAACGAAATGCGAACCACAGGAGGGGCGAGGGGAGGAGAGGGAAGGGACAGGGAACAAGAGAGGAGAACCAGGGAGGTGGGGGGGAGGCAGGGAAATGACAGTCGGAAGGAGGGCACGGGATACGATAACAAACTTGGCATCTCCAGGAAGACAGAACAGGGAGAATACAGGTGAGACAGGAGGAACGGCTGAAGCGGAGGTGAGTGTCATGATATTCAGGTAAACATCATGGTACAAACATACATGCATACTGATGGACAGATGAACGGACCAATCAACATACACACAACACCCCAGCCAATCACAGGCAAAAGCATACACACTACAAAACAGGGAACACGACACTTCCCGGGCATTTCCAGCACGAGACAGCTCATGGCACAGAGCTCATAGCAAGCCACTCAGACATCCACCATGTGCTGAGTGCCACTCCAAGATAATATTAGGAATAGGTCCACAGATTCAAGGGTTATGATCGAGCCTCAGTAACTAGTTTACCATTGGAAATAAATGTTAGTAATAAAACTGAGTTGTACCATTCGCAACCGTGTTGGTTCGTCTGTGTAGCAGAGTACCCAACGCATCATAGTACCAGGAGTGACTGTGGGACCTACCTACGAATCCTCTGGAATCTGCCATCCTGCGCCATGGATACCGTCAGCACGCCGCAGCTGCTACAAGTGGCTGGAAACCTCGGCGTCAATTGGAAGCTGTTCAAACAGCGCTTCCAGTTCTTCCTGGAAGCCAACAAAAAGGAGAGCGCTTCAGACACCAGAAAGATCGCCCTCCTCCTCTCCACGGCAGGTCAACACGCCATCCATGTCTACAACTCCCTGGTTTTCGCGGAAGGTGAGGACAAGACCAAATACAAGACGGTCATTCTCAAACTCGACCAACACTTCAACGTCGAGGTCAATGAGAGTTTCGAGAGGTATCTCTTCCAGCAGCGCCTTCAGGGTAAGGATGAGCCCTTTCAATCCTTCCTTACGCACCTCCGTATCCTCGCGCAGTCCTGCGGTTACGACACCACCTCCGATTCAATGATTCGGGACCAGATTGCTTTCGGGGTCACCTTGGGCACCCTACGCCAGCAGCTCTTAAAAATTAAAGGCCTCACCCTAGCCTCGCAATCGAAGCCTGTGTCCTGCATGAAAACGCGACTAGCCGCTACTCCCAATTTCAAGGGGCCGAATCGGCGCGGCAGGGGTCCTACGTGGCCGGATCGGCAAGGCAGGAATCCTACGAGGCCGAACGGGTCCAGGCGATCGAGTTCCTCTCCGCCCGCGGCCCGGACGAGGGCGGCCATTTTGCGCGCTTTCCGGGGCCTCCCGCGTTTGTGCGCGCCAATAAAGACGTCGACACACTGCGCGGCGCAAGACCGAACTGCGCATGCGCGGTGGCGCAACGAACGCCATGACGTCACGACATGCAGCAACTGCGGAGCAGCACATTTAAAGCGGCAATGTCCGGCAAGAAACCGACAATGCCTCCGCTGTGGCAAGATGGGCCACTATGCTGCCTGCTGTCGAGCAGCTCAACCTGCCAATGCTCCCCAATTACGACAACCACGCAGGGACGTGCGGACCATTCAGCCTCCTTACTACAAGTCGTGCCCAGACGATATCCAGACCAGTGACACAGACGACCGGGACGCCTTCCGTGTTTCGGTCATTGATGGGAACCGGATGTCTAAATCCAGGTCCCACCAGCCGTAGCAAGAGAACAGTGTCAATCCGGATGATGAATGGTGTGCCACCCTAATGGTCAACCGATCACCGATAACATTTTGTCTGGACACTGGCGCCTCCGCCAACCTCATAGCATGGTCAGCGTTCTACGCCATGAAGGTCCGACCACCAATTCGGCTATCCTGTTGCAAGATGGTCGACTACAATGGGAACGTTATCCCGGCTATGGGATCCTGGCAGCTCCAGGTGAAACACAACACACACACGGCCACACTCTCATTCAAAATAGTCGGATCATCAAAGGACTCCCTGCTAGGCGCACAGGCGTGCAAGGTTCTCCGCCTTGTGCAACGAGTCCATGCTCTGTCTCCAGAAGGCACATCTGACTTCCTGGATGCAGAATTCAGGGCACAGCTCCAATCGCTCCTCGCCCACAACCAGGAGGCATTCGAGGGCATGGGAACACTGCCCTACACCTACAGAATACGGCTCAAACCGGACGCCACCCCGGACATTCACGCACCTCGCAGGGTCCCAGCACCATTCAAAGACAGCCTCAAGCAGCAGCTGCAGGATCTCCAGGACCAAGGGGTGCTATCCCGGGTCACGGAGCCTGTGCCATGGGTCAGTCCCTGGTGTGTGTTAAGAAGCCCTCCGGCGAGCTCTGGATCTGCATTGATCCAAAAGACCTCAACAACAACGTAATGAGGGAACACTGCCCTTATCCAAACGGGAAGAGATCACGAGCGAGATGGCCCAGGCTAAAATCTTCACAAAACTGGATGCCTCAAAGGGTTTTTGGCAGATCCAACTAGATCAGTCCAGCCGAAAGCTGTGCACCTTCAACACCCCTTTCGGCAGGTTCTGCTATAACAGAATGCCATTTGGCATCATCTCGGCATCCGAGGTCTTTCACAGGATCATGGAGCAGATGATGGAGGGCATCGAAGGGGTGTGCGTCTACGTGACGACGTCATCATCTGGCCCACCACACCACAGGAGCACATCAATCGTCTCCAGCGCGTCTTTGCGCGCATACGGGAAAACGGCCTGTGCCTCAACCGAGCCAAGTGTTCTTTCGGCCAAACTGAGCTGAAGTTTCTGGGGGACCACATATCCCGGTCAGGGGTCCGTCCGGATGCAGACAAGGTGAGCGCCATTACAGCCATGCCGTAGCCGGCAGACAAGAAAGCAGTGCTACGCTTCCTAGGCATGGTCATCTTCCTGGGGAAGTTCATTCCCAACCTTGCCTCCCACACGACAGCTCTGCGCCACCTAGTCAAGAAGTCCACGGAGTTCCAGTGGCTGCCCACACACCAGAAGGAATGGGAGGAGCTCAAAATTAAGCTCACCACAGCCCCGGTATTGGCGTTTTTCGACACATCTCGTGACACTAAAATTTCGACTGATGCCAGCCAGTCCGGCATTGGGGCGGTACTCCTACAGCGGGATGACACTGCGTCATGGGCCCCGGTCGCCTATGTCTCGCGAGCCATCAGCCCCACAGAACAGCACTACGCGCAGATCGAAAAGGACTGCCTGGGTTTGCTAACCGGAATAGACAAGTTCCATGACTACGTGTATGGTCTCCCACAGTTTACCATTGAGACTGACCATCGACCCCTGGTCAGCATCATTAATAAGGACCTGAACGAGATGACCCCTCGCCTCCAGCACATCCTACTTAAACTCAGGAGGTATGACTTCCAACTGGTCTACACCCCGGGAAAGGACCTTATCATTGCGGATGCCCTATCTAGAGCAGTGAGCACACTGCCCGATTCGGAGGGGTTCGTCTGTCAGGTCGAAGCGCAGGTGGCCTTCACATCGGCAAATCTGCCAGCTGACGACTCCAGTCTGGCCCATATTCACCGGGAGACTGCGGCTGACCCCCTTCTACAACGGGTGATGCGCCACATGACGGGAGGGTGGCTCATAGGACAGTGCCCGCAGTTCTACAATGTCCGAGACGACTTGGCCATCATTGATGGTGTCCTCCTAAAGGTGGACCGGATTGTGATTCCGCACAGCATGCACAAGGTGGTCCTCGACCAACTACACAAAGGCCATCTGGGGGTCGAGAAGTGCAGACGGAGGGCCCGAGAGGAGGTATACTGGCCGGGCATCAGTGATGACATTGCCAATATGGTGCTCAACTGCCCCACCTGCCAAAGGTTTCAGCCGGCGCAACCACCTGAGACGCTTCAGCCCCATGAGCTGGTGACGTCCCCCTGGGCGAAGGTGGGTGTGGACCTTTTTCATGCACTCGGCACGGACTATGTAATCGTCATTGATTACTTTTCAAACTATCCAGAGGTCATACGCCTGCACGATTTGACATCGTCCGCTGTCATAAGGGCCTGCAAAGACACTTTCGCTCGCCACGGCATTCCAATTACTGTCATGTCGGACAATGGGCCCTGTTTTGCCAGCCAGGAATGGTCGTCCTTTGCTGCTTCATATGGCTTAGAATTTACATAGAATTTACAGTGTAGAAGGAGGCCATTCGGCCCATCGAGTCTGCACCGGCTCTTGGAAAGAGCACCCTACCCAAGGTCAACACCTCCGCCCTATCCCCATAACCCAGTAACCCCACCCAACACTAACGGCAACCTTGGACACTAAGGGCAATTTATCATGGCCAATCCACCTAACCTGCACATCTTTGGACTGTGGGAGGAAACCGGAGCGCCCGGAGGAAACCCACGCACACATGGGGAGGATGTGCAGACTCCGCACAGATAATGACCCAAGCCGGAATCGAACCTGGGACCCTGGAGCTGTGAAGCAATTGTGCTATCCACAACGCTACCATGCTGCCCCCTGCCCCCACGTGCTGCACACGTGACGTCCAGCCCTCTGCATCCCCAGTCCAATGGAAAGGCGGAGAAGGGCGTTCACATCGTCAAGCGGCTCCTCTGCAAGGCTGTTGCTGCCAGATCGGATTTCTGCCTAGCCCTGCTGGCCTATCGCTCGGCCCCACTAGCCACTGGCCTCTCACCAGCCCAGCTGTTGATGGGTCGCACCCTCAGGACCACTGTGCCATCCATTCTGGTCCCCACAACCAACCATGCTCCGGAACTGCACAGGATGCAACAGCAGCGCGTTCGCCAGAAGATGGCATATGACACACGGGCAACTGATCTTCACACCCTGGCGCCTGGAGACGACGTCCGCATCCACCTACCTGGTCAGCACCTGCCGAAGTTCTCCAACGCGTGGCTCCCCGCTCGTTCCTGGTTCGCGTGCCTGATGGATCCATTGGTAGGCGCAATCGCCGGGCTCTTCGCCTACTTCCACGCTCGCTCCGGGAACTTACACCGGCACCACGCCCTCCTGTTGTTCCTGATATCGACTTTGTGGAGCTTCCTGCCACCATGCCCCTTCCGTCGTCGCCCGTGACCAGGCCCATTCCTCAGCCGGTGGATCCAGACCCACCCTTGAGGCGGTCAACCCGAATTCGTCGCCCACCTACTCGACTGGACTTATGAGCCTGTTTGAACATTGAACTCATAATACCACTGTGTTAATATGTTTCTGTTCTTCCTTGTCGGTACAGGAGTTTGTATTCTCGTTCAACATTTCCCCGTTTTTTGTTTATGGTACAACCTCATTGCTATGTCGCACCCGACATCGCCCCTTGTATATAGTTTAGCCCCATGTACATGCTGTAGATATTGCACACACACATCCAGCTGCACTCAGTACACATCTCTATTTATAACCACATAGGTACATGTTCTTGTAAAAAAAGGGGGATGCCATGATATTCAGGTAAACGTCATGGTACAAACATACATGCATACTGATGGACAGATGAACGGACCAATCAACACACACACATCACAGCCAATCACAGGCAAGAGCATACACACTACAAAACAGGGACCACGACACTTCCCGGGCATTTCCAGCAGGAGACAGCTCAGGGCACAGAGCTCACAGCAAGCCATTCAGACATCCACCATGTGCTGAGTGCCACTCCAAGATAGTATTAGGAATAGGTCCACAGATTCAAGCGTTATGATCGAACCTCAGTAACCAGTTTACCATTGTAAATAAATGTTAGTAATAAAACTGAGTTGTACCATCCGCAACCGTGTTGGTTCGTCTGTGTAGCAGAGTACCCAACACATCAGTGAACGCGAGACGTCAACGGCAGTGAGATCTGTCCGGGAGAAGCAAGTGACACCGCCAACACCAAACCCATTCGGGTATTGCCCACTGTAATTGTTTCTCCAGCAGCCAAATGTATATTTATCTCCCCAGTCTCCACCACCCCCCTCCCACTCCCCCACAAATAGTCGCCTACTTATGCGTTGTAAATAATTTTGCCAGTTGTACAGAGTTGCTGCTGTTGAGATGGGGCACAATACCCTACCAGTTATTCTATTTCTTTTTTTATTATTACTTTTTTTTTGGTGTGTTGGGTGTGCCCTTCTCTTCTATATATGTAAATATATATATATTTCTTATTCTGTGTACATAACGGTAAATATACTTTGTTCAAAAACCCAATAAAAACATTTATTTTTTTTAAAAGATAGCAAATGGTCTGGAAAATTACATTAAAACAGTGTCAGTAGGACAAAGGGACACAGGTCAGAATCATAAAAGATAGATTCTGGGCTGATCTCTGAAAATTCTTCTTCAGAAAGTGGCCAATGTGGAAAATATTTACCATTTCAGCCATCTAACCCTACACTCTAGAAATCACTTCTTAAATCTTTCTGCCCCTCTACCTCCCTTTCATATTTTAAGACCTTCTTAAAACTTACCTTTTTGACCAAGTTGTTTGTTATCTCCATATCTCTGCACCACGATACGCATGTTAGTTATAGTTGTTGTTTTTCTATGTATTAACATTAAACTAAGTATAACCGGGACTAATTTTGAATATTGGTTACTGATGGAAGTACTTTGCAACCATATTCGAGAATTATACTTTTTTTTTTAATAAACAATTTTATTGAGGTATTTTTGGCATTGTAAACAGTTACAGTGTACAGTAATGTGCAAATATCAACACAAAGCAGAAACATAGTGCAAAAGACCACTCCTCTCTCATAAACCATAAACAGTACCCGCCGATTTATCCCTCCTATTCTACGCTAATCTACCCCCCCCCCTCCCCCCCGCTGACATTTAATTCCCCGCGGAGAAGTCGATGAATGGTTGCCACCTTCAGGCGAACCCTAATACAGATCCTCTTAAGGCGAACTTAATTTTTTCCAGCCCGAAAAATCTCGACATGTCCGAGAGCCATGCTTCGGTCTTGGGGGCTTGGAGTCTCTCCATGCCAGCAGTATACGTCGCCGGGCTACCAGGGAAGTAAAGGCCAAGATGTCAGCCTCCCTCTCTTCCTGGACCCCCAGGTCTTCCGAGACCCCAAATATTGCCACCACTGGACTCATCACCACCCTAGTTTTCAGTACCTGGGACATGATGTCCGCAAATCCCTCCCAGTATCTCCTAAGTTTTGGGCATGCCCAGAACATGTGGACGTGATTCACTGGCCCTCCCGCACACCTAGCGCATTTATCTTCCACCCCAAATAATTTACTCGTCCGGGCCACCGTCATGTGGGCCCGGTGAACGACCTTGAACTGAATCAGGCTGAGCCTAGCACATGTTGCAGTTGAATTTACCCTACTCAGGGTTTCCGCCCATACCCCCTCCTCCATCACCTCGCCGAGTTCCTCCTCCCACTTGAGCTCCAGTTCCTCTGTCTGGGACTCCTCCCCTTTCATAAGTTCACGGTAAATATCCAAGACTTTCCCCTCTCCTACCTCTCCCCTAGACACTACTCTGTCCTGGATCCCATTTGGCGGAAGGCGTGGGAAGGGTGGGACCTGTCTACGTACGAAGTCACGCACTTGCAAGTACCGAAAATCATTCCCTCTGACTAGTCCAAATTTCTCCTCATGCTCGAGAAGCTCCTCCTCAAGAACATATCGCCCGTCCTTCCCACCCCCGCCTGCTGCCACGCATAAATCCACCATCCAAACTCCCAGGGGCGAATCGGTGGTTGTCGCATATTGGAGACCAGACCGATGCTCCCACCTCCCCTACATGCTTCCTCCACTGGCCCCAGATCCACAGGGCTGCCACCACTACCGGACTGGTGGCGTACCTGGCCTGCGGGAGCGGTAGGGGGGCCGTGACCAGGGCTGCCAAACTGGTGTCCCTGCACAAAGCCGCCTCCACTCGCCCCCAAATAGACCCCGTACCCACCATCCAACCCCTTACCATGGCCATGTTGGCTGCCCAGTCGTAGTTGCTGAGGTTCGGCAGCTCCAGCCCCCCCTCGCTACGGTTCCTCTCAAGCATTGCTTTCTTCACCCGCGGGGACTTCACCGCCCAGACAAAGCCCATAATAATCTTGTTGACCCTTTTGAAGAAGGACGCAAGATGAAAATCGGGAGGCACTGAAAAACAAACAGGAGTCTTGGGAGGATTGTCATCTTTACCGTCTGCACTCTCCCCGCAAGTGATAGCGGGAGTGCATCCCATCTCCTGAACTCGCTCTTCATTTGTTCCACCACCCTAGTCAAATTTAGCTTATGCAGCCTGCCCCATTCTCGTGCCACCTGTATCCCTAAGTAGCAGAAACTTTCTCCCACCTTCCTAAATGGCAGCCCCTTCAACCTGTTCTCCTGGCCCCTCGCCTGCACTACAAACATCTCACTCTTAGCCATGTTCAGTTTGTACCCTGAAAACCTGCCAATTTCTCTCAATATTCCTAGTATACTGTCCATCCCAGCCAGCGGGTCCGATACATACAGGCGCAGGTCGTCCGCGTACAGCGATACCCTGTGTTCCACCCCTCCCCTAATCATTCCCTTCCACCCCCTCGCAGCTCTCAGGGCAATCGCCAGCGGCTCTATGGCCAGTGCAAACAGCAACGGGGAGAGTGGGCATCCCTGTCTGGTCCCCCGGTGTAGTCTAAAGTACTCTGATGTTGTCCTATTCGTCCTCACGCTAGCTTTTGGGGTCTGGTACAATAGTCTATCCCAGTCAACAAAGCCCTCCCTGAACCCAAACTGTCCGAGTAC
Source organism: Scyliorhinus torazame (assembly GCF_047496885.1). Classification (NCBI taxonomy): domain Eukaryota; kingdom Metazoa; phylum Chordata; class Chondrichthyes; order Carcharhiniformes; family Scyliorhinidae; genus Scyliorhinus; species Scyliorhinus torazame. Next base: position 163,853,189 of record NC_092709.1, on the reverse strand, counting down.
CTCCCACAAATAATCCCACTCCACCCAGTCAAAGGCCTTCTCGCCATCCATTGCCACCACTGCCTCTACCTCTCTGCCCTCCGGGGGCATCATGATCACATTGAGTAGTCTTCTCAAGTTGGCTACCAGCTGTCTGCCTTTCACAAACCCTGTTTGGTCCTCCCCGATCACCTCCGAGACACAATCCTCAATTCTAAGCGCCAAGACCTTAGCCAGGAGCTTGGCATCGACGTTGATCAGGGAGATTGGTCTATATGACCCACACGCTTCCGGGTCTTTATCCCGTTTTAATATCAGCGAAATGGTAGCCTGTGACATCGTCGGGGTTTGCGTCCCTCTGTCCCTTGCCTCATTAAATACCCGAGTCAGCACCGGCCCCACTATCTCCGAGAACTTTTTGTAGAACTGCACTGGGTATCCATCCGGCCCCGGGGATTTACCCGACTGCATGGCCTTCAAGCCCCCCAGTACTTCCTCAGCTCTGATCGGGGCCCTCAGTCCGTATACCAGCCCCCTATCCACTTTTGGGAAGGTCAGTCCGTCTAAGAAGCGCTTCATCTCCTCTGGCTCCTCAGGGGGTTCTGAGGTATAGAGCTTGCTGTAAAACTCCCGAAACACCCTGTTCAGTCCTGATGGGTCATCCACTCTGTTCCCCATACCGTCCACTACCCTGCCTATTTCTCTGGCCGCCTCCTTCCTCCTGAGTTGCTGCGCAAGCATTCTACTAGCCTTCTCCCCATGCTCATAGACCACACCCTTTGCCTTCCTGAGTTGTTCCACTGCCTTGTTCATGGACAACACTCCGAACTCGGCCTGCAGTCTCCGTCTATCTCTAAGCCCTTGGGGCCTCTGCGTATTCCCTATCTGTCCGGTGGATCTCCTTGACCCGTCTGTCCATCTCCACTCTGTCCGTTCTATTTCTGTGGGCCCAAATTGAAATCAGCTCCCCCCTTACCACCGCCTTCAGCGCCTCCCACAGGGTCGTTGCTGAGACTTCCTCTGTGTCATTAACCTGCAGGTAGTCCTGCATGCACTTCCACAGTCTCTCGCACCCCCCCCTCCTCCGCTGGCAATCTTACGTCCAACCTCCATTGCGGGTGCTGGTAGCTTCCTTTCCAGACCTGCAGATCAACCCAGTGTGGGGCATGATCCGAGATGGTGATCACCGAGCACTCTGTATTTTTTACCCTGCCTACGCAGTCCCTGCTCATGATGAAAAAATCGATTCTAGAGTATACTTTATGAACATGCGAGTAGAACGAATATTCCCTTCCCGTCAGCCGTCTGGCTCTCCATTTGTCTACCCCCCCCCCCTATCTGCTCCATGAACCCCCTCAGTTCCCTTGCCATCGCTGGGAGCCTACCCGCTCTGGAGCATGACCTGTCTAGTCCGGGGCCGGGGACCATGTTGAAGTCCCCACCCATGATCAGCTTGCGTGAATCTAAGTCTGGGATTTTCCCCAGCACCCTTTTAATGAAATCAGCGTCGTCCCAATTTGGAGAATATACATTCACCAGGACTGCCCACATCCCCTCAAGCGTACCATGGACCATAAGAAATCTATCACCTCCGTCTGCAATTGTGCCCTCCGCCTCCAATTGAACCTGTTTATTGATCATGATTGCCACCCCCCTGGACTTAGAGTCCAAGCCCGAGTGGAAGACCTGGCTAATCCAGCCCTTCCTTAGTCTGGTCTGGTCAGTCACTTTCAGATGTGTCTCCTGCAGCATGATTATGTCCGTCTTTAGAGCCCGCAAATGCGCAAACACATGCGCCCTCTTGACTGGCCCGTTTAGTCCTCTGACATTCCAGGTGATCAGCTTGGTTGGAGGGCACCTGCCCCACCCCCACCCCCCCACCTTGCCGATCAACCATCCCCCTTCTTGGGCCCGCCTCCAGCCCATGTGCCGTGCCCCTCCCAGTTCGCCTCCTGGCAGCTCCCACCCCTGACCTCCACTCTGTTACCTACTTTAGATCTCTTCCATGTCAGCAAAATAACTTCCCCCCCTCCCCCCCCCCCCGAGCAACAACACCCCTCTGTAACCTGACCCCTGCATTGTACTGGCTGTATGCATCCCCCCCACCTGGCTCCCTTGATTAGCTTCCCGCTAGCCTGGTGACTCATCCCTCCGGCACCCACTTGGCTCACTCCCATTGTTCCCCCGAGCTCATCCCCCCACCCATCCACACCCATCCCCCTGATGTGTCCTGCTCGAGCAGTCTCCCTGCAGTAAGAGAGTTCAGTCTCGAGCAGTCTCCCTGCAATAAGGGAGTTCAGTCTCGAGCAGTCTCCCTGCAGTAAGGGAGTTCAGTCTCGAGCAGTCTTCCTGCAGTCAGGGAGTTCAGTCTCGAGCAGTCTCCCTGCAGTAAGGGAGTTCAGTCTCGAGCAGTATCCCTGCAGTAAGGGAGTTCAGTCTCGAGCAGTCTTCCTGCAGTCAGGGAGTTCAGTCTCGAGCAGTCTCCCTGCAGTAAGGGAGTTCAGTCTCGAGCAGTCACCCTGCAGTAAGGGAGTTCAGTCTCGAGCAGTCTCCCTGCAGTAAGGGAGTTCAGTCTCGAGCAGTCTCCCTGCAGTAAGGGAGTTCAGTCTCGAGCAGTCTCCCTGCAGTAAGGGAGTTCAGTCTCGAGCAGTCTCCCTGCAGTAAGGGAGTTCAGTCTCGAGCAGTCTCCCTGCAGTAAGGGAGTTCAGTCTCGAGCCGTCTCCCTGCAGTAAGGGAGTTCAGTCTCGAGCCGTCTCCCTGCAGTAAGGGAGTTCAGTCTCGAGCAGTCTCCCTGCAGTAAGGGAGTTCAGTCTCGAGCAGTCTCCCTGCAGTAAGGGAGTTCAGTCTCGAGCAGTCTCCCTGCAGTAAGGGAGTTCAGTCTCGAGCCGTCCCCCTGCAGTAAGGAAGTTCAGTCTCGAGCAATCTCCCTGCAGTAAGGGCGTTCAGTCTCGCGCCGTCTCCCTGCAGTAAGGGAGTTCAGTCTCGAGCAGTCTCCCTGCAGTATGGGAGTTCAGTCTCGAGCAGTCTTCCTGCAGTAAGGGAGTTCAGTCTCGAGCAGTCTCCCTGCAGTAAGGGAGTTCAGTCTCGAGCAGTCTCCCTGCAGTAAGGGAGTTCAATCTCGAGCAGTCTCCCTGCAGTAAGGGAGTTCAGTCTCGAGCAGTCTCCCTGCAGTAAGGGAGTTCAGTCTCGAGCAGTCTCCCTGCAGTAAGGGAGTTCTGTCTCGAGCAGTCTCCCTGCAGTAAGGGAGTTCAGTCTCGAGCAGTCTCCCTGCAGTAAGGGAGTTCAGTCTCGAGCAGTCTCCCTGCAGTAAGGGAGTTCAGTCTCGAGCAGTCTCCCTGCAGTAAGGGAGTTCAGTCTCGAGCAGTCTCCCTGCTGTAAGGGAGTTCAGTCTCGAGCAGTCTCCCTGCAGTAAGGGAGTTCAGTCTCGAGCAGTCTCCCTGCAGTAAGGGAGTTCAGTCTCGAGCAGTCTCCCTGCAGTAAGAGAGTTCAGTCTCGAGCAGTCTCCCTGCAGTAAGGAAGTTCAGTCTCGAGCAGTCTCCCTGCAATAAGGGAGTTCAGTCTCGAGCAGTCTCCCTGCAGTAAAGGAGTTCAGTATCGAGCAGTCTCCCTGTAGTAAGGGAGTTCAGTCTCAAGCAGTCTCCCTGCAGTAAGGGAGTTCAGTCTCGAGCAGTCTCCCTGCAGTAAGGGAGTTCAGTCGCGAGCAGTCTCCCTGCAGTAAGGGAGTTCAGTCTCGAGCAGGCTCCCTGCAGTAAGGGAGTTGAGTCTCGAGCAGTCTCCCTGCAGTAAGGGAGTTCAGTCTCGAGCAGTCTCCCTGCAGTAAGGGAGTTGAGTCTCGAGCAGTCTCCCTGCAGTAAGGGAGTTCAGTCTCGAGCAGTCTCCCTGCAGTAAGGAAGTTCAGTCTCGAGCAGTCTCCCTGCAATAAGGGAGTTCAGTCTCGAGCAGTCTCCCTGCAGTAAAGGAGTTCAGTATCGAGCAGTCTCCCTGCAGTAAGGGAGTTCAGTCTCGAGCAGTCTCCCTGCAGTAAGGGAGTTGAGTCTCGAGCAGTCTCCCTGCAGTAAGGGAGTTCAGTCTCGAGCAGTCTCCCTGCAGTAAGGAAGTTCAGTCTCGAGCAGTCTCCCTGCAATAAGGGAGTTCAGTCTCGAGCAGTCTCCCTGCAGTAAAGGAGTTCAGTATCGAGCAGTCTCCCTGCAGTAAGGGAGTTCAGTCTCGAGCAGTCTCCCTGCAGTAAGGGAGTTCAGTCTCGAGCCGTCCCCCTGCAGTAAGGGAGTTCAGTCTCGAGCCGTCCCCCTGCAGTAAGGAAGTTCAGTCTCGAGCAATCTCCCTGCAGTAAGGGCGTTCAGTCTCGCGCCGTCTCCCTGCAGTAAGGGAGTTCAGTCTCGAGCAGTCTCCCTGCAGTATGGGAGTTCAGTCTCGAGCAGTCTTCCTGCAGTAAGGGAGTTCAGTCTCGAGCAGTCTCCCTGCAGTAAGGGAGTTCAGTCTCGAGCAGTCTCCCTGCAGTAAGGGAGTTCAATCTCGAGCAGTCTCCCTGCAGTAAGGGAGTTCAGTCTCGAGCAGTCTCCCTGCAGTAAGGGAGTTCAGTCTCGAGCAGTCTCCCTGCAGTAAGGGAGTTCTGTCTCGAGCAGTCTCCCTGCAGTAAGGGAGTTCAGTCTCGAGCAGTCTCCCTGCAGTAAGGGAGTTCAGTCTCGAGCAGTCTCCCTGCAGTAAGGGAGTTCAGTCTCGAGCAGTCTCCCTGCAGTAAGGGAGTTCAGTCTCGAGCAGTCTCCCTGCTGTAAGGGAGTTCAGTCTCGAGCAGTCTCCCTGCAGTAAGGGAGTTCAGTCTCGAGCAGTCTCCCTGCAGTAAGGGAGTTCAGTCTCGAGCAGTCTCCCTGCAGTAAGAGAGTTCAGTCTCGAGCAGTCTCCCTGCAGTAAGGAAGTTCAGTCTCGAGCAGTCTCCCTGCAATAAGGGAGTTCAGTCTCGAGCAGTCTCCCTGCAGTAAAGGAGTTCAGTATCGAGCAGTCTCCCTGTAGTAAGGGAGTTCAGTCTCAAGCAGTCTCCCTGCAGTAAGGGAGTTCAGTCTCGAGCAGTCTCCCTGCAGTAAGGGAGTTCAGTCGCGAGCAGTCTCCCTGCAGTAAGGGAGTTCAGTCTCGAGCAGTCTCCCTGCAGTAAGGGAGTTGAGTCTCGAGCAGTCTCCCTGCAGTAAGGGAGTTCAGTCTCGAGCAGTCTCCCTGCAGTAAGGGAGTTGAGTCTCGAGCAGTCTCCCTGCAGTAAGGGAGTTCAGTCTCGAGCAGTCTCCCTGCAGTAAGGAAGTTCAGTCTCGAGCAGTCTCCCTGCAATAAGGGAGTTCAGTCTCGAGCAGTCTCCCTGCAGTAAAGGAGTTCAGTATCGAGCAGTCTCCCTGCAGTAAGGGAGTTCAGTCTCGAGCAGTCTCCCTGCAGTAAGGGAGTTCAGTCTCGAGCAGTCTCCCTGCAGTAAGGGAGTTCAGTCGCGAGCAGTCTCCCTGCAGTAAGGGAGTTCAGTCTCGAGCAGTATCCCTGCAGTAAGGGAGTTCAGTCTCGAGCAGTCTCCCTGCAGTAAGAGAGTTCAGTCTCGAGCAGTCTCCCTGCAGTAAGAGAGTTCAGTCTCGAGCAGTCTCCCTGCAGTAAGGAAGTTCAGTCTCGAGCAGTCTCCCTGCAATAAGGGAGTTCAGTCTCGAGCAGTCTCCCTGCAGTAAAGGAGTTCAGTATCGAGCAGTCTCCCTGCAGTAAGGGAGTTCAGTCTCGAGCAGTCTCCCTGCAGTAAGGGAGTTCAGTCTCGAGCAGTCTCCCTGCAGTAAGGGAGTTCAGTCTCGAGCAGTATCCCTGCAGTAAGGGAGTTCAGTCTCGAGCAGTCTCCCTGCAGTAAGGGAGTTCAGTCTCGAGCAGTCTCCCTGCAGTAAGGGAGTTCAGTCTCGAGCAGTCTCCCTGCAGTAAGGGAGTTCAGTCGCGAGCAGTCTCCCTGCAGTAAGGGAGTTCAGTCTCGAGCAGTCTCCCTGCAGTAAGGGAGTTCAGTCTCGAGCAGTCTCCCTGCAGTAAGGGAGTTGAGTCTCGAGCAGTCTCCCGGCAGTAGGGGAGTTCAGTCTCGAGCAGTATCCCTGCAGTAAGGGAGTTCAGTCTCGAGCAGTCTCCCTGCAGTAAGGGAGTTCAGTCTCGAGCAGTCTCCCTGCAGTAAGGGAGTTCAGTCTCGAGCAGTCTCCCTGCAGTAAGGGAGTTCAGTCTCGAGCAGTCTCCCTGCAGTAAGGGAGTTCAGTCTCGAGCAGTCTCCCTGCAGTAAGGGAGTTCAGTCTCGAGCAGTCTCCCTGCAGTAAGGGAGTTCAGTCTCGAGCAGTCTCCCTGCAGTAAGCGAGTTCAGTCTCGAGCAGTCTCCCCGCAGTAAGGGAGTTCAGTCTGACGAATGTGATATAAAATAGTTACTTTAGAGATATTAGTTACTGTAATGTAGAGATAGGCCAGTCTCATTCTGGTGAGTTCACAGACAAAGGATTTGAGACCGCATGGCAAAGCAAGGAGGAGGTGTGTCCACCAAAGGAGGAGAAAAGGATGCTGGGTAATAAGGGGGCCAGAGGAAGGGATGAGAAGTGAGCCAATCAGAATGTATGACCAGGTCAGGAGGGGTATAGGATGACCTATGGGAATCGTCTATGTGAAACTTGATACCATTTGAATTGATTTGCAGAAATCCCTTTGTCTCTTTGTTCATTCGCTTTCCGGGGTGTAGGAGACTGGATGTGTCCTATGCTACTGTGAAATGAATCAGGCTTGCAAGCCAAATAAAATAACTAATGCTGTACCTGCAAATCCATCTCGACTTCTATTGAGGCCAGACTGACGGGTAAAGAAATTTGTAATTTGTCATTTGGTGCCGGAAACCCGGGATTTCTCAAGACGGTTCTGACCAACCGCGAAATCAGAATTAGACTGATTATGAACAGGGAGAGTGGGAAGAAGGGGCCCACAATGTATAGCTGGAAAATGACCGCGCTTTGCTTTCTCCCCTCTTCTTATTGTCTGATTAGTCTGGTCACTCGCGGTTGGTACGGAAAGATCGTCTCGACGAAATCAAAGGTCAGTCTGGGGATTAGAAAATTAAACTGATGGGATATCATAATTGATAGTTCAGTTTTGGGTTAATTGTGTTGTTGACGACTGATGTGACTTCAGCAGATGAGGGTTCAGTTAAATAAGTGTTTTTAAATCTGAAGATGGCTCAACTCCATGTGTGAGTTCTGATTCAGCTTGGGTTAGGTTTTGGGTTGATGGGACATCTAAAACGATGATTCAATTCCATGTATAAGTGTTTTTAAGGCTGATGGGACTTCAGTAGATGAAGGTTCAGTTAAGTAAGTGTTTTTAAGGCTGATGGGACTTCAGTAGATGAAGGTTCAGTTCAATAAGTGTTTTTAAATCTGAAGATGATTCAATTCCATGTGTGTGTTTTAAATCTATAGTTGATTAAGCTAAAATTGTACCCTTGGACTGTAGTGGCGAAAAACGCAGTTCTGAGGACTAGTTGAGATTGTGGGGAATTGCTTGGATAAATTTCAAGACAAAGAACATCCATAGAGCTGGATGCTGCATGTTGGTTGAAGCAGAAGTCTCTCAAAGGGATAACAGCAGCTGCCAAAGTTAAAGACGACAGACAGTGCTTCTCACTCAGGCCTTGAGATAACAGCAGCAGCCTGTAGTGTAATCGGATACCTTTCCTTTGAGTCAGTGAACTCCAGCAAAGTTACGTTTTGAATTAATTAAAGGAAACCAGTGGGTTTCTCCACCTCTTTGATAAAAGTTATTATTTTCGAAAGCAATTGATTGAAATTGCCAGAATCTTAAGTTTTACTTACTTGAAATAATGTTTATCTCATTTTATTTGTGAATTAATAGAAACTTAAAGAAACTCACTGATACCATTTTAAAAAGTGTAAATCTGGAGATGACAGTTGACTTTGCTCCGGTATACATCACCGCAGCTAACTGCTCCCTCATTGATAGCAGCCAACATTTTTGAGAATGTAAGAAAAACTTGTTAAAAGAAAAATTGTTAAGATAAAGAATTAATTAAGTTGTAAATGTTATACAAGTTTGTATTAAGCAAATCGTAAATTTAGTTCTGAGTTGAGATCAGAGCTAAGCTTGCAAGTTGCAGTAATTCAATTTGAATTTTCAAACATTTTAAGTTTTAAAAGAACACTGTTAGAACCTTTTCAATCATTTTGCCAAGGAGCAAAAATTGCCATTGGTTATAAATAAGCAAATAAAAAATATATATATAATTTAAAAAAAGAAAGAGCCAAAGTATGAAAGCTAAAGAGTTAATTAGATTATGGAGACAATATTGTCAAGAGGAAAGAGATAGGATCATGTTATCAAGTTGGCAGGACAATGCCCTTAAAATGGGAATTCCAATTAGTGAACAGGATAACAAAAAAAAAATTACAGGTCTTGAAAAAGGAATGTGCATTCAAAAAATGATGCGCAAGTAAAGACAGGAAAGGCTCGGGTCAAACAAAAGATGGGCTACGTAGTTCAATGGCTGGCCTTGAATTGACAGAAAATGACCAATTTGATAATTTGAAAATGTCAGCAAAGGATTTTGACTGCACCTGTAGCATTGTCTGCACTAATTCCAGAACCACCAGAGTATAATAATTTATATCCAGTCACTGCTCCCCAGATCCCAAACATGCCAGTCACTCCAGCCCTTTTGGTTGATAGCGTGGGTCCCGATTTGCCATCTTCACGATCAGTGGGGGAGGAGGAGCTCTGTTCCACAAGCCCAGGTAGCTCTAGGGCCCGATCTCGGACAGCGAGAGAAGGGCTTGATCCTAACCAGAAACAATTAAGCATACCACCTAAATCCCTTCAGACCAAGGGGAAACCGCAAATTTCGAGAACAAAGGGAGATGCCACAGATGATTTTGAAGAGAAAGAACTCCCTCTAGTGACAGGAAGGGACGTCGAAGTCTTGGAAGAACCAGAGGAAATAGCTAGAGTGCCCCCTGGTGAGACTCGGAGACAGTTGCCGACTAGGAAGATACCAAACCCTGACGCGATGACTGCCGGGGCGCAGCCCACGATAGACGTTTACTTCCCATGGACACCCAGTGAGATGATGGCTATTATGGCTACAATCCCAGGTAGAAAAAAATCTCCTGCTGCTTTCCTGGATTCCCTGAGAACTACCATCTCAATTTATCACGTTGATTCTAGGGACCTCTGGGCCCTAGTCCAGCAGGTTTTAACCCCAGCAGAGTACCGCAATTATCTTAATCACTTGAATTATGCTAGCCACGCCGCACTTCAGCAAGCCCATGCGTTAGACGACGATAGACGGACACAAATCCTGAATGCGTTGAATAGCACATTTCAAAAGCCCATAAATATTTCCGCTATCTTAGACCTAAAACCTAAGAAGATTGACGAGCCAGAGGAATTTCTGGAACGTTTTAATGAAATCTACCGTGGGCAGTCAGGTGACTTGCCATATCAAAATGGTCAGAATTCCCCTCAATATTGTGCTATGTTAATGCATTGCCTACCACCTTCCGTGGCTACTGCTGTGAAATGTAATGACATGAATTGGACAGAGAACGACCCTTCCCAGATGGCAAGGGCAGTCAGATTTTATTGGAAGGAGGGTGTAGGCCAGGAAGGAGGCTCAGTTACAAAGGTTAAGACTGAGTATGTAATGAAAAAGGATGATCTGCGACCCCAACAAGCGGCAGAAATGGTAGCTTACCAGCTGGTGCCCCAATATTGTGACTTTGGGTGGGTGGATCAGCGAGGGGGAGGATATCAAACCCACCCAAAGGGACCCTCAGCTCCTTTTTATGGCCCACCGTATGCACCAACAGCTTTACAACTGCCGCCCCCTCTGAGGGGCCATTGGTCTACTGGGAGAAGAGGACGGGGCAGATATAGAGGGAGCAATGCATGTTTTAATTGCGGCCATGCAGATCACTGGCAATAGGAAGCCCCTTTAAAAAACAGGCAGCAGAAGGAGGGGGTACCCACCAAGGGGAGGACAGACGAGATACACTGACTTCTCCTAGGCAAACCCTTTCCCAACACAGGATTGACTTGCTAATTTAGTCATAAGGACTCTCCAATCGGACAGGGAACCTATTATCTCTCTGCAGATAGGAGATGAACATCACCCATTTGTAATCGACACTGGAGCAGCCATGTCTTCTCTGCAATCAGAAATTCGCCTACCACTATCTGACCACACCCAGCATTTGTCGGGGTTCCAAGGACAGGTGTGTGAGTATCCTATTTCTGAACCTGTGACAGTCACTTACGAGAATAAGTCTGCAGATCATCAGTTTGTAGTGACTACTGGATTGGACTGTAACTTGTTGGCCCGAGATTTACTGTGTATCTTCCAGCTGCAGCTAGAGTGCGGAGACGAGGGGGTAATGGTTAAATCATGGAGGATGAGACAACAGTGCTATATTTCTCTCACCCCCCAGTGGTGGACGTTAGACATTGAACATTCACTGCATCACGTTACCCTGGCCTATCATAGAATTTACAGTGCAGAAGGAGGCCATATGACAGAACTGGACAAAACAGGGAGTTGGAGGACAAATACCGGCCATTAATTTGGACCGAATGGCCAGTCAAGGTTACAGCCACAGTCACGGAAAAAGAAGGTGCAGCCGATTTTGTTACAATACCACCACATTTATGGCCACAGTCCGCTTCGGTAAGCCCTCATATTACACGTCAGGTCCACAACCAGTACCATGCCAGGGATCTGGGACCTATGGTAAGGAGGGCAGGGGATCATTCAGATCCAACAGAGTACGCACTTCAAGTCACGCCAGACGGCACTGCCATAAAATATTTTGAGGTCCCTGAAACGATTAACACTCGACTGCAGCCCCGTCTATGGACAAATTAATTCGAGAGCTGTTGCAACAGGGTATTTTGGTCCCTTGCCAATCAGAATGTAACACCCCCATACTTGCTGTGCCTAAACCAGCCAAGCCAGACCAGTACTGATTAGTACAGGATTTACGTTCAATCAATGCCATCGCATAGCCGTTACATGCTCTCACTCTCCAACAGGATATTACGGTGTATAGCTCCCACTCGGTCATCGCACTACTGAGGCAACTGCAGACTCAGCATCTTACCGCAGCTCGTCAGAATAGGTATGAGATATACCTTTTGAACAATCCACGTCTGACATTTAAACACTGTACCACTATCAATCCAGCCTGTTTTGTTAGTGGTCCCCCTGTCCATGAAGACGCACCTGGCCACGACTGTTTAGCCTTGATTCAGGAAACTACCACAATAAGGGACGATTTGAGTGATATTTCGTCAGAACAACCTGACATGAATATGTGTGGTCAAATATCCCACCGGGGTTTAGTTAATGACTTACTGCAGGCCCTCCTTATGCCCGCGCAGATTTTCGTCATTAAATGCGCTGCTCACACAAATGTTAAGACCCCAGTTGACGTTGGTAATGAACAAGCAGATTGTGCAGCGCGGACAGCCGCGCAAATTCAGCAAGAGATGGTGCCTAAAATGTTAAGTCAGACTAAACGATCTACTATAAATATGTCTGCTTCTGACAAGTCAATGCCAACCATCCAAGACATCATAAGGTTACAGGAGGACGCTCCTGAGAGTGATAAACAAATGTGGAAACAGTTAGGTTGTACTTATGATTCTGTTTCCTCTTTATGGACCACGCCAGCACATCAGACTTGTATGTCTGATGTACTGGCTTTATGGGTCACTGAATGTGTACACTTTGCAACTCATTGTGGGGCTCGAGGGACTAGTGATTTGTTGCTGGACACTTGGTGGCACCCTGAAATGCAGGGGTTGGCCTAGAGTATCAGTAATCGGTGTTTGATTTGTCAGCAATATAACACCGGCAAAGGTATCCCTTGTGGGATGGGGCAAACCCCGTTGCCCAGTGGTCCCTTTGAGACGCTACAAATGGATTACATTGAGTTGGAAAGGTGTCAATGTTATAAATATGTTTTGGTCATTGTGGATGCGTTCAGCAGATGGTTTGAGGCGTATCCGACTACCGATAATAAAGCTGCTACTGTGGTTAAAGTTCTGATGCGGGAAATCATTCCCCGGTACAGTATGCCAGCTCAGTTGAGTTCTGATAACGGGCCTCATTTTCTTGGACAGATTAACCTGCCTCCCTTCCCCAGTGCTATTTTACAGGTGTGGAGCATGATGGGGTGGCTACGCACCGTCTGTGTGATCTACGGCCTCACCTCGCTTGGAGTGTTATTGGCGACGGACATGGAAAAGGGAAATATTATCTACATTTGTAACCCCAATCAAACTACAAGGACATTTCGTTTATGCAGAGGTGATGTTCTTCACTGCCCCCATATACGAGGACATGGTATCGACTCATGGAAGGTCATCAGGATAACGGAAAATGCAGGAGTCATGAAGCAATTGCACCGGTCCCGGCGATGGGAAGGGAATATTATATGGACATTGCCTTGTTTTTGGAGTACATGTAAATTTGATTTTGGATGTGTTAAGATTGGTGCGAAAAAGGTAACATCAGACCGTCAGGAGAAGGTAGGAAGAGGTTGTGAGAGAGAGAGGGGGACTAGAGAGAGGACGGAGCGTGTGAGAAGGGGAGTACAGCTAGAACGTAGGTTATCAGGAGATACACTTTAGTTAGTTAAAGGCCACACTGAGGAAAACCCGGGTAGTATGAATCTCTTTTACCAGATTTACCACCGCTTGTATGGCCAGGGATGGGTTGTCGGCTACCCGAACCCCGCAGCGGTGTCTAGGTTATTTTCTGTTTCACCGCTTTGGGGCACTCCCCAAACGGTGGTTCATTGTCAGCGTTCCGAGTCACCGCCCGAGCAAGTCACTCTTCCTTACGATCCGGGTTCAGCACCACCGGCTATTTGCCTTCCCCTTCCTCGGGATAATTCCCACTCACAGTATGATAGGCTGCAACGGTGGAGGGCGTATATACCTAGCCACTTCACTCCCAATAGGGATTCCCGGTCGTACGAGAATTGTTTCAGCAGTGAAGGATACGGCTGTTTGCTGGTAGAGGTGGAAACGAATATAACATATCTGTTCCCCACCTGTACGGACAGGAGGTGTCATATCACCCAGGAGTCTGGCCAATGCGTTTGTTACAACACCACTGGCGTTCTATTGAACGCCGGCATCCAGCTCCTTTGTGGCTGGGCGAATGTCTCTCATATCACTGTTGGGACTAGGGCTTTCCGCATTGCTTGGCGGCCCGAATGGGCGTTCCAAAGCTGGATAAACTGGGCTACGGGGGGATCCCTACGCAACCGATATACTGATTGTGATGCTCACCTGTACACGGAACAAGGATACTACTTTTTTATTTAAAAATGGTACAGCAACTAATGTTTTGTCACCCCCATTTCCCCGCCAAATTGCTATTGGGACTCTAGTCCCTACCACAGTCCCCTGCCCCTCGGCGTGGATGCTGCATAATCAGTTAGCACGCCGGGCAGTCTCAGCTGAATTCTGCGAGAACTGGAAAAAGCCTCAGGTTCTCGCACCCAACCGGGGCCCCTCAGCCCGGTGGGGAATTCAGAGCGTCTTGACACTGGGAGGTGTGGGGGGGTTCCTTGGCTGTCAGCGATAGGAATTATTTTATTTGTGGCCTTACCATCTTGGGAAATGAAACCTTGGGAGCCCTCGGGGCAATAACCAAGGAATTGTCTCAGCTGCGGTTGTTTGCAATGCAGAACCGGTATGCTCTTGACTATCTTCTGGCCCGTGAGGGTGGGGTATGCACCATAGTACAGGGCAAGTGTATTATGGGAGTTCAAGACTTAACCGCTAACATCACTAAATTTATGGATCACATACGGGATCACCTGGACGGAATGCAGGATCCTGGCTCTTGGGGTAACTGGGGATTTGGAGGTTGGAAGGACTGGTTGATAAATATGGCCATGTATTTAGCAGTGGCTATTGGCTGCATCTTTGTGGGCCCAGCCATCCTTAAATGTGTGATGGGTAGAATGCGGGGTACACTGGAACAGATCAACGCTCCTAAAATCTTGGCTGTCAAAATCCATGAGGGTGCAGCAGATGAAGGGGGGCTACGCCAGGAATTGGAAATGCAGCGAACGATCTTTTTAGATGAGGGACCGTAGCTATGGATTGGATAGTTCGGTTATCATGGAATGATAAAAGGAGGGAATGACGAATGTGATATAAAATAGTTACTTTAGAGATATTAGTTACTGTAATGTAGAGATAGGCCAGTCTCATTCTGGTGAGTTCACAGACAAAGGATTTGAGACCGCATGTCAAAGCAAGGAGGAGGTGTGTCCACCAAAGGAGGAGAAAAGGATGCTGGGTAATAAGGAGGCCAGAGGAAGGGATGAGAAGTGAGCCAATCAGAATGTATGACCAGGTCAGGAGGGGTATAGGATGACCTATGGGAATCGTGTATGTGAAACTTGATACCATTTGAATTGATTTGCAGAAATCCCTTTGTCTCTTTGTTCATTCGCTTTCCGGGGTGTAGGAGACTGGATGTGTCCTATGCTTCTGTGAAATGAATCAGGCTTGCAAGCCAAATAAAATAACTAATGCTGTACCTGCAAATCCATCTCGACTTTTATTGAGACCAGACTGACGGGTAAAGAAATTTGTAATTTGTCAAGTCTCGAGCAGTCTCCCCGCAGTAAGGGAGTTCAGTCTCGAGCAGTCTCCCCGCAGTAAGGGAGTTCAGTCTCGAGCAGTCTCCCCACAGTAAGGGAGTTCAGTCTAGAGCAGTCTCCCTGCAGTAAGGGAGTTCAGTCTCGAGCGGTTTCCCCACAGTAAGGGAGTTCAGTCTCGAGCAGTCTCCCCGCAGTAAGGGAGTTCAGTCTCGAGCAGTCTCCCTGCAGTAAGGGAGTTCAGTCTCGAGCAGTCTCCCCGCAGTAAGGGAGTTCAGTCTCGAGCAGTCTCCCTGCAGTAAGGGAGTTCAGTCTCGAGCAGTCTCCCCGCAGTAAGGGAGTTCAGTCTCGAGCAGTCTCCCCGCAGTAAGGGAGTTCAGTCTCGAGCAGTCTCCCTGCAGTAAGGGAGTTCAGTCTCCAGCAGTCACCCTGCAGTAAGAGAGTTCAGTCTCGAGCAGTCTCCCTGCAGTAAGGGAGTTCAGTCTCGAGCAGTCTCCCTGCAGTAAGGGAGTTCAGTCTCCAGCAGTCACCCTGCAGTAAGGGAGTTCAGTCTCGAGCAGTCTCCCCGCAGTAAGGGAGTTCAGTCTCGAGCAGTCTCCCTGCAGTAAGGGAGTTCAGTCTCCAGCAGTCTCCCTGCAGTAAGGGAGTTCAGTCTCGAGCAGTCTCCCTGCAGTAAGGGAGTTCAGTCACGAGCAGTCTCCCTGCAGTAAGGGAGTTGAGTCTCGAGCAGTCTCCCTGCAGTAAGGGAGTTCAGTCTCGAGCAGTCTCCCTGCAGTAATGGAGTTCAAACAAAAAACAAGAGCAATCAAACAAAGACCCAAGACAGCTCCAGCTGCAATGCTCTTCCAGCTGTGTAAACAGATGAGTGATACCGATCACCCCTTTCTGCGCATTAATAATAAAAACACACAGCAACACAGTACCCGCGTCACCCCCTGCATCCAATACCTTTAACCCCCATTGCTTCCCGGCCAAATTTCTGTTACATTGGAAGCTCCAAAACACAAAGAAAAATAAAAAAGACAACCCAAAAGAGAGAGGAGGCACCCGGGGCACCCGCACCCCCCCGCCCCCCCCCATCCCCATTGTACCATAGGCAGCGAAAACAGAAAAAAGCAACTACAAAGTACCTGTGAAGCAACAAAAAATATAAAGTCAGTCCAAGAAAACTAGATGTCCCACAGACAATAACACTCAGACTCTGACGTTGGCCCGTGGGCCCTCAGTTCGGCACCAGTCCCTGATCCTTTGCGAACTCCATCGCCTCGTCGGGGTCCATAAAGTAGTAATGCTGACTCTGGTGCATGACCCAAAGCCGCGCCGGGAAAAGCAGACCGAACTTCATGTGCTTTTTGAACAAAATCTCTTCAATTCTATTAAAGGCTGCTCGCCGCCTGGCCACCTCCTTCCTGACTTAGGTCTTGGTAAATGCGCAGGACATTGTTGTTCCATGTACAGCTCTTCGTACTCTTTGCCCACTGAAGGACCTGCTCCTTGTCTGTGAACCTGTGAACCTGTGGAACCTGACCACCTCTGGGAAGCCAATAATTCTCAAATTTTGTCTGCGGGCTCTGCTTTCAGGTCTTCAATTCTGTCAAGCAGCCTTCTCTGTCGCTCCTTTAACCCATCTATCTCTATTAAAGCGATAGTTTGCATGTCTGCCTGTTCCTCCACCGCTTGCTCCAGCTCCTTGACCTTTTTGTCCTGGGCCTCTAGCCTTTGGTTCACTTGCTCCATCGCTTTCTGCAGCGGTTCTAAGTTATCCTGCTTCATGTCTTCAAAACTTCCTTTTATGACCTGCAGCATATTGTCCAGCGCTGCTTGGATCGTCTGGTCCACGGTCCGTTCAACCATCTTTGGTCCCGGGTCAGCTCCCACACCACTTTGTCTCTGCCCCTTCTTTTCCTGCTTTCTGCTCTTCTTTGTTTCCATACAGCTCCGCACACTTCAATCAGCAACTTTGTGGCTGTCTTTTCTAGCGCTCAAAAGTTCCGAAAAGTCGGGAAACCAGGTCCAAAAAGCCAGCCGGAGTGAGAGCCACCGAATGTGCGACTCACTCCCTCACAGCCGCCACCAGAAGTCCCTCGAGAATTATACTTAACGATTATATATTTGTGTAAAAATCCTGTTGAAATGTTTCAGTGTTCAATTGTATTTTTAGTTAAGAGCAAGTCGTTTTTGAGCTCATCAAGGAGGAGAAGCTAAAGAAAGTTAATCAGATCTTGTATCTGTATCAAGCACTCTGGCCACTTGTAACAAAGCTGAGTGCAGAATAAAACATATTGGGTAAATTTTCCGAATCTATCCACTGCAGGAATCGTCACAGGCAGGATGGACAATTTAACAGACCATTAAAAGGTCAGTTGACTTCAGGCTTAATTTTCCTGCCCATTTTGAGGCCATGCAATCTTACATTATTCAGCTCAAGAGGAACACCTTCATCCTTAGCCATCAAACATACCTCTACCTCACAAGTATGGTGTTTCCAGTCCATAGTAATTTTCCTAGAATTGCCAGATTAGTGCCAATTAATACTGAAGTAGAGATTGTTTTATGCTGTGATGAATGTTCATGAATATAGAGTGTTGTTTCTTATTTTACATGCCACTTACAGCCATCAAGAAGAGAACATTTTTGTTTTATCTGTCTGGGCTAAGAAGTCACACTGTGTATTCATAGTACCATTCTGAAAGATTTGGGTTATTTTCCCTGAAGGAACAAGTCAGAATTGTTTTCTGTTTATCTTTTTTAAATGTATAAAGCTTTTCTTTACATTGTGTTGCGACAAGTAATTACTTTTACAAGTACTGATAAAAAAAATAGGCCAACTTTATGGGGTTGCATATTTTAAAGGGTCTCGGTGTGCTTGAGATCATTATGGAGATATGAAAGGTACTCCGAAGTCCAATTTCTGACCTTTATGTCAAAGCAATCGTTAATCTCTTGCTTATCACTAAATACATAAAAAATTGCAGAACAGTTACGTTGAATAAAAGAATTTACAACTCTCGTTACTTTTTTCATTTTTGAAATTGTGCCATGGCGTTTCATCTAGTTGCTTGCTACCCCTTGATATTGTTCTCCAATACATATGCTCAGATTGATGTCTTGCTTATCTCGACTACACTACAAAATGCCATTTCTGTTTCTTAAGGTGTCTGATGACATATTTGGGAGCTTGATAAAGTCTTTTCCCTTAGAAATCCATTAGAGTATGATCTTAAAGTGTTGCATTCTAGTAGTTATGCTGAAGGAATGCCAAGCATTGGAAAAGCATGCTGTACATTGATAACATGGAGGGCCTCACTGGAATATTATCTAAACTGGAATACTCATATGACTTAACGTACCAGTGAGTATTATGAGCACCAACCTCAGTGATGACAGGCAAGGAATATCAAAGAAATGACAGGGTCTATATTTGTGTGTGTTTGTTCCTAGGAGATTATGGATGCCATCTGTTTACTAGCACAAGATTTTAAAGCTTGACTTCTTGTCATGAGGAAGTGTATATTTCATGAAGTAATCCCAAATCTATTTCTGTAATATTACCAAAAAAATTGAATATCTAGTTTTAACCTTTTGGGGTAAAAATTAATCCGAGCCTTATTTTGGCACAGAATTGCCACTGCACACATATGAAATTGGGAGGTCTAAGGCCTGGCCTCAGTTGGATCATAGGTTTCATCTAAATAATGTAAGCAAATTGATTATGTCTATCGCATCTCCACAGACAGGTTGCTCATTTCCGAGAACCAGCTTTAGGTGTCTGGTTTTGCTGGCAGCAGCCCTGAGCTAAGTCCCGAGTGGTGGGGGAGGCAGAACGAGTAGTGAGGGAGAGGGTGCAATTGCAGCCATCAGGAGTTCTGTGCAGCCAGGAGGAGCTCCACAGGCATTTTTTTTTAACAGCTTACCTTCTGGTGGCAGCAACACCCAGAAGTGGAAAAACTTAGTAGAGCAGCCTTGACTATTGCTTCGCTCAGCCCAGGCCGAATTCCTTGAAGATTCATAAGACTGGCATATGCAAGAAGTCTAACAACTGTTCTAGGTAGACACCCCAGTGGCCTGATAACCATCCACTTCCAATATGACATTTGTCAGGTGTTCATGTGGTGCAGGATATACTCTGACAAAACTAACATTTATGCACACGTTTTACATTCATTAAACCGGGAAAATAGTAACCAATTTCTAACCATTAGCAATCATTACTTCACTACTGAACTGAAAGAAATACTCAGAATAACCTTTTGGATTAGAACATATTCTCAGCTCTTACAAATGTTGATACTATCAGGATTACAGAAACATGCCTATGAGTAGAAGATGGGCCAGAGATGGAGCTGAGAATGTTATGCAAAAGTAGGGGTGTTCAGGTCACAGATAAATTGCATCCAATTTCAATGATGAGTTAACAGCTATGGAAAAGGCATATGCAACAACAACAGCAGTGAAAGCAACATGAGTAGAAATGAGCAATGATAAAAGAGCAGCAAAATAATAATTAGCAATTTCCTCCATTGCCAGTCCAGGATTAACAAGTAGATCAACAGTAGTTCACATAAAGAAGGAACCATCAAAGCGTAACATCAATTATTCATACTTTCATTGTTCAAAACTCAGATTAACTGCAGAATTATTTGTAATCAAGGTCGGAACAGGACTGCAAGACCAGTAGCAGTTGGTTATGTTGATGACACTTGTCATAATATCTACTCATGTATATAATGAGATGCAGACAAGCAGTGATTGACACATAGGATGACCAGTAAGCATACAACACAGCACAGCCAATCACCAGACAGGACACTACCACTATAAAGCCAGAGGGCACTAGGTTTCCCGCTCTCTCGGGACCCAGTTACTGAGACAGTCAGAGCCTACGGGCTAGCAAGCACAAATACCATGCGGTAGCTAGTAAGTCTGGTCAAGCTACTACAAGGTCACTAGTCAGATCAGTATAGTGTCGACCCACAGCTGAATATGTACAGCAGTACATCAGATCAGTATAGTGTCGACCCACAGCTGAATATGTACAGCAGTACATCAGATCAGTATAGTGTTGACCCACAGCTGAATATGTACAGCAGTACATCTAGTTGAATAAAACAGTGTTGGATCTTCTCCTGTGTTAGACGTCTGTTTCTAACTTCCCTACATTGAGTGCAGTCCACATCGAACCAACCTGCCCAACACATCATGGTACCAGAGTGATATTGATCTTGACGGATCAACCTCGAGTGAATCAGCATCGACCAGCAAGCAGCCATCCAGCGAAATGGAAAAATCCAGTCTCCTCCGCAACTCCGCATCTCCGGCAATCTCGGCGCCAACTGGAAAATCTTCAAGCAAAAGTTCCTCTTGTACATCGAAGCCTCCGATCTCGAGGCAGCATCGGATGCCAGGAAGATCGCGCTATTTCTCTCCACTGCGGGGGACCACGCCATCCATATCGACAATTCACTTACGTACGCCAACGGCAAAGACAAAACAAAATTCAAAACAGTCCTGCTAAAGTTCGACAGCCACTGCGACATTGAGGTGAATGAGAGCTTTGAACGGTACATCTTCCAGCAGAGGCTTCAGGGTAAGGATGAACCTTTTCAGTCCTTCGTGACCCATCTCCATATCCTAGTGCAGTCATGTAACTATGACTCGATGGCTGATTCCATGATCCAGGATCAAATCGTTTTCGGGGTCCACTCCGACTCCCTGCGGCAGCAGCTCCTTAAAATCAAACAGTAGACCCTCTCTGTTGCTATCGAGATGTGCGTTGTCCATGAGCATTCCAAGAATCGTTACTCCCACATCAGGGCAGGAGAAACTGCAAAGCTGGCCTCCCACGAGGCATAAAGGGTACAGGCCATTGCACAGATGCAGGGCCTGAGCATCGAGGAGAGTGGCCGTTTTGCGCGCTTTTCTCGGATCCCTGTGCATGCGCGCCACGACCGAGTGGACGACGAGCCCGACAACCCGACTGCGCAGGTGCGTACGTCGGCCGACCGCACTTGCCATGCACGATGGAAAACGGATCGCGCTGACATCAGCGTCATGATGTGTCCGAATTGTGGCTCCGCCCACTTAAAGAGGCAATGTCCGGCAAGAGGATGCCGATGAATCTGATGTGTCAAGCTTGGCCACTACGCAGCCCTCTGCAGATCCGCTCCACCGCTCAGCAGCAGCAATCCCAGCTGCGGCGCAGAAGTGTCTGCTCAATACAACAAGGCATGCCAGATTCTGATCCCGACAGCCCAACGGATCCTGATGCTGATTGCCTCAAGTCTCCATATCGGGTGGGCATCATAACCACACATGAGCTGGCCTCCACCACACCTGCGCAACGCCTCTCGATCCTGAGTGTGGATCCCGACGACGAGTGGTGTACTGTCCTCACCGTTAACAAGGCTCGCATCCGATTTAAACTGGACACCGGCGCGGCTGCGAACTTCATCTAACAATCCGACCTTGACACCATCCGGGCCCGACCAAGCATTCTTCCACCGGCCTGCCAGCTCCTTGACTACAATGGCAATGCCATAGCTGCCAGTGGCTCGTGTCAACTAGGGGTATCCAAAAAGACGATCAAGGCAACGTTACGATTTGAAATCGTCAGGCCTGACAGGGAGTCCCTGCTCGGTGCTCGCGCCTGCAAGTTCCTGAACCTGGTTCAGCGAGCCCACACCATGTCATCGTCACCGGCCTCGCCCGATGGAAATTTG
This sequence comes from Scyliorhinus torazame, assembly GCF_047496885.1. Taxonomy (NCBI): domain Eukaryota; kingdom Metazoa; phylum Chordata; class Chondrichthyes; order Carcharhiniformes; family Scyliorhinidae; genus Scyliorhinus; species Scyliorhinus torazame. Next base: position 163,831,834 of record NC_092709.1, on the reverse strand, counting down.
CAAGCCGACATAGACAACATTATCAAGCAGTACCACAGTGTATTCGATGGGATGGGCACGCTCCCGTACCGATACAAAATACTGCTCAAGCCGAACGCCACCCCTGTAATCCATGCGCCATGCCGGGTGCCGGCGCCCCTCAAGGATCGTCTGAAAAAGAAACTACAGGATCTTCAAGACTAGGGCATCATCTCGAAGGTCATGGAGCCAACAGACTGGGTCAGCTCCATGGTCTGCGTAAAGAAGCCATCATGGGAGCTCCGCATTTGCATTGATCCCAAGGATCTTAACCGCAACATCATGCGGGAGCACTACCCGATCCCGAAGCGTGAAGAGTTAACCAGTGAGATGGCTCATGCCAAATTCTTCACTAAGCTGGACGCCTCCCGGGATTTTTGGCAAATACGGCTGTGCACGTTCAACACCCCGTTCGGCCGCTACTGTTACAACCGCAGCCTTTCGGTATCATCTCTGCCTCCAAAGTGTTTCATCACATCATGAAGCAGATGATGGAGGGCATCGAGGGGGTACGAGTATACGTGGACGACGTGATCATCTGGTCCACAACGCTCCAAGAACACATCGCTCGCCTCAAGCAGGTCTTCCAGCGAATTCATGAACATGGTCTCCAGCTCAACAGGGCCAAGTGCTCATTTGGTCAATCTGATATAAAGTTTCTAGGCGACCACATCTCGTGGCAGGGTGTGCGGGCCAGACGCCGACAAGGTCTTGGCGATCAACGCCATGAAGACCCCGGAGGACAAGAAGGCGGTCCTCCGCTTCCTCGGGATGGTCAACTTTCTCGGGACATTCATTCCCAATATGGTATCCCACACCACGGCCCTCCGCCATCTCGTCAAGAAGTCAACGGTATTCCAGTGGCTGCCCACACATGAAGCGGAATTGTGTGAGCTGAAGGCAAAACTCACCACAGCCCCAGTTCTAGCGTTTTTCGACCCAACCAAGGAAACCAAGATATCAACTGATGCAAACCAGGACGGCATTGGGACGGTGCTCCTCCAGCGAGATGACTCCTCGTCCTGGGCTCCAGTGGCATATGCCTCCAGGGCCTTGACGCCCACTGAGCAACGGTATGCCCAGATCGAAAAGGAGTGTCTGGGTCTCCTGACAGGAATAGTCAAGTTTCATGACTATGTTTACGGCCTGTCGAAATTCACGGTGGAAACGGACCACAGGCCTCTAGTCCACATAATCCAGAAGGATTTAAATGACATGACACCTCGGTTACAGCGAATTCTTCTTCGACTCCGCCGCTATGACTTCGAACTTGTCTACATGCCAGGCAAAGAGCTGATCATTGCAGATTGCCTTTTCCTGGTCCATCAGCACACCGTGTGAACAAGGTGACTTCATCTGCCACATAGAAGCGCAAGTGCAATTGTGTGCCACCAACCTCCCAGCCTCTGATGAATGGATGGTCCAAATTTGTGAGGAAACGGCCCAGGATCCTTTACTGCAGCGTGTGATGCAGCACCTTACCCATGGCTGGCAGAAAGGACAATGTCCCCAATTCTTTAATGTTAAAGACGAGCTGACGGTTGTGGAGGGAATCCTTCTGAAACTCGACAGGATCGTTATTCCTCAAAGCATGCAGGCTCTGGTGCTGGGTCAACTCCATGAGGGTCCCCTTGGAGTCTAGAAATGCCAACGCAGAGCTCGGGAGGCGGTTTACTGGCCAGGCATTAACCAGGATATTGCCAACACGGTCCTCAACTGCCCCACCTGTCAGAAGTTTCAACCGGCTGAACCCAAGGAAACACTGCAACAGCACGAGATTGTGACCTCTCCGTTGTCCAAAGTAGGTGTAGACCTTTTTCACGCCAAGTGCATGACTACGTACTCCTGGTCGACTACTTCTCCAGTTACCCAGAAGTGGTGAAACTGTCCGACCTCACGTCGAAGGCGGTCAACAAAGCCTGCAAAGAAATGTTCGCCAGGCACGGGATACCACTCACGGTAATGAGCAACAACGGTCCATGCTTTTACAGCCAAGAATGGTCTGATTTTGCAGTCCCACAACTTCTGTCACATTACCTCCAGTCCCCACTACCCGTAATCAAACGGGAAGGCCGAGAAAGGGGTCCATATTGTCAAGCGGTTGCTGTGCAAAGCTGCAGACTCAGGCTCCGACTTCAACCTGGCAATGCTGGCATACAGGGCAACCCCACTGTCCACTGGGTTGTCTCTAACGCAGATGATCATGAATCGCACTCTGAGGACCACAGTTCCAGCCATCTATGTTCCAGACCTTGACCACCTCACGGTACTACAAAACGTGCAGCAGTCCCGGGCCCAACAGAAGGCCACATATGATGCTCATGCCACGGATTTACCAGAGTTGGCTCCAGCCGACCATGTTCGCGTCCAGTTGCCTGAGGGCGGTTGATCAGCCACAGCTGTTATTGTCAAAAAAAGTTGCCCCGAGGTCTTTCATTGTTCGCGTGGCTGATGGCTCCCTGCTACGGCGCAACAGACGGGCATTGCGAAGAGTTCCACGCCCACCACCTGACCGCAGTTCTCCACCGGCTATCATGCTTCCTCCGGACATACCCTGCCACGAGGCCACTGATCTGCCAGCGATCCTGCCAGCCCATGCGACCACCGCAATGGCAGCGATCCCACCTCTCCACGTGCAGGCGGCTACTGATCCACCTCTGCGGCGATCGACAAGAATTCGTCGCCTGCCACAAAGACTGAATCTGTAGACTTAACGTTTGTAAATTTTTGCGACTGAATCCATCGACTTAACTCTTGTAAATATTGCTTAGTTTGCCATGTATCTGCACTATCGACACCTTCCCATGTTTATACGTTTGTTCAATCACCGTTTGCATATAGTCAGGCATATATATATATATACACACCTCAGTATTTATTTAACTCCAAAAAAAAGGGGGGAGATATCATAATATCCACTCATGTATATAATGAGATGCAGACAGGCAGTGATTGACACATAGGATGACCAGTAAGCATACAACACAGCACAGCCAATCACCAGACAGGACACTATCACTATAAAGCCAGAGGGCACTAGGTTTCCCGCTCTCTCGGGACCCAGCTACTGAGACAGTCAGAGTCCACGAGCTAGCAAGCACAAACACCATACGGTAGCTAGTAAGTCTGGTCAGGCTACTACAAGGTCACTAGTCAGATCAGTATAGTGTCGACCCACAGCTGAATATGTACAGCAGTACATCTAGTTGAATAAAACAGTGTTGGATCTTCTCCTATGTTAGACGTCTGTTTCTAACTCCCCTACATCGAGTGCAGTCCACATTGAACCAACCTGCCTAACACATCAACACTTAGGCGTGCATTGCTACTGGATGAAGAGAGCTGCAAAAATCAGTATTTAGAATAATGGGAGCAGGGAGAGCAGCTCCTTCAACACTTCAAGTTTGAAGTACAGACCTTCAATTTGATTTGTTTTAATATTCTGTTGTCTCCATAGACAATCACACAAGAATGGACATGATTTTTGATTTGCATGTATCACAAGACAATGGGGAAAGTGCTACATCGGATAAATTCAACAGCAGTCAACAAGAACTAAATTAAAATGTGTGACTTTCAGAATAACATTTGGGACTACAAATTTAATAATATTCCCTTCCAGAACAGCAATAAAACTGCAACATTCTTCATGAAAATCTTAGTTTTAGAAGAATAACAGGAGTAATTGTATTTTTCAAAATGTAGCATTATCCAGCTCAAATCAAATTATAATGAGAGTTTGTAATATTTTGTCGATATGCATTGGGTTTACCCCCAAAAAATAACTTTTACCAGCATCAGGTGACATTGTATTATCAAGAAACCTGCAGGAACTGAATTCATTACAAGTCTTCATTAGATTAACACTCAGTAAATGTCAATCATTTCGAGTGTGAGGCTAAATTGAACCAACTCAATTTATTCAGATAAAAAGAAAGACTTGCATTTCTATACTGTTTTATCCTATTTTTCAGAAACATCCGATTGTACTTCAAACACTGAATTACCTTTGAAGAACAGACTGTTGTTATGCAAACAAATTCAGTAGGAACTTGTATTTATATTGTTATAATAAAGTGAGGGGTCAAAGGGCTTCCCTCTTTTATACTCCTCATTTGACACAGTGGGTTTCTAAAGGGTCATGGAAGCAATTCAGCGGGCTGAAGTTACAGCCTGCTGAACAGTGCATTTAGCGGGTTGCTTCTCAGTGGCTGAAACGCCAAAAATCATCCTTATCAAGGGCACTTTGCCGGCTTTTTTGGCCTCGGGGATATTCTCTCCACTGAGGCTGCACTTGGAGGGATTTCCGGCTGATGAGCTGATCTCGGCAGCAGGAAAAGCTCCTCGCAGATCAGGGCGCTATGTTGTCCAGCAGCCCCGATCTTCCCCTTCCCAGTTCAGCTGCTTTTTTGAACACCGCCCCCCCCCCCCCCCCCACTCACGCACCATCCTCTGGGCCGTCCCTGGAAAAGCCCCCTCACCCACCCCTCCAAGTGGCAACCCCTCTAGACTCGGCCCCTGGCAGTGCCAAACTGACATCTGGGCATTGTTGCAATGCCAGTCTAGCACCTGTAGTGCTTCTGGGACCCTGGTAGTGCCACCCTGTCACTGCCAGTGTGCCAAGGTGGCAATGCCAGGATGCCTGGCTGGTAGTGCCCAGGTGCCGGGGGAGTGCCAGAGTGCCACTCTGTCCTGTCCCCGACCACCCATGGGTCTCCAATGACCTGGAAGCCCCCCCTCCCAAGTGCTGTTAAGCCTGGTCCAAATTTGTGTGGGCCAGTCTTAAAGGGCATCCTGGCGAGGTTTCGCAGGCGCAGCCATTGTGTCCCGGGCGCTGGACGAATCCGGCATCCGGGTATTTAAACAAGCTCATTGAAATATTGAGGTCAGCGAGGACGTGATCCAGATCACGGAAGACAGAGCAAGGCGGGAGACTCGCGATCTGCCCGGCACGCGGCAGAGAGACCAATTTGGGCCTCTCATGTGATTCACCCGTTGCACCCAGCTCCATGCCAGGTGCAACAGAGTCGCTGAACCACGCCCCATATGTTTGCTATTTCAGCGCGTGTTTAACTGCTTGCATGCTCTCACCATAAAAGACATGGTCAGCCAGATTTTCTTGAGTTTTCTTTTTTTTAAATAAATTTAGAGTACCCAATTCTTTTTTTTTCCCAATTAAGGGGCAATTTAGCATGGCCAATTCACCTACCCTACACATCTTTTTGGGTTGTGGGAGTGAGACCCACGCAGACATGGGGAGAATGTGCAAACTCCACATGGACATTGACCCAAGGCCGGGATCGAACGCGGGTCCTCGGCGCCATGAGGCAGCAGTGCTAACCACCGTGCTACCCTTTCCTTGAGTTTTCAATGAAAAGAGGATAGTTGTTATTATACTTAACCCAGTCTAAGTAAAAATAATTTGTAAAAACGCTCTGTCTTTCACATGCACAGTCAAAGATCATACACTCACAGATAGATTAAAAAGTAGGGAGGGTACATAGAACATAGAACATAGAAAATACAGCACAGAACAGGCCCTTCGGCCCACGATGTTGTGCCGAACCTTTGTCCTAGATTAGTCATAGATTATCATTGAATTTACAGTGCAGAAGGAGGCCATTCGGCCCTTTGAGTCTGCACCGGCTCTTGGAAAGAGCACCCTACCCAAACTCAACACCTCCGCCCAACACCAAGGGCAATTTGGACATTAAGGGCAATTTATCATTGGCCAATTCACCTAACCCGCACATCTTTGGACTGTGGGAGGAAACCGGAGCACCCGGAGGAAACCCACGCAGACACGGGGAGGACGTGCAGACTCCGCACAGACAATGACCCAATCCGGAATCGAACCTGGGACCATGGAGCTGTGAAGCAATTGTGCTATGCACAATGCTACCGTGCTGCCCTTAAGAACAAATAAATCTACACTATATCATTTTCCCGTAATCCATGTACCTATCCAATAGCTGCTTGAAGGTCCCTAATGTTTCCGACTCAACTACTTCCACAGGCAGTGCATTCCATGCCCCCACTACTCTCTGGGTAAAGAACCTACCTCTGATATCCCTCCTATATCTTCCACCTTTCACCTTAAATTTATGTCCCCTTGTAATGGTGTGTTCCACCCGGGGAAAAAGTCTCTGACTGTCTACTCTATCTATTCCCCTGATCATCTTATAAACCTCTATCAAGTCGCCCCTCATCCTTCTCCGCTCTAATGAGAAAAGGCCTAGCACCCTCAACCTTTCCTCGTAAGACCTACTCTCCATTCCAGGCAACATCCTGGTAAATCTTCTTTGCACCTTTTCCAGAGCTTCCACATCCTTCCTAAAATGAGGCGACCAGAACTGTACACAGTACTCCAAATGTGGCCTTACCAAAGTTTTGTACAGCTGCATCATCACCTCACGGCTCTTAAATTCAATCCCTCTGTTAATGAACGCGAGCACACCATAGGCCTTAAGGGCATGATTTTCTGGCCTTTCCTGCCAGCAGGATCTTACAATCCCACCAAAGGTGACCCTCCCCCCCTCTCCCCGCATCCCCCCCCCCCCCTCTGCTCCCTCCCGCCGCAGGCTCCCTGGTGGTGGAGGGTGCGAAGAGGCAAAGAACAGGAAACCTCGTTAACAGGGCCAGACCAGAAGATCCCGCCACTGGTCAATGGTGGGCTGCCTCTGCCACTGCAAAACACTCTGCAAGAGATGGAATATCCCACTCTCTGTAACTTCGAGTTCAATAAAATTAAAGGACTATAAGGGTCTAGCAGGTTGGTGACTTGATTGGCTTCATGCTTTTGCCAATAAGTCGCATTACATTCATCCCCCACCATCTGGCCTGCGAAATCCTACCAACTGTCCTGGCTTGATACAATTCACACCTCTTTAACCTGGGGTTACCCCATCTCTGGATCTGTAAAGATTTAATCACCTGCGAATGGTCGCATTCCTAGCATTGTCTGGCAACTTTGAATTTGTCTATATCTGTGTTTCTGGAACAGACCTCTTCATTCACCTGAGGAAGGAGCAGCGCTCCGAAAGCTAGTGACATCGAAACAAACCTGTTGGACTTTAACCTGGTGTTGTAAGACTTCGTACTTTGCCAATAAGGGAGTAGATGTATAGAATTATAGAATCCCTACAGTGGAGAAGGAGGCCATTCGGCCCATAGAGTCTGCACTGACCTTTGGAAAGACCACTCCACCTATGCCCAATCCCCCATCATATTCCTGCAAGGGACACCCTAAGGGGCAATTTAGCATGGCCAATCGGCCTAACGTGCACATCTTTCGACTGTGGGAGGAAACCGGAGCACTCGAGGGAAACCCATGCAGACAATGTACAAAATCCACACAGTCTCCCGTGGTCCTCCTGGTCATGCTGCCCACACTAACATCCACTGCCATTGCCTCCCAGGCGGTATTGGTGTCCCTGCTGCTGGTCCTCCGACCTCCTCCAGAAACAGGATGTCCCGTCTCACATCGACTGTGTTGAGAAGCCAGGTCGGCATCCCTAAAGCGAGGAGCAGTTCTGCAAGCTGCCATGTTTCTGTGTTGACTGGGAGTGAGTGGTGAGGGAGTGTTTAAAAGCAGATCCCCCCACCTATTAGTGGTGAGTCGCTGAGGCTGATTCATAGCCAAAACCATTGCCCCCATTGCGTCCACCGCGGACGCTACCCGTGCGATGTTGGCCTGAGTGGCATGCATAGTCGGCACTACCTGCTGCTCCTGCGGACAGTTGGACTCCTCCAGCTGCACCTGCAGGTACCGGATGCTCGCCGACGGCCCCTCATGTAGTCCCTGGCTCTGCAACTGCATCTCCACGATCGATGGGACTGTCTGTTCCAGACGTCCAAAACCCATCTGGGCAACAACTTGCCCGGGGGTCGACCTGTCCTCCGACCATCCACCCCCTGGGTGTTTCTACCTCCACCTGCTGTACCGGAACAGCTGTGTGGTGTGCACCAGATAGTGTCCCAGGAACCTCTTCACTAAAGTGCCCAACCGAGGTGAGTGCCTCTGGGATGGAGGAGTGTGCTGGAAGCAGCTGTGAAAGTCAGTGTCATCCTCTGACTCGAGCACCAGGGTCTCCTCAGTCTCGGACGAAGGGCTGGTGTCCGAGCTGCTCACATCGCTGCTCGGCTCACGGGTGGGCTCCAGCTGTGGCACTGGCTGGGGGTGGAGTCGCCAGATGGACCTGCCCCATTACCACCAGGTCCTGTAAGACACAAGACAAGACGCATAATTGAACCACGGGCCACGGAGGAGTGGAGGTATGTGTGTGGGTAGGGGTGGTGGGATGGGTGTGGTGTTGGGTGAGGGCGGGGGTGAGGGTGGTGTGGGGTTGGTGTTGGGAGGGGAGTTTGGTTGACACACGTGTCATGGGGAACTGCATCTAAGCGGGTTCTCTCTTCCTCACCCGTAGCCAAACTCCACCTCGTCGACCTCCCTTTCCTCCAGGCCGCTGACCACGTCCAGGCTCTGCCACAGTGAGGGGCCGCAGATCCAGCAGTCCCCCTCCAATCTTCTCTCACTCCCGGCGGTTGTGTGCAGGCTTCTCCTGGGGAGGGGAGGAGGGGGCGGAAACAAACAACGACAGTGTTAGACAGCCCAATGCATGCAGCCCAGGGTGACTTCAGTGGCCAGTGCATCCGGCCATGGCGGCCAGTATGGGTGCCAGCATGTGATGCAGTGTTCGCCCACCCTCCAGGTGGGGGAGGGGGGGGTAAGCTTATGGATGTATGGGAGGGGTTTGCTGCCAGGGGCAGAGTGCTGCCTACTCACCCTGGCCGCCCTGAGGTGGTCATGCAGTTTCTTACAGCACTGCTGGCCGGTCCGGACTATGTTGCCCACAGCGCTGACAGCCTCTGCCACCTGCGCACAGGCACAGCGAACAGTGGCTGGCAGGTACAGGGTCATCCTCCTCTCCTCCACAGCGTCTAACAGGGTCTCGAGCTCTGCGTCTGCGAATCTTGATGCCGTGTGTCTTGCTGCCATCCTGTTGGCCAGGGTGATGTGTGTGGGGGGGTGAATTGTGTTTATGCGGCTGCAGCTTGTCAGCGTCCTGAGTGTTAATCACAAAACCAGCAAATCCCGCAGCATTTCTCATTAGAATTGATTGTGTTCCACATCATGCCGGTGCTAGCCCCTTAACAGTAGCAGAATCGGTCCCGGTGCGGTGCCAGGTTTCCTGTTGTGAAGGTTCACGAATTCTGCATTGGCGTCAACACTTCGGAGAATACCGCCCTTCAGGTTTAAATGCATCACTGATATAACTTCATAATGTGCTCCACTTATGTTTAAAAGCAATTACAAAATTATCAGTTTCAACTGCAGTGACATTGAATTTTTTTTAACAACTTTGATCAAAGTTTAATGTTCAGATTTGTACAACGTTGAAAATATGGGAGCTTCTTCACAGCTGCTCCCACTCCATCATTCTCGCATTACAGATATAAACCAGGTTTCAGGTGCACTTCTGGCAAAGGAACTCCAGTTGATTTTGATCGGCTACTGGGAATTTCTCAGGCTACGCTTTTCAATTTTTTATTCTCTCCATGATTTGAAGGTCGCCCTTCCCAGCAAACATTGGCTCTCAGCACTTAGGTTGCTTCTCTACTGATGATAAGATAATGATGTTATCATTGCGATGACGATCCCAGCTGTGATAACAGATATGTTTTCTCCTTATTCCTTTGATCTTTCACTTGATTGATTGCTTTTAATATCACTCAAAACTAGACAAAGCAAAAACCTAAAATATACTTCCTCGTGGTAAACAAATATCTCTGCAGCCTTGTGGACCACCCATGCTCAGTCTAACAGATCGCAAATCCATTTCAAGATAATGCTGAAACCATATCTGATGGAGTTAAATAGGACAGCAACAAATGTACTTCACTTTCATCACAGCTGATTCTATCCAAGGATGATTGAATGACATCAGAGCGTTGGCTGCTTGGGTTCGCAACTCAACAAAAAGGTTTAGTTTAATCTTTTCAAGATAGAGAAAGACCTTAAGGACCAATTTTCATGATAACCTCAGGAATTGTGAATCAGGTCTTTTCCCAATACTGCATGTAGCGCAACAATTACTCACTCAAGTCGAGACGTGATTAAGTCAATCGAGGCTTTATTAAGCAAGACTTGTTCCCCAGCAGCTTAGTTACAGAATGCGGCTGCTGGGAGAACTCAAGCTCTTATACTCCGCCTTCTGGTCGGAGCCAGCAGGCGGCAGATCCAACCAGGACCCGGGACCAGTCAGCCAATAGCCTCTTGGCTTCACAGGTACGGTACTACCCCTAATACATACCACCACATTCACCCCTTGTTAGAAAAGAACCCGGCGGGGTGGTGGTTCGCATGGTGGTAGGGGTTTACAAGGCTGGTCCTGGAACAAATTTCGTACAGTGGCTATGCATTTAGCCCAACAGTTAACTATGTACAGGGTTTGTCAGAATTATTTACAAGTTATTTTTTTGTGTGTCACGCGGATTCCACGAGTCGAGCGGGCGCCCTGGTCGTCCTTGTCGATCGCCTCAGCCCCAGGGGTGCGTCGGTGGCAGGGAGGGGGTGACTGGTGTTGGGATTGGGTGTGTGTTTCCGGCGGGTGCCAGGTCCCGCAGGGAGACCGTGTCCTGTCGGCCGTCGGGGTACGCCACGTAGGCGTACTGAGGGTTTGCGTGGAGAAGGTGAACCCTCTCGACCAACGGGTCCGATTTGTGCGCCCGCACATGCTTTCGGAGCAAGATGGGTCCTGAGGCTGCCAGCCAGGTCGGCAGCGACGTTCCAGAGGAGGACTTCCTGGGGAAGACAAGGAGTCGCTTGTGAGGCATTTGGTTAGTGGTGGTGCACAGCAGCAACCGGATGGAGTGGAGGGCATCCAGGAGGACTTCCTGCCACCGGGAAACTGGGAGATTTCTGGACCATAGGGCCAGTAGGACGGTCTTCCAGACCGTACCGTTCTCCCTCTCTACCTGACCATTCCCCCGGGGGTTGTAACTGGTCGTCCTGCTCGAGGCAATGCCCTTGCTGAGCAGGAACTGACGCAGTTCGTCGCTCATGAAGGAGGACCCCCTGTCGCTATGGATATATGCGGGGAAACCGAACAGTGTAAAGATGGTGCCGAGGGCTTTAATGACTGTGGCCGCTGTCATGTCGGAGCAGGGGATGGCGAAGGGGAAACGGGAGTACTCATCCACCACGTTCAGGAAGTATGCGTTGCGGTCGGTGGAGGGGAGGGGGCCTTTGAAATCCAAACTGAGGCGTTCAAAGGGACGGGAAGCCTTTATCAGGTGCGCTCTATCTGGCCTGAAAAAGTGCGGTTTGCACTCTGCGCAGATTTGGCAGTTCCTGGTGGCTGTACGGACCCCCTCAACATAGTAGGGGAGGTTGCGGGACTTCAGAAAATGGTAGAATCAAGTGACCCCTGGGTGGCAGAGGTCCTCGTGGAGGGCTTGGAGGCGGTCTACTTGTGCGTTGGCACATGTGCCGCGGGATAGGGCATCGGACGACTCGTTCAGCATTCCGGGACGATACAAGATCGCATAGTTATAGGTGGAGAGCTCAATCCTCCACCTCAAGATCTTGTCATTCTTAATTTTGCCCCGCTGTGCATTACCGAACATAAAGGCTACCGACCGTTGGTCAGTGAGGAGAGTGAATCTCCTGCCGGCCAGGTAATGCCTCCAATGTCGCACAGCTTCCACTATGGCTTGGGCTTCCTTTTCCACTGAGGAGTGGCGGACTTCTGAGGCGTGGAGGGTCCGGGAGAAAAAGGCCACGGGTCTGCCCGCTTGGTTGAGAGTGGCCGCCAGAGCTACATCGGATGCGTCACTCTCGACCTGGAAGGGGAGGGACTTGTTGATTGCGTGCATCGATGCCTTTGCGATATCCGCTTTGATGCGGCTGAAGGCCTGGCGTGCCTCTGTCGACAGGGGGAAGGTAGTGGACTGGATTAACGGGCGGGCCTTGTCTGCGTACTGGGGAACCCACTGGGTGTAATACGAAAAGAAGCCCAGGCAGCGTTTCAGGGCTTTGGAGCAGTGGGGGAGGGGAAATTCCATAAGGGGGCGCATGCGTTCGGGGTCGGGGCCTATCACTCCATTGCGCACTACGTATCCCAGGATGGCCAGACGGGTTGGTGCTAAAAACGCATTTTTCCTTGTTATAGGTGAGGTTCAGGGCGTTAGCGGTCTGGAGGAATTTGCGGAGGTTGGCGTCGTGGTCCTGCTGGTCATGGCCGCAGATGGTTACATTGTCGAGGTATGGGAACGTGGCCCGCAACCCGTGCTGGCCAACCATTCGGTCCATCTCCCGTTGGAAGACCGAGACTCCGTTCATGACGCCGAATGGGACCCTTAAAAAGTGGTAGAGCCGCCCGTCTGCCTCGAAGGCCGTGTACTTGCGGTCACTCGGGCGGATGGGGAGCTGGTGGTATGCGGACTTGAGGTCCACGGTGGAAAAGACCTTGTACTGTGCAATCCGATTCACCATGTCGGATATGCGGGGGAGAGGGTACGCATCGAGCTGCGTGTACCTATTGATGGTCTGACTATAGTCTACGACCATCCTCTGCTTCTCCCCGGTCTTCACAACTACCACCTGGGCTCTCCAGGGACTATTGCTGGCCTGGATTATGCCTTCCTTCAGCAGCCGCTGGACTTCAGACCGGATCAACGTCCAATCCTGGCGCTGTATCGTCTGCTCCTAGTGGCGACGGGTTTGCAATCCAGGGTGAGGTTCGCAAACAAGGAAGGCGGTTCAACCTTGAGGGTCGCGAGGCTGCAGATAGTGAGTGGGGGTATTGGGCCACCGAATTGGAACGTTAGGCTCTGGAGGTTACACTGGAAATCTAACCCCAAGAGAGTGGGAGCGCAGAGTTGGGGAAAGACATAAAGCCTATAATTCTTAAACTCCCTCCCTTGCACCGTTAGGTTCGCATTGCAGAACACTTTGATCTCTACGGAATGGGATCCCGCTGCCAGGAAAATCTTTTGGGTGCTCGGACAAATAGAAAGAAAACAGCGTCTTACCGTATCCGGGTGGATAAAACTTTCCGTGCTCCCAGAGTCGATTAGGCATGGCGTCTCGTACCCGTTGACCAGCACCATTGTCGTTGCCTTTTGGAGCGTCCGGGGCCGCGATTGGTCCAGGGTAACCGAAGCCAGTCTTGGTTGCTGCATCGTGGCGCTTTCTTCCGACCCCGTGGAGTCGTCTATGCTGGGGTCCTTGGCTATCAGCCAAGATGGCGGCGTCCATGGATCGCACGCAGTCAGGGGTGGATAAAATGGCCGCCCCCATGGATCGCACGTGGCCGGGGGGGTCACATGACGGCGGCGCCCATCCTCCCCGCGTGGTGTCTGGGACCCAAAATGGCAGCGCCCGCAGGCCACACATGGATCGCGGGGGGGTTGAGTCTGCTGTCTCCATTCTTCCCCGGAGATTGCGGCGACCCCCCGGGACTGGCACACCGTTGAGTAATGCCCCTTTTTGCTGCAGCTTTTACAAATAGCTGAGCGGGCCGGGCCGCGCTGCCGGGGGTGTTTCGCGTGCCCGCAAAAATAGCAGCGGGGCCCACCAGGATGGTCTGGTGCTCTAGCCGCGCAGGCTTGCGGGGGGGGGGGGTGCCGGGGAGTCGGTCGCAACGGGGGTCCACGGAGCCCAAGGGGCTACCGCGCGGTTGGGGCCGTAGGCGCGGGCATTTTGTGAGGCCACGTCGAGGGAGGCCACAAGGGCCCGTGCCTCTGTGAGTCCTAACGAGTCTCTCTCTAACAGTCTTTGGCGAATTTGAGAAGAAGTCATACCTGCCACAAAAGCATCCCTGATTAGGAGCTCCGTGTGCTCGTTTGCGCTCACCGACGGGCAGTTGCAGTTCCTTCCCAAAATCAACAGCGCGCTGTAGAACTCATCGAGCGATTCTCCTGGGATTTGCCGTCTCGTCGCGAGTTGGTGGTGTGCATAGACCTGGTTTATGGGCCGAATGTAGACCCCTTTCAGCATGGCGAGCACCGTCGGGAAATCCTCCGCGTCTTCGATGAACGTGTAGAGCTCCGGGCTCACCCTGGAATGCAGGACCTGCATTTTCTGATCTACCGGGGGCCGTTCGAAGGTAACCTTCGAAGCATGCTCGCCAGTATTTAAACACAGCCACCAAGTTTGCTGCATGGGGGCTGATTCGCAGACACTCCGGGGCGATCCGGAGCTCCATAGTCTTTTAAGCTCGCTTAATAAATTGTAGCGCAACAATTACTCACTCAAGTCAAGAAGTGATGAAGTCAATCGAGGCTTTATTAAGCAAGATTTGTTCCCCAGCAGCTCAGTTACAGAATACGGCTGCTGGGAGAACTCGAGCTCTTATACTCCACCTTCTGGGCGGAGCCAGCAGGCGACAGATCCAACCAGGACCTGGGACCTGTCAGCCAATAGCCTCTTGGCTTCACAGGTACCGTACTACCTCTAATACATACCACCACACCGCATTCCCAAGTTCTGAACGAACTCACATGCACCTGTTGTTTTCTCCCTGGAAAATCAGTGATGGGCTGGATCCAGGGCTGCCACATCCCAAGCAGGTCTGAGGTAGGAACAGTGACAGGTAGATGCTGAGTCCGGCAGGTTAGAAAGCGAGCCTCCGTTCATTTGACATGGTCCAAGTTCTGTGGATGACAATTAGATCCCCTAGCCCTCATCCCATACCTCTTCATCTCCTTAACACGCCCACCCACCTCATTCCCCGCCTTCCTACAATGCCCCCCAGTATGTCAATGCCCCCTCAAATCCTGCATACATCCTCCATACCCGTCACCTCTTCTCCATGCCCCTTTCATGTCCCCCACGCATCCTCCATATCTACTCAGGCAGTTTCCATTTGATACATAATTTAAGCAGTGCCCGTGGCACCACTGTGAAGTCTTTGAAATTTTCATGAAATAAATAAACAATCATCCATTCACATACTACTTGACAAAATTGCTCCCCTTAAGAACTGATAAAACTGTCAAACTCTGTTTGAATAATTCACTTCTTTTAAATGCTTTTAAATCTGGTAACATAAACAAACATCTGTCCAAAAACATTTAGCCCAATTAACTGCTCAGAAAACTGGCAATCAAACAGACCTGACTGTCTGTCCCCTTCACAGCTTTGTAGTTCACTCCTGCTGAGCAAAATGTATTAGTGGGGCTTGGAGTTCAGCCATGCATTCATAATGAGATTCCATTGCTAAATTATATAAATAGAAGTCAATACAATGGAGTCTTTGAAATGTCTGAACGAAATGGTCTTTTGTTTCAAAAGATGGCCTTTCAAGCAAGGAAGTTAGGCATCTGTTCAGTTATTTCAAAGGCTCAACAGATGTCTGGGCTTTAAATCAATGTAAAAATTAAAGTACATGGGATTTCCTTTTGATGCATTTTTTCTTTGCCTCTGATATGTGCTTGCTTTCGCGGGAGCCCATGATGCTTTTTGTTTGGTTGTGCTAGATGCAGCAATCCTAGGTGAGCTTCCCCAATGGCTTGAAGTCAAAATCAAAATTCCTTAGTGAAGCCTTCTGAATGTCCTTGTAATGCTTCCTTTTATCGCCATGAAAGCGCACCCCAGACTCAAACTCACCAGTGCAGATTTGCTTTGGGAAATGAGAGTCAGACATGCTGGCTGCATAACCAGCCCAACTGTCTCAATATGGTGTGATTGCTTAGAATGCCAGTTCAGATAAGCACATCAACATTTCGTCCATCTGATCTTCTGAAGCTTCCAAAGGCATCAAGTCGAAGTGCTTGAATTTCCTGACATGACCTGGCACATCAGCCAGGACTGACATGCAGAGAGCAGAGTGGGCAGTTACTCTATAGACTTTGGGTTTGGTAGGCAGACAGACCCCTCTTCACTGCCAGACTGATATTCAAAGTCTGCTGAAGGTTATACTTGCTTTGATAAGTCTTGTATATGTCTCACTCTCAATATCGACAGCTCAAATGAATGTGATATAGAGATAAGGGCATTTATCCACTTCTGACAGTTTCTGGTCATGGTCTAAACCTTTGCGCTCAAGATAAGGCCTCCCCAGAGCAGGCTGGTACATTTCTTCGGTTTTCTTCGTGCTGATCATAAGCCGAAGTTGTCCAGCTCTAAACTGGCAACTAGTGCACAGTCATTGGCAAAAAGGAAACTGTGAAGTATTTCCTTGGAGATCATGGTCTTTGCCTGTAGTCGTCTCAGATTGAACAGCATTCCATCAATGTGATATCTGATTTTGATGCCAGCATCAGCATTAAGGAAGGCATCAGAAACCATTGTGGAAAAATACACACTGAAGAGGGTTGGAACTAGTGCGCAGCCCTGTTTAACTCCATTAGTGACTGGGAATGGATCAGACGATCTGAGGACTCACTTGAGTATGCTTTCATGGGACTTCCAAACGCCCTCATAGCTGACTATGTCAAAGGCCTTAGTCAGGTCAACAAATGTGGTGTGGAGGACCACTTTTTGTTCCTGCCATTTCCCCTGGAGATGTCTAACTGCAGATACCATATCAGTGGTTCCTCGGTCTTTTCTAAAACCGCACTGACTTTCTGGCATCAGATCCTGATTGACATGTTACATGAAACGACTCAGAAGGATTCTGCCAAAGATTTTTATTGGCAATGGAGAGGTGTGAGATTCCTTTATGATTCTCAAAAATTGGAGAGCTCCTTTCCACTTGTACAGCTGGATAATGGAAACATTTTTTAACTCTTGAGCTCTTTGTTCCCACAAGGACTGAAAAGGTTCAGTGAGGTTCTTGACCAAGCATTCAGCTCCAGCCTTGTCGACCTCAGCTGTAGTAACATCAGCTCCTGAAGTTTTGCTATCAGACAGTAGTTTGATTGTGTTCATCGTTTCTAACAGCGTGGGAGGGTCATCAAGAGAGAAGTTGATGGCAACCTGTTGACTGCTTCTTCAATGATGGATGAGTGCCGATTGAGGATGTGTTTAAAATGTTCTTCCCATTTTTCGAGAATTTGGGCTTTTTTTGTGAGAAATGTTGACCTGTTGACACATGGGATTGGCGATGAACCAGTACATCTGAAATGAAAAATGAAAATGAAAACCGCTTATTGTCACGAGTAGGCTTCAATGAAGTTACTGTGAAAAGCCCCTAGTCGCCACATTCCGGCACCTGTTCGGGGAGGCTGGTACGGGAATCGAACCGTGCTGCTGGCCTGCCTTGGTCTGCTTTAAAAGCCAGCGATTTAGCCCAGTGTGCTAAACCAGCCCTAGGGCTCAGAGTCAGATTTCAGGACATCATAGGATTTCTTCCAGTCTTTGTGGTCTTCAAAAAACAAAAGATTTGTCTGCTTGCTGATTCATCCAAGTGTCTTGCACCTCAGAGCTCGCATTGGGTAGTCCTGTCGATGTTCCAGTCGGCAGCATTCTTGAATAGTTATGAGTTGTGATTGAGATAAACCCTGTGGAGATAATGGCCCATAGCACGGTAGCATTGGGGATAGCACAATTGCTTCACAGCTCCAGGGTCCCAGGTTCGATTCCCAGCTTGGGTCACTGTCTGTGCGGAGTCTGCACATCCTCCCCGTGTGTGCGTGAGTTTCCTCTGGGTGCTCCGGTTTCCTCCCACAGTCCAAAGATGTGCGGGTTAGGTGGATTGGCCATGCTAAATTGCCCTTAGTGTCCATAATTGCCATTAGTGGGGTTACTGGGTTATGGGGATAGGGTGGAGGTGTTGATCTTGGGTAGGGTGCTCTTTCCAAGAGCCGGTGCAGACTCGATGGGCCGAATGGCCTCCTTCTGCACTGTAAATTCTATGATCTTCTATAACGTATCGGCAGAAAGCCACGGCATGCAGGTACTGGAAGAGAAAACTGCACACTTATCTTCGCTCAGAAATTGCGGCGAACCTTCCTGTTCCAGTGGCAACCTCGGGCCTCCAGCACAGATTCCAGCATGGCGAAGTTTTGATGTAGCCACACCCCATTATGAGGCAGCAGCTGCAGGAACGCGCATTGAGGGCAGGTATTTAAACTGCAGATTTATATTGAAGACAACAAGCAACAAGTAACAAGTTTTACAAATGTTTTAAAATATGTAGAAGTTTTTTTTTAACTCTTTCTTTTATACAAGCATTGCAGTTATTGGTTCTTTTAAAGTAATTTTTTAATGATTAAATGTGATTGTTATTTATAAATAAATAGAGGTTTTGTTATTTCGTTTAAATCTGTGAACCTTTTAAAATCTGTTCTACATTATTATATAACTTTACGTGTGGCATGCTGAAAAGTGTTTGTATGTTTCCATTTACATTATGGTCGTAAGATTTTAAAAGCACCCCAGGGCTTTTAGCTGTCACCGTCTTTGTAACATGGGGGGCGAGATTCCCCGACCCCCCCGCCGGGACGGAGAATCGCCAGGGGCTGGCGTGAATCCCGCCCCCGCCGGTTGCCGAATTCTCCGGCACGGATATTCGGCGGGGTAGGAATCGCGCCGCGCCGGTTGGCGGCCCCCCCCCACGCGATTCTCTGGCCCGGATGGGCCGAAGTCCCGCTGCTAGAATGCCTGTCCCGCCGGCGTGCATTAAACCACCTACCTTACCGGCGGCGCGGGCGGGCTCCGGGGTCCTGGGGGGGGCGATCTGGCCCTGGGGGGTGCCCCCATGGTGGCCTGGCCCGCGATCGGGGCCCACCAATCCGCGGGCGGGCCTGTGCCATGGGGGCACTCTTTTCTTTCCGCTTTCGCCACGGTCTCCACCATGGCGGAGGCGGAAGAGACTCCCTCCACAGCGCATGCGCGGGGATGCCGTGAGTGCCCGCTAACGCTCCCGCGCATGCGCCGCCCGGCAATTTCATTTCCGCGCCAGCTGGCGGGGCACTTCCGCCAGCTGGCGGGGCACTTCCGCCAGCTGGCAGGGCGGAAATCAGTCCGGCGCGGGCCTAGCCCCTGAAGGTTAGGGCTCGGCCCCCCAAGATGCGGAGGATTCCGCACCTTTGGGGCGGCGTGATGGCGACTGATTTGCGCCGCTTTTGGCGCCGGTCGGCGGACATCGCGCCGAGACCGGAGAATTTCGCCCCTGATATTTTCTTGTCTTGGTTCATGGAACCATAGAATCCCTACAGTGCAGAAGAAAGCCATTTGTCCCATCAAGTCTATATCAATGCCCTACCCTATCCCCATCACCCCACCTGACCTTTGGACACGAAGGGGCAATTGAGCATGACCAACCCACATAACCTGTATATCTTTTGACTATGGGAGGAAACTGAAGCACCCGGAAGAAACCCATGCAGGCATGGGGAGAATGTGCAAACTCCACACAGTCGCCCAAGGTCCGAATTGAACACGGGTCCCTGGTGTTGTGAGGCAGCAGTGTTAACCAGTGTGTCACCGTGTTACCCATGCTATTGTGTTTCTGCCTTGATTACTTCAATCATCTTATTCATTTATAATTATCTCATGATTAAATGTTGTTTTGATGTTTCAGTAAGGCATTTGTAGAAGCTTCTAAAGTTTAATGGACAACATTTATTAACAAAAATAATTTTATAAGTACTAAACACAGAAACCAGTTAACATTTAACTTAACATTTAACTTTATCAGCTGAACAATGAAATTTTGTGTAATAACAATCTCAACTTTTACAAATTTCTGGTAATAAAATCTATTTTCTCACTTAAACACAATGGTCGATAAAATATATTTTTCCACATAGACACAACGGTTCTGTCTATTATTAAAGGGGAGGGGAGAAGGGAGGAAAGGAGAGGAAGGAAGAGGGGTGAAGGGGGGAGAGAGGTAAAGGGGCCAAGGGAGTGAGTGAGATGAGGAGGGAGAGAGGGGTTTGACGTTTCAATTGTTAACTTTACAAGCTCAAAGTCCGAAAGCAGCAGCTGCTGAAGCACAGTATCCTGGCACACACATCTCCTCTGATACCATTTTGGGGTGTCCTTTGCCTGTACATTCTTCAGAGTGGGTAATTGATTTGCTTCCTTGCCAGGCAGTGATGTAGCCTAACTCTTATTTCATTATCCCTGTGCCTACGTTGAAGCTTCAAAAGATGTTCAAGGATTTTAAGAAGCCAAGCTATAAGTGTGATGTCCCAATGGAGGTGAAGCATGACTACAAATTTTGAATCTGTACTGGATTCTGCAATACCTGTCAGAGAGATAGTTCACATTAGTTTAAAGGAGGCTTGCATATGCCAACTAAGACATTAATCTTTGTTAAAGCATTTGACGTTATCACTGAGGCTTCTAAGGATGAACATTACATCAGGGAGACTCTTAAACAACACAGCTTAAAATACATTGCAACATGGGTTAGCCCTGCTGCCTCACGGCACTGAGGTCCCAGGTTCGATCCAGGCTCTGGGTCACTGTCTGTGTGGAGTTTGCACATTCTCCCTTTGTTTGCGTAGGTTTCGCCCCCACAACCCAAAAATGTGCAGGCGAATTGGCCACACTAAATTGCCCCTTAATTGGAAAAAAAAATGAATTGGGTACTCTAAATTTATTTTTAAAAATACATTGCAAAATCCAAATGTACTTTAGCTCTGAATCAGCTGGGAGAAGAGACAGGCTAACATTAGTGTTCTTGAAGGAGTCAATAGCAGCAGTATCGAGGCCATGATCATCCAAAACCAACTCAGCTGGGCCGCCCATATGCTTAGGATGTCAGAGTCCCGACTGCCAAAGCAAATCTTCTTCACCTAGCTCAAGGAAGGGTCCCGAACAAGAGGAGGACAAAGGAAGCTCTTCAAAGACACCTTCAAGGCTTACCTCAAGAAATGGAACATTAACGTCAATCCCTGGGAGACTTTGCTCAAAAGAGACATATTTGGAGGGATTGAAGGGACACAATTCTTCGAGAACACCCAACAGCAAGAGGAGTCCCAGAAAAATATGGGCAGCACGGTAGCACAAGTGATTAGCACTGTGGCTTCACAGTGCCAGGGTCCCAGGTTCGATTCCCTGCTGGGTCACTGTCTGTGCGGAGTCTGCACGTTCTCCCCGTATCTGCGTGGGTTTCCTCCGGGTGCTCCGGTTTACTCCCAGAGTACAAAGACGTGCAGGTTAGGTGGATTGGCCATGATAAATTGCCCTTAGTGACCAAAAAAAGGTTAGGAAGGGTTATTAGGTTACGGGGATAGGGTGGAAGTGAGGGCTTAAGTGGGTCGGTGCAGACTCGATGGGCCGAATGGCCTCCTACTGCACTGTATGTTCTATGTAAAAGGTGCCCGAGAAAGGAATATTTGCGACATAGAGTCCGACGACCGATCCCACCATTTGGAAACTCGGGCCAAGTGAGCGATTGAAGATGCAGCTCTAGGATCAGGCTCATCAGCCATGCAAGGACCCACAGAACCTGTGACTAGTGACACTGAGTATCTTGGGTGGACAAGCATACTTGTTTGCGAGTGATCACTGCATCCTATCCATTCTAGTTCCTTTAATGGATTAACATCCTCATGACAAACCACATTTTTAACAAAATAAAAATATATCTTCCTTTTACTTTATTTGCACTTTAAGCATATTTATAAATACTAAACATTAATAAAATACAACATTTACCCACCAAAACAATGGCTCGCGATGTCTCCTGCCTCTGCTCGATGATCCTGGACTGAGTAAAAAAAGCGCAAATAAAAAAGTGTAAAAGCTCACCTAACATCGGGGCAAGTCAACCAACTTAGTGCTGACCCTGGATTTTTCATCCCTCTCTTCAGCGCAGCAGTGGAAGGAAAGCAGGTGAAAAAACACTGCATGGGGAGTTTAAACGTGGCGCGTTTCGACATGCAGTCCCGTGCGTCTACACTTCCAGCTGGTCACACCGCACGTGTGCGGCAAACAATCAACTTTAGACCAAAAAATAAATAGAAGTTACTGGCCATTAGTGTTGCTCCTACAATAGTTTCTGTATCATCTCATTGTTTTCACTGACTCAGTCTTGATGCTTCCAAGAGTTAGGGCCAAGGGTCTCAAGAACAGTAGAGTATATCCTTGAAAGTCCCCAGCCATCCTCAATGCTGTGCTTGTCCGTTTTCACTGTGCACAAGTAATTCCACTTTCTCTGAGAGAGTTCCTTCATGACTGCCTGTTTGAATCTTGAAACAAGAGCTGGATTCTCTGCAGCCACGCGCCGTAATTGCGTTCGGCCTGGGGGCAGAGAATCCAATTTCACGCCGAAATCAAGCCCGGTGGCTGTCCGACGATTCTCCGGGACCCGAGGATCGGCGTGATCGCTGATGCCTGATTAATAACTCCTGAGACGAGATTGGAGACAATTGAAGGCTTTATAGTACTAGATGTTTCCCCCAGCAGCGCAGCACAGAATGCAGCTGCTGGGGAGACACAGGCTCTTATACTCTGCCTTACTGGGCGGAACCAGCAGGCAGGCTTTACCAATGAAATCGCAGTCTCAGGTACCTCCCACACTAATAGTCTTACAGCATTATTCAGGGTACCGTAATACCCCGAATACCGACTACCACATTCACCCCCTGTTAAAAAACAGAGTCCGGCATGGGCGGGGGTGGTGGTCTCGCGTTGTACAGTGGTAGAGGTGTAGGGTATGGTGGTACCCGGTATACATTAGCACAGTGTTTTGCCACGTTACATGTCGTAACTATTTACAGTAATTATTTACAGTCAGAATGAAGCAATTAGTTGATCGGGGGCCCTGGTTGTCCTCTGCGATCGTCGTAGCTTCAGCGGTGATGCAGGCGCCAGCTCAGGCATCCGTGGCTCCGGGAGCGTGGCTTCGGCTTCTTCAGCAGCTTCATCCCTAGATGGGGCCAGTGGAAGGACCAATCCACCTGGGAAGAGGGCAGCTGTGGAGTGCACCGGTGGGAGGGAGGATGGGGTCAGAAGTGGAGGTGTAGGTGGGGACCTGCGGGCGCCAGGTCCCGTAGGGAGACCGTATCCTGTCGGCCGTCGGGGTACGCCATGTAGGCATATTGAGGGTTAGCGTGCAGGAGGTGGACCCTCTCGACCAATGGGTCCGACTTGTGCGCCCGCACGTGTTTACAGAGCAGGATGGGTCTAGGAGCAGCCAGCCAGGTTGCGAGCGAAGTCCCGGAGGAGGACGTCCTAGGGAAGACAAGGAGACGTTCGTGAGGGGTTTGGTTGGCCGTGGTACACAGCAGTGATCAGATGGAGTGAAGAGCATCCGGGAGGACCTGGTGCTAGTGGGAGACTGGGAGATTCCTGGACCGTAGGGCCAGTAGGACCGTCTTCCAGACCGTTCCGTTCTCCCTCTCCATCTGCCCACTTCCCCGGGGGGTTGTAACTGGTCGTCCTGCTTGAGGCAGTGCCCTTGCTGAGCAGGAATTGACGCAGTTTGTCGCTCATGAAGGAGGACCCCTATCGCTGTGTATGTAGGCGGGGAAACCAAACAGCGTGACGATACTGTGGAGGGCCTTTATGACGGTGGCTGCGGTCATGTCGGGGTAGGGGATGGCGAATGGGAACTGGGAGTACTCGTCAATCATGTTCAGGAAGTACGTGTTGCGGTCGGTGGAGGGGAGGGGCCTTTGAAGTCCATGCTGAGGCGTTCAAAGTGGTGTGAAGCCTTTATCAGGTGCACTTTCTCTGGCCTGTAGAAATGCGGCTTGCAATCCGCGCAGATTTGGCAATTCCTGGTGGCGGTCCTGGCCTCCTCGATGGAGTAGGGCAGGTTTCGGGTCTTAATGAAATGGAAGAATCAAGTGACCCCCTGGTGGCAGAGGTCCTCGTGGAGGGCCCGTAGGCGGTCCACTTGTGCATTGGCACATGTGCCGTGGGATAGGGCATCAGGAGGCTCGTTTAGCTTCCCGGGCGATGCAAGATCTCATAGTTGTAGGTGAAGAGCTCGATCCTCCGTCGTAAGATCCAGGGAAGGCGGATCGACTTTGAGTGTAGCGAGGCTTCAGACAGTGAGGGGGGGTATAGGCCCACCAAATTTAAAAGTTATGCTCTGGAGGTTCCATTGGAAGTCAAACCCTAGGAGCGTGGCAGCACAGAGGTGAGGAAGGACGTAGAGCCGGGAATTTTTTAACTCCCTTCCCTGGACCGTGGGGTTCGCTGCGCAGAATCCTTTGATCTCTACCGAGTGAGACCTGGAGGCCAGGGAGATTTTATGGTTGACTGGGTGGATGAGCAGACAATAGCGCCTTACCGTGTTGGGGTGTATGAAGCTCTCTATGCTCCCGGAGTCGATCAGGCAGGATGTTTTATGCCCGTTGATGAGCACGGCTGTCGTCGCAGTCGAGAGTGTTCGGGGCCGAGACTGGTCCAGGCTCACCGAGGCCAGTCGTGGCAAAATTTGGATGTTTTCCTTGGGCGGTGTTTGGTCATCCGAGTCGGCGTCCTGAGAGTCCAGCCAAGATGGCGTCGCCCACTGGTCGCACATGGCTGGAGGTGTACAAGATGGTGGCGCCTATCCATCGCACGTGGTCCCCGGGGGACAAGATGGCGGCGCCCGGAGGCCGCATGTGGCCCTGGAGAAGGAAGATGGTGGCGCCCGCTGGCCGCACGTGGCTCATGGAGAGAGTTGTGGTGGCGGTCCTGGTTCACCCCTGGAGATCGCAGCGACCGCCCGGGCCTGGCATACTGCCACGAAATGGCCCTTTTTGCCACACCCTTTGCAGATGGATGAGCGGGCCGGGCAGCGCTGCCGGGGGTGCTTGGCTTGCCCGCAAAAATAGCAGCGGGGCCCTCCGGGGTTGCCTGGCAGTCTCACAGCACAAGCTTGTGGGAGGATGGGGGATGCATCGGAGTCGGCCGCGGGGGGGTTCCATGCTGCCCAAAGGGCTGCCGCGTGGTCAGAGACGTAAGCGCGGGCGTTTCGGGAGGCCACATCCAGGGAGCTAGCAAGGGACTGTGCCTTCTTGAGGCCTAGTGTCTCTTTCTCCAGCAATCGCTGGCAGATTTGGGAGGACACCATACCTGCAACGAATGCGTCCCGGATCAAAAGTTCTGTGTGGTCGCTGGCCGAAACCTGCGAGCAGTCACAGTTCCTCCCTAACACCAGGAGCACACGGTAGAACTCCTCCAGTGATTCCCCGGGGATTTGTCGCCTCGTCGCTAGCAGATGTCGGGGGTAGACCTGGTTTACAGGGCGAATATTGTGTCCTTTCAGCAGGGTCATTGCAGCCTCGAAATCGTCCGCATCCTCGATGAGGGTGTAGATCTCTGGGCTCACCCTCGAGTGGAGAACTTGCAGTTTCTGGTCCTCCATAGGTTCAGTTGTGGCCGTCCTGAGGTACCCTTTGAAACATGCCAGCCAGTGTTTGAAGGTTGCTGCTGAGTTTGCCGCATGGGGGCTGAGTTGCAGACACTCCGGCTTGATTCGGAGCTCCATTCTTTAAAATCTAGTACAATAAATTGATGCTCGATCAATAACTCCTGAGATGAGATTGGAGACTATTGAAGGCTTTATTGTACTAGATGTTTCCCCCAGCAGCACAGGTGCAGAATGCAGCTGCTGGGGAGACACAGGTTCTTATACTCCGCCTTACTGGGCGGAACCAGCAGGCAGGCTATACCAATGAAATCGCAGTCTCAGGTACCTCCCACACCAATGGTCTTACAGTATTATTCAGGGTACCGTAATACCCCTAATACCGACTACCACAATCGCAGAGTACGCCACGCGGCTGGGGGCCCATTGACATAGGCCAGCCCAGCGATCCTCTGTTCCCGACCAGCCGAGTACCTGACGGCTTCGAACTAACCTGGTATTGCCAGTCAGGATACTGGCTTGGCGGCTGTGGACTCAGTCCGTGGTAACCCTGGTGGGGAGCAGGGGGGATCGGACACCAGGGGGGTCCTTATAGGCAGCAGGGGGTTAGATCCGCGCCGTCAGATGCTCGGCGATCAGGGGGTTCTAATTTTTCTGTCTGCCTCCGCGGTCCAAGTCCGCCATGGAGCTCGGCGCGGCCGCTGGAGGCATGCGTGGACTCAAAACCGCAAGTCCGGAGGCCCATAACCGCAGCTAAAGCTGCGTGAAATACTCAGGGTCCCTGCTCGCCCCCTGCAGAGCATTGAATTAGCTGTACTTTTTTCCAGGAATCTCTGGAGTAAAACTTCAGTGTTTTTACACCAGCGTGGGGACATAGTCCCATTTTGGGAGAATCCCCCCCAAGATGTTTCAGTGGGCGGGATTCTCCGACCCCCCGCCGGGTCAGAGAATCGCCGGGGGGGCAGCGTGAATCCCGCCCCCGCTGGCCGCCAAATTCTCCGGCACCGGAGATTCGGCGGGGCGGGAATCGCGCCCCGCCGGTCAGCGGGCCCCACCCCCGGCGATTCTCCGGCCCGTGATGGGCCAAAGTCCCGCTGCTGCTATGCCAGTCCCGCCGGCGTGAATTGAACCAGGTCCCTTACCGGCGGGACCTGGCGGTGTGAGCGGGCTCCGGGGTCCTGTGGGGGGCGCGGGGCGATCTGGCCTCGGGGGTGCCCCCATGGTGGCATGGCCCGCGATCGGGGCCCACCGATCCGTGGGCAGGCCTGTGCCGTGGGGGCACTCTTTTATTACGCGTCGGCCCTGTAGGTCTCCGCGATGGCTGACGCGTAGGTGACCCCCCCACCTGCGCATGCGCGGGGATGATATCAGCAGACGCTGATGCGCCCGCGCATGCGCGGACTTCCGCCGGCTGGCGGAGTCCCTTTGGCCCAGGCTGGCGTGGCACCAAAGGACTTCTACACCAGCCGGCAGGGCGCCAACCACTCCGGGGCGGGCCTAGCCCCTAACGGTGCGGGTTAGGCCCCTAAAGGTGCGGAGGAATCCACACCTTTGGGGCGGCCCGACGCCGGAGTGTTTCACGCCACTCCATCCCGCCGGGACCGCCCGCCCCGCCGGGTAGGGGAGAATCCCGCCCAGTATCTTCATTCCCTGAGGACATTTCTAAGGATGGATCTTGATTTTTAACTATGAAATAATAAGATGGTGGTCAGCCAGCGGTCAGTGTCGCACATAACGTTTGTTACTCACACATCCTGCTTGTTCGTCTGCCTTATGATGACAGAGCAATTAGGTGCCAATGGATAGAATGGGGTGAATCTAGGGAGACAGAAGATTGTGGCCACGTTACAGAAGTCTACCTTGCAGACTTATAATGAATTATAAACAATGTCGTCAATAAATTTTAGATGTTTTAATTTTGACAGATAATTATTTTATGCATAATGAATTGTTATGGCTTAAGGCCACACTTATGACAGTTAATTCAATCTGCCAGCAGAGGGTAGTCTTGTTCTGATCCAGAATTGCAGATCAAAGGTTAAGATTGTTCTAACTGAAAACCTGTTATTCCTGACAGAAATAACAGCCTGATCATTGTAGACCAGGCATACAATCTAAGGTGCACGTTTGGATCGCGTGGAAATTCCATTGCACTGATATCCATGAGGATTGCCCAGGAAGTTTGAATTCCAATGGACAATTCCTCTGCTCCCCAAGATCCTCTGAAACAGTCTCCGACTTAGAGTTAGAGACTACAGACGGTTCTGGTGCATTTAGCTGGGTAATTACCCCAGGAAATGGTAGACATACAAATCCAAAAAAATGGATAACTATACAACTACTGCCCCATCACTCACACTGACCCCTCTCGACCTTCCGACTACCTCCAACTGTCGACAAACCCCTTGAACCCCAACTTCCCCCTGACCTGACATGACCGGACTACACCACCCAAGCTGACCTGACGACTCCCCCAACCCAACCTGACCAACAATGCCCAACTAACCTCCAGCCCAATCGGAATCGTTTCTACCACTCAACTATCCCCGTACCCCCGACCAAACAACCCCCCAATCCAACTTAGTTATCCCCCAACTTGAAACACCTCCCTACCCAACCCAAGTACCCCTGACCCACTCACCCACCAATCCACCTGACATCTTACCCCTCCTGCCTCCCTACCACCCTACCCACCTACCATCCTACCCATTGTAGTATTGTGTTGTAGAGTTGGAATTGTTTCAGTAACTCTCGAACTCTGCCAACTGCAAACACTCTAACTTTATTGTAACACACTTATAGGAACCCTCTCGCATATTAGTTTCTTTCCATGCTTCTTTCTCCTAGACTCTCAGTTCACATGAGTATATGTCACTTCCTCCTATGACATTGCAGACTGTTTCAGTTAGCCCTTCAGGAAACTTAGTCTAGCATATTCCAATATTTACAGCTCCCCCAAGTCTCTGTTCAGACTTCAACATTCTCTGATGTTCCTGAAAATCCAATGTTTCAATCTCCTCGTCATTCTGAACATTTCAGTGTTTTGAAGTCTCTGAGGAAATGTAGCCTCTTTTTCTTTCATTGGTAAACGTAATTTTTCTCTTTCTCTCCATGTTTTCTTCTTGTTCTCATCTCATTTGCAGGAAATAAGTCACTCACATTCTGCTGTTGAGTAGAATTCAAATTAGTAGGTGGTTCGGGATCACCCGCTTCAGTGCCTGCTGTCATTTCTGATGAATGCCACCTCTCTGATTCTCACTTTGTTGTTCAATTGCAATCAAGCTTTTTGTTTCTTTTTACTGTTCCATCTAGACAATGTAAGATCTCGTTTGTGGTGTTTTCTCTGCTATTTCGCCAAATCTTGATTGATGTCAGATCCAAACCCGTTCTCCCTGTTGAAGATCTGATAATGTTCTTGCTCTGTGATGACTATCATAGTGTTTCATTTGTTTACTTTGGTAAGTTTCCTCTTTATCTCTTACTTTCTCTAAGTCTGTTTCTTTGAACTGTGGCATCAATGCATGTGAAGGGTAGATATCTGTGTCTGAAATCGTCTTCTCATGAGTAACTCGGATGGAGAGTCAATCGATTCTGCAAGGGTGAAGATCTCAACAGCACTGATTGAGAATCTTCATTCTTTTTCAGTAATGCCTCAATTCGGATTCCTCTCTCCACTTCTCTATAACCTGAGAAAACATCGATGAACTTATGTGAACAAATCAAAATAATTCTGTAAACTTTTCAAACTCTGGGTGGGATTCTCTGGCAACGCCTGCCTGGTGACCGGAAAATCCCGGCCAAAGTTAAAGGACTTTTCCATTGTCCACGTCTCGCCCATGGCAATCTTGCGGCGGGCGGGTGGGGTGGAAGAAACCAACCCTCATGGTTGGTGAATTACACAGTGCACGGTTCGTTCCATGGTGGCACAGTGGTTAGCACTGCTGCCTCACAGCTCCAGAGTCCCAGGTTCAATTTTGGTCTCGGGTGAGCATCTGGGCGGGGTTCGTATTTTCTCCCCGTGTCTGCGTGGCTTTCCTCTGGGTACTCCGGTTCCCTCCACAGACCAAAGATGTGCAGGTTAGGTGGATTGGCCATGCTAAATTGCCCCTTAGTGTCCAAAAGATTAGGTGGAGTTACTGGGTTACGGGTATTGGCGTAAGCAGTGTGCTCTTTCCAAGAGCCGGTGCAGACTCGATGGGCCGAATGGCCTCCTTCTGCACTATAAATTCTATGATTCTATGAATTGTGGACTATTATCTAATATCACAATATCAGGAATCCCTATCACTGTTTCTGATGTGTG
Organism: Scyliorhinus torazame; assembly: GCF_047496885.1. Taxonomy (NCBI): domain Eukaryota; kingdom Metazoa; phylum Chordata; class Chondrichthyes; order Carcharhiniformes; family Scyliorhinidae; genus Scyliorhinus; species Scyliorhinus torazame. The sequence continues at coordinate 163,802,302 of NC_092709.1, read as the reverse complement.
ACCCATGTAACTGCTTCACTTCAATCCACCCTACTACTATCATGAACATTTCCCCCTCATGCTCAAATAAATTGATTCCTGGGCATTCCCATGGCTTTATAGGAAAAGAGGTTTGCAGTAGGGGTTCTTTTGATTTCTGTTTGTGAATTGTACATGTAATACGTCGGAATATCATTTCTTCCAAGACTTGAGAGACCCAACCACCAAACCAAATACCATGCTCTGGCTCTCCACATGGTGATACCGAAATGACCTTAATGTAGGCACTGTATGACCTCAAGTCTCAGTGCTCTTGGGATTACTGTCCTATATCGTATATCAGTAAATCAGCGATCACTGTCAGATATGCTCTGCTCAAAATGTGGTCTCAAAGTAGGACCATGTCATATATATGTTGGCCATCCTCTGATGGAAAATCTTTGATCTACTTACAATCTACGTCAGGTTTTTGAACTTGTTTAATCTCACTCATTTTTTATGAAGTTGCGGGTATGGACTGTCAGTGTAGCAAACTCCTCCGCTTCATCCACAAATTCAATATCTTGTTTTTCTGAATTTCTTGTTTCAATGCATGATAACACATCTGTTGTGCTCTGTTGTTTCCTTTGAACATATACTGTACAAGTATCAAACCTCAACAATCTTAATTTAATCCTTTGAATTCTTGGTGGCATTGCTGCAAATTCTTTTGAATTTAATAGTATGAATAAGGGGCGAAATTCTCCGTTATCGGCTGGAAAGTCCGCCGATCGGCGCAAAAAACGGCGCAAATCCGACTTGCGTCACGTCGGAAAAATGGGTCGATAGTCTCCGGCCCGAAATGGGCTAGCAGCAACGTAACGGGATCCGCGCTTGCGCAGTGGTTCACGCCGTGCAGCGTCATACGCGCTGCACGGCGTGACGGTTCATAAGGCCGCGCTGCTCCCCCACCCGACCGGAACACCCGACCGGAACACCCGACTGGATGGCTGGCCGTCGCTCAGCCCCGAGGTTCGAGTCACGCGATGTGGAGGCGCTCCTGGACGCGGTGGAGCAGAGGAGGGACTCCCTGTATCCCGGGCACGGCCGCAGAGATGCCCCACGCCACAGCCGGCGTCTGTGGAGGGAAGTGGCAGAGGCCGTCACCGCTGTGGCCCTGACACCACGGACAGGCACCCAGTGCCACAAGAAGGTGAACGACCTCGTCAGAGCAGGCAGGGTGAGCCTCCCCCATGTCCCCCCCTCCCCATATCCCCCCTCCCCATATCCCCCCTCCCCCATATCCCCCTCCCCCATATCCCCCCTACCCCATATCCCCTATATCCCCCCTCCCCCATATCCCCCCTCCCCCCTCCCCCATATCCCCCATATCCCCCTCCCCCATATCCCCCCTCCCCATATCCGCCCTCCCCCATATCCCCCTCCCCCATATCCCCCATATCCCCCCCTTCCCCCATATCCCCCATATCCCCCCCTCCCCATATCCCCCCTCCCCCATATCCCCCCTCCCCCATATCCCCCCTCCCCCATATCCCCCCTCCCCCATATCCCCCATATCCCCCCTCCCCCATATCCCCATATCCCCCCTCCCCCATATCCCCCCTCCCCATATCCCCCATATTCCCCCTCCCCCATATCCCCCCTCCCCCATATCCCCCATATCCCCCCTCCCCCATATCCCCCATCCCCCATAGCCCCCATATCCCCCCTCCCCATATCCCCCCTCCCCCATATCCCCCCTCCCCATATCCCCCATATCCCCCCTCCCCCCTCCCCCATATCCCCCATATCCCCCCCTCCCCCATATCCCCCATATCCCCCCTCCCCCATATCCCCCTCCCCCATATCCCCCCTCCCCCATATCCCCCATATCCCCAAGTGAATCCAGCCCTAACCTTAACCTCTGCAATGCACGCGCAACCGATGGCGTGCATTCATATACCTGCCTAACACTGTTGCCTTTTACCCCTGCCCCCCCCCCCACAGGAGAAGCGCGCACTCAACAATAGGGAGCATGTGAGGACTGGAGGAGGGCCCGCTGATGAGAGGCCACTGGCCGTACACGAGGAAAGGGCCCTAGAACTGGCTGGCGGACCTGAGGACCGGGAGGTTGCTGATGCAGAGGTCGGGGGCGTACTGGCGAGTGAGCCACCGACAGCCCGTCCCCATATCCCCCCTCCTCTATATCCCCCTCCCCCATATCACCTGATCACTGCCTGATGTCTAACCATGCATGCTTCATTGTGTATCGCAGGACCAAACGTCCAGGCACCCATCCCCGCAGTTGCAGACCGCCCGCAGGATGCCCCTCGGAGACCACAGGAGACGGAGAGACCCGCACCCTCCAGCATGCGACGCCCGCAGGATGCCCCTCGCACACCACGGGAGACGGAGAGACCGGGACCCCCCAGCATGCGACGCCCGCAGGATGCCCCTCGCACACCACGGGAGACGGAAAGACCTAGAGCAAAAGGGAGACGACACCCCCGTCACGTGCGGGAGCGACCACCCAGTGATGAGGGGGGCAGCCACAGGCCCCCGTCACATCCGAGCCAGGACACCACTACCCAGGACACCACTACCCAGGACACCACTACCCAGGACACCACTACCCAGGACACCCCTACCCGGGACAGCACTACCCAGGAAGACGAAATACCGGACAGTGACTCAGAGTGGATGGGTGGAGACGAACCCCCACCCCAAAGTGCCATGGACTCAGAGTGGGACGAAGAGCACGACACAACGCCACTGCTGTCACCAACACCCTCCACCATCGCAGAAACACTCACCACGGTTGGGCACTTTAGTGATGAGGCGTCTGGTACACTCACTGGTGCGCACAACACAGCCGTCCCGGTACAGCAGGTGGAGGTAGGAGCAGCAGAGGGACCGGGCGGTCGGAGGGCAGCCCAGCCCAAGCGAACATCTGCCGCCCAGATGGATCCCGGGTTCCTGCAGTTACCACACCCACACATAGATCCGATGCAACCACCGACCCGGAGACGAGCGAAGAGGGTGACGGGCGGCTTGCGGCGGCTGCGGTCGCAGGTGGAGGAGTCCACCCGCGTCCAGGAGCTGGGAGTGGTGCCGGTCATGCGTGCATCCCAGGCCGACAGCGCACGGATGGCGTCCACGGTGGAGGCAATGGGTGCGACGGTGTCAGACATGGGGAACGGTTTGCGAGGCCTGGGGCCTTCCGTTCAGGCGGCGTCTGTGGCCCAGGAAATGGCTGCCCTCTCACAGGAGGCCATGAGCCAGTGCCAGCGCCAGATGGCAGAGGCGCTCAACGCCATAGCCCAGTCTCTGCAGGCCATCGCTGAGGGCATCGGCGCCAGTGGCCATGTGCGAGCCGGCGTCGCACTGTCACAGACAGGGTTTGCCAACACCCTGGGCTTCATGGCTGCAAACCTGCAGACCCCTGTCGATACCAGCACGGGCCTCCAGGACTGGCAGCGCCAGATGTCGGGGGGGGCGTCGGAGGGCCAGTCCGTTCGCATCCCCCACCCATGTAGAGGCCTGGGGGCCATCGGGCACCCCGAGGGAGGAGGAGGTGGTGTGGTCCGTCCCCACTCCCTCTGTAGGGGAGGTCCCGGAACACCGCGACACCTCGGACTCCCCCCCTTCCGTCCCAGGTGCATCGGGTGGGCAACGGGCAGGACAGGCTGGCAGCTCGCCATCCCAGTCGCCCGGGCCGCAGCCTGGCCCATCTAGGCCAGGACGCCCCAGGAAACGGCCGCCAAAGGGATCCAGTGTCAGAGGGCAGGAATCACAGGAGTCCACCTCCAGTTCTGCTGTACCGTCTGGGGAACCACGTAGACGTAGTCAAAGGGCCCGTAAGGCCAAACAATTAGACACTGAGTAAGTTGGCACGGGTGCAGGGCACAGATGAGTTTTAGGGGCTAGGGCACGTGCATGAACTCCTTTGGTTATTAAAGTCAATGTTACACCTACCGAAGCTGCCTTTGTGCTCTGTCCAAAGTGTGCGGGGGTGTCATGTACGTTGAGCGCAAGTGTGTGTGTGAGGGGTGGTCTTACCTCAGCCCCAGGTGAGTCTGCCCCCTTCCCCCTGGGCCGCCATCAACATCCCCCGGGCAGAGGACGGGACCGTGCGCTGCAGTGTCACAGCCGCATGCAGGGATGGTCCGGGTGGATGGTGGTACTGTGGCCATGGGTCAGACATAGTCCAATGATGTAGAGCCAGGAGCTCATCGCAGGGCGGGTTGTCATCATCCTCCATGGCCTGCGATAGACACGCGTCCACCCGCAACTGTGTGAGCCCGGCCTGTTGTGCCGCAGGTGGATCGGCAATGGGGGGGGGGGGGGGGGGGGGGGGGGGGTGTGCATGCGGGTGGGGTGGGTGGGGTTGGGGAGGGGGGTGAGGGTGCTGGGTGAGTGGATGGGTGGGGGGTGTGGGTGGTCGGCTGTTGCCATGGTGTGCGGTCTGTGGCCATACTACCCGATTCCCACGCCCATCTAGTCAGTGAAGCGGGCGTCTATCAGTCTGTCCCGTGCCCGCTGGGCCAGCCGGTAACGGTGGACAGCCACCCGCCTGTGTCTACCCCGTCTGCCCTGACCATTGCCCCCATCCCCCTCATCTGGGGAGGACTGGGCCTCTTCCTGCTGCTCCTCCACTCCGCCCTCCTCTGCCTGCGGCACATCGCCCCTCTGCTGGGCTATGTTGTGCAGGACGCAGCACACCACAATGATGTGGCCGACCCTATCTGACCGATACTGGAGGGCGCCCCCAGAGAGGTCCAGGCACCTGAAACGCATCTTCAGCACGCCAAAGCACCTCTCGATCACTCCCCTTGTCGCTACATGGGCATCATTGTAGCGGTTCTCCGCCTCATTGCGTGGCCTCCGTATAGGCGTCATCAGCCACGATCGCAATGGGTAGCCCCTGTCGCCCAGCAACCAGCCCGTCAGCCGGGGATGGCGTCCCTCGTACATGCCGGGGATGGATGACCGCGACAACACGAATGAGTCGTGTACACTGCCTGGGTGACGGGCGCAGACGTGCAGGATCATCATGCGGTGGTCGCAGACCACCTGTACGTTCATCGAAAAGGTCCCCTTCCTATTAGTGAACACGGCCCTGTTATCTGCAGGTGGCCGCACGGCGAAGTGCATCCCATCGATTGCGCCCTGGACCATGGGGAACCCGGCCACGGCAGAGAAGCCCACGGCCCGGGCATCTTGGCTGGCCCGGTCCACGGGGAAACGGATGTAGCGGTGCGCCATGGCATATAGGGCATCTGTCACTGCCCGGATGCACCGGTGCACCGAAGTCTGCGATATGCCGGACAGGTCCCTACTCGGTGCCTGGAAATACCCCGTTGCATAAAAGTTCAGGGCCACCGTAACCTTGACGGACACGGGGAGAGGGTGTCCCCCGCCAGTGCCACGCGGTGACAGGTGTGCCAGCAGGTGGCAGATGTGTGCCACGGTTTCCCGGCTCATCCGGAGTCTCCTCCTGCATTCCCGGTCCGTGAGGTCCTGGTATGACTGCCGGGGCCGGTACACACGGGGCGCCCTCGGGTGCCTCCGTTGCCATGGGGCCGCGACATCCTCCTCCCCCTCCTCGTCCTGTCGGTCAGGTGTCCCTCCAGCCTGGGCGGCTGCCGCCTGCCCCTCTGCGGCAGCCTGCGCCGCCTCTCTGGCACGCTCCTCCTCCTCCTCCTCATCCAGGGCAACATAGACATGAGCGGCTGCCACCACGGCGGCCAACATCGCTGGATGATTTGAAAACATGACGGCCTGGTGGGGGGGAGGGGAACGACGACATGTCATCATTGCCCATATCCCCTCCTCCTCCTAGCCAGGTGGCATGGACCGCATGGGTCCAACTGTTGGAGGCTGGCACCTGGCCAGGTGGACCAACTCACTTGCCCTCCCATCCCCCTCCTCGGCACGGACACCCCCCCCCAACCTCCACCCCGGCACGGACCCCCCCCCAACCTCCACCCCGGCACGGACCCCCCCCCCAACCTCCACCCCAGCACGGACCCCCCCCCAACCTCCACCCCGGCACGGACCCCCCCCAACCTCCACCCCGGCACGGACCCCCCCCAACCTCCACCCCGGCACGGACCCCCCCCAACCTCCACCCCGGCACGGCACGGACCTCCCCCAACCTCCACCGCAGCACGGACCCCCCCCCAACCTCCACCCCGGCACGGACCCCCCCCCCCCCAACCTCCACCCCAGCACGGACCCCCCCCCAACCTCCACCCCGGCATGGACCCCCCCCCCAACCTCCACCCCAGCACGGACCCCCCCCCAACCTCCACCCCGGCACGGACCCCCCCCAACCTCCACCCCGGCACGGCACGGGCCCCCCCCCAACCTCCACCCCGGCACGGACCCCCCCCCCAACCTCCACCCCAGCACGGACCCCCCCCCAACATCCACCCCGGCACGGACCCCCCCCAACCTCCACCCCAGCAAGGACCCCCCCCCCCAACCTCCACCCCGGCACGGCACGGACCCCCCCCCAACCTCCACCCCGGCACGGCACGGACCCCCCCCCAACCTCCACCCCGGCACGGACCCCCCCCCCTCAACCTCCACCCTAGCACGGACCCTCCCCCCAACCTCCACCCCGGCACGGCACGGACCCCCCCCCAACCTCCACCCCGGCACGGACCCCCTCCCGGCACTCCCCCGGAGCCCAGCCTACTCTAACCCCCTCCCCCCGCCGCACACACACACACACAAGCCGAGACACACCTCTCCTCACGCATTCAGACTGCGGCCACGCCATTGCCTGCCCAGAGCCAACCCCCCAGGCCGTCACTCACCTCCACGCTGGTCGGCGTGAGCCTGGAGCACCGGGTCACGCCGATGAAAAGGAGGTTTAATTTACGTCGACGTGAACGGTCATCACGTCGACGGGACTTCGGCCCATCCGGAAGGGAGAATATCGGCAGGCCGAAAATCGGCTGCCTTGCGCAGACCCGTGACATTCTCCGTGGCAGCGGCGACATTAACGCCCCGCCGACTTTTCTCCCTTCGGAGACTTCGGCGGGGGCGGGGGCGGGATTCACGGCGTCCAACGGCCATTCTCCGACCCTCTGGGGGGTCGGAGAATGACACCCAAGGTTTATCATTTGTTTAGGATGTCATGTGAAGACCTAAGATGTAGCAAATTTCTTACATTTCCACAGAGCTGCTAATTCTTCCTTTTTCATCACTGCGTAATACTTCTCTGTGTCTGTAAATGAACTTGATGCATAATATAATGGTCTGCATTTTCCATCTCCTTGTCTGAAAAGTACTGCACCCAATCCTGTAGAGGGTACATCCACTGCTATAATTGTAGGTAATTCCAGATCCTAATATGGTACTATCTCTGATGACATCTGCCTCCCCTTGATTTGTTTAATGATTTCTGATATACTTCTTCAGAATTCCATTTACTGTCTTTGCGAGTGCTTCACTGAGCTCTGTTAAGTGTTTTAGAAATGTTGCCACTGGATTCGCCGTTCCCTTTGTAACTCCATGATATTCCTTGGAGCTGGAATCTTATTTATGACTTTGTTCTTTAGTGGATCACCTTTATTCCTGATGCACTTACTAGGTGACCAAGAAACCTTATTGTCAGCTGTGAAAACTCAAATTTATTGTTGAACGTCACATCTGTTTCTTCTAGTCTTCTCAGCGGTGCTCTCACTTTCATGCTAGCTTGAGTGGGCCCATATATCAACATGCCATCCATGTTACAAACAACTCCATGTACGTCCTCTAAATCATTTGATATTATTCTTTGATGTTATTCCAAAGGGTAAACCATTAAAACAGTCATGAAAGTCGTGAGAAGCTGGAACTCCTCTTCTAGTGGTCTACACTGAATGCTGTCTTGTTGCATTAGAGCACAGCACAACCAACCACAGTTGGTTAAACAGGGAGTTGGGTGAAAGAGGCAGGAGCAGAGACAGCCAGGCCCTGTGAGGAACACCCTATTCGGCAGCATGGGGAGTTTGAAAAACAATCCAGGAGTGACGTCACAGGAAAAAGGTAAGTTCATTAGCTGGTAAGTAACTTCTAATTTGCATTACCTATTCTCAGTTGATTTCAGATTGAAGGTAAATAGGAGAAATGTTTTACAGATTACAAAAGCTAAAAACCAGTTGGGAATATTTTAAAAACGTATTAAAAACTAATTAAATAGAGTACAGATGCAGGGCTAGGTGATGTGTTATAGCTGCATGAAGTGGGAGCTGGTGGATCTCATTCTGGTCCCTAGTGAACACATCTGTAGCAAGTGTTAGTTGCTTGAGGAACTTCGGCGCATAGTTGATGAGCTGGAGTCTGATCTTCAGATGCTGCAACACATCAGGGAGGGGGTACGGTACCTGGACGCTGTCTTTCAGGAGGTATGATGTGGAGATGTCGGCGTTGGACTGGGGTGAGCACAGTAAGAAGTCTTACAACACCAGGTTAAAGTCCAGCAGGTTTGTTTCGATGTCACTAGCTTTCGGAGCGCTGCTCCTTCCTCAGGTGAATGAAGAGGTATGTTCCAGAAACATATATATAGACAGATTCAAAGATGCCAGACAATGCTTGGAATGCGAGCATTAGCAGGTGATTAAATCTTTACAGATCCAGGGATGGGGTAACCCCAGGTTAAAGAGGTGTGAATTGTGTCAAGCCAGGACAGTTGGTAGGATTTCACAGGCCAGGTGGTGGGGGATGAATGTAATGCAACATGAATCCCAGGTCCCGGTTGAGGCCGCACTCATGTGTGCGGAACTTGGCTACAAGCTTCTGTTCGGCGATTCTGCGTTGTTGCGCGTCCTGAAGGCCGCCTTGGAGAACGCTTACCCGGAGATCAGGGGCTGAATGCCCTTGACTGCTGAAGTGTTCCCCGACTGGAAGGGAACATTCCTGCCTGGTGATTGTCGCGCGATGTCCGTTCATTCGTTGTCGCAGCGTCTGCATGGTCTCGCCAATGTACCACGCTTCGGGACATCCTTTCCTGCAGCATATGAGGTAGACAACGCTGGCCGAGTCGCATGAGTATGTACCGCGTACCTGGTGGGTGGTATTCTCACGTGTAATGGTGGTATCCATGTCGATGATCTGGCACGTCTTGCAGAGATTGCCATGGCAGGGTTGTGTGGTGTCGTGGTCCCTGTTCTGAAGGCTGGGTAGTTTGCTGCAAACAATGGTTTGTTTGATGTTGCGCGGTTGTTTGAAGGCAAGTAGTGTGGGGGTGTGGATGACCTTGGCAAGATGTTCATCTTCATTGATGACGTGTTAAAGGCTGTGAAGAAGATGTCGTAGTTTCTCCGCTCCGGGAAAGTACTGGACGACGAAGGGTATTCTGTCGGTTGTGTCCCATGTTTGCCTTCTGAGGCGGTCGGTGTGGTTTTTTGCTGTGGCGCGTTGGAACTGTCGAGCGATGAGTCGAGCGCCATATCCCGTTCGTACGAGGGCATCTTTCAACGTCTGTAGATGTCTGTTACGCTCCTCCTTGTCTGAGCAGATTCTGTGTGTAAGGAGAGCTTGTCCATAGGGTAGTCACACCTCTTAGATTAACTGCTTTGAATTCGGCCAGTAGCCAGCGTGTGACTATCAGTGGGGCAGGTAGAGGGATCCAAGAGGTAGGGTTGCAGAAGCCTCAGCCCTTGTCCTTGTCCAACAGGTTCGAGATTCTTGCTTCCTGTGTGGATGAGAGAAGGGACTGTAGGGAGGATGAGCAAACTGAGCACAGCACCATGGTACAGAGAGCCATTCAAGTTGGGGGAGAGAAAAGAAATGTCGTCATGATCGGAGGGCAGTATAGTTGGGGCATAGACTGTTCTCTAGTCATGACACTAGATCCAGTCAATTGATAGACACAGCAACTTTATCTTTAAATCAGATTACGTCTTTATTGAACACAATATAAGGTCCCAATGTGACAAGGGAGGTTCGACCATACAAGGCATCAAAAATATATAAATGATTCTACCTTCCTTTGCCACCACTGCAAGCTCACAAGCATGTGGAAACTGTTAATACTTATCAAATTTCTAGTCGTGGATTTGTGGAGAACGTCACTACTTCATCGCCCTTGGTCAAGCACAAGTGGAGATAAGACTCCATCTTCATGCTGGAGGCTTGAGGCTTCTTTCTTCTGCGATGTTGTTCCTCAGGGTTTCACTGATAAAATTTATTTCTCTCCCCTTCTTATACAGATCTCAGTGGCACTGATCTCATGCTTCCAGTCATTTGCTCAAATCAAAGAGTCATGATTCACTTTTTCTTCTGAGGAGCATGACCTACACACAGGGGTCTGTGCTTAATCACTATCTGTCCAAGGCATAGGTATAGCCATTGTCCAATCAGCTCCTGTGCCCATTCCCTGACTGCACATCCTGTTCTTCACTGCAGATCCTCGCTGTTTATGCTGATACAGCATTAGCCTTTTTAACCATCACGGCTCTCCCCCCCCCCACCCACTATTTAGTTTAAAGCCCTGTGTCTTCACATTGCTGGTACCTTTATGAATACCCATCAAGCTATCATGTCTCTTTTAACTTTGCCATATTTCCCAATAGGCTTAGGACGAAGACTACAGTTCCGTTGAATGGAAAATTAGAAAATCATAGTTAAAGGAGAAGGTAGGAGTGCAGGTTAGTGATGAGATGAATTGTTACCAGAAAATGAAATGAAGGCACAGAACATGTGAAAGTCATATTGCACCAAAGAATCAGACAAGAGTAGGGAAATTTGGTAATATAACAAATTTAATGGCTTGTCTGAATTCATGAAGCATTCAGGACAAAATTAATGAGTTAACAGCATAAATAGAGACAAAGGAGTATGATTTGGTTGCGATTCTGAGACATGGTTACAAGGAGACCAGGTCTGGGGGTTGAATATCAAAGGTACTCAGCAGCGGCACAGTGGTGCTTTGGTTAGCACTGCTGCCTTAATTATAAAAAAATAATTGGGTACTCTACATTTTTTTTAGAAATCAAAGGTAATCAGGTAGAAAGTCAAAACACAATCCATCAGAGTCAGCATGGTTTTATGAAGAGTAAATCATATTTGACCAACTTACTAGAGTTCTTCAAAGATGTAACAAACCAAGTGAATAATGAGCATCCTGTCATATATCTGGATTTCCAGGAGACATTTGATAAGGTGTCACACAAAAGGTAAGATCACATGGGATTATGGGTAATTTATTAGCTTGAATAGAAGACTGGCTAACTGACAGAAGGTAGAGTTGGAATAAATGGGTGCTTTTCTGGTTGGCAAGAGTAACTAGCGGTGCCACAGGGCTCAGTCCTCTGGCCCCAACTATTTACAATCCATGTAATGTCTTGGGTGCAGGGATAGCAGATACTATAGCCACATTTTCAGATGACACTAAAATAAGTGGAGCAGTAAGTTGCAATGAGGAATTAAGAAATTTACAAATGGATATAGCTAGATTAGGTGAGTGCGCCAAAATTTGGCAGATATAGTTTAACGTGGATAAGTGTGAGGTTATCCATTTTGGTCAGAAAAATGGAAAGGCAACTTATCTAAATCGAGAGAAACCTCAAAGTCCTTTGGTGCAGAGGGATCTAGGTGTCCTCGTGCATGAATTGCAAAAAAACTAGCATGCAGGTACAGGAGGTGATAGGAAAGGCAAATGGAATTTCAGCCTTTACAGCCAAAGGAATAGAGTATAAAGTAGGGACGTTTTGCTGCAACTGGACAAAGCACTGGTGAGACAGCACCAAGAGTACTGTATACAGTTTCGGTCCCCTTATTTGAGGAGGGATGTAGTTGCATTAGAGGCAGTTCGAAGGAGGTTCACTAGATTGATTCCAGTTGAGGGATTTGACTTATGAAGAGAGATTGAGCAGTGTAGGCCTATACTCTCTCGGATTTAGAAGAGAGATCTAATTGAGGTATATAAGATGATAAAAGGTATTGACAAAGTAGATATAGAGTGGATGCTTCCTCTTGTGGGCAATGTAAAATGAGAGGTCATAGTTTTAATATAAGGGATGGCAGATTTAAAACAGCGATGAGGAGAAATTACTTCTCTCAAGAATCTGTGGAAATCATTATCCCAGAGTGTGGTAGATTCTGGGACATTGGGTAAATTTAAGTAAGAGATAAACAGATCTTTCATTAGCAATGGGTTGAAGGGTTATGGAGAATGGGCAGGAAAATGGAGTTGAGGCCGAGATGAGATCAGCCATGATTGTATTGAATTGTGGGGCAAGCGTGAGGGGTTGAATTGCCTACTCCTGCTCCTACTCCTGTTCTTATTTGCCAGAATCTGTAATTAACAGCTAATTTAGAGAATATTGAGCTCTTCCCTAATTTACCTAATCTTTCATCTACTGACACCATTGGATGGACTTCTCTTTTCACAACCTTATTGAATTGTGTGAAGTCAATACTAATTCTTATAGAACCATTTGGCTTCAGAAACATTACCGTCCCTGAGCACCAGTTAATTAGCTCTTTAACAGTATTACCATTGAGTCAGTCTCTTTCTTTACCTTTGGAGGCAATGGCTGCAGAAGCTTTCGAGTTGTATAAGCATATTGGTTTCGCTTCTGGGTTCAGTATTACACAATATGTTTTTCTTAGCTGTCCCAATGTTGTAAATAACTTTAGAAATTCTGGTTGGAAACTCTTGACTGACTTTTGCCATTCTTTGTTTCCTCTATTCTTCAAATTAAATTAAATTCTATACATGCCTTTCTACTTAAAAGTGAACAACTCTAATCTTGAATCATGTACCGTGCTACAGTAAACACTTTCTCGCTGCATTTTAAAATGGCTCCCCCAGAACCTTCAGCTCTGTTCCTCCTGGTCTGTAGGCTTTTTGAGAGATGGTAGAAGAACTCACTTTCACCGGGGCAGCACGGTAGCACAGTGGTTAGCACAGTTTCTTCACAGCTCCAGGGTCCCAGGTTCGATTCCCGACTTGGGTCACTGTCTGTGAGGAGTCTGCACATTCTCCCGTGTCTGCATGGGTTTCCTCCGGGTGCTCCGTTTCCTCCCACAGTCCAAAGATGTGCAGAATCAGTGGATTGGCCTTGCTAAATTGCCCTTGGTGTCCAAAAAGGTTAAGTGGGGTTGCGGGGATAGGGTGAAGGTGTGGCATGGGTGGGGTGCTCTTTCCAACGGCTGGTGCAGACTCGATGGGCCGAATGGCCTCTTTCTGCACTATAAATTCTATGATTTAAACCATGGTTCAGTAACTGTAAGAACTGAAACTGCTGCTCCAGTATCTAGTTTAAAGTGTGTTCTGTGACCTACCATATCTCTGCACTCCAATAATTCCTGCTTAATTCTTTAATCTCCCCGAAGAATGTCTTATGAATCTGCAACTTCATGAATGCTGTTAAATGTTTTCTTTGTTCTGCCCATTTTTTCTACTGCAGCATATTGCCTGAAATATTTGCACCAATGGCATTGTGTGTCTTTGGCAGGATAATTCCTGTGCCTTTTTGCAAGTCTGGGCTGCTGTCATTTATTTTATCTCCTTCTCCCTATTTTTCCTTTTTTATGTCTGATAAATTCAACTGTATCTGTTACTTTGGGATTTGGGTCGTGTCTCTCTCCCCTCTGACTACCAATTGATTCTGCATCCTAATCCTGGCTTGAATATTTAAATGAAACGCCTTTGCCAGTATTCTAGCGACTGAAAGTTATTTTATTTATTTATTTTTTTAAATTATTTTAAAAATAAATTTAGAGTCCCCAATTTATTTATTTTTTCCAATTAAGGGCAATTTAGCATGGCCAATCCACCTACCCTGCACATCTTTGGGTTGTGGGGGTGAAACCCATGCAAACACGGGGAGAATGTGCAAACTCCACACAGACTGTGACCCAGAGCCGGGATCGAAACTGGGACCTCGGCGCCGTGACGCAGCGATGCTAACCACTGCTCCATCGTGCTGCCCTTGGACTGAAAGTTATTTGATAATGCATCATCCAATACTCCAACAGTGGTTCTGTCATGATTTAGCTTTTCTTTCTGATATCATACTGAGTTTGCTGCAAATCAGAACAAATCATTAATAAATGTACCAATTCTATCCCCGTGTCTCTGGGTATGTTTAATGAATTTTCCTTCGATTGAAATATCTCTTCAATGCCTCAATTACTTCAGCACATGTGGCTTTATCCTTATTGACTCTTAGGTAACTAAAATGTTACCTTCACAGTTGTCCGTTGCATGCAGACGTGTGTTGACCTACTAACAATCTAGTTTTGCCGTGAAGTCCATTGCAGTGTGAAATCCAGCATGTGCCACCCATTCACTAACATTCACAATGGATATTTAAACTTACCTTATGAAAGCTAATGCTGTAAAAAGGTGATGTGGATTGCCTTTTCCCACCCTGCTCCCCCTGCCCCACCCCACCCAACAACAGTCCCGTGCTATGCTGAAGCTCTTTGTTGGACTGTATGCTCCAAGTTTCTGAAAAAGCCGGTCTGGGAAGAACTGGCCAGAAATGTGAAGCAGCACTGTGGTGCAGAAAAGTAAGAGCGGAGCAGTATCTGATGGTGATTGTCACTTTCTGGAGGATTTGTACCAATTATCGGTGCTACTCCAAAACATATTTTCTTGTCCACATAAAAACAATAGAATAGCTTGGAAAGTTCTATTGAATGAGATGACAACACAGTTACTGATATTTTCCTTCATGTTAGTTTTAAGAAATTCATTTACCATGTTTGCAAATAGGTGGCTATGGTAGTATTGTATTTATGTTATCAGACTAGAAATCCAAAGGCTGGGGCTAACATCCTGGAGATTTGGGTTCAAATTCCAGCACTACTACAGGGGAATTTAAGTTCAGTACACATGCTGCCCAAATCCAAAGCAACCTCAGGACTGGACCTTACAATATGATAGGGGACAAATCAAAGCAGCATCATCACTTCTAAGGTTGCCCCAGTAAAGATAACATTAATGTTCAAACCATTCCCTAGAAACAGAGGTGGATACGGGAGCTGCTGTCTCCATCGTCGGGAACAGACCTTCCAGCATCTGCGGATGGGCAACTTGCCCCTAGACCTGTGAGACATCACGGCCAGATTGGCCACATATACAGGGGAAACTTTGAAGATTTTGGGGCCACTATGATCCCGGTTACCTAAGGGCAGCAGACAGTCCGACTCCCGCTCCTAGTTGTTACGAGAACCAGAACTCAGCCTCTTGGGCAGAAACTGGCTCCAGGTGGTCCATAGAACCGTAGAGCCTACAGTGCAGAAGGAGGCCATTTGGCCCATTGAATCTGCACTGACCCTGAAAGAGCATCCTCCCTAGGCCCACTCTCCTGCCCTATATCCGGAAACCCACCTTCCTACAAATCCTTGGACACTAAGGGGCAATTCTGTCATGACCAAAACACCTAACCTGCACATCTTTGGATCCATTTGGACTGCCTACAAATTTTTAAGCTAGGAACTGATGGACTGTATGAGGTCATTGGCAAATACCCCGAGGTAGTCCAAGAAGGTCTTGGTAGAATAAAGGGAGCAAGGGCAAACATTTATGTGGACCCCGATGCCCGACCCAAATATTTCAGGGCACAGTCAGTCCCATACCCTTTACTTAGCAAAGCAGAGACTGAATTTGAACGGTTAGAGAGCCTCGGGATAATATGACCACTGCAGTTCACAAGAGTGGGATGCACCCGTAGACCCCATTCTCAAGCCCAACAAGTCGGTCTGCCTTTGCGGGAATTATAAACTAATGGTTAATGAAGCCTTGCGTTTATATCTGTACCCCATAGAAGATCTAGATGCCAAACCGGCAGGGGGTCAAACCTTCACCAAATTGGATACGAGCCATGCCTACCTCCAGCTAGAACTAGATGAATCATTCAGGAAGTACGTGACGGTTAATGCCCATAAGGGTTTATACGAATATACATGCCTGCGCTTCAAAGTCTCATCGGTGTGCGCCATTTTTCAATGCGTGGTGGAGAACATTCTTCAAGGGCTACCTAAGGTGGCAGTATATTTAGATGACAAACTAGTCACAGGAGCCACAGAAAAAGAGCACCTAACAAATCTGGAGGATGTGTTGAGATGATTTTCTGATGCAGGCCTCAAATGAGAATCATTTGTGTTCCAGGCAGGCAAAGTGATCTACCTAGGGTACCGAGTCGATTAAAAAGGCCTGCACCCCATGAAGGACAAAATCAAGGCTACAAGGAGGCATCGATCCCACAAAATACAAAATAAAATCTTTCCTAGGCCTCGTGAACTACCAAAGGAAATTTATCCCAAACTTGCCCACTTTATTGTCATCCCTGCAGACATGTTAAAAAAACACCAGAAGTGATCGTGGCAGGCGCCGCAGGTTGAAGCATTCCCGAAGGTGGAGCATCAGTTACTATCATCAAAAATCCTGGTCATTATGACTCCAGTAGAGAACTAGTATTACCATGGGATACCTCTCTATATGGGTTGGGGCAGTTCTTTCCCATCAATGGGATGATGACACAGAGAGATCTATAGCTTATGCATCCAGAACCTTGGCAAACGTGGAAAGACTCTATTATTAGATCAAAAAGGATTAATTGGCTGTTATTTTTGGGGTGATGAAATTCCACCCATATGCTCAAATTTCACAATTATAACAGACCAGGGGCTGGATTCTCCGATTTTCAGGCTATGTCCTGACACCGGCGTGGGAACGGTTGTGTTTTGCGACCGAAAATTCAGTGCAAAACGGCCACCGATCCTCCGCTTGGTGGGGGGCTAGCAGGCAGCAGCGTAGAGCACCCGGCTCGAGCTGCCAATATGGCCGGAGCTTTATTTTTGTTTTTGTTTTGTTATGTTATTTACACTGGAAGGGTCTGAGGGGGTGTATACACCTGTTGTCTTAAGTCGGGGTGTTAATGTTAATTTATTATTTAGGTACAGGGGGGAGGGGTTTGGGGGGTTGCTTTTTTAGATTGTGTTTTGTACTTAACCCTGTTGGGTTCTTTTTTCTTTCTCATTTTGTTATTGATATTTTATGAAAACCTTTAATAAAAATTATTATTATTTTTTTAAATTATTGTTAGTGGCCTACGGCTACTCCTCGAGCACAGCACAGGAACACACATTCCCAACGCAGATGCGCTGAGTCACCTTCTGCTGCCCACAAGCTTGGCCCCTCTGCTGGCATTGGAAGAAGTCACCATGACCTTGAACTTCCTCGATACCTTTACCAGTATCCATGAAGCAGATTCAAGCATGGACCCAGAAGGACCCCACACTGGCAAAATTGCACCACATGATCCTCAGTGGCGGAATCCGAGGACACTCCACGAATGACACGAAAGCTGTTTTGCTACCTGTGTGGTAGGTAACATGTGCTACTCAATCCTTGGTTAGTGATGAGGTATTCTGAATCCCGATGAAGAAGATTCAAACTCTTCCAGTAGTAACAAAAGGTTTATTGAGGAACTACAACAATATTTGCATGAGTTCTCTACTTTAACTTTAATACTAGTGATAAGGTTAACAAGATCTAAATATGGTAACTATACGTAACTCCATTGGCCACCTAAACTAGTCTGCTGTTGCTTTGATCACAGTGCACCCAAGAGAGAGAGAGAGAGACTCAATGTGACTGCCTTTTATACCCCTGTTGGTCCGGCCTTCTAGTGTTCATGTGGTGCTACTGATTGCACATTAACCTCTTGTGTACATGCACATATAGAGATCACCACATCCCCCTTTTTTTCGTGTTACATATTTTCTGTATGTTGTAAAGAAAATTGAACAAACATAATGGATGCAGTTTGCAAATGAATAACATGAAATCAATGAGTTAATCTGTCAAATGTTAATACATTTAGTCTCTTAGGTTTTGTTTTGCTTGCGTGAAATAGGTAGACAAATGATGTTATGTACAAGTTGTGATGATCTTGACGATTATACAAAGCCAATTAATATTTATGAGTCCA
Organism: Scyliorhinus torazame; assembly: GCF_047496885.1. Lineage (NCBI taxonomy): Eukaryota > Metazoa > Chordata > Chondrichthyes > Carcharhiniformes > Scyliorhinidae > Scyliorhinus > Scyliorhinus torazame. The sequence goes on along the minus strand of NC_092709.1, from coordinate 163,784,399 downwards.
GTCTTAATTTAAAAAAAAAAATTTTTGTGAGTCCATACTTTATGAGTTTGTTCGGTCGAGCTGCATTCTTCTTCTGTTTTTGAAGTGGTGATTTTGATGTTGTTATTTGTTTGTGAACGTCGTCAGTGTTCCAGTGTTTAAGTAACCAAGAAGTCATCAATGAGGTATTTGAATGGTCGAATCACTTTGTAGTCTGATTTATGCTTTTTTTTCACTGCTTGCAGAAGCGATTCTGTGTTACATCTTTGTTGTGTGACCTGGACTTTTTCCTGTGTTTGTTGTGTTGATTCTGTCTGTCATCTTTGTTGTCTGACCTGGACCTTTTCTTGTGTTTGTGGTATTGATTCTGCATGTCATCTTTCTTGACAGCTGGTTTGCTTGTTTGGGTTGTGGAGCAAATATTAATTTGCGAGATTTGTTGCCATGCCATGGCATGTTTGTACTCTTGCCATTGTTTTGCAGTGTGCTGTGGCATTGTCCTTCATGTGCAGAGTTGTACCATGTTGTACAGGTCGTTGTTTCATTGTTGTCTTTTCTGTTTTGGTCGTTTTCATTGTCGTTCTTGTTGTTGTTTTCGTCATGCTTGTTGTTTCTGTTTTTGTTGTTTTCGCTGTTGTTCTTGTTGTTTTTCTCATTGTTTCTGTTTTTGTTATGCTTCTTGTTGTGTTTGTTGTTCTTCTTGTAGTTTTTGCTGTTGTGCTTGTAGTTTTTGATGTTGCTGACGTTGTTCTTGTTTCTGCAGCGCTTCGTGTTGTTGTTGTTGCTCTTGTTGCGCTGCATGTGGTTTTTGTTTTTGCTGTTGCACGCAATGAGTGTTCCGTTTTGATGATGTGAGTCTTTGTCACAGTTATTGGTGTCAGTGTCCTTTGTGGTATCTGTTACATTGAGCGTTTCTTCTTGAGAATTGTGAGATGATCTGATGTTGCATTGATGTTGGTGACATCAGTCATTTGTGGTGGATTTGATTCCTCTTCTTTGTATCCTTGGTACTCCTCTTCTAGAGTCATTTCTGGTTCACTTGAATCATCTGTGATCTCTTTGTGCTCCTCTTCTGGAGTTATTTCTGGTTCATTTGAATTACCATTGAGTTCTTGGTGCTCCTCTTCTGGAGTCAAAATCTTCAAGATTTCTATTAACATGGTCTCTCTGGACTCTTGGTGCTCCTCTTTTGGAGTCAAAATCTTCACGATTTCATTTGACGTGGTCTCTCTGGACTCATGAGTAGCCCTCCTCTGATTGTTGAGTGCTTTCTGTGCAGACGAGCTGAGATATGTCAGTCTCGCTGTGATCCTGCACATCCTGTATGGAAATTGTGATTTCTTCGTCACTTGTCTCACATACAGTGGGTAGACATTCAGTGTCTTCTTGTTGGTTAAATGAGCTGGGTAGACTTTTATAGTCTTCTTCTGGTGGCTCAAATAAGTTTGATAGATCTTCATGGTCTTGTTCATGTATGGCGTTCGCTATGGAGTGTTTGCTTGCTTCCATTTTTGTGTCTGTCACCAAGCTGTCTGTGGAGGCTTGCGTCACTCTCTTTGTGGAGGCTTGCGTCGCTCTCTTTGTGGAGGCTTGTGTCGCTCTTTTTGTGGAGTCTTTCATTGTTCGCTCTGTGGAGACCCTCATCGCTCGCTCTGTGGAGTCCTTCATCACTCTCTCTGTGGAGTCTGTCATCGCTCTCTCTGTGGAGTCCTTCATCGCTCTCTTTGTGGAGTCACTGTGTTCTCACTGTAGAATCGATCTGTGCTCTCTCAACAGAGTCGTTCTGTGCTCTGTGCGGTGTCGTCTTCGTCTTGGATATTGCTGTCATCTAATGTGTCGACGATCTGCCATGGCACCATGGTATTGGATTAATCTACCATGAGAAGAGTAGTGTTGAGCTTTTAAACCTTGTTGCTGATGCTGTGATCAGCATATCCGAATAACTCAGCCATGTCTGAGCAGTATTGTGTGTATTGTTTGATAGACAAATCATCCCTTTTTGTTTCGGAGTTGTTATCGTTCTCTTCATGTTCAATGAACAAATCATCTTCTTTGGTTTCGGATTTTTCATTGTGCTCTTCACTTTGGGTGGTGCAGACTGCTTGTTCCAGGGTGTTGTGAAAGTTATTTTCAACTGCTGGTGTAAGTTCGGGCATGTTCTGTCTTTTGAGGTAAGAAAATTGGGTTTTGCAGCTTTAAATTTATTTTTGTTCATTTTCATGCATTTCCCTTTTAAGTGGGCGTGGTCCTGGTCATCTGACGTCATGACGCTCGTGACATCATGCGTAGGACTCGATTGTGCATGCGCAATTCAAGTTTCCTTTACTGTGCGATCTTGGCGCAACTATGCATGCGCGGCTGTGCAGTTTGCCGTTTTCCTTCTTTTTGAGGAGTGCGCATGTGCGTACTGGCTGGAACGCACTCGCTCAAGATGGCTGCCAATCAAAAAGAGCTGTTGCATCGAGTGAGATCCTGCCTCTGCCTCATGATAAGTTTTGGCGCCTTTTTTACCAATTTTGTTTTCTAGACACTGATTCTGTGTTTGTAAAGACTCATAGTATTGATTTTGTTTTTGTTCATAAGCAAGGCATTTTTGTATAGCAGTTTCTAGAGTTAGATGCTTGTTTTGTGTTAGTTCTTCCCTCAAATTTTAATCAGATAGTCCAGAAATTAATTGATTCATTATCACAGTGTCTCTGAAATCAGCATAATCACAGCCTTGTGGTATTAACTGGAGATTTGTAATAAAATCACTGATGGGCCCTGTTTCTCTGGCATTTATGACAATTGTTAAATCTTTCCAGCATCTCACCAGACTGACTCTTACAGTGTTCATCAAATTTTTTGAGTATTACTTCTATTTTGGTGTCGTCTTCACTTTCTAAGTAATTAAAGCAATTATAGATTTATCTCGCTTCATGCCCTCCTATTGAGAGTAGTAGTGCTATTTTCGTTGCATTAGAGACCGTGCTTAAACCATTAGCTGCGATAAATATTTGGAATATCTGTTCAAATCTTTTCCAGTCATAACTTAAATTACCGGTTGTTTCCAGCTGCCGTAGAGGTCCAATGAGTCCCATAGTCAGTCGTCGAGGATCCATTTGCTGCAAAGTCTTCCACAGTCGAATGTCCAGTCTTCTCTTTTTCTGCTCTTTTTGTCTAACCTAATCTAACTAGTTATGTTCAAGCCACTTGCCTGGTACCATGTTTTGTTACCTGCATGGTAGGTAACATGTGCTACTCAATCCTTGGTTAGTGATGAGGTATTCTGAATCCCGATGAAGAAGATTCAAACTCTTCCAGTAGTAACAAAAGGTTTATTGAGTAACTACAACAATATTTACATTAGTTCTCTACTTTAACTTTGATACTAGTGATAAGGTTAACAAGATCTAACCATGGTAACTATACGTGACTCCACTGGCCATCTAAACTAGTCTGCTGTTGCTTTGATGACAATGCACCCAAGAGAGAGAGAGAGAGAGACTCAATGTGGCTGCCTTTTGTACCCCTGTTGGTCCGGCCCTCTAGTGGTCATGTGGTGCTACTGATTACACAATAACCCCTTGTGTACATGCACCTATAGAGATCACCACAAAAGCTTTCTTACTAAATGACAAGAGCTGAGTGTAGAAGATGGCATCATCCTGTGGGGAACCTGAATAGTTGTTCCCCTCCCAGGTCAGCTCCCAATCTGGACGGAATTGCACAATGGACGCCCCGGGGTATGACAAGGAGCTATGTCAAGTGGTCCAGGCTCGATACAGACATTGAGAATATGATGAAGCAGTGCTGCTTGTGCCAGGAGAATCAGAAGCTCCCACCTTCGGCCTCTTTGCACACATGGGAATGATCAGGAATTACATGGATATGGGTGCACAGGGATTTCGTTGACCCACGTTTGGGATAAATGTTCCTTATTATAGGCTCACTAAAAATAGTTAAAATTACATTGTATGACCTCCATGACTTCTCATGCAGTAATAAAAAAACTCCGGCATACCAGAGGTCATCGTATCCGATAATGGTACCCCCTTTACCATTGCTGATTTTCAGGCATTCATGAAGTCGAACAGCATTAAAAACATCCAAACGGCACCGTACCATCCATTGTCTAATAGCCTGGTCGAACAGGCAGTTCAAATTGTAATGAAGGCACATGCTGGTTCCCTGAATACGAAATTGGCCCGGCTTCTCTTTGATTATAGAACCAAACCACACAAAATGACAGAAGTCGCACCAGCAGAATTAATGGGATGACTGTGCACCAGGCTCAACCTGCTGTTTCACAACTTGGGGGCTGGGGGGGGGGGGGGGAATGGAGTCAAAGCAGGAGACCAAAATAAACAATGCCAGAAGACTCAAAAGGACCTTCAGTACAGGAGATGTCATCTATGTGCAGAAATGTGGAGATGTGGAAATGGATTCCAGGAGTCATGCTGGAAAAGACTGATCCAGATTATTACAAAGTCAAAATCCAAGGAAGATCATGAAAAACACATGGCCTACGTGAGAAGCAGGGAACCCACTCCAGCGGAGACGATTTCAGCAGAGACGACATCCTTGAATCTCGTTGCGGCTAACTCTGGAAAGCAGACTGAGCCAATGTTGAAGATTCAGAGTCTGAAACGGAAACTGAGGTGATTGATCCTCCACTGGACGTCAGTACCGAGGATGAGCCTCCATCTGTGACCCTTCAGCACTTAACAAGGAAGCAATAGCCCTAGTCCATTTCACCACACATCCCCCGCCATCCCCCCCCCCCAATCCGGCTCCACCTATTGCCGACCCGAGGCCTTGTGCCAAGTGACAAAAGAGGCCTCATCGCCGCGGCAGTGAGGAGGATGCTTGGACTTGACGGGGGAGGGGTGTGATAACCCTCATGAGGACCACAGAGGATCACTAGTTGATCTCCATGTGGTCTTTGTAGAATACAAGTTCCCCTGATGAGCTGCCAGAGGCCGGCCAAGCTGGGGCTTGTTAGCAGGACATTTACATGTAGCTCCCAGATTCGGACGGACACTTCCCAATAGACCTGGGCTGGGATGTTTGTTTTGTGTGCCACAGTAGCAGCTTTACTTTCAGTTTAAAATAAACCAGCTTGGCCTTTCACTCCAAGCCTCCTAGAATTATTACAGTCGCCAACGGTCTTTTAGGGCATGGTGCCTGGAGGAGAAGTACCAAATAACATTGACCTAGGCATTGAATTTGGACTCAACAAGCACACCCTCAGCACAATCAACCCTGCAAATATCTTCTGACTAATATCTGGGAACTTGTGCAAAGGTTGATTGAGTTGTCCCACGGGCTAGTCAACAAACAATTTGAAGAAGTCATACTCACAGAATCATACCTCTTAGTCAATATTCCAGGCTTCTCCATCACCATCTTTTGGGTGTCCTGTCCCACCAGTGAGGTGACGGCACAATGGCATACAATTGAGAGGGAGTGACACGAGAGGTCCTCAACATTGACTCTAGACCACATGAAATCTCGGGGCTTCAGGTCAAACATGGGCAGGGAAACTTGCTGATTACTCCTTCAACTCAATTATAGACCTCCCTGAAATGATAAATCAGAATTCAATGAGAAATGTAAAAAAGTACGCCAGGCATTCCTAAATATGAAATGCCAAACAAGTGAAGCTACAACACAAAGTTGCAAAGACATATTTTCACCAGCTAGTTTTTATGGTGATCTAAAATTTGCTGGGACCCGACTTCCGGTGGTGGCATGTAGGTGGAAATCGCATTTTGGGTAGCTCCTGCTCGAGTTTCTGGTTTTTGGATTTTAATGCCCAGTTTAAGGGGCAGTTTTTGAACAAGCTGGTGCAGGAAAGTATAAGGAAGGTGGGGGATGTCGAAGAACCAGAAGAAAGTCGCTAGAAAGAATGAGACGAGCGAAGGTTCACCATCACGTGAACAGGTGACCCTGGCAGCAGGAAAGATGGTGGAGGCTGGGTCATTGGGTGGAGACGCTCCCCTCACAGTGAAAACTCTAACCGAGGTGATGGTCAGAGAATTTGAGAGGCAGTCCACTAAGCACATGGAGGTGCTGCGAAAGGAGATGACAGCTGCTGTGAAGGAGTGGGTGGAGGAGGCAATTGTCCCGGTGAAGGCAGTAGTGTCAAAGACATCAGCCGAGGTATGGGAGCAAGAAGAGAAGCTGAAGGGGGTGGAGGACGCACTCTCATAGCACAGTGACCAGTTCACCATGATGGGTGAGGGGCTGCGGAGGGTGGCAGAGACTAACAAAGGGCTCAGAGCCAAAGGACCTGGAAACAGGTCAAGGCGGCAGAATTTACGTATCATGGGCCTGTCTGAGGGGTTGGAGGGCCCGAGGCCAACTGAGTACTTTGCAAAGATGTTGGCAATGCTGTTGGGGGAGAGAGAAGAACCCTCCCGATAGGAGCTTGACAGGGCTCAGCGGTCGTTCAGGCCCAAGCCGAAAGCAAACCAGCCACCAAGGGCAGTTATAATATGCTTCCATAAGTTTCACGTTAAGGGGAAGGTTCCGAGTTGGGCGAAACAAAGGTGTGAGGTGAAGTGAGAAGGCATTGGTATCCGAATATACCAAGGCTTGACGGTGGAACTGGTGAGAAGGCAGGCGGCCTTCGGACGGGTGAAGGCGGCATTTCTACTTCGAGACTGTGGAGGCAGCAGAGTCATTCGTGAAGGCCGAAGGACTGGGACTGAAATGAGAGATGGGACTGAGATTGGGACTTTGGCGAGACCATGCAGACGCTGTGACAACGAATGAACGGGCATCGTGCGACAATCACCAGGCAGGAATGTTCCCTTCCAGTCGGGGAACACTTCAGCAGTCAAGGGCATTCAGCCTCTGATCTCCGGGTAAGCGTTCTCCAAGGCGGCCTTCAGGCCGCGCGACAACACAGAATTGCCGAGCAGAAACTTATAGCCAAGTTCTGCACACATGAGTGCGGCCTCAACCAGGACCTGGGATTCATGTCGCATTACATTCATCCCCCACCATCTGGCCTGCGAAATCCTACCAACTGTCCTGGCTTGAGATTATTCACACCTCTTTAACCTGGGTTTACCCCATCTCTGGATCTGTAAACACTTAATTAACTGCAAATGCTCGCATTCTAAGCATTGTCTAACATCTTTGAATTTGTCTGTATATATGTTTCTGGAACATACCTCTTCATTCACCTGAGGAAGGAGCAGTGCTCCGAAAGCTAGTGTTTGAAACAAACCTGTTGGACTTTAACCTGGTGTTGTAAGATTTCTTCTGTGCTCACCCCAGTCCAACGCCGGCATCTCCACATCAATTATATTGTGGTTAAGGATGTTTTCTGGGGCGCAGTTTTTGCATAGGTTTTGTTTGTTTGTCTTTGTTTTCCGGGACTGGGTCATGGGGGAGGGGATTGGGAGGAGGGGGGCCTGGGCAGGGGCCTCTACACTAGCAAGCGAAGGTTGGCTAGCGAACGGGAGTGTGGTGGGGAAGGGGCCGCGGTCGTTGGAACCTAGTCGAACAGGTTTTGATGAGCCTGGGAGGTGTGAAAGATGGGGGATGGGATCGATACTGGGAGAGGTGTTTGCAAGAGGAAGTGGAATGAGAGGATTCTGGGAGGTGTGGGGGGGGCGGGGGAGGGGTACGACAATAACAAAGGGATGGGGCGGGTCAGGCCTGAGGGGCAGGACCCGGGTTATGTTGATGGTGGATAGGAGGGGCAGAGGGGTGAGAGACCCCTGATAAGAATAGTGACGTGGAAAGTGCGGGGGTTAGGGGGACCGGTAAAGAGATCAAGGGATTTTAAACACTTAGAAGTCAAAAGTGAAAGTGGCGATGCTGCAGGAGATCCATCTGACGGTGAATGATCAGGTGAGGCTTAGGAAGGTTTGGGTGAGTCAGGTTTTCCACTTGGGGTTCAATAGCAGGGCTCAGGGTGTAGCAGTATTGGGTAAGAGGGTGAGGTTTCAGATGGAGAAGGTAGTGGCGGACCTGGGGGGCAGGTATGTGGTAGTGACGGGGGTACTAGAGCGGAGGTTGGTGGCACTGGTGAGCGTATATAGCCCCAACTGGGATGATGCAGAGTTTGTGCTGGGTGTCATCCCGGATTTGGATACCCATAAGTTGATAGTGGGGGGGATTGGAATATGGTGCAGGAAGCAAACGTGGACAGGTCGCAGCCGCGCTCGCTGGCTTAGTCAGCAGGGGGGTAGGGGCAAGGTGCTGGCTGGGCTTATGAGGAAGATGGGAAGAGTGGACCTGTGGGGGTTCCTGCACCAAGGAAATGGGAGTATTCATTTTTCTCCCAGGTACACAAGGTGTATTCGAGGATAGACTTTTTCACGTTGGGGAACGAGCTATTGGCTGGGGTTAGGAGGTCGGAGTACTCAGCAATAATGATTTCAGATCATGTTCCGCATTGGTTGGATGTGGTTTTGGAAAAGGGGATGGCTCAGAAGCTGGATGGAGAATGGACATGGGTTGTTGGCGGAGAATGGACATGGGTTGAGCTTTTGTGATAAAACCAGGAAGCAGGGGCGTCATTCTCCGACCCCCTGCCGGGTCGGAGAATGGCCGTTGGCTGCCGTGAATCATGCCCCCGCCGAAGTCTCTGGTACCGGAGATTGGGCGGTGGCGGGAATCGGGCCGCGCCGGTTGGCGGGACCCCCCGCTCAATTCTCCGGCCCAGATGGGCCGAAGTCCCGCCCAGAAATTGGGCGTAAATCAAAGCTGGTATTTACCGGCGGGACCAGGCGGCGTGGGCGGGCTCCGGGGTCCTGGGGGGGGGCGCGGGGCGATCTGACCCCGGGGGTGCCCCCACGGTGGCCTGGCCCGCGATCAGGGCCCACCGATCGGCGGGCGGGCCTGTGCCGTGGGGGCACTCTTTCCCTTCCGCCTCCGCCACGGCCTCCACCATGGCGGAGGAGGAAAAGACTCTCCCCACTGCACATGCGCGGGAAACTGTCGGCGGCCGCCGACGCTCCTGCGCATGCGCCGCGTTTCCGCGCCAGCTGGCGGGGCACCAAACGCCATTTCCGCCAGCTGGCGGGGCGGAAATCCCTCCGGCGCCGGCCTAGCCCCTCAATGTTGGGGCTCGGCCCCCAAAGATGCGGAGCATTCCGCACCTTTGGGCCGGCGCGATGCCCGTCTGATTGGCGCCATTTTTGGCGCCAGTCGGCGGACATCGCGCCGTTGGGGGAGAATTTCACCCCTGATCGAGGAATATGTGGAGTTTAATTGCACGGGGAGGTTTCGCAGTCGGTGGTTTGGAAGGCTTTGAAGGCAGTGGTGAGGGGGGAGGTGATTTTGTTCAAAGCTAAGGTGGACAAGGGGGAGAGAGCGGAACGCTAAAAACTGATAGAGGAAATTCTGTTGGTGGATGGGAGGTCCGCGGGGGGCCTGAACCCAGGCCTCTTGGCCAACAGGAAGGTATTGCAGGCGAGGTTCTACCAGTTGGGCACAGGGAAAGTGGTGCGCCAGTTGAGAAGGGTGAGGGGGGGGGGGGGGCGGTCTACAAGCCCGGGGAGAAGGTAGGGCGTATGCTGGCTGGCCAGCTCCGGAAGGAGGCGGCGGTGAGGGAGATAGTTCGGGTATGGGACAAGATGGGGAAACTGGTGGTAGCTCCGATGCAGATCAATGAAGTATTCAAGGAGTTTTATAAGGATCTATATAGGTTAGAGCCACCGGGGGAGGAGTCGGTGGTGAGGAGGTTCCTGGATGGGTTGGAGTATCCGAGGTTGGGTGATGTGGATAGGGCAGGTTTGGAGGAGCCGGTGAGGGAGCACGAGGTGAGGTGCAGGCAGGGAAGGCAGCGGGGCTGGACAGGTTCTCAGTTGAATTCTATAAGAAATTTAAGGATAGGTTGGCGACGCTGATGGTGGGAATGTTTGAGGATGCGAAGGCAGGTGTGTCTTGCTGCAAACAATGGCGCAAGCCTCTATTTCATTGCTGCGAAAGAAGGATAAGGATCCAGTGGCGTGTGGGTCGTACAGACTCATATCTCTACAGAATGTAGATGCCAAGATATTGGCAATGGTGCTGGCGTCAAGGTTGGAGGGGTGTTTCCCGAAGGTGATTATGGAGGATCAGACGGGATTGTGAAGAGAAGGCAGCTATTCTTGAACATAGGGAGGTTGTTAGTTCTGATCCTGTCTCTGGCGGAGGTAAAGGAGATAGAGGTGGTGTTGGCACTGGATGCAGAAATGGTGGATGATCAGGTAGAGTGGGTTTGCTTGATGGCGGCATTGGAGAGATTTTGAATTGGGCCGACGTTCGTGGCATGGGTGCAGCTGCTGTATCGGGGGTACTTTAAACTGCACCGGGACACCAGACAGGGGTGCCCTATGTGCCTGCCCCCTGTTGTTTGCATTGGCTATAGGGCCCTTGACCATTGCGCTAAGGAGCTTGGGTCTGTGGAAGGGGTTAGTGGGGGGTGGGGAGGGGGGCAGGGGCGGATGGATCATAGAGTGTCCTTATAAGCTAATGATCTACGATTGTATATCTCAGAACCGAGCACATCGGTGAGGAGTATGATAGAGCTGCTCCAGAGATTTGAGTAGTTCTCGGGATATAAATTGAACTTAGACAAGAGCGAGTATTTTATATCTCCCCGCCGGGAGTAGAGATAGGGGGGGGGGGGAGTTGGGGGGCTGCCATTTCATTTGGCAGCAACCCACTTTATGTACTTGGGGATGCAGGTGGCCTGGGATTGGGGAGGGCTCCAAAAATATAATATCCCTAGTTTGGTGGAGAGGGTGAAGGCTTATCTGGCAAGGTGGGACAACCTCCCTCCGTCGTTGGTGCGCCGGGTGCAGGTAGTTAAAATGAATGTTTTGCCATGATTCTTGTTTTTATTTCAGTGCAAGCCAGTCTTTTTTATTAAAGTCCTTCTTCAGGGGGATGGAAAAGTTGATTTCCTTGTTGATTTGTCAGGGGGGGGGGGGGGGGGTGAAGATGGCCAGGATTAGCGGGGTGACTCTGCAGATAGGGTGACAGGGAGGGTGGGGGCAGGGTGAGGCCTCCCAAACCTGCTGTATTAGTATTGGGCGGCGAATGCGGAGAAGTTTGAGGCTGGAGCAAGGAGGGGATGGCCCGGTGGGTAAAGATGGAGATGGGCTTGTGCAGGGGGTCGGGATTGCGGACGTTGGCAATGGGGCCGCTTCCGATGGCGTCAGGAAAGTATTCGGTGAGTCCAGTGGTGGTGGCCACATTGAAGATTTGGAGGTAGTTTAGGCACCATTTTAAGATGGGGGCCAGGTCTGGGGGCGCTGATTAGGGCGAATCATGGGATCAAGCTGGGGAGGATGGGTGCGAGGTTTCAAAGATGGGATGAGAGAGGGAATGAAGGAAATGAAGGATTTGTTCCTTGGGGGACGAATCGCAAGACTAGCGGAGCTGGGAGAGAAGTATGGGTTGGCTCAGGTGGAAGGGTTTAGGTACATGCAGGTCTGGAACTTCACAGGAAAGGTTTTCCCGACCTTGCTGATAGCACCGGCCTCTTCATTGCTGGAAGCGGTGCAGTCAGTGGGTGGGCTGGTGAGGGGGGTTGTTTTGCCGATCTATGGGAGGATCCTGGAAGAGGATAGGGTGTCTATGGGGGGGATTAAGGCAAAGTGGGAGGAGGATCTGGGAAGGGTTTGTTGGAAGAGGGACTGTGGTGTGAGGTGCTGGGGAGGGTGCTTGCCTCGACCTAATGTGCTGAAAATGGTATAAGGCACACCCCACAAAATCAAGGATGAGCCTGCTGTTCGAGGGGGTGGAGGGTTTTGGAGTGATGTGGGAGGGGCCCTACAAACCATGTTCTTATGCTTTGGTCCTGCCCAAAGCCGGAATGGTTTTGGAGGATGTTGTTTAGTACAATTTCTGGAGTCTTGCATGTGGATGTGGAGCCCGGTCCCCTAGAAGCCATATTCGGGGGCATTGGCACAGCCAGAGGTGCCAGCTGGGACAGATATTTTAGCCTTCACTTCGCTGATCGCTCGTAGGTGGGTCTTGTTGGGTGGGGGTCAGTTTCTCCACCCTGTCCCTCGGTGTGGCGGGGGGACCTGCTGGAGTTTATGACCCTGGAGAAGGTGAGGTTTGAGCTGAGGGGGGGGTGCGAAAGAGGGGTTCTACAATTGTTGGGGTTTGTTCATCATGCACTTTCAGGAGTTGGCTACCGTTGACTGTTAAGGGGGCGGGTTGGGTGGATTTCTTGGATTTGGATGGGATTGTTGTTTATATTGTTGTGGTTGTTCTTCTTGATTTTTTTCTATGGTGAAAACATTTTATTTTTGAAAAATATTTTGATGGGACCCGAACGGAAGCTCCAGCTCTTCAAGGCTCTGCAAGTAAAGTTAAAAGCATTATTTTAAAACTTACTTGATTAAGCCTGTTCAAGTCTAGGTTCTCCTCCCACTATCGTCACCTGGTGGGAAAACAATTAATGTTGCATTTGGACTTCTGCATAACTAAAGAATGATTCTACCAGTTTCAGGCAAATGCACTTGCTGCCTGCTCAGAATAACTGATGAAATTAGAAAACAACAGGAATAGTATAGGATGTCAGTGGATAAGTATCCTGACAGATTTGAACTGTCCATCTTGTTTTCACCAACTGTAGAGTTAAAATACCCCCTTACATTTTGCTGAATGATGTTCCAAGCTATTAATCTGTACTTTTGATCTTGCGAAGATTTGCATGTTTGCCAATTAAGCCAAGCTCAGTTAACCAGAGATAATGCCACTGTCAATCAGCTAGGTTGAGCCATATGAATTGCTGACATCAAAAGAAGGAGGTTAGAAACAGTTCAGAAACGAATGACAAATTCTGTAATGTGAAAGTTGCGTTGTATAAATAACAATTCTTTTCTAACTGGTCACCTGTCCTAAAGAGCTACAGCAAGATTATTACATTTATTCAGTAATTAACCGATCGTATTTACATGCTGTATTTTGTTAGAATAAATAACAAATGATTTTGTGCTTAACTTTTCCATGTATTTCTTGATAACATTTTGGTTTCTTTAGCATGTAAAACTCTGGTCTACATATAATATACTGGTAATCATTTTCACTTGAGACCATTACTTCTAAATACTGTAACCGTTTACATCCTGAAGTGCCAAATTCATCTTGGCCTCCTCCTGAGGTTCTCTGCATCACAGATGCCAGCGTCAGTCAATTTGATTTGTTCCACATGATATCAAGAAACAGCTGAAGGTGCTGGATACTGAAATGGCTATGGGCTCTGACAATATTCCAGCAATAGTACTTAGACTCGTGCTCCCAAACTAGTCATGCCCCTCGTCAAGCTGTTCCAGTACTGCTACAATACTGGTATCTGGTATGTTCTGTCCACATAAAGCAGGACAAATCCAACCCGGCAAATTATTATCCATCTTGATCATCAGCAAAATGATGGAAGGGATCATCAACAGTGCAATCAAGTGGCACTTGCACAGTCGTAACTTGTTCACTGGTGCTCAGTTTGGGTTCTGCTAGGACCTCTCAGCTCCTAGCCTCATTACAGCCTTGGTCCAAACATCGACAAAAGAGCTGAGGTGAAAGTGATTGCCCTTGTGATCAAGGCACATTCGACCAAGTGTGGCATCAAAGATCCCTCGCAAAATAGAAGTCATTGGGCATCGGGGAAAAACTCTCCACTGTTTAGAGTCATGCCTAGCACAAAGGAAAATTATTGTAGTTGTTGGAGTTGTTGGAGATCAATCATTTTAGCCTCAGGATATCACTACAGCAGTTCTTCAGACACTGCTGAAAAAAATACTTTTTTGTCAAAGCCTTTCATTTTGCCTCATCATGACATTTTGTAAAAATACCAATACAACGAGAAAACATCAATTTTTACTGCATGAAAAGAGCATGCTGATTGGTTTGCAAGTGGATTCTGACTGGTAGAGGCATTGCCTCAGTGAGTGCCTGACAGTTAACGGCCAACTATTGTTTGAAATTTAAACCAGGAAGCTTGACCCTGATTGGTCAAGGCATTGTGGGGTGTGCTGCACCCTCCCCAACTTGGCTCTACAATGGGGCGAGGAGCTCTCGGAAGAGGATCTGGAGGAAAGACACGTCTCCTGGAATGAGGAGGAAGTTGAGAAGAGCGCCGAGGAGCAGTCTGCAGAAGAAGCGGAGGGAAGTGGCCATATGGGGACAAGTGTACTCATTGGCAGGAGGGCTAGGGATGCCCTCATTGCCGCATGGTTCCTGGAGGATGATGATTAGAGTGGACACTTGGGTGCTCCTTCAGGATGTTACCTGTCCTATGCACCTGGGGAGTGGGGGCTGCAAGGAGTCACAACCCAGGGAGCTGGTGATGGGGAGGCCACGAGTGCCAGCTGCCCATTCAATGCAGGATGATGACTCACAATGAGGAATAGTCTGTGATGTTCTTCAAAGATGCTCCTGGCTGTCTGATGCCAGCTCAAGACTCCCTGGTGCCTGGGTCATCTCAGAGTGCTGATGCATGGAGTCACTCATCTATCCTTATGCAGCCTCAGGGAATGGGGGATCGGTTAGAGGGTTCCCTGCAACATTAATTACTAAGTTCTGTCATCGCGAGTGAAACACTTAGACTGAGATGACATGATCACAAAGAGGGCATGGAAGCACTGTAAGTCTGAATACATTCCTTTTTTTTTCTATAAATTTAGAATACCCAATTCATTTTTTCCAATTAAGGGACAATTTAGCGTGGCCAATCCACCTAGCCTGCACATCTTTGGGTTGTGGGGGCGAAACCCACGCTAACACGGGGAGAATGTGCAAACTCCACACGGACAGTGACCCAGAGCCGGGATCGAAGCTGGGACCTCGGCGCCGTCAGGCAGCAGGGCTAACCCACTGCGCCACCGTGTTGCCCCTGAATACATTCTTAAGGTGAGAAGTGCCATTCCATTCAGAAATCAGTGGAGATCGTGCAGCCTAAAGTGGAACAAAAGTGAGATGTATTACAGTTATAGATATGAATAAAACAAAAGTCTATGTTCAACAGATCCAAGGACTCATGCTGTGCAACTACAAGTTTTTTTGCCTTACAAAACCCCCCATTATGTCTAGGTGTATTCCCAGGATCCACATGAGTTGGAGGCGGCCTGCTGCCTATTCCCTGATGCCTGAGATGCTCTTGTCGAGCACCCCTGGAGGGCAGGAACCAAGAGCGCCCTGGCTTACTTGAGGGTGACACAGATGTTTGTGTGCCACCCTGTTTTTTCCACTATGCCTGAGGTGCCCCGGTCTCTGGAAGGAGGCGTCTGATTGACTGGATACTCCCACGGTCTCCTGGATGGAAGGCCGAGGGCTATACACCAGCAAACCCTCCACCCTTCGGATGCACAGGGACCCCTGGGTCACTCCATGGGAAGCTGGAATTAGATGCAAAAGCCCCACTATCCTTGGCGCTGGCACTTGTGGATGCCCAGCAGTGACTGAACTATGCAGTTGATGCCCTGAACTTTGGGAGGGATTTTCCATTCCCCCCGCAGTGTGCTTCTCGGTGGCTCGCCATTGGCCAGCAGCAGGACCTTCTGGCCCCGCCACTGTCAATGGGATTTCCCATTGAATCCGCCCCTCACCGCCAGGAAACCTGCGGCGGGGTTCACCATCGGCAGGGCCGAAAGATCTGGCTGGCAGGAAACGGTCAGAAAATCCCTCACATCGAGTTCATGCCCTGAACCATCATGTTCATGGCCTGAACCGTGGAGCTCATGGTCTGAGTCATGCTTTGGACAGTTCCCGCCAAGGATCTGATGTCAAGCCCCAAGCTCTCCACTGCGGCCGCTGCCCTTGCAGTGTTGGCCGGGGTGCCCTGCACTGCAGGCAGCATCTCCTGCAATACAAGACTTTGGGACTCCTCCAGACAGTCCTGCAGTCGTGGGAATTTCCTATATTCCTGACTCTTTTGTATCTCCAGCAGCTGAGGGATGAACGACGCCAAAGGGACGACACCAGGCTGGGGCTCAGCTGCCTCCTGGCATCCAGCAGACCTCCGACTGTCCGATTGCTGGGATGTTCCTGCCTCCTCCTGATGTGGACCAGCAACAGTGTGATGCTCATCAGATAGTGACCCAGAAGCCTGTCTGCTAAGATTACCCACTGATGTGTTTGCCACTGCGCTGGTGGATGGTGCAGGCGACAACTTTGATGATTCTTCTGTGCCCTACACCGACATCTCGCAGCTCTGATCAATGCTTGTGGTCAGGCCAGGCTGTTCACATGATTTTCCTACAAGGGAAGGGATATAAAAATCAAGCATGGCAATGGCAAAGATCTGGGAGAGTTGGAACTCATGTAGGTTTTGTCAGAGGGAGTGAAAGTGCAGAGACTCCTCACTTTCCTTTCTCCCGCCCACATCGTTCTCCGTCAGGCCCACTCCTGTGGCTCCCCAGCAAACTCAAGGGTTCTCTCCCCAAATAAATCAAAGCTCCACCATGCTATTGCCTGTATTTGCCTGCTCATAATGATTATCAGCCAGCTTATCCAGCAGGGAGACAAATGGGTACGTAGTGAGCAGGCATCATGATGGGTCAGATGGCAATGGTGCATGGCATGTGTGGAGGTGCGCGTGAGCTGGGATGAATTGTGAGGAGTGGAGTCTCAGGGGAGATGAGGAAGCATGTGGGAGGTCAGAAGGTGGGGCCCAGCGAGGTGGCAACATATGGAGTCCAAGAAGTTTCTCGTTACATAAAGGGAAAGTTAGTGATCATGAGCAATTGGCCTACTAAAGACTGAAAGTGGGGATATTGTCAATGGCTATGGGGAAATGACTGACATGTTGAATAATTACTTTGCCTCAGTATTTATAGTAGAAAAGGAGGATAGTTTTCCGGAACTCCCGAGGACATTACTAGTGGATCGGGTACAGGGACTAAATAAAATTAACATAAGTAAAACATCAATCATGAAGAAATTAATGGAACTAAAGAGTGACATATCCCCAGGGCCCGAAGGTTTCCATCTGAGGGTGTTAAAGGAAGTAGGGGATCATATTGTAGATGCCCTAATATAATCTTTCAGGTTCCCTAGATTCAGGAGTCATCCCTCTGGATTGGGAAATTGCTCATTCACTCGGCTTTTTAAGAAGGGCTGAAGAGGAAGACCAGTAAATTACAGACAAGTTAACCTAACATTTGTGGTGGGAAAATTGTTGGAGTATAAAATCAAGAATAGGGAGACCACTAGAAAGGGCAGGCAGTAAGCACAGGAATCCCCTGTGGTTGTCCCTCTCTCTAACAGGTATACCGTTTTGGATGATGTTGGGGGGGGATAGCCTATCAGGGGAAAACAACAGCAGCCAGAACAATGGCACCGTAACTCAGCAGGGGAGGGCAAAGTGCAGGAGGGTGATAGTTATAGGGGACTCTATAGTAAGGGGCACAGATAGGCGCTTCTATGGACGTGAAAGAGACTCCAGGATGGTGTGTTGCCTCCCTGGTGCCAGGGTCAAGGATGTCTCTGAACGAACACACGACATCCTGAAGGGGAGGGTGAACAGCCAGTGGTCGTAGTACACACAGGTACTAATGACATTGGCAGGAAGAGTGATGAGGTCCTGCAGAAGGAGTTCAGGGAGTTAGGCAGTAAGCTAAAAAGCAGGACCTCTAGGATTGTAATCTCAGGATTACTCCCTGTGCCACGTGCCAGTGAGGCTAGAAATAGGAGGATAGTGCAGCTAAATACATGGCTAAACTGGTGGTGTAGGAAAGAGGGTTTCAGATTTTTGGACCATTGGGATCTCTATCCGAGGCAGGTGGGACCTGTACAAGAAGGGCGGGTTACATCTCAACTGGAGGGGCACTGATATCCTGGCTGTGAGGTTTGCTAAAATCATTCGGGAGGATTTAAACTAGTATGGCGGGGGGCGGGGGGTGGGGGGGGGGACCAGAATGTGAGCTTAGAAGGTGTAATAACTGAAGGGGAAATAGAGAACCAAACTAAAAGAACAACATCACCCTCAGGCAGACCAAAAAAGGTGACACGTGTGAAAAGGGAGATGGTCAATGCAGGATTCAGGGTGTTATACCGAAATGCGTGCAGTATACGGAACAAGATAAATGAGTTTGTTGCGAACATTGAAATTGGCCGGTACAATGTTGTGGGCATCACAGAGATGTGGCTGCAAGGGGATCAGGGCTGGGATCTAAATATACAAGGATATGTGTCCTATCGAAAGGACAGGCAGATGAGCAAAGGGGGCGGGGTTGCATTGTTAGTAAGGAATGAAGTTAAATGGATAGCAAGGAGCGATATAGGATCACAAGGCATAGAATCTCTCTGGGTAGAGTTGAGGAATCGCAAAGATAAAAAGACCCCGATGGGAGTTCTGTACAAGCCCCCTAGCAGTAGTCAGGAGGTGGGGCAGAAAATAAATCAGGAGATAGAAAAGGCATGTAAAAAAGGCAATATTACAGTAATCATAGGGGACTTCAATATGCAGGTGGACTGGGAAAATCAGGTTGGTAGTGGATCCCACGAAAATGAATTTGTGGAATATCTAAGAATGTTTTTTTGGAGCAGCTTGTGACAGAGCCTACGAGGATACAGGCATTTCTGGATTTAGCGATGTGTAATGAGGCAGACTTGATTAGGGAATTTAAGATGAAGGAACCCTTAGGGAGTAGTGACCACAATGTGGTAGCTCACTGAGCTAAATTGCTTGCTTTTAAAGCAGACCAAGGCAGGCCAGCAGCATGGTTCAATTCCCGTGCCAGCCTCCCTGAACAGGCGCCGGAATGTGGCTACTAGGGGCTTTTCACATTAATTTCATTGAAGCCTACTTGTGACAATAAGCAATTTTCATTTTTCATTCATTCAATTTACCCTGCAGTTTGAGAGGGAGAAGCTGCAATCAGATGTAACGGTATTACAGTTAAATCAGGGTAACCACAAAGACATGAGGGAGGAGCTGGCCAGAGTTGATTGTAAAAGGAGCCTAGCAGGGAAGACAGTGGAACAGCAATGGCAGGAGTTTTTGGGGGTTATTCGGGAGGCACAACAGAAATTCATCCCAAGGAGGAAGAAACATGCAAAAGGGAGGAGAAGGATCCATGGCTGACGAGGGAAGTCAAGGACAGCATAAAAGCTAAAGAAAAAGTGGCGAGTATTAGTGGGAAGCCAGAGGATTGGAAAGCTTTTAAAAGCGAGCAGAGGACAACGATAAAAGCAATAAGGGGAGAGAAGATGAAGTATGAGTGAAAGCTAGCTAGTAATATAAAGGAAGATAGGGAGAGTTTTTTTCAATATATAAAAGGTAAGAGAGAGGCAAAAATAGACATTGGACCACTGGGAAATGTGGCTGGAGAAGTAATAATAGGAAAGAAAGAAATGGCAGACAAACTGAATAGTTACTTTGCATCAGTCTTCACGGTGGAAGACAGCAGTGGGATGCCAGAGCTCCAGGAGAATCAGGGAGCAGAGGTGAGTGCAGTGACCATTACTCAGGAGAAGGTTCTAGGGAAACTGAAAGGTCTGAAGGTGCATAAATCACCTGGACCGGTTGGACTACACCCCAGGGTTCTAAAAGAGATAGCTGAGGAGATTGTGGAGGCATTGGTGATGATCTTTCAGGAATCACTGGAGGCAGGAAGGGTCCCAGAGGACTGAAAAATGGCTAATGTAACACCACTGTTTAAGAAGGGAGGGAGGCAGAAGAGGGGAAATTATAGGCCGGTTAGCCTGACCTCGGTCATTGGTAAAATTTTAGAGTCCATTATTAAAGATGAGATCGCGGAGTACTTGGAAGTGCATGATAAAATAGGACTGAGTCAGCATGGCTTCGTCACACGGAGGTCATGTCTGACAAATCTGCTAGAGTTCTTTGAGGAAGAAACAAGGAAGTTAGACAAAAGAGAACCAGTGGACATGATTTATTTAGATTTCCAGAAGACCTTTGACAAGGTACCGCATAGGAGACTGTTAAATAAGTTCAGAGCCCATGGTGTTCAGGGTAAGATCCTGGCATGGATAGAGGATTGGCTGACTGACCGAAGGCAGAGAATGGGGATAAAGGGGTCTTTTTCAGGATGGCAGCCGGTGGCTAATGGTGTACCTCAGGGGTCGGTGCTGGGACCACAACTTTTCACAATATACATTAATGATCTGGAGGAAGGAACTGAAGGCACGGTTGCTAAGTTTGCAGGTGATACAAAGATCTGTAGAGGGGCAGGTTGTATTGAGGAAGCAGGCGGGCCTCAGAAGGACTTGGACAGGCTAGGAGGGTGGGCAAAGAAGTGGCAGATGGAATACAATGTGGAAATGTGTGAGGTTATGCACTTTGGAAGGAGTAATGGAAGTATAGGCTATTTTCTAAATGGGAAGATGCTTAGGAAATCAGAAGCACAAAGGGACTTGGGAGTCCTTGTTCACGATTCTCTTAAGATTAACGTGCAGGTTCAGTCGGCAGTTAGGAATGCAAATGCAATGTTAGCATTCATGCCAAGAGGGCTAGAATACAAGACCAGGGATGTACTTCTGAGGCTGTATAAGGCTCTGATCAGACCCGATTTGGAGTACTATGAGCAGTTTTGTGTCCCGTAACTAAGAAAGGATGTGTTGGCCTTGGAAAGGGTCCATAAGAGGTTCACAAGAATGATCCCTGGAATGAAGAGTTTATCGTATGAGGAACGGTTGAGGACTCTGGGTCTGTACTCGTTGGAGATTAGAAGGATGAGGGGGGGATCTTATTGAAAATTACAGGATACTGCGCGGCCTGGATAGAGTCAGCCAGAGGGTGGTGAATCTCTTTGCAGAAAGCTGTGGAGGCCAAATCACTGAGTGTCTTTAAAACAGAGATAGATAGGTTTTTGATCAATAAGGGGATCAGGGGTTATGGGGAGAAGGCAGGAGAATGGGGATGAGAAACATATCAGCCATGATTGAATGGCGGAGCAGACTCGATGGGCTGAGTGGCCTATTTCTGCTCCTATGTCTTATGGTCTTATGGACACCTTGAAAATTTTCAGTTAATCCAGCATACATTCATGATAGATGAATAAATTCATGATCATGGTAGATCACGCCTGAAAAACCTCATTGAATTTTTTGAAGAGGTGACTATGTTTCGGGCAGGCTGTTTCCACTGGTGGGTGAAAGCAGAACTAGGGGGCACAGCCTCAAAATAAGGGGAAGTAGATTTAGGACTGAGTTTAGGAGGAACTTCTTCACCCAAAGGGTTGTGAATCTATGGAATTCCTTGCCCAGTGAAGCAGTAGAGGCTCCTTCATTAAATGTTTTTAAGATAAAGATAGATAGTTTTTTGAAGAATAAAGGGATTAAGGGTTATGGTGTTCGGGCCGGAAAGTGGAGCTGAGTCCACAAAAGATCAGCCATGATCTCATTGAATGGTGGAGCAGGCTCGAGGGGCCAGATGGCCTACTCCTGCTCCTCGTTCTTATGTTCTTATTATGTTCTTATGTTAGTGGACAGGGGAATGTCTATGGATGTTGTTTATATGGGCTTCCAGAAGATTTTGATAAAGTCCCACATAAGAGACCTTAACTAAGGTAGTAAGTAGGACACGGAATTGAGGACAAGTTACAGACATCGCTGGGAAATTGGATGAGTGGCAGGCGACAAAATGTAGGGACAATGGGTAGGGACTCAAATTGGCAGGATGTGACTAGTGCTGTCCCATATATTATTGATTAATGACTTGGATAATTGCATAGAAAGTCATTTATCCAAATTTGATGATGACACAAAGTTGGGTGGCATTGTAGACGACAGCAGAAAATTACAAAGGGATATTGATAGAAGAGTTGAATGGGCAAAACTGTGGCAGATGGAGGTCAATGTAAGCAAGTGTGAGGTTATCCATTTTGGACCAAAAAAGGATAGATCAGGGTACTTTCTACTTGGCATGAAGCTAAATTCAGTGGATGTCCGAAGAAACCTGAGGGTTCCGGAGCAGAGGTCTTTAAAATGCCATGAACAAGTGCAGAAAGTAATCAAAAAGTCTAATGGAATACTGGCATGTAGATCTACAGGACTGGAGTATCAGGACACAGAAGAAATGCTGCAGCTTCATAAAACCCTGGTTAGACCCCACTTGGAGTTCTATGAGCAGATCTGGGCACCGCACCTTAGGAAGAATGTTTGGGCCTTGGAGGGAATGCAACGTAGGTTTACAAAAATGATAACTGGGCTTCAGGAGTTAGGTTATGAGGAGAATTAAAGGTTATGAGGAGAATTAAAGGGTTGATCTGAATGAAGTCTTCAGGATATTAACAGGGAAAGATAGGGTAGATAAAGATAAACTATTTTCACTGATTGGAGATTCTAGAACTAGGGGGCATAGTCTAAAACTTAGGGCCAGGCCATTCAGGAGAGATGTTAGGAAGCACTTCTACAGACAAAGAGTGGTAGAGGTTTGGAACTCTTTCCCACAAATGGCAATTTATGATCAATCATTTGTTAATTTTAATCTGAGATTTAGATTTGGATTTATTGTCACATGTACCAAGGTACAGTGAAAGGTATTGTTCTGCGTACAGTCGAGGTAGTTAGTTCCATACATGAAAACATAGGACATATGATAAATACACAATGTAAATGCAGAGACATCGGGTGAAGCATACGGAGTGAAGTGCTACATAGTAGAGAAGATGCGTGGAGAGATCAGTTCATTCAGTCCATAAGAGTCATTCAGGAGTCTGGTAACAACTGGGAAGAAGCTGTTTTTGAATCTGTTAGTGCTTGTTCTCAGACTTTCTTACCTCCTGCCCGATGGAAGAGTTTGGAAGAGGGATCTTTAATTGTGCTGCCAGTTTCCCAAGGCAGCGGGAGGTTTAGGCAGAGTCAATAGACGGGAGGCTGGTTCGCGTGATGCATTAGGCTGTGTTCACGACTCTGTAATTTCTTACGGACAGATACTTTTTTGTAAAAGGTATTGAGGGATATTGGTCAAAGGCAGGTATATGGGGTTAGGTCACAGATCCGCTATGATCTCATTGAATGGCGGAGCAGGTTTGAGGGGCTGAATGGCCTACTCCTGTGCCTATTTTCTTGTGTGGTATGGTGAGGGGTTCCGGAGAGGGAGAGTTGTGAGAGAAGACAAGAAGCTCTTACCCTAACAGCGAGGAGTTCATTCAATTTCTTCCTGCATTAAACCCCTATCCTCTTGTGGAGGGTGCTGAAAATCACCAGCGCAGACATCGTCTCCCATGCAGGATTCGTGACCTTACTGAAGGGTCTCCTACCCATCTGCAGATAGATAGTTGCACTTCTCTCCTCCACAACATCCAACAGATGTGAAAGGGCCCTGCTGTGAAGCATGGAACTGACTTCCTGGCTGCCATCCTCCTGGCTTGACTGTTAGCAAGTGCTGTGGAGCCATTTAAAAGCATTGATTGAAATGCTTAGATGACCCCGAGGATAGGTGAATCAGATGCATCGCGCCACAGGCACGCCAAGTTTCATGTGGGGAAATTGAAGTGCCTGACGATTGCAGTCTGAATTGCATCGACGTGTCCGGCAGGATTCAGACCGGCTTTGCACCAAAATTGACATTTAGTGGGCTATTTCCAGCCCGCGTCGGCTATCAGCAACAACCGCGACGCAGATGCAAAACACGGTGAGCAGCAGGAAATGTGTTTCATGCCTGCAAAATCACGTTTACCAATTTTTCAGGTCCCCCCAAATGACAATTCTGCCGCAGAATATCAGGAACTTATTTAAATACATTATAATCTCATTAGTGAGCACCCCCACTGGGAGTTCTCCCTCATTGAATATTCAGCGGGCACCAGTGTGACGTCATGCCGCCGCCATTTACAACAGGTGTATAAAAATTAGAATCTGGTGATCCCACATCCCAAGGGAATATCAGAGATATGCGCTCAGGTCACCATCACCCTCTAATGTGCAAGTCGCAGAGGGGACATTGGAAAGGACGCGGGGGACCCAGTGCTAAATTCAATTTGATGATGGAAGTTTGGGGGGGGGGGGGTTAATTCTTGCTATCTCGTGTAGTGGAGTCACTGACAGCCCCTTCATGGCTGTGAGTTTAAAGTGGTCCAGCAGCTAGTGTGCAGGCAGGCAGTGCAGGTGCAGGCAGCATGGTAGCACAGTGGTTAGCACTGTTGCTTCACAGCTCCAGGGTCCCAGGTTCGATTCCGGCTTGGGTCACTGTCTGTGTGGAGTCTGCACATCCTCCCCATGTGTGCGTGGGTTTCCTCAGGGCGCTCTGGTTTCCTCCCACAAGTCCCGAAAGGCGTGCTTGTTAGATGAATTGGACATTCTTAATTCTCCCTCTGTGTACCCGAACAGACGCCGGAATGTGGTGACTAGGGGCTTTTCACAGTAACTTCATTGCAGTGTTAGTGTAAGCCTACATGTGACAATAAAGATTATTATTAAGATTATTATATAGCTTTAAAAATGGGTCCTCCTTGTTGGGCTTGTTGCAACATCACCAGTGAGGGATTGTCTTTCCAGAGTGGCAACCCGAATGTGGGTGGGAGCAGGTGAATTCACAGAGTCAGCACAGGGGGCTGCGGTGAGATCCCTGGGTGGGGGCCTGTGAGATGCCAGGCTCGATTGGCAGTGTGGGGACACTGACAAGGGGTGATTTCCAGCATCATGAGGGCTGAAGAGCCTCACACAGGGGGGAGGACAAGTGTAGTTAGAGGAAATCCCCACACTGTGAAACCTGAGGGCAAAAGCTGTTTGGCTGTTCAAGACCACTGAATATGTACAGTAAGAAGTCTTACAACACCAGGTTAAAGTTTCGAATCACTAGCTTTCGGAGCACAGCTCTTTCCTCAGGTGAATGAAGAGGTGTGTTCCAGAAACATATATACAGACAAAGTCAAAGATTTTCAGGTTGCAGCGTCTGCTGTAGAGCTGGTGTACGAGGTGGTTGAGGAGTGTGGGAGAGGTACGACGGCAGAGTCTCTCAGCATAGTCTGTATTGTAGGTCGTCTTGAGTGGGTTTGTGAGCCCCCTCGGGATTTTGTCTGCTTTTTTGCATATTTGTAGAAACTTAATGTCAGTGTCTATAAGCACCATGATGACGGCATTACTGCAACAGCCTCAGTACTCAACACCGACAACTGCCAATCTCCAGATGCAATTCTGCAACTCATCCGCTTCATTCTGGATCACAACGTCTTCACCTTCTACAACAAGTTCTTCATCCAGGCACACGGAACAGCCATGGGGACCAAATTCGCACCTCAATATGCCAACATCTTCATGCACAAGTTTGAACAAGACTTCCTCACCGCATGGGACCTTCAACTGATGCTATACACCAGATACATCAATGGCATTTTTTTCCTTTGGACTCATGGCGAAGAATCACTGAAACGACTACATGGTGACATCAATAAGTTGCATCCCACCATCAGACTCACCATGGACTGCTCTCCAGAATCGGTTGCATTCTTGGACACACTCATCTCCATAAAGGACGATCACCTCAGCACTTTGCTTTACTGCAAGCCCACGGATAACCTCATGATGCTCCACTTCTCCAGCTTCCACCATAAACACATTAAAGAAGCCATCCCCGATGGACAAGCCCACAGTATACACAGATCTGCTCAGACGAGGAGGAGCGTAACAGACATCTACAGACGCTGAAAGATGCCCTCGTACGAATGGGATATGGCACTCGACTCATCGATCAACAGTTCCAAAGCGCCACAGCAAAAAAACGCACGGACCTCCTCAGAAGACAAACATGGGACACAACCGACAAAGTACCCTTCATCGTCCAGTACTTCCCCGGAGCGGAGAAACTACGACATCTTCTTCGCAGCCTTCAAAGCGTCATCGATGAAGATGAACATCTTGCCAAGGTCATCCCCACACCCCCTACTACTTGCCTTCAAACATCCGCGCAACCTCATTGTCTGCAGCAAACTACCCAGCCTTCAAAACAGCGACCACGACACCACACAAACCTGCCATGACAATCTCTGCAAGACGTGCCAGATCATTGACATGGGCACCACATTACATGTGAGAACACGGGCAGTACGGTAGCATTGTGGATGGCACAATTGCTTCACAGCTCTAGGGTCCCAGGTTCGATTCCGGCTTGGGTCACTGTCTGTGCGGAGTCTGCACATCCTCCCCGTGTGTGCGTGGGTTTCCTCCGGGTGCTCCGGTTTCCTCCCACAGTCCAAAGATGTGCAGGTTAGGTGGATCGGCCATGATAAATTGCCCTTAGTGTCCAAAATTGCCCTTAGTGTTGGGTGGGGTTACTGGGTTATGGGGATAGGGTGGAGGTGTTGACCTTGGGTAGGGTGCTCTGTCCAAGAGCCGGTGCAGACTCGATGGGCCGAATGGCCTCCTTCTGCACTGTAAATTCTATGAAACACCACCCACCAGTAACGTGGTACATACTCGTGCAACTCGGCCAATGTTGTCTATCTCATACGCTGCAGGAAAGGATGTCCCGAAGCGTGGTACATTGGCGAGACCATGCAGACGCTGCGAGAATGGATGAATGGACATCACACGACAATCACCAGGCAGGAATGTTCCCTTCCAGTCGGGGAACACTTCAGCTGTCAAGGGCATTCAACCTCTGATTTTCAGGTAAGCGTTCTCCAAGACGGCCTTCAGGACGTGCGACTACGCAGAATTGTCAATCAGAAACTTATAGCCAAGTTCCGTACACATGAGTATGGCCTCAAACGGGACCATGTCGCATTGAATTCACCTGCCACCATCTGGCCTGGGTTTGCAAAATCCTAACAACTGTCCTGGCTTGATACAATTCACACTCTTTAACCTGTGATTATCCCTCTCTCCAGTTGCACCGTCTGGACCTGTAAAGACTTAATTACCTGCAAAGACTCGCATTCAAAGTATAGTCTTGCATTTTTGACCTTGTCCATCTATATGTTTCTGGAGCCCACCTCTTCATTCACCTGAGGAAGGAGCTGTGCTCCGAAAGCTAGTGATTCAAAACAAACCTGTTGGACTTTAACTTAGTGT
Organism: Scyliorhinus torazame; assembly: GCF_047496885.1. Lineage (NCBI taxonomy): Eukaryota > Metazoa > Chordata > Chondrichthyes > Carcharhiniformes > Scyliorhinidae > Scyliorhinus > Scyliorhinus torazame. The sequence goes on along the minus strand of NC_092709.1, from coordinate 163,757,504 downwards.
TGTAAGACTCCTTACTATGCTCACCCCGGTCCAATGCTGGCATCTCCACATCACTGAATATGTAGACCAGGTTGTCACAGATTAGTGTATGGGTGACTGGCTATTCAAGTTGGGGGGCTTGTTTAATTCGCAACCCATGAAAGCTGGGGAATGAGGTATTCTCTAAGTTTGGTGATGACTGCAAATTAACATCTTCACATGCATCAGCTGTGCCTCACCTGACACAAGGGGAAGCCTTTTCAGCTCCCAGACCGGTCCACGACGAGTCAATTGTGGCAATTTAGTCAACATTGCAATGCATGAGGGCGCCACTGATTGGCACCCAATTGTTAATCCTTTGAAGCCTAGCCCCCGATTATTGAACTCCAAGGCTAATACTCATGTCTCCATAACAGAGAGGTGACATAAATGTGGTCCCCAGTGCAATGTATTATGATGAAATTGGCCATCAATCACCACGTTCAAGAGATGATGAGTGGAGCGTATAATTCCCCCATGAGGTCAGAACACAGGTCCATTAAATGCATCAACTGCCTCAATCTTTACCCTTGGAGGAGTCACACATCCTGCTGAGGCTCTCAAGGGTCAAGGCGCTTCACTCAAGTGGACTTGAGAGGAGCAACTGTGGTGAAGAGGCGATTGTGTGACATGGGAGAGAGTAAGGCTAATTGGAAAGGCACCCACATATGGGGATGCACATGGGCGGATGTCACAGATCCTGAGAAGGCTGTGGATCAGAGCATGGTCAGGACTTCGCATCGCTCACTTTAATGTTCTCTTCCTTTCAGTTTTGATTTGGAAGCCAGTCAAGCTGGAAGTTCCTTTGATGGTGATCGAGCGGCAACAGTGACATCAACATACCACTGTATGTGGCCAGGACCAGCGCTCTGCAGAGGAGGGGGAGGCAGGGCCAATTGATCTTCCAGGAGCAGAGCCATGGATGGCCGAGCTTCAGAGGAGATGCTACTGGCCATGGGTATTATATGGTAGAACGTCTTACCGTCAGATGTCGGGGTCCTGCACTGGAGAGGACTGCAACTGTTCCAGGGGACAGTGGGCCACCAGTACCAGGTGATGCAAGAGTTAGCACCACATGGACTGGGAAGTCACCCATTGCCTGTGGTCTTCAGATTTACTGGTGCTCCACACTTCTGTGACTGCAGCTAATTTCAGGGCTGCATAGGTGGCCTGTTGGCCAACTCCCAGTCAGCCCCACACAAGAGCATAAGGAATGTCACATATGCGCTATTTGCAAGGGCCCACAGGTACATTAACTTGGTCTGGGACCAGGCCAGCCAGGACGCCTAGGCTATGAGCTTCAACCACATAGCAGACATGCCCCATGTGCAAAGTGTCATTGGCTCCACCCATATGGCTCTGCAATCCCCATGATAGCATGGTGCACCATTTGTGAACAGCAAGTGATACCACTACCTCAATGTCCAGATTTTACATCATGTAGCTTTGTACTGGTTCCCAGGCAGCATCCAGGGCAGTTACATCTTTGGGTGCTCGCAGATCCCAGCCATTTTTGAGGGAAAGCAGTGGTTGGAAGGCTGGATCCTCGGAGACAAAGGGCATCCACTCAGGAGGTGGCTGATGATGCCAAAGGCGGAGATCACAAACACCCGCTGAGACTTGCTACAACAAAGCTGATATGTCAATATATGCACTGGTCGAGCAGGCGATTGGACTTCTCAAGATGTGGTTCCGGTGCCTGGACCGCTCAGGGGAAGCCCTCCAAGAGCCCCCAGAGCATATCCCGCATCATTGTAGTCTGCTGCATTCTGCACAACCTGGCACTTCAACAGAGTGAGCAGCTGAGCCAGGAGGAGATGGAGGAGTGCCACATCTCTTTGAAAGAGGGGGATGTCGAGGAAGACAGCGAGAATCGGCCATGGAGGAGGAGGTGGAAGGATCGCAGGCAATGGCCAGGGCCCACATGGGCAAAGGGCTAGGGACACCCTCATAGCCTCTGAATTTGGTGATGATGAGGACTAGTATGTGATGACCTGTCTCGACACACACCACTGTGGTGCCTGCGGGAAGGAGGTCATCACTATGGCGGCTACATTCATGGGCAGAGCGGTAAGGTAATTGGCTGGACACTGCAGGAGAATGACTTGCAGTGAGGACAGAGCAATGGTCCTCTTAATCTATGTGAAATACCTGACTCCTGCCTGACAGAGAGCTGAGCGCAACCTATCATTGAACAAGCTGATATAAGGGCCCAGAGAGGGTGAATTACACATCTCAGCTACCACTGCCTTTCCAAGGTCAGTGGTCCCAGTGTTTTTCTCCACCTACTGATGAGATGAGCAAATTCTCTACAAGTTTTCAGCCTTTGACGTTCTCCTAACCAGAGAATGCTGGCAGACATGAGGGGCAAAATTTTCCATTTGGGAAACTAAGGGCTGGATTCTCCGATTTTGCACCTATGTCCACAGGATCCTTCTGGTCTCATGACCAAAATGTCAGTGCCCCCCCGCACTGATGCTCCGCCCAGTGAGGGGCTAGCAGTCGCACCACGTAAAGCCCCCAGTTTTACCTGCCGATAAGGACACAGGATTGCTGGGTACGTGGGCGTGCAAGCGCACGGCAGCGGTCGACGGCGACCCGGGCCGTACAACATGGCGCCGGCCACGCGCTGACCTGGCCTGCCAAAACCTGCCGCCCTGTAACCCGCCTCGCCACCCCTGGACCACCCTCGACCAGTCCCCCCCACCCCCCGCCGGCGTTCCCCCTGCCAGTGGAATGGCTACCTCCAAATGTGGCAGCGCTGGACACAGTCCGCAGCCGCCACGCGAGGTCCCAATAAAGTGAGAGGACACGTGCCCCACGCCGTCGGGGTCTTGGCCCTTTGGGGTGGAACATCGGGGGAGGGCCTCAGGTGATGTCCTGAGGACATCCCGACGGCAAGGGGCGTACTCCTTCAGTATGCCATTTTCAGGGGGCGGAACATCGGAAAAACTGTGCCGTGCGTGATTCCGACGTAGAAATTGATTCTCCGGCAAATCGCCGAACGCAATTTCGACATCAGCGATCAGAGAATCCCACCCTATGTTCTCCCTCTGGAGCTGAATTGCACCAGTTTTACGATCCCCTTGCAGCCGTAAAGCGGGATGCAATTCAGTGTTCCATGCCATGCAAATTTATGCATAGTGTGGAATATGAGATTTCCAGGGGTACCACCTTGAGCTTGTGGCCCGAAAGCAACGTCCTGCAGCCGGCCATAGCCCCTCCCTCCTCTGCAAAACAGCCCTGAATCCCCTGCACTGGAATTTATCCCCCACCGCACAGCAGCCCCCATCACCAGATTGCAGAACTCCCCCCACTCAGGAACCCCTGTAATAGGGGGTTACCCCACAGGGACCCCCTGCCTAAAGAACCCCCTCCACAGACCCCCCATACACAGAACCCCCAACACACAGACCCACTCCACCTAGGAAAGGGAGCCCTGTCTGGAAGCTAGAGAGCAGTCCAGACAGGGGCAGTGGGAAGTATTATAGCTGTAATGCTTACCTTGCAGCTCCATGTGTCCATTCCTCGAAGGAGAACATGTGTGCCTGCGTCTGGTTCCCACAGATCCATTATCTGCAAGCCATTTGTAGCTTTCAAGTATTGATCTGTGATTGATAGCTCATAAAAACCATCTGCAGCTTTGATATCTTCATAGCCTTTCATGCTTCAGTAGCCTGAGTGGTGAAACGCCAATGTTTGTAAACATTGACCATTTTAAAGAGAGGTAAATTCAATTAAATTACACACTTAATGATTGGAATGCAGTTAGTGCCCCCCTCACCCTACTTCATGAGGACAAGGCACACCCGGCCCGATCCCTGGCACGGGCAATCTGACACCAGAGCACCTGGGCACTGTCACCTGTGCACCCTGGCAGTGCAAAGATGCCTGGCTTGTAAGGGTACAATCCTGCCCAGAGCCCAACCACTCAAGAGTCTCTAGTGAACTGGGAGACCCCCTAGTTGCCATTACGCCTGGTGCACGTTTGTGGAAACCAGTGCAAAATGGCGCCTTGGCGAGATATCCTCGGCGAGGTCATTAGTTCCTGGGCCTTGGGAGACTGGCGCAGACATATTTAAATGAGCCTAATGGCTTACTTAAATGTGTTAATCTGGGTCTCGCCCTTGCTGGGTGAGATCCAGGTCATGACGCCTCGCAAGATTTCATTAAACGTTGTGAAGCTCGCGAGATTCAACGGCCTTGTCGTGTCACCAATCGGGTGAGTCGAGGCCATTAAACATGCCCAGTGGGTGTATTGGTGGTCACCTTCCAAGATTTTATAGACTCTGGAAAAATTCCTTCAGATTAGCTAATGTAACCCCATTATTTAAAAAGGAAGGCAGCAAGAAAACAGGGAAATATAGACCAGTATGCCACTCGGCGGTAGTGGGAAAATTTCTAGAAACCATTATGATATATTTTATAGCAGAGCACTTAGAAAACAATGGCAGGATTGAACAGAGTCACGGCAGCATGATGGCGCAGCAGTTAGCACTGCTGCCTCAGGGCGCCGAGGTCACAGGTTTGATCCCGGCTCTGGGTCACTTTCCGTGTGGAATTTTCACATTCTGTGTTTGCGTGGGTTTCGCACCTACAACCTAAACATGTGCAGGGTAGGTGGATTGGCCACGCTAAATTGATCTGGGTAAGGGAACAAAATGTAATACCTCCAAATTTGCAGATGACACAAAGATGGGTGGGAGGGTGAGCTGTGAGGAGGATGCAGAGATCCTTCAGTATGATTTTGACAAGTTGAGTGAGTAAGCAAATGACTGGCATTTGCAGTATAGTTTGGATAAATGCGAGGTTATCCACTTTGGTAACAAAAACAGGTAGCAAACACAGCCTCTGAATGGCCATAAGTTAGGAGAGGGGAATATACAACGAGACCTGCGTGGCCTCGTACACCAGTCGCTGAAGGTAAGTATTTCAGGTGTAGCAGGTGGTAAAGAAGGCAAATGGTATGTTGGCCTTCATCGTGAGAGGATTTGAGTACAGGAGCAGGGATGCCTTGCTGCAATTATACAGGACCTTGTTGAGGCTGCACCTGGAATACTGTGTGCAGTTTTTGTCTCCTTATCTGAGGAAGGATGTTCTTGCTCTTGAGAGAGTGCAACAAAGGTTTAGCAGACTGATTCCACGGATTGTAAAACAGACATTTGAGGAGAGATTGAGTCGGATAGGATTGTATTCGCTGGGGTCCAGAAGAAAGAGGAGGGATCGCATTGAAACCTATAAAATTCTAACAGGACTAGACGGGTAGATGCAAGAAGGTAAGATGCAAAGTCCCAGATGACCATAGGCTCCTTTCCCCTTTGAGGGGTAGAGCTGACTGGTGGTGATTTAACCTGAGGATCACCAAACTTCAGGCGAGGGGCAAGGTTGAGAAAGGAGAGCTTCTTGAATAGCCTCAGCCAGTATGGGAGTTGAACCAGCGCTGCTGGCCTTGCTCTGCATCACAAACCATCTGTCTAGCCTTCGTGAGCTAAACCGGCCTCCCACTGAATGATGTTCCCAATGGTGGGGGTGCCCAGACCAGGAGTCACAGTCTGAGGATACGCGGTAGACATTTAGGACAGAGATGAGGAGAAATTTCCCAGAGAGTGGTGAACCTGTGGAATTTGTTAACACGGAAAGTACTTGAGGCCAAAACATGTTTTCAAGAAGCAGTTAGACAATGTACTTGGGCTGAAGGGGATCAAAGGCTTTGGGGGAAGGCGGGATTAGGCTATTAAGCTGGATGATCAGCCATGATAATGACTGGTGAAGCAGGCTCGAAGAGTTGAACGGCCTCCTCCTGCTCTTATTTTCCATGTTTCTATGTTTCCCGATTCTCGCCATATTTTGCGCCTTCATCGCCATTCTCACTGACGGCTAATGAGGGCTGTAAATCGCTCCCAATGTCTAGAGTCTTGCCAATTAGTATAGTAGTACAAATTGCAGTGAACCAAATGTGGAGGATAGATATCTCTTCCATTTTTCAATACACAATTTGGACATGGAGTACAAATTCATTCATTCAGGGAACGCATCCACCACTACCCAAGAATATATGTTTGCAGACCATTTCACTCTATCTGTGAATGTACCTGTCTTTGCCAATTAAATCATTATAACCATGGACATACTAAGGAGAATTTGATTACTTCTGCTGGAGAAGAAGGAAGAAGATCTGAGGATACACCAGAGGAAGGTCCATTGACCCCCTTGTAGAGCAATTGAGATAGCGAGAGAAAGGAACACGCAATCTCATGAAACCAAACCCTGCTGCCCTGTAGCAATTTAACATTCCACGGGGCATTAATTAGTTAAGGGTGAGGCTTCTGTCCATATCCGGGAGGGAAGAACCAACTTAGAGAAATGTTCGCCAATTCAATTTTCCAGCAGCTCTGTATTCCTGACAGCGCCAAGTTAGAGTGGTGACCACTGCTGGGATAACAGGCAGACCCCAAATAAGAGGAGTTAATGGAGGCTGGAATTAAGGATATTAGTGAGGCCTGGTTGACAGGGAATGAAGGGCTGGATTTCGGTTGACAAGGGAGAGAGTTAGGGTTAAGGAGTTGGGGCGGCACGGTAGCACAGTGGTTAGCACAGTTGCTCCACAGCTCCAGGGTCCCAGGTTCGATTCCCGGCTTGGGTCACTGTCTGTGCGGAGTCTGCACATTCTCCCAGTGTCTGCGTGGGTTTCCTCCGGTGCTCCGGTTTCCTCCCACAAGTCCCGAAAGACGTGCTTGTTAGATGAATTGGACATTCTTAATTCTCCCTCTGTGTACCCGAACAGACGCCGGAATGTGGTGACTAGGGGCTTTTCAAAGATGTGCGGGTTAGGTGGATTGGCCATGCTAAATTACCCTTAGTATCCATAAAATGTTAAGTGGCGGTTCCTGGGTTACAGGGATAGGGTAGATACGTGGGCTTCAGTAGGGTGCTCTTTGTAAGGGCTGGTGCAGACTCGATGGGCCGAATGGCCTCCTTCTGCACTGTAAATTCTATGAGAGTTAAAAAGGGGATTTGGCCTTGTGGGGCATCTCCCTCCAGCGGACCTGGGGAACCCCAAAACAAAGTTCCTCCCCTCTTTCCTGACACAAGCCCGTGCAGTAAAAGCTGCCAGGTTACCATCTAGCTCGGGCCTCCTCCTGCCACTGGTAGAATAGAATGGGCATTAATTGACCATTTAAGGGCCTCAATGTGATCAAAAGCCACCCGTGCCTCCATCACCTACGATATAATGAAAGACAGGTTGGGGTAGGAGAGTAGGCAGCAGGCACTCCACGAGCTCTATTTTATAGGCTAACCCCACCTTCAAACTCCATCGGTGGGACTATAAAGTTTTGTTTTGTATTACAATTAAAAGCCTTATAAAGATTGGGTGAGGGGTTGGTGGGGGAGGTGGTGGGAGATTGAGGTTGTCTGCCAGTGACAGGTCCACACCTGGTCCTTTGTGAAGGAGGTCTTTGCCAGGAAGCTGCAGATGTCAACAGCGACCTGCGATGAGAGTCTGAGCCTCTTGAGGTACCGGTGCTCACTGACGCAAAGGAGTTGATCTTTTGCATGTCGATCCTCTGTTGGGCGTTTCACCTCATTTCAGCTGGATCTTGGTGCCAATATCCTCTGCCCTGTGGAGTAGCATGAAGCTGAGGAGAAGGCAACTTGTTCTTCTGCCGTTGTTGCTCCTGCTGCTTCTGGAGCAGTTGGTGGTGGTGCGACCTCTGCTGTTAACCCTCAGCAGAGCTGGAAAATGGAGTTGCATAAGATGCGCTTATGCCATGCTGAAGGCTGGTAGCAAGGAAGTGCAGCGGCGGGTGAATGAAATGTGAGTTCGGTAAAGTGTGTTCCAAGAAGTTAGCAATCACCCATCAAGCAGTGAAAACACTCTCCGAGAGAAGAAGTGCTTTGAACAACAGTCTCTCAATGACCATGACTGCAGCTCTTCAGTGTAATGGCCTACTCTTACAATGCTACATATTCTTCTTTTCACTTCTGCACTGTGTTTGCAACTCAATATCTGGACTGCCTGCCATTGATGTATCAGTTCTGATTGACAGCAAGGTTGGAATGCGTGTCACAGGTTGCAGTGGGAGTGGGTGGGTAATGACCTTGACTGACTTTTCCGCAAGAGCACAAAGAGGAGTCAACAAAAGTCCAAGACTTGGCCTTATTACGTATTAACCTAATGCTAGTGTTATATTAGCAGTGCTAATGCAAATGAGATGCACTTCACTGCTTGCTCCTGCTGGCTGATTTATATCTGTCCATAACAATAGCCCTTCAGTTTCCTCTTAAATCTGGAGTACTACCACATACAAACAACTACTAACAAAGAGCAATTATGTTGTTTGAGCATGCACCATGGCATTTAAAGGAAAATTAGGCAATCAGTATGTACTGCTCACTTCAACCCCATACAGATTTAAATCTAGTCAACAGAATAGCTTTATTGGTTAAGAGGTGAGACTCTTGACAAAAAGGCTCATTCAATTAATTACGACAGACAGCATGATCGGAATTGATTTTGAGAGTATTGTAATAATGCCAAGTATTATAGTGGAATTAGTAAGATACTATTTCAGCATTCAATATTTACATTGGTCTTATCAGTTGTGGTCTGGCAATTTTAAGTTTTATATTGGTATATCCAAACTTAGTACTGAAATTACAACTCGACAAAGCATGAATAAGATTAGTGTAACAAGATCTCTCTGCTCTGGGCTGCTTCTGTTATCATTTTGTTTTAAAATATGTGGATACCTTTTGGCTTGAGGGACAGGTAGTATTGAGGAAGCAAGGGGCTGCAGAAGGAGTTGGACAAGCTACGAGAGTGGGCAATGAAGTGGCAAATGAAATACAATGTGGAAAAGTGTGAGGTTCTGCACTTTGGAAGGAGGAATTTAGGCATAGACTATTTTCTAAATGGGGAAATGCTTAGGAAATCAGAAGCACAAAGGGACTTGGGAGTCCTTGTTCATGATTCTCTTAAGGTTAATGTGCAGGTTCAGTTGGCAGTTAAGAAAGCACATGTCAAGAGGGTTAGAATACAAGACCAGGGAGGTACTTCTGAGGCAGTATAAGGCTCTGGTCAGACCCCATTTGGAATATTGTGAGCAGTTTTGGGCCCCGTATCTAAGGAAGGATGTGCTGGTCTTGGAAAGGGTCCAGCAGAGGTTCACAAGAATGATCCCTGGAATGAAGAACTTGTCGTATGAGGAACAGTTGAGGACTCTGGGTCTGTACTCGTTGGAGTTTAGAAGGGTGAGGGGGATCTTATTGAAGCTTACAGGATACAGCGTGGCCTGGATAGAGTGGAGAGGATGTTTCCACTTGTAAGAAAAACTAGAACCAGAGGACACCATCTCAGACTAAAGGGATGATCCTTTTAAACAGAGATCAGGAGGAATTTCTTCAGCCAGAGGGTGGTGCATCTGTGGAATCTTTGCCGCAGAAGGTTGTGGAGGCCAAATCACTGAGTGTCTTTAAGACAGAGATAGATATGTTCTTGATTAATAAGGGGATCAGGGGTTATGGGGAGAAGGCAGGAGACTGGGGATGAGATATATCAGTCATGATGAATGGCGGAGCAGACTCAATGGGCCGAGTGGCCTAATTCTACTCCTATGTCTCATGGTCTTATGGCTTCACTGCTTTGCTGGTCCCCTGGCCAAGCTGAATACCCACTCATTGATACCCATAGCGTTCTAAAAAGGGTGAAGATACATTACCACCTGGGTGGTGGGGCTGAAGGTTTACCCCATGTATCTGCATAATGCATTTGTAAGATGCAAATGGAATTGTCGCACATCTTCCTACATTATAATGAATAATAATCACTTTTTAAAGTGAATGATGACCTATCAATCCTGCTTGAATCTTCCAACTCCCTTAGTTTCTATTCCAACAAGAACAGTTTTATATTCGTCAAATTTCTAAAGGCCCCGATAAAGTTCCAGCTCCTGTCAGAGACCAGTAAAAAGCTGCCTCGATTGATTAATTTCCACACCCTCAGGCATGTCAGCTGTGAAAGAATTCTTCTTTCTCCTGTCATCTTTGAGATTATCCGCTTTTTCTTGCAATGCCGAAACATCTACTACTGTGTTTTTGCCTTCTGGATTTATTTTTGTCTCAGAGCTTATTATATTACACGGCAGTATATCTTCCTATTGCTCAGCTATTATTTTCTCTAATTTTTGCTGAGGCCTGAAGGGTTCAGCATTACAGTGAACAATCCAATCTGTCAATCCTCATTGACATTAATAACATAAAATGGCTTATATATCATAGGTGACATTTGGCCAGCAGAAACAAAAGGTCAAATTGGGATTTTAGAAACATATGAGTTTGGGAACCATAAAAATAAAATGTTAAAGTTGTTATTATAGACTGTACAATGGCGTATCATTCATTCTAACACTGTAAGCTGTTGTAGCCAACTGAGCGCATGAAGGGAACTAGATGTGGATTTCCTTGATTCCTTGTCAACTGTTGTTCTTATCGATCACCATTGAGAGCGAAAGTTTAACTGCAATTGCAGCTGAAACAAATCCAATTTCTGTTGCAAGGCCATCTTATATAGCTTGGGAATCACTCTTACATGAACACCAACTTAACATTAACTTGCTGTGCCACTGTGAGAAAATAGAAGCAGGAGTAAGGATAACGATTTACCAAGGGGGATAATCTTGGAAAAAAACAGATTGCCATGGAAATCAGCTGGGGAAGTCTGCACTAAAAGAGTTCTGCATTTAGAAAAGATAAATGAATAAAAGTTAATACTTGTTGCAGCATCATTGGTGAAGAAGAAAGATTGCATGTTCATTTAATATTTTCTTAATTTTTGACTTTTGCAATAAAATTTACCTTCGAACCTAATGAATTAAACTGATTTTTTTTATAAAGACTCAATTTGTTCACCATGTTTTATTTCATTCATTTACGAGATGTGGGTGTTGCTGGTTATGCCAGCATTTATTGCCCATCCCTAGTTGCCCTTCAGAAGGTGGCGGTGAGTTGTCTTCTTGAATCGCTGCAGTCCTTGAGGAGTAGGTACAATTAATGTGCTGTTAGGGAGGGGGTTCCAGGAGTTTACCCCAGCGACAGTAACGGAACGGCGATATATTTCCAAGTCACGGTGTGAGTGACTTGGAGGGGAACCTCCAGGTGGTGGGGTTCCCAGGTATCTGCTGCTCTTGTCATTCTAGATGGTAGTGGTCGTGGGTTTGGAAGGTGCTGTCTAAGGAACCTTGGTGAGTTACTGTAGTGCTTCGTGTAGCTAGCACACACTGCTGCCACTGTTTGTCGGTGGTGGAGATTTTGAATGTATGTGGAAGGAGAAGCAATCAAGCGGGCTGCTTTGTCCTGGATAGTCTCGAGCTCCTTGAGTGTTCTTGGAGTTGCACTCATCCAGGTAAGTGCAAAGTATTCCATTACACTCCTGACTTGTGCCTTGTAGATGGTGGACAGGCTTTGGTGGGTCAGGAGATGAGTTACACGTCCTAGGATTCCTAGTCTTTGACTTTCCCTGGTAACACAGTATCAATATGGCTAGTCCAGTTCAGTTTCTGAACAATGATTGTGGGGGATTCAGCTATGGTAATGCCATTGACTGTCAAGAGGTAATGGTTAGACCCTCTCTTGTAGGAGATGGTCATTGCCTGGCACTTGTGTGGCGCGAATGTAACTTTCCAGCCCAAGCCTGGATATTGTCCAGGTCTTACTGCATTTAGACATGACTGCTTCATTATATGAGGAGTCGTGAAGTGTGCTGAACATTGTGCAGTCATCCGCAAACATCTCCACTTCTGACTTTATGATGGAAAACAGGTCATTGATGAAGCAGCTGAAGATGGTTGGGCCTAGGACACTACCCGAGGAATTCCTGCAGTGATATCCTGGAGCTGAGATCATTGACCACCAACCACCACAACCACTTTCCTTTGTGCCAGGTATGACTCCAACCAGCGGAGAGTTTCCCCCCTGATTTTCATTGACTCCAGTTTAGCTGGGGCACCTTGATGCCAGACTCGGTCAAATGCTGCTTTTAAGTCAAGGGCAGTCACTCTCATCTCATCTCTGGCATTTAGCTCCTTTATCCATGTCTGAAGAGCCGTGAAGAAGGTTTATAGTGTGTTAGTGTTTATTAACAGGACTCTTGAGTTTAAGAGCCGCGGGGTTATGCTGCAACTATACATGACCCTGGTGAGACCACATTTGGAGTATTGGGTGCAGTTCTGGTCACCTCACTATAGGAAGGATGTGGAAGCATTGGAAAGGGTGCAAAGGAGATTTACCAGGATGCTGCCTGGTTTGCAGGATAGGTCTTATGAGGAAAGGTTGAGGGAGCTAGGGCTTTTCTCTTTGGAGCGGAGGAGGATGAGAGGCGACTTAATAGAGGTTTACAAGATAATGAGGGGGATAGACAGAGTGGACGTTCAGAGACTATTTCCTCGGGTAGATGTAGCTGTTACAAGGGGGCATAACTATAAGATTCAGGGTGGGAGATATAGGAGGGATGTCCGAGGTAGGTTCTTTACTCAGAGAGTGGTTAGGGTGTGGAATGGACTGCCTGCTGTGATAGTGGAGTCGGACACTTTGGGAACTTTCAAGCGGTTATTGGATAGGTACATGGAGCACACCAGAATGACAGGGAGTGGGATAGCTTGATCTTGGTTTCGGACAATGCTCGGCACAACATCGAGGGCCAAAGGGCCTGTTCTGTGCTGTACTGTTCTATGTTCTATGAAACAAGGCTGAAATGAGGTCAGAGCTGAGTAATCCAGGCGGAACCTAAACTGAGCATCTGTGAACAGGTTATTGCTGGACCATATCTCTGGATCATACCAATTGTATAGTGTTACTTCAAAACATTATACTTGATATTTATAGACATGTAGGAAGGATAATAATTTAAAACATATTGGGCGGGATTCTCCGAACCCCTGCCGGGTCGGAGAATCGCCGGGGGGCGGCGTTAATCCCGCCCCCGCAGGCTCGGGGGCGGGAATAGCGCCGTGCCGATCGGCGGCCGCTAGCAGCGCCCCCACCGGCGATTCTACGGCCTGCGATGGGCCGAGTGGCCGCCCGTTTTCGGCCAGTCCCGCCGGCGTATGTTACAACAGGTACTTACCGGCGGGACCTGGGTCCGCGGGCGGCCTCCGGGGTCCTCGGGGGGTGTGTGTGCGGGGGGATCTGGCCCCTGGGAGCCAGTGCCCTATCCGGGATGGTGGCCTATCCCGCGATTGGAGCCCAGCGGCGGGCCTGTGCCGTGGGGGCACTCTATTCCTCCGCGCCAGCCGGTGTAACAGTCCACGATGGCTGGCGCGGAGATGAACCCCCCTGCACATGCGATGGTATGACGCCAGCACACGCTGGCTCTCCCGCGCATGTGCCAATTCGCGCCGGCCAACAGAGGCCCTTCGGTGCCGGTTGGCGTGGCGCCAAGCCCCTTGCGCGCCGGCTGGTGCGGCGCAAACCACTCCGCCGCCGGCCTAGCCCCTGAAGGTGCGGAGGATTACGCATCATCGGGGCGGCCGGAGTGGTTCCCGCCACTCCTTGGCGCCGGAGGGGCCCGACCCGTTGGTTCATGGTGAATCCGGCCCATTATATCTGTGAACTTTGGTTGATTAAAAAAAATTTCTACCAGCTTTTACTTAAATTTTGGCATTATGTTTAACTTAATGAAATTACTTCAGTGACAAATAAAAGTTCCTTTAGTCAGCTTCTGAACCTAACTGAGGGGAAACAAGAGAGTTGTTAAAGGAACCTAGTTAATGAAAGCTGAAACATAACACAAACAATCCTTTAGATTGGTCCAGATTCAAATATCAAAATCAACTTAATTCTTTTGTGATTGTTGAGGTATTTTATTCTCAGAAGTGAGTTTTACAGTGTTTTAGCAGGAGCACCAGATTTATTTATTTATGATGAGATATTCTATAATTTTCCTGCTTCAATCGTCTTTATTCTTTTTTTGCTTGTATCATCCTTAAATTACCTAGATAAATTGTTACCCGAGCTCAGCCTGAGCAGTATGTGGCCAGCATTGTGAATTGGATACTCACCCACTACCCTTGGTTCTCATGAAACCTTCGAATGGGAAGTTATCAAGGAGCACCAGAAAATTGTGCTGTCCAGGACCACCCTCAACAATTGGCAGCCTGATCATATCGGCGTTCCCCAAATAGAAGGACAAGCTCATGGCAGGAGATACCTCAGCTTTCCTTCTGCGGAACAGTAGAACATCTGCATCACCTGGCTCCACAAGGGAGTTAAACAAAATTCAAAAGCTCACCATTTTGGGTCTTCTCCGTTCCAATACATTTCCTCAGGACACTTTAATATTCCATGCTCTTTTTGGGCTGGGTAGGTAGATATAAAATCAATCTACAGCACAGGTGGAAGCTATTCTGGCAATTGATCCCCCTAATCCAAATCCACTGCCATTTTAATCACATGACCTGCTCCATTTTAAATATGATGCTCTTCCAGGATAAAGGAGGGTCTTAGAGGGGATGGGGCATGGAGCATGGGGCATGGATTTGAAGCAGGTCTTACAATAGAAGCGGAGCAGCACCATTTGACCAGGTGATATAAATATGCAGTTGAAAAATTATCTTGAAAAAATTACTAGGAGAAGTCTGAGGGCCTGTGGGAGGAGTCAACTGCTGCACGTTGGCTGATTGAAGTGACACCCTAATAATTTCCATTTCCACTTCAGGACATGGTAAACAAAGTTCAGCTGAAACATACTGGGAAGTACTTAGATATATTCAAAATGTATTTAAGGTGTATTAAGAAGTATTTAGATGTGCACTTGTGATGCCAAGGAATGGTCCAAGTGCTGGAAAATGGGATCAGAATAGTTAGGTAATTGTTTTTGACCGGCATAGACGCGATGAGCCGAAGGCCCTTTTCTGTGCTGTAGATCTCAATGACCATTTTTCCCTCTAATAGGAAACTGTAAAGGTCAAAAGATTCTGACTATAAAGGGGCCACAGCTAAAGTAAATATGCAAAATGCTCCAAACAGCCCTACTCATTGCAGCTGAGAGGTTCAGGTTTTACATGGCTTAGGTATTTGGGTAGCCAGGTGGCGCAGAGTTGGGCACAGTTGCAAAAATATAATCTGGCTTGGTTGGTGGAACAGATGAAGGGGGACTTTAAGAGGTGGGGTGTGCTGCCTCTGTCACTGGCAGGGCAGGTGTAGATAGCGAAAATGACGGTGCTGCCAAGGATTCTGTTTGTATTCCAGAACCTCCTGGTCTTTGTCCCCAAGTCGTTTGTTAAGAAGGTTAATGCGCTGATCTCTGGGTTTGTGTGGGCGGGGAAAATCCAGTGGGTTCGGCGGGCGTTCTTGGAGCAGGGGCAGGGGGGCTGGCATTGCCGAACATGATGAATTATTATTGGGTGGTGAATATTGCTATGATTAAGAAATGGGCTGTAGGGGGTTGACTTTCGGCGGCGGCTATGAGGGTGTAAGTCGCACATTCGGTGGCTCCCGCTCTGGCCGGACTTTTGGACCTTTTCCCCCGACTTTTTTGTGGTTTTGAGTACTGGCTTTGAAGGCGCAGATAACTTGGTACTGGATCCACACATTGGTGTATGGAACGGAGAACCCCAAGGGATCGAAAAGGAAGAAATAAGAAGATAAGCAAGGGCTGGCTGGAGGTTGCGGCTGAAGACAATATGGCTGATGTTCGGACCCCTGCTGCGATGGCCCAACCATCGACGGAGGAGTTGATGCAGGTCATCCAAGAGGGCTTTGCTAGACAGAAACGGGACTGTCTTGACCCGATAAAGGAATCGATCGATCGGCTGGAGCGCAGGCTGGATTCCCAGGATCGGACGATACAGAAGCTGGAGAAAGCGCTGGCGGACCAGGAGGAGCACCAAATGGTGGTCGAGCTGGAGATGGGGATGCTGAAGGATCAGCAAAAGAGGCTGCTGGAGAAGGTGGAGGATCTGGAGAACAGAGCTCGCCGGCAGAACTTAAGAATTGTCGGTCTCCCAGAAAGAGCTGAGGGGGCTGACGCTGGTGCGTTTGTGGCGAGTATGTTCCAGAAGCTTCTGGGGGAGGGGGCTTTTCCCCGACCGTTGTAGGTGGACAGGGCGTACAGGGCGATGGCGAGGAAGCTGTGGCCGGGGGACCCCCCAAGGGCGATGGTGGTCCGGTTCCACTGATTTTTGGACAAGGAGTGTGTTTTCCAGTGGGCCAAGCGTACGGGGAGCTGCAAATAGGACAATAGCATATTGCGTGTCAATCAGGATTTGAGCGTGAAAGTGGCTAGAAGGAGGGCAGGCTTTAACTAAGTTAAGGCGATCCTGTTTAAGAAGAAGGTGAAATTTGGGCTGTTACACCCGGCGCGTCTGTGGGTTACGCACAAGGACCAGCACCATTATTTTGAGTCGCCCGAAGACACGATGGACTTTGCCAAGAAGAAAGGGCTGGTGCTGAACTGAGAACTTTTTGTTTTAAGTTGAAGTTTCCTGAGTGATGTTATGCGTTTTGATTGTCGTTTTTCTTCTGCATTTGAGTTTGGGTGAAGATGGGGCAAGTAAAGGTTATTCGGTTCCTATGGGTTTTTGGTGTTTTGGTGGGGGTGGCTGGTGGGGCTTTTAACTTTTTATTACTTTGATTTGCACTATGGGGGGTTCTTGATGGGGTTTTTCGTTCTGGATTGTCTCCTATGGTAATTTACCGATTGTTTGGGGTCGGTTTGATGAGGGAAGTTGTTTCGATGGGCAGGGGTGGCGAGTGAGGGACAAAAGGTGGGAGACTTCTTGGCACCGGAGGTGAGGGCCACCGGGCTAGCTGGGTGAGTTAGTCTATGGAAGCACAGTGGGGTGTGTGTATATGATCAAAAAATGGCATTGGTTAGGTTACAAAGTGGTGTTGCTAGGGGGGGGAGGGGTGGAGTTTGCTGACGAAGGAGTGACTTAGGATTTGGGACAGAGAGGTCGGGGTTAGGGCTGCCAGGAGGCGGGCCGATGGAGTCGCGGCGCATGGCCTGGGGGTGAGTCCTGGAAAGGGGATGGCTGATCGGCGGGGGGAGGGGGGGTACGGTGCCCCCCAACTAAGCTGATCACTTGGAATGTTAGAGGGTTGAGTGGGCCGGTTAAGAGGGCACGTGTGTTCACGCATCTGAGGGCTCTGAAGGCGGACGTGGTAATGTTACAGGAGACACACCTGAAAGTGGTGGATCAAGTCAGGCTAAGGAAGGGTTGGGTCAGTTAGGTCTTTCATTCGGGGCTGGACACCAAGGCTAGAGGGGTGGTGATTCTAATCAATATACGGGTGCAATTTCAGGTGGGCAGTATAGTCTCGGACGGGGGTGGGGGTGGGGGTGGGGGCCGTTAAGTCAAGGTGAGCGGTAAGCTGGAGGGGAGGAAGGTAGTCTTGGTTAACGTGTACACGCCAAACTGTGACGATGTAGAATTCATAAATAGGGTGCTGGGGAAGATCCGTGACTTGGACTCGCAAAAGTTGGTTATGGGAGGGGATTTTAATACAGCCATTGACCCCGGCCTGGACCGGTTGTGTCCGAAAACGTGGAGGGTGCCAGCAATGGCAAGGTAACTGATAGGTTTCATGGGGGGGGGGGGCGACCCAACCCATGGGGGGGGGGGGGGTGGGGGGTGGGGGGGGGGGGGGGGGTGGGGGGGGGTGGGGGGGGGGGGTGGGGGGGGTGGGGGGGGGTGGGGGGGGGGGTGGGGGGGGGGGGTGGGGGGGGGGTGGGGGGGGGGGTGGGGGGGGGCGACCCAACCCATGGGGGGGGGGGGGTGGTGGGGGGGGGGGGGGGTGACCCATGGAGGTTTAGGCAGCTGAGGGGGAAGGAGTTTTTGTTTTATTCGCATGTTCATAAGGTTTATTTCCGGATTGACTTTTTCATTTTGAGCAGAGATTTATTGGCGGGGGTGGTGGACTCGGGGTATTCGGCCATCACTATTTCGGATCATGCCCCACGTTGGGTGGAACTGCAGGTCAGTGAGGAGAGCTTCCAGCGCCCGCAATGGAGGTTGGACATGGGCTTGTTGGCGGACGAGGCGGTGTGCGAGAGGCTGAGGAACTGTATGCAGAATTACCTGCAGGTTAATGACACAGGGGAAGTCTCAGCAGCCGTGGTCTGGGAGGCGCTGAAGGCAGTGGTGAGAGTGGAGCTGATTTCGATCCGGGTTTACAGGGACAGGACGGATAGGGCAGAGACGGACCGACTGGTTAAGTAGATTCTACAGATAGATAGGAGGTATGCGGCAACCCTGGGGGTGGAGCTTTAAAGGGAACGTCGGAGGCTGCAGGCGGAGTTCGGGGTGCTGTCCACAGGTAAGGCAGTGGAACAGCTTAAGAAGGCGAGGGGTGCGTTCTACGAACACTGGGAGAAGGCCATCAGAATGCTGGCACAGCAGCTTAGGAAGAGGGAAGCGGCCAGGGAAATAGAGAGGGTGGTTGACGGGGATGAGAACTTGGTAGCGGATTCGGCAGGGCGTTCAGGGACTTTTACAGTAGGCTCTATTGCTCGGAACCCCCCACGAGGCCTGAGGGGATGAGACGCTTTCTGGACGGACTGACCTTCCCAAGGGTAGGTAGGGAGCTGGTAAATGGGCTGGGGGCCCCGATTAGGGCTGAAGAAATAGTTGAGGGCTTGAAGGCAATGCAGTCGGGTAAAGCCCCGGGGCCGGACGGATATCCGGTGGAATTCTGCAAGAAATTCTCGGGGATTTTAGGGCCGTTGCTGGTCAAGGTCTTTAATGAGGCAAGGGATGGAGAGGTGCTGCCCCCATCGATGTCACAGGCCACCATTTCGTTAATTTTGAAGCGGGACATGAACCCGGAGCTATGCGGGTCAGATAGGCCGATCTCGCTGCATAATGTGGATGCCAAGTTGCTGACCAAAGTTTTGGCCTCTAGGATTGAAGATTGTGTGCCGGATGTGATTATGGAGGATCAAACCGGGTTTGTCAAGGGCAGGCAGTTGGTGGCCAATATAAGAAGGCTGCTCAACGTGATTATGATGCCCCCGGAGAGTCGGGTAGTTGTGGCAATGGAGGCGGAAAAGGCGTTCGACCGGGTGGAGTGGGACTATTTATGGGAGGTGCTGGGACGATTTGGATTCGGTAGGGGCTTTATCGACTGGGTTAGGCTGTTGTACCAGGCCCCGGAGGCTAGTGTAAGGACGAATAGGACAACCTCGGACTATTTTAGACTGCACAGGGGGACAAGACAGGGGTGCCCCTTCTCCCCACTGCTGTTTGCGTTAGCTATAGAGCCTCTGGCAATTGCTCCGAGAGCTTCAAAGGGGCTGGTTCGGGGGGGGTGGGGGGGTGGGGGGGGTGGGGGGGGTGGTGGAACATAGGGTCTCGCTGTACGCGGACGACCTGCTCTTATACGTATCGGATCCAGGGGCAGGGATGGGTGAAATTATGGCGATTTGGGGGGAATTTGGCCGGTTTTCGGGATATAAATTGACTATGACAAAGAGTGAGATGTTTGTAGTCCAGGCTAGGGGTTAGGAGGGTCGGCTGGGGGAGCTGCCGTTTAGGTTAGTGGGGGATAGTTTCAGGTACCTAGGGATAGAAGTGGCGCGCGACTGGGGCCGGTTACACAAGTTGAACTTGTCCCGGTTGGTTGAACAAATGAGGGGCAAGTTTCGGAGATGAGATGAGTTGCCGCTGTCGCTGGCTGGGAGGGTGCAGACGGTTAAAATGACGGTCCTCCCGAGATTTTTATTTGTATTTCAATGTCTTCCAATTTTCATCCTGCGGTCCTTTTTTAAGAGGGTTAACAATATCATCCTGGGCTTTGTGTGGGCGCGTAAGTCCCCGCGAGTGAAGATGCTTGAGCGGAGTCAGGGGGAGGGGGTCTTGCCCTGCCAAATTTCAGTAATTATTACTGGATGGCTAACATAGCCATGATAAGGAAGTGGGTGGTGGGGGTGGGGTCGGTTTGGAAGCGTGTGGGGGCAGCCTCGTGTAGGGGTACCAGTCTGGTTGATAATGGCACCTCTGCCGTTCCCGCCGGCGAGGTACTCCACCAGCCCCGTGGTGGTGGCGGCCTTGAGGATCTGGGGTCAGTGGAGGAGATACGTTGGAGCAGTGGGAGCATCGATCTGGTCCCCAATCTGTGACAACCACCGGTTTGCCCTAGGGAGCTTGGATGGGAGGTTCCAAGTATGGCGAAGGGCGGGAATTGAGAGAATGGGGGATCTGTTCTTAGAGGGGAGCTTCCCTAGCTCAAGGACGCTGGAGGAGAAGTTTGGGCTGGTCAGCGGGAACAAATTTAGATATTTACAGGTGCGGGGCTTTCTGCGCAGGCAGGTATCATCCTTCCCACTCCTGCCATTAAGGGGGATCCAGGATAGGGTAGTGTCTAGGGAATGGGTGGGAGAGGGGAGCATCTCACACATCTACAAAGAACTTATGGGGGCGGAGGAGACGCAGTCGAGGAGCTGAAGCGTAAGTGGGAGGAGGAGCTTGGTGGTGAGATGGAGGATGGCTTATGGGCGGACGCGTTGAGCAGAGTCAATGCGACCGCAACATGCGCCAGGCTCAGCTTGATCCAATTCAAGGTGGTCCACCGTGCTCACATGATAGTGGCCCGGATGAGTAGATTCTTTGGGGTGGAGGACAGGTGTGTAAAATATGCGGGAGGACCAGCGAATCATGTCCACATGTTCTGGGCGTGTCCAAAACAGAGGGGATATTGGCAGGGGTTTGCGGACGTTAAGTCCAGAGTATTGAAAACAAGGGTGGCAATGAGTCCAGAGGTGGCGATTTTCAGGGTGTCGGAAGACCCGGGTTTCAGGGGGGAGAAAGAGGCAGATGTTCTGGCCTCTGCTTACCTGGTAGCCCGGAAGCCGATACTGCTAGCTTGGAGGGACTCAAAGACTCCAAAGTCGGAGACGTGGTTAACTGGCATGGTGAGCTTTCTTGGCCTAGAGAAGATCAAGTTCGTCTTGAGAGGGTCACTGCTGGGGTTCGCCTGGAGGTGGCAACCATTCATCGACTTCTTCGCGGAGAATAATCGTCATCGGGGGGGGGGGGGGTTAGGGTAGTGTAGAATAGGGGGTCAAAAAGGCGGGTCTTGGAGGGATGGGAGTCGGTGATTGCACTATATTGCTCTTTGGACATTGTTTTTATACTGTTGCTGTTTGTAATGCCAAATATTCCTCATTAAAATTGTTTGTTTAAAAAAAAGAAATGGGCCGTAGGGGATGGGTCAGCATGGGGATGGATGGAGGTGGCATCGCATAGGGGTACATGTTTAAGGGCTTTGTTGTTGGCACCTTTACCATTCTCTCTGTCCAGACACTCCATGAGCCCAGTGGTGGTGTCAGCCCAAAGGGTGTGGGGGTAGTGGTGGCAGCATCTGGGCACGAGTGTGCCTCGGGGTGGGCACCGATCTGTAATAACCATAGGTTTGCACCGGTGGGGCTGAACACAAGGTTTCGGAGGTGGTGGCAGGCAGGGATTCGGAGCTTTACTGATTTGTTTATAGGGGCAAATTTGCAGATTTATAGGACCTGGAGGAAGTGTAGGAGTTGCCCAGGGGGAATGGCTTTAGGTACCTGCAGGTTCAGAACTTTGTAAGGAGAAAGGTGTCGTCCTTTCCTAGGCTGCTGCCCCAGGGGTTGCAGGACAAGGTACTGTTGAAGGACTAAATTGGGGAAGGGAAGATGTTGGATGTCTATAAGGAGTTGATGGAGTGGAGGGAGCTCTGGTGGGGGATAGTAAGCGTAAGTGAGAGGAAGAGTTGGGGGGGGGGAAGTGGGGCTGAGACATTGGCAGAGGCCATGCGGAGGGTGAACAGGTCCTCTTCGTGCTGTTAGATAATTTGGACTTTCTGAATTCTTCCTCTGTGTACCCGAACAGGCACTGGAATGTGGCGACTAGGGGATCTTCACAGTAACTTCATTGCAGTGTTAATGTAAGCCTACTTCTACTTGTGACAATAAAAGATTATTAAAAATAATGTGCGCGGTTAAGTCTCATCCAGTTCAAAGTGGTGCATTGGGCTCATATGACGGTGGCGATGATGAGTTGATTCTTTGAGAGGGGGGTATAGGATAGGTGTGGGCAGTGTGTCGGAGGACCTGCAAATCATGTCCACATGTTCTGGGCATGTCCAAGACTGAGGGGGTTCTGGCAGGGGTTCTTGGACATGATATCCAAGGTGCTGGGGTTGGAAGCCATTCTGAGTCCAGAGGGGCCGATATTTGGGGTGTTAGAAGACCCGGGAGTCCAGGGGGTGAGAGAGGCTGATGTTCTGGTCTTTGCCTCCCTGATAGCCCGGAGATGGATTTTACTCCGATGGTGGACTTGGAGCTATCAAACGCAAGAGTGTGGGTGAGCGACCTGGCGGTGAGCGACCTGGCAGAATTCCTGAGGGAGGAGAAGATTAAGTTTGCCTTGAGGGGGTTGGCAGATGGGTTCACCTGGAGTTGAAACCCATTTATTGATTTCTTTAAGGAGGTTTGAGAGGTCAGCAAGGGGGAGGGGGCAGTGCAAGGGGTTGGGAGGGGGGGTTGGGTGTGAAGAAGGGTTGGCATCAGGGGAGCAGGGAGGGAGTGGTTGCTGGTTGTTTACTAAAGTGTTTGCTAGTTCTTCTGATTCTGTTTGTATGTATGAAAATGCATTGGATAAATATATTTTTTTGAAAAGGTTTTACATGGCTCAGCAATCATTGTCATTACATTAGTGCAAGGATGGGCTTTGGTTTACTCCAAAGAAGGCAGCTTGATAGTGCCCTGATTGGGGCTTGTAGTTCCTGGCTGTACTCATCCCAATCAAAGCCTCTTTTGAAATGCACTGTCATATCTGGGACATGCAGGGGACTAGGAAGGGGGCAAACTCAGCAGCTAGTCATCTTTAAGGCTGTTCTACAGATACAACAGATGATCTGGAGATGGAATGCCTGGAATGGAGGATGCCCAAGGACTTCACAATGACTCCCAAGCTTGGCGATGGATGGAGATCATTGCCGTTGCTTTCGTGTAACAGAGCAGGAGAAAAGGAGTCTGTCGCCATCGGGCTGGATAAAGGGAAATGTTTCACCCTGACACACATGGGCCAGCGAGGCACTTTGAAGACTCAGAAGCTGAGGAGGAGAGATTAATCCCACAGAAGGGTTTGGCAGGACACAGGATGTACCAAAGTCACCATTCATCCTTGCAGATGAGCAAAAGACAGTGCCAAAGACACCTTCATTTTTCAATATGTGGTGACTCACATATGCCACATCCTTCAGAAGAATCTGGTGTTGCACAGACTGGGAAGCCATTCATTGCCAGTGGCTCTAAGGGTGACTGCTGCACACAATTGTTTTGCAAGTGGCCCTTTCCAGGCTCTTTGGCGGACATCTGTGTAATAGCACAATCTTCCTTTCAAAAATGTATACAAGAGGTCATTAATGCCCTATTCAGTAAAGCACACAATTATATCCAACTCTTCCTGGATGAAGCCAACCAGATTTGCAGCGATCTCCAGCTTCCCACAGGTGCAGGGTGCCATTGACTGCACACATGTGGCATTAAGAGCGTCCTGCAGCAGCTACAAAGGTTATTCGACAGAAAAGGCTTCAACTTTTTCAAGGTGAAGATTTTGCGATCATTAAAACAGATTATGAAGATTTGTGCGAGGTACACTGGGAGCTCGCATGACTTTTACGTCCTGAGTCTCTTGCAGGTGCCACAGATCTTCGAGGGCCCTCTGCTCATTCAATGTTGGCTTGTCACTGATAAAGGCTAATCCAAAGAACTTGGCTAATGGTGCCCATTCAGTGGCTACAGAGTGCTTCAGAGGAGGCATACACTCTACAACACTTGATTGGGCACATCATTGGCATGTTGAAGATGTGTTTTAGATATTTGGACTAGTCAGGCAGCACTTTCCAGTACTCTTCCCAGATGGTGTCCCAAATCATTGTGGTTTGCTGCACTCCACACCACCTGGTGCTCCAAAGGGGGGATGAATTACCAGATGGAGAAATGGAGGAGCTGTACATCTTATCCAATGAGAAGGACATCAAAAGGGATGAATTTGAAGAAAGTGAGGATGCTGCCACCAGAGAAAGAAGCCATAGCATGGGCCAGACATGACGCTGTGCCCAGGAGGCCCTAAAAGCAGCAAAGTTCCTGGATGTTGAAGTCTATTTCACCTGTTCCCTCAATATAAGCTAGAAATTAATACCTACTTTGCTACCCTCAACATCTCAATGAAGGACATCAATCTCAAAATGTGTAGTCACAATCTTGTGTGACGATGGGCTCATCCTTGGAAGGCAACGCAGCCTCTGGAGCACAGGGGCTGTTTAGCACAGGGCTAAATTGCTGGCTTTGAAAGCAGACTAAGGCAGGCCAGCAACACGGTTCAATTCCCGTAACAGCCTCCCGGAACAGGCGCCGGAATGTGGCGACTAGGGGCTTTTCACAGTAACTTCATTTGAAGCCTACAATAAGCGATTTTCATTCATTCATTTCACTTGGCCATTCTGTAATTGGATAAAAACTCCTCCAGCACTCGCAGTAAAGCAAGTAGACATGGTGCAGTCCTTTCAATCACCATGCCAACATTTCACTGCCTATGGGAACCTTCAAGATGCAGAAACAACATTGCAAATGTCAGTGCACTCATGGAATTATGCCTGGAGCATTGCACAGCACCTCAAGGAGGACAATCATCACTCGCTGGTTCTCGCTGGACTGTTTGAGTCCAGCCTGAGGCAGCTCATCTCTCATGAAGGAATAATGTTCTGACCTCACCCTCAGACTGAGTCCTCAGTATGTGATCATTATTTAGGACTCTATGATCTGTCACTCTCAGTCATGAATGTGAGCCTTCCAGTCAGGTTAAATTTGTATGAAAGTTTAGGACACTGATAGCACTATCACAATCAATTAATCATGGGATGGAAAGATTGTCGTATGGGGAGAGATTGGGTCAACTAGGTCTGTATTCACTGGAGCTTAGAAGAATAAGGGGGAATATCAGTGAAGCATGTAAATTTCTGAATGCAGGCATGATGTTTCCCTGTTTGGGGGATCTAGAACAAGGGGTCACAGTCTCAGGGTATAGTGTTGGACATTTAGGACTGAGATGAGGAGAAATTTCTTCACTCAGAGGAACCGTGAGACCTTGGAAATCAGCCCAGTTACAAGCTGACAGCTCCCATCGGATGAGTGTGGCTGCCAATGAGGTCGATTCAGACAAACCGCAACTTTTGGATTCCAGGGTAAGTCATCTCCCTGGGAATTGTGGTACCATTATGACCCTCAACAGAAGTGAACGCTGAGGGAGCCAAAGGCCCAGGCAAATATTTTCTCGAGGTTCGGTAACCATGCTCATATATCACTAACATCTAAGAATATAGAGGAGGAAACACAGCAACCATTTGTTACTTGGAGCTTTACATTTTCTACCTCACATTAGCAGTCAAAAATACAGAAAAAAATTTCTGACCTATTTTCTACTAGCCTCCAATGTACCCTGCAATCACCAGAGACACATGCTACATTAAAAATGAGTGTGTTATTCCAAGGACACATATCTCAGCACTGCTCTCACAATGGGCGCGATTCTCCACTCCCACGCCGAAGTGGCCGCGCCGTCGTGAACGCCGTCGAGGTTCACGATGGCACGGAATGGCCCCGGTCCCGATCAATTCAGGCCCTGACAATGGGCCAGGATCGGGGCCGCGTCATCTACACGCGCCAGGCCTTGTCGCCCGCGTAAAAGCGGCGCCGCATAGATGACGCGGCTGGCGCCGCATAACGGGCGTCATCCACGCATGCGCGGGTTGACCGGCGCCAACCCGCGCATGCGTGGTTGCCGTCCTCTCTAAGTCCGCTCCGCAAGAAGATGGGGACGGATCTTGCGGGGCCGCGGAAGGAAGGAGGTCCTCCTTCAGAGAGGTCGGCCCGACGATCGGTGGGCACCGATCGCGGGCCACCCCACATTTCCGGTAAAGCCCGGTGCAGGATCCCCCCTCGTCCCCCGCAGGCCGGCCCCCCCAGCGTTCACGCACCGCCCACGACTGCAGCGACCAGGTGTGGACGGCACCGGGGGGAACCCGCCGTTTTAGCCAGGCCTCAGAATAGCGGGGGTGCCGGAGAATCGCCATTTTCGGTGTCTCCGGCGATTCTCCGGCCTGCGGCCCGCGAAACTCAACTGGGCCATTCCCGCCGCTTGGGAGAATCGCGGGAGGGCGTCGGACCGGCGTCCCCGGAAATTTTGGCGGCCCAGGCCATTCTCCCAACCGGCGTGGGAGTGGCGAATCGCGCCTGTATCAATACAAAAATACCCTATGGTACTAAGAAGATACATAGGGAGAAAACAAAGGGTCTTCCATTTTCTGAGTGAATTAAAGGTGAGCTTGATTGTACTCCAACTGATCGGCGATAATTTTCAATTTCATTTTCTGGTTGATAATTTGGCAAAGTGGATCACCCACCCTTCATAGACTCCACCTGATTTAAAAGAAAGCACTGCTGAGCAGGTTTTAAACCTGCTAGGAACAGCCCTAAATAAGTATTGCTTAAAAAGGAGACATATTGAAGCTCTGTGTCTTGCACTCAACAGGATAATAGCAAGAGTACCAGTGTTGTGGGAAACAACTTTTACTGTGCAAGAAGTGAGTGCTGATTGGTTGGCAAGTGGACTTTGAATTGGTAGAAGCATTGCCATGGAGAATGTACCAGGTAATGGTGCCTGACAATTAACTGTTAAGCATTGTTTGAAAAATTAAACCAACAACTTGACTTAGATTGGTCAAGGCATTACCCTGAGAAATGAACCAGCAAATGGTTAAGACTTATTTTGTTTAACTGAAACAGGTGCAATGTGTATATGAATGAAAATTGAAATGAAAATCGCTTATTTCTTTCTGTCTGCAAAGAACAAGGCCCTGTGTAATAATATATCAGCTTCCAGTACATGCAAATATGCCACACTGTGAGCCTGACTAACAATTTTTAAGTTGGTTGTCAGCATTATATTAAGAACACTGAAGATTATTTTGCAAATATAATAATATTGTCACAAGTAGGCTTACATTAACAATGCAATGAAGTTACTGTGAAATCCTCTAGTTACCGCACTCCTGCACCTGCTCGGGTACACTGAGGGAGAATTCAGAATGTCCAATTCACCTAACAGCACGTCTTTCGGGACTTGTGGGAGAAAACCGGAGCATCCGGTGGAAACCCACGCGGACATGGGGAGAACGTGCAGACTCGGCACAGACAGTGACCCAAGGTGGGAATCGAACCCAGATCCCTAAGCACTGTGCTAGCATGCCGCCCTATATTGCCCAATTGCAAAACGCATGTCATGTTGAACACTTTTTGTTTTGCAAGCACAGGCTGGTTCGGTACAGTTTGCACCTTGCCTGTTGTGAACAGTAGACGGGACATGCAGTTTGATAAGACTCACCAGTCTTTGGGACGTACAGTCTACATACCTAGCATTAGACTGACAGTGAGATTCATATTATTAATTTGTGCGATAGGCAGAACATCTCTTTGGCTCAATGGCAGCATCTTGTTAGTGGTGAATACCACTCACGTTGCTACTGTATAGTAGCAGCGTGATACAGCTAGCTTGACCTGTTGCTCAGGTTTTTGAGATATCTTGCCCTTCCAGGGTATTCTGAGGTAGACTAGCACTTTTCAGGCCAGAAGTGACGGTCTTAGGCCTGTTCATGAGTTTACGCGATGTAGAATTCCCAGTCTCTGACCTGCTCTTGCGGTTATAACATTGATATGGCTAGTCCAGTTTAGTTTCTGGTCAATTATAAATCCACAGGATATTGATATTGGGGGATTTAGTGATGGCAGTGTCATTGAATGACAAGGGGTTGAATTCTCTCTTGTTGGAAATGGTCTTTGCCTGGCACTTGTGTGACACAAATGTTACTGATTTGATTGACTTTGCTGTACAATCCTGCAAGACCTTTTCTTGCTCAGGACCACTTTAGTAAACAATTTGCTTCTGCTTGTCAGTCTTTGGCACAATGGCAAGATTCAGAACACAATCTGCAGAAGTGATCTCATCCTGCACCTGAACCTTCACTGGAACACTACAGCATTAGTATCCTCAAACCCAGGATGATTTCTATCTTCTGTTTTCAGTAATTTGGCTGTTATACATGCTGATTTTTTTCTCTGGCTTTCACAAATCCATCGTATTTTTAGCTGGAGATGAGCGCAGTGAACATATAACCAAGAGACATTGTCAACTAAGTATTGTGTGTTCATTTTCAGAAGAATTTATTGATGAGGCTGTGAAACATCGCAAGTCCATTGTTGAAGCTGTATGTTAACATAAGAAACTCAAATGTTTGTTACATAGCATGTTCATACTGTTGCATATTTTCTGTCCAGCAGGTTTGGTCCTTCCAATGCAGGAGCATCGGAACCATAGAACCATAGAATTTACAGTACAGAAGGAGGCCATTCGTTCCATCGATTTTGCACCGGCCCTTGGAACGTGCACTCTACTTAAGACCACGTTTCCACCCTATCCCTGTAACCCCACCTAACCTTTTATGGACACTATGGGCAATAAAGCATGGTCAATCCACCTAACCTGCACATCTTTGAACTGTGGGAGGAAACCGGAGCACTCGGAGGAAACACACGCAGACACGGGGAGAACATGCTGACTCCACACACAGTGACCCAAGCCAGGAATCGAACATGAGACCCAGGAGCTGTGAAACAACTGTGCTAACCACTGTGCTACCCATCACTTCTGGCCCTGAAAAGTGATAGTCTACCTCCGAATACCCTGGAAGGGCAAGATATCTCAAAAACTTGAGCAACGGGTGAAGCTAGCTGTATCATCACACTGCTACTATGCAGTAGCAACATGAGTGATATTCACCACTAACAAGATGCTGCCGTTGAAATGTCTCTTGTAGGGTCCCCAGTTACATTTTGCAGTGAATGATGTTCTGACCAGCATGAAGTGACCTTGAAAGATATGCCAGAGTTTAATTTAAATAGGAATTGTATTGTGCATCCGATTGGCAATCTGGAGTGGATGGAAAAGGAAATGTTATATGTAACGATGCTCTTAAAGGGCTCATGCTTTCTAACTGTTTTTGTTTATATTGTTTAAATTGTTAGTGCTGGTCTTTGTCTTTTCTATTTTCCTTTTTGTTTCTCATTCATATGTTAAATGTTTCTGAATCAGAATATATAGTGTGTTTGTTGAAATTTAAAAAAATCTAAAATTAGAAGGACAATGAAAGCTTAACAAAAATTATCTAAAATTGTTTTATGTTGTAAACATTCACAATAATTCTGGGAGCAACCAGGCATCTACTTGCAAACTGCTGATTCTGAAGGTAGTTGATAATTTTCAATTACTGATGGTTAATCCTTCTAAATCACTTTACATAAAGCACCGCATAGTTGAAATGGTATGAGAAGGTATATTGAAGAGATCAACAGGTATCAGAGCTATCATGCCTGCCTTGCCGTTACATCATCAGAAGTGTTTAGTTCTATCCTCAGCCATATATTTATGCAGCTGACTCTCAGAACATTAGTTGCTTTGCTGGGAATCCGCTTAAATATTCACTTCGCTCGTTTCACTTTTTAATATGAAGCATACAAAAGTTTTTTCAAAACTTGCAAAATTTTGTTCAGCCTCAATACAATGAAAAAGTATTAACTTCCCTTTTAGACTGGGAACTGTTATTGATGGATACACACAACTTAGCAAGTTGCGATCTGAATTCCTAATTTTGACTTTTATCCAATATTAATCTGTCATAAATTTCAAAACATTTATGAATATTTAGTGCACTTCTACATGTTTCAGCAACAAATTGCTCAATGATTAACAAAGTTCAGATTTGTTTAACTGCATTTGCCAATAGTTAACCAACCAATTTCAGTGTGCAACATTTTAAGAATATATATCTAATCAACAACATTTCAAATCAAAACATCAATAGTTTTAATGTGTTATAGACATTAAACCAATGAAATATACATCTGCAGCACTAATGGTGGTGTAGCCATTGGGGATGGCCACTTACAACCAGGAACAGGGAAGGTCGCAAAGCATAGCGGGAAAAATGGACAATGCGAGATTCAGGCAGGCTCAGAGCCTGAATGTATATTTGTGAGCAAGGAATCCAGACGGTATCAAAACCCCAAACCGATTAGCATTTTGATGGTCCATCTCCGCCAGACAAAGGACTGATACTTGAGCGACCGATACAATTCCAGACATTTCGCCGCCACTCCCTGTACTCGGGAAGCGTAAACAAGAGGGTCAATGACCGCTTCGGACACGCCCAGCCATCAAGGCACCCACCCCTTTATTGGTTCGAATCGAACACAGTGATCAGGAATTACCCAATTAGTGGGGTCCAAACTGAAGGACCGCCCAAAAGAGCGTGAAAACCCCCAAGGATAAAAAGAGAGACCACCATGTGTTTGGCCTCTCTTGGACCTGGCACTCCGGCAACGTCTACTTCCAAGTGCAGCACCATCAGAAGCAAGTTCAAGTTCAATGCCCCCTACCAGACGGATAAGCCCAGCTGAGCAGCAGTTAGTTCTACAGACCCGATAGACCCAGAATCAAACAACGGCCACTGTTCCTCTGACCTAAGCCGGGTGTCTGAAGTTAAGTACAGGTTGTCATAGTTGATAGGTGCAGTTTAACTAGTAGTGTCTATGTTGCATGATTAATTGTGTGTGTAAATAAAGTACCCTTGATCTTGAACTAACTGGTGTTTGGCTCTTTGATTGATAGCCGGTTGAACCTTGTGGTGGTATCATTTGATACCTGGCGACTCTGAGCAATATAATATAGATATCCAAAGAAAAGAGGGCAACCTCACTGACTGCCATATTTACAGTAGGTAAAAAAGGCAACAGTAGAAAATGTAAGAAACTTTGATGTTTGGATCTATTAACTGAAAAATCTGGCACTCTGAGTGTGACATGTATGTTTCTCTCTGCTTCTAGATATAAAAGGTGCCTGCTTAGACATGCTGTGCTGCACTGTTGCTTTCCCAACTGGCCAGATGGTGACATCGAAGAATCATTCTTGCTGATTTGATACAGAAATTGCAAACGTGGGCAACATTGATCCACTCAGTGTATTATCTTGTTACTCGCCAAAGCACATGCATTCAACTGCAAGAGGGAGCTTTATTTGCAGGTAAGAAGATTTAGACTACTCTTTGCTTTTGCAAAGCTTGTGGGAGTACAGTAGAGTGTTTTTGGAGGTGTTGTGATGAGCTACTACATTTGGCAGAGTCTAGCTGCATCCTCAAAGGGAGCGCAGGGGATTTGGCAACCTGTCTAATGTTATGATACGGCAAAAGGTAATTGTCGGATAATCCGAATCCCAAAGGGAAACTTAGCCAAGCTCACACAACAATTTTCCATTTGAATTTTATTATGAGAAGTTAGCAGTAAAAATTTCAAACCACTTCTGGAGATTTTAAATATTAAATTTAAACATCTATTAAAAAAGAAAAGAAAAACTTAAATATACAATATTACATTTACAAATTTAAAAGTAATTCTACAAACATTTCCCAAAGATTTCTGCTTAATTAACCTCAGAGCTAAATACTTCTTTTAGGAAACAGTACTCAAATATTTTCTCCATAAAAATACCTGTAACATTACCATGAACTTCCACTGTTGATTCAAGGGAAATATTTCACAGGATTCTCCTTTCCTCATTCGATACTGGATAGCCAAAGCATGTATCAAAATCTTGCAGACACAACACTCTTCTTCTTTGAGGATGGTTGTATGAGTTGCTAGTTCAGTTACACTGGTTGGCGACCATTTCAACCCGAAACCGCCACTAATCATTCACTGTTTTTGTTTCCACACGACTTCTCAATGCCAGGACAAACCTACAGCAGAATTCCTGGGCAAACTCGCCGAGTTCTGCGAGTTCGGGCCTGTGTTATCAGAGTGCCCAGAGACCAGTTGGTTTGCAGAATCAGAGGCGTGATGACCCAAGAACATTTATTGAGTGAAACTGATTTAGACTTGAAAAAGGCAACCGAGATAGCGTTGCCCTGGAGGTTGCAGAATGCGGAGTCCAGGATCTCTGAGGGATGCCTGTCTTGAACCTCGGTCGCCCAGCAAGGTGCGGAGCGCCCCTCTCCCAGGCAAACGTTTCGGACTCAAGCTGTTGGGGGCGCACTCAAGGGGACCAGGACCAATGGCACCAATTCCCCGCAACTAGATGCTGTGCGCTGGAGGTCCCTCCTGAGTGGAATGAACGTGCCAGCGCCAGAGGGAGGCAACAGGACAGGTGCCAGCAGGAAACCTCACCCACCTTCCACCGCCTCACCGACAACCGCCCCAGATCACAGACGCATTTTGTCGACAACGAACCCGAGGAGACCCACCACCTTTACTGCATTTTGGCACCACGGGTGACGCCTATCCAGGTCACGGTCCTGATCAACGGTTTCTCGATTATGATGATATTTGATACTGGAGACGTGGTCTCTAACCAGCCGCCGCATGTACAACAAATTTGTTCCGGGATACGTGCCTGAGCATTGAAGAATACCGACGACCGGTTGGCGACGTATAGATGGGATTTGTTGGAAATTGCGGGCACCTCAGAAGTTCACATGGAATACGTGTCCGAGTCGGCGAATCTACCACTGGTGGTGGCGAAAGATTCCGGCTCAAATTTGCTGCAGCACCTACTGGCCAATACCCCTCCATTTGGACTGGCAGCAAGTATGCCGAATGTACCCTGATATACCAGATGCGGTGTTGGCACATTTCCCAGGGATGTTCCAGTAGGGTCTCCTTATTCCCGACCCATTCCTTATGCTTTGAAACCGAAGGTAGATGCTGAACTGGATCGTTTGGAGAAGTTGCAGATTGGTCCGGTTATGAAGCCTGACGGGTCCGTCCGCCTTTATTACAAAATGTCAATCAACCGAGTGTCTTGTCTGGATCGTTACCCGGTGCAGAAGGTTGGAGACCTATACGCGAGGCTCAGCAGTCGGAAGACTTTTACCAAGCTCAACATGAGCCACGCCTATCTCCAGTTGGTTTTGGACCCATCCTCGCGAAAATACTTGACCATCAACAAGCAAAGGAGGTTGTATGAATATACCAGGCTGCCATGCGGGGTCTCGTCGGCATGTGCCATATTCCAGAGGGTGATGAAAAATATCCTCTGTGGGTGCCTCGGGTGGAAGTTTACTGATCGCTGGTTCCTCTGAGCATCTGAAAACCTGGAGTAAGTACTGCACAGACTCGAGTTGTCCAGGGCCCGCCTGTGGCATGAAAAGTGCATGTTCCATGCAATGGAAGTGGTCTATGGCCATGCGTTCACGACTTATACCGACCATAAACTGCTTTTGGGTTAATCAAAGAGGACAGGCAATTCCCCCAATGGCGTCTGCCTTCATTCAGCGTTAGGTTCTACTTCTGGCAGTGTACGAGTATGTTTTGGAACATCGCGCAGGGACAAAGATTCCCTCCGGATGCTCTCAGCCACCTCCCACTGCCCACCAGATAGCCAAAGCCAGCGGCATCAGACGAGGTAGTCACAACCTTGCATTTTATGGACTCATTGCCGGAACAGCGGCCCAAGTAAAGGCTGGGACACAGACGGATCTGCTGCTGGCCAGGATCCGCCACATCATTCTCTACCAGGCCCAGCACCGTGCCCTCCTGGAGGACCTAAGGGCTTTTACCACGAAAGTGGCGGAACTCAGCGTGGTGGATGGCATCCTCCTGTGGGGTTCCCGGGTGGTCATCCCTGAATGCGGCCAGGGGGCAATTTTACAGGACCTCCACAATGGCCACCCAGGTGTCTCTAAAATGAAAATGTTGGCCAGGAGCCACATGTGGTGGCACGACATCGACATGGGGATCAAGAAGTTAGCTAAATAGTATACCCGGTGCCAAGAGTACCAGAAGCTCCACCTGGCAGCTTCACTTCACCAATGGGAATGGCCGGGCCAGCTGTGGTCTCGCCTCCAGTTGGAATATATGGGGCCTTTCCAAGGATAATGTACCCACCATAGTAGATGCACATTCTAAATGGATGGATGTACACTGGGTCACGACGACTACATCGCGTGTCACCACCGAACAACTCCGACAGACCTATAGCATTCACGGATTCCCAGAGGTCCTCGTATCAGACAATGGCACCGTGTCCACTAGTCCGGAGTTTGCGGATTTTCTAAAGCAAAATGGAGTCCGTCATGTCCGCACCGCACCTTATCACCCATCCACGAATGAGTTGGCAGAACGTGCCGTACAAACATTCAAATTGGGGATGAGAAAACATACCTCAGGCTCACCAGAAACCTGCTCATTTCATGTTCTACTATAGCACCAAGGCACACACTACCACTGGGGTGATGCCCATGGAGCTTTAAATGGATCGTCGCTTTCGCACATGATTGAGCCTCCTTTCGCCAGACATCGAGGATAGGAACCGTGACCAGCAGAAACAGACCAGAGTGAAGCCAGCCAGGCACATGAGAGAATTCACCGCTGCCGACTTAGTTGACTGCTGGAATTTTAATGACGGGGTATTATGGATTCTGGGAACGGAGGAGGAGGAGTATATAAGTAACCTAAATAAAACCAAATTTGTCTACAGGCGTCGTTTCCAAGTGATCGCTTGCCTGCGACGTTACGCACATTCTGAATGAGGTGTAAGTATCTGAGCTGGTGGAAGGTGCCAAGCAAGAATGGGATGGAGCATCTTCTGAGATCCTCTGCTGTTCCTCAGATGGGGTGTCTCCTCTACCCTCCTACCTTTTGGTCACAGTCTGGAGAATTACATGCAGGGAGGAAGGCTCCGAGGATGCCCAGGCCTCCACTATTGCTCCAAGCATGGCAGTTGTAGTGTCTTTTCACAGTCTGAAACAATGATGTAGGAAGGGAAAACAGTGGTGAACACCTGAGGAGCACTCGGGCTTTTGAGCATGACAGTGGCTCTTCCGTCTGAAGCAGCCTTGGGCCTACACTTTGCTGACAATTCTGTCGTTTGGCTGTTAATTGCCTGTTCAGCATAATCGTGGTGAACAGATGAGAAAGGCCTGCAGAATACTTTTTTTTAATTCATTACTTCATCAGAGTTACAAAGCCAGAGCTCAGAGTATTTTAATGCTACTGATCTACTGACTGAAGAATGTAGTGTGAGCTCTTTCTTAATAGTCCTGTGAATGAGAACAACATTTTACTGTCTCTGCACCTTACTGTGAAGTCAAAGAACAACAGAGCTTTATTTATAACACTGCAAAGCAGGCACAGAGCACTGCTCAGTGTTGCCAGTCTTTAAATCATTAAAACGTGGATGATCGAGCAAGTTACCAAACTTTAAAAAGCTGTCTTTAATGTGACTTTAATGTGCGCTGTTATACTAGAACTGGCTGTGCCATTTCCCACATACTTTAATATAGATTTTATATCTTCCATTCTTTGTACTACTTTTCTGGTTGGAGGTTGACGGCGGGGGTGGGGGCGGTTGAAATGTAGGGTAACTTCCTGTGACCTCATGAAAATCTCTGCAACAAGCTCAATGTCCAAACAATTATGTTAAATTAGCATCACTGATCTCTCCACTAAGGGAACATTAGTTTACATTTTCTACCCAATATCTAAATATACAATGACCAATGTGATATAACAGTGAAACCCTCTTACTGTGTGTTCTAAATAACATAATGTGTGCTTCTTCAATCTTCCAAGAAGAAAGCAAATTCACATTTGGGAAAAGATGCTATACAAATCATTAAAAAGCTTTATTTTACATTAATTAACATACAGCAGCAATTACAGTTAATTTGATTTTACTTTAACTGAAGTTAGCACTGTGGGTGCACCTTCTCAAGGGTAATTAGAGATGGGCAGTGACACCCACATTTCATGAATAAAATATAATCCACTCTCATGATAAAATAATCCTATCTTGTTATCCCTATTATTAGGTTAACTAGCATTTTATTTTCATCAGCCCTATCACTGAATCAGTTCAAGGTTAATATCTTAAAATAGATTGGCTTGGCTCTTAGCTGCCTCTCACAACAGACTTTGTTAACTGACCTTGAACATGTGGGTCATTGTTTAATTGTACTTGATTTGAACAGGAAGTTGATGGTTTGACCTAATTTCTCCTTGCCCAATTGACCAGTAGGACTGCCAATTGACCCAACTACTGCCCTCCCTAGAATGACAAGAACAAAAGTTTCCCCCATGTGAGAAATATAGGATTTGACAAAATGTCCTTCAGGTTCTTGATTGACTTGTAACGGCAATCTTAACAAAGCAACAGCATTGCATGTTTCTCCGATTTATGATAATAGACATTCGCACAGTGGGCTAAACAGCTGGCTTGTAATGCAGAACAATGCCAGCAGCACGGGTTC
Organism: Scyliorhinus torazame; assembly: GCF_047496885.1. Classification (NCBI taxonomy): domain Eukaryota; kingdom Metazoa; phylum Chordata; class Chondrichthyes; order Carcharhiniformes; family Scyliorhinidae; genus Scyliorhinus; species Scyliorhinus torazame. The sequence goes on along the minus strand of NC_092709.1, from coordinate 163,721,102 downwards.
AATTCCCGTACCGGCCTCCCCGAACAGGCACCGGAATGTGACGACTGGGGGCTTTTCACAGTAACTTCATTGAAGCCTAATTGTGACAATAAGCAATCATTATTATTATCTTAGTACAAGTATCAACTGTTTTGTGAGGGCCACGAAGAATCCAGCACGAGTTTTAAGGATACAAACTAATAACATTTATTTACAATAACATATATATATATATAACAGCAGCAGCAACTTCCCTTGCTGCACACTCCTTCCTGCTGGTTCCTAAACTGGCCAGCTTTATTTATACTCGGAGTTTACTAATGGTTTCTCCGCCCCCCCTCATTGGGGAAGCTCATACTCCCACAGGATTGTGGGATTGTCATTAGTCCCCAGCCAATGGTAAGTAGGCAGGTTATAACATCCCTCCCCCCCAAAGTCCAAGGAATCCACCGAAGACCCTGGCGAAGGAGGGCGGCGGACTCGTTTTGCCGCAGGCCGGACACCATTCGCACGCGGCGCTGGATCAGGCGGCGTGTAACGAGACGGTGACCGGCGCTTCCGTGATGAACGGCGCAACGGTTGTACATCCACGGCCCGTGGACCCGAGGATTTCCCCTCTGATGCATCCTGTGTCTCCATCTCGGAGTCAGAGTCTGCTGCCTCCGTGATGTCAGAGTCCCTATATCCATTTGGTTCTGTAACGACCTGCGCAGGCTTCGAGTGAGACACCAGTGGAAGATTGTGAGGACTACCTTCCCTTGTCTCTGGTCTCTGCGGCTGTAGAAATGAGCTCCTGGGGCGGGGAATCTTTTGAGGGGATAGTCTTCTGGACCGAACGTGGTCTACATGTTTGCGCTGGAGACGACCCTGAGCTTGCACCTGGTAAGATATAGGGCCCGTTTGGCGAAAGATTACACCAGGAACCCACTGGGCACCACCAGCAAAATTCCGAACGAACACTGGGTCACTGGGCGCAAACTGCCGAATCGGCCGATGCCGAGAAAATCCCTGTCCCTCCCGTTCTTGTGTGCGGCGTACTTTTGCGCCAATGTCCGGGAAAACTTCGCGGGTGCGAAGTCTCCGGCCCATTAAGAGTTATGCGGGAGCTACCCCAGTCACCAAATGGGAGGTGGTCCTATACATAAACAAAAAGCGAGCCAGTCTCGTGTCCATTGATCCGGAAGACTGCTTCTTTAGGCCTCTTTTGAATGTCTGCACTGCGCGCTCTGCCAACCCATTTGAAGCCGGGTGGTAAGGGGCAGTGCGGATATGGCGTATACCGTTCATCTTTGTGAACCTCGCAAACTCCTCACTCGTGAATGGAGTGCCATTATCCGTGACCAGCACCTCGGGGAGGCCATGCGTACTAAACGACAAACGCATCTTTTCAATTGTTGCGCAGGACGTTGTCCCCTGCATCTTATGCACCTCTAGCCATTTAGACTGGGCGTCAATTAATAGAAGGAACATGGATCCTTGAAAAGGGCCTGCAAAATCTGCATGCAAGCATGCCCAAGGCCGCCCTGGCCATTCCCAGTGATGTAGGGGCACGGCCGGCGGAAGCTTCTGATGCTCCTGGCAAATGGAGCAGTTTTGGGCCACCTTCTCAATGTCGGTGTCGAGGCCTGGCCACCAGACATAACTCCGGGCCAACATTTTCATTTTGGTCACACCTGGATGCCCATTGTGCAAGTCTGTTAGTATCAGCTCCTGGCCTTTTTCCGGGACAATCACACGCGTCCCCCACAAGAGGATGCCGTCTTCCACGCTGAATTCTGACAGCTTGGAGGAAAATGCCCGCAACTCGCCTGGGAGCTGTCTATGCTGCCCACCATACAGGACTATGTGCCGAACCTTTGACAGGACTGGCTCCGTCTGGGTCCACTCACGGATCTGTGATGCCGTGACAGGCAAGGTGTCCATAAAATTTAGGGTTGCAACCACCTCACCGGTCGTGGGGGTCGACATGGGGCTGGTCGATAAAGGCAATCGGCTCAGTGCGTCGGCATTTGCTATCTGCGTACCTGGTTTGTGCTCCAGAGAATACTCGTATGCTGCAAGCAACAAAGCCCAGCGCTGGATCCGTGCGGAAGCAATGGGTGGTATTGGCTTATCCTCTCTGAAAAGTCCCAGCAGAGGCTTATGATCAGTCACGATAGTGAAATGGCGGCCATACACGTACTGGTGGAAGCGTTTCACCGCAGAAACCACTGCCAGGCCCTCCTTCTCGATCTGCACGTACTTTCTCTCTGCTGCAGTCAATGTGCGGGAGGCGAAAGCTATCGGCCGCTCGGCCCCGTTCTCCATCTTGTGGGACAGGACGGCCCCAATACCATACGGGGATGCATCACATGTGACGAGCAAAGGCTTTCCAGGATCACAGTGGGTTAGTAACCCAGACGACGACAATTGTTGCTTTACCCACCGGAAAGCGGTTTCTTGCGGCTGACCCCAACCCCAGGTGTGATTTTTCTTTAGCAGAAGGTGCAACGGGGCCAGCGTAGTTGCCAGATTGGGGAGGAACTTCCCGTAATAGTTTACGAGACCGAGAAAAGAACGAAGATGCAAAGTGTCAGTCGGGGTGGGGGCCTGTTGAATTGCACGCACCTTCGCTGCGACGGGGTGCAAACCTTCGCGGTCCACCCGATAACCTAGGTAGACTACTTCCTTTGCCTGAAATACGCACTTTGTGTGATGTAAATGGACTCCAGCCTCCGAAAGGCGTCTAAGGACAGCCTCCAGATTTTCCAAATGTTCCTGCTCCGACATCCCTGTAATCAAAACGTCATCTAAGTAGACAGCAACACGTGGTAAACCTCTCAAAATGCCCTCCATAACACGGTGAAAAATTGCGCAGGCAGAGGATACTCCAAAGGACAACCGTGTATATTCATACAGGCCCCGGTGTGTATTAATCGTTACATATGGTCGGGAGGCAGGGTCCAGCTCCAACTGCAGGTAGGCGTGACTCATATCTAATTTTGTGAACGAGAGTCCACCTGCAAGCTTCGCGTAAAGATCCTCTATGCGAGGCATTGGATATCGGTCGAGTCGGGATGCCGTATTCACTGTAGGTTTATAGTCGCCACACAAGCGAACTGTGGCATCTGGCTTCATTACAGGTACAATTGGTGCTGCCCAGTCAGCAAAACGGACGGGCCTGATAATACCCAAACTCTCCAAACGAGTGAGCTCCCCTTCTACCTTCTCGAGCAAGGCGTAAGGCACCGGGCGCGCCTGTAAATAGCGCGGCGTGGCTCCTGGTCCGACTTGGATACGGGCTACGGCCCCTTTTATTTTCCCCAAACCAGGCTGGAATACATCTGGGTATCGTCCCAGCACCTCAGTCAACCCTTCAGAAACTGTTTGGAGGATGTGCTGCCATTGCAACCGCAAATGGCGCAACCAGTCCCGACCCAACAGGCTGGGCCCATGGCCGCACACCACGATAAGTGGGAACCGCCCCTCCTGGCTTCCATAAACAACAGGGGTCATTGTAGTTCCTGCAATGTCCAGTGGTTTCCCCGTGTAGGTGGCCAACCTGGCCTGTGAGTCGGTTAATGTAAGGGTCTGTATACCCTGCTTGATGTGGTTGAATGTCCTCTGGGCGATCACGGAGACCGCTGCGCCAGTGTCCAACTCCATCTCAAGCGGGTGGCCATTGACCCGTACTGTCACCTTAATGAGGGCCACACGGGGAGCTGCCACACAATGCAACTGCAGGCAGTCGTCCTCTGTCTCCACGTCCTCAGGAGTAGTCGCCGCACGTTCATCCACATGGAAGGTACGGCCCCTGGGCTGGTCCCAGTTACGGCCCCTGGGCTGGTCCCAGTTTCGGTTGGAATGACAGCTCCTCTGGCGCCCCCAGGACCGCCGTCCGCGACGGGGTCGGCACCTACAAGTCTGACACGGACATGGCTCCTCATCCATTGGTTCTGGAGAAGGCTCCCTTCGGGAAGGAATGTCCGACGGCCACTGGTGTCGGTCCGGACGTTGCCTCGCCCAAGGTACCGCAGGAGTGCGGGGGGACGTTTTCGGACGGAAGGGGTTGCGCCCCAAGGCATGCACTTCCATTCCCTGTAGCTCCTGCACTCCTCGTTCTGCACTCTCTCGGGACAATACTATTTGAATGGCCTGTTGAAAAGTCAATGTTGGCTCAGCTAACAACTTTCTCTGTGTGGCCGCATTGTTAATACCGCAAACCAAACGGTCGCGTAACATTTCTGACAAGGTCTCACCATAGTCACGGTACTCCTCCGCAATCCTGCGTAGCCTGGATAGAAAATCGGCAAGGGATTCTCCAGGGGTCCTCTCAGCGGTATTAAACCTGTAACGCTGGACTATCGTGGACGGGGTTGGGTTAAAATGTTGCCCCACTATATTCACAAGTTCATCAAACGTTTTGGTGTCCGGTGCAGCTGGGCACGTAAGGCTCCTAATCACCCCAAACGTATGCGGGCCACAGGCGGTGAGCAATATGACCACCTGGCTTTCATTTTCGGTGATATTGTTTGCCCGGAAATAGTAACGCATCCGTTGTGTGTACTGGTTCCAGCTTTCCAGCACAGCATCAAAAACATCCAAACGTCCGTACAGAGGCATGGTATAATAGAAAACAACTTCCAACCTGTATCCAACAAAAATCCAGGGAGGTGGCTTCAGCAGTGTAGACAGCTATTCACTTTAACCTTCGTCGCCAGTTTTGTGAGGGCCACGAAGAATCCAGCACGAGTTTTAAGTATACAAAGTAATAACATTTATTTACAATAACATATATATATAATATATATATATATATATATATATATATAACAGCAGCAGCAACTTCCCTTGCTGCACACTCCTTCCTGCTGGTTCCTAAACTGGCCAGCTTTATTTATACTAGGAGTTTACTAATGGTTTCTCCGCCCCCCTCATTGGGGAAGCTCATACTCCCACAGGATTGTGGGATTGTCATTAGTCCCCAGCCAATGGTAAGTAGGCAGGTTATAACATCCTGAAAGATTGAAATGAAATAACAAACTGCCTATTGTTTCAGATTAATCTGTTACAGCTAACAGTTTCAAGGCTGCCTCATTTACTTCTGTGAGGACTTATTAATATCCCAACCCCCAATTTACCCCTCACTCTTGTATGGTTGAGAATTAACCTCTTATATTCATAAACAGAGTTCATATCATAAACATTTATTGCTTAGACTAAAAAGCCATCTTGGGTCAAACAGTCGATAACCCTCGATTAACAATCGGTAAGCAAGAAAATGCTGATCATGATGTAACACATTAACACATAGAACTGAAATTGTGTAATAGTACAGGTTAATTTAGAGATACTGTGGTTGAACAATGACATCAAGGTCGGCACACTTGTCTCATTTTCACAGAAATGCACACACCTCAGGTGTTTAACATGGAATTGGATTTGTAGGATTTCATGTGGGGGGCCGGAGTTCCGTGCAGGATATTATTGGGGCCAGCAAATTAGGGATTGGCACAAGGGGGAGTGCTCCTGAAGATGGAGCAGGCTGGGGAAGTTCTACAAGGTCAATCACTGGAGCATCTTTAAAAGCTGGGCAGCAGCACGGGATAATGCAGCAGCCCTGCAGGAAGTGGGTAGATAGCCCTGGCCGAAGTGCAGGTGAAAGAAATTATCAAAGTTTGATCAAGGGTAATCTCAAGATTCAGTGATACCACCAGAGTGTAAGGGAGTAGAAGGGAAATCCTGATCCACCAGGATGGCAGGTGGAGAATGGCATCGCATACTGAGTAAGCCTGGAGGGAGATTGCAGAGGAGATCTCAGCTATGAATTGTTCCTCTTAGAGCAGCACGGTGGCACAGTGGATAGCATTGCTGCCTCACGGCGCCGAGGTCCCAGATTCGATCCCGGCTCTGGGTCACTGTCCGTGTGGAGTTTGCACATTCTACACATGTTTGCGTGGGTTTCGCCGCCACAACCTAAAGATGCACAGGGTAGGTGATTGGCCACGCTAAATTGCCCCTTAATTAAGAACATAAGAACTAGGAACAGGAGTAGGCCATCTGGCCCCTCGAGCCTGCTCCGCCATTCAATGAGATCATGGCTGATCTTTGTGGACTCAGCTCCACTCTCCGGCCCGTACACCATATCCCCGAATCCCTTTATTCTTTAGAAAGGCATCTATCTTTTTCTTAAAAACGTTTAAAGAAGGAGCCTCAACTGCTTCACTGGGCAAGGAATTCCAGAGATTCACAACCCTTTGGGTGAAAAAGTTCCTCCTAAACTTGGTCCTAAATCTACTTCCCCTTATTTTGAGGCGACGCCCCCTAGTTCTGCTTTCCCCGACCAGTGGAAACAACCTGCCCGCATCTATCCTATCTATTCCCTTCATAATTTTATATGTTTCAATAAGGTCCCCCCGCATCCTTCTAAACTCCAATGAGTACAGTCCCAGTCTACTCAACCTCTCGTCATAATCTAATCCCCTCAACTCTGGGATCAACCTAGTGAATCTCCTCTGCACTCCCTCCAGTGCCAATATGTCCTTTCGCAGGTAAGGAGACCAAAACTGAACATAATACTCCAGATGTGGCCTCACCAACACCTTGTACAAGTGCAGCATAACCTCCCTAGTCTTGAACTCCATCTCTCTAGCAATGAAAGACAAAACTCCATGCTACCACTTTACCCTCAATGCCATGCATCTTTAGTTTATGCAGCAACCTTTTGTGTGGCACCTTGTCAAAAGCTTTCTGGAAATCCAGATATACCACATCCATTGGCTCCCCGTTATCTACTGCACTGGTAACGTCCTCAAAATATTCTACCAAATTAGTCAGACATGACCTACCCTTTATGAACCCATGCTGCGTCTGCTCAATGGGACAATTTCCCTCCAGGTGCCCCGCTATTTCCTCCTTAATGATAGATTCCAGCATTTTCCCTACAACCGAAGTTAAGCTTACCGGCCTATAATTACCCGCTTTCTGCCGACCTCCTTTTTTAAACAGTGGTGTCACGTTTGCTGCTTTCCAATCCTCTGGGACCACACCAGAGTCTAGTGAATTTTGATAAATTATCACTAGTGCGTTTACAATTTCCCTAGCCATCTCTTTTAACACTCTGGGATGCATCCCATCAGGGCCAGGAGACTTGTCCCATTAGCTTGCCCAATACTGCCTCCTTCGTGATTACAATCATCTCAAGGTCCTCACCTATCATATCTTTATTTCCATCAGTCACTGGCATGTTATTTGTGTCTTCCACTGTGAAGACTGACCCAAAAAACCTGTTCAGCTCCTCAGCCATTTCCCCGTCTCCTATTATTAAATCTCCCTTCTCATCTTCCAAAGGACCAATATTTACCTTAGCCACTCTTTTTTGTCTTATATATTTGTAGAAGCTTTTACTATCTGCTTTTATGTTCTGAGCAAGTTTACTTTCATAGTCTACCTTACTCTATAGCTTTTTTAGTAGCTTTCTGTTGTCCCCTAAAGATTTCCCAGTCCTCTAGTCTCCCACTAATTTTTGCCACTTTGTATGTTTTTTCCTTCAATTTGATACTCTCACTCACCTCCTTAGATATCTACGGTCGATTTTTCCCCTTTCTACCGTCTTTCTTTTTTGTCGGTATGAACCTTTCCTGAACACTTTGAAAGATCGCTCGGAAGGTTCTCCACTGTTCCTCAACTGCTTCACCATGAAGTATTTGCTCCCAGTCTACCTTAGCCAGTTCTTCTCTCATCCCATTGTAATCACCTTTGTTTAAGCACAAAACACTAGTGTTTGATTTTACCTTGTCATCCTCCAACTGTATTTTAAATTCCACCATATTGTGGTCGCTCCTTCCAAGAGGATCCCGAACTATGAGATCATTAATCAATCCTGCCTCATTACACAGGACCAGATCTAGGACCGCTTGTTCCCTTGTAGGTTCCATTACATACTGTTCCAGGAAATTATCCCGGACACATTCTATAAACTTCTCCTCGAGGCTGCCTTTACCAACCTGGTTAAACCAATCGACATGCAGATTAAAATCTCCCATGATAACCGCTGTACCATTTCTACATGCATCCGTTATTTCTTTGCTTATTGCCTGCCCTACCATCCTGTTACTATTTGGTGGCCTATAGACTACTCCTATCAATTACCTTTTTGCCTTACTATTCCTGATTTCCACCCAAATTGATTCAACCTTGTCCTCCATAGCCCCAATATCATCCCTTACTATTGCCCGGATGCCATCCTTAAACAACAAAGCTACACCACCGCCCTTACCATCCATTCTATCCTTTTGTATAGTCTGATACCCTTGGATATTTAACTCCCAGTCGTGACCATCTTTTAACCATGTTTCAGTAATGGCAACTAAATCATAGTCATTCACGATGATTTGCGTCATCAACTCATTCACCTTATTCCGTATACTACGAGCATCCAGGTAAAGTACAGTTATGCTGTTTTTTATGTCTTTGTTATGAATCCTAACAGCTTGATCAGTAACTTTTCGCAAATTATTTTTCCTCTTACCCTTTCTCTTAATTTTCCTTGTCTTTGAACCCATATCTCTACATAATAACCTGTCACGTAACCTGCTGCCTTGCTCTCCATTAACCATTATACTGTCCATAGCTTTACCCTTCCCTTCCCCCCAACTTGCTAGTTTAAAGTCCTTGTGACCAACCTATTTATCCTATTTGCTAGAACACTGGTCCCAGAATGGTTCAGATGAAGAGCATCCCAACGGCACAGGTCCTTCCTGCCCCAGAACTGATGCCAATGCCCCATGAAATGGAATCCCAAATGGAAAAAATGAATTGGGTACTCTAAATTTTATTTCTTTCAAATGAATTGTTCCTCTTACCTGACTGTAGTGTCATAAAAGGTCAATAACCTGTGGTGGTCTGGCAAGTTGACTGCAGCACATAATTTTAAGCTAGCATCCATAAATGTGACTGGGCTTTGAATAAGAGATAGTAGAAGAGGGTGTTCACCATTTTAGAGGAGATAAGTAGACATCAGCATTGGGTGTCAGATGTGTAGGTCGTGCAGAGGTGATTCATACACAGCTTGTGATAAATGGCCACATGTAGGCGGTTTGCCTATCGCATCATGTTGGACACTCAGGTTGCCACCAGCATAGGAGTCATAGCTCTCTTTGATGGATGACGATTAATATTAATAGGAATGTATGTGTTTGCAGGAAAGTAGAACCCATAATGCAAGGGTAATGAGCAGAACCAGAGATGGCATGTTGTACATAACTATTGTAGCCATGGAGGAAGAAGCACTGGGACTGTTTGGAATGGAGGCAGAACTTGCTATTGTGGAGAGTGGGATAGATGTGGTGCACCAAGAGAGTGAGTGGTTGAATGGGTGATGCTAGTCCACTGGTGAGCAACAAACATTCTGTTCATATATGCATCACTGTTCACATAGATTTCCAGGTGATGAATAGTTAGAAGGGTGTGTTGCAAAACATAAAACCCTCTCATTAGTCTTATCTCTCTTGTAGATCACATACAAGAATGTCCAGCCACCTAGCCTGAGAGACAGTCCTCCCATTTTCCTGCATGCTACACAGGACAGATACGGTCACGTGTTAGCAATGGAATCACATTCTTCCGAGCACAGCTTGGTCGCATTCAAGCAATGGACAGGGACAGTTGAAGCCATTCATACTCTGAGGACTGTGGGAAGACATGGCAATGCTCAATTTCAGGCTGACAACATATCTCCGGAATCACCCGCAAGGCAGCTGGTACTGCAGGAACATCTGGCGGAGCTTCCAGAGGCTGAAGGAGTCCATGTGTGCATGCATGGCATTCTCCATCAAGAGATTGGCAACCCTCATGGACAGTCATATCCAGCAGACAATGCTATCAATTCTGCAGTTGTACATGGAGCTGCATGCCACCTACATGAGCTCTGTGGAACAATGGCTAGGTGAGAGGGGGGACAAGAAGCCTGGAGCCTCCACCAACTCCTAGGACACCTCAGATGAGCAGGGCAGGCTGGCCCTCAAAGGATGGAGGAGCGGCTGGCTGCAGCACCTCAGACTACTCTTGTTACGGATATTGGCTATCAACCCTTCTGACAGTAACACCACATAGCCTTGGAGATAGAGAGGTCTTCTGCACTTGTGGAAAAGACCTTCAAAAGGCCAGGGCCCACCAGGAGGATGAATACTACGGTTATCTAAGCTATAGAAATGAAAAGGTCAGCAGCCTGCCCCTATGTCAGTGATAGCAGAAAGAGGGAATTGTACAGGAACACCCACAAACAAGTGTAGAAATTCACCTTGCTGCATTTGGCTTGCAGAGAGTTAAGTGCTGATATTAGAAGTCACTTTGATGTGTACTTATTCAAAATGAATTGGGATATTGCGCAGCACTGGAAGAATTATTTAGTTCTAGTTCTTTAAATGCTATTGTGCCATTCATAGTTCCCTGGCTTCCACAAAGTGTGGGATGGCAAGAGAACACCAAGTGAAGTCATGGCATTTCTGCTCATGTGATGACAGATCCTGAGAACTGGTAAGGGTTATCAAGGACACAACATTAAGATTTATTGGATTGACGGGGTGAGTAACGCTCACGTGAAACTTGCCTGCGTGAAATCCTTGCACATCTCTCATTGTGCGTTGGCTTCTATCTCTCAGGGTCTTTATCCTGTGGTGCTTGGTCACTATCCCCCTCCATCTCCTCATTGTCAGAGGAGGCATTAAGCTTTCAGATGTTTTCATTATTCAAAGATTCACCCTTCAAGTGTCAGGATGCACAGAGAACAGCAAACCACCCGATGCAGAAGACCATTGTTGGGGTACATTGATGATTCCACCATATTTATGCAGGCACCTGAACTTCACCTTCATTAGACCTGTGGCATGCTCAATGGTCATTCAAGTTGTACTGTGGAAGTCTTTGTATCTTTGCACTTGTGCTTGGGTTCCTCACAGGCATTAGCAGCCAACTATTTAGTGGGTAGCCCTTATCGGATTGGGTTGGATTTTGTTTATTGTCACGAGGTACAGTGAAAAGTATTTTTCTGCGAGCAGCTCAACAGATCATTAAGTACATGGGAAGAAAAGGGAATAAAATACATAATAGGGGAACACAAGATATACAATGTAACTACATAAGCATTGGCATCGGATGAAGCATACAGCGTGTAGTGTTAATGAAGTCAGTCCATAAGAGGGTCATTTAGGAGTCTGGTAACAGCGGGGAAGAAGCTGTTTTTGAGTCTGTTTGTGTGTGTTCTCAGGCTTCTGTATCTCCTGCCCGATGGAAGAAGTTGGAAGAGTGAGTAAGCCGGGTGGGAGGGATCTTTGATTATACTGCCCGCTTTCCCCAGGCAGCGGGAGGTGTAGATGGAGTCAATGGATGGATGCAGATTCGTGTGATGGACTGGGCTGTGTTCACGACTCTCTGAAGTTTCTTGCGGTCCTGGGCCGAGCAGTTGCCATACCAGGCTGTGATGCAGCCCAATAGGATGCTTTCTATGATATCAGGCAAGTATAGCCATCCTTGAAGACATGGTTGGGGGGGGGGGGGGGGGGCGGGGGATGGTTGGGTCTGAAAATGTAGAGCATCTGGGATTGTCCTAGTATTGTAGGTGTTGTGGCAGTTCCCAGAAACCTTAACCAGACCCGATAGATCTGGGGCGTCATTCTCCGCCGGCAGGAGTCTCCGTTCTGCCGGCACCGGGGGGTTTCCCGACGGCGTGGGGCTGCCCCACAATGGGAAACCCCATTGACCGGCCGGTGTTCCGGAGACTCCCGCCGGCCGGTCGACGCATAAATGTGGCGGGGCGGGTAGGAGAATTTCGCCCCTGTTGTGGCAGTTACAGACCAGTTGTAAATTGAGCAAAATAAACTGTTCCTGTTCATGAAAGCTGCTGTCTGGTCTGGGGGAACCTTGATGGCCACATGTGTACAGGCAATAACATCTGGGGAAATCCTGTGATGACCCCAAACCTTAAAGTCCTCTCAGCATGACTGTCCAGATCTGTGTGAAATCATTCACAGTCATTGCCTCGAGAACATGATGGGACTGGTGGCCAGTTGATATGTATACTGTAAGATCCCACAGATATCCTCAGAAGATTTCTGGAATGACTCTGTGGCATTGAAATTTAATGCCATGGTGACCTTCAATGCCTTAGGCATTGGGTGCCCACTCCTGCCATAAGGCTCAGCTCATCTTCCATCATGGCACACATCACAGTAATACTTCCTGGAGAGGCACAGTCTTCAGCAACCATCATTGCTGTAACATTTGAAGGAAGTTGAGCTTCCAACGGGAGACCCTCTCTTTGGGGATATTGTTGCTTGCGCCCAAATAGCTAGTTATGTCTTCTGTGCGCCCTGCTTCTCCCTGTCCTTCCATATTCCTGATCCTGGTGTTTCTTTGGTTGGTGCTGCGTCACTGTCCATGGCGCCAACTATCTCCCTCTCTGATGTTCTTCCTCACTCAGTGAGGCTAAGTGAATGAGGCCCACTCAGCTCTCAGGGCCTTTACCATTCCCCCATTTGATCTGTAGACAATGGTGCAAAGTCTGAGAGCAATCAAGTGGAATACCCCCGCTGTGCTACGCAAGTTAGCCCCTGCTCCAGAATGCTGATTCTGTTCTCCAACCAGCCCCACACTCCCTGGCTAACCATGCTACCATATGGAAGGGCTGCCGACTGCAGCCTACACTGATCTCCCACTAAGCCTTTGCCTGGTTAGAGCTGGAATGGTTCAGAAGCATTAGTATTCCCATGTTTCCTTCTGAAACTCAGAAAAGCCTTTTAAAATTGCTGTTAAATGCCTCTTTAACAGACTAATTACATTTCTACCTTGCTCCGGCATGACGTCCTCCCGCAACATTTTCTAGTATATAGTTAGGGCTTCCTTCTGGATGCCTTTCGCCTCATTTTATGCTACCCCCACCTCCTAGCCCACTGCCATTGGGTGCTACAATCCAGCCCATAGAATCATAGAATTATTGCAGCACAGAAGGAGGCCATTTGACCTGCAGCATCCATAATGCCTTTCTACAAAAGTAAGAGTGAGTCATGCTGAATGCAATATTGCTGAGGGTGTTAGTTTATGAACAGTGGCTTCGACCAGACATATGCAGAGTAGGCTGATTTTTATATCTATCAACACTGCTGTTTTGGAGCTCAATAACCCAGCTTATGCTGTTTGTTAATCGCGCATGACTTATTTAACAACCATCCGAGTTACTTCATGGGTTCATCAACTACCTATAGGTCGGTTGTTGATTGACTGGCTATTGTTACGATTGTACATTTATTTAGTGCTAAAAACCGCATTGGCAGTAGCTGTAAAGGTGGCCTTGACCATGAATCTTTATGTTTGGGTACCGTCTAGGCTGGAGCTGAAGATAAGTGCATTGTCTCACTGTTTGCTGTTCACTGTTGCTTAAGAGCATTCACAACACCCTTTCTTCAATGAGAAAGAACTACATTTCATTCTTTCTTGCTAGAGAGCATGGGACAGACATAGCATGCATGTTCTCAAGCATTACTGGCGTCCCATGGCAAAAGGTGCCATTGACAGCACATATATTGTGGATTTGACCTGTAAACTCTGAGATGTCCCACAACTGAAAGGGATTCCAATCCGTCAATTTCCAGTTGATGCATGATCAAATCATACAGGTCAATGCCCGATTCCCCGCGAGTGATCATGATTTATTCATTCTACGGCAGTCTGCTATGCCACCTGTATTTGAGCCACCTTGGTAGATTAAAGGATGGCTATTGAGATGCAAAGGCAACCTGCTAATGACTTCAGTGCATAACCCACACATACACATGAACATAGAACATAGAACATTACAGCGCAGTACAGGCCCTTCGGCCCTCGATGTTGCGCCGACCTGTGAAACCACTCTAAAGCCCATCTACACTATTCCCTTATCATCCATATGTCTGTCCAATGACCATTTGAATGCCCTTAGTGTTGGCGAGTCCACTACTGTTGCAGGCAGGGCATTCCATGCCCTTACTACTCTCTGAGTAAAGAACCTACCTCTGACATCTTTCTTATATCTATCTCCCCTCAATTTAAAGCTATGTCCCCTCGTGCTAGACATCACCATCCAAGGAAAATCCTCCCTATCCAATCCTCTGATCATCTTGAATGCCTCAATTAAGTCACTTCTTAACCTTCTTCTCGCTAACGAAACAGCCTCAAGTCCCTCAGCCTTTCCTCATAAGATCTTCCCTCCATACCAGGCAACATTCTGGTAAATCTCCTCTGCACCCTTTCCAATGCTTCCACATCCTTCCTATAATGCGGCGACCAGAATTGCACGCAATACTCCAAATGCGGCCGCACCAGAGTTTTGTACAGCTGCAACATGACCTCATGGCTCCAAAACTCAATCCCTCTACCAATAAAAGCTAACACACCGTATGCCTTCTTAACAACCCTCTCAACCTGGGTGGCAACTTTCAGGGATCTATGTACATGGACACCGAGATCTCTCTGCTCATCCACACTGCCAAGAATCTGACCATTAGCCCAGTACTCTGTCTTCCTGTTAGTCCTTCCAAAATGAATCACCTCACACTTTTCTGCATTAAACTCCATTTGCCACCTCTCAGCCCAGCGCTACAGCTTATCTATGTCCCTCTGTAACTTGTAACATCCTTCCGCACTGTCCACAACTCCACCGACTTTAGTGTCATCTGCAAATTTACTCACCCATCCTTCTACGCCCTCCTCCAGGTCATTTATAAAAATGACAAACAGAAGTGGCCCCAAAACAGATCCTTGTGGTACACCACTAGTAACTGGACTCCAGTCTGAACATTTCCCATCAGCCACCACCCTTTGTCTTCTTCCAGCTAGCCAATTTCAGATCCAAACTGCTAAATCACCCTGAATCCCATGCCTCCGTATTTTCTGTAGTAGCCTACCGTGGGGAACCTTATCAAATAATTTACTGAAATCCATATACACCACATCAACTGCTTTACCCTCATCCACCTGTTTGGTCACCTTCTCAAAGAACTCAATAAGGTTTGTGAGGCACGACCTACCCTTCACAAAACCGTGCTGACTATCTCTAATCAAAATATTCCTTTCCAGATGATTATACATCCTATCTCTTATAAACCTTTCCAAGATTTTGCCCACAACAGAAGTAAGGCTCACTGGTCTATAGTTACCTGGGTTGTCTCTACTCCCCTTCTTGAACAAGAGGACAACATTTGCTATCCTCCAGTCTTCTGGCACTATTCCTGGAGACAAAGATTATTTAAATATCAAAGCCAAAGGCCCAGCAATCTGCTCCCTAGCTTCCCAGAAAATCCTAGGATAAATCCCATCCAGCTCAGGGGACATATCTAGTTTCACACTTTCCAGAATTGCTAACACCTCCTCCTTATGAACCTCAAGCCCTTCTAGTCTAGTGGCCTGAATCTCAGTATTCTCCTCGACAACATTGTCTTTTTCCTGTGTGATCCTACCTGCCAAAGACTTCTCATGTCCCCTCCTGGCTCTTCTTAGCTCACTCTTTAGGTCCTTCCTAGCTAACTTGTAACTCTTGAGTGCCCTAACTGAACCTTCATGCCTCATCTTTACATAAGCTTCCTTCTTCCTCTTGACAAGTGTTTCGACTGCTTTCGTAAACCACGGTTCCCTTGCTCGACCACTTCCTCCCTGCCTGACAAGTACATACTTATCAAGGACACGCAGTAGCTGTTCCTTGAACAAGCTCCACATTTCCATTGTGCCCATCCCCTGCAGTTTTCCTCTCCATCCGATGCATCCTAAGTCTTGCCTCATCGCATCATAATTGTCTTCCCCCAGATATAACTCTTGCCCTGCAGTTTATACCTATCCCTTTCCATCACTAAAGTAAAGATAATCAAATTGTGGTCACTATCACCAAAGTGCTCACCTACCTCCAAATCTAACACCTGTCCTGGTTCATTACCCAGTACCAAATCCAATATGGCCTCGCCTCTCGTTGGCCTATCTACATACGGTGTCAGGAAACCCTCCTGCACACATTGGACAAAAATGGACCCACCTAATGTACTCGAACTATAGCCACAAGAAGTGGTTCTGTTCCCTCTGCCACTCTGAAGGAGCTTTTCAGTACTTGGAAGAGCAGTGCCAGAAGTAGTCGATGCCAGGCTCAGCCTGATACAGTTTAAGGTCATGCACAGGGCTCACATGACAGTGGCCCGGATGAGCAGGTTCTTTGGGGTAGAAGACAGGTGCGCAAGGTGTGCGGGAGGGCCAGCGAACCATGTGTGTTTGTTTTGGGCATGCCCAAAGCTTAGGGAATTCTGGCAGGGATTTGCGGATGTCATGTCCAAGGTGTTAAAAACAAGGGTGTCAACCGAGTCCAGAGGTCACGATTTTCAGAGTGTCGGAAGACCCGGGAATCCAGGAGGAGAAAGAAGCAGACGTACTGGCCTTTGCCTCCCTGGTAGCCCGGAGCTGGATATTATTAGCTTGGAGGGACTCTAAGCCACCAAAGTCTGAGACATGGTTAACTGACATGGCTAGCTTTCGCTGTCTGGAGAAAATCAAGTTCGCCCTGAGAGGGTCAATGTTAGGGTTTGGCCGGAGGTGGCAGCTGTTCGTCGACTTCTTTGGGGAAAATTAACCGTCAGCAGAAGGGGGGTGTTGTGGTTTGGTTTAGTTTAGTTTAGACTAGGGTGTTGGTAAGGTGGGTCCTGTGAGGGAGGAAGACGGCCTTTGCATGATGTTTATATTTGTATGTACATTGTTTCTTCTGTTATTGTTATAAAATCATAAATACCTCAATAAAATGTTTACATAAAAAAGAAGTAGTCGATGTGACCACCCAATACCAGAAGACCATTGTCATAGCATTTCAGCCATGCAATAGGCAGTTGAAGAGCAGGAGGAGGATGCAGGAGAAGAAGGGAGATCAGAACCTAAATAACCCCTTTCTGGCTGGGTGTCCATGAACAACACATTGGGTTATGATACCTGTAAATGTAATCCAATTCCCCATCCACCAACAGCCACACCTTCCCTCTGTTACTGACCATTACAGCCTCTGCTTGGCCACAATGAAAAAGTAAAAGCCAACACAAAATAAAATTTCCAAACCAAATTTATAAATCAAAGCATGTCATATATAAACAAGTGCAAACTAATCATCCTTATGCATGTGCTTAGTACCTGTCCTCCATGTGCCTTTGCCTGGCAAAGTGATGCTATGCAGAGCTACTCCATTGGCTGCTGCATGGCTGGTGAAAGGCTTTTAACTTTCAGTGGAGGAGACTCAGGTGACCTCGGAGGATGACATCAAGTGGCTGCGGGTTTAGAAGGCTCAGCTTCGGACTGGACATTCTTGGCATTTGCGGAGGCCATCTTGGCTGGTTGGCTGACAGGCAACAGCAAGTGCACTGCCAGAGTGGGAATGGCGGGAGAGTGAATGCTGTAATCCTGAGAGAGGTCATAATTTTGATCGCCTATCAAAACTCCCCACCGGGTCCGGGATATATAGATCATCTACATACAACAAAACTCTGTGCTCCCATCCCTCTCCAATCCCTCGATGTCCTGAGTGCCATTGCCAATGGCTCTATGACTAGAGCAAAAAGCAGTGGGGAGAGCGGGCACCCTTTTCACATCCCCGATTCAACCTGAAGTACCCCAAACTCACCCAGTTTGTCTGGACATTAGCCATCGGTGCCCTCTACAGCAGCCGAACCCAATCCACAAAGCCCTGGCCAAACCTGAAGCGGCCAAGCACCTTCAACTAATACTCTACTCAACCCGATCAAAAGCTTTCTCCCCATCCATTGCCACTTCTACCTCCTGCCTCTCCAAGGACATCATAATAACATTGAGCAACGGCGCACATTTTTCAACAGCTGCCGTCCCTTCACAAACCTCGTCTGGTCCTCTCCTATCACCCCCGGTACCTCTCTCCGCAACACTAGCACCTTTGCTTGCAACTTCGCAACCCGCATCTCGCAGCCAAATTGGGTGGTACGACACACACTGCTTTGGGTCTTTATCATTCTTTAAAATCAATGAAATGGACGCCTGTGACAATTTAGCGGGGAGCACCCCCTTACCCTCGACTCATTATACATCCCCTCAAGCAGAGTCCCCAGCTCCGCATCAAACTTCTTACAGAACTTGTAAGGCCCCAGGGCCTTCCCTACCTGCATCGAGCCTATGCAGTCCATCACCTGCCTCAGCCCAATCGGGGCCCCCAAACCCTGCACCTTCTCCTCCCTCACCCTCGGGAAGTCCGGTCCTCCAAGAACCGGCTCATACACTCCTCCCCAGACTGAGGCTCCGACTCATACAGCCTTCTGCACAAGGCCTCAAATGCCCCATTCAACCCTTCTGGGTCTGACACCACCTTGCCTCTCTCATCCCTCACCCTTCCGATCTCTTCGTGGTTGCTTCCTCAGTTGGTGCTCCAATATCCTGCTCGCTTTTCCTCCACACTCATACACTGCCCCTCTGGCCCCCTGCAATTGTCCCACCGCCTTCCCCGTGGACACCAAGCCAAACTCCATTTGGAGCCTCTGTCTCTCCTTTAATAGCCCCATCTACTGGTGCAGCAGAGTACCTCCGGTCCACCCTCAAAATCTCATCCACTAACCTCACCCTCTTCTTTCATCCTCTTCCTGTACACCCAAATTGAGATGAATCAATTGAGATAGCTTCGGATTGCTGCCATCAACCTCACACACACATCCTCATCCATCAACAATCTCACATCTAACCTGCACTGCGGCCGCTGGAACTCCGCCTGTGCCATCGCAAATCTACCCAGTGTGTTGCGTGGTCAGAGACCACGGGCGGGATTCTCCCCTACCCGGCGGGGCAGACCATACTGGCGCTGAGGATTGGGTGAACCACTCCGGCGTCAGGCCGCCCGGAAGGTGCAGAATCCTCTGCACCTTCAGGGGCTAGGCCAGTGCCGGCGGGGATGGCTTCATGCGAGCCGGGGCGGAAGGGCTTGGCGGCGCGCTAACCGGCGCCGAAGGGTCTCTGCCGGCCGGCACGAGTTGGTGCATGCGCGGGAGCGCCATCCCAGCGCATGCGCAGGGGGGTTCTTCTCTGCGCCAGCTATGCCAAAGGTTGACAGCAGCCGGAGCGGAGGGAAAGATTGCCCCCACGGCACAGGCCCGCCCACGGATCGGTGTGCCCCAGGCCACATTGGTGCCCCCCCCCCCGGGGCCAGATCCCCCGCACCCCCCCCCCCCCCCAACACCCCCCAAGGACTCCGCAGGCCGCCCGTACAGTCAGGTCCCGCCGGTACGGGCCTGGTTTGATTTACACCGGCTGAAAACGGGCGGCCATTCGGCCCATCGTGGGGCGGAGAATCTCCGGGGGGCCACTGCTAGTGTCCGCCAACAGGCACGCCGCGATTCCCGCCCCCGCCAAAACCCCGGAGCCGGAGAATTCGGCAGCCGGCATCGGGGCGGCAGGGAGGGATTCGCGCTGCCCCCCCGGCGATTCTCCGACCCAACGGGGGGGTCGGAAAATCCCGCCCCACGATTCCAAATACTCTGAATTGGCTACCCCTGCTAACAACACCTTAGCCATTACAATAAAGTAAATCCGGGAGTACTTTTGTTATTTACAGCACAGAAGGAGGCCATTCAGCCTATCGTGTCTGCATCTATTCCCAAAAGAGAAAACTAGCTAGTCCCATTACCCAGCCCTATCTTCATAGCACTCTAAATTTGTCACTTTCAAATATATATCCAGCTCTCTTTTGAAACCTCTTATGGAATCCACCTCCACCACTCTCCAAGGCAATACATTCCAAACCCTAACAACTCTCTGAGTAAAGAAGTTTCTCCTCATTTCACTCTTCTCTCTTGCTGACCATCTTGAATTTGTGACCCCTAGTCACTGACATACCAACTAGTGGATGCAGAAAATCCTTCTTTAGCCTGTCAAAATTGTTCCGAATTTTGAACACTTCAATAAGGTCGCCTCTTAATCTTCTTTGCTCCAAGGAAAACTAGCCCAATTTATCCAATCTTTACTTGTATCTAAAATTCCTCATTCCTGGTTTCATTCTAGTAAATTCCATCTGTACTCTCTCCAAGGCTTTGACATCCTTTCTTAAATAATGTGCCCAGAACTGAACACAATACTCTTGATGTGGTCTGACCAATGATTTTTTTTTTTAATAAATATTTTATTGAAAATTTTTGGTCAACCAACACAGTACATTGTGCATCCTTTACACAATATTATAACAGCACAAATAACAATGACCTATTTTATATAAGCAAAAAACAAAAAATGAATAAATATTAAATAACAAAATTAAAACTAGCCCTAATTGGCAACTGCCTTGTCACAAGTTACACCCCCCCCGCCCCCCCACCCCCCCACCCCTTCCCCCCCCCCCCCCCCCCCAAATCCTGGGCTGCTGCTGCTGCCTTCTTTTTCCCCTTCCATCTATCTATCCGCAAGGTATTCGACGAACGGTTGCCACCGCCTGGTGAACCCTTGAGCCGACCCCCTTAGGACGAACTTAATCCGCTCTAGCTTTATAAACCCCGCCATGTCATTTATCCAGGTCTCCACCCCCGGGGGCTTGGCTTCCTTCCACATTAGCAATATCCTGCGCCGGGCTACTAGGGACGCAAAGGCCAAAACATCGGCCTCTCTCGCCTCCTGCACTCCCGGCTCTTGTGCTACCCCAAATATAGCCAACCCCCAGCTTGGTTCGACCCGGACCCCCACTACTTTTGAAAGCACCTTTGTCACCCCCATCCAAAACCCCCGTAGTGCCGGGCATGACCAAAACATATGGGTATGATTCGCTGGGCTTCTCGAACACCTCGCACACCTATCCTCCACCCCAAAAAATTTACTGAGCCGCGCTCCAGTCATATGCGCCCTGTGTAATACCTTAAACTGAATCAGGCTTAGCCTGGCACACGAGGACGACGAGTTTACCCTACTTAGGGCATCCGCCCACAGCCCCTCCTCGATCTCCTCCCCCAGCTCTTCTTCCCATTTCCCTTTTAGTTCATCTACCATAGTCTCCCCTTCGTCCCTCATTTCCCTATATATATCTGACACCTTACCATCCCCCACCCATGTCTTTGAGATCACTCTGTCCTGCACCTCTTGTGTCGGGAGCTGCGGAAAATCCCTCACCTGTTGCCTCGCAAAAGCCCTCAGTTGCATATACCTGAATGCATTCCCTTGGGGCAACCCATATTTCTCGGTCAGCGCTCCCAGACTCGCGAACTTCCCATCCACAAATAGATCTTTCAGTTGCGTTATTCCTGCTCTTTGCCACATTCCATATCCCCCATCCATTCCCCCCGGGGCAATCCTATGGTTGTTTCTTATCGGGGACCCCCCCAAAGCTCCAGTCTTTCCCCTATGCCGTCTCCACTGTCCCAAATCTTCAGTGTAGCTACCACCACCGGGCTTGTGGTGTAGTTCCTCGGTGAGAACGGCAATGGGGCTGTCACCATAGCCTGCAGGCTAGTCCCCCTACAGGACGCCCTCTCTAATCTCTTCCACGCCGCTCCCTCCTCCTCTCCCATCCACTTACTCACCATTGAAATATTAGCGGCCCAATAGTACTCACTTAGGCTCGGTAGTGCCAGCCCCCCCCTATCCCTGCTACGCTGTAAGAATCCCTTCCTCACTCTCGGGGTCTTCCCGGCCCAAACAAAACCCATGATGCTCTTTTCAATCCTTTTAAAAAAAGCCTTCGTGATCACCACCGGGAGGCACTGAAACACAAAGAGGAATCTCGGGAGGACCACCATCTTAACCGCCTGCACCCTCCCTGCCATTGACAGGGCTACCATATCCCATCTCTTGAAATCTTCCTCCATCTGTTCCACCAACCGCGTTAAATTTAACCTGTGCAGTGTGCCCCAATTCTTAGCTATCTGGATCCCCAGGTAACGAAAGTCTCTTGTTACCTTCCTCAACGGTAGGTCCTCTATTTCTCTACTCTGCTCCCCAGGATGCACCACAAACAGCTCACTCTTCCCCATGTTCAATTTATACCCTGAAAAATCCCCAAACTCCCCAAGTATCCGCATTATTTCTGGCATCCCCTCCGCCGGATCCGCCACATATAGTAGCAAATCGTCCGCATACAAAGATACCCGGTGTTCTTCTCCTCCCCTAAGTACTCCCCTCCACTTCTTGGAACCCCTCAGCGCTATCGCCAGGGGCTCAATCGCCAGTGCAAACAGTAATGGGGACAGAGGGCATCCCTGCCTTGTCCCTCTATGGAGCCGAAAATATGCCGATCCCCGTCCATTCGTGACCACACTCGCCACTGGGGCCCTATACAATAGCTGCACCCATCTAACATACCCCTCTCCAAAACCAAATCTCCTCAACACCTCCCACAAATAATCCCATTCCACTCTATCAAATGCTTTCTCAGCATCCATCGCCACTACTATCTCTGTTTCACCCTCTGGTGGGGCCATCATCATTACCCCTAACAGCCTCCGTATATTCGTGTTCAGCTGTCTCCCCTTCACAAACCCAGTTTGGTCCTCGTGAACCACCCCCGGGACACATTCCTCTATTCTCATTGCCATTACCTTGGCCAGGACCTTGGCATCCACATTTAGGAGGGAAATTGGTCTGTAGGACCCGCATTGTAGCGGGTCCTTTTCCTTCTTTAAGAGAAGCGATATCGTTGCTTCAGACATAGTCGGGGGCAGTTGTCCCCTTTCCTTTGCCTCATTAAAGGTCCTCGTCAGTACCGGGGCGAGCAAGTCCAAATATTTTCTGTAAAATTCGACTGGGAATCCGTCCGGTCCCGGGGCCTTTCCCGTCTGCATGCTCCTAATTCCTTTCACCACTTCTTCTACCTCGATCTGTGCTCCCAGTCCCACCCTTTCCTGCTCTTTCACCTTGGGAATTTCCAGCCGATCCAAAAAGTCCATCATTCTCTCCCTCCCATCCGGGGGTTGAGCTTCATATAATTTTTTATAAAATGTCTTGAACACTTCATTCACTCTCTCCACTCCCTGCTCCATCTCTCCTTCCTCGTCCCTCACTCCCCCTATTTCCCTCGCTGCTCCCCTTTTCCTCAATTGGTGTGCCAGCAACCTGCTCGCCTTCTCCCCATATTCATACTGTACACCCTGTGCCTTCCTCCATTGTGCCTCTGCAGTGCCTGTAGTCAGCAAGTCAAATTCCACATGCAGCCTTTGCCTTTCCCTGTACAATCCCTCCTCCGGTGCTTCCGCATATTGTCTGTCCACCCTCAAAAGTTCTTGCAGCAACCGCTCCCGTTCCTTACTCTCCTGCTTCCCTTTATGTGCCCTTATTGATATCAGCTCCCCCCTAACCACCGCCTTCAACGCCTCCCAGACCACTCCCACCTGGACCTCCCCATTGTCATTGAGTTCCAAGTACTTTTCAATACATCCCCTCACCCTTAGACACACCCCCTCATCCGCCATTAGTCCCATGTCCATTCTCCAGGGTGGGCGCCCTCCTGTTTCCTCCCCTATCTCCAAGTCCACCCAGTGTGGGGCGTGATCCGAAATGGCTATAGCCGTATACTCCGTTCCCCTCACCTTCGGGATCAATGCCCTACCCAGCACGAAAAAGTCTATGCGCGAATAGACTTTATGGACATAGGAGAAAAACGAGAACTCCTTACTCCTAGGTCTACTGAATCTCCACGGGTCCACACCTCCCATCTGCTCCATAAAATCTTTAAGCACCTTGGCTGCTGCCGGCCTCCTTCCAGTCCTGGACTTCGACCTATCCAGCCCTGGTTCCAACACCGTGTTAAAGTCTCCCCCCATTATCAGCTTTCCCGTCTCCAGGTCCGGAATGCGTCCTAGCATCCGCCTCATAAAATTGGCATCATCCCAGTTCGGGGCATACACGTTTACCAAAACCACCGTCTCTCCCTGTAGTTTGCCACTCACCATCACGTATCTGCCCCCGTTATCCGCCACTATAGTCTTTGCCTCGAACATAACCCGCTTCCCCACTAATATAGCCACCCCCCTGTTTTTCGCATCTAGCCCCGAATGGAACACCTGCCCCACCCATCCTTTGCGCAGCCTAACCTGGTCTATCAGTTTCAGGTGCGTTTCCTGTAACATAACCACATCTGCTTTAAGTTTCTTAAGGTGTGCGAGTACCCGTGCCCTCTTTATCGGCCCGTTGAGCCCTCTCACGTTCCACGTGATCAGCCGAGTTGGGGGGCTTCCCACCGCCCCCCCCTTGCCGATTAGCCATCATCTTTTTCCAGCTTCTCACCCAGTTCCCACGCAGCTGTATCTCCCCCAGGCGGTGCCCCACCGCCCATCCTCTCCCGTACCCGCTCCCCCCTTTCCCCAGCAGCAGCAACCCAGTAATTCCCCCCTCCCACCCCCCCCCGCTAGACCCCCCGCGAGCGTAATTACTCCCCCCATGTTGCTCCCAGAAGTCAGCAAACTCTGGCTGACCTCGGCTTCCCCCCGTGACCACGGCTCGCACCGTGCGACGCCCCCTCCTTCCTGCTTCTCTATTCCCGCCATAATTATCATAGCGCGGGAGTCAAGCCCGCGCTTCTCCCTTGGCCCCGCCCCCCCATGGCCAACGCCCCATCTCCTCTCCCTCCCCACCTCCCCCCATCACCCCCTGTGGGAGAGAGAAAAGTTACCACACCGCAGGATTAGAACATAAAACCCCTCTTCGCCCCCCCCATTCGCCCCACCACTTTGTCCAAACGTTCTTTTTAATAATCCACTCATTCCAGTTTTTCTTCTACAATAAAAGTCCACGCTTCATCCGCCGTCTCAAAGTAGTGGTGCCTCCCTTGATATGTGACCCACAGTCTTGCCGGTTGCAGCATTCCAAATTTTATCTTCCTTTTATGAAGCACCGCCTTGGCCCGATTAAAGCTCGCCCTCCTTCTCGCCACCTCCGCACTCCAGTCTTGATAAACGTGGATCACCGCGTTCTCCCATTTACTACTCCGAGTTTTCTTCGCCCATCTAAGGACCATTTCTCTATCCTTAAAACGGAGGAATCTCACCACTATGGCTCTGGGAGTTTCTCCTGCTCTCGGTCCTCGCGCCATAACTCGGTATGCTCCCTCCACCTCCAACGGACCCGCCGGGGCCTCCGCTCCCATTAACGAGTGCAGCATCGTGCTCACATATGCCCCGACGTCCGCACCCTCCACACCTTCAGGAAGACCAAGAATCCTCAGGTTGTTCCTCCTTACGTTGTTTTCCAGTGCCTCCAACCTCTCCACACATCGTTTCTGATGTGCCTCCTGTATCTCCGTCTTCACCACCAGGCCCTGTATATCGTCCTCATTCTCGGCTGCCTTCGCCTTCACGACCCGAAGCTCCCGCTCCTGGGTCTTTTGTTCCTCCTTTAGCCCTTCAATCGCCTGTAGTATCGGGGCCAACAGCTCTTTCTTCATTTCCTTTTTTATCTCTTCCACGCAGCATTTCAAGAACTCTTGTTGTTCAGGGCCCCATGTGAAACTGCCACCTTCCGACGCCATCTTGGTTTTTGCTTGCCTTCCTTGCCGCTGTTCCAAAGGATCCGCTGCAATCCGGCCACTTTCCTCTCCTTTTTCCATCCGTGTCCAGGGGGAATTCCCTTCTGGTTTACCGCACGGTGTTTTTAGCCGTTAAAATTGCCGTTGGGGCTCCTATCAAGAGCCCAAAAGTCCGTTTCACCGGGAGCTGCCGAAACGTGCGACTCAGCTGGTCATCGCCGCACCCGGAAGTCTGACCAATGATTTATAGAGGTGTGGCATCACTTCTCTGTTTTACACTCTATGCCTCTACTTATAAACTTAAGGATGCTAAAAGTCTTCTCAACAACTGTTTTAACTTGCCTGGTCACCTTCAGAGAATTATGCACTTGAACCCGGAGGTCTTTCTGCACCTGTACTCCCCTCAAAGTTGTACCATTGAGCCTATATTGTCTCCCCATGGTTCTTCTACCAAAATGTATTACCTAACATTTCGCTGCATTGAAGTTCATCTGCCAGTCACCTGCTCCAGTTCAAATTGTAGACCCTTAAAATTTTCCCTTTTCCAGTCTGGACCAGTGACTGATTATTATCCTAATCCAACTTAACATTGAATCGTATTATATTATGATCGCTACTTCTCAATGGCTCCTCCACTTTGATGTTCTCCACCTGCCCTGCCTCATCTCCTCGGACCAGATCTATCACAGCTTGCCCCCTGGCATGACTGGAAATGTACCAGAAATTGCAGAAAGTTCTCCTGCACACAATGCAGGAATTTCTCCCCCTCCGTGCCCCACACTCTACCCGTTTCCCAGTCTACGTTAGGGTAATTGAAATCCCCAATTATCCCAACCATACTTGCCCTGCAGGTTCCATAATCTGCTGACAAATTGGGCAGCACGGTAGCCTTGTGGATAGCACAATTGCTTCACAGCTCCAGGGTCCCAGGTTCGATTCCGGCTTGGGTCACTGTCTGTGCGGAGTCTGCACATCCTCCCCGTGTGTGCGTGGGTTTCCTCCGGGTGCTCCGGTTTCCTCCCACAGTCCAAAGATGTGCAGGTTAGGTGGATTGGCCATGATAAATTGCCCTTAGTGTCCAGAATTGCCCTTCATGTTGGGTGGGGTTACTGGGTTATGGGGATAGGGTGGTGGTGTTGACCTTGGGTGGGGTGCTCTTTCCAAGAGCCGGTGCAGACTCGATGGGCCGAATGGCCTCCTTCTGCACTGTAAATTCTATGAAATCTATGAAATGCTCTCTTCCACTTCCTCCCCACTATTTGGAGGTCTATAGTAAATAACAAAGTCACCGCTCCCTTCCTGTTTCTCATCTCCAATCATATAGATTCAGGAACTGCATCTCGTTCAAGAGCTATGATACTATCTTTGACCAAAACTGCTATATCTCCTCCCTTTTTACCCACTCTGTTCTTACAAAAAACCTTATAACCCGGGATGTTAACTATCCAGTCCAGATCTGGCTTGAGCCATGCTTCTGTCAATGCTACTATGTCATATGCCCTGAGAGCGATTTCTGCTTCCAGTTCCCCAATTTTGTTCACTATACTCCGTGCATTTATGCATACAATTTAACCCTGCCCTTATCTCTCGCCTTTTTTTGGGTGCGGGGGGGGGGCATTTCTTTGTTCACTGATGACACTCAGACAGTCTCTCACTTCCTTTCCCCATTCCCCATCTTCTCTCTTTTGCTCTCATTGGTACTTCTAAAATTAGACCCATTCGTCAACCCCCCCTCCCACCTTATAAGTTTAAATCCATTCCCAGTACACTATTTATTCTGTCCGCCAGGAGATTGGTTCCATTATGGCTCAGATTAAGCCTATCTCTTCTGAACAGCTTTCTCCTTTCCCAAAACTGATCCCAATGAAATAAAAATCTAATCACCTCCCTTCAACACCATCCCTCAAGCCAAGCATTTACCTCCCTAATCTGCCTTTGCCTAAATGGTGAAGCTTGTGGCCCAGGTAGTATTTCAGAGATTACTATCCTGGAGGTCCTATGTTTCAACCTACTCCCTAACTCCTGAAACTGGTCCTGCAAGACCTCAAAACTGTCCCTCCCTATGTTATTAGTTCCCACATGAACAACAATCTCTGGTTGGCCACCCTCCCTTTCCAGAAGTTTGTCCAGCCGATCCATTATGTCTCGAACCCTTGCACCCAGAAGGCAACAGACCAAATAGGACTCACGAAACCGGTCATCTTTGTGACCTCCGCGAAAAACTCTATCAAGTTAATGAGACACGACTTCCTCTTCACAAAACCGTGCTGTCTCTCGCTAATACGTCCACTTGTTTCCAAATGGGAGTAGATCCTGTCTCGAAGAATTTTCTCCAGTAATGTCCCTACCACTGACGTAAGGTTCACCGGCCTGTAGTTCCCTGGATTATCCTTCCTACCCTTCTTAAACAAAGGAACAATATTGGCTATTCTCCAGTGCTCTGAGACATCACCTGAAGATAGTGAGGATCCAAAGATTTCTGTCAAGGCCTCAGCAATTTCCTCTCTTGCCTCCTTCAGTATTCTGGGGTAGATCCCATCAGGCCCTGGGGACTTATCCACCTTAATATTTTTCAAGAGGACCAACACCTCATTTTTTTGGATGTCAATGTGAACCAGGCTATCTACACACCCTTCTCCAGACTCAACGTCCACCAATTCCTTCTCTTTGGTGAATATTGATGCAAAGTATTCATTTAGTACCTCGCCCATTTCCTCTGGCTCCACACATAGATTCCCTCGCCTGTCCTTCAGTGTGCCAACCCTTTCCCTGCTTTTTATGTACATGTAAAAAGCCTTGGGATTTCCTTCACCCTATTTGCCAATTACTTTTTGTGACCCCTTTTAGCCCTCCTGACTCCTTGCTTAAGTTCCTTCCTACTTTCCTTATATTCCACACAGGCTTCGTCTGTTCCCAGCCTTCTAGCCTGACAAATGCCTCCTTTTTCTTTTTGACGAGGCCTACAATATCTTTTGTTATCCAAGGTTCCCGAAATTTGCCATATTTATCCTTCTTCCTCACAGGAACATGCTGATCCTGAATTCCTTTCAACTGACATTTGAAAGCCTCCCACATGTCAGATGTTGATTTACACTCAAACATCCGCCCCCAATCTAGATTCTTCCGTTCCCGCCTAATATTGTTTTAATCAGCCTTCTCCCAATTTAGCACATTCACCCTAGGACCACTCTTATCCTTGTCCATCAGCATTTTAAAACTTACTGAATTGTGGTCACTGTTCCCGAAATGCTCCCCTATTGAAACTTCTACCACCTTGTTGAGGCTCATTCCCCAATACCAGGTCCAGTACTGACCCTTCCCTAGTTGGACTATCTACGTATTGTTTTAAGAAGCCCTCCTGCATCAGAGAGAGTGCCAAATTCTCCCAACAACTTATCTACCTAATCATCCAAGCACCACCTGCCCCACATCTGGAAGAGACTATTAAACCACTTCAGAACTCATCGAAAGGATTGGAAGCAAGTCATCCTTGATCCTGAGGGAATGCCTAAGTCGAAGAACAGGCTAGGATATATCCTGATTTCCCTAGCAGTATCCATAACATTTATTTTATCTTAATTTAGTTCTGACTTCAGCAGGTGGTGTTTGCAAGAGGAATTAATTGCTGTGCAATTACTCGGTAAATCATCCAGTTTTAATTTTGTGGTTATATTGTGTCTTCAAATATTTTCTCTGAAAACAATGTTGTAATGGGATCCAGCATCAAACTCCCAAACTGGATCAAAAGAGTCATACAAATATTATATCGGAAGGAAAGTCAAAGAAACTAGTTTAATGGGGATAATGTTTTATACCTGTGGTTTTCAATCTGCCACAGCATGCCAAATCATGATCATTAGGCTAGGTATAGGGCTGATCTGGAATATACATTTATGCCATAACTACAATGGTGAACAAAAATCCCTCAGTGTATCCAGTTTAGATAGTTCAGTTCAAGGCTCTCTGAACATCAACATGCACAAATTTCGCAACATTAAAAAATATTCTGCTTTTCTATTCTTATGATCAAAGTGAATAACCTCACTTCCCCACATTACACTCAATCTGCCACCTCCTTAGCACCTTAAACTCCCTGGCCCTTCCTTCGCACTCAAGCTGCCTTGCTGGAAAACATTGCCTTGCCACCTCACACTCCCCCGCACGCCCAACAGTGTTCAACTCCGTCCTCTCCCCTCATGAGAATGCTCATGACCACCCTCCACCCTCCATGACAATTCTGGCTCTTCTGACAATAGCCTGACAGCAGCCAGGATTCCAGAAGGTAAGTCAGTAGAGGGGAATGTGAGAAGAGTTCAGCACTGTCTGGGGACGGTGGTGAATATTGCAATGAGGGTTGGTAAACACTGACAGAAAAGTAAACGTTGCTAGGAGGGAGGCTAAACGTTGCTGTAGTTGCCATTGTGATTCCACAATCCAGTTGATTTGCTTAAGAGTTACTTTGACTTTATACCGGCTATAAAAAGCTCTAAGTAAATCCGTGTAAAAACTGGGCTAGGTATGGGAAAATAGCCTTATCATTGAAGTTACAGTGCAGAAGGAGGCCATTCGGCCCATCGAGTCTGCACCGGCTCTTCGAAAGAGCACCCTACCCAAGGTCAACACCTCCACCCTATCCCCATAACCCAGTAACCCCATCCAACACTAAGGGCAATTTTGGACACTAAGGGCAATTTATCCCGGCCAACCCACCTAACCTGTACATCTTTGGACTGTGGGAGGAAACCGGAGCACCCGGAGGAAACCCACGCAGATATTGGGAGGAAGTGCAGACTCTGCACAGACAGTGACCCAAGCCGGAATCGAACCTGGGACCCTGGAGCTGTGAAGCAATTGTGCTATCCACAATGCTACCTTGCTGCCCCTGTGTGGTTCAGGCCATCTGACCCCACTGTTGTCGGAATCACAGAGCAATCGGGACAAGCACCGGCAATCGAAAGTTTAAACTTACTGCATAGGTACCATGTATGTGCGCATGTCAGGACTTTCTCAAGGTCCTGATGTGCATTAGTGATGCCAGTTGCACCAGAGTCCTTTCCCCATAATGAAAGGTTATGGGTGTGATTCTCTGGAAAGATTTCTAAGTGTTGTAGCGAGCGGGAACTGCCGCCAGCTTCCCGGTGCTCGACCCAGTGAGTCCAGCAACACAATTCAACATTAATTGGTCCACTTAACGAGGCCCTAAGGGCTTCTTGCTGTAAATGAAAGCATGCCAGCTGCTTCGCCAGGACCGTGCTCGCCAGCTCCCCACTATCAAGGTCGAGCAGCACTTGAGCAGCGCTTGCTCAGCCACCCCAGTCAGCTCGCAACAATGGCACCCAGGAGACCGTCCCCAAAATTCAGGGATGCAGATCTTGGGAAGCTCCTAGATGCTGTGGAGGCCAGGAGGGATGTCTTGTTCTCCCGAGGGTCCCGAAGGGTCAGCCACAGGGCAGCCAGTGCTGTCTGGGACGAAGTGGCGGCAGCTGTGAGCTCTGGGAGTGTAACAAGGATCGGCCTCCAGCGCCAGAAAAAAGTCAATGACCCACACCAGGCAGCACGAGTGAGTAGACACCAAGCATCTCCCCCCCCCCAACCCCTCACCAAGACCTTTCCGCCCTCAAGCGAGCATCCACCCCCTCAACTCTCCATGCAACCCCAACCCTCACTCTCCCCTCCCTTCAAACCCCTGAACCCTCCCTTCATCCCCACTCCCCCTTCAACTTCCCCCAATCCTTCCTTCACATCCCCCCTCCCACCACGCCCGTGGCTAACCATGCCCTCTCTGTGTCTCCTCAGGAAAAGCTCTCCCACAATCGCCAGGAGAGGGCCCAGACTGGCGGTGGGGTACCGGACTTAAGAATCTTCACCTCCTTTGAAGAACGAGGCCTGGAGGTGACTGAGGTGGCCGAGGACAGGGCAGTCACCAACGTGGAAGCTGAAGGATGCTGCAGAGGTGAGGACCACCGGGCTCCATCCGAAGGATCTGTCAAACGTGAGTTGTTATTGCCTTATTGACTGACACATCCCTCCAGTGACCACATGTCCATTCTCCCGCAGGTCCTCCAGCCAATGGTGCCAACCCATCCCGGGTGGCACCCTCTCCAGCCTCCCAGGAGAAAACCTTGGCGGGGAGCTCCGAGGAAGACATGATCGAGGCCTCACAGCTGTCAGCCCCACCCTCCACCAACACAGATACACGTATTCGGAGGGAAATGTTAATGGTCAGGCTTCTGGGGCACAGCTGCTGATGCACATCAGGTAGAGGCAGGAACCCCCAGGCGAGACAGCAGTCTGAGGTCTGCTGGACCCCGGGTCCCAGCCTGATGCTGAGCCTATAGAAGAGGTATTCCCGGGGCAGATGGAGACGATAAGCAGTGGTCAGGACATTCAGGGGAAGATGTCAGTGACACTCCAGAAGACCCATGGCCGAATGGAGAAGTCTCAGAGGCTACGGGTACAGGAGATGTCGGTGGCAATGCTTGGCACCGAGGTCAACACTGCTCGGGTGGTGAACACAGTGGAGAGCCTGGTGCATGATGTCGGCACCATTAGTGAAGGTGTCCAAGGCATCGCGCAAAGCACATAGAGGATCACTGAGGAACCGAGAGGTGGGGGGGGTTGCACCATTGGGAGAGTGGGGAATTGTAAAACACAATAAACATCCTTGTGCAAACCAGTATGATGCCTCTGTCATTTTCTTTGTAATGTGGGGCCTACCTACGACCCCTTGGACAATCTCTCCGGGCATCACCCCCTCCCCAGGCACACCACTTGCAGGTGATGGGTGTGAGCCACCATTCAGCAGACAGGCAGAGATCAAACCATGGCATAGATTGAGGAACACTGACGCTCAGCTCTCGCTGGGTTATTGAGAGTGACCCGCTGACGGTGCCGACACAGTCCCAGAACCCTGGAGTCATGTAACAGAAATTCTGGGTGGGTGGGAGATGGAGGTGGGGGTTGGCTAAGGTAGCAACGATGGACCAGGCCACGTCCTAAGTAAATCGGGCGATTATGAGGCCTGCCTGGCCCTCTGGGCTTGCCGGACCCTTGCCAGTGCTGCCTGTCCTGAAGCCTCCGGCTGGTCCTCCAGCTCCTGCTGGTCCGCCGCCGCCTCATCCTCCTTGTCCTCCTCCTCGGGTATGGCCACATGTACCTCATCAGCAGCCTCTAGTTCGTCACCCTGCTGCTGTGCAAGGTTGTGGAGGACACAGCAGACCCCAGCACAGTATGTTCTGGACTGCTATGTGGTCACACATCTGTGCATTTTGAGGGAAAGTTGTTGCTGTTCTGTTGATCCTGCCAAATGCCTATGAAATTTGAGCAACACACTCATGACACATGAACAAACTTTATCACTTTCAGCTAAAGCAATGGTGGTCATTTGGCAGGACACATCCCATGGTACCAAGCATTGACGTGCCAAGCATTGATACACTGATCACAAAGGCATGAATACAGTGGGTTAGGCCATGGGTTGCTAATATCTGATGAACAAATCCCTTAGAAGATCTTTTATTGTGCATTGACAACTAGGAAGCAATTTTTTGATGATCAGCAAAGAAGATTTAAGGTTTGCTTAAAAGCAACTCTGAAAATGTATAAAATAGATGGTCAGAGATTGGAACAACTTGCTGAAGATAAGAAGCATGGCAAAAAGCTATCCATGAAGACACCTTTTACTGAGAGATATTGCATTGATTAAATTTGAATGGAAAAATCACTGGAATAATCAAGATTTGCTTCCCAGTTGTCAATGCACAATAAAAGATCTTCTGAGGGATTTGTTCATTAAGGGTCTTAACCTGGTGTATCTCGGATCCAACGTCCAATCTGTGGTAGCTCATTCCAACAAAATTAGATTTCATCAGTAATCAAAGAACTCACTACAAAAAAGAGATAATGTTTCATCTGTCTTCATCAATATAAAGAACAAATGAAACACAGAACAAAGGTTCAAGCTCAGAGGAAGGAGCACATTGTTTAAATTTAATTACTTTGTAAACAAGTGAGACAGACTGCCCCGGAGGTATAGAGTTTGGAAAATATTAAGAGAGAAATGAGTAGATATTAGAGGAATGGGCAATTAGTCTGTGAGAAAAATCAGATGGTCTGTAACCTTTTCTGGCCAGTAATTTAATATGTTCACCGATAGTTGGAACAGACCTATCTTGTTGAGGAAGTCCAAAAACTGTTTTATTGGCACAATCAAGCCTCATATGTCGGTAGTCTTGTTATTAGTGCATTCATGTGGGCAACATTGAAGCTCCAGGGTCACTGGATGGAAGTCAAAAATATTAAAGCAAGTATCAATCTAGGGTATTTGCACCACAAATACAAAATAACTTACAAAAAAAATTAGACAGCCTATACCTTGCAGTTCCCACTATTTGCAGCTTCACTAACCGAAACTGCATGCACCCTCTCCAGGGCGAGTGGGTATGGTCATGGCGCAGAAGCGAGACAGGCTGGCAGAGCAACTCTCACCTGCCCCATGAGCTGCACCCAATCTGGACCCATAGATCTTAGCAAGGCCCAAGAGCTGACCCACAAGAAGGTCCACTGACTTACCACCCACACCCAGCCCACTGGCTGGACAAAGATTTGGAGCATCGGGCCAGAATTTGGCTGGAATTGGAGGAACAACCAGAGATACAACCTCTTGCATTGAGCACAGATATACGCTATGGACTCCTCCGGGACATAAAAGGCAATAAAGGCACTTTTAAAAATACTATGTACAACTGTTCCGTGCAAAACTCTCCATGGCAAATCACAAATCATGCAAAGGGGCACTCCTGCATAGGTAGTCCCACATTACTCCACCACCCACCTTAAACTCCACTGAAGTCAACATGACAAGTAACAGGGATATGGGGGTGATTAAATG
The DNA here is from genome assembly GCF_047496885.1 of Scyliorhinus torazame. NCBI lineage: Eukaryota > Metazoa > Chordata > Chondrichthyes > Carcharhiniformes > Scyliorhinidae > Scyliorhinus > Scyliorhinus torazame. The sequence goes on along the minus strand of NC_092709.1, from coordinate 163,686,753 downwards.
GAAAGTTTGTAGATGAAGCACATACAGGAAACGTCTTTACACTGAGTGGATTGGTACCGAGAGAATCTCAGAGAGATAGTAAAAGTGTTCTTGGGAAGGTTTTTGTTCCAATAAAGAACTTACCCCAAAGAGATGTAAGATTGACTGTGACCCCTCTGCATTCCCATGTCTTCTTTTTTAAAAAAATGTTTATTAAACAAGTTTTCATAATAATCAATACAACCCGTAACAATCAGACAGGGAAAGAAAAGCAGGACATCACAATCAACAAAAAAGAGAAAACACACACCAAATTAACTTAAAACCAAATACTGACCTAAACCCCCAAACAATTTATGGTGGCTTACTTCTTAAAAAGGAAATAAATGGTTGACATTTTAGAGAGGATCTCTCCACCAACCACCTAATGGTGAATTTGACCTTCTCCAAGTGCAGAAATTACATTCAGTCACCCAGCCAAGCTGAGGCACTAGGCGAAGTGGGAGACCTCCACCCAAGCAAAATTTGGCACTGGGCTATCAACGAGGCAAAGGCCAGGACATCCATCTTTACCCCAGACTGTACCACCAATGTATCCGACACCCCAAATATGGCCACCAGTGGACATGGATCCAAATCTGCATGGAGTATCTCTGAAGTAATGTCAAAGAATGAGGCCCTGAAGCCTACCAGCTTGGGACAGGACCAATGTATGGTTGGACTGCCCAAGAAAACAGCGCTCACACTTATCCACAACACCAGGGAAGAACCCACTCACCCTTGCCCTGGTCAAGTGCTTCCTCTGCAAATCTTAAACTGAATCAGGCTCAGCTGAGCAAATGAAGACATGGGCCGGGATTCTCCAATCCCAATTTCTGCCGCCGCCGTGAAAAGCGTCATGAACCACTCCGGCGTCAACGATCCTTGATTGTCAGGTATTCACCCCTTCCTAGGGGGCTAGGTCGGCACCGGAGTGGTCTCTGCTGCTCCAGCCGGCGCGGCGTGGCTCGTGCTAGTTCGCGCTTGCGCGTGGATTCCTGTCTCCGCGCCGGCCCCCAGGCAATATGGCGGAGACCTTCAGTGGCCCAGCGTGGAGGAACCAACCTGCCCACCAAAAGGTAGGCCCCGATCGCGGGCCAGGTCACCATGGAGGACCTCCCTGCCCCCCCCCCCCGCCCCAGGACGGCCCCCGCAGACACAACATCCAGGTCCCGCCGTGTGGGACCATACGTGACCCACGATAGCAGGACTCGTCGGGCACTCGGCCCGTCAAGGCCCAGGGAATCACCGGGGGGGGGGGGGGGGGGGGTGCTTTCATCGGCTCCCGACCAGCACGGCGGCGATCCCGCGGGCGCCCGGGAGTCGGCGCTGGAGAATCAGCGAGCCCGCGTCGGAGCGCGATTCTCGCGCCCCCCGCTGATTACCCGAACCTCAGTTGAAAGGATATGACTCTATATATTTAAAATAGACCCCCCCCCCCCCCCAAGTCAGGCCTAGCCGGAGATAGAATTTTCTTCATCAGGGAAGAGGGCGGTGCCAAAGGAAAGGAGGGTGAAAAATCTCGAACTTGGTCATTCCTAAAACGATTGGAATTGGACAGCTGGAATTCCTCAGCTAATTCCTCAAAGCTGGCAAACCTGCCCTCCACAAACAGGTCCCCAAACCACTCCAAGTGCTTCACCTCGCAAGATTTAAATGTCGAGTCCAAACCAGCAGGTAGGAAAAGGTGATTATTGCAAATAAGGGCTGGCGAAAACAGGGAAAGGAGCTTTAAATGCTGCCTAAACTGCTTCCAAATTCTCAGGGAGGAGGCCACCACTGGATTTGAGGAAAATCTAGCAGGGAAAAAAGGCAACGGTGCAGTAATCATTGCAGCAAGAATGGAAGAAATGCAGGAGCGAACTTCCATTTGTCTCCAAATAGAACCAGTGTTACAACCCAACCGGAGGCCATGGGGTCTGCAACATCAGAGTCCCTGTGGCCTCAGCTGAATATGATCTCCCCCGATGAGGGGGCGAAGCTATACCCGTAAGCCAATGTCCCTATGGGACATAAATAACCTGGCTCGAGTGTGGACAGGGCACGGGAGATCCTTCAGGGAATAGGAGTTGTATTATAGCAGGTAAAATAAATATTGAGTTTCCTTTCAGTCATCGCTTCCGTGTGGTTGCTCGCCTGGAACCTTTCCCCTGGGATCGCTAAACCACAGTAATAAGTTTTGAATATTGGCTGCCTACTAATTAAAACAAAAGATTGGGCAGGGCAGGCCCACTGACTGTCCCTTTGGAGGGGAACACTATGAATTCTAGGAGTCTTACCCACCCAAATAAAGAGGATATCAAGTTTATTGACCTCGATAAAAAAAACTTGGGGAGAAAAATGGGGAGAACACTGAAGGAAAAATAAAATATTGGGAGCACATTCATCTTAATAGTCTGAACCATACCCATCAGGGATAGGGGGACGTTGTTCCATCTCTACAAGTCTGCTTTGATACTGCTAACCAAGCTAGTGTAATTTAACTTATGAAGTGAGGTCCAGTTGTGGGCCACCCAGGCCCCAAGATCGCGAATGCTTATCTTGCCAAAGCAAAACGCTAACTTCTCCAGTGGGGTTGACCGGGAAACATTCACTCTTGCCTAAGTTCAACTTGTACCCTGAGAAGAGCCAAATATGCTAAACAACTTCATTATGCCATCTATGGAGGATCCTGGATCTGTGATATAAAGAAGCAGGTTGCCCATGTAAAGGGACACCCGATGCTCCACCCCACCCTGAATAATCACCCTCTACTTATCAGAAGACCTCGGCGCTATCGCGAGCGGCTCTATTGCCAGAGCAAACAGGATTGGAAATAGTGGACGGCTCTGCATCAACTATTTTTAAAAAAAATCAACGTTCAAGACGTTTGTACGAACACTGGCAGTGGGGGCCTTATATAACAGATGATTCTAAGTAATACATTTCTGGCCAAAACCAAACCTCCCGAGAATCCCAAATAAATACTCCCATTGCACTCTATCAAATGTCTTTTCAGCATCCAGAGATACTATCATCCCATTAGGGGCAGCACGGTAGCATTGTGGATAGCACAATTGCTTCACAGCTCCAGGGTCCCAGGTTCGATTCCGGCTTGGGTCACTGTCTGTGCGGAGTCTGCACATCCTCCCCGTGTGTGCTTGGGTTTCCTCCGGGTGCTCCGGTTTCCTCCCACAGTCCAAAGATGTGCAGGTTAGGTAGATTGCCCATGATAAATTGCCCTTAATGTCCAAAATTGCCCTTAGTGTTGGGTGGGGTTACTGGGTTATGGGGATAGGGTGGCGGTGTTGACCTTGGGTAGGGTGCTCTTTCCAAGAGCCGGTGCAGACTCGATGGGCCGAATTGCCTCCTTCTGCACTGTAAATTCTATGATAATCTATGGTAATCCCAGGTTTGGGCACTGAGGAGTGGAAAGGACAACAATTAACAGGAGATGTTCATTGGCCGACGATTATTGGCCCTTCGTGAAGTCTGTTTGATTCTCAGATTACATTTGGGAGACAAGGCTCCAGCTGAAGCACCAGCACCTTGGCAAGTAGCTTGATGTCCACATTCAAAAGAGAAAACGGACGGTCCGAATCACGCTCTGTCAGGTCTTTGTCCCTCTTAAGAAGCAGAGAGATAGAGGCTTGAATGAGGGTCAGGGACAGTGCCCCCTGGGTAGGGAATCTTTGAACATGTCTAGAATTAAAGTGTCATGAGAATGTCATGTTAAGAAATGTTTGGCTGCTCATGTTACTGCAGTCATGTCAGAGTGTGGGTGGAGCTGAGCTCTGGCTCTGCTTTTTAGTTTCACTTTGAGAAAAGCTTGGGTGTGTCTGTGCTTTTTTGGTTTTGTTTCAGTGTTGGAGCTGAAGCCAGACAATGCAGGTGTATTGTTGTTTTCTCTGCCATGAAAAGACTATCTCTTGATCATTTGGTGAATTCAGAATTATAAATGTTCTCAGTAGTGAATTTAAACTTGATGTGCTTCTGTTAAAAGGTGTTTCTTTTGTCTTCTGGATGTTGTTTGGGAATTTATGAAGGATTACTTAGTGGTGTATTCTTTGGGGGTTGTATTTGAATTAATGGTTGCTAAGATGTTCACTGTATGTTTTAAAAAGGGTAACTTGTGTTCATAGAATAAACATTGCTTTCCTTTAAAAAATACTTTTTGATTTCTGCTGCATCACACTTGTAGAGCAGGCCGTGTGCTCCCCATACCACAATCTATTAAACGTTGTGGGTCAGGTGTACTCCATGATACACTTTGGGGTTCTCCAAACCCTGGCCCATAACAAATTGGGGGCTCAAGAGGGATAAAAATCTATCTATTGGATTGGCTTAGTGAACTTAAGGACAGTAGTGAGGGGTGAGCATATTGTGGTTGCTTATCAGGTGTGATATTCCAGTTTAGGTGGGGAGTGTGTTGTGGACAATGGCTATTTCAGGGGCTCTGAAATTTTTGGGCGTGGAGATGGTCACACGCAGTACCTTACAGACAGAGACTAAAAGCAGACTGTTCGATTTGGCAAAAACATTGCAGTTAACATTACCTGACAAAATGCAAAAAGATGAGGTAATTATGGCGGTGGATAAGCATTTAAAGTTGCCTGAGATACAGTTTGACTCAATGGAAATGGCAGAAATTCAGGTATAACTTAAACAAATGGAACATGAGAAAGAATGAAAGCAGCTTGAATACAAAAGAGAGAGAGTAAAAAGAAAAGGAGAGAGAAGAAAGGAGAAAAGAAAATAGCCCTAGCAGCACAAGAAGAAAGAGAAAGGAAGATACAGATCAGGGAAAAAGATAAAGAGAAAGAGTTTGAACTTCAGAAAATGGCCATGAAACATGACAGTCAGTTAAAATTGACAGACGGAAAGGGAAATGTACAGTTGGATGATAGTGGTGAGGATAGTGAGAAAGAGCGTCATAGTCGAAGGTTTTGTGGAGATCTATTTAAATATGTCCAAGCATTGCCAAGGTTTGACGAGAAGGAGGTGGAAGCCTTTTTCATTTCATTTGAGAAGGTAGCTAAACAAATGAAATGGCCACAGGAATGTGGGTATTACTGATTCAAACAAAGCTGGTAGGTAGGGCTAGTGAAGTGTTTGCATCACTACCGGAGGAGGTATCTGGAACGTATGAGGAGGTGAAAGAAATCTATCTTAGGTGCATATGAACTAGTGCCAGAAGCCTACAGACAAAGGTTTAGAAATTTAAGGAAAGAATTTGGTCAAACATACATGGAGTTTGAAAGGCTGAGTAATTTTGATAGGTGGATAAGGGCTTTGAAAATAGACCAAACGTATGAAGCTCACAGAGAAATTATGCTTTTGGAGGAGTTTAAAAATTCAATTCCTGATGTAGTGAGAACTCATGTGGAAGAGCAGAGGGTTAAAACTGCGAGGCTGCAGCAGAAATGGAAGATGATTATGAATTAGTTCATAAATCAAAGCTTGGTTTCCGACATTAGTTTCAGCCTGTGAAGGATAGAAACTGGGGACATGAGAAATACTCAAGTGGTAAAGGTAAAGGTGATCTGATGGGAGATAATAAGGAGAGTGTATCTCAGACTAAAAAAGAGATCAAGGAGTGTGGAAAAGAAATGAAAAGTTTCAAATGTTTTCATTGTAATAAACTAGGCCATGTAAACTCACAGTGTTGGTGGTTGAAGAAAAGCACTGGGAAGGCTGATATGGTAACACAGGGTAAGACTGTGGGGTTTGTTGAAGTGGTAAAGGGAAGCCCAAGTGAAGCGAAAGAGGTGCAAATGATTGTACAGCCTGATCAAGAGGTGATTGATAAGAAGGTGCCAGATCTCTTTAAAGAATTTACTTGTGTGGGTAAAGTTTACTCATGTGCATCAGGAGGAGCAGGTAAAGAAGTCACAATTTTAAGAGATAAGGGAGCTAGTCAATCTTAAAAAAATATATATTTTTAATTCAATGTTAACAAATTTTCAACAAACCCCCCCCTTACAGAAAGAAAAAATAAAACATACAGACACCGTACGGCCAAATTATACAGAGAATTCCCCCAATATACAAACCCCTCCCACGAAACGAAATAAACACATACCCGGAGACTCCACCCCCACCCCGGGTTGCTGCTGACTTCCTCCTAATGTTCCGCCAGAAAGTCTAGGAACGGTTGCCACCGCCTGAGGAACCCTTGCACAGATCCCCGCAAGGCAAACTTTATCCTCTCCAATTTAATGAACCCTGCCATGTCATTAATCCAAGCTTCTACGCTTGGGGGCTTTGCATCCTTCCACAGTAGCAGAATCCTCCGCCGGGCTACCAGGGATGCAAAGGCCAGAATACCGGCCTCTTTCGCCTCCTGCACTCCCGGCTCGTCCGATACCCCAAATAATGCTAACCCCCAGCTCGGCTTGACCTGGGTGCTCATCACCTTGGGCATAGTCCTCGCAAAGCCCCTCCAAAACCCCTCCAGCACGGGGCACGCCCAGAACATATGGACGTGATTTGCCGGGCTCCCCGAGCACCTCACACATATGTCCTCTACTCCAAACAACCTACTCAACCTCGCCCCTGTCATATGCGCCCTGTGAACAACTTTAAACTGTATCAGGCTGAGCCTGGCGCAAAAGGAGGAAGAATTAACTCTACCCAGGGCTTCAGCCCACAGACCCTCATCTAGCTCCTCCCTGAGCTCCTCCTCCCACTTGCCTTTTAGTTCCTCCACCGAGGCCTCCTCCTCTTCCTGCACCTCCTGATAGATCGCCGAGACCTTGCCTTCTCCAACCCATACACCCAAAATCACCCTGTCCTGAATCCTTCGTGCTGGAAGCAGCGGGAATTCCCTCACCTGCCATCTCACAAATGCCCTCACCTGCATGTACTTGAAGGCGTTTCCAGGAGGCAGCCCAAATTTCTCCTCCAGCGCTCCAAGGCCCGCGAACGTCCCATCAATAAACAGGTCCCCCATTCTTTTAATTCCTGCCCGATGCCAGCTCAGAAACCCCCCATCCTATCTTCCTGGGACGAACCGATGGTTCTCTTGAATCGGGGAACAAACCGAGCCCCCCACCTCGCCCCTGTGCCGCCACTGCCCCCAAATTTTCAGAGTCGCCGCCACCTCCGGACTCGTGATGTACCTTGTAGGCGGGAGCGGCAACGGTGCTGTCACCAGCGCCCTCAGACTCATGCCCACACAGGACGCCATCTCCAGCCTCTTCCACTCCTCCCCCTCCCCTTCCATTACCCACTTTCGGATCATGACCACATTGGCAGCCCAGTCGTACCCACATAGATTTGGCAACGCCAGCCCTCCTCTGTCCCTGCTACGCTCCAGAAACATTCTTTTTACCCTCAGGGTCTTATTCGCCCACACAAATCCCATTATACTCCTGCTTACCTGCTCAAAAAAGGCCTTAGGGATCAGAATGGGAAGGCACTGGAATACAAAGAGGAACCTCGGAAGGCCCATCATTTTAACCGACTGCACCCTACCCGCCAACGAGACTGGCAACAGATCCCATCTTTTGAACTCCTCCTCCATCTGCTCCACCAACCGTGTCAAATTGAGCTTGTGCAGGGCCCCCCCAACTCCTAGCCACCTGGATCCCCAGGTACTGAAAGCTCCTTTCCGCCCTCTTCAGTGGAAGCTTGTCTATTCCTCTTCCCTGGTCCCCTGGGTGTACCACAAAGAGCTCACTCTTCCCCATGTTAAGCTTATATCCAGAAAAGTCCCCAAACTCCCTGAGGATCTGCATTACCTCCGGCATCCCCTCCACTGGGTCCTCCACATACAATATGCCGGGCAGCACGGTAGCATTGTGGATAGCACAATTGCTTCACAGCTCCACGGTCCCAGGTTCGATTCCGGCTTGGGTCACTGTCTGTGTGGAGTCTGCATATCCTCCCCGTGTGTGCGTGGGTTTCCTCCGGGTGCTCCAGTTTCCTCCCACAGTCCAAAGATGTGCAGGTTAGGTGGATTGGCCATGATAAATTGCCCTTAGTGTTCAAAATTGCCCTTAGTGTTGGGTGGGGTTACTGGGTTATGGGGATAGGGTGGCGGTGTTGACCTTGGGTGGGGTGCTCTTTCCAAGAGCCGGTGCGGACTCGATGGGCCGAATGGCCTCCTTCTGCACTGTAAATTCTATGATAATCTATGATAACAGGTCATCGCATTACAGTGACACCCGGTGTTCCTCTCCCCCCCCGAACAAATCCCCTCCAGTTCCTGGACTCCCTCAGCGCCAGAGGCTCAATTGCCAATGCGAACAAGGGGGACAGGGGACACCCCTGCCTCGTCCCCCGGTACAGCCGAAAGCACTCCGACCTCCGCCGGTTCATGGCCACGCTCGCCACCGGAGCTTTATAAAGTAGCCTAACCCACCTGATGAACCCCTCCCCGAACCCAAACCTCCCCAGCACTTCCCAAAGATACTCCCACTCCACCGTATCGAAGGCCTTCTCCGCGTCCATAGCCGCCACTACCTCCGCTTTCCCCTCCACTGAAGGTATCATAATTACATTAAGGAGCCTCCGCACATTGGTGTTCAACTGCCTACCCTTCACAAATCCCGTCTGGTCCTCATGAATCACCCCGGGACACAGTCCTCAATTCTTGTAGCCAGCACCTTCGCCAACAACTTTGCTTCGACATTGAGGAGTGAGATCGGCCTGTATGACCCACACTGTAATGGGTCCTTGTCCCGCTTCAAGATCAGCGTGATCAGCGCCCTGGACATTGTCGGGGGCAGGGGCCCCCCTCCCTCGCCTCATTGAAAGTCCTCACTAGATTGGGCCCAATAAGTCAATGTACTTCCGATAGAATTCTACCGGGAATCCATCCGGCCTCGGTACCTTCCCTGTCTGCATGCTCCCTAGCCCCTTGACCAGCTCCTCCAGCCCAATCGGTGCCCCCAACCCAACCACCTGCTCCTCCTCCACCCTCGGGAACCTCAGCCAATCTAAAAATCGCTGCATCCCCCCCTCCCCGTCGGGGGCTCAGACCTGTACAGCTCCTCATAAAAGTCCCTGAATGCCCCATTTATTCCCACCGCACTCCGCACCGTGTTCCCCCCTTTATCCCTAACACCACCAAACTCCTTCGCTGCCTCCCGATTACGGAGCTGATGTGCCAGCATCCGGCTTGCCTTCTCCCCATACTCGTACACCGCCTCTTGCGCTTTCCTCCACTGCACCTCTGCCTTCCTGGTAGTCAACAAGTCGAATTCGGTCTGGGGGCTTCGTCGCTCCTTAAGTAGTCCCTCCTCGGGGGCCTCTGCGTAGCTCCTATCCACCCTTAATATCTCCCCCACCAATCTCTCCCTCTGTCTCCTCTCCTTATGGGCCCTAGTAGAGATTAGCTCTCCCCTGACCACTGCCTTCAGCTCCTCCCAGACTACCCCCACCTGCACCTCCCCATTGTCATTGGCTTCTAAGTATCTTTCAATACACCCCCGAATCCGCCCGCACACCTCCTCATCCGCCAACAGTCCCACATCAAGGCGCCACATCGGACTCTGGTCTCTCTCCTTCCCCAACTCCAGCTCCACCCAATGCGGGGCATGGTCTGAAATAGCTATGGCCGAATATTCCGTGCCCTCCACTCTCGGGATTAGCGCCCTACTCATAATGAAAAAATCTATCCGGGAGTAGGCTTTATGGACGTGGGAAAAAAAGGAAAATTCCCTGGCCCTCGGCCTGGCAAACCTCCATGGGTCCACTCCCCCCATCTGGTCCATAAACCCCCTAAGCACCTTGGCCGCCGCTGGCCTTTTACCCGTCCTGGACCTAGAGCGGTCCAGTGCTGGGTCCAACACCGTGTTGAAGTCCCCCCCCATTATCAGGCTCCCTGCCTCCAGGTCCGGAATCCGACCCAGCATGCGCCTCGTGAATCCGGCATCATCCCAATTCGGGGCGTATACATTCACTAGTGCCACCCGCAACGCCTGCAACTGACCACTCACCATCACGTACCGACCTTCATTATCTGCCACGATGTTCAGCGCATCAAACGACACCCGTTTCCCCACCAAAATCGCCACCCCTCTATTCTTTGCATCCAGCCCTGAGTGGAAAACCTGCCCAACCCACCCCTTTCTCAGCCTAACCTGGTCAACCACCTTCAAATGCGTCTCCTGGAGCATAACTACATCTGCCTTCAGTCCTTTTAGGTGCGCGAACACCCAGGCCCTCTTGACCGGCCCGTTCAGGCCTCTCACATTAAAATTATCAGCCAGATCAGGCGGCTTCCCCCCCCCACCCCCGCCCCCCCGCTGACTAGCCATCTCCCTTTCTAGGCCAGCCATGTGCCCGCGCCCCCCGCGCCCTCCATTCCCCTAGGCAGCGGACCCCCGCCCCGACTCTCTCTGTGAACACCAGCTCCCCTTTGGCCAATGCAGCAGCAACCCAGTTCCCCACCCCCCTCTTCCCCCCCCTCCCAGCTAGGTCCTCCTTTAGCTGTATTGCTCCCCCCATGGCACTCCCATAAGTCAGCTGACTCCGGCTGACCCCAGCCTCTCCCGCCACTCCATCGACCTTCAGTGCGAGAATCCCCTCCTCCTCCTGGCAATCAGTGTGCGCTCCTCTCTAGCACCACCCTTCCCCCCGGCCCCGCCCCCTTCCTTCCCCAGCACTAGAAAAAGCCCGCGCTTTCCCACCAAGCCGGCCCCGCCCTCTCTGGCGCAGCTCTCTTTTTGCAGCCTTGTCTCAACTCCCCCACCCCGGGCCTCCAACTCATCCTTCCAACAACTGACATACACACACTCCCCACTTCAAATCATTTCACCCTACCCCACCCAGCACCAAAGAAAACAGAACAGAGCATCCCCCAAAACACAGTAACCCCCCTAGGCAACCCCTCCCAACAAACCCTCAGTTTAAGTCCAACTTTTCAGTTTGAATAAAAGTCCACGCCTCCTCCGGCGTCTCGAAGTACTGGTGTCGATCCTGAAATGTGACCCACAATCGCACCGGCTGCAGCATCCCGAATTTCACCCCCTTCCGATGCAGCACCGCCTTAGCCCGGTTGTAGCCGGCCCTCTTCCTGGCCACCTCCGCGCTTGAGTCCTGATATATTTGGATCTCTGTGTTCTCCCACCTGCTGCTCCGTTCCTTTTTGGTCCATCTTAGGACACACTCCCTGTCCACAAAGCGGTGGAACCACACCAGTGCCGCCCGTGGCGGCTCGTTGGCCTTGGGCCTCCTCGCCAGGACTCGGTTAGTCCCATCCAGCTCCAGGAGCCTCGGGAAAGCTCCCGCGCCCTTCAGCGTGTTAAGCATCGTGACCACGTATGCCCCTGCATCCGACACCTCCACTCCCTCCGGGATACTCAGAATCCGAAGATTCTTCCTCCTTGACCGATTCTCCATGTCCTCAAACTTTTCCTGCCACTTCTTGTGCAGCGCCTCGTGCGCCTCCGCCTTCACCGCCAGGCCCAATATCTCATCCTCGTTCTCCGAGGCCTTTTGTCGCACCTTCCGGCTCGCCACCCCTTGGGCCTTCTGGGTCTCGAACAGCTTGTCAATCGGCGCCTTCATCGGCTCCAACAGCTCTGCCTTCAGGTCTGCAAAGCAGCGCTTGAGGAACTCCTGCTACTCCTGTGACCATAGCGCCCACGCTGCTTGGTCTCCACCCACTGCCATCTTGCTTCTCCTCCCTCGCACTTTTTGCTGCACCGAAATCACTTTTTTGACCGTTCCACTCCTTGTCCAATTCATACAGTGCCGGGGGAACCGTACTGTCACCTTCCCACACTGGGAACCGTTGAACAAATGCCGTTGGGGCCCCTCAAAAGAGCCCCAAAGTCAGTTTCTGATGGGAGCTGCCGAACGTGCGACTTAGCTCCACATAGCCTTTCTACATAGGGGCAGCATGGTAGCATTGTGGATAACACAATTGCTTCACAGCTCCAGGGTCCCAGGTTCGATTCCAGCTTGGGTCACTGTCTGTGTGGAGTCTGCACATCCTCCCCGTGTGTGCGTGGGCTTCCTCCTGGTGCTCCGGTTTCCTCCCACAGTCCAAAGATGTGCAGGTTAGGTGGATTGGCCATGCTAAATTGTCCTGAGTAACCACAATTGTCCTTAATGTTGGGTGGGGTCACTGGGTTATGGGGATAGGGTGGAGGTGTTGACCTTGGGTAGGGTGCTCTTTCCAAGAGCCAGTGCAGACTCGATGGGCCGAATGGCCTCCTTCAGCACTGTAAATTCTATGATAATCTATGATAGCCGCAACCGGAAGCCCGAGCTAGTCAATCTTTAATGGTAAGAGATGAGTTATGTAGTTTGGGAAGAATGTTGCCAGAAGAGGCGGTAATATGTGGAATTCAGGGTGAGAGGAGTAGTGTTCCATTTTATAAGGTAAGGTTGGAAAGTCCAGTGAAGAGTGGTGAAGTGGTAGTAGGAGTAATAGAGAAACTAAGAAACTATCTTGTCCAGGAATACAGTTTATCTTGGGTAATGATATAGCTGGATCGCTGGTGGGAGTGATGCCTTCTGTGGTTGATAAGCCAGTGGAAAATCAGACAACTGAAGTGTTGAAGGATGAATATCCTGGGATTTTTCTGGATTGTGTAGTAACAAGGTCGCAAAGTCACAGGTTAAGACAAGAGGAGAAATCAAAGAGTGAAGATGAAGTTGAAGAGCAATTATCAGAAACGATTTTTGATCAGATGGTTGAAAAATGAAAAAGAACAGGTGGAGGATGAGGTGGATATTTTTAGTTCAAGTAAATTGGTGGAGTTACAACAGAAAGATGTAGAAATAAAACGGATGTTTAAAATGGATAGGCATATGGACGATAAGGGAATAGTGTAGATGGGCTTTAGAGTGGTTTCACAGGTCGGCGCAACATCGAGGGCCGAAGGGCCTGTACTGCGCTGTAATGTTCTATGTTCTATGTATCAGAAAGCATATACGGAAGAGGAATCTGAGTGTATACCAGTGTTATTACCGTAAAAATGATGCCTTGATGAGAAAATGGAGACCTTTACATACGCAGGCGGATGAAAAGTGGGCAGAAGTTCATCAAGTAGTATTCCCGGTAGGGTATAGAAAGGCGGTGTTGCGAGTTGCACATGTGGTACCAGTGGGAGGTCATTTGGGAATAAGGAAAACTCAAGCTAAAATCCAAAAACATTTGAAATGAATGAAATGAAAATCACTTATTGTCACAAGTAGGCTTCAAATGAAGTTACTGTGAAAAGCCCCTAGTCGCCACATTCAGGCGCCTTGGCCTGGACGTCAGAAAGATGTAGTCAAACTTTGTTGATCATGTTACACATGTCAAGTGATAGGGAAACCTCAAGCGGTGATAAAACCAGCGCCCTTAATACCCATTCCAGAATTTGAGGAACCTTTTACAAGGGTCCAAATTGATTGCGTAGGACCGCTTCCGAAAACGAAAAGTTGGAATCAATATCGTTTGACGATAATGGATGTGTCTACTAGGTTGCCAGAGGCCATTCCAGTACGTAATATTACAGCTAAAAAGATTGTGGAGGAGTTACTTTAATTCTTTACCAGATATGGACTATCCACAGAAATACAATCGGATCAAGGATCGAATTTTATCTCAAGGTTATTCAAAGAAGTTATGGATAGCTTAGGAATAAAACAATTTAAATCAACTGCAATACCATCCAGAATCGCAGGGAGCATTAGAAAGGTGGCATCAGATATTAAAGACAATGTTGAGGGCTTATTGTCACGATTATTCAGAGGATTGAGATAAAGGAATTCCATTCGTACTATTTGCAATTAGGGATGCACCTAATGAGTCAACCAAATTTAGTCCTTTTGAACTAATTTTTGGTCATGAGGTAAGAGGTCCACTTAAATTGATTAAGGACAAATTGGTGAGTGTGAAATTGGAAATTACATTCTTGGATGACGTGCCAAGTTTTAGGGAACGATTAAATAGAGCAGGTGAATTGGCCAGACAACATTTAATAGTTGCACAAAATGTGATGAAACGAGTAGCGGACAAGAAATCCAAAGTTTGTAGTTTTGCCAGTGGAGATAAAGTTCTAATATTGTTCCAGTGGTCGGTGAACCTTTAAAAGCTAGGTTTTGTGGACCTTATCAGATTGAAAGGAAATTAAGAGAGGTGAATTATATGATAAAAACACCAGATAGAAGGAAGACTCACCGAGTGTGTCATGTGAATACGCTTAAAAGGTACTTTGAAAGGGAAGGAGAGAAAAAGGAGGAGGTTTTAATGATTCTAACTTAAAGTGACGAACCAAATCCAGATGACTGTGAATTTGACATACCTCAAATTAAATTGGAAAATGAGGATGTTCTTAAAAATTGGGATAAATTGTTGAGTTACCTTCCAGAGGAAAAATGGACTGACCTGAAAGACTTACTGATATCACATGGGCACATCTGTGGAGATAAATTGGGAAGTACAAAAATGGCTATACATGATGTAGAAGTGGGAAATGCTGTTCCAATCAAACAACATCCATATAGACTTAACACTTTAAAATTAGCACAGGTTAACAAGAGATTGAGAGTATGTTTAAAAATGGCATAATTGAAGTGGGTTGCAGCCAATGGAGCTCACCCATAGTGATGGTACCTAAACCAGACGGTAGCCAACGGTTGACTGTGGACTATAGAAAGGTTTATGCAGTTGCAAGAATGGACTCTTATCCTATCCCACGTTTGGAGGATTGCATTGAGAAAGTGGGACAATCAGCTTTTATTTCCAAACTGGATTTACCTTAAAGGTTACTGGCAGGTATCTTTATCCGAAAGGGCGAAAGGGGATTTCAGCTTTTGTGACTCCAGATGGTATATACCAATTCAAAGTTATGCCATTTGGCATGAAAAACGCCCCATCCACATTTCAACGGTTAACTAACAAAGTTGTTTCAGGATTACCCAATTGTGCGGTATACATCGACGATCTGGTAATTTTCAGCCAGACATGGAATGAACAGTTAAAACATCTGATGGAGCTTTTCAATTGACTTCAGGTTGTGGATTTGGTGATAAACCTAGCCAAAAGTGAATTTGGAAAAGCCCAAGTCATTTTCCTTGGCCATATAATCGGACAGGGTCAAATGGTCCCACGGGATGTGAAAACAAAAGTTATTGGGGAGTTTCCGATACCCTCGACATGACGGGAAATAATGCGATTTCTTGGTATGAGTGGATGTTACCGGAAATTTGTACCGAATTTTAGCAGTGTGGTCGCTCCACTGACGGACTTGGTCAAGAAGCGTAACAAATTCCAGTGGACAGCGGATTGTCAACAGGCATTTGACGGCCTGAAGGCTGTGTTCACCACTGCTCCTGTGTTAGCCATCGCAAATTATACAAAACTATTCAAAGTGGCGGTTGATGCGAGTGATTTTGGTGTAGGTGCGGTGATTCTACAAGACGACGACGAAGGGCTAGAGCAGCCTATTGGTTATTTTTCAAAGAAATTGAATTCTCACCAGCAAAAGTATTCAACGATTGAGAAGGAGACTTTGAGTTTGGTGCTGGCTTTGCAACATTTTCACATTTATGTGACCAGCAATCCGTCTGACACCGCTCAGTATGATCGGTACTGATCATAATCCATTGATGTTTTTGGAGCTATTCCGGAATAACAATGCAAGGCTGTTTCGCTGGAGTATATTGTTACAACCATTTCATTTAAAAAGAGTACATGTGGCAGGATGAAGAAACGTGATAGCCGATGCTTTGTCACGAATGTGATGAATGGAAGCAGGTTCAGTTGGAGGAAAAATAACAACAAAACAAAAAGGACTATATTATTATACCTGTTTGCATGTGTTGTTTTTTTTAAACAAAAAAGTATATTTACTGTGTGCATTTCTGAAAGGATACTGAAAAGGCTAAAAATGAAACCATCTTGAAGTTGATGGTTTATTTTTTTTTCTTGGGGAGAGGTGTCATGAGAATGTCACTTTAAGAAATGTTTGGCTGCTCATGTTACTGCAGTGATGTCAGAGTGTGGGTGGAGCGGCTCTGCTTTTTAGTTTCACTTTGAGAAAGGCTTGGGTGTGTCTGTGGTTTTTTGGTTTTGTTTCAGTGTTGGAGCTGAAGCCAGACAAAGCAGCTGCATTGCTGTTCTCTCTGCCATGAAAATACTATCTCTTGATCATTTGGTGAATTCAGAATTATAAATGTTCTCAGTAGTGAATTTAAACCTGATTTGCTTCTGTTAAAAGGTGTTTCTTTTGTCTTTTGGATGTTGTTTGGGAATTTATTAAGGATTACTTAGTGTTGTATTCTTTAGGGGTTGTATTTGAATTAATGGTTGCTAAGATGTTCACTGTATGTTTTAAAAAGGTTAACTTGAGTTCATAGAATAAACATTGTTTTGCTTTAAAAAATACTTTTCGATTTCTGCTGTACCACTCCTGTAGAGTGGGCCATGTATGTGCTCCCCATACCACAATCTATTAAAAGTTGTGGGTCTCCATGATACACTTTTGGGTTCTCTAAACCCTGGCCCATAACAAAAGGCACAAGCTGCTCTGAGAATTTCTTACAGAATTCAATCGGGAAACCATCTGGACCAGGGACTTTGCCTGATTGCATCAATCCAATATATTTTAAGGTTTCATCAGGGATTCCAACTTATCGCTACAATCCACCTCAACAGTTGGGATCAGTAGGCTGTCCAAAAAGTCAGATATGACCAACCTCTGGAGGATCTTCCGATATATTACGATCGTGGTAAAAAAATTCAAAAGCCACATTAACCTGAATGGCGGAAACGAGGTTTCTGCTCAAATTGCGGTGTGTTCTTCCGGGAGGCCGCCTGCCATTTATGCTGGTGAGCCAAGGCGACTGGCCTTATCCCCATGTCTCCTTGGCATTCCCAGTGGAATTAGGGCTGAATGAAACCCTCAGCACTTGGATGGCTTCTGCAGTGGGCCGATATGGCACCAGGACACTGAATACACCGACACCTCCAGGGACTTCTCACCTGCTCCACCACCATCCAGTATTACCCTGATTGTCAATGTCACAGCCCAGGCTCTCTGTTCTATCAGCCACATAAGAACATAAGAACTAGGAGCAGGAGTAGGCCATCTGGCCCCTTGAGCCTGCTCCACCATTCAATGAGATCATGGCTGATCTTTTGTGGACTCAGCTCCACTTTCCGGCCTGAACACCATAACCCTTAATACCTTTATTCTTCAAAAAACTATCTATCTTTATCTTAAAAACATTTAATGAAGGAGCCTCTACTGCTTCACTGGGCAAGGAATTCCAGATTCACAACCGTTTGGGTGAAGAGGTTCCTCCTAAACTCAGTCCTAAATCTACTTCCCCTTATTTTGAGGCTATGATTTCTGCTTTCACCCGCCAGTGGAAACAACCTGCCCGCATCTATCCTATCTATTCCCTTCATAATCTTATGTTTCTATAAGATCCCCCAAGCTCACCGGCATGGAGGTTTTTCAAAACACAGGCCCAATGAAGGATGAAATTACAAAGTGCAATTCTTCAAACACTGGCAAAGATCATAGAATCTAATATGTACATTTAGTCATCATTAACCGGTGGCCTTGCTTTAAATTGGAAAGAAGATGGAGCCCTTCATGCCCCCAGGACATCTCAAAGCGCTTTACAGCTAATTAAGTAGTTTTGCAGTGTGGCCGTGGTTTTAAGGATAGAATGTGGAGCATGATTCACATTTCATTGAAACTTTCAAAACGCTGGAAGCAGGAACCCAAGTGTGTTTTGATCCAGAAATTTGCGGTTAACAAGCGGGGACTTCTCCCCGCTGCACCAAGTGGGGAAACAGCGCTTGACTCTGGGTAGTCCACAGACAAAAGTGCAAGCAGACGACAGGGAGTGAAACTTTGCAGGCATGTTAGTGTACAGGTGTGTAAAACACATTCCTGGAGTGAAGTGCTCACACTGAGTACCTGTGCCCCACTTTGCCTGGGGAGGGGAGGGGCTGGGCGGTGTTGGGAACAGTCCAACATGGAGGCAGCAGGTCGGAAGCAGCGTCTCCACTGACGGAAACTTTTCAGGGTCGAGTTCGCTCCACAACAATAGACCGCGGGACACGAGGAACATACTCAAAAAAAAAACCTACACACAATTTGCCCGCAAGGCCCGGGAATATAATCGAAATCTTCAACAGCGAGAAATCTCACCCTCTTCTCCCCCCAATAAGGAAAAACAAATCTACGTCGATCCCTCTTTATCGCCAAATTTCCGCCGGAGCGACTGCGAAGTTTGAGGTGGCCGTTTCCAGACCTTTCCCACTTCGCCTCTTTCCAGACTGCATTTGCTTCAGGAAGAAAAAGGGGAAGATTTTGAATTGGGTCTGGAGCTGCGGGTCTCTCTCCCGGGAGGTTTGTAAGGGGAGGGGTGTCTGCAGATCAATGTGGGAAGAAGGCTGTGTATTTCTTTGTGTGTCTGCGCTTGCCAGTCGGTCGCCTCTGCTTCAGCCACTCGCAGCTCTCCGCCTGTCTGTCTGTGGCCGCACTCCTCCCCCCACACTCTCGGGCTCTCTCTCCTGGATGTGGCCGGTGAAGAAGCTGCTGCTCGAGTCGGGCGACACAAAGAAATGTGGGCTGATTCCGGCTGGCAGCCGGCATTACGGAGAAAAGAAACGCGAAGCCCGCTGAAGGACGGGGGCCCACCGACTGAATTCAAGTTTTATAAACCGTGTGTGAGAAGCTTGTGAACCCGGGCATCGTGTTTCACCATTTCCAGTACAGCCTTTGAATGGGGAATTATTGTGCTTTGCGGGCCTCTTTGGAGGGGCTTTCCATTCGCTTTTAAGGGGACACACACAAACCGCAGGAAAGTTTGTCCCGATACTGGGATTTACGACCGCCGAAGTTTGTAACTGCACTTCCAGAAAATGAAATCCCGTATCGCCGGCGTGTGTGTGGAGCTGTCAGGGGTGATTTTATTGTTGGCGGTCGGTGCTTGTGTCTCGGTTCCAAGTGGCTGTAAACGGTTGGACGAGCGTCCGAAAAACGCTGGGAAACTCTCTTCCTCCCCGGCGGCCACCCCAGTCCCTGGGACGGCAGACAAGAAAGTCGTGTGCACCAACCTGGAGCTGACTGAGATTTTCCCACTGGATACGCTCCCCAACAGGACAGTCACTTTGTAAGTATTCAAAGAAATGGGCAGCGGGTACTTTGTAGGATGTACGTTTGAATTTGTGGCGAAGTTCGGTCTATGTTTTTGGGCCACTTTTAAGTATATTTCTGAAACGTTTAAGCGCAAGGTTCGGAAGCCCATATGATGGTCGCAGAACGAATGTTTATTTAGTGAAGGGACAATAACCTTGCTCTCCTCAGTGATTGCAGAGTGTTTTGCAGTTGCTCTTCACAAAATCTATATTTAACTCAGAATGATAGAACAAAGAAGGAGGCCATTCAATCCATTATGCTATTTTGGTGGCTCTTTGTTAGTTTAATCCCACTCTGCTCTTACTCATGTCACTTGATCAATCAAAATGAAGACACTAGAGATAGCCGAGAATGGCCCACTTGTAAAATTATGTAACCACATCTAACAGTTTTCTTTTACAAAAGAACTGGAATCCACACATTTTCCTTGGCTCATAGTTATATATTCCCTGCAATCCCATTTTGTTAGTTACAATTTGTAGTTCAGCAGATTCTTATGAAAATATCTTTTGGTGGGGAGGAGGCAGTGGTGGGGAGTGCTGGTTGCACTGAAATTATCCAACTCTTGTCATTGTGCAAATTAATGCACCGATTTGTAATCTAAGAAAACTGGGGCACAGTTTACAAAAATATTCACCAAAAATGATTGTTACTTGAATAGAAAGAACCCTGCATTAAAGGGACGGCACATATTCCAGACAATATGCATGTATTTTAAAACCCTCCTACAATTTTAAGTTCCTAGTACTAATTGAATTCACATTTTCATAACTCATAGTTAGAATCTGTACAATAAAAGCACCAACTTGCACAAAACTTCCATGGGAGATGTTGCTGCAGACCTTTGTTTACAGATATTGAACCATATGTTGCAACATGAATGCAACATGAATGCACCATCAATGGACAATAATACCATTAGTGGTGTGAAGTTTCTTGGCTTTTTACTGCTGCAGTAATACACTCGTGAAGCCTGAATTTGACGATTCCACTTTGGAGTCATGTGGCCTTGACATCTAATTTTCACTGCAAAAGTTTGACATTGGTGCAAAGTAATGTTAGCTTCATACCAATGCTCTACATGCATTGTGTTGTGTGTGTGCGCGCGCACACGCATGTGTAGCTGTTTTTACCTGTGACAGTGGTTTGACTTTGAGTTTGATTTTGTTCAACTGTACTTTAACAGCTCTATGGATTCATGTGCTTCAGGCAACAGCAATCAATGTGATGTACTAATATGGTGAGGAAAAGGCAGGGAATGTTTTTCATATGTAAAAACAACACAGCAAACAGCTAGTTGGTAATTAGAAAAATCTGCATTGTAACTAAAGCAGCTGAAATAACAATTGCAACTAGGATAAAGTAATGTATGACTGATGTGCCTGTTAGACATAAATTATTTGGACCATGGGAACTTTGTCTGGTTATTAAATGTCCCAATGGAATATAATGCCAATCTTGCAAATGTAAGCAAAAGAAAAGTCAAGATCTAGTAGAAGCCATTTGGAACATCAAAGATCATGCCACCCCAGCAGCCTAAGTTTGGCATCCAGATACTAATACAAGATTTTAAAAATGCCCCAAAACCCAAAATGTATTCCATCCCAAAACTTTGTCTTGAAGCTGTATTCATTGTATTAATGTTTTATTGAACAGTACTTGTGTTTTTCTTTCTCTCTGCACTTGTTCATTGCCTGAGCTGCCTGAGGGAAAGAACATTTCCTGCGTGCATGAAGAATGGCATTAGCAGAGGTTTATTAGTCATAGGGGATTAGCACCTTGACCGAGAGATTCATGGTCCAGCAAGGTGTGTGTGAGGAGAAGATTGCGGATTTCATGGCTTCAAAAATGTTATTTGGATTATTCGGATTTGAAGATGTGAGATCTGAATGTTATTTTCTTAGTGTTCAGTTCAGTCACTTTTTAGTCAGTTAATATGCTGATGGTATGTGTACCAGCAGTTGTGAGAAGGCAAGTATTCAAATATGTTGCTGTAGTATTGAGGTTTGGGCATTTTATTTTTCTCTAACATGATTCTTTTGAAGGCACTTCAATTGTGGGTGCAACATTTATTGCTGGAGTGCTTTGATTTAATAACTGGGGATCTGGGGGAATAATATATTATCTGTAATCTGGAAATGAGTAACAGGATGATTAGAAGGTTGGCCGTATAAGATCAGGCATTCTGGCACTGAGCTGGTGCAAGATGTCTAGAGTGGTGAAGTGTCAGAACTCTTGCTGATACTTAGTGAGTGCATAGTGGAGATTGTACTAGATTATGTATAAAATGAGGCAGAAATACATTTGTTTGTGCATCTTGATCTGCAACTGTTGGGGAGCGGTTATCAATTGATTTCTAAATTTTGTGCTTTAACCTCGAGAGAAAAGAAACAACTGCAAGCAAATAGAGGACCATTCTGGAATGATTGAGTAATTTTGTTGTCTGGGGGAGCCTTCGGGATTAAGAGATCATGAGAAGGAGACGGGAAAGAGATTGTTCAAGTATGCATGCCTTTTCTGGGTATTCTTATTAGGACTGCCCTTTCAGAATACATTAGAATTGCATTTCCCTTAAAAAAAATCTAGTTTCTTTGGGTTTGTAACATGCACTTTTTCACCAGGTGAACTAATCCATTTTAATTGACTAGGAAAATTATTTTATTCCATGTTTGAAATAATGATTTTAATATTCCTAATTTACCCTTTGAGAAATGCTAATACAATCAGAACCCTTTGTGAATCTTAATAAATCATTTGATCAATTATCTGATGTTCAAAATTTATTTTATCTGGGATCCACAGATACATAGATTGCCACACATTTTTTCCAGCTTAGTTGGATTTGACATCTGTATAGTAGTTTAAACTCATTGGGTCTTTGGGCCAGTTCAGATGTGAGGCATTCTAAGGTTGATTTGTGGAACAAAAACTCGCATGAAATCATAGAATTTACAGTACATTGGAAAGTTTGTTTTCAGAGAATAACAGAAAATGCTGTTATGGTTGACTCCGGCTTGTTTTTCAGACGAAGTTAACAGTGCCCTTTATAACAAATTTAAAGCTAAGGAAAGGGTTGCTATTTGGTGAAATTATAAGACTGTGATTAGTCAATGGGACTTGTTCTAGTTCATTGGTGGCAAGTGGAATTTCACAGTGCTGTGGCTGTGGTTGTTGTTCTGAGTTACTAATGACTGTTCTGAGGATATTGTTAGCAGGTGATACTCCAGTGTGGGAAAGCAAAACCTGCAGATAACAATGCTATTGCAAGGACTTTAGACTTGAGCAGATGTGTTAGAGCTGGATAAAGACTGGTTTGTAAGTAAGTTTGACTTTGCATTGAAAGGCTAATTAATGTAGTGTGGCAAGATTGTTCAGATGAATCAAATGTTAAGATGTGTATATATCTGTGTGCATATATTTACAAATACAAGGCAACGATTTATACCGTACAAAGCGTTGTCAGAACTATTTGAAAGTGTGATCAGTTATGCCATGAGCTTATTTACAAAATGATAGAAGGATATGAGTCGAACATTTTATTCATTTGGAAACACTTGGAGATTAAAGTTAGGTACTGAAGTTGTAAAGAAGAAAAAATAACCAGGTGAGAGAAATATTAGGCAAGCCTAACTGAAATATCATAATACCAAAGAGGATTTGGTTAAAGGGATTACTGGAGGGCAAAGTTCTATCATGCACCTTTTTTGAGTTTCTCTCTTTCTTAAACTATAACCCTATCAAACAAAATAAAGCAATAATGGGACGGCATGTGGTGCAGTGGATCGCACTGGGACTGTGGCGCTGAGGAGCCGGGTTTGAATCCCGGCCCTGGGTCACTATCCGTGTGGAGTTGGCACATTCTCCCCATGTCTGCATGGGTTTCACCCCCACAACTCTACAAGATGTGCACGTTAGGTGGATTGGCTACACTAAATTGCTCCTTAATTGGAAAAAAAAATAATTGGACACTCTAAATTTAAAAATAAATAAATAATTTAATTCCCTTAGAAATGGATCAGTGAAACTTGCATTTGGCTTCTTGATTTGAGGAAAGCAGTACTGTATCAATTTTTGGAGCATTACAGAATGTCATTCATTAAAACCTCAAAACATAATTTCTGGAACATAACTAGCCTAAGTTCCTTTCCAGTTTTGTGTTGTACGATCAAACCAGCCGACAACTGTGGAGTCTGCGGCACTTTAGTATAGTTTCCACAGTACTACATTTAGCTACTGGGTAATGTAAGGGATAAAACCATACAAACTTACAGTGCAATAGAAAACTATTTTTTCCTGTTGTGTTTACAGTGCTTGACCAAGCCACAGCCTTGTATCTTTCTCTGCTGAAGGTTTATCTATTTTTCAATTAAAAGATGCAGTGCTCTCTCCCTATGCGCCCTGTGGTAACATTTTCTGTGCTCCAATAAAGCTATGTAAAATATTTTCCAAGAGTTTTAAATTTGGTGACATCTCATCAATAACTCCTTGATCTGAGAATATAGGATTTCTTTAATCCTATGAAAAATCTTTGTTTAGATCTCCCGTTAGCTCTGGAAGGCTACATGATATTTTCTCTCATGGAGTGTAAAATATTCACACTGCTCTTAATGCTTGCCTTGCCAGTTTCAACTATTCATAAATCCCAATTAGTTCAGAACACCATGTTCTCCTGTTCTATAGCCATTGTCTCCAACAATGGGCTAACCTATTAACATGGGAACTAATTGGTTAGCTAACATAAAGCAGAGAGTAGGAATAAATGAAATGAAAATCTCGTATTGTCCCAAGTAGGCTTCAAATGAAGTTACTGTGAAAAACCCCTAGTCGCCACATTCCGGCGCCTGTTCGGGGAGGCTGGTACGGGAATTGAACGGTGCTGCTGGCCTGCCTTGGTAATCGGTCATTTTCAGGTTCTCAAGCAGTAACTAGTGCCACAGGGATCAGTGCTGGGGCCTCAACGATATACAATCAATATCAATTAGTTAAATGAAAGGACTGAATGTATGGTAACTGTATTTCCCAATGATGCCAAGATAATTAGGCATGTAGGTTGTCAAGAGGCGGTAAAGAGTCTACAAAGGGATATAGAAAGTGACTGGGCAAAAATGTGGCAGACGGAGTATAATGTGGGAAAAAATGTATTTGTGCACTTGGCTGGAAGAATAGAAAAGCAGCACATTATTTAAATGGAGAAAGATTGCAGAACCTAATGATACAGAGGGATCTGGGTGTCCTGGTACATGAATCACCCAAAGTTAATTTGTATGCTGGTACAGCAAGTGATTAGGAAGGCAAATGGAATGTTGGCATTTATTGCAAGGGGAATGTAATATAAAAGTAGGAAGTTTGCTGCAGCTGTACAAGGTCTTGGTGAGATCAGATCTCGAGTACTATGTACAGATTTTGTCGTCTTATTTGGAAAAAGGGTACAAACATACGAATTAGGAGTGGGCCACTCTTCCCCTCGAGCCTGCTTCACCACTCAAGATCATGGCTGATCCGATTGCAACTTCAACGCCACACATCTGCCTAACCCCGATAATCCTTGTTTTAAAAAAAATATGTTTATTAAACATTTTCCATAATGACAAAACCATACAATACAATTAACCAAAATTACACAATAGAAGAAAGAGATTAACAAGTAAAAGTACATATTAACTTGAACCCCAAAATCCAAGCAACTGATCATGACTAGTTCCTTAAAAGAAGAAATGAACGACTGCCATCTTGGGTAGAACATTTCTAGTGACACACTAATGGTGTACTACTTAACCGTTTCAAAATTTGAAAAAACACATGAGATCACCCAACCAACCCCAGGCATTAGGCGGAGTAGGAGACTTCCACCCAAGCAGAACTCTTCTCTGGGCTATAAACGAGATGAAGGCGAGGACATCTGCCTTCAGCTCTGTCTGAAACACCAGCAAGTCTGATACCCCAAATGTGGCGACGGGTGGGCATAGATCCAAGTCAACATTGCGTATTTCCAACATGGCCCAGAAGCTTACCAACTTGGAACAAGACCAGGATACATGGTGTGATTAGCCGCCCCCCCCCCGAGAGTGATGCTCACATTTGTCCTCCACTCCAGTGAAAAATCTATTCATCCTTGCTTTAGTCAGATGTGCTCTATGCACCTCCTTGAATTGAATCAGACTTAGCCGCGCACATGAAGACGTGGAGTTGACCCTATGAAGGGCCTCACTCCATACCTTACCATCTAGAATGGGACCCAATTCGCCCTCCCATTTTGTCCTCGCCTCACTCAACGGAGCTCACTCTGCTGAGCGGATATGGCCACATATGCCCAAAATAGTCCACCCATCAGACCCGGCCAAAGACCAAATCCTCTTCAACAATGATGAGGGTGGTGCCAAGGAAAAGGCCTTGGGTGAAAAACCGTGAACCTAAAAAGACTGGAACCAGGTAGTTAGAATTTCGGCCAACTCCTCAAAACTGGCAAGCTTCCTTTCCACAAACAGGTCTCCAAACCCTTCCCTTTCCATGACTTAAACAAGTCAAAACCCACTGGCAGAAAAAGGTGGTTGTTGAAGATGGGGGGCTAGCGAAGACAGGGAACAGAGCTTGAACTGCTTCAATATTTTCAGGGTGGACACCACTGGATTCAGGAAAAATCTTACCAGAGAGAAAGGCCATAATAATTGCGCGAAGGCTAGAAACCGTGCAGGAGTTTGCTTCCATTTGTCCCCAAATGGAACCAAGATCACTGAATCACACAATATCTTCTGAATATTGGCTGCCCAATAGTAAAACAATACATTGAGTAGAGCCAAGCCCCCTGACTGTCCATCTCTTTGGGGGGGGGAAAGCCCCACAGATCCTTGGAGTCTTGCCCACTTAGATAAAGGAGGACACTAATTTGTTGACTTTGACAAAAAAGGAGGGGAGTAAAATGGGGAGACATTGAAAAATAAATAAAATTCTCAAAATCTTGTGAGTACATTCATTTTAATAGTCTGAACCCTGTCTGTCACCTCTAAGTCGGACTTGGCACTATCAACCAGTTTATTGTAATGTAATTTATGATGTGAGGCCCAGTTGTGGACCCTCAGATAATGAAAGCTAGTCTTGGAAATTCAAAAAGGAAACGCCCCCAGCTGGGTTGGGCTCTACTTCCTGGCGGGTTGACTGGAAAGCATTCCCCCGAGTCCAAGTTCAACTTGTACTCCGAGAAGGAGCCAAGCTCCTAAGCAGCTTCATTATCTCGTCCATAGAGGGCATTGGGTCCATAATATAGTGAAGTAGATCATCTGGGTACAGGGACACCTGTGCTCCCCCTCTCCCCTCCCCCTGCCTTTGATTTATCCTCCTCCACTTAAAAGAGGGCCTCCACATATTAGCAAAGCCAGAGTTCTGAGCATTCGTACGCGCATTAACAGTTGGGGTTGTTTGCAGTAATTAAATCAGGAAATGAACTTTAAAAAATATATATTTTATTCAAGGCATTTTCAATTTATATACAAAACACAGTAAACATTCATCTTTATACACATGCCAAAATACAAAAATCCCTCCATTCCCTTGGACACCCCACATGTCCCATTTTATAATTATAATGTAAAAGAACAATAACCCATAACAACCCCACCCTCCACTGACCCCTACTGCTCCTTGAAGAAAGTGATGCCAACCTCCACTTTGAGAAGAACCCATCCTTTGACCCCTAATGGCAAATTTTATCTTTTCCAGTTGTAGAAATTCTGCCAGGTCACTCGCCCACCCTGCAGCCTTGGACGGCTCCAGATCCTACCACCCTAACAAGATCTGCCTCCGGGCTAGCAGGGAGCCAAAGGCCAACACATCATCCTATCTCCCCACCTGCACTCCCAAATATTCCGACACCCCAAATATCGCCACTCATGGACTTGGGGCCACGATCACCCCCCAAATCTCTGATATAGCCCCTGCAAAAGCCTCCCAAAACTCCTCCAACTTCAGAACATGAGTGTTATTTGCCAGCCCCCTTGAATACCGCCCACATTTATCCTCCACCTCTGGGAAAAACCAACTAATCTGCAATACTGTCAAGTGCGCTCAATGCACCACGTTGAAATGAATTAGGCTCAATCTTGCACAGGAGGAGGTTGAATTTATCCTCTGCAGGGCCTTGCTTCATGTCCTCGCTTCGATAACCCCCCTCCCCAGAGGCTCCTCACTTCCTTTTTACCTCCTCCAGCGAAGCCCTCTCCCACTCCATTAACTTCCCATAGATATTGGAGACCTTACCCTCCTCATTTCATCCTCCGACACAATCGTTTCAAACAATGACAGGTGGACAAGCCTCTGAAACGTGGCCAGCTCCTTCCTCACAAGTCCCTGATTTGCAAATACCGAAACCCATTACCCCTCGGTTCAACCAATACTCCCAACTCTGCAAACCTGCCCTCCACAAACTCATCCCTGAACCTCTCTATCGCCTCCCATACCCTGAACGTTTAGTCCAACGCTGCACAAATAAATCTATGATTATCACAAATCAATGCCCACAACGACATGCCCTCAGTCTTAAAATGTTGCCTGCACTGATTCAAAGCTCTGCTACCACCACCGGCTCATGGAGTATTGGGCCAGTGAGAATGGAAGAAGTGGCAACACCAGTGTCCTCGCGTCCCCCTACGCAAAGCCTCCCCCATCTGACCCCACACTGACCCTTCCTCCATGACCCGCTTCCGAACCTTCTCCACGTTTGCTGCCCAGTCACAATTCAACAAATTCAGCAATGCCACCCCCAGTGCCCCTTCCTGGCCCTCTCCAGAAACACCCTCCTAACGTGCTTTACCTGCCTATATAAAATCCGAAAGCAACCTATTTAGCTTCCTAAAAATCAACTTTGGCATACAAATGGGGGATTCTGAAAGGTGAACAGAAACTTCGGTACAACTGTCATCATCAACGAAAGCAGAAGAACATCCCACCTCTTGAAGTCCCCCTTCATCCCTTCTACCAAATTGTCCAAATTCAATTTATAAAACTGAGCCCAACTATGCGCCACCCTTATTTCCAGGTATCAAATTCGAAATGACCAGCCAAAATGGCAACTTCCCCAAACCCTTACCCTGCATCTGAGCATTGACCAGGAACACCTCGATCTTTGCCACATGAAGCTTATACCCTGAAAACGACCCAAACTCTGTCAATACCCCCATAATCCTATCCATCCTATTCACCGGGTCTGTGATCTCCAGCAGCAAGTCTTCTGTGTATGGAGCATGGAGGGGCACTCCATGCTCTATAACCCTCTCTCGCTACCTCTCCACTCAGTTGAAGCCCTAAGTGCCAGTGGTTAAATCGACAATGCAAAAAGCAACTGGAGCAGCAGACACCATGGTTCGTTCCCCGGTGCAAACAGAAATATAACAAATTTGTATTATTCATATGTACATCGGCTCTCGGAGCCGTGCATGACATCTTAATCCACCCTACCAACCCTGGCCCCAAACCAAACTGCCCCGAAACTTCAAACAGGTATTCCCACGCAACCCGGTCAAACACCTTCTCTGCGACCATAGATATTATCACTTCCCTTTCCTGACCCCTCGGCGGCGGGGCGGGGGGGGGGGGGGGGGGGGGGGGAGATCACCACATTTAATAACCTTCTAATATTTGACGATAGCTGTCGCCCCTTCACGGACCCCATTTGGTCCTGACCTATCACTATCCATGCACGTTGCCAGCACCTTGGCCAGCACATTTGCATCCACATTTGAAAGTGATATCTACGATATGATCCAAACTCCTGAATCATTATCCTTCTTTAAAATAAGCAAAATTGATGCTTGTGTCAGCATGGGCGGAAGGTCCCCCTTATTGACTGAATAATTAAACATTTCCACTCGGAGAGGCCCCAACTCAATAACGAACATTTTATAAAATTCTACTGGGAATCCATCCGGACCCGGGGCCTTCCCAGATTGCATTGACCCAATGCACCCCATCACCTCCTCCAGCTCAATTGGAGCACTCGGCCGCTGCATCTTCCCCTCCTGCACCACTGGGAGAGGTTTCACTTGTGGAGCCTCGTCCAGTTGTGGGCTACTTGTATCCCCAGATATCTGAACTTGGTTTGGGTCACTTTAAACGTTAGTTGATCCAGCTCCACTTCTCCCTCTTGGGGGTTCACGGGGAAAATTTTGCTCTTCCCCAGATTGATTTTGTAACCTGAGAAGGCACCAAACTCCCTAAGTTCCCATGCTGGCCAGGGGATTCGATATGTAGAGGAACAGGTCATCCACATAGAGTAATACTCTTGTGCTCCCTGCCCGCTCTCCAAATGCCCGTCCACCACTGCTGAGCTAAGGGCGATGGCCAGTGGCTTCATTACCAGTGCGAACAAGAACAGGGTTAAGGGGCACCCCAGCCTCCTTTTCCAATGCAGCCAAAAGTACTCTGAGTTTGTGGCGTTCATCCGTGCGCTCGCAATAGGAGCGCTGTACAGGAGATTCACCCACGTGGTGACCCCTGCTCCAACCCCAAACAGTTCAAGCACCTCTATGAGGTACCTCCACTCTACTCGATCAAAGGCTTCCTCCGCATCCAGGAAAACAATCATCGCTGGTGCCCTTTCCACGTATGGGGTCATTATTACAGTCAGCAGGCGTCTGATGTTCGCTGTTAGCCGTCTGCCCTTGACAAACCCAGCTGCCTCGTCAGAACATTCACTAGGACTTTTACAACGATGTTAAAGAGTGAGATGGGTCTGTATGATCCACACTCTGTCGGGTCATTATCCTTTTTGGGGATCAGTGAGATCGAGGCCTGGGCCAGTGTGGGCGACATCGACGGTGACTTGTTGAACATCTCCCGTAAGTGCAGGGCCAGTGCTGCGGTAAATTTTTTGTCAAAGTCTACCAGGAACCCACCCGGTCCCGGCATTTTCCCTGCCTGCATGGAATTAATGCATTCTACGATTTTGCCCAGCTCTAGCGGTGTTTCCAGCTCACGTTTCCTGTCTTTCCCCACCACTGGTATATCCAGTCTGTCAAGGAACTGCTTAATCTCTGAGTCCCCCTCTGGGGGTTTGGAGGTGTACAGCCCCTGGTAAAAGTTTGCAAAGGCCTTGTTAACCTCGTTTGGGTTTGCCACCATCCTACCATTTCTGTCCCTAACTTGCACTTTCTCTTTTGAAGCTACTTGCTTCCTTAGCTGGTGCGCCAGCATGTGGCTGGCCTTGTCTCCATGTTCGTAAAAGGCCCCTGTGACTGTCGGAGTTGGTGGGCTGCCTTTCTTGTGGAGAGCAGATCAAATTCCATCTGCAGCTTATTTTCTCTCCACCAGCAATTCCACGGTTGGGGCCGTGGAGTACTGCAGATCCACCTCCAGTATGGAGTGATCTAAATGCACATTTGACCCATCGATTGGAATATTTGTAAATGTTATTTCATTGCTGGGAGATGAGAGGGCATTAGAATATTACAGCAACTTTGATCAATGTATTCATATTTTTGTCCACTGCTTGGCTGCCCATTTTTCCTGTCTGTGGACCCTATAAGCTATAATTTCCCTCCCTCTCCCCCCATCCCGATCACTGCCTTCAGAACCTCCCCGTTCTGGTTGCAGGGTACATAACCGTGTGTGGCTTGGGAGATCTTTGTACAGAATTCCTTAACGACAAGGAAAGCCGTATCCAGTCTCCATGGGGGCTGTTGGACCTGGCCCTTCTCCAACCTCCACATCTATGGTGTGAAGATTACTATCGTTGAGTATTCCGCCTTTGTTACCCCTGGGAGCACCATTTTCCCTGCAACAAAAAAGCCTATATGCAAGTAGGCCTTGTGCACGTGGGAGAAGAAGGAGAATCATTTTTCTCTGGTGATTGGACCTCCACCCCCCCCCCCCCCCCCCCCCCAACTCTTAGGTAAGGAGGGATGCTTCCAACCAATAAAACTAAACCTTATACCTAATCCCAAGCTGTAAAAATTCAACCTTGTAAGGTTATTCAACCCTATAAGAACAGGAAAATACAAAAGTAAACATGCACTGTAAATTCTGTGGAACCCCAGCAATCAACATGCCCGTCCCCAACATCCAAACCCAATTACACCATGCCCAACCCAACAAAGTAGTCCACTTCTCCCGGCACGTCAAATAAACAGTCCTTTTCCTCAAAGATCACTCTATGTCGTGCTAGATATACCACACTGAACAAGACTTCACTTTTGTACAGGGCGGGCCTTAGCTTTGTTGAATGCAGCCCTCTTCGCCAGCTTTGCTCCCACACCTTGATAAAACCTGATGGTGTGCCCATTCCATTTGAAGTAACGATGCTCCCGCGCCCATCTCAGAAGCTGCCGTCTCTTTTTGAAGCTATGGAACTTCGCTATTATCGCATGCAGTGGATTCTCAGGGTGAGACCTTTGCCAGAGTGTAGGGTGGAAATGGTCCAGCTCCGGAGGGGTGTGAATCCACCCTCCCCCATCATCTTCCTGAGCATCTGTGCTAACTACTCTGTGGCTGTGTTGGACCTTCCATCACCTCTGGCAGCCCCACAATTTGAAAGTTTTGCCTCCTGGTTCAATTCTCTAACTAATATCCCTTGGCCTTCAACAATTTATTCACTTCAGCCAATCTCTGCTTCCAGTGAGACAATGTGATCACTGTATCTCGAGAGGGCCACTTCCATCTCTTTTATCGTCGCTCCATGGCTTTCACAGTTTCATTGGTCTTCTCCAGAGCCACTCGAATGGTGGCCAAGGCCTCCAACATCGATTTCCGGAGGTCCTCCGACGCAACCCACCAGTGTTTGTCAAATTCCTTTGCCAAGGTACTCTAAAGCACCTCAGCCGTTAGTGTAGTGGCCAGAGCCCCAGAGTCTGCCTCCAGCATTTTATCTGTCAGCGAGCTCGGAGAGTCCTCTGATTCCATCGACGAACTTCTACTATCCATCGTCGTTTCCCTGACTTCTCTGGGCATTTCACTCATATAGGATCCTTATCTCATATTAAGTATGTTTCCAAAAGAAACTGAGAGAAAAGGTCAAAAGGTGCAGTACTTAGTGTGAGCCACCTCGTGTATGTCTTCCCCTTGTATTACGCCACTAGAAGCTACCCCTTGGTAATCAAGAATCTATCCAGCTCTATCTTAAAATATTCAAAGACACTGTTTCCACTGCCTTTTGAGGTAGAGAGTTCCAGAGACCCACGACCTTCTGAGTGAAAAGATTTCTCCTCATCACTGTCTTAAATGAATGACCCCCTATTTTTAAACAGTGACCCCTAGTTCAAGATTCTAGGACAAGAGGAAAACCCCTCTCCACATCAACCCTTTCAATACCCCTCAGAATCTTAAAGGTTTCGATCAAGTCTTACCTCTTACTCTTTTTTTAAAACTTTAGTGGATACAAACCCAACCTCTGCAACCTTTCCTCATAAGACAACGTGCCCATTATTGGTATTAGTCCAGGAAACCTCTGAGATGCTAACACATTTATGGATTTCCTTCAATAAGGTGATCAATACTGTACACAGTACTCCAGATGTGATCTCACCAATGCCCTGTACAACTGAAGCATAACCTCACTATATTTAACCAATTCATTCGAGTTCTTTGAAGGGCTAAGAATGCATTGTGGGTACAGGGGAGTCTGTAGAGGTGATGTACTTGGATTTCCAGAAGGCACTTGATAAGGTGCCACATCAAAGGTTATTGTGTAAAATAGAAGCTCATGGTGTAGGGGGTAACATATTAGCAAGGATAGAAGATTTGTTGACTGACAGAAAACAGAGTAGGCATAAATGGTTCTTTTTCTGATTAGCAGGATGTGACTAATTATGTCCTGCAGGGGTCTTTGCTGGCACCATAACTTTTTACATTTATACAAATGACTTGGATGAGGGGAACGAAGGCATGGTAGCTGAGTTTGCACATGATATAAAGATAGGTAGGAAAGTATGTTGTGAAGAAGACATATGGAGGTTGTGGATGGATTATAGATAGGTTGAGTGAGTTGACAAAAATCTGGCGGATGGAGTACAATATGGGAAAATGTGAAGTTCAATTTGGCAGGAAGATTAAAAACAGTATCACTTAGAATTTTGAGCTGCAGAGGGATCTAGGTGTTCTTGTGCATGAGTCACAAAGTTATTATGCAGATACAGCAAGTAATTAAGAAGGCTAATGGATGCTATCCTTTGTTACGAGAGGAATGGAACTTGAAAGTAAGGATGTTATGCTTCAGCCACTCAGGGCATTGGTAAGACCACATTTCAAATATTGTGTGCAGTTTTGATCTCTACTTGAAGAATCTAGATGCATGGAGGCGTTTCAGAAGAGGTTTATTAGATTGATACCTGGAATGAGTGGATTGTCTTATGAGGAAAGGTTGGACAGACTGGGCTTGTTTCCACTGGAGTTTAAAAACTGAGGGGTGACTTGATTGACGTACACGAACATCCTGAATGTTTTATCAGCCATGATTGAATGGCGGAGCAGACTTGATGGGCCGAGGGGCCTAATTCTGCTCCTATGTCTTATGGTTCTTGACAAGGTGACATGGACAGGATGTTTCTTCTTGTGGCTGATAGAAATGAGGAGAAATGTCTTTCTGAGGGTTATACAATGTTGGAACTCTGCTTCAGAAGGCAGTGGTGACAGGGTCATTGAATATTTTTAAGGCAGAGATGGATAGATTCTTTCTTGTTAGGTAAGATAATCAAAGGTTATCAGGGGTAGGTGGGGATGTGGAATTTGAAACACAAACAGATCAGCCATGATCTTATTGAATGGCAGAGCAGGCTTGAGGGGCAAATGGGCAACTTAGAATCATAGAATTTATAGTGCAGAAGGAGGCCATTCAGCCCATTGAGTCTGCACTGGCCCTTAGAAAGAGTACCCTACTTAAGCCCATGCCTCCACCCTATCCACATAACCCAGTAACCCCACCTAATCTTTTGGACACTAAGGGGCAATTTAGCTTGGTCACTCCACCTAACCTGCACATCTTTGGACTGTGGGAGGAAACCAGAGCACAGACACTGGGAGAAAGTGCAAACTTCACACTGACAGTCACCCAAGGCTTGAATTGAACTCGGGTCCTTGGAGCTGTGAGGCAGCAGTGCTAACCACTGCACCACCGTGCCACCCTTCTCCTATTTCATATATATGTTTAACCACCACAGCCAATGCACCACTGAGCTTGGATTGCTGATTTTTACCAGCTTGTTTTAAACTGTTTATTGAGAGCGGTTTATTGTATTTTGCATACCTACTATTCTGGTCTCATTGTAAATTGGGTTGTCTAACAAAACAATGAAATGGTTTTAGCCTTTTGCGGTTGACTGATAAATGCTGCCATTACTCATTGTAATTTCAGTCATGTGAAATGGAGTTTATTCAGTGCGGGGCCAACATATTAAAGTGCAAGGTACTGAATGCATGATTGCACATTGGTCTATTTATATTTCTGTAGACATGATGCTTAACATCATGTAAATCCTGCAAGTAAATCCTAATTTAGTGTATAATGGGCAATATTAGCAGGACATGGACTTTTGAGTTTCACTCCATTCCTCATTAGATTAAAAAAGCCTAAAAGTCAGAAGTAATTCACTGGCCTCTGAAATTATTACTGATGATTTCACTCTGCTTGATTCTGTGAAGTTGTATTCTCATAATCATAATTATTTAAATTTAATTCAGTCAATTGCCATGTACCTGTAGTCTGGGAAACCTCTATTTGTTGCTGTTTCATGGTATATCTAATCAATTGGATGGTATTGTGCGCATTAGGTGCACACTGATTTGGTTATAGTGTTTTGGGGTTTCAAATAATTTTCATGTGATAATAGACCTAGATTTTCATGTGTTTTCTGTTTGTAAAGGAAGGCAATCTAAGTTTGTTACAAATTTTCCCACCTGTAATTTCTTAGAAAATAATCGAAAAAATAATATATTCTCAAAAGAACCATTTAGACCAATTATTTGTGACCAGTATTGTGGGTGTCAGTGAGGTTCACATACATCATGTGGATTGATTAAAAATGTTCATGATTGTTGCACGTTATTTCTCGTCTATTTAATGACCACAGCCAATAAACCCCCAAGCTCAGATTGTTGATATGTATGAAAGAAAGAGGATTAAGCAGTTTCCATAAGGGAAAGGAAAGATACAAGTGTAGGGAATATGATTTATTTAAATAGTCCTGCATTCTGATATAAAACATTATGAAAAATATTTTCATAAAAATTAGTATTGGAAAAATGGTTGAATATGCCATTTGGATCAATTCATCAGGTTTCTTGCTACCAGGGTGCTCAATGAAATTTGTAAGTGGAAACTTGCTCAAGTTCATAATCATCAAGAGTAAAGATTTTGTGATTACAAGTAGAGTAGGAAAAGTCTTACTTTGCCTGTGAAATTTGAACATTTGATAAATCAGAGCTTGAGCAAGTTTCTATTTACAAATATCATGGAATCTGGCTAAACCATGCTTTGACTTTTAATTTACACGTTGACGTTTTACAAGCTTAAGTCTAGACTTGATTTTCCGCATCACAATAAGCTCTTTTACTCACTCTATTAAATACACAATAATTCAGATGTCTATCCCGTCTGTTTTTGATGACAATGACCTCATTTATAAAATGGCTTCCAAAACCACTCTTGGTAAGTTAGACATCCTCTTGTGGTATTTGCCCCTTTTCACACCCATCAATGTGACCTGTACTCCCTGATTAACTGGTGCCTCAATGCACGCAAGTCAGCAACTCCACTGGCTTCTGTTAATTTATTGAAACTGGCTAGGGAAAACACCAGCCTATGTAAAAAAAATTGTTTATTGTCTATTCTTCTATTCTGAGGTCATGTGACTTGCTCAAATTGTTCACACAAGGGTGAGCAGAATCTTTGGTTGTAATTCATTTTAGTTTGCGACTGCCAGTGAATGGAACAAGATACAACTAAAATTGAAGCTAAATAATTTTATTACCCTGGATGCCTTTTGCTGAAGGGTTCAGGCTCTGACTGATACTTGTACTTCTCTTTCACTGATAATTTGTATTTTGTTGTTTTTAGCATTTAAATTAATTGTATTGTGTCATTTCTGTTGCTACAGTGTTAACCTCTTGGTCAGGTTGTTACTGCAAATGTGAATTGGTTTTAAATTTACTTACCTGACTAAATAAACATTACATTAAAAAAATGACATAATTACTGAAAAGACCCCTGAACTGTTCTGATTGCACCTTATTATAGTTGTTAGAATTCCTTAATTCCTTGTATTGAACCATTTCTGTTTTTCGGAGATTCATCTTCCCCTTTCACTCACTCATTCCTGAATCTTGATATATATATATATATATATATAGTAAATTTTAGTATGCAGAACAATGCATACTCATGGAGATGATGTGCTTGCTGCTATTTGCATTTCATGGGATTTCCATGCATCATCACCATGGCAACAAACAGGCTGCTGCGAACAGAATTCTGAATCCACATTTACAATGCAGATCCAGAATGAACTCCAGTAGAAAGCCTATTATAGTCTGAGATTTGTTTTTGTGTTGGGGCCTATTTGAGGTTGGAATTTGTAAGTTTATACTGCACAACAAAAGTGATTATTGGGATAAAGAGGAAACTGGACTAAAAAATACTGAACAAATGCTGAAGGCCAATTGACACCTGAAAGAAGTGAAAGATTCATGTTTTGAGTGACCTTTTCGAAGGAACAGGAGACGTAGTATTTATTTTTAATTTTAAAAAAGATGCTTGTGTACATATAATATATGTTACATAATATATTTTAAAAAATTATTATTCAGCAAACATCAACACTGTTAAGAAAGTTATTCTGCCCGATGCCCACTACTTATCTCGGAATGTGCATCACCAAATCTTATAGCATGTGGAGGGAAGAAACATTGCATATTGTTTCACCAGGTTAAGGCTGAACAGTTTATTTCCCAGATATCTGTTAGCTTTAGGTTTTTGTGCCCAAACATCCATCTGCATAGTTGGGCTAACCTAGTGACAAGATGATTTTCATTATTGTTTATCAGGTTAAAATAATTACGGAATTTGAAAGGGTTGCAAACTACTTTCTGCTTTGTAATAGTATTTTTTCCTGTATGGAAAACCGTCTGGAAAATTGATATCCAGAATTATAATTCTTGCTCGGCCTTTCTTGGGTGCACATTTGGGCCTTTAACACTGTTTATACAGCTGTTTGCTATTTTAGCTCACAATGTATCACAGTTCTAGTCAAGATTGTTTCCTGCTTAGATTTAAACATGTGTGTCAATCTGTCACGGTGAAGCCTCTTTATTTTTAGTGAATTATTCAACCATTAATCAATGCCTGAATAGTTTGAAAAGCCAGGTATATCCGTTCCATCTATGAGCCATAAAGCTGAAGAATTGAAACTCTGCTGTGAATAAAATGCTGCAGTTATTAGACACTAATGTAATATCAATTAAGGTTTAAGATGGCAGAAAACTGATTAGAAATTGTTTATTCTAAGGATTTATAATGCCTTGATAAGGTGCGTAGAACTTTTTGCAATTAATTGTTCATCACTGGTGGAGCATTTGACATCCATTTCGGAAACTTTGCAACTGCAATATCAGTGCAAAGTGGTTTCAGTTCACATCATTGCTACATTTGTAGCCTGAATCTGGAGACGGGGCCCCAACTCAAGAAGTGAGACTCCCTGGAGGAGATGGTTGCATTTTGTTACTCTTTAGGGATGGTTAAGAGTTCTGACACTCATTTTACGCTCTTAAGTTTAACAGCGTAGAACTCAATCACTTTGCACTGACATTATCTTTATAATGTGTGGACTGTAAACACTCCAAACTGAATTGAATTAAGTATAGCAAGTGATACCTAATCTTCATTTTGGCTTAAATATGTTTATACATATGCACAGCATAGAATTTCCTATTTTTTTTGTTTCACATATTGTGCACTCAATTATTAAGAGTTTTAGATTTTTGTGTTGTAAAACAAATGACACTTTCTTTGAAGAGTTCTGTAAAATAGGGAAAATAACATAAACATAATAATCATGGTAGCTTTTATTAAGATATAAAAGATACAAAAAAAGTCCCATACTACTTTTCACACTAATTTCAGGTCTAACGCATGTTTCTTTTTGTTGAGTTGCTAATTTGGAATGTTAGTGTGGTACAAATCTAAAAGAGCAAATCCAGGCAAGTGAAGTGCATGGTAATTGTAAACTTTAAAAATACTTTCCTGGAATGTGGGCATTGCTGACTGAGCCCACCATTATTGCTTTTGAGGAGATGGTGGTGAGCTGTCTTCTGGACCGCTGCAATCGGTGTTGTAAAGGCACTCCCACATTATTGTTGGGTAGCAAGATCAAGGATTTTGACCCAGCAATTATGAAGGAAGGGCAATTTTTTCCAAGCCAGGATGGGTGTATGACTCATGGGGAGTTTAGTGATGGTGGTGTTTCGCCTATGCCTGCTGCTGTGGTCCTTCTAAGTGGTGGAGGTTGTGCATTTGTTACATGCTGTCCCACTTTGGTGAGTTGTTGCAGTTCATCATGTAGCTGTTCTATGCCCAACATAATGAGGCACATAGAACATTTCAGACCGAGAAAACCCATATAAAACCTATCCTTACTGTTGCATCATATTTTCATCACATTTCTTACTCGCAGGTAAAGCCTTGTCTTCTGCTTCATTCATGAGGCTTGTATGCTTCTTGCCATTCCTTAAAGCACTCATTTGGGTCCCTTTGCTACTTTAACTCTCACTATGCATTTGTGTTTTCTCCTCTTCAATTTTAGGCTTCTTCTGTGTGTGTGTGTGCTCCCTCCCTGTTATGATGTGGGTATCCTCTATCTCTGCTCAAAGAACTCAATTAATTGCTGATGCATTTTTCTTTTGCTCTGCCATCTAGAGAATATGGGCAGGTAGCCACTGCTACCAATATAGTTGCTTTGTAGGAGGAATAAAGAAGAGACCCATAGACTCTAGATTGTTCTTGGAAATTTCACTATTAAGCTGTGCAGTTGGACATCTGAAGTAGAATTGATTTTAATTTTAAAAACTGAGAATCCTTCAGTTTAGATTTCTTGCTGTCAGAACTAACTAAATTGAGGTGGGAAAAATAGAAAACAAAATGCGTGTTTAATAAAC
Organism: Scyliorhinus torazame; assembly: GCF_047496885.1. Lineage (NCBI taxonomy): Eukaryota > Metazoa > Chordata > Chondrichthyes > Carcharhiniformes > Scyliorhinidae > Scyliorhinus > Scyliorhinus torazame. The sequence goes on along the minus strand of NC_092709.1, from coordinate 163,647,526 downwards.
AAGGGAGAATGATATTTACTTTGTGAATGCATCCAGCTAAGTAACTCTTTCTATGTTACATTGTGTCTATTTGTTGGATAAATGTATCCAATGGTCAAATACATGTATAATTTGCAAAAGACCCAAGACATCGGAGCAGAAGTAGACTATTTGGCCCATCAGGTTTGCTCCACCATTCAATGAGATCATGACTGAAAGCCATAATTGGCTTGTCCATCTTGGTGAAGAAGGATTTAGGGTTAAAGGTCGGAGGCAACTGAAAATGAAGATGAACCTTGGCAGCACGCTCTATTTTTTTTCATCTGCACTCTTCCCACCAAGGAAACCCTGAGAGAGTTTCACCTCCGCAGGTCTCTTATCACCTGGTTGGACAGGCTCTACTTGTGGAACTGTGCCCAGCTGTGGGCTATCTGAATTTGGTTTGTGCCAGTTTTAATGACCACATTCCCAGCTCTTATTTCGCCCTGTGGGAGTCAACCGGGAAGATTTCGCTCTTGCTAAGGTTTAGTTTGTATCCTGAGAAAGCTCTGAACTCCGTCAAGAGTTCCATTACCTTTCCCATACTGGCTAGGGGGGCTTGTGATGGAGAGCAGCAATTCATCCGCATAGAGTGAAACTCTGTGCTCCCTGTCTCCCCTGTAAGTGCCTTGCCTCCCCTCTTAAGATCTGATCTAAGAGCGATGGCCAATGGCTCAATTGCCAGAGCGAAAAGTAGCGGGGACACCGGGCATTCTTGCCTCGTGCATCTGTGCAGCTAGAAATAGTCAAAACTGGTGGTGTTCATCCATACGCTCGCCATGGGAGCGCTGTACAGCTGTTTCACCCATGAGGTGAAAACTGGCCAAAAACCAAACCATTCCAGTACCTCCATGAGGTACTTCCATTCTACTCAGTCGAAGGCCTTCTCTGCGTCCAGGGAGATGATAATTTCTGGTGTCTTCTCCCCGGGTAGGGTCATGACTACGATCAGTAGGCATCTGATGTTCACCGTCAGCTGCCTGCCCTTGACAAACCTGATCTTCCGCAATTACTTCTGGCCTCGCCAGGATTTTGCCGTCTGTGTTCAGGAGTGAGATGGGTCTGTATGACCCACCGTCCGTTGGGTCTTTGTCTTTCTTTGGGATCAATGAGATTGAGTGCTTCCAGTCCCTGTCTCATTTCCTTCCCCACAGCCAGGATGCCCAGTCCTTCCAGGAGCTGTTTCATTTTTGAGTTCCTCTACGCAAATATGTCCTCAGTAGAAGGTCGCAAAGGCTCAATTGATTTCCTCTGGAGCGGTGACCATCCTACCATTCCTGTCTCTTTTCTGCGCTATCTCTCTTGTGGCTACCTGTTTCCTCGGCTGTTAGTAAGCAGCTGGCTTTGTCCCTGTGCTCAAAAGGTCACCTGTGCCTAGCGGGTCTGGTTCACTGCTTTCCCAGTGGAGAGCAGGTCAAATTCCAGCTGTAGTTTTTCCCTCTCCACCAGCAGCTCTACCATCGAGGCCGTGGAGTACTCCCGATCCACTTCGAATATGGAGTTGTTCGCCTGCCATATCCTTCCTGTCCCTGAGTGCGCTGTATGCTATTATTTCCTGCCAGATCACTGCCTTCAGAGCCTCCCAGCATGTGGTGGGGGGAAAATGCTGGTTGCAGGTTACATACCTGTCGATGGCTTGTCATTCTTTTACAGACGGTTTTGTCGGTGAGGAGGACTGTGTCCAGCCTCCATGGGGGCGCGGAGTGCAGGCCACCTCCAACCTCACATCCACGTAGTGTGGTGCGTGGTCTGAGATTACTATTGTGGAGTATTCCGCCCCTACTACCCCTATTTTGCCACTACAAAGAAGTCTCTATGGGAATAGGCTTTGTGGACATGGGAGAAAAAGGAGAACTCCTCCTCCCTAGGATAGTTGAACCTCCATAGGTCTATCACTCCAATCTGCTCCATGAAGGTGATTAGTTCCCTCGCCATTCCTTTTGGAAATCTTTTTTCCAACTAAGGGGCAATTTAGCGTGGCCGATCTACATACCCTGCACATCTTTGGGTTGTGGTGGTGAGACCCATGCAGACACTGGGATAATGTGCAAATCTCCACATGGGTAGTGACCCGGGTCCGGGATCGAACCCGGGTCCTCAGCACCATGAAGCTGCAGTGCTAACCACTGCGCCACTCTGCCTCCTGTAGATCCCTCGCCAATAATGATTTGACCCCCGATCTGGGGATAGACCTATCTGCCTTCGTGTCCTGTACGGAGTTAAAGTCTCCTCCCAAGATCAGTTAGTGGGAATTGAGGTAGGGGATCTCTGCCATGGTCGTTTTAATGAACTCTGCGTCGTCCCAGTTAGAGTCATTTATGTTAACTAATACCACCGGGGCTCTTTCTAGTACCCTGCTAACCATGATATACCGTCTCCTTGGGTTAGTCACCGTGTTTGTCGCTGTAAAGGCTATCCTTTTGTTAAATAGAATGTCCACCCCCCACCCCCCTCACCCTTGTGTCGAAGCATGACTGGTATACGTGTCCCATCCAGTCTTTCCTTAGCTTCAGTTGGTCCTTCTCTCTTAAGTGGGTCTCTGAAAGACTATGCCGGCCCTCAGGCTTTTTAGATGGGTGAAGACTCTAGATCTCTTGTACACCAGCTTATCTGGTAGTGTGGTGGTTCCCTCCTGGAAAAAGGAGACTTTTGGTCTTAATCCGTATGGGTCTGGCCCCTTGCCCTAGATGGATGGCAGACCCCAAGTATAGTTAGCCCTTCCCGCTCTAGTTTGTGTAAGTCCGTACTTTGTGTCTTTCCGCATTATTTCCTCGAGTCATTTTTTCTGCACAAACTTGTTCGCTTCCTCCGGTGTATTAAAGTAATGTTCCCTGTCATTGTGCGTGACCCAGAGTCTCGCTGGGTATAACTTGCCAAATCGCACCTTGTTTTTAAATAGTGCAGCTTTGGCCCAGCGCTTGTCCAGGTCGGCTCCAATGCCCTGGTAAATGTGAATGGTGTGTCCTTCCCTCTGACATGACCGCATGTTCCTTGTCCACCTCGGGACCTGTTCCTTATCTTGGTATTTGTGGAACTTTGCGATTATTACCGTGGTGGTTCCCCTGACATTGCATTTTGGTGGAGCGACATGTGGGCCCAGTCTTTTTCTGGGGTTTTGGTGAAGCCCTCTTCCCAAACCAGCTTTAACATAGAACATAACATCGAACAAACAGTGCAGAAGGAGGCCATTCGTCCCATCGAGTCTGCACTGACCCATTTAAGCCCTCACTTCTACCATATCCCCGTAACCCAATAACCCCTCCTAACCTTTTATGGTCACGAAGGGCAATTTATCATGGCCAATCCACCTAACCTGCACGTCTTTGGACTGCGGGAGGAAACCGGAGCACCCGGAGGAAACCCATGCAGACACGGGGAGAAAGTGCAAACTCCGCACAGTGACCCAGCGGGGAATCGAACCTGGGACCCTGCGCTGTGAAGCCACAGTGCTATCCACTTGTGCTACCGTGCTGCCCCGAGCGTTCTCGAGATAAATTCTGTTGGGTTCCGACCCTCTGTAGCCCAATGATCTGAAGATTCTGTCGTTTGGATCTGTTCTCTTGGTCATCCATCTTCCCACTTAGCACCTTCTGGATCGTCACAGACGTTGTCGCCTCGAGCAAAGTAATCCACTCTTCCTGGTCGGTGGCCGCTTTCTCCAGGTCTCGAACCATCGCTTCTTGGTCTTCCAGTCTGTGCTCCACTCTGTCCATCGCTCCCTTTATGGGAACCGGCGTGGCCTCTATTGCCAACTTCATTGCTGCTGTGAGATACTTTTTTGCTGCCTCTCTGCCTTTGGAGATCTGTGGAGATAAACTCCATCAGTTTATCCGTCGATGACTGGGTCGACATTAGCGACTCTGCTGGGTCGGTCATGTTCAGGTCTGCGCCGCCAGGCGGGTCCCCATGTTCTGGGGTTGGGGTCTTTCCCCCTGCTTTTACTGCCCTTGAGGCCTGGCTGCTGGTTTGCCTCATCTCTATCGGGCGAGTTATAGCTGGGGGTTTGGTTGGTTCACTTTTACAAGTTTTTGGTGCCCGTTCGACGGGTTAAAAAAACGGAAAGTTTCCAGGAGAGAGCCACCTTTCGTGTGACCACTAAGCTCATGGCTGCCATCGGATGTCCCAAGTTATTAAGGTAGATTCAAAACAATTGAGGCCCAGTGCTGATCCCTGTGGCACTCCACTAGTTACAAGTTGTCATCCTGAAAATGCCCATCTTATCCCAACTCTCTGTCTTCCATCAGTTTGCCAATCCTCTATCTATGCATATTTAATAGAAAGACATTCCAAATTCAGAAGTGTTATCAAACTTAGTATAGAACTGAACCAGATAAGGAGATGAAAGAAAGCTTGGCTGAAAATCTTAATATCAAGGAATGCATTCCAGGAGTAAAGAAAGGTAGTAAGATGGAGAGGTTTAGGGAGGGAATTCCCGAACTTAAGACCGAGAGCTGAAGTGAATGGGGGGAGAAAGGAGATTGTGCTTGTACAATAAGCCACAATTGCTGTTCTCTGTGGGTAGCAGGGCTAGAGGTAGTTGCAGAAAAAAAGAGCGATGAGGATTTGAACACCAGGGCAGAATTTTCCAGCCCTGTCCGGCACTGGGATTGCCCTGTCCTGTTGAAAGCAGTGGACTTTTGGCTGGCCCACCACTACCCACTTGGCGAAAATCCTAGCAAAGGATGAGAATTTTAAAATTGAGATATTGCTGACTGAGCCAGTGCAGATCAGCAACCAAGGCACGATGGTTGAATGTGACTTAGTGCAAATCAGGGAATTGGCAACAGCATGTTAGATGACCTCCAGTTTCTGGAGGGTGGAAACATTGGAATAATCAAGTCTGGAGATAGAAAAGGTATGTTCGACTGTATACTTAACAGCGAGCTGAACCAGAGGTGGACACGGGTGAAATTACGAAGGTGTGGTCTTAGTGATGGGAAGGGTATGGATCCCAAATTTCAGTTTAAAGCTCAGAATAATTTCAAGTGACTGAAATAGAGATACGGTAGAGTTATGCAGATTAAGGCCTTGTGGCTTTGAGCTAAGTCCTCAATTTTGCTGAAACATAGTGGTGGGGAATGAAAACTGATGTTGATCATGGGCTACATTAATTTGAAAAAAAAAGTTTGTCGTCTTGATGCTGAGGGTGGTTGTCTGCTTAGAGCTTTCTGTTGCTTTGGTTGATAGGATGTTGGGGCAACATAGTGAATGTTTAATTATAGACTAGAAATAATATTGAAAAATGTTCAGTTATTGGAACTCATTGTTTACAACTTTAGCTTTTAAGTGAGAAAACTTTGCATGTGTACTTTAGGCATAAATTACACTGTTCTCAATTTACCCAAATGACAGTAATAGAGCTTTTCATTTAATTAGTATCTAGCACATATAATTCTGTTGTGACAGTACAGAAGGGGAGGCGTTTCATTCTATTTTGGTTCTAAATGCACATAATGTAGGTAAGTGGATCTGTGGAAAGCACTTAGCATAAGTTTCTTTTTAAAATTCTGGCAAGGTTAGGTGATTGGTAATTGTGTTTGAGGAGCATGTTACGGGCACCCCATATTTTGCCAAACTGAAGCAATTGATAATTCTAATCAGTAGGGAACTGTTGACTGTTGGGGATTATATTTTGGGTCAGAAAAATTCTACTTCACTTTTGGTGGAGTATGCTTGATATAATGTTTGCTCTGTTTGAAAAACATGCATCTGTGAAAAGAACTCAAAATGTTCCTCCTGATTTGCAATTGCTCTTGATAACAAAGCAGGTTTGTCTTGGAAATTCCTTCAGTTAAATGAGTAGCTACGTAATTGGTGGCAGAAGAAAGCCTGTGCAGCACTGAATAAGTGAGTTGGCGATATGGTTTAATGCTTTGATAGGTTTTTAGGCCTTTTTGAAATTTATTTTCCTCTGCATAACTTTAAGTGGTTACTATGTTCAAATTAGTACAGGGAATAAGTTGTAGTTTCATCGGATCAGAGGAGCTAGAGAAGGCCATTCAGCCCCTTCAACCTGTTCCATAGTTCAATGAGGCTTATCTGTGCTTTCGAACTTTGTCCCATATCCCAAAAACCTTATCAATCTCCATTGATAATTCTCAATTGGTCCAGCATCAATTACCATTTGCAGGAAAGCGATTCCAAACCTCTACCACCCTTTTGTGTGGAGAAATAGTTTTGAAGGTGTAGCCTAATATTTAGACTGTGCATCCCAGTCCTAGAGCCTTACCAGCAAAGCAATATGGAGGAAAGTCCATGGAGTGTTCAAAGTATTCTTCCACTTTCCATTCAAAGAAAAAATTCGAACTCTATGCAGACCTGCCATCTTGGGGGATGAGGATCAAATGATTGACCTGAGAGATTCCTTCAACGGGAACTATTCAATGTTAATGATGGCTACAAGACTGGACTGGCTTCTGAGCTGATTCTGACTCCTTGAATTTGGGAAAATATAAGCCTCGTGCCGTTTGTAGCATATTTTGTTTTCCAGTGGAGTAATGAACGAATGCAGTGAATAATAAAGTACCAATCCATATATATATATATATATATATATATATATAGGAACATTTTCAGCTTTGTTTCATCTCTGTACTGTTAACTGATCTCCACTGGGTGGTGATGATGAAAGGTGCTGTTCATTGGCCCTGCAAAGAAAAAGCCAGTGGTTTTGCTAATGATTGCTATGACTGGATGAAATCAGGTTTTTGGTATGCTTTAATAGTCTGCAACATTCAGTTTTGACTTGTGCAACAAGAGTAGCTATCTGATTTGGGGCTGCTTTAAAACAACACTGCAGCACGAATCAGTCAAAAGGTGTGCAAGGTGAAAAATAATAAATTAACTGGAAGCACATAGGAATGGGAGTAGGAAAGAAGAGCTTGCCTATGCTTTATCTGACAGCAAAATATATGGCATTGCCATTGCATGCAAAAGATGTAAAGGAGAAAGGACTTTTTCCCAAATTTTAATAGACACAGAAAAGCTGCCTGCTTTCTCTCCGCTTTAAGAAAAAACCTGACACAATGCTCTTGTCATATAATAGCTTCAACTTGTACTCTGTTTGCTAATACTGTTATTATAAATCTTGGGTGTTGCTGCTGCTTGTAGATAATCCTACCAGGAGATCTGCTGTCATGGTATGTTACATTGTCTGTCTTTGGTTTTTTTTATTCATTCATGGGATGTGGACTTAGCTGGCTGCCAGCATTTATTACCGACCCCTGCGGGCGTTAAAGAATCAACCACATTGTGAATGTGGAGTCACTTATAGGCCAGGTAAGTACAACAGATTTCCTTCCCGAATGGACATTAGTGAACCAGATGGGCTTTTACGACAATCGCCAATGGTTTTGTGGTCACTTTTAGACTTTTAATTCCAGATTTTTAAATTGAATTCAAATTTCACCATTTGCCATGGTGGGATTCGAACCGGGAGCATGACTCTGGATCACTAGTCCAGAGACAATACTGCTACGTCACTGCTTCCCCCTGTTGATTGGTTCCAAGCAATTTTTATGCGGCACCATAAAAAAGTATAATTGTTCAGCAGGAGAGTTCATTCAGACATACTGCTAACTAAAATGGAGAGATTTTCAGCAACAACTTGTATTAACGTTGGACCTTTGCAGAAAATCCTCCCAAGGTTCTTCACAAATGAGTGAGGGGAAAAAATGCATGCTGAACCAAAGGAAAGGAAATTGGGAGGAATAACCAAAAGCTTGGTCAAGTGGGAGGACCTTTCAAGTAAAATTGGAGAGAGGAGCAAAAAGTCAGGGGCCAGCATTCCAGATTCTGGGTCTAGATAGTTGATGGCACAGCTACCAATGGTGGGCAAAGAGAGTCGAGAAGCTCAATAGCCAGAATCAGTTTAAAAAGTGAGTTTGTGTGTTGTGTTGCTGGAGGAGGTTAGATGACTATTTTGAATTTCAGGCATTGGGTGATCAGGAACTAATGTAGGTCAGCAAGGACTGAATGATGGGCAATCCAGGACATGGAAGATAAAAACAGACAGCAGAGATGAGCTGAAGTTTTTTGGAGGGTGGAGGGTGGCGCGGCTGGGAAACTGGCCCAGGAGAATGCTTGCAGATGAGCCTGATGAGGATTTCAGCAGTGGACTTTAGCAGCAGAGGTGGCTGGTGATGCAGAGATGGAAGTAGGCAGCGTTTGTAATGCAGGTATATGGAGCCAGCAGCTTAGCTTGTGGTTGAGTAGGATGCTGAGGTTTGTGAACAATATGATTCAATCTGAAACGGGGTGGTAGACAGAAAGGAGTGTTGCTCGGGTATAGGTAAAGGTTTGAGTACAAGTCAGAGTCCAATAAGTATATTTTTGGCACTGATCATTCAACTCAGCTTCACTGACACTAAACTCGCAAGCAACTGCTCTATTTGGAACTTGGTCATGTCCGGAGACTCCCAATAAGGCAGCAGAAATGCTTTAGGGGATGACCTCAAAGAATTCCTGAAGAGATCAGAAAATCCCCACTGACTCATGGGAGACCCTGGCTTGAGTGACTAAAATGGAAGGCATTGAACATAACAAAAGGCTTCAGGAACATGCAGAGGCAAAGTTGACGTGTCAGTGAGCGTACAAACCTTCTGACCCTCCAAGCATCACCAGCCCTGCTTTTGGCAGAGTCTTCAGATCACACATTGGACTTAGCAGCCATCTCAGAACCCATGGAGCCAGTGGAAGCAAGTCATCCTGGATCCTGAGGGACTGTCCAAGAAGACGATAATAAGCTTACGAAGATTTTTTTAAGATGTTGGTTTATATTTGATTAGTGCAGCTCACTCACAAGAATTAGTATTATTCCTGTAATGTTTACATGTAACTATATTTCTGCACTTTTGTCTTTACATAAATATCAGATGCTGCACTGGGTATTTTGGAAAGGAAATCCACAAAGTAATGGCCCAGATTTTTAAAAAATAGATTCAAACTCTTATCTTGACCTAAATGTTTAAAAGTTACTTAGTTGCATCAAAGGTAAATCTTGTAGCAATTTTATGAACTACAATTGCTATTGATCAGTGAATTATCTCTGGCAGTTCTGATGGGGACTCGTTGACACTCAAAAGGCTGATAAAATTAATGTTTTGTTGCAGCTTTTCTTCGTCTTACTGCTAACTAATATCCCAGAGGACATATTCAAGGTTCAATCAGCTGCAAGATTACTTCACCTCACCTGCTATTAAAATTACAAGCTCACTATGTGGGAAATCACAATTGTATATTTGACTTCACTGACCACTTTATCTTAATGTGTTACAGTTAAAGTTTCACAGAAATTTGACTTTTATGAATCAAATGTTGGTGTACAATGCAGGATTATATGAGATTGTCAAGTTTTCAATGCAGTTATTTTGAATATGAATAATTGGTAAACTTTAAAATATTTTTATATTCGATATAGTCAGCATATATGAAAACTTTTATTTCTTGTGTCCTGAATTACACAACTGAAAATGCATAACCTCAGTTCTGAGTGCTGTCAATGTAGAATCAATAGGCTGTTTAGATTGTTGCAATTAATTGAGGTCTGTATTATTATCATTTTGCCTCTTACCAAGTACTTAGATTTGAGAAGCCATGGGACCAATAATTATTCCAGAGCATAGATGGTGTGCACATTCTTGCCATGATTTTGCTGTTCTTGGCGAGTAACCCCAGCAGATAGGTGGTGGTCACTGGTGCCATTGGTCCAAGTGCAGCCTTGTACCACCACTATATATACCCTGCTCAGTGGAGCTGTCAAACTACTGTGCCTCTTGCCCATCTGCTGTTGCTTTTTCCAGTATTTGCTGGGCATAGTCCTGAATGTTATTGCTTTTGGCACTACTTTTCCACAACGCGGACATGGATATTGGGTGGGCGAAAGAAATTTGTTGCCACTGAGGCGAGAAACTGATGCTTTGGTGTTCTGAGACTGCCCTTAATGATTGCATGTCTGGGGAAAAGTTGCTCTGCATGTTGACTTTTGTGAACTCTTTCTGAAGTCAGTTTTTGAAACATTCAGATATTGCCCTGACCTTTTCATTGAATTTTCAAATATGTACATCTGCAATTTATGAAGCTATTATATTTAGTTGTACATTCAAATATTTTATCAAATAGTGCATGATTAAGGGTACATTCACAAATGTTATGTGGAGTTACTCACATTTTCAGAGTGTCTATGCTCATGGATGTTTTTTGGAGTTAGGTGTTCAGTGTCTGTATTTAGAATGTCTACCTACATTGGGACATTATAGGTTTGAGACCGTGATAGCTTGTCTTCAGTGTTAATTTAGTGGGGAAATGTCCTGCAGTACTAGTAGTCATGTTGACTTGGTGTTTGTTCCCCTCGTGATCATTGGCAAGTTGTGACCAATGTCTGTAGTCCGAATGTCTGCTTACATTGGGACATTGTAGGTTTGAGACAGGGTAGCTTGTCTCTGGTGTTAATTTAGTGGGGAAATGTCCTGCAGTGCTAATAGTCATGTTGACCACTTGTGCTCATTGAAAGGTTGTGACCCTGAGTGGGAGGTTTATGTTGAGTGAATCTCCAAGAATAAGCCCCAAACTTGGCTCATATATGTGTTGTTAATGTGTAAGCCTTGGTGAGTGTTAGTAAGTTATGTGATCACAGCTGATATCTTAGCTGAGCCCAAACCTGTCCTCACCTGGTGATTTACAGTAAAAGTTCGAGATGATGATCGGTCGGCGTAATTTTTCTAATTTTTTTTTTAACCTTCTTTAGTGTGGAAGCACTGAACCCTTTAATGATTTTTAGACCAGTTACACTCCCATTATGCACAAGGAGTTGCGAACAAATACATCCTTCAGTTGAAATGCATCGGGCAGTAGGGATAAATACATCTGTATGTGCGGCTGTAATTCAAGCCTACTTTTAACATTTTTGTCTTCTTTAAATATCAAATGGAAGTATAATTTCTGGGTAAACAAACAGTTTGTGCATTTTGGGAGGGAAGCAGTTGGATGGACCATGTTTCTTTGTAATGTATGCTGGGAAGTACAAAACTGTGGTACTGCGGTGGCACTATTAAGGAGTGAGTGCATTTGCAATGTAAAATCTGGATAGGCAGTTTCCATTTTTAAAATGTAGGCCTTAGAATTCATAATGGCTGGCAAAAGTTGACTAATGTGGTCCCAGAGCCTGTGCTGAGAAAGGATTTAAAAAAAATGTATTTAATTATTTATGATTTCTTGTAATCCAGCTGTCAGTTAGCAATAACTGATTTGATTAAAACTTGGAACAATTTTGCATGCTTTTCTGTGGCTTGTGCTATTTAACAAACCCCATTTTGTAGGTTGAATGCTTCGTTGTGTTGTATCCAATATGTTGCTTAATTGCAGTTTAATACAAGTAGAAGATCATCTTGATACAAAAAGAAGATTTCAGTTCTATTGAAACTGATAACATCACACTTAATATTTCCTGAGCTGAGATCACAAAGACTGCCAGCTGAATATGCAACCTCCCTGGTCTGTAAGGCTCAGCTGCTCACTAATCTTTCTTACCACCTGCATGTAAATATGAAATGTTTGACACATTTATATTAAGTTTTGACATAATTTCTGCCACTGCACATTGTTTCTCAGTCTATTTTTAATCTGAGGGAATGGGTCTTTCTTTTCATGAACGTCGATATTTACTTTAGAAATGATGCATGCTTTTATCATAGAATTTACAGTGCAGAAGGAGCCCATTCGGCCCATCGAGTCTGCACCGGCTCTTGGAAAGTGCACCCTACCCAAGGTCAACACCTCCGCCCTATCCCCATAACCCAGTAACCCCACCCAATACGAAGGGCAATTTTGGACACTAAGGGCAATTTATCATGGCCAATCCACCTAACCCGCACATCTTTGGACTGTGGGAGGAAACCGGAGCACCCGGAGGAAACCCACGCACACACGGGGAGGATGTGCAGACTCCGCACAGACAGTGACCTAAGCCGGAATCAAACCTGGGACCCTGGAGCTGTGAAGCAATTGTGCTATCCACAATGCTACCGTGCTGCCCTCAGTGTTGATCATGTTGCTGATTATTTGCTGTTGTCTTTTCTCCTATGGAGGTGCGAAACAGGAGTGTGATGGCCAGTATCGTTAGTTTATTTACATAGAATTTACAGTGCAGAAGGAGGCCATTCGGCCCATCGAGTCTGCACCGGCTCTTGGAAAGAGCACCCCGACCCAAGTCCACACCTCCACCCTATCCCCACAACCCAGCAACCCCACCCAACATGAAGGGCAATTTTATCATGGCCAATCCACCTAACCTGCACATCTTTGGATTGTGGGAGGAAACCGGAGCACCCGGAGGAAACCCACGCACACACGGGGAGGATGTGCAGACTCCGCACAGACAGTGACCCAAGCCGGAATCGAACCTGGGACCCTGGAGCTGTGAAGCAATTGTGCTATCCACAAGGCTACCATGCTGCCCTTTTAGGCAAGTAAATACCCGCAGTGCAAACCTAAATTACTGTTAGCTTTCAGAGTAGATGTAACAAAATCAATAGTATTTTACTGCCGGGCAATATTAATAGCTGCATGGCAAAACATGTTCTATTTCCTAAATTACTGAAAATTCTAATTAACTGGATAATCAGACCTCCAGGGTAACAACCAAGAGCTTACTATGTAGTTGTGATACTGAAATTTGTACCCCATAATTAAATATTGGAAAGTCCCTGGCTGCTGATGTACAAACCCCAGTGATATGCATCTTGTGGGACAAATTTGCAGCTGTGCGCCTTGTGATTGAATTCCAAGTTATGCCCTGGAATAGGTCTGATTGTACTGTTCAGAACTCCAATCAATCAAACAGTCAAATGAAAGGAGCTCAGTGTACCACTTCCACTCCCTATCCTTTTTGCTGGAAAAATATAAAATGACATTAATCACATTGTTTAATGTAAAGACGCCAGTTATATTAGGCGGATTGTGATTAGGGTTGCTTGTGATAGTCTGTGATTTAGGTATTATTTATCTTAGATGATATCTAAGATATAATGTAAAGTTAATTACATTCAAAATTGTTTCACTGTCTTTATTTCTTACATCTCCAGCTGTTTTAGAAGTAAATTACACTGTAATTTAGTTGGAAGCATTCGTTTTGAGTTCATTAGTATGAGAAGACGGTTACGTTTTTAAATGCATCTGTAACTTGAAAGTAACGCAATGAATTCCAGTTAAAGGCTGAACGCCGAGACATGCCCATGTGATCCAGTTGCCATGGGGCGAGAAACTCAAACTGAAACCCATGAGGTGGAGTTGCAATTTCAGCACCTTTTTCACAGTACTTTTGTCTGAGATGCAGAGACAGGAGCTACTGCTGTGGGAAAACTGGTGAGCCGTTTCTTGTATCGGCATTAGATGCTGGTGAGAGTTTGGTTTCTGTTCAAAAGGAAGGGAACAGACAGGACTTTTGAAGATTTAAGGAATGGAGGGTCACCGAAGTGTGCCTTGCTGGTGATCCTATTCGGGAAAACTTGAGGTGAGTGGAAAGATTGTCAGAAGAATGTGCTGCAGAGCTGGGAGTGACGATGGGACTGTTCGTGTTCTCCTGCATATTTGCCAGATGCATGGCATTGCTTGAAAGGATTTCATAAGACAATTACAGTTATTTGGTGAATGCAAACTGTTTCTTTAGTTTGATGTATTAGTTGCCTGTTTATTTGATTATAGATTGTTACAGTAAAGGTCTTTGGGGGCGTGGAGTGGGGGGTGGGGGAGGCAGTGGTGGCTTTCATCCGTGAGGCCTTCAAGCCATCTTTAAATATAGTGGATATCCATAACGGGGGCAGCTATAGCTGCTGCCTGGTCTGTCCTTGCGTTACCAGGACTTGGTTCTATGTTGAAGGTAACTTTAACTCCCTTTGACCATGGATAGCCTTTTGCTAATGAGGAATTGGCCTTGTTATTTGTAGGAGCATTTCACAGCTGCAGGTTCTGTTTGCTGCTTGCTCCTGCTTGAGGCGGTAAATGCCTGGAAAGAAGGACAATTTTTTCTAAGATACTTGTGCCCTGGAACACTGTCCTCAGCAGGACGTACAAGTCCAGAAGGCAATCCGCTTGAAGCACGAAGACGCAGGACCTGATGCACGTCATTGATCCAAATGGGCCACCTGCTAAAGTCGTTGAAGAAATGCCTTTTCAGATTGCTGATGCTTTTGTTGCTGGAGTGGTGAGTGCTGAATGTAACTGGCACGTCACCGCGGTTTAAACACGCTGGAAGCCAAGGTTGTTCAATTGCACCTCGAGCGCTAGTAGAATATGTGGATGCCAGGATTTGGTTCTGGTGACATTGCGCTGTGCGGGACGGCATGCAGAGCTGCGGCTCCTGGATGGAGAATGACACTGATACGTGGAACAAGTGTCACGTTGATGGACAAATCATTTCTATATGAGTTCTGGACATGATAACACAATGTCAGGCTTATCCTCCGTTTCTGTGGAGGAACCTCTGAGGGCAGATATTGTGTTTTTTTTTGTGAAAATGAGCTGATATAGACGGCACAGCAGCATGGTAGCATAATGGGTAGCACTGTTGCTTCACAGCTCCAGGGTCCCAGGTTTGATTCGCGGCTTGAGTTACCGTCTGTGCGGAGTCTGCTCGTTCTCCCTGTGTCTGCGTGGATTTCCTCCAGGCGCTCCGGTTTCCTCCCCAAAGTCCCAAAACACATGATTGTTAGGTCAATTGGACCTTCTGAATTCTCCCTCTGTGTACCCGAACAGGCGCTGGAGTGTGGCGACTAGGGGATTTTCACAGTAACTTCATTGCAGTGTTAGTGTAAGCCTACTTGTGACAATAAAGATTATTATTAAGATTATTATTCAGCTTTGTATTGGCACCAATATGGAATGGTGACGTTTCCTTGTTGTTTAATGGTTAGCATGCTTTGTGTGGGACGTAGTTGCTTTTCAAACCTTTGTTACTGTTGATCATTTAAGAAACAAAATAGTCTCAAGTGGATTCTTGTGGGAACACGTGCCGTGTCTCAGACTATGGTTATGCTAACTGCAATGCATTTCAATCAAACTTTGAAGCCTGAAAGGTTTGCCTGAACTCGAGAAGCGTCAGCGCCATAGAGGCAGCAGACACCACTCAAACATTCTACTGGGCTTCGGCCTGGGGGTATCCTCGTGTGTGGATCAGGTGGGGGCACTTGAACACAGTTTGCCTAATGTTCCTGCCTGGGGTCTAGGGGCTCCCGCTGTGGCCGGGAGTGAGTGTGCAGAGCAAGATTTTCCAGCTCAAATAGCTCTCTGAGAGAAGGTGGGACACACCAGGGTGGGGGAGACTTGGGGGATTTGAGGGTCCCAGGGAGAAGCCTTAACTGATGGTTGGTCTCCTTTTCCAATTCCTTGTTTTAAAAATAAATTTAGAGTATCCAACTATATTTTTCAATGAAGGGGCAATTTAGTGTGGCCAATTCACCTATCCTGCACATCATTTTGGATTGCGGGCGTGAGACCGCCCAGACACTGGGAGAAAATGCAAAGTCCACATGGACAGTGACCCAGGGCTGGGATCGAACCCGGATCCTTGTCCCTTTTCCAATTCCTTACAGATACACAAAATATGGTTTGTTATAGCGGTTCCGCGGAGCCAGCCCTTGTGGTGCTGGTGGTAGCCCAGGCAGCCAGACACTGGAGAATGCAGCAGCAGCGTTGACACAGGCTGGGGGTAGTACTCCATTAGCAGGGAGTTATCGCACACCTTGAAGACCTGGCCACTCATCAGGCCGAGAGGACCCAGAGGAGGATGCCACTAACGGCCAAGGTGTGCAGACGTAGTTGCTCTTTCACGTAGGCAGCACGGTAGCATTGTGGATAGCGCAATTGCTTCACAGCTCCAGGGTCCCAGGTTCGATTCCGGCTTGGGTCACTGTCTGTGCGGAGTCTGCACATCCTCCCCGTGTGGGCGTGGGTTTCCTCCGGGTGTTCCGGTTTCCTCCCACAGTCCAAAGATGTGCAGGTGAGGTGGATTGGCCATGATAAATTGCCCTTAGTGTCCAAAATTGCCCTTAGTGTTGGGTGGGGTTGCTGGGTTATGGGGATGGGGTGGAGTTGTTGACCTTGGGTGGTGTGCTCTTTCCAAGAGCCGGTGCAGACTCAATGGGCCGAATGGCCTCCTTCTGCACTGTAAATTCTATGATAATCTTTCAAGGTGATGACGGACAGCATGTGCCGCAGGAGACTCCGTCTCAACAAAGAGACAGTGCAGCACCTGTGCCATGTCTTTGAGGACATGACACCCCATGGAGGAGGGCACATGCTCCCGGTGGCTGTGCAGGTCACTGCAGCCCTGACCCTCTATGCCACCGGTTCATTCGAGGGCTCAAACGGGAATTATGCGGCATTTCCCAAGTGATAGCCCACAAGTGTATTTGTGAGGCCACTGATGCCCTGAATTGCCGGGCAACAGATTATATCAACTATGAGCTGGACCAGGCCCACCAAAATGTCCAGGCTGCTCCAGGTCCAGGGGGCAAAAGACGGCACGCATGTTACCTTGCGCCCACCGGGGCATCAGGGAGTGCCCATCGTTAACAGGAAGGAGCTCCACTCCCTGAATATTCAACTCGTGTACAAGTACTGCCTCCGTATCATGCACGTGTGTACATGCTTCCCATGGAGCATGCATAGCAGCTACGCCCTGGGACGCTCCAAGATCCCCGGTATCTTCGAGGACGACCCATGATGATGGGTTGGGTCTTGGGCCATAAGGGATACCTGGCGAGGAACTGGTTTATGATATTAGTGTGAAAGCCAGTGTGAGGAAAGCCCTGGCGTTCCTCAGATTATGCCAAAGTCTGACTCCTGTCTTTCTGCTGACCGCGCACTCACCCATCCTCTGAATGGGGTCTGCATCGGGGCGTTTGAGCTTGGACCACTGTATCAGGCTTGAGGAGGGGCTGCTTTCTGCACCCTGTGGCCTTTGATGCTCTTGGCAGATGTCCACTGGAGAGCCTGGAGCCGGAGGACCCCAGTCGACTTACTGGCATCGCCGTGCCACCCTGTTCTACCTGCTGCCCTTGAGATGCGCCGGTGTAAGGTGGTGGGGTGGGGGGGGGGGGGGGGGGGGAGAGATTTGGAGAAACTGGCGACTGCCGTCGTCTCCTTGGTGGCAGGCCCAGGATTGGCCTCCAGTGCTTACTCCTCCCTAATGGTGCTGGTAGGGCTCTGAGGGTCTCCATGGGACCGAGCGGCAGTTGTCATGAGCTTCAGAGGCCTTTGCGTCATATGGCGCTGCCACTCATGACGGCTCCCCTTTCTCTGCACCATGGTGTTTTTGCCCTCAGCGATGGTGTTCAGTGACAGGGCTATGCTCTGGAGTGCCTTGGCAAAGTCCACCTGTGTCTGGGACATGTCCTTCGTCTATTGGAACATGATACCATAATCATCACAGACTGGGCACCACCACTCAAGACACTGACGTCGTGCTTCAGGCATTCCACTGTGGTAGCCACCCAAGCAGTGTTGGCCTCGTTGTCATGCATTATCGGCATAGTTTGCTGCAGCAAAACCACTTGGGTCTCCTCCAATCGGCTATACATTCGCTGGGATGTTGCGGACACGCCCCTCTTGAATGTCACAACTGAGTCCTATCAGCTCTGGGATAACCTTGTCAGGTTCGGCATCTGCCTGGGATTCGGCAGAGCCCTGGGATCCAGCAGATCTCGGACTGCTGACTCCCTTGGATGTTCCTACCTCCACCTGTTGTGGATCAGCAACTGCGTGGTGCTCATCAGATTGTGCCCCAGAAGCCGGTCCACCAGCAGAAACATAGAAAATAGGAGCAGGAGGAGGCCTTCGAGCCTGCTCCGCCATTCAATGGCTGATCATCCAACTCAATAGCTTAAACCCGCTTTTTCCCCAATAGAAACATAGAAAATAGGAGTAGAAGGTGTTATCCACTGAGGTGTGTCTCTTGTGCTGGTGGAAATGGATGGTAGCTGTGCCAGCTCAATGGTGGTCTCTGCGGAGCACTGCACTGAGGTGGTCTCTTGTGCGACAGTGGGAGAACGGCTCCGTGGAATGCCTGGCCCCTTCAGATGGAGATCATGTGAGACAATGGACATGTGGTCAGTGAGAGGGAAGGATCATGAACAACTCACTTGAGACAGGTCATCTGGGTGAAGGGGCCGTGGATCCTCACCTGTGGAGAAAGTGACTGCCCTTGACATCAAGGCAGTATTTGACCGAGTGTTGCATTAAGGAGTCCTAGCTAAACTGGAATCAATTGGAATCGGTGGGGGGGGGGGGGGGACGGGGTGGGGGGGGGGGTGGGGGTGGGGGGGGGGGGGGGGGGGGGGGGACGAGAAACTCTCTGCTAGTTGGAGTCACAACTGGCACAAAGGAAGGTGGTTGTGGTGGTTGGAGGTCAATCATTTCAGCTCCAGGACATTACTGCAGGAGTTTCTCGGGCTAGTGTCCCAGGCCCAACCATTTTCAGCTGCTTCATCAATAGCCATCATAAGATCAGAAGTGGGGATGTTTGCGGATGACTGCACAATGTTCAGCACGATTCGCGACGACTCAGATAATGAGGCAGTCCATGTCCAAATGCAGCAAGACCTGTACAATATCCAGGCTTGGGCTGACAAGTGGCAAGTTATATTCACGCCAGACAAGTGCCAGGCAATTATCATCTCCTACAAGAGAGGATCTAACTACCGCCCCTTGACATACAATGGCATTGCTATTGCTAAATCCCTCGCAGTCAACATCCTGGGGGTTACCATTGATCAGAAACTGAACTGGACTAGCCATATTAATACTCTTGTTACCAGGCTGGGCTGGGAATCCGACAGCGAATAACTCACCTACTGTCCCCCCCAAAAACGCCTGTCCACCATCTACAAGGCACAAGTCAGGAGCGTAATGGAATACTTTCCACTTGCCTGGATAAGTACAGCCCCAATAACACAAGAAGCTTGACATCATCCAGGGCAAATATGTGGCAGCCGTGTGTACCATCTACAAGATGCACTGCAGTAACTCAGCAAGGTTCCTTACACAGCACCTTCCAAGCCCACAACACTACCATCTAGAAGGCCAAGACCAACAGATACCTGTGAACCACACCATCTGGAGATTCCCCTCCAAGTCGCTCACCACCCTGACTTGGAAATATATCGCCATTCCTTCACTGTCGCTGGGGAAAATCCTGCAACTGCCTCCCTAACAGCACAGTGGGTACACCTCAAGGACGGTGGTGGTTTAAGAAGGCAACTCGCCACCACCTTTTGAATGGCAGCTAGGGGTGGGCAATAAATGCTGTCATAACCAGTGACGCCCACATCCCGTAAATGAATAAAAAATAAAATCCAGCCCTGCTGTCAGTGACTGCTCTCTCCTCGGTCAACCCTGGGAATCCCAGGGTATGATCCTCATGGGACTTGAATCTCTGGTTCTCTGCCCACCTGTCTTGGACCTTTCTCGCTTATTATGGGCTATCTACTGCAGGGAAAAGGGCATTTTGAGCCACACAATGTGTCAGGGGGTGTCTATAGCAGTTGGCATGTGTGGGCACCACACCTGAACATGAAAGGGTTGTGCTGGTCGGTGCCAGTGTGCTCTGAGGAGCAAGCACAAAGATCAGATATCAGGGTGTGAGGTGTCAGCCAGCAATTTGCAGGGCAGAGGTTTGGAAATTTGAGAGGCGGATGGCAGAACTGATGCCAGCAGAGAGGTGGTAACTTATCCTTGCAGTTTGGTGGAGGTCATTGGTCACCTACCTACATTGGACGGCAGTCCTCCTTGTCATGCTGCCCGCACTGACTGCCACTGCCTCCCAGGCGGTATTGGTAACTATATTGAAACTTCAATTTCCGCTGAACCTACTGCTGACGATGAGGATGTTTGGAGTGTGGCTGCTCTGCTGCTGGTCTACTGACCCTCTCTGAGGAACAGTATGTCCCGTCTCTCAACCACAGTGTTGAGAAGCTTGGCCAGGTCATCACCCCTAAATCGAGGAGCAGGTCTGTGCACTGCCATGCTAGTGTGTTGAGTGGGAGTGAATGATGAGGGAATGTTTAAAAGCAGCTACCCCTTGTTAGCGGTGAGACGCTGAGGCACGAGTCTGGTGAATCAGATGGTAAGACAGCCAGTAATGGCGAGAATCTCATGGGGGGTCATTTCTGGCACAAAGTGCCATTAAATATGAGCCATGATCTTGCCAACGCTGCCATAGAGAAACATTCCAGCAATCGCGCCAAAAATTTCACTTGGAAATGTTTCCGTTAAATCGTGCCCGAGGAGTCAACTTGAAATTAAGAGCTAAAAGGCAGCCGGGACTATTGGAAGTATTAGTTCAGCACTTGAATCTTAAGGAGGAAAAAGGTGATCCCAATGGCACTCGTGTTGTGCTACCTAGATTCCAATTACAAATAAAACAACTTGTATTTGGAAGAAAGGGAAAAAGAAGATGGGCGAGAAATGTGGAAACTTGAATTAGAAGTGCAAAGAGAGAGAGAAAATGAAAAATTAGAAGGTAAGGAATCGGGGAAAAGGCAATTCCAAAGAGAGAAAAAAATGAACTCAACAGAGAAAGGCTTGCGTTATGTGGACAGAAGATGGCAGTAAAACTTGAGGATGCTTCAAATTAAGTCCTGATTTTGAGTTGGCAAGGAATATTAACTTAGTGCCTAAATTCAGTGAGGAAGGCATTGAAATATGCTTTGTGTAGCACCATCGATCACACACGAGGCGAGACGTAAAGAACTTCAATCGAGGCTTTATTGAGCAGACTTGTTCAGACACGTTCCCCCAGCAGCTCAGTCACAGAATGCAGCTGCGGGGATTAAACCCAGGTTCTAATACCCCGCCTATCTGGGTGGAGCCCAGTAGGTGGAGGATCCAATCGGGATCCAGCATCTGTCCTCCGATAGCTCCTCGGCATTCCTGGTGTACCATATTACCCCTAATATATACCACCACATTTTGTCATTTGAAAACAATGCCATAAAGCTGAAGTGGCCAAAAATGAGACCATTTTACTGCAGTGTGATTTCATAGTGAAAGCTATGGTGGTGTACTAATCTCTTTCTGATGAACAGTCTGATGATTATGACGCTGTGAAAGTTGCTGTTCTCTATACCTTAGTTAGTTCCAGAGTGTTACAAACAGAAATTTAAGGAAGAAACAGCCAGATTTGTGTGGAATCTGTTAGACAAAAGGAAATGGTGTCTTTTTAAAATTAATTCCTGGGATGTTGGCCTCGCTGGCTAGGCCAACATTCATTGCCCATCCCTAATGGTGATGGTAAGCTGCCTTCCTGTACCACTGCAATCCATATGGTGGATGTACACTTACTGTGCTGTTCCAGGGTTTTGACCCAGCGACAGTGAAGAAATGCCAAAGTCAGGGTGTTGAGTGGTTTGGAGGGAAACGTCTAGGTGGTGGTGTTTCCATGTAACTGCTGCCCTAGTCCTTCTAGATGGCAGTGGTTGTGGGTTTGGAAGGTACTGTGTAAGGAGCCTTGTTGATTTCCTGCTGTGCATCTTGTAGATGGTACACACTGCTGCCACTGTGTGTCGATAATGGAGGGAGTGAATTTTTGTTGAAACATCAAGTAGCTGCTTTGTCCTGGATGGTGTCGAGCTTCTTGAGTGTTGTTGGAGCTACGCTCATCCAGGCAAGGGGAAAGTTGGATATCTAGTGTAGGTAGATTAAGGTTGCACAATACTTATTTTAGTGAATGTTTCTGATAGAAGAATTTTAAAATGCCCTTTTGGAACTAAAGTCACAACTGGAAGAAAACCGTTCCTAAGATAAGTGAGGCTGTGGTAATGGCACATGACTAGGAATTCTTTTGCAAACAAGTTGGTAATAGATCTTTGTTAGGGAACTTGCATAGAAACTCGAGATAAGAAATCTGATCATAAGTGAGGACAATGGCATGAGGGATGAAACAAAGTTATAAGAGAAAGACAGTCTGGAAGATAAGTTTAATTAAAAGATTATCTTTGTCATAAAAAAGGACATGTGAAGGCTAAATGTTGGAAACACAGAGAAGTCGATTATTATTCTGAGATACAGGACCAGCACAGCCACTGATATTATACGTGATGGGAATTTCTCTCCAGAACGTTCGCTAAATAAAAATGTATTAATACGGAGCATTGATGGAACGTCTTGCCCATTCTTTACTACAGAGATAATTTAAAATGACTGATCCCATAAACATTAGTATTGTGTTCATAATTTTCCTGTTGGAGGAGTGGATTCTTTGCTCAAAAATGTTTTTCCTAGGGATAGGGCATTGCCATATCTACTGATTTAGGAAAGCTTGTTGAGATTGAAACTGAAGTTGTACAGGATAAGCCAAGTGACTTTCTGTAAATACTGCCATGAAAAGTAATGTTTTAACCAGAGAAACGTGGCCTGCTAATATAAAAAGGACATTGGAGCATCAGGTTGAAAATAAGTAAATGATAATGGGCAGCATGGCAGGACAGTGATTAGCACAGTTGCTTCATAGCCCCAGGGTCCCAGGTACGATTCCTGACTTGGGTCACTGTCTTGTCTATGTGGAGTCTACACATTCTCCACGTGCCTGTGTGGGTTTCCTATGGGTACTCCGGTTTCCTCCCACAATCCAAAGCGGTTAGGTGGACTGGCCATGCTAAAATTGCCTTTAGTGCCCAAAAAGCTGGGGTGGGATTACTGGGTTACGGGGATAGGTGGGAAGTGTGGGCTTAAATGGGGTGCTGTTTCCAAGGGCCAGTGCAGACTCGATGGGCCGAATGGCCTCCTTCTGCACTGTAAATTCTATGATACGGGCAGCACGGTGGTACAGTGGTTAACACTGCTGCCTCACTGCGCCAGGGACCCAAGTTCAATTCCGGCCTTGGGTGACTGTCTATGTGGACGTTGCACGTTCTCCTCATGTCTGCGTGGGTCTCCTCCGGGTGCTCCAGTTTCCTCCCAGAGTCCAAGGATGTACAGTGGTTCAAGAAGGCAACTGATCACCACCTTCTGAAGAGCAACTAGGGATTATGCAAAAAAAATGCTGGCCTAACCAGCGACCCCCACATCCCGTGCATGAATTAAAAAAAAGGTTAGGTGGATTGGCTGTGCTAAATTGCCCCTTGGTGTCCAGGGATGTGGATTGGATTGGATTGGATTGGATTTGTTTATTGTCACGTGTACCGAGGTACAGTGAAAAGTATTTTTCTGCGAGCAGCTCAAAGATCATTAAGTACATGAGAAGAAAAGGGAATCCAAGAAAATACATAAATACAACATATACAATGTAACTACATAAACACTGGCATCGGATGAAGCATACAGGGTTAGGTTAGGTGAGGTTATGCGGTTGCAGGATATGGGGTGGGGGCCTGGGTAGGGTACTCTTTCAGAGAGCCAAATGGCCTCATTCTGCACTAAAGAGATTCTATGATAGTTGGAGACAAGTTAAAGCCATCTGGATTAAAAATGCAGGAAAAACATGAGCCAGGTGAGGTAAAGAAAGCAGATAGCAACAGGATTCAAAGCAGGTGATGTAACAAAAGAAAGGAATGCTTTGAAGGAGACTGGAAAAGCTGGCGTGATAGAGCTGTGAGGAAGGATATGTGTTCATGAATGTAAATTAAAACTTTAAAATAATGAGGAATTGATCTTGCTAGTGTGGACATAGCTCAAATACAATGGGCAGGTGAAAAGCAAAAAGATTGAAAAGTTTGTGAACTGAATAAAAATGAATACCAAGCTTTCTTAGTTGAGCATCAAAATTCTTAAAGGCGCTAAAGTGGATTTTACTTGGTCGATAAATGGACGGTTTGCACAAAAGTAGGTAATCTGCATCTCTTGGAAAAGAAAGCAAAAAAGTTAGACAATGAAAAATAATTTAAAGATTGAAATGATCCTAAATTGAAGTGGGATGCGGTGAATTCAATTGTTCTCATCAATTTGCATGTTTGGTTGGTTGCAACTTTTTTTTTTAAGACTTGGATATTTAAAAAAAAAACATGCAGACATTACACAAAATTGAAATCAAGTTAGAATCTGAACAGAATGGTTCAGAGCCTGTTTTTTAAAAGTGAAAACTTAAGTGTCCAACTTTAAGGGAGAACAAAATGAATTTTGCATCCAGAGGGTAAGAAGTGTGATGGTGGGGAATTTCTTCTTCACTGCGACAAGTACCCAGAAGCCAGGTGGTTTAGCAGCAATCAGCAATGTTCTTTACAGAAAAAAACTAGACCGAGCAAATTATGGCACCTGTTGGCCCATCGAAAGTGCCATCCCAACTCCAGATTATGCATAATCCAATGCACGGTTTTAAAAGCATGAATGTTACAAAACCAAGTCAATCTTTTAACCAAAGTCATGGAAAAAAACGTACAGACTACACAAAAGAAAAGGGAGATATTTTGGGGGTCATTGAAAGGAAATGAATCAAAAGTTTTTTAAAAACCCTCTAATTTGCAAGAGAGTTGGGAAGCCAAGAACACCTGCAAGCTGGACTTTAAATCTTAATTGTCACATGAGATTAGTTTTTGTTGGCCTGTAATGTTGCGAAGAAAGAATGTTTAATTGGGAAATGTGACAAAATGGCAATGAATGTTACCTCGACCATTGTGTAATAAGTGTAGCCACTTAAAATGGTTAACTCCCGATTAGAATGGCCAAACCCCGATTTAAAATGGCGAATGGGAGAGGCTGATGGGAAAATCAGCCAACAGGACTCAAACAGACAGCTGCAGTTAAAACAGTGTATTCGCCTCTGGGGAGGCCAGACAGAATCGACACCTGCAGCCATCAACATAACAACACACCAGCCATCTGCGTATAAATTTGGAATCCCCGACAACAATATGCTACAAATTAGACACACAAAGCCAACCCAGACTTTTCGGCGCCAGCAGGAGCTTACACAAAGAGAGGTGAATGACCACCTCGAAACCGCCCATCGATCAAGGAATCGCTCCAGCATTGGAGAATATCGAACCAAGTGATTGGGACCAAGTCCAATCACTTGGAACCAGGTACAAGGTCTGCCCCCGAGAGGCGGGAAGCCCCTGGGGACTATAAGAATAGGGGCCAAGTTCAAATCGACCCATCTTCTCCTCTCCGCACCCTTCGAGACCCTGCTGCTGACCTCCTACAACAGCCGCAAGAAACATAAGTCTCACTCCAACGCTCGCTACGAGATAGGCGCTCCTGGCTATCGACCTGTACCCGCTTTGAATCCCGCAGGCTCAGAACCCATACGAAAGGCCATTTGTTTCCCTGACCTGGTGGGCCATTTCCAAAGTTAAGTATTGGCCTGTTAGTTGTAGGACGTAGCTTAGAAGTAGAATTAATGTATAAGTATTGATTGCTGTATATAATAAATGTGCATTGATTTAACTCTTACTAAGCTGTGTGTTGGATTATTGATCATTACTCGGACTTGAACCACGGGGCGGTATCAGAAAGATACCTGGCGACTCGAGCAAAGGTGATAGAACAAGAGCAATTAAACTAAGGCTAAAACGAGCAACATAAGTTAGTTGTTTAAATGTTTAGTGTTGTAATTTGTTGTATTTTGTTCAAGTTATGAGGGAAAAAAATCATTACTATGGTAAAGTTTTTTTTTCATTATGTGGGTTGTATGATGAACACTGAAGTTTACAAGATGTTCTGTTACAAGATGTTTTGTTTTAAATGTATCTTTAACTCAAAGTAAAACGGAGAATTCCAGATAAACACCTCCAACAGGTCACAGGCTGCAGGGTTGCTGGGAGAGGTGAGTACATATTTAAAAGAGACTAGTTCCTGGAGCAGGCCACAGGCTGCAGGGTTGCTGGGAGAGGTGAGTGCATATTTAAAAGAGACTTCAGTTCCTGGAGCAGGCCACAGGCTGCAGGGTGAGAGGTGAGTGCATATTTAAAAGTGCTTAGTTACAGGTCGAGTGGCAGTTGGAGACTTCACTTCCTGGAGCGGGCCTATTGGCTCATTGGAAATCAGGCAGGGTACAAAAGGTGTGGCAGAAGTGCCTTTAGTCACAGAGTGCTGATTGGAACAGAGTGCATCTGAGTTTAGGTGAGTGACTGAGTTCGGGTGAATGGCGAGAGAGGGCTGTGTTTTTGTTGGTGTTCGGGTTTAACCTTGAGGTTCTATAAAACATTTTTTAAAATTATTTAAATTAATTAACTAGTTGAATATGGCTGGACAGGTGATGTGCTGTTGCTGTATGATGATGGAACTGGTGGATCCCATTGAGACCGTCAGTGACCATGTCTGCAGCAAGTGTTGGCTGCTCGAGGAACTTCGGCTCAGAATTGATGAGCTGGAGACCGAGCTGCACACACTGCGGCACATCAGGGAGGGGGAAAATTACCTGGACGGTTTGTTTCAGGAGGCAGTCACACCAGGTAGACTAAGTACTGTTAATTCGGGCAGTGGTCAGGGACAGAGTGGTGTGACTGCAAGGGAGGCAGGTAGGGGGATCCTGAGTTTAGGAGTTGAGGAGCCTCAGCCCTTGACCTTGTCCAACAGGTATGAGGTACTTGCTCCCTGTGTGGATGAGGAAGAGGGCTGTAGGGAGGATGCGTTGACTGACCACTGCATCGTGGTACAGGAAGCCATTCAAGAGGGGGGAGCAAAATGACAAGTGGTAGTTGTAGGGGATTCTATAATTAGGGGGATTGATGGCATCCTTTGTAAGCCAGATCGTGAGTCCCGCATGGTATGTTGCCTGCCCGGTGCCAGGGTGAGGGACATCTCTGATCGGCTTGAAAGGATTTTGTAGAGGGAGTGGGAGGATCCAGTTGTTGTGGTCCACGTTGGGACAAACAACATAGGTAAGACTAGGAAAGAGGACCTGTTTGGGGATTATCAAACACTAGGGACTAAATTAAAGAACAGGTCCTCCAGGGTTATAACTCTGGATTACTACCTGATCCACGTGCCAATTGGCATAGGGTTGAGAAAATTAGGGAAGTTAACACGTGGCTAAAGGAGTGGCGCGGGAAAGAGGGATTCCATTTCATGGGGCATTGGCATCAGTACTCGGGCAGGAGGGACCTGTACCGTTGGGACGGTCTTCACCTGAACCATTCTGGGACCAGTGTTCTAGCAAATAGGATAAATAGGTTGGTCACAAGGACTTTAAACTAGCAAGTTGGGGGGGAAGGGAAGGGTAAAGCTATGGACAGTATAATGGTTAATGGAGAGCAAGGCAGCAGGTTACGTGACAGGTTATTATGTAGAGATATGGGTTCAAAGACGAGGAAAATTAGGAGAAAGGGTAAGAGGAAAAATAAATTGCGAAAAGTTACTGATCAAGGTGTTAGGATTCATAACAAAGACATAAAAAACAACATAAGTGTACTTTACCTGAATTCTCATAGTATACGGAATAAGGTGAATGAGTTGATGGCGCAAATCATCGTGAATGACTATGATTTAGTGGCCATTACTGAAACATGGTTAAAAGATGGTCACGACTGGGAGTTAAATATCCAAGGGTATCAGACTATACGAAAGGATAGAATGGACGGTAAGGGCGGTGGTGTAGCTTTGTTGTTTAAGGATGGCATCCGGGCAATAGTAAGGGATGATATTGGTGCTATGGAGGACAAGGTTGAATCAATTTGGGTGGAAATCAGGAATAGTAAGGCGAAAAGGTCACTGATAGGAGTAGTCTATAGGCCACCAAATAGTAACAGGATGGTAGGGCAGGCATAAGCAAAGAAATAACGGATGCATGTAGAAATGGTACAGCGGTTATCATGGGAGATTTTAAGCTGCATGTCGATTGGTTTAACCAGGTTGGTAAAGGCAGCCTTGAGGAGGAGTTTATAGAATGTGTCCGGGATAAGTTCCTGGAACAGTATGTAATGGAACCTACAAGGGAACAAGCGGTCCTAGATCTGGTCCTGTGTAATGAGGCAGGATTGATTAATGATCTCATAGTTCGGGATCCTCTTGGAAGGAGCGACCACAATATGGTGGAATTTAAAATACAGTTGGAGGATGACAAGGTAAAATCAAACACTAGTGTTTTGTGCTTAAACAAAGGCGATTACAATGGGATGAGAGAAGAACTAGCTAAGGTAGATTGGGAGCAAAGACTTCATGGTGAAGCAGTTGAGGAACAGTGGAGAACCTTCCGAGCGATCTTTCACAGTGTTCAGAAAAGGTTCATACCGACAAAAAAGAAAGACGGTAGAAAGGGGAAATATCGACCGTGGATATCTAAGGAGGTGAGGGCGAGTATCAAATTGAAGGAAAAAACATACAAAGTGGCAAAAATTAGTGGGAGACTCGAGGACTGGTAAGTCTTTAGGGGACAACAGAAAGCTATAAAGAAGCGTAAGGTAGACTATGAAAGTAAACTTGCTCAGAACATAAAAGCAGATAGTAAAAGCTTCTACAAATATATAAGACAAAAAAGAGTGGCTAAGGTAAATATTGGTCCTTTGGAAGATGAGAAGGGAGATTTAATAATAGGAGACGGGGAAATGGCTGAGGAGCTGAACAGATTTTTGGGTCAGTCTTCACAGTGGAAGACACAAATAACATGCCAGTGACTGATGGAAATAAAGATATGATAGGTGAGGACCTTGAGATGATTGTAATCTCTAAGGAGGCAGTATTGGGCAAGCTAATGGGGCTAAAGGTAGACAAGTCTCCTGGCCCTGATGGGATGCATCCCAGAGCGTTAAAAGAGATGGCTAGGGAAATTGTAAACGCACTAGTGATAATTTATCAAAATTCACTAGACTCTGGTGTGGTCCCAGAGGATTGGAAAGCAGCAAACGTGACACCACTGTTTAAAAAAGGAGGTCGGCAGAAAGCAGGTAATTATAGGCCGGTAAGCTTAACTTCGGTTGTAGGGAAAATGCTGGAATCTATCATTAAGGAGGAAATAGCGGGGCACCTGGAGGGAAATTGTCTCATTGAACAGACGCAGCATGGGTTCATAAAGGGTAGGTCGTGTCTGACTAATTTGGTAGAATATTTTGAGGACTTTACCAGTGCAGTAGATAACGGGGAGCCAATGGATGTGGTATATCTGGATTTCCAGAAAGCTTTTGACAAGGTGCCACACAAAAGGTTGCTGCATAAACTAAAGATGCATGGCATTGAGGGTAAAGTGGTAGCATGGGTAGAGGATTGGTTAACTAACAGAAAGCAGAGAGTGAGGATAAATGGGTGTTTCTCTGGTTGGCAACCTGTAACTAGTGGGGTCCCTCAAGGATCAATGTTGGGCCCGCAGTTGTTCACAATTTACATAGATGATTTGGAGTTGGGGACCACATGCAATGTGGCAAAGTTTGCAGACGACACTAAGATGAGTGGTAAAGCAAAAAGTGCAGAGGATACCGGAAGTCTGCAGAAGGATTTGGATCGGTCAGGTGAATGGGCTAGGGTCTGGCAGATGGAATTCCATGTTGCTAAGTGTGAGGTTATCCATTTTGGGAGGAAATACAGCAGAATGGATTATTATTTAAACGGTAAGATGTTAAAACAGGCTGCTGTGCAGAGGGACCTTGATGTGCTGGTGCACAAGTCGCAAAATGTTGGTGTGCAGGTGCAACAGGTGATTAAGAAGGCGAATCGAGTTTTGTCTTTCATTGCTAGAGGGATGGAGTTCAAGACTAGGGAGGTTATGCTGCAATTGTATAAGGTGTTGGTGAGGCCACATCTGGAGTATTGTGTTCAGTTTTGGTCTCCTTACCTGCGAAAGGACATATTGGCACTGGAGGGTGTGCAGAGGAGATTCACTAGGTTGATCCCAGAGTTGAGGCGATTAGATTATGACGAGAGGTTGAGTAGACTGGGACTGTACTCATTGGAGTTTAGAAGGATGCGGGGGGATCTTATTGAAACATATAAAATTATGAAGGGAATAGATAGGATAGATGCAGGCAGGTTGTTTCCACTGGTCGGGGAAAGCAGAACTAGGGGGCATAGCCTCAAAATAAGGGGAAGTAGATTTAGGACCGAGTTTAGGAGGAACTTCTTCACCCAAAGGGTTGTGAATCTCTGGGATTCCTTGCCCAGTGAAGCAGTTGAGGCTCCTTCTTTAAACGTTTTTAAGAAAAAGATAGATACCTTTCTAAAGAATAAAGGGATTCGGGGATATGGTGTACGGGCCGGAGAGTGGAGCTGGGTCCACAAAGATCAGCCATGATCTCATTGAATGGCGGAGCAGGCTCGAGGGGCCAGATGGCCTACTCTTGTTCCTAGTTCTTATGTTCTCAAGAGCCTTGCCATATTAAATCAAACTTCTGTGTATTTTGTAAACCATGTCTGGGCAGCAACTAAGAGAAAGGAAGGAACCTGAAAGAATAGGGAGAAAGGCATTCTTTGCAGTTGATACATTAAGTATTCAAGAGTGCTGTAAGCCAGGAAGCAGGCTAGTCACAGATGAGGTGCTGAAGAAACAATAGAAAAAGAGGGACAGAAAACAGCTCAGCTAGAGATTAAGTGCTGAAGGCAAAAGCCAGTTTGTGCAAAAGATCATGTTCTTTGCTGAACCAAAAACCATTTCCAAGTCCTGGCCACTTAGGTGTTATGGTGTGGTAGTCACTGGCAAGATTTGATCAATAGATGTATGGTAATTGTTTGGGCAATGGAGAGGTAGAGTCGAGTCATTTAGGGACCAAGTGCTTACTGTTAATGTGCTGAAGATTATTCTTTAGACCTACAGTTACAGAACCACACAAATTAATTCAAGAAAAGCT
This sequence comes from Scyliorhinus torazame, assembly GCF_047496885.1. Lineage (NCBI taxonomy): Eukaryota > Metazoa > Chordata > Chondrichthyes > Carcharhiniformes > Scyliorhinidae > Scyliorhinus > Scyliorhinus torazame. The sequence goes on along the minus strand of NC_092709.1, from coordinate 163,616,810 downwards.
ATTGAATAAAGGAGTCAGAAGCTACACTTCTAGACGATGTCTCAACTTTCATGGAAAGACTAAATGGGGCGTGTGAGTTGGGAAAAGAATAAAAACAGTAGCTGATAGAAAAGCACAGGTTTGAAGTTTTGCAGAAGGATAGAAAGTACTTACTTTATTACTAGTACGAGGAGGACCACTGAAAGTCCAATTTAGTGTGTTGTATTGAATTGAAAAGAAGCTGAGTGATGCGGATTATTTGGTATGTATACCAGAGAGATGTAAATTGCAAAGAGGATGTCACATCAATATGATTAAAAAACATTGGGAGAGAGAAGATGAGGACTAAAGTGAGGTTTTATTACTCATCAAACAGGAAGAAGAAATGAGGGATTAAATTCTGACAAGTGACTTCCCTCGAATTCAATTGGGTAATAAGGAAGTCCTGGACAATGTAGAAACTGGTTAAGTTGCCTTTCAGACAAGAAATGGATGGAGCTGAAAGAGTTACTGCAGTCACACAAAGCTATTTGTGGAGATGAATTGGATGGAACAAAGGTAACCAGGCATGATGTAGATGTGGGGGGATGCCATTCCAATCAGGTAACATCCATATTGGTTGAATCCAGTTAAGCTAGCACAAGTACAGAAAGAGATTGAGTTTATGCTGAAAAATTATATCATTGAGTTAAGTTCTAGCAATCGGAGCCCTCCTATAGTGATGGTGCGAAATCCTGATGGAATGCAAAGAATATGTGTGGGCTACAGAAAAATAAATGCTGTCACCAGAATAGATTAATTCCCTATTCTGCATGTGGACGATTGTCTTGAGCGAATTGGATGTTACAAGTTAATTTCTCAGGTCGACTTGCTGCAAGGGTACTGACAAGTGCCTTTGACCAAGAGAGCAAAGGAGATCTCTCCCTTTTTGACACCCTAAGGACTTTATCAGTTCAAGGTATTGCTTTTTGATAAGAAGAATGCACCTATGACGTTTCAAAGCATTGCATATGAGATGGTTCAAGGTTTGTGACGCTACATAGTGTATATCGATGACTGGGCAGTGTTCAGCCAGAAGTGGTAGGATCATCTAAGACACCTGAAGGAGTTGTTTGGGTGTTTGGAAAGGGTTGGATTTGTCACGTATTTGGCAAAAAGCCACTTCGCCAGGCCAAAAATTGCATACCTGGGACATATTATGAGACATGGGCAAATTACACCATGGGATACAAAGGTGCAGGACATTTTGAATTTCCCCAAGCCTACATCAAGGAAGGCGATTCTGAGGTTCTTGGGAAACAGTGGATTTTATCGCAAACTTGTAGCAAGTTGCACCTGTGTCTTGCATCCACTCAACGATCTGCTGAAAAAGAACAAACTGTTTCAATGGACAGAGGACTGTAAAGCAGCATTTAGATAATTTAAAACTGTCAGAACCATTGCCCCAGTGTTAGCTACACCAAACTGGGAAACAGTTCACATGGGCTATTGATGCAAGCAATATGGTTGTGGGCCTGTTTTGTTGCAGAAAGTTGACCAGGGAATTGAAAAATCGTGGGATTATTTCCAGAAAAATAAAGAGTCATCAGCAGAAATATTCCATCTTTGAAAAAGAGACTTTGTCTAACACTGGCACTGTAACACTTCAAACTTTCCATGGCTAGTAATCCTGCGCAGTCATGTTTATGGATCATAATCCATTGAATTTCCTGGAAAAGATTTGAAACTGCAACGCAGGTTTATTTCATTGGAGTTTATTATTACAGCCATTTAATTTTTTAAAAATTACATACTGCTGGACGAGAGTTTGAAAGACTGTCGAGAATGTATACAAGTTTATTGGAGTTTTCTCTTCTGCCCGAGTATGCCAAAACATTTTATAATAGTGGTAAGTTAAACAGATCTTTGTGTAAAATGAAAACTTATTTTATAATTTAGATAACATTTAGATGTTCAGTTTTCTTTTTGAGGAAGTGTGTCACAAAATGGTAGGGTGCTATTATAATGAATGGATAAATGTTTTTTTTGGCACAAGTAAAGTCAAGCTGCCATGTATTTTGTAAACCATGACTGGGCAACAATGAAGAGAAAGGAAGGAGCAGGAAAGAATAGGGATTACAGGGGAAATAGATGCTTTCAGATTTCCAGTCTTTGAGGGATGAAGTGCTTACTGTTAATGTGACCAAGTATAAGATTGTTCCTTGTAGTGTTTCATTATCTTTCTTCTACTTTTAGTGAATACTTTTATTGTTGTTTAATGAGAGAGAGTTTTGATTTCTCACTTTCCGCAGACGTTTCTCACTAATGTCCAAAAGAAGTACACCACCCAAGATCAGATTTGAACACACTCGCAAATAACATTAGCGGAGTCTCATAACAAAGGACATTGGCAGTTTTAACATGGCGGGGAGAAGTGCACCACTGCTAGAGAGTTGGGAGTGACTGGGATTGTTCATGTAATGTTACATATGTGCCAGAAGCATGGCATTGAGTAGAAGTGTTTCATTGGATATATTTTATTTTTTGTGTTAGCGTGTGTAAAATGTTACCTTTTTGTTGACAAATTAGTTGCCCATTAATTCATGTCTGACGAATGTGATTTTAGTTTATAAAAAGTGAAATCTTGTCCAAACAAACTAACATCAACCCAGATCAACATGAACAGGCAATTCGTGCGTCAGACTAAAGAAAAAGGAAGGTTTGGGAAATTCAACTCTTTAAAAAGGTTTTGGTTTCTACTGGGTTCTTAACAAGTTGCAACTATGTTTAAAGCCTAACTATTAAGGGGAAGAAGAAAAAGCATTTATTAGTGTTAAAATTTTCAAGGAATAAAACGCTAACGTGGAAGTCTCTTCTGCAAAATTGAAGTAGCATGATGTCTCACAGTATAGTTGCATGGAAAAAAGGGGTCACCGCAATCGCAGAAAGACTAAGCGTAAATTCATGTTAATGATTAGCAGGATAAGGGTAAGATATTTCTTCTTAATTTGTGATTGGCTTTTTCTCCATTTATCCTTCCTCTTGTGTCAGGCCAGGTTGCTCATACCAAATTAGGGGGCTTGGGAAGCTGTGAGGAGAAATGCATGAGGTTGAAGGTCACGGGAGAGAAATAGGTAAATATGTGACTGATATCTGTGCAGTGAAATGTGATGTGGTGCAATGAGGAAAAACAAGGCATGAAAATTCACTGGCAAGAATCTTCAGTGGAAGAACAAAATATTAGAATGTAAAATTATATGATAATGCATGACATTTCTTGTACAAACAAAAGGTTCGAGCCCTTGAATTAATAACATTTGTATAGGGTCATGTGCCCCCTTATAAACTGCTACATGCGCATTTTCCACAGTGATTCTTAGTTTCCAATTCTTAGTTACCAATAGGTGACACAAACTGAAATTTATGTTAATTTTATAATTGGTGACAATTCATTGTGACCACATGATCAGTGCTTCAATTATCCATCCAAATGATTTGAAGTTGGAAGCCATTGCATATGGGGATTGCTTAGTGGCTGTTCATACCTGCGTATGATAAACTGGTTTCGCTATAGCTCTCTTTGTTAAGTATTGAGCTTGGAGGCAGTGATACTGAGAGTCCATGGATCAAGTTTTTGTAAGTGCACAGACAATAGGAGGTGTAAATTCCATAAGGTGTTTTGACTCCATCATATCTGTGCACCAAACCCATGCTCATTTGCATAAGAACTATCTGGAGACCTGAGGTCACCTGACTCTCGGCCATCTTAGCAGTTGCGGTTCTTAAAATTTTTTTTTTTTCCAGTACCAAATTCATTTTTTGCAATTAAGGGGCAATTTAGCATGTCCAATCCACCTACCGTACACATCTTTGTGTTTTGGGGGCAAAATCCACACAAGCACGGGGAGAATGTGCAAACTCTACACGGACAGTGACCCAGAGCCGGGATCGAACCTGTGACCTCAGCGCCGTGAGACTGCAGTGCTAACCACTGCACCACCGTGCTGCCCCCACAGTTGCGGTTCTAGTCTTAACTTAATTCATGGTTTTCAGCCAGTAAATAGCTATTTTTGATATAAGGCATTGCTTTACAGTAGCTAGCTACATTCCAGCAGGGACAACATATAGGAGAACCCAAATCAGGGCTGTTTATGTAATGGGAGGTAAAGAATATGATGGGGAAAAAATATGATGCACGTCAAATGAATTCTTCACATGAGAACCAGGTCAAATGGAAGCGGTTAAGAGGGGAAGCGAAAAGGAAATAAAACCGGCAAAGGAAGAATAGAAGTATAAAATGGCAGTCAACATAAGAGAACCCAAAAATTGTCTCCTGGTGTGAGGAAAGCCCTAGTAACTATAGGCGAGATAGTTTAACATCAAGAACTCCGAAGATAGGAACAGAGGTCAATCATACTGCCCATCAAATCTGCTGCACCATTTAATATAATCATGATTGATCTTGGGCTTCATTTCCACGTGCTTGTCATATTCCTTCATTCCCTGAGAGATCTGCTTATCAGTTGTGAGTAAGGTTTTAGAAACAATCTGGGAGAAAAAAGGTACTGGCACTTTGAGAGATTTGAGTTAATTAGGAAAAGCTGGGATGGATTTGCAAAAAGCAGATCACATTTGCCATTATTCAAATTGAATTGATTTTTGATGAACTAAATGTCTGGATTTTAAGAAAGCATTTGACAAAGTATCCCAAAAGGCTTGTGAACAAAATAGTGGCTCATTGATTAGAAGGGTCAGTGTCACGTGTGTGTGTGTGTGTGTATATGTGTGGGACCTTGGTTAGCAAAAAGGGCAAAGAAGTGGCCAATGGAATTTAATACAGAGAAGTATGAGATGATGCATTTTGGTAGGAGCAATAGGGAAATGAAAAATAAATGTAATGATAAGAGTTCTGAAGAATGTGCAGAGACCGAAGGACCTGAAAGTGCATTTGCATAGATCTTTGAAGGTAGCAGGATATATTGAGAGATTGGTTAACAAAGCATTTAAGATCTGGATTTCATAAATAAGGCATTAAGTGCTAAAGCAAGGAAGTCCCGCTGAACATGTATAAAGCTCTGGTTAGGCCACAAGTATTGCATTGCATCCAGCTCTGGTTGCTACATTCTAGGAAGGATGTGAGAGTCCTTAAGAGGGTGCAAATGAGATGTACCAGAATGGTTTCAGGGATGGGGGATTTTTTGCTACAAGGTTAGGCTGGAGAAGCTTGGATTGTTCTCCTTGGAGCAAAGGTGATTGTGGGGACATTTGACAGCTGTACTGGATCCTGACAGGTTTTGATAAGATCGAGAAGGTGAAAATGTTCATGTTAGCTGGCAGTGGAAGGATTAAGGTCATACATGAAGACGATTTTTACGTAGCGGTGATAGTGCTCTGGAACTTGCTGCGCATGAGGGTGGTGGAAAATTGGATAGACAGTTGAGTTAAATAAACTTGCAAGACTAAGGGGATAGAGCAGGGCAGTGGAACTGCCTGGACTGCTCCAGGGAAAGCTGTTGCATGTTGTGATAGGATTTAGGGTGTACCATTAAGGCAGGCCATATCTAAAACTACTGTCAGTCACTATCACCAAGACAGGATGTGATTTGGTAGTCCTATCACTTTATTCTCTGCCTACAGCAGTTGCATTGTTGTTTTATCAAATTATTTTTTATGATTAATGCACTAGTCAGAGAGAAGAACGTAACATGGTAGTTTTTGAATATTTGATATTCAAGTTTCAATCCTTTGACATGTAGAAAAACAATTGGTGAGAGAGTGAGACAACTATCGGGTGCTAATTAGACTCCCAGTGAGCACTGTATGTATATAGTCTTATCTTCAAATAATGAACTCATATTATTGGACCGTAACTTATTCGAAGTGGTAATCCATGTTGGTTTGCCATTCCATACACACTTCCCTGCACTAAAATTCTTAAATATCTGTCTTACCCGACTATCCTGACTCAGGCCGGGTGCGATTCAGGCAGTGCAATGGGTTCCTGGGTGCAGAGAAGGAGGACATTTCCCCCTTTTTCGTTCTCCCTTTTATTTTATTTTATTTTATTTCCCCTTTTAAGCGGGTGATATTAAAAGTGCCATTGAAAAATAACGGGCCATGGAGAAGGTGTTTAAAGTAAGTGGATGGGATTTGGGGGGGTGGGGTAGAATCTCAGGTCGGACGAGGGGAGGGGGGTGACTGAGTGGAGAATCTTGTGTGGGTGTTGGGTCAGATGGTGGGGGTTCGGGAGTTCCCTGGAAGTTTGGGATTGTGGGGGTGTCAGTGTGGGGACTGATCTTCTTTAAAATAATTACACTGAAGTTAGAAATGGTTTTATTTCTTCTACATCTTTTAGAGTAACTAATATCGTAACACAGACAGAACCATCGGAAGATAGTGATAGTGATTTAAGTGATCCAGACCAGACCCCAACAGTGGCAAGGATACTGGACAGAAACCCCAATATTTTATTTTAATTTTGTAAAACTGTGAGGTAAGGATACTTCGCTCCAGGACTGGTTGCACAAATAGGGATGTGGAATATTGAAACAAACTTTATTATGAACACAGTATTAAAATCTTTAACATCACACCAAAAAATAACTTACAATTACCTGTTAAACAATGCTACTCAATACAGTGAATACAGTACCATTAGTGCTATCTTTATTCCCACTTAAACAACAGGGAAAAACCATATTGGCTTTCAATCCACTATCACTGCCAATGACCAATAAGAATATTTGCTTTACAGAGATGTTCTTTGAGAAAGAGATCTTTTGACACTGCTTTGAAGACCAAATGTGACTCCTGTCAGAACCAATGCAGAAACTCTGGCTTTATGTCTTCAGAAGCTGCTTTTCAGATTGTCTCAGCTCCCGTTGTTCTCAGACATGTCTGCACTACTTTGCAGACTCTTGGTCTCTTTTTAAATGAACTGCAGAGAGCAAAACCCATCTTGTGGTCACAGCTTCATCCAAAACTGAACTGACCTGCTTTTCCTACAAAATACCTGATGCCTTCACTCCACCCAGTAATGACATCACCTCACCAAGCTTAAATATAATCAACTCCACAAGGAATCCCTACATAAAAACAATTCCATGATCCCAAGCTTTTTACAGTACTTTCATTGTACCCATAGCTCCCAAAATATACTTACCTTTTAAACTAGGATTTCTTTTAAATCATGGTTGCAGCAGTCAAAAAAAATACTCTAACCCAGGCTTTTAACACTTACTGCACCAAATACCTACAATACAATGTATTGAAATTCCTAAATTCATCACAGTGTAATTTTGTCCAGGGGAAGTTGGTACTTATGGACAATTGCCACATAAATGCCTACTTGGGAAAAGGAATTACTTCCAAAATAAATTTTCCGGTGCCTCTTTGGAGTACCCCCCGAAATCCAATGCCAGGAAGTTACAGGATTATTTTACCAGTCCTTGTTGTATGATTGGTACATTTATGTCAAATGGCCATGCGTCTGTGTAGTATATGACCAGAACCTCCATTATCTGGGATGGCGCTCTTACCTGAGGGCTCCATCCCAGAGGTCCCCACAGAAAGACTGCGCAGGAATTGCCTGCAAAGTTTGAACTCCCAATGGGGACTTTCCCTGCGCCTGGAACCATCCGGAACTCCGACTTAAACCAGAGACTTTGGATAATTCCCACTTTCTTCGCAGAATAGTTATGCAGAAAAAGTTAGAAGGGTCAAGACAAAACCATTATAACTCCTGGCTAACTATGGGACTGGACCCTAATGGCCTGCCCTTCACCCACGTATACACTGACCTTTTCTTTGATTTCTCAAAGTAGCTGGGACCTTTAAACTCACTGTTTATGGCAGCTGGGGGCATGGCTTCAATTCCCCCAGTGCTGCTACTTTGCACTGGGCGGACACCAGAACTGCTGCCCTGCATGTTTTTCGCCAAGGCTAGATTGGAAGATCAGATGAGAAATGTGCAACTCCTGACCTAGGTAAATAAAGACAAATGGAGTGGTAATCCGCTGGTGATTGTCATGATTGTCACTCCATGGAAGTGGTCCTGTTACTCATGTATGATGTAATTTGTGGCTTGAATGAGAGCTAAGGAGAGGGACAAAATGCTGACTGGGGGAATCCAAACATGAGTTCTGGGGAATATGGGAACAGATTTGGGAGGTGACAACATGTTCAAGGACATTGGGGAGATGACGATGGGGAAGTATTTGCAACAGTGGTGGGAATGAGTTTTTAAAATTCCAGCAGAGGGGTGCTGATGGCAGCTTTGACGGAGAGTGCAGCACCTGAAGAGAGAGAACTGTTAATATTAAAAGATGCAAGTTCAGAACTAGAGCAGAAACCAAACTTTAGAAGATGTTTGGCCAGATGGGATACTGGAATGTGGAATGCTGTAGAAGCAGCTGACTTGATGACCTCCGTCTACATGATGAAGAAGTCCATGAGCTCCTTGAACTTGTTGGAGGTGATGGGGATAGAGGGGTTTAAAAATAAATTTTGTGTTAGAGAAAAGAAGCCAGGGCGATCATGAAATAAGTAAGCAGTTTTAGTAGACAGTAGGTATTTTTATTTATCCAGCCAGATCTGATGATGAAAGCTAATGATTGTCTGCCAAATCCTTTCAAATCTGTATCCTTTGGAATGAACTGGCAATGAGGACTGTACCAGGAAGATTGGCCAGGTTGACAGAGAGTAATGGTTTTACTGGGAATGAGACATCCAAAGTGGAGTTAAGAATAAAAATTGGGTAGGTTTTGTGAGGAGGTGGAGGACAGGTATGGGAGGTGCGGTGGAAGTTCGGCGAATCATGTACATATGTTTGGGCGGGTCTGAAGCTGAGGGGATTTTGGCAGAGATTCGCAGATGGCATGTCAGAGGTCCTGGAAGGGAGGGTGACTCAAGTCCAGAGGTGGCAATATTTGGAGTGTCAGAAGATCCGGGAGCCCAGGGGGGCAGAAAGACCGATTTTGCCTCCCTGGTGGCCTGGAGACGGATTTTGTTGGGATGGAAAGACTCTGAGCCTCCAAAGTTGGGGGTGCGGGTCAGTGACCTGGCAGGGTTTCACAGGCTAGAGAAGATTAAGTTCGCCTTAAGGGGTTCGCTCTGAGGTGGCAGCCGTTCATCAATTTCGTTAAGGAAAACTGACGGTGGGGGAGGGAGGAATGGGGCTGGGGGAGAAAGGGGAGGCATGGAAGTGGAGAATAAGGGCAGGGAATCTAATATATGGGTAGCTAGGAGTTAGGGCGGGGGAAGTTGGGTATGTTACTGTGGGATTTCTGCGTGTGTCAGACCGTTCTGTTATTTGGAATGTTAATATGTTAAAATGTTAAAATTATACATACCTCAATAAAATGTTTCCTAAAAAAAATAATGATAATCAGTGGCTGCAGCAATGTGGCATATGGAGAGCCAAAGGTTAGATGGTTGGAGTTTTGAAAGGGCATTTGAAATTGAATTGTGCGATAGTATTTTCCTGGGGTGTATCGGAGGATGTAGGGTTGGGGTACGGAAGAGGAATTGAGTGGAGAGTGATACACGGAAGCGATCAGACAGCCTTAACTGTATTTGATATAAAAGGATTAGCAAGACCACGAGTTGCAGGGTTGCTTTCGTTTGGTTGCATTCTTATTGATCATAACCAGATTGCCATACTCTGTCTGCTTCTGTACCATTTCCTGTGACATCTCAAACATCAAATCCTTGTCATTTCTCACCTGCATTTTGCCCGTCAGTGACATTATCAAAAAGCAGTGTAGGTTTTTGCATGTTTTCAGATGTGAGCATGTCGGTGTCCATGAAGGGAGGAATTAAGGGTAGTTGAGAGGACAGTGAACCCAGAAAAAAAAGAGGCTGCGTTGCGATGCGGTTTGAAATTACGAAGGATATGAGGTTGTTCGCTGAGGGAGGAAATCGGTGAGGAAAGCTTGGTGAGAACATTTTTAATAGGAGGACGATAGCAGTAAGTCTAGAATAGTATTAAATTTAAAGAAACAGACAATATGACAAAGATTAGCGGTAAGTCAGAGGATGGGGAAAGTTTTAAAAACCAACAAAAGTAACCCCCCTAAAAATAAAGAGGGAGAAGATAAACTGAGGATAAATTAGCAAGCAATATAAAAATGGATAGTCTTTAAATGAAGAAAGAGCACCAAGTGAACTTAGGCATCTTAGAAAATGAGACTGGGGAAATAATAATGGGGAACCAGGTAGGGAGGGATTTTCTTTTGAGGCGAATTTGAGTAGGCTGGGCCTGTACTCATTGGAGTTTAGAAGAATGAGAGGCGACCTTATTGAGACACATAGGATTCTCAGGGTAGATGCTGAGAGGTTGTTTCCTCTTGTGGTAGAGTCTAGGGCCGGAGGGCATAATCTCAGAATAAGGGAGTGGAGAGTTATGGGGATAAACTGGGAAAGTGGAGTTGAGGATTATCATATCAGATCACTCATGATCTCATTGAATGGTGGAGCAGCCTCGATGGGCCAAATAACCACCACCTATGACTTCTGGTCTTGTGGGGTAAATCAACGTATATAGAAAAGGCAAGAGGAAAGGTATTATTGTGGGAAATGATAAACCAACCATGACAGGAAGGGAGACAGATATAGGGAGTAAAATAGAAGTTACTGCTAGAGGTTACTAAAATAATAAATGGACCTGTATTTGAGTGCACATAGCATGGGAAACAAAACTCGTAGCGGGAGAGTTCTTCCCTCTCCCCATCAACTCCGCAAACATCTTTGCAAAGTACTCGGTAGGCCCCGGGCCCTTCACCCTCTCAGGCAGGCCCACTATTAGCTCTGAGCCCTTTGTTGGCCCCCACCTCCCTCTGCAGATCCTCACACATCGAGATGAACTGGTCACTATATGAGCAGCAAGGTAGCACAGTGGTTAGCACAGTTGCTTCACAGCTCCAGGGTTGAAGATTCGATTCCCAGCTTGGGTCACTGTCTGTGCGGAGTCTGCATTTTCTCCCAGTGTCTGCATGGGTTTCCTCCGGGTGCTCCGGTTTTCTTCCACAGTCCAAAGATGTGCAGGTTAGGTGGATTGACCATTCTGAATTGCCCTTAGTGTCCAAAACGGTGGGGTTACTGGATTATGGGGATAGGGGGAGGTGTGGGCTTGAGTAGGGTGCTCTTTCCAAGGGCCGGTGCGGACTTGATGGGCCGAATAGTCTACTTCTGCATTGTAAATTCTATGGTTCTATGAGAGCAATAATGCCTCCTCCACCCCCTTCAAATTCTCTCCTTGCTCCCGCACCTCGACCAACGTCTTCGTCATTGCTGTCTTTCCAGGACACCCGCCTCCTCCACCCACTCTTTCATCGCAGTCATCATCTCCTCCGAAGCACCTCCATATGCTTGGCAAACAGCCTCTTGAACTCCACCAACATCATCTCGATCAGAGTTTCCACCGTGAAGGGTGTAGCCCCAGCCCATGACCCAACCCCCGTCATCTTTCTTCCTACGGACTCTCTGACTCACTCGACTGCGGCCTTTCGCTCACCACCGTCCTTCCAGCACCCTTCTTCTAGATCTTCAACATTTTACGTCTTCCTTATAACTTCCCATACTGACTCATTCACAAACTATCCCTGAAACTGGGCAAAAAAGTCCATAAACCAGAGACTCTAGCAGGAGACACCTAACCTGCGCCCTTCATTTCAATGCCATCACCGGAAGCCTAATAAACTGGTCAAAGTTACTTTAAATATTGCAGAAAAGTAGCAGATGAGCGAGACAGGTTGGACCTCATGGTATAGCCGATATAACCCACAGCAGATGTCACCTTTATGCTGAGAAATGTCCAGAGATTTGAAGCTAAGTTTAAGAGATCTAGAGTTTTCTAGATTTTTTCCACGTCTCATAGAGCAAAGGAAAACAGTCGAGGCAGAAGCAAACTCTTTGATTTATTCCAGTGTAATCTAGTGTCGACACGTGGTCTAGATACAAAGAAGGTTGAGGAATTTGAAACCAACTTTGAGAGAAAATCCACGTTCAAGTCTTTTACTGATCATTAGGGGTGGTTGGGTGATGAGGTTTGAACTAACAAACCAAGGCCATTTAAACTAATGATTAACTTGAAGCTTGGACCAAAATACACTCAATGTTCAAAACAGTAAAAGAAAAGATTCGAGGAGGAAGAACTGCAGATAGCAGTTGATGTTATCTGATGGACGTGACGATCTCCCATTGGGAGCGGATACGTGTTGTCTTGTAGTCCGAGCCCAAGAGAGCTGAAACAATCTTTGTTACAATTGTCGTACCGATCCTGTTGCTCTTCCCCATTGCTCTTTCAATCAATCTGAATCTCCAAGTCTGCAACATGGATTTTCATGGTATTTGCTTCATAACCATTATGGTATATCCACTTTAATCTGTATTTGGGTATTACCAGTTAGACATTTAGTTTTTTTTTAACTGTTTACCCTTATGATTCTCGATATATATATATATATATATATATATATATATATATATAATATGTCTTCTTTCTAAACAAGAATGGTTTTAAAAGGACTTCACTTTATATTGGTTCTGCAACTATCCTCATTCAATCATTTATATTTTCAGGTAAAGTTAATGTTAGGCGAGGCATAAACTTGCATAAAACAATCATTGTTGTGGTTTGAGCTGCAGTCACATCTATACTTGAGTAATAGTCAATCTCGTGTAAATGCAGACCCCTGACTTTTGGCTGAAAAATGCTAACTCCTACTTGGCATCTGCGGAAAGACAATAGTTGATTTATGAAGAGCAGAAAGAACCTGTCTGGTAAGTGGCCACACAAGTAACAAAGGTTTCCATTTCAAAACCTATTGTGCAAGATTTTAAAAAATATGTTTTATTTTGCCAATCGAAAGATTTGGCAGTAATTATTGCTTTTTCCCTCCCATCACACCTTCACAAGCATTTTGACCATTTAAATCTACTTTTGGTTATCTTTATTTTCGTCTCCATTTCCAATTAAGCCTTTTTTGGCCTATATTCTCAAATTGCTCTTTTTTTAAAAAAAACAGAACCAGCATGTTCACGACTGTAGGAAGCATCTTGTTCCCAATTATTGTTACAAAACATCATTATTTTCTGAGGGTCAAGTAAATGCCAATCTGAGAATAGGGGGAAAAAGCTCTGTACTTAATTTGTCAATCTTGATCATCTCCTCCTCCGACAAGTCATTAAATAGCTGCATATCTGCATCTACAGAACTTTATCAGAAAGCAAAAGAGTATTAATGGTTACTGAAGTAAAGATGAGTGTCTCCAAATTATTTTATACCTTTAGTCTGGTCACAGATAAAAGCGTTTTGCTTCTTATGTTTAAACATAAATGTAGTGCGCTTATTGCTTTTTCATAATGTTAATAAACTATGTTTACACGTTGCTGACAAGAAAGACATGCTGCCAAAGCTTTTACCCTTGCACTCATCAGGACACACAACTGTCAAATTTCAAGCGATCACAACAATTTATACTCTATAGAGGAAAGGGCATTAATTACTTAGCACCTCAGTTCTGCTTAAGGCCATAGAGAAAGCAGTGAGGAATTATTGGCTCCCCATGTGCCCAGGTAATTCGGAAACAAAGGCACAAGGCTTGAACATATTGCTTTTGTTTGCAGAGAAAGGATCCGTTGCGTTCAGCCAGTGAAAATGAGCCATGTAGAAGCTTGAGTTTGTTATCTTAAATTGGTTGTTAATATAATTATTAGTGCACTCAGTATTGTTCAGGAAATGCTGCCCAATCGTGGATGCACGTTAACAGTATACGTTTTGTCTTGGATTTTAAAAGCACAGGGTGGTTGAGTGCATTCTTCACTTTGCATGTTACAAACAACCGAAGGACATGGGCTGGGATTCTCCGACCCAATGCTGGGTCGGAGAATCGCCGGGGCGGGCGGGAATCGCGCCACACCGCTCCGACGCCGGCCCGCCGATTCTTGGGCACCATCGCAATGGTTGGGGCCATTGAAAGCGCCCCACTGGCGATTCTCTGGGCCTCGACGGGCCGAGTGCCCGCCGAGTCCCGCCGGCGTAGGTTACGTATGGTCCTACCCGGCGGGACCTTGGAGTTCTGCCTGCGGGGGCCGTCCTGGTGGGGGAACGGGGGAATCTGACCCCAGGGGTGGCCTCCACGGTGGCCCGGCCTGCAATCGGGACCTACCGATCGGCGGGCGGACTAGTTCCGTGGGAGGCCTATGTTTCTCCCCTCCGGCCCCTGTAGGGATCTGCCAGATTGCCCGGGGCCGGTGCGGAGGCGGGAACCCACGTGCATGCGCCGAATCATGCCGGCTGTGGAATGCATGCGCGGACTCGCGCCGGCTGTGGCCAGCATGCGTGGACTCGCACCGGCCCTGGTGAGCCGGCTTTCGGGCGCCGGAGCAGCAGACACCACTCCGGCGCCCTACTAGTCCCCTAGGAAGGGGTGAATACCTGGACGTGGAGGCCTGTTGACGCCGAAGTGGCTTGTGCCGCATTTCACGTCGCGTCAGAACTTGGCCGTGTGATTGGAGAATCCCGGCTAAGATGTTTGATTCAGTTGACTAATTGTTGGGACGTATGGCCTATGTAATCCGCATCGCACTGGCACTGATATTTAAACATGACTGAATTGTGTGGTAGGTAGAACCTCTTTTTGGACTGACTGCAACCGGTTATGGAAAATATCCAGAACTTAGTCACTGCATAGTAGCAGTGTGAAGCAGCTTGCTTAACCTCTTGCTTGGATTTTTGAGGTTCTTTGCCGTTCCAAGGTAATTTGAAGAAGACTGGATATTTTTCAGGTTCAAAATGGGCTTTTGGCTGATATGTGAGTTTGTATGATACACGTAGATATAGGGCACATCAGAGCCATCCTATGGGTTAATGGCTATTCTGACCAGATCATTGTTCACTGTATATCATGCCAACTTGCACTTTTGGACTTGAAATATGCTTGTTTACCTCAAATTACCGTGGAAAGACAAGGTATCTAAAAATTTGAACAACACATGTTATGGGCCAGGGTTTAGAAAACTCCAAAGTATATCAGAGTTCAACTAACCCACAACTGTTTATAGATTTTGGTAATGTGGAGCATAAGTACCTACCTTTTAGATGTTATTCAACAGAGGCCTTGGCACTTTTAATCAAAAACAAAGTTTATTCTACAAATTCAGTTAACATTTCTATTAGCACCCAGTAAGCATTTTTATCAACTACAAATATAAATACCCACACAGCTACAGTTCTCTCTCTCTCTCTCTCTCTCTCTCTCTCTCTCTCTCTCTCTCTCTCATATAATATATATATCCCTTAATAACTTCCCTTTCTGTTGTTTCAACTTGATAACACCATCCAATAAACCAGAACAACCCTTTTTACCAAAACAGTAGGTTTGAATTCTTTACATAAAACAGTTATCACTTTTAAATTTTCAAGTGATCTGGACACCTTTTAACATCGAGAGAGAGAGAGAGACGGGAAGCCTTCTTTGTCCGAATCCAGTTTCCAACTGTGTAAGCCGAATGTAATACTCAGAGCCACAGCCCAGCTCCACCCACACAATGAAATCACTGAAGCCATTTGAGAAGACAATACATTTCTTAAAGGGACATCCCCATGACACACACAACAGCAAGCCATAATTTAGACCCAGCAATAGTGAAAGAACCAAGTCAGCATGGTGAATGACCCGGAGGAGAACTTACAGGTTTGCTGTGCCCATGCTTCTACTGCCTTTATCCTTCTGGGTGGTAATGATTATGGGGTTGGAAGGTGCTGCCAAGTTGGACAGATTTTTGGGACCTTGAATTAAATTTTTCTCCCAAGGGCAGTAAGGGAATGGTTTGGGAAATGAGGGGACCTTTAGAATGAATTGGAGTAGTGCTTAAATGTTTTTCTTCCATTGTGGTGTCACCAGGGGCTGTGTGCTGGAAGGACAGTACTTATCGCATTAGATTCTCCAGTTTCTTGACAAGAGTTTATCCCTTCCAAGATGGCCACAAAGTCGACCTGGATGTCACATGGCAGACTGATGGAAAAGTTAGGAAGCTAACTTGGTGAATGCAAGGAAGGTGTCTTGGAGAGTGAAGAATTTGCTGTGTGCTTACTGTGTGTTTGTTGCAACCTTGGACTCTACGAAAACCCAAATTTGGATTGAACTCTGGCCTGTATGAAAACCCATACTGGTAATCGAACTGTTCGCTGTTATATCCTGTGTTGAGTTTTCCCTGGAAAACGGATTAGCCATTCAGGTATAAATAGGGATATACTGTGTGTAAAGTTAGGCCCAGACAAGAGCTAGGTTTTTATTTTCTTTCTGTTTTGCTGAATACCTGAATACCTTTAAACAAACATTGAGTTTTTGCTACTTAGACAACTGTGTGAGCTATTGAACTGAGTGAACTCCACCCCATCTATCACGATCCCCAGCCCCTGGCGACATCACACAGTTTACAGAGGACAAATGGGTCTGTAAGACTGCCATTGAAAATGTGGAATATATTTGAAAATAGATTATTGGGGATTAGAAATAGAAAAATCACCAGACCCAGTTGGCATGCATCTCAGACTATAGAAGGGGATTGGGGAGAAACATAGAAACTAAGAGGAGGAGTGGGCCAATTGGCCTTTTGAATCTGCTCATCCTGTCTCTTCTGCGAGGAACTTCCTGACCGGAGTCTCTCTTCTGTGGGGAACTTTCTGATAGGGGTCTCTCACCTAGGGAGCTCACTGACAGGGGTCTCTCTTCTGGGGAGCTTCCTGACGGGGGTCTCTCTTCTGGGGGGGCTTCCTGACGGGGGTCTCTCTTCTGGGGGGGCTTCCTGATGGGGGTCTCTCTTCTGGGGGGCTTTGTGACCTAGGTCATGCATAAATGTGCTTGGTAAAGAATTGGGAATCGCTTCCTGTATTGTACTCCCATAAATATTTTGCATTTGTATATGAATAATTGGACATGAGCAGATGAGGAATTTGCCAACACTTGGCCCATAGCCTCGAATGATAAGATGTGGCAAGTGCTCATCCATGTACTTTAAAAAAAAAAAAAATTATTAAGGTTTTCACAGAATATCAACAACAAAATGAAAAAGAAACCCAACAGGGTTAAATGCAAAATACAGAAAAACAACCCCCCATGTCCCCCTCCCCCCGTACATAAATAATAAATTAACATCCCGAATTAACACAAAACAAACATTGCAAATATATACACCCCCTCAGATCCCCCAGTGTAACTAAACAAAAATAAAATAGACCCCCCCCCCCCCCCCCCCCCCCCCCGAGTTGCTGCTGCTACTGATCACTGTCTACCGTTCTGCCAGAAAGTCTAAGAACGGTTGCCACCGCCTGAAGAAACCTCGTACCGCCCCTCTTAAGGCAAATTTCACCCTCTCCAATTTAATAAACTCCGCCATATCGCTGATCCAGGATTCCACGCTTGGGGGCCTCGCATCCTTCCACTGAAGAAGAATCCTCCGCCGGGCTACCAGGGACGCAAAGGCCAGAATACCGGCCTCTTTCGCCTCCTGCACTCCCGGCTCCTCTGTCACCCCAAATATTGCGAGTCCCCAGCCCGGCTTGACCCTGGAACCTGCCACCCTCGACACCGTCCTCGCTACACCCTTCCAAAATTCCTCCAGCGTTGGGCATGCCCAGAACATATGGGTGTGATTCGCTGGGCTCCCCGAGCACCTAACACACCTGTCCTTAACACCAAAGAACCGACTCATCCTTGTCCCGGTCATGTGTGCCCTGTGCAGCACCTTTAACTGTATGAGGCTGAGCCTCGCGCACGAAGAGGAAGAGTTCACCCTCCCAAGGGCATCTGCTCACGTCCCTTCTTCGATCTCCTCTCCCAACTCCTCCTCCCACTTACCTTTCAACTCCACCATCGAGGTCTCCTCCTCCTCCTGCATCACCTGGTAAGTTTCCGAGATCTTCCCCACTCTCTCCCCCCCCCCCCCCAAGAGCACCCTGTCCTGTACTGTGCGTGGCAGCAGCCGCGGGAATTCCACCACTTGCCGCCTGGCAAAACACCCTTACCTGTAAGTATCTGAAGGTGTTCCCCGGGGGGGCGGGGGGGCGGGGGGCCCATACCTCTCCTCCAGCTCACCCAGGCTCGCAAACTTCCCGTTCACAAACAGGCCTCCCAACCTTCGTATCCCTGCCCTGTGCCACCCCGAAAACCCCCCATCTGTTCTTCCTGGGGCGAACCGGTGGTTCCCCTGTAATGGGGTCCACGCCGAGGCCCCAACTTTCCCCCTCCATTGCCCCCAAATTTTGAGGGTTGCCACCACCACCGGGCTCGTGGTATACCTCCTTGGAGGGAGCGGCAGCAGCGCCGTTGCCAGCGCCCCCAGACTCGTACCCACACAGGACGCCGTCTCCAGCCTCTTCCATGCAGCCCCCTCCTCCTCCATCACCCACTTGCGCACCATTGTCGCATTGGCAGCCCAGTAGTACCCACAGAGGTTGGGCAGCGCCAGCCCCCCCCCTATCTCTACTCCGCTCCAGGAACACCCTTCTCACCCTCTGAGTCCCTCGCGCCCACACAAACCCCATTATACTCCTGTTAACCTGCCTGAAAAAAGCCTTCGGGATAAACACGGGGAGGCACTGGAACAGGAACAAAAACCTTGGGAGCACCGTCGTTTTGATTGACTGCACCCTACCCGCCAAGCGGCAACGCGTCCCACCTCTTGAACTCCTCCTCCATTTGCTCCACCAGCCTTGTGAAATTAAGCCTATGCAGGGCCCCCAGCTCCTGGCCACCTGGACCCACAAATACCTGAAGCTCTTCTCCGCCCTTTTTAGTGGGAGCTCGCCAATCCCCCTCTCCTGGTCCCCTGGGTGAACCACGAACAGCTCGCTCTTCCCCACGTTGAGCTTGTACCCCGAGAAATCCCCGAACTCCCTGAGGATCCTCATTACCTCCGGCATTCCCCCCACCGGATACGCCACATATAGCAGCAAGTCGTCCGCATAGAGCGACACCCTAGGCTCCTCCCCACCCCGCACCAACCCCCTCCAGTTCCCCGACTCCCTCAGTGCCGTAGCCAGGGGTTCAATCGCCAGTGCGAAGAGCTGGGGGGTCAAGGGACACCCCTGCCTCGTCCCTCGGTGCAAACAAAAGTACTCGGACCTCCTATTGTTCGTGGCCACACTCGCTATCGGGACCTCGTACAACAGCCTAACCCACCTGACAAACCCCTCCCCAAACCTCTTCAGCACCTCCCACAAGTACCCCCACTCTACCCTATCGAAGGCCTTCTCAGCGTCCATCGCCACCACTATTTCCGCCTCCCCCTCCCTCGCCGGCATCATTAGAACGTTCAGGAGCCTCTGCACATTCGCGTTCAACTGCCTCCCCTTCACGAACCCCATCTGGTGTTCGTGGATGACCTGCGGCACAGAATCCTTAATCTTCGTGGCTAAGACCTTCGCCAGCACCTTAGCATCTACATTTAGCAACAAAATCGGCCTGTAAGACCCGGTATCGGCCTGTAAGACACTGCAGGGGATCCTTGTCCCGCTTCAGGATCAAGGAGATCAGTGCCCGGGACATCCTCAGGGGCAGAGCACCCCCTCCCTTGCCTCATTAAAGGTTCTAACTAACTAACTAACAGCGGGCCCAACAGGTCCATATATTTTTTGTAGAATTCGACCGGGAAGCCGTCCGGCCCCGGTGCCTTCCCCGCCTGCATGCTCCCTATCCCTTTGGTCAGCTCCTCCAGCCCAATCGGGGCCCCTAATCCCGCCACCAGTCCCTCCTCCACCTTCGGAAACCTCAATTGGTCCAGAAAGTGGCCCATCCCGCCCTCCCTCCAGTGGGGGCTCGGACCGATACAATTCCACATAAAAGTCCCTGAAGACCCCATTGATGCCAACCCCACTCCGCACCACACTCCCTCCCCTGTCCTTAACTCCCCCGATCTCCCTAGCGGCGTTCCGCTTCCGAAGCTGATGCGCCAGCATCCGGCTTGCCTTTTCCCCATACTCGTAAATCGCCCCCTGGGCCTTCCTCCACTGCACCTCCGCCTTCCTGGTGGTCACCAGGTCGAATTCGGCCTGGAGGCTGCGCCTCTTCCTCAACAGTCCTTCCTCCGGCATGTCCACATACCTCCTGTCTACCCTCACCATCTCCCCCACCAGCCTCTCCCTCTCCCTCTGCTCTCTCCTCTCCTTGTGGGCCCTAATGGAAATCAGCTCTCCCCTAACCACCGCCTTCAGCGCCTCCCATATCATCCTCACTCGGACCTCCCCGTTATCGTTGGCCTCCAGGTATCTCTCTATGCTTCCTCGGACCAGCTCACTCACCCCCTCGTCAGCCAACAACCCCACCTCCAAGCGCCACAACGGGCGCTGGTCCCTCTCCTCCCCCAGCTCTAAGTCCACCCAATGCGAGGCGTGATCCGAACTGGCTATTGTCGAGTACGCGGTATCCTCTACTCTCGCTATCAGCGCCCTGCTCATAATAAAAAAGTCGATCCGGGAATAAGCCTTATGAACATGCGAGAAGAATGAAAATTCCCTAGCCCCCGGCCTTGCAAATCTCCAAGGGTCCACCCCTCCCATCTGGTCCATAAACCCCCTCAGCACCTTAGCCGCCGCCGGCTTCCTACCCATCCTAGACCTGGAGCGATCCAGTGCCGGATCCTACACCGTGTTAAAGTCTCCCCCCATTATCAGGCCCCCCACTTCCAAGTCCGGGATCCGACCCAACGTGCACCGCATAAAACCCGCATCGTCCCAGTTCGGGGCATACACATTGACCAGTACCACCCTCTCTCCCTGCAGCTTACCACTTACCATTACGTACCTACTGCCATTGTCTGCCACAATGCTCGACGCCTCGAACGGCACCTTCTTTCCCACCAAGATCGCCATCCCTCCATTTTTGGCATGCAGCCCCGAATGAAACACTTGACCTACCCACCCTTCCCTCAATCTTACCTGGTCTGCCACCTTCAGGCGTGTCTCCTGGAGCATGACCACATCCGCCTTCAACCCCTTCAGGTGCGCGAACACCCGGGCCCGCTTGATCGGCCCGTTCAGTCCCCTTACATTCCAGGTTATCACCCGGATCAGGGGGCTACCCGCACCCCTCCCCCGCTGACTAGCCATAACCCCTCCTCGGCCAGCCACGCGCCCGCACCCCACGCCTGGCCCGTTCCCCACGGCGGCAGACCCCCGTCCCAACCCCCCCTACATGGTCCAGCTCCCCCTTGACCATAGCAGCAGCAACTCGATTTCTTCGTGTAACACATCAACCGCAATCCCCAAACGCCCATCCCGACCATCAATTTGTGTCCAACCTCTCGGCCTGAACAAAGGCCCACGCCTCCTCCGGAGACTCAAAATAATGGTGCCGTTCCTTGTAGGTGATCCACAGTTGCGCCGGCTGCAATATGCCAAACTTCACCCCCTTCCTGTGCAGCACCGCCTTCACTCGATTGTACCCGGCCCTCCGCACTCCAGTCCGGGTATATTCGAACCTCCACGTTCTCCCACCTGCTGCTCCTCTCCTTCTTGGCCCACCTGAGCACGCACTTCCGATCAGCGAACCGATGAAACCGCACCAGCACCGCCCGCGGAGGCTCGGTAGCCTTGGGCCTCCTCGCCAGCACTCTATGGGCCCCTTCCAGCTCCAGGGGCCTCTGGAAGGACCCTGCTCCCATCAGCGAGTTCAACATGGTGACCACATAGGCCCCCACGTCCGGCCCCTCTCACCCCTCCGGGATGCCCGGAATCCGCAAGTTCTTCCGCCTCGACCGATTATCCATCTCCTCGAACCGTTCCTGCCATTTCTTGTGGAGTGCCTCATGCGCCTCCACCTTTACCGCCAGGTCTAAGATCTCGTCCTCATTGTCGGAGATCTTTTGTCAGGCCTCGCGGATCGCCACCCCCTGGGTCTTCTGGGTCTCCAGCAGCTTATCGATAAAAGCCTTCATCGGCTCAAGCAGATCCGCTTTAATCTCCCTGAAGCAGCGCTGGATAATCTCCTGTTGCTCCTGCGCCCACTGCATCCACGCTGCCTGGTCCCCGCCCGCCGCCATTTTGTTGTTCTTCCCTCGCACCTTCTTCGGGTCCACCACCACTTTTTTTAGTCGCCCCGCTTCTGGTACAAGCCATATACTGTCGGGGAACTATTGTAATCTCCTTCCCACACCGGGAAACATCGAAAAAATTCCGTTGGGGGCCCTGAACAGAGCCCAAAAGTCAGTCTTTTGTGGGAGCCGCCGAATGTGCGACTTCGCTCCACAAAGCCGCAACCGGAAGTCTCCATGTACTTTTTAAAGAACTTGAGGCACCTCGGAACCGACCCTTCAACTGTTCCCTATCCACCCTGTCCATGCCCTTCATAACTCTGGACACCTCGTTCAGGTCGCCCCCCAGTCTTCACTGCTCCAGCGAAAACAACCCAAGTCTATTCTAAAGGGCAGCACGCTAGCATTGTGGATAGCACAATTGCTTCACAGCTCCAGGGTCCCAGGTTCAATTCCGGCTTGGGTCACTGTCTGTGCGGAGTCTGCACATCGTCCCCGTGTGTGCGTGGGCTTCCTCCGGGTGCTCCGGTTTCTTCCCACAGTCCAAAGATGTGCAGGTTAGGTGGATTGGCCATGATAAATTGCCCTTAGTGTCCAAAATTGCCCTTAGTGTTGGGTGGGGTTACTGGGTTATGGGGATAGGGTGGAGGTGTTGACCTTGGGTAGGGTGCTCTTTCCAAGAGCTGGTGCAGACCCGATGGGCCGAATGTCCTCCTGCACTGTAAATTCTATGATAATCTATCCAACCTCTCTTCATAACTTAAATGTTCCATCCCCAGCAACCTCTCTTCATAACTTAAATGTTCCATCCCAAGCAACATCCTGGTGAAATGCCTCTCCACCCTCCCCAGTGCAATCACATCCTTCCTCTAATGTGGCGACCAGAACCGCACACGGTACTCCAGCCGTGGCCTCTCCAATGTTCTCTACAGCTCCAACACAACTTCCTTTTGTAATCTATGCCACGATTGATAAAGGCAAGTGTACAATATGCCTTTTTCACCACCCTATTAACCTGCCCTTCTGCCTTCAGAGACATCAAGGTCTCTTTGTTCCTCAGGTCCTCCCAGTGTGGTGTCATTCATTGAATATTTCCTTGTCAAATTGCTCCTTCCAAAGTGTATAACACCTCTCACTTTTCAGGATTAAATTCCATCTGCCACTTTTTGCCCATTTGACCATCCCGTCTATATCTTCCTCTAACCCAAGACCCTCAGCCTCACTGTTAACCACCCGGCCTATCTTTGTGTCATCCGCAAACGTACTGATCCTACCCCCCCACAAACTCATCTAAGTCATTTATATAAATAATGAATAATAGGGGACCCAGCACTGATCCCAGTGGTACACCACTGGACACTGACTTCCAGTCACTAAAGCAGCAATCTATCATCGCCCTCTGTTTCCTACAGCTCTGCCAGCTTTAAATCCACCATATCAGGTCCCACTGTATCCCATGTGCATTTGCCTTCTTTATAAGTCTCCCATGTGGAATCGTGTCAAATGCTTTGTTGGAAATCCATGTAAACTACATCAACTGCACTACCCTCATCTACACACTTAGTCACGTGCTCAAAATATTCAGTCAAATTTGTTAGGCATGACCTCCCTCTGACAAAACCATGCTGATGAAACCTTGTCTCTCCAAGTGGAGATAGATTCTCTCCTTCAGAATATTCTCTATTAGTTTCCCCACCACTGACATGGCCTGTAGTGCCCTGGTTTATCCCTACAGCCATTCTTAAACAGTGAGACTACATTTGCGGTTCTCCAGTCGTCTGGCACCTCGCCCGTGGCCAGAGAAGAATTAAAAATTTGGATCAGGGTGCCTTCAATCTCCTCCCTCTCCTCCCACTGCAACCTGGGATACAATTCGTCCAGCCCTAGAGATTTCTCCAATTTTAAGCCTGCCAACACATCCAATAGCTTGTCCCTCCCTGTGGCAACTTGTTCAATAACTCACAGGCTCTCTTCACGAATGATCTGGACAGACAAAAGTATTCTAAGGGTGCAAATATGTAGATGTTTAAAGCTTGAAAGGGCGAAGATGGGAAAAAGAAAAGGCTCATGGCATTCTAGCTTTTTGCTGAAGGATTAGCGAATGCT
Organism: Scyliorhinus torazame; assembly: GCF_047496885.1. NCBI lineage: Eukaryota > Metazoa > Chordata > Chondrichthyes > Carcharhiniformes > Scyliorhinidae > Scyliorhinus > Scyliorhinus torazame. The sequence continues at coordinate 163,592,714 of NC_092709.1, read as the reverse complement.
ATATAGAGAAATGTTGGTAAATTTGTACAAGGCAATTCTTTGGTTTGCTGAATGTTGCACCCATACACAAGGCTTCTTTCCACACTTCCGAAAATGTCTAGCCCATGATGTGGCTCCCTTTTTAAGGCTCACAATTATCGGAAGAGAAATGGGTAAAGGAAAAGACCGATTTGCTAGAAGCATGCCAGGTATGATAGATTGCAATAATTATGAACGAACATTACTAATGGAGAAGATTCCAACTGAAGATGTGAAATACTTTTGAGACGGTAAGCAGTGAAAGTTAATTTCCAGCGATTGGTAAATTTAGTAACAAAGAATTGTAGATTCAGTAGCATCACGATAAGAAAGACGGGGGAATTTAGATTTTTCCTACCTCGGAGAATTGTTAGAATTTGAAATGCATCACAGCTAATGATTGCGGAAGAGGCCAGGACATGATTTGAAAGAAAATTAGCTAGCCATGTAGAAACTTGGAATGCAAAAGTAAAGGACAGGGTACTTGAAAAAGGTAAATAGCTCCATGTAAAGAGCTAGAAATGGCAGTGATGTGTGTATGCTGTAATTTTTAACTATTTCATCTCCTGTTTACTTTTATTATTGCTGCATGAGTTTACCACTGATTCTATTACCTTGGGAATTGCGCAAGAACTACAAGAGAGGTCAAAGGCTAGGAATCCTGCAGTGGGGACCTCACCTCTTGACGCCCCAATGATTGTCCACCATCTACAAGACACTAGTCAGGAGTGTAATAGAATATTGTCCACTTGCCGTGATGAGTGCAGCTCCAATGACATTGCAGAAGCTCAACACCAGGGCGAATCAGCTCGCTCGATTGGCACCCCTTCTGCAAATATTCAATCCCTCCACCACCGACAAACAGTGGCATCTGTGTATACAGTTCTACTTCTCTCGTCAGCTATTACAATCTTAAAAAAATATATAACCAAGCATTTGTTCATCTATTTTAACTTTCTCATCAGGGTTTGGTATCTGTTTCCTTTATTTATTAGCTGTTATCTCTCTGACAAGGATGTGGAATGTTTTATGTTAGAAGTGCAATATAAAAGCAATTTTTTTCTTGTTAACTAATTGCAACATGTTTCTTTTATTTGTTGTCTTATATTCTGGATTAAATTGTGGAACCAGACTTGGAAATAATCCAGGGGGAAATTGTTGGAAACACCATCATTCTGATGAGATGTCACGTGTCAGGAGGCACTTTGGGAGAGGAGTAGGGGGTTCTAATACCTTGACTTGCATTTCTCCTTCAACCAGTGCTGTCGAAAATTGACAAACTGGTCATTCCTCCTGCTGCTTCTTACGGGTTTTACTGGCACAAAAGTTTCGTTGTTTAGCAGTTCTAGGCATTCCTATGAGGATAGAGTGCACTATGAAGATAGAACCGAGGCTAAAGGTAGTCAAACTGGAAGAAGGTGGGAAATGCTGTCTTTCACCATTTATATATACGATTATATAGATAATCAAAATATAATTGCAAAATTTGCTGATAAGAAATTGAAGTGGTTGCTACTGAGGATGATTGCAACTAAATTCAAGAGTGGATGTGTAAATTACAATATAGCTAAGTGTGAGGTGGTGCATTTTGATAATGGAAAGGTCATTTTTTTTTGTGGTGGTATTTGGGTGGATTGGAGGTGCAAATATCCAAGGATACATATTTCCACAAACAGTAATAACACAAATAAACGAGACCATCGAAAGAAATGAACTAATTAAAAGACCACTTGTATCCGAGTTTGTGTTTGTGTTGTAGGTACGGCTGTTGTATGTGGCCTCATTTGCTCTCGTTTGTACCAACGCCACGAGCTCGGGGTCTTTCTGGTTGTATCGGGACGAGACGGGTGCCCGATGTCTCCTCCGTTGTTTGCGTGACGATTGAGCCGTTGGCCATTTCTTTGAGGGCCTTGAATCCGTGGAATGTGATTGTTTAGGGTGGGTGGAGCATAGGGTATTGTTGTATACAGATGATTTATGGCTGTATGTGAGGGACCTGGGGTTGTCTATGGGGTACATTATGGGTATTTTTCAGTTACAAATTGAACATGGGGAAGAGCGAATATTTTGTGGTCTCCGTGTCAGGGAGGGGAGCCAGATTGGGGAGGTTGCTGTTTTGGTTAGCAGGCACTCGCTTTTGATACTTAGGGGTCCAAGTGAGTGGGTTTGGGCGTGGCTCCAGAGGTTGAACTACATGAGCTTAGTGAGTAGAGTTAAGATGGACCTACAGAGGTGGGATAGTCTCCAACTATCTTTGTCAGGACAGGTCCAGTTGGTTAAGCTGAACACCTTGTCAAGATTTTTGTTTTTATTTCAGTGCCTCCTGGTGTTCCAGCCAAAGGGACAAGTGGATTATCTCCGGCTATATATGGGCGGGTAAGGTCCCGAGGTTTCGAGGTTCTTTAGAGGGATAGTTAGGGGGCCTGGAGCTGCCAAACTTGTTATATTATTACTGGGCAGCCAACGTGGAGAAGGTGCTGGGGTGGTACGGGGATTCAGGGGTTCAGATGGGGTCCGGGTCATGCAGAGGGACATGTTTGGGGGCATTGGTAGCGGCGCCACGATAGTTATAATAATAATAATCACTTATTGTCACAAGTAGGCTTCAATGATGTTACTGTGAAAAGCCCCTAGTCGTCACATTCCGGTGCCTGTTCAGGGAGGCTGGTACGGGAATTGACCCCGCACTGCTGACTTGTTCTGCATTATAAGCCAGCTATTTAGCACACTGTGCTAAACCAGCCCCTTGATGAACCCAATGGTAATGCCCATGTTAAAGATATTGAGGCAACTCCGCTAGCACTTCAAGTTGGGGGCTGCCTAATGGCTGACTAATTGTGCTAACCACCTATTTGAGCCGGCACAGTTGAATGCCACATTTGGGGCATTGAAAGAGAAAGGGCTGGAGAGAGTGAATGATTTAATCCTGGAAGGGTGGCTTGCCAGTGTGGAGGAATTCAAGAAGAAATTTGGGTTGGCAGGTTCAGACAGGTACCTCCAGGTATGGAACTTTGAGAAGAGGATGTTATCAGATTTTCCGGTGGTGCCACCATTGTCCTGATTGGAGAGGATTCTCGCCTGTTTGGAGTCGGAGGAGGGCAGCACGTCCGGCATGTATGAACGGATCTTAGGGAAAGAGTTGCGTTCAGTGGAAGGGATAAAGGCTAAATGGGTAGAGAAATTGGGGCCAATACTGGAGCAGGAAGTATGGAATGGGGCGGAGGGTAAATGCTACATCATCGTGTGCAAGACTGAGCCTGATGCAGCTCGAGTAGTATTTTGAGCGCACTTCATTTAAGGCCAGGATGATTCGGTTTTTTGAGGGGATGGAAGATAGGTGTGAGCGCTGTTCGAGAGGACCCACTCATCACACACACATGTTCTGGTCCTGTTCCAAATTGGGGGTGTTTTTGGTGGTTGTTTTTTCAACACCTTATTGATGATTTAAAGTATTGAGCTGGAGCCTTGTCCGTTGGCTATTTTTGGAGTTTTGGATGTGCTGGAGCTGCAGATAAGTGTGGAACAGATGTCCTTTTAATCACCTCGTTGTTGAGGTGGAGTTGGAGGCTAGCAATGCTGCCGAGTGCTTTGACGTGGTTAGGGGATTTGATGGAATTTTTGCACCTTGAGAAGGTGCATGTGGGGGTCGATTGAAGGATTCTACCAGAGATGGGGGCAGGTTATATTGTATTTCAGAGAGTTGCTCACTGTTAGCTATTTGGGGGGCGGGGGGGGGGGGTAGAAATAGGAGTGAATATGTGGGGCGGGGTTCTTCCTTGCTTTGAAGGCTTGTTTTGAGGGTTTTAGTTGTTTGCACCTAGTTGAGGGTTTGTTGCTGATTTTCTCCTTGGTTCAATTGCTCTGTTTTATTACCTTTGCTCTCGAGTCGCCAGGCATCTTTATGATACTGCCACGAGGTTCAAGTCCGAGTAATGATCAATAACCCAGTACACCGATTAGTAAGATTCAAATCAAAGCACATATATTCTACACAGTAATCGCTTCTCATGCACAAATTCTACGTCTAAGCTACTTCTACAACTAACAGGCCTATACTTAGCTTCGGACTGGCCCACCAGGTCAGGGGAACAAATGGCCTTTCGTTTGGGTTCTGAGTCTGCGGGATTCGAAGTTGGTACGGATTGGTAGCTAGGAGCGCCTATCTCGTAGCGAGCGTTGAATTAAGACTTACTTCTGTCGAGAGTCACTGCACCGGTCACGGTCAATGTTGGTTCGTGTTGCTGGGTGACCTGGGCAGGACGCAGAGGTGAAGAGAGCGATATGAACTTGGGGCTTAACTCTTATAGTCCCCAGGGGCTTCCCGCCTTTCGGGGCGGACCCTGTACCTGGTCCCAAGTGATTGGACTTTGTCCCAATCGCTTGGTTCGATTTTCTCCAATACTGGAGCGGTTCCCTGATCGATGGGCGGTCTTGAGGTGCTCGTTCACCTCCTTTGTGTTGGCTCCTGCTGGCGCCGAGGAGTCTGGCTTCTGCTTTTGTGTGTCCAAAATGTTACTTATTGGTCCCGGGGATTGCTCATCAGTATGCAGATGGCTGCTACTTTGTTATGCTGATGGTCGCTGGTATTGATGTTGTCTGGCCTTTGCAGAGGTAAATACACAGCAAACCTGCAGCTGCTGGTTTCTGTCTATGTTGGCTGACTTTCCCATCAGCCTTTGCCGTTCGCCATTTTAAATCAGGAGTTGGCCAATTTAGGTGGCTACAGGTTATTGTTTGTATTTTGTATAAAATGTTAAAACTTTCATAAAAGCACTTAATTTAAAAAAAAAAAGGTCCTCCTATATCCACATCTGTAACATTGTCTAACTTTGCTGCTGCCTCAGCTCATCTACTGTGGAAACCCAGTCCTTTGTTACTGCTAGATTTAGTATTCCATTATACTCCTGACTGGTTTCTCACATTCTACCTTCCCTGAACTTGAGGCCATCCTCTCCTGCATCAAATCATGTTCACTCATCCCTCCTGTGCTTACTCACCTGCATTGGCTCCCACTTAAGGAATACCTCTATTTTTAGATTTCCTGTCCTTGTTTTCAAATCCCTCCATGACCACCTCCTCCTAGCTCTTTAATCTGCTCCAGCTGACAACCAACCAAGATTTTGGTGTTCTCCTGATTGTAGCCTCTTAATTATCCTCTATTTTAATTGTTCTACCATTTCTGATCATGCTTTCAATTTCTAAGGCCGAAGCTCAGAATTCCCATTTGTACATATCCCTCCCCTTTTAAAATGCCATTTAAATCTGTCTTTTTGACCAGGCTTTAAATCATCCACCATAGCATTTATTTGTGAGCTTTCGATCAAATTTTGCTTTCCAGTGCTCCTGTGAAGTACCTTGGGTTGTTTATTATATTAAAAGGTGTAATATAGATGTACGTTGTTGGGCAGGGCTGTGGAGTTGAAGTCCAAGATCATATTCCTATTGAGTGACTGAACAGGCTGTATGGTCTTCTGATACTATTTCATATGCTCTTATGTTTGTTTGATAAATGTAAATAGAAAACTACAGCTCATTTCTACTGGAATAGATTTGAAAACCAAGGAAGTTATGCTGAACCTGTATAGAACCTTGGGTGAAACACATTGAGTGAAATATGTATAATTCTGGCCTCTTCTGGCCTTTTTTGAGGGAGTGACCAAGAAGGTAGATGAGGGTAGTGCAGTAGACGTTGTCGACATGGACTTTAGCAAAGCCTTTGACAAGGTACCGCATGGTAGGTTGTTGCAGAAGGTTAAAGCTCACGGGATCCAGGGTGAGGTTGCCAATTGGATTCAAAATTGGCTGGACGACAGAAGGCAGAGGGTGGTTGTAGAGGGTTGTTTTTCAAACTGGAGGCCTGTGACCAGTGGTGTGCCTCAGGGATCGGTGCTGGGTCCACTGTTATTTGTGATTTATATTAATGATTTGGATGAGAATTTAGGAGGCATGGTTAGTAAGTTTGCAGATGACACCAAGATTGGTGGCACAGTGGATAGTGAAGAAGGTTATCTAGGATTGCAACGGGATCTTGATCAATTAGGCCAGTGGGCCGACGAATGGCAGATGGAGTTTAATTTAGATAAATGTGAGGTGATGCATTTTGGCAGATCGAATCAGGCCAGGACCTACTCAGTTAATGGTATGGCGTTGGGGAGAGTTATAGAACAAAGAGATCTAGGAGTACAGGTTCATAGCTCCTTGAAGGTGGAGTCGCAGGTGGACAGGGTGGTGAAGAAGGCATTCGGCATGCTTGGTTTCATTGGTCAGAACATTGAATACAGGAGTTGGGACGTCTTGTTGAAGTTGTACAAGACATTGGTACGGCCACACTTGGAATACTGTGTGCAGTTCTGGTCACCCTATTATAGAAAGGATATTATTAAACTAGAAAGAGTGCAGAAAAGATTTACTAGGATGTTGCCGGGACTTGATGGTTTGAGTTATAAGGAGAGGCTGGATAGACTGGGACTTTTTTCCCTGGAGCGTAGGAGGCTTAGGGGTGATCTTATAGAGGTCTATAAAATAATGAGGGGCATAGATAAGGTAGATAGTCAACATCTTTTCCCAAAGGTAGGGGAGTCTAAAACTAGAGGGCATAGGTTTAAAGTGAGAGGGGAGAGATTCAGAAGGGCCCAGAGGGGCAATTTCTTCACTCAGAGGGTAGTGAGTGTCTGGAATGGGCTGCCAGAGGTAGTAGTAGAGGTGGGTACAATTGTGTCTTTCAAAAAGCATTTAGATAGTTACATGGGTAAGATGGGTATAGAGGGTTATGGGCCAAGTGCGGTCAACTGGGACTAGCTTAATGGTAAAAACTGGGTGGCATGGACTGGTTGGGCCGAAGGGCCTGTTTCCATGCTGTAAACTTCTACGATTCTATGATTCTTAACTTATAAATAGAGAAAGGATAAACGAGCACAGGAAAAAGGGTACAAGAACATTTACACGGTTGATACCAGATATGGAGAGCTTCTACCTATTGGAAAAGGCTAACAGATTGAGATTCTCTTCTCTAAAAAAGAAAAGGCTGAAGGCTGGCCTAATCGACATCGTTAAAATTGTGAAAGGGTTTGCTAAGGTAGTCAAGAGAAGATTTTTCCATTTGTCGAGGAGTCCAACCGTGGGGGCCATAAATATAAAATAGCATCAAATAAATTGGGAATAGAATGCGGGAGAAACCTCATTACCCAGATAGTCGTGGGAATGTGAAACTTGCTGCCACATGGATCACAGTTAAGACAAAAAATACAAATGCATTTAAGGGGAAGCAAGATAGTGAGGCTGAAATAAATAACAGAAACCCATATTGAGTTCTTCAAAGAGTGATGGGAGGAGGCTTTTGTGCAGCATAAACATTGGCATGGGCCAGTTGAGCTGAATTACTTATTTCTGTGTTGGAAATTCTTTATAATCTAGTGCAAAAAAACAAGTGAATTGTCCTCCTCTTGATTGTCCTTTGTTATGGGCCAGGGTTTACAGAACCCCAAAGTGTATCATGGAGTTCACCTGACCCACAACTTTTAATAGATTGTGGTATGGGGAGCACACGGCCCACTCTACAGGTGTGGTACAGCAGAAATGGAAAAGTATTTTTTAAAGCAAAACAATGTTTATTCAATGAACTCAAGTTAACCTTTTTAAAACATAGTGAATATCTTAGCAACCATTAATTCAAATACAACCCCCAAAGAATACAACACTAAGTAATCCTTAATAAATTCCCAAATAACATCCAGAAGACAAAAGAAACACCTTTTAACAGAAGCACATCAGGTTTAAATTCACTACTGAAAACAGTTATAATTCTGAATTCACCAAATGATCAAGAGATAGTCTTTTCATGGCAGAGAGAACAGCAGTACACCTGCTTTGTCTGGCTTCAGCTCCTAAACGAAACCAAAAAAGCACAGACTCACCCAAGCTTTTCTCAAAGTGAAACTAAAAAGCAGAGCCAGAGCTCAGCTCCACCCACGCTCTGACATCACTGCAGTAACATGAGCAGCCAAACATTTCTTGAAGCGACATTCTCATGACACTTTTTAAACTCTGAAATCTTTGTTGAAAAGACAATGGTGATGTAATCTAAAACATTTTCAAATGTCTCAATTTTTCATTTGCTGTTGTCTGTATTTTACTATATCTAATCAATCTGTATTAAAACATCTTACTGCACTTTTCTGCCAGATATATATTGCAGATGCCAACCTATTGATATGTTCTGACAAATGTTTTCAAAGGTTCAACTTCAAACTGCAAACATTATTTATCTTTTTAAATAAAAAATCATCCTGTATTGACATGGTGTTTCATCCTTAGCCCTTATGCTAAGAAAACCAACATAATGCTTTGGAGAATTAAAAAAAAAAATTACTAGGCAACCAAAAATACAAATCCTTTTAAAGATTAAGACTTAATATCTATGATCCTAATCAACAGTGCACATTCCAGTGAAGAAACATTTGAAGTGTAAGAGGAATGATATGCTATGGTGTGACTCTCTTTGGATTGCCTTATTTCCTTATTTTGAACTAATTAATTAAATACCCTGTAGCCTGATTACAAAGGTACATTCCAATTAAATTGGTTGATCTTCTGACTGTCTTATGCGGTGCTTTGGGAAAAAATAGGTTAGAAAATGTAACTTTGTATAAATGTTTTATGTTATATAGAACAATGAGGGTAGGCAGAGATAGGTGCGAATGATAGAGATCTCACAAAATTATCTCTCTGCTGGGAGCACAGAAGGACCCCGAGGAGCATTTGTAATAGTAGGAATGCTGCAGTGCATCTTTTTTTTAGTGATAATGTCTGTTGCTTCATTGCACCAGTCAACAGGTTTTCCTCAATCCATAGCCCAGCAGTTTAATTCAGCAAGTGATGGTCATGTTGCATTAAAACTTCTGCATGCAAGTGTAGAGCTCCCGACTGTCCAGAAAAACCTCTATGTAGGAGAAATTGCACCTGAGGCTTTAGCACTGACATACTGAGTGCGCATTTGAACTGATAGAGAATATTGAGTATCATTCCGCAGCTCTCGTATTCTTGACTTCAAATAGGAAGGCTGCCACTAACGATGACTATAGTCCTGTTCCCAGGCAGTCAACCTAACTTCATCGTCTTGATGTAGATTGTGAACGATTTGTGGAATAGTCTGTCTTAATAATATTTCTTGCTGTCCATTTCTTGAACTGTCCTGAGACTAGCAATGTGAAGGATGTTTTCCATGTTTCCTGCTCTTTTGTCTTAGGGTGGGATTTATCTGCCATTCCTACTGGCAGGATCTTCTGGTTCCGCCGAAGGCAGCCCAAAGCGGTGGGTTCCCCAATAGTGTGGTGGGGGAGCAATACAAATAACCTTAAACCTCAGCGGGACTGGAATTCCGTTAGTGATCAATGGCGGGCTGCCTCTGCGGCTGGAAAACATGGAAAATCCAGCCTTAGTGTTTAACGGGATAATTATTTTATACAATGCTGAGGTTGCTGACAGTGACAGGTACGGTATTTGAGGATTTTCACACTATTAATAGATTTCTAATATTCCATAATACTTATTTGTAAAAGTGTAAATGAGATGTAATTACCAAACATACATATGGGTTTGAAAATAAAGAGCTACCTTAGAGGGAACAGGCAATGAGATTAATCTGTTGTGGCAAAGTTATTCTCCATCGTAATTTTCTGTTGCCATTGTTTTTCAGTTGGCATGTTAAGCAATCTGTCAACAATAAAGCAAATCAGTTTTAATTTTATTCACAGCACTGATGTAGAGTGGAACCAAGCTCTTCTTGAAAAAGAGATGGTATAATAAAACTAACCATGTCCAGTTAACTAATACTAGTATTCCTGTCTTTATTGAAATTTATGTATCCAGGTTAAATATGGCAGCTAACCATGCGGCACAGTGGTAGCACTGCTACCTCACCGCTCCAGGGTCTCGGGATCAATTCTGGCCTCGGGTAACTGTCTGTGTGGAGTTTGCACTTTCTCCCCGTGACTGCATGGTTTTCCTCAGGGTGCTCTGGTTTTCTCCCACATTCTAGAGATGTGCAAGTTAGGTGGATTGGCCTGGCTAAATTGCCCCTTAATGAACAAAAGATTAGGTGCAGTTACAGGGATAGGGCGGAGGCGTGGGCTTAAGTAGGGTGCTCTTTCCAAGGGCTGGTGCAGACTCGATGGGCCAAATGGCCTCCTTCTGCACTGTAAATTCTATGATTCTATGAATAAAGATAAAATGCCATTTCTGGTGCTGTGAAACCATGTTTTATATCAAAAATGACTAGTTATATGAGTGGGCTGAAACCATGGGATAAGTTCTAAGAAAGACTGACGTGAGCACTTTTAAGCGACCTAAACAGCAGTTCTTAAAGTGGCTGAATATGTACATAACTTCTCCTTGCAAATTACAAAGCAATCAGAAAGGAGTTTTGCTGTCTGGAGGTAACACAGCCGGACAATCAACTTAAAAGAGAGTGAACGGCCCATCTAATGAACTATTCACAAATATCCAGATACAATCTTTTTATTCTGGTGGGTGCAGACTGAGCCATTAAATTCAAATCAGTTTGGATGATGAACCCTGGCTGAGGGAGGGCTCCCCAGCTGTTTAATCTATGTAAACAATGGACATGAAATTAGGGTTTCCCAGCTTGCTATGACCGTATTTTAAAAGTTGGCTAATTTGTGAACGCAGGTCATAGGATAGCAAGCTGACCCTGCATGTTCAAGACACTGCTTTTCCGGGTTGGGGTCAAACAGACAGCAAGAAGAGAAGCTATGATCCCTCTCACTCCCTTCAGCTGCTCTGCATAGCTTGTACCTGTTTGTATCTGACCAACTAAATGCTGCAGGCAGCATTTCAACACAAATTAAACAGCTGATGACTTCAGAATAAAAATGACAAGAGGTCATCTGTCAAGACTTTACACCATCTTTGCGTATAATCCATAAAAAGCTCTGGACACTGCCTGAAACAAACTAAGGCATCAACCTCTGGGATCCATTAAGCAAGTGGGTGTTAAGGGCAATGCACTCGATATCCTTTACTTTTTAACATTTATAGGAAATTCTGAATGTGAACCTCTTTTACAGTCACAGCACGTAAACAGTTAAATACTCACTAAATTGAAAACAATTTATTTTAAAACACTTTCCGAGGTGCGGAAAGAGGAGGGAGCCATTCTACCACTTCTCATCTGGCTGTAACACCAATAATAGTGTCAAAGACTATTGCTGTAATTTATTAACATGGATAAAGTGAGTTTTATTTCATTTTTCAACTATCAATTAAAATCATTAGTAGATGCATTGCTCTGAAGCTAGACTGATGTATTCAAATACCAGGTTAGCAATAAGATACTGCAATAGTTTGTCAGTCATTAGGGATGTTCTGAACTTTGGCCAAATAATCATAATGCTAGTCTATAATTAACTGATTCTGACTGATTGATTGATATTTATTGTCATATGTACCAAGCTACAGTGAAAAGTATTTTTCTGCTGCCAAGGGAACATACACAGTATGTACATAGTAGACATGTGGGCGGCACGGTAGCACAGTGGTTAGCACTGTTGCTGCACAGCTACAGGGTCCCAGGTTCGATTCCCGCCTTGGGTCCCTGTCTGTGCGGAGTCTGAACATCCTCCCCGTGTCTGTGTGGGTTTCCTCCAGGTGCTCTGGTTTCCTCCCACAGTCCAAAGATGTGCAGGTTAGGTGGATTGGTCATGCTAAATTGCCCTCAATGTCCAAAAAAGGTTAGGGGGAGGTGTGGGCTTAAGTAGGGTGCTCTTTCCAAGGCCCGGTGCAGAATCGATGGGCCAAATGGCCTCTTTCTGCACTGTAAATTCTATGAATCTATGAAAAGAATAATCAACAGAGTACATTGACAAATCTTCATCAATAAATAGTGATTGGTTACAGCGCGGATCAAGGGTCAAACAAGAAATACATGAGCAAGAGCAGCATAGGTCATGGTGAAGTGTTCTTACAGGGAACAGATCAGTCCGAGGGAGAGTCATTGAGGACTCTAGTAGCTGTGGGGAAGAAGCTGTTCCTAAATCTGGATGTGCGGGTCTTCAGACTTCTGTATCTTCTGCCTGATGGAAGCGTCTGGAAGAGAGAAAAGCCTGGGTGTGGGGGGGTCTCTGACAATGCTGCCTGCCTTTCTGAGGCAGGGGGAGGTGTAGACAGAATCAATGGGAGGGTGGCAAACTTGTGTTATGCGTTGGGCTGAGTTCACCACACTCTGCTGTTTCTTGTGATCTTGGGTGGAGCAGTTGCCATACCAAGCTGTGATGCAGCCAGATAGACTGCTCTCTATGGCACATCTGTAGATGTTTGTGAGAGTCCATGCAGACATGCTGAATTTCTTTCGTTTCCGTAGGAAGTAGAGACGTTGTTGGGCTTTCTTGACTGTTGCATCAACGTGAGTGGACCAGGATAGACTGTTGGTGATGGTGACCCCCAGGAACTTAAAGCTATCGACCATCTCCACTTTGGAGCCATTGATGTAGTCAGGGCGGGTGTCATGCTACACTTCCTGAAGTCGATCAGTTTCTGGGTCTTTCCAACATTTAGAAAGAGGTTGTTTTCGGTACACCATGCAAACAATGATCTATCTCCCTTCTGTAGTCTGATTCATCGTTGTTTGAGATACAACCCACCACAGTTGTATAATCCGCAAACTTATAGATCGAATTGGAGATAAATCTTGCCACACAGTCGTGTGTGTACAGGGAGTACAGTAGAAGACTGAGCAAACATCCTTATGGGACCCCGGTGTTGAGGACTATTGTGGAGGAGGTGCTGTTAAACATCCTGACAGATTGCGGTCTGTTGGTGAGGAAGTCAAGGATCCAGCTGCACATGGAGGGGTGAAGTCCAAAATTGCAGAGTTTGGTTATAATTCTTGTCGGGATAATGGTGTTGAAGGCGGAGCTGTAGTCTATGAACAGCAGTCTGGCGTAGGTGTCCTTATTGTCAAAATGTTCTAGTGGTGATTGTAGGGCCAGAGAGATAGCATCTGCTGTGGATCGGTTGCGGCGATAGGCGAACTGCAATGGATTGAGACCGTCTGGGAGACTGGCGTTGATCCACCTCATAACTAGCCGCCGAAGCATTTCATGATAACAGACATCAGGGCCACCGGTCGGTAGCCGTTGAGGCACGCTGCCTTGTTCTTCTTTGGTACTGGTATTATGGTGGCCTTGAAGCAGGTGGGGACCTCGGAGCAGAGGGGTGAGTTGTTGAAAATATCACTCTCAAGCTGGTTAGCGCAGGCTAAGTGCTAGCGCAGGCTGAGTGCTCGCCCAGGGACTCTGTCGGGACCCGTTGCTTTTCACGGGTTCACTTTCAGTTCCTCCTTGTGAACAAGCATAGAGCGGAACTTTCAACTTTGGGGCATAAAAATTATAATTTCATATCAGTCACCTATTGCTAATACTGTCCAATTGTTTTTCCATTTTTTCCATTCGTGATTGGAGAGGACTTCAGCGAGCACTCACTGACAAGTGTGATTGTCCATCTAAGAAACTCATGTCATTGGTCATGGATCATGTGGATTGTCATTATGTGGTTGGTGTACCTGGTCCTAGAGCTGCATCATGACCATACACTTGGCAGGTGTTTCTCGGAGGTGGGGTTGGTCTTTGGACTCAGGATCGCTGGTTCCTTTTCTGAACCTTCTCTTGCTGTCAGGTGTTCTCGAAGAATTGTATCTCTTCAATCAGAAAGTTCCTGCAAGTAGATCTCTTCTGAGCAAGGATCGCCTATGTTGCATTTCTTGAGGTAAGTCGTTGAAGTGCTTCTTTTGTCACACTCTTGTTCGGCAGTCCTCCTTGAGCTGGGTGAAGAAGATTTGCTTTGGCAGTTTGGACACTGGCATCCTAAGCAGTTGGCTGGCCCAGCAGAATTGATTTTGGATGATCAAAGCATGGTTGCCCATGTTTTGACTCTCAACAAGTCTTGTTCCACTATCAGCCCTGTGCTCACTAACCTACATTGTCGCCCAGTTAAGCAATGTCTTGATTTAAAAATTCTCATCCTTGTTTTCAAATCTCTCCATGGCTTTTCTGATCTTTGCAATGTCATCCAACTCCACAATCCTCAGCTGTCTGTGCTCCTCTAATTCTGGCTTCTTGCGCATCCCTGATTTTAATTGCTGCCCCATTCAGTCTCCCAAACCCCGAGCTCTGGAACTCCTTCCCCACACTTCTCAATTTCTCTACCTCACTTTCTTCCTTTCAGACAGTTCTTAAAACCTAACTCTTTGAACTAGCTTTTGGTCTTCTGACCTAATATCTCCTTGCGTGGCTTGGGTGTCATACTTTACTTTATAATGCTCCTGTTAAGCACCTTGGGATGTTTCCTTATGTTGAAATGTTACATTGGTTTAAGTAATTGTTGTAGTGAGAAGTCTGGTTTACCTTTAAAGCCCTTTTCCTTATTGTAAGTTAGTTAGTGGCTCTTGCAATCGTACATTTAGCATTTACTTTTGTTTAAGTCAAAATATCCTGCATCTTAATTTTGGCAAATATATTTTAATTTTCAACTGAAATTTCTTTCCCGCATCTATTCTGTCACTAAGGCTGCTATCTTCCACCTTCATAGTGTTGCCTGTGTCCTTCTCTGTCATTCACATCTGTTACCTCTAGGTTTGACTTTCGAAATGCTTTCCAGGTGGTCTCCCTGCTTCCACAGATATCAATTTAGCTGAAATGCCACTAATTGTTTTACACACTTGGAGACTTGTACTTCCAATATGTCCATACTGGGCAGCACGGTAGCATAGTGGTTAGCACAATTGCTTCACAGCTCCAAGGTCCCAGGTTCGATTCCCGGCTTGGGTCACTGTCTGTGCGGAGTCTGCATGTTCTCCCCATGTGTGCGTGGGTTTCCTCCGGGTGCTCCGGTTTCCTCCCACAGTCCAAAGATGTGCAGGTTAGGTGGATTGCCCATGCTAAATTGCCCTTAGTGTCCAAAATTACCCTTCGTGTTGGGTGGGGATACTGGGTTATGGGGATAGGGGAGAGGTGTGGGCTTGGATAGGGTGCTCTTTCCAAGAGCCGGTACAGACTCGATGGGCCGAACGGCCTCCTTCTGCACTGTAAATTCTATGATTCTATTATACTGGATAGGCACTGTGTTCCTACTCGCCAATTAAAAAATACTTGCATTCTTTTTCACATTTCTCCATGGCTTTGCCTTGCCCTGTATAGGTGACGTAAGTTTTTAACCCAGTATTTATTTTTTCCTGACAGGGTGGGTGTGGCGAGGTTATTTCCTCTTGTGGGAGAATCTAGAACTAGGGTCCCAGTTTAAAAATAAGGAGACATTTTTCTCCCCGAGGGTTATGAGTCTTCGGAACTCTCTTTTTTAAAAGACGGTAGAAGCAATCTTTCAACATTTTTAAGATAGAGGTAGATAGATTCTTGGTAAGCAAGGGAGATTCTTGGTAAGCAAGGGAGTGAAAGGTTATCAAGTGTTGGTGGGAATGTGGAGTTGAGGTTACAATCAGATCAGCCATAATCTTATTGAATGACCAAGCAGGCCCCAGGGTCCAAGTGGCCTACTCCTCCTAGTTTGTATGTAAGTTTGTATCAGAAAAATGTATTGCATTTGCCAATTGGCTTTTCTTTTTTTCTTTTCCCCTCCATTTTTGTCAATGGAGCAGATTTCAGATAATATGCAGATTTCCTTGTATGTATGTATATATCCATCTATGTCTGCCTAACCATCCAGATTTCTGCAATCACCTAGGAATATGTTTTAATTTCTATCGACAAACATTGGCAGTGACCATTTGAGTAACGTCAAGGGGCAGCATGGTGGCACAGTGGTCATTGCTGCCTCACAGCACCAGGAACCCGGGTTCAATTCCAGCCTTGAGTCCACTGTGTGGAGTTTGCATGTTCTCACTTTGCGTGGGTTTCCTCCAGGTGCTCTGGTTTCCTCCCACAGTCCAAAGATGTGCAGGTTAGGTGGATTGGCCATGATAAATTGCCCCTTAGTGTCCAAAAGGCTAGTTGGGGTTACTGGGTTACAGGTATAGGATGGGGCGTAGGCCTAGGTAGGGTGCTCTTTCAGAGGGTCTGCGCAGACTCGATGGGCCGAATAGCCTCTCTTTGCATTGCAGTGATTCTTTTTTAAGTTAATTTGATCTACAGTATTAAATGACAAATTCTTGCCCTGGAAATTCAAGAAAGTTAAGAATGACTCCTTAAGACACATGGAAAGTAAAGTGAAGTTCACAAGGGGACAGAATATATATTATGAAAAACAGTTGTTCATTGCTGTATTAATTACAGATAATAGCTCAAATGAAAGTGAATTATCATATCCTTGGGGCATTCCAAAGTGCTTCACATCCAGTTAATTCGCTTTTGAAGTTTATGCCAACCTTCTTTAAAATTATATTTTTTTAAAGGAAGCGGCTTTCAAATACTTGTAGTAAAATGTTACATGTTTGACTAAAACAGTTTTTCTTCTGGATTTCATAGATTATCATAGAATTTACAGTGCAGAAGGAGGCCATTCGGCCCATCGAGTCTGCACCGGCTCTTGGAAAGAGCACCTTACCCAAGGTCAACATCTCCACCCCATCCCCATAACCCAGTAACCCCACCCAACACTAAGGGCAATTTTGGACAGTAAGGGCAATTTATCATGGCCAATCCACCTAACCCGCACATCTTTGGACTGTGGGAGGAAACTGGAGGAAACCCACGCACACACGGGGAGGATGTGCAGACTCCGCACAGACAGTGACCCAAGCCGGAATCGAACCTGGGACCCTGGAGCTGTGAAGCAATTGTGCTAACCACTATGCTGCCGTGCTGCCCAATTTAGTGCAACAATTTTTCCCTTTCCTGTCGAGACTGTATTTTGGAATAATGGCTTAGGGAGACAGGTTTACGTTTCCATGGTGACTAAAGGCTCTGTGTACTTCTCTTGCATCTTTAAAAGAGCTTTCCAAAACATAATTTTTCAGTCACCTATTTAAACTTTTCTTTCTTTGATTGTGCCATTTTGGAAGATTTTTATGATTTTAAAGATGCTATGATGTGAACGTTGTTTTGGTGGACTCTTAAATTAAATGCTCTGAGTGATTAGAAAATTACCAATCTGATTTTTATACAAAGGGAACAGAATGGAACTGTGGTAGTAAAACTTCCATTTTCTGAATTTTTGGTGCTGTAAGAAAATATTGATTGAACTTTTTTGTCAGACTTGAGTATCTATCATTGAACGGCAATTAATTTGAATGTTAAGATTTTTACACTGGTTGATTTGAAATGGTGAGAAACTAATGTTGAGACAGAAGCTGATTTTTGTACCATTCATTAAAGCTATTGAGTAGCAGATAGGCTACCGTCTTCCAGCTTGTGAAAAATCTAGCAATAGATTTTGATTGTGATGAATGTAAGAATTTCAGATATGTATTGAATTATATATATCTGCTGCAGTAATAGTTAAAAGTTTTGGTTAGTATGTGTATGTATCTGCTGCACTAAGGTTTAAAACAAATCCTGGTTTAAAAGACTGGCAGTTACTGTGGCTACAGGAGGGGTAATTATGGTATTGTAAAGATGAGGTCATCCTTATTTCAAACCATTTTTATCTGTGAAAGGACGACCCTAATGGATTTTTATCATATCTGGGGAGTAGATAATTAGAGACATGAGACTGGATTCTCCATTGGTGGGATTCTCCACTTCGCCGGCAGTGCACACATGCCCGTGGGTTTCCCGATGGCATGGGGTGCCCACAATGGGAAACCCCATTGGCCGGCTGCCAGGCAAGAAGATCCCACTGCTGGCGGGGGCACACCGGGTGGACAGAGAATCCTGCCCGTTGTGGTTAAACCTAAGTAATCAGGTTGTGGGATTTGAGAGGGATAAGGAAGATATAATTTCTGTAATACTGTAGAAAAAATTGAAGCAGTCCAGTTTTGAGTCAGTCACTGTAGATATGGCCGTGAACAGATATCAGCTTTTGGGGAACAGTTGTCCTGAAGGCACTCGCTTGCGATCTCTCACACTCTCTCCTGGACTCGTGCGCTCTGTCTCTCTCGCGTGCGCTCTGTCTCTCTCGCGTGCGCTCTGTCTCTCTCGCGTGCGCTCTGTCTCTCTCGCGTGCGCTCTGTCTCTCTCGCGTGCGCTCTGTCTCTCTCGCGTGCGCTCTGTCTCTCGCGTGCGCTCTGTCTCTCTCGCGTGCGCTCTGCCTCTCTCTCGTGCGCTCTGCCTCTCTCTCGTGCGCTCTGCCTCTCTCTCGTGCGCTCTGCCTCTCTCTCGTGCGCTCTGCCTCTCTCTCGTGCGCTCTGCCTCTCTCTCGTGCGCTCTGCCTCTCTCGTGCGCTCTGTCTCTCTTGTTCTCTGTCTCTCTCTCTCGTACGCTCTATCTCTCTCTCTCTCTCGTACGCTCTATCTCTCTCTCGTGCGCTCTCTCTCTCTCTCGTGCGCGCTCTCTCTCTCTCGTGCGCTCTGTCTCTCGTGCGCTCTGTCTCTCGTGCGCTCTGTCTCTCGTGCGCTCTGTCTCTCGTGCGCACTGTCTCTCGTGCGCTCTGTCTCTCGTGCGCTCTGTCTCTCGTGCGCTCTGTCTCTCGTGCGCTCTGTCTCTCGTGCGCTCTGTCTCTCGTGCGCTCTGTCTCTCGTGCGCTCTGTCTCTCGTGCGCTCTGTCTCTCGTGCGCTCTGTCTCTCGTGCGCTCTGTCTCTCGTGCGCTCTGTCTCTCGTGCGCTCTGTCTCTCGTGCGCTCTGTCTCTCGTGCGCTCTGTCTCTCGTGCGCTCTGTCTCTCGTGCGCTCTGTCTCTCGTGCGCTCTCTCTCTCGTGCGCTCTCTCTCTCGTGCGCTCTCTCTCTCGTGCGCTCTCTCTCTCGTGCGCTCTCTCTCTCGTGCGCTCTCTCTCTCGTGCGCTCTCTCTCTCGTGCGCTCTCTCTCTCGTGCGCTCTCTCTCTCGTGCGCTCTCTCTCTCGTGCGCTCTCTCTCTCGTGCGCTCTCTCTCTCGTGCGCTCTCTCTCTCGTGCGCTCTCTCTCTCGTGCGCTCTCTCTCTCGTGCGCTCTCTCTCTCGTGCGCTCTCTCTCTCGTGCGCTCTCTCGTGCGCTCTCTCTCTCTCGTGCGCTACCTCTCTCGTGCACTACCTCTCTCGTGCGCTGTCTCTCTCTCGTGCGCTCTGTCTCTCTCTCGTGCGCTCTGTCTCTCTCGCGTGCGCTCTGTCTCTCTCGCGTGCGCTCTGCCTCTCTCGCGTGCGCTCTGCCTCTCTCGCGTGCGCTCTGCCTCTCTCTCGTGCGCTCTGCCTCTCTCTCGTGCGCTCTGCCTCTCTCTCGTGCGCTCTGCCTCTCTTGTTCTCTGTCTCTCTCTCTCGTACGCTCTATCTGTCTCTCTCGTACACTCTCTCTCTCTCTCTCGTACGCTCTATCTCTCTCTCGTGCGCTCTCTCACTCTCTCTCGTGCGCGCTCTCTCTCTCGTGCGCTCTGTCTCTCGTGCGCTCTGTATCTCGTGCGCTCTGTCTCTCGTGCGCTCTCTCGAGCGCTCTCTCGAGCGCTCTCTCTCTCGAGCGCTCTCTCTCTCGAGCGCTCTCTCTCTCGTGCGCTCTCTCTCTCGTGCGCTCTCTCTCTCGTGCGCTCTCTCTCTCGTGCGCTCTCTCTCTCTCGTGCGCTCTCTCTCTCGTGCGCTCTCTCTCTCGTGCGCTCTCTCTCTCGTGCGCTCTCTCTCTCGTGCGCTCTCTCTCTTGTGCGCTCTCTCTCTCGTGCGCTCTCTCTCTCGTGCGCTCTCTCTCTCGTGCGCTCTCTCTCTCGTGCGCTCTGTCTCCCTCTCTCGTGCGCTCTGTCTCCCTCTCTCGTGCGCTCTGTCTCTCTCTCGTGCGCTCTGTCTCTCTCTCGTGCGCTCTGTCTCTCTCTCGTGCGCTCTGTCTCTCTCTCTCGTGCGCTCTGTCTCTCTCTCTCGTGCGCTCTGTCTCACTCTCTCGTGCGCTCTGTCTCACTCTCTCGTGCGCTCTGTCTCACACTCTCGTGCGCTCTGTCTCACTCTCTCGTGCGCTCTGTCTCACTCTCGTGCGCTCTGTCTCACTCTCTCGTGCGCTCTGTCTCACTCTCTCGTGCGCGCTGTCTCACTCTCTCGTGCGCGCTGTCTCACTCTCTCGTGCGCGCTGTCTCACTCTCTCGTGCGCTCTGTCTCACTCTCTCGTGCGCTCTGTCTCTCTCTCGTGCGCTCTGTCTCTCGTGCGCTCTGTCTCTCGTGCGCTCTGCCTCTCTCTCGTGCGCTCTGCCTCTCTCTCTCGTGCGCTCTGTCTCTCTCTCTCTCTCGTGCGCTCTGTCTCTCTCTCGTGCGCTCTGCCTCTCTCGTGCGCTCTGTCTCTCTCTCTCTCGTGCGCTCTGTCTCTCTTGTTCTCTGTCTCTCTCTTGTATGCTCTATCTCTCTCGCTCGCACGCTCTATCTCTCGCTCGTACGCTCTATCTCTCTCGCTCGTACGCTCTATCTCTCTCGCTCGTACGCTCTATCTCTCTTGTACGCTCTATCTCTCTCTTGTGTTCTCTCTCTCGGCGCGCTCTCTTTCTCTCTCGCTCTCTTTCTCTCTCGCTCTCTTTCTCTCTCGCTCTCTTTCTCTCTCGCTCTCTTTCTCTCTCGCTCTCTCTCGCTCTCTCTCGCTCTCTCTGCTCTCTCTCCCTCTCTTTCAGCTCTCTCTCTCCTTAACTCCTCCCCCCCTCTCTCTCTCTCTCTCTCTGCTCTCGGCGCTCGCTTTCTCTCGACGCTCGCTTTCACTTGGCGCTCGTTCTCTCTCCGCGCTCTCGCTCTCACTCTCGTCGCTCTCACTGTCTCTCTCGTTGCTCTCACTCTCTCAGCGCTCTTGGCTCTCTCGGCGCTCTCTCTCTCTCTCTCTCTCGCTCTCTGTCTTTCTTTTTGGCTTTCTCTCTCTCTCTTCTCGCGTCCCAAGGTATTTCAATACAACAAGTATTCCTGTGTTTGGTAATACTGTGTTAATAATAAAGTTTGTTTTAATGCTCTCTCTCGTGCTCTCGTTCTCGCTCTCTCGCTCTCGCTCTCGTTCTCTCTCTCTCGCTCTCGTTCTCTCTCATGCTCTCGCTCTCTCTGCTCTCTCTCTCTCTCTCTCTCTTTCAGCTCTCTCTCTCCTTAACTCCTCCCCCTCTCTCTCTCTCTCTTTCTCTCTGCTCTCAGCGCTCGCTGTCTCTCCGCGCTCTCGCTCTCACTCTCGTCGCTCTCACTGTCTCTCTCGTCGCTCTCACTCTCTCAGCGCTCTTGGCTCTCTCTCGGCGCTCTCTCTCTCTCTCTCTCTCTCTCTCTCTCTCTCTCTCTCTCTCTCTCTCTCTCTCTCTCTCTCTCTCTCTCTGGCTTTCTGTCTTTCTTTTTGGCTTTCTCTCTGTCTCTCTTCTCGCGTCCCAAGGTATTTCAATACAACAAGTATTCCTGTGTTTGGTAATACTGTGTTAATAATAAAGTTTGTTTTAATGTACCATATCCTAATTTTTGCATGGAGTCACTCGTACAGTGAAATATCCTTTCTTCACAGCTTTACAAATTTATACGTTTCTGTCTGTTTTCCGAGCAAATGTTGGGGTCTGGTCCAGAATCATCATAATAATGATGCCGATACTTGCCATCGGAGGTAGGGAACTCCAATTTCTGATGAACCGTGGGCCTTCTGTGCATGTGCCTGCTGTGGAATAGCCACATACGCAGAGTGTGATTATTTTACGCTCTTTAGAAAAAAATTGGGGGGGACTTGTTGTTATCGGCCAGGGCTCAGAGAACCCCAAAGTGTATCATGGAGTTCACCTGACCCACAACTTTTAATAGATTGTGGTATGGGGAGCACATGGCCCACTCTACAGGTGTGGTACAGCAGAAATGGAAAAGTATTTTTTAAAGCAAAACAGTGTTCTATGAACTCAAGGTAACCTTTTTAAAACATACAGTGAACATCTTAGCAACCATAATTCAAATAAAACCCTCAAAAACTACAACACTAAGTAATCCTTTAAGCTTTCCTTTTAACACCCATAAGACTTAAAAACAAAACCTATAACAGAAGCACATCAGGTTAAAGTCACTACTGCGACCAATTATTAGTTTCAAATCACCAAAGGATCGATTTACAGTCTTTGTATTACAGAGAGAGAGATTCATATACCTTCTGGCTGTGACTGCAGCTATTCAGCTCTGAAAACGAAACTAAAACACCCCCTTCAGCAAACAGCCTAAAACAAAAGTAAAAAGCTGACAGACAGCCCAGCTCCACCCAGTCTCTGACATCACTGCAGTAATAAACACCCATTTCTTAAAGATACTCTCACTACATATATTTATGTACAAACCTATGTCTTTTTTTTAAATAAACAATTTTATTGAGGTATTTTTGGCATATAAAACAGCAACATTATACCGTAGTGTACAAAAAGCAAATAAAACATAATGCAAGCATCGGCTCCCCTCTCACAATAACCTGCCTAGGCAACCCCCTACTCTATTCTACCCTATCTCCACCCCCCCCTGCTGACTATTAATTCTCCGCAAATAAGTCAACGAATGGCTGCCACCTCCGGGCAAACTCTGACAGCGATCCTCTCAAGGATCGCTGAGAAAGCTCGCCATGTCCGAAAGCCATACTTCAGACTTCGGAGGCTTTGAGTCCCTCCATGCCAACAGTATTCGTCGCTGGGCTACCAGGGAAGCAAAGGTCAAGACGTCGGCCTCTTTCTCCTCCTGGACTCCCGGGTCCTCCGAAACCCCCAAAATTGCCACCTCAGGACTCATTGCTACCCTAGTTTTCAATACCCGGGACATGATGTCTGCGAATCCCTGCCAGTACCCCCTTAGTTTAGGACACGCCCAGAACATGTGATTTTATGCTCTTTAAGTTGAAGACTGGCCCTGCATGCCTGTGCAGAAGGAAAAAAGGAAGAATGGTGTGAAAATGCAAGTCGGATGACCTGGAACAGCGAGCCATTAACAAGTAGGTGTCCCAGGGAATGATACACCGGATAGGGACAAGGAGAGTTCTGAAACCAATGAGGGGGGTAGGCCGAGACTTTAAAAGGAGGCGACAGAATTCTATAGGTCCTGTTAGAAGAAAGAAACAAATAATAGGTTCCAATTTTAAGGAAGAGCTGCGAGGAGCAGATTTTAAGTGAAGTGGATGTGAGAGAAACCTTGATGATCTGAGAAGGCAGTCAAAGGTTGGTGACTCATACTGCATGCAAAGGTACCTCTTTGAAGTAATGGTATGTATTCTGCTTGAAATTGTTCTTGGAAGGTGAAGCTCAAATGTACTGAGATCCGGGGTAAAGAATCTCGGAAGGCGAGATTGAAATCCTGTGAAATGGATTGTGTTGAAGCTGTGTGAGTGGGAGCGACCTTTGGAGAGGGCTCCAAGGCAAGCTTTTCAAGGTGGAGACTTTGAGGAGAATCCAGAGAGAAAACTAGAGACCCTGGTGCAAAAGACCGTTTCAATGAGATTGGCTGGTTTATAATGGGCCGAATGTCTGGGTGGGTTGTTGAGAAATCCATGGAATTGGGTTTGATCACATCTGTTATTTATTTTGTAGTGTGTTGTGTTCAACTATTTTTTGCGTGTCAATTCACATGCACCTCATGTTTGCCCTCAATATTACCGTATGGGTGCATATTGTAAATTGTTTTATTTTTCTAAGATTTTAAAGTTCATGTTTGTTTGTTCAAAACAGATCTTGTGGTTTTATTCAATTAATAAGCATCTCGAATCTTAAACTATCTACTTTCAGCAAAATGTTCTTGGTCCCTAACCGGGTATCCACCCACTATCCTGGGTCTGGTAAAGGAGTGTAACAATTTGGGCAGGGGGAGACTCTCATACAAGCTGTTAGCATATTAGCAGGTGAGCGATTGAAGACAAACCTCCAAGTGATGTGAGGCGAATATCGGTACACGAAGAACATATATTTTGGTATTATAAACTGGGTTTGGGTATATTATGCCACTGGGTTTGGGAGCTGGTAAAGATTAAAATTTCAATCCCTTGAGCAGATGTTGGAATATAAGTAACAAAATGGGTAACCCACCCACTTCCAGAAGGTTTGGGGCATGAGAGAATGCCCAGCCTTCTGGTAAAGGGTCAGTCACTAATGTATTTGAAGGAAGCTGCATGCCTTCATTTTGGAATTCATCCCTGTTTCCTTCCCACTAGGCAGTTATCATCAGGGCCTAAGTTCAGTTTTACATATAACTGGATTAACTCTGGCTGACTTTTTCACCCATTGGTTTGTTTTATGTAATTCGACATGACTGGCTTGTTCTAAATGTAATAATTGGAAAAAATTGATTTGGGTAAAGCCATAGAAGCTGGGGAAGAAATTGTGATTGCTTAAATTTGCAGCAGACCTCTTGGGCTTCTGGGACCCCAGGTGAAATTAAATGTGGTTTAAAAAGCTTTTAACTAAAACTCCCCTGAAACTGGAGAGAAAGAAAATAAATTGGCAAGTTAATGAGGAAGAAATGCAATCTGGCATTGCAGACTAAAAGGTAATAAATAAGGTGAGTTGATGGGGAAGATCTTCAGAGTAAATATAAAACAGCTGCAGATTTCTGGGGCAGTGGAAAGGTATAGAAAATGGTGTGGGGGAATTCTTATGCTTTAGAAAATGGTAGTGGGAAAGTGCTTGTAGTCTTGTCACAGAATCATAATTCTTACAGTGCAAAAGGACAACATTCAGTCCCAGTTGTTTGCACTGACTCTTCAAATGAGCAATTCACCTAGTGCAATTCTCCTAGTGCTATTCACTTGCCATCTCCAGATACAAGTGCTGGGAAATGGGATTAAAATAGGTGCTTGATGGCTGGCGCAGGCAAGATGAGCCGAAGGTGCTCTTTCTGTGCTGTCAGATTCTGACTCTAACCTTGCACATTGTCCCTTTTTCAAAAACATTCTAATTCCCTTTTGAGTGCCTCGATTAAATTAGCTTCCACCATGCTCGGGCATTCCAGACCTTTACCACTCGCTGTGTGAAAAAAGTTTTTTCTCATATCGTTTTTGTTTCTTTTACCAATTATGTTAAATCTGTGCTGTCGTGTTCTTGATAGTTTCTCCCCATCCACTCTGTCTAGACTGCTCATGATTTTGAATACCTCTAACAGATCTCCTCTCAGCCTTCGCTTCTCCAAGGAAAACAGTTCCAACTTCTCAATGTATCTATGTAACTAAGTTCCTCATCCCTGGAACAGTCACGTGAATCTTTTCTGCATTCTAAACATCCTTCCAAAGGTATGGCACTCAGAACTGGCTGAGGCCAAACTAGTGTTTTATACAAGTTCAATGTAACCTTCTTGCTCTTGTGCTCTTATGTCCCTCGCAATGTCAATGTTGTTGGGAATGATTCATTTAGAGAAATGGAAATAAATTGGGAAAATGGTGAATAGATAAATAAAATTTTGATTTCTCCAGCAGTGGCAGCATTTGGGCTTTTCAGAAAGAGGTTGTCGCTCGAGCAATAAGCTGCTTAGATAGTGAGAAATAGAATAGGTTGTCAATGTTGGAGAAAAGTAATTTAATGGAAAACAAGTTGTAGAAAGAATGAAAACAAACACATTTGGCAAAGCAATGTAATAGGTAGAAAAAAAAGGACTGGGAATTAATCAGTCATATTAAAATACATAAGGGAGTCACAAAAAATGATTGTATATAATAACAATAGATGATGATGTGAGGTAGATATACATGACGGCTAATTTGTATCGGGCCCGGGTAATGTTACATGACAACATGCTGTTGTATAGTACTGTGACCTGACCAAATTACCATCAAGGGTCAGTACAACTATACTTTTCACCCAACCTGGAAGATTGAAATTTCAAAACAATTATTTTTAAACAAAGTACCGGATCAGTGAAACTTAAACCAAATTATGGCAGTTCGCATTTGTAGAGAAATTAGGTTGTGCCGAATAAATTGGTGTTGCCCCAAGTCCAATAAATTAAGATCTTCTAAGCATTGAGAAAATTTATGTTTTTAAAGTTTTAAAATAGCTCCTAATCTTTAAGAAAAATAATTCACATTTAAACTGTTGTTCCAAGTGGTAAATTCCCAGAGCTGAGAATTGAGTGAACCTGAATATATATTATATACTGCATGCCAATTTGTCAGTGGTTTAGAAAAACTCGATGCATAAGTCAAATTTTATTTAAAGTATAGTGATTAATTTAACTCTCCTCTCTTCCCCCCCCCCCCCCCCCCCCCGCTTAGCTGAAGCAGCAGCCTGCTTAATCCCCCCACACCTGAAACAATTGCTGTATGCATATCCCATTAATCACACTTTTTTCCCAATTCATATCAGTAATCAGTGTTGACAAACCTTTGACCTTTTACACAGACTTGCCTTGTCAATTGAGTATTCTTTCCACCACCAATGAGGCCCAAGATTTTGGTAACTCGCACTGAGACATTTTGCCGCTCTCCAACTGAGACACATCTCCAAACTCTGGCTGTCCCATCTTTCAGATCCTTGGATTCTTATTTTTCACTCCAACCTTTTTAACCCCCATTGAAGTGCCACTCCCCACCTATGTGAAACATTTCACCCAACAATCACCCACAGTTCCATGCTCCCAACTCCCTTCCCAATGGGGTGCTGGTTCCCAAGACTGAGGCATGAAGACATTCCATCTTCCATTTAAACGCACTCGATCCTCGCTGACACTTTCTCCCTCTGCACCTTCTGACACCCTTCTACTTCTAACCTCCATCTTAAACCTTGTTTTCGTCCTCCATATCACCGTTCTCTGCTTTTACCTCCCTATCTGTTTTGCACCTCTTCCTCTTCCTTTTTCCTTCACCTTTCTGGGCTTTTCCTTTCTTTCCCTCCACCTGCTCCTTACTCCACCACCATTCTTCTCTCTGCACCCCCCTCTCTTCCTCCTCCACCTTTCTTCCTCTCACTCTGTTCCCTGTTGGTGAAGATTGCAGAAACCCGTTTTGTCAGTAGATTTAATTTAAACTAGTTATAAAATAGCTTGGAGAAAATGTATTGATAGAAAACTTCATGATAACAGAAGAGTATTGCAATCTTATTTGAACACAGAAGGCCGAAGATGGCTGGTGCCTCTTGCAGACTCTGTTGCAGCATTATACAAAGTATTTTGGTGACAGGAGTAGGGAGTTGGAACAATGTCACTTGAGGTCTGTAATTAATAGTGTGGCAGGCAATGCCAATACTTTCACCACAATAAAAAAATGTTTCCATTACAAATGTTAACAGAGTGGGACTGAAAATAATTGTGACACACAAATTATGATAAATGTGGCCAAGGAAGTGCATGCCAAATACCAGGTTTTAAAAATCTATTATAGCTAGCTGTGACACTACATAGAATCAGTAGGTATTCTTGGCTATTAATTTTTGATTTTTTCTTTTGACAGGATCCTGAGCAGCAATAAATTAACAGAGTTGAAAAACCACTCATTTATTGGACAAATATACCTAGAGAGATTGTAAGTATCAACTTTTAGTTTTTCAGCCAAGTAAACCTATAAGTAAAATTGTTTTATCCTCTGGAGTATCTTAATGTAACTTTGCAGCACTACAAGCTATCAGCTGAATACAGTTGATTAGTGCTCTGAGTGAAATGAAGTTAGATAGAAGTATTTGATGAATTCTGAACGGATTTACTTCCAAAGTTGTGGTGGCACAATAAAAGTTCACAAGATATCAACAAAATGGGTAAAATAAAGCAATGTGCATTAAGACCATAAGAAATAGGAACAGGAGCAGGCAGTTCAGCCCTTCAAGCCTGCTCTGCCATTTAATAAGATCATGACTAATCTAACACTCACTGAAGTCCACTTTCCTTCCTTCTCTCCGTAACCTTTAATCCCCCTACTGATAAAGAACCAATAATCTCAGCCTTGAAAATGTTCAAGGACTCTGCCTCCACAGCTTCCTGGGGTAAAGAGTTCCAAAGATTCACCACTCTTTGAGAGAAGAAATTCTTCCTCAAATTCCTCTTAAATGAGCACACCCTCTCTGCGACTATGCCCTCTGGTCTGACACTCTCCCATTAGTGGAAACACCCTCCCAACATTTGTTCGGTAAACACTAAGAATCTTATAAGTTTCAGTCATATTATCTCTCATTCTTCTGAACTCTAAGGAGCGCAGACCCAACCTGTTTAATCTTTCCTAATATGGCAGTCCATCCATAACCAGGATCATCCTAGTAAATCTATGTACTGCTTCCAATGATGTATCTTTCTTTAATAAGGGGACCAAAACTGTACGCAGTATTCTAAATGTGGCTTCACTAGTACCATGTGCAGTTGCAGCAAACCCTTACTTGTATCCTCCAGCCCCCTTGAAATAAAAAACATCATTCCATTTGCCTTCCCAATTACCTTCTATACCTGTTTGCTAGCTTTGAGTTTCATGAGCAAGGACACCAAGCCCCTTTCTGCAGTGTCTCCATTTAAATAAAAATCTGCCTTCTCATTCTTTCTTCCAAAATGAGCAATCTCACATTTTCCCACATTGCATTTGCCAATTTTCTGCATATGTACTCAAATTGTCACTATCACTCTGTAAATTATTTATATTCTCTTTACATCTTGCCTCCCCCCCCGCCCCCACCATTGTACCATCTGCAAATTTGGCCACAGTACACTGTGTTCCTTCCTCCAAATCAGTAATGCATGTTGTGAGGAGCTCCAGTCCCAGCACTGACCACTGGCATTCCAATGGTTACTGCCCTCCAACATGTGAAAGATCCCTTCATTGCAACAGGCTGCCTCCTGTTAGTTGGCCAATCATCTGTCCATGCCAGAATATTACTTCCAACACAGTGAGCTCCTATCTTGTGTAGTAGCCTTTTGTTTGGCACCTTAACAAAATGCCGTTGGAAAATCCAAATATAACATTGACTGGTTTTCCTCTATCTTCTAGCTGATAACTCCTCAACTGCATTAGCACTGCTGCCTACTGCAATTGTTAGAACAGGGCCATCTGAACCCTGTTCCATTCAGTAAATCTCAAATTTAAAAAAACAGATGACCGGTACAGGAAATTAGTGAGAAGATTGTTTTGCTTGCAATTGAAAGTGTTTTTAAAAAAAAAAAAAAAAATTTGATTAAAGGTTTTCATAAAATATCAATAACAAAATGAGAACGGAAAAAAAACCCAACAGTGTTAAGTACAAAACACAATCTAAAAAAGCAACCCCCCCCCGTACATAAATAAATAAATTAACATTAACACCCCGACTTAACACAACAGGTGTATACACCCCCTCAGACCCTCCAGTGTAAATAACATAAACAAAAATAAAGTAAACCCCCCCCCCCCACCCCCCGAGCTGCTGCTGCCATTGACCAATGTCTATCGTTCTGCCAGAAAGTCTAAGAATTGTTGCCACCGCCTAAAGAACCCTTGTACCGACCGTCTCAAGGCAAATTTGACCCTCTCCAATTTAATGGACCCCGCCATATCGCTGATCCAGGATTCCACGCTTGGGGGCCTCGCATCTTTCCACTGAAGGAGAATCCTTCGCCGGGCTACCAGGGACGCAAAGGCCAGAATACTGACCTCTTTCGCCTCCTGCACTCCCGGCTCCTCTGCCACCCCAAATATTGCGAGCCCCAAGCCCGGTTTGACCCTGGATCCTACCACCCTCGACACCGTCCTTGCTACGCTTTCCAAAATTCCTCCAGCGCTGGGCATGCCCAGAACATATGGGTGCGGTTTGCTGGGCTCCCTGAGCACCGAACACACCTGTCCTCACCCCCAAAGAACCGGCTCATCCTTGTCCCGGTCATGTGTGCCCTGTGCAGCACCTTAAACTGTATGAGGCTGAGCCTCGCGCACGAAGAGGAAGAGTTCACCCTCCCTAGGGCATCTGCCCACGTCCCCTCTTCGATCTCCTCTCCCAACTCCTCCTCCCACTTACCTTTCAACTTCACCACCGAGACCACCTCATCCTCCTGCATCACCTGGTACGTTTCTGAGATCTTCCCCACTCCCACCCACCCCCCCGAGAGCACCCTGTCCTGTACTGTGTGTGGCAGTAGCCACGGGAATTCCACCACCTGCCGTCTGGCAAACGCCCTTACCTGCAAGTACCTGAAGGTGTTCCCCGGGGGTTGCCTGTACTTCTCCTCCAGCTCACCCAAGGTCGCGAACTTCCCGTCCACAAACAGGTCCCCCAACTTTCGTATCCCTGCCCTGTGTCACCCCGAAAACCCTCCACCTCTTCTTCCTGGGGCGAACCGGTGGTTTCCCCCGTAATGGGGTCCACGCCGAGGCCCCAACTTCCCCCCCTATGCCGCCTCCATTGCCCCCAAATTTTGAGGGTCGCCACCACCACAGGGCTCGTGGTATACCTCCTTGGAGGGAGCGGCAGCAGCGCCGTTGCCAGCGCCCCCAGACTCGTACCCACACAGGACGCCGTCTCCAGCCTCTTCCATGCAGCCCCCTCCCCCTCCATCACCCACTTGCGCACCATTGTCGCATTGGCAGCCTAGTAGTACCCACAGAGTTTGGGCAGCGCCAGCCCCCCCCTATCTCTACTCTGCTCCAGGAACACCCTCCTCACCCTCGGAGTCCCTCGCGCCCACACAAAACCCCATTATACTCCTGTTAACCTGCCTGAAAAAAGCCTTCGGGATAAACACGGGGAGGCACTGGAACAGGAACAAAAACATTGGAAGTACCGTCATTTTGATTGACTGCACCCTACCCGCCAAGGACAGCGGCAATGCGTCCCACCTCTTGAACTCCTCCTCCATTTGCTCCACCAGCCTTGTAAAGTTAAGCCTATGCAGGGCACCCCAGCTCCTGGCCACCTGGACCCCCAAATATCTGAAGCTCCTCTCCTCCCTTTTTAGTGGGAGCTCGCCAATCCCCCTCTCCTGGTCCCCTAGCTGAACTACGAACAGCTCGCTCTTCCCCATATTGAGCTTGTACCCTGAAATGTCCCCGAATTCCCTAAGAATCCTCATTACATCCGGCATTCCTCCCACCGGGTCTGCCACATACAGCAGCAGGCCGTCCGCATAAAGCGACACCCTATGCTCCTCCCCACCCCGCACCAACCCCCTCCAGTTCCTCGACTCCCTCAGTGCCATAGCCAGGGGTTCGTTCGCCAGTGCGAAGAGCAGGGGGGACAGGGGACATCCCTGTCTCGTCCCTCGGTGCAACCGAAGGTACTCGGGTCTTCTCCTATTTGTGGCCACACTCGCCATCGGGACCTCATACAACAACCTAACCCACCTGACAAACCCCTCCCCAAACCGGAACCTCTTCAGCACCTCCCACAGGTACCCCCACCTTACCCTATCGAAGGCTTTCTCAGCGTCCATCGCCACCACTATCTCCGCCTCCCC
This sequence comes from Scyliorhinus torazame, assembly GCF_047496885.1. Lineage (NCBI taxonomy): Eukaryota > Metazoa > Chordata > Chondrichthyes > Carcharhiniformes > Scyliorhinidae > Scyliorhinus > Scyliorhinus torazame. Next base: position 163,561,353 of record NC_092709.1, on the reverse strand, counting down.
CTCCCTCGTGATAACGTTCAAAAACCTCCGCACATTCGCGTTCAACTGTCTCCCCTTCACAAACCCCGTCTGGTCTTCATGGATGATCTGCGGCACACAATCCTCAATCCTCGTGGCTAAGACCTTCGCCAGCACCTTGGCATCTACATTTAGCAAGGAAATCGGTCTGTAAGACCCACATTGCCCGGGTCATCATCGGGGGTAAAGCCCCCCCCCCTCCCTTGCCTCATTAAAGGTCCTAACTAACAGCGGGCCCAACAGGTCCATATATTTTTTATAGAACTCGACCGGGAAACCGTCCGGCCCTGGTGCCTTCCCCACCTGCATGCTTCCTATCCCTTTGCTCCTATTCCTATCCTCCAGCCCAATCGGGGCCCCCAGTCCCGCCACCAGTCCCTCTTCCACCTTTGGTAACCTCAATTGCTCCAGGAAACGGCCCATCATTCCCTCCTCCCGTGGGGGCTCGGATCGGTACAATTCCTCGTAGAAGTCCCTGAAGACCCCATTGATGCCAACCCCACTCCGCATCACGCTCCCTCCTCTGTCCTTAACTCCCCCGATCTCCCTAGCTGAGTCCCGCTTCCGAAGCTGATGCGCCAGCATCCGGCTTGCCTTTTCCCCATACTCGTAGGCCGCGCCCTAGGCCTTCCTCCACTGCACCTCCGCCTTCCTGGTGGTCACCAGGTCAAATTCGACCTGGAGGCTGCACCTCTTCCTCAACAATCCTTCCTCAGGCTCTACCGCATACCTCCTGTCTACCCTCACCATCTCCCCCACCAGCCTCTCCCTCTCCCCCCGCTCCTTGTGGGCCCTAATGGAGATCAGCTCTCCCCTCACCACTGCCTTCAGTGCCTCCCATACCATCCTCACTCGGACCTCCCCGTTGTCGTTGGTCTCCAAGTACCTCTCTATACTTCCTCGGACCCGCTCGCTCACCTCCTCGTCCGCCAATAGCCCCACCTCCAAGTGCCACAGCGGGCGCTGGTCCCTCTCCTCCCCCATCTCCAAGTCCACCCAATGCGGGGCGTGGTCCGAAAAGGATATTGCCGAATACCCGGTATACTCTACTCTCGCTATCAGCACCCTACTCAAAATGAAAAAGTCGATTCGAGAATAAGCCTTATGGACATGTGAGAAGAATGAAGATTTCCCTAGCTCCCGGCCTTGCAAATCTCCAAGGGTCCACCCCTCCCATTTGGTCCATAAATCCCCTCAACACTCTAGCTGCCGCCGGCTTCCTACCCGTGCTAGACCTGGAGCGATCCAGTGCTGGATCCAACACTGTGTTAAAATCTCCCCCCCATTATCAGGCCCCCCACTTCCAAGTCTGGGATTGACGAATGTGATATAAAATAATTGTTTTAGAGATATTAGTTACTGTAATGTAGAGATAGGCCAGTCTCATTCTGGTGAGTTCACAGACAAAGGATTTCAGAACGCATGGCAAAGCAAGGAGGAGGTGTGTCCAGCTACGGAGGGGAAAAGGATGCTGGTTAATAGGGGGCCAGAGGAAGGGATTGGAAGTGAGCCAATTGGGATGTATGGCCAGGTCAGGAGGGGTATAGGATGACCTATGGGAATCGTGTATGTGAAACTTGATGCCATTTGAATGTATCAGTAGAGATTCCTTTGCCCTACAGACTCGCTCGATTCCGGGGGTGCAGAAAGCAGGATGTGTTCTGTACCACTGTGAATTGAGACAGACTTGCAAGTCAAATAAAATAACTAATGCTGTACCTGCAAATCCATCTCGACATTTATTGAGGCCAGACTGACGGGTAAAGAAATTTATATTTGTCAGGATCCGACCCAACATACGCCGCATAAAACCCGCATCGTCCCAGTTCGGAGCATACACATTGATCAGTACCACCTTCTCTCCCTGCAACTTACCACTTACCATTATGTACCTACCGCCATTATCTGCCACAATGCTCGATGCCTCGAATGACAGCTTCTTTCCCACCAAGATCGCCACCCCTCGATTTTTGTCATCTAGCCCCGAATGAAACACCTGACCTACCCACCCTTTCCTCAATCTAACCTGGTCTGCCACCTTCAGGTGTGTCTCCTGGAGCATAACCACATCCGCCTTCAGCCCCTTCAGGTGCGCGAACACCCGCGGCCGCTTATCCGGCCCATTCAGTCCCCTTACATTCCAGGTTATCAGCCGGATCAGGGGGCTACCAGCCCCCCTCCCCCGCCGACTAGCCATGACCCCTCCTCGGCCAGCCACGCGCCCGCACCCCACACCCGGCCCGTTCCCCACAGCGGCATACCCCCGTCTTGACCCCCCCACTCGCTCCAGCTCCTCCTTGACCGTAGCAGCAGCAACTCGATCCCCCCCCCCCCCCCCCGGCTAGGACCCATCCTCGCTGGTTTACTCCCCCCATTGCACTTCCGCAAGTCAGCTGACTCTTGCTGACCCCGGCCACTCCCACCTCCCCTTCGACTCCTCCCATTGTGTGGCACACCCTCCTCTCCAGCTACCCATCCACATGCTCTCCCCCTCCCCCCTCCGTTCTAGGCGCGGGAAACGATCCTTGCTTCCCCGCCCCGGCCCCGACCCCCCCAGTCTTCGGCGAGGGAAAAAAGCCCACGCTCTCCACCTACCAGGCCCTGCCACCAACCAAAACAGTGCCCAACTCGCCCCATCCACCCTCCCCAACCCGAAAGAGAAAAACACAGAGGAAAAGAAACCCAAAACAATGCAAAGGCAACCCCCCCCCCCGGGAACCAAAAATAGGCATAACATATCCACCGCAGTCCCCAGTTGCCCATCCCTACCCTCAGTCTGTGTCCAGCTTCTCGGCCTGAACAAAGGCCCACGCCTCCTCCGGAGACTCAAAATAATGGTGCCGGTCCTTGTAGGTAACCCACAGTCGCGCCGGCTGCAACATGCCAAACTTCACCCCCTTCCTGTGCAGCACCGCCTTCGCTCGATTGTACCCGGCCCCCCTCTTCGCCACCTCCGCACTCCAGTCCTGATATATCCGAACCTCCGCGTTCTCCCACCTGCTGCTCCTCACCTTCTTGGCCCACCTGAGCACACACTCCCGATCGACGAACCGATGGAACCGCACCAGCACCGCCGCGGAGGCTCGTTAGCCTTGGGCCTCCTCGCCAACACTCTATGGGCCCCTTCCAGCTCCAGGGGCCCCTGGAAGTACCCTGCTTTAATTGAAAGTGTTAAGCAGCACTATTGCCATATTTATAACCATAACTGGTGAATAAATGAATCATTAAACAAGATGAATTGGTAGTAGGTGGACTCCCATAGCAGTCTTCCACATCTACCACTGTATGTGCCAACCTGACATCCTTATTCTTCACCTCTCACCGCTGCCCTCTTTGTCTGAGTGGAGTTTGCACTTTCTCACCATGTCTGTGGGGGTTTCCTCTTGGTGCTCCAGTTATCCCCACAGTCCAAAGATGTGCAGGTTAGGTGGATTGACTATGTCAAATTGCCCATTAGTGTCCATAAAGATGTGTAGTTTGGGTTAAAGGGTTATTGGGATAGGGCGGGGAGTGAGCTTGGATGAAGTACTCTTTCAGAGGGTTGGTGCAGACTCGATGGGGCAAATGGCCTCCTTGTGCACTGTAATTCTTCGATTCTTTAGTGCATTCGCTCCTGTAAATTCCAGGTTCATAACTGCTGTCTGTATCATCTTGCTGGATTTTCCTTTTGTGCTTCTTAACAGTCTGGCCTTGCCAATCAATAAGTTCACTATTGAGCTTCATACTGCTTGTGCTTAGCAGATAGCCAGGACCAGCATATTTCTATCATCCAGTAAGCATGATATTTGACTGATCATCACAAACATTCAGTACAGAAACTTGGTTCACTTTCTTTATTGCTCCATCTGCTTCCCATAGTCACCAGTGTCTCTGCTCATCAGGATAGCATTCCACAACGCTCATGCTACCAGTCTGTTTGACTTTCCTGCCTCTGACCTAAGCAGTGCTGTCTCCTGCTCTGATTTAACTGTTCCTCCCCTTTCAATTACATTTAATAGCTGCTTATTCTGCTTATATATGCAAAGTCATGATTAAATCCATTCAAACCCTGACAATAGAAGCTGAGTACAATCCTGATATTACTAGACAGCAAAGAATGAAGTTGCCAGCTCTGAGTTACGACTGTGAGGGAAAATAGACAATGCCGGACTAACATTGCAAGAAGTGAGATATCTCCCACTGGAACAAAACCTACAAATCAGAGCTGTTGTGATGCAGTCAAATAACAGGTGCCTCAAGCCATCATTTTCCTGACACTCTTAAGAGTCTCTGTACACTAGGCAGCCCAAGATCATCACTGTTTCCTTATACTTGGTGGTCTCTGATATTGTGATCTCTGTAGAGACTGATGGCATTAAAAATGTATTTGAATTTCCAGTGGCTAACTGGAAGGATCATGTGACAAGATTTCAAGTTTTAAGTCTTATTCTGTAACAAATAAACCAAATGAAACATTGACTGAAAATAGTAGGAAAATAGTACTTTACATAAAATAAATTCTCCATTCAACTTTTAGTTAAGCTGACACTTTATTTTTCAATCTTTACTCCCAATGGCTTGCTTTTTTCCTTTCCCAGCTGGGTAGTTTCTAGTCCCAGAACTCACTTTCACTGTCAGGGTTACACTGGAGATTCCTTCTCACTAGCTCTGTCTCGGCAAATCTTCCAGCCTTGTTTAGATCCTAACAAACGTAGTCTCTTCAGTTGAAGCGTGAGCTCCCACCCGTGTTCTGCATGGTAACCATAGGATTATTCATGAAGGCCCACCTTCTCAACCTTTCCCTCACATCTGAGGTGTGGTGATCCTCCGGTTAAATCGCCAAAAGTCAGCTTTCTCCTTCAAAGCAGAAAGCAGCCATTGGTCATCTGGGACTACCTTTACCTTTTTTGAATGGGTCAACATTTTCCCTGCTTCAGGTGTAGGACTAGCTTGTTTTGTGATGTCTGAGGAAAACCTCTAACCCAAGACTACAATTGCTTAATATGGACGTTTCCTGTGCCCAAGCTCATCTTCATGGCAACATGAGCACATGGACCTTGTGTCCAGCAAGAAATACCAAATAGCTATCCTCTGACCCCTAACTTCATCTTGGAATTAAAGAGACTATTTAATGTCCAACTGTTTATAAAACCTGATGTTCCTGACATTTCACCGTAACAGTCTACCCACTGTTATCAAAGATGCTCTTGCCAGGAGTGACCATCTTGCATATGTCAGCAGGTCTCTTGACTTGGGATCCCAATTGACCTCATAACAACCAAGCCACCTAGGGTTGATGTTGGGCAGAATTCAGAACTGGTGACATGACACCGTCACGTCTCCATTTTATCACTAAAAGGACTGTCCCAAAACCTATCCACCATCTAAACTTTGTATTTGTAGCACTAACCAATGTGCAGAAAATCCATCCTGAGACCACTATCCAGATCGCCTTGATTCTAAAACTCCTTGATCCGCTGGATCCCTCTCAGGCAGTGGTGAGCAATCTGTGGCTCGGGGTCTGCATGCAGCCCATCTGGATTTTGAGTGCAGCCCACGAGTTGATCATTGCCCAAGTGCAGGGTTGCCATATTTGACTGATTTCCGTCCGAATGCTTTTTTCCTGTCAGTATGACTGAAGTGATCGGCAGGTAAAGCAAAGGTAAGTGAAGTGAGCTGCATGCTGATTACACACAACATTGACTGGGAGAATCGTGTGCTTCTCTTTGTCCAAAGCGTAAACATTTATTTTGTTTTTATTATTTGAAGCTGATAGTTCTATTTAATATATAAATGATTGAGCATTTTCTATAACTCGTTATGAAATATTCAGTGGGTATTAAATGCATTTAATCTTATTCATGGGGTCATTGTTCGTGAATAAGCCAGATTTCAATCTTGCAGCCCATTGAGATGACGGCCCACTCACTAGCCTAGGTTGCCAACCACTGCTCCAAGGATTTCCATATATATATATATATATATATATATATATATTTATGCAAAAAACCCTAAACATAACTTAATGCATTCCCTGACTCAGCTATGCATGAATATGACTCCCACTCAGCAGATCTACTGTGTCTGGAGAGAAATAGTAATTCCCTTTTGTTCTGATTGCCCCCTCCAACCTTCTGCTGACTTAAAACTCTTAACACAGCGGTTCCCAACCTTTTCCTTTATGCGGAGCAAAGATTGTCATCAAAAGCTTTTGCAGACCACCATGTATACCAGCCGTTTTAAACATTTTTCCATAGCCTGCGGTAACGAGAGTCAAACTTGTATATCAACCGTTTTTAAAAGCACAGCTATTTCTAATTGTTTATGATGCGCGCACTCAAATACTTTGCAGATTTTATTACACTGAGGTGTTTGTGAAGCAAATTGCATTCTGAATAATAATTTAACATTGATTATGATACAATTACGTGTCCCTCGTATGTATTTTTTTCCACGGACCAACTGCAGTAGTCTCGCGGACCAATCCAAAGGCTGAGGGAACCACTGTTCTCACATTTCTATCTTTCTTCAGTTTCGGTGAAAGGCCATCAACTAGATGCTACTTTACCTGAATATTTCCTGCATTTTTTGTTTTTGTGCCATAATTGGTTATTTGTTACGACACACTTTTCACAATCTTGGTCTTTTGTTCTACCTGTCAGACACATTTTCTCTTTTGTCTTCCCTCATCCCCAGAACTATCCCTCTTTTGTTGCCCCTTGCCCTCCAGGGACTGCAGATATTCTCACCCAAGATCTCCTTTTTTGTCATTGTTCCCCTGTTGTTCTCAGTACTGGATGAATGATGATGTGAGGATGATTTGGCTGATGAGATAAGTCACTTTTTCCCATGTGTAGTGACATCTCTGTGTAATATTTGAGGATACTAAAACTAAAAAAAAATATTGGTACTGCATCATCAGAATATTTGGATTGTTCTGTAATTTGCATATGAGATTTTGATTAAAAATTTAAATTTTATTCTACCATTTTATTATATGTGATAAATGAGAAGTAATTTGAAATTCCATTCATGAATCTGTAAGTCATGTGTGATGGCGGTGAAATATTTTCTAGATCATTCCATTTGTAGCATATAAATTATCTTTTCATTCCCAGCCGACGCTGATGGATTTCTTTTTTTTATAAAATATATTTTATTCAAAATTTTTGGCCAACCATAACAGTACATTGTGTATCTTTTACACAGTAATATAACAATATAAATAACAATGGCCAGTTTTTTAAACAAGAAATAAATAATATATAAACAACATCAAAATTAAAAAACAAAACTAAATGGCAACTGCTTGGTCCCAAATAAATACTCTCCAAACATACAATTCAGCAGTCCAGTATTCAATTACCTATAACAACAACCTATACATATTATACTTATACACTAACATCCCTGAGAGTCCTTCTGGTTCCTCCTCCCCCCCCCCCCCCCCCCCCCCCCCCGGGTTGCTGCTGCTGCCTTCTTCTTTTCCATTCCCTCTATCTTTCTGTGAGGTATTCGATGAACGGTTGCCACCGCCTGGTGAACCCTTGAGCCGATCCCCTTAGGACGAACTTAATCCGTTCCAGCTTTATAAACCCTGCCATGTCATTTATCCAGGTCTCCACACCTGGGGGCTTGGCTTCCTTCCACATCAACAGTATCCTGCGCCGGGCTACTAGGGACGCAAAGGCCAAAGCATCAGCCTCTTTCGCCTCCTGCACTCCCGGTTTTTCTGCAACCCCGAATATAGCCAACCCCCAGCTTGGTTCGACCTGGACCCCCACCACCTTCGAAAGCACCTTTGTCACCCCCACCCAAAACCCCTGTAGTGCCGGACATGACCAGAACATGTGGGTGTGATTCGCTGGGCTTCTCGAGCATCTCGCACACCTATCCTCTACTCCAAAAAATTTACTGAGCCATGCTCCAGTCATATGCGCCCTGTGTAACACCTTAAATTGTATCAGGCTTAGCCTGGCACACGAGGACGATGAGTTTACCCTACTTAGGGCTTCAGCCCACAGCCCCTCCTCAATCTCCTCCCCCAGCTCTTCTTCCCATTTCCCTTTCAGCTCATCTACCATAATCTCCCCCTCGTCCCTCATTTCCCTATATATGTCTGATACCTTACCGTCCCCCACCCATGTCTTTGAGATCACTCTGTCCTGCACCTCCTGCGTCGGGAGCTGCGGGAATTCCCTCACCTGTTGCCTCGCAAAAGCCCTCAGTTGCATATACCGGAATGCATTCCCTTGGGGCAACCCATATTTTTCGGTCAGCGCTCCCAGACTTGCAAACGTCCCATCTACAAACAGATCTCTCAATTGTGTTACTCCTGCTCTTTGCCATGTTCCAAATCCCCCATCCATTCTCCCCGGAGCAAACCTATGGTTATTTTTTATCGGGGACCACACCGAGGCCGCTGATGGATTTCTATATTAACTTGGAAAGTTGGAGTGAGAGGGGAAGGAAATCCCAAACCGATTGATTATACATTTGACTGTTCCAAATTCAACACAAGTTTTAAATAACATTTAGCCAATGTAGGAAAAAGCTGAGAATAAATTTCTCGTGTTGCTAAAATTGTATCCCAATATGTGCCAAGTCGAGCGCATATATAGTTTTAACTTATCCAGCTTATTTTAGGTGCAGTTAAAATGGATATGAACCCTAATTAAATGCCAAAACTTTCAAATCTATAAGAGATGGAAGATGCTGCTCCATCTCTTTACCCTCTCAGTCACTCACCACATGTTGCCCCTCTCACCATTTGGTTTGCCACCCCTCGCTCCCACCTGCTCGCTGTATCTCTCCCAACTCCCTTGCTGCTTCCCCATAACTGCTCGAGGGAGGGTCGGGAGGATGGTGGTGAAAGTGTCGTGAGAGGGAAGCAGCAGAGAGTGAGGGGATTTGGAGGAAGGGAAGCATTGATTGGAGGTACTGAGGGGGTTGGGAGAGGGAAGCCACAAGTCTGACGGAACGAGACAAACGGTAAGTGAAGCAGTGGGAAGTGTTTTAAAAAAAAAAAAAAAACACAATCAGTGCATTCGCAGTTATTGTGTAGTTCTTGCCGAAAGTGCTGCCGCCACATTAAAACAAAAATGGAGGCACTGCTATTCGGATAAGTTCCCTAATTTAGAAACAGCACTTAAATAAAAAGGCGCTATTTGAACAAGCTATATGACATATGGATATCTGTATGACATTGTGAGAAGTAAAAAACCTTGAAGTGATTGTTGAGTTGAAGTTTGAAGTGGCTGAGGCCACTATTAGGATCCCGAATGAGAGCCCAACTATTTGCAATTTGTAAAACGTGACCGCACCAAAGGAATGATAGCACTGACCTATAGATATCTTTTATGTTAAAACTAACTTTAATTTAAACACCAAATCAATCACATCGTGTCTGACAAATCTGTTGGAGTTCTTTGAGGAGGTAACAAGGAAGTTAGACAAAGGAGAACCAGTGGACATGATTTATTTAGATTTCCAGAAGGCCTTTGACAAGGTGCCACATAGGAGACTGTTAAATAAGTTAAAAGCCCATGGTGTTCAGGGTAAGCTCCTGGCATGGATAGAGGATTGGCTGACTGGCAGAAAACAGAGAGTGGGGATAAAGGGGTCTTTTTCAGGATGGTAGCCGGTGACGAGTGGTGTGCCTCGGGGTCGGTGCTGGGACCACAACTTTTCACAATATACATTAATGATGTGGAAGAAGGAACTGAAGGCACTGTTACTAAGTTTGCAGATGATACAAAGATCTGTAGAGGGACAGGTAGTATTGAGGAAGCAAGGGGGCTGCAGAAGGACTTGGACAAGCTAGGAGGGTGGGCAATGAAGTGGCAAATGAAATATAATGTGGAAAAGTGTGATGTTATGCACTTTGGAAGGAGGAATTTAGGCGTAGACTATTTTCTAAATAGGGAAATGCTTCGGAAATCAGAAGCGCAAAAGGACTTGGGAGTCCTTGTTCATGATTCTCTTAAGGTTAATGTGCAGGTTCAGTCAGCAGTTAAGAAGGTAAATGAAATGTTAGCATTCATGTCAAGGGGGCTAGAATACAAGACCAGGGATGTATTTCTGAGGCTGTATAATGGTCTGGTCACACCCTATTTGGAGTATTGTGAGCAGTTTTGGGCCCGTATCTAAGGAAGGATGTGCTGACCTTGGAAAGGGTCCAGAGGAGCTTCACAAGAATGATCCCTGGAATGAAGAATTTGTCGCATGAGGAACATTTGAGGACTCTGGGTCTGTACTCGTTGGAGTTTAGAAGGATAAGAGGGGATCTTATTGAAACTTACAGGATACTGCGAGGCCTGGATAGAGTGGACGTGGAAAGGATGTTTCCACTTGTAGGAAAAACTAGAACCAGAGGACACCATCTCAGACTAAAGGGACAATCCTTTAAAACAGAGATGAGGAGGAATTTCTTCAGCCAGAGGGTGGTGAATCTGTGGAACTCTTTGCCGCAGAGAGCTGTGGAAGCCAATTCACTGAGTGTCTTTAAGACAGAGATAGATAGGTTCATGATTAATAAGGGGATCAAGGGTTATGAGGAGAAGGCAGGAGAATGGGGATGAGAAAATATCAGCCATGATTGAAAGGCGGAGCAGACTCGAAGGGGCCGAGTGGCCTAATTCTGCTCCTATGTCTTATGGTCTTATTAGCAACAAAGCAACAGCTTTACATTTAACAGTTAAAATGGTTCTTAAATTAAAAAAACTTGAACTTTACTCCCTACAGCTGCGACTATATATTATATATATTCCAATTCAGCAAATCAATATAGTTCAAAGACCACTTGTAAATAAAGTTAACAATCAGGTTTACTTGCTTTTCTCTGTGCAGATTCCTTGGATGGAACCTTTCAGGAGCATACTCAAGACGCTTCTGTTCAACTTAAAATCCTATTGCATTCCAAAACTAGAGGCAGACCTAACTCTTTCCTCCCCCCCCCCCCCCCCCCCCCCCCACCTTAATTGCATCATCTCTACCTCCAGCATAAGACATTCTTCTATCTCCTCCCACAAGATGCCCCATGGCCTGGCTAGCCAGGACCAAAATCACTCATAAAGTATCTGCATCCCGGGATCCTCAAAAGACTCAAAACAATATTCCATTAGACCTCTATCTGTAAACAAATAAATGATTAAAATCAATGATTTCCTTACTTTTACAATCCCTTAATTATAGTTTTAGCAGACATACTGGCTGCATGCATTCAAAACCCTTTTTTTAGGAACAATACTGCAACAAATATCAAGTATAACAATTTCTAACAGTCATCACATGGTTAAAGCCAAACCTTTGCAGTGTGTCTAAACAAAAGATAATATATTATTCTTGAAGTTTGTAATGAAATTCTGGAACTGTAGACGACTAATGTTGAAGAGATTGGATGGTGGTACAAGTTATACTGGTAAGCAGTCAGCAATTCAGTCATACTTCTGAACAAGATGGGTTTCACAGAATGGTTTCAGCACAGAAGGAGGCTGTTTTCTCTCCTGTGTCTGCTGCTGATCTCTGCCTGAGCAATGCACGTAGTGCCATTCCCCTGCCTTTGTCCCACAAACCTGCACATTCCTCCTTTTCAGATAATCAATTCCTTCTTGAATGCCTGGATTGAATTTGCCTCCATCAGGCTCTCGGGCAATGCATTCCAGATCCTAACTACTTGCTGCGTGAAAAGGTTTCTCCTCATGATTCCATTGCTTCTTTTGCCAATTACCTTAAACCCGTTCCCTCTTCATTCTCAACCCCACCACCAGTGAGAATTTTTTTCCCTACTACCCTAGCCAGACCCCTCATGAGTGTGAATATCTCTATCGAATCTCCTCTAAATCTTCTCTTCCCAATTTTGGAGCATAAAAACCTGCATTGCTTGGCTATTCATGTATGGAGTAATACTTTATCGAAACAACAAATTCTGTCTTTTAATTGTAGTTAGTAATCCCCCTGATAGCAATCATAACTTTTTACTTGACTATAAGCCATTACTGATATTTCAAAGAACCAGTTGAAGTATTCCCAAACAATGCTGTAAGGAAAATTTTTGTCTGTCTCTCTTTCTCACACTTCTTTTTATCTCTGCATACTGCTCTCACGCACTCTGTCTTGCACACTTGTTCAAACAAGCCTGTTCTCCCTTTTTCTTTCTCCTTCTCAAATTTCCATGCCTGATGTAATTAGTATATAAATAAATGTTCATGTTTGAAATCGGTAGAACGAATGAACTTTGCTTTTTGAGTTACCCATTACCTTCACTTTTGCAGCGTGAATAATAAAAGTTATTTTCCACCAAGGGTGAAGAATTAAGAATTAAGAATGTTTTCCCTTGGCAGCAGACCTCGGCTGCCTGAAATGTTGCTGGAGAATAGAATGAAAGCCAGCTTTTGATCTCTGAGTTGAAATAAGTATTCGAGTCCCTTCAAAGGAAGAATGAGAATATGAATGAAAGTGCTTCAAGCAGCTAAATGTTCACAAAAGTATGAGAAATGCATCAAAAGAATATTGGCCATGAAATTATTTTGGGTCCTAAACCTATGTTTTAATTTAATTCTTGTATCATTTCTCAATTATGAAGGAAAATTCAAGTGAGGCATTTCAACTTGCTTTAGAAATATAAACTAAAAGAAAATATTGAAACTAAAATTACATTTCCCAAGCGCTTTAAATTTGCTTTTCTTCAGAAGACCTTCCCAAAATTAAATAAAAATTACCTACATGAAAGTAAAGTTACAGTTCCAGTCATTTTGATTTCACGCCAGTGAAATGGAAGTATTACTGCTTGGAAGGAAATATTCCCATTTTATTTAAATATTGGCTTAATCCAAACATAGAATTAAAATGACAATCCTATTTTTAACCTGTTCTTTTGGCTAGAATTGTTGGCCAAAGTATGATATTTTGTAAGTTTTTTTTTTCTTGAGTGCCATTACTTCAAGACTGGCTCTGAATTAATTTTCCTTGGTATGTTTAAGTGGAGCGGCTTCATTCATATTAATTTCTGGCATTATTAGGACTAAATTAGCAATTCACCTGGTTACTTTGTATTGCAACATCATAAATATGTTTTGAAGATTTCTTCATTTTTGCTATACTGGAACTATCACAAGAATCTCTTTCAGAAAATGCTTATGATTTCATTAGAAATATCAGCCAAGGAAACCTGCACAACATTTTACATCAACATGTGATGACCCAATAAATATTATGCTTTACACAATGCTACATGGCTGAGAATTTCCCCAGAGCTGAGTCTACTCTACCATTTATAGCTAGCCCAAAAGTGCCGAAACCTTGGTGACAAGCAATTGGAGTTTTTGCATACACCCAGTAATGTTATGATGGTCGGACCAGAACAAAACCAAAAACATTGCCAGTTCTCGTGCATGTCAACGTGTCTTCTTCCTCCTGCTTCTCACCTCCAATTTTTTAAAGAGATTTTTTGAAATTTTGTTTTCAGGTGAGTTAGCTAGTTTAAGCTGTCCCTCGCCTCATATTTTTACCTTTTCTCTTCTGAAGGTGTTGATCATCTGTAGTTTATGATTCCATAGATCTCTCTGGAACTTTGCCGTTGTGCTATTTTTCATGTACAATCCTAGATGGCAAACTTTAGCATGTTATTTGATATAGATACAATGAAACCAAGCTACTCTACCACAGGTGGAATCTCCAACATGAATCACTAAAACAGCATTAAGGAAACTCTCTTCCAAACCAAGGGCACCAAGTCCAAATGTTGAGGCTTGACTGAGATTATAAATCTAGGGAATGAATCTGGATCTCTCTGATCTAATTGCACTAATCACTCCTTAACTAGGTGAACATTTAGTTTTTTTTTTTAATGATATGTAGATAACATTCTTTATCTAAGGAGATATTTTCTTATAGTTTGCCGGATGTTAACTTTAAAGATGTGAGCTAAGAAATCACAAAATTGATAACATTGAATAAATACTTACCTTGTTTAATACTGGATCCCTGTGGAAACTGCTGTTTTCTTGAACTAATTTCCAGAACCAAGCATGTTTGAATACTGAACTTGCAATCATTTAGATCATATTAATCATTTGGATATCTAGACTATACAAACACAGCACCAATCTATCTAATACTCTTGATCTGAACATTAATTGATTAATGTAGAAAAAATTAGCATGGAGTGTATGGTTAACCTACTCCAAGATTTCACTTTGAGCAAAAAATTTGGGAAGGTTTTTACTTCTTGGTTGACTTTAGAATAAATGACTTGTGATGGATTCTGCAGGAAATATTTTGTTTTCTCTGCAGCCCATTGAATTCCTAATGCCACTATAATACCCAGCATAACGTTTCCAAAAATTGCTAATTAGTTGTGCATTCTGCATGAAGATAGAGAAACAAAATATTGGTACTATTTTCACTGTTAAGAATTTGCATAGATGCCTTTTCAGCTTGCGGTGTTAGTCGCTCATTTTAGCAGCCTGCTTTGTGAAATCTGGTTCACGGTACTCCATATCTACCAGTGTACTAGCAGGAACCAGAGACATAACAATTATTTATTTGTGTGACCTAACTTTGTAACTGTGGCTTTTTGACATGTTTATTCAATCCCTGCAGGCAAAATAAATTGATGCTAGATGAAGTGAGGCTTGATTCAAATTGTTCCAAGCTGCTTTGTTTCAAAGTAAGGTGGCCATATAGTGCAGTGATGATCAGCTTCACTTGGTATAGTTGGTAATGAAAATGGCCATGGGACATCCCAAGCATGTTTGAAATGTGATCACTGTTATATCGGCCAGTCAGAAACCAATTTATAGGCAGCATGGTCAACACCTGACATTGAGACAAATGAATAATTGTTTTTTGTGGTAGTTGAGAGAGGATGTTTTTTCAAGAGATCAGCAGAAATTAATAATGTGTCATCGGCTCCTAACCATACATTTGAGAAGAAAACTGTAACCTTGATTTAACACCTGACCTGAACGATGGCACCTCTGCAGTACTTAATCAATACTACACTTGAGTTGTTTGCTTGGATTATGTTTTCTGTATTTGGGATTAAAACAAATGCCTCTGAGGCAAGAGGGCTACCCTTCTGTAATTATCTGAAAATAATGATAGATATGACAAAACTTCACTGGGTGACTCATTTAAATAGAACAACTACAGAATACTCTGTCCTGAAATTAAGGGAAGAACATCCTCTCCTCGCCTTGCCACCTCCTGCCTTTGGGCGGCACGGTAGCATAATGGTTATCTCTGTGGATTCACAGCTCCAGGGTCCTAGTTTGATTCCCAGCTTGGGTCACTGTCTTGTCGGAGTTTGCACATTCTCCCCGTATCTGCGTGGGTTTCCTCCGGGTGCTCCGGATTCCTCCCACAGTCCAAAGATGTGCAGTTTAGGTGGATTTGCCATGCTCAAGTGCCATTCGTTTCCAAAAAGGTTAGGAGGGGTTACTGGGTTAAGGGGATAGGATGCAAATATGGGCTTAAGTGGCATGGTCTTTCCAAGGTTCGGTGCACACTCGATGGGCCAAATGACTTACTTCTGCACTGTAAATTCTATCAACTATGTTTTCAGTTGACCCACATAGCACTTACCTCCTGTTTCTCACTATTTCTATTTAAAGAAAATTGGACTCCAGTATCAGCTGTTTAGTCAAAATTGTCTTTTCCACAGTGGCCCAGTGGTTAACACAGCTGCCTCATGGCATCTAGGACCCGGGTTCAATCTCGGCCCGAATTACTGTCCATGTGGAGTTAGCACATTCTCCCCATGCCTGCATGGGTCTCATCCCACAATCCATAAGATGTGCAGGGTAGGTGGATTGCCCATGCTAAATTGTCCCTTAATTGGGAAAAAATAAATATATTTTTAGTTTACTTTTCCCAGTACAAGCCCATAGCCTAACTTGGAAATAGCCCTAAAAATATTTTTAGCCAGTCATCATTTTAAGCGTGCTGATTCAGATGGCCCATTAGAAACGTGAGCAGAATTTTCAGAACACGTTGTTGGATGTACATTAGCTGGAAGTGCCCTCAGTGAGATGGAAGCATTTAATAAAATGATTTCATTTTTCAGCTGAACCAGGAAGGGAAAAGACACTTATAAGAAATGTTTAATTCTAATAATTTTTTGAGTTAGCGTAGTGTGGCAGAGGTATGCACTCTATCGAATTCCCTTCTGCTTTTGACTGTTTCCTCTGTTTGTTTGAGAAGTCAATGGAATTGTGAATTTGAATTGATCACCAAGGAAATGAAGAAAATTATTACAGGATGCTTTTATAAAAATGCAGAAGATTTTGGAAAATGGAATGCGTTGCCAGAGGGGGTAATTGAGTTGGAGATTTTATTGAGAAATTGGCTGTTTTTACATGATTTACAGAAAAAGTTATGTTTTACATATTGTTATGGGCCAGGGTTTAGAAACTCCAAAGTATATTATGGAGTTCACCTGACCTATATCTTTTTGTTGAATTTGGCTAGGAGGAGCACAAGAGCCTTCACTTGAGGTGTGATTCAACAGCCTTCCTATACACGTTAATCAAAATAAGCTTTATTCTCAGAACTTAGAGAACAAAGCAAGAATTTTTATCAATTACAAACATAAAGATACCCCACAGTGACAGTAGTTTATGTATAACACTTGATGAATTCCCCCTTAACTGTTCCAATTCAGAAACAAAATCACATGAACCAAAAAAACCTTTTCAAGGGCGTGGCCCAGCACTCTGCATTCTCACTTGAATAAGACTGGCTTTTCCTGAGATTCTGACCCCGTCTCACCAGCAACTTTGAACCTTTCCGGAAAGCAAACTATATCTAAAGCCACCACCAAGGTGATTTTTACAGGAACAAATATTTAAAATGAAAATAGAGAGAGACAGGCCAAAACACTTCTGTTCTCTGTCTGAGTCCACAGCAGCCAAATCTGAAAACAAAAATAAACTTCACAGCCACAGTTCAGCTCCATCCACAAAATGACATCACTGAAGCCATATGATAAGACAAAAACCTTTCTTAAAGGGTCACTCCCATGAATAGCCCTCTCTTTCCCCCATCCCCCAAACCCATCAGGTAGCCCTGCCCTCCCTCTCCTTCCCACTCCCCTGTTAGGTGTTCCCTTGGCATCCTGGTTTGTTTGCATTTTAACTTGTGCCTGCCTCGACAAAGCCCTAGGTCATGCGACTGGTTGTGTATGTTTGCCAGCTAGATATGGGCGGGGGGGAAGCATTGTTTATTTTGGCTGTTTCTGTCTCTCTTCCTCTTTATATTATCTGGTGCCTTCATGGCCCCTACTCTTCCGCCCCCCTTACTGTTGGCTCAAACAGGTCTCGGAACAACTCACTTGAGGGACTCATTTGACGGAAGGGCTCGAGGGGTAGCGGTAATTGTCAGCAAAAGGGTACGCTTCCAGATGGAGAAGGTGGTGGCAGATCAGGGGGATAGATATGTGATTGTGACAGGGGCGCTGCAGGGGAGATTAGTGGCGCTGTTAAGTGTAGACGGTCCCAATTGGGGTGATGTGGGTTTCGCGAAGAAGGTGTTTGGGCCATCACCGGCTTGGACACACACAAACTGATTTTGGGGGGGGGGACTGGAACTTGGTGCAGGAACCAAGGTTGGACAGATCACGGCCGCGCTCGCTGGTCCCATCGGGGGGCGAAGGCGCTGGCTGGGCTAATGGTGGAAATGGGAGGGGTGGACCCTTGGAGGTTCCTGCACCCAAGGGAATGGGAGTATTCGTTTATCTCAGCAGTCCATAAGGTATACTCGTGGATCGACTTCTTTGTGGTGGGGAAGGCATTGCTGGCTGGGGTTAAGGGTCGGAATACTCGGCAATTGCAGTGTCAGATCATGCTCCGCATTGGGTGGATGGTACTGGAGAAGGGGTAGCGCAGAGGCCGGGGTGGAAACTGGATATGGGGCTTTTGGGGAACCAAGTGTTCTGTGAGAAAATTGAAAAGATAATTAAGGAATATGTAGGTTTCAACTGTATGGTGAGGTGTCGAAGGCAGTTGTCTGGGAGGCTCTAAAGGCGGTGGTGAGGGGTGAGGTAATTTTGTTTAAGGTCAGGGTGGACAAAGTGGAGAGGTTGGAGCGGCAGAGGGTAACAGATGAGATGCTGGAGGTAGATAGGAGTTATGCAGAAGATGGGGACCCAGCGAAGCTGGAAAAGAGGAAGGAACTACAGGCGAGGTTTGACCGACTGTCTACCAGGAAGGCGGTGCGCCAACTGAGACGAGCAAGAGGTGCAGTTTATGAACATGGAGATATGTTAGCAGGTCCGCTCCAGAGGGAAGCAGTGACAAGAGAAATGCTTCAGGTGAGGGATAGGGCAGGGAAGTTGGTGGTGGCTCTGGAGCTGATTAACAAGGTTTTTGAGGAGTTTTATGAGAGGTTGTACAAGTCAGAGACACCCGGGGGAGACCGTGAGATGCAGCAATTTCTAGCTGGGTTGGAGTACCCGAGGCGAGGGGAACATAAGAACATAAGAACTAGGAACAGGTGTAGGCCATCTAACCCTCGAGCCTGCTCCTCCATTTAATGAGATCATGGCTGATCTTTGTGGACTCAGCTCCACTCTCCGGCCCGTACATCATATCCCCGAATCCCTTTATTCTTTAGAAAGGTATCTATCTTTTTCTTAAAGACGTTTAAAGAAGGAGCCTCAACTGCTTCACTGGGCAAGGAATTCCAGAGATTCACAACCCTTTGGGTGAAGAAGTTCCTCCTACACTCCGTCCTAAATCTACTTCCCCTTATTTTGAGGCTATGCCCCCTAGTTCTGCTTTCCCCGACCAGTGGAAACAACCTGATCGCATCTATCCTATCTATTCCCTTCATAATTTTATATGTTTCAATAAGATCCCCCCGCATCATTCTAAACTCCAATGAGTATAGTCCCAGTCTACTCAACCTCTCGTCATAATCTAATCCCCTCAACTCTGGGATCAACCTAGTGAATCTCCTCTGCACTCCCTCCAGTGCCAATATGTCCTTTCTCAGGTAAGGAGACCAAAACTGAACACACTACTCCAGATGCGGCCTCACCAACACCCTATACAATTGCAGCATAACCACCCTAGTCTTGAACTCCATCCCTCTAGCAATGAAAGACAAAACTCGATTAGCCTTCTCAATCACCTGTTGCACCTGCACACCAACTTTTTGCAACTCGTGCACCAGCACACCCAGGTCCCTCTGCACAGCAGCATGTTTTAACATCTTACCGTTTAAATAATAATCCATTCTGCTGTTATTCCTCCCAAAATGGATAGCCTCACACTTGGCAACATTGAATTCCATCTGCCAGACCCTAGCCCATTCACCTAAGCTATCCAAATCCTTCTGCAGACTTCCGGTATCCTCTGCACTTTTTGCTTTACCACTCATCTTAGTGCCGTCTGCAAACTTTGACACATTGCACTTGGTCCCCAACTCCAAATCGTCTATGTAAATTATGAACAACTGCGGGCCCAACACTGATCCTTGAGGGACCCCACTAGTTACAGGTTGCCAACCAGAGAAACACCCATTTATCCCCACTCTCTGCTTTCTGTTAGTTAACCAATCCTCTACCCATGCTACCACTTTACCCTCAATGCCATGCATCTTTAGTTTATGCAGCACCCTTTTGTGTGGCACCTTGTCAAAAGCTTTCTGGAAATCCACATATACCACATCCATTGGCTCCCCATTATCTACTGCACTGGTAACGTCCTCAAATAATTCTACCAAATTAGTCAGACACGACCTACCCTTTGTGAACCCATGCTGCGTCTGCCCAATAGGACAATTTCCCTCCATTGATGATAGATTCCAGCATTTTCCCTACAACCGAAGTTAAGCTTACCGGCCTATAATTACCCGCTTTCTGCCGACCTTTTTAAACAATGGTGTCACGTTTGCTACTTTCCAATCCTCTGGGACCACCCCAGAGTCTAGTGAATTTTGATAAATTATCACTAGTGCGTTTACAATTTCCCTAGCCATCTCTTTTAACACTCTGGGATGCATCCCATCAGGGCCAGGAGACTTGTCTACCTTTAGCCCCATTAGCTTGCCCAATACTGCCTCCTTAGTGATTACAATCATCTCAAGGTCCTCACCTATCATATCTTTATTTCCATCAGTCATTGACATGTTATTTGTGTCCTCCACTGTGAAGACTGACCCAAAAAACCTGTTCAGCTCCTCAGCCATTTCCCCGTCTCCTATTATTAAATCTCCCTTCTCATCTTCCAAAGGACCAATATTTACCTTAGCCACTCTTTTTTGTCTTATATATTTGTAGAAGCTTTTACTATCTGCTTTTATGTTCTGAGCCAGTTTACTTTCATAGTCTACCTTACTCTTCTTTATAGCTTTTTTAGTAGCTTTCTGTTGTACCCTAAAGACTTCCCAGTCCTCTAGTCTCCCACTAATTTTTGCTACTTTGTATGTTTTTTCCTTCAATTTGATACTCCCCCTCACCTCCTTAGATATCCACGGTCGATTTTTCCCCTTTCTACCGTCTTTTTTGTCGGTATGAACCTTTTCTGAACACTGTGAAAGATCGCTCGGAAGGTTCTCCACTGTTCCTCAACTGCTTCACCATGAAGTCTTTGCTCCCAGTCTACCTTAGCTAGTTCTTCTCTCATCCCATTGTAATCGCCTTTGTTTAAGCACAAAACACTAGTGTTTGATTTTACCTTGTCATCCTCCAACTGTATTTTAAATTCCACCATATTGTGGTCGCTCCTTCCAAGAGGATCCCGAACTATGAGATCATTAATCAAATCTACCTCATTACACAGGACCAGATCTAGGACCGCTTGTTCCCTTGTAGGTTCCATTACATACTGTTCCAGGAACTTATCCTGGACACATTCTATAAACTCCTCCTCAAGGCTGTCTTTACCAACCTGGTTAAACCAGTCGACATGCAGATTAAAATCTCCCATGATAACCGCTGTACCATTTCTACATGCATCCGTTATTTCTTTGCTTATTGCCTGCCCTACCATCCTGTTACTATTTGGTGGCCTATAGACTACTCCTATCAGTGACCTTTTCGCCTTACTATTCCTGATTTCCACCCAAATTGATTCAACCTTGTCCTCCATAGCACCGATATCATCCCTTACTATTGCCCGGATGCCATCCTTAAACAACAAAGCTACACCACCTCCCTTACCGTCCATTCTATCCTTTCGTATAGTCTGATGCCCTTGGATATTTAACTCCCAGTCGTGACCACCTTTTAACCATGTTGCAGTAATGACCACTAAATCATAGTCATTCACGATGATTTGCGCCATCAACTCATTTACCTTATTTCGTATACTACGAGCATTCAGGTAAAGGACACTTATGTTGTTTTTTATGTCTTTGTTATGAATCCTAACACCTTGATCAGTAACTTTTCGCGATTTATTTTTCCTCTTACCCTTTCTCCTAATTTTTCTTGTCTTTGAACCCATATCTCTACATAACCTGTCACGTAACCTGCTGCCTTGATCTCCATTAACCATTATACTGTCCATAGCTTTACACTTCCCTTCCCCCAACTTGCTAGTTTAAAGTCCTTGTGACCAACCTATTTATCCTATTCGATAGAACACTGGTCCCATGGAGGGGGACAGGGCTACATTAGAAGGAGCATTAATGGAGCAGGAGATAAAGGATGCAATTGAGGGATGTAAGGCAGGAATTCAGGGAGCTAGGGTGGAAACTTCGATCTAGGACAAACAGAGTTATTATCTCTGGTTGTTACCCGTGCCACGTGATAGCGAGACGAGGAATAGGGAGAGAGAGGAGTTGAGCACGTGGCTACAGGGATGGTGCAGGAGGGAGGGTTTCAGATTTCTGGATAATTCTGGGGTCGGTGGGACCTGTACAAACGGGATGGTCTACACCTGGACCAGAGGGGTACCAATATCCTGAGCGGGGGGGAATTTGCTAAAGCTCTTCGGGAGAGTTTAAACTAGTTCAGCAGCAGGGGCTTGGAAACCTGAATTGTCGCTCCAGTATACAGGAGGTTGAGAGTAGTGAGGTCATGAGTAAGGTTTCAAAGTTGCAGCAGTGTACCGGCAGGCAGGAAGGTGGTTTAAAGTGTGTCTTCTTCAATGCCAGGAGCATCCGAAATCAGGTGGGTGAATTTGCGGCATGGGTTGGTACCTGGCACTTCGATGTTGTGGCCATTTCGGAGACATGGATAGAGCAGGGAGAGGAATGGTTGTTGCAGGTGCCGGGGTTTAGATATTTCAGTAAGCTCAGGGAAGATGGTAAAAGAGGGGGAGGGGTGGCATTGTTAGTCATGGACAGTAATGCGGTGGCTGAAAGGAAATTTGATGAGGTCTCGTCTACTGAGGTAGTATGGGCTGAGGCTAGAAACAGGAAAGGAGAGGTCAACCTGTTAGGGGTTTTCTATAGGCCTCCGAAAAGTTCCAGAGATGTAGAGGAAAGGATTGCAAAGATGATTCTGGATAGAAGCGAAAGCAACAGGGTAGTTGTTACGGGGGACTTTAACTTTCCAAATATTGACTGGAAACGCTATATTTCGAGTACTTTAGATGGGTCCGTTTTTGTCCAATGTGTGCAGGAGGGTTTCCTGACACAGTATGTCGATAGGCCAACGAAAGGCGAGGCCATATTGGATTTGGTAGTGGGTAATGAACCAGGACAGGTGTTAGATTTGGAGGTAGGTGAGCACTTTGGTGATAGTGACCACAGTTCGATTACGTTTACTTTAGTGATGGAAAGGGATAGGTATATACCGCAGGGCAAGAGTTATATCTGGGGGAAAGGCAATTATGATGTGATGAGGCATGATTTGGGATGCATCGGATGGAGAGGAAAACTGCAGGGGATGGGCACAATGGAAATGTGGAGCTTGTTCAAGGAACAGCTACTGCGTGTCCTTGATAAGTATGTACCTGTCAGGCAGGGAGGAAGTGGTCGAGCAAGGGACCCGTGGTTTACTAAAGCAGTTGAAACACTTGTCAAGAGGAAGAAGGAGGCTTATGTAAAGATGAGACATGAAGGTTCAGTTCGGGCGCTCCAGAGTTACAAGTTAGCTAGGAAGGACCTAAGGAGACAGCTAAGAAGAGCCAGGAGGGGACATGAGAAGTCTTTGGCAGGTAGGATCAAGGATAACCCTAAAGCTTTCTGTAGATATGTCAGGAATAAACAAATGATTAGGGTAAGAGTAGGGCCAGTCAAGGACAGTAGTGGGAAGTTGTGCTTGGAGTCCGAGGAGATAGGAGAGGTGCTAAATGAATATTTTTCATCAGTATTCACGCAGGAAAAAGACAATGTTGTCGAGGAAAATACTGAGATTCAGGCTACTAGACTAGAAGCGCTTGAGGTTCATAAGGAGGAGGTGTTAGCAATTCTGGAAAGTGTGAAACTAGATATGTCCCCTGGGACGGATGGGATTTATCCTCGGATTCTCTAGGAAGCTAGGGAGGAGATTGCTGAGCTTTTGGCTTTGATCTTTAAGTCATCTTTGTCTACAGGAATAGTGACAGAAGACTGGAGGATAGAAAACGTTGTCCCCTTGTTCAAGAAGGGAAGGAGAGACAACCCCGGTAATTATAGATCAGTGAGCCTTACTTCTGTTGTGGGCAAAATATTGGAAAGGTTTATAAGAGATGGGATGTATAATCATCTGGAAAGGAATAATTTGATTAGAGATAGTCAACACGGTTTTGTGAAGGTAGGTCGTGCCACACAAACCTTATTGAGTTCTTTGAGAAGGTGACCAAACAGGTGGATGAGGGTAAAGCAGTTGATGTGGTGTATATGGATTTCAGTAAAGTGTTTGATAAGGTTCCCCACGGTAGGCTACTGCAGAAAATACGGAGGCATGGGATTCAGGGTGATTTAGCAGTTTGGATCAGAAATTGGCTAGCTGGAAGAAGACAAAGGGTGGTTGTTGATAGGAAATGTTCAGACTGGAGTCCAGTTACTAGTGGTATACCACAAGGATCTGTTTTGGGGCCACTGCTGTTTGTCATTTTTATAAATGACCTGGAGGAGGGCGTAGAAGGATGGGTGACTAAATTTGCAGGTGACACTAAAGTCGGTGGAGTTGTGGACAGTGCGGAAGGATGTTACAAGTTACAGAGGGACATAGATAAGCTGCAGTGCTGGGCTGAGAGGTGGCAAATGGAGTTTATTGCAGAAAAGTGTGAGGTGATTCATTTTGGAAGGAATAACAGGAATACAGAGTACTGGGCTAATGGTAAGATCTTGGCAGTGTGGATGAGCAGAGAGATCTCGGTGTCCATGTACATAGATCCCTGAAAGTTGCAACCCAGGTTGAGAGGGTTATTATGAAGGCGTACGGTGTGTTAGCTTTTATTGGTAGAGGGATTGAGTTTTGGAGCCATGAGGTCATGTTGCAGCTGTACAAAACTCTGGTGCGGCCGCATTTGGAGTATTGCGTGCAATTCTGGTCGCCGCATTATAGGAAGGATGTGGAAGCATTGGAAAGGGTGCAGAGGTGATTTACCAGAATGTTGCCTGGTATGAAGGAAAGGCTGAGGGACTTGAGGCTGTTTTCGTTAGAGAGAAGAAGGTTGAGAGGTGACTTAATTGAGGCATACATGATGATCAGAGGATTTGATAGGGTGGACAGTGAGGGCCTTTTTCCTCGGATGGTGATGTCTAGCATGAGGGGACATAGCTTTAAATTGAGGGGAGATAGATATAAGACAGATGTCAGAGGTAGGTTCTTTGCTCAGAGAGTAGTATGGGCGTGGAATGCCCTGCCTGCAACAGTAGTGGACTCGCCAATACTAAGGGCATTCAAATGGTCATTGGATAGACATATGGACGATAAGGGAATGTAGATGGGCTTTAGAGTGGTTTTACAGGTCAGCGCAACATCGAGGGCTGAAGGGCCTGTACTGCACTGTAATGTTCTATGTTCAGTCGGGGAAGGTGGCAGGGCCGGATGGGTTTCCAGTGGAATATTATTAAAAAATTCAAGGATAAGCTGGCACCCCTGATGGTGGGGATGTTTGAAGAGGCGATAGGGAAGGGGGTGTTGCCACAAACCTTGGGGCAGTCATCGATTTCACTGTTGCTTAAAAAAAGATAAGGATCCGACGGAGTGTGGGTCGTATAGGCCCACATCACCTCTGAATGTGGATGCAAAAGTATTGGCAAAGGTACTGGCAGGTAGGCTGGAGGAGTGCCTCCCGAAGGTGATAGGTGAGGATCAGATGGGGTTCGTGAGAGGGAGTCTGCTTTTTTCGAACATTAGGAAGGTTTTGAACGTTATTATGGCACTGGCGGAAGGGAAGGAAACAAAGGTGGTTGTGGCATTGGATGCCGAGAAGGCGTTTGAACGGGTAGAATGGGGGTACTTGATGGCAGTTCTTGAGCGGTTTGGAATTGGACCAAGATTTGTGAACTGGGTAAAGCTACTATATAAGGAGCCGAAGGCGAGTGTCCACACAAACAACATCAGCTCGAGATATTTTTCTCTCCACCGTGGGACGAGGGAGGGATGTCCTATGTCCACCCTGCTGTTTGCACTTGCGATTGAGCCATTGGCCATCGCATTAAGATGTTCGGGAGCATGGAAAAGAATAGTGCAGGGGGGGATAGAGCATACGGTGTCTTTATATGCCGACGACTTGCTGTTATATGTGTCGGAACCGAGTGTGTCGATCGGGGGAATATGTGGATCTTTCTCTTGGTACAAGCTGAACCTAGACAAGAGTGAGTATTTTGTGGTGTCTCGGCCGGGGGTGGGGGCAGGGGTAAGGGGGGGGGGGGGGGGGGGGGGGGGGCTGCCATTCCGTAGGGCAGGGACTCACTTTAGGTATCTGGGGGTGCAGGTTGCCCGGGAGTGGGGGAGGCTTCGCAGGTACAACATCTCAAGTTTGGTGGGGGAGTGAAAGCCGATCTGGCAAGGTGGGACGACCTTCCTCTGTCACTGGCAGGCCGGGTACAGGCGGTTAAAATGAATGTGTTGCCTACCGATTGTCCTGCCAAAGGCTTCTTTCAGGGAGATTGAGGGAAGGATTACCTTGTTCATATGGGGAGGGAAGGTGGCCAGAGTGAGAAAGGTGCTGCTACAGAGGGGTAGGCAGGCAGGGGGTTTGTGTCTTCTGAACCTGATGTACTACTACTGGGCGGCGAATGTGGAGAAGGTGCGGAGCTGGGTCAGAGGGGTTGATTCCCAGTGGGTCAGAAGGAGGAGAGTTTGTGCAGGGGGTTGGGACTGAAAGCACTAGCAACAGCGCCGCTCCCGATAGCTCCAGGGAAATACTCAGGGAGTCTGGTAATAATAGCTTCATTGAAAATTTGGAGGCAGTTTCTCCAACACTTCGGGTTGGGGGCAGGGGGCAAGGGAAATGCCGATTCGGGGAACCCCAGATTTGAGCCAGGAAGGTGGGATGGAAATTTCTGGAAATGGGAAGAGAAGGGGATTAAGACAATAAAAGATTTGTTTCTTAGGGGTCAGTTTGCAGGATTGAAGGAGCTGGAAGCGAAGTATGGGCTGGAGCAGGGAGAAATGTTTAGATACATGCAGGTTCGAGATTTTGCCAGAAAGGAGATACAGAGCTTCTCGGTGGAGCCGGCCTCCACATTGCTGGAGGAGGTGCTGACGACAGGGGGACTGGAGAAGGGGGTAGTGTCGGCGGTGTACGGAGCTATTTTGGAGGAGGATAAGGCACCACTGGAAGGGATCAAAGCAAAGTGGGAGGAAGAGTTGGGAGATGGTATAGAGGAGGGGTTCTGGTGTGAGGTGCTCCGGAGAGTAAATGCCTCCACCTCGTGCGAGGTTGGGGCTGATACAGCTGAAGGTGGTATACAGAGCACACTCACGAGGGCGAGGATGAGCCAATTCTTTGAAGGAGTAGAAAATGTGTGTCAGTGTTGTGGAGGGGGCCCCGCTAATCACGTTCAGACGTTTTGGTCCTGTCCCAAGCTAGAGGATTACTGGAAGGAGGTTTTTAGGGTAATTTCCAAGGTGGTGCACGTGAAAGTGGACCTGGGCCCCCGGGAAGCCATATTCGGGGTGTCAGACCAGCCAGGGTTGGAAACGTGTGCGAGGCAGATATCGTAGCCTTCGCCTCGCTGATCGCCCAAAGGCGGATCCTGTTGGGATGGAGAGCAGCCTCTCCACCCTGTGCCCTGGCGTGGCGGGGGGACCTGTTGGAAATATTGACTCTTGAGAAGGTTAATTTTGAACTGAGGGGAAGGATGGAGGGGTTCTACAAGTCATGGGCATTATTCATTATGCACTTTCAAGAACTGGATAACATCGAACATTGGATGGGGGGGTTGGGGGGAGGGGGGGCTGTGTGTATTAAGGGTGACTATGGGTAATCCCTGATTCCTTTTTGTCATTTGTTTATGTAAATGTTTGTGGGTTGGTGGGAGGATGGGATCGTTGTTATTATGGGGATTGACATATTTGTTGCTGATTATTGTTTATTGTTGGTGGGTGTAAATTTGGGAGAAAATGTGAAAAAGGAGGCGAATAAAAATAATTTTTTTTAAAAACAGGTCTCGGAACAAGTTGGCTTCCATGTCTTTGGCTTTCATGTCTTTTGGAAGACCTCTCCGAACTTCGGATGGTGAATTTGATTTTCTCCAGGTGGAGGAAATCTGACGGGTCGGCCAGCCAGTCTGCAGCTTTGGGTGGCGTTGCTAATCACCAGCTGAGCAGGATTCTTCGGCGGACGATTAGGGAGGCAAAGGCAAGAGCGTTGGCCACCTTCCCCATAAATAGTTCTGGCTGGTCCGGTACCCTGAAGACTATCACTTTTGGGCTTGGCTCCACCTTCACCCCACAACCTTGGACATTGCTTCAAAGAAGGCTGTCCAGCGCCTGACAGGTCTGGGGCATGCCCAGAACATGTGCGTGTGGTTGGCGTGCCCCCTTGGCATTGTTTACATTTATCCTCCACCTCTGAGAAGAACCTGCTCATTTGGATTCTGGTTAGCTGTGCACTGTGCACCACTTTCAGTTGCATGAGGCTTAGCCTTTCGCAAGTGGAGCCCCCCCCCCCCGCCCAACACACACACACACACACACACACACACACACACACGGCCAGGAACCTGGGCAGCATGTTCATCTTGATCGTCTGTACCTTTCCCACTCGGGAGATCGGGACTGTGTCCCATCTCTGTAGGCCCTATTTTTACTTCCTCTGCCCGACTGGTCAAGTTCCATTTGTGTATCCATGTCAAGTTGTGGACAATCTGGATCTCCAGATAACGGAACTTGTATTAGGCTCGCTTGAATGGTAATCCCTCCAGCTCTGCCCCTTTCACGTTCACCGGGAAGACTTCACTCTTGCTCAGCTTGAGCTTGTAGCCCGAGAAGGCTCCGAACTCAGGACCTTTATAATCCCTTCCATGCTGCTTTGTGGGTCCGCGATGTAGAGGAACTGGCCATCTGCATAGCATGAGACTCTGCTCTCTGTCTCCTCTTTTGATTCCCTTCCATTTTTTTGCTGCTCTGAGGGAAATCGTCAGCGGTTCAATTGCCAGCGCAAGTAGGAGCGGGGACAGTGGATCCATTTTTGGTTGGGTCTTTGTCTATCTTGGGTATCAGCGATATAATGGCTTGTGCTAGCATTGGAGGCAAGGTGCCCCTCACTAGTGAGTCTGCAAACATCTCTTGCAAGTGCTGCTAAGAATTATTTGTAGAAGTCCGCTGGGAACCCATCTGGTCCTGGCGTCTTTCGGCCTGCATGGAGGTGATGTTGCCCAATTGGAGGAAAAGTCATTGAAGATAGTTGGGCCTATGTACTGCCCTAGGGATTTTTGCAGTGACGACGTGGGGCAGAGATGATCGGCCTCCAACATACACAACCATCTTCCGTTGTGCTAGGTATGACCAACTAATGTCGAGCTTTTCCCCTGGTTCTCATTAACTTCCATTTCGAAACTAGTCCTTAATACACATCCAGTCAAATGCTACCTTGATATAAAGGGGAGTCTTTATCATCTCACTTCTGAATTCAGCTCTTTTGCACAAGTTTGGATCAAGGGTGTAAGGAGGCCAGGAACTGACAGCATCCACCCTGAGCATCAGTGAGCAGTTGTTGCTGTGTAAGTGCAGCTTTACAGAACTATCACTCACACCTGCTATTACTTTGCTTATGATTGTTAGGTGATTGATAAGGCAGTAATTGTCTATATTGCATCTGTCATTTTTGCTGATTTTGAAGATGGGAATGTTTGTGGGGCCTGCCTACTAGATTAATTCTAATTAATTCTGGAATTCTGCTAGATCAGGATAACTAACGATACTGGCCATCACACTCCTGTTTCGCACCTCTATAGGAGAAAAGACAACAGCAAATAATCAGCAACATGATCAACACGGAGCAACATCAGGGCTAGAGAAGAGCCATGGGGCATTTTGCAGGATAAAGACATCTTCCATGTTGCACAAGAAAATGAAGGATAAGCCAGGATCAGCAAGCACTCTTCAGGATCTCTCAAGCATTTCAACGATCGAAGCACGAGAGACCATCAATTCCACCATGCTGTTACACCCAGGCGGTCCACAGCCTAGGCCCCAGCCAGGGGGAATGAATTAACCGGCTTGGCCATTTCCAAACCTTCATGACTAGCATCGAGAACAGGACAAGCAGGACCAACAATTGGTGGGCCAAAGCTACCCCTGGCTTCAAAGACAGGATATGTTGTGATTCATCGAATCTGATGCACTAAACCTCCAAATCAAGATTACCAAGGCATGTCAGCCAATTTTCGAACTCAATCGGGAACTTGTTTATCACTTCTTGCCAGGGACCGGCTCAGGGGCACACCACACTTAACTCCTCTCTGCCGAACCAGGCAAGAGAGACGACACGTCATGCAACAAAATTTCGATAACACAAAAGGTGGGCCCTCACCAGGGAGTGTGCTCTTTCAAGTGCAAGAACCTTCTCGAGTGCTTCCACCGCACTCCTAAAGCTACCCCGCAATTCTTCACAGTGAGTTCAAATGACCTGCACCGCAGAGCTGGGATCCTCAGCCAAGTTAACTTCCTCGCTAGCGGCCATCATTCAGATGCTCGCACCACCATCAAGGCAAGAGTCTGCTCAACACGTTAGGTGGCTCCTGCTAGAGTCTCTGGTTTTTGGACTTTTGTACCAGGTTTCAGGGAGAGTTTGTGAATAAGTTGGTGTGGAAATCATAAGGAAGATGGGAAATGTTGAAGACACAGAAGAAGGGTGCTGAAAAGAAGGGGGCGAGCAAAGGTCTGCTGTCACGTGAGGCTGAGTCCTGCAGGAAGTAAGATGGTGGGGCCTTGGTTGACGCGTTGGATCGCTCCCCTTACGGTCGAAACTCTGACCAAGGTTATGTCGGTGGAGTCCGAGAGGCAGTTTGCCAAACATGTGAAAGTGCTTCGGAGGGAGATGATGACTGCGATGAAAAGGTGGATGGGGCGGGGGATTGCCCCAATAAAGGTGGCAGTGATGAATGCGTCGGTCGAGGTGCGGGAGCAACGAGAGAAGTTGAAGGGGGTGGAGGAGGCATTGTCGCAACACAGCGACCAGTTCACCTCAATGGGTGAGGAGATGCGGAGGGTGGTGGAGGCCAACAAAGGGCTCAAAGCTAAGATAGAGGACCTGGAGAACAGGTGGAGGAGACAAAATCTGAGAATCATAGGCCTGTCTGAGGGGGTGGAGGGCCCAAGGCTGACCGAGTACTTTGCAAAGATGTTGGCAGAGTTGATGGGGGAGGGTGAAGAATCCTCCCGTTACAGGGCACATCTGTCCCTCAGGCCGAAGCCTAAAGCGAATCAGCCAGTTCCACGCGCAGGAGAAGGTCTTGAGCATGGCAAAGCAGAGAAGAGATATGAAGTGTGAAGGTGTTAGTATACGAATATACCAAGACCTAACGGAGCTGGTGAGAAGTGCGGACAGCCTTTGGATGGATGAAGACGGCATTGTATTGCAGTGAAGTGAGATTTGGAGTGGTCTCATAATCTTTATTAGTCTCACAAGTAAGCTTACATTAGCATTGCAATGAAGTTACTTTGAAACCCTGCAAAGTTGAGTGAATCACAATTCGAGGGACTTTTATTTCAAGATGGTGGAGGTGGCAGAGGTGTTCGTTAAGGCTGAAGGACTGGGACTGAGATGAGTGTTGGGATTTGGACTGGGTTGGTGGGGACGGAGACCGTGTTTTTCTTATGGAGGGTTTTCTATTGGCTTGGGGCTTCGTTGTCTGTCTCCTGAATTGGGGGGTTGTTTACAGTGTTTTGGGTTTTGGTTTTCTTTTCCTTTTTCTTGTGGGTGCAGTTCTATATTGCTCCTTGGTATAAGGGAGGTGGGTTTTTGGGGCATGTGGGGCTGGGTTGCTGAGGAGGGCGCAGGGAGGAGGGAGACCTCTAGTGGGCACCATCGAATTAACAAACTAAGGTTGGCTCGTGAACAAGAGTGTTGTGGGGATGGTGCCGTGGTCGTTGGAGCCTGCATGTTTCTATGGCCCTGGGAGGTGTGAATGGTGGAGGGAGGGGATCGATAGTGGGTGAAGTATTTGCAAGAGGAAATGGATGGGGGGAATTCTGGGAGGGGGGAGGTGTTTCATCATAACAAAAGGATGGGGCGGACCTTGCTGGATGGGCAGGGCCCGGGGTATTGATGGCAGAGAGGAGGGTCAGGGGATTTGGGGGGGGGGGGGGGTGGGGGGATGGGTGTGAGAGTACCTCAGTCACAATAGTGACGTGGAACATGAGGGGGTTAGAGGGATCGGTGAAGAGATCGAAAGTTTTCGCGCACTTGAAGAGTTTAAAAGCTGATGTGGTGATGCTGCAGGAGATGCAGTTGAGGATGAAGGATCAGATGAGGCTTGGGAATGGCTGGGTGAGTCAGGTGTTACATTCGATAGTAGGCCTCGGGGGGGATGGCGATTATGGTGGGCAAGAGGGTGAGGTTTCAGATGGAGAAGGTGATGGCTGATCGGGAGGGCAGGTATGTGATAGTGATGGGTGCGTTGGAGGGGAGGTTGGTAGCTCTGGCAAGCGTATATGGCCTCAATTGGGATGATGCGGGGTTTGTATCAGCCATCCCGGATCTGGATGAGCTGACAGTAGGAGGGATTGGAATACAGTGTTGGAACCGAAGGTGGACAGGTCCCAGCCACACTTGTTGACCCAGCTGAGGGGTGGGCGAAGGCGTTGGTTGGGATCATGAGGGAGAAAGGAGGGGTGGATCGGTGGAGGTTTTTACACACAAGTTATTGGGAGTAATCGTTTTTCTCCCTGGTGAACCTTTCCAGAATTGACTGTTTTGTGATGGAAAAGGCGGAGTTAAGAGGTCGGAGTACTCAGCAATTGTAATCTCCGATCACGCTCCGCATTGGATAGATGTAGTTTAAGAGAAGGATGCAGATTTGAGGCTGGGGTGGAGAATGGATGATCGGGGTTACTGGCAGATCGGAGCTTCTGTGACAAGGTGGGGAAGGTGATTGAGGAGTACATGGGGTTTAATTACACGGGGAAGGTCGGTGGTCTGGGAGGCTCTGAAGGAGGTGGTGTGGGGGGGGGGGCGGGGGGGGGGCGGGAGGTGATCTCATTTAAGACTAAGGAGGAGAGGGAGGAACACTGATGACTGATGGAAGAGATTTTGGAGGTGGATGGGACACATACCCAGGTCTCCTGAGAAAGAAGAAGGGGTTGCAGATGAGGTTTGACGCATTGTCCACGGGGAAAACGGTGTGTCAGTTGAGAAGGGCGAGGGGAGCTGTTGATGAGTCCGGGGAGAAGGCAGGTGTATGTTAGCAGGTCCGCTCTGGATGTGGGCCGTGGCAAGGGAAGTAATTTAAATGCGAGGTAAGATGGGGGAGTTGGTGGTGGCTCTAGAACAGATTGATATGGAGCTCAAGGAGTTCCATAAGGATCTTCATATTAGAATTTACAGTGCAGAAGGAGGCCATTCGGCCCATCGAGTCTGCACCAGCTCTTGGAAAGAGCACCCTACCCAAGGTCAACACCTCCACCCTATCCCCATAACCCAGTAACCCCACCCAACACGAAGGGCAATTTTGGACACTAAGGGCAATTTATCATGGCCAATCCACCTAACCTGCACATCTTTGGACTGTGGGAGGAAACCAGAGCACCTGGAGGAAACCCACGCACACACGGGTAGACTCCGCACAAACAGTGACCCAAGCCGAATCGAACCTGGGACCCTGGAGCTGTGAAGCAATTGTGCTATCCATAATGCTACCGCGCTGCCTACGGTAGCATTGTGTAGGTCGGAGTCACCGGAGAAGGAGCGGGAGGCGAGGAAGTTTCTGTGTCGGCTGGCGCATCAGAGGTTGGGGGAGGTGGAGAATGCAGGGTTGGAGGTACTGGTGTGGAGGCTGAGGCGAAGGTGTTGATTGGGAGGATGCAGTTAGGGAAGACGGCGGGGCACGATGAGTATCCAGTCGAATATATAAATGATTTAAGGACAGGCTTATGCCATTGATGGTGGGATTGTTTGAGGACACTATGGTTATATTGCCGCAAATAATGGAACAGGCTTCCATCTTGCTGTTGCTGAAGAAGGACAATGAGTGTGGGGCGTATAGGCCCATATCTCTACTGAATGTGGATGCCAAGATATTGGCAAAGGTGTTGGCGTTAAGGTTGGAAGGGTGCCTCACAAAGGTGATTGGGAAGGACCAGATGTGGTTCGTAAAGGGTTGTTGAACGTGGTGCTTTCTTCAGCAGAGCGGAGGTGGTGGCGGCGCTGGATGCGGCGAAGGCGCGCGATCGGGTGGAGTGGAGTTATTTGATTGCGGAGTTGAAGAAATTTGGGATTGGCCCGAAGTTTGTGGCGTGGATGCAGCTGCTATATAAGGAGCTGATGGCAAGCGGACGCACAAATAGTATGAATTCAGGGTATTTTGCATTGCACTGGGGTACGAGGCAGGGATGCCCCATGTCCCCCTTCTGTTTGCATTGGCTCTCGAGCCCTTGTCTATTGTGCTGAGGAGCTCGGGTTGTGGAAACGCATAGTGAGAGGCGGGGTGAAACTGAGGGTCTCCTTATATGCTGGTGATTTGCTGCTGTATATTTCGGAGCCAGGTTCTTCAGTGGGGAGTATACTGAGGTTGCTCCAGAGATTTGGGACGTTTTCGGGGTACAAATTGAATGTAGGGAAAAGTGAGTATTTTGTGGTCTCCCCACCGGGAGTAGGAGCAGGGGTGGGGAATGAGGGGGGGTGCCATTTTAGGTCTTTGGGGGCGCAGGAGGCCTGGGGTTGGGCTGGGCTTCAAAAGTTTAACTTCACCAGCTTGGTGGGGTAGGTGAGGACTGATTTGTTGAGGTGGGTCAATCTGTTGTTCGCAGGCCGGGTGCAGGCAGTAAAGGTGAATGACTTGCCACGATTCCTGTTCTTCTTTCAGTGCCTACCAGTCTTTTTTGCCCAAGGCGTTTTTTTGGGGGGTAGACAGGCTCATCTCCGTTTATTTGAGCCACGATTAGAAAGGTGACACTGCAGAGGGGACGGCAGGTTGGGCGGGGGGGGGGTTATGCTTCCCAAATTGTGGTGTTACTACTGGGTGGTAAATGCAGAGAAGGTTTGGGGTTGGAGCAGTGAAGGGGTGCGCTATGTGGGTGAGGATACAGGCGGGCTCTTGCAGGGGGTCAGGGTTGCGGGCGCTGCCCCAGGGAAATATATAGTTAGTCGAGTGATGGTGATCATGTTGAAGACCTGGAGACAACATTTTAGGTTGGGAGCTGGATTGGGGGGGGATGCCGATTAGGGGGGGGAATCATGGGTTTGAGCCGGGGAGGATGGATGCGAGGTTTCGGGGTTGAGAAGAGAGGGAGATTTAAAAAATTAAGGATTTGTTTCTGGGAGGGCGATTTGCGAGTTTGGCGGAGTTGGGGGAGGGTTTGGGCTGGTGCGGGGCGAAAGCTTCAGGAAAAGCAGACTTCGTGCGGGACTTTGCGAGGAACATCCCAATATGCCTGCCAACTCATTGTTGGAGGCGGAGATGTCAGTGGGGGATTTTGATAGGGGAGTCACTTTAGAACAGAGATGAGGAGAAATTTCTTCAGCCAGAGAGTGGTGGGTCTGTGGAATTCATTGCCACAGAGGGCGGTGGAGGCCGGGACGTTGAGTGCCTTTAAGACAGAAGTTGATAAATTCTTGATTTCTCGAGGAATTAAGGGCTATGGAGAGAGAGCGGGTAAATGGAGTTGAAATCAGCCATGATTGAATGGTGGAGTGGACTCGATGGGCCGAATGGCCTTACTTCCGCTCCTATGTCTTATGGTCTTATGATACAGCTGAAGGTAGTGTACAGGGCACACCTCACAAAGTCTAGGATGAGCTGGATGTTCGAAGCGGTGGAGGATGTCTGTGAACGATATGGGAGGGGCCCTGCGAATCGTGAGCATATATTTTGGTCCTGCCCAAAGCTGCAAAGGTTATGGAGGACAGTGTTCAGCCACCTCGGCGGTTCTGCATGTGGATGTGGAGCCTGGTTCCCCTAGAAGCCATATTCAGGGCGTCGGATGGGCCGGAGCTACAGGCGGGTGCTGGGGCAGATATTTTGGCCTTCGCCTTGCTGATTGCTCATAAGCAGGTCTTGTTGGGGTGGAGGTCATCTTCTCTACCCTGTGCCTTGGTGTGGCATGGGGAAGTGCTGAAGATCCTGACCCTAGAAAAGGATGTTTGCTCTGGGGTGGGGGGAGGTGAGTGATGGGGTCTACAATTGTTAGCGTTTGTTCATCCTGCATTTTCGGCATTTGGTTACCATTGACTGTTGGGGGAAGTGGGCTGGGAGGTTTTTCTGGAGTTTTGTATTGTAATACTGTTGAAAATTTGTTGAATAAAAATACTTAAAAAGGAACTTCCAGGGACATAGCACACACCATATATCCTGAAAAATACACAGGATAAAACAATGGATTAAAGGATGAGCAGAGCTGGAGTTCGTGGATGACTGCTCCCCTGCTCGCACCACGTGACCTCTCCCTCCCAGTCCCTTGTCCATTAATGTACAATTGAACTCATAGCTATACTACAATAAAAATGGGAATTAACTTGGCATTTTCTTGGCATCTACACCCATAACTTGGGTGTAGATCGGACTGTTATGCTATGTGAATTGTCTTCTAAGATAGCTCCAGCTGTGAATTCCTCCACTTTACTACGGTCATTCTTCTGTGTTTCTAGCTATTGTAACAACATCTGTGAGTTATACATCAAGTAAAGATTAAAGCAGCAAATGCACCAGGTGGTCTGATAGGTTAAGTGGCTGAGCAGGGTTACGAGAATCTTTTTGAGTATAAATTGCAGAAGTCTGAATGATATTGTGTAAAATCTTAGTATTCCAGACACTTGTCTTGCTTTCACAAGGGTTCATAGAATCATAGAATCATAGAATTTACAGTGCAGAAGGAGGCCATTCGGCCCATCGAGTCTGCACCGGCTCTTGGAGAAGAGCACCCTACTACCCAAGGTCAACATCTCCACCCCATCCCCATAACCCAGCAACCCACCCAACACTAAGGGCAATTTTGGACATTAAGGGCAATTTATCATGGCCAATCCACCTAACCTGCACATCTTTGGTTGACTTTTTTTAACCGTAACACAGTGGTTAGCACAGTTGCTTCACAGCTCCAGGGTCTCAGATTCGATTCCGGCTTGGGTCAATGTCTGTGCGGAGTCTGCACGTTCTCCCCGTGTCTGCGTGGATTTCCTCCGGGTGCTCTGGTTTCCTTCCACAGCCCAAAGATGTGCAGGTTAGGTGGATTGGCCATGGTAAATTGCCCTTCGTCTCCAAAAAAGATTAGGTGGGGTTACTGTGTTACGGGGATAGAGTGGAGGCATGGGCTTGGGTGGGGTGTTCTTTCCAAGGGCCGGGGCAGACCCGATGGGCCGAATGGCCTCCTGCATTGTAAATTCTAGATTATATTTTGTATTCCATCGGCCTGCTACCAGGTCTTTTTTTTAAAAGCTGATACCATCTGTATTCATTTTATGCAAAAATGGTTGTAATTTCTTTTACCATTTTTGCTCCATTCCATACATCTTCCTTCTCAAATTTAATTATATCTGCTCAAGTATATTCCAGTGAGATTATAAGAATGAAAATCTCAAACTTAAATTAATGTTTTGCTAATAGAATACACATTTGGCATGAATGTTTAATGGGAGCAAAGGTTATTCATGTTGTGACTAATGTAAATCCCAAGCACCAGTTGTGTACAAAACTCCATAGTTGATGTATTGTAGAGGAATCGGAAGTTTGATCTAAGAAACAGCTATTTTGTTAGCATTTGTGTGCTTTATCTATATAAAAGCCATATACTGCAGAAACAAAACTGTCAATATTCTGAATTGGAAATTGGCTTCACAAAGATTGCTTTGAAGTGCTGCGTAGTGTATGCTATGAACTTGTTGCAACAAGCTTTTAAACAAACCTTTCCTTTTTATTTGCCTCTGGGTACTTGAAAGCTTGTAGTTTTGAATGGTGGATATGTGAGTTTTACCATTTTAAGCAAGAATTCTACGTTATTCACCACTTGTTGAAGGTTCAAGTTACGGTAGGAGTATTGGGTTTCATACTCTGTTGCCTTTCAAACTTAACTCACTGGTTCATAGAGAACAAAGCGAATAGTGTATTGAACGAATGTTGCTTCTAAAGTTTAGATATTTCTGAATGGATTTGCTTTCTAAATTTTTAATGTTTTTATCTATATTTGAAATACCTTGTTTTAATGACATGAAAGATGAAATCCAATTATTATGGTACTTGGATAATTACAGGAAATACTTGTATACCTTTTTTTAGTTTTTATGTTCTCTCTGTGTGGGTTTCCTCTGGCTGCTCCGGTTTCCTCCCACAATCAAAGATGTACAGGTTAGATGGATTGGCCATGCTAAATTGTCACTTAGTGTCCCCAAAAAATTAGGTGGGCTTACAGGGATAGGGTGGGGGCGTGGGTCTTAATAGAGTGTTTTTTTTAGAGCGTCAGTGCAGACTCGATAGACCGAATGTCCTCTGATGCCCTCATATCTTAGAATGGTCATTGCAGGGAGTCTATGACTCAAGGACATTTGCAGACAGAGAACCAACATCCAGAATTAATGCATATGTGTTTTAACTACCCTGTGCTATTCGCTAGATTCCCTGATCTGTGTATTTTCTATGTTCTATGTTCTATTGGGCGTGTTATCACCTATCTGAATGTATTCTATTCTTCCCTTTGAATTCTATGGAAGGGGTACCAGCATTCTATCGTGTACTGAAAAGCTCACTGCTGGAGGCTAACTGATACAGATTGCAATTGAGCAAGAGCAGCTGAAGGTAGACACGTGGAGGAAAACATTGCTTAGAGGATCAGGCAATATCCATTCTCTACTAAAGAGACTGATAATCTGGATCTCTTGTATTGTATTGTGCATTTAAAAATATGTACATGATGGTTGGGCATCAAGTATTTGTGCAGGCATTAAGGAATTGTTACAAATGTACAACTTTACAATGGATTATGTTTTTAAATGTTTCTTTTAATTTAAAGCGAAATGGAATTACCTGAATAGGAGGATGGTGAGATCGCTGCCTGAAGGCAGACCCCTGGCGGAAAACTATGGAAAATAAAATGCCAGTTTTCAAATTTTGACACAAAGATAGGCAGCTGGTCGATGGGACTTGGAGAGTGGAGCCAGCTGTAAGCCAAGGAAAAGACTGTTTGTTGTATGTTAGCCACCAAGCAGAATGCTGATTGAAGAGTTTTTTTGTTCAAAGAGACGGGACTTGTTGAGATTTTGGGACCAAGGAGTTACAGGAGATGTCTTGCTACTAGAAACCAGTTGGGAGATAATCAGAAGACTGAGCCCAACAACTTTCAAAGTAGAAGACTCACCCTGGTGATGCAGGGAGAAGAAAGCCTGCTAAAAAGCTGGGAGGAGTTTGGGATTGAATCTTCAATGCTACATAGAGAGTGGTGTGACATACAAAGGTTTATCGTTTGTGTTACAATAAAAATCTTAGATTGTCATGCGACTCTGTTGGTCGCTGGGGAATTCATTTATTTTTAAAATGTGAGCAGTCTCTACAGGGATCAAACCAAATATATTGGACAGTGTGTAGCAAATGGTGGATCAAGTGGAGGATATTAGTCACAGGAAATGCAGGTCATTGGAGAAATAATCAACAGTGTTGCAGTGCATGGTGGAGCATTTAGGCATCTGGAGGAGGGGCTCTTGAAGCAGTCTGTCCTTCCTTGATGGATGTCGAGATGATTGCTGTATGGGGTCTGAGGTATTGTGTATCAAGAAGACAATTTCTTCCAGCTTCAATGTCCTTGGCAGTGGTTGAAGATGCTGCTGTGGTAACGGCTGCCAGCGGGGCTTTGGCAGGGCTTCACTGATCTCCTTGGTACCGTTGTCTCCATTTTCCTGGAGATTTGTTGCTCTGCAGATACAACTTCCAGTTCTAGTTGCATGGCATTCAGATGATGGTGCTCCCTCTGACATACATAACACCGTGAAGTATATACAGTGATAAGAAAGATTAGAAACATACACAAGTAGGGGTTGGCAATAAAATTCTGGGTTGTGCAAATACGTTTTTTTTGTACAGGTGTGACAATTTGGTTACATGAATAGGAGTTCAGATGGTTGGATATTGAAAAGTGGCTGCAGAGCTGACCTCTTTGTGGAGAAAAAGGTAAAGATCTCAACAGGACTGTTAGTATAGTGGACATATATGGGACTCAAATGAAACTTTGCTCTATAAGTGGAACAAATATTTCTTCCAGTGTGTTTTCATTTACACCCATTTCAGCCTGTTGCTGCACTGGCTAATCACTGCTGTGTTTTTAGCCTCCATGGTATCTATGATGAACCACTTTTGTGCAGCAAACATGTGCAGCAGATGGCATAAAACTACAATTATTGAGATACTTGCAGAAGATATTGCAGAGTCTCCCTGATTGATTCAGAAATGTAAAATGTGCCTTTAGCATGTCAGTGATGTACTCCATTACGACCATGGTAACTGCACGGACCTCATTATACACATGCTCAACTCATGCCCTAAGATGTTGCACTGATGTTATCAGCCATGGTTGCTGAGGATAGCTTCAGTTTCCCAGCAATGACTTACTGAAGTAGACGATTGCTAGCATGAAGCATTACTTCAAAATGAAAGCATCTCAACATTCTTGAAGGGGAAATGGTCACAAATGAGTTGGATCATTGGAACACAGTAAATGGGAGCAAGACTAATTTATTCGGCCCCTCGCGGAAGGTCCATCATTCAATTCGATCTTCTGCCTCAACACCGTTTTCTCACACTATTCCCATATCCTTTGATGTCTTTACCCTCTAGATAGTTATTGCTCTCTGACTTGAATGTACTCTCTGCCCTAGCCTCCATAGCCCCCTGGAGTAGGGAGTTCCAAAGATTTACTACCTCTGAGTGAGGAAATTCCTTACACTTACTCTGAGATTGAATCCCCTAGTTCTAGACCCCACCACCCAGGAGAAACATCCTTCCTGCATCCTTCTTGTTAGCCCTATCAAAATTTGGTATGTTTCATTGAGATCGCCTCTCATTCTTCTAAATGCTAGAGAATACCGGTTCAGACTCCTCAATCTCTCCTCGGAGGACGATTCTACCATCCCAGTAATCAGTCTGGTGAACCTTTATTAAACAAACCCCAATAAGTATATCCTATCTTGGGTAAGGAGACCAAAACTGTACACCATTCCCCAGGTGTGGTTTTACCAAGACTCTATGCAATTGCAGCAAGATGTCTTTACTCCTATACTCAAATCCTTTTGTAATAAAGGACAACATACCCTTCTTAATTACTAGCTTCACCTTCACGTGCATTCTAACTTGCAATGATTCATGAACAAGGGCACCCAGTTACCTTTGAACATCAACACTTCCCAATCTCACCATTTTAAAAACGCTCTGCAGTTCTGTTTTTCCTACCAAAGTGGATAACTCCAAATATTTTCACATTATATTCTATCTGGTATCTTCGTACCCACTCAGTTAGTTTTTCTAAATCCCTCAAAGCCCCTTTGCATCCTCCTCACAACTTACATTCCTACCTAGTTTTGTGTCATCAGCAAACTTTGAAATACTACATTTGGTCCCCATATTCAATCAGTAATATAGATTGTGAATATCTGGGACCCAAGCAATGATTCTTGTGGTAACCCATTAGTCGCAGCCTGCCAACCTGAGAATGACCCATTTATTCCTTTGTTTTCTGCC
This sequence comes from Scyliorhinus torazame, assembly GCF_047496885.1. Lineage (NCBI taxonomy): Eukaryota > Metazoa > Chordata > Chondrichthyes > Carcharhiniformes > Scyliorhinidae > Scyliorhinus > Scyliorhinus torazame. Next base: position 163,520,148 of record NC_092709.1, on the reverse strand, counting down.
TGTTAACCAATTCTAAAAATATGTCTGTATTTTACCCCAAATCACATGTGTTCCTACTTGTGTGGGACTTGTCAAAAGACTTGTGAAAATCCAAATACACCACATCCACAGGTATCCCCATATCTATTCTGCTGATTACATCCTCAAAAAACTCACTAACAGATGTCAACCATGAATTCCTTTTCATAAATGTTGACTGTCTAATCTTCCCATTTCTTTCTGAGTGTTCACTTACCTTATCCTTTATGATAGATTTTAGCATTTTTGCTCCCACTAATGTCAAGTAAATAGGTCTGTGTCCCTCGTTTTCTCTCTCCCTCTTTTCTAACCTCCAATCTGAAGGAACCATTCCAGAATCTTGAGAATTTTGAAAGATGACCTCAAATGCATCCATTATCTTTATAGCCACCTCTTTCAATACTCTAGGATGTAGATCATCAGGTCCAGGGGATTTATCAACTTTCCGTCCCATTAATTTCTTCACTACTACTTTTTTTTACCAATCATTTCTTTCAGTTCCTCACTCCCACTTGTCCGTTAATTCTCTAGTATTTCTGGGAGGTATTTGTATCTTGTTCTGTGAAGACAGACATGAAGTATTTATTTTATTTCTCTGTCACCTCCTTGATGCTCATTTTGAATTCTTCTGTCTCGAATGGGCCCACATTTCTCTTTGCCAAACATTTCCTTTTGTTCCTGGCTCCTAAATTAATTGGACGTAGAAATTTGTTGAATCGACAAGCTTTATGTTTACCAATTGGTAAACATCTCTGCACAATTTCTAAGGACTGGACATCCTTCTTAAAGTGCAGTGTCCAGAATTAGACGCACTACTCCAGCTGAAACATAACCAGTGATTTATAAAGGTTTATTATAACGTTGTTGCTTCTGTACTCTTGTCTTTATTTGTAAAGCAAAGAATGCCCACTTAATTCATCCTGTCACCTTCAACGATTGTGCATGAGCTGCCCCAACACTGTCTGATCATATGTCCTCTTTAATTATTAGTGGAGGTAGACAAACTGATATAAAGGGGATGATTGAAATAAGAACCAGAAAATGCTTGAAATACTCAGTAGGTCAGGTAGCACCTGTGGAGAGTTGAACAGAGTTCCATCAGGATTATCCAGCCAGTCATCCAGAAGTATTGGTTAGCTGTCTTAGACCTAAGAGATGCATTACTTCCCTGTTCTCATATGGAAAAACCTTAAGTCATTCCAATTCAATTCAATTTGAAAGGGTAGATTGACAAGTAGTAGGAATTCAGACCCATTGACTTCAGAAAATGCTTGTCTCTTATCATGGTGTCTCGCAACATAAATTTCCATGTAACTTTGCACCTGGATAATAAGCTAATTAGAACTTTGTCTGAGATCAACCATCTCATCACTGCAGCACATAACTTGTATTGTATGAAGGCTGCGATTCAGCCTATTATGGGAATAGTCAACTGCAATGCCAGCCACTAAAGATTTTGATCATGATCACATGCTTCTGTCTGCAGTCTGAGTTTCCTTTCAGGAATATGGTATTATTTTAAGTGATGTGGATCTCGGTAAAAGATAATTTTGAGAGTTTTAGGTCTGGTGATGGCAGCTATCTGTTTTATTTCAATGTCTGAATTTAAGAGATTAGCTGAATCTGCTAAACTAATGCTTCCCCTCCTTTTCTCAGTATTAACCAGGTACCCTGTCTGCTGCAATGTTGTTTAACGTCACCCAAACATAGTCTGAGTTGGGTACAATTGACAGCATGATTAAAGTACTATCTAACTCTTAAACATTTCTGATGGGAGTTTATTTACATTGCTGTAAACACTAATGGTAGATGTTGTTTTTCTACTTTTAAGAGATGAGAGGAGATTTTCAAAATGAAATGGTTTCAAAGGACTGCCTGGTCTTATTTGCCTCTTCAGTTTTAAAACAATTTTAGTTAATGATATGTTGAACTGGTAATCATTTGAAACCTGTAATTCATCGAGAGTTCTGCAGCTTTCAAGTAGTGTCGAGAGCAAAAGGCCAGTAAGCCATATTTTGAAACTGTTTTGTCTCCACATGCCAGTATTTTTATCTAAGTTTTGATATTTTCTGCAGCTATCATATTTTGGAAATGTTGAGACATGCCAAATCATACACAAGATAATTGAAAAAAATGTAAGTGCTTCATTTTAAATTTCTCAATCTGGGATTGCTTTGCAGTACACAACACAGGTCAACAAAGGGATTGATACTCCGTGATAGGCTAGTGTTTGCATCGTGGCCTCTTGACACACTGCTATGTATTTTTGAAGATTTTATCATTGCTCATGGACGCTCAGTTTTGGTTCTGCCCTGACCACTCTGCTCCAGACCTCATTACAGTCTTGATACAAACATGGACAAAAAGAGTTGAATTCTAGAGGTGAGGTGGGACTGACAGCCCTTGATATCAAGGCACCATTCCACTAGTGTGGCATCAAAGCTCCCTAATAAAATGAAAGTCAATAGGGATCAGGGGCAAAACTCACTTGCGGTTGGATTTATACCATGCACAAAGAAAGATGGTTATGGTTGTTGAAAACCAATTATCTTCACTGCAGGTGATCCTCACTGCAGCATCCAAACCACGTTAGCTGCTTCAACATAAAGTCACAAGCTGGGATATTTACTGATGATTGCACAGTGTTCAGTTCCATGCACAATTTCTCAGATAATGAAGCAGTGCATGCTTGTGTGCAACAAGCTCTGCGCAGCATGTAGGCTGGCCATCGCAAGTATCAGGAACATTTGTAGTATGCAAGTGCAGATAATGACAATCTCTAACAAGTGAGAGTCTGACCACCTCTTCTTGATATTTGTAGAACAAAGAACAGTACAGCACAGTACAGGCCGTTCAGCCCACGATGTTGTGCTGACCATTTATCCAAATCTAAGATCAACCTAACCTACACCCCTTCAATTTACTGGCATCCATGTGTCTGTCTAAGACTCGCTTAAATGTCCCTAATGACTCTGACTCCACCACCTCTGCTGGCAGTGCATTCCACATACCCACCACTCTCTGTGTAAAGAACCTACCTCTGACATCTCCTCTGCACCTTCCTCCAATCACCTTAAAATTATGTCCCCTCGTGACAGCCATTTCCACCCTGGGGAAAAGTCTCTAGCTATCCACTCTGTCCATGCCTCTCATCACCTTGTACACCTCTATCAAGTCACCTCTCTGCCTTCTTCGCGCCAGTGAGAAAAGCCCTAGCTCCCTCAACCTTTCTTCATAAGGCATGCCCTCCAGTCTAGGCAGCATCCTGGTAAATCTTCTCTGTACCCTCTCCAATGCATCCTCATCCTTCCTATAATGAGGTGACCAGAAATGTGATGACCATCACCAAATTTCACACCATCAACATCCTGGGGGTTACCATTGATCAGAAGCTTACCTGGACCAGCTATATAAATACTGTATCTACTTAGCAGCTCAGAGCTTGGATATTTTATGATGAGTTACTCATCACCTGATTGCCAAAGCCTTTTCACCATCAACAAGGCACATGTCAGGAGTGTGAAGGAACATTCTCTGCTTGCCTGACTGAATCATAGAATGGTTGTAGCACAGAATGAGGCCATTTGGCTTGTTCTCTCCGTGCCAGCTCTCCGGCTCTCTGCAAGAGCAAGTCATAAAATCAGAAGAAATGGGAGCAGGAGTAGACCATTCAGGCCATTGAATCTGCTCTGCCAGTCATTAAGATGAAGGCTGATCTGATTGCGGCCTGGTTTCCACTTTCCTGCCTACTTGCTACCCCTCTCTCTCCCCCCCCCCCCCCACCCCAATAACCTTGGACTGTCTTGAAGATCAAAAATCTATCTAACGCAGCCTTCAATATATTTCTTGACCCACCCTCCACTACTCTCTGTGGAAGAGAATTTAAAGATATCAATCCTCTGAGAGAAGAAATTGCTCCATCATCTATATCTATATGTGAGAACCCTTATTTTGAAATTGTGCCCTCAAGTTCTCCCAGAAGGGGAAATATTCTCTAAGCATCTAACCTGCCAGGCCCCTCAGAATCTTAATGTTTTAATAAGATAACCTCTCATTCGTCTAAACTCCAATGAGTATACGCCCAACCTGCTCAGCCTTTTTTCATAAGACAACCACTTCATCTCTGGAATGAGCCTAGTGAACCTTCTCTGAACTGCTTCCAATGGAAGTATGTTCCTCAAGTAAGGAAACCATAACTGTACCCAGTACCCTGTATGGCTCACCAAGGTGTTGTGCATTTGTAGCAAGAACGTTTATACTCCACACCCTTGCCATAAAAGCCAACATCCATTTGCCTTCTTAATTACTTGCTGTACTTTCATTCTAACTTTTGTGATTCATGTACAAGGACATCCAGATTCCTCTCTACTGCTGCCATCTGCAGTCTCGCTCCATTTAAATAATATTCTGCCTTTCTATTCTTTCTGCCAAAGTGGATAACTTCACATTTTCCCAGATTATGCTCCATCTGGATCATCAAAAAGAGTGATGAGACTCAAATAAGAATATTTGAAATGAAAGGATTCAGACATATTCCGTGTGACATCGTAGAATACCAAGCGAACAAACGATTGGCTACTCAAAACTGGTGTTAGGAGGAACCTTTTTTAGGCAGTGATATTGAGGAAGCTGACATGTTTTGGAAATGTGATGCAAACAGGTATAGAGTGCTTAGAAAAGGAGACAATGCGAGGCCAATGCCTGAGAATCATGCACAAGAAAGCCTTGCGATGGCATAAATGGATAATTTTAGAATGTGGACTGGACTCGGGGACAGGCAGTGAGGGCATTGGAAAATAAAAATATGTGGAGAAAGATTTTTCTTGGTGTTGCCAACCCTCTGACCATGGATGAATGAAAGACTACACTCTATCTGCCCGATTTCTGCTCATTAACTGAACCTATCTATATCCCTTTGCAGACTATTTGTATCCTCCTCACAACTTGCAGCCCCTACCTATCATTGAATTATCAGCACATTTGGCTGCAGTCCAGTTGGTTCCTTCATCCAAGTCATCAATATAGGTAGCAAATGACTATTAGCTAGCTTATGTACTATTTATGCTAATTTATCACTCACAGCACCATGAACTCTTGTGCAGTGACCTCATGTGACGTCTTATCAAATGCCTTTTGGAAATCCAAGATCACTACTATTCATCTTGCTTGCCACATCTTAAAAAATTCTAATAAGTTTGGCAAAAATAATTTTCCTTTCAAAAACCATGTTGAATCTGCATTTCCCCTAGAATTATAGCATTTTCCCAATATGAATGTTAGGCAAACTGATCTATAGTTTCACCATTTCTCCATCCCTTCTTTCTTTACTAGAACTGTTACATTTTAGGTTTTTCAAACTGCTTGGACCTTTCCTAATCTAGGGAAGTTTGGAAGATTGCAACCAATGAATCCACCATCTCAGCTGCCACTTCTTCAAAGACCCTGGAGAATAGGCCATCAGGTCCAGGGGATTTTTCAGCCTTTAGTTTTTTCTAGTACTTTTTGCCTAATTGTGCTTATTTTAAGTTCCTCCATCTCTTTTTGCCCTTGCTTTTCTATTATTCTTGGGATGCTTTTTGCACCTTCCACTGTGAAGGCAGATACAAAATATTTGATCAAAGTCTCTGCAACTTTCTTCTTTCCCAATATTCATTCCCCAGTTATCCTCTCAAGGGCCAACATTTAGTCTAGCTGTTCCGTTACTTTTTATATACTTTATATACTATATTTATTTTTATTTCTTGCTAGTTTTCTCTCATACTCCCAATTTATCACTTGTTTCTTTTGTCAAGCTTTGATGTTTGCTAATATTTTCCAAAACTTTGGCTCGCCACTAATCTTTGCAGTATTGTGTATCCTTTCCTTCAATTTGATGCCATCCTTAACTTCATTAGTTAGCCATAGATGGTTCACCCCTCTCTTGGAATCTTTCTCAATGAATATATTTGTGCTGAGAGTTATGAGCTATCTCTTTAAATGTCTAAAACTGCTTCTCTACCATCTTACCTTTGAACCTATTTTCTCATTGCAGTTTAACCAATTGTGTCTTCATACCCTTGTAGTGGCCTTTATTTAAATTTAAGACTCGAGATTTAGACATGGATTTCTCGCCCTGAATGTGAAATTCTATCATGTTATGTTCACTCTTACCAAGAGGATCATTTACTATGAGGTCCCACTTCTTCGCCTTTTCTCCTACCCCTGCAATTGTTTTTTGCTTCATAATTGCCCAGTCCTTTTTTCAAAATCATGATTGAATCTGTCTCCACCACGGCCTTGGGCAGACAGTCCAAATTCTAACCACGAAGAACAGTCTTTCCTCATGTCATCATTGTATCTTTTGCCATTTGCCTTAAATCATGACCTCTGGTTCTCTATCTTTCCGTTAAGAAAAATGTGTCTCCCTATCTACTCTGTTCTTGAAGGAGAACAGTCCATCATCTCCAGTAGTTCTACGTAACTGAAGCTTCCCACCCTGAAAATCATTCTGACAAATCTTTTCTGCAGCTTCTCCTTTGCCTTCCTAAAGAGCGGTGCCCAGAACTGAATGCAATACTCCAGTTGAAGCCAAATCAGTGTCCCATAACTTTTTCTTGCTTTGCACTCTATACTGTTGCTTATAAAGCCCAGGATCTCCTATTAGGAGCGGACCAGTTAGGGACCTTGAGGGGAATTTACAGTTGGAGGCAGGGGGTATGGCAGCACGGTAGCACAGCGGTTAGCACAGTTGCTTCACAGCTCCAGGGTCCCAGGTTCGATTCCCGGCTTGGTTCGCTGTCTGTGCGGAGTCTGCACGTTCTCCCCGTGTGTGCGTGGGTTTCCTCCAGGTGCTCCGGTTTCCTCCCACAGTCCAAAGATGTGCAGGTTAGGTGGATTGGCCATGAAAAAGTGCCCTTAGTGTCCAAAAAGGTTAAGTGAGGTTACTGGGTTACAGGGATAGGGTGGAGGTGTGGGCTTAAGTAGGGTGCTCTTTCCAAGGGGCGGTGCAGACTCGATGGGCTGCTCCTTCTGCTGCTTCTGCTCCTTCTGCTCTGTAAATTCCTGTTTATATCCTCTTGAAGTTTACCACTCTTCTCCTTACAATTCACTTTCTTTGTCATGCACAAAAAAGCCTGGGTCATTAATATATATCCGGAAAAGCAGGGTTCCTAACTTTAATCCCTGGAACGTCCATTGGATATCTACAGTCTGAAAAACAAATGTCACTTCTTCACTTTGTTTCCTGTCACTCAGCCAATTCTCATATCCATTCTTCTATTGTCCCTTTTATTTTATGAGCTCTAACTTTGCTGACAAGTCTGTTATGTGGCACTTTATTAATTGCCTTTTGGAAATTCATGCGATACAACCTCATTAACCCTTTTGTCACCGTATCAAAAAAGCAAGCAAATTATTTAAACATGATTTGCCCTTAAAAATATACTGATTTTCCATAATTAATCCACAGTTGTCTGAGTGATAATTTTGTCCTGAATTAGCATTTTTTTGTAAAAGCGTCCTCCGCCACTGATGTTAAACTGACTGTCATACAGTTGCCTACACTTCAACCATTTTTGAGCAAGAGTGCAGCACTTGCAATTCTCCAGTTCCCTGGCACTACCCTCTGTACCGAAGGAGCCTCCACAATTTCTACTCCTACTTCTTTCCGTATACTTGGTTGCATCTCATCCAATCCTGGTGACTTATCAACTTTAAATACAACTAGCCTATCAGATACCTCCTCCGTCGTCAGTTTTTAGCCCATCTAATGTCTCAACCACCTTTTTTCACCATGACTTGGGCAGCACCTTCTTCGTAAAGATTGCAAACTAATTTTGTACCTCAATCATACCACCTGTCTCTATCTGTAAATTCCTCTTGAGGTCCCTAATTGGCTCCGGGCTCCTTTTACTACCCGTTTACTATTTTTGTATGTCCAGAGAAAACTTTTGGATTCCTTTATATGTTAGTGGTCAGCCTCTTCTCATAAACTTTCTTTGCTTCCCCTATTTTTTAAAAAAACTTTCTGAACCTTCCATATTCAACCTGGTTCTCAATTGTAGTATTCACATGACATTTGTAATATGCATCCTTTTTCTACTTCACCTTACTCTTAACTCTTTAATCATCCCCAAGATGTTCTGGAGTTTGCCCTACCTTTCCCCCTTGTGGGAATGTACCGTAACTGTACCTGAACTCTTTAAAGGCAGCTCATTGTTCTATTACAGTTTCTTGCCTGCTAATCTTTCATTCCAATTTACCTGGACCAGACCTGCTATCCCCCATGGAAGTTTGTCCAACCGCCAGTTTAATTAGTTTTACTCTGGATTGCTCCTTGTCCCTTTCCATAGCCAACCTAAACATTATGATATTGTAATCACTGTCCCCGAAATGTCTCCTGACAGACATTTAATTTATACAACTCATTCCCCAGAACCAGATATAGCAATGTCTCCTTCCTTGTTGGACCAGAAACAGCATTCAAGGAGCTTCACACCATTCAGGATAAATTGGTCTGTTTGATTGGTACCTCATTCCGTACCTTAAAGACTTACTGCCTCCATCACCAGCACACAGTCAGAACAGTGTGTACCATCTACAAATTACACTGGAGCAACTTCTCAATATTTTCTTGATATCACCTGCTAAATTCATAATCTCTATCAGCTTGAGGGAGTGAAATAGTTGGAGAGAGCCTTTATGCCTATTGGCTGGTATTTCATGCAATGATTATGTTGCAATTGCCTCCAGAATTCCATCCTTCTCAAGCTCATCACTGCCTTTCACTCATTGGCGGTGCAATTAAATTACTGCTTTAATTCTGTCTTATTGGTGGAAGACACCAATAACCTCGCAGAAATGCGAAGGAATTAAGGGTCTAGCGAGAAGGAGGAATTGAAGGCAATTAGTATTACTAAACATAGTGCTGGAGAATTAATATGACTGAAAGCTAATAAATCTCCAAGGTCTGATAGAAACAGTGAGTGCGCTCATTGTTATCTTCCAAAATTCTGTAGATTCTGAACTGTCCCGGCAGATTGGAGGTGGTAAATGTAACCCCCTCTATTTAAAAAAGGGAAGGAGACAGAAAACGGAAATACAGACCGGTTCGCCTAACATTAGTAGGGAAAATGCTGGACTATTATGAAGGATGCTATAACAGGACACCTAGAAAAATTCAACAGGATTAGACAAAGTCAACAATAGGTTTATGAAAGGGAAATAATGTTTGACAAACCTACAGGAATTTTGTGAGGATGAGATTCACAGAATACAAGGGTTGAATCAGTGAATGTGGTGTATTTGAATTTTCAGAAAGGTTTTGATAAAATCCCACAAAAGAGGTTAATATGAAAAACTAAAGTGCAAGGGACTGTGGTAATATATTGGTATGGACTGAGAATTGGTTAGCAGAGTAAGAAAAAGATTGACCTTTTTCGAGTGGCTGGCATTGGTTAGTGGAGCCCCACAGGGATCAGGGTGCTTAGGCCCCAACAATTCGCAATGTACATTAATTATTTGGATGAGGAAACCAAATGTGATATTTCCAAGTTTGCTGACACCAGGAAACTTGGTGGGAATGTGAGTGGGGTGAGGAATATGTTAAGAGGCTTCAAGATGATGTGGACAAGTTGTGAGTGGGCAAATGTATGCCAGATGCAGCATAATGTGGATAAATATGAAGTCATCCACTGTAGAAGGAGAAACCAATGCAGAGTATTAGGTAAAAAGTGATGGATTGGGAAATGACCTGGGTGTCCTAGTCCACCAGCCACTGAAAGTAAGTATGCAGGTACAGCAATCAGTTAGGAAGACAAATGGAAGCCTTCATTGCAAGAGGTCTTGAGTACAGCAGCAAGGATGTCTTGCTGCAGTTGTACAGGACCTTAATGAGGCCACACTTGGAATATTGCATGCAGTTTTGATCTCCTCACTTTAAGGATAGACTTACTATAGAGGGAGAGCAGCGCAGATTCATCAGAAAGATTCCTTGGATGGCAGGATTGTTGTGATTTCTGGGATGGCAGGATTGTTGTGATTTCTGGGATGGCAGGATTGTTGTATGAGGAATGATTGTGTCAACTGGGCCTGTATTCAGTCGAATTTAGAAGAAAGAGAGGGGATCTAATTGAAACGTATAAAATTCTGACCAGGCTGAACAGACTGGATGCCCAGATGTTGTTTCCTCTGGTAGCGGGTCTAGAACAAGCATCACTTAGAATCCTTCTGGAGATGTTCAAGTGGATGCAGACTGGATTGGGTTTGCTTATGATGAGCCCATGATTAAATATTTTACATTTGTTTAACATTTTATATTCCTATTTGGAGGGTTTGCTGCTTGCTGCCTGTGGAGTGTTCAATGTAATAGGTCGTTCCTTTGGAGAGTTGGGGTAAAAGAGGAAAGTTAAATGAAAAACTCATGAGCACTGACCCTTTGAAGGAAAAATAAAATAAGGAATTATACTGAACTGAAGATATTTTAACAGATAAGATTTGCTTTGAAATTTGGAAAATATGTACTTCTTACCATATTGTTAAAACAGAGTAACTACATTTTCACTCTTGCAATTTAAAAAAAAATTTAAAGTACCCAATTCATTTTTTCCAATTAAGGGGCAATTTGGCATGGTCAATCTACCTAGCCTGCACATCTTTGGGTTGTGGGGGTGAGACCGACGCAAACACGGGGAGAATGTGCAAACTTCACACTGACAGTGACCCAGAGCAGGATCGAACCTGGAACCTCGGCACCATGAGGCAGCAGGGCTAATCCACTGCGTCACCATGCTGCCCCGCACTCTTAGAATTGTAAGGGGCTGGTGCACACATTTCTATGTAGTCCTTTTGATTTGTGTGTTACCTTTAAATGCGCTGAAAAAAACATTAGTCTCAAAAATTATACTCATTTTAACAGCTACATTAACATATTTTGGATTATTATATTACATTGTGTTTGACTATAATAACAATAGTTGGTCCAATTGAGCTGCACATTTATTAAAATGTTACCAATAAATTGCCCAAGTGAAACATGTTTTATTCATTGACATGTATATTCCGCATCAGCTGTACATTATGAGAAAATGAGCTGTTATATTAAAAATGTTCTAATTGATTGTTCTGAACTTCATAAGTGTCCTCAGTACTTGATCATCCGCAAAAGAAAGCAATGTGTTTTAACTAATTGGAATATGAGCCTTTATATTTAATACTTTTTTATTCTTGCAGAGACATGAAGAACAATCTTATTGGCAATATAGAAACAGATGCTTTCTGGGGACTTTCAGCACTGAAAAGACTGTGAGTATGGAATTATTTAATGCACGTGAGTATAAGGGAACAAAGGCCAAATGTGCTTTCAACAATTGGTACATTTTGTGAGGGCCACGAAGAATCCAGCACAAGTTTGTAGAGTCAAAAAGAAAAATAACTTTATTTACAAGATATATACACAGCAGCAGTAGTTCACCACTGCTTCCTACTCTAGCTGGTACCACTGGCCAGCTCTGTTTATACAGCTGAAACTGCTAATGATTTCCCCACCCCCCTCATTGGGGGAGCTCACACTCCACCTGAGTAACTCATGCTCTGAGGTGCAGGAGGGGAATCTGTCTCTGAGTTCATGCTGCCTCTGGCTGTAACCCTGCTTCCGGACCTAGTGTGTTATTCTGTATGCAGTCTGCCTTTTCTGGACTCTTTTCCCAATGGTAGAGGAGTCTAGAACTAGAGGGCATAGGTTTAAGGTGAGAGGCGGGAGATACAAAAGAGACCAGAGGGGAAATTCTTTCACATAGAGGGTGGTGAGGATCTGGAATGAGTTGCCAGAGGCAGTGGTAGAGGCGGGTACAATGTTTTCCTTTCAAAGCAGTTAGACAGTTACATGGGCAGGGTGGGTACATGGGCAGGGTGGGTATAGAGGGATATGGGCCAAATGCAGGCAAGTGGATTCGCTTAGTGATAGAAACTGGGCGGCATGGGCAAGCTGGGCCGAAGGGACCATTTCCATGCTGTAAACAACTGTGACTTTGAAGCCTGGACAATGGCAAGGGGAACGGTGCTATGACCGGTTGAATGGTGAGGAAGTGGAGCCTGTTCCTGCTGCCAGTTGCTTGCAGGGAAGAGAGAGGAGAGTGTGTGCCTGCAGTTGCCAAGCCTGGGGCTCGTACTTGTCACTGGCTGCCTTTGTCCTTATTGGCTTGAAGTGGAACAAGGAGCGGATCTTGGTTGGCCTGTTGTCGGGCTGAAAGTAGACTGGAACAAACTCACTTTAACAGTTTTAGACTGGATGGTGTCTGGAACCAGATGCGGGAGCTGTGAGAGCAGTAGGGCAGTGGCCCGATTGACTATGTGCACTGTTTATACTGCTGTTGATTGTGTTTTACTGTTGGGGGATTGTATGGTTATTATTATATTTTTGTTTGTTACTTTGGGTTTAGTGGCTGGGTGCTCGCCAGTTGCGGCCCTCCTGCTTCTGTGCACTGGGGGATGAGGGTTCCTCCCTGATGCTGGTGACGGGGAGGGATGTTCTCTCTCCCTCCTCAACTGTGCAGTGCCTGTCCTTTTCCGGTGGACGGAGCTGCTTGCGGCAGCTCACTTCACCGACGTGTGACTGTTGCTGGAGCCGGGGAGGGGAACATGTGTTGGCTTGAGTGCTGGCAGCTTTGCCTCGTCTTTAATTGTTTGTTGGGTATTTTATGGTTGCTCTGTACCTGTTTCTCTTTTTTTGTAAAGGGTGTTATGCCTCTCTCTTTTGCAATGCCCCGTATCGTTGTGTCCTTTTCTGGTGGTCTGTGCTGCTCATTGGAGTGCCTTTCCACTGATGTGGGACTGCCATTAGGGCAGCGCGTTGGTGTGTCCTTTTCCAGTGGTCTCTGTTGTTCATTTGGACACCTTTCCACCGATGTGGGGCTACCACTGGGAGGGTTGGGGGGGTGGGGGTGGAGAGGTGGCTACATGCTGGCTTTGCAGCTGGTGGCCTATTCAAAGGAACTGTTTTAGATTGAACTGTGGCCCCTCTTGGGAGGAAAGGGGGTGTTCGCTCTCTTTTCTCTCTTCTCTCTCTCTCGTTCTTTTCCGGGTCTATGCTGCTCGTTGGGCACCTTTCTGCCAATGTGGGGCTACTGTTGGGGACAGGAGCTAGTTGTATGTGTGTGCTGGCTTGAGAACTGGTGGCTTTTGTATCTTGTAAATGCCTTCAGCATATTACTGATATTTGTGACTGTGATGCTTTTGCATGTTGCTGACTCTTTTGTATTGTTGAGTTGTCAATAAACTAAAATATATTATGGGATAACCAATAGTATTCAGATAGGTTATAACAGTACAGTAAAATAGTTGTTATCTGACACTCTACCAACCAAATTAACCAGAATTCAGTGGCTGAGTTTATCAGGTCTGTTCTTTTGATTGGAGATGTCAGACTCGCACAGATAGTAGCTATCGGCAGTCAATCCTTACTCCAGTCTCAGCCTCCCATTACTCTGTTGCACCATCTTCCTATGGTGCCGCTCACTCGATTCGCCTGCTCTTCCACCTCTCAATATCTGTGTGATCATCCTGGAGCTTTCCCATTGGATGAAAACACAGAACTCAACATTACAACCAGTGTGGTTGATTAAGTGGCACCTCCATTCCAATCGTATGCCAAATAACAGTGACTTTTACTGTATTATGAATAGAAAATGTGTTGCTTTCGAACACATTTCAAACCTCGGAACTATCAACATTAATTTTGGTGTGTGGAATGGGTTCTATTGGATAGGTGGTTTATTTTGTAAACCCACCCAATTTTCATTTCGGTTAACTTCAATGGATTGAAAAATCCAGAAGAGGGTTTATAATGGGTGGCCAAATTCTTTATTGCCCATTTTATGCCCCAGTAAAATTAAAAGTTCCATTCAACCTTTTATGTTGGTCTGGGTTTAATCTGCCAATAATACCTAGAATGTAATGCACCTTGTGTTGCACACTGTTCCCAAAATATTTGGGTTTTGAACCGACATTTGTCATCACACTGCTGGCATAGCCCAAACTCTGCACTTTCTTTCAATTTAGAAAACTGTGGTTCCGATAATTAAAAACAGGTAGAGTTTTGTTCAGCACTGGTCTTTGTCATGTGAGTACTTCCCTAAAATAGGAGTGATTCATTCGCTTTAATTGTGACAGGAGTTTGCATTGAGCAATGTGTATGACATGGCTACTTTATTAAGATCTTTAACAACTTCATTTATTCATCAATCCAGCCATCCATAATTTTGCCATTGTTTCTTTCAAATTCAGTGATTTATGGTCTAAATGGCAAGCGATTGTTAATATATTATCTTCCACCATGTCTGACTTTTAAAAAAAATTCAAAGGGTCCAGTCTGACGCCTGCCTTGTTCCATGTAAAAGTTCCAATTTCTGTTTCTTCTCAGGCCTCAGCTCATTATTTTCCTTTGTGTACATGTTGCAGCAGGTGAATGTGAGAGACTGAGTGTTGTTTCTTTTAAATTGTTTGGCACTGTGAATTTCCTAAGAACAGTTCAATAAAAGAGACACCTGAGCAAAGTTGTACATCCGGATTTAAGCTCCACTTTTTGTTTTGCAGACATGAGACTCCGTTTTGGTAGAGAAGAAAATAAAAAGCTGGAATCAGAAAATCTAGCCTGCAATAATGATAGGAACTTTTAGTATATTACTTGACCCTAATGTTTCTGAATTTGTTGGACTCTTCACAATGGAGTTTGAGAACGCACAGGAGAAAAACCACCATTTTGTGCAGAGGGTGAAGATCATAGTTTTGGCTTCAGATGTGTCAGGGAAAAACAAGAGATCTGCAGGAAGAAACTAGTGTATTTGTCAGACAATCATACAGAATCAGGCATAAATAGAGAAAAAGAGAAAGCAGATAAAAAGGGAGAGCCATACCAAAGTAAGAAAGGAGACTAAAAGAAACAAGACTTGCAAATGAGAGATTACAAAATTTGATAAAATATGGATATATGAAGATATGATGAAAGCAACAGGAAATGGTGTGTAAGAGCTATGCAGAACAAGAGGGGTTAACTGCTGGCCAGTGCAACAGCCCGTCTATTTCATGGATGAAGTCAGAGAATATTTTAAGACTTCAGCCTTATTTAAATGGAACTGACTGCCAAATGACCACTCTAACATCAGGTGGCTCGAATGCCCAGGCCATCAGCTGGAGGTGCGGTTGGGGAGGAGCAGGTTTAGCAATTGTGGAATGTGGCAGTGGTCCAGATTATACTGTGGAGAACAGTGGAGTGCCCCTACCCCTGTTGGCACCACAGAAATAATTTTAAATTTCCAATGTCTCTTCAGCTGTATTACAAGTGAAACCTTTTGGGGAGTGTTTGTCATATGCTGCAACCAGTGCTAAAATGACAATCAGGACTGTCAGATGACCTTTATTTATGTATTA
Source organism: Scyliorhinus torazame (assembly GCF_047496885.1). Classification (NCBI taxonomy): domain Eukaryota; kingdom Metazoa; phylum Chordata; class Chondrichthyes; order Carcharhiniformes; family Scyliorhinidae; genus Scyliorhinus; species Scyliorhinus torazame. Next base: position 163,504,728 of record NC_092709.1, on the reverse strand, counting down.
TACGAGGCATGCCATCTGAAGTAGACTGACTCCTGGAAAGTTGTAATGGACCAATTATTGCCATTAATGCGATAATAAGTTTAACAACATGTTTTTGAGGTTATTACTGTCCTATTAGTGCTGGCAGAAAGGTTTAGGGAGAATGGCAATCTACCAAGGAGAGAAAGAGGACAACAATTATATCTTGTCCATGAATAACCTTAACGATCGAAGGAAACTTTAACATTATCCTTTTCCTTCCCCCAAACTACTCTTTCCCCTCTTCCTCTTCTGTCTCCTCTCTCTCTCTCTCTCTCCCCCCCCTCATTAATAAACATGTTATTTTGGCTTAATAAATTGCTGCTTCCCTCCTACAATTTTGTTTTGAATGCAAAGTTGCACATAGCAAGGTTTGTGAAACCCCAAATTAGTGACTCACCAATTGATGTGATTTTCATAGAATCCCTACTGTGCAGAAGGAGGCCATTCGGTCCATCGGGTCTGCACGGACTCTCTGAAAGAGCACCACACTACTGTCATGCGAGAGTACCTTTAAGACATGGATGTTTAAGCAATTGTTGCTAACTTTCTCCTTGGTTCAATTGCTCTGTTTTATTACCTTTGCTCTCGAGTCGTCAGGTATCTTTATGATACCGCCACGAGGTTCAAGTCCGAGTAATGATCAATAACCCAATACACCGATTAGTAAGATTTAAATCAAAGCACATTTATTATACACAGTAATCGCTACTCATGCACAAATTCGACGTCTAAGCTACTTCTACAACTAACAGGCCTATACTTAACTTCGGACTGGCCCACCAGGTCAGGGGAACAAATGGCCTTTCATTCGGGTTCTGAGTCTTCGGGATTCAAAGTTGGTACGGATTGGTAGCTAGGAGCGCCTATCTCATAGCGAGCGTTGAATTAAGACTTGCGTCAGTCGACGATCACTGCACCGGTCACGGTCAATGTTGGTTCGTGTTGCTGGGTGACCCGGGCAGGAAGAAGAGGTAAAGAGAGCGTGAAGAGAGCGATTTGAACTTGGGGCTCAACTCTTATAGTCCCCAGGGGCTTCCCGCCTTTCGGGACGGACCCTGTACCTGCTCCCAAGTGATTGGACTTTGTCCCAATCGCTTGGTTTGATTTTCTCCAATACTGGAGCGGTTCTCTGATCGATGGGCGGTCTTGAGGTGCTCGTTCATCTCCTTTGTGTTGGCTCCTGCTGGCGCCGAGGAGTCTGGCTTATGCTTTGTGTGTCCAAAATGTTACTTATTGTTCCCGGGGATTGCTCATCAGTATGCAGATGGCTGCTACTTTGTTATGCTGATGGTCGCTGGTATCGATGTTGTCTGGCCTTTGCAGAGGTAAATACACAGCAAACCTGCAGCTGCTGGTTTCTGTCTATGTTGGCTGACTTTCCAATCAGCCTTTGCCGTTCGCCATTTTAAATCGGAAGTTGGCCAATTTAGGTGGCTACACACCCTCCTTGTGATCCTAACGCGAAGCGTGAAGGATCACATAACTACGTTGCTTTCCATTCCCTGACCTGGGGAGCACTTCTTTCATGGCCTCTACACTAACCATAACTATGCAAAAAAGTTTTACCTGACAATTCTAAGGGGCGCTATGTCAAACAGGGACATGCATTACAAAACAAAAAAAATGGGAACCTCTAACTATCCTTAATACACTACACTCACTTAAACATTTCATCACTCTAACTTCCTCAACCATACAAACATAATCATAGCAGTTTATACACATTTCCTGGCTTGGCAGTCAAGCTCAGGATCGTACAATTGCTAATGAACATTCTGAACATTTCTTTATTTACAATAAAACCGCAAGTGAATGCTCTTTATTATAGATCGCGATGGTCGGGGGTCTGGTCGTATCCGAAAATAGGGGATCTGATCCTATATACCGGGGTGCGAGTGCGGTCGGCTCTCCTTCTCCATTTTCTTAGATGCATAGTCTGCACGATGCAGCAGAGTATCGTCAATACCAGTAAGGATTCTATTACATAGGACAGGGAGTACCAGGTTATAAACCTGGCACACCAAGATGTTGTGGTGTCGCTGGTGACTGGGCACTGGGTACTGTGGGGAAGTGAAACATTAACGGCTGGGGGGCTTGAAGTCATGGGGTTCGCGTTCACTCGCAACCAAATGTCCATTATCATGATGGTGAACCATGTGAAGGAAGTCCTCGTGGCTCTTCTCTTTTCTTCTCTTCTCTGGTCCTGGAGCTTCTAGCGTTCTGTGGAAACAAGCATAGCGTCTGTAACTATCTTGGTTTAACATCTCGTATGATAGTCTGTCTCCTTTAGTGCCAATTACTCCCTTTATAATTGGTCACTATGTGTGACTCCCTCATTTTTCTATTTTTTTTCTCTCAAAAAAACGAATTTTAGTCTCGCAGACTGTGCGATTTACCATCCAAATGTTTCAGGATGTAAGTAGCATGTGGTTGGCAACCTAAGGGTTACCTGAAACAAAACAAAACCTTTTGAACTAAAATTTCCAAAATAAGGTCCGTATGGGCCGCGACGGGTAAGAGTTGGATGGAGTCCCCGGGTAAGAGTTGGATGGAGTCCCCGTGTAGGACGGCTACCAATGCCGTGTCTCCCCTACCCAAGCGTAGTTGACCAGAGAGGGGGTTCCCAGGCAGGGCGGGACCCAAGCCGTTTCTCCACCGCCTGAGCAACCGACAAGAACGGGCAGGAAATGTAGTCATCGTGGTGGGGCTGCCGTAATGGTTCTTCCCTCGAACCAGAAGGGCAGTTATGAACGGACGTCTGGTACCTTAACAAGTCTCTGCAGACAAACTAGATCCTCTGAACTAGCGTCTGGCCAATAGCGAGTCTCTGTGGGCAAGTCCTGAGAGGTTTCGGCCGAAAAGGCGTGGTTCCATCAGAAAGGACAACACTTCTCCCAAGCGGTTCCTTTTAAAACATCATCTGGACACCTCAGTTATCGGTTGTGAACAGGGTCGCAAAGGGGTTCTCGTTTTGGGAGTCCGACTCAAGGTCGTCATCTTCTCCCGGATGCCAAACTCTTGAATGTATTAAGGTTGATAGGGCTGCATGGTGTGACTTGGGGTCACTCTCGTCATTTCGGACGAGTCTGTATGAGTTGTCTCTGTGCCAATAGGTGGTGTCTAGTTGTGTGGGGACGGAATCGGGGTCGTCAGTGTTGGTCGGTGGTGGGGTTTGTTCAGGAAAGTGATCATGAAGGGATCACTCGGATCGTAGTCGGATTCGCTGGGTGTGGGTCCTGCTGCATGGGGATAGTAGGGAGGCGTGCTGTGGCTATCGTCCGAGTCACAGTCGCTGTCTCTGCTGCTGTAGTCGGTGGGCGTTCCGTGGCGGAGTGTATATTTCGGGGGTGGAGTCGAGGTCGAGTCCGTGGCTGGGCTGGACGTGTTGGGGGGTGGTAGGGTTCCGTTGGCTGTGGGCGGGGTGTGGTGTGCTGCATCGAGCATGACGTGGTGTGAGTAGACTGTGTTCCATATGCCTTCAGCTGGTTGATATGGAACCACGCAGTCTTACCGTTGGGATACTTTATCTTGTATACGGAAGGGATTACTTTGTCCGCAATGGAGTACGCACCCGAGTACTTTGGTGACAGGAATGTGCTGGGGTTGTATATGGAGAGCATCACTTGCTGTCCTATACTGTACTCAGTCGCATGCACTGTCTTGTCGAAACAAGCCTTGCTCTGTTTCTTTCTGGTGCCCAATTTTACTGCAGCTGCTAGCTGAGCCGTTTTAACATTTTCCACTAATTGCTCTACTGCTTTCTCGTGCGTGAGAGCCGTCACTTCGGGGCTGCTCAAGTCTAAACCTAATAAAAATTCTGTGCCTTTCATGGGGTGTCCGGTCATGAGGGTGTGTGGGGTGTAACCTGTGGAAGTTGAAATTGTATTACGCAAAAACATCAGCGCAAAAGGGAGGACTGAGTCCCAAGTGGTGTTGTTTTGCTGGACCATTTTTCTGAGGGTGGATTTTAGGGTCCGATTCATGCGCTCCACGATACCACTCGACTGTGGGTGGTATGCTATGTGGAATTTTTGGGTGATGCCAAATATCGTGATGACGTTCTGCATGACACGTTCCGTAAAATGGGAACCATGGTCGGATTCAATGCTGCGGGGGAGTCCCCATCTTGTAAAGATGTGGTGGGTGAGGATCTTGGCTGTGGTCTTTGCTGTGTTTGTTCTGGATGGGAATGCTTCCACCCATTTCGTAAACGTGCCTATCACCACGAGTAAATATTTATAGCCATTCCTGCAATGGGGCAATGGTCCTATAAAATCAATCTGGAGGTTAGTCCAGGAGCCGTTAACTGGTCGGGTGTGGCTGAGTTGAGCCTTTTTGGCATATCTGTCCGGATTATTCTGGGCACAGATAAGGCAATTCTCGATGTCGTGATTTACATCATCCTTTAAATTCGGCCACCAACAGAGCTACTTGAGATGGGCTGTGGTGGGATCGATTCCCTGATGTCCGTGACTGTCATGGAACAAACAAATCAGTTGATTCCTGTCCTGTTCAGGAACCACATAAAGGGTGTCTTTTAACACCACACCGTCTTGTGTGGTCAGAGCATTTCTATACCGCTCATAGGGTGCTGGATAGTTTCCTTTTACAATCTCCCTGAGATTGCTGACCTGCTGGGCCTCCACTAGATCCTCGATCTTTGTCTGTGAGACCTGAACTGCACTCACTGGTGCGCTTTCGGGTGGTGTCCGTGCCTGGAACCTGCTTTAGCCAGTGCGTCGGCTTTCACATTTCCAGGGGGGGAGGAACGATGATGACTTCGGACTTTGACTGTCCCAAAAGTCCTGTTCTGTGCTCTCTCTAAAATGTGACGGAGCAATAGGGCTGAGGGGAGGGGTTTTCCGTCTGCGGAAACAAATCCTCTTGCTTTCCACAGGGGTAGGAATTCCGTGAGGCTGTTGCAGACATAGAAGCTGTCCAAGTACATGTCTGCTGGGCTGGGGAAGGAATCTGGGTGTTCCACTGTATATGCGATGGCCGCGAGCTCTGCTGCCTGTGCGCCCAAGTGGCCTGGAAGTTTTAATGGTATTTCCTCTCGGGCGCGTCCCTGTGTGTCCTCGACATAAATACCGCAACCTGTTATGCGTTTCCCATCCAATACTGTGGAAGATCCATCCACATAGATCTTTATGGGCTCACACATGTCTGTGTGCTGGGGGCTCTGGGTTGAACTACCTATCTTTCTGGGGGGTGTTTTAGCGATAAAGGGGCCTGTGGTGTGGTGTGGAGAGATAATTTCACATTCATGGGGGGTTCCGGGGTACTGTAGGTGGTCGGCTAAAAAGGTGTGCGTCTTTGTCCATTTAACAGTGATGTCCCGTCCCTGCAAGAGAAGGGTCCATCTAGCTGCTCTAATCTGGCTTACTGTACCGTCCTTGAGTCGTCCGTCCAGTAAATGTTGGGTGGGGGTGTGTTCGGTGAGAATTGTGATGGGGTTCAGTCCGGTAATGTACGAAAAATACTGCGAGCAGGTGCCTCTCACAGGCTGAAAATCCCTGCTCCACAGCATCTAAAAGTCTGGAGGCGTAAGCTACGGGCCTTAACTGGTCGTGCCGTTCCTGGAGGAGCACGGCCGAAAGGGTGCGGTCTGTGGTTGCTACCTCTATAGCATAGGGCGAAAGCGGGTCTGGAACTTGTAGTGCGGGGGGCTGCTATGAGTGCCTGTTTTAAAGAGTCCACAGCATCCATATGCTGCGGAAGCCATTCCCAGGGGCTCCTTTCGTTAGGAGGTCTGAGAGGGGTGCTGCCTTGCTGACGAAACCGTCAATGTGGTTTCGGCAGTAGCCAACCAGTCCTAAAAACGACCAGAGGGTTGAAACGTTCTGGGGAAGGGGCAATTTAGCAATCGAGTCAATCCGTTTATGCTCGATCTCGCGTTTACCATGTGTGATAATTGTTCCCAAATATATCACCTTATCTTCCAAAATCTGGGCCTTTTTGGGGTTGACTTTACAACCGATTGAGTGTAAGAGTTCCAGGAGTTCGGACAGAAGCTCAATGTGCTCTTCCTTGGTGTCTGTCTGCAGTAGTAGGTCATCTACGTACTGGACCAGACATTCGGGGCGAGAGAATTTGGCTAAACCATTTGCCAGCTGTCGGTGGAAAATGGAGGGGGAGTTGTGGAATCCTTGTGGAAGGCATGTCCACGTGTACTGCTGATTTTTAAAGGTGAAGACAAATTTGTACTGGCACGCCTTTGCAATGGAATGGACCAGAATCCATTACTGACATCCAAAACCGTAAAGAATCGGGAATTGAATCCCTGCTTGAGCATGGTCTCGGGACTTGTTGCTACTGTGGGGGCTGCTGCGGGGGTGATTTTGTTGAGTTCCCGGTAATCGATGGTCAGTCGCCATGATCCATCGGGCTTTCTCACTGACCAAATCGGGGCATTATTAGTGGAGGCTACTGATCTAAGTACGCCCTGCTCTAATAAGCTTTCTATTACCTTGGAGATTTCTCCCTCTGCCTCTTGGGGAAATCCATACTGTTTTGGGGGTCTAGGGACCGGTCCTGTGATCTGTACGGAAACAGTCATCCGTCCACAGTCAGGCTTGTGGGTCGCGAATGCTGCCCTGTACTTTTACAGAACTACCCTAACCTGATTGTCCGTGCTAAGCGTGGTCGGGTTGAACCAGAATTCACCTACTGCGCTAATTTTGTTTGCGTACTCTCCTATGTTGAGCGTTGCGGGGGCTTTTGCGGATTTTGCCATCTTCCAGACACACTGGTTGACTGGATCAAATGAAAGATTATGGGAATTCATGAAATTGATTCCCAGAATGTGTTCTGCATTGTGGGGCAGGTCAACTAAAACTACGGGGTGCTTGGTGGTGATGGTGGCGATTTGAATTGGTACAGGGGCTGTGATGTGTCCCTGCTGTGAGTGGCCTGTAAAGCCGCTGAGGGTGATGGTGGCTGTAGTGGGCCACGTGTCCTTTTGGAACATGGTGGAGGAATTTATTGTGGTGCGGGACCCTCCTGTGTCCCAGAGAAATTCGATGGGCTGTCCCCGAATTTTCGCTACAACTACCGGTCGTCCGGACCTATCCCAAAGGGTGTCGCAGACCCAACTGGGGGAGCCCGTACACAGTCAGTCTGTTCCGGTCAAGTCCGTCTGATCTGAACGGGCGCTAATACTATGAATGGGCTCTGTCTTTTTCTTACACAGAGTGCCCGTCTGCTGGGCTCTCTATGGCTTTCTAGGGGCATTGCACTCTCTTGCGAAGTGTCCCAACTGTCCACAGTTGTAACACTCCTGTGACTTGGGTGGGGGGCTGTTCTTTCCTTCATTCAGCCATGCGGGGTTCTGGTGTGTTTTTACTGCCAGTATATCTGCGTCGGCCTGCTTTTCCTCGGGATTCTTGACTGCAGGTTTGCTTTGTATAGATTACTCCCAAGTGCAGGACAATCTTTTCACTACCCACTTCTCGTTATGGGCCTCCTCTGAGGGATCATAACTCGCGCAAGCTTGGGCACGGTCTAAGTCTCCAAAGACTGCTGCAAAGTGGATCCACAGGCATCCAGCAAACGCTGTGGGGTGCTCGGCTTTCTTTTGCCTACATTTGTTGAGGCCATTTACAGGGTCACCCCGGTTATACATGATCGCATCCAGGATTGCGGTGGAGTATAGAAATTCTGCATCGTCCGATGTGGCTGTGCGGTGGGTGGTGACTGGGTTCATTGGAGCCTGAACTATCTGCTCTGTGGGGGGTTGGGGCGCTTTCCTCTTTTGTGGCTTTCCCTGCCACATGTTCCCTGAACATATCTCTGCGCTGTTTCATTCAATTTTTCCCAATCAGGGCCGTCTTCCTGATCTAATTTCGCTCCAAAGGTTTCCTGGAAGCCTTTCTGAACTGAAAGCAGCGATTGCAGCTCTGCAATCTGCTTCTGGAACTTTGTGTGATCTAATGTGCTTTGTCTTTGTTCTGTGGTGGCAGCATGGAGTGCTCTTAATGCCGCCTTTAGATCACTACACTGTCTCTGTAATGCTTCTACCTGTTTTTCTGTTTCTTCACGTACCAGGACCTCACGTTGCGTGTCCTGATAGGCCTTTTCATATTGAGACTGGAAGATGCTTAAGTGCGCCAGACAAGACTGGTGTGCCCTTTTGGCATCCTCCACCTCTCCATTTTTTGCTGCCAACTTCCTTCTCAATTCCAAATTGTCCTTTTCTACCTCGCTTACATCGACCTTACTCATTCTATGTATGTCCTCAACTTCTTTCTGGAGCGTCCTAACGACCTCCTCTGTGCCTCGCAATTGTGCCAAGCAGGACACGATTGCCATCGGCTTGCGCGCTTTCCCTGAGCTCTTTTCGTGGATCTCGCTCAGGTTCTCCCACCAAGTATGTCCTATACTCCCGGGGCCTGATTCCTCGTTGTCACAGAATTCATTCCAAAGGGGCCATCCTTTCCCTTTGAGATATTTCCTGATCTCTTCCTCCCAAATGGGACATTGTCCCACTCTACTGCTGCTGGTCGCTGCGACCGCAAATTCCTCTGGGTTCATGAGGCATTGCATTGCCATCCTTCCTATCCGAATGCTCCTCTTCAAATTTCGGACAGGGGTATTAAGGCGGTGCTGTAAATACGGGTACGGCTTTCACTACCTTCCGATATACAAACTTCCGACAGTTTTGTTGCAACAAAAAAATCTATCAGTTTTACCTTTATAGCCCTGTTAGTTATGCATGCATACACACACTTCTGAATTATGAGTATTGATCAGAACTGCTTGAACACTTGTGGTTTTCTGTTTCCGATTGGATCTCTAATTCAAATTCTGTGTTCTCCTGGAGTGGTTTTCCACTTCTAGATCGGCTCACACCAGAGTCGACAAATAATGTTGCTAACTTTCTCCTTGGTTCAATTGCTCTGTTTTATTACCTTTGCTCTCGAGTCGCCAGGTATCTTTATGATACTGCCACGAGGTTCAAGTCCGAGTAATGATCAATAACCCAATACACCGATTAGTAAGATTTAAATCAAAGCACATTTATTATACACAGTAATCGCTACTCGTGCACAATTTCTACGTCTAAGCTACTTCTACAACTAACAGGCCTATACTTAACTTCGGACTGGCCCACCAGGTCAGGGGAACAAATGGCCATTCGTTCGGGTTCTGAGTCTGCGGGATTCGAAGTTGGTACGGATTGGTAGCTAGGAGCGCCTATCTCGTAGCGAGCGTTGAATTAAGACTTGCGTCAGTCGACGATCACTGCACCGGTCACGGTCAATGTTGGTTCATGTTGCTGGGTGACCCGGGCAGGAAGAAGAGCTGAAGAGAGCGTGAAGAGAGCAATTTGAACTTGGGGCTCAATTCTTATAGTCCCCAGGGGCTTCTAGCCTTTCGGGACGGACCCTGTACCTGCTCCCAAGTGATTGGACTGTGTCCCAATTGCTTGGTTCGATTTTCTCCAATACTGGAGCGGTTCCCTGATCGATGGGCGGTCTTGAGGTGCTCGTTCACCTCCTTTGTGGTGGCTCCTGCTGGCGCCGAGGAGTCTGGCTTTGCTTTGTGTGTCCAAAATGTTGCTTATTGTTCCCGGGGATTGCTCATCAGTATACAGATGGCTGCTACTTTGTTATGCTGATGGTCGCTGGTATCGTTGTTGTCTGGCCTTTGCAGAGGTAAATACACAGCAAACCTGCAGCTGCTGGTTTCTGTCTACGTTGGCTGACTTTCCCATCAGCCTTTGCCGTTCGCCATTTTAAATCGTGAGTTGGCCAATTTAGGTGGCTACACTATGTACCTTTAAGAAAAGAGTGATGTCAGAGAGTGGGTGGAGCTGGGCTTTAGGTCAGCCATTTTGCAGGTTTTTAGTTTTAGTTTTGGTAAAACAGCTTGTGTGTGTCTGTGGGTTTCCAGAGAGCTGCAGATTTTGCAGTTTGGTTTTTGCAGTTTGGTTGAAAAGTGCCTGGCTGGTTTTGCTGAGAGCAGTTTAAAAGTAGAAAGCCAGGTTTGGAGGAAAAGTGCTGGGTGTGTGTCGATGTTTTGCAGTGAGCTAGAAAGCTGTGATCTCTGCCATGAAAGACTATCTCTGGATCATTTGGGTGATTTAAAGTAAAACCTTTAACCTGATGTGATTTTGTTTAAAGGTGTTAAGTCTCTTGGAAGTTTGAAGGAACATTTTAAGGAATTATTTAATGTTGCAATATTTTCTGAGTTATCTTTGAAGTAAGGGGTGTTGTGAGATCCAATGTTTATTTAAGATGTTAAGTTATGTTCATGGAATAAACAGTGTTTTGTGTTTAAAAACCCACGTGTCCATAATTGAAATCCCACACCTAGGGAAAAAGCCGTGTGCTAGGAAAAGCCACAAATCCATTAAAGGGAGAGGTTGGTTGAACTCCATGATACATTTTGGGGTTCTGAAAAAGCCTCGCCCATAATAATTGGGGGCTCAAGGGGGATAAAAGTCTATCTATTGGATTGGCTTTTGTGAACTTAAAGACAGTGAAGGATTGTTGCTTTTCCGGTGTGGTATTTTAGTTTAAGTGGGGAGAGTGTTGTGAACAATCGCTCTTTCAGAGGCTCAGACGTTTTTGGGGGTGGAGAATGTCACACGTAGTACTTTATGGACAGAAACGAAAAGCAGACTGTTAGATTTGGCAAGAACATTGCAGTTAACATTACCTGATCAAATGCGAAAAGGTGAGGTAATTATGGCGGTGGTTAAGCATTTAAAGTTGCCTGAGATAGAGTTTGACTCATTGGAAATGGCAAAAATGTAGTTGCAAATTAAACAAATGGAACATGACAAAGAAGTAAAGTGGCTGGAATACGAGAGTGAGAGAGAGGAAAACGAAAAGGAGAGATAAGAAAGGAGAAAAGAAAGAATAGCCCTAGCAGAACAAAAAGAAAAAGAAAGGGAGATACAGATCAGGGAAAAAGATAAAGAGAGGGAGTTTGAACTTCAGAAAATGGCCATGAAACATGACAATCCGTTAACATTGGCAGACGTAAAGGGAAAAGTACAGATGGATGAGGATAATGAGACAGAGCGTCATAGTCGAAGACGTGGTGAGGATCTATTTAAATATGTCCAAGCAGTGCCAAGGTTTGACGAGAAGGAAGTGGAAGCCTTTTTCATTTCATTTGAGAAGGTAGCTAAACAAATGAAATGGCCACAGGACATGTGGGTGTTTCTGATTCAAACAAAGCTGGTAGGTAGAGCTAGTGAAGTGTTTGCAACACTACCGAAGGAGGTATCTGGGACGTATGAGGAGGTGAAGAAATCCATCTCGAGTGCATATGAGCTAGTGCCTGAAGCTTACAGCCAAAGGTTTAGAAATTTAAGGAAATAATTTGGTCAAACATACATGGAGTTTGAAAGGCTCAAACAGAGTAATTTTGATAGGTGGAAAAGGGCTTTGAAAATAGACCAAACGTATGAAGCTCTCAGAGAAATTATACTTTTGGAGGAGATTAAAAATTCATTTCCTGATGAAATGAGAATGCATGTGGAAAAACAGAGGGTTAAAACTGCGCGATTAGCAGTGGAAATGGCAGATGATTATGAATTAGTTCATAAATCAAAGATTGGTTTCTGACATCAGTTTCAGGCAGTGAGGGATAGAAACTGGGGACATGAGAAATACTCGAGTGGTAAAGGTAAAGGTGATCTGATGGGAGACAATAAAGGGAGTGTACCTCATTAAAAAAAAAATCCAGGAGGGTGGAAAAGAAATGAAAAGTTTCAGATGTTTTCACTGTAATAAACTAGGCCATGTAAAGTCACAGTGTTGGTGGTTGAAGAAAAGCACTGGAAAGGCTGATGTGGTAAAACAGGATAAGACAGTGGGATTTGTTAGAGTGGTGAAGGAAAGCCCAAGTGAAGCGAAGGAGGTGCAAACGTTTGTACAGCCTGTTCAAGAAGTGATTATTAAGAAGGTGCCAGATGTCTTTAAAGAATTTACTTGTGTTGGGTAAAGTTTACTCATGTATCAGGAGGAGCAGGTAAAGAAGTCACAATTTTAAGAGATACAGGGGCTAGTCAATCTTTAATGGTAAGAAATGAGGAATTATGTCGTTTGGGAAGAATGTTGCCAGAAAAGGTGGTGATATGTGGAATTCAGGGTGAGAGGAGTAGTGTTCTATTATATAAGGTATGTCAGGAATAAGCGAATGACTAGGGAAAGAGTAGGACCAGTCAAGGACAGGGATGGGAAATTGTGTGTGGAGTCTGAAGAGATAGGCGAGATACTAAATGAATATTTTTCGTCAGTATTCACTCAGGAAAAAGATAATGTTGTGGAGGAGAATGCTGAGCCCCAGGCTAATAGAATAGATGGCATTGAGGTACGTAGGGAAGAGGTGTTGGCAATTCTGGACAGGCTGAAAATAGATAAGTCCCCGGGACCTGATGGGATTTATCCTAGGATTCTATGGGAGGCCAGGGAAGAGATTGCTGGACCTTTGGCTTTGATTTTTATGTCATCATTGGCTACAGGAATAGTGCCAGAGGACTGGAGGACAGCAAATGTGGTCCCTTTGTTCAAAAAGGGGAGCAGAGACAACCCCGGCAACTATAGACCGGTGAGCCTCACGTCTGTAGTGGGTAAAGTCTTGGAGGGGATTATAAGAGACAAGATTTATAATCATCTAGATAGGAATAATATGATCAGGGATAGTCAGCATGGCTTTGTGAAGGGTAGGTCATGCCTCACAAACCTTATTGAGTTCTTTGAGAAGGTGACTGAACAGGTAGACGAGGGTAGAGCAGTTGATGTGGTGTATATGGATTTCAGCAAAGCGTTTGATAAGGTTCCCCACGGTAGGCTGTTGCAAAAAATACGGAGGCTGGGGATTGAGGGTGATTTAGAGATGTGGATCAGAAATTGGCTAGCTGAAAGAAGACAGAGGGTGGTGGTTGATGGGAAATGTTCAGAATGGAGTACAGTCACAAGTGGAGTACCACAAGGATCTGTTCTGGGGCCGTTGCTGTTTGTCATTTTTATCAATGACCTAGAGGAAGGCGCAGAAGGGTGGGTGAGTAAATTTGCAGACGATACTAAAGTCGGTGGTGTTGTCGATAGTGTGGAAGGATGTAGCAGGTTACAGAGGGATATAGATAAGCTGCAGAGCTGGGCTGAGAGGTGGCAAATGGAGTTTAATGTAGAGAAGTGTGAGGTGATTCACTTTGGAAGGAATAACAGGAATGCGGAATATTTGGCTAATGGTAAAGTTCTTGAAAGTGTGGATGAGCAGAGGGATCTAGGTGTCCATGTACATAGATCCCTGAAAGTTGCCACCCAGGTTGATAGGGTTGTGAAGAAAGCCTATGGAGTGTTGGCCTTTATTGGTAGAGGGATTGAGTTCCGGAGTCGGGAGGTCATGTTGCAGCTGTACAGAACTCTGGTACGGCCGCATTTGGAGTATTGCATACAGTTCTGGTCACCGCATTATAGGAAGGACGTGGAGGCTTTGGAGCGGGTGCAGAGGAGATTTACCAGGATGTTGCCTGGTATGGAGGGAAAATCTTATGAGGAAAGGCTGATGGACTTGAGGTTGTTTTCGTTGGAGAGAAGAAGGTTAAGAGGAGACTTAATAGAGGCATACAAAATGATCAGGGGGTTGGATAGGGTGGACAGAGAGAGCCTTCTCCCGCGGATGGATATGGCTGGCACGAGGGGACATAACTTTAAACTGAGGGGTAATAGATATAGGACAGAGGTCAGAGGTAGGTTCTTTACGCAAAGAGTAGTGAGGCCGTGGAATGCCCTACCTGCTACAGTAGTGAACTCGCCAACATTGAGGGCATTTAAAAGTTTATTGGATAAACATATGGATGATAATGGCATAGTGTAGGTTAGATGGCTTTTGTTTCGGTGCAACATCGTGGGCCGAAGGGCCTGTACTGCGCTGTATTGTTCTATGTTCTATGTTCTATAAGGTAAGGTTGGAAAGTCCAGTGAAGAGTGGTGAAGTGGTAGTAGGAGTAATAGAGGAACTATCTTGTCCAGGAATACAGTTTATCTTGGGTAATGATATAGCTGGATCGCAGGTGGGAGTGAGGCCTACTGTGGTTGATAAGCCATTGGAAAATCAGTCAACTGAAGTGTTTAAGGACGAATATCCTGGGATTTTTCCGGATTGTGTAGTAACAAGGTCGCAAAGTCACACTTTAAGACAAGAGGAGAAATCTAAGAGTGAAGGTGTAGTTGAAGTGCAATTATCAGAAACGATTTTTGATCAGATGGTTGAAAAAGAACAAGAACAGGTGAAGGATGAGGCAGATATTTTTAGTTCAGGAAAATTGGTGGAGTTACAACAGAAAGATGTAGAAATAAAACGGATATATCAGAAAGCATATACGGAAGAGGAATCTGAGAGTATACCAGAGTGTTATTACCGTAAAAATGATGCCTTGATGAGAAAATGGAGACCTGTGCATATGCATGCGGATGAAAAGTGGGCAGAAGTTCATCAATTAGTATTGCCGGTAGGGTATAGAAAGGAGGTGTTGCGAGTTGCACATGAGGTACCAGTGGGATGTCATTTGGGAATAAGGAAAACTCCAGCTAAAATCCAGAAACATTTTTATTGGCCTGGACTACATAAAGGTGTAGTTAAATTTTTTCAATCATGTCACACATGTCAAGTGATAGGGAAACCTAAAGCAGTGATAAAACCAGCGGCCTTAATACCCATTCCAGCATTTGAGGAACCTTTTACGAGGGTCATAATAAATTGTGTAGGACCGCTTCCTAAAACAAAAAGTGGGAATCAATATCTTTTGACTGTAATGGATGTGTCTACTATGTTTCCAGAGGCCATTCCAGTACGTAATATTACAGCTACAAGGATTGTGGAGGAGTTACTTAAATTCTTTACTAGATATGGACTACCCACAGAAATTCAATAGGATCAAGGATCGAATTTTACTTCAAAGTTATTCAAAGAATTTATGGATAGCTTTGGAATAAAACAATTTAAATAACCTGCGTACCATCCAGAATCGCAGGGAGCATTAGAAAAGTGGCATCAGACATTAAAGACAATGTTGAGGGTGTATTGTCAAGATTATCCAGAGGATTTGGATAAAGGAATTCCATTTGTATTGTTTGCAATTAGGGATGCACCTAATGTATCTACTAAATTTAGTCCTTTTGAACTAATTTTTGGTCATGAGGTAAGAGGACCACTTGAATTGATTAAGGATAAATTGGTAGGTGAGAAATCGGAAATTACATTATTGGATTATGTGTCAAATTTTAGGGAACGATTAAATAGAGCAGGTGAATTGACTAGACAACATTTTGAAAGTTGCACAAAATGTGATGAAACGGGTAGCGGATCGTAGTTTTGCCAGTGGGGATAAAGTTTTCGTGTTGTTACCAGTGGTAGGGGAGCCTTTAAAAGCTAGGTTTTGTGGACCGTATCAGATTGAAAGGAAATTAAGTGAGGTGAATTATGTGGTTAAAAAGACCAGATAGAAGGAAGACTCACCGAGTGTGTCATGTGAATATGCTTAAAAGGTACTTTGAAAGGGAAGGAGAGAAAAAGGAAGTTTTAATGATTCTAACACAAAGTGACGAACCAAATCCAGATGACTGAATTTGACATACCTCAAATTAAATTGGAAAATGAGGATGTTCCTAAAAATTGGGATGAATTGTTAAGTTACCTTCCAGAGGAAAAACGAACTGACCTGAAAGAGTTATTGATATCACATGGGCAAGTTTGCAGAGATAAATTGGGAAGTACTAAAATGGCTATATCTGATGTAGATGTGGGAAATGCTGTTCCTATCAAACAACATCCATATCGACTTAATCCTTTAAAATTGGCACAAGTTAACAAAGAGATTGAGAGTATGCTGAAGAATGGCATAATTGAAGTGGGTTGCAGCCAATGGAGCTCACCCATAGTGATGGTACCTAGACCAGATGGTACCCAACTCTATAGCGATGGTGTACTATAGAAAGGTGAATGCAGTTACAAGAACGGACTCTTATCCTGTCGCACCATTGAAGGATTGCATGGAGAAAGTGGGACAATCTGCTTTTATTTCCAACTTCTAGACATGGAAAGAACATTTAAACCATCGTATGGAGTTCTTCGATCGACTTCAGGTGGCGGGTTTAGTGATGAACCTAGCCGAAAGTGAATTTGGAGAAGCCCGAATCGCTTTCCTTGCAGAGTTTCCGACACCCTCAAGACAAAGGGAAATAATGCGATCTCCTAGCATGAATGAATTTGATCGAACATTTGTGCTAAAGTTTTGTGGCGTGATTACTCCACTGCTGGAATTGCTGAAGAAACGTAAAGAATTTCAATGGACAGCGGACTTTCAACAGGCATTTGACTGCCTGAAAGCTGTGATCACCAATGCTCCTGTATTGGAGAATTGCAAGGGACTCTGTGGTCAGATTGAACTAAAGTATCTGATTCTAAAGAGAAATGCCGAGGCACAGAGGAATGGATGGATCGTGCAGAGACTTTCTTGTTCAAAGAGACTGTCAATCGAGAAGGATTTTGGTTGGAGGAAGAAGAACAAAGAAAAATGGACTATATTATTATAACTGTTTGCGTGTGTTGTTTTCTTTAAATGAAAATGTATATTTACTGTGTGCATTCCTTAGTGGATGGTGCAAAAGTGAAAAATGAAACCATCCTGATGATGATGGGGTTTTTTTTTTTCTTGGGGGGAGGTGTCATGCGAGGTTACTTTAAGACATGGATGTTTAAGCAATGTACCTTTAAGAAAACAGTGATGTCAGAGAGTGTGTGGAGCTGGGCTTTAGGTCAGCCATTTTGCAGGTTTTTAATT
Organism: Scyliorhinus torazame; assembly: GCF_047496885.1. Lineage (NCBI taxonomy): Eukaryota > Metazoa > Chordata > Chondrichthyes > Carcharhiniformes > Scyliorhinidae > Scyliorhinus > Scyliorhinus torazame. The sequence goes on along the minus strand of NC_092709.1, from coordinate 163,487,906 downwards.
TTAGTTTTGGAAAAACAGCTTGTGTCTGTCGGTTTCCAGAGAGCTGCAGATTTTGCAGTTTGGTTTTGCAGTTTGTTTGAAAAGTGCATGGCTGGTTTTGCTGAGAGCAGCTAAAAAGTGCCTGGCTGGTTTTGCTGAGAGCAGTTTAAAAGTAGAAAGCCACGTTTGGAGGAAAAGTGCTGGGTGTGTGTCTGTGTTTTGCAGTGAGCTGGAAAGCTGTGATCTCTGCCATGAAAGACTATCTCTGGATCATTTGGGTGATTTAAAGTAAAGCCTTTAACCTGATGTGATTTTGTTTAAAGGTGTTAAGTCTCTTGGAAGTTTGAAGGAACATTTTAAGGAATTATTTACTGTTGCAATATTTTCTGAGTTATCTTTGAAGTAAGGGGTGTTAAGAGATCCAATGATTATTTAAGACGTTAAGTTGAGTTCATGGAATAAACAGTGTTTTGTGTTTTAAAAACCCACGCGTCCATAATTGTAATCCCACACCTCGGGGGAAAAAGCCGTGTGCTAGGAAAAGCAGCAAATCCATTAAAGGGAGAGGTTGGTTGAACTCCATGATATATTTTGGGGTTCTGAAAAAGCCTCGCCCATAACACTACACAGGCCCTATCCCCACAATCCCACCTAGGGGTAAGTTAGCATTGCCAATCCACCTAACCACATCGTTGCACCACGGGAGAAAACTGGAACACCTGGAGGAAACCTACGCAGACACGGGAAGAATGTGAAAACTTCACTTAGTCAGTCACCCAAGGTCAGAATCGAACCCGGGTCTCTGGCACTGTGAGGCAGCAGTGCTAACCATTGTACCACCCTTTTCTCACAAGTTTTGTCAAAAATGAATGTTGGCCATTAAGCAAAACTTGCTCTTGTTTAAATAGTGTCTTAAGGTATTTTGCCAACAGATCAGTCCTCCGATTAAAGTGGCATTTTTAACAATGCAACATTCCCTTAGTAGTCCACTGTAGTGTTAAGTTCGATTTTGTGCTTCGGTTCTGGTGTGGAGTTTGAATAGAAACATGGAAAATAGGAGTAGGCCATTTACCCTTTGAACCAGATCTGCCATTCAGCATAATCATGGCTGATCCTCTATCTCAACAGCGTACTCCAGCATTTTTCCCATACTCCTTGACACCTTTAGAGTAAATCTATCGAGTTCCTACTTAAGTATATTCAGTTCCTTCTTAAGTATATTGGCCTCCGCTGCCTTCTATGGTAGAGAATTCCATAGGTTACCCCCCTCTGAATGAAGATATTACAACTCATCTCTGTCCTATATGGCCGACTCTGTGCCCTGAGCCTTTGACCGTGTGTTCTAGACACCCTAGGCAATAGAAACAACAACCCTGCATTTTCTTTTCTGTCTGTTCAGCCCCGTCTGATTCTGACTCTAGTTAGAGTGAAGTCTGATTGAAATCGATGGTTGTTGGTGAATAACTGCTAATAGTACAGGTAGTGGAGAACATCTCTTTGCTGAAGAAAATAGAAGCTGGATTGCATGGGAAAGAGGATTGTCTGATGGTAACCCACGTCACCATGCTCCTTGATGCCTCCTAGCAGCTGGCCTGCGGTGGAGCTGTATATCCTAGGAGAGGGGAGCCCAACAAAGGAAAGAAAGGTGATACATGGGTGTATGACTTCACAAGAGTAGACACTCTCTAAAATGGAGAGATAAAATCTCCCCTATATGTAGTAACCAATATAACCTGGTGGATTTTTTTTTTCTTACAGGGATTTATCTAACAACAGAATAGGCTGTCTAAATGGGGAAATGTTCAGAGGCATATCAAATCTTATCCGTTTGTAAGTGATCAGTTCAAGTGAATTTACTTTTTAATTTAAAATAGTGTATATTTTGACTATATTTTGATTTTATTTAATCCTGACATTGTTTAGATTTTGTTTAGTTAATTACATAGAACATACTGCACAGAAACAAGCAAAATTAGCCGAACGACTCTATTTCTGCTCTACTCCAGTCTCCTCCCATATTTACTTATCTAGCACTAGTCGTGTAACCCTCTATTCCCTTTTCTCTCAAATGCTTATCGAGCATCCTGATAAATTCATCTCTGGTACCTACCATGATTACTCCCTGTGGTAACAAGTTCCATATTTTCATTATTCTCTAGCGAAAGAAGTTCCTTCTGAATTCTGTATCTAATTTCTTGGTGACTATCTTAAATGTGTGGCCTCTTGTTTTGTTGTTACCCACAAGTAACAATATTCTGTGTTTACTGTATCAAAATCTTTAAGAATTTTTAAAGATCTCTATTGGGTTACCCCTCAATATTATCTTTTAATAAGAAAAGAGACCTCGGCTTTTACTCTGTTCCTGATGTGTATGGCCTTGCAGTTCTGTTATCCATGTAAATTTCTTTTTTGCACTCTCTCCAGTGCCTCCACATACTTTGTACAAAATTGTACACATTACTCCCTAAGTGTGGCCTAACCAAAGATGGGTGTAGGTTTACCATAACTTGGAAAAATGTAATACCTCATGCCTAATCTAGGTCGAAATTAATCTCAAATCGTATACCTGTCATGCACGTTTATTCATGTCGTCTTGGAACTTGTTGCCGTCTCTTCAGTGTTGACTATCTCCCATTTTGGTGTTTTCTGCAAATATAGAAATTGTATTTTTTATTCCAACATCGAAATCATTCATATAAATTGCAAACAGAACTTCATGAAACAGCACAGGATTTTTAGAACTGATTTTTCTATTTCCAGGAACCTTTCAGGAAACCTGTTTTCTACATTGGCACAAGGGACATTTGAGAACCTTTTGTCGCTGAAATATATGTAAGTGATACATCAAGTTTATTTTTTCCTTAGCTACTTCTCATGTTCTGAAAGTTTTGTCCATACTTTGTTTCTACTTGCTGTAAAGCTTTCATTCACTCCTGTGTGCAATTATGTGGGCAGCACGGTAGCATAGTGGTTAGCACAATTGCTTCACAGTTCCAGGGTCCCAGGTTTGATTCCGGCTCGGGTCACTGTGCGGAGTCTGCATGTTCTCCCCGTGTGTGCGTGGGTTTCCTCCGGGTGCTCCGGTTTCCTCCCACAGTCCAAAGATGTGCAGGTCAGGTGGATTGGCCATGATAAATTGCCCTTAGTGTTGGGTGGGGTTATTGGGTTACAACCTACTGGATAGGTTGGAGGTGTGGGATTGGGTAGGGTGCTCTTTCCAAGAGCCGGTGCAGACTTGATGGGCCGAATGCACTGTAAATTCTATGAATTCATTGGAATTATCTTTGGTTGATTCTATTTAAATAATACTTTTCTCCCTCAAACACCTGTTTGTTTTTTATTTTGCTTTGAAAGAAATATTGAATTTAATCTGGCGAATTAGACACTTTTGTAAAATTGATGCAAAATGTTACTAAACTTTTTTTAAAAAATATATTTTATTCAAGATTTTTTGGCCAAACATGACAGTACATTGTGTATCCTTTACACAGCAATATAACAATATAAATAACAATGGCCAGTTTTAAACAAAGAAATAAATAATATATAAACAAAATCAAAAACAAAACTACATGGCAACTGCCTTGTCCAAAATAAATACTCCAAAAATACAATCCAACAATCCAATATACAATTACCTATAACAACTACCTATACATATTATACATATACACTAACATCCCTGAGAGTCCTTCTGGTTCCTCCCCCCCCCCCCCCCCCCCCCCCCCGCCCGGTTGCTGCTGCTGTCTTCTTCTTTTCCATTCCCTCTATCATTCTGTGAGGTATTCGACGAACGGTTGCCACCGCCTGGTGAACCCTTGAGCCGATTCCCTTAGGACGAACTTAATCCGTTCCAACTTTATAAACCCTGCCATGTCATTTATCCAGGTCTCCACACCCGGGGGCTTGGCTTCCTTCCACATCAACAGTATCCTGCGCCGGGCTACGAGGGACGCAAAGGCCAAAACATCAGCCTCTTTCGCCTCCTGCACTCCCGGGTCTTCTGCAACCCCGAATATAGCCAACCCCCAGCTTGGTTCGACCTGGACCCCCACCACCTTCGAAAGCACCTTTGTCACCCCCACCCAAAACCCCTGTAGTGCCGGACATGACCAGAACATGTGGGTGTGATTCGCTGGGCTTCTCGAGCATCTCGCACACCTATCCTCTACTCCAAAAAATTTACTGAGCCGTGCTCCAGTCATATGAGCCCTGTGTAACACCTTAAATTGTATCAGGCTTAGCCTGGCACACGAGGACGATGAGTTTACCCTACTTGGGGCATCAGCCCACAGCCCCTCCACAATCTCCTCCCCCAGCTCCTCTTCCCATTTTCCTTTCAGCTCATCTACCATAATCTCCCCCTCGTCCCTCATTTCCCTATATATGTCTGATACCTTACCATCCCCCACCCATGTCTTTGAGATCACTCTGTCCTGCACCTCCTGCGTCGAGAGCTGCGGGAATTCCCTCACCTGTTGCCTCGCAAAAGCCCTCAGTTGCATATACCGGAATGCATTCCCTTGGGGCAACCCATATTTTTCGGTCAGCGCTCCCAGACTTGCAAACGTCCCATCTACGAACAGATCTCTCAATTGTGTTACCCCTGCTCTTTGCCATGTTCCAAATCCCCCATCCATTCTCCCCGGAACAAACCTATGGTTATTTCTTATCGGGGACCGCACCGAGGCTCCCGTCTTTCCCCTATGCCGTCTCCACTGCCCCCAAATTTTCAGTGTAGCCACCACCACCGGGCTTGTGGTGTATTTATTCGGTGAGAACGGCAACGGCGCCGTCACCATAGCTTGTAGGCTAGTCCCCCTACAGGACGCCCTCTCCAACCTCTTCCACGCCGCTCCCTCCTCTTCCCCCATCCACTTACACACCATTGAGATATTGGCGGCCCAGTAGTACTCACTTAGGCTCGGTAGTGCCAGCCCCCCCCTACGCTGCAAAAATCCCCTCCTCACTCTCGGGGTCTTCCCGGCCCACACAAAACTCATGAAAGTCTTCTCAATTCTTTTGAAAAAAGCCTTCGTGATCACCACCGGGAGGCACTGAAACACAAAGAGGAATCTCGGGAGGACCACCATTTTAACCGCCTGCACCCTCCTGCCAGTGACAGGGACACCATGTCCCATCTCTTAAAGTCCTCCTCCATCTGTTCCACCAACCGCGTTAAATTTAGCCTGTACAATGTACCCCAATTCTTGGCTATCTGGATCCCCAAGTACCGAAAGTCCCTTGTTACCTTCCTCAACGGCAAGTCCTCTATTTCTCTGCTCTGCTCCTCTGGATGCACCACAAACAACTCACTTTTCCCCATGTTCAATTTATATCCTGAAAATTCTCCAAACTCCCCCAAGTATCCGCATTATCTCTGGCATCCCCTCCGCCGGGTCCGCCACATACAACAACAAATCGTCCGCATACAGAGATACCCGGTGTTCTTCTCCTCCCCTGAGTACTCCCCTCCACTTCCTGGAACCCCTCAATGCTATTGCCAGGGGCTCAATCGCCAGTGCAAACAATAATGGGGACAGAGGACATCCCTGCCTCGTCTCTCTATGGAGCCGAAAATATGCAGACCCCCGTCCATTCGTGACCACGCTCGCCATCGGGGCCCTGTACAGCAGCTGTACCCATCTAATATACTCATCTCCAAAGCCAAATCTCCTCAGCACCTCCCACAAATAATCCCACTCCACTCTATCAAATGCTTTCTCGGCATCCATCGCCACCACTATCTCCGCTTCCCCCTCTGGTGGGGGCATCATCATTACCCCTAGCAGCCTCCGTATATTCGTATTCAGCTGTCTCCCCTTCACAAAGCCAGTTTGGTCCTCATGGACCACCCCCGGGACACAATCCTCTATCCTCATTGCCATTACCTTGGCCAGAATCTTAGCGTCCACGTTCAGGAGGGAAATAGGCCTATAGGACCCCCATTGCAGCGGGTCTTTTTCCTTCTTTAGGAGTAGCGATATCGTTGCTTCTGACATAGTCGGGGGCTGCTGCCCCCTTTCCCTCGCCTCATTAAAGGTTCTCATCAGTAGCGGGGCCAGCAAGTCCACATATTTCCTGTAAAATTCAACTGGGAATCCGTCCGGACCCGGGGCCTTCCCCGCCTGCATGCTCCTAATTCCTTTCACTACTTCCTCCATTTCGATCTGTGCTCCCAGTCCCACACTCTCCTGCTCCTCCACCTTAGGAAATTCCAGCTGGTCCAGAAAACACATCATTCTCTCCATCCCATCCGGGGGCTGAGCTTCATATAATCTTTCATAGAATGCCTTGAACACTCCATTCACTCTCTCCGCTCCCCGCTCCATCTCTCCCTCCTCATCCCTCACTCCCCCTATCTCCCTCGCTGCTCCCCTTTTCCTCAGTTGGTGGGCCAGCAACCTGCTCGCCTTCTCCCCATATTCGTACTGTACACCCTGTGCCTTCCTCCACTGTGCCTCTGCAGTACCCGTAGTCAGCAAATCAAATTCTACATGTAGCCTTTGCCTTTCCTTGTACAGTCCCTCCTCCGGTGCCTCCGCATATTGTCTGTCCACCCTCAGAAGTTCTTTCAGCAACCGCTCCCGTTCCCTACCCTCCTGCTTTCCTTTATGTGCCCTGATTGATATCAGCTCCCCTCTAACCACTGCCTTCAGCGCCTCCCAGACCGCTCCCACCTGGACCTCCCCATTATCATTGAGTTCCAAGTACCTTTCAATACACCCCCTCACCCTTAAACACACCCCCTCATCCGACATTAGTCCCATGTCCATTCTCCAGGGTGGACGCTGTTCTTTTTCCTCCCCTATCTCCAAGTCCACCGAATGTGGAGCGTGATCCGAAATAGCTATAGCCGTATACTCCGCCCCGTCACCTTCGGGATCAGCGCCCTTCCCAAAACAAAAAGTCTATTCACGAATAAACTTTGTGGACATAGGAGAAAAACAAAAACTCCTTACTCCTAGGTCTACTAAATCTCCATGGGTCTACTCCTCCCATCTGCTCCATAAAGTCCTTAAGCACCTTGGCTGCTGCCAGTCTCCTTCCGGTCCTGGACCTCGATTTGTCCAGCCCTGGTTCCAGCACCGTGTTAAAATCTCCACCCATTACCTATTTCCCCACCTCTAGGTCTGGGATACGTCCTAACATGCGCCTCATAAAGTTGGCATCATCCCAGTTCGGGGCATATACGTTCACTAAGACCACCGCCTCCCCCTGTAATTTGCCACTCACCATCACGTATCTGCCCCCACTATCCGCCACTATGGTCTTTGCCTCAAACATTACCCTCTTCCCCACTAATATAGCCACCCCCTGTTTTTCGCATCTAGCCCCGAATGAAACACCTGCCCCACCCATCCTTTGCGTAGTCTGACCTGGTCTATCAGTTTCAAATGCGTCTCCTGTAGCATAACCACATCTGCCTTAAGTTTCTTTAGGTGTGCGAGTACCCGTGCCCTCTTTATCGGCTCGTTCAGCCCTCTCACATTCCACGTGATCAGCCGGGTTGGGGGGCTCTTTACCCCCCCCCCCTTCTCGACTAGCCATCCCCTTTTATCCTGCTCCTCACCCGGTTCCCACGCAGCTGTGTCCCCCCAGGCGGTGCCCCCCCACCCCGCCCACCCCACCCCATACCAGCTCCCCCTTCTCCCCAGCAGCAGCAACCCAGTAAACCCCCCCCCTCCCACCCCCCCGCTAGATGCCCCACTAGCGTAATTGCACCCCCCATGTTGCTCCCAGAAGTTAGCAAACTCTGGCTGACCTCGGCTTCCCCCCCGTGACCTCGGCTCACACTGTGCGACGCCCCTTCCTTCCTGCTTCCCTATTCCCGCCATAATTATCATAGCGCGGGAACAAAACCTGCGCTTCCCTTTTGGCCCCGCCCCCAATGGCCGACGCCCCCAGCTCCTCCACCTCCCTCCCTCCCTCCCCCACAACATGGGGAAGAGAGAAAAGTTACCGGGTCGCAGGATTAACAACATAAAAATCATCTCTCCCCCCTTTTTCCCCCCTCTTCGCCCCCCATATTCGCCCCACCACATTGTCTCAAACGTTCTTTTTTATAACCCACTTATTCCAATTTCTCTTCAACAATAAATGTCCACGCCTCATCTGCCGTTTCAAAGTAGTGGTGCTTCCCTTGATGTGTGACCCACAGTCTTGCCGGCTGCAGCATTCCAAATTTGACCTTTTTATGAAGCACCGCCTTGGCCCGATTAAAGCTCGCCCTCCTTCTCGCCACCTCCGCACTCCAATCTTGATATACGCGGATCACCGCGTTCTCCCACCTACTGCTCCGAGTTTTCTTTGCCCATCTGAGGACCATCTCTCTGTCCTTATATCGGAGGAATCTCACCACTATGGCTCGGGGAATTTCTCCAGCCCTCGGTCTTCGCGCCATCACTCGATATGCTCCCTCCACCTCCAACGGACCCGTCGGGGCCTCCGATCCCATTAACGAATGCAGCATCGTGCTCACATATGCCCCGACGTCCGCCCCTTCTGCACCCTCGGGAAGACCAAGAATCCTTAAATTCTTTCTCCTCGCATTATTCTCCAGCACCTCCAGCCTTTCCACACATCGTTTATGGTGTGCCTCGTGCATCTCCGTCTTCACCACTAGGCCCTGTATATCGTCCTCGTTCTCGGCAGCCTTTGCCTTCACGACCCGAAGCTCCTGCTCCTGGGTCTTTTGCTCTTCTTTTAGCCCTTCAATCGCCTGTAATATCGGGGCCATCAACTCCTTCTTCATCTCCTTTTTAAGTTCTTCCACGCAGCGTTTCAAAAACTCGTGTTGATCAGGGCCCCATATTAAACTGCCACCTTCCGACGCCATCTTGGTTCGTGCTTGCCTTCCTTGCCGCTGCTCTAAAGGATCCACCGCAATCCGGCCACTTTCCTCTCCTTTTTCCATCCGTGTCCAGGGAGGATTCCCTTCTGGTTTACCGCACAGTGCTTTTAGCCGTTAAAATTGCCGTTGGGGCTCTTATTAAGAGCCCAAAAGTCCGTTCCACCGGGAGCTGCCGAAACGTGCGACTTAGCTGGTCATCGCCGCACCCGGAAGCCCAAAATGTTACGAAACTAATATACATTGTCAGACAAAAACAGAAAATATGGGACAGTCTCAGCAGGTCTGACAGCATCTGTGGAGAGAGAAGAGAGCTAACGTTTCGACGCTGGATAATTCTTTGTCAGCTGCTTGTACATCGTGTTCATTCACTTTCTCCACAGAGCAAGGAAGAATAGACTACCATTTTTAAAAGAAAAATAGAACATTAAGTATCCCTTAGTGGCAAATTATGGGTTCACAGAATGAGGTAGAATTTCTGTGTTGGCTAACCTAATCTATCACTGTAAACTTGGTAGAAGACTAACAAAATTCCCCAAAAGTCAGTGCAAATAATGCTTTAATGTTATTTCGCCTGAGCTTCCATCAGTTATATTGGACAGTCAGAAGAAGCCCTGTAGAAGTCTAGTCCTGCCCACTCCTCTGCCTAACCAAGACTACTTATCATGGAATCATAAAATTTGCAGTACAGAAGGAGGCCATTCGGTCCATCGAGTCTGCACCAGCACTTGGAAAGAGCACCCGACTTAAGCACACACCTCCACCGTAACACAGTAACCCCACTTAGCCTTTTTTGGAAACTAAGGGGCAATTTAAGCATGGTCAATCCATCTAACCTGCACATCTTTTGACTGTGGGTGGAAAGCAGAGTACCCAGAAGAAACCCACGCAGACATGGGGAGAAAGTGCAAACTCCACGCAGTCACCCGAGGCCAGAATTGAACCTGGTTCCCTGGAACTGTGAGGCAGCATTGCTAACCACTGTGCCACCATGCCACCCCTGTGCACAACTACTTTTTTAGAAAGATACATTTGAAAGGGAAACTCTAAAAATGAAATTGATCTTCATATGTTTTGGGATGTGAGGTGAGAAAGTGCTGTTCGTTAACCTAATATTGAATTCTTTTCAAAAAGAGACGTTTTCCATTTTGTGCCAATATTAGTCTCTTGTTTTTCTTTTGTATATTATTAAATCACTGACCTTGACCTCTATATACCACACAGCGATTATAACGCAGAAACTAGGCAAGCAAACCACTATCATATGTCTTCTGTGTAAATAGGAACATAGAAAGTAGGAGCAGGAGGAAGCCATTTGAACCTGCTCCGCCATTTATTATGATTATGTCTGATCATCCAACTCGATAGCCTAATTGGATTAGATTGGTTTATTGTCACGTGTACCAAGGTAGAGTGAAAAATATTGTTCTGTGAGCAGCTCAAAACAGATCATTCCGAATATGAAAAGAAAATGCATAATAGGGCAAACATAAAATGCACACTGTAAATACATAGACTCAGGCAACGGGTGAAGCATACAGGAGTGTAGTACTACTCAGTAGAGAAGATTTGTGAAGAGATCAGATCAGTCCATAAGAGGGTCGTTTAGGAGTCTGCTAACAGCGGGGAAGATGCTGTTTTTTAATCTATTAGTGCGTGTTCTCAGAATTTTGTACCCTTTGATTCCATTTGCACAAAGTGCTATAGAAACATAGAAAATAGGTGCAGGAGTAGACCATTCGGCCCTTCGAGCCTGCACACCAATTCAATATGATCACGGCTGATCATGCAAATGCAGTATCCCAATCCCGTTTTCTCTCCATACTCCTGGATCCTTTCAGCCGTAAGGGCCACGTTCAACTCCCTCTTGAATATATCCAATGAACCGGCCCCAACAGCTTTCTGTGGTAAAGAATTCCACAAGCTCACAACTCTCTGAGAGAAGTGGTTCTTCCTCATCTCAGTCTTGAATGACTTACTCGTTATTCTTAGACTGTGACCCCAGGTTCTGGACGTTCCCAACACGGGAACATTCTTCCCGCATCTAGCCTGCCCAATCCCATCAGGTTTTTATATATTTCTAGGAGATCCCCTCTCATTTTTCTGAACAGCGATGAGTACAAGCCCAGTTGATCCAGTCTTTCTTCATATGTCAGTCCTGCCATCCTGGGAATTAGTCTGGTGACCCTTCGCTGGACACGCTCAAGAGCAAGACTGTCCTTCCTCAAGCTAAGAGACCAAAACTGCACACATTACTCAAGATGTGGCATCACCAAGGCCCTGTATAACTGCAGCAAGACATCCCTATTCCTATACTCTCATCCTCTCGCTATGAAGGCCAGCTTGCCATTAGCTTTCCTCGCTGCCTGCTGTACCTACATGCCAATCTTCAGCGACTGTTCCACCTGAGGGGCGAGCTGGTCAGCGTAGGGATCCAATGGGACCATGTGATGGAATGGCCAGCTCATGCAGGGATCACCCAGGTGGATGGTGGAAAATGTTACCGTGGGCAGGAGTCAGATGTCAGAAGATGCGGAGCACCAGGACTTATCCCAGAGCGGGTTGTCATCATCCTCCGTCCCATGGACCAGTCCCGCTGTTACTGCCAACCCAGGGCCCACACTCCGTAGTGCGGCAGGTATGTATCATGGACGGGGTTGCAGGCGGGGGACTGGGGGGGTGGGTGTTGGGGTGGGATGCAGTGTCCATCCCTCTAGCTAGACCCCCTCCCCAGTCAGTGAAGCTGGAGGCAAATAGAGTGCTCCACGTGTGTTGCCTCTGGCGCACCAGTCTTCCGCCTCTCATACCTGCCTGGGCCACAGGTCCTGCCTATCCTACCCCTACTCTGCATCCGCCTCATCGGGCGAGGCCTGGAGTTCATCCTCCTCCTCCAAAACGTCACCCCTCTGCTACATGATGTTGCAGGCCGCCACGATACGGGAACCCTCTCAGCATCATACTGGAGGGCCCCTCCAGAGTGGTCCAGACACCTGAACCGCATCTTCAGAATGGCGAAGCACCGCATCATCACACTCCTGGTCGCTGCATGGGCGTTGTTGTAGGGGGTGTCTGCATCGGCCTGTGGTCTCTGGATAGGTGTCATCAACCACGTCCACAGTGAATGATCCCGTTCGCCAGGAGCCAACACCCAGTCAGTAGCAAGGAGCGGAGGGGAATGCATACTGCCTGAATATCGGGCACAGGCATGCATGATGGTCACACACATTGTATAGCATACAGTCAATTAAAGATATTCAATTCAACTAAAAATAAAACTGCATTTTTTAATTCAAATGGTAACTTGCCTAGATTTTATGACAATTTGGGAACCCCTTTTGGTTTGTGTAGAGCAGCTTGTCATCTGCTGGTGCTCGTAATGGGGAATGCATCCCGTGGATCACCCCTGGACCTGGAACATGTTCGTGATGGCGGTGAACCCCGCTGCTCGGTTCACGTTGAAATGGATGTATTGAGTCGACCGGGCATACAAAGCCTCTGTGACAGCGCAGATGCAACTGAGCACCGAGCTTATAGAATTTACAGTGCAGAAGGAGGCCATTCGGCCCATCGAGTCTGTACCGGCTCTTGGAAAGAGCACCCTACCCAAGGTCAACACCTCCACCCTATCCCCATAACCCTTGGAATGCCCTGCCTGCAACAGTAGTGGACTCGCCAACACTAAGGGTATTCAAATGGTCATTGGATAGACATATGGACGATAAGGGAATAGTGTAAATGGGCTTTAGAGTGGTTTCACAGGTCGGCGCAACATCGAGGGCTGAAGGGCCTGTACTGCGCTGTAATGTTCTATAACCCAGTAACCCAGTAACCCCACCCAACACTAAGGGCAATTTTGGACACTAAGGGCAATTTATCATGGCCAATCCACCTAACCTGCACATCTTTGGACTGTGGGAGGGAACCGGAGCACCCGGAGGAAACCCACGCACACACGGGGAAAACGTGTAGACTCCGCCCAGACAGTGGCCCAAGCCGGAATCGAACCTGGGAGCCTGGAGCTGTGAAGCAATTGTGCTATCCACAATGCTACCGTGCTGCCCTCTTGTGAGATTCCGGACAGGTTCCCACTCAGGGCCTGGAAGGACCCCTTGACGGCCTCCGGGAGAGGGTGTCCTCCCCCATTCCCCCGCGGTGCCAGGTATGCCAGGATCTGGCAGTTATCTCGCATAGTCTCCCTGCTCAGCTTGAGTCTGAAATTGTCATAAAATTCAGACAAGTTGCCATTCGAATTAAAAGATGCAGTTTTATTTTTAGTTGAATTGAATATCTTTAATTGACTGTATGCTATAAAATGTATTTTATTGGGTTTATTTCATTATTGATAATTTCAGTTGATGAATTGGAAAATATTTCAAATTATACTTTCAGAAAAGTTAGATAAACTTAATTTAAGCACCAGCACATGGGTCCATGAAATATGTTTTAGGTGCCTTTTAGATTTTTGTCAGATTTTTGTAACTGAACAAGTTTCTTGAGAGAACAATCCTTGTAAAGAAAAACTATTTGGCAACATTACAGTTAATTTTTTAATTTTGTCATTGTTAGCGAATTTCAGACGGACTATCTTTTGTGTGATTGCAACTTGCTTTGGATGATTCAGTGGATAAAGACTAAAAATATAACTGTACGAGAAACTAAGTGTGCTTTCCCCAAATCTCTGCACGGCCAGCTAGTAACGAGTGTTAAGAAAGAACTTCTGACTTGTGGTAAGAATTTAACATTCAACGTTATACTATTGTACTAGTAGTCTTAATATAACCTGAGGTGAAAAGAACTCAAAAAAAAAATTGAAGTACTTCCAAAAGCACACGATTTCAGAGTCTTCACTACTCTAGGTGTGTTCACCATTAATACTAATATACCAGTGGAACGTGAGGGGCTTGAATGGGCCGGCCAAGAGGGCCCGCGTGTTCTCGCATTTAAAGGGGTTGAAGGCGGACGTGGCCATGTTGCAAGAGACGCACTTAAAGCTCGCGGACCAGACGAGGCGAAGGAAAGGTTGGGTGCAACAGGTGTTTCACTCGGGGTTAGACTCAAAGACCAGAGGGGTGGCAATCTTGGTTAGTAAACGAGGGGCATTTGAGGAGGGGAGTATCGTGGCGGACAAGGGGGGCAGGTACATAATGGTGAGTGGCAAGCTGCAGGGGGCCCGGGTGGTGCTAGTGAATGTATACGCCCCAAACTGGGACGATGCGAACTTCATGAGTCGCGTGTTGGGTAGGATCCTGGACTTGGAGTCAAGTAACCTGATTATGGGAGGGGACTTTAATACGGTCTTGGACCCAATTTTGACCGTTCCAAGTCCAGGTCAGAAAAGAGGCCGGCGGCGGCCAGGGATCTGTGGGAGTTCATGGGCCAGATGGGGGGTGGGGTGGACCCGTGGAGGTTTGCGCGGCCAAGGGCGAAGGAGTTTTCCTTTTTCTCCCATGTCCATAAAGTCTATTCATGGATGACTTCCGGGTGCGGCGATGACCAGCTGAGTCGCACGTTTCGGCAGCTCCCGGTGAAACGGACTTTTGGGCTCTTGATAGGAGCCCCAACGGCAATTTTGACGGCTAAAAACACTGTGCGGTAAACCAGAAGGGAATCCCCCCTGGATACGGATGAAAAAAGGAGGAGAAAGTGGCCGGATTGCAGTGGATCCTTTAGAACAGCGGCAAGGAAGGCAAGCAAAAACCAAGATGGCGTCGGAAGGTGGCAGTTTAACATGGGGCCCTGAACAACACGAGTTCTTGAAATGCTGTGTGGAAGAGCTCAAAAAGGAAATGAAGAAAGATCTGTCGGCCCCGATACTACAGGCGATCGAAGGGCTAAAGGAGGAACAAAAGATCCAGGAGCGGGAGCTTCGGGTCGTGAAGGCAAAGGCAGCCGAGAATGAGAACGACATACAGGGCCTGGTGGTGAAGACGGAGACGCATGAGGCACATCAGAAACGATGTGTGGAAAGGTTGGAGGCACTGGAGAACAACGCAAGGACTAACAACCTGAGGATTCTTGGTCTTCCTGAAGGTGCGGAGGGAGCGGACGTCGGGGCATATGTGAGCACGATGCTGCACTCGTTAATGGGAGCGGAGGCCCCGCGGGTCCGTTGGAGGTGGAGGGAGCATACCGAGTGATGGCGCGAGGACCGAGAGCAGGAGAAATTCCCAGAGCCATAGTGGTGAGATTCCTCCGTTTTAAGGATAGAGAAATGGTCCTTAGATGGGCAAAGAAAACTCGGAGCAGTAAATGGGAGAACGCGGTGATCCGCGTTTATCAAGACTGGAGTGCAGAGGTGGCGAGAAGGAGGGCGAGCTTTAATCGGGCCAAGGCGGTGCTTCATAAAAAGAAGATAAAATTTGGAATGCTGCAACCGGCAAGACTCTGGGTCACATATCGAGGGAGGCACCACTACTTTGAGACGGCGGGTGAAGCATGGACTTTTATTGTGGAAGAAAAACTGGAATGAGCGGGTTATTAAAAAGAACATTTGAACAAAGTGGTGGGGCGAATGTGGGGGGCGAAGAGGGGGGTTAAAAAGGGGGGAAAGAGGAGTTTTATGTACTAATCCTGCGATGTGGTAACTTTTCTCTCTTCCACAGGTGGTGATGGGGGGAGGAGGGGAGGTGGAGGAGATGGGGCGTTGGCCATTGGGGGCGGGGCCAAGGGAGAAGCGCAGGCTTGGTTCCCGCGCTATGATAATCATGGCGGGAATAGAGAAGCAGGAAGGAGGGGGCGTCGCACGGTGCGAGCCGAGGTCACGGGGGGAAGCCGAGGTCAGCCAGAGTTTGCTGACTTCTGGGAGTAACATGGGGGGAGTAATTACGCTAGCGGGGGATCTAGCGGGGGGGGGTGGGAGGGGGGAATTACTGGGTTGCTGCTGCTGGGGAGAGGGGGGAGCTGGTATGGGCTGGGGGGCACCGCCTGGGGGAGATACAGCTGCGTGGGAACCGGGTGAGGAGCTGGAAAAAGGGGATGGCTAATCAACAAGGGGGGGGAGGTGGTGGTAGGAAGCCCCCCAACCCGGCTGATCACGTGGAACGTGAGAGGGCTGAACGGGCCGATAAAGAGGGCACGGGCACTCGCACACCTTAAGAAACTTAAGGCAGATGTGGTTATGTTACAGGAAACGCACCTAAAACTGATAGACCAGGTTAGGCTACGCAGAGGATGGGTGGGGCAGGTGTTCCATTCTGGGCTAGATGCGAAAAACAGGGGGGTGGCTATATTAGTGGGGAAGCGGGTAATGTTCGAGGCAAAGACTATAGTGGCGGATAACGGGGGCAGATACGTGATGGTGAGTGGCAAACTACAGGGGGAGACGGTGGTTTTGGTAAACGTATATGCCCCGAACTGGGATGATGCCAAATTTATGAGGCGGATGCTAGGACGCATTCCGGACCTAGAGATGGGAAAGCTGATAATGGGGGGAGATTTTAATACGGTGTTGGAACCAGGGCTGGATAGGTCGAAGTCCAGGACTGGAAGGAGGCCGGCAGCAGCCAAGGTACTTAAAGATTTTATGGAGCAGATGGGAGGTGTAGACCCGTGGAGATTTAGCAGACCTAGGAGTAAGGAGTTCTCGTTTTTCTCCTATGTCCATAAATTCTACTCGCGAATAGACTTTTTTGTGCTGGGAAGGGTGTTGATCCCGAAGGTGAGGGGAACGGAGTATACGGCTATAGCCATTTCGGATCACGCTCCACACTGGGTAGACTTGGAGATAGGGGAGGAAACAGGAGGGCGCCCACCCTGGAGACTGGACATGGGACTAATGGCAGGTGAGGGGGTGTGTCTAAGGGTGAGGGGGTGCATTGAAAAGTACTTGGAACTCAATGATAATGGGGAGGTCCAGGTGGGAGTGGTCTGGGCGTTGAAGGCGGTGGTTAGAGGGGAGCTGATATCAATAAGGGCACATAAAGGGAAGCAGGAGAGTAAGGAACGGGAGCGGTTGCTGCAAGAACTTTTGAGGGTGGACAGACAATATGCGGAAGCACCGGAGGAGGGACTGTACAGGGAAAGGCAAAGGCTACATGTAGAATTTGACTTGCTGACTAAGGGCACTGCAGAGGCACAATGGAGGAAGGCACAGGGTGTACAGTATGAGTATGGGGAGAAGGCGAGCAGGTTGCTGGCACACCAATTGAGGAAAAGGGGAGCAGCGAGGGAAATAGGGGGAGTGAGGGATGAGGAAGGAGAGATGGAGCGGGGAGCGGAGAGATTGAATGGAGTGTTCAAGACATTTTATAAAAAATTATATGAAGCTCAACCCCCGGATGGGAGGGAGAGAATGATGGGCTTCTTGGATCGGCTGGAATTTCCCAAGGTGGAAGAGCAGAAAAGGGTGGGACTGGGAGCACAGATCGAGGTAGAAGAAGTGGTGAAAGGAATTAGGAGCATGCAGGCGGGAAAGGCCCCGGGACCGGATGGATTCCCAGTCGAATTCTATAGAAAATATGTGGACTTGCTCGCCCCGGTATTGACGAGGACCTTTAATGAGGCAAAGGAAAGGGGACAATTGCCCCCGACTATGTCTGAAGCAACTATATCGCTTCTCTTAAAGAAGGAAAAGGACCCGCTACAATGCGGGTCCTATAGACCTATTTCCCTCCTAAATGTAGATGCCAAGATCCTGGCCAAGGTAATGGCAATGAGAATAGAGGAATGTGTCTCGGGGGTGGTCCACGAGGACCAAACTGAGTTTGTGAAGGGGAGACAGCTGAACACGAATATACGGAGGCTGTTAGGGGTAATGATGATGGCCCCACCAGAGGGGGAAACGGAGATAGTAGTGGCGATGGATGCCGAGAAAGCATTTGATAGAGTGGAGTGGGATTATTTGTGGGAGGTGTTGAGGAGATTTGGTTTTGGAGAGGGGTATGTTAGATGGGTGCAGCTGTTTTATAGGGCCCCGATGGCGAGCGTGGTCACGAATGGACGGGGATCTGCATATTTTCGGCTCCATAGAGGGACAAGGCAGGGATGCCCTCTGTCCCCATTATTGTTTGCACTGGCAATTGAGCCCCTGGCGATAGCGTTGAGGGGTTCCAAGAAGTGGAGGGGAGTACTTTTAGAGGAGGAGAAGAACACCGGGTATCTTTGTATGCGGACGATTTGCTACTATACGTGGCAGACCCGGCGGAGGGGATGCCAGAAATAATGCGGATACTTGGGGAGTTTGGGGATATTTTAGGGTATAAATTGAACATGGGGAAAAGTGAGTTGTTTGTGGTGCATCCAGGGGAGCAGAGTAGAGAAATAGAGGACCTACCGTTGAGGAAGGTAACAAGGGACTTTAGTTACCTGGGGATCCAGATAGCCAAGAATTGGGGCACATTGCATAGGTTAAATTTAACGCGGTTGGTGGAACAAATGGAGGAGGATTTCAAGAGATGGGATATGGTATCCCTGTCACTGGCAGGGAGGGTGCAGGCGGTTAGGATGGTGGTCCTCCCGAGATTCCTCTTTGTGTTTCAGTGCCTCCCGGTGGTGATCACAAAGGCTTTTTTTAAAAGGATTGAAAAGAGCATCATGGGTTTTGTGTGGGCCGGGAAGACCCCGAGAGTGAGGAAGGGATTCTTGCAGCGTAGCAGGGATTGGGGGGGGCTGGCACTACCGAGCCTAAGTGAGTATTATTGGGCCGCTAATATTTCAATGGTGAGTAAGTGGATGGGAGAGGAGGAGGGAGCGGCGTGGAAGAGATTAGAGAGGGCGTCCTGTAGGGGGACTAACCTACAGGCTATGGTGACAGCCCCATTGCCGTTCTCACCGAGGAACTACACCACAAGCCCGGTGGTGGTGGCTACACTGAAGATTTGGGGACAGTGGAGACGGCATAGGGGAAAGACTGGAGCCTTGGGGGGGTTTCCGATAAGAAACAACCATAGGTTTGCCCCGGGGGGAATGGATGGGGGATATGGAATGTGGCAAAGAGCAGGAATAACGCAACTGAAAGATCTGTTTGTGGATGGGAAGTTCGCGAGTCTGGGAGCGCTGACCGAGAAATATGGGTTTCCCCAAGGGAATGCATTCAGGTATATGCAACTGAGGGCTTTTGCGAGGCAACAGGTGAGGAAATTCCTGCAGCTCCCGACACGAGGTGCAGGACAGAGTGATCTCAAAGACATGGGTGGGGGATGGTAAGGTGTCAGATATATATAGGGAAATGAGGGACGAAGGGGAGACTATGGTAGATGAACTAAAAGGGAAATGGGAAGAAGAGCTGGGGGAGGAGATCGAGGAGGGGCTGTGGGCAGATGCCCTAAGCAGGGTAAACTCGTCGTCCTCGTGTGCCAGGCTAAGCCTGATTCAGTTTAAGGTATTACACAGGGCGCATATGACCGGAGCACGGCTCAGTAAATTTTTTGGGGTGGAGGATAGGTGTGCGAGGTGCTCGAGAAGCCCAGCGAATCATACCCATATGTTTTGGTCATGCCCGGCACTACCGGGGTTTTGGATGGGGGTGACAAAGGTGCTTTCAAAAGTAGTGGGGGTCCAGGTCGAACCAAGCTGGGGGTTGGCTATATTTGGGGTTGCACAAAAGCCGTGAGTGCAGGAGGCGAGAGAGGCCGATGTTTTGGCCTTTGCGTCCCTCGTAGCCCGGCGCAGGATATTGTTAATGTGGAAAGAAGCCAAGCCCCGGGGGTGGAGACCTGGATAAATGACATGGCAGGGTTTATAAAGCTAGAGCGGATTAAGTTCGTTCTAAGGGGGTCGGCTCAAGGGTTCACCAGGCGGTGGCAACCGTTCGTCGAATACCTCGCAGAAAGATAGATGGAATGGAAAAAAGAAGGCAGCAGCAGCAGCCCAGGATCGGGGGGGGGGGGGGGGGGGGGGGCGGGAGGAGGAACCAGAAGGACTCTCAGGGTTGTTAATATATACTGTATAATATGTATAGGTCGTTGCTACAGATAATTATATATTGGACTGTTAAATTATATTTTTGGAGAGTGTTACTTGTGATAAGGCAGTTGCCAATTAGGGTTAGTTTTCATTTTTGTTATTTATTATTTTTTCATTTTTTGTTTATAAAATAGGTCACTGTTATTTGTGTTGTTATAATATTGTGTAAAGGATGCACAATGTACTGTGTTGGTTGACCAAAGATTTTCAATAAAATATTTATTAAAAAAAAAAGTCTATTCATGGATAGACTTCTTTGTGTTGAGTCGGGCGCTGATCCCGCGGGTGGAGGGGGTTGAATATTCGGCCATTGTGGTATCGGACCATGCCCCGCACTGGGTGGATCTGCGGCTGGGGGCGGAGCGGGGTCAGCGCCCTTTCTGTAAATTGGATGTGGGACTGCTGGCAGATGAGGTGGTGTGTGGGCGGATAGGGAGGAGCATTGAGAACTATGTGGGAGCGAATGACACGGGAGGTAACGGTGGCAGTGGTGGAGGTTTTGAAGGCGGTCGTTAGGGGAGAGTTCATCTCCATCAGGTCCCACAGAGAGAGGAAGGAGAGGGAGAGGCTGGTGGGAGAGATACTCCGGGTAGACAGGAGATACGCGGAGGCCCCAGGGGGGCTGCTGAACGAACGCCGGAAACGTCAGGCGGAGTTCGACTTGCTGACCACGGGGAAGTCAGAGGCGCAGTTAAGGAAAGTGAAAGGGGCAGTCTACGAGTATGGGGAGAAGGTGAGTAGGATGCTGGCGCACCAGTTGCGCAAGAGGGAGGCGGCTAGAGAGATTGGGCGAGTGCGAGATAAGGAGGGAAACATGGTGCTGAGCCCAGAGAGGGTCAATGAAGTCTTCAGGGAGTTCAACGTGAAGTGATACGAGTCGGAACCCCCTGGGGAGGGGGAAGGGATGAGGCAGTTTATGGACCGGTTGAGGTTCCCGAGGGTGGAAGTGGAGTGGGTGGAGGGATTGGGTGCCCCAATTGAGTTGGAGGAGGTAGTCAGGGGGCTGGCAAGCATGCAGTCGGGCAAGGCCCCGGGTCCGGACGGCTTCCCTGTAGGATTTTATAAGAAGTTCTCGGAGCTGTTGAGCCCGCTCCTGATGAGAACCTTCAATGAGGCAAAGGAGAAAGGGACCCTCCCTCCGACAATGTCGCAGGCATTGATCTCGCTTATCCTGAAGAAGGAGAAAGATCCGCTTCACTGGGGTCCTACAAGCCGACATCGCTCCTGAATGTTGACGTCAAACTGTTGGCAAAAATTCTGGCCACCAGTATAGAGGACTGTGGCCCGGGAGTGATTGGTGAGGACCAGACCAGTGAGGGTTTTGTTAAGGGCAGGGAGCTGAACACGAATGTGAGGAGGCTCCTGAATATTATCATGATGCCCTCCGAGGGGGGATGCGGAAGTGGTGGCTGCAATGGACGCGGAGAAGGCCTTTGACAGGGTAGAGTGGGAGTATTTGTGGGAGGTGTTAGGCAGATTTGGATTCGGTGAGGGATTCATAGGGTGGGTCAAGCTGCTGTATCAGGCCTCTGGAGCGAGTGTGTCCACGAACCGGCTACGGTCGGAGTATTTCAGGCTGCACCGGGGGACGAGGCAGGGGTGTCCCCTGTCCCCGTTGCTGTTTGCCCTGGCAATTGAGCCGTTGGCCATTGCGCTCAGGACTTCAAGGGATTGGAGGGGCCTGGTGCGCGGGGGAGAGGAACACCGGGTCTCCCTCTACGCGGATGACCTGTTGTTGTACATTTCGGATCCGCTAGAGGGGATGGGGGAGGTCATGCGGATCCTGAGGGACTTTGGGAGCTTCTTGGGGTATAGATTGAACGTGGGGATGAGTAAGCTGTTCGTGGTCCACGGTAGGGGCCAGGAGGAGAGACTGAGGGAGCTCCAGCTCAAGATCGTGGAGAGGAGCTTTCGGTACTTGGGGATACAAGTGGCCAGGAACTGGGATGCCCTGCACAGGCTCAACTTAAAGGGGGGGAGGGGAGAAGAGCGAGGACTGGCTCTGCCGACCTTCTGCAGCTATTATTGGGCGGCCAATGTGGCCATGATTAGGAAGTGAATGATGGAGGAGGGGGAGCTGGAGGCAGCGTCATGCAAAGGCACCAGCCTAGGGGCACTAGTCACGGCTCCGCTGCCGTTCTCACCAGCGCGATATACCACAAGTCCGGTGATGATGGCGGCACTGAGGATTTGGGGGCAGTGGATGAGACACAGGCAGGAGGAGGGCGCCTCTGTGTGGACCCCGATACAGAATAACCATAGATTTGCTCCAGGTAGGATGGATGGGGGGTTCCAAGGCTGGTATAGGGCAGGTATCAGGAGGATGGGGGGACCTGTTTATAGACTGGACTTTCCCTAGCATGCAGGCGCTGGAGGAGAGGTTCAGCCAGCCCCTGGGGAATGCGTTCAGGTACCGCCAGGTTCCAGACTTTCTTAGAAAACAGGTGGGGACATTTCCGCTGCAGCCCCCGCGTAAGATCCAGGACAGGGTGGTGTCTGGCATCTGGTTAGGGGAGCGGAAGGTGTCGGGCATATATCAGGAGCTGCAGGAGGTGGAGGAAGCCTCAGTGGGCAGGGTGAACTCCTCCTCATCATGTGCCAGGCTCAGCTTAATTCAGTTTAAGGTGGTGTATCGGGCGCATATAACGGTGGCAAGAATTAGGTTTTTTTATTGGGGTGGAGGGCAGGTGCCCGAGATGTGCAGGGAGTCCGGCGAACCATGTCCATATGTTTTGGGCATGCCCGGCGCTTGAAGAATTCTGGCAGGGGTTTGTGAGGGTGATGTCGAGGAGTTTGGACACTCGGGTGAAGACGAGTCCAACAGTAGCGATATTTAGGGTGTCGGAGAATCCGGGAGTGCAGGAAGCGAAAGAGGCAGAGGTACTGGTCTTTGCCCGGAGATCTCGTTAACGTGGAGGGACTCGAAACCCCCGAGTGTGGAGACCTAGGCTAGCGATATGGTGGGCTTCCTCAGCCTGGAGCGAGTAAAGTTCGCCTTGAGAGGGTCCTTGATGGGGTTCTTGCGGCGGTGGCAACCTTTCCTTGACTTTCTAGGGGAGCAGTAATTGGCAGCAGCAGCATCCTGGGGGGGGGGGGGGGGTGGTTTCAGGTGGGGGGGGGGGAACTGTTGATATAATGTAACTTTTATATGAAGACAACACCCACCTTGTTTTGTTTAAGAATTCTTGTTTATTTTTATTATTATTTGTACTTCTATTTTTGCTATGTAAAACCATTGGTTGGAAAAGCTTTAATAAAACATTTTTTAAAAAAAACTAATATACCAGATGCGCCCAAGAGTTTCAAACACCCAAGCAGAAATTGCTGGCCGTTGCTCATTGCATTCCAGTCATGTTGTACACTGCCTGGCACGGTCTGTTCTTGCACAATTCCTTCTGCTTTCCACCGTTGTGATCCATTGCTCTCTGCTCTCCGACATCCAAGATGCTTTTTCCAATTTCCTGATGAGTACGGTCTGTTTCCTCATTGGTCAGGACCCAATCCTCCATGGCCTCAGGTACAAAAAGCTGAAGTCAATAGCAAAGAAAGTTATGAGAACAACCTAACTGCTTTAAGGGCTTCGACGACAGCCCTTCGACCATCTCTCAGTCATCCACTATTAGAGGCTCAGTTTTGGGGCTTGCCACTTATGAAATATTACCTGATGGGTAAAGGCAATACTGTAAGCACTGTACTCAGAGTTAGAAAACGGAGTTTAATTATGTTGAGCCAGAAATTAAAACAATTATATTCCTGAAGCTAAGCGATAAAGAAATAATAATGTTAAAATTACTTAAGAACAACAGCCACTAAAGAGACATCTGAAACACCATCACCCGAAGAGTCTGTCGGGAACACATTCCTGCCAATCACAGCAACCCTGTAATTATTTAACGCTCCGAGGAGTGTCAATTGACTATAGATGGAACTTCCCTCCTCCAGTTGGGCAGACGTCTCACCTCAGAGTGATTGTCCAATCTCTGGCAAACCGCTTAGTATTCCCAGCAACACCAGCAGTAACATTGGCCAGGACTACAACTACAAGCAGTCCGCAGAGTTGAGCTGCAAACAGTCCCCAGAGTCGAAGTCCAGGACCAGTAAAAGTAATGGATGTAGGAATAGGATGGGGCAGGGAAGGGGTGGGTGGATTCTCAAGGCAGGTTAAGTCGGTGAGGCTTCTGGGGGTGGTGTTGCCAAGATAGGGTGAGGATCTTGATGGAGAGGCATGGGGGGGAGAGAATAGCTGGCAGTGGACAGAAGAAGATTGCTCAATGTGCATATTGGGACCTTGAAGGAGGCACCCTCCCTTCCCCCGCCACCCCTTCTCTTTTCCTTCCTGGGGCCCGAACAGGATAGCCTGCCGGCCTTCCCTTCTCCCCTGCGCCTGAACCTATTCCAATAGCCTCAGTTGGGGCGAGGGCAGGCATACGAATATACACATTAGGAGCAGCAGGCCACCAATTGGGTCTTTGAGCCTGCTCCTTCTTTCAATAAGATCGTGGCTGGTTTGATTGCAATCTCAAATCTACATGCTCACTTCCCCTGATTTTTTACCCCCATGCTTATCAAGAACATCTTTTCCATAACCACCTTGTCAAGACCCCTCAGGATCGTCTATATTTCAAACAAGTCACCTCTTACTCTTCTAAACTTGAGCAGATACCAGTCCAGTTGGTCCAACCTTTCCTCATAAGACAACCTGCCCATTCCAGATATTAGTGAACTGCTTCGAACGCATTTACATCTTCCTTAATTAATGATATACACAGTACTCCAGATGTGGTCTCACCAATGTCCTATAGGGCTGAAGCATAACCTCTCTACTTTTGTGTTTAGATCCCCTTGCAATAAATGCTAATACTCTAGTAGTTTTCCTAATTACTTGCTGTATCTGTAAACTAATCTTTTGTGATTCATGTACTAGGGCAGCTCTGCACCTCAAGAGCTCTACAATCTCTCACCATTTAGAGAATATGATTTTTATTCTTGCCAAAATGGACCATTTCACATTTACCTACATTAAAATCCATTTGTTAAATATTTGCCCAATCATTTAACATATACTCCTTGTGTCATCTTCACGACTTAATTTTCTACATATCTTTGTATCATCAGCAAATTCAGCAACCAAGCCTTTGATCCCTTCATCGTAGTTATTTGCATAAATTCCAAAATATTGATGTCCCGGCACTAATCCTCGTGGCACACCACTTGTTCCATCTTGCCAACCAGAAAATGACCATTTACTGCCACTTTTGTATACATGTCCATAGGTTACCACCTACAGGTTTGATATGGTAGCTTATCAAATGCCTTCTGGAAATTTTAAAACAGTACATTCCCTTTATCGCTAGCACATGTTACTTTAAAAATTCTAATAAATTGGTTAACCATGACTTCCTTTTCACAAAACTCTGTTGACTTTGCCTGATGATTTTGACATTTTTAAGTGACATTTTTAATATTAATTTCAAACATTTTCAATATTAATTTCAAACATTTTCCCTGTGACAGCCGTTACGTTAACTGGCTTTCTGTCTCCTCCCTTTTAGAATAAAGGAGTTGCATTCACTATTTCCCAATCTAATGGAACCTTTCCCGAATCTAGGAAATTATGGAAAGTTAAAAACAATGATCAGTAGTGCAGTTGTATTGTCACTGGACTGGAAATCCAGAGACACAGGTAATAATACTCTGGAGACCAGGGTTCGTACCTAATGATGACCATGATACCATTGTCAATGGTTATAAAAATGCATCTGGTTCACTCATGTCCTTTAGGGAAGGAAATAAGATATAGGAGCAGAATTAGGCCATTCGGCTCATAGAGTGTGCTCCTCCATTCTATCATGGCTGATATGTTTCTCATCTGCTACCTACAATGCAATAGACCAAGAGATTGGATTCCACAATCAGCCAGAGTATCTCTTCAATAGAACACATGACCTAGGAGCAGGAGTAGGTAATTTTGCCTCCCGAGCCTAAACCCCCTCAATGTGATCATGGCTAATCCCGTCATGGCCTCAACTCCACTGCCCTTCCCATTGTCCATAACCCTTCAACCCATTATCAATTAAATATCTGTCTAACTCCTTAAATTTACTCACTGTCCCTGCATCCACCGCACTCTGGGGTAGCGAATGCCACAGATTCACAACCCTTTGGGAGTAGTTTTTCCTCACATCTGTTTTAAATTTGCTCCCTCTTATTCTAAGATTATGTCCTCTCGTTTTAGAATGCCCCACAAGAGGAAGCATCGGTTCCACGTCTACTTTATCCACACGTTTTAGCATCTTGTATACTTCTATTTGATCTCCCCTCATTCTTCTAAATTCTAGAGAGTTTGGGCCTAAACTGTTCAATCTCTCCTTATAGGACAAACCCCTCATCCCAGGAATCAATCTAGTGAAACTCCTCTGAACTGCCTCCAATGCCACTACATCTTTCCTCAAATAAGGGGACCAAAACTGTGCACAATACTCCAGGTGCGGTCTTACCAATGTCTTGTATAGTTTCAACAACACTTCCTTACCTTTATACTCAATTCTTTTTGCTATACATGCCAACATTCCATTTGCTTTCCTTATCATCTGCTGCACCTGCATGCTAGTTTTCTGTGACTCATGCACAAGGACACCCAGCTCCCTCTGCATCGGAGCACCGCGAAGTCTGTCCCCATTTAGATAATAAGTTGCCTTTTCACTTTTTTCGACCAAACTGCATGACCTCACACCTATCCATGTTGAACTCCATCTGCCACGTTTTGGCTTACTCTCCTAACCTATCTAAATCCATTTGTAAGGTTCTTATTTCCTCATTGCAACTTACTGTCTCCCTATTTTTGTGTTATCTGTGAATTTGGCTACGGAACCTCCTATCCCTGTATCCAAGTCATTAATATAGATTGTAAATAACTGGGGCTCAAGGACTAAGCCCTGTGGAACTCCACTAGTTACATCTTGCCATCCAGAAAAATACCGATTTATGGCAGCTCTCTGTCTCCTGTCCATCAGCCAGTCTTCTATCCAAGCTAATCAATTAACCTTAATCCCATGTGATCTAACCTTGTGAATTAACCTTCTGTGCGGCACGTTATCAAACACCTTCCCTAACTCCAGATATACTATGGAGGATTCCAATTATCCACTTTGCTTGTTACATCTTTGAAGAACTCTAGCAAATTAATCAAGCATGATTAATTCCCTTCATAAAACCATGTTTACTCTGATGGACAGCGCTTTGGCTTTCCAAATGTCCTGAGATTACGTCCTTGATAATTGATTTTAACAATATTCCAACAACAGGTGTCAAACTAACTGGTCTGTAATTTCCCACATTCTGCCTAGGGTGTTAAATTAGCATTTTTCCAATCCATTGGAACCTTTCCCGTGTCCAGGGAATTTTGGACTATTATAACCAATGGATCCACTATCTCTGCTGCCATTTCCTTTTAACGCCCTAGGATGTAGGCCATCAAGCCCGGGGGACTTGTCTGCCCTCAATCCCAAGAGTTTGTTGAGTACCGTTTCCCTATCGATGCTGATCGTTCCAAGTTTCACCCTTTCTATTACCTCTGAATTGCCTGTTCCTATAGGAATGGCATTTGTGTCCTCCACTGTGAAAACTGAGGCAAAGTATTGATTTAGCATCTTTACCATTTCTGTGTTCCCCACTACTAACTCACCAGTTTCATCTTCCAAGGGGCCAACATTCACCTTAGCGACTCTCTTCTCTTTTATGTACCTGTAGAAGCTTTTGCTATCCATTTTGAAATTCTGCACTAGCTTTTTTTTTTGTAATTTACCTTGGCTCTTTTTATTACCTTTTTAGCATCCCTCTGTTTTTATTACTTTTTTAGCATCCCTCTGTTTATGTTTGAAAGTTTCCCACTCTTCCAGCATGCCACTGGCCTTTGCAATATGCTATACCTTAATTTTTGTCTTTATAATATCCTTGACCTCCTTGTTTAGCCATGGATATTTTTTACCCTTCTTATCATCTTTCTTTCTTACTGGGATATATTTTAGTTGTGAGGAATTGAATATGTCCTTAAAACAACTGCCATGCTCATCAGCTGTCCTACCCTTTAGCCTTCCACCCAGTCTATACAGGCTAAATCGTATCATCGAGCCTATGTAATTTCCTTTGTTTAATTCCAGAACACTAGTGTGGGACTCCACTTTCTTACCCCCAAACTCAATCTTGAATTCTACCGTACTATGGTCACCACTCCATAGTGGATCCTTAACTATGAGGTCATTAATTAATCCCTCCTCATTACAAAATACCAAATCAAGAGTAGCCTCCTCCCTGGTTGGTTCCCCATCATACTGTTCCAGGAAACAATCTCTAATGCATTCAGTGAACTCTGTCTCCAGGCTATCCTTGCCAATTTGATTCCTCCAGTCTATGTGCATATTAAAATCACCCATGAATATTGCTGTAACTTTCTTACAAGCCCCCAGTATTTCCTGGTTTATACTGTGCAGCACTATAGAACTACTGTTTGGGAACCTATAGATTACTCCTTCCAAGGACTTCTTCCTTTTGTTATTTCTTATTTGTCGTCCTTACCTGATCTACCCTACATATGACTTCAGATCCACAGCACTGCGGTTGACTCTTAAATTCCTCGGGGATGGGCAATAAATGCTGGCCCAGCCAGCGACACCCACATCCCATGAGCAAATGTAAAAAAAACTAGCCACTTTTAAGATCCTAAGATGAAATCCATCAGGACCGGCCATGGATTTGTCAGCCCACAGCTCAAACAATTTGCCCAGTACCACTTCCCTGGTGCTAATTTTCTGAGTTCGTCCTCCCTTCCAAATTCTGATTTATGGTTATTTCTGTGTTACTGTATTCTCTATCGTAAAGACCGATGAAAAATATCACTTAAATTAATCTGCCAACTCCTTATTTTCCATTAGTAATTCCCCAGACTTATTTTCTATTGGGCCAGTGCTCACTTTGTTAACCCTTTCTAAAAGATCTATAGAATGGCTCACTATCTGTCTGTTTTATATTTGTCGCTAGATTTCTCTGGAACTCAAATTTTTCCCTCCTTATTAATCTTTTTGGCATTCTTTGTCGTTTTTTAATATTCTTTCCAATCTTCTGAACTACCACCCATCTTTATGCAATTATATTATTTTTCTTTAAGTTTGATACTACCTTTAATTTTTTTAGTTAACCTCCCCTTGAATTTTTTTCTTTTAGGAATGTATCTTATTGTGTGTATTCTAAAATGCCCGCTTAAATGTCTGCCTCTGCATATCTGGTAGCCCATCCCTGAACCTAATTTTCCAGTTCACTTTAGCCAGCTCTACTCGCATGCCTTCATGATTGCCCTGATTTAAATTTAAAGGATTTGTCTTCAACTTAGTCTTTCCCACAAACCGAATGTAAAATTCAATCGCCACCATCACTATATGAGGACATTAATTAATCCTATCTCACTGTGGGCTGCCCTCTGCCTGCTGTAAAATTGAGGACAGTTTGGGAAAGCCAGCCAGGAAATATTACGACCCCCCTCCCCACCTCCAGGTATGCAAACCTGCCAATGAGGAACGTAAAATCCTTCTCATGATATTTGTGCATTCAGTTTTGTATTTAATAACTTATCATTATTGCATTCTATAACCTAACTGAAACCTGTACTTGCGAACAGTTTTTATTTGAACTCATCTTTGTTATTGCAGATGCTCCTCTTGAGTTGCCGTCCTTTCAGCTGACCCCTTCCCACCGTCAGGTTGTGTTTGAGGGCGACAGTCTGCCTTTTCAGTGCATGGCTTCTTATATTGGCCAGGACATGCAAGTGCTCTGGTATCAGGATGGAAAGATAGTGGAAACTGATGAGTCCCAAGGAATCCTTGTTGAAAAAAATATGATACACAATTGTTCCTTTATTGCAAGGTAATAATCTGGCTTGTATTATTTACATCTTAACATTCCGAATAGGAAAGTTCAATTCCATAATTATGGTGCATGTGCAGAATGAGGTCTATTTTTTTCTATACTTGAAATAGATCAACACTGTAAAGCGTTCTATTTTTTTCTTATGGGATGTATCTTCTAGTATTATGAAGGTCAATTTAGTGGGTCTTTAAAAATTATTGTCTTTCCAATCTGTTTCATTGAGCTGTTACGTTTCAGGACATCTGACCTGGATATAATGTCCCTACTTTGACACTTTGCCCAGTGCGATTTTTTACCCTTCCATAGGTGTCCAAATATTTGCTCAAAAGCAAATGTTTTAAATGTGGAAAATATTATCTTACTAGATTGTAATGCTCCAAATGTTGAGAAAAGCTATTTCAGGTATCCTTGATAGTGCATTTTAAATGTGAATTAAATTCACAGAAATGTTATGCTGGTTATATTGAAATGAAATAAATATCGCTTATTGTCACAAGTAGGCTTCAAATGAAGTTACTGTGAAAAGCCCCTAGTCGCCACATTCCAGCGCCTGTTCGGGGGGGCTGGTACGGGAATCGAACCGTGCTGCTGGCCTGCCTTAGTCTTCTTTAAAAGCCAGCGGTTTAGCCGAGTGTGCTAAACCAACCCCTGGTTTTTATACCTTTTCCAACATTTACTTCATAATACTTGATATTTGGCAAAGTAAAGATATTGTATTCAATGGCTTTAAGATACTTAAAGATTTGACACTGCTTCAAAATGTTATTCTCTACTTTCAGTGAGTTTTAAATTTAGAAAAAATGTCATTTAGCATTAAAGAGTTGCTCAAAGCATTGATCCATTTCAAGAAATGTCCTTGTTGTTGGTGGGCATGCATGTAGTTAATACATCTTTCAGCTGTGGATATTTACAATAAGATAAATTAGTCCATTTTCCAAAGATAAATTCTTTCCAAACTTGAGTATTCCTTTCTATGTTTCTGTAAAATGGTCATGTAATTATTTCTAAATGCAGTGCTCTAACTATCTCAAATATCCAAATGGGTTCCACTGGAAACTGGGAATGCCATGTTCAAACCAACCGAGGAAACAAAACAAAACAGATTGACGTAGTTGTCTTGGAGAGCTCAGCTAAGTACTGCCCTTCAGAGATGGTGATGAATAACAAAGGTGATTTCAGGTAATGACCTTGCACAAAAAAGCTTTTTCATGAAAGACTGGCAGAATGTTTCATATGGTGGTGTCCTTTTTTCAATAAACTTATTGTCTAAAATTAAAGTGCTTTCTTTACTCATCACAACTGATTGCAGTTAATAAATTTGCAATGATAGAATTGCTGGCTGCAAGGCATTATTGAGATGTACTATATATTTGAAAATTGTCTCGGACTGTGGCATTTATTAAAAATGAGTTTCAACAAAACCTACTTTGTTAATATGTACAGGAATGGGGTTTGGGAAAGTTGAGTGATTGATGCTTGAGCATCAATTTGTAGTTATTCTCTAGGAATGTGGTTTAGTAAATGATCAATTTTCTTGATGCATTTAATTGTCTATCTAAATTAATAAAAAGTGCTGAGTTTCTAAATATGTGCAGACAATGGCAGTAAAAAAGATAAGACATTAGTTGTCTCAAGTTGCAATGATATATGCTCTTAAGTTACAGTACAGAACTTTGTTTTAAAGTTAGCCAAACTCTCACCTTTGTCAGAAGATTGGGAAACCTGTTTCAGAAATCCAGCATGTTATCAGGATTGATTGTTGAGTACTTGTTTCTAAACTGTTGGAAATGCAGTTCTAGTACTTATGCAGCATGTTAGTCAGTGATTATAATTATTTTCCCCATTCCTGCTCATTCTAGTTGTGCTGTCTTTTGTTCAGTTTTTTGTCTGCAGTTTTGAATTTTTAAAATTCTTTCATGGGATGTGGGTGTCTCTGGCTGGGCCAGCATTGGCTATCCCTAATTACCCTTGAACTGAGTACCCTTGAAGGAGTTCTTCCATAAAGCACAGTACTTAATTAATCAATATCAGGAGTCA
Source organism: Scyliorhinus torazame (assembly GCF_047496885.1). Classification (NCBI taxonomy): domain Eukaryota; kingdom Metazoa; phylum Chordata; class Chondrichthyes; order Carcharhiniformes; family Scyliorhinidae; genus Scyliorhinus; species Scyliorhinus torazame. The sequence goes on along the minus strand of NC_092709.1, from coordinate 163,456,219 downwards.
AATGTAAAAAAAAATGGGGCAAGCTTTTGAGCTGAACGGGATATTTTATTGTTTTCGTGTACCTTGAGTAGCAGGGCAACCTCGTGGTGGAATTGATAATTACTCTAGCAAGCAGAGGTTAAGTTAAACCAGGAAGATCTAACTTTGCATAACACACACAACTGAGCAAAATAGTAATTTCAGTTTTTAACATCTTCCATAACATTTCCTGGAATACGTAAAACAATAGAAATGTGCTGTGTTGTCCCAAATGGTGGACACAATGTTCACTTTTGAGCTTCTGCATATTATTGGTCAACTATTAGCTCTAGAAGCTTACAGGCCATACTTGGTTTCTGCAAATGGTTTCTAATAAATAGTGCTGTAAACCAAGTGGGGGAATGACTAAATCAGGATTGGAGGAATGCAGAGTTCACTGATACAGGGCTGGAGGTTAAACATAGGAAGGGATTTGTGCCTTGCGTGGACTGAAGCCAATGTAGGTCAGTGGATACAGGAGTGATGGAGAACAGGACCTGGTGGGAGTTATGATATAGCCAGCAGAGTTTGTGTGAGCTTAGGGTTGTTGGAGTGTGCAAGACAAGAGGTCTTCATTGCAAGAAATGCACAATAAACTATTATTGATATAAACTAGCCTATCATCCAAATCATGTGCAATGTTACAAGCAAGGTGCTAATAAATATTTATTCTTTTCAAATGTAACTATTTCAGTTCTAATAACTGAGTCATGTAAAGAAAGAATTTACCATATTCAGTATTGTTTTAATGCTGAATTTAGCACTTCTTACTCTTGTAGATAAGAACCACAGGGTACATGATGCCTTTGTTACTGCGCACCAGTAAGGAGAGGAGAGTACATCAGTGAAAGAGAAATAAAGCTCCAATTTCCCAAGCAGGACAAAACTGTGAAATTCTGTGCTTGTTAATGCATAATGAGACCTGGCTTGTGAAGAAATTTAGTTAAGTATTAGCTCCAGTATCATCCTCCTTCTACACATGATTTCGGAATCCTTGTGGTGTAGTGGGCAGCATTCCTGTCCCTGAACCAGAAGCACTGGGTTTAAGTCCAACCTGAGGAGCTGATGGCCAAGGAAGGCATGCTCATAATATGGCCAAATAGGTTGATTATCAACCTGAAAATCCTTCCAAAACATGCAGGTAATGAGAGAGGGAGAGATTCCAGGTTAGCCATGTGATGGAAAGAAAGTCAAAGCCTCTACCATCACTGTTTTAATCTCTAGACTACAACATACATGTAAACAAATATGCATGTTGCCACCATCGCCACACAGATTTCAATCCGCATCTCCCCCCACCCCCCGTACTCCCTGGTGTATAAGTACACTTTGTCCAATTTTTTTTACTATGTTGCACAGACTTGTTTCTAAAATGTTGGAAATGCAGTGCTAGTACTTATGCAGCATGTTAGCCAGTGATTATAATTATTTTCCCCATTCCTGCTCATTCTAGTTGTGCTGTCTTTTGTTCAGTTTTTTGTCTGCAGTTTTGAATCTTTAAAATTCTTTCATGGGATGTGGGTGTCTCTGGCTGGGCCAGCATTGGCTATCCCTAATTGCCCTTAAACTGAGTGGCTTGCTAGGCCATTTCAGAGGGTAGTTTAGAGACAACCACACTGCTGTGTGTCTGGAGTCACATTTGGGCCAGACCAGGTAAAGATGGCAGATTTCTTTCATTAAAGGCATTGATATAATGTCGTAATAGCATAGGTTACAAGATCCTATTTAAAATCCAGTTTGTACATGGAGAGTATGTTGGTGAGTCAGCTCCACAGGGAGGCTGCGGCAGGGGAAATTGTCCAGGTGCGGGACAGGGCAGGGAAGTTGGTGGTAGCTCCAGACCAGATTAACAAGGTCTTTAAGGAATTCTGTGAGAGGTTGAACAGGTCAGAGCCACCTGGGGGAGGCTAGGAGATGCAGGAGTTTTTAGATGGGCTGGAGTACCTGAGGTTAGGGGAGGGGAACAGGGCTACATTAGAGGGGGTGATAATGGAGCAGGAGATAAAAGGTACGATTGGGAGGATGCAGTCGGGGAAGGTGGCAGGGCCGGATGGGTTTCCGGTGAAATATTATAAAATATTCAACAATAAGCTGGTACCGCTGATGGTGGGGATGTTTGAGGAGGCGATAGTGAAGGGGGTGTTACCACAAACTTTGGGGCAGGCATCGATTTCCCTGTTACTTAAGAAAGATAAGGATCCGACAGAGTGTGGGTCGTATAGGCCCATATCACTTTTAAACGTGGACGCAAAGATATTGTCGAAGGTACTGGCAGGAAGGCTAGAGGAGTGCCTCTAGAAGGTGATGGGTGAAGATCAGACGGGGTTTTTGAGAGGGAGCCAGCTCTTTTCGAACATTAGGAGGGTATTGAACGTGGTTATGCTACCGGCGGAGGGGAAGGAAACCGAGGTGGTTGTGGCATTGTACGCCGAGAAAGCGTTTGACCGGGTAGAATGGGGGTACTTGATGGCAGTTCTAGAGCGGTTTGGAATTGGACCCAGATTTGCGGACTGGGTAAAACTATTATATAAGGAGCCGAGGGCCAGTGTCCGCGCAAATAACATCAGCTCAGAATACTTTCCTCTCCTCCGTGGGACTAGGCAGGGATGTCCTATGTCCCCCCCCCTACTGTTTGTACTCGCGATTGAGCCATTGGCCATCACGTTAAGAAGTTCGGGCGTATGGAAAGGGATAGTGCCGGGGGAGGTGGGGGGGGGGGGGGGGGGGTGGATAGAGCATAGGGTGTCCTTGTATGCTGATGACTTGTTATTATACGTGTCAGATCGAGTGTGCCGATAGGGGGAATACTGGAGCTGCTTTGGATATTTGGGTCTTTCTCGGGATACAAATTAAATCTAAACGAGTGAATATTTTGTGGTGTCTCGACTAGGGATGGGGGCAGAGGTGGGGGGGGGGGGGGCTGCCATTCTGTAGGGCAGGGACTCACTTTAGATACTTGGGGGTGCAGGTTGCTCAAGATTGGGGGTGCCCCGTAGGTACAACATTTCTAGTTTGGTGAGGAGGATGAAAGCTGATCTGGCAAGGTGGGATGGTCTCCCTCTGTCACTGGAGGGTCGGGTACAGGCGGTTAAAATGAATGTGCTGCCGCGATTCCTGTTTATTTTTCAATGCCTGCCGATTTTCCTGCCAAAGGCATTTTTTTTTTTAAGAGAGATTGAAGGGATGATTACCTCGTTCATATGGGATGGGAAGGTGGCCAGAATTTTAAAAGTGCTACTACAGAGAGGAAGGCAGGCAGGTGGCTTGGGTCTTCCGAATCTGATGTATTATTACTGGGCAGTGAATGTGGAGAAGGTACGGAACTGAGTCAGAGGGGTTGACTCCCAATGGGGCAGAATGTAGGAGAGTTTGGGTAGGGGATCGGGATTGAAGGCGCTAGCGACAACGCCACTCCCGACGGCCCCGGGGAGATACTCGGGGAGTCCAGTAGTAATAGCCTCGTTGAGAATTTGGAGGAAGTTTCGACAGCACTTCGAGTTGGGGGCAGGGTCAAGGGAAATGCCGATTCGGGGGAACCATAGATTTGAACCAGGGAAGTGGGATGGAAATTTTCAGAGATGGGAGGAGAAAGGAATTAGGACACTAAAAGATTTGTTTCTTGGGGGTCGTTTTGCGGGATTGAAGGAGCTGGGAGTGAAGTATGGACTGGAACAGGGGGAAATATTTAGATACATGCAGGTTCGAGACTTTGCCAGAAAGTAGATACAGTAGAGCCGGCTTCCATAGTGCTGACGACAGGGAGACTGGAGAAGGGGGTAGTATCGGCGGTTTATTTTGGAGGAGGAGAGGGCGCCGCTAGAAGGGATCAAGGCAAAGTGGGAGGAAGAGTTGGGAGAGGTTATGAAGGAGGGGTTCTGGTATGAGGTGCGCCAGAGGGTGAACGCCCCACCTCGTATGTGACGTTGGGGCTGATATAACTGAAGATGTTGTATAAAGAACACCTTAGAAGGGCGAGGATGAGCCGGCTCTTTGAGGGGGTAGAAGATGTATGTGAACGTTGTGGGCTGGGAAGGGGGCAAACCACATTCATATGTTTTGGTCCTGTCCAAAGCTGGAGGATTACTGGAAGGAAGTTTTTCGGGTAATCTCTAAAGTGGTGCACGTGAAACTGGATCCGGGCTCTCGGGAGGCCATATTCGGGGTGTCGGACCAGTCGGGGTTGGAAATGGGCACGGAGCAGATGTTGTAGCCTTCGCCTCGTTGATCGCCCGAAGGCGGATCCTGTTAGGGTGGAGATCAACCTCTCCATCCTGTGCCATGGCGTGGCAGGGGGACCTGCTGGAATTCTTGACGCTTGAAATGGTCAAATTTGAACTGAGGGGAAGGGTGGAGGGATTCTACAATTCATGGGCATTATTCATTATGCACTTTCGAGAATTGAATCACATCAAACATTAGGGGGGTGGGGGGCTGGGAGGGTTGGGGGGAGGGGGACTGTATGTGTTAATGGTGACTGTGGGTGATTCCTCATTCCTTTTTGTCATTTGTTTATGTTAACATGCAGGCTAATGTTAGGGGTTTGGTGGGAGAATGGGATCGTTGTTATTGATATGGGGATTGACATTACATTCGTTACTGATTATTATTTATTGTTGGGTCTAAATTTGGGAGAAAATGTGAAAAAGGAGAATTTTAAAAAATATATATATTTTTTAAATCCAGTTAAGGGAAGTATTTAATTTAGGTCTGCCATATTGTACTTTACTTGGAGCTCGACAATGCTTAGAAACTATGGTGTTATTTTGCTTTTTGCAGTAAAAAGGGACTTACGCATAACATTAAAATTAAAATACTGAACTGATTGTTTTGATATTTCTGGTTTTATATTTTGATTCTAGTGTAATGTTGTGGTCATTTTCAATATTTTCCTTACTGTTTTATAGATAAAGGGGTCGTCAAATTTGTTTTTTCAAAATTGATCAACAAATATTCAAAGTTGTCATAGGCAAGATAGGTTTAGAGTATGGAAACGTAAGAAATAGGGTAGAGGTAGGCCAGAACTGTGACAATAGTTTTTTTTTTTCTTTTTCTGGAAACTAAACTTTAAATTTCTGTTTAGCGCTAAATTTGAGTAAGTCGAATGGAATCATTTTCTTACACACAGATGGCCTCGTACACTGGCTGGCATCACTGCCTACCTGCTCTGTACCCGTTACTCCGCTGGCACCGGCATATACCCTGGTGGCTCTCAGGATGAAAAGAAGGCTTGGCGCAAGTGTGATAGAGGAGGATTTTGGTCCGATGACAATTATTCTCGATGTCAGTATGCAAATGATGTGACACGGGTGCTTTACATGTTTAACCAGGTACATCGAACATTCACGAGTGTTCACTTGTATTAGAAAAATTATCTCATGCTGTAAAATTATTGCAAGCTTAAATTTATATCTTGAATTCATGTAGAAAATAAACACACTTATTCAGTTATAGGGATACAAACAAAGAACAAAGAAATGTACAGCACAGGCAATGCATATTGTGATATGCAAGAAACGTTTCTGTAGTTAAATAGAACTTTGCCTTTTCTGAACTTTACTTACTATTGCATGTTGTAGATGGCCGCTTAAATCTGTAAGCATTATTATTATTTCTTATCTCGAAGTTTAAATACCACACCAGAACTTGAGTAAACAACCCAAACTTCAAATAACATTACCAAAAATGCATGCTGTTTATATTGTAAGAATTGTAACATTGGACAGATATATCTGGCCCCGACACAGGCGGGCATCATTGTGGGTGGGACAGAAAACTTTGGAGAGTCCGTTAAAGTCAACGGCTGTCCAAATTTTCCCATCCCGCCCGTGACGATGCCTGCTGGCGTCAGGGCCAGAAAACCCTGGCCATTAGCTTGCTCATCAGTCACTGCAGTAAACTAATTCATCATCATATAAACAAGGAAAAATATTTTGGCAGGATGGTAAGGCACTGTATAATTACAGGAACCTCTTTTAGAATGCATACTAAATCTGAGAGATGAGGTGCATTGTAATCTTGAAATGTTTTCCTGATATTTTTGTTATCGTTGACATGCCACTTTGCAGTTTTCTGCTCTGGGTGCTGTGCATTAAGTATGGTGTATACAACGTAAAAGGTAAAACAAGTGGCATCGTGCAAAATCTTTATGAATTGTTTATCTCAGTTACTTCACAGTGACCATAGGTTTCTTCTACTCTGTCATCCAGCTGTAATATTACCATTTCATTTTATATAAACAGATGCCTTTGAATCTCACAAACACTGTGGCAACAGCACGGCAACTTCTGGCATACACTGTGGAAGCTGCAAACTTTTCTGATAAGATGGATGTCATCTTTGTGGCTGAAATGATTGAAAAATTTGACAGATTTGCAGAGAAATACAAAGAGGTGGTTTTTTGAGATTATTTATTTTCAATGTCACCTGTAAATACTTCGGCATATTTACATTTTATATTAATTCCTTCCCCAAAATGTTTTGTTATGCTTATGAAATATAGACTTTTTGCCTAGTGAATGGATCATATTTTGTATAAATGAATCATTTGATACAAGTATGAAGTTCTTTATGCCATGTATAGAATAGCAAGTTGCTGAGTAAATGTCTTTTCTGCTTTTTCTCACCAATTTACCTGAACCAAATCTCATTTGAAAACATCAGTGTTCATTTTTCAATTTGTTGCACTTGCTGCCATGTCTCTTTGAACAAGATTGACAACTCTCTAATTTTCATGAACTATCTGTATCCCATAAACATTTAACCAAGTGCTCTTATGTTATAAAAAGAAACGAGAACAACAGGCAGACCATCCGAACAAGAGTGAGCTATTTAGTCCCTTGAGCCCATTCCACCATTTAGTGAGACATGGCTGATGGCTTGACTCCATATTCACTGCTTTTGTCCAAAACCTCTGAACAACTTTGGTGAACATAAAGCTATCAATCTCTGATCTAAAATTTACAAAAAGCCAAGGATAAACTATTGTTTGTGGTAGAGAGTTTGTTATTTATTAGTTAGGAAATGGCGAGGTATATTTTTTGAATTCTTTCATGGGATTTGGGCTTTGTTGGCTAGGCTATCATTTGTTGCCCCTCCCTAATTGCCCTTGAGAAGATGGTGGTGAGCCGTCTTCTTGAACCACTGCAGTTGATCTCGGCCAGGTACACTCACAGTGCTGCTCTGAAGGGAGTTCCAGGGATTTGACCCTGCATCAGTGAAGGAATGGTAATATAGTTCCAAGTCAGGATGGTATGTGTCTTGGAGGGCAATCTGCAAGTGGTGGTGGTATCCCCATGTATTTACTACTCTTGACCTTCTGAGAGGTAGAGGTTGTTGGTTTGAGAGCTGCTGTCAAAAGAGCCTTGGTCAGTTGCTGCAGTGCATCTTGTCGATGGTACAGTGCTGCCACTGTGTATCAGTGGTGGAGGAGATGAATATTTAAATTGGTTAGTGGGTGCCATTCAGGCAGGCAGCATTGACTAGGATGTTGTCAAGTTTTAGTTATGTTTGGAGTTGAACTCATCCAGGCAGGTGCAGAGTATTCCATTACACTCTTGACTCGTGGCTTGTCGATGGAAAACAGGCTTTGGGGAGTAAGGAGATGAGTTACTTGCCTCAAAATTCTGGGCTTCTGGCCTGCTTTTGGAGCCACAGTATTTATATGGCTGGTCCAGTTCAGTTTCTGGTCAATGATAACCCCCATGATGTTGATAGTGGGGGATTCAGAGATGGTAATGCTATTGAGTGTCAAGGAGAGATGGTTAGATTCTCTCCTGCTGGAGATAGCCAATACCGTACACTTGTGAGGTACAACGGTCACTTGCCACTTATCAGGCCATGCTTGAATACTGTCCCGATCTTTCTTCAATTAGCAGGGACTGTTTTAATATCTGATGAGTTACAAATGGTGCTGAATGTTGTGCAATCATCAGCAAGTGTTTCAACCTTATGATGGAAGGAAGGTCATTGATGAAGCAGCTGAAGATGATTGAATATTCACAACACACAATTGCCTGATGACCATCTTCAACATGGCGGGGTTACCATTGAACAGAAATTTAACTGAAGCAGCTACACGCATACTGTGGCTAGACGAGCAGGCTTGGCTCTGAGTATTTTGCAACAAGTAACTCATCTCCTCACTCCAAAGCCTTTTCATTATTTCTAAGTCATAAATCTGGAGTGTGATGACATACTGTCCACTTGCCTGGGTGCGTGCAGCTCCAACAACACTAAAGAAGCTCAACATCATTGAGGACAAAACAGTCTGCTTGATTAACCACATTCCGCATTCACTCCCTCCACCACCTCACATTCCATGGCAAGAGCAAAAACAGGAATCGCCCATGGGAACTCTCTGAATAATTTCTCACTGATCCACATAGACAATTAAATGAAAATAAATAATTATTCTTGTATCCAGTTGCCATTACCATTGACAACAAAACATTTATCATGCATTGTATGAGAAATCGATTATAAATCTCAGTGAAAACAAATCTAATTAATTTAATGGAGATTCAGGTTACATTTATGAACATCGTAGGCGGATGCTACTGAAGCCTTAGATTAGTTAACAATTACAACTAGTGAGGTTTACACAATTTTCATTCTGGGCTACCAGCAGGAAAAACAAAATTAAAATTAAGTTGTTCAAATGGTGATAACATTTTAAAAGTATGACATTTATTGTCAGATTACAAGAAGTACTTAAACGATTTCAAAGAACAATGATCTACCAAAAAAATGTAAAGCTCTGCCTTGTATTGCTGAACTGAGTAAAGTTTGAAATAAACATGAAGCACATTTTGTTGGGACACTACTGATCAATACAATACAATACAGTGGTTAGCACAGTTGCTTCATAGCTCCAGGGTCCCTGGTCCGATTCCTGGCTTGGGTCACTGTCTGTGCGAAGTCTGCACGTTCTCTCGTTTGTGTGCGTGGGTTTCCTCCGGGTGCTCTGGTTTCCTCTCACAGTCCAAAGATGTGCAGGTTAGGTGGATTGGCCATTAAAATTACCCTTAGTGTCCAAAAAGGTTAGGTGGGGTTGCTGGATTACGGGGATAAAGGGGGGATAGGGTGGAGGCGTGGGGCTTAAGTAGTGTGCTCTTTCCAAGGGCCAGTGCAGATTCGATGGACCGAATGGCCTCCTTCTGCATTGTAAGTTCTATGATAACCTAAACTACTGTGTCTGACGAGATGCATTTCCAGTCACTGCCGGCAAGTAAATCATGTGAAACAAAAAACTCTGTTCCATGTACAAGATGCACTACAACTTGTCACCCGCCCCCCCCCCCCCGAAAATAACTGGATGAGCAAGGAGAGCAGGCACATTGAAACATCAATACCTGCAAGGTCTGCTCCAATCACACACTATCTTTACTTAGAAATATAATAATAATCTTTATTGTCATAAGTAGGCTTACATTAACACTGAAATGAAGTTACTGTGAAAATCCCCTAGTCGCCACACTCCGATGCCTGTTCGGGTATACTGAGGGAGAATTCAGAATGTCCAATTCACCTAACAAGCACCTCATTCAGGACTTACGGAAGAAACCCACACAGACACTGAAAGAACGTGCAGCAGTGACCCAAGCCGGGAATTGAACCTGGGATCCTGGCTCTGTGAAGCAACAATGCTAACCACTGTGCTGCGGTATCATCATTCTTTCATCTTTGATGAGCTAAAATCCTGGAACTCCCTCCCTTGATGTGTATATTTTCACATTGTAGCAAATAGGTCAAGGCAATACCAATAGAGATGTGTCTTGCCAGCGATGCTCACAATCTAAGAAACGATTTTTTTTTAAAAAAAGAAGAAAATTCTCTCCAAAATTAACCCTTGGGGTCCAGGTATCATGCTGGTAGGTCTACACTGAACTCTCTCCAAAGTCAGTATGTCCTTCCTGCTGTGTTATGTCTAGAACTGAACACAGTTCTCCTGGTATAGTCTAACACGGGTGTTGTAAAGCGAGAGATGACTTCTGAACTTTTGTATTCTAGCCCTCTAAACAGAACGCTCAGCTTTCTGTTGATTATTTTGACCCTTTTGATTACAGGGGCTGGTTTAGCACAGGGCTAAATCGCTGGCTTTGAAAGCAGACCAAGTCAGGCCAGCGGCACGGTTCAATTCCCGTACCAGCCTCCCCGAGCAGGCACCAGAATGTGGCGACTAGGGGCTTTTCACAGTAACTTCATTGAAGCCTACTCGTGACAAGCGATTTTCATTTTCAATTAGTCTGCACAAGAGACCACACTATCAAATAAAATCAATATTTTTTCATCAGAATCAATCAATCTGATGTGTTCATCCAAATGATGTACATGGACTAAGTATTGTATTAATGGTATTCCTAAAATAGATAACTGTGATTGTCCTGAAATATTTTGTTTCTTGGAGGGTGAAGTATGGACTGCAGCAGGGGAAATATGTTATTTCACAGTAACTTCACTTGAAGCCGACTTGTGACAATAAGCAATTTTCATTTCATTTCATTTATTGTGTGTGCCTATTTCATGATATTTTAATGATCACTGTGCATGGAATCTGAAGTCTTTTATGACCTCCATTTCTAGCTTTTCACTATTCAGTATTCTTTCTCCTAAGGGAGAACCTTGCACTTGCCAAATCAAAATCCATTTGCTGTAGTTTTGCCCATCCCTTTATAAATTTATGCTTTCACCTACATTGTTTACTTTGCCACCTATCTTTCTGTCATGCAAAACAATAGTTGTCATTCAGTCAAATCCGCAAGATGATTCATTTAAATGTAAAACCATCTTGAATGTATACAATGAATTGGCAAAAATAAGGCATTGAAAATAGTGAAACTAAATTACAGATGAGAGTTTTAAGCCATTAAAATGGAATAGTTCCTTATTAAGTTTGTGTTTATAGATTGGTTTCATTTTGTGCAGTAACTAGAAATACTTATTGTCAAGCGGAGTAGTCCAGATTGTATTCTTTTGATCAGCCATGTGTGAATAAAACGTAGTTCATGTTTACTTAGAGTTTTAGTGAGCTCAGCAATATGAGACATTCTTTCCATTTTTTTTTCATTTCCAAGAACAATGATCTGCTCAAATGCTCATTGTCATTTCATAGTAAGTAAAGGGGATACAATTATTTGAAGCATTTCTAGTTTCAGAAATCTAGTTTTGTTTTAACAGGTAGACTGATTAGCTATGAAAATTGTAGAACTCTATTACTAGTTTTGATTGCAGTTACCCAACAGGCAGCATCTGCTGATGTGCTCAAAAATGTGATTGTTTTCTGGCCCAGGAGGGGTTATGGTTGATCAGAAGGGGGATGGGCGGGCGGGGGAAGAGAGAGAAGGTGGGTGGCTGGTCGAAGTGGTGGAGGGGTTAGAGGCGATGCAGTCAGGCAAGGCCCCGGGCCCAGACAGATACCCAGTGGAGGTTTGTAAAAAATTATCGGGGGTTCTGGGGCCCTTGTTGGTAAGGGTGTTTCACGAGGCAAGGGAACGGAGGGTGCATTCCCCCCCCCCTCCCCCAATGATGTCACGGGCCTCAATCTCTTTAATTTTGAAGCGGGATAAGGATTCGGAGCAGTGTGGGTCATACAGGCCGATCTCACTGCTAAATGTGGACACCAAGTTATTGGCCAAGATCTTGGCCTCGCAAATTGAGGATTGTGTGTCGGGGAGGACCAGACGGGGTTCGTTAAGGGGAGGCATCTGGCGGCTAATATCAGGAGGCCACTAAATGTGATAATGATGCCCCCCGAGGAACGAGAGGTGGAGGTGGTGGTCGCCATGGACGCAGAGAAGGCCTTCGATTGGGTGGAGTGGGACTATTTGGGGAGGTCCTGATGCACTTTGGGTTTGGGCAGGGTTTTGTGGATTGGGTCCGGCTGCTGTATCAGGCTCCAGTGGCAAGCGTGCGGACGAACCGGATGAGCTCGGGTTATTTAAGGCTGCACCGGGGGACGAGGCAGGGATGTCCACTCACCCCACTGCTTTTTGCCTTGGCTATATAGCTGGTGGTGATGGCGCTGAGAGCACTGGCAGGGGATAGTGGCGGGGCGGGGCGGGGGGGGGTTGGTGGAGTATAGGGTCTCTCTTTACGTGGACGATCTGTTGCTGTACATTTCGGACCTACTTGGGGGTGGGGGGGGGGGGGGGGGGAATTATGGGGTTCCTGGAGGAATTCGGCCGGTTTTCAGGGTTCAAATTGAATATGGATTAAAGTGAGGACTTTCTGTTTCCAGGCGAGGGGGCAGGAGAAGAGGTTGGGGGAGATGCCATTCAAGGTGGTGGGGGGGAGCTTTCAGTATTCTGAGACTCAGGTGGCGTGGGGGTGGGACCAGCTGCATAAGCTGAATCTGGCTTGGTTGGAGGAGCAGATGAGGGGGGACTTTAGAAGATGAGATGCGCTCCCGCTGTCACTGGCAGGAAGGCTTCAAAGCGCGAAGATGATGGTCCTCCTGAGGTTCTTATTTGTTTTCCAGCGACTCCCAATCTTCATACCCAAGGCTTTTTTCGGGAGAGTGAATGCAGTGATCTCAGGGTTTGCGTGGGCGGGTAAATCCCCGTGGGTGAAGAAGCTGCTGGTGAAGAAGGTGCTGCTGGAGCGGGGCGGGGGGGGCTGACCCTTCCGAACTTTATAAATTACTATTGGGCGGCAAATATAGCGATGGTCACGAAATGGGTAATGGGCAGGAAATTGGTAATGGCGGAGGGGTCTGCGTGGGAACGGATGGAGACAGCCTCGTGTAGAGACACAAATTTGGGGGCACTGTTAATGGCGCCTCTGCCATTATCGCTGGCCAGGTACTCCACAAGCCCGGCAGTGGTGGCGGCCCTGAGGGTGTGGGGACAGTGACAACAGCACATGGGGCTGGAGGTGGCATCGGTTTGGGCACCGATGTGTGGCAACTACCGGTTTGCTCCGGGGGGACTTGATGGGGGGTTTCGGGGTGGCAGCGGGTGGGATTGAGCAGTTTGCTGATCTGTTTATAGATAGACTTTTCGTGTTTGGAAGAGTTGGAGGGGGAGTTTGAACGGCCCGGTGGGAATGGGTTTCGCTATTTGCAGATGAGGGACTTTGTGCGGAGGCAGGCATCGACGTTCCTGCACCAACTACCCAGGGGCTACAGGATAAGGTAGGGAGGGGAAGGTACCGGAGGTTTATAAGGAGCTGGTGGAATGGGAGGGATCCCCGCTAGGGGAGGTGAAGTGGAAGTGGGAGGAAGAGCTGGGTGGGGAGCTAGAGGCAGGACTATGGGAGGCTGCCCCGAGACAAGTAAAGGTGTCCTCATCGTGTGCAAAGCTTAGCCTGATACAATTTAAGGTGGTCCACAGAGTGCACATGACTCTGGCCTGGATGGGCAGGTTCTTTGAAGGGGTGGAGGATAGGTGCAGGTGGTATGAGGGTGGACCTGCAAATCATGTCCATATGTTCTGGGCATGTCTAAAGCTTAGGGGATTTTGACAGGGGTTTGCTGATGTCATGTCGGAGGTATTGAAGGTAAGTGTGATTCAAAGTACAGAGGTGGCAATTTCTGGTGTTTCAGAAGACCTGGTAGTCCAGGGAGCGAGAGAAGCCGATGTCTTGGCCTTTGCCTCCCTGGTAGTCCGGAGATGGATTTTATTGACATGGAGGGACTCGGGTGTGTGGGTCAGTGACATGGCTGGGTCTCTTGGGCTTGAGAAGACCTGAGTGGATTGATGCTAGGGTTTGCCTGGAGATGGCAGCAGTTTATCAACTTTGTTGGGAAAAAATAAGCTGTCAGTAGTGGCGGGGAGGGGTTAAAAAGGGGAGGCATGGGGAGTTGGGTAAGGTGGGAGAAGGTTGGTGGGAAATTGGGATTGCGGAGTTGTTTATGTAAGCTACGTTGGCTGGGTTTTGTTGTTGGTTGGGTGTGTGGTTGCTTATTTTGTTAAAATCATAATACAATTGCCTTAATAAAATATTTTTCAAAAATAAATGATTATTTTTGATTGAGTTCATTTGTTTGCTTTTCACGGAGTTTGATCTATTTCTCAAACATGTCAGCGATTAAATGTATAATAAATGTCTTATTGTCATTAATAGTGGCAACCAGATAAAGGGATAATTATTCATTTTCATTTGATTACCTATGTAGGCCGGTGAGAAATTCTTCTGAACTTTGGCTGGAAAAATTTATTTCGAGGAGTAGAACCTCCAAGAGGACAAATTGAATATAATGCATGAAAAGAGTGACTCATCTGAATTACCTTTATTCCACTCGTGGTCAATTTTATGGTCCCTTCTCGGCAGGTTCAAAGACAAGGTGGGATGGTGGGGAGTGCTTTGGCCCAGCATGTGGCCTGCCCACCACCTACCACTGACTTTGCTCCCATTCTTTGGATAGGTGGTTAAGGCATTGGGTAATATTTGCGACCCTAGTTGGCCGATTAATCATCACTCATGTGCCTCATCCCACCCTGCAGCTATTTTACCCACGGCGGTGGGCTGGTGGCAATGGTGGGGGTGTAGGCTGCACATTCCCTGTGCTCACTGGCAATGACCCCGCTTCCTCTCCCAGCATCTGAAACCTGGCACCCCAACATCCTCTGTCCTTTCACTGGGTCCTACCAGCCAGGCTTTGCTGATACCCTGGACTCAAACCTGTCTCCATAGCCATCTCCTCTTTAGGAACTCCCAGCAGTAGTCACTACTCGAAACTGGCGTGGCTGGGATTCCAGAGTTGTCAACCATCTGATCGGCAATAAGCTTTCTAAAGTGTGCTTAGGGGTGGATGTCTCGCCCTTTGGTATTAATGCAGATGTGCTCCCATCAACTCTTCGACTGGTGGGGTGAGAAACCCTGCCATTAGAACAATCTAGTCTTGTAACTCGTATCAGTGCCCTGGTTTGTGTTTCCAATCTAGTAATTCAGTACCTGAATTTTTACTTTTCACCTTTAAAACACAGTTGCAATGACAGTTTTGTTTCCTTCATTCAATGGAAACACAATTTCAGTAAATGGCAGCGTAGGCTCGAGGAACTAAATAGTCTACTCCAGTTCCTGTGTGTCACATTGTTGAGTCTTTTCATTGGAACAATGGAATCCATTCAGAATTTCCTCTTTCTTGAAGGAAATTATTTAAGATAAGTAATTATTGCGAAATACGTACATTTAGTTTAAAGTTAGACAGTTATTAATGTTGATGAATTTGAGGAACAAGATAAAAGAGATGGTAGACAAAAAAGTACAAGGCAAGAAAGTAGAATAACTAATGAAATAAGTGAAACCTAAGATAGCACCGTACACCATTTCAGAATGTCGCAAACCACCTTGCAGCTAACTAAGTAATTTTTTTAGTAGATTGAATGAAGTATCACAGTTAAGTTGTTCACAGCAAGTTCCGGTAAAGAGCAATGAAATAGGGGACCAGATAATCTAGTTTTGGTTCTTGGCACTTGAGAGGTCAGAATGGGTCCTGTTTTAACACTTAACCCAGAAGGCAGCACCTCTGATAGTGCAGTACTCTCTCAGTAATGCACAAAAGCATTGGCCTAAAATCTGTGCTCAAGCTTCTGGAGTGGGGCTTGAACATACAAGAGGCATGATGTGCAAGGAATTACAATTGAGCCTAGATTGACAATCTGAATGGAAGAAGAGCCACGGTTAAAGAATGTTTACAACCCTAAACTAAAGAAAAACTTAGATTTGTATTGTATTTTTCATGACCAACATGTCTCAAACCGCTTTACGGACAGTGAAGTATCTTTTGACTGTAGTCACTGTTGTGATGTAGAAACATGGCAACAAATTTGCACCGTAAGCTCCTGCCAACAGCAGTGTAATGACCAGATAATCTGTTTTGGTGAAATTGATTGAAGAATAAATATTGCTCGGGGTACCAGGGGATAACATACAAAGAATTGTTTTGGGGGGGAAAAAACAAAGGAGGGGGCAAATAAAAAAGTAAAATCCCACAATGCTAGCAAAAATGCTGGAAAATCCTGAGTAATGGAGTTTAATTTATTTAAATTAGAGAGAGTTTTTAGAAAATGATGTTGAGAATTTGTTCAAGTGAGTGACTAAAGTTAAGGACGTTTGCCTGGACACATTGTTCTTTTATGAATCTGCATCCATTGCTTTACAATCTCTAACAGTGCACAGAAAAACATGAGTATTGGATTATAAACCTGCAGGCTTCTACAGGAATATGATGTAATTCTTATTACAATTTTTTGTTGTTCATCAGTAAACTCTTAAACAAAACTGTTTATACATTTAAGAGCATGTCAGTCAAGCTTGTGTATGATGCGAGTCTGTCAAAGTGTTACTAAATCGATATTTGCTTGGGAACTGCTATCCTATACATAGAACATAGAACATAGAAAACACAGCACAGAACAGGCCCTTCGGCCCACGATGTTGTGCCGAACCTTTGTCCTAGATTAATCATAGATTATCATTGAATTTACAGTGCAGAAGGAGGCCATTCGGCCCCTTGAGTCTGCACCAGCTCTTGGAAAGAGCACCCTACCCAAACTCAACACCTCCACCCACCACCAAGGGCAATTTGGACATTAAGGGCAATTTATCATTGGCCAATTCACCTAACCCGCACATCTTTGGACTGTGGGAGGAAACCGGAGCACCCGGAGGAAACCCACGCAGACACGGGGAGGACGTGCAGACTCCGCACAGACAATGACCCAAGCTGGAATCGAACCTGGGACCATGGATCTGTGAAGCAATTGTGCTATCCACAATGCTACCGTGCTGCCCTTAAGAACAAATAAATCTACACTATATCATTTTCCCGTAATCCATGTACCTATCCAACAGCTGCTTGAAGGTCCCTAATGTTTCCGACTCAACTACTTCCACAGGCAGTGCATTCCATGCCCCCACTACTCTCTGGGTAAAGAACCTACCTCTGATATCCCTCCTATATCTTCCACCTTTCACCTTAAATTTATGTCCCCTTGTAATGGTATGTTCCACCTGGGGAAAAAGTCTCTGACTGTCTACTCTATCTATTCCCCTGATCATCTTATAAACCTCTATCAAGTCGCCCCTCATCCTTCTCCGCTCTAATGAGAAAAGGCCTAGCACCCTCAACCTTTCCTCGTAAGACCTACTCTCCATTCCAGGCAACATCCTGGTAAATCTTCTTTGCACCTTTTCCAGAGCTTCCACATCCTTCCTAAAATGAGGCGACCAGAACTGTACACAGTACTCCAAATGTGGCCTCACCAAAGTTCTGTACAGCTGCATCATTACCTCATGGCTCTTAAATTCAATCCCTCTGTTAATGAACGCGAGCACACCATAGGCCTTCTTCACAGCTCTATCCACTTGAGTGGCAACTTTCAAAGATGTATGAACATAGACCCCAAGGTCTCTCTGCTCCTCCACAATGCCAAGAACTCTACCGTTAACCCTGTATTCCGCATTCATATTTGTCCTTCCAAAATGGACAACCTCACACTTTTCAGGGTTAAACTCCATCTGCCACTTCTCAGCCCAGCTCTGCATCCTATCTATGTCTCTTTGCAGCCGACAACAGCCCTCCTTACTATCCACAACTCCACCAATCTTCGTATCGTCTGCAAATTTACTGACCCACCCTTCAACTCCCTCATCCAAGTCATTAATGAAAATCACAAACAGCAGAGGACCCAGAACTGATCCCTGCGGTACACCACTGGTAACTGGGATCCAGGCTGAATATTTGCCATCCACCACCACTCTCTGACTTCGATCGGTTAGCCAGTTTGTTATCCAACTGGCCAAATTTCCCACTATCCCATGCCTCCTTACTTTGTGCAGAAGCCTACCATGGGGAACTTTATCAAATGCCTTACTAAAATCCATGTACACTACATCCACTGCTTTACCTTCATCCACATGCTTGGTCACCTCCTCAAAGAATTCAATAAGATTTGTAAGGCAAGACCTACCCCTCACAAATCCGTGCTGACTATCCCTAATCAAGCAGTGTCTTTCCAGATGCTCAGAAATCCTATCCTTCAGTACCCTTCCATTACTTTGCCTACCACCGAAGTAAGACTAACTGGCCTGTAATTCCCAGGGTTATCCCTAGTTCCTTTTTTGAACAGGGGCACGACATTCGCCACTCTCCAATCCCCTGGTACCACCCCTGTTGACAGTGAGGACGAAAAGATAATTGCCAACGGCTCTGCAATTTCATCTCTTGCTTCCCATAGAATCCTTGGATATATCCCGTCAGGCCCGGGGGACTTGTCTATCCTCAAGTTTTTCAAAATGCCCAACACATCTTCCTTCCTAACAAGTATTTCCTCGAGCTTACCAATCTGTTTCACACTGTCCTCTCCAACAATATCGCCCCTCTCATTTGTAAATACAGAAGAAAAGTACTCATTCAAGACCTCTCCTATCTCTTCAGACTCAATACACAATCTCCCGCTACCGTCCTTGATCGGACCATACGTGGGACATTTTCAGACATGGGACAATGTACTCATAACTGGTACATGCCAGTTGAAATACACAACTTGTAAGAAGTTATGAATTTGCAACTGTAAAAACATAATCAGATTGTTGGAAGAGTAGTGTGGCATGAGAACATCGGGCACTTGGTGTTTAATTTTAGAGACAAGTTAGTATTCTGCTTGTGCAACTGGTTGACAGACAAGAGTTTTGTAATTGGCAGATCAATGTTGCGTTTGGTTTAAATTGAGTCTCCTCTGAAATCAAAGCATCCCATTTGCTTTACTTGCTTTGGATTATGTTTGAAAATCTGGTGGGAACAGACATTGAACTGAGTTTATGTAATCTATACAGTGTCATAAAGATTGTTTTGCATTTTTGACATTAGAATGTTAAACATTACCAGCTATTATGTAAGCATTCCATCTGTGGAAGAAAATGTGATCTGACAGTATTCAATATTTTAACAAAAATAATGATAGTATTTTTATTATGTTTCCAAAGATTGTTAGATTGTCAGTTTTGATCGAACTGGGCTTTTAATAGTCTGCACTGTTTAATAGTGCTGAAAATGTTTTATGTCAAAGGATTGTATTTTTTCTAATAGTTGCATTGACTTTTTTTTTAATGTGTTTGTTTTAGCTTGGGGATGTCATGGTGGATATTGCTAGTAACATCATGTTAGCAGATCAGCATGTCCTTTGGCTGGCTCAGTGGGAAGCAAAGGCCTGCACTCGAATTGTTCAGTGTTTACAACGCATTGCTACTTACAGGCTAGCAAGTGGAGCCCTGGTTTATTCCACAGTAAGAAAAGAGCTTTAAAATATTTTGTAGCTGTTAAAATATTAGTACCTATAAAACAAAGGTGTAATTCGCCTTCTGCCCATTTATGAGCCATTGTCAATTTTTTTTTTGCTAAAACATGTTTCATCGTTAAAGATATCAAAACCCATGTCCTTGTTTGCAGTTTCCCCCCCAAAATAAATATGTTGATCATTGTATAGATATGCAATCTAACAACTTAAACTACTGTCTCTACAGTATTCTCCAAACATTGCAATGGAAGCTTCTGTGGTGAAGGCTAATGGCTTCACTGGAATGACTTGCACTGTATTCCAGAAGGTAGCCATGGCAGACCGAACAGGACTTTCTGACTTTACACGCCGAGATCCTGATGGCAACCTGGATAAACAGTTCAGTTTTAAATGCAGCCCTGGCAATATTAGCAGCACACTTTCCAGCTTTGTAATAAAGGTAAGAAAGTAATTACGGATGAGAAAGATATGTGTACATTTTATTTTTATATAAAGTTCTAATTGTGGTGCTTTTGGAATGTAATTGTTCTGATATAACTGCCTTGATTAATGCTCGAGAATGGTTTTGCAAAGTAAGGCAATTATTGAACAACAATCGGGAGTTTTTCTGAATAATTGTGGAGGTTGGCCAAATCATCTGACTTCCATGGATTCTTACTAATTATTAGTAAATGTAATTATTATGTTACTATTTCAGCAACCTGCTCAAATTTTCAGTTTATTATTGAGTGCTCTTGTTAAAATACTATAGTCAACTCTTAGACGAGCAGTAAAAGATAACCAGGTGGTTAGTAATCACAAAGCAATTTACCTGAGAACTTGGTGAACTCAGCCCTAACTGATGTACTGAAAATCTCCTTATTCTGTTAATATTCTTTACATTAAATTAACAGTGAGTTTAACGTTAACTGGAACTAGATTGGAAATCTCTCCAAGATTGCTGTGGGAAATTGACGTTTCCATCGCTGCACTTGTACAGGCAGAGCTGCTTTTCATGGATTATTGCCAGGGCACTTTATTAGCACTCAGTCTGGAAATACTTAATGTTGATTCAAGCAGTAAAATGTTCCATTGCCAGTTCTATGATTATTGTATATACATTTATTAAAACCTGAGCGACGATGTGAAATTGCAAAGTTTTTGTTCATGGATTAGATGACTGTATTTGTACTGGTGGGAGATGGGGAAAGTTAATTATGTCATGCGTGTGAATAAAAGCTGATTGTAGAACCTAACTCTTTATGTTAAAGGATGATTATGACCGAATATCCAAACAATATGGCTTCAGTTTAGCTTCCTATACAAACCTTCCTGAATAGAATCTAATTGTATTTTATACATGTTAACTTTTCTGCTTTCTTGACATTGTCAAATCTTTTATCAGCGTATTTATAGTAATTTATTATAATTAAAATCAACCTGAAGAGAAAACTATCAAATATTTTAATTTGATTTATTATTGTCACATGTATTGGTATACAGTGAAAAGTATTGTTTCTTGCATGCTGTACAAACAATGCAAACTGTACATAGGGAAGGAATCCAGGGAGACTGCAGAATATAATGTTACAGTTCTGGCAAGGTGTAGAGAAAAGATCAACTTAATACGAGGTAGGTCCATTCAAAAGTCTGATGGCAGTAGGGAAGAAGCTGTTCTTGAGTCGGTTGGTACGTGACCTCAAACTTTGGTATCTTTTTCCTGACGGAAGAAGGTGGAAGAGAGTATGTCTGGTGTGCGTGGGGTCCTTAATTATGCTAGCTGGCTTTCTGAGGCAGCGGGAATTATAGATAGAGTCAATGGATGGAAGGCTGGTTTGCGTGATGGACTGGGCTACATTCACAACCTTTTGTAGTTTCCTGCGGTCTTGGGCAGAGCAGGCCCCATACCAAGCTGTGATATAACCAGAAAGAATGCTTTATAGAAGTTGGTGATGGTCGTAGCTGACATGCCAAATTTCCTTTGTCTTCTGAGAAAGTAGAGTTGTTGGTTGGCTTTCTTAACTATAGTGTCGGCATGGGGGGACCAGGACAGGTTGTTGGTGATCTGTACACCTGAAAGCTTGAAGCTCTCGACCCTTTCTACTTCGTTCCCATTGATGTAGACAGGGGCATGTTCTCCAGTACACTTCCTGAAGTCGATGACAATCTCTCTCGTTTTGTTGACATTGAGGGAGAGATTATTGTCGTCACACCAGTTCACCAGAATATTGCTTTAAAAAAGGCATTTTTTTCTCAACTTTCCATCTTACCCTCATCAGTACAAAATACAAGAATAGCAATGTAAGGGAAATAACAAATGTATTCTGTATGGCAAATGGACTCTGATTGGTAGAGACATTGTCATGGAGAATACACCAGTTGATGGTGCATATCTGGTACCTGCACTTTAGATTTGAACATTCAAGCACATGAGCATGTGTACCTTTCGATTTTTTGGTCAACCACTTATATATTTGGCAGTAAATGCTTATATTAAACAATTCTCTCTCAAGAAAGAGGAAATTTTGGATGGATTGAATTTTTCCAATATAAAAGCTCAACAATGTGATACATAGGGATTGGATTGGTTTATTGTCACATGTACCGAGGCACAGTGAAAAGTAGTTTTCTGCGTGCAGCTCTAACAGATCATTTAGTACATGAAAAGAAAAAGAAAATACATAATAGGGCAACACAAGGTACACAATGTAAATACCTAGACACCGGCATTGGTTAGAGCATTCAAGAGTGTAGTATTAAACAGGTCAGTTCACAAGAGGGTCATTTAGGAGTCTAGGGGAAAAAGCTGTTTTTGAATCTCATTGAACTCCTTGAGCCTGCTTTGTCATTCAGTGAAAAATCATGGCTGATCTGTTTCTTCTATCTACTCACTTTGGTTCAGTATCCCTTAATACTTTGCCTAACAAAAAATTATCTATCTTGGTTTTGAAATTTTCAGATGACCCACCTCCACAGCTTTTTGTGACAAAGAGTTCTAGAACTGAAGTAATAGACATAGAAATGCAGTTTACATGGACTTCCAGAAAGCATTTGATAAGATTCTGCATAAGAGACTGTTAACCAAAATGAAAACAACTGGAATTAAAGGCAAGCTATGGACCTGGTGAGAAGATTGGCTAGATAGAAAACAGAGTAGAGGATAATGGATTGTACTGGAATTTAAAGGCAGTAACTAGTAGTGCCCCTTAAGGATCTGTCCTAAGGGTTCAACTATTCACTATATTTATTAATAATTTAAGTAATGCAATTGGGAGCCAGATATCAAAGTTTGCTGTTGACGTAAAGATTTGTGGCATAGTAAGTATTGTAGCTAGGAATATAAAATTATGAAGGGATGTTACTAGTTGAGTCGACCGAACTGTGGCAGATGGATTTCAAAGCAGGTAATTCTAAGTAAGATCTTCCATTTTGGACCAAAAAGGATTTGATTTGAGTATAATGTAAGTGGTGAAAGGCACTTCTGTGAGATTCACCAGCATGTTACCTGGGCTTCAAAGGTTAGATTGTGAGGAGAGACGACATAAGCTGGGCTTGTACTCCTTTGAATAGAGAAAGTGAAAGGGTGATTTGATTGAGAGTTTTAGACTTTGAAAGGAATTGGTGGATTGAGAGAGAGAGATGTTTGCTGAGAGGGAGACTAAGACAAGGGAGCATAATCTTAAAATTGAGACAAGCCATATAGGGGAGAAGTTAGGAATCTCTTTATTCAGAGGATTATGGAAGGGTGAAACTCCTTCCCTCAAATAGCATGTTTTTAAAAAAGTTATTAATGCTGGTTCAGTTACAAAGTCCATGTTCTCTCTCCTCTAATATCGCAGTCCATTTATCTTCCCTAAATCTCTCCCTTCATGTAAACTTTACAACCTATTTAATGGCCACCCCTGCGACATTACCATCTCACAAGATCTGGCTAATGCCAATCGTACCAAGTACAGATAAAAACCTTTCTGAGCATTTCATTGTATCATTCACCACCCACATTCCCCACCCATACTTCAACCCTACCTTCACTAACTGTCCCTTGATACATACTTGTCCCTGGATACAAAATTATCCTCCAATTCATTTAGCATTTTTAAAAACACAACGATCTAGCCTTTGACCCTCCTTTCACCACAACATTTTTGCAGCCACTGATTTAACCAAACGCAGCCTCACCTCTACCTTTGGCGCTCTGGTCCCTAATAAAAACCATTGCAAACAAAGAAAAGTACAGCACAGGAACAGGCACTTCGGCCCTCCAAGCCTGGGCTGACCATGCTGCCCGTCGAAACTAAAATCTTCTGCACTTTCGGGGTCCGTATCCCTCAATTCCCATCCTATTCATGTATTTGTCAAGGTGCCCCTTAAACGTCACTATCGTCCCTGCTTCCACCACCACCTCCGGCAGCGAGTTCCAGGCACCCACTACCCTCTGTGTAAAAAAAACTTGCCTCGTACATCTCCTCTAAACCTTGCCCCTCGCGCCTTAAACCTATGCCCCCTAGTAATTGACCCCTCTACCCTGGGAAAAAGCCTCTGACTATCCACTCTGTCTATGCCCCTCATAATTTTGTAGACCTCTATCAGGTCGCCCCTCAACCTCCGTCGTTCCAGTGAGAACAAACTGAGTTGATTCAACCTCTCCTCATAGCTAATGCCCTCCATATCTCTTCTCCACCCTCTCTAAAGCCTCCACATCCTTCTGATCGTGTGGCGACCAGAATTGAACACTATACTCCAAATGTGGCCTAACTAAGGTTCTATACAGCTGCAACATGACTTGCCAATTCTTATACTCAATGCCCCGGCCAATGAAGGCAAGCATGCCGTATGCCTTCTTGACTACCTTCTCCACTTATGTTGCACCTTTCCGTGACCTGTGGACCTGTACACCTAGATCTCTCTGACTGTCAATACTCTGGAGGGTTCTACCATTCACTGTATATTCCCTACCTGCATTAGACCTTCCAAAATGCATTGCCTCACATTTGTCCGGATTAAACTCCATCTGCCATCTCTCCGCCCAAGTCTCCAAACGATCTAAATCCTGCTGTCTCCTCTGACGGTCCTCATCGCTATCCGCAATTCCACCAACCTTTGTGTCGTCTGCAAACTTACTAATCAGACCAGTTACGTTTTCCTCCAAATCATTTATATATACTACGAACAGCAAAGGTCCCAGCACTGATCCCTGCGGGACATCACTAGTCACAGCCCTCCAATCAGAAAAGCACCCTTCCATTGCTACTCTCTGCTTTCTATGACCTAGCCAGTTCTGTATCCTTCTTGCCAGCTCACCCCTGATCCCGTGTGACTTCACCTTTTGTTCCAGTCTGCCATGAGGGACCTTGTCAAAGGCCTTAGTGAAGTCCATGTAGACAACATCCACTGCCCTACCTGCATCAATCATCTTTGTGATCTCCTCGAAAAACTCTTATCAAGTTAGTGAGACACGACCTCCCCTTCACAAAACCGTGCTGCCTCTCGCTGATACGTCCATTTGCTTCCAAATGGGAGTAGATCCTGTCTCGAGGAATTCTCTCCAGTAATTTCCCTACCACTGAAGTAAGGCTCACCGGCCTGTAGTTCCCGGGATTATCCTTGCTACCCTTCTTAAACAAAGGAACAACATTGGCTGTTCTCCAGTCCTCCGGGACATCACCTGAAGACAGTCAGGATCCAACAATTTCTGTCAAGGCTTCAGCAGTTTCCTCTCTAGCCTCCTTCAGTATTCTGGGGTAGACCCCATCAGTCCCTAGGGACTTTCCTCCCGTAATATTTTTCAAGACGCCCAACACCTCGGGCGGAATTCTCCCTTACGCCAGGTGGGAGAATCGCTGGGGCGCCGCGCGTGTCCCGCCACGCGGTCCCGGCACCTGCACGTGATTCTCCGAACACCCCCTAACCGGCGCGGTGAGAATCACGGCTGGCCGCTGGGAGAATCGCCGCTTACCGTTGGTAATGGGCGAGCGGCGATTTTCGGGCCCGGATGGGCCGAGCAGCCTGCCTAATACGACAGGTTCCGGGGGCGGCCTGTGGGGGGAGGAGAGGGGTTCCTGCACCGGGGGGGGGGGGGGCGCCCTCAAATGGGGTCTCTCTGAAGGAGGACCTCCTTCCCTCCGCCGCCCCGCAAGATCCATCCAACATCATCTTGTGGGGCGGCCTTGGGAGGACGGCAACCGCGCATGCGCGGGTGACGTCATTACGCGGCACCGCTTTTACGCGGCGCCAAGGCCTGGCGCGCGTAAATGAAGCAACGCCGTTCCTAGCTCCCCGGGGGCGGAAGAACAGGGGGCTGGGAGCGGGCTCCGGCGCTGGAGTGAAACACTCCGGTTTTCTCTCCGGCGTCGGCACTTAGACTCCCGATGGTAGAATTGCGCCCCTCGTATTTTTGGATCTCAATGTGAACCAGGCTATCTACAAACCCTTCACCAGACTCAACATCCCCCAATTCCTTCTCTTTGGTGAATACTAATGCAAAGTATTCATTTAGTACCTCTATCTCCTGCTGGCTGTTGGGTAGCCTGTAGTAAACCCCCAAAATTGTGACTGCACCCTTATTCCTGATCTCTACCCATATAGCCTCGCTGTTCTCTGAGGTGTCTTCCCACAGTACAGCTGTGATATTCTCCCTAACCAGTAGTGCAACTCCTCCACCCATTTTTCATCCCCCTCTAACCCACCAGAACCATCTAAATGCTGGAACGTTTAGCTGCCAATCCTGTCCTTCCCTCAACCAGGTCTCTGTAATGGCAACAACATCAAAGTTCCAAGTACTAATCCAAGCTCTAAGTTCATCTGCCTTGCCTGTTATACTTCTTGCAGTAAAACATATGCACTTCAGGCTACCAGTCCCGCTATTTTCAGCAACATCTCCCTGTCTGCTCTTCCTCAGAGCTATACTGGCCCTATTCCCTAGTTCTCCCTCAATTTTTTCACCTTCTGACCTATTGCTCCGGTACCCACCCCCCTGCCATACTAGTTTAAACGCTCCCGTGTGACACTAGCAAACCTCGCAGCCAGGATATTTATGCCTCTCCAGCTTCAATGCACCCCGCCCTTCTTATACAGGTCACACCTGCCCCGGGAGAGCTCCCAGTGGGCCAGATAATGGAAACCCTCCCTCCTACACCAGCTGTTTAGCCACGTGTTTAGCTGCTCTATCTTCCTATATCTAGCCTCACTGGCACGTGGCACAGGGAGTAATCCCAAGATTACCACCCTAGAGGTCCTGTTTTTAACTTTCTGCCTAGCTCCCTGAACTCCTGCTGCAGGACCTCGTGGCCCTTCCTGCTTATGTCGTTAGTATCAATATGTACAAAGACCTCTGCCTGTTTGCCCTCCCCCTTCAGGATGCCCGCTACCCGTTCGGAGACATCCTAAACCTTGTTACCAGGGAGACCTCCACCTGGCCTCCACGTCAGCTGATATTGTAAATGTTTCTCCCTCTTCAAATGTTGTCCCACCCTCCTTTAAATCTGTTGTCATCACCCCTCTCTTTAAAAAAAACAACCCTTGACCCCCACCATCGTTGTGCCCTACTCCAAACCTCCCTTTCATCTCCAAAGCCTTTTAATGTGTTGATTCCCCCAAATCCATTACCATCTTTCCTGGAATCAATTTTGAAGCCCCCCAATCAGGTTTCACCAGAGTATCGAAACTGTTCTCATCAAAGTCACAAATAACATTCGACATGACTACGATAAAGATAAACTTTTTTTTCTCATCTTCCTTGATCTGTCTGCAGCTTTTGATACAATTGACCACACAATCCACCTCCATTGTCTCTATACAGTTGTGTAGCTGAGTCGGTGGTGTCTGAAGCACGTTTTCACATGAATAATGATATCCAGCTCTACCTCACAATCACCTCTCTAGACTTCTATCTTGTTGGTCAATTATGAGATTGTTTGTTTGACATCAAATGATCAAAAATTTCCTCATTAAATATTGGGAAGACTGAAGCCATTGTTTTAGGTTCCCACTCCAAATTCCATTCATAGAATAATAGAATCCATACAGTGCAGAAAGAGGCCATTCAACCCATCGAGTCTGCACCGGCCCTTGCTCTGATGAGAACACCCTACCTATCCCCCCACTCCTATCCCTGTAACCCCACCTAACCTTTGGGCAATATTAGCATGGCCAATCCACCTAATCTGCACATCTTTGGACTGGCGACAGACTCCATCTCTCTATCGGCAGTCGGAGATTAAACACAATCTGTTCACAACCTTGGTGTTAAATTTGATCCTGAGATGAACTCCTGACCTCCTATTCATGCCATCTCTAAGACCATCTATTTCCATTTCCATAACATCACTCGACTTTGCCTGTCTCAGCTCGTCTGCTGCTGAAACTGTCACTCGTGCCTTTGTTATCCCTAGACACAACTATTACAATACATTCCTATCTGGCTTCCCATAGTCTACCCTCTGAAAACTTGATGTTGTCCAAAACTCTGCTGCCCATGTCTTAGCTCCTAGCAAAACCTGTTTCCCTAGCACCCGTGTGCTGCTGACTTACATTCACTTCCAGTCAAGCAATGTCTTGATTTTATAATTCTTATAATTGTTTTCAAATGTCCCCATTCCTTACCCCTCCCTATCTCCTGTGGCTCCACAAACCTCCAAGAGATATCTGCGCTCCCATAATTCTGGCCTCTCTTGCATCCCCAGTTTTAATTGTTCCACTTGGTGAGGTAAAATGACTGCCCATGACATCTAGACTGCAGTTGACCAAGTATGGCATCCAGAAGCTTGAGGGAAACTGTAGTAAACGAGAATCAAGGGGAAACCGATCTACTGGTTAGAGTCATATCTGGCAAAAAGGAAGATGGCTGTGGTAGTTAGAGGTCTGTCACATCTCAGCTCCAGGATATCACTGCAGGAATTCCTCAGGATAGTATCCTAAACCCAACCATCGTCAGTTGTTTCATCAATGAACTTCCTGCCATCATAAGATCAGAAGTGGGGATGCGCGGTATGGTGGCACAGTGGTTAGTACTGCTGCTTCACAACACCAGGGAGCCGGGTTGATTCCGATCTCGGGTGACTCTGTGAGGAGTTTGCACTTTCTCCCCCTGTCTGCGTGGGTTTCCTCCGGGTGCTCCAGTTTCCTTCAACAGTCAAAGATGTGCAGGTTAGGTGGTTTGGCCATGCTAAATTGCCCTTTTAGTGTCTAAAATGTTAGGTGGGGTTATTGGGTTACGGGGATAGGATGGAGATGTGGGCTTAAGTAGAGTGCTCTTTCCAAGGGCCAGTGCAGACTCGATGGGCCGAATGGCCTCCTTCTGCACTGTAAATTCTATTCTATGGTCAGTGATAATTGCACAGTGTGCAGCATCATATGCAATTCCTCAGTTACTGAAACAGTTCCATGTCCAAATACAAGACCTCGACAGTATCCAGGCTTGTGCTGACAAGTAGCAAATAATTTTGTGCCACAGAAGTGTCAGGCAATGACCATCTCCAGATAGAGAATGTAACCATTGCCCTTTGATATTCAATGACATTGCTAAACCTGCATCCCCCACAAGCAACATGCTGACCAGAAGCTGAACAGGACGAGCCATATAAATAATGTGGCTATGAGAGCAGGTTAGAGACTAGGAATTCTGTAGCAAGTAACAGACTTCCTGACTTCCCAAAGTCTGTTCACCATCTGCAAGGCACAAGCCAGGAGTGTGATTGAATACGCTCCAATTGCCTGGATGAGTTTAGCTCCACCAACACTCAAGAAGTTCAACACCATCCAGGGCAAAGCAGCCCACTTAGTTAGCACCTCATCCACAATCATTCATTCACTGCACCACTGATGCACAGTGGTAGCAGTGTGGACCTGTTTTTGGTTTGTAAATATAGAAATAATGTGAGATAATTTGTAAAAATCATGTGTGAATGGGGGGGAAAATAGTGTATTTAAGGTTTTTGAAAGAATATCTGGTCTATTCTGATAAATGGATCGAAGCCAAATAGTGATGTATAGAACAAGACACAGATCTTTTTCTTGATGGTTGGTTTAATCACAGGATGGAGCAGATCAGATCTCTGCCTCTTAACTGCGAAGTGTGTCCCCGCAGGCTCTCTTCAATCCTTAATGAAACAATGCTCATCAACTGAGCACCTTGAATTACATTATCAACCAGACATCAACATATGCAATGATCCAGTAAATTTACTGCCAGTTAGTCAACATTTATTTCAAAAATCATGAATGGTTCAGGTCTGGAATGCACTGTCTGGCAGAGACTGGTTCAATCGAGGCTTAAAGAGGGCATTAGATGATTATTTAAATAGAAATAATGTGCAATGGTATGGGGAAAAGGCAGGCACTTGACAATAAGTCAGAATGTCAGTTCGAAAGCCTGTGCAGACATGATGGGCCAAATGGCCTCCTTCTGTGCCATAGCAATTCTGTAATTCCTTGAATGCCCAATGAGTCTCTTCCTGGAGCTTAACAGCTCTCTTTGTGGGAATGTGGTGTATTTAGAAATAAAAGTGTTTGTGAGCTCTCGGTTAAAACATAACTGGGTGGATTCTCCGATTTTCAGGCTATGTCCTGACGCCGGCGTGGGAACGGTGGCGTTTTACAACCGAGCGCAAAACGGTCACCGATCCTCCGATTGGTGGGCGATTAGCAGGCAGGCAGCTTAGAGCACCCGGCTGTAGTTGCTGATATAGCCGGAGAAGTGCCGGGTCTGTGGCCGCGCATGCGCACAGCGGCGGCCTGCGAAATAGTGCCCTCCCTTTGGCCAGGCTCGTGACCCCCGGCCCACCCCCCGCAGTGCCCCCCACCCTTGCCAAAGTCCCACCTTCCCACGGATTGGCTCTCCCCCGACTGTGGTGGTGCTGGACTGAGTCCACAGCCGCCAAGCCGAGTTTCCGACAAAAAATAGCACACGCAACCGATGCCGTTGCGAACTTGGCCAGTCAGGGGCAGAGCATCGGGGAGTGGGACTCTTGTAACGTCCTGAGGCAGTCGATATGACTTGCGGCGTACTCCTGGAGTATGCTGCTTTGGAGTGGGCAGGGCATCGTGAAAGCGGCACCGCCCCGATTTTGTCGCAAACGGGGATTTTCAGCCTGATCTGGAACACAATTTTGGCGTCAGAGACCAGAGAAGCCCGCCCAACATTTTTCTTTTCCTTCACTACCGAGCATGCATTTGCGTTTTAATGATTCAGTCCCTTTGAAGTGCTATAATGTTGGAGTAACTGTTTTGTAATTGTAGAGCAAGATTACAGCATCAGGGTGAAGCCTGACCATGCCTTACAATGTTCACATAAGTCCGATGAAAGATGAATTAGTCTGCACAAGAGACCACACTATCCAATAGAATCAATATTTCGTCATCAAAATCAATCAATCTGATGTGTTCATCCAAATGATGTACATGGACTAAGTATTGTATTAATGGTATTCCTAAAATAGATAACTGTGATTGTCCTGAAATATAGGGCAGGGATGATGCAGTTAGTTCGATTAACTGGACTGCTTGCATGTGGATTAGATTGATGACAACAGCAGGGGTTTGATCCCTGTTCTGGCTGAGGTACACTTGGGGCCTGCCTCCTTTCCCTAAATGTAGTTAATAATTGCCAAGCACCTGCCTTCAGACACAAGACCTGAGAAGTAGTACCACACTACTCGCATACAAGATCAGAATTTTTTGTCAGGATTTTGAGCTTATAAAGCGGAAGTATTTTATTTATAAATATAAAGTGGAGTGGGATGGAGACTGATAGATAAGTGGGATTGCATAGAAGGTTAATTATTTTATTTATACTATTCTCCCACTAGTAAATGGAGTATACTACAGCATCCCTTTTAATTGGCAATTAAAACACTTGACATCCATTCCCTTCCATGCCAGTTTTCTGTTCCACTTTATCCAGTGTCCTTATTTTTGCTTGGAAAGTTGAATAATGTGATATGTGATTTCCCTTACAACAGTGAATATACATTAACTGAAATCTTAATTTTCAAGTCCAGATATTTGTAACTTTTTACACGATCTAGCCTTTGATGAAACACACTTGTAGCACTTCTCAAACTATTTATTTTAAACACTATAGAATACTGTTGCAGAAGCATCTGTTCAGTTGCCACAATCCTTGTTTGTCCACAATCCTGTACCAAACCAAATGGAAGATGCAGTCTACAAATTACATCTTATTGCCTTCCGGAATGGCAAACTTTTTCCAAGCACGGGGAATTCTACAAATTTGGCAGATGATGGAAAGAGACGGACTGTGGCCTCTCCGGTCATCTACACTAAGATAGGTAGGAATCTGGGAGTGTGCAGTCAAAATACCTAAATGTAATTTCTTCATCTTAGAGTTAATAACAATGTATGATGATGACAAAGAGAATTGAAAGGCGAGACAAAGAAAATAGTGTAGATCCCTTGCAGTTATCTTATTCGGATTTAAGTTGAAAAATGAGCAATTATGGTTCATAAGGTGGAAGCAAAGGAGACACAGATACTACTGGAAAAGCTCACTTTCACCTTTCTCAATCCAGTCAATTTAGTTTCTGCCCAAGCAACTTCATACTGTTAGAAATAATATAACTGGTTATAATGTGCGAGTTGATGCTTAGAGCAACTCAAAACAGCATTTTAAAAATGGTTTATGTTGCTAAAATTATATAATTAAAAATATATATTTTTCTGATGAATGAGAAAAAGATTCAATATTTTTGTTTTCATTTTGTCTGCAACTGGTCACTTTGTTTTGTATGGCTCCAGCTATACTGCTCTTACCCCTGCTGTTTGTCGCGGTGTGACACTGTGATACAGATGTCTATGTGTAGTCCTAAATTTTGTTGATTTTACTAGTTAGATTGTTGACATTTGTAGAACTCTAAATATGATTTTGTTCCTGTTGACCAAAAATAAAAGGTAATCTCATTTTTGTGTAATGCTCTTCTGTATTAGATAGACCGCACAGACTCCTGTTGATGATATGAATTTACGGTGATATTTCCAATCATGCGGGAGCATTAAGTAGGGTTGAGACCACAATCAAATGACAGAACAGGCTCGAGGGGCCAAATGGCCTACTCAACCTCTTAATTCTTATGCTCTTGGATAACTTTAGGAAACCAACAGTGAGAAAAATCAGTGCAGCTTGTTTAAAGGTACAGGTTTATCCATTTGTTAATTTGAATTGCTTTCTTATCCTTGTAATATTTCTTTGCCTTTCTTTAAAAGATGGCAACAGCCAATATCCTCTCAGTCAACCTATTACTGTGACATTGCGTCGTATTGCACATGGGGTAGATGCTGTTGCAGCATACTGGGATTTCAACCTCTTGAATGGTTATGGAGGATGGATATCTGATGGCTGCCAGATTGTCATGTCAGATGAGAATGTCACCACAATGCAGTGCTACTCGTTGAATAACTATGCAGTACTGATGGTAAGATATTGATACAACAATTCTGAACTTCAGACATGGTTTCTTTTGTTCCTTTTCAATTGTAATTGAACTATCCTACACACTCTTCAACCTCTGTATACTTGTTTATGAAAGCACTCTTATATAACGCTGACCTCAAAATTGTGGAATTCTATCACCCTCTGTCTTTGCTTCCTAATACATGCTACAGGTTACCCTTGTTCAATGTGACCTGATCACTACTACGCAATTTACATATCTACTTCGCAACACTTTTCAAATTTAGTGGTGTCCGATTTGTTGGCGTCAACACTTAATCTCAGAAATGGAGAATCCCGCCACTTGTATTTTTTTGTTTGAATGCATGGACGAACCGACTCGCACGACTGCTGACAAACTTAAGAAAAGAATAAAACATTTATGAAACAGGAAAATATTAACTATAATACACTCCTCCTTCACACCAACTATACCGTTATAGAAATTTATAAGGATCACACATTGCAAAATTTATATTGTAATCAAATGTTCTCGGTATGTACACCGTCCATGGAAACCAATAGGTAAAATGTGATCAGACACCCCACACTTTGATATGGTTTGGCAGACAATGAGCTGATGTGTTTGCCATTATAAGAAATCCTGCATCTTGTGCAATTTGGTGTGAGTTGGCATGCAATGGGTTGATTGGCTCATCATTACGAGCATCCCAAGTCTCGCGCAATTTGGCTTGGTTTGGCAGGCAATGACAATTGATTGTTCGAGATTCTTTGATCGACCTGTCAATCATGATCCACTATTTGGAGACTACTGGCCTAAGGCGTCGTCTTTCAAATAATTTAAACCATGGCCTCATTAGCGCTCTCAGGTTTGCATAAAAGATTCCCTGGCACTTTTCAAAGAAGATTGGGGCTGACCAAGATTTATATCTCAAATAATATTGCTGAAACAGATGATCTGGTCATTATCACATTGCTATTTGTGGGGTTTTGCTGTGTTTTGTAAGCTGCCTAACAGCTCCACTTTTGAAATGTTGCGATTATCATTCACCTCTTTCAGCTGATGAATGAATGTATTTTTCATCTTTAATCCATGTTTGATTGTGACATTTTTGTACCCATCAGGATCTGACTGGTGCTGATTTCCTTTTGCAAATTGTTGACCTCTTGCATCCAGTAGTGTATGTTGCTGCAGCAGTATTGCTCATTTGTTTGGCCATAATTATTGCCAGCTACATCTACTACCACAGGTAATGCATTTTATAATTCAGTACCATGAGCCAGTCGTGGCATTGACCCAAAGTAATGTATATAATTATGGGGAGGTGGTGGTGGAATGGTAATGACACTGGACTACTAATCCAGAAGCCCAAGCTAATGCTTTGGGGGCAGATGTTCAGATCCCACCACAGATTGGATTCAATTCAATTAATACAATTCTGGAATATAAAGTTAGTTTCCGTATCATCAGTTGCAAAAGCCCCTCTAATTTACTAACCTTCTTTGGGAAGGAAATCTGCCATCCTTACTTGGTATGGCCTACATATGTGACTCCAGCAAATCTTTAACTGCCCTCTGAAATGGTCCAGCAGGCCACTCGATTCAAGACAATTGAGGATGAACAACAAATGCTGGCCTTGCCAGTGACATCAGCTTCCATGAAAGAATAAAGAAAAATAATTAGGTCCCAGTTTGTTGGGCGTATTTCGTAGGGCTAATGCTCAGTGATTTTTTGGGTGGTTGGAAGTTCACCGTCAAACAGGTAGCCGATGGAATCAGAAGTCTTCACCTCAGCTTAGATACCAGGTTATATTACTTGCTTGTCATTTGCTTATCATTTAATAATAATAAGGCACAGTCTTAGAATAAAAGGGAGTCACTTTAGAACAGAGATGAGGAGAAATTTCTTCAGCCAGAGAGTGGTGGGTCTGTGGAATTCATTGCCACAGAGGGCGGTGGAGGCCGGGATGTTGAGTGTCTTTAAGACAGAAGTTGATAAATTCTTGATTTCTCGAGGAATTAAGGGCTATGGAGAGAGAGCGGGTAAATGGAGTTGAAATCAGCCATGATTGAATGGTGGAGTGGACTCGATGGGCCGAATGACCTTACTTCTGCTCCTCGGTCTTATGGTCTTAATGTAATCTGAAGCTATTCATATTATCATAGAATTTTAGAATTTACAGTGCAGAAGGAGGCCATTCGGCCCATCGAGTCTGCACCAGCTCTTGGAAAGAGCACCCTACCCAAGGTCAACCCCTCCACCCTATCCCCATAACCCAGTAACCCCACCCAACACTAAGGGCAATTTTGGACACTAAGGGCAATTTATCATGGCCAACCCACCTAACCTGCACAACTTTGGTCTGTGGGAGGAAACCGGAGCACCCGGAGGAAACCCACGAACACACTGGGAGGATGTGCAGACTCCGCACAGACAGTGACCCAAGCCGGAATCGAACCCGGGACCCTGGAGCTGTGAAGCAATTGTGCTATCCACAATGCTACCGTGCTGCCCCTATTATAACTCTGTTTTTGCTGAAGGACAGACAATCCTTTGTTGCAACAATAACCAAGGAATAAAACCTGTTCAGAATGTTATGTACTCCTGTCTAATAACTAATAAGTAACATTATTTAAATAAAATAGTGAACTAGCAACGTAACAAGAAATTGTCCCGTTCTCCCCCCCCCATCCCCTCTCTGGGCTGCTGCTGACGACGATCTATTTTCCCTTAACGTTCCGCGAGATAGTCAAGGAACGGTTGCCACCGCCTGGAGAACCCCTGAACCGATCCTCTCAACGCAAACTTCATCCATTCCAGTTTTATGAACCCTGCCATGTCGTTTATCCAGGCCTCCACGCCGGGGGGGTTTCGCTTCCTTCCACATAAGTAAGATCCTTTGCCGGGCTACCAGGGACGCAAAGGCCAGAATATCGGCCTCCTTCGCCTCCTGCACTCCCGGCTCTTCCGCTACCCCAAATATAGCTAACCCCCAGCCTGGCTTGACCCGGACCTTCACCACCTTTGAAATCACCTTTGCCACTCCCCTCCAGTACTCATCCAGTGCCGGACACGACCAGAACATATGTGTGTGGTTCGCCGGGCTTCCCAAGCACCTCCCGCACCTGTCCTCCACTCCGAAGAACCTGCTCAGTCTTGCTCCCGTCATGTGTGCTCTGTGTAGAACCTTGAATTGTATCAGGCTAAGCCTGGCACACAAGGAAGAGGAATTTACCCTACTTAGGGCATCAGCCCACAGCCCCTCCTCAATCTCCTCCCCCAGCTCTTCTTCCCATTTTCCTTTCAGCTCCTCTACCAGCGCCTCCCCCTCGTCTCTCATCTTCTATATATTTTGGACACATTGCCCTCCCCAACCCATACCCCCGAAATCACTCTATCCTGGATCCCCTGTGTGGAGCAACGGAAATTCCCTCACCTGTTGCCTCGTAAACGCCCTCACTTGCATATATCTAAAGATATTCCCCAGGGCCAACTAATACTTTTCTTCCAGCGCTCCAGGCTCGCAAACTAATCAATAAACAAGTCTCTCAATCTCCTAATTCCTGCCCGGTGCCAGCTCTGGAACCCTCCGTCCATCCTTCCTGGGACAAACCTATGCTTATTCCTGATCGGGGACCACACCGAGGCACCCGTCACCCGCCTGTGTCACCTCCATTGCCCCCAGATCCTTAAAGGTTGCCACCACCATTGGGTTTGTGGTATACCTTTTCGGGGAAAGCGGTAACGGCGCCGTCATCAGCGCCTATAGGCTCGTTCCTTTACAGGACGCCATCTCCAGCCTCTTCCATGCCGCTCTCTCTCCCTCCCTCATCCGCTTGCAAACCATCGCCACATTGGCTGCCCAGTAGTAGTCGTCCAGATTCAGCAACGCCAGTCCCCCTCTGTCCCTGCTGCGCTGCAGGAACCCCCTCCTTACCCTCGGGGTCTTCCCTGCCCACACGAAACTCACAACACTCCTGTCTATTTTCTTGAAAAAGGCCTTAGTGATCAAAATGGGGAGACATTGAAACACAAAAAGAAACCTTGGGAGGACCATCATTTTTACCGCCTGCACTCTGCCCGCCAGTGAGAGCGGCAGCATATCCCACCTCTTGAAATCCTCCTCCATCTGCTCCACCAGCCGCGTCAGATTAAGTCTGTGTCGAGTTCCTCAGCTCCTAGCTACCTGGATCCCCAAATATCGGAAGCTCCTTTCCACTCTCCTTAACGGCAGGGCATCTATCCCTCTTCCCTGATCCCCGTACTACGAAAAGCTCACTCTTCCCCATATTTAGCCTATATCCCGTAAAATCTCCAAACTCCCTCAATATCTGCATAACCTCTGTCATCCCCTCTACAGGATCCGCCACATATAGCAGTAGGTCATCTGCGTAGAGTGACACTCAATGTTCCTCTCCCCCTCTAACCACCCCCTCCACTTCCTAGAGTCTCTCAACGCTATGGCCAGTGGTTCAATTGCCAACGCGAACAGTAATGGGGACAGGGGGCACCCCTGCCTTGTTCCCCTATGTAACCAAAAATACTCCGATCTCTGCCGATTTGTGACTACACTTGCCACTGGGGCCCCATATAGGAGTTTGCCCCAACTGACAAACCCCTCCCCGAACCTGAACCTCCTCAACACCTCCCATAGATACTCCCACTCTACCCTATTGAATGCCTTCTCTGCATCCATCGCTACCACTATCTCTGCCTCCCCCTCGGCTGGGGGCATCATTATCACCCCCGACAGACGTCGCACGTTGACATTCAGTAGTCTCCCCTTTACAAACCCTGTCTGGTCTTCATGCACCACCCCCGGGATACAATCCTCGATCCTCGTCGCCAGCACTTTTGCCAGCAACTTGGCGTCTACATTCAGGAGCGAGATAGGCCTATATGACCCGCATTGCAGCGGATCTTTATCCCGCTTCAGGATTAGTGATATTGTCGCCTCCGACGTTGTCGGGGGTAGAGTCCCCCCTTCTCTGGCCTCGTTAAAGGTTCTCGCCAGCAGCGGGGCCAACAAGTCCACATATTTCCTGTAAAATTCCACCGGGAACCCATCTGGTCCCAGGGCCCTCCCTGCCTGCATATTCCCCAGCCCTTTAGTCACCTCATCCACCTCAATTGGCGCCCCCAGACCTGCCACCTCCTGCTCCTCCATCCTCGGGAACCTTAGTTGGTCCAGAAACTGTTGCATCCCCGCTTTTCCCTCCGGGGGTTGGGACCTATATAGCCTCTCATAAAAAGTCTTAAACACCTCATTTACCTTCCCTGCTCTCCTCTCCGTAGTTCCCATTTCATCCCTGACTCCCCCAATTTCCCTCGCCGCTATCCTCTTACGAAGCTGGTGGGCCAGCAGCCAGCTCGCCTTTTCCCCATATTCGTATCTCATCCCCTGTGCCTTCCTCCACTGTGCCTCTGCCTTCCCTGTGGTCAGCAGGTCAAACTCCGTCTGAAGTCTTCGCCTCTCTCTATATAGTCCTTCGTCCGGGGCCTCCGCATATCTTTTATCCACACTCAAAATCTCCCCCACTAATCTCTCCCTTTCTTTGCCCTCTTTTTTCTCCTTGTAAGCCCTAATGGAGATCAACTCTCCCCTAACCACCGCCTTCAGTGCTTCCCATACTACCCCCACCTGGATCTCACTGTCATCATTGGCCTCCAGGGGGAGAGGAACATCAATACATCCCCACACCCTTCCACAGACCCCCTCATCCGCCAATAGTCCCACATCCAGTCGCCAGAGTGGGTGCTGTTCCCTCTCCTCTCCTAGTTCCAGATCCACCCAGTGCGGGGCATGGTCTGAAACGGCTATGGCCGAATACTCCGTTCCTGCCACCTTCGAAATCAGTGCCCTGCTCAAAACAAATAAATCTATCCGGGAGTATACCTTGTGGACATGGGAGAAAAAGGAGAACTCTTTGGCCAACGGCCTGGCAAATCTCCACGGATCCACTCCCCCCATTTGCTCCATGAACCCCCTGAGCACCTTGGCCGCTGCCGGCCTTCTTCCGGTCCTGGATCTAGACTGATCTAACCCTGGATCCAGCACAATATTGACCCCCCCCCCCCCCCCCCCCCCCCCCCCCAATTACCAGGCTTCCCACCTCCAGGTCCAGGATACGTCCCAGCATCCGCTTCATAAATCCCGCGTCGTCCCAGTTCGGGGCATATACATTTACCAGCACGACCTTCTTTCGCTGCAATCTACCACTCACCATCACATATCTACCCCCATTGTCCACCACTATATTCCTAGCCTCGAACGACACCCGTTTCCCCACCAATATCGCCACCCCTCTATTTTTCGCGTCCAACCCTGAGTGGAACACCTGTCCCACCCATCATTTCCTTAACCTAACCTGATCCACCACCTTCAGATGCGTCTCCTGAAGCATGACCACGTCTGCCTTCAGTCCTTTTAAGTGCGCGAACACTCGGGCCCTCTTAATCGGCCCATTTAGGCCTCTCACATTCCACGTAATCAGCCGGATTCCCCCCCCCCCCCCCCCGGCCGATTAGCCATCCCCTATTCTAGGCCAGTCCCCCGTCCAGGTCCCGCGCACCCACCCGTCCCCCAGGCGGCGCCCTCCCGTCCCGACCACCTCTTCCCTTGCCAGCTCCCTCCCGCTCCCAGCAGCAGCAACCCAGTTGACTCCCCCCCCCGCTAGATCCCCATCTAGCATGGTTACTCCCTCCATGATGCTTCCGAAAGTCAGCTGACTCCAACTGACCCCGGCTTCCCCCACTCTCTCCTTGACAACCCCGTGTGTGGAACTCTCATCCTTCTTGCGCCTATCTTCCCGCCATCCTCTCCCTAGCGCGGGAAAAATCCCGCGCTTTCCTGGATCGCCCCCGCCCCCCCATGGCGCAGCTCCCCCATTTCCCATCCCCCCCTCAGTCCCTTTTTCCACCAGCGCCCACATTTCTCAGTGTCCCCCCCCCGTCAAGAAGAGAAAAAACCCCGTCTATCGTCTCGATACTGTGAACCTCCCATTCCCCAATTTACATTTCTATACATCAACATCGTCGTCTCCCCCACAGCATCAGTCCCTCAGATCTGGTCCAGTTTCTCTTCTTGGATGAAGGTCCATGCCTCATCTGACGTTTCAAAGTAGTAATGTTTGCCTTGGTGCGTGACCCACAATCGCGCCGGCTGCAGCATTCCAAACTTTATTTTCTTCTTGTGAAGCACCGCCTTGGCCCGATTAAAGCTCGCCCTCCTTCTCGCCACCTTCGTGCTCCAGTCCTGATACACTCGTATCACCGCATTCTCCCACCTTCTACTCCGTACCTTCTTGGCCCAGCTCAAAACTGCCCCTCTGTCGGTGAAGCGGTGAAATCTCACCACTATCGCCCTTGGTGGTTCTCCAGCCTTTGGTCTCCTCACAAGGACCCGGTGAGTCCCTTCCACCTCCAGGGAGCCCGAGGGAGCCTCAGCTCCCATTAGCGAATGGAGCATCGTGCTCACATAAGCCCCAACGTCAGCTCCCTCCAATCCCTCAGGGAGACCCAGAATCCGGAGGTTCTTTCTCCTCGAGCTGTTCTCCAGGACTTCGAGCCTTTCGATACACCTCTTATGTAGCGCCTCATGCGTCTCCATTTTTACCGCTAGGCCCAGAATCTCATCCTCGTTTTCGGATGCCTTCGCCTTCACCCCACGGAGCTCTATCGCCTGGGCCTTTTGCGTTTCTATTAGCCCTTCGATTGCCAATAACATCGGCGCCAGCACCTCCTTCTTTAATTCCTCCACACACCGTCGGAGGAATTCCTGCTGGTCCGGGCCCCATGTCGTCTGGGCTCCATCCGTCGCCATCTTGCTTATTCCTTCTCTTTGCCGCTGCTCCAAAGGATCCTTCGCAATCTGGCCACTACCACCGATCCTTTCCATACACACCCGGGGGGACTCCTTCCTTCGTCACCCCACACTGGGTTTGGTCAAAAAAAAATTCCGTTGGGGTTCCCGAAAAGAGCCCAAAAGTCCGTT
This sequence comes from Scyliorhinus torazame, assembly GCF_047496885.1. Lineage (NCBI taxonomy): Eukaryota > Metazoa > Chordata > Chondrichthyes > Carcharhiniformes > Scyliorhinidae > Scyliorhinus > Scyliorhinus torazame. The sequence continues at coordinate 163,415,585 of NC_092709.1, read as the reverse complement.
AGAACGGGAGCTGCCGAAACGTGCGGCTTAGCAGTGCATCGCCGCAACCGGAAGTCCAAATTTATAATTCTGTTGCAAATTAAAACAAAGCTTAATAATCATCAATTATGACCAGTTATCTGCAAAAATACAAACATAACCCCTTGATCAATGACTTTGCACATAAATACTTTCCCTTCATACAAATGCAAAAGTACTGGAATAGAAATCCAGCAATAGCCTACATATATCCCATACTATATCTTGAACGACAATGCGCATGTGCCATTGGACAGGATGACGGCACAGTGTAACATTGAAGCTTTTGAAGGCACCAGCCATTCTGCTAAGCTGGCTAAAGTGGGATGAATAAAGAAAAGAAAAGTTTGAAATGTTATTTAAAGTTATTTGTGATCATTCAGTAACACCTGTTAATTTCTTCTGTTTTGACAGTGCGGTTCGGATCAGCCGAAAGAGCTGGCACATGTTGGTTAATTTCTGCTTTCACGTTTTCCTGACGTGTGCAGTGTTTGTAGGGGGTATCAATCAGACTAGGAATATCAGTGTTTGCCAAGCGGTAAGCAACATTTTTTAGTCTCTTTATTTGCGCTCTGTAATGAATACTTTGCAATAGAAATAATACCAGTGAAGGAACGGACACAAAGCAATAGTATTAATAGTATGCATCTCTGAGGTTATTTGAAAGTGTACATTTACATTCACTTTTTATTTGAAGTAATTGAACCTAATTAAAAATAGTTTGGAATAGTGGAGTCTCATCATTCACAGTCAAGCTGCTCACAAAGCCAACTTCCAATATTTGGTGATATCATTTGAAGAATCGGTCGAAGAATCAGCACTCCTAAATTCAGCAATGTACATGTTGCTTATGAATTGAAGTGGTTCCCCAAAAGATTGGCTTTGATCCCAGGTCTTAGAAAGGTACCCTGTATAGCATGATCATGCAATGTTTCCAATACACATGCAAGTTCTTTTTAGTAACTCTGAAGGAAATGCTCTAATTTGGTCATATTCTGTTGCAGGTGTGTGTGCGTACAGGTAGGTATTGTTGATCTGAGTTTGATCAATTGTCTGGACAAACAGCATCCAACGTACTTGGAGTCTATAGCTCGTGGACTTGGCAGACAAAGTTTCTGTTTGGCATCACGGTTTGTTTCAGTGATTGAACATGGTTCAACCTTCTGGTTTGTGAGCTAGCTGGTTTGGTAAATTTGAGTTGGCCCCCTGATGTTTTTTTTCAATGTTTGCAATACATCAAAAAACACGTAGATGAATTTAATCTTAATTTATAACTATTCCAACATTTTGAAAATAAATTTTCTCCTGCCTTCCCCACAGTGTAATTTTGGTTGAAATAAAATTAGCCACCTGTTATACTTTCCACTTGACCGAGCTGATCCAATACCACCAGTTTTCCTTAACCACCAAAGTTGATGATTGTCCCCAGAGTTTCACCAAACCGTGGCAGATCTGTGGTGCTTTTTGACCTGAGGGATAGAGTTTTCTTTTTCTCCCATGTCCATCAGGTTTACTCGCTGATTGATTTTTTTGTTGTCGGAAGATATCTCCTCCCCGAGGTTAAGAGAGCGGGATATCAGCGATTGTGATTTTGGGTCATGCTCCACATTTTGTGAATCTGATCCTAGAGTCAGGTGCCTCCCAGCACTCGCCATGGACATTGGATATGGCGTTGTTGGTGGATAAAGATTTTGCGAGCATGTGTCCTCTGCCATTGGGGAATATATTGGGCAGGATTCCCCCCCCCCCCCCCCCCCCCGGGGCCGGGTCAGAGAATCCCTGGGGTACGGCGCGAATCCCACCCCGACGCCGGCAGCCGTATTCTCCCGCGGTGGTTTTTGGGCGGGGGCAGAGATCACGCCATGCCGGTCGGGGGCCGTTGGCAGCCCCCCCCCCCCCCCCCCGGCAATTCTGCGGGTCCCGATGGGCCGAGAGGCCGTCCGTTTCTGGCCAGTCCTGCCGATGTGGATTAGACATGGTCCCACATGGCTGGACCTGGCAGGTAAGTCAGCTGGTGCGATCCTCGTGGGGTGGGGGGGCCACGGTGGTCTGGCCCACGATTGGGCCCCACTGATCTGCGGACGGGCCTGTGCCATGGGTCACTCCTTCCTTCCACGCCGACCCCTGTAGGGCTCCACCATGGCCGGCACGGAGCAGACAGCCCCTTGTGCATACGCCAGAAAATGCCGGCCGGTCTGCACATGCGCAAGATCACGCCGGCCCTTCGGCACATGCGCTAACTCGCTGGCCCTTCTGCGCCGGCTGGCGCAGCGCCAACCCCTCCAGTGTCCACCTGGCCCCCGGAAGCACGGAGAATTCCGCACCTTCGGGGGCTGGTGACGCCGGAGTGGTTCGCGCCGGTTTTCCCGCCGGCGTGGGGACTTGGTCCCCGCACAGGAGAATCCCGTCTATTAAGTTTAATAAAAGTGAGTCTATTTCACCTTCCATGTTATGGGGAACACTTAAGGTGGTCATTGGGTGGGTGGGTGGGGGGGGGAATAAATTCCTATAAAGTGCATTCTGAACAGATTGCGAAGGTGGAATGGCCGAGGCTGGTGGATTCCATCCTCGAGGGGGATCATCGGTACTTGCTTACCTTTAATTTGGAAGTGTTCTTGATTGTTGGATTGTGTTCTTTGTATATTGGAACTTGAAGCATCTGTTTTGTATTTTATGTTATTCTGTTCAACTAAAAAGTTTTTCGATAAATATTATTTTTAAAAAGTATTTGCTGACATTCTAAATTTTGCCTTCACTACTTCATGTGTGACCCCTTATTATACCGTTCTTATCTGAAAGCTTTACTCTGGGTTACCTTTTCACCCTGTTTGGGTATCTTAAATAATATGTGTCTCCTGACGTCTGAGGTGCCACACCTTGCCTAATTGGCCCTAATGGTTTACTCTTCTAACCTTGGTGATGACTTTCCTTACTTGCACCACCTTTAAGCTTTAGATGGTATCATGTATTATGCTGATTGGAACCATATAAGACACCTGAGAAGAAACCTCACCAGAGCATAATCTTGGCAAACTGCCAGCGATAAAATGGGAGCACATTAACACTCAAGCGTGCACAAGTTACTGTGTAGAACTGGAGTGTAATGCTTTTAATGTATATTTATGAACATAGAATTGTGAAGAACAAAAAGAAGCTGCCATTCGGCCTGTCAAGTCTGTGCCAGCTCTCTGCAAGAGCAACTTGGTTAGACCCATGTCTTGATCCCTTCCATGTACTTCTGTAATACTTTTCTCTAAAGGTGCTCATCCAATTCCCTCTTGCAAGCCATGATTATATCTGTTTACATGACTCTCTTGGACAGTGAATTCCAAGATTTAACAACTTGCCACATAACAAAAGTTTTTCTTGCGTTTCAGTGACTTCTTTTGCCGATCAACTTAAATCAGTGTCCTCTGATTCTGAATTCTTCCGGCATTGAAAACAATTTCTCTGTATCTGCTCTATCTAGATCCTTCATGATTTGGAACATCTCTATCATATATCCTCTGAACCTTTTTTTCTCTAAGGAGAACAACCATGACTTCTCCCAACTATCCTTGTAACTGAAGATGCTTATCCCTGGAACCATTCATATGGATCAGCCATGTCAGAGGATGAGAATAATTCGTCACCTGACTCCCCAAAGCTTGTCCCCATCTACAAGGCACAAGTGAGGAGTCCCCATCAACACTAAAAAAGCCCGACACCATCCGAGCCAAAGAAACCCGCTTGATTGGCACACCTTCAACATCCATTCCCTCCACCACTGAAACACAGTGGCAGCAGAGTGTACAATCTGCAAGATACACGACAAGAACTTAACAAGGCTCCTTTACCAGCCCCTTACAAACCTATGGCATTTACCACCGGAAGGACAAGGGCAGCAGATGAGCATAAAAATCTGCAAGTTCCCCTCCAAGCTACACACTATCCTGACTTGGAACTATGTCGCCATTCCTTCACTGTAGCTGGGTCAAAATCCTAATTTCCTCCGTAACAGCACTAGATGTAAATGTTGCCACAGTCGCAGAGGACATTAGGCTGCTCTCCGCTTTGAGAGCTGACTGGTTGTGATTTAACCTGAGTGCCACCATTCCTCAGGCGATGGGCAAGGTTGAGAAGCCAGGGCCTTCATGAATAACCTGTGCTGTTGGCGCCAGTCTGCATCATGCACCAGACGTCCAGCCAACTGAGCTAAGCGACCCCTAACTACGCCACAGACTGCAGTGGTTCAAAAGGTGGCTCACCACCATCACCATGAGGACAATTGGAGATGAGCAGTATAAATGCTGACCTAACCAGCACTGCCCACGACCCGTGAAAGGATAATAAAACTGAATTCTCAAATACTTTCTGCGCCCCCTTAAAGCCTTGATATCCTCATTAAAATTTAGTGCTCAGAATTGTAAACAATGCTTCAACTGAGGCCAAACCAGTGTTTTATCATAAATTAGCATCATGACCTCAAAAATAAAAGTAAAATACTGTGGATGCTGGAGATCTGAAATAAAAAGAAAGTATTGAAAAAACTCAGCAAGTCTGGCAGCATCTATGGAGAGTATAACCGTGAGTGTTTCAAGTCCAATATGACTTCTTCAGCATTCCAAAGAACAGTCATATTGCACAGCCGCTGCTAGACTTTTACTTGCTTTTGTATTCTGTGGTGGCAAATTTCAGCCCACGATTGATGTCAGAGAGAACGGCGAAGCGGGAGAATAATCTGAAGAGAATCAGGAAACGCGATCGCTTCTTGATTTTCCCCACCATTCGCCAGCGACGTCATGAGGTTCAAGCCCTCAAAAGGGCAGCATCCTCACTTAATTGCATTAAAGTAAATATTTTAATATCAATGAGCCCCCCACCCACCACATGATTCCTCCGTAAGTATTCATACACCAGCAAGGTTTACAACATCTTTCACAAATAGGATTCAGTCGAGGAGATTCGTCTGGTGGTGCAAAGGTAAGTATAGCTAACCCCCCCCCACCCAGGAGAGAAACATGCCTGTGCCAGGTGCGGCGCTCATTGGAGCCCCATGGGGGGGGGGGGGGGGGGGGGGGGGGGAAAGAGAAAGAGAGTGGGCTGTGAAGGGAGAAACTTGTATGCGCGGGAGAAACGCCGGCGCTACTTACGTGGAAGGGGTGGGGGAGAGAGAGAAAGAGAGCCCCGATACCTCCGTGGTGGGGGCCGCTCAGTTTTCAGTTCTGATTAGGGTGCCATTTAAAGATGGCACCCTGATCTCTGGAGCCAGGTGTCGGCTGTATCTGGCCCCAGCCAGCCAGAGTGACGAAGTAAACCCCTTCTCTTTTTTCTTCAAAGAGGCTCGAAATCTGAAGAGAAAACTGGTCTGTGCAACTGGAGAGTACAGACCAGTTTTCAGTCTGAGCCTGACTTTTTGGAAAAAATATGGTAAGATGCCACCTGTACCTCTACTTTACTTGCCCAGCCACATTCAACTATTTGTGCATATCTACTTGAAGTCTCTTTGATCCTACATTCCTTTAGTTTATATTGCCTTTCCTTATTCTTCACTTCACACTTCTCTGCATTAAATGTTACCTGCCACGTGTCTGTTCCTTTCACAAACCTGGCTATATCCTTTGGAAATCTTATCACAATCCTCATCACAGCTCACAATAATTCAACCTTTTTCTCAACCTACAAATTTTGAAATTGTGCCAAATACACCCAAATTTTGATCATTAATATATATCAAGAAAAGCTTGATTATAAATATTGTTCATCAAAATACTTGCATCCTTGTAGTCATGCATGACATTTGTGATGATAAATCTCACAGTGAGGCTCAAACAGTTTATCAATGCTGAACTAAGTCTAAAATCATGAAATACACTGTCTGTAAAATGGTGCCGTTTGGTAGGCTGGTTTAATTCCTTTCAGTAAGTTTTTCTGTGAAGAACTTCATCAATAGCTGGTATTGTGGCAGACAATCGTGAACATAAGCTTCCATTACTTTGTAGGATTTCAGAAATGGGTAATTGGAAGCAGGTTCAAAGAAGGCAACTCACGACCACCTTCTCATGGCCAGTTAGGAATGGGCAATGATTGCTGGCCTAGCCCTGAATGATTGAAAATAAAAAGTGCAGCAGATGTTTTCCCCACTAGGATTTCAGTAAAATACAATACAGCATGACAAGAATGAGAATTGTCCATAGAAACATGACAGAGAGGAGCTTGAGAGAACCTCTGTGTTAACAGTAGGGTGAAGTAAGTAGTGGTGATTGGTTTGGGAAGGGTGATTTAAGACATTAAAATTAGCAGCACCAAAAGAAGCAGGTTGGCATGTGTATTAATGTTCTCTTGTGTATTAATATCAGTAGATTAATTCAGCCTTTGCGATTGTGTTATTTGAATTCAGTAGTACATTGTTTATCAACAACATCCTATATATGCAAATGATGGGAAACCTTCATCAGCAACTAAAATTGGATGACCTCTTGTCTACAAGTCACAGCCTCCTTCATGTTTCTGTCCTGTCTGGTCTCCCACCTTCCCATGTAATTTCAACCAAAGTGTAGAAACATTGCAGCCCACTCTCATATGTTGTTCCAATATGCTTCACTCCTCATCCTCTGACAGATAACTAGCAACGTTCCTTTGAGGTTACTGGGCCCCACTACTGATTTTACATTTCTCTGCAGTATACCTATGTTGCTGAAATGTCTCTGATGTTTAACTCATCAGTGAGCATCTGGCTGAATGTTGAAAGTTGTGAAACAAAATTCCCATTTAACTATCTTAGAAAGGAAAGAGAGGGATGGAGTTTTCTGAAGTCTGCTTGACAACGTGATGGTGGGGTGGTGGGCGGAGGGTTAAAAGTCAGGGAATTCCTGATTGTGTTACTGAGGCTAAGATGTACAGTGTTCATGGTTGGAGACAATAGCATCAGTCTCTGAGTTCACTCTGAATCTCCCAAGTCCCGGAAAGGTGTTAAAAGTATTGGGTTGTAAACATTTGTGCTCTAAACTGTCCATTTACTTTTAAGGTGAAAGAGAGTTGCGGTAAATAATAGCTAATCAGTTTTTCTACCTGAACCAGGGTAACACGTTGCATGTTAGTGGAATAGACATATCCTGCAGCCATTGTAGGTTTCTTGAAGATTCTTCCTGGCATGGCCAGAGAGGAAGAATCAATGAGACAGGCTTTACTGCTGGTAGTGGATTTAGAAAAATCTCTCAAAACTAAGCAAGCATCTGGAGGTGGTCACTCGTGGGGATGGGGGGCTGTAATTCCATGGAGAGTGTGGTGTGTGATAATTACAAAAGGGAATCCTTTCTCTAGATTAAAGTACAAGTTGCCCACAAGAAGAAAATAGTTTTTAGTTATTCATTACAGTAAGAATCATAAAATTTGAAATCTTGTTATACTATCCTTTTCAACTATTATAACTGGAAGTTCAAATTTATTTTTGAGTATTGTTGGTCTTTTCGGGCATCATAACAAGGAGAAAATAGATGAACATGGGTTGGTTGAAATGGTGAAGAGGGGAGAAAATATTTGAGAAAGTCGATTTGAAGGTTCCAGTTTTGGTGAATAGCTGCCTTGTAATTTCATGGGACAGTTTTATATTTGAGTGGAATTTTAGGTGGAGGATCGCCCATAAACTGGTTAAATTATGCAGTAGCATATGCAGTGAATAGTTTAACTGTGTTATAGAGAGAAGCATATTTAATCATATTGTAAATGAATAGTAAAACATAAACTCATCATTATAGCATACCCCAGTGTAATGACAGAGTTCCAGATTCTAAATTTCTATAATTCCTCACCTGTTGATCTTTTAAAATTGTAGGTTGGGATAATTCTACACTATTCTACCCTCGCCACCATCCTGTGGGTTGGCGTCACAGCACGAAATATTTTCAAACAGTTGACAAGGAAAGCAAAGAGATGCCAAGACCCTGAAGAGCCCCCACCCCCACCTCGGCCAATGCTCAGGTGAGAATGTTTGTTCGTGTTTCATAAGCTATGATGTACAGTTTGTTTCAGAATTTTGTACTTGATCATACAGAGGTTTGAAGACTTTTTTTTTAACCCAAGAGTCCTTTTCTAGGGGATGCTTTCATTGTTGGATGATGCATTAACTTTGCACTTAGTTTATTAATTTCAGAAGAGAATGTTTTTAGAATTCAGCTTATGATCTTACTTTGACGATTAAGTAATGCTGCTTTCAAGGAAAATCATTTGATATGAGATATGTGTCTGTGTATGCATGTGAATAGGTTCAGTCTTGATTCTACATCATCAAAAAAACACATTCTTAGAACATTTTGAAAGCTATTTGATAAGATATTGAGGTACAATTTGAGGAAAATAAAATGGTAAAATGGATTTACAATCATTTGATAATTAACGATTTGAAGAAAATATGGAAAGGAACAAAACCTGATGCAGGCTGCGAGGAATAAAGAGAAAATAATCTTTTTAAATATGCTGTTACGTATTTTTATAGGAATGGGCCTTGCAATAAGAAGGGCCCAAGTACTAAGGAGTCCACAAACTTCAAAATAGCACGTATTAATAAAGTAGGACAACGTTTGTTCATTAAATGTAAAAATGTTGATTTTAATTTCTTATTCAATGTCTAGACCTCATGGAACATTTTAAAAATAATTAGTAGCCATTGCTTGTTGTTCCAATATTTTTCCCAACTTACCAATCTGATCACAGGAAGTATGCATGATTTTAAATTCAATACGGTGCGGAGCTTTTAAAACTTTTTTTTGTCTTGATCGTGTGTAATATTTTAAAAGTAAAGTAACTAAAATTTGAAGGCTGTAAACTGAAGCCAATATTTAAGCTATATGCAAATTCCAAAATTACTGTATTTTCATTATTCTTCCAAAAAGTACAATTTAATATATTAAATATGCATAATTTTATATTACGCATCCAAGTTTACACTCCTTAAGTATTAACAGCATCTCCAACAACACCTATAGATAATTTTGTTGTGTATTTGACACCTAAGTATAAAACCTATAGTTCCTTTCACTCGCTGATTTTCACACTGCATCGGAGATGTCACTTACTTGAATGAACCAGTAGAATGTTGTAATCAGAAAAGACATTCCTTCTGGACAGCCCACCAAAATCAATTGAAAGCTGCGTAAATAAGAAAATTAAAATCATACGCTGGTTTAAGACCTGATTGTAATTTTCTGGTACAGTTTTGCAGAGCGGGCGGTCTTTGCTCCAGGCATTTGAGGAGCCGAACCAACTGCTTTTTGAAAATAATTCAGAAAAATAAAACTTAAATGAAAAAACTTCTGGTGGTCAGTCAAACTTGTCCAAGCATTGTTTTTTGGTGGATCCAAATGGAGCAGGAGTTCTAGCCCGTTCCAAGACTTCCTATCCTAGTGTGGAACTGATAATTTCCTGCCCTCGCAAAGCCTCATGCTGCAGCTTTTGCAATTTCTTAGTCGTAAACGCAAGTTGGATAAGCTAGCCGAAGGTTATGAGGGGCTGGAACATTACAATAAACCTAAGAATAAACTTAATATGCTGGAAATGTCAGGCAGTTTCATTAGCTTCTGGAAAGGAATGAAGAAAAAAAATTACATTTTAAATTTGAATCTTCTTCAATTCTACCTTATGTTTCAGGATTACTATTTACATTTCCAATCTCCAGTATTTCCTTTTTATCTCTGCAGTCAATAATCTGACTGGTTACCGAATAGTGCAATAGTGCAGATACTAATTATTTTGATGCTAATACAGTCATTTAAGAATTAGAATAATCTGTACTTGTAGAACAAGGTCCATTAAAACTAAGGTCCATTAACATAAGAGGGATACTAAAAGTCCAATAAGTAATTCAAGAGTAACCGGAGGATGGTTAGAATTTGGAACTCTCCAAATTGAGGTGAAAAGTATTGAGACATACAAGGGAAGCTGGATAAACACAGAGAAGAAAATTACGTAAGATTGTGATCGAGCAAGATGAAGGGGGATCAGAGAAGGCGTGTATGAAACATAAATGTCTGCAAGGACCTATTGGGACATCGATCTTGCTTCTGTGCTTTATATTCTATGTGATTGTATACACCGTGAACTGTGTCAAAATGTATAACCTCCCTTTCCACTGTGCATCAGTCAATTGTAAAGCAACATGCTACCTACACATTGATCTCCCAAGTTGGCTGAAAAGTTAATTAATGTATGTTCATCAATGTTCCTCCTAACTTCTGTTTGCTGTGTGTGGCCAACATGATGCAAGCATGTCCCATTTAAGATAGCTGTACAGCATATTTGGCATATGTTGGCATATTTTAACGGGAATGTTCCTTGTGTGTGATGTATTTGTTCCCTGCATGGCACATTTCCCAATTGCTACAATGACTACAAATCTACACAGCTTAAGGGAACATTGATGTCCATTACTCATTTAATTATCCAAGATCAGAGAATATCATTACATGTTCAGCAATGATTAAAATGTTACATTATGTGATAAAGTTGTGTCACATCTAAAATCAGTGGGTAAGTACTATGTTGGACGGATTTCGTGTATTGTACCACTGACGAGTTTAAAAGATCTAACCTGTCGGAAACAGTTATGTTTGAAAAACAGACTTGCAGTTGTTTAGCACCTTTCCTCTTGATCATGTCTTTTCAGGTTCTACCTCATTGGTGGAGGAATTCCTATCATAGTATGTGGTATTACAGCAGCAGCTAATATTAAAAATTATGGAAGTAAAGTAAATGCACCATAGTAAGTACTCCGTTAATTTTTTAGATTGTTTTCAGTAGGTGATGTTGGGCAGACTTCAAGCTGGAGTTAGGAAGGGGTGAAAAAATTCCTGAAAGGTTATGTATTGATAAATGCTGTGTAAAACAGAGCATTTGTTACTGGAGTCTGTTTGGAGATCAATCTAATACTTGCTATTATTTTGCAACCTGCTTTTTACTTCTGAAGAATCTTTTGGAATGTTTGCCAAACTTATTAGTATGACTTTAAAACTAAAACCTAGGTGTGTAGAGTCCCGAAACTGCATATTTTGATTCTGATATCATGGATGTTGTCGCTGTTACTGGACTAGCAGCTCCAGAGAAATGAATTTAAATTCTATCATGCCATGCTTAAAATGGAATTTGGTTCATCTGGATTTATGGCCTAGAAAGGTGACCATGAAAGCTGCTGTTTTGTCTAAACCCAACTGATTTCCAAGGGAAGGGAATCTGCTACCATTGCCCATTTTGCCACACACATTAATCCACAATATAAAGTTGACTCATCATGACCGGATGGCAATGATAAATTCACTCATGCAACTGTAAATATAAAGTTTTTTTCTAAAATGTTTATTAAGGCATATATATTTTTATACACACACACCCATCAAACACAACCAAAAAGAGAACAAACGGGAAATGTTATAACAAATAAATAACAAACACCCCCGTGCCCCACCCACCCTGCTGTTACTCTCCACCTACACAGCCTTTTAAAAAATATATATAAATAAGGAGGTACATAAATTGCATGATAAATAATACTTGCAACGGAAATTTTTTGTATATTGGTGAGGCTTCAAAATTGAAATTAACTTCTTGCTCTCAAAAATCAAGATTTTTTTCAATAACTTCATTTCTGCACTTACTGCTGCAATCTGGTTGTGCTGCTTACAGCCTAGTATCAGTGGTTGAAATGTATATAATTAAAACTCCACCTATTGGTCACTTGGAATTGTATCAGGTTCTGCAACTGATTTATGATTTGATTTGCATATTATAAATTGGTCCTGAAATCATGCTTGATGCTGAAATAGATTCACACCTGTCTCAATTCATCTGTTGCTGAAGCTCTCATCCATACCGTCATTACCTCTGGATTTGACTATTCCATTCCATGCATAACTGGCCTTGCACATTCTGGCCTCAAACTTAAAGCCATCCAAACAGCATGGTGGGTGTACCTACAGCTCAGAGACTGCAGCGGTTCAAGAAGGCAACTCACCACCACCTTCTGAAGGGCAACTAGGGATGGGCAATAAATGCTGGGCTAACCAGCGACACCCACATCCTGTAAATGGAATAACTATTTTAAACTCTGCTGGCCTGCCCTAACTCGCATCAAGTTCCATTTACCCACCACATGTGTCTCCTAGATCTACAGTGGCTCCCAGTTAAGCACCATGTTGATTCTAAAATGCTCATCCTTGTTTTCAGATCCCTCCAGAGCTATGGCCTCCCTACCTCACCTTTATTTCTCTGCAGTCCTACAAATCTGGGAAATTTGTGCTTTGGCAGTTCTGGCTTCTTGTATATCCCTGGTTGTAATCGTTCAACTATTGGTAGCCTTGCCTTCAGCTCCTAAGGGCCTAAACTCTGGAGTAACCTCCCTAAACCTCTTTGTTTGCCACCCTCTCTTTCCTCCTTCAAAATATTCCCTAACACCTACCTCATGTTAGATGATACTAAGATTGATGGAGTTGCAGATAGCGATGGGGACTGTCAGAGAATACAGCAAAATATAGATTGGAGAGTTGGGCAGAGAAATGGCAGATGGAGTTCAATCCAGGCAAATGCGAGGTGATGCATTTTGGAAGATCCAATTCAAGAGCGGACTAGACGGTCAATGGAAGAGTCCTGGGGAAAATTGATGTACAGAGAGATCTGGGAGGTCAGGTCCATTGTACCCTGAAGGTGGCAACGCAGGTTGATAGAGTGGTCAAGAAGTCATACAGCATGCTTGTCTTCATCGGACGGGGTATTGAGTACAAGAGTCGGCAGGTCATGTTACAGTTGTATAGGACTTTGCTTGGGCCACATTTGGAATGCTGCGTGCAGTTCTGGTCGCCACGTTACCAGAAGGATGTGGATGCTTTAGAGAGGGTGCAGAGGAGGTTCACCGGGATGTTGCCTGGTATGGAGGGTGCTAGCTATGAAGAAAGGTTGAGTAGATTAGGAGGTAGATGGAGGTTGAGGGGGGACCTGATTGAGGTCTACAAAATTGAGAGGTATGGACAAGGTGGATAGGAACAAGCTTTTTCCAAGAGTGGGAGTGTCAATTACAAGGCGTCATGATTTCAAGGTGAGAGGGGGAAAGTTTAAGGGAGATGTGCGTGGCAAGTCTTTTACGCAGAGGGTGGTGGGTGCCTGGAACGCTTTGCCAGCGGAGGTGGTAGAGGCGGGCACGATAGCATCATTTAAGATGCATCTAGACAGATATATGAACGGGCGGGGAACAGAGGGAAGTAGATCCTTGGAAAATAGGCGACCGGTTTAGATAAAGGATCTGGATTGGCGCAGGCTGGGAGGGCCGAAGGGCCTGTTCCTGTGCTGTAATTTTCTTTGTTCTTTTCTGCCCAACGTCTTATGTGGCTTGGTGTCAAGTTTTGTTTGATAACACTCCTGTGAGGTGCCTTGCGATGTTTTATTCAGCTAAGGATGCCATATAAATACAATGATGCGGAGATGCCGGCGTTGGACTGGGGTGAGCACAGTACGAAGTCTTACAACACCAGATTAAAGTCCAACAGGTTTGTTTCGATGTCAGGAAGGAACCCGCACCTGAGGAAGGAGCAGCGCTCCGAAAGCTAATGATATAAATACAAGCTATTACTCAACAATCAGATTTTACTGGAATTAGCTCTTGCCCTAAAGTGAAGAGTAGGCACAGAGAAACACTGCGAAAATTTTGTTTAAACACATTTTAGAGAAAAATGTTATGGAAGATATAATAGTTTGTACAGGTACAGTGTCTCAAACTGACAAACTTGGGACTGAATCCAGGGCAGATTTCTGATCTTGCTGGTTTTTGGGTTTGGGCAGTTTGGCGAGGTCAGGTTGGGCAGATTGGGACGAGTTGAGTCAGGTCGGGTCACCGGTCACTCAGACCATTCAGAGAGCAGGAACAGACCAGTGTGCGAAGTCGATACCTCGTGTGACACACCACCACGCTGAAATCCCAAAATACATCAGTTGCATGAAGAAAAGTTAATGTCACACCAAAGATTAACAGGAGTTACAAAACCTTTGGTCAAAGAAGTTGTTCAGGGGAGGGTTTTAAAAGGAAGACAGTGAGGTGAAGCAGCAAAGTGGTTTACTGAGAAAATTCCAGGGAAAATTGGACGTAGGTACCTGAAGATCCAATCCCTGATAGTGAGGTAAAGTGGAAGAAGACGCACAAGATGAGTTGCAACAAATTAAGCAATTACGGAAATTGGGTGGAAGGGGTTGGGGGGCAGTTACTGAGATAGGAGTGGGGTTGAGGGATGGTTTAGAAATGAGGATTCAAATTTTAGTTGAGATATTGGGGCATTGGAGCCATTGTAGGCCAGCAAGGAATTAAGTGGTGTGAAACTGGAGTTCATGTGTAATACATTACAAGCCACAGAGCTTTGAAAGAGCTGGTATTTATGAATAATAGTTTGAGGCCAGAAAAGAGTCCGTTAAGTTCATAGGATTTCAAAGCATGTATGAGTGTTTTAGTGCAGTATGACATACAAAGAGTGTCCATGTAAAAATTGAGTGAGGCTCTGAAATTGCTGCCAGCACACTATACCGGCTTTTTAAAAAACGATTTCCTGTACTGCGACATATCTAGATATACTTCAGATTTTTTACAAGGTGAACTTGCATCATCTAGTGGTGGTAAAAGTACACTGCACAAATCATAATAAGTTCATGGCCTGAATTTTTTGAACAGCAAAGTCTTGCATCCTGCCATCTGAAGAGTCGGCGGGGAACACATTGCCACCGACTTCACGAGTGCCCCTCAGCCATTTCACTCTCAAATGAACTTTAAGTAGCTGAAAATGGAACTTCCATCCCTCACTTGGGAGGAAGTCCCGCTTTCGATGCTGATAGCCAATCTCATTGGCCAGCAGCGCTCCGGTCCCTGCAGCAACAGCGCTGCAGAAGAAGAAATACAGGAGGACATCGGAGCCGAAGGCTGGGCATTGGAGGCCCATGGAAGTTCAAGGGGTCCCAGAGCAGAGAGAGTAGGGAAGCCCTGTGGGGAGTGAAGGGAACAATGATGGCCTCGGGAAAAAGGCAAGGAACCATCAGACCACCCGTGATGTAACTTATTTTTACCCCATAGAAGTTTAATCATCCGGCTAGCCTAAAAAATTGAGGCTGGGCAGGAAATGGCCCTTTAGTGACCAATAATTGCCACTAAAGAGCTTCAACTGGGTTATGGGTGACCTTCCTGCCGAGGCCTTGCCAGCCCCAGCATAAAATCGACCTGTGGTCCGGGTGGGCAGGAACCGGGATGGTATTCCATCTATTCAATTTCATGCCCCCCCCCCTCCGCTTTATCGTACTGCCTTAAAAACCCACTGGTGGGGGAGCATAGAATTCTGGCCCATGGTGAACATGGGTATATTTTCATGCGGCCAGTGCATAACACTAGCATTGTGGATTAAACACCCATTACAGAAAC
Source organism: Scyliorhinus torazame (assembly GCF_047496885.1). NCBI lineage: Eukaryota > Metazoa > Chordata > Chondrichthyes > Carcharhiniformes > Scyliorhinidae > Scyliorhinus > Scyliorhinus torazame. Next base: position 163,400,155 of record NC_092709.1, on the reverse strand, counting down.
CACACAATTTTCTTTGCCCATTTATTTAAACAGAAATGAAAATTGAGCCATTTTTCTAAAATCCACAACGGGAATACTTCAAATGCTCAAAATCCGAAATTAAACAGAGGTTATTCTTTTTGATTCTCCCAGTTTTTCCATCTCTATTATGTTCTAATGATGCTGCCTTCCACACTATCATAGACTCTCCCTACTTTCTCTGCCCCTGTACTTGCCTAAAGCATGCTACATCTTGAACTTTTCCATTTCTGACAAAAAGGCATCAACCTGAAACATTAACTCTGTTTCCTTCTCCATAGCTGCTGTCTGGCATGCTAATTATTTTCAGTATACTTTTTTATTTTTGCCAATCTACAACGCCAGTTTTACGTGGAGTAACGCATTTAAAATCTACGTGCACATTTTCAGCATTAAACATTTACAGAAAGAGCCAACCTGTTTGAGGACTTAACGAGGATTATTCTATTGCCTTGCAGTAAAAGTTGTAATTGTTTTAATGTTCTATGACAATTTGTTATTTATTCTGTCAGATCGACATTTTAAATCTGAAAAGTAGATATGATATTTTTAAAGAATGCCAAGCAAAAATAAAATATTAAAAGATAAAGTGTTGGATAATCCTCATTCTTTGAATTAAATAATATCTCTGTAACATCTTAAGTAACGTCAAGTGCTGTTGGAGCAATTAAAAGCTAGATGTTTGGTGGAGTGCAGTTGTTGTTTCATTGTCTCTCTTCTTACTGAGGGAGATGAGGTTATAACCAGAGGGAGAATCAACGTCTTGCACTTTATTGCAACATTTAAACCAGATTGATTTTATAGACTGGTAGACCCAGCTAAGTGACTGGCATATATGTTTCCAAGTGAATTTCTCTCTTCTTCCTCCTCCATATATGCTGGGTCAAAATCCTGGAACTCCCCCCCTAAGAGCATTGTGGGTGTACCTACACCACATGATCTTCAGCATGGATGGCTTGGGAACCTTCTCAAGGACAATTAGGGATGGGCAATAAATGCTGTCCTAGCTTGTGACACCCATGTCCCCTGAAAATCACCCCAGATCCATATTGCCTGAAGGCTCTCCAATCCCTTCAGGATTATTTTCATATACAAGATTTGGATTTATTGTGTGTGGGGGTGGGGAGGGGAGACCTCCTATCAGATAAGTGACCTACTTTTTAAAAATACTAAACTGCATTTTCAGAAAATCTGGCATGAACCAAACCAAAATCCGATTTCACTGACTTTTTTTGTTTTAAAATAATGGATTTTTCCATTTTGAAAATCTTAAAACTAAGAGGTTGTTCTTTTTTGCACTGCATTGTTTTGTGAGTTAATCCAAATCATTTTACTAAATTAGGATGTATATTTGAATTCAATTGCTTGGGACTCCTAACATAATATTTCATGTTTGTGTCTTGCAGCTGTTGGATGGCTTGGGAACCAAGTTTAGGGGCATTTTATGGACCTGTGGGCTTTATCATCTTCGTAAACTGCATTTATTTCCTAAGCATATTTGTGCAGCTTAAACAGCACCCAGAGCGAAAATATGAACTAAAGGAAGCAGCAGAAGAGCATCAGCGTTTGGCAAGCACAGACCATGGAGAGGGTCATGTCAATGATTCAAATTCAACATCACAGGCAAATTGTTCTGTAGTCTCCTCCTCTGCACTGGAGAATGAGCACACATTCCAAGCACAACTGCTTGGTGCATGTTTATCGTTGTTTATGTATATTGCCCTGTGGGTATCGGGTGCACTGGCAGTTTCCCAGTACTATCCGATGGACCTTATTTTTAGCTGTCTGTTTGGAGCCACAGCTTTGAGCCTAGCTGCATTTCTTATACTTCACCATTGTATTGGCAGAGAAGATGTGCGACTATGTTGGATGACAACATGCTGTCCAGGGAGGAGTACTTACTCCATGCAAGTTAATGTTCAGCCTATGGATTCCAGTCATGCCAATCGAGAAACCCCAAAACTTACCAACAGTAGTGCAGAGTCCTCCTGTACAAATAAGTCTGCATCCAGCAACAACAAACTATTCTCAGGATGTAAGCTGACTAATCTACATGCTGCAGCAGTACAGAACCAGATTGTTCCTTTGGCAAGTAACATATCAACGCAGCTTGACAATAGCCTTACAGAACATTCAATGGACAATGACCTAAAGATGCATGTGGCTCCTGTAGAAGTGCCATACCGTTCTAATGGACAAGTAAACAGGCATCATAAAAATCGGACTAGGGCACACCAAGCTCATCGACACAGCAGGCTGACTGTGTTACGAGAGTATGCATATGATGTGCCTACTAGCGTAGAAGGAAGTGTGCACAATAGCCAGCCAAGGAGTCGACACAGTAACCATGAGAGTCATCATGGCAGTAGGAGGTCTCGCTCTGCTTTTCGAGAACGCCATCAAAGTCACAGCCAACCTGATAGTAGTGATGTCAGTTATACACCGACACAATGCAATCAAAATGTAGTAAAGGATGGAGCCAGTAGCAGTAAAGACAGCCTGCAACAGCCCATAGTGGTCGAACTTGAGAACCATAAATCTTATGGCCTTAACCTGGCTAGTCAAAATGGACTGCTGAAAGGCAGTGGCCTCGATGTTCCTTTGCTGAATGCAGACAGCACTGGAAACATCAGAACTGGATTTTGGAGAAACGAAACTACTGTGTAGTTTGCAAAAATTTAAATTTTAAAAATAAAACTGTGACATGCATTCCTCTTCAGTTAAAGTTATTGTAAAAATGTTTACAAAATTAATTTACATTGTGCAACGAAACCGAAGGTTCAATCTAATGTCTGATAAGTGAAGCTTTAATTTGCTTGTATCATTTTATACCTTTTCAAACAACCCAAATTTCTCAGTCAAATGTGTGAAGACACAGAGCAGTTTCACCGTTTCTATTTTCGTAGCATTTAGTCCTGTTTTGTTACAGTGCTGGATGTCCTTGAACTTATACAAAAATTGCATGAAAAATGGAGTTCAGTATTGGTCATATCTTGGTCTGGTTATGTAATTTTCTACATAATAAAAGGTTTGCCTTGTGACAAGAGTAGAAGAGTTACAGCGTGATTGAGAAAGTGAAATTGATTCGGCATTTTATTTAATAGCTTTGCCCACAATTTATAACATTACAGATGCATTTTGACAAACCTATGCTTTTCAGTGTTTTATGGTTAGTTTTTACCTGATGGATTTTGTAGGTGAATGCATGTATGGTGTGATTCCAAGGCATAGACCAGAAAGATCACAGGTTAGTGATCAGATAGCTGAGCCCAGAAGGAAGATGGATTCTTGATGTTGGCTCCTACTCACTGACCCCTTTTGGAAATTGTGTGTTTGAACACACCTACTGAGATTCAAGTTCAGGTAGCCAGACATACATTACTACTTGTAATAAATTACCAGAGAATTGTGGTCCATGGAGTATCTTTTGGAGAGGAGCAGGCAAGAGGGATAACACTCAAACCTGTGCAAAGAACTATTAAACCGAAGTTTCACCCGTGCGTCTATTTTCTCGTTCCTTTTTACCTCTTTCATTCATTTGGAAGTCTGTACCTCTTCTTGGAAGTTCTCTATAATGGTGCAGCTAAGATCTAGGGCGGGATTCTCTGATTCTAAAACTAAGTTTTTCACAGTAACTTCATTGCAGTGTTAATGTAAGCCTACTTGTGACAAAGATTATTAATTAAAAGTGTTGACGCCAGGGATTGAATCAGTGGACTTCTACGACCACTAAATTGGCGGCAGGCCCAGAAGCATTTTGTGATCCATTAATGGGTTAGCACTGGTGCCACATGGATCTCTATTGATTCCAATGAAAAGAGATGTCTGATTCACCAGGGTAGGGATTGCCAAGCGAGAGACCGATGAGCTGCAGCCCCATATTGACACTCCACGCACCATCCTCACCAATAAGATGGCAGCATAAAGAGCAGCACCCCACTAGACCCTGCTTGGAGCCATGGAGGAGAGGTGGGCCACCGTGTTCTCTAGGATGGGAGGGAGGTTACTACCCGCCGCCATACACCGGGCCTGGGCACACGTGGCAGAGGCCATGAGCACCATGCGCCCTACTGCCAGGACCGGCCAGCAATGCAGAAAAAAGCTGCACAGCCCCCTCAGGGCAGCCAGGTTGAGTAGACAGTACCATGTCCCTGGCACCAGCCCCCCCCCCGCACCCGAACCCCCCCCCCCCCAATCTGGAGGGTGACCGAAACCCACTGGCAGCTCCCCACCCGGCAACTCATGCCAGCATCCATACTGCCCGCAATGGCTGGGTACCCTGGCCACCAAGGCCACCAGCTGCCCACCACGGGTTGCACGCGTCCGACTGTCTAAAATGCACTTTCTGTACCCCCCCCCCCCCCCCCCTCTCCAGAAGAAGGCACATAACTGCAGCGAAAGAGAGAAGGCGAGAGGGGAACCGCTGGACCTATTGTCACCGCCGTGGAGCAGCACCTGGCCAGTGGACCTGGAGAGACGGCAGTCGCCAAGGTGGAGGTTGGCATGGGGCAACGAAGTGAGTCCCCACTGAGTTGCTTGTCCTTATGGCACACATGGCATGATCCCCATACCACTCCATCACCTCCCCCACCCCAACCCCCTATCCTATCATGCGTCATATCTTGTGTCTTGCAGAATCCCCTGGTGACGAAGCGGGCCCTTCTGGTATTCCCCAGCCACAAGCAGATGACAGTGAGGAGTCGGCAACGCATAGCGACGCAAGACCCTAAACCGCAGCCCGAGATACCCTGCAGCACCTGTCTGGGGACAACACCCTCCACCATCCCAGAGATACTCGCCTCGGTTGGGCATGTTAGTGAAGAGGCTCATGGGGCACTATCTGGCATGCACTACACATGTGCTGTGGTACTTCAGGTGGAGGTAGAAACCCCGGAGGGGGCGGATGGTTGGAGGGTGGACCTGACAATATTAATTTTTCTTTACCCGTCAGTCTAGCCTCAATAAAACTCGAGATGGATTTGTAGGCATAGTGTTATTTATTTTTAACCAACTTGCAAAGACCCAGAACACAAGCTGCCTCCTGGGGTCTCCCGAACCGAGTGCTACTGGAGACAAAGGAATCTCTACAAATGCATTCAAATGGCATCAAGTTTCACATACAAGATTCCCATAGGCCATCCTATACACCACCTGACCTGGCCATAAATCCTGATTGGCTCACTTCTCATTCCTTAACCCTGGGCCTCTTGTTACCCAGAATTCCTTTTCCCATCCTCTACCAGCCACCCCTCCCCCCTTCCTTGCCATGTTTTCTGAAATCCTTTGTCTGTGAACTCACTACTATTAGACTGATCACATCCACATTACTGTAACTAATATTTGAACTAACTTTTATATCACATTCGTTTGTTCAATTCCTCAGACCGACCCCAGGGAGTGGGTACTGTCCAGACCGGATTCTGGCTTCAATAAGCTGTGGTCCCATCGATAATGAAGATGCAGACACAGCAGGGGGCTACATCAGGGGCTGTCAACAACCAACCACCATCTGCAGGTGCAGTTGGAGGAGTTAGACTGCCTACACGGACAGGAGGTGGTTCTGACCATGCGTGGCTACTCAGGCCAACACCGCAGGAGTGGCATCGGCCATGGTCAGCACAGTGGTTAGCACTGTTGCTTCACAGTGCTTGGGACCTGGATTCGATTCCCAGTTTGGGTCACTGTGTGGAGCCTGCACTTTCTCCCCGTGTCTGTGTGGGTTTCCAAGGGTGCTCCAGTTTCTCCCCACAAGTCCTGAAAGACGTGCATGTTAGGTGTATTGGACATTCTGAACAGGCGCCGGAATGTGGCCACTAGGGGCTTTTCACAGTAACTTAATTGCAGTGTTAATGTAAGACTACTTGTGACACTAATAAATATTATTACTATGAGGATGCACAAGGCCTGGAGCATTCTGTGCATGTGGTGGTCAAGGCACAGTACTGGGCTGCCCTGTCACAGACAACTATGTACCAGGGCCATGACATTGCAGCACGCTCCAGAGCTTTGCGCAGTTACAATGGGGGATATTGCAGCGGCACTCTAGAATTTAGTGTCGTCACAACGGGTTATGGCTGAGTGTGTTGCTAGCATTACCCAGGCATTGGCTCACCTGAGCGAGTCCCAGAGGGTGGTAGCCCAGTCCCTGTGCTCCATGACCGTGAACATGGAGACCTGAGGCGAGACGACAGCGGGCCTCCAGGACTGGCAATGGCAAGTGATAGGGTGTCCCAGCAGTTCGCTCCAGTCGCACCCCCATCCCAAGGAGTAGCCCAAAGGCCATCGGGCACCCCAAGGGAGGTGGTGGTGCTGGAACACCGAAGCACCTCGGACTCTCTCATCTCCGGTACCCCGCTCCTCGCCCTCCCTTTTAACCCCGTCAACACCTCTGCCACTCCAAGGGTTCGGTGCGAGCGTGTGATGGAATCTCCAGCTCACATGCAGGGATTACCTAGGAGGACATAGGCAGGACTCAGACTTTGTCAAACGATGCACCAGAGCTCACTGGAGGGGATTGTCATCATCCTCCACCCCATGGACCAGACAAGTTGTTACTGTCAACCCAGAGCCCACACCCTGTAGGGAGGCAGGTAGGAATCACAGGTGGGGTGTGGTGGTACAGGGAGCGTGTTCTTGGGGAGGGGGTGTGGGGATGGGAAGTTCGTGCCGTTGGCCAGACCCCCTAGTCGTTGGACCTGGAGGCGGCTAGAGCATCCCAGGTGCATGCTCTGCCCCATACAGGACCCCCTCCGCATCCTCATCAAACAAGGTCTGGCGTTCTTTTTTATTTTGGTCTGCAGTGTGTCTGATGCATGCAAAACCATGCTCATCACCAAACTGGCAGAACCTAAACATCACTCAGCACTGATAACTTTGTTCCACCTGGATTATCATAACAGTAAATTACTGGATGGACTGTAGCATAAAGAATCCCTGCTCCCATTGACAATCATTTCCCTCCAGTCGCACCAGTGAATCAGGCTGGGCAATCATCAGCAGCATCCTGGAAGGCAGAAAATTCAGCTGGCTTTAGTAGTGGATTCTGCCACCAAGTGGCACACATTCTCTTCCAAATGCCCATCGTCGGGCGTATCATTTTGGAATCCGTTTGACCCCAATGAAACCCACTTGCCAGGTTTCCAGGAAGGTTCAATTAACTAACAGTAAGAATAGGTTTACCCCTCTCTACACGAACAGACACTACAAACTACTCTCAAGTCACATAACTCACCCCATTGCTGGACTGCTGGACACAAACCAAATCCCAATGAATGTTAAGCGGTTGGAGTAACTGCTTAACTCTGTGACCAAATTTACTGTAGAAAGCACATCCTGCGCATTGTGACAATGTCCTTGACAATGTTTCCTAACTCAAATCTGCCAGCTGAAAGACAGCACATGGAAGCTGGTTTATAGCGATACACACTTGGTGATCTCGGGTACACCTGACTACTGATTGGGTTGCAGAGTGAAGCAGTTGTTCCTAAACCTCCAAATAATGATCCATCACCCATTCGGATTTGGTTTTTGGCCATGCCGATGAAGCTGTAGTCAAGTATGTGGTTAGTTTATGCTACTTCATCAGTTTCTGATAGCCATGGGGGGAGGAGTGCAGAACCTAAAACTGCCCTTTTATAAGATCATTGCCATAAAGGGAAATTGGAGGCAAGAGTTGTCTGGAGGCAAGGATTAAAAACATCTAAATTCCTAATATTTCAGACCTGCTCAGGATCCAGGCATATGAGCAGTTCAGATGTACTAATGAACTGATCGGATGAGGGGCCACCTGCAGGCCGAAAAGATTTGTTCGGCGCATTTATTAAAAAGCTTTGAAACAGCCTCTTACAAAGGGGTCAGTGGCTACACCTATGACTTGTTTAGAGCCGAGGGTCCCCTCCAATTCTTATTCTCAACCCCCCCCCCCACCCCCCCCCCATTACCAATAAACTTCCAGCTCCTCTTGTATGGTAAATATTCCTGCTCCTGCAGCAACACCATTATCTTTGTTGTCTCAAAGGATTTATCGTTACCCCATGTCCATGCTTCCGACTTCTCAACTGCACCGACATCAATTGAAAACACAATATCAGGCTGCTCATTTAACCTGACAACTCTAGCTTATCACAACATCTCTCAGCTACCCCACTGTCAGATCCAGCAACAAACAAAAAATGCTGGAAAAATCAGCAGGTCTGACTACATCTGTGGAAAGAGAACAGAGCTAATGTTTCGAGTCTAGATGATTCTTCGTCACACTCAAAACCTTAGCTCTGTTGTCTCGCCACAGATGCTGTCAGACCTGCTGAGATTTTCCAGCATTTTCTGTTTTTGTTTCCGATTCCAGAATCCGCAGCAATTTACTTTTATCTTGGTGTCATATCCAGCACATTGTTTTCGGACCCCATTCCAAACTCCATCACTATCTAAATGCAGACCAAGATGAAAACAGTCTGTTGGTAACTTTGGTTATATTTGACCCTGAGATGAGCTTCCGACCACTTACTCTTCCCACTATGAAGGCTAATTTTCCACCTACTTCCGTAACTTTGCCCTACTCACCTTTGCCTCAGCTTATCTGCTGCTGAAGCCCTCATTCATTACTTTCAGACTCAATTATTCCAATGCACTCTTGGCTAGTCTCCAACATTCTACTTTTTGTAAACCTGAGGTCCTCCAAAACCCTGCTGCCCATGTCTAAATTTGTGTGAAGTAGTGCTTACGTATGACTATGTGCTCACTGACCTACATTGGCTCCTAGTCAAGTGTGTGGATTTTAAAATGCTTGTCTGGGGCTTCACCCTTCCTTATCTCTGTAATCCCCTCCAGGCCCTGAGCTCTGCATGATATCTGTACTCCTCCAATTCTGGCCTCCTAAGCATCCCAGATTGTTATTGGTCCACCATTGAACCATTCAGTTATATGAATTAGGAATAGGACACTCGGTCCATCTTGTTTGCTGCATCATTCAATAAGATCCTGGCTGATCTGATTTTAATCTCAATGCCACATTCCATGCTATCACCAATAGTCTTTCACCCCTTGTTTATCAAGAATCCTATGCCCTAAAGATGTTTTGAGGATATGCCTGAAGAATTCCAAAGCCTCGGAACTCTTAGAAAAGAAAATCCTTGGCGAGATTCTCCGTTTCCCGACGACGATTTCGTAATCGGTGATTGGGCAGAGAATCCATTTTTGCAACCGAATTGGGGGCAGCGCTTGTTTTACGCAGGTTGCGCATGCACCGCCCCCTCTAAAACAGCGTCATCATGACACACACCATTGGGATGGCATTAAGACGTCACCTGAAGGCCCTCCCCTATGGGCCGAGTTCACTATGGAGTGGGGGATGTGTGGTCCCAGCCGTGCGGGATCCCGGCGTGGCGGCTACTGACTGTGTCCAGCGCTGCCACAATCGGGCGGGAACCGTGCTGCTGGCCGGGGGGGGCGGGGGGGCTTCAGCGAGGGCTAGAGGGTCTGGTGGGGGTAAGCCAGGGAGTGGCAAGGGGGTATCCGAGGGGCACAATCTGGCAGGTCGGTCCTGCGCATGGTCAAGCGCCATGTTGTACGACACGACCACTGAAGGTCATCGCCATGCGCAGCTACGGACCCGGCAATTCTCCGGCCGTTTATTTCGTGGGAGGCTGGGAGTTTTACGTGCGTGGCGGCTAGCCCCTCACCAGTCGCTGCATCTGTTCTGGGGCAGCACTGATTTTTCCCACATAAAATGCCACGAATCCTCCGGCCATAGCCTCAAAGTTTTGCCACTCATCTCTGTCCTAAATGGGCAATCCCTCATTTTTAAACAGTGACCCTGAGTTCTAGATTCTTCCACTATCGGAAACATTCTTTTAAGATCTACCCTGTCAAGTCCTCTCAGGATTTTATGTCTTTCAATAAAGTTGCCCTTTACTCGTCTAAACTCCAGCAGATACAAGCCTAACATGTTCAGCCTTTTCTCATAATACGACCTGTCCATTCCAGATATTAATCTCGTAAACCTTCTCCGAACTGCCTCCAACACTTTTATATCTTTCCTTAAATAAGTAGACCAATGCTGTACTCCAGTTGTGGTGTCGCTAATACCTGTATAACTGAAGCATAACCTTTCTACTCTTGTATCCAATTCCCCTAGCAATAAATGACAACATTCTATGAGCTTTGATATTTACTTGCTTCACCTGCAGACTCACTTTTTGTGATTCATGCTCTAGGGCACCAAGTTCTCACTACATCCCTAAGCTCTGCAATCTTCAATCATTCATGCCTCTATTTTATTTGTCCTGCCAAAATAGACAACCTCCCATTTTCCCACATTATACTCCATTTGACAAGTTTTTGCCCACTCACCTAACCTATCTATATCCTTTTGTAGACTCCTTATTTCATCTTCATAACTTGCTTGCTTAGGGACTGAGCTATGGACTTCGCTCCCTATACTGTTCTACCTTACTTTCTTCATTGCTTAACCTTTTGGCCAATGTTTTAGTTATCTGACTTATAGGCCCATAACTTTGGATCTCTTTGACGTTCCCCTGGGGGAGTACTCCATAGGTGCGCTGGGAGCCTCCCCATGGGAGCCCCACCTGAGTATTGCATGGCAATTGCCTGGGAAGTTCAAACTTCCATTGGGCAATTGCCCTGCACTGGGAACCATCAGATACTCCAACTTAAATCCCAGTCTTTGGATGGTTCCAACTTCCTCACATGAATAGTTACCCAGGAGGAATTGGAAGAACTAAAACTGCTTTTAAATGCTAGGTAATTATAGTATTGAACTCCCACAACTCCCCATGGGGACCTCTCTGACTATCCTTCCCCACCCACCCCACCCCTCAAACTAACCTGCTCTCAGACTAACCTGTTCCTATGAAGTGCCTTGAAAGTGGAGAGACAGAGATAGAGTTGACTTTTCTATTCTGTATGGCCCTTCAGAGTCTTCTCGGAACATTAACTCTGTTCCTCCATCCACAGATGCTGCCATTCCTGCTGAGTGTTCCCAGCATTTTCTTTTTATTTCAGTTTCCAGCCACTGCAGTAGTTTGTCTTTTGTTGTCTATTGAAATTGCTCACCATTTAATGGCTAATCGAGGAAGCTACACTGACCATGGAAGATCTGCAGGGGTCCACGGCAGAGGTTCCTGGTGGGTACAATCACAGTATACGTGCAGGACATTTGAGCCACAGTCTTTTCTTCCTGAACATTTAACAGTTGACATTGAACCATTTTTGCTTATCTAGGGCTTCCACTGAATTAATTAATTACTCATTGACTATTTGTGCTTGTGAACACTTCAGAGAAATAAACATTCAAAAGGTTTGTACAGTCTGCTTGTTTTTGGTTCTCATCGCCTCCTCACTGTCCTCTTACTGATGTGGTACCACACAAATTTCTTAATATCGTTTTCCCAATTTAACTCCCCAAGCCCTCAGTCCTTCTGCTTTTCATATGGTGTGATACGCATTTTCAAATTTCAGTAGATTTGTTTTCTTAATATATTTCACACCGTTTTGGTTGGTATCTGCTGCTGAAAAATATTTTTCTTTCAATTTGCTTAATTTTCTCCTTTATTTCCTTTAAAGTAATTCAATCATCCTGATCTTTGATATAATCGAAATCTCAGTTTGAGATCTGCCCCAACCCCCGCCAATGAGGCTGGCCAGTGGATCTTGGTGGTGCCCCCCCTACTTCTGTGGTGGTGTGGGGGATCGCCCCGAAGCTTGGGGAGAGAATTCAGCTTTCTCGCTGATCAGGGCACCCTTTAAAGATGGCACCTTGATCTCTATCAGATCCTGCCCTGCCAGAGTGGCGGCGCAAAACAAGCCCACCGATCTTGATCTGGACAGGAAACCTGGCTGTATTTCTGGAGCGAAACATGCCAGTTTTAAGTCAGAACCTGAGACTGCCATTATTCCGCCCAACATTTCAGATTTGTGATCTTTCAGCGAAACTGGCTAAAGTGAGAAATTTAATGGGTCTTAAGCAAGGGATGGATGGGAAAAGGACAAAAGAAAGATCTGTCGGAGGATGAAAGAGGTTGAGTTACAAGAATTTGTCTTACAGGCGCAAAGGAAGATGTATATAGAGCAGGTGTGCTGCTGCCTGAAAAAACAAAACATGCAAAGAAAAGGAAACAAAAATGAGGGCTGGGATTATTGTCTGAAATTGTTGAACTCTATGTTGAGTCCAAAAGGTTGTGAAGTGCTTAATGGAAATATGGGGTGCTTTTCCTCAAGCTTGTGCTGAGCTTCACTGGAACAGTGTAGTAGGTTGAGGACAGACGTGTCGGCATGAGAGCAAGGTGAAGAATTAAAATTACAGGCCACCAGGCTCAGAGGTATGCTTTTGGACTCAACAGTGTAAGGGTCCGTCCTGTTGATTCCCTTATTTCCCCTTTCTTTATTTTTGCCATTATCATTTTGATCCATCGATGCTTCATGGACATACATCTTTAAGTCAAACAGAGGAAGTGAGGAACTCAAGGTTGCAACATAGTACACTGTGCTAGTTTTGAACAACAGAACTCAGACTTTATGGCACCTGAGAGATGGGAGGGATGTGGTTTGATTGGTTGGCTGGTGGCCAATGAATTGGCCAAAAGGCTGTATTCTGCATGGTAACAAACGGTGATTGAATTCTACACAAGTGGGAATTTTCAGAGAAATATAGAAAGCACAGTCGGGGCCTGGACTCTTGGAGGAAAGGAGCTGCTCTCTCGCTCGCTTTTCACCAGAAAAGCTGCAAAGCTGCCATATTTCTGAAACTGCAGAGTCCTGAATGAATCTACAGTGAAAATCCTTACAAGCTGAAAGCAGAAACCTTAAATTGAAAGCTTAGATTAAAGGAAGGTGTGCTAGATGATAACCACCTGAAACATATGCTCTTATCCTTTTTAACTTATTATTTTTACACTCTTCTTTTCCCCTCTGTGTGTGTGTGTGTGTGCATATATATGTTAAGGGTGGGGGTGGGTTAGAGGCAGGTTTAGGAATTAGATAATCGTTCACCTTTTGTATTTGCTGCATATTTAATTCTAGGTATTGTTATTGATAAATTTAAATGTGTTTAACTATACAAACCTGGTGACTAGTTATTTCGCAGCCAAGGGCCAAAGACTTTGGGTATTTTGCCAGTCTGGGTCAAATGGGGAATTGACCATGCACTAGCCCAGGGGGTCGTAAAAACTGGGATGGATTCGGCAAAGCAGTCATCTGCATTTTATCTCCCTGATGTAGTGGAGGCCACATAGTGAGCTGTGAGTACAGTAGACTAGATGGTCAGAAACGCATGTATAAATTGCTGCTTCATCTGGAAGCAGTGCTTGGGGCCTTGGACGATGAGGAGAGGGGGGCAAAAGGGGGAGTTATTAGATACCTTACATGGCAGGGAAATCTGCTATGGGAAGGGGACAGGTTGTTCTTGAAGAAATCTATCCACATGTTCAGCAGTTATGAACATAGAACACTGACCAATTTTTCAAGGATTTTTACAAGAAGATTATTAGAAGTTTAAGGGAAAGTTTTCATTGGCTTAGTAATTTCTAATTGATTACACACTGGGGGCTTCAACAGTGGAGAAGCGCAGAATCACTGACAGCAATTTCTGGATTTCCACATTTAATTGTGCATGTTTGGACTCCAGAGGTTGCTGGCAGGTTCATAGAAGTAATGATGGTGAGCATTGATAGTTTTGCCATCATTACTAACACAAAACCTGGCCACTGAATTTGATCATTCCATGGTCGCTGTCCCCAAAGGATATCATATTTTCAATATTATCTAATGCAAACCTGCTTCTTTAAAATGATACATGTGCAGATTTGACACTGGATTAATAGGTATTATTTGGTATCCTAATGAAAATACAGGGCCTCGACTTCCGGTTGCGGCTATTCCTAGGTAGGTCGCACGGTCGGCAGCTCCCGCCGATAACGGACTTTTAGGCCCTTTTACGGAGCTCCAGCGGCACTTTGACGGAGATTCCCAGTGTGGAAAGGAAACAGTGAGGGTCCCCCAGTGCTGTATGGAGTGGACCAGGAGTGGGGCGATCAAAAAAGCAGCTTTAGAGAAGAGAGGAGAACGGGTGCAAAAAAACAAGATGGCGGCTGGCAGGGATCAAGCAGCGTGGGCCCAGTGGTCACTGGAGAGCAGGCGTTTTTGAGAAGCTGCTTGACGGAGTTAAAGACGGAGATGTTGGCCCCGAATGAAGGCGTCGATTGAGAGATTGGTGGAGACCCAGAAGATGCAGGGGAGGGCGATCAAGGAGGTGCAGCAGAAGGCCTCTGATAATGAGGATGAGATTTTGGGCCTGGCGGTTAGAGTGAAGGCGCACGAGGCGCTGCACAAAAAATGGCTGGAGAAGCTGGAAGACCTGGAGAATAGGTCAATAGGTCAAGGAGGCAGGACCTGCGGATCCTGGGTCTCCCTGAAGGCATGGAGGGTTTGGATGCTGGGGCATATGTGACCACAATGCTGGGTACGCTGATGGGCGCGGAGGCTTTCCCGCGGCCCACGGAGCTGGATAGGGCGCACAGAGTCCTGGAAAGGAGGCCTAGGGCGAACAAGGCGCTGAGAGCTATGGTGGTAAGATTCCACCGCTTCACCGATAAGGAGTGTGTCCTGCGATGGGCAAAGAAGGGGCGGAGCAGCAAGTGGGAGAACACCGAGATCCGTATCTATCAGGATTGGAGTGCAGAGCTGGCCAAGAAGCGCGCGGGATTCAACTGGGCCAAGGCGGTCCTCCACAGCAAAATGGTGAAGTTCGGGCTGTTACAACCGGCGAGGCTGTGGGTTACATATCCGGACCGGCACCACTATTTCGATACGCCGGTCGAGGTGTGGACTTTTATCAAGAATGAGAAGCTAGACTCGAGCTAATGGACTGTAGTATGTTGTGGGAAGTCTGGTGGGGTGGAGGGGGAGGGGGGGGCGGTGTTATGTTGGGGTTTTCCCCGTGTTCTCTTGTGTTTTTGGTGCCCCCTTTGCCCTGGGCCCTTGAGGCTTTGGGTGAGGTCGCAGTTGGGAAGAGCTGCACCACAGGTGGTGGGGTTTGCCCAGACAGGGAGAGCAGTTTATCCGTTCAATGGTGGGGGCAGTACCCGAAGCTAGGGGGTTTGAGAGTATTGTGCTTTGGTTTTTTTTCTTCTTTCTCTGTACACACAGGGTGTAGGGGGAGACTCTCTTTACCTCACTTCGGTGGGGGGGGGGGGGGGGTTGGAGACTCGTAAGGGGAGCCGACAGTGAGATTGGAGGTGGAGGCGGGAGCGGCCGGGGTCAGCATGAGTCAGCTGACTTGCGGGAGTGCAATGGGGGCAGTAGGGGGGATTAAGCGGATGCTTGACTGGGGTGGGGGGAGTTGAGGGGGGGGGCTGGGATGCTGCTTTGCTGACTTATATATTAAATGTATTTTAAAGGGGAGAGTCGGCACGGGAAGCCTCCAGCTGGGGTCTGGAAGGTGCGGGCACGTGGCTGGCCTAAAAAAGGAGATGGCTAGTCAGCAGGGGGGGGGGGGTAATTAGGCCCCTGACCAGGCTGATCATGTGGAACGTGAGAGGCCTGAATGGGCCGGTCAAGAGGGCCCGTGTGTTTTCGCACTTAAGGGGGCTGAAGGCAGACGTAGTCATGCTACAAGAAACGCATCTGAAGATCGCGGATCAAACCAGGCTGAGCAAGGGATGGGTGGGGCAGGTTTTTTACTCTGGGCTGGATGCGAAGACCAGGGGGGTCGCAATTTTGGTGAGCAAGCGGGGGCATTTGAGGCGGCGGGTATTGTGGTGAATAAAGGGGGTAGATATATTATGGTGAATGGCAAGTTGCAGGGAGCCCGGGTGGTGCTCGTGAATGTGTATGCTCCGAACTGGGACGAGCATGAAGCGGATGTTGAGTAGGATTCCGGATTTGGAGTCGAGCAGTTTGGTAATGGGGGGGGACTTCAATACGGTCCTGGATCCGGCACTGGACCGGTCTTGGTCGAGATCTGGTAAGAGGCTGGCAGCGGCCAAGGTCCTGAGGGGGTTCATGGAACAGATGGGGGGAGTGGACCCATGGAGATTTGCCAGGCCAAGGGCGAAGGAGTTTTCTTCTCCATTGTGCACAAGGTATACTCGCGGATTGATTTTGTTTGTGGTAAGTAGGGCACTAATCCCGAGAACGGAGCGGGTGGAGTATTCGGCCATTGCCATCTCGGACCATGCCCCGCACTGGGTGGAGTTGGGGCTGGGGGAGGAGAGAGGCCAACGCCCTCTGTGGAGACTGGACATAAGACTTTGGCGGATGAGGAGGTCTGTGGGCGGATTCGGCAGTGTATCCAAAGCTATGTGGAGACCAATGATACGGGGGAGGTTTCAGTGAGTGTGGTCTGGGAGGCGCTGAAGGCAGTTATCAGGGGGGAGCTAATTTCAGTCAGGGTCCACAGGGAGAAGAGGGACAGGGTGGAGAGGGAGAGGTTGGTGGGGGAGATACTTAGGGTGGACAGGAGGAACGTGGAATCCCCCGAGGAGAGGTTGTTAAAGGAGCGGCGGAGTCTGCAGGCGGAGTTTGACCTGCTTACCACGGGGAAGGCTGATGCTCAGTTGAGGAAGGTACAAGGAGCGATGTATGAGTATGGGGAGAAGGCAAGCAGGATGCTGGCGCATCAACTGCGGAAGAGAGAGGCGACCAGGGAGATTGGGGGAATTAGGGATGGGGGGGGTAACATGGTGCTGAGCTCGGCAAGGATCAACAAGGTCTTCAAGGACTTTTATGGCAAATTGTATGAGTAAGAAACCCGGAGGGTGGGTTGGGGGGGGGGGGGGGGGGGTGGAGGGGATGAAGCAATTTCTGGACCAACTGAGGTTCCCTAAGGTGGACGAGGGGTGGGTAAAGGGATTGGGGGCCCCGATTGGGATGGAGGAATTGGGTAAAGGGTTGGAGGGTATGCAGTCGGGCAAGGCCCCGGGACCGGATGGGTATCCCGTAGAATTTTACAGTAAATTCTCAGAGCTGTTGGGTCCGCTATTGTTGAGAACTTTTAACGAGGCTAAGGAAAAGGGAGCCCTTCCCCCGACGATGTTGCAGGCTCTGATCTCGCTCATCCTTAAGCGAGATAAGGACCTGTTGCAATGTGGCTCCTATAGGCTGATTTCGCTCCTTAATGTAGATGCCAAACTGTTGGCCAAGATCTTGGCCACTAGGATTGAGGACTGTGTCCCGGGAGTGATCAATGAGGACCAGACGGGGTTTGTGAAGGGTAGGCAGTTGAACGCGAATGTGCGGAGGCTCCTGAATGTGTTCATGGTGCCCTCGGAAGGGGGGAAGGGGGGGAGGGGGGGGGGGTGCAGAAGTAGTGGCGGCAATGGACGCGGAGAAAACCTTCGATCGGGTGGAGTGGGAGTACCTGTGGGAAGTGTTAGGCAGATTTGGGTTTAGAGAGGAATTTATAGGGTGGGTTAAATTGTTGCTCAGGCCCCGGTAGCGAGTGTTTCGACGAACTGGCTGCGGTCGGAGTACTTTAGGTATGCGAGGGGCCAGGAAAAGAGACTGGGAGAGCTACCGCTTAAGATGGTGGAGAGGAGCTTTCGCTACTTGGGCATTCAGGTGGCTAAGAGTTGGGATGCCCTGCACAAGCTCAATTTAGCACGGCTGGTGGATCAGATGGAGGAGGACTTTAAGAGGTGGGACATGCTGCCACTTACCCTGGTGGGCAGGGTGCAGTCCGTGAAGATGACGGTCCTCCCCAGGTTCTTGTTCGTCTTCCAGTGCCTTCCCATCCTCATCCCCAAGTCCTTCTTCAACAGGATTATTACAGGATTTGTGTGGGCAAATAAGACCACGCATATTAAGAGACTGTTCTTAGAGTGCAGTTGGGGTGGGGGTGGGCTGGCGCTGCTGAACCTTTGCAGCTATTATTGGGCAGCGAATATATCCATGATTTGAAAGTGGGTAGTAGAGGAAGGGGGTGCAGCATGGAAGCGGTTGGAGGTGGCGTCTTGCAGGGATACTAGCCTGGGGGGCATTGATAACGGCTCCGCTGCCACTCCCGCCGACACGGTACACCACGAGCCCGGTGGACATTGAGGATCTGGGGTCAGTGGAGACGGCACAGGGGGAGGCAAGGGCTCCAGTCTGAACCCGGATATGGAACAATCACAGGTTCATTCCAGGTAGAATAGATGGTGGGTTCCTAAGCTGGCACAGAGCGGGTATCAAAAAGATGGGGGACTTGTTTATTGATGGGACTTTTGCTAGTCTGAGGGTTGCCCCCAGGGAATACCTTTAGGTACATGCAGGTTTAGGCGTTCGTGAAAAAGCAGGTGGGGGTATTCCCGCTGCTACCTGCCCGGAGGATACAGGACAGGGTGGTCTCGGGCGTGTGGGTAGGGGATGGCAATGTATCGGACATATACTAGGAGCTGCAGGAGGCGGAGGAGGCCTCGGTGGAAGAGCTGAAGGGCAAGTCGGAGGAGGAGCTGGGTGAGGAGCTAGATGAGGGCCTGTGGGCTGATGCCCTGGGCAGGGTCAATTCCTCCTCATCTTGTGCCAGGCTTAGCCTGATTCAGTTTAAGGTGGTGCACCGGGCGCATATGACAGTGGTGAGAATGAGTAAGTACTTTGGGGTGGGGGACAGGTGCGCGCGGTGTTCAGGGGGCCCAGCAAACCATGTCCATATGTTTTGGGCATGCCCAGCACTAACAATTTTGGAAAGGCTTTGCAAAGGCCATGTCCAAGGTCTTGGACACTCTGGTAAAACCGAGCTGGGGGATAGCGATATTTGGTGTGTCAGACGATCCAGGAGTGCAGGAGTCGAAGGAGACCGGAGTTCTGGCCTTTGCCTCCTTGGTAGCCCGGAGGCGGCTCTTGTTAATGTGGAGGGACGTGAAACCCCCAAGTGTAGAGGCTTGGGTCAGTGACATGGCTGGATTTTTCAGGTTGGAGAGGATAAAGTTTGCCTCGTGAGGGTCCTTGCAGGGGTTCTCCAGGAGGTGGCAACCGTTCCTTGACTTTCACGCGGAACGTTAAGTGGAGGTCAGCAGCAGCAGCAAACCAGAGGGGCGAGGTGGGGGTGGGGGGGTGGATAGATTTTGTTTGTAAAGGGCAGATACCCCACCTTGTTTTGCTAATTTTTAACCTTGTTTTCTTAATTATTACTATGCTTTTTGGTGTTTTCTTTTTGTAGTGGTTTGTAAAAGTTATTGAAAAATTTTGAATAAAAACAAATTAAAAAAAAAAGAGAAAATACAGGGCCTCAAAACTGAACCTTTGCATGGCAAACAATACTCCTGTGGAGCAGTCATATGAATTAGGAGTCAGAGTAGGCCATTTGGTCCCTCAAGCCTACTCCGCAATTTGATAAGATTGTGGTGTCAACACTGCTTTCCTGTCTATCCCGATATATCCTATTACTCCATTGTCAATCAATAATCTATCTAATTTAGTCTTAAATGGCTGTGTTGACCATGCCCCTGTTGCTCTGTGGAATAGAATTCTTCAGACCAATGACCATCAGAGAAAAAAAACTCTCCTTATCTCCCATCTTAAACTGGAGAGCCTTTGTTTTGGTCTCTGAGATATCTGTCAAAAAATTGATCGTTCTGAAACATTCAATTAATAAAGGAATATCTATCTCTGACATTTAGAAATGCCATGTAAATAGGTAATGAAATGGGAATAGAATATAAAATAGCAAGCCTATTTGTGCCAATTCAGAATGATGAATTGAATCTGCATCCTGCTGCTTAAGTTATGATACATGTGTTGTGCAATACACTGTATATCCACAACTGACTAGTTTAAATAATCCTACAGCAAGGCAAGCAACCAAAAGCAGTTGTACCTGAAAGCGAGATGCGCAATTGGTTACGTCTACCCTCCTATTTCTGTCTCTGTAAGTTCCATCTACACTGACCTGATTTGGTGGAGAAACCAGCAAATCCAGATGGAGAATTCAGTCTTTCATTTAGGTTTCCTTGACGCTACTTAAGAGGCACGGTGTAAAAAAATAATTCATGCATCTTTTTAAAGCAGTATAATAAACATTGAGTAACTTAATAATATCTGACGAGGGACAGTAATTGCTATTCAATTGATTACAACAACTTTTCATAATACCTCCAAGTGAGGAGCATTTTGAGTGATGCTCCTACGAATAGCGCTAATTAATTCCACATTGTGGTTTCTGATTTATACTAACTTCATGTTTATTCATAAAATTCATTTGATATTTTCAGCAGCTTTAGGAATATTAACTGCATTATATCTGGTTCACAGCATGACACTGCTGTAATTGAAAATTCAACATTGTTGCATAATTCCTTCCATCTTTTACTTGGATGTCAAAATAGTAACTTCTGTTAAAATAACTTGTAAAAATGAAATCTCCAGACTTATTAGTCTGTATTGACTTGACACCCATTTGTCTCCTTGTTTTTCCCCAAGTGCACGTTTGCTCTTGTATTTGAGTTGAAGAATACAAGATATCTGCTTATACCTGAGATCATTAAAGCCAACTTGAACTCTCTAGATAAATATTTCAATCATCAAGAAGAATTGCCTTGTTAGATATGCCACTGGGTTTTCAATGCGCACTGAAGAATTATGGTTGAAACAGATTAAAATTAATTAATTCAGTCTCCCATTATAATCACTTTAGTAGGTTTATACAGGAAGGTTTATATAGCCCCTGAGGGGCTAAGGGCATCTCTATTAGAGAGACAATTGGTTGTATAGCTTGAGGGGCACCACTCTGCATCAAGCATGGGGCAGGCGAGGAGATGGGGCCCACTCTCAGCCAGAACAGGAATTGAACTCTCATATTCTGAACCACACACTGGCCATCAAGCTAACTGAGCAAAATACCTTGAATAAAAGTCCACTATGGCAAGATTCTGCTTGAATCTCTTAAAATGTTATAAGATCAGAAAGGAATATAAACCAAGACCTATTCACCAAAATGAACAAATTAGAAACAAAGGATGCACATTGAAATATAGTGAATGCTTATACATAGACTCAATTCTTTCAGTCTACAGATAGTTCGAGACCTGCATATCCTGAAGATATGCATTGGGAACCCTCGAAGTCTCACCATATTCGCATCTCCTGTACTTTCAATTGCCAGTTTTACACTGCCCAGATTGCTGCACGATTCCTACAACAGTGGGATCAGATGGCCACTTGTCTGTCACCCTATATTTACACTGGGATTTACACAGATTTACTTAGAGCTCCGCTGGCTTTATACTTACTATGAACAATAAGTAAATCAGCTGGAGTGTCAATCGACTCCACCCACAGCATTGCTCACTTCCCGCCATCCGGTCCCAATCGGGACTACTGCTCTCACCGGTCCCAGTCCAGACTGGCTTTCTTGAGGCAATTTTTCTTTAGCCCCAGCTGATAGGCCTCCACCCACGAACGGGGGAGCTCATATTCCACAGGGAGATAAATAATGCTCTCACTGGTGATTGGCTGCGGTGTTGTGTATGCTGATTGGTCCCACTGCATGTCCATCAGTGTGTGTGTGTGTCTGCACCATGATATACTGGTGTATATTATGACAGACACTATGCTGACTTGACTGGAGACCTGAAGCTAACCTGACCAGACTATCTTACTACCACATGGTGTGTGTTCTAGTCGCTGCTCATAGGCTCTGACTGTCTCAGAGGCTGGATCCCAAGAGAGCGGGAAAACTAGTGCTCTCTGGCTTGTGATTACCTGCTGTGTTCTGTGTGTTCACTGGTCATCCTGTGTGTCAATCACTGCCTGTCTGTGCACCATCATATGCCTGTGTGTATATTATGACATCTCCCCACTTTTTTTTCATAAAAATGTGTGTGGGTCAATAAATAGTGTGTGTGTGTGTGTACAGGAGCATGACTATATACAAAGTATGTTAACATATTCACATGGGAAGGTGTCTAGTGCAGATAGAGGGCAGATAACAAATTAGGAAGAAACAATATGTACAGATGTGTAAAGGGAGCACAAGGTAATGCAACATTCAGTCTATAAATCCAGTCTCTGTGGCGGGTGACGAGTCCTGGTTGACCGCCTCAAGGGTGGGTCAGGGGCCGCCTGCACTTGAACGGGCGGAACTCCCTCCAATGTAGAGGTTGGTAAAAGAACTGGCAGATCGGTGGCCTCATGGAAAGGTGCATCCTGAGGAACCAGCATGCGAGGCGGGACATCACGTTCCGGTGGCGGGTGTGGAAATAGCCGCAGTGCCCGCCTAATACGCCGAAGAAAGGAGCCATCATGCATGCGAACGAGGAACGACCTCGGGGCCACTTGTTTAACCACCACAGCCGTGGCAGACCAGCCACCGTCAGGTAGCTGAACACGAACCCGGTCAGCAAGAGCCAGAGCAGGGAGATCTGTGGAGTGGGCGTCGTACACCGACTTGCATTAATCCCAAGACTGTTGCATCCTCTGCAAGACCAGAAAATTGTCAAGGTCCGGGATGTGGATAGCCGGGACCGTCGTCCGTAGTGTGCGGTTCATTAGCAGCGATGCAGGGGACAAGCCAGCGGACAAAGGAGTCGCCCGATAGGCTAACAGCGCCAGGTTAAAATCCGAACCCGAGTCAGCAGGTTTGCACAACAGTCTTTTAACAATGTGGACTCCTTTTTCAGCCTTCCCATTCGACTGGAGGTAGTGGGGGCTTGAAGTGACGTGCGTGAAATTGTACCGCCGGGCAAAATCCGTCCACTCCTGGCTGAAGAAACAAGGGCCATTATCAGTCATAACTGTAATTGGAATGCCATGATGGGCAAAAGTCTCTTTGCATGCCTTGATGACCGTTGCTGAAGTGAGGTCAGGCAGTCTAACCACCTCGGGGTAGTTGGAAAAGTAGTCCACGAGGAGGACATAGTCTCGGCATGAAAGAGGTCAATACCAACTTTGGACCATGGGGAGGACACCAGTTCATGCGGCTGTAAAGTCTCTTTGGGCTGAGCCGGGTGGAACCTTTGACACGTTGCGCAACTGAGGACCGTGTTGGTGACATCCTGACTGATGCCTGGCCAATATACTGCCTCTCCGGCTCGACGTGTGACACTTTTTGACGCCCAGGTGACCCTTGTGGATTTGGCTGAGGACCAGCTCTCGCATGCTCTGTGGGATTACTATCCTTTTTAAAAATAAATTTAGAGTACCCAATTCATATTTTCTAATTAAGGGGCAATTTAGCGTGGCCAATCCACCTACCCTGCACATCTTTGGGTTGTGGGGGCGAAACCCACGCAAACACTGGGAGAATGTGCAAACTCCACACGGACAGTGACCCAGAGCCGGGATCAAACCTGGGACCTCGGCGCCGTGAGGCAGCAGGGCTAACCCACTGTGCCACCGTGCTGCCCTTGGGATTTCTATCCTGTCCAGCTTCATTAATATGCTGTCCACTACCGCTAGATTGTCCTTTATATTCTAAAACTGACCCTTTTGCCAACCCTTGGTGAGATATCGCATCACCCGCTGGAGTAAAGGATCCCTGGCCGTCTCCTGACGAATTTGCACGACCCTTTCAGCAGTGGCCGGAAAGTTGGATGCACTAAACTTCACCTGAGCGTCTATCTGACAGACAAAGTCTGACTGCTCACACGGCGTGGTGATGGATCTAGAGAGTGCGTCGGCCAGAATGAGCTCTTTGCCCGGGGTGTAGACCAGGTCAAAATTGTAGCGGCGGAGTTTGATTTGGATACGTTGTAGCCGTGGCGTCATATCATTAAGGTCTTTTTGGATGATGTGAACCAATGGCCTGTGGTCTGTCTCGACCGTGAATTTGGGGAGTCCGTACACATAATCATGGAATTTGTCAATCCCTGTGAGGAGGCCCAGGCATTCTTTTTCAATCTGAGCGTATCGTTGCTCAGTTGGCGTCATGGCTCTAGAGGCTAACCTGACCAGACTATCTTACTACCACATGGTGTGTGTTCTAGTTGCTGCTCACGGGCTCTGACTGTCTCAGAGGCTGGATCCCAAGAGAGCGAAAAAAACTAGTGCCCTCTGGCTTTATAGTGGGCGTGTCCTGTCTGGTGATTGGCTGCTGTGTCTGTGTGTTCACTGGTCATCCTGTGTGTCAATCACTGCCTGTCTGTGTATCATCATATACCAGTGTGTAGGACCTCCGGTTGCAGATATGCGGAGCTAAGTCGCACATTCGGCAGCTCCCGCAAAAAACTGACTTTTGGGCTCTTTTCAGGGCCCCCAACGGCACTTTTTCGACGTTTCCCGCGGTGGGAAGGAGAGTACAATAGTGCCCCGACAGCCTATGGCTTTTACCAGAAGCGGGGCGACTAAAAAAGTGGTGGTGGACCCGAAGAAGGTGCGAGGGAAGAAGAACAAAATGGCGGCGGGCGGAGACCAGGCAGCATGGATGCAGTGGGTGCAGGAGCAACAGGAGGTTATCCAGCGCTGCTTCAGGGAGATTAAAGCGGACCTGCTTGAGCCGATGAAGGCTTCTATCGATAAGCTGCTGGAGACACAGCGTGTGATGCAACCGGCCCGCTCCAGTGAGCAAAATCGGGACCTTGCTGGAGCGCGGTGGGAAACCAATTATCACCACTTAAACCCTATTTCCATACAATTAACAGGAGCGACCCCATATCCAACTGCCTCCCATCATTCATCGGCCTCCCCAGGAAGTGGTCAAGCTGGCGCCGATTAGTACTCCTTTTTTAGAACCTGAACCTGGCAGAAGGGCTTCCGTGGAGAGCCGAGAAGGTGAGCAGCCATCTTTGCTCTCAGGCAAAGAGACCGGGGGCACACGAACTGTATGTTGATTGTGCCCCAGACGCCTGACCACTAACATTTCCCACTGAGGTGTGTGTATCTGCGCAGGTGGAGGGTGGAGATGCCAGTTGTGACATGACGATTATGGTGGCATCCTCCGAGCTCTCCTCCGAGGTGTTCTTCTGGGAGGCTGGAGAGGGGGTCACCCGTGATGGGTCGGTACCATCGGCTGAAGGACGAGCGGGAGAATGGACATGTGGTCAGTGGTAGGGATGGATCAGTCAGTAAAGCAATAATAACTCCCGTTTGACAGGTCCTCTAGGTGGAGCCCGGCGGTTCCTCACCTCCGCAGTGTCCGTCAGCCTCTGCGTTGGTGACCACTCTGGCCTCGGCCACACCGGTCACCACCAGAGCCCGCTCCTCAAAGTAACTGAGGATTCTGATGTCTGGCACACCACTGCCAATCTGGACCCTCTCCCACCGATTTTGGGAAAACATTTCCTGAGGCGACACAGAGAGGACATTGTTGGCCACATGCATGGTTCACAGCGGTGCAGTGTGGGGGGGAGGGGGGGGAGGGGGGGGGCAGTGAAGGAAGGGTTGGAGGAGTTGAAAGAGGATGGGGTGGGAGGAGTTGAAAGAGGATGGGGCTGAAGGTGGAGGGAGGGTTGGGGGTCACATGGAGAGTTCAGGAAACCGAGCATCCAGTCTCGCTGGCTCAAACAGATGATTCTCTTCGACCCTTCCCCTAACTTAAAATGTTGTCGATATTGCCTCCAAATTTTCAGGGTGGCTACCACCACCGGACTACCTGAGAATTTCCAAGGGGCAAATGGGAGCTGCGCCCGGAATCCCAACCCCTACATGACCCTGCCTCCATCTTCACCCACATTGCCTCCGACTCCCTATCCCAGCCCCGCACCTTCTCGGCATTCGCCGAGATTTAGCGAAGCCAAACCCCCAGATTGTCGCCCTCTTTGAAGCACCGTCTTCTGAATATTCGCACTTTACCTGTCCATATAAACGACAAAATTAACCGTTCCACCCCCAGGAAAAACACCTTTTGCAAGAAGACTGGCAAGCATTGGAATAAAAATAAAAGCCGCAGCAAGATATTCATCTTTACCACCTGCACCCAGCCTGCCAATGATCAGGGGTGTAATATAGTATATTACTCTTTTGAACCAGCTGAGTTGATGAAATGAACAGTTTTCTTCTTGTAAAGATAAACTAATTTATTGAGTAATATAAATTAGATTTGTGAGTTCTTTTTACTTCGTACTCAACTAGTAAACAGATAAAATATAGTAAAGATAACTAACTATACAATATAATAATGAAATAACTTATCACTTCTCTCTCCCTAGCTACTCTATGTCTTGTCTGTTCACGCTCCTGATGCGCACACTCTTAGAAAGAAGAGGAAAGTCCTTTTTATATCACCTGATAGTGAGACATCTAGTGTTGAATTGACTGTACTAGTTTTACATACACTGATCATGTATATTGATATACAGAGATCACTACACCCACCAGGCTCGTAAAATTCAATTTATGGAGCTGATCCCAGTCCCAAGTCACCTGCATCCCCAGGTACCTGAAATGATTAATCACCACACAAAGCTGTAATGCTCCCAGGCCAGCTCCCACACCCGGAGAATAACTCAAAAAATACTCGCTCTCCTCCAAATTCAATTTATATCCCGAAAAAGCCCCAAATCACCTAATCAGCCCCATTAGAACCCCCACCGTAGAACCCAGGTTAGAAATAAACAATGGAAGTTCACCAGCATCCAGGGTCACCTTAGGCTCCACCCCTCCCCCTCACTATCCCCCCCCCCCTCTCATCTTATCTGAGCACTTCAGCGCAATGGCGAAGGGCTCTATATCGCCAGCGCAAACAAAAGGGGGGACATGGGACATCCCTGTCTCATTCCACTCTGCAGCTGAAAATAACCTTAGTTCACCTCATTTGTGGAAACACTTGCCTTCGGCTCCTTATATAACAATTTAACCCTTGCCATAAAGTTGGGCCTCATCCCAAACCACTCCAACACCGCAAACAAATAACTCCACTCGACTCGATTAAACGCCTTCTTTGTGTCCAGCGCCGCCACCACCTCCAGCTCCCCCCCCTCCTGATGGGGAGAGCACCATATTTAACGAGCACTGCACATTTGAGGACAACTGCCTACCCTTTACAAACCCTATCTGATCCTCCCCAATCACCTGCAGAAGGCATTCCTCCAACCTATGCGACAATGCTTTGGCAAAGTCTTGGCATCAAAATGTAACGGTGAGATTGGCCGATGCGACCCACACTCCACCGGGTCCTGATCCTTTTTTAACAACAGCCTGTCGCATCGTCACTGGGAGTGCCCCTTTAGTCATTGTGTCCTGAAACATCTCCATCAACAGTGGCACCAGGCTTTCCAAAAACGTCTTATAGAATTCCACCGGGAACCCATCCTGCCCTGATGGTTTACCTATTTGCATCTTCCTATCGCTGTCTGAACCTCCTCTATCCCCACTGGCTCCTCCAATCCTGCCATCTGCTCTCCTACTTTAGGACACTCCAGCCCTTCCAAAAAAAACCTCATATTCGACTCATCTCCTGGAGGCTTTGACCTACACAACCTTCCCTCCAGCCCCTCAAACAGTCCCACGATCTGATGATT
The DNA here is from genome assembly GCF_047496885.1 of Scyliorhinus torazame. Taxonomy (NCBI): domain Eukaryota; kingdom Metazoa; phylum Chordata; class Chondrichthyes; order Carcharhiniformes; family Scyliorhinidae; genus Scyliorhinus; species Scyliorhinus torazame. The sequence goes on along the minus strand of NC_092709.1, from coordinate 163,372,754 downwards.
CTGCCACCATGACTTGTTCTTCAAGTCCTTCACTTTGGCTCCTAGCCTTTTATTACTCTCCTCCACCTTCCACAGCTCCACTCCCATTGAACTGAGCTGTTTGCAGTGCCGCGACAATGCCTCCACCACCCCCTTCAACACCTCTCCCTTCTCCCGCACCTTTCAAAAATCCTCCTTTATCAAGGCCAACATGTCATCCATCAACTATTTGAGCGTACCAATCATCTCCTTCCCATGCGCCTAAAGAGGGAGATATGTACACGCTTTGGAGGATCAGGTGAGAGCGACAAAAGATGCCCTGGACCCTGTTGTGTTGGGTGCTCTGGATCCGTGGAACACATACAGGTCACCAACACTTTAAATAGTGCAACACTATTTTATTGAATCATTAACATACTCTGACTGTGGGTTAACACGATACTAACTTTAACTAAAGACCTTTGCCTTGTCCAAACCAGTCGATGCACTCAGGTGAGTGTCTGTGCTGCAGGCTGTGAGCTCTGTCCTCCTAGCTAGCTGCAGCTCGAATGAGCGGGAACTCCGATGCCCCGTCTTTATAGTGCGTGTGCTCTAACTGGTGGTTGGCTGCGGTGTTGTGTGTGTTGATTGGTCCCACTGTGTGTCCATCAGTGTGTGCCTGCACCTTGATATACTGGCGTATATATGACATCCCCCCTTTTATAAAAGAATGTACCTGTGTGGCAATAAATAGTGTATGGTGAGAATGTCCCTGACTATGTGTGTGCAAAATATTTACAGGACTACGTACATGAGAACTAAGCTACTTACATGGGAAGGTGCCTGGTGCAGAAAAACAGTATGTCACAAGAATAACGAGATGAACGCTATATACAAACCATGTAAACGATCAAATGGAAGAACAGAACAAATCAGAAAGTCCATAAGTCCACAAAGTTCACAAATTAATTCTCTGAGGTGGGCGACGAATTCTGGTTGACCGCCTCACGGGTGGGTCGGGAGCCGCCGGCTGAGGAGCGGGCTGGACTGCGTCAGAGTGAGGAAGATGCAGAGTGACTGGGATCTCTGCATAGTCCATAACAGGGTCAGCAGGAGGGCGAGGCGACAGTGGATGATCATGTAGCGAGCGCGGAACGAGATGAAGGGCGCGTCGATTGCGGCGTAGAGCAGAGCCATCTGGAAGATGGACCAGGAACGAGCGGGGGGCCACCTGCCGAAGGACCACAGCAGTTGCAGACCAGCCACCATCCGGAATATGGATGCAGACGTTGTCATCTGGAGCCAGAGCAGGGAGATCAGCTGCACGGGAGTCATGAGCCGCCTTGTGCTGTGCACGAGACAGCTGCATCCGTCGAAGGACCGGAACGTGGTCGAGGTCTGGGACATGAATGGACGGTACCGTCGTCCTCAGGGTGCGACCCATGAGCAACTGGGCTGGCGACAGGCCAGTGGACAGTGTGGCGGAGAGATAGGCCAGCAAGGCGTGGTATAAATCGGACCTAGCATCGGCAGCCTTGCAGAGGAGCCGTTTGACTATGTGGACGACCTTCTCCGCTTTGCCGTTGGATTGGGGGTACAGGGGACTGGATGTCACATGTGCAAAATTGTACCACCTGGCAAAGTTGGACCATTCCTGGCTTGCGAAGCAGGGGCCATTGTCCGACATAACCGTGAGTGGGATGCCGTGTCGAGCAAAGGTGTCCTTACAGGCACGGATGACTGCAGACGATGTGATGTCGTGCAACCGTATCACCGCCGGGTAATTTGAAAAGTAGTCCACAATCAGGACATAGTCTCTACCCAGCGCGTGGAACAGGTCGATGCCCACCTTGGTCCAAGGTGACGTGACCAACACATGGGGCTGCAGGGACTCACGTGGTTGGGCCGGCTGGAAGCGCTGACAAGTGGGGCAGTTGAGCACTGTGTTGGCTATGTCCTCATTAATGCCGGGCCAGTACACTGCTTCTCGAGCCCGTTGGCGGCACTTTTCCACGCCAAGATGGCCCTCGTGTAGCTGTTCCAGGACGAGCTGGCGCATGCTATGCGGGATGACAATGCGGTCCAGTTTCAGAAGAACCCCGTCTACTACCGCCAGATCATCCCTGACGTTATAGAACTGAGGGCATTGGCCCTTGAGCCACCCATCTGTTAGGTGGCGCAGGACACGCTGTAGCAAAGGGTCCGCCGCCGTCTCGCGGCGAATTTGGACGAGGCGTTTATCCGTGGCAGGTAGATTGGAGGCCACGAAGACCACATGGACGTCAGCCTGGCAGATGAATCCCGCTGGGTCACACTGAGTGTTGACTGCCCTGGAGAGAGCATCGGCAATGATGAGGTCTTTGCCTGGGGTGTATACCAGCTGGAAGTCATATCGCCTGAACTTGAGAAGAATACGCTGGAGGCGAGGCGTCATGTCGTTCAAGTCTTGCTGTATTATATTGACCAGTGGGCGATGGTCAGTCTCTACGGTGAATTGAGGAAGTCTGTACACATAATCGTGAAACTTAACCACACCGGTCAGAAGGCCCAGGTACTCCTTTTCTATCTGCGCGTAGCGCTGTTCCGTGGGGGTCATGGCGCATGACGCATATGCAATGGGGGCCCATGATGAGGCCTCATCGCGTTGCAGGAGAACTGCCCCAATGCTGGATTGGCTGGCATCGGTCGAAATTTTGGTCTCTTTTGCTGAATCAAAGAAAGCTAAGACCGGGGCCGTGGTGAGTTTGGTTTTGAGTTCTCTCCATTCGCGCTTTTGGGCAGGGAGCCATTGGAAGTCTGTCGTCTTCCTGACCAGGCTCCTGAGAGCCATGGTATGAGAGGCGAGGTTAGGGATGAACTTCCCTAAAAAGTTGACCATGCCCAGAAATCGGAGGACCGCCTTCTTGTCCTCTGGCATTTTCATGGCTGTGATAGCAGCCACCTTGTCTGCAACCGGCCGCACACCCAACTGGGAGATGTGGTCCCCGAGGAACTTGAGTTCCATCTGACCAAAAGAGCATTTGGCCCTGTTGAGGCATAGGCCCTGCTCACGTATGCGTTTGAACACGCGCTGGAGGCGACTGACATGCTCCTGCGGGGTGGCGGACCAAATGATTATGTCGTTGACATAGACGCAAACACCTTCAATACCTTCCATCATTTGTTCCATGATCCTTTGGAAAATTTCTGAAGCGGATATGATCCCAAACAGCATCCTGTTGTAACAATATCTGCCAAAGGGGGCATTGAATGTACACAGTTTCCTGCTGGATTTGTCGAGCTGGATTTGCCAGAATCCTTTTGAGGCGTCTAGTTTGGTGAAGAGCTTGGCGCGAGCCATCTCGCATGTGATCTCTTCGCACTTGGGAATTGGATAATGCTCCCTCAAGACATTGCGATTTAGATCCTTGGGATCAATGCAAATTCTCAACTCGCCGGAAGGCTTTTTCTCACATACCATGGAACTGACCCAGTCGGTTGGTTCCGTGACTCTGGAGATCACTCCTTGGTCCTGGAGGTCCTGCAGCTGCTGCTAGAGGCGGTCCTTAAGTGGTGCTGGGACCCTGCGAGGTGCGTGCACCACACGCGTGGCATCCTGTTTCAATAAGATCTTGTAGGTGTATGGGAGCATGCCCATGCCTTCGAAGACATCGTGGTGCTGGTCGATGATGGTGTTGAGTTGCGCTCTGAAGTCAGTGTCCTGGAAAGCAGACGTGTCATCAGGAGAGAGAGAGTGAACTCTCTAAACTAGGTTCAACAGCTTGCATGCCTGCACGCCAAGGAAGGAGGCTTTCGAGGAGCCCACGATTTCAAAAGGAAGGATGGCTTTGCGTGACTTGTGCGTCACTTCAAGCCGCTAGCAGCAATGACATTGCCATTGTAATCAAATAGCTGGCAGGCTGATGGAAGGATGGCTGGCTTGACACAAAGGCTTTGGAAGTCAGACCACGCAATGAGATTGGCGGAGGCACAAGTGTCCAGTCGGAATCGTATTTGGGACCGGTTGACCGTCAGGGTGGCACACCACTCATCGTCTGGATCGATGCTGTATACCCACAGCGGCTGGTGTCTTTGCTTCGGGGCAGCCTGTTTTTTGTCACAACACCGACTCGAAAAGGCGCCTTTGGGTCCTCGGTGTCACTACTGTGTGGGAGGTCCGCATCGGACTCGGTGACCATGGGTTGAATTGCACGGACATTCCTGCGAAGCTGGCTGAAGCGATATGAATTGGCAGGCTGAGCTGCTCGGCAGAAGACAGCATAGTGGCCAAGTCTGCCACATCTTGGGCATTGTCGAGATTTGGCAGGGCATTGCCGTTTTAAATGGGCGGAGCCATAGTTGTCGCACGTTGTCGCGTCAGCACGTTTGCTGCGCCACCACGCATGCGCGGTGCGGTCGTGCGTGGTGCGTGCCTGCGCATTACGTTCTTCGACGTCGCAGTCCCCTCATTTGGTGCGCACAAGTGCGGGAGCCCACGAAAAGTGCACGAAATGGCCGCCCTCATCCAGGCTGAGGCCCTGGAGTTGCTCAATCGCTTGGACCAGTTCTGCCTCGTGGGGACCTTGCCGTGCCGGTTCAGCCGCTTGGATGTGGGAATACCGACTCGTAGCGTTTTCATGTAAGACACAGGTTTCAATGGCGGTCGCTAGGGTGAGCTGCTTTACTTTGAGGAGCTGCTGTCGTAGGTGGTCCGTCTTGCCAAAAACGATCTGGTCGCGTATCATGGAGTCGGAGGTGGGCTCGTAACTGCAAGACTGCGCAAGGATGCGGAGGTGCATGAGAAAGGATTGGAAAGGTTAATCCTTACCCTGCAAATGCTGTTGGAACACATAGCGCTCGAAACTTTCATTCACCTCTATGCTGCAGTGAGTATCAAATAAGAGGAGGACCGTCTTGAACTTTGTTTTATCTTCATCATCCGCAAAGGTGAGAGAATTGAAAATGTGGATGGCATGGTCTCCGGCCGTGGAGAGGAGGAGAGCAATCTTCCTGGTATCCGAGGCGTCCTCCCTGTCTATGGCCTCGAGGAAGAGCTGGAAGCACTGGTTGAATATCTTCCAGTTGGCCCCTGGGTTGCCGGCGATGCCGAGCGGCGGCGGCAGGCTGATGTTGTCCATGCTGCAGGATGATGGAATGCTGGCGGAAGGCAGATCACTTGCAGGTAGGTCTAAGAAGTGCTAATATCCCTCAACTCCTGGTATCATGTTGTGTTGGGTGCTCTGGATCCGTGGAACACATACAGGTCACCAACACTTGAAATAGTGCAACACTATTTTATTGAATCATTAACTGTTGTAACATACTCTGACTGTGGGTTAACACGATACTAGCTTTAACTGAAGACCTTTGCCTTGTCCTAACCAGTTGATGCACTCGGCACATGGTGAACGTCTGTGCTGCAGGCTGTGAGCTCTGTCCTCCTCGTGAGCTGCAGCTCGAATGAATGGGAACTCTGATGCCCCCTGTCTTTATAGTGCGTGTGCTCTCACTGGTGATTGGCTGCGGTGTTCTGTGTGTTGATTGGTCCCACTGTGTGTCCATCAGTGTGTGTCTGCACCATGATATACTGGTGTATATTATGACAGACCCCATCACAATCCAGGAGTTAAGATTGTTTTTAGGACTGATGACGTACTATGGAAAGTTCATACAGTACAGAGCTTCCATCTGTTGCTCTCTTTGGTTGGCTCTGAATATGGCGGTCAATATGGTCGCCTTTCTTAATCCTAACTATGTTTGCTCTAGAGTCGCCAGGTATCTTTCGATACCGCCACAAGTTTCAAACCCGAATACTGATCAAAGAGTCAGTACACCAGTTAGTTAATTCAAAGTCAATACTATTTTATTTACACACACAGTAATATCTACTCATGCACAACATATTACAGACTAAACTATCACTACTGCTAAAGCCTATACTTAGCTTCGGGTGCCCACTCAGTCAGAGGAACAATGGCCGTTGTTCGGTTCTGAGGCTGCTGGGGTCGAAGTGGTGAAGGGGGAACAGCTAAGGTCGTCCGTCTGGTAGCGAGCGCTGACCTTGGACTTGCTTCTGGTGCAGCTGGTGGACGCGTCTCTCCACTGTGAGAGCCGAGTCCAAGAGAGCGATTCTCTCTTGGCGCCTTCTTCTTACACCTGAAGGGGCTTTGCGCGCTTTTGGGCGGGCCTTTAACTTGGCCCCAATTAATTGGGCCGTATCTTGATCGCTCGTATTGATCTTGACCAATAAAGGGGTGGGTGCCCTGATGGCTGGGCGTGTCCTAGGTGGCCGTTGGCCTGGCTTTGTTTTCTGCTTTCAGTTTAGGGAACTGGCGCCGTGAGGTCTGGGGCCAGATCGGTTACTTAAGTATCTTCCTCTGTTCCCGGAGATGGGCCATCCATATGCTAATTGGCCTGCAGTTTCAGTCTTGTCTGGGAGCTGGGGCTCCAATATGCAGACAAGCTCTGTGCCTGCTTGTTTTCTTAACATTGTCCATTTTTCCCTGCAATCTTTGCGAATGTCCATTTTGTATTCTGGAAGTGTCCATCCCAGATGGCGACACATCTTGGCCCCTCTACACCAATTATTAAAAAAGGGGCAAGCCTGGGAATGGATTGCCCACCAAGACAGTGCTTTCAAGAAGATCAAACAACAGCTCTCCTTAGAAAACGACTTGGCACACTGTGACCCCAGGAAAGAGTTGGTGCTCACTTGCGACATGTCTCCATCTGGCATTGGTGCAGTTCTGGCACACAGAGGGCAAAACAGATAGGAACAGCCTATAGTGTTTGCTTCCAGGATGTTAGCAACAGCACGGTAGCATTGTGGATGGGCACAATTGCTTCACAGCTCCAGGGTCCCAGGTTCGATTCCGGCTTGGGTCACTGTCTGTGCGGAGTCTGCACATCCTCCCCGTGTGTGCGTGGGTTTCCTCCCACAGTCCAAAGGTGTGCTGGTTAGGTGGATTGGTCATGATAAATTGCCCTTAGTGTCCAAAATTGTCCTTAGTGTTGGGTGGGGTTACTGGGTTATGGGGATAGGGTGGAGGTGTTGACCTTGGGTAGGGTGCTCTTTCCAAGAGCCGGTGCAGACTCGATGGGCCGAATGGCCTCCTTCTGCACTGTAAATTCTATGATAATCTATGATAAACAGCAGATCAAAAGTACGCCCAAATTGAAAAAGAAGGACTGGCTTTAATCGTCGTGGTGAAGAAATTTCATCAGTACTTGTATGGGTGGAAATTCAAGATAATCACAGACCACAAGCCATTGCTGGGCTTGCTGAAAGAAGACGAAGCAGTGCCACCAATAGCTTCAGCCGGATCCAACGCTGGGTTCTACTACTGGCAGCGTACCAATGTCAACTGGAGCACTGGCCGGGAACCCGGGTGGCAAACGCTGACACACTAAGCAGGCTGCCATTACCGGACACCCCACCATTGGCACCCAGAATAGAAGAAATGGTGATGACACTAAATTTCCTAGACACCCTTCAGGTGGCCGCACAAAACATTCGTTTGTGGACACAAAGGGACCCAGTTTTAGCAAAAATAAAACACATGGCGCTAACAAGGGAGATGGAAAAGCCAGTCCAGGCAGAATTCAACCCCCTTCTGGAGCAGAAGAGAGCAGGTCACTGTGGAAGATGGAATACTGCTATGGGGAGCACGAGTAATAATTCCAAGTCAGGGCCTTCGAGCAATGCTGGCCGAACTACATCATGGGCACCCTGGAGTCTCAAAAATGAAGATGCTGGCCAGGAACTATGTCTGGTGGCGAGGCCTGGAGACAGACATAGTAGCATTGGTAGGTCGGTGCCAAGAATGCCAACAAGAGCAGAAGGTGCCCAGCTGCACCTATGGGAATCAGCCGGGTAGACCACTGTTGCGACTTCATGTCGATTTTGCAGGCCCGTTTATGGGTTCAATGTTTTTTGTGATAGTAGATGCCCATTCCAAATGGCTGGATATACAAAGTGAACTCGGCAAATACAACAGCAACCATCGAACAACTTCGCACCTCGTTTGCAACACATGGTATCCCAGAGATGTTAGTTTCAGACAATGGATCGATTTTCACCAGCCAGGAATTCACAAAATTCATGAAGTCAAATTGCATTCGGCACATAAGGACGGCACCATACCACCCAGCATCAAATGGATTGGCCGAGAGAGCTGTCCAGACCCTAAATTTTAGGTTGAAAAAGCAGTCAGCAGCATCAGTAGGCACTAAATTACCGTGCCGGCTATTCGACTATAGGACACCCCACACGCCACAATGGGAATAGAGCTACCCATAGACTCCGAACAAGTCTGAGCCTACTATTCCCAAATTTATGTGGAAGAGTAGAAAAACACCAAGAGGCCCAATGCAGGGGCCACAACAACAGTCGCCAAGAAAGGCAGTTCAACGCAGGCGAAAAGGTATGGGTCGGAAATTTCGCAAATGGGTAGCAGGAACGGTCAAGAGCAGGACAAGACCTGTGTCGTATCAGATATATGTAGGGGAACAAGTTGTAAAAAAGCACCTGGACCAGGTGCGGGCCTCGGATTTGTTTCCTCCCCCGGAGCTGACTCAGATCAGCACACCGAGGACCGTGGAGAGTCCAGCCTATTCACACTCCTCTGGCACCACTGGTGAAGACATCGGACTCCGATATGGACACCATGGATGAAATCACGGCTACCCTCCTGCTGCCGGAGGAAGAGGGCGAAACGCCCTCAGGCGCTCTCATCGGAAAAGACGAACGCCCAGCCATTATACCTCCCCATGTCAGAGACCGAAGTGGAGGAGCCAGACCCGGCGCAGAAACGAAGAAAGAGATCCGTGAGTGATGAGGAGCATAGGGTCTCCTCGGACTTTGGCGGGGGGAGGGGTGTAATGACTTAGACCAGGCCTTTGAGATTAGTGGGCCAATCATGGAACCTCTTCTTTGTATATAACAGGGAGTGTCAGATCCTGTGCACTCCCAGTGTAGACAGTGAGCTGATTGCACATGGTTGTACTGGTATTGGTTTTGTTAATAAAAGGGATTCTGGTGAAGGGACTTCTGCCTCCATGGACATATTACAGTTTTTGACATCCTCTCATTATCACATCTTTACTGGAGATCGTTCAAAGAAAATTTCCCCCAAAACTGGGTGAGAAGGGACAAAATGTGAAAGCTCTAGCGGGATCCACCCAAAGTGAGACCTCCACCTACATGTCGCCACCGGAAGTCCTGCTACCCATTTTCTAAGATTGGGGAGCTTGCATGGCACCTAGTAGATTCTTAGCTCCCTGCTATAGCTGGAATAAAGTTCTTGAACTGAAACTCTAAGTGTCGTCTGGTCAGTTGGGGAGTGAGGAGCACTTTAACCGAATAGATGTGAAACTCCTGTAACACCAGGTACAAAAAAAGTTACTGCCAGCAGCCCCAATGCACCCTTGGCAGTGGTCAGGTAGGCTGTGAGTGTGACTCCACGTTGATTTTGTGAATTTGTTCACGGCACCCTGTTCCTATTTATAGTAGATACACACTCAAAATAGCTAGACATCTATGAATTGAAGTCCAGGACTTCTTTGGAACAGTGAGAAAGTTGAGGCAAACCCATGGTTTGCCAGAGGTATTTGTTTTGGACAATAAGACAGCATTTACCTTCAAGGAGTTTCAGCATTTCATGTTGTCAAATGGCATGAGGCATACGAGTACCACATAGTATCACCCCTACTTGAAAGGATCGGCAGAGAGGGCTGTGCAAACTTTTAAAGCAGCCTTGAGAAAGAAATCACCAGCATCCCTGTAGACCAAATTTTCTTCTTACCTACAGAATGACGCCCCACACAACCACTGGAGTAATTTATTTTGTTTTAAATGTATTTTATACCAAACGCGTATGAAAAGTTACAACACATAGACAATTCAGGAAACCAACTTCCCAACACACAACTATACAGTTTGTACAAATGTTTCCCCTTTTTCACCCTCCCCCTCATCCCCTTCAACGAACAACTCCTCAAACATGGTCACAAACATCCCTCACCTTGCCTCGAAACCCTCTGCAGAACTCCTTAACTCATATTTTATCTTTTCCAGCAGCATAAAATCATATAAGTCACCCAGCCATGCCTCTACCCCTGGTACGTTGCTGACTGCCACTCCAGTAAAATGTATCGCCGGGCACAGAGGGGAAGCCACAACACCGGCCTTCCTCCCCTCCATCAACTCTGGCTTCTCCAATATCCCAAATATCGTCACCAGAGAGTCCGGCCCAACCTATCCCCACACCCTCCGCCCCCAACTATCCTTGCCAGCGGCGAACACTCCTGCCCAGAATCTCTCCAACTTCTCGCAGCCCCAGACCACATGGATGTGGTTCGCTGGTCCCCGCCCACACTTCTCACACTCATCTACCACCCTCTGAAAGAACCCACTCATTCGTGCCCATTTCATATGTCCCTGTGTACCACCTTGAATTGTATCAGGCTCATTCTTGCGCACGAGGAGGTCGCATTTACTCTTCATAGCGCTTCACTCCATACTACCGTTCCCACTTCTCCTTAATCTTCACCACCCACTCACCGCCCTGTTCTCCCAGCCACCTATATATGTCTCACTGGAGGAATTTTTGCCGAGTTGCTGATGGGTAGGTGTCTTCGGACCAGGTTGGACCTGGTGTTTCCAAATTTGGCAGGGAGGATGGAGGCAAAGCAAAGTGTGTAAAAGATACATCATGATTCTACAAATCTGAGAGACCATTAAAAGTGGATGACCAAGTATACGCTAAATATTTTGGCACAGATCAAAGTTGGGTCCCTGGTGTTGTCATGGCAAGGACTGGCCCCGGTATCGTATGAAGTTGAAGTTCAAGGTAAAAGACTGAAGAATCATCTAGATCACTTGAGAAGAGCAAATTCACCTAGAGAACGGGTGGAGTAGTCCACTCCAAGTACGTCCGCCAGTGATGTTGTGGTTGAAGGCAGTATGGAAACAAATCAGCCTGAGGGAAGGTCGAGTCGTGTTCCTGCATGAACTGGAGAAGTGATCTGCACTGATGCATCTTTACAAGGTGGAAGTGAAACCGAATCTGCCCCTGCTGCTGAGACAACCCCTATTCAGCTGCGTTGTTCCAAAGGGGAGAGGAAATCCCCTGGTAGACTGACTTTTCAATGGACTGTTCTAAAGAATTCCATTATGGTGTAAATGGTGTAAATGTAAATAGCTTAATTTTGTTGGTATGTGTTAATAATGGAGGGGGAGGGATGTAGTAATGAGCCCTTTTAAGGGGTGGGGTTTTGGAGGGACATGTGACCTCTTCAGTCAATCAGGCCAAAGAGCGCAAATCCAGAGGCTGAGCGCGAACTCTCCTGGGCAGTCTAGAAACTGGAGTCAAAATCATCGGTAGCACCATTATCATTTTCTGTACATAATTATTTTGTTAATAAATAGTTCTATAGTTTCTCTGCTTGATGGTGGGTGGGTTGTCTTGTGAGGAAAGGTTGGACAGGCTAGGCTTGTGTCTTCTGGAGCTTTTAAGAGTGTGAGGTGACTTGATTGAAATGATACTGAAGAAATGAATACATAAAATGCTGGTAGAACATAGCAAGTCCGGCAGCATCTCTGGAGAGAGAAACAAAGTTAATGGTCAGAATTTTCCAGCCATTCCTGCTAGCGGGATCTCCCCAGGCCCGCTGACAGTGAACCCATGCTACACGTTTCCTGGCGGCGGGGCGGTGCATACAAGGGGAAAACCCATTGACAGTGGCAAGACCAGACAATCCCACCCCCAGCCAATGGTGGGCCACCTCTGCCACAAGAGGCCTGGAAAATTCCCACCCAGTGTTTCAAATCCGAATGATTCTGCTGAAGAAATGTCAGACAGACCCAAATTTTCACCCTGTTTCTCTCTCCACAGATGTGGCCAGACCTGCCGAGCTTTTCAGCATTTTCTGTTTTTATTTCAATTTCCAGCATTTACAGTATTTTGCTTTTGTTAAGACTCCAAAGGGTCTTGACAGAATCGATGGGGAGAGGATATTTTGTCTGGTGGAGAATCTGGCACTGGGGGCCACTGTTAAAAAATAAAGGGTTGCCCATAATGTGTTGGGTACTCTGCTACACAGACGAACCAAGACGGTTGCGAATGGTACAACTCAGTTTTATTACTAACATTTATTTACAGTGGTAAACTGGTTAATGTGGTTCGATCATAACCCTTGAATTTGTGGACCTAGTCCTAATACTATCTTGTAGTGGCACTCAGCATATGGTGGATGTCCGAGTGGCTTGCTATGAGCTCTGCCCTGAGCTGTCGCCTGCTTGAATGCTCAGGAAGTGTTGTGTTCCCTGTTTTGTACTGTGTATGCTCTTGCCTGTGATTGGCTGTGGTGTTGTGTGTGTGTTGATTGGTCCGTTGATCTGTCTATCAGTATGTATGTATGTTTGTGCTATGATGTTTACCTAAATATCATGACAGCCCATTTAGGTCAGAGTTGAGAAATTCTTTCCCTGTGGCTTAAGGGTCTTTGGAACTCTTCCTCAAAAAGCGGTGGAAGAAGGGGTTTTCAATATTTGTAAGGTAGAAGTAGATAGATTATTGATGAGCAAGCGGATGAAAAGCTATCCAGAGTAGGTGGGAATATGGAGTTGAGGTCACAATCAAATTAGCCATTATCTAATTGAATGGTGGAGCAGGCTCGGAGGGCCAAGTGGCCTACTCCTGCTCCTAATTTGTATGGTCATATGTCTGTTTGTATTTGTTTGGGATAATTTGGAGTGCATGATGCAAAACTTTTATGCAGTCAATGTCATGTAATGATTTTCTCTAATTCTGTTAGCGGCACATGATAAATTGACATTTACAAATTCACCAGAGCTGATACTTGACGATGAGTGTCAAAATGCTGTTGCAGTTTAGGTGTTGCACAATAGGAAAGGAAGGTGTTGCAAATCACAAATGACTTTGGGAAATTGGTGTAAACCATGAAATAAAATGACATAAATATATGAAACATTACAGCAAAAGGCAGGGGAAACATTCACAGAAATTCAGGACCAGATTGTTTACCTGCTCTGTGATTGTACCATCAGTCATGCTGTTCAAGATGATCAGTCAATAAACACAAAAATATTCATTATGAAATGGCATCAGAAAATCACTCAATTTCTGTGATATGGATGTATTTGAACCTGCGATGAAAATGATACTTTCTCCTGCAGAGCAAAGAGAGCTGCTGCTATATATTCTTTGATAACTATATCTAAACACCAGATTTCAGATTTCATCACATCTTTAAATGTGATGCACACAGTTTCCTTCTAACACTTGACACTGGCACCAGCACATTGTATCTCAGCAAGTCACCACAAGCTTTAATTACTGTCAACTCAAATGTGGAAGAGGTTTTACTCCAAAGTCTGTCTGTAAATGCATGTGGTAAATTCTGATCCGAATGCCAGGTTGCGATGGCTACACTACTCAAAATTCTGTTTGTTATTAACCAATATAATTGGTTATATTGGCCATATTAATCACAGGTAACCCATAGGCTAACAAATGGTCACATAATTAGCACTGTTAATTTGCAATCCTCTTCAGTCGAAGTGCCGAGTTGATGATCCATTTCGATGAGCTGCTGCTGAGGTCCCCAGCATCAGCACCAGACATTAGCTCATTTATATTCATCCCACATGATATTAAAAAAAAAAAAGAGTTGAGCACAATAGATACAGCAAAACTATGAGACCTGACAACATCCCCTACAGTTGAAGGTGGTATGTAGAGCACACCTCACAAGGGCGAGGATAAACCGGTTCTTTGAAGGGGTAGAAGATATATGTGAACGTTGGGGGTGGGAGGGTGCAAATCACGTTCATATGTTTTGGTCCTGTCCAGAGCTGGAGGATTACTGGAATGAGGTTTTTAGGGCAATCTCTAAAGTGGTGCACGTGAAACTGGACCCGGGCCCTTGGGAGGCAATATTTGGGGTGTCGGACCAGCCGGGGTTGGAAACGGGTGCGGAGGCAGATGATCGCCCGAAGGCAGAGCCTGTTGGGATGGAGAGCAACCTCTCCACCCTGTGCCCTGGCGTGGCGGGGGGACCCGTTGGAATTCTTGACTCTTGAGAAGGTTAAGTTTAAACTGAGGGGAAGGATGGAGGGGTTCTACAATTCATGGGGGTTATTCATTACGCACTTTCAAGAACTGGATAACATCGAACATTAGTGAGGGGTGGGGGGGGGGTTGGGAGGATGGGGACTGTACGTGTTAATGGTGACTATGGGTGATTCCTGATCTTTTTGTCATTTGTTTATGTTAATATGCAGGCTAATGTTTGGGGGTTTGGTGGGAGGATGGGATCATTGTTATTGATATGGCAATTGACATTATATTCGTTACTGCTTATTGTTTATTGTTGGTGGGTGCAAATTTGGGAGAAAATGTGAAAAAGGAGAATTAAAATATTTAAAAAAAAAAAGACCTGACAACATCCCTGCTGTACTGTTGAAGACTAGTACTCCAAACTAGCCATATTTCTAGTCCACTTGTTTCACGACAGCCATAACACTAATATATACTCGACAGAGGACTGCAAAGTGGCTAATGTAATACCCCTGTTTAAGAAGGGAGGGAGACAGAAGATGGGAAATTATAGACCGGTTACCCTGACTTCGGTCATTGGTAAGTGTTATAACCTGCCTGCTTACCATTGGCTGGGGACTAATGACAATCCCACAATCCTGTGGGAGTATGAGCTTCCCCAATGAGGGGGGGGGGGCAGAGAAACCTTTAGCAGACTCCCTGTATAAATAAAGCTGGCCAGTTTGGAACCAGCCAGGAAGGAGTGAGCAGCAAATGAAGTTGCTGCTGCTGTTGTATGTATATGTGATAGTAAATAAATGTTATTTCTTTGTATCCTTAAAACTCGTGCTGGATTCTTCGTGGCCCTCACAAAACTGGCGACGAGGGTTAAAGTGAATAGCTGTCAACACTGCTGACGCCACCTCCCTGGATTTTTGTTGGATACAGGTTGGAAGTTGTTTTCTATTACACCATGCCTCTGTACAGAGGTTTGGATGTTTTTGTTGTTGCGCTGGAAAGCTGGAACCAGTATGCACAACGGATGCGTTATTATTTCCGGGCAAACAACATCACTGAAAATGAGCACCAGGTGATCATATTGCTCACTGCCTGCGGCCCGCATACGTTTGGGGTGATTAGGAGCCTTACGTACACAGCTGTGCCGGACACCAAAACGTTTGATGAACTTGTGAACTTAGTGGGACAATATTTTAACCTAACCCCGTCCACTATAGTCCAACGTTACCGGTTTAATACCACTGAGAGGACCCCAGGAGAATCCCTTGCTAACTTTCTATCCAGGCTACGCAGGATTGCGGAGTACTGTGGCTATGGTGAGACCTTGTCAGAAATGCTACACGACCATTTGGTTTGCGGTATTAACAATGCGGCCACCCAGAGAAAGTTGTTAGCTGAGCCAACATTGACTTCTCAACAGGCCATTCAAATAGTACTGTCCCGAGAGAGTGCAGAACGAGGAGTGCAGGAGCTACAGGGAATGGAGGTGCATGCCTTGGGGCACAACCCCTTCCGACCGAAAACGTCTCCCCGCACTCCTGCGGTACCTTGGGCGAGGCAACGTCCGGATCGACGCCAGTGGCCGTCAGACAAACCTCACCGAAGGGAGCCTTCTCCAGAACCAATGGATGAGGAGCCATGTCCGTGTCAGACCTGTAGGCACCGACCCCGTCGCGGACGCCGGTCCTGGGGGGCACCAGAGGTGCCGTTGTTCTGACCGAAACTGCGACCAGCCCAGGGGCAGTACCTTCCATGTGGATGAACCTGCGGCGACTACTTCCTGAGGACGTGGAGATGGAGGACGACTGCCTGCAGCTGCATTGTGTGGCAGCTCCTCATGTGGCCCCCATTAAGGTGACAGTACGGGTCAATGGTCACCCGCTTGAGATGGAGTTGGACACTGGCGCAGCGGTCTCCGTGATCGCCCAGAGGACATTCGACCGCATCAAGCAGGGTACACAGACCCTTACATTAACCGACACACAGGCCAGGGTGGCCACCTACACGGGGGAACCATTGGACTTTGTAGGAACAACGAAGACCCTTGTTGTTTATGGACGCCAGGAGGGCGTTTCCCACTTATCGTGGTGTGCGGCCATGGGTCCAGCCTGTTGGGTCGGGACTGTTTGCGCCATTTGCGGTTGCAGTGGCAGCACATCCTCCAAACAGTTTCTGGAGGGTTGACTGAGGTGCTGGGACGATACCCAGATGTATTCCAGCCTGGTTTGGGGAAAATAAAAGGGGCCGTAGCCCGTATCCAAGTCGAACCAGGAGCCACGCCGCGTTATTTGTGGGTGCGCCCGGTGCCTTGCTCAAGAAGGTAGAAGGGGAGCTCACTCGTTTGGAAACTTTAGGTATTATCAGGCCAGTCCGTTTCGCTGACTGGGCAGCACCAATTGTACCTGTAATGAAGCCAGATGCCACAGTTCGCTTGTGCGGCGACCATAAACGTACAATGAATACGGCTTCCCGACTCTACCGATATCCAATGCCTCGCATAGAGGATCACTACGCGAAGCTTGCAGGCGGACTCTCGTCCACAAAATTATATGTGAGACACGCCTACCAACAGTTGGAGCTGGACCCTGTCTCCCGACCATATGTAACGATTAATACACACAGGGGCCTGTATGAATATACATGTTTGCCCTTTGGAGTATCCTCTGCCTGCGCTATTTTTCAACGCATTATGGAGGGCATTTTGAGAGGTTTGCTGTGCGTCGCTGTCTACTTAGATGACGTTTTGATTACAGGGTCGCGGAGCAGGAACATTTGGAAAATCTGGAGGCTGTCCTTAGACACCTTTCGGAGGCTGGAGTGGGTTTATGTCGCACAAAGTGCGTCTTTCAGGCAAAGGAAGTAGTCTACCTGGGTTATCGGGTGGACTGCAAAGGTTTGCACCCTGTCGCAGAGAAGGTGCGCGCGATTCAACAGGCCCCCGCCCCGACTGACACTTCGCATCTTCGTTCTTTTCTCGGCCTCGTAAACTATTACGGGACGTTCCTCCCCAATCTGGCAACTACGCTTGCCCCGTTGCACCTTCTGCTAAAGAAAAATCACACCTGGGTTTGGGGTCAGCCGCAAGAAACCGCTTTCCGGCGGGTAAAACAACAATTGTCGTCGTCTGGGTTACTAATCCACGATGATCCTGGAAAGCCTTTGCTCGTCGCATGTGATGCATCCCCGTATGGTATTGGGGCCATCCTGTCCCACAAGATGGAGGCCGATAGCTTTCGCCTCCCGCACATTGACTGCAGCAGAAAAAAAGTACGCGCAGATTGAGAAGGAGAGCCTGGCAGTGAAAAGAGCCTGGTCTTTGCGGTGAAACGTTTCCACCAGTCCGTGTATGGCCGCCACTTCATTATCGTGACTGATCATAAGCGTCTACTGGGACTTTTTAGAGAGGATAAGCCAATACCGCCCATTGCTTCCGCACGGATCCAGCACTGGGCTTTGTTGCTCGCTGCATAAGAGTATTCTCTGGAGCACAAACCAGGAACGCAGATAGTGAATGCCAACGCACTGAGCCGATTGCCTTTGTCAACTGGCCCCATGTCGACCCCCACGACCGGTGGTGGTTGCAACCCTAAATTTTATGGACACCTTGCCTGTCACGACATCACAGATCCGTGAATGGACCCAGGTGGAGCCAGTCCTGTCAAAGTTTTGGCACATAGTCCTGTATGGTGGGCAGCATAGACAGCTCCCAGACGAGTTGCGGGCATTTTCCTCCAAGCTGTCAGAATTCAGCGTGGAAGACGGCATCCTCTTGTGTGGGACGTGTGTGATTGTCCCGGAAAAAGGACAGGAGCTGATACTAAGAGACTTGCACAATGGGCATCCAGGTGTGACCAAAATGAAAATGTTGGCCCGGAGTTATGTCTGGTGGCCAGGACTCGACACCGACATTGAGAAGGTGGCCCAAAACTGCTCCATTTGCCAGAAGCATCAGAAGCTTCCGCCAGCCGCGCCCCTACATCACTGGGAATGGCCAGGGCGGCCTTGGGCGCGCTTGCATGCAGATTTCGCCGGCCCTTTTCAAGGATCCATGTTCCTTCTATTAATTGACACCCAGTCTAAATGGCTAGAGGTACATAAGATGCTAGGCACAACGTCCTGCGCAACAATTGAGAAGATGCGTTTGTCTTTCAGTCCGCATGGCCTCCCCGAGGTGCTGGTCACGGATAACGGCACTCCATCACGAGTGAGGAGTTTGCGAGGTTCATGAAGATGAACGGCATACGCCATATCCACACTGCCCTTACCACCTGGCTTCAAATGGGTTGGCGGAGCGCGCAGTGCAGACATTCAAACGAGGCCTAAAGAAGCAGTCTTCCGGATCAATGGACACGAGACTGGCTTTTTGTTTTCATATCGGACCACCCCTCATGCGGTGACTGGGGTAGCTCCCGCGGAACTCCTAATGGGCTGGAGACTTCGCACCCGCCTCAGCATGGTTTTCCCGGACATTGGCGCAAAAGTACGCTGCACACAAGAACGGCAGGGACATGGTTTTTCTCGGCATCGGCCGATTCGGCAGTTTGCGCCCGGTGACCCAGTGTTCGTTCGGAATTTTGCTGGTGGTGCCCAGTGGGTCCCTGGCGCAATCTTTCACCAAACGGGTGCTATATCTTACCAGGTGCAAGCCCAGGGTCATCTTCAGCGCAAACATGTAGACCACGTTCGGTCCAGAAGATTATCCCTTCCAAAGATTCCCGCACCCGGAGCTCATTTCTATAGCCACAGAGACCAGAGACAATGGAAAGTATTCCTCACAATCTTCCTCTGGTGCCTCACTCAAAGCCTGCGCAGGTCGTTACAGAACCGCGTGGAGATAGAGACGCCGAGATGACGGAGGCAGCAGACTCTGACTCCGAGATGGAGACACAGGATGCATCAGAGGGGGAATGCTCAGGCCCACAGGCCGTGGATGTACAACCGTTATGCCGTTCATCACGGAAGCGCCGGTCTCAGTCTCGTTACATGCCGCCCGATCCAGCGCCTCGTGCAAATGGTGTCCGGCCTGCGCCAAAACGAGTCCGACGCCCTCCTTCGCCAGGGTCTTCGGTGGATTCCTTAGACTTTGGGGGTCGGGGGGAGGGATGTTATAACCTGCCTGCTTATCATTGGCTGGGGACTAATGACAATCCCACAATCCTGTGGGAGCATGAGCTTCCCCAATGAGGGGGTCTGAGAAATCATTAGCAAACTCCCTGTATAAAAAAAGCTGGCCAGTTTGGAACCAGCCAGGAAGTAGTGAGCAGCAAGCAAAGTTGCTGCTGCTGTTGTTTATATATGTTATAGTAAATAAATGTTATTTCTTTGTATCCTTAAAACTCGTGCTGGATTCTTCATGGCCCTCACAAAAGTAAGATTTTAGAGTCCATTATTAAATATGAGATCGCGGAGTACTTGGAAGTGCATAATAAAATAGGACTGAGTCAGCATGGCTTCAGCAAGGGGAGGTCATGTCTGACAAATCTGTTAGAGTTCTTTGAGGAAGTAACAAGGAAGTTAGACAAAGGAGAACCAGTGGATGTGATTTATTCAGATTTCCAGAAGGCCTTTGACAAGGTGCAACATAGGAGACTGTTACATAAGTTAAGAGCCTATGGTGTTAAGGGTAATGGATAGAGGATTGGCTGACTGGCAGAAAGCAAAGAGGGCAGATAAAGAGTTTTTTTTCAGGATGGCAGCTGGTGACTAGTGGTGTGCCTCAGGGTTCGGTGCTGGGACCACAAGTTTTCACAATATACATTAATGATCTGGAAGGAGGAACTGAAGGCACTGTTGTTAAGTTTGCAGATGATACAAAAATCTGTCGAGGGGCAGGTAGTATTGAGGAAGCAGGTGGGCTGTAGAAGGACTTGGACAGGCTAGGCGAGTGGGCAAAGAAGTGGCAGATGGAATACAATGTGGAAAAGTATGAGGTTATGCACTTTGGAAGGAGAAATGGAGGCATAGACTGGGGAGATGCTTAGGAAATCAGAAGCACAAAGGGACTTGGTAGTCCTTGTTCACGATTCTCTTAAGGTTAACGTGCAGGTTCAGTCGGCAGCTAGGAAGGCAAATGCAATGTTAGCATTCATGTCGAGACAGATAGAATACAAGACCAGGGATGTACTCCTGAGGCTGTATAAGGCTCTGGTCAGACCGCATTTGGAGTGCTGTGAGCAGTTTTGGGCCCCGTTTCTAAAGAAGGATGTGCTGGCCTTGGAAAGGGTCCAGAGGAGATTCACAAAAATAAACCCTAGAATGAAGAGCTTGTCGTAGGAGAAACTGTTGAGGACTCTGGGTCTGTACTCGATGGCGTTTAGAAGGATGGGATCTTATTGAAACTTACAGGATACTGCGAGGCCTGGATAGAGTGGACGTGGAGAGGATGTTTCCACTTGTAGGAAAAACTAGAACCAGAGGACACAGTCTCAGACTAAAGGGACGATCCTTTAAAGCAGAGATGAGGAGGAATTTCTTCAGCCAGAGGGTGGTGACTCTTTGGAACCCTGCCGCAGAAGGCTCTGGAGGCCAAATCACTTTGTGTCTTTAAGACAGAGATAGATAGGTTCTTGATTAATAAGGGGATCAGGGGTTATGGGGAGAAGGCAGGAGAATCGGGATGAAAAAATATCAGTCATGATTGAATGGCGGAGCAGACTCAATAGGCCGAGTGGTCTAATTCTGCTCCTATGTCTTATGGTCTTAAAATAATACATCGTCGTGCCCACAAAAAAAACAAATCTGTCCTATCAGCCTATTTTCAATCACCAGCTGAAGGAAGGGGCCATTGACAGTGCTATCATGATGTTTTGCTTTGCATTTGGGATTTAGATGGGGTCATTAGTGTTTGACCGAAGGTTTCCCCAAAAAGGTATTTAAGACTGTAGTTCACAAAAGCATTATTATTTATTTATTGCTCTATGTACATCTCAGTAACTCTAGCTACACAAGGTTGGACTTTGTCTTCCCTCCAGACATCTGTATCATGTGACATTGCATCACAGTTACATCAGCATCCGGTGTATCTGATGTTAACCTTTTACTCCACACAAGGCACACTTGCCCACCAATAAACCTACCACTGATGTTCAGTTTGGGTTCTGCCAGGAACACACGGCACCATACCTCATTCTAGTCTTGATTCAAACCTGGACAAAAGAGCTGAATTCCATAGGTGAGGTAAGACTTCCCTTGACAATAATATAACTAACCTTTGACTGACTATGGCTTCAGGGAGCAAAACTGAAATCCATGGGAATCAGGGTAAAAGTCTCCAGTCCTTTCCAGTCACCACCAGATTCCATGAATGATTAAAAAATAAATTCTGAATATGAGAAACTGCTTTATGTACATCTGGGAGATGATACAGTCAAAGGTAAAAGTCTTCAGGATGAATAACAGTATGTAGTTGTCTCTTAACCAACCTCTAAAATGGCATAGCAAGCCATTCAATTCCATCAAATTGCTACAAATAATAACCACCTAGGCATCGAATTAGGGCATGCTAAAAGCACACCCGGTGTACCTTATGAAGCCTGCCTTACTAACACCTGGGACTGCTACCAACATTAGGAGAGCTGTTCCATAGACTAGTCAAGAAACAATCTGATATAATCATACTGTATTCAGAAATGTATTCATCAGCCAACTTCCTGAATCTTCCATATCCTCCATTATCATTTCTAGGTGTGTACTGGCCAACCAACAGGAGAGTGTTAGGGAGTTGTGGGGTGGTGGATGTTGGAGAGTAGCCCCCTCAGTTCTCAACATTGACTCTGGATCCCATGAAATCTTTTGGCTTCAGATCAAACATGGGCAAGGAAATTTCCTGCTGATTGCCATTTACAGTCCTCCCACAGCTGATTAATCAGTACTCCTCCATGTTATACATCCGTTGGAATAGTACTACGACCAGCATGGGAACTGCTGCCTGTCAGCAAGATTGACTCTGTCAATAGTATCACTCTGAATGAGCTGGAAAAATGTTGTTGGACATAGCTGCCTGTTTAGGCTTGCAGCAGGTGGTGGGTGAATGAATGTGATGAACAATCTACCTCTTGGCACTGAGGATACCCTGCCTCAAATCATATGGCATCGCCATCCTGCTAAAAGGAATAGATTAAGAATGAACTAGCAGTTCAATAGTGGGAAACCAGGAGGTGCTATGCATTGTCATCAGCAGTAGAGTTGCTCATTACTACAGTCAATAACTTACTCCTCCATCACAGTCAAGGCAGATGAGCAACACTACTTCAATGGGCAGTGTAGAAGAACATGAATGGAATAGCACCAGCTCTACCGGAGAATGAGATATAAACCTGATGAAGCAATGACATATGACTATACATATGCTCCATGAACATCCTCACTAACCTTTCCTGTTGACCAACTCCTTGAAAACCAGATAATTCTCTTGTTTCCTGCGCATGGAAATGAACACAACAAAGTCCAATTTCGCCCCCAAAATTCTTAATCTACATGGATTGTGACTATTCTGTTCAGTCTGTGTCATGATATCCACATCAGCATATCATGGTGCAATCACACACACACTGATGGACAGGCAACCTCAGGCATGCCTAAAACATATGTACATTATTCGCCAGCCACCCCGCACACCGCCCATACCTACACTCCATCCCCGGAAATAACCTACTCCTCCTGGGCACTGTCATGTGGGCTCTTTGCACCACCTTAACTTGAATAAAACTTGGTCTGGTACACGGCGAGGATACATTCACCCTCCACAAGTGCTTCCCTCCATTCCCCCGTCCCCAAACTCCTCCTCCCACTTGAGCCTGACCTCCTCCACGGGAGCACACTCCCTCGTCATCAGCTCGCCATACACGCCCTCTCCGATTTCATCCTCGGACAGAAGCTTATCCTGCAGCATCAGAGGCGACAACATCAGAAACTAAGGCACCTCCTTCATAATAAAGTACCTAACCTGCAGATACCTGAAACTGTTCTCCTTTGGTAACTAGTACGTCTCCTCCAGCTCCTCCAGGTCTGCAAACTTCCCTCCCATGAACAAATCCCTAAAGCATTCTATCCCCAACCAGCCTCCACCCCTGGAACCTCACACCCAACCCTGCCAACACAAACCTGTGATTGTCACAAATCGGCGCCCACACCCGCCTTCCAATCTAAAGTGCTGCCGACACTGGTTCCAAACCCATAGAGTTGATACGGACTCATGGAGTATCTAACTGGTGAGAACAGAACACCAACAACAGGGCCCTCACATTGGTCCCCTTACACAAGGCCGCCTCCATTCGGCCCCAAACCAACCACTCCTCCACCACCCATTTCTTAACCATTGCAATATTTGCTCCCCAGTAGTAATTCAGCAAGCTTGCAACACTAATCTCCCCCACCACCCCCCTATCGCTCTCTCTCCAAGAACACCCAGCTCACCCACGGAGCCTTCCCCCACACAAACCTCAGAATCACCCCATTAATCTTCCTAAAAAAGGACTTAAGAACAAAACTCAGGAACAAAAAATTTCAGCAGCTCCGTCATCTTCACCGTCTGTACCTGACCCACCAAAGGCAATGGCAGTACATCCCATCTCTTAAAGTCCATCTTCATTCCCTCCACCAGCCATGCCAAGTTCAGCTTATGCAACTGGGTCCAACTCCGCGCCACCTGTATCCCAAGGTAGCGAAAACTTGCTCCCACTAACCAAAGCGGCAATTCCCCTAGCCTCCTCTCCTGTCCCCTTGCATCAATTGGAGCACCTCGCAAACGCCCCCAAAACTCCCATGATCCTATCAAAGCACCCAACCGGGCCCGAGATATAGAACAGCTGATCATCTGTGTATAAAGAAACCCAGTGCTCGTGCCCCCCCCCACTCAATCTTCATCCACTCCCTCGACCCCCTAAGCACCATTGCCAGCGGCTCAACCATTAAGGCAAAGCACAGCGGACAGAGGGGGAAACCTAGCCTCGTCCCCCAATGCAGCCCAAGTAATCTGAGCTGACATTGTTTGTCTGGATGCGTGCCTTAGGCACGTTATACAGCAGCCAAAGCCAATCCACAAATCCTTGCCCAAATCAGAACCGACCAACACCTCGAACAGATACGTCCATTCGACTCAATCAATGCCTTCTCCGTGTCAATCACCACCACCACTTCCAGCTCCAGACACTCAGAGGACATCATAATAACATTAAGCAGCCTCTGTACATTCACCGACAACTGCCAGCCCTTCACAAACCCCGTCTGGTTCTCGCCTATCACCACCAGCACACAATTCTCTCTGCACGTCATCAATATCAGCACCTTTGGCAACAACTTCGCGGCCACATTCAATAGTGAGATCAGGCGGTACGATCCACACTGCTCGAGTCTTTGTCCTTCTTTAAAATGAGCGATATTGAGGCCTGAGACAGAGTGCAGGGGAGGAGGAGGCGTCTCAATCTCAACTGATGTGGAGATGCCGGCGTTGGACTGGGGTGAGCACAGTACGAAGTCTTACAACACCAGGTTAAAGTCCAACAGGTTTGTTTCGATGTCACTAGCTTTCGGAGCGCTGCTCCTTCCTCAGGTGAATCTCAACTAGCATTGATCCCAGCTCCAATCCAAACTCCACATAAAGCTCGACTGGGAACCCATTCGGCCTGGGCCTGTATCAACCCCACGCAGCCATCACCTCCCTCAGCCCAACTGGGACCCTCAGTCCCTGCACCTTCACCTCCTCAACGTCCGGAAAGTCCAACTCATCCAAAAACCGCCTCATCCCTTCATCCCCCACCGGAGACTCTGAGCTATACAGCCTCTGATAAAATGGCCTCAAAAACCCTGTTCCCCTCCTCTCGCCTTTCACCTTCCCAATCTCCCTTGCCACCGCCTGCCTCCACAACTGGTGCGCAAGCATATACTGCCCCCTGGCTCTATACAATTGGCGCACCGCCCTTCCTGTGGATACCTGCTCAAACTCCATCTGAAACCTCTGCCTCTCCTTTAGCAACACCTCCTCAGGAGCCACCAAATATCTCCAGTCCATCCTCAGAATGTCTTCCACCAACCTGAGCCTCTCCGCTTTCTCCCTGTGTACCCAAATCACTATAAATTCCCCCCCCTTACCACCGCTTACACAGCATGGAGGCAGAAACCACCCCCATACTGTTCAGTTCCACATAATTTTTGATGACCACCCTTACGCTCTCACAAGTCATCTTGTCCGCCAACAATCCCACATCCAACCTCCATTGTGGCTGCTGAACTCCCCTGCAGCACCCGCAAATCCACCCAATGTGGCACGTGGTCCGAGAGCACAATTGCGAATACTCCAATCCCGCCACCCCCACCACTCACACCTTATCTAAAACAAGGAAATCAATCCGGGAGTACACCCGGTACACGTGAAAGAAATATGAAAACTCCTTTGCCCTTGGCCTCTTGAACTGCCACGGTTCCTCCATCCCCCACCCACGCTCACTCCAAAAGCCCTCACAACTCCTTTGCCATAGCCGGCACCATCAAGGGCCTAGGGCACGACCAGGTCCGGAATCTTTGCGAAGGTCCAGGTCCAGAAACTTTGCTAAGACCCACCTCAAAAAATCCATATCATCCCAATTTGGGGCATGTGCATTCACTGGCACGACAGGCGTCCCCTCTAGCCTCCCACTAACCATCACAAACCTACCCCCAGGATCGGTTACAATACTGCCAACCTCAAAGGCCGTCCTCTTGTTAATCAGCACCGCCATCCACCTCATCTTCACATCCAACACCGAGTGGAACACCTGCCCCACTGCCCTTCCTCAGCCTTGTCTGGTCCCCCAGCTTCAGGTGCTTCTCCTGAAGAAACACAACATCCGCCTTCAAATTCCTTAAATGTGCAAAAACAAACAAAATTTGACCGGTCTATTTAGACACTGCACGTTCCACGTAATCGGGTCGGGAGGCTCCCTACCGCCGATCAGCCATAATTCCTCATTAACCAGCTCGCCTAGGTCCATGCCTCGCACCCCCTCGGGCCTCCTCAAGACGTCTGCCACCATCTCCTCCTAACCAACTGCGCCACATCAACTCTACTCACGTCAGCATCCCTCCCCTCCCTTCCTCCTTCCCTTCCCCCATAAAAAAGATAAAGAAAACCCAACTAACCCTCCCCTCCACAGGTCGACCCCCCATTTCACTCCCGTTAACTAGCCAAACAGCTAGCATGGTGGCCCCCACTCGAGGCTGTCATGATATGTATATTGACTGAGATGTCGTGTTAACAAGTTAATGCTAATGCTTCTTACCACTGGAGGGAACCACAGAATAGTCATATAAATATCATTTGGCTTCTGGGTAGAAGGTATTGAGGCATAAGATCAGTTGTGTTTTTGAGAATTCTGTAGCTAGAGATATCATAGTTTAATTTAATAACCTTATACTTTCAGAATACATACAAATCTTATAATAGTAATGTTAATAAATTAGTTTTGTTGGTTAACAAAGCTTGTTGTTCTTTGTTCAACACTACGTATCCAAGCCATCCAGGTAAAGCAAAACAGAGATCAACACAGAGGCCTGCACCTACCCCCATTTCCCCCAGTCGTCCTTCACCCGCCACTCCCCAATACATAGAAAGTGAGAAAAACACACTCCGCACCTATATTCAGTAAATACAACCTCCGCCATCTTTTCCTGTGTCACAGCTCACATACGTGTTACGCTCCTGGTCTCATAAGCCATGAACCGGCCCACCGATGGAGCACTTCTATTCCTCTATGCTCATGCAATTTCCACTCGCAAACACCTCTTGAATCGGGTGAAAAAGGACCAGAAATACCACCTTGAGCAGGAGCCACCAAATGTGCAACCACTCACTCCATGGGCACCATGGGAAGTCCATTAAGGACATGATTATCTATGGTTTTACATTGTGTATCACTGATTCTACCAGCATGTCAACAATGTTGGAATTGCAGACAAAGAATTGTTTAGTTGAATATGTAAAATTCATTCCACGTACATGATAATTATAACAATGGAAATTTGCATTTATATTGTGCAATTAACACAAAAAATGACTTGAGCTACTTCACAGAGTCACAATCAGACAAAATGAAAAGCAGAACCAACACAGAGATATTAGAAAGGGTGATCAAAGGCTTGGTCAAAACATAGGGAGCGATTCTCCATTGGCCAATGGTGAAATAGGGAAATGCGATTGTGCGGAGAATTGGTTCCGACGGAAAAATTGCAGCGGGTGCCGATTTGACGCCAAATCGCGATTCTCCGTCACCTCGACAGCGGCTCCAATACATTCCAGAACGCACATACAGTAAACACTGTTTACACATCATTAGCGGGCCCGACCCGATATTCTCCGGGGCTTCCGCGATTCTTCGCCTCCGATGGGCCAAGTTCCTGAGGTACGCATCATGCTAACATCTAGGCCTTTCACCCTCTGCAGACAACGGATATTGGAATTCAACCAGCAATGGTGGTCTTCCTGCTAGTCGCCGCAGCTCTGGGGGGATGTCCTGCGGCTGTACAAGCTGGAGCTGCTCAAGAAGGAAGCTGCAGTAGTGGAGCGGGCAGCCGATGGGCAGGTGGCAGTCGCCCAACAGGCCGAGGAAGAGGAGGTGCCAAGGAAGCACCGCATGAGGCCTCGTGTGTACCGGCAACGCCTGCCATTCGAGGACCTGCCAGACCAGGAATGCCGTCGAAGACTCCAGCTGAGCAGAGAGACTGTGCAACATATCTGCCAGATGATGGAGCACCTTGCACCGCTGGGGTATGGGGGAAGGACACCTGAACATTTGCACGACGGGCTCCTTCCAGGCGCCGAGTGGGGACTTGTCTGGGATCTCACAGTCCTCGGTGCACAGGTGCATCTGCGCACTCATGGAGGCCCTATTTGCCCAGGCGTCTCAATATATCCATTTCAAAGTGGACCGAGCCCAAGTTGCCAGGGCAGCGGGGTTCATCACTATAGATGGAATGCCCCGGCTCCAGCGGGTGAGCGACGAGATGCATGTCCTCCTACGGGCACCTGCAGATAACAGGCTGCTCTACACAAACCTCAATGAACGTGCTGGTATGTGACCATCAGATGCGCAACATACACGGCTGTGCCCGGTACCCGGGCAGTATGCACAACGCCTTCATCCTGGCACTCTTTATTGAAGCATTTATAATTTTAACATTGAAACATGTTACACTGGCACACTGGGCTAAACGCTGGCTTTTAAATTAGACCAAGGCAGGCCAGCAGCACGGTTCGATTCCCCGAACAGGCGCTGTAATGTGGCGACTAGGGGCTTTTCACAGTAACTTCATTTGAAGCCTACTTGTGACAATAAGCAATTTTCATTTTTTTCATTTCATTCTAAACAGCAGAGCGAACCGACACACACAACATCACACCCAACCTACCCCCAGCCCGACCTCCTGACTACCCGTATATTAGATTCCCCATCCTTATTCTACAATGTCATGCCTCCATTTTTTCCCCCCTCCCCCCTCTCCCCCCCGCTTTCTGCTTATGGCCAGTTTTCCGCAAAGAAGTCGATGAACATCTGCCATCTCTGAGCGAACCCCTGAAATGAACCTCTTAAGGTGAACTTAATCTTCTCCAGCCTGAGAAACCCTGCCATGTCACTGATTCACATCCCTGACTTTGGAGGCTCCGCGAATCCCTCCATCCCAACAAAATCCGTCTCCGGGGCACCAGGGAGGCAAAGGTCAAAACGTCAGCCTCTCTCCCCTCCTGGGCCCCCGGATCCTCCGACACTCAAATATTGACTTCTCTGGACTCGGAGTAACCCTCCCTTCCAGGACCTCTGACATGACTTCTGCAAATCCCTGCCAGGATCCCCTCAGCTTCGGACACACACAAAACATATGTGCATGATTCGCCGGACTTCCCCCGCACCGCCCACACCTGTCCTCAACCTCCTCAAAAAACCTACTCATCTGATCCATAGTCATATGAGCCCTATGGACCACCTTGAACTGGATCAGGCCAAGCCTAGCACACGATGAGGATGAACTGACTCTCCTCAAGGCCTTTTCCCATAGTCTGACTTCCAACTCCCCTGCCAACTCTTCATCCCACTTCCTCTTCACCTCGACGATTGCGACCCCTTCCCACTCCATCAATTCCTTATATATTTTCAAAACCCTCCCCTCCCCCTGTTTTTGACATCACCTTACCCTGAAGAAAGAGCAAAGAACAAAGAAAATTACAGCACAGGTACAGGCCCTTCGGCCCTCCAAGCCTGTGCCGACCATGCTGCCCGTCTAAACTAAAATCTTCTGCACTTCCTGGGTCTGTATCCCTCTATTCCCATCCTATTCATGTATTTGTGGATACGGACCCAGGAAGTGTAGACAATTGTAGTTTAGTCGGGCAGCATGGTCAGCACGGGCTTGGAGAGCCAAAGGGCCTGTTCCTGTGCTGTACTTTTCTTTGTTCTTTAAAATTTACTGAATTGTGATCACTGTTCCCAAAATGCTCCCCTACTGAAACTTCTACCACCTGGCCGGGCTCATTCCACAATACCAGGTCCAGTACAGCCCCTTCCCTAGTTGGACTATCTACATATTGTTTTAAGAAGTCCTCCTGGATGCTCCTTACAAACTCTGCCCCGCCCAAGCCCCTAGCACTAAGTGAGTCCCAGTCAATATTGGGGAAGTTGAAGTCTCCCATCACAACAACCCTGTTGCTTTTACTCCTTTCCAAAATCTGTCTACCTATCTGCTCCTCTATCTCCCACTGGCTGTTGGGAGGCCTGTAGGAAACCCCCAACATTGTGACTGCACCCTTCTTATTCCTGATCTCTATCCATATAGCATCACTGGTCTCCACCCCTTTTACATCCCCCTCTATCCTGCCTGAAACATATAAATCCTGGAACGTTTAGCTGCCACTCCTGTCCTTCCCTCAACCAGGTCTCTGGAATGGCAACAACATCAGAGTTCCAAGTACTACTCCAAACTCTAAGTTCATCTGCCTTACCCGTTATACTTCTTGCATTAAAACATAAGCACTTCAGACCACCAGCCCCGCTGTTTTCAGCAACATCTCCCTGTTTGCTCTTCCTCAGAGCCATACTGGCCCTATTCCTTTGTTCTCCCTCAATGTTTTCACCTTCTGAGCTATTGCTCTGGTACCCACCCCCTGCCATACTAGTTTAAACCCTCCCGTGTGACACTAGTAAACCTCACGGCCAGGATATTTATGCCTCTCCAGTTTAGATGCAACCCGTCCTTCTCATACAGGTCACACCTGCCCCGGAAGAGCTCCCAGTGGTCCAGATAATGGAAACCCTCCCTCCTACACCAGCTGTTTAGCCACATGTTTAGCTGGTCAATCTTCCCATTTCTAGCCTCACTGGCACGTGGCACAGGGAGTAATCCCAAGATTACAACCCTAGAGGTCCTGTCTTTTAACTTTCTACCTAGCTCCCTGAACTCCTGCTGCAGTACCTCATGCCCCTTCCTGCCGATGTCGTTAGTACCAATATGTGCAATGATCTCTGCCTGTTTGCCCTCCCCCTTCAAAATGCCCCCTACCCGTTCTGAGACATACTGGACCCTGGCACCAGAGAGGCAACATACCATCCTGGAGTCTCTTTCACGTGCACAGAAGCGCCTATCTGTGCCCCTGACTATAGAGTCACTTATGACTATTGCTCTTCTGTGCTTTGACCCTCCCTGCTGAACATCAGAGCCAGCTGTGGTGACACTGCTCTGGCTGCTGCTGTTTTCCCCTGATAGACTATTCCCCCCAACAGTGCCCAAAGCGGTATACCTGTTCAAGAGGGGGACAACCACAAGGGATTCCTCCACTGACTGCCTGCCCCTTCTGGTGGTCACCCATCTCTCTGCCTGCATCTTGGGTGTGACCACTTCTCTCTAACTCCTACCTATGACGTTTTCCGCCACCTGCTTGCTCCTAAGTGCATCCAATTGCTGCTCCAACCGAACCACATGGTCTGTGAGGAGCTGCCATTGGTTACACTTGCTGCAGATGTAGTCGACCGGAACGCTGGAAGCGTCACAGATCTGCCACATCTCACAGTTGGAGCACTGCACCCCGCTGAGTGACATTTAAGTGCGAATTAATTAATTTTAAATAAACACTAAAATTATTGTTAGATTGAGTTACAATTAACAATATGGCCCTGACGCAGTCCCCTTAGAGGGAGGCGAGGGAATCTTGGAACCTGCCTCCGGACAAAGTCCTGTACCTGCAGGTACCAAAATCTGTTCCCACCCGGTAACCCAAACTCCTCCTCTAATCTCTCCAGGCTCAGAAAACCCTCTTCAATGAAGAGATCACCAAATTTCTCAATCCCTGCTCGCTGCCAACTCCTAAAGCCCCCGTCCAGCCCTTCCAGAACAAAACGGTGATTGTCACAGATCGGTGACCACACCGACACCCCCTCTAGTCTCATGTGCTACCTCTATTGCCCCCATGCCCTCAGGGCTGCCACTACCACTAGGCCACAAGCCAACGAGAATGGCAGAGGTGCCGTTAAAAAAGCCTCCAAACTCGTGCCCTTACATGATGCCGCCTCCACTCGCTCCCACACCGACCCCTCCCCCACTACCCACTTCCTAACCATCGATATATTCGCCGCTCAGTAATAATTAATAAAATTCAGAAGGGCCAAGCCCCCCAACCCGCGCCCCTGTTCCAAGAGGACCTTCCTCACTCCCGGTCCTTACCGACCCATACAAAACCCGAGATCACCGCGTTCATCTTCCTTAAAAATGCCTTAGAGATACAAATTGGAAGACATTGATACACAAATAGCAATCTCAGGGGACTGTCATCTTCACAGTCTGTACTCTCCCCGCCAATGACAGCGGGAGCATGTCCCACCTGCGGAAATCCCCTTACATTTGCTCCACCGCCCTGCCCAAATGTAACTTATGGAGCTGACCCCAGTTCCTTGCCACCTGAATCCCCAGGTACCTAAAACTCCTTCCCACCACATTAAATGGTAACTCCCTCAGTCTCCTCTCCTGCCCCCGTGCCTGAATCACGAACACCTCACTCTTACCCATGTTTAATTTGTAGCCCGAGAACCAACCAAATTCCTCCAATATCTCCATTTTCCCAGCCATCCCCCCCAACAGGTCTGTTATGTAAAGGAGCAAGTCGAGCACGTAGAGTGAAACCCTGTGCTCCACCACCCCCCTCACTATCCCCCACCAGATGTTCGATGACCTAAGCATCATTGCAAAGGGCTCTATGACCAGGGCAAACAGTAGTGGGGAGAGTGGACACCCCTGTCTTGTCTTCCTACACAAACTAAAATATTCTGATCGGACACGGTTGGTCCTTACATTCGCCACTGGTGCCTGATATAATAGCCGGACCCAGTCAACGAATCCCTGCCCGAACCCAAACCTTCCCAGGATATCCCACAGTTACTTCCACTCTACCCGATCAAAGGCCTTTTCTGCATCCATGGCTACCACCACCTCGACCTCACGCCCCTCCGCTGGCATCATTATCACATTTAAGAGCCGTCTCATCCTGACACACTCAATGGCTCCTGACATGTTCGAGACATTCCCCCCCGGCTGGGGGATTGGCTCCTAGGTGACAGGGGTTATCCATTGCGGTCGTGGTTGATGATGCCTATCTGGAGGCCACAGATTGATGCAGAGACTTATGCAGCAACCAGGAGCGTGATCGAGTGAATGGTCCGGCCATTCCTTCTCCCCAACATCCGCACCCCCCTCAGCCAGCCGAGATCAGCCCACCCCTCACACCCATCAGACAGAGCACCGAGGCAGCTTGTTGTAATGTTAGGTACATAGTCAGGTTATACATAACAGAAGGGTTAATTATTAGATCTCAGTGTAATTCAAACTCTAGAGGACACCACTACTTTTCTGTATTTAGGTCAGACCCTGAGGGAATTTTGGGAGTAGCATAAGGAGAAAGCATGGCGACAGCATTAGGAAAAGATCAGATTAGACAGAGTTAGACAGTCCTGGAGGCCCACTCAATCTCGACCAAGGTCCGCACACTCGCGGCCATGGAGCACAGGGAGGACCATCTTCGTCTGCGACTGCGCAATATCATGCTGCGATTGTGCCATCACCTTCTCAGTTTGTGTCACATCAGCCAGTGTTTGCGCCAACTCCCTCTGGAACAGGGCCACTTCCCTCTGTGTCTGCGCCACGTTGGCCAGCGCCTGGGCGATGACACCGTTGTTCCCAGCTGTGGCCTGCTGTGACTGGGCCACGCTCAGGAGCGCAGCTGCAATTTCCATGTGGCTCTGGAACAGGGTCGTCTGTGAGGCGGCTGCCCTGTGCTGGGCATGGCCTGCACAGAATTCCCCAGGCCTTGGACATGCTGATCCATAGCCGAAACCATCCTATTGCCTCCACTGCGGGTAATCATAATAATAATAATAATAATAATAATAATAATAATAGCTTATTGTCACATGTAGGCTTCAATGAAGTTACTGTGAAAAGCCCTAGTCGCCACATTCCGGTGCCTGTTCGGGGAGGCCGGTACAGCAATTGAACCTGCGCTGCTGCCTTATTCTGCATTACACGCCAGCTATTTAGCCCAGTGTGCTAAACCAGCATGTGGTGTTGGCATGAGTATGCATTGTCTGCACCACCACCTGCTGCTGCTGCTACACGTGGTTGGACTCTTTCAACTGAACCTGCAGATACTGGATGCTCATCGACAACCCCTCATGCAATCCCTGGCTCTGCGACTGCATCTCCATTATAAATGGGACTATTTGTTCCAGTAGTTTGAGACCCATCTGAACGGCAGATAGTCCCAGGGATCGGCCTGCCCTGCAACCATTCCGCCCAGTCGGGTGCTCCTACCTCCACCTGCCGTGTTGCGTTCTGTGAAATGTTTGTGGTAATGATCATGCCTAGAACATCTGGTTGTTTAACTAGAAAGACGCTTTATTAATGAACATGTGGAAGGATAACATAGGAACTATAATGTAGACAAAGGCTGCTAAATGAATTCAGTGAAATCTCCTGGAATTACCTATGTGCGGCGTGATGGATATCTGATGCCACCAGCTCATTCGAGGTTGCATTACTAATGATATACAAAACTGTACATCACCACATACCAGGTCAACTGTGTGATGAGTCCCAGATGGTATCTCAGGAGCCTCTTCACTAATATGGCCAACCGGGATGAGTGTCTCTGGAGTGGTGGAGGGTGTTGAGATAGCTATGACGGCAAATTGCTGTCATCCTCCTAACCGAGCTCCAGGGTCTCCTGAGTCTTGGACGCAGGGCTGTGTCCAAGTTGCTCTTAGCTTCACTGCTTGGCTCACGGCCTGTGAGAGGGCAGACCTGTTCTGGGCCTTGGCCCCCGTCTGCACAGAATTCCCCAGGCCTTGCACACACTGACCCATATCCGACACCGTCGCCCCCAGTGCCTTCACCATGGACGCCACACGTGCGGCGTCGGCCTGGGTGGCACGCATGACCAGCCCCAATCACTGCTCCTGCAAGCGGATGGACTCCTCCACCTGCGCCTGCAGGTGCTGGATGCCTGCCGTTATCCTCTCTTGTAGTTCTTGGGTCTCTGACTGCATCTGCACTGTGGCTGGGACAGGATGTTCCAGGAGCCCGGGACCTGTCTGATGGCAGCTGGTTCCTGGGGCTGGCCTGCCCTCCGACCGTCAGTTCCTCAGCTGCTCCTACCTTCACCTGCTATACCGGATGCAATGTATGGTGCATACCAGATAGTGTCCCAGGAGTCACTTCACTAATGTGCCCAACTGAGGTGATATTCTCTGAGATGGTGGAGGGTGTTGGAGACAGCTGTGATGGAAAGTCCGTGTCCTCCTTCACCCAAGCTCCAGGGTGACCTGCGTCTTGGACCGAGGACTGATGTTCGGGCTGCTCTTCCCGTCAGTGCTCTGCCATCTGGGGGGCACCGGCTCTGGCACTGGCTGGACCGGCCCCATCTCCAGTAGCTCCTGTAAGACACAAAATGACATGTATGGTTAAACAGTGGGCCGGGGGGTGGTGCGTGGTGGGTGAGGGGGGTAAATGTGAAGGGGGTGGGGGGGGCTGGGACGAGGGGGGGGTGTGGCCACACATGTGTCACAGGGATCCGCAACTAGGCGGGGTCTCACTTGCTCGCCCGCCACCGACCTCCACCTTGGTGACCTCCCTTTCCTTCGGGCCTCCGACCACATCCAGTGCCCTCTGCTCAGGCATGGTGAGGGGCCGCAGGTCTGGTGGACCCCCTCCAGTCTACTCCCGCTCCCGGTGGTTGTGCGCGGCCTTCTCCTGGAGGAGGTGGCCGGGGCGGGTGGGAAGAAGGGGAAACACAAACAACGACACGGTTAGACATTCCAACGCATGCAGTCCAGGGGTTGGGTAGATGATGGCATCAATGGTCAGGGCACCCGGCCATTGCGGCTCGCATGGGTGCTGGCGTGTGGGGCAGGATGGGGGTTCGGCCGTCCTCCGGGGAGGGAGGGGCCGGGTTACGGGTGTGTGGGAGGGGCAGAGTTGGTGCCAGGGGCACTGTGCTGCCTACTCACCCTGGCCGCACTGAGGAGGCCGTGCCGTTTCTTCCGGCACAGTCCAGACGACTTCGCAAATGGTGCTGGCCGCCTCTGCCACGTGCACCCAGGCACAGCGAACGGGGTAAAAGTTCATCCTTCTATCCTCCAAGGCATCCAGGAGGGTCCCCAGCTCAGTGTTCCTGAACCGTGGCACTGCTCTCTTTCCAGGCACCTTGTTGACTGGAAGTTGTGTGTGGGGGAATGGGTCATTTAAGTGCAGCTGCGACGTGAAGAGCCAACCACGGACCTGGCAAATCCGGCGCCATTTCGCATAAAACCGGTTGCGTTCCACATGGCGATGGTGCTAGCCCATTTAGAGTTGCTGATTCAGTGCACCTGTTGCGCCGTTTTTCCGTAAAACACCACGGTTCCCACGCTGGCGTCAGACTTAGTCTCAAAATCGGAGAATCCAGTCCCCTATGTTCCAAACACGCACCCCCAGCCCCGGCCCAATTACCCCTTCCAGTCCCGAATACCGGGAGCTCATTCGGGCCCCGCCGCCTTAGAATCATAGAATCTCTGCAGTGCAGCAGTAGGCCATTCAGCCCATCGAGTTTGTACTGACCCTTGGAATGGGCACCCTACTTAGGCCCACACTCCGGTCCGATATTCGTAACCCAGCAACCCCACCTAACTTTTTAGCCACTAAGGGGCAATTTAGAATGGTCAATCCACCTAACCTGCATATCTTTGGACTGTGGGAGGAAGCTGGACAACCGGAGGAAACCCCCCAGACACGGAAAGTGCAAACTCCACACAGACAGTGACCCCGGCCGGAATTGAACCTGGGTCTCTAGCGCTGTGAGGCATCAGTGCTAACCATTGTGCCACCGGGCAGCCTTCCCTGTATTCATCCTCCCAATCGCCTCCTTCACCACCAGCTCCTCCAACCCTGCCCTTTGTTCCTCCCCCAGCCTCAGACACATGAGACAATCCAAAAATTCCCTCTTTCCCCGTTCCTCCTCCGGTGGCTCTGACATATACAGGTCCCTATAAAATTCCTCAAATACTCTGTCGATCTGCTCCGGAGCTACCACCAACTTCCCCGCCTTATCCTGTACCCGAACTATCTTGCTCTCTATAGTTTTCCTCCGGAACTGACTGGCTAACCTATGTCCTATCTTCTCCCCATACTCGTAAACAGTCCCTCTCACCCTTCTCAGCTGATGCACCACTTTCCCCTTGGAGAATAGGTTGAACCTTGACTGCAACTCCGTCCACTTTGCCAGGAGGTCCAGGTCCCCCACATACCTCCCATCCACCTCCAAAATCTCCTCTGTCAGTCTTTGGCATTCCTCCCTATCCACCTTAGCCTTGAACAAGATCACCTCTCCCCTCACTACCACCTTCAGAGTCGCCCAAAACAACTACCGTGAGACCTCCCCCATGCAATTAAATCCCACATATGCTTCGATCACCTTCCCAATCTTATCACAGAAGCTTCGGTACACGAACAACCCCACATCCATTCTCCACCCCGGTCTCTGGGCTGCCCCCTTCTCCAAAACCACATCCATCCAATGCGGAGCGTGATCTGAAATCACGATTGCTGAGGACTCCGACCTCTTAACCCCTGCCAATAGCGCCTTTCCCACCACTAAAAAGTCAATCCTCGAATACACCTTGTGTACCAGAGAGAAAAAAAAATACTCCCATTCCCTCGGATGCAAGATCCTCCACAGTATCCTACCATCTCCCTCATGAACCCAGCCAACACCTTCGCCCCCCCCCCCGACTGGGTCAGCGAGTGCGAATGGGACCTGCCCACCTTCGGTTCCAACACCATGTTCCAATCACGCCCGACTATCAACTCATGGGTGTCCCTCCCCTTTGGGCCTGACGCACCCCATCCTTTTGTTAGCGACAAAACCCTCCCAGAATCCCCCCATCCACTTCCTCTTGCAAACACCTCCCTCAGTATCGATCCCATCCCCCCCACCTTTCACACATCCCAGGCCCATCAAAACCTGCTTGACCAGCTCCAACGACCGCAGACCCTCCCCCTACCACACCCCCGTTCACTAGCCAACCTTCGCTTGCCAGCGTGGAGGCCTCTGCCCGAGCCCCCCATTGTCCCATTCCCCCCCACTCAGTAACCCAGTTCCGAAAAAACAGAGCATAACCGTGACCCCAGAAACAAAATATAAACCAAAAGCTCAATACACTTCTAACTAACCATAAACAAATGTAAACTACATTCCCCCATTCAAAAAACATGAAACCCATACACCCCTCTATCAAATACAAAACGAGAAACAGAGAAAAAGAGATAAAGACAAAGCATAGCCCCATCCCCTCAGGCCAAATCCCAACCCCAGTCCCATCTCTCATTTCAGTCCTTCGGCCTTCATGAACGTGTCCGCTGCCTTCACTGTCTCGAAATAGAAATCCCTCGAGTTGTGCGCTACTCGTAAGTTCGCAGGGTAGACTACTCCAAACCTCATGCCGTTGCTTTTCAGTGCTGCCTTCACCCATCCGAAGGCCGCCCGCAATCCAACCGACTCTGCTGTCAGGTCTTGGTGTATTCATATACCAACG
This sequence comes from Scyliorhinus torazame, assembly GCF_047496885.1. Lineage (NCBI taxonomy): Eukaryota > Metazoa > Chordata > Chondrichthyes > Carcharhiniformes > Scyliorhinidae > Scyliorhinus > Scyliorhinus torazame. The sequence continues at coordinate 163,334,665 of NC_092709.1, read as the reverse complement.
CCTTCCCACTTAACCTCTCATCTTTGTTTCACCCAACTCAGGACCTTCTGCTTCACATGAAACTTATAGAATCAAATTATGAAGGCCCTTGGTGGCTCATTTGCTTTCGGCTTCGGCCTGAGCTACTGACGTTCCCTGTCCAACTCATATCGGGAGGGTTCTTCCCCCCCCTCCCCCAACAGCTCTGCCAGCATTATTGCAAAGTACTTGGTTGGCCTCGGGCCTTCCACTCCTTCAGGCAGGCCCTCGATCCTTAAATTTTGCTGCCTTGACCTCTTCTCCAGGTCCAACACCCTGAGCCCTTTGTTAGCCTCTGCCACCCTCCGAAGCTCCTCACCCATCGAGGTGAACTGGTCACCGTGCTGAAACAGAGCCTCCTCCATCCCCTTCAGCTTCTCTCCTTGCTCCCTCACCTCGATCGATGTCTTCATCACTGCCGCCTTGACGGGGGCAATCGCCTCCTCAACCCACTCTTTCATCGCAGCCATCAGCTCCCTCCGCAGCACCTTCAAATACCCCAGCCATCACCTCGGTCAGAGTTTCCACTGTGAGGGGATGGCCCCGCCCTGCGATTCAACCTCCGCCATCTTTCTTCCCGCTGGACTTACCAGCTCACTCGACGGCAGACTTTTGCTTGCCCATTCTTTCCAGTGCCCTTCTTCTGGATGTTCAACCTCACACCCTCCTTATAGCTTCCCACACCAGCTCATTCAAAATCTGCTGCTGAAATCGGCAGAGCCTAGAGCAGGAGCCACCAAACGTGCAACCTCCACCTACATGCCACCATCGGAAGTCCCCAAGAGTTTACAGAGATAGGATGGAACAAAGCACCATAGGATTTAAGCACAAAGATGAGAATATTAGATTTGGTCCCATTCCACCAACACGTGTAATGTAAAGCAGCAAGCATGTAAATGATGGGTGAGTGGGGCTTATTGCAAGGCAGAATATGGGCACTGAGTTTTAAATAAGTGGAGGTTTATACAGCACAGAGAATGAGAGGCCAGCCATTGAAATTGTTGTCTGAAAATGATAAAGGTATGTTGAGAAAGGATCGAGGAGGGAAATGTTATGGAGATAGAAGTAGGTGGTGTGATGTATGGAGCTGAAAGCTCAATTTTAGGTCACATAGAATGACAAGGTTGAAAATATCTGGTCAACCTGAGATTGCCTGGTGTTTGGGGTGTAATCAGTGGTAAGGGTACGGGGTTTGTGATCGTGGCCTACTTGTGACAATAAGCGATTTTCATTCATTTCATTTCATGAGGGCATCGGTCCACCTAATATTTAATTGGAGGAAATTGCAGTTTATTCCAGGTTGATGGCAAGCAAGTTTTCTGACAGCATAAAGTTGGGGGAGGCTGGTTTCTCCACCTGCGGTGTGCTCCACTTTGCCGGCATCCCGGGGGTTTCCCGACGGCGTGGGGCTGCCCCAAAATGGGAAACCCCATTGACCAGCCGGCGTAACGGAACATCCCGCCGGTGGGGTGAAACAGAAATGTGGTGCGGCGGAGAATCCAGCCCATTGAGTGAGGAATGGAGCAGTAAAACTGGATATTATCAGCATTCATATAGAAGCTGATTTTGTCTTCAGATAAGGTTTCAAGTTGATGAGGAAGAGGAAGGGGCTTTGGAAGACTCTATTAATAACCGAGAAACTTTGGCAAGAAAAGCGATCATTGAAGATATTCTGACTTTATTGAAAGGTAATAGTGGGAAAAAGTAGGCAAACCCATAAAACTGGCTGACATGATAATGTAACTTATCACCTCTACATCTGGAAATGTATCTACATCTTAATTGCAATTCAGATTTTACTGGGTCCTCAAATTTCCACTTATACTTGTGTTATTGAACTTTCAGAATTGCTTTTCAACTTCCAATGCTCTGAACTACACAGAACTATTAATTAAGAATGTAATCTGGTGCAGTTATTTTTGTCTTCATTATCAGTCATTCAGAGCTCTTGCTGAGATTTAATCGAACTGACATTTTTATGGCTTGACATAAAAATTACAAAATAATGCAAAGGATGATTCATAAATTAATTAAGTATTCCTTCTTTGTGATCCCATAATTATAAAATACTCAACCGTGGCATTTTCCATCATATGAATATTACATTGTTGCCTGCCTATTATTTATCTATGCTGTCCATCTCTAGTGTTAAGTGAAACTATAGTCATTACCAAGGAACATGCAATTTTGTCATTACCATTTTGATTTATTCCAGTGCACCATTTAACATAAACATGAAGGTTTACAGAGCAGCTTCAACTGCATTAAGCAATATAACCCTTGGGGATTTATTATAGTATGTCCTCGTAGCTGAAATAGAACAGGGATGCAATTAATTTTACAAATCATAAGGTACTCTTACGAAATGGCAGATTATTTTCTTTGGTTATGATTATACATAATAAACTTAACATTTTCCGAAGCTTTGACAAGAGTTTTTTTATGGAATGCTTGTGACAGCTATTCCACATATCTTCTCAAGTACAATCGTCTTTATCTGTACGCCCCATTCACACACCTGCCTCAGTAGATACACAATATCAAGTATAAAAGCTCAGGAGGCCCGAGAAGGTAAATTAAACACTTATTATTCATAAGCATAAAGTAAAGGCTGTAACGTGACTCACAGGTCTCAATCGGGACGACTAGAAGTGCTGGTCCCAGTCCCAGCCGGCTTTTAAAGGAAGGCTTTATGAGCCCCAGCTAGACGGGCCTCTGCCCACTAACGGGGCAGCTCATATTGTACAAGTCCCACAGGGAAATTAATCGATGTGGCCTGTGGGTCCCGTGAGCCTTATTATATCCTCCTCCCCACCCCAACATTCCCCACCTCCAAAGTCCGAAGGTTCCCCTGCAATGGGTTGTTGAGGGAGTCTTATTCGCCGTTTTGCTCGTGGTTGTGCTTCCACCAACTGTAGGGCTGGGTCGGGGAGCATATCGTGCCGGCGAGTGCCTTTTCCATGCAGAACGACAAAGAAGCTCCGATCGTGAGAGTACTTTGAGTGTCCGGAGGATGTTTTGAGTTCCACATTCCCAACTACCCCATAACCTTCGATTCCCTTGCCTAACAAGAATCTATCTAACTATGCCTTAAACATCTTCAATGACCCTATCTCCACTGCCTTGAGACAAAGTTCCAAAGTCACCCAACCATCTGAGGGAAAATGTTTCGCCTCACCTCTGTCCTAAAAGAGTGTCCCCTAATTTTAAAACCATACCCCCTTGTTCTTGTCTCGCCCACAAGAGGAAACATTCTTTCCATGTCCACCTTGTAAAGAACATTCAGCATTTTATGCAGTTCAATCACGTCACTCCTCATGCTTCTAAATCCCAGTGGAAATAAGCCCAATCTGTCCAACATTTCCACATAAGACAACTTGCTCATTCCAGGTATCTAACTAGTAAACCTCAGAGCTGCCTCCTTCCTTGAAAAAGGAGACCAAAAAGTGCACACAGTGTTTGAGATGGTGGCACGGTAGCAGAGTGGTTAGCACTGTCGTTTCACAGCTTCAGGGTCCCAGGTTCAAATCTGGCTTGGGTCACTATCTGTGCGGAGTCTGCATGCTCTCCCCCTGTCTGCGTGGGTTTCCTCCGGGTGCTCCGGTTTCCTCCCACAGTCCAAAGATGTGCAGATAAGGTGGATTGGCCATGCTAAATTGCCCTTCTGACCAAAAGGATTGGGTGGGATTGCTGGTTTGCGGGGATGGAGTGGAGGTGTGGGTTTGGGTAGAATGCTCCTTCCAAGGGCCATGTGTAGACTCGATGGGCTGAATGGCCTCCTTCTGCACTGTAAATTCTATGATTCTATGTGGTCTCACGAATGACCTCTGTAACTGAAGCATAACAGCTTTAACTTTTATGTTCAATTCCTCTCGTAATAGAGGATAGCCTTCTTGATTACATGCATACCAACATTTTGTGGTTCATGCACTAGAACATCTACATCCCTTTGTACATCTGAATTCTACAGTTGTTCTCTAATACTTGGCCTTTTTATTATTCCTGCTAAAGTGAACAATTTCATATTTTCCCACATTATATTTATTCTGGCAGATATATCTATATTCAAAATTCCACTAGCACATCTCCTCTCCCACCAGGGGAGACAACACTCTTGACCACTGCTATTACAAAAATCAAGGGCGCCTGCCGTTCCATCCCCCAACTGCACTTTGGAAAATCAGACCATAAGTCAATGCTCCTTCTTCCGGCATACAAGCAGAAACCTAAACGGGAGAATCAGGCTAAGAAGGTCGTGCAATACTGGTCCGAGGAAACAGAAGAGCTCCGACGTGACTGCTTGGAGACAGTGAACTGGTCCATATTTAAGAAGTCAGTGACCATACCCTGATCCCACGTTCCCCACATATCCCTTGATCCCTTTAGCCCCACGAGTTACATCTAATACCTTCTTGAAATTACACAACATGTTTGCCTCAACTACTTTCTGTGATAGTGAATTCCACTTATTCACCACTCTCTGGGTGAAGAAATTTCTCCTCACGTCAATCCTCAAAGGTTTACCCTTTATCCTCAAACCTCTAATTCTGGACTCTCGCACCATCAAGATCATTCTTTCTGAATCTACGCTGTCTAATCTTGTTAGAACTTTACAAGTTTCCTTGAGATCCCCTCTCACTCTTCCAAACTCCAATGAATATAATTCCCGCCATCCCAGGAATCAACCTGGTAAACATTTGCTGCACTCCCTCCATAGCAAGAACATCCTTCCTCAGGGAAGGACACAAAACTGAAAACAATACTCAAGGTGTGACCTCATCAATGCCACATACAATAGCAATGCCACATACAATAGCATTCCTATACTCAAATCCTCTCGCTATGAAGGCCAACATATCATTTGCCTTCTTTACTGCCTGCTGTACCTGCACGCTTACTTTCAGTGACTGATGCACGAGGACACGGAGGTCTCGCTGAGTATCCACTTCTCTCAATTTACACCCAGTCAAATAATAATCTGCTTTCCTATTTTTGCTACCAAAGCAAAAAACCTCACATTTATCCACATTACACTGTATCTGCCTTGCATTCCCACTCATTCAGCCTCGTTTCATCTGCAAATTTGGAGATAGTACATTTAATTCCCTTGTCCAAATCATTAATATATAATGTGAACAGCTGGGATCCTAGCACAGATCACAGCGGTACCCCACCAGTCACTGCCTGCCAATCGGAAAAAGACCCATTTATTCCAAAGTTTTGCTTCTTGTCTGCGAATAAGCTTCCTATCCATCTCAGTACACTACCTGCAATCCCATGTGCTTTAACTTTACGTAGTAATCTGCTACCCGAGGCCTTGTCTAAAGTCTAAAATAACTACATCCACCGAGTCTCCCTGGTCAACTCAACTAGTTACATCTTCAAAGAATTCCAGATTTGTCAAGCATGATTTCCCTTTCATAAATCCATGCTGACTTTGTCTGATTATATCACTGCTTTCCAAATGCTGTGCTTATGAAATCCTTGATCATGGACTCTTACAACTTCCTTACTACTGATGTTAGGCTCACTGTTCTATTGTTCCCAGTTCTCTCTCTACCTCCCTTTTTGAATAGCGGGGTTATATTGACTACCCTTTGTAGTGATCTCTGTATGTAGTAATACATGATCAAGTAATGTTAAGCAAGTACAGGCAAATGAACATGAGATGGCCACACTATCAAGACCAATAAAAAGGTTTTCCCGCTCTTTCCTCGAGGAGTGTGTGTTAGGAGTGTGGAGAGTACAGAAGGGAAACAGCTCGAGAGAAGTTATTAGATCTTAGTATATCGCATTATCTTATTTAATAGTTTAATCTATAGTTATTTGTTTGTTTACTAGTTTAGTATTGAAGCAAAAAAACCTCAAAAGTTCATTTCATATTACTCATTATATTATTTTGTCATCACTGGAAGACGACGTCTATATTTCAACAACTCGGTTAGACAAAAAGAGTAATATATATATATTACAAAATCGTAATATAACATGGTACCAGGTCAGAATAAGCTTCAAGAAAGACTAGTAAGTAAATTCAAACAAAGATTATAAAGTTCCGATACCGACTATTCGACTGCTGAAGTCATCACAGCAAAAAGAATCCTTGATAACGAATCGATTTTGATGGACCAGGTGCAGGCTCCCAGACATCTGAAGACAACCAGTAACCTTAATCTAAATTGGAAACTGTTAAGCAACAATTCCAGCTTTATCTTGAAGCTAACAATTTAAATACTGCTCCTAGAAGCTAGACAAATCGCTTTGCTCCTGTCCCGAGCAGGACAGCAAGCTATTGAAATCTACAACTCATTTATATTTGCTGCAGGCGAAGATAAAACTAAATTTGAACACATAATCACTAAAGTCGATGATCACTGCAGAATGCAGACAAACAAAATATTAGAGCGATTTAGATTTCATAAACGAGTGCAAAAGATTCGAGAATCTGTTAATAACTTCATAACTGATCTTAAACTCCTAGCTCAAACTGATCTGCATGAGTCTCTAATGAGAGGTAAAATCGTCTATGGTATATCAGATGAATCTTTACGCCGAAATGATCTTAAGTTTTAAATAGCTATTGAAAAATGCATCGACAGCGAACAAAGTAAAAGCCAATTGTTATGCTCTTGTCGTGGCATAAGCTGCTTCCTTGATGTGCACTCTGACAAAGGAAGCTTCAGACTTGGAGATAGCTTCAACACGTTTATTGAACTATTAACAATTCTCCTACTTGGATTCAACGCTACTGTTAATCCTGCTATAGCTACTCAAACTGACTAACCAGTCTGCTACAATCCACGTGGTGGGAGTGATGTGTTTCAATCAACCCTGTGTCTGTGCTCACTGAGAGTCTCCACTGGAAAGAGGAAGATCATGTGTGCAGTCAAGCGATTTTCATTCATTCATTTCATTTCAAGAGGTCTGCGCATGCGCGAACATCACTGATGAGTCAAAGGGACAAGTCATTACTTGCGGGTAGGGTACAGGCGATTAAAATGAACGCGTTGCTGCAATTTCGGTTTATTTTTCAATGCCTGCCGATTTTCCTGCCAAAGGCTTTTTTCAGAGAGATTGAGGGAAGGATTACTTCATTCATATGGGGAGGGAAGGTGGCCAGAGTTAGAAAGGTGCTGCTACAGAGGGGAAGGCAGGAAGGGGTTTGGGCCTTCCGAACCTGATGTGCTACTACTGGGTGGCGAATGTGGAGAAGGTGTGGAACTGGGTCAGAGGGGTTGATTCCCAGTAGGTCAGAATGGAGGAAAGTTTGTGCAGGGGATCGGGATTGAAAGCAATATCAACAGCACCGCTCCAGATGGCCCCGGGGAAATACTCAGGGAATCCGGTAATAATAGCTTATTTGAGAATTTGGAGGCAGTTTCGCCAACACTTCGGGTTGGGGGCAGGGTCAAGGGAAATGCCGATTCGGGGAACCACAAATTTGAGCCAGGGAAGTGGGATGGAAATTTTCGGAAATGGGAGGAGAAGGGGATTAAGGCACTAAAAGATTTGTTTCTTCGAGGTTGGTTTGCAGGGTTGAAGGAGCTGGAAGCGGGACTGGAGCAGGGGGAAATGTTTAGATACATGCAGGTTCGGGATTTTGCCAGAAAGGAGATACAGCATTTCCCAGTGGAGCCGGCCTCCACATTGCTGGAGTAGGTGCTGACAACTGGGGGACTGGAGAAGGGTGTAGTGTCAGCGGTTTACAGAGATATTTTGGAAGAGGAGAAGGCACCACTGGAAGGGATCAAAGCAAAGTGGAAGGAAACGTTGGGAGGGGATATGGAGGAGGGATTCTGGAGTGAGATGCTCCGGAGAGTGAATGCCTCCACCTCGTGCGCGAGGTTGGGGCTGATACAGCTGAAGGTGGTATACGGAGCACACCTCACGAGGGAGAGGATGAGCCAATTCTTTGAAGGAGTAGAAGACTTATGTGAACGTTGCGGGGGGGGGGGGGGGGGGGGGGGGGGGGGGCTAATCACGTTCATATGTCTTGGTCCTATCCAAAGCTAGAGGATTACTGGAAGGAGGCTTTTAGGGTAATTTCTAAAGTGGAGCACGTGAAACTGGACCCGGGCCCCCGGGAGGGTATATTCGGGGTGTCGGACCAGCCAGGGTTGGAAACGGGTGCGGAGGCAGATGTTGCAGCCTTCGCCTCATTGATCGCCTGAAGGCGGATCCTGATAGGCTGGAGAGCAACCTCTCCACCGTGCCCTGGCGTGGTGGGGGGACCTGTTGGAATTCTTGACTCTTGAGAAGGTTAAGTTTAAACTGAGGGGAAGGATGGAGGGGTTCTACAATTCATGGGCATTATTCATTATGCACTTTCAAGAACTGGATAATATCGAACATTAGTTGGGGCGGGTGGGTGGGAGGGTGTGTGTGTGTGTGTTAATGACGAGTATGGGTGATCCCTAATTCCTTTTTGTCATTTGTTTGTGTGAACATGTGGGTTAATGTTTGGGGTTTGGTGGAAGGATGGGATCATGGTTATTGATATGGGGATTGACATATTTGTTACTGATTATTGTTTATTGTTGGTGGGTATAAATTTGGGAGAAAATGTGAAAAAGGAGAATAAAAAATATTTTTTTAAAAAAGGGACAACGTCATAACGTGTCACAGATATGGTAACGCCCTCTTAAAGGGGAACTGTCCAGCTTTCGGAAAATGCTGTTTGAGATGTTCAAAAATGAATCATTATGCTTCTCAGTGCCAGTCTTCAGCAAATTATCTCCCACCTACACACAAAAAGAATTATAATGTAAGAGCAATAGAGAAAGATGAAAAAGTCAATTCACCGCAAGATTGTTCCCAAGATGATGAAATCATCACCTTGGAAAATAGATTCTTTGTCGGAGTGATTGAAGCATCAATGAAGACAGATCTTCAAGCAACAAAGACTGATCTTCAAGCAACAAAGACAGCTCTTCACGCTATTAAGAATGCTCTTCAAACAATAAAGAATCATCAAGTCAACATCGTTAGTAATGAATGGATGACAACAGTACATGTCAACAATAGCCCAATAACATTTAAGCTAGATACAGGCACTTCAGCAAATTTACTCAACCTTAAGAACTTGTCTACTATCACAGGTGACTATGACAGAGTACCTGCGGAATGTTCACTGAAAGATTACAATGGAAATCCAATCATTTTGCATGGTTCGTGTTATCTAACTGCCAACAACAGGGACATTCAAATTAAATTAAGATTTGTAATACTGGATGATCACCGATCTTCACGATTGGATGCTCAGGCATGTAAAGAATTACAGCTGATTCAGAGAATCTTCCTGAATACATCTGATAAATCTGCAATAGAGGATGACATCCAACAATTATTGAAAGAATACCTTTATGTTTTTCATGGTATAGGCACATGGCCATATCAATACAAAATTCTTCGGAAAAAAGATGCCAAACCAGTTATCCATCTGAGGAATTGAAAAAACGAATGTGATATAAAATAGTTAGTTCAAATATTAATTACATTAATGTAGATGTGGGCCAGTCTAATAGTAGTGAGTTCACAAAGGACAAAGGAATTCAGAAAGCATGGCAAGGATGCTGGGTAACAAGAGGCCCAGGGTTAAGGAATGCGAAGTGATTATGGCCAGGTTAGGAGGGGTATAGGATGACCTCTGGGAATCGTGTATGTCAAACTTGATACCATTTGAATGTATTTGCAGAGATCTCTTTGTCTCCGACCTCATTCGTTTCGAGGGGTCCAGGAGACAGCTTCTGTGTTCTGAGTCTCTGTGAAGCGAGTCAGACTTGCAAGTTGGTTAGAAATAAATAATACTATACCTACAAAATCCATCTCGAGTTTTATTGAGGCCAGACTGACGGGTAAAGAATTCAATATTGCCATTTGGTGCCGAAAACCCGGGATTTCTCCAGATGGTCACCGGCCAGCTGTGAAATCAGAATTAGACTGATGTTGGACAAGGAAAGTGGAAACGGGCCCACAATGTGTGTAGCTGGAAAATGACCACATTGAGTTTCCCCTCTTCTCATGGTCTGATTGGTCTGGTCACTCGCTGTTGGTACGGAAAGATCGTCTTGACGAAATTAAAGGTCAGTCTGGGGATTAGAAAATTAAACTGATGGGATATCATAATATTGATTGTCCAGTTTTGGGTTAGTTTAAGAATTGATGGGACATCGGATGATGTTTAAATCCATGTGTGTGTGTTTTGGAATTGATGGGACATCGGATGATGGTTTAATTCCATGTGTGTGTTTTGGAATTGATGGGACATCGGATGATGGTTTAATTCCACGTGTGTGTGTTTTTGAATTGATTTAATTCCACGTGTGAGTGTTTTGGAAACTATAGTTGATTAAGCTAAAATTGTATCCTTGGACTGTAGTGGTGAAAAACGCAGCCTTGAGGATTAGTTAGAGATTATGGGGAATTGCTTGGATAAATTTCAAAACAAAGACGCATCCATAGAACTGGATGCTGCATGTTAGTTAAAGCAGAAGTCTCTCAAAGGGTTAACAGCAGCCAAAGTTAAAGACTACAGACAGTGCTTCTCACACGGACCTTGAGATAACAGCAGCAGCCTGTGGTGTAATCGGATACCTTTCTTTCGAGTCAGTGAACCTCCAGCAAAGTTATGTTTTGAATTAATTAAAGGAAACCAGTGGATTTCTCCACCTCTTTGATAAAAGCTAATTATTTTAGCAAGCAATTGATTGAAATTGCCAGAATCTTAAGTTTGAATTACTTGAAATAATGTTTATTTCATTTTATTTGTGAATTAATAGAAACTTAAAGAAACTCACTGACACCATTTTAAAAAGTGTAAATCTGGAGATGACAGTTGGCTTTGCTCCGGTATAAATCACCGCAGCTAACTGCTCCCTCATTGATAGCAGCCAACATTTTTGTGAATGTAAGAAAAACTTGTTAAAAGAAAAATTGTTAAGATAAAGAATTAATGAAGTTGTAAAAGTTATACAAGTTTGTGTTAAGCAAATCTTAAATTCAGTTCTGAGTCGAGATCAGAACTAAGCTTGCAGTTTGCAGTAATTCAAATTGAAGTTTCAAACATTTTAAGTTTTAAAAGAAAACTGTTAAAACCTTTTTAAATAACTTTGCCAAGTAGCAAAAATTGTTATTGGTTATAAATAGGCAAATAAATAAATAAAAAAAGAGCCAACGTATGAAAGCTAAAGAGTTAATTGGATTATGGAGGCAATATTGTCAAGAGGAGAGGGATGAGATCATGTTATTAAGTTGGCAAGAAAATGCCCTTAAAATGGGGATTCCAATTAGTGAAGGGGGGGGGGGGAACCAGAAAACTCTGGAGATCTTGAAAAAGGAGAGTGCATTCAAAAAAATGCACAAGTAAAGAGAGGGAGACACCTGGCGGGGCAGACTCGAGTAAAAAAATGGGCTATGTAGTTCAATGACTGGCCTTGCATTGACAGAGACAGAGGATGAACTAGAGAATTTGACCATGTTGAGCAGAGTCCCAACTGCACCGGTAGCATTGTCTGCACTAATTCCAGAACCACCAGGGTATCATAATTTATATCCAGTCACTGCTCCCCAGATTCAATTCATGCCAGCCTCTCCAGTCCCTTCGGTTAATAGTTTGGGCCCTATTTCGGCACCTTCACCGTCTGTTAGAGAAGGGGAGCTCTGTTCCACAAGCCCAGTTAGCTCTAGGTCCCGATCTCGGACAATGAGAGATGGGAACAATCCTATCCAGAAACAAATATGCATACCACCTAGAGCCCTTAAGACCTATATGGTAGGACAGAAAAGTATGAGACCAAAGAAAGAGGGCGGGAATTGTTCTGAGGAGCCGAAGCTCCCCCTAGCTGAAGGGAAGGACGTCAAAGTCTTTGAAGAGCCCGAGGAATCCGCTAAAGCGCCCGCTAGTGAGACTCTGAGACAGTTGCCGATTAGGAAAATACCCAACCCTGATGCTGCAACAGCAGCAGCCCAGCCCACGATAGACGTTTATTTCCCATGGAGACCCAGTGAGATGATGGCTATTCTGGCTGCAATCCCAGACAGGAAGAAATCTCCTGCTGCTTTCGTGGACTAGCTGAGAACTACCATCTCAGTTTATCAAGCTGATTCAAGGGACCTCTGTACCCTAATCCAGCAGCTTTTACCCCCAGCAGAGCACCGCAGTTACCTCAACCACTTGAATTATGCTAGCCACGCCGCACTTCAGCAAGCCCATGCCTTGGACGATGATAGACGGGCACAAATCCTGAATGCGTTGAATGCCACATTTCAAAAGCCCATAAACATCTCTGCTATCTTAGACCTCAAACCTAAAAAGACTGAAGAGCCAGAGGAATTTCTGGAACGTTTTAATGAAATCTACCGTGGGCAGTCAGGTGACTTGCTGTACCAAAATGGTCAGAATTCCCCTCAATATTGTGCTATGTTAATGCATTGCCTACCACCTTCCGTGGCTACTGCCGTGAAATGTAATAACATGAATTGGACAGAGAACGACCCTTCCCAGATGGCCCGGTCAGTCAGATTTTATTGGAAGGAGGGTGTAGGCCAGGAAGGAGGCTCAGTTACAAAGATTAAGACTGAGTATGTAATGAAAAAGGATGATCTGAGACCCCAACCAGCGGCAGATATAGAGGGAACAATACATGTTTTTATTGTGGCCGTGCAGATCACTGGCCTCAGGAATGCCCCTTTAAAAAATGGGCAGCAGAAGGAGACTAGCCGACCCAAAGGAGGGGGTACCCACCAAGGGGAGGACAGATGAGGTACACCGACTTCTCCCAGGCAAACCCTTTCCCAACACAAGATTGACTAGCTAATTTAGTCATAAGGACTCTCCAATCGGAAAGGGAACCTATTATTTCTCTGCAGATAGGAGATCAACATTACCCATTTGTAATCGACACTGGAGCAGCCATGTCTTCGGTGCAATCAGAACTTCGACTACCACTATTCAACCACACCCAGCATTTGTCAGGGTTCCAAGGTCAGGTGTGTGAGTACCCTATTTCTGAACCTGTGACAGTCACTTATGAGAATAAGTCTACAGATCATCAGTTTGTGGTGACTACTGGATTGGACTGTAACTTGTTGGCCCAAGATTTACTGTGTACCTTCCAGCTACAGCTAGAGTGCGGAGACAAAGTGGTAACGGTTCAATCATGGAGGATGAGACAACAGTGCTATATTTCTATCACACCCTAGTGGTGGACATTAGACATTGAACATTCACTGCACCACGTTAGCCTGGCCTATGACAGAACCGGACAAAACAGGGAGTTGGAGGGCAAATACCGGCCGTTAATTGGGACCGAATGGCCAGTCAAGATTACAGCCACAGTCACGGGAAAAGAAGGTACAGCAATTTTGTTGCAATACCACCACATTTATGGTCACAGTCAGCTTCTGTAGGCCCTCATATTACACGTCAGGTCCACGAGCAGTACCATGCCAAGGATCTGGGGCCTATGGTAAGGAGGGCAGTGGATCATTCAGATCCAACAGAGTACGCACTTCAAGTCATGCCAGACGGCACTTCCATAAAATATTTTGAGGTCCCTGAAACGATTAACACTCTACTTCAGCCAACCCACAGCTCTGGAAGAATAGGGGATTCCTTACCTCAGCCGGCACGGAAATATACCACTGGGGTTTAGTTAATGACCTACTGCAGGCCCTCCTTATGCCCGTGCAGATTTCCATCATTAAATGCGCTGCCCATACAAACGGTAAGACCCCAGTTGACGTTGGTAATGAACGAGCAGATTGTGCAGCGCGGCCAGCCGCGCAAATTCAGCCTAATGGTGCCTAAAATGTTAAGTCAGACTAAACGATCTACTATAAATATGTCTGCTTCTGACAAGCCAATGCCAACCATCCAAGATGTCATAAGGTTACAGGAGGATGCTCCTGAGAGTGATATGCAAATGTGGAAACGGTTAGGTTGTACATATGATTCTGTTTCTTCTTTATGGACCACGCCAGCACATCAGACTTGTATGTCTGATGTACTGGCTTTATGGGTCATTGAATGTGTACACTTTGCAACTCATTGTGGGGCTCGGGGGACTAGTGATTTGTTGCTGGACACTTGGTGGCACCCTAAAATGCAGGGGCTGGCCCAGAGTTTCAGTAATCGGTGTTTGATTTGTCAGCAATATAACACCGGCAAAGGTATCCCTTGTGGTAAGAGGCAAACCCCATTGCCCAGTAGTCCCTTTCTAAAAAAAATAATTTTTATTAAGGTTTTCATAAAATATCAGTAACAAAATGAAAAAGGAACCAAACAGGGTTAAGTACAAAACACAGTCCAAAAAAGCAACCCTCCATACCCCCCTCCCCCCGTACATAAATAATAAATTAACATTAACACCCCGACTTAACACAACAAATATATACACCCCCTCAGATCCCCCAGTGTAAATATCAAGAACAAAAATTAAGTAACCCCCCCCCCCCCGAGTTGCTGTTGCCATTGACCAATGTCTACCGTTCTGCCAGGAAGTCTAAGAACGGTTGCCACCGCCTAAAGAACTCTTGTACCGACCCTCTCAAGGCAAATTTCACCCTCTCCAGCTTAATAAACCCCGCCGTATCGTTGTTCCAGGATTCCACACTTGGGTGCCTCGCATCCTTCCACCGAAGAAGAATCCTCCGCCGGGCTACCAGGGACGCAAAGGCCAGAATACCGGCCTCTTTCGCCTCCTGCACTCCTGGCTCCTCTGCCACCCCAAATATTGCGAGCCCCCAGCCCGGCTTGACCCTGGAACCTACCACCCTCAACACCGTCCTCGCTACACCCCTCCAAAATTCCTCCAGCACTGGGCATGCCCAGAACATATGGGTATGATTCGCTGGGCTCCCAAGCACCTAACACACCTGTCCTCGCCCCCAAAGAACCGACTCATCCTAGTCCCGGTCATGTGTGCCCTGTGCTGCACCTTAAACTGTATGAGGCTGAGCCTCGCGCACGATGAGGAAGAGTTCACCCTCCCTAGGGCGTCTGCCCACGTCCCTTCCTCGATCTCCTCTCACAACTCCTCCTCACCTTTCATCTCCACCACCGAGGCTCCTCCTCTTCCTGCATCACCTAGTAAGTTTCCGAGATCTCCCCCCCCCCCCCCCCCCCCCAACCACCCCCCAAGAACACCCTGTCCTGTACTGTGCGTGGCAGCAGCCGCGGGAATTCCACCACCTGCCGCCTCACAAACGTCCTTACCTGCAAGTACCTGAAGGTGTTCCCCGGGGGGGGGGGGGGGGGGGGGGGGGGGGGGGCGGGGGGAGTCCATACTTCTCCTCCAGCTCACCCAGGCTCGCGAACTTCCCGTCCACAAACAGGTCTCCCAACCTTCGTATCCCTGCCCTGTGCCACCCCGAAAACCCCCCATCTGTTCTCCCTGGGACGAACCGTTGATTCCCCCGTATTGGGGTCCACACCGAGGCCCCAACTTCCCCCCTATGCAGCCTCCACTGCTCCCAGATTTTGAGGGCAGCCGCCACTACCGGGCTCGTGGTATACCTCTTTGGAGGGAACGGCAGGGGCGCTGTACCCACACAAGACGCCGTCTCCAGCCTCTTCCATGCAGCCCCCTCCCCCTCCATCACCCATGTGCACACCATTGTCGCATTCGCGGCCCAGTAGTACCCACAGAGGTTGGGCAGCAGGAGCCCCCCCCCAATCTCTACTCCGCTCCAGGAACACCCTTCTCACCCTCGGAGTCCCTCGCGCCCACACAAACCCCATTATACTCCTGTTGACCTGCCTAAAAATGGCCTTCGGGATAAACACGGGGAGGCACTGGAACAGGAACAAAAACCTTGTGAGCACCGTCGTTTTGACTGACTGCACCCTGCCTGCCAAGGACAGCGGCAACGCGTCCCACCTCTTGAACTCCTCCTCCATTTGCTCCACCAGCCTTGTGAAATTAAGCCTATGCAGGGCCCCCCAGCTCCTGGCCACCTGGACCCCCAAATACCTGATGCTCCTCTCCGCCCTTTTTAGTGGGAGCTCACCAATCCCCCTCTCCCGGTCCCCTGGGTGAATCACGAACAGCTCGCTCTTCCCCATGTTGAGCTTGTATCCCGAGAAATCCCCGAATTCCCTGAGGATCCTCATTACCGCCGGCATTCTCCCCACCGGGTCCGTCACGTATAGCAGGAAGTCATCCGCATAGAGCGACACCCTATGCTCCTCCCCATCCCGCACCAGCCCCGTCCAGTTCCTCGACTCCCTCAGTGCCATAGCCAGGGGTTCAATCGCCAGTGCGAAGAGCAGGGGGGACAGGGGACACTCCTGCCTCGTCCCTCGGTGCAATCGAAAATACTCTGACCTCCTCCTGTTCGTGGCCACATCGGGACCTCATACAACAGCCTAACCCACCTGGCAAACCCCTCCCCAAACCCAAACCTTTTCAGCACCTCCCACAGGTACCCCCACTCTACTCTATTGAAGGCTTTCTCACATCCATCGCCACCATTATCTCCGCCTCCCCCTCCCTCGCCGGCATCATGACAACGTTCAGAAGCCTCCGCACATTCGCGTGCAACTGCCTCCCCTTCACGAACCCAGTCTGGTCTTCGTGGATGACCTGCGGCACACAATCCTCAATCCTCGTGGCTAAGACCTTCGCCAGCACATTGGCATCTACGTTTAGCAACAAAATTAGCCTGTAAGACCCACACTGCAGGGGATCCTTGTCCCGCTTCAGGATCAAGGAGATTAGTGCCCGGGACATCGTCGGGGGAAAGGCCCCCCACTCCCTTGCCTCATTGAAGGTCCTAACTAGCAACGGGCCCAATAGGTCCATATATTTCTTGTAGAATTCGACCGGGAAACCGTCCGGCCCCAGTGCCTTCCCCGCCTGCATCCTCCCAAACCCTTTGGTCAGCTCCTCCAGCCCAATCGGGCCCCCAATCCCGGCAGCAGTCCCTCCTCCACCTTCGGAAAACTCAATTGGTCCAGAAAGCGGCCCATCCCTCCCTCCCCCAGTGGGGGCACGGACCAATACAATTCATAAAAGTCCCTGAAGACCTCATTGATACCAACCCCACTCCGCACCACACTCCCTCCCCGGTCCTTAATTCCCCCGATCTCCCTAGCTGTGTCCCGCTTCTGAAGCTGATGCGCCAGCATCCGGCTTGCCTTTTCCCCATACTCGTAAATCACCCCCTGGGCCTTCCTCCACTGCACCTCTGGTGGTCACCAGGTCGCATTCGGCCTGGAGGCTGCGCCTCTTCCTCAATAGCCCTTCCTCAGGCACCTCCGCATACCTCCTGTCTACCCCCGCCATTTCCCCCACCAGTCTCCCTCTCCCTCTGCTCCCTCCTCTCCTTGTGGGCCCGAATGGAGATCAGCTCTCCCCTAACCACCGCCTTTAGCACCTCCGATACCATCCCCACTCGGACCTCCCCGTTATAGTTAGCCTCCCGGTACCTCTCTATGCTTCCTCGGACCCGCTGTCTCACCTCCTCGTCCGCCAACAGCCCCACCTCCAAGCGCCACAACGGGCACTGGTCCCTCTCCTCCCCCAGCTCTAAGTCCACCCAATGCGGGCATGATCCGAAATGGCTATTGCCGAGTACTCGGTATCCTCTACTCTCGCTATCAGCGCCCTGCTCAAAATAAAAAAGTCGATCTGGGAATAAGCCTTATGGACATGAGAAGAATGAAAATTCTCTAGCCCCCGGCCTTGCAAATCTCCAAGGGCCCACCCCTCCCATCTGGTCCATAAACCCCCTCAGCACCTTAGCCGCCGCCAGCTTCCTACCCGTCCTAGACCTGGAGCGATCCAGTGCCGGATCCAACACCGTGTTAAAGTCTCCCCCCATTATCAGACCCCCCACTTCCAAGTCTGGGATCCGACCCAACACGCGCCGCATAAAACCCGCATCGTCCCAATTCGGGGCATAACACATTGACCAGTACCACCCTCTCTCCCTGCAGCTTACCACTTACCATTACGTACCTACCGCCATTGTCTGCCAATATGCTCAAAGCCTCATATGACACCTTGTTTCCCACCAAGATCGCCACCCCTCCATTTTTGGCATCCAGCCCCGAATGAAACACCTGACCTACCCACACTTTCCTCAATCTTACCTGGTCTGCCACCTTCAGGTGTGTTTTCTGGAGCATAACAACATCCGCCTTCAGCCCCTTCAGGTGCGTGAACACGTGGGCCCGCTTGAACGGCCCGTTCAGTCCCCTTACATTCTAGGTTATCAGCCGGATCAGGGGGCTACCTACCCCCCTCCCCCGCCGACTAGTCATAACCCCTCCTCGGCCAGCCACGCGCCCGCACCCCACGCCCGGCTCGTTCCCTACGGCGGCAGACCCCCGTCTCGACCCCCCCCCACTTGCTCCAGCTCCCCCTTGACCATGGCAGCAGCAACTCGATCCCACCCCCCCCACCTAGGACCCATCCTAGCTGCTTTACTCCCCCCATTGCACTTCCGCAAGTCAGCTGACTCCTGCTGACCCCGGCCACTCACGCCTCTCCTGCAACTCCTCCCATTGTGACACACCCTCCATCCATTCCCCATCCGCAGGCTCGCCACCTCCCCCTTCCATCCCAAGCGCGGGAAACAACCCTCGCTTCTCCGCCATGGCCCCGCCCCCTCCATTCTTCAGCGCGGGAAAAAGCCCGCGCTTTCCACCTACACGGCCCCGCCACCTCTGATGCAGCTCCTTTTACAGGCCCAGTCCCCTCACTCCCGACTCGGGCCTCCCCCTCACCCGCAGGGCCCCATCTCACTGCCGGCCATCCACCCCTGTTCCATTTGCTTACGCCCCTCCAAGAGCCCTCTCGACCAACCCAACCCAAACAGTGCCCAACCCACCCTAACCACCCTCACTGAACCAGAAAGAAAGAAAAACAAGAACAAAGGACCCCCCCCTCAAAAAGTAACATATCGACCGCAATCCCCAAACGCCCATCCCAACCCTCAATCTGTGTCCAACTTCTCGGCCTGAACAGAGGCCCACGCCTCCTCCGGAGACTCAAAATAATGGTGCCGGTCCTTGTAGGTGACCCACAGTCGCGCCGGCTGCAACATGCCAAACTTCACCCCTTTCCTGTGCAGCACCACCTTCGCTCGATTGTACCCGGCCCTCTTCTTCGCCACCTCCGCACTCCAGTCCGGATATATTCAAACCTCCACGTTCTCCCACCTGCTGCTCCTCTCCTTCTTGGCCCACCTCAGCACACACTCCCGATCAGCGAAGCGATGAAACCGCACCAGCACCGCCCGCGGAGGCTCGTAAGCCTTGGGCCTCCTCGCCAGCACTCTACGGGCCCCTTCCAGCTCCAGGGGCCCCTGGAAGGACACCGCTCCCATCAGCGAGTTCAACATGGGAACCACATAGACCCCCACGTCCGGCCCCTCCAGCCCCTCTGGGAGGCCCAAAATCCGCAAGTTCTTCCGCCTTGACCGATTCTCCATCTCCTCGAACCGCACCTGCCATTTCTTGTGGAGCGCCTCGTGCGCCTCCACCTTTACCGCCAAGCCTAAGATCTCGTCCTCGTTGTCGGAGATCTTTTGTCGGGCATCGCGGATCGCCACCCCCTGGGCCGTCTGTGTCTCCAGCAGCTTATCGATAGAAGCCTTCATCGGCTCAAGCAGGTCCGCTTTAATCTCCCTGAAGCAGCGCTGGATAACCTCCTGTTGCTCCTGCATCCACGCTGCCTGGTCCCCGCCCGCCGCCATTTTGTTCTTCTTCCCTCGCACCTTCTTCAGGTCCACCACCACTTTTTTAGTCGCCCCGCTCCTAGTAAAAGCCATATACTGTCGGGGAAATATTTTACTCTCCTTCCCACAGTGGGAAACGTTGAAAAAATTTAGTTGAGGGCCCTGAAAAGAGTCCAAAAGTCAGTTTGTTGCGGGAGCTGCCGAATGTGCAACTTAGCTCCGCATAGCCGCAAACGGAAGTCCCCCAGTAGTCCCTTTGAGACGCTCCAAATGGATTACGTCGAGTTGGAAAGGTGTCAATGTTATAACTATGTTTTGGTTATTGTGGATGTGTTCAGCAGATGGGTTGAGGCGTATCTGACTACCGATAATAAAGCTGCTACTGTGGTTAAAGGTCTGATGCGGGAAATCATTCCCCGGTACGGCATACCAGCTCAGTTGAGTTCTGATAACGGGCCTCATTTTCTTCGTCAGATTAACCTGCCTCCCTTCCCCAGCGCTGTTTTACAGGTGTGGAGCATGATGGGTGGCGACGCACCGCCTGTGTAATCTTCGGCCTCGCCTCGCTTGGAGTAACATCGGCGGCGGAAATGGAAAAGGGAAATATCATCTACATCCGAAACCCGAAGCAAACTACACGGACATTTCACTTATGCCGAAGTGACGTTCTTCGCTGCCCCCATATAAGAGGACAGGGTATCGACTCGTGGAAGGTCATCAGATTAACAGACAATGCAGGACTCATGAAGCAATTGCACCAGTCCCGGCGATGGGAAAGGAACATTATATGGACATTGCCTTGTTTTTGGAGTGCATGTAAATTTTGGTTGTGTTAAGATTGGTGCCACAAAAGGTAAAGTCAGACCATGCGGAGAAGGTAGGAAGAGGTTGTGAGAGAGAGAGAGAGGGGGACTAGAAAGAGGACGGAGCGTGTGAGAAGGGGAGTACAACTAGAACGTGGGTTATCCAGCGATACACTTAATTCATATGACCCAGAATGAGGGAAACCTGGGTAGTATGAATCTCTTCTACCAGATCTACCACCGCTTGTTTGGCCAGGGACGGGTTGTCTGCTACCCGAACCCCGCATCGGTGTCTAGGTTATTTTCTGTTTCACCGCTTTGGGGCACTCCCCAAACGGTGGTTCATTGTCAGTGTCCGAGACACTGCCCAAGCAAGTCACTCTTCCTTATGATCCGGGTTCCGCACCACCGGCTATTTGCCTTCCCCTTCCTCGGGATAATTCCCACTTACAGTATGATAGGCTACAACAGTGGAGAGCGTACATACCTACCCACTTCACTCCCAATAGTGACTCCCGGTCGTACGAGAATGGTTTCAGCAGTGACGGGTACGGCTGTTTGCTGGTAGAGGTGGAAACGAATATAACAGGTCTGTTCCCCATCTGTACGGACAGGTGTCATATCACTCCGGCATCCGGCCACTGCGTCTGTTATCTCAAGGCCCGTGTGAGAAGCACTGTCTGCAGTCTTTAACTTTGGCTGCTGTTAACCCTTTGAGAGACTTCTGCTTTAACTAACATGCAGCATCCAGTTCAATATTGAATTTTTTACCCGTCAGTCTGGCCTCAATACAACTCGAGATGGATTTGGTAGGTATAGTATTATTTATTTCTAACCAACTTGCAAGTCTGACTCGCTTCACAGAGACTCAGAACACAGAAGCTGTCTCATGGATCCCTCGAAACGAATGAGGTCAGAGACAAAGAGATCTCTGCAAATACATTCAAATGGTATCAAGTTTCACATACACGATTCCCATAGGTCATCCTATACCCCTCCTGACCTGGCCATACATCCTGATTGGCTCACTTTGTATTCCTTAACCCTGGGCCTCTTGTTACCCAGCATCCTTTTCCCCATCCTTGCTATGCTTTCTGAATTCTGAATTCCTTTGTCCTTTGTGAACTCACTACTATTAGACTGGCCCACATCTGCATTACTGTAACTAATATTTGAACTAACTATTTTATATCACATTCGTTTGTTCAATTCCTCACATCCACCAAGATGAGTACCAGCACCTCAGAGAGAAATTAAAAGCTGAACTCATGAGACTACAGTCTCAAGGGATAATGTCGAAAGTTACACAATCAACAGATTGGGTGAGCTCCCTAGTTTGTGTAAAGAAACCATCTGGTGACATAAGGAAACGCTTGGATCCTAAAGACCTCAACAGAAATATACATCGAGAGCATTACCCGATACCTAAAAGAGAGGAAATCACGTCAGAAATGGCCAATGCCAAAATATTCATTAAATTAGATGCCTCAAAGGTTTTGGCAGATGCAGATTGATGACTCCAGCAAACTCCTCAGCGCATTCAACACACCTTTTGGGAGGTATTGTTTCAATAGGATGCTCTTGGGGCTAATTTCTGCATCACAAATATTTCATCGCATAATGGAGCAGATGACAGAGAACATTGAAGGTGTTTGTGTTTATGTCGACGACATAATCATCTGGTCTACCACAGAAGAAGAACACATGATGCGATTAAGAAAAGTATTCAAGAGAATACATAAGTATGGGTTAAAGCTAAACCAATCGAAGTGTATGTTTGCCACGTCATCACTAAAATTTCTTGGTGGCAACACAGCAGCACATTGTATCAAACCTGTCGATGATAAGATTCAAGCCATTAAAACAATGCAGCAACCGAAAGATAAGAAAGCAGTACTGAGATTCCTTGGATTCGTGAATTTCCTAGGAAAATTTATCTCGAATCTCTCATCCAGAACTACTGCATTGCGTCAGCTCATCAAAAAAAACCACTGATAAATTCCAGCTAGCCAGGGGGATCAAGCTAAGGTACCTGAAACTCAAAAACTTCCTACAAAAGGAGACAAGGGCATACCCACAACCACCACAACAGACATTACTGGAAGAGTCACTGGACACAAGCATCCTAGATAAAGGGAACTGTAGCGACATGTATGGCCGACTGATAGATAGGGCCGACACCGTACTGGATGAAACGAGAAAGACCTGGGGATTGAAATAGGGTGGGGACTCTGGAGCGAAACACTGCATAGGGTCAACTCCACCTCCACGTGTGCAAGGCTCAGCCTGACGCAACTAAAAGTGGTACAGAGAGCCCACTTAACAAGAACCCGTATGAGTAGGTTCTCCCTGGAGGTGGAGGATAGATGTGAATGGTGCCAAGGAGGCCCGGCCAACCACGCCCACATGTTCTGGTCTTGCCCCAGACTTGCGGGGTACTGGACAGCCTTCTTCGAGGCAATGTGCAAAGTTGTGGGGATGAGGGTGGAGCCATGCCCGAAAGTGGCGGTCTTCAGGGTATCAGACCAGCCAGGTCTATTCCTGAGGAGGAGGGCGGACGCCCTTGCCTTTGCCTCCCGTAGAATCCTGTTCGGCTGGCAGTCAGCAGCACCACCCAAAATTGCAGACTGGCTGTCTGACCTCTCAGAATCTCTCCAAATGGAGAAAATCAAATTCTCCATCCGAGGGTCAGACGGCGGCTTCCACAGAACATGGGAGCCATTCACCCAATTGGTCCGGGACCTGTTTGTGGCCAACGAATAATCAGAAGAATAGCCAGGTCGCCAAGAATCAGGAGAAAGTAGCCAAGGCGTGAGAGGGAGAGATAGACCGGGGGAGGGGGGTGGAGGACAGCTAAACCCAAGAAGAAAGAAAGGCAAACCACAGGAGTGGGTGAGGAGGGGAGGAAGGGGCAGAAGTGGGGGGAAGGGGGGGGGGGGGGGTGGGAAGAAAGAGTGAAGAGACAGGGAACAATAGAGGAGAACCAGAGAGGTGGAGGGGGGGGGGAATGATAGCCAAAAGGAGGGCACGGGAAACGGTAACAAACTTGGCATCCACAGGAACAGAGAGCAAGGAAAATCCAGGCGAAAGACGGGATGAACAGCTGAAGCGGAGATGAACGCGAGACGACAATGGCTGCGAGATCTGTCCAGGACAAGCAAGTGACAACACCGACATCAGACCCATTCGCATACTGCCCTCTGTAATTGTTTCTCCGGCACCCAGATGTATATCTACTTCCCCAGTTTCACCCCCCCACACAAACAGATGCCTACTTATGTGTTGTAAATAATATTGCCAATTGTACAGAGTTGCTGCTGTTAAGCTGGTGCATAATACCTTACCAGTTATTTTATTTATTTTTTATAATTTTTTTTTCTTGGTATGTTTGTGAGTGCCGTTCTCTTCTATATATATCGTATTCTGTGTACATATGGTAAATATGCTTTGTTCAAAAAACCAATAAAAAACATTTATTAAAAAAAACACTGATTTTGAATGGACTCAAGTGTCACAATGAAGAATGGTTAGATCTAAAGCAACAGCTCATTCAGACTCCAAGCTTGACATTCTGCGACCCAACAAAGCCCACAAAAATATCGACTGATGCCAGTCAGAGGGGGATAGATGCAGTTCCTTTACAGCAAGACGGCCACAACACCTGGGTTCCAGTCGCGTATGCATTCAGAGCAATGACATCAACTGAGTGGAGGTATGCCCAAATTGAGAAAGAATGCCTTGGACTTGTTACATGAATTTCAAAATTTCATGATCATGTATACGGCTTACCAAAATTTACTGTGGAAACAGATCAACTTCCTCTTGTTCACATTATCGACAAGAATCTTAATGATTTAACACCAAGAATGCAATGGCTTATGATGAAACTGCGAAGATATGATTTTAACCTCATCTATACTCCAGGTAAAAAATTAATCATAGCAGACATTCTGGTAGATTGATTGACACAGATCACAAGAACAGAATCAATCAATGATATTGATGCTCATCTACAAATCTACAACTATTTAAAAATCACTTCCTGCATCCGATCATAAACTTCAACAGATACGTGATGAGACACAGAAGGATGCCACTTTGAGCAGAGTAATCCATCACTTGCAGAATGGATGGCCAAAAGGTCACTGTCCACAATACCAGAGCATACAGTCCGAACAGACGATATTAGATGGTATTCCACTGCGACATGACAGGGTTGTCATTCCAGAGAGTCTAAAGTCAGGGATGTTAAGCAAGCTTCATGAAGGACATCTCTGCATCGAGAAGTGCAAACGAAGAGCAAGGCAATCTATATACTGGCTGGGTATTAACCTTGGGTGAAAGTAGGTATCAAACTTTTTCATCCACATGGCAAAGATTACATTTTAGTCATTGACTATCATTCAAACATTCCAGAAGTCATGAAACTGACTGATCTCACATCCACAGCTGTTATTAAAGCATGCAATGACATCTTTGCAAGACATGGAATACCGCAAACCATAATGTCAGATAATAGTCCATGTTTTACCAGCTGGAAATGGATGGAATTCGCAACGACTTACAATTTCTGCCATATCACCTCAAGCCCTCATTTCCCACAATCTAATGGAAAGGTTAAAAAATGTGTTCACATTTTCAAACAATTATTAAGTAAGGCTAGAGACTCATAATCTGAGTTCTACTTAGCTTTATCTTACCGATCATCATCACTGACCTCAGGATTATCACCAGCACAAATGTTGTTTAATAGAAACATTAGGACAACATTACCTCAAGTGCTTATTACTGATCAAGATCGACATGATGTTGTAGAGAAACCTCATCACCAATGTAAAAAAACAGAAAGAGTACTCTGATCAACATGCCAAGATTCTGAAACCTCTTGAAGCAGATGATACTGTTTGCATCAGACTCGGTCTGGATGGGTCAGACACTGCTCGAATTCTCAGACAAGTATCACCGAGATCATATCTGATGAAAACATCAGGTGATGTACTCGTAAGAAATTGTCATGATCTTCTACAAGTGAAGGCTCACGCACCATGTTTTCCTGATCTTGATTTACATCAATCCGTATCAAGACATGTTCAACAACAACATTCTATTCTACCAGAGAGCAAGAATATAAAAAACTTCTACCTCATCGTTAAAATTAAGATCTACCAGAAGTAGACGCACACCGAATAGACTTAATCTATGAACTTTAAAGTGATTCAAGTATTTGCTGTACTGTGCATAAACCACTGCATTTCTAATATACAATTTTCTTTTGTGTACACAAGAAACATTTAGAAAGAAAGGGGATGTAGAGATCTCTGTATATAGTAATACATGATCAAGTAATGTTAAGCAAGTACAGGCAAATGAACACTAGATGGCCACACTATCAAAACCTATAAAAAGGTTTTCCCGCTCTTTCCTCGAGGATAATACGTTAGGAGTGTGGAGGGTACAGAAGGGAAACAGCTAGAGAGAAGAAATTATTAGATCTTGGTATATAGCATTATCTTATTTAATAGTTTAGTCTATAGTTATTTGTTTGTTTACCAGTTTAGTATTGAAGTAAAAAGAACTCACTAGTTTATTTCATATTACTCATTAAATTATTTTGTCATCACTGGAAGACTACATCTATATTTCAGCAACTTGGCAAGACAATAAGAGTAATATATATATTACAAAATTGTAATATAACACCCTCCAATCTGTACGAACCATTCCAGAGTTCAAAGAATTTTGAAAAATGACCACCAAGGGATCTACTATTTCTGGGGCTACTTCCTTAAGTACTCCGAGAGGAAGATTATCAGGCCCTGCCGATTTATCCGTCTTCAATCCCATTAATTTCCCCCAAACCATTTCACCTTCCCCACAACATACATCAAGCTAATTGGCATATAGTTTGCTGTTTTTTTTTGCTTCGCTTCCTTCTTGAATAGAAGGGTTATATTTGCTACTTTCCAGTCTGATGGAACCTTTCTATCACCAGTGACCTCCTTTAATACCATAGGATGAAGACCATCTGGACCCAAAGATTTATCAGGCTGCAGCTCCATCAATTTACTCAGCACCACTTTCCTAGTGATTGTAATTTCACCAGGTTCCTGTCTCCCTTTCACCTCCTGATTTACAGTTATTACTGGAATGTTTTGTATCATCTGTGGTGAAGACAGAAGCAAAATATTTCATCTACCATTTCCTTGTTCTCTACTTTTAACTCCCCATTCTCGCTTCTAGAGGACCAACACTCCTTCCTCCCATCGTAAATAAAGGGGTTATATTTGCTACTTTCCAGTCTGATGGAAGCTCTCCAGAATCTAGTGAGTTTTGGAAAATTAACACCAACATATCTGCTACCTCATTAGCCACCTCTTTTTAGACTCGAGGATGAAGTCCACCAGGACACAAAGATCTCAACAGAAACTCTTGGGGTGCGATCTAACGGAAAGGTTTCTCAGTGTCATTTGTGGTGGGTTTTGCTGCGGGTTCCCCACAGCAATCTAACGAGACTTAATCACTTTTTTGGGCCTTGCTGAGCTTCTTACTGGTTTAACCCACACTTAGGGCAGAATTTACCGGTTGTTCACGCGAGCAGGATATTCTGGCTCCTCCTCGAGGGCAAGGCGGCTGTTGGATCGCGCCCTTGGTCTGCACTTCTGATGCTCAATTTTCTTTCTCCTGATTAACCTTTTAGTCATTCTCTGGCATATTTTATATTATGGTAGGTTCAGTGATGCAAATTGGGCAGCCATTTTTGTTGCGAGCTCAAGTCACACGTTTTACTCTGCGTTTTAAAGTTCAGTTCAGTTTTCTAGCCGTTGGATTGAAAATCATTATTTAGCATAAAGCATGGTTTTGTAGCAATAATGTAGCTCCAAGAACAGGTCAGAGGCTTGGAATTCTGTGGCATGTAACTCACTTCCAGATTCCCCAAAGCCTGCCATCACATTCGAGGCACAGGTCAGGAATGTGATGGAATATAATAATAATCTTCTTTGTCACAAGTAGGCTTACATTAATACTGCAATGAAGTTACTGTGAAAAGTCCCTAGTCGCCACATTCCGGCGCCTGTTCGGGTACACAGAGGGAGAATTCAGAATGTCCATATTACCTAACAGCACGTCTTTCGGGACTTGTGGGAGGAAACCGGAGCACCCAGAGGAAACCCATGCAGACACTGGGAGAACATGCAGACTCCGCACAGACAGTGTCCCAAGCCAGGAATTGAACCTGGGACCCTGCCGCTGTGAAGCAACAGTGCTATTCACTGTGCTACCCATACTCTCCACTTGTTTGGATGTATGCACATCCAGCAATGCTCAAGAAGCTGAACACCATTCAGCACAAAGCAACCCATTGGCACCTCATCCACCATCTTAAACCTTCACTCACTCCATAACCAATGTACAATGGTAGCAGCGTGCACCATATATAAGCAGCAACTCACAAGGCTTCTTCTTCAGCACATTCCAAACCCACAACCTCTACCACCTAGAAGGACAATGTTAGCAGTTGCATGGAAACGCCACCACCTGCAAGTTTCCCTACACACCATTCTGACTTGGAACTATTTTGCCATTCCATCATTGTTGCTGGGTAAAAATGCTGGAACTTGCTCCCCAGCAGTTTTGTGGGTGTATCTTCAAAACATGAACTGCAGCAGTTCAATAAGCTAGTTCACCACTAACTTCTCAAGTGCAATTAAAGATGAGCAACTCATGCTGGCCTTTTCAGTGACACTGACATCCAATAAATACAAATAAAAGTGACTTTTATGCACCAATTGCTGCCATGTTTCCTACCTTATATCAGTGAGAAAACTTCCAATGTACTTCACTGACTTCAAATGTTTGGGGTGTCCTGAGTTTGTAAAAGGCACTATATAAATGCTTTTATAAGATGTATCGGGATGAGGCTGAAATAAAATATGAATTTATTTTATGCTTATTAAAATCAGGCACTACAAGGTCAGAAAGCAAGAAACTTTCAATCAAATTGGTGTAATTCTCACATGATCATTGGAGTCCCAAGTACTCATCAATCAGATACTCACCCCCTGCTTCACTGCCCTCCTCTCCCACCCCAGCTCCCAACTCCTTCACAGATATAACAGGAGGACTATTTCACCGTCATACTGCCTAGAGACACCTAGGAGGCATCTACAGCTCTTCTGTCTGACTTCAATGGGCCCAGAGGCTCATGGCCAAATTTTCAACAGGCCTTCAAATCTATTTACATGAGTGCGCAAGCAGCTTTTACAATTTTAATTCCTGCTTTATGAACAATTTGTTTTTGAACAAGAATGTATGATTTGATGTAATTTATATACATTACGATACAATTAAATCATCTGTACCTTGATCATTGCTGCTTATGAAATTATTTAGATTTTTGTTTTTGCCAGCTTTTAATAGATTATGAGTGGTTACCTTAGCTTTAGAGTTGCAATTTATCATAAGTGTTGATTTTAGTGTAGAAATAAAATCCATATTAACGCAGGGATTTAGGATGAAAAGTAAAATGTGCTGCCATTACATTAAATTTATTATACAAGTAATAATTTTATCGAGTGTGTCAGACGTTTACAGTGATATTTTCAAACTGAGAAAACCCATGCATAGGGGGAGATCTTTACTCCACAGAACAACTCATCATAAAAGTCCATCAAAAACTTTATTGAGTCGTTCGTTCTGTTTCCTTTGATATAATGAGCTGTTGTACTCTGCAGAAATTGTGAAAATGCTCACTTAAACTTTCGATGAGATGATAAAAAGCTAAATTGGCAGTTGATTTATCCCATTTATCTGGGAGAAAAATTCAGTCTATTGTCTTTTTATACAATCTTTATCTCAAATATTTTCATATAGCACAAAATGTAACACCTCTTCCTCAATACACCTCCAGATCCCCGTTATTGAGGTAGATCGCACAATTCCAGTGAGGCAGTGGGGTTTCTAAAATCAAATACATGTGGCGAAATTCTCCCCCAACGGCGCGATGTCCGCCGACTGGCGCCAAACACGGCGCCAATCAGACGGGCATCGCGCCGGCCCAAAGATGCGGAAGTCTCCGCATCTTTGGCGGCCTAGCCCCAGCATTGAGGGGCTAGGCCGGCGCCGGAGGGATTTCCGCCCCGCCAGCTGGCGGAAATGGCGTTTGTTGCCCCGCCAGCTGGCGCAGAAATGCGGCGCATGCGCGGGAGCGTCAGCGGCCGCTGACAGTTTCCCGGCGCATGCGCGGGAGCGTCAGCGGCCGCTGTCAGTTTCCCGCGCATGCGCAGTGAGGAGAGTCTCTTCCGCCTCCGCCATGGTGGAGGCGGAAGGGAAAGAGTGCCCCCACGGCACAGGCCCGCCCGCGGATCGGTGGGCCCCGATCGCGGGCAAGGCCACCGTGGGGGCACCCCCCAGGGTCAGATCGCCCCGCGCCCCCCCCCCCCAGGACCCCGGAGCCCGCCCACGCCGCCTGGTCCCGCCGGTAAATACCAGGTTTGATTTACACCGGCGGGACAGGCAATTTCTGGGCGGGACTTCGGCCCATCCGGGCTGGAGAATCCAGCGGGGGGTCCCGCCAACCGGCGCGGCCCGATTCCCGCCCCCGCCCAATCTCCGGTACCGGAGACTTCGGCGGGGGCGTGGGCGGGATTCACGGCGGCCTACGGCCATTCTCCGACCCGGCGGGGCGTCGGAGAATGACGCCCCAGATCTTACTCTGTGGACAGATGGAACATAACTTTCTGGTTCCCCAGTGTGACATTTAGGGGGTACCCCAATAATGCACATGGAATACCCCAAGGCAGTTCCCACATGAGGGTTTACTTGGCAATTGTCCAGAAGGGCTAACTTCCTCTGGACAATGCGCTGGGCTGGGATCCATCCGACAAGCGAGTTAAACCACTAACTTTGGATTGTTCTGCCAGTTTTACCTGATAGAGGAAAAGAATCACTTCTAACTTCAGAGTACCTATTTAAACATCCAGACATAGCCTCAGATGCGACAGCTCCCACATACACAACGCCCCTGGGGACCGACCACACCAACTCGTCTGCTCCCTGACGCCCGCTCCCCGGATAGAAACACCCCTTTCTGGACTGATCCCCCCCCCCCACCTCCCCCCAACAACTCCACCCATCCCCACTCCGACTAGATTTCCCTCACCTCCTCTCCCTTCCTCCGGTCCAAGAGGCCGACCACGCCCCCTTTCCAATCCAACCCAACCATACCCCATTCCCTCCTTCTGGTCCGTCTTGACTTCCCCACCACCGGTCTGAATCGACCCCCATCACTCCTCGTTCCCTCCAGTCCAACCTGGACCCCATCCCCCTTTTCTGGTCCGACCCGACCCCTATCCCTTCTGGTCCCATTTGCCCCCCCTCCCTCCCCCCACAATCCACTCAAAACCCCCACCTCCAGTACAACCTGACTCACTTTTCAGTCTGACCCAACACCCCCACATCACTCCCTCCCTTCAGTCCCACATGACCCCCATCTCCCCTCCCTTCCTCCAGTCCAACCTACCCCCCAACAACCTTCCCCCCCCCCCCCCCCCCCCAATTCTGGTCTGACCCCAACCCTCTTGGACTGACTTCCACTCTCTCCTGGACAATTGCAGAGTTGGACAATGTCATGGAGGTGGGAATATTGGATGAGGTGGCAATTGAGAGGACATCTGCTCAGCACAGGGGCAATTACAATGCCAAGGCTGTAAACGGTCTGGATGGGCTTCAGGCTGTGTCCAGAGAGAGGACGGAGTTCGTGGCTCGGGAATGGAGTTTATGGTAGGGTTGAAAGACAAAATCTTTTCCCAATATAAATAACCAACATCTCCATGGCAGCAGTATAATTTGCCTCTCAGAAAGCAGATAAATTTAGAGGTTCCATTCATGTTAACATCCTTGCTGGGTCATATAGAGTTGCCACCCTCTCCAGCATTTCTGAATTGAAGAGACGTGGCCCCAATAGTGTTGTGCTTGCTTTCTGTTGATTCATGATGTAGATTAGTTATTGCACTGTCACTGGGTTAAAAATCTGGAATTCCCTCCCTAACAGCACATGGACTGCAACAGTTCAAGAAGGTGGCTCACCAACACCTTCTCAAGCGCATTTAGGGATGGACAATAAAAATGTTGTGGGGGGGGGGGGGGGGGGGGGGGATAGTGGTTGGGGGTGTAAAATCCAAACAGAACACATTGAACCAGAGGTTTGGTATCTTCATATTGGTTTGAATTTTAGCGAAGTGGCTGGCATGGGTGGACGAATGTCATGAGCTGCTCGCAGAAAAATACTTTTCACTATACCTTGGTACACGTGACAATAAACAAAATCCAATCCTATTCAACGCGTCAGAAGAACAATGAGATATTTATCCGACTAATTAACTGGGATTTTAAGCTTGGAAACCATGGGGTTCAGAGCCTCGCCCGGTTAAAGGAGGCAGCAAGGAAATGGGAACTCAGTATTGGTTTGCTCAGGAAGCCATCCAGAGCCAGCATGCCATGCCATGGAGGGTGGGGCAGATAGGCCATTGCTAGCAGCGTGGGAATGTGCTGCCAAGGTGCCATCTGGGCAGTGACACTTGTTCCAAATGAGCGATTTAAGGAAAATGGGGGCTTGGGGGATGAAGGCATCTGGATAGAAACGGCTCAGACTAAGAGGCCATCTGTCATGGGCCTCATCCACTTTGGCTTTGGGGCTCTGTTGAGGAGGAGAAACAGCTGAGGGGGATCAAAGTCCAGGCACCAGCAGGAGCACATCAGAACTCTCAGGACCAACAAGAAAGCCAGTCTCAGGGAGGGAGAATCAGAGAAAGGAACAGAGAAGAAAGCCCAGCATCCTGTGTGTGGAAGAAAATATGCTATCTGCAAGAGAGAGTGTACCAACTGAGTCTGAACCATTTCAGATATCCAAGCGGTAGTGCCAATGAAATCCACTGCTTGGGACGAGGGGGTACACGGCCACCAATCCCACTCTGGCTCTCAAGATTATCGTCTATGCCTATGGGTCTTTCCAGGGGTCCAATGGAGACATGTTACGGGATGTCTTGACTATAATAATAGTAATAATAACTATAATAATAATAATTTACTACAGCCTATTGGTGCGTCAAGGAGGTGACCAATGTCCTGTTCGAGAGACCTGACGATTTTGTTTGCTTCCATACTGGTGGACAGATCCACCAGGTGCAAAAAGACGGCGCCGGAGCATTGGGACTCTGTGCAAGCTCTCCCCTACAGTTCCTCTTCCTACATCTATTATAGCCGTACTAATATTTTAAAACTTAATTCTAAAACTAACATTATCTTTAACCATGCTCTCTTATGTTTACTTACAGGTCTGGAATCCTCTGACGTCCATGGACTGGCCCACATGATCCAACATGACCCTACTCGGCAGGACTCCCCCAGCGACCTAACCATGACCTCGACCTGGCTCCCGGAACGCACGACTTGGCTCCCAATCATAATACCCTACTCGGCCCTGAGAGGTCCGCCCAGCGTCCGACTTACAGGAAGATGGAGAAGGGGAGACTCGACATGGAGGCCAGATCTCAGGAACGTCCGGCCCGACCACCAAGGGTGGAACTGACCATGTGACCCGGCCCAACCTGACCCAGAAAGAGCCAGCCAACAACAAAAACCCAGACTAGGGCAGTGGATGTTGTCTATATGGACTTCAGTAAGGCCTTTGACAAGGTCCCTCAT
Source organism: Scyliorhinus torazame (assembly GCF_047496885.1). Taxonomy (NCBI): domain Eukaryota; kingdom Metazoa; phylum Chordata; class Chondrichthyes; order Carcharhiniformes; family Scyliorhinidae; genus Scyliorhinus; species Scyliorhinus torazame. The sequence continues at coordinate 163,301,459 of NC_092709.1, read as the reverse complement.
GGTAGACTAGTACAAAAGGTGAAGTCACACGGGATCAGGGGTGAGCTGGCAAGGTGGATACAGAACTGGCTAGGTCATAGAAGGCAGAGAGTAGCAATGGAAGGATGCTTTTCTAATTGGAGGGCTGTGATCAGTGGTGTTCCACAGGGATCAGTGCTGGGACCTTTGCTCTTTGTAGTATATATAAATGATTTGGAGGAAAATGTAACTGGTCTGATTAGTAAGTTTGCAGACGACACAAAGGTTGGTGGAATTGCGGATAGCGATGAGGACTGTCGGAGGATACAGCAGGATTTAGATTGTTTGGAGACTTGGGTGGAGAGACGGCAGATGGAGTTTAATCCGGACAAATGTGAGGTAATGCATTTTAGAAGGTCTAATGCAGGTAGGGAATACACAGTGAATGGTGGAACCCTCAAGAGTATTGAAAGTCAAAGAGATCTAGGAGTACAGGTCCACAGGTCATTGAAAGGGGCAACACAGGTGGAGAAGGTAGTGAAGAAGGCATACGGCATGCTTGCCTTCATTGGCCGTGGCATTGAGTATAAGAATTGGCAAGTCATGTTGCAGCTGTATAGAACCTTAGTTAGGCCACACTTGGAGTATAGTGTTCAATTCTGGTCCCCACACTACCAGAAGGATGTGGAGGCTTTAGAGAGGGTGCAGAAGAGATTTACCAGAATGTTGCCTCGTATGGAGGGCATTAGCTATGAGGAGCGGTTGAATAAACTTGGTTTGTTCTCACTGGAACGAAGGAGGTTGAGGGGAGACCTGATAGAGGTATACAAAATTATGAGGGGCATAGACAGAGTGGATAGTCAGAGGCTTTTTCCCAGGGTAGAGGGGTCAATTACTAGGGGGCATAGGTTTAAGGTGAGAGGGGCAGGGTTTAGAGTAGATGTACGAGGCAAGTTTTTTTACGCAGAGGGTAGTGGGTGCCTGGAACTCGCTACCGGAGGAGGTGGTGGAAGCAGGGACGATAGTGACATTTAAGGGGCACCTTGACAAATACATGAATAGGATGGGAATAGAGGGATACGGACCCAGGAAGTGTAGAAGATTGTAGTTTAGTCGGGCAGCATGGTCGGCATGGGCTAGGAGGGCCGAAGGGCCTGTTCCTGTGCTGTACATTTCTTTGTTCTTTGACTAAACACCCCAAAACAGCGAAGACCCCAGGCGAGGATTCAAACACTTTGAAAGGTAGACCCGCCCAGGCAGAACCCCAGGTCCAATTGGACCACGAACATGCCCCCCTGGCAACCCCAAAATCGCAACCAGCGCTCAGGAGCTCGCCAGACACAACCACTTATCTTCCACAAGATCCGACTTCTCCAATCGTACCCAGGACCATCCCGACGCAGCCGTTGACCGAGGAAGCGAGGGAAATGCGACGGTCTTCAGGTGAGACTAAAGCAATGTGGTTTAAAGTCTTCTCTCCCCAGCATACTCCTGGCAAATGTCCAATCGATCGAAAACAAATTGGATGAACTTTCCGCGTGACTTACTTCTCAGAGGGACGATAGAGACTGTTGTGTGCTCTGTTTCACAGAGACATGGCTCACCCCTGCCTCATCGGACTGTGCCATACAACCTGACGGCTTCTCAATACATCGGGTGGACTGCAAGGCACCATCAGGCAAAGCGAAGTATGGAGAGGTTTGCCTCCTCATCAACTCCTCTAGGTGCTCAGACGTGATGACCCGGACCTGGAATTGCTAACTGTGAAGTGCCCCCCATGCTCCCTTCCATGGGAGTTCACGTCTGCCATCATCATGGCGATCTATATCCTACCCCAGGCAGCAATGAAGAAGGCACTTGATGAATTGTACACCACAAAAATAACAAGGAGACAGAATACCTGGAGGCCTTGTCCATCATGGCCGGGGATTTCGACCAGGCCAACCTCAAGGGTATACTTCCAAAATTCCACCAACGTATCTCCTGTCCCACCAAGGCTCCCAACATTCTTGATCACTGCTACGCAAACATCAAGGGCGCCTACCGATCCATCCCCTGACCGCATTTCGGAAAATCGGACCACAAGATGGTGCTCCTTCTCCCGGCATACGAGCAGAAACTTAAGCGGGAGAATGCGTTTAAGAAGGTCACGCAATTCTGCTGCAAGGTAACAGAAGTGCTTCTATGCAACTGCTTGGAGTCAGTGAACTGGTCCATATTCAAGAACTAGCAGCCAACCTAAATGAGTATGCCACCACGCCACAGATTTCATCAATAAGTGTGTAGCAAATTGTCTGCCAAAGTAGGTAGTAAGTGTGTTCCCCAACTGGATGCCATGGTTTAACCTGGGAGATTCACTCCCTACTGAAGGTCAGGTCTGAGCCGTTCAAGACAGGCGACCCTGACCTATACAAGGCCAGGTATGACCTCTGCGAAACCATTAGGGTCGCCAAGAGACAATACCAGACTAAGCTAGAGTCAGAGACTAATGACACAGATTCTCGTCGGTTGTGACAACGCTTAAACAATATAACGGGCTAACAAAGTAAAGCGGAGTAGAATCTCTGGCAACAGAGCACCCCTCCCCGATGAACTCAATGTATTCTATGTTTGTTTCGAGCAGGGAACGAACAAACTATTGTCAACTACCCCAACAGCCTCGGACACACCCATACCGACTGTCACAGCCTCCAAAGTCAGATAGGCCTTCTTGAAAATGAACCTGCGGAAAGCAATGGGTCCTCATAGAGTCCTTGGTCATGCATTCAGATCCTGCTCGGACCAACTGGCGGGTGTGTTCGCAGACATCTTCAACCACTCCTGTACTCCGTTCCGAGGCTACCACCTACTTCCAGAAGACCACCATCATACCGGTTCCAAAGAAGAACAAGGCAACGTGACTCAACGACTACCGTCCGGTGGCCTTGACATCTATCATTATGACTGCTTCGGGAGGTTGGTCACGAGAGACATCAACTCCATACTCCCAGAAGGCCTTGATATACTGCGATTTGCATAACATAACAACCGATCCACAGCAGGCGCCATCTCCCTGGCTCTACACTCAACCCTGGAGCATCTCAACAACAAGGACTCCTACGTCAGACTCCTATTCATTGACTACAGCTCTGCTTTCAACACCATAATCCTAGCCAAGCTCATATCAAAACTCCAAAACCTAGGACATAGCTCCTCCCTCTGCAACTGGATTCTTGGCTTCCTGACCCATAGACCACAATCAATATGGGTAAACAACAATACCTCCTCCACGATGGTCCTGAATACCAGGTGCCAGAAGGCTGCATACTTTGCCCCTTACTGTACTTCCTATCCTCAAACGACTGTGTGGCAAAATTCAGCTCCTACTCCATCTACAAGTTTGCTGATGGCATGACCGTAGTGGGCTGGATCTCGAACAACAATGAGTCAGAGTATAGGAGGGAGATAGAGAACCTCGTGGCATGGTGGAACAACAACAATCTCTCCCTCAATGTCAGCAAAATTAATGAGCTGGTCACTGACTTCAGGAAGCAAAGTGTCGTACACATCCCTGACTGCATCAATGGTGCCGAGGTGGAGATGGTTGACAGCTTCAAGTTCCTAGGTGTATGCATCACCAACAATCCGTCCTGGTCCACCCACGTTGATGTTATGACCAAGAAAGCACAACAGTGCCTCTACTTCCTCAGGAAACTAAGGAAATTCGGCATGTCCACATTGACTCTTAACAATATTTACAAATGCACCATAGAAAGCGTCCTGTCTGGCTGCATCACCGCTTGGTATGGCAACTGAGAGTCATGAACGCAGCCCAGTCCATCCCACAAGCCCACCCCCTATCCACTGACACTGTCCGCACCTCTCACAGCAGCATAGTCAAAAAACCCTCCCACCAGGGCTATTCTCACTTCCAACTTCTTCCATCGGGCACAAGGTACAAAAGTCTGAGAACACACGCGAACAGATTAAAAAACAGCTTCTTCCACACTGTTACTAGACTCTTAAAGGCCCTCTTATGGACTTAACTGATCCCTCCACGCATCTTCTCCACTGTGTTGCACTATATTCCGTCTGCTTCACCCGATGTCTATGCCTATGTATTTACATGTGTATTTATTGTATGTCCTATGTTTTTCATGTATGGAACGATCGGTCTGAACTGTAAGCAGAACAATACTTTTCACTGTACCTTGATGCACATGACAATAAATCTAAATCTAAATCCATTGGCTTTTGGGCCATTGCTGAATTCCCCTGGTGTAAGGTGTCATAGACACGCATGTGGACCACTGAGTGGCATTCATCAATAAGAAGGGATTTCACTTGCTCAAATTTTCATTTTCAACTGGTGTGCAACCATTGAAAGCAGATCCTTCAGTTGTGTGCTCAGTTCCCAGGAAGCAACCAGGACGCCCACATACTTTGGCAGCCTTAGGTGCCAATGCGTCTCTGCAACCCCCTCCCCGCCACCCCCCCCCCCCCAATGTGTCTTTGAGGATGGATACTGGGAGAGTAGTGCTGCCCACTAAAGGCATGGCTTGTGAGGAACCCATGCACAGGTGCAGAAAATACAACACCTGTTTACAAGTCAACCCAAGCGACCATCAAACAGGTCAGACATCTACTGAAAATGCAATTTAACCCCCTTGCTTGATCTACACCAGAGCTGCAAAACAGAAAAGATCATAAACAACACTAGAAACATCAATAATAATTAAGAACTATAAACAGCATCACCAATGTATAGTGCAACATCGATAACTAGCCACACATCATCAGCAACAATGTGCAAAACTCGTATAACACCAGGCACAACCTTCCCAGTACAGCATCCCATCATTGAGCGCTGAAATCCATGAAATGGAGGCAAAATATTCTACCGCCTAAAGTGATATCATGAATAATGTTTTCTGAGAAAAGAAAACACGTTATAAAATATAGTTTGAGTATTTAGTTTAATTATAAAAGTCAATTATTAATTTTATTTTAGATATAAAAAAATGTTAATGATTGGAAAAGTTATATCAATATATATATATATATATTTTTTAAGTGAGTGGGATGTCATGTTGTTCCTGTATGATTTGGGAGCTTTATATTGACAATGTGTGCCCAGGGTGGCTTATTCACTGTCATCAGATGCCAAACCACAAGGTGTTTGCAGCACACGGTGAGATCTGTGAAATTGATTCAAATAAAGCTCCTGCATTTTGAATCTAAAAATGTGTGATTATTTCAAATTGTTGGGAACCACAAAGAAAACAGTCTTTGTGGCGATGAAGTACTGTCTTCACGCTGAGGACATCCTCCATCATTTTGTGAGGGGCTACCTCTGTGCTAAATGGTTCAGAATAGATAAGGGCAGTTCAAAACCGGGCATACCTGAGGCACTGTGGCCCATCAGCAGCAGCAGAATTTTATCAAATCACAATCAATAATCTCATGGCCCAGCATATCCCTGACTCTACTCAATGAACAATGGCTGGCCCCTTGGCTTGATGGTGATGGTAGTGTAGGGCAGCATTCCAAATGCAATAAGCCCAGCACACCAGTAGCATTTGCAACTATCTTCAGCCAGAGCTGCCAAGTGGATGATTCCATTTTCTTTTCCTCCTGATGTACCCAGCATCACAGATTTTAGTCTTCAGTCAAGTTGGTGCAATTCATGAACTCAAGACATGACTGACGGCATTGGATAAGGATAATGCTATAGGCCTGGACTACATTCGGGCAGTTTTCCTGAATATTTGTGCTTCAGAACTAGTTGCATCTCTAGCTAATCTGTAGCTACAACACCGGCATCTACCTGATAATGTAGATGATTGTCTGGTTATGTCCTGTACACAAAAAAGTAGACAAAATCCAATTTCAGTCAATCACCATCCCATCAGTCTAATCGCGATCATTAGCATGGTAATGGAAGTTGTGGTTGGCTGTGCTATCAAGCGGTACAAGCAGGTGGGAAAGACCATAACGAGGCACAGGAAAGAATCATCCAGACCTGGGAAGGGCGGGAATGGCTATTATCGGTGGGTGGGTAAGAGGGACTTGTTACTGGGGAGCAGGAGAGAGCCAGTGAGAGTAGCCCCGCAACTGCCTGGAGCCAATGCAGGCAGCAACGTGGGAGACAGTATGAAGCTGGAGGAGGTTCCGCCTGTCATGTTGTTCACCCTGGGGTAACACGGACTGCAACTGGATGCAGTTGTACTTGAAAGTAGACTCCAAACTGTGATGTTAGTTCAATACACTTTATTGAACTTGTTAAGCAGTGCACACAGTTCGCTGTGGGTTTGACACTCTACTAATCTAAGCGTGCTTGCTATAACTAACTAGACCAGACTAGTTCTTCTGAGCCTCATGTAGAAGGTGCAAACTGTTATATATACCCTGACTGTCACTACAGTTGTCACCAGTGGAAAGAGGCAGAGTGTTAATGCCTTGTGTTTTTTATAGTGGGAGACCACCTTCTAGTGTTCTGCCTGGTAATTGGTTGTGTTCTGTCCTGTGTGTTGATTGGCTGTACTGGGTGTCTGTCACTGCCTGTCTGTATCTCATTATGTGCATGAGTGCATATCATGGCACCGCCCATTGCACCCTAGCCAGCTTTAGCAAATACCCTTTATGATTGGCCATAGTGTTTGTCAATCAACAATGTGTCTCCCAGCCCCCTTATTGTTGCATTCTCTTTTCCGTGGATTGCCACCCTTGCCGGGGTGGAGAGGCTCGAGTGTTCCATTGATCTCGAGAGGTATTCTGTCGGGAGCCTTAAAGTGCAATCCAAGACAAGTCCTCAATGGTTGATCAGGATGAAGGTACTCATATGGGGCGTCATTCTCCGACCCCCCAAAATGGCCGTTGGCCGCCGTGAATTCTGCCCCCGCCGCCCGCCGAAGTCTCCGGCACCGGAGATTGGGCGGGGGCGGGAATCTCCGGCACCGGAGATTGGGCGGGGGCGGGAATCGCGCCGCGCCGGTTGGCGGGCCCCCCCGCTCGATTCTCCGACCCGGATGGGCCGAAGTCCCGCCGATAAATTGCCTGTCCCACCGGCGTAAATTAAAGCACCTATTTATCGGCGGGACAAGGCGGCGTGGGCAGGCTCCGGGGTCCTGGGGGGGGGGGGGGGCGCGCGGGGCGATCTGACCCCGGGGGGTGCCCCCACGGTGGCCTGGCCCACGATCGGGGCCCACCGATCCGCGGGCGGGCCTGTGCCGTGGGGGCACTCTTTCCCTTCTGCCTCCGCCACGGTCTCCACCATGGCGGAGGCGGAAGAGACTCCCTCCACTGTGCATGCGCGGGAAACTGTCAGCGGCCGCTGATGCTCCCGCGCATGCGCCGCCCCGACATGTCATTTCCGCGCCAGCTGGCGGGGCAACAAAGGCCGTTTCGCGAGCTGGCGGGGCGGAAATTCCTCCGGCGTCGGCCTAGCCCCTCAATGTTGGGGCTCGGCCCCCAAAGATGCGGAGCATTCCGCACCTTTGGGGCGGCGCGATGCCAGTCTGATTGGCGCCGTTTTGGGCACCAGTCAGCGGACATCACGCTGTTTCGGGTGAATTTCGCCCATGATATCAATGGCTGTGATGGTGGATGAAGGTTGCAGCAATAGGGCAATGCCCAGTCGACGAGGTTCCCTTGGTACTGGAACTGGACCTACCTTCTGTGATTGACCGTGTGTCTGCTGATGTGCAATGGCATCCCTATGTTAAAAGATACCCCAAACAAGGCATCAAACTAGAGGAACCAAGCACACACACCCCTTACACAAACCAGCTCTGTGGTGAGCGGCGATACCCTACAGGGACAGGGCCATGAGATCTGGAAGTCCTGAGCTTCGGACCGGCACATAGGCAGTGAAGTTTGATTCAGTCGTTTCACTCTCTGAATAGGAACAGAGGAATGTTTTGGTAGATTTCTTCATGGATGAGCAGCCCTCTCTGCTCGCCACACATGGGGAAAGGGCTAGAAAAGGTGTCCTATAAAATAGTCTGTTCTGTCTCCAACTTGGCTGGAAAACCACATCCAGCAGGCTCATCTACCTCCAGTCAGAAAATCAAAGTTAAACTCAATTTCAGAACCTAGAATGTATGAACTCTCATGGACAATGTCAAAATAATCCACCGGAACGGAGAACTGCCCTTGTTGCCTGTGAACTCAGGCACTTCGACATGAACATCGCTGCCCTGCAAGAGACCCTTTGGTATCTGTGGTCCGATGAACTGACAGACTTCTTTACTGCAGGCAACATCAAGGATGCAATTTCTTGTAGCAGGTGGTTGGCTTGGAGACCCTTTGTCATCTTTTTTGGATGTCCCTGACTAATTACAAAACTTAAACCTCATCTCTTACGTTACAGCATGTTTCACCCGCCACCTCCAGAAATGGGGAGGAAGTTTTCAAGAAGTGTTATGGCTGAGAAGATTTAGGACATCAATAAGAGACAAAAAAGTGAAGCATTCAACATGTATTAGTAAATGGTTAATGTCTGTATTTTGATTAACTGCTGCAACTTAACATCTCTGCACTTTGAGTCTATTTTTTGATTCCTGCACGATTTATTTGTTTTTTGCATTGGGTTTTTATGCATCATAATAACATTTGAAACTTATATTGCAGTCCAGTTATGTTTCACTATAACACACATAGAAGCATCATTAGTAGTTTTCTTTTTCATTTATTAGCAGTTTTTGTATGAATGGAATTAACTAATTTTCTAGACCTTACCTTTTGCAAGTTTTGAATACCTGCTGCAGAGTTACCAACTGTCTTATATTGTAAGGGATTGTCCATTGACTGGTCAACAATACCCCATCCGTTACCCAGTCTCACGATCAAAGTGTTCCTTCAAAAGAGTTGATCAACCAGGGCCAGTAAATTGAACCAGGCTAACTGGACACAACCAGAACCAGTTTGATGACTCAAATGGAAATATTTTAACTGGGAGCAGCTCAACTGGCTAGCTGGCTGACTGGGAACAATTGGGACAAGTCCCAATTCCCATTTAAATCTGGACCCATTGACAACGGATTTTTTCTCGTCTTATACACGCTAAGCCTTCACACAACCTTACAGCTTGTTTAGCTACTTCTGTTCCGATGTTTCCAGTTGGTCGTGAAGCCCTCAAGTTGTCATCTACTTCTCCTCGTAGCGGTTGTCCCAAGAGGTTGGAACTTGCAGGAGCACTTGCTCATAGAATTAGGTTTTTTGCTGCCATATTGGGTGTCCTTTCACTTTTATGTGACATTTCTCTCCTTTCCTTCCAATTTCAACCAAGGCTCACATATAATCGGAATTTTTTTTTTTAAAAGCCTGATACAGCTGAATCCAACTCACCTGTATTCCTTTACCTAGAATTCATGTACTCCAAAAAAAAATGCGTATGCTTTAGACCAGGTCACTACCTCAAGCAAAGGCTGTGCAAACAGCAAACAGGATTATTCTAGTGAGCTGAAATACAAATTTTGTGTCAATCTAGTACACTTCTGTACAAAAACAATTTGTACGGATTATGAAGCACAAAAATTTCACTGATACCAGGTGTCCAAATTTAGCCCAATGTGTGGAAATATGATGATAGTGATCCCAATTCCCACTACTCCATGTCATGATATAATTCATTTTAAATCATCCAGTCCACACCATGCAAGGACTGGAAAATGAACAGAGCCAAATCTAGATTGGCTGATATGTTAGTATATTAAAAAAAATATATAGATGATTTTCTGGCAGCAGTAGAAGTGTTTAAATGGTTCTGACAACTGTGAAATAAGCTTCATTGAAGCAGTCATTTTAAGATGATGAAAAATCTAAATTGCCATGCTATCTTGGAAGTATTGCATCATAATTATATAATTTTGTTAGCTAATGAACTTAATTTACTTTCTTCATAAATTGTCGGCCAGTTTTGTTGATAAGGCTTAAAAAATTAATCTTCTACTTGATGCCGTAAAAGGGAAATTACTTATTCTTCTACTTTATTAAATGCAGTTAATCAATGCTATCATCCACAAATCAACATAGACATTAGCTTGGATTAATTATCATAATTAAAACATGCTAGCGCAATCAGCATTTCATTGATTTAGACATGTAGGGCTGCTCCACTGGTCACATGAACAAGGTCCATGATACACGGTGGTGGGGGAAGGGGGGGGGGGGGAAGTGTAAATAAATGCAAATGAGTCTGAATGAGCCATTTCCATCTACTTAGCATGCCCAGCGCCCTATGCTTCAGCATCCCGTGATTCCCCGGTCCCCGCGGCTGGGAATCATGTGGTCACAGATTACTTGTGCTCGAACTCCAGTCACGAGCAGCTCCTCTCACCCCACCCTGCAACATACAGTCTACACCTGTACCACACGCCATGGCCGGGTGCCCTGCACACACAGGCCACCAACTGTGGACCCCTATGCAACCAGTGTAGGAATACCTCACAATGTGCGTTATCTGTCCCCCATCCCGAGGAGAAGCTGGCCCACAATCGCCAGTAGGGGGAAGAGGACCGGTGGCATGCCGGACCTTCGGGTCTTCACCTCACGGTGCAGAGGGTGATAGACCTCTTGGTGGGGTGGGAGAGCGGGCAGTCGCCCAGGCAGAACCTGGGCGACTGTCGGCATGGGACAACCAGGTGAGCCCCGAATGAATTGCAATGTCCCTATGGCACATAAATCACTACCCCCCACCCGCCACACCACGCCTATCCACGCTCTTACCATGCATCCTGTCTTTTGTCTTGTAGTGTAACCCCTGACAAGACAGGCTGTGCGGGGCCTCTCGCCCCCATAACACTCCCGCCGATGAGGCTGGACCGTCTGCCGTCCCCCGCCCCTATCTGCAACCCACAACAGCCCACAGTCCGGAGTCAACACCGACTTTTCATCATTGCTGTCACAGGCACCCTCCACCATTCCAGAGATTCTCGCCTAGGGTAATTTTAGTGATGAGGCTCCTGGGCCATTGATGCACACGTCACAATCTGTAGTACATCAGGTGGAGGTAGAAACCCCCAAGATGGCGGACAGCCCGCCCCCAGGACTAGCTCCGGCTTCGGGAAAGGGAGGTCCCATCAATGCTGGAGATGCAGACACAGAGCCTGGAACTATAGGAAGGGGGTCAGCAACCATCCAGTGCTTGCAGGTGTATCTGGAGGAGTTCAACTGCCTGCAGAAACAGGAGACAGCCAAGCCCATCCCCAATCCCGCTTCCCCAGAAGGACTGTGGGCCCATGAGATGGAATGGCCAGCACACATGCAGTGATCACCCGGGCAGATGGTGGAATGTTATACTGAAGGCATGAGTCAGACTTTGCCGAACGATGCACAGCACTGGAGCTCATCACACAGGTCATCATCATCCTCCGTCCCATGGACCAGAGCCGCTGATACTGCCAATCCAGGGCCACCATCATGTAGTGAAACTGGTGGGTAGCACGGCAGGGGGGGGGGGGGGGGGGTGATGCAGGTGGTAGGGAAGATGTGCACGGGGGCAGAGGGAGGGGGTGGGTGGCTATGGTGGGGGAGGGGCTGTTGGTGCCCAGGCCTCCTAGCTGGCGAAACTGTAAGTTATGAGGTTCTTCCGTGGGGCCTCCTGTGCCTGCCTGGGCCCCATGAGCTGTCCATTCTGACCATAAGAGTGTGCCACTGACCACCTCCTTGCTTGGTGGCATACATGTGGACAGGGCCCACAGACGGAGCTCGGCGAGGTGGGAGGGCACTTGTTGCGATCGTAGCTGTGGTGTGCTGTAGGTCCTGTGAGCAAAACACAGGTTCTGACAACCTGTCCGGGGGCAGGATGGATGGGAGCAGGAGCACGGTGGGCAGGTAGGACTTAGAGACAGAGGTGTGCTAGCTGCTAGGGTCACTGGTGGGGTCTATGTCCTGAGATGGGCATTGTACCCAGGCGGGTGGCAATGGCCACAGTTCATGCGTCGGCTGTCTGGGATGCACTCTGCACTTTCCCTGCAGTGCTTCTGACAAGTGAATTGAGGAGTGCCAGACCTGGTTGGCTACTGGGTACGCATAGCTACACCCGTCCCAGTGATGGGTCAGCTGGGTCTGAGGGTTTCCACAGGAGGGGGCTGGAGGGGTGGGCGGGGGGGGAACCTATATGACCGGTAATACTCTGAATATGTAGAGGACACAGTGGGCAGTCGCCCTTGCAAGCTAGGGTAACGGCAGTGCGGGCCAGGCAACTTGGCCCCAGAGCAGATGCCCCGAACCCACTGTCTCAGAGTCAACCCACTGCTCCTTCCCCCAGCCAGCAGCACAATTCTCAGCACTATATTGCGATTTTGGAAACTTTTCTCACCTCCTCCCTCTCACTCGGCAGTCATGGCACCCGATACCCATTTTAAAATACCTCAGGTGAACTGTGCTGGTGTCACTTCTGCTTGGTACTGGTAAGCATCGTGGAAAATCACAAAGGTCCGGAGACTACCTGGCCAAACGTCTGGCCCCGAATTCTATTATCGGCTGATGCCTGATTCTCCACCCAATTGTGATTCACGATTCCTGCGTCGTGAAGCGGAGAATCCAGACCTTAGTGTTTACTCTTCTCTGAATATTGATGGAAATGATTAAATAAATGTCAAAACTGGCAACTGAGTTTCTTTACATACTATTCAACTTTTGCTCACATCATATAAAATGGATTTGAGAGAAATAGAAAAGAAATAAGCGCTTAATACAGACTTGTAAATAATTCCAAAGCTTGTTCGAAACAAATATATAAAAAATACATTTTGTTGCAATTGAGTGTAAATAAAAGAGGTGTTGTTAACTTCTTATTCAGTACAAGAGTTTTTTTTCTTTTTTTCCCAATTTAGAGTATTCAATTATTTTTTCTCCTATTAAGGGGCAATTCAGCATGGACAATCGCGGCTGCGAGGCAGCACAGTAGCATAGTGGTTAGCACTGACTTCACAGCACCAGGGTCCCGGGTTCGATTTCCTGCTGGGTCACTGTGCAGAGTCTGCACGTTCTCCCAGTGTCTGCGTAGGTTTCCTCCGGATGCTCCGGTTTCCTCTCAGTCCAAAGATGAGCAGGTTAGGTGGATTGGCCATGCTAAATTGCCCTTAGTGTCCAAAAAGGATAGAAGGGGTTATTGGGTTAGAGGGATAGGGTGGAAGTGAGGGCTTGGGTGGGTCGGTGCAGACTCTTTCAGCCTCCCCATCTCCACCTCCACCACCGTTTGGTGATCCTCCTGCTCCTCCAGTGCCTCCTCCAGCTTCTGGATCGTCCGATCCTGGGCATCCAGCCTGTGCTCCAGGCGCTCAATTGATTTCTGGATCGGGTCTAAACTGTCCCGTTTCAGCGCGGTGAAGCCCTCTTGGATGACCTTCAACAGATGCTCTGTTGTTGGCTGGGCTGCCTGCACCGGGGTCTGGACATTGTCCATATTGTCCTCAGCAGCAGCTTCCACACTGTCCTTGTTTGCCCACTTCTTCAACTGTTTACGATTCTTTCAGCTTCTTAATTCCAGACACCTATATCTGGAGTCAGTGCCTGAGTGCCTATGCCTTCAGATCCAGCGCTCAAAAGCACAATAAAGTCAGGGGAAAAGGTCCAAAAGTCCAACCGGAGCGAGAGCCACCAAATGTGCAACTTACTCCCTCATAGCCGCCACCGGAACACCGGTCGGTGCAGAGTCATTGGGCCGAATGGCCTCCTTCAGCACTGTATGTTCTATGTTCTAAGTTCAATCCACCTACTCTACACAACTTTTGGGTTGTGGGTGTGAGACCCACGCAGACACGGGGAGAATGTGCATACTCCACACAGAAAGTGACCCATGGCCGGGATCGAACCTAGGACCTCGGTGCCATGAGGCAGCAGTGCTAACCACTTTGCCACCGTGCCACCCCAGTACAAAAGTTAATAATATGAAGGAGGGCTATATTTGAATGCGTAAACATACTTACAAATGTGAACCGAGCACATCACTTATCAAACAAACTACCCGAGAAGTTGGATCTACCAGAATAGACATAAATTGTCCTGCTAGAGGATCATGACAGTTTTGCAGGCAAGTTGGGTCTCATTATGCACTTAATGAGACCCAACTTACCTGCAAAACTGTCATAATGTACACAACTTGGTCCATAAAGATCTCCAATAACACTTTACTAACTTCCTGATAACCGTGGTTATCACTACCTTGAGAGTATAATGTTCTTCTAAGAGCTTGCAATGAACTTCAAGAGTTACTTCAGAGAATCATGGAATTTACAGTGCAGAAGGAGGCCATTTGGCCCATCAGTCTGCACCGGCCCTTGGAAAGAGCATCCGACCCAAGCCCACACCTCCACCCTGTCCTTGCAACCCAGTAACCCCACCTAACCTTTTTGAATACGAAGGGCAATTTATCACGGCCAATCCAACTAACCTGCACATCTTTGGACTGTGGGAGGAAACCGGAGCACCCAGAGGAAACCCATGCAGACACGGGGAGAATGTGCAGACTCCACACAGACAGCGACCCAAGCTGGTAATCAAACCTGGGACCCTGGAGCTGTGAAGTAACTTTGAGCCCTTTTAATTCTTTCAGACTGTGAGCATTGTCAATAAGACCAGTATTTATTGCTCATCCTTAACTGCCCTTGAAAAAGTGGAGGTGAGCCAACTTCTTGAACCATTTGTGCCATTCACCAAGTTCATGGCTGATCTACCTCAATTCCATCTTCCTGTACTATCCCTTAACCCCTTTAGTATCTATCAACTTCTTTATTGAAGGTCTGCAATGACTTAGCATTCACAACTCGCTGGAGCAGAGAATGTCAAAATCTCACAACCATTTTAATGGAGAAATATCTCCTCATCTCAGTACTAAATAGCAACCAACACTAGGCTTGAGCTCAAAGGACTGATCAAACATTGGTAATGGTATACCAAAGTCAGGCATAAAGGATTGAGCAATGCCAGTTGGGGCCCCACCTCAGGGTCCAGGCCAGAGCTATTAAAGAAAAGTTCTCAATTGTGTGTTAACCCCCTTACAAACCTGCTTGATGATTTTAACCTTTTGTCCAGGGTAGTAGGGATAATTCAACTATTCCTATTCATTGAAGGGTACAGTCACATAGAGCTTATGTTACTGGTCATGTATCAGAGGTCTGGACTAATAACCTGGAAACATGAGTTGAAATTCAACCATGGCAGTTTGTGAAATTGAATTTGGTTAAAAGAAAATAAAAAATCTGGAATAAAAAGCCAGTCTGAGTGACGGTGACTGTAAAGCTACCGGATAGTTGCAAAACCTGAACTGTTTAACAAATGTAATTTAGGGAAGGAAACCTTCCATTTTTACCTGCTCTCGTCGACACAAGACCCAATACTCAAAGCAATATAATTGTCTGTTAACTGTCCTCAGAAATCATTCAGCAGTCACTCAGTTGATTGAATTTGCTACATAAAATTACTTGTGCTCTGAACCTCAACCTAGGAAACAGATTTGGACCTGTCAGGGACACACCCAGCCCAGTCCTGAAACCTGCAAAGTCCTCCTTGCTAACATTTGGTCTTGTATCAAAAGTGAGAGAACTATCCCACATCTAGTAAAGCTATGGTTTGACTTTCACAGATGTGTATTCATCAACCAACATCCTAGACTCTTTCATCTCCAACCCTGGAATATGTCCTGTCCCAGTGCCAGACAGACCCACCAGAGATGGCAACATGGTGGTACAGTCAGGAGGGAGAACTCAAAGTTCTCAACACTGGCCCATAACTTCCTCAGAGTGGCTATCTGTGCTGGATTGCCACTCTCGATGGACTTACCTCTGCTGGGATTCCAAAGCCCCTGTCTTTCCAAATCTTCCTCACTCAGGCTGGGTGAGACAGGAATAATGATGTGTGCCCCGGCTGCATCAGTGCGGAGTAACTGCGGCACAGAGAGGTAAGTCACTCCCCCTTTTTATGGGACCAATTAAAAGGTGAGTGGTTCCGGGGGGGGGGGGGGGGGGTGGCGTCAGACCAGACCAGACCGGGGAGGTGCGGTGTGTGGTGGGGGTTGGCCTGGAGGAGAGAGAGAAGGTCGAGTTTGACTAGTGGGGGGTGATTGTGCTCAGGCCAGATTGGAGAGGGTGGAGAGGGGGGGTGGTCTTGGACCAGAGAGAGGGAGAGGTCAATCCAGGATTGGGGGAGGGGGTGGTGACTGGACTCGAGACAGGTGGTGAGGTGGGTGGGCCCGGTCGGGTAGGACTGGAGACGGTAGGGGGTCGAACTCAAAGGGTGGGGGTCAGTCCGGAGTAAGGAGAGGGTCAGGCTGGAGTGGGGGTGGGGTCAGGCTGGAGTGGGGGTGGGGTCGGACTGAAGAGGGATCGGCTGTGTCGGGGGGGGGGGGGGGGGGGGAAGAGAGAGACGGGGAGCAGTGTGATGAGGGTTCTCCATGCGGGGCTCTGTACTGCCTCAAATAATATATCTTTCTTTAATGAGGGAGCAATGCCGTCTACAGAATTCTAAATGTAGCCTCATCAGCGTTTTTTATTCATTTATGGGAAGTGGGCATCGCTGGTAGGTCAGCATTTATTACCCATCCTTAGTTGCCCTTCAGAAGGTGGTGAGCTGCCTTCTTGAACCATTGCAGTTCCTGAGGTGTAGATACACCCAAAGTGCTGTTAGAGATGGAGTCCAAGGTTTTTGATCCAGCAACAGTGATGGAACTACGGTATACTTCCAAGTCAGGGTGCTGACTGGCTTGGAAGGGGAACTGCCAGGTGGTGGTGTTCCCAGGTATCTGCTGCTCTTGTCCTTCTAGATGGTGTGGTCATGGATTTGGAAAGCGATGCCTAAGGAACCTTGGTGAGTTTCTGCCGTGCATCTTGTACATGTTACATACAGCTGCCACTGTTTGTTGGTGGTGGAAGGGGTGAATGTTTGTGGAATGAGTAGCCGCCAAGCGGGCTGCATCGTGCTAGATAGAGTCAAGTTTCTTGACTGCTGCTGGAGCTGCATTCATCCAGGCAAATAGAGAGTATTCCATCACACTCCTGATTTGTGTCTTGTAGATAGTGGGGAGACTTTGAGGAGTCAGGAGATGAGTTACTCACCACAGGTTTCCTCGCCTTTGACCTGCTCTGGTAACCACGAGTTTATATGGCTAGTCCAGTTTGTTTCCAGTCGATGGTAAGCCCCAGGATGCTGATCGTGGGGGGATACAGCAATGGTAACGCCATTCAATGTCAAGGATTGGTGGTTAGATCCTCTCTTGCTGGGGATGGCACTTGTGTGGTGCAAATGTTACTTTCCACTTGTCAACCCAAGCCTGGATATTGTCCAGGTCTTGCTGCATTTGGACGTTGACTGCTTCAGTATCTGAGTTCTTATTGAATTGTAGTGACCATCATGCAGTCATCAGCGAACTACGCTTCTGACCTTATGATGGAAGGCAGGTCATTGATGAAGCAGCTGAAAATGGTTGAGCCTGATAATAATAATAACCTTTATCAGTGTCACAAGTAGGCTTATATAAACACTACAATGAAATTACTGTGAAAATCCCCCAGTGGCCACATTCCAGCGCCTGTTCGGGTACACAGAGGGAGAATTCAGAATGTCCAATTCACCTAACAAGCATGTCTTTTGGGACTTGTGGAGGAAACTGGAGCACCCGGAGGAAACCCACACAGACACGTGGAGAATGTGCAGACTCCACCCAGACAGTGACCCAGGCGGGAATCGAACCTGGGACCCTGAAGCTGTGAAGCAACAGTGGTAACCACTGTGCTAGTGTGAGACACTACCCTAACGAACTCCTGCAGTGATATCCTGAAGCTGCAATGATTGACCTCCAACCTCCATATCAACTTCCTTTGAGCTCGGCATGATCCAACCAGTGAACGGTTTTCCCACCGATTCCCACTGAATCCAGTTTTCCTCAGGCTACTTAATGCTATACCTGGTCAAATGCTGCCTTGGTGCCAAGGGTGATCATTCTATCCTCACCTCTGCCATACAGTTCATTTGTCCATGTTTAAACCAAGGCTGTAATTAGGTCAAAAGCTGAGTGACCCTGGCAGAACCCAAACTTAGCGTCTGTGAGCAGGTTATTGCTCAGTAAATGCTGTTTAATAGCAATGTTGATGACCCCTTCCATTATTTCACTATTGCTCAAGAGTAGACTGATGGGGTAGTAATTGGTCGGGTTGGATTTGTCCTGTTTCTCATGTACAAGATAAACCTGGGCGATTTTCCACATTGCCAGATAGGTGCCAGGTACTGAAACATCTTGGCGAGGGCGCGGCAAATTCTGGCACACAAGTCTTCAGTACAATTGCCAGAATATTGTCAGCGCCCATAGCCTTTGCAGTATCCAGTGCCTACAGCCGTTTCTTGCTATCACGTTGAGTGAATCGAATTGGCTGAAGTCTGGCATCGGTGATGCTGGGGATTTATGGAGGAGACCGAGATGATCATCCACTCAGCATTTCTGTCTGAAGATTATTGTGAATGCTTCAGCCTGGTCTTTTGCACTGGTGTGCTGGATTTCTCCATCTTGAGGATGGGAATATTTGTGGTGCCTCCTCCTTCAGTGCAGTAGTTTAATTGTCCATCACCATTCATAGTTGGATGCGGCAGGACTAGATCTGATCCGTTGGCTTAGCTCTGTCTGTTACTTGCTGCATATGCTGTTTGTTGGCTTACAAGTAGTCCTGTGTTGTAGCTTCACCAGGTTGACACCTCATTTTTAGGTATGCCTGGTGTTGCTCCTGGCATGCCCTCCTGCACTGTTCATTGAACCAGGGTGGATCCCCTGGCTTGGTGGTAATGGTAGAGTGGGGCAAATGACAGGCCATGAGGTTACAGATTGTGGTGGAGTACAATTCTGCTGGTGGTGACTGCCCACAGTGCCTCATTGTTGCCTAGTCTTGATTTGCTAGATTTGTTTGACGTCTATCCCATTTAGCACGGTGGTAGTGCCACATAACACAATGGAGGGTATCGTCAATGTGAGGATGGGACTTCATCGCCACAAGGACTGTGCGATGGTCACTCCTACCGATATTGTCATGGATAGATGCATCTGCAGCAGGCAAGTTGCTGAGGATGAGGTCAAGTATGTTTTTCCCCCTTGTTGGTTCCCTCACCATTTGCTGTAGTCCCAGTAATATCCTTTAGGACCCAGCCAGCACAGTCTGTAGTGGCACTACCGATCCACTCTTGGTGATGGGCATTGAAGTTCTCACCCAGAGTACATTCTGCACCCTTGCCACTCAGTACATCCACCGAGTGGTGTTTAGCATGGAGAATACTGATTATTCAGCTGAGAGGGGATGATAGGTGGCAATCAGGAGGTTTCCTGGTCCATGTTTGACCTGGTGCCATGAGACTTGGCAGCAACACCTCTGTATCCTATCTAGCTCTGCTTTCAACTTGTTCTGGATGTAAATGGTAAACTTACAGGGACTGTCACTGGAGTAACATATGCGACTTCTGGCAGCGGAGGGGAGCGGTCGCGTATAGAGGAGCTCCGGGGGGGCGGGGGGGAAACAGAGTTGCGTCCCGTTCCCCCCATGAAGAACTTGCGCGCGGATGCACGAGCTTAGCCGACTGGGCCCCTGCACGGCAGGAGAGAACGAAGAGGAGCGACCTGGACTCCAAGGCAGAGCGGGGCCAGAGACACGGGCGCTCGGGAGTGAAGCAGAAGCACGAGGGGAGAGCCCCCCAGGGAGAAAGAGAGGAGGCCGCAAGTGACCGGAGCGCTAGGCTGCGGCCCGGGGGGGAGGAAAGGTGCGCGTGAGGAGCCGGGGGCCGGAGACCAGGAAGCGTCCGGAGAGAGTCGCGCGCCCCCCCCGGAACGGAGAGAGCACATCGGAGCACGGGCCTGCGAGCCGGCCCGACTGTCCAGGCCAACCCCCCCCCCCCCCCCCCCCCCCCGCACAGCAGAATGCGGGCGGCAGCGGGGCACGGGACAACAACGCGGGGCAGGAGGAGCGGCGGCCTGAGCCAAAGCGGGGTCCGAGCCAGCAACGAGGCCCAACCTCCCCACCCCGACGGCAACCACCACGAGGCAGGCAGCGGCGGAACAAAGGGGGACTCCCGGCCCGACGAGAAGCCTTTCTCTCTCTGGCTCCAGGTTGAGTGAGGAGGAGAAAAAAGAAAATGAGAACTCCCTCTTTTTTTGGAGGGGGGTGGGGGAAAGAAAAAAACCAAAAGAAAAGAAAGACTTAGAAAAAGAAAACTGTTAAAGGGACAGAACACTCCACTCCCTCTCTCCCTCACGCTTCTCAAAAAAGAAAACCAAACTTACCTGAAAATAGTCTCTTCAGAAGGGAGGGGGTGGGGGGAGAGAAAAAGAGGGGAAGGGGGGGGGGGGGGAAAGAGAGGGGGTGATTTGTTCTCGGTGTAACATAAGCGGCTTCTTTGTGGTGCACTTGACAAAGGAAGGTTCAGACGTAGAGATAACTTCAACACGTTTTCTAAACTATTTACACTTCTATTACTCGGGTTCGACACTACTGCTAATCCTACTATAGCTACCCAGACTGACTAACCAGTTGCTGCAATCCACGTGGTGGATGTAATATTGAATCAACTTGGTGTCTCTACTCACTGACTGTCTCCACTGGAAAGAGGCAGATCATGTGTGTGGTGTCCTTTATATATGGATTGGTGTAATGCCCTCTTGTGGTCGTGTCACCTCTGTGTGTATCGTGAATGTCCATTGGTCGTGTCCTATCTAACTGATCTATTGGTTGTGTGTGTGTATCTGGTGTCTCTTGTGCTCCCTCTATTGTCTAGCTAGCCTACATGCATTATATTGATGCACATAACCACATCCCCCCTTCTTTATATGTTACATATTTTCTGTGTACTTTGAGAAAATTGAACAAAGAACAGGTAGATAAGGTAAGGTACATAAAAGTCATGGGAACAGTGATTAAACAATAAGTCCAAATCATCCGTGTGAGTCCAAAAACCATCAATCATCATGGTCAAATGTCTCTCTTGGTTATGAACGCCATCAACGTCCCTGTGCCACAGGAACCAAGAAGTGGACAAATCACTTTGCTGTCTGATTTGCAGTCCCTTTCTTTTTCCGATGTTTGTGATGGTGCTGTCGGATGGCATCTTGTAGCTGATAAGGTGTTGACGTTGAAGAGGTACCATCAACAGTATAATTCGAGGTCATGGATGTGCCATATGTTGAAGTTGGATAAGACTGTACATACTGGTTCTGGCCACATGCTGTGCAGGAAGGGTGATCCGGCTGAGAACCGTTGGAGCTTGTTGAATTGGAAACAGAATTGCTGCTCACATAAATACCTGGTGATGGTGTGAAACTAGGACCTTGCATCTGATAGGAATATGCCGTCTGGCCAGGCTGGGGTGCAGCAAATCCTGGGCTGTAACTAAGGCATCCAGTCTGTAGTGCAGATTGCGCTTGCGGTAGTCCTCCTTCGGTCTGGATTCCATTAGTGGGCAATCCATAGTGCTGGCCTGTTTGAGAATATGCTGCATAGACTGCTGGCTGCGGCATGCCTGAATACTGGGTTTGTCCAGCATGAGCTGTCATTGGCTGCACTGCTGGTGTGGAAAAATGTGTGGATATAGCTGTGGTGAATATTGGTGTATTCCTCTTGGACTGTAGCCACTGCTTGTTATTATTGACCCAGTGTAATTGTTAAGTGATCCATCTCCTGTCGTTGTGGCATCTGCGGTCACCCTGAGCGTGCCATCACTGAGGTAGCGGCACTCCCTCTCTGGAGTAAAGTCCGGCTTACGTGAATCAGAGTCGGCGTTTGGTTGCTCCCCATCTGGAGTCTGTTCGGTTTTAACTGAATCAGTGTTGGTTTGTTGATGCTCCCCGTCCGTAGTCTTAGCAGGTTCACTGGAGTCAGCTGAGATTTCTTGAAGCTACACGTCTGGAGTCGGAACATGCAGGAATGCATTGACTTGTGGAGAGGTTCGAGCGAATGAGGGTGGAAGTATCATGGTGTCACCGGAATCACCAGTGGTCTCACAGTGATCGTCGAATGTCTCTGTCCACACTAGCTGAGGTCTGTCACTTTGCACATCTTGCATGGGAAGTGGGATGCTGTCATCACTCATCTCATGCCGTGGGTAGAGCCTCAGTAGCTGCTTGTTGTTCACTTGGGTTGGGTAAATTGTCAGAGTCTTCATCTGGTGGCGCAACCAATGTGGGTGGACTATCATTGTCTTGCTGTTGTCCTTCATTTGGGCTTGGACTGTCATCGTTGCTTTGTTCTTCACTGTAGCATGATAGACCATCATGGTCGTCCTGCTGTGCACTGGAGTGTGGTAGACTGTCCTGGTCTTCTTTCTGTTTACTTGAGCATGGCAGAATCGCATCGTCTGCCACTAGTTGGTCAGAGGAAGTTGCTAGACCCTCATGGTCTTGTTCCTGCAAGGACTGCGCGTCGGAGTCTTGCGTTACTTCTATCGTGGATGCTGTCCACGAGCTCGCTGTGGAGGCTTGTGACACTGGAGTCACATCTTGTTCATGCAAGGACTGTGGTGTGGAGTCTTGCGTGTCTTCTTTCGTAGAGTCGGGAACACCGAGTGGTGCGTGGACCACGCTCTGTGTGGCAGCAGGCCGCTCTCTGTGGGCTTGTTCCGCTCTCTGTCTCTTGATTTCAGGCTGCAGCATCATCCTGCAATCTCGAGTCGGGATGTCATATCTGCTGGGCTGAAGATCCTCAAATCCGAAGAAGTCGTCGTCGGGGTCGTCAATATGCAACACGTTTAGTTGCGGATCGGATTTGGTACTGTAGTAGCCTCCCAAGGTGAAAGGTTCATCTGAGTCGTCGTCTTCTAGGACCATATCATCACTGTTTGCGTCGGAGCTGACGTTGGGCTCGCGAGTTCCAGAGAAAATGTAAAGGTCGGTTTCAAAGTATTCAAGGTCGGAATCATCGGTTTGGGCGTAGGTAACTGCTTGTTGCAGGGTTCTTCGGAGGTTAATTTCATTTCCTGGTTCAATTTGAGGCATTGTGCTGTCATTCCAGGTGAAGGAAGGTTGTTTACGGCTTTAAAAGATTTTTTCTTTGATTTGGGACGTTTCCCCTTTAAATGGGCGTGGTCCGGGGACTCTGACATCATGACGCATGTGACATCATACGTAGGAAGCGTTTGTGCATGCGCAAATCACTGTCCCTGTACCGATGGCTGTTTTTATGATTGTGCATGCGCGGTATCTTGCGCATGCGCAAACGGACCTTCCCGTTCTGTGTGCTTCTCGCATAACTGCTCAAGTGCAGTCTCTTTTGAAAGATGGCCGCCGATCAAAATTGTTCTCTGCTCCGGGATCACGGCCTCATGGGGAGTACTGGCGCTTCTCTTACCTTTTCTTGCTGGTTGGAGTGTGTCTTCCTCACAGTATTTGCCGAATTTGTCTAGGACTGCCTGGAAGTCGCTCCTGTTTTGCCCCTTGGAGATTTTGAATTTTTAAAAGATTTCTTCTGCTCTGGCACCGGCGATGGTGAGGAGAAGCTCGGTCTTTTCAGCATTGGCCACATCTTCTAGTTCGGCTGCTACCAGGAAGATTTCAAACATTTGCCGGAATACCCGTCAGTTTTCGCGGAGATCGCCGTGGCACTGGAGCTGCTGTGGAACCCGGATCTCGAACATCTTGCCTGGGTATCGTTGCTGGTTGTCACTGTACGCGGAGGTATGGCTATATGGATTGAAACAGTTCAGTCCTGGTACCATCATTTATGTTCTCGGTGTAACATAAGCGGGTTCCTTGTGGTGCACTTGACAAAGGGAAGGTTCAGACATGGAGATAACTTCAACACGTTTACTAAACTATTTACACTTCTATTACTCGGGTTCGACACTACTGCTAATCCTACTATAGCTACCCAGACTGACGAACCAGTTGCTGCAATCCACGTGGCGGATGTAATATTGAACCAACCCTGTGTCTCTACTCACTGACTGTCTCCACTGGAAAGAGGCAGATCATGTGTGTGGTGTCCTTTATATATGGGTTGGTGTAATGCCCTCTTGTGGTCGTGTTACCTGTGTGTGTGTCGTGAATGTCCATTGGTCATGTCCTATCTAACTGATCTATTGGTTGAGTGTGTATGTGTGATGTCTCTTGAACTCCCTCTTGTGTCTAGCTAGCCTACATGAAAATGAAATGAAATGAACATCGCTTATTGTCACGAGTAGGCTTCAATGAAGTTACTGTGAAAAGCCCCTAGTCGCCACATTCTGGCACCCGTTCGGGGAGGCTGGTACGGGAATCGAACCATGCTGCTGGCCTGCCTTGGTCTGCTTTAAAAGCCAGCGATTTAGCCTAGTGTGCTAAACCAGCCCCTGCATTTACATTGATGCACATCACCACAGGGGGGGGGGGGGGAAATGCCAGAAGGGAGCCAAAGCAGAGGGTGAAAGGGCACCAAAAGCAAACGGGGCAATACACGAGCCCACTCAGACGAGCTAATCGGCACACAAAACGGCGGAATGGAAGCCTCCCCGCAACAAAAAGAACTGGGCAGACAGGAGCTTTTTCCCCCTGGGCCAGAGGGAACTGAAAGGAAGCCTTTGCCGAGGCGCTGAGGGAACACCAGCAAGAAAGCAAGGCAGGGACCAAAGCAGACATAGAGGCCACACTACAGACAGCAATGGCCAAGGCCCTGGCGGAGGTGCAGCTCTACCTGGGCAGAGCAGAGAAGAAACTGGAAGCCCAGGAGGAGAAACTGGAAACCCAAAAGGCGGCCATTGAGGAGCTGGAGAGGGCTGCGACTGACATGAGCGACCGGATCACGGCCCTGGAAAAAGAGGCGGCGAGACTGGGCACAATGCAGGGGAGCCTGAAGGGCAGGGTGGACGACCAGGAAAACCACTCAAGAAGACAAATGTCAGGATAGTGGGATCGAGGGTAGAAACCCCACAGCCTACATGGCCGAGATGCTGGGCAACTTAGTGGGGAGGGAAACTTTCCCCAACCCAGAAAAGGACAGAGCGCACCGATCGCTGCGCCCGAAACCCAGGGCAGGGGAACACTTGAGTTATAGCCAAACTGCATCAATATAAGGACAGGGCCATTTACAGAGGGCTGTACACCTCAGAGCCCCCAATGGTGGAGTCCGGGATGAAACGGTTCCTTGATGGACTGGACATACCAGTCATGGGGGAGGGCAGAAAATGGGGACTGGATGCACCACTAGCACTGGGAGAGATCATGGACAGTGTAAGTTCTATGCAGGCGGGGAAGGCACCGGGACCGGACGGATTCATGGCGGACTTGTACAAGAAATTCGCGACAGCACTGGCCCCACACCTGCGGGAGATGTTCACAGACTCGCTGGCCAAGGGCACACTGCCACCCATGCTAGCACAGGCCTCAATCTCGGATACCTAAGAAAGATAAAGACCCAACGGAATGTGGGTCATACAGACCCATCTCACTGCTGAACGCAGATGCCAAAATACTGGCCACGATTCGAGCCAAAAGGCTAGAAGACTGCGTGCCAGAGGTTGTCGCGGAAGACTAGACGGGCTTTGTCAAAGGTAGACAGCTTACCTGCAACATCAGACTGAACGTGGTAATGACCCCCTCCGGGGAGAGAATACCAGGAGGTGATCGTCTCCCTAGACGCAGAAAAGGCCTTCGACAGAGGTACTGGAGCGGCTCGGGCTTGGAACAGGATTCACCTCCTGGGTAAAACTCCTATACAACGCTCCCATGGCGAGTGTACGGACAAATAACACCAACCCCCGATACTTCCAGCTGCACAGCGGCACCAGACAAGGATGCCCACTGTCCCCCGCTGCTGTTCACCCTAGCAATCGAGCCACTAACAATTGCGCTCAGAGCGGCAAAAAGCTGGAGGGGGATCCGAAGGGGCGGCAGACAGCACAGAGTCTCACTCTATGCAGGTGACCGTCTCCTCTACATCTCGGACCGACAAAGCAGCATGGATGGAATCAACGCGCTCCTGAAAGAGTTTGGCGCCTTCTCGGGCTACAAACTCAACATGAGCAAAAGCGAGATCTTCCCGGTACACCCACAAGTAGGTGGGGCAGCACTAATGGGACTGCCGTTTAAACAAGCCCAACTCAAATTCCACTACCTGGGATCCAAATAGCCCACGACTGGAAAGGGATCCACAAATGGAACCTCACCAATCTGACGGAGGAAGTAAAAAAGGACCTGCAAAGATGGAGCACATTCCCACTTTCCCTTGCGGGGAGAGTCCAGACGATCAAAATGAACATGCTGCCCAGGTACCTTGTCCTATTCAGAGCCATCCCAATCTACATCCCCAATGCCTTTTTCAAAGCATTAGACAAACTAATCATGGCGTTTGTATTGGGGGGGGGGGGGGGGGGGGGGGGGGGGGGGGGGGGGGGGGGGAGAGAATGCAAGGGTCACAAAGAAGGTCTTACCAAAAACAAAATCGAGGGGAGCCCTCCCAAACCTACAACCCTACCACTTGGCGGCAACGGCCGAGCGAACAAGGGGATGGATCAAGGAGCCAGAAGCCGAGTAGGTGCGTGCAGAAGAGGCCTCCTGCATGGGGACCTCCCTCCGGGCCCTCGCCATGATGGCACTCCCATCCCCACCCAAAAAACACTCCAGCAGCCCGGTGGTGATAGCCACTCTCCAGTCCTGGAACCTGTTACGGCAGCAATTTGGCCTGACCAAAATGTCGGACAAAGCTCCCATCTGTAACAACCATAGGTTCACACCAGCACTGACTGACGCCACCTTCAAAAGGTGGGAAGAGACAGGGAACAATAGAGGAGAGACAGGGTGGTAGGTGCAAGGGGGGGGGGGGGGGGGGGGAGGCAGGGAAACGTTAACCAACCTGACATCCACAGGAACAGAGAGAAAGGAGAATACAGGCGCAGGATTGGGGGGGGGGGGGGGGGGGGGGGGGGGGGGGCGCGGCTGAAGCGGCAGTGTGCACGAGAAGACAACGGCGGCGAAATCCAGCCGGGAGAAGCGAGGGGCAACACCGGCACCAGACCCACTCTAGGATTGCCCCCCCCGGAAGTGCCTCACCGGCACAAACGGATGCCTACTTACATATATACGGATATATCATATCCTGTGTACATAACGGCAAAATATACTCTGTACAAAAATCCAATAAAAAACATTAAAAAAAAAAAACTTCCAGTTCTTAAATTGTTGTCTCAAAGATGTGAATTTCAGATAGTGGACTGGGAAGTTGAGCTTCACTCAGCTGATCTTCGAATGTGGACCATATTTTCCAACAAACAAGTAATGTTCCATATGTGGAAGTCTTCATTACCGATAGAAATTTTAATCATGGTTAATTTATCTGGTTCAGAAATATCTATGTCCAAAAAACAGGGGTGCAATCAAACGGGCTCATCAAATGTCTCGGTAACATGATGAGGCCATGAAAGATATGCGACGCTCGGAATGGCTCACAAGTTCTCAAGAGATGTTGTGATCTCAATGTCTCCCTCGTTCTGCGAGATCCAGATTTACATATTTAAGTGAACCATGAGGCTCATTTAACTATGTTGCCACCTGATGCTCCCAAGGCCCGAGAACTAACACCCGCGCCTGGGAGATCATGCCATGACACTATTTAGCATGGGTCCACACAAACGTGGACCAAGCGTAATGGCACCTAGGGAATCTCCTAGGCCACTGGAGACCCCTGGGTGGTCTGGGACAGGGCAGGGTGCCACCCTGGCTCTCCCTCCAGTACTCAGGCACTTTAGTGCCAGGCTGGCACCTTCCACTGCCAGGGTGCCAATGCCAGGGTGCCTGGATGCAACTGCCAAGGGCCGGGGCGTAAGAGGGCCCATGCCCATGAAAGGGGGGGGTCGACGGGGGGTTATGGAGCATGGGGAGGTCAAGACCGGATGCGAAGGGGACTCTTAAAGGTTGGGGGTCCTGAAAGGGACGGTATCCTGAAATGGGTATTGGGGAGACCTGAAAAGGGGGTGGCCCTCTGCAACCCCATAGCTGGGTATCCTCACTTGGGGAGAGGTGGGTAATTTGCATGTGTGCGGGGGGGTGACATTGCCCACGCTTAAGCTCACTTAAAGATCTGGGTACGCTTTCAAAATGGCGGCCTGATCTCAGAGGAGCCAGTCTCATCGGCGAGTTCTGCTCCCCACTGATGAAAATAATTCTAAGTGTGGGCTCCCAAAATAATGGCTAAATACCAGTGTGATCTCACAGAAAAAGCCAGTAAGAACCACCCCGCCATACCCGCCCCAAATGACGCTTAGAAATGTTTCCATTAAATCCGCCCCAGGACTCTACGTGTTGTCTAAATGGGGTGAACTCAGAGAAGAGGTGTCCTTCCTTCCAATTGAGCTTTCGAAATTTTGTGGATATCCTGTTACTTTTTTGCAGGACTAGGAGGAGTTTTTGTATCAAGAACAAATGTTCAGGCTTTCACCATTCAAGACTTGCTTTCTTGTGGCTCCTCTGATTTGCTGTTCCTCAACTGCCTGCAGCTTGTTAGTTGAGAGTTCTCCCAGTGAGCCAGAGAAGACACAGCCAGAGTGAGGCACATTGAAGAGACACAGCGAAGAGTGAGTTTGGGAATTTGAAGCAGGTGGGAATTCGAAGCTGGGTTGAGAGGAGGTGTTTTTTATCCTTGGTAAGTGACTGGTAAGTAGTTTTCTTTTCATTTGTCTATTTATTTATTTATTTTCCCCCCATTTTTGGGAATTGTAGTTGTATAAGTTAACCTAAGGTTTAAGACATGGCAGGAAATCCCAGACCCATGTCATGCTCCTCGTGTGCGATGTGGGAGCTCAAGGACACGTCCACTGTCTCTGGCTCCTTCACGTGCAAGAAGTGTGTCCAGTTGCAGCTCCTGTTAGACCGCTTGACGGCTCTGGAGCTGCGGGTGGACTCACTTTGGAGCATCCGCGATGCTGAGGACGTCATGGATAGCACGTTTAGCGAGTTGGTCACACTGCAGGTGAAAGTTACTGAGGGAGATAGAAAATGGGTGACCAATAGACAGAGCAAGAGTAAGAAGGCAGTGCAGGTGTCCCCTGCAGTCATCTCCCTGCAAAACAGATATACCGCTTTGGATACTGTCGAGGGAGATGGCTCACCAGGGGAAGGCAGCAGCAGCCAGGTTCATGGCACCATGGCTGGCTCTGCTGTGCAGGAGGGCATGAGGAAGAATGGCAGGGTTATAGTGATAGGGGGACTCAATTGTAAGGGGAATAGACAGACGGTTCTGTGGACGCAATCGAGACTCCAGGATGGTATGTTGCCTCCCTGGTGCAAGGGTCAAGGATGTCTCGGAGCGTCTGCAGGACATTCTGGGGGGGGGGGGGGGGGGGGGGTGAACAGCCAGCTGTCGTGGTGCACATGGGCACCAAAAATATAGGTAAAAAACGGGTTGAGGTCCTACAAGCTGAATTCAGGGAGTTAGGAGTTAAACTAAAAAGTAAGACCTCAAAGTAGTAATCTCAGGATTGCCACCAGTGCCGCAAGCTAGTCAGAGTAGCAATGTCAGGATAGATAGGATGAATGTGTGGCTCGAGAGATGGTGCAAGAGGTAGGGATTCAAATTCCTGGGGCATTGGAACCGGTTCTGGAGGAGGTGGGACCAGTATAAAGCAGACGGTCTGCACCTGGACAGGACTGGAACCAATGTCCTAAAGGGGGTGTTTTCTAGAGCTGTTGGGGAGGGTTTTAAACTAATGTGGCAGGGGGGATGGGATCCGATGTAGGAAGTTGGGGGGGAGGGGGGAAGTAAAACGGGGCCAGAAGCAAAAAGCAGTAAGGGTGAAAGTGGAAGGCCGAGAAGCCATAGTCAAAAATCAAAAAGGGCCACAGTACAGGGTACAGTGAGGAGTGTGTGAAAGGGAGGTGGCCAATGCAGGAGTGAGGGTGCTGTACCTAAATGTGCGCAGTATTGCTTTTCTAATTGGAGGGCTGTGACCAGTGGTGTTCCACAGGGATCAGTGCTGGGACCTTTGCTCTTTGTAGTATATATAAATGATTTGGAGGAAAATGTAACTGGTCTGATTAGTAAGTTTGCAGACGACACAAAGGTTGGTGGAATTGCGGATAGCGATGAGGACTGTCTGAGGATACAGCAGGATTTAGATTGTCTGGAGACTTGGGCGGAGAGATGGCAGATGGAGTTTAACCTGGACAAATGTGAGGTAATGCATTTTGGAAGGGCTAATGCAGGTAGGGAATATACAGTGAATGGTAGAACCCTCAAGAGTATTGAAAGTCAAAGAGATCTAGGAGTACAGGTCCACAGATCACTGAAAGGGGCTACACAGGTGGAGAAGGTAGTCAAGAAGGCATACGGCATGCTTGCCTTCATTGGCCGGGGCATTGAGTATAAGAATTGGCAAGTCATGTTGCAGCTGTATAGAACCTTAGTTAGGCCACACTTGGAGTATAGTGTTCAATTCTGGTCGCCACACTACCAGAAGGATGTGGAGGCTTTAGAGAGGGTGCAGAAGAGATTTACCAGAATGTTGCCTGGTATGGAGGGCATAAGCTATGAGGAGCGATTGAATAAACTCGGTTTGTTCTCACTGGAACGAAGGAGGTTGAGGGGCGACCTGATAGAGGTCTACAAAATTATGAGGGGCATAGACAGAGTGGATAATCAGAGGCTTTTCCCCAGGGTAGAGGGGTCAATTACTAGGGGGCATAGGTTTAAGGTGAGAGGGGCAAAGTTTAGAGTAGATGTACGAGGCAAGTTTTTTACGCAGAGGGTAGTGGGTGCCTGGAACTCACTACCGGAGGAGGTAGTGGAGGCAGGGACGATAGGGACATTTAAGGGGCATCTTGACAAATATATGAATAGGATGGGAATAGAAGGATACGGACCCAGGAAGTGTAGAAGATTGTAGTTTAGTCGGGCAGTATGGTCGGCACGGGCTTGGAGGGCCGAAGGGCCTGTTCCTGTGCTGTACATTTCTTTGTTCTTTTGTTCTTTGTATACGGAACAATGTAAATGAGCTTGTTGCGCACATTGAAATTGGCCGGTACAATGTTGTGGGCATCACAGAGACATGGCTGCAAGGGGATCAGAGCTGGGATCTAAATATACAAGTATATATGTCCTATCAAAAGGACAGGCAGATGGGCAAAGGGGGCGGGGTTGCATTGTTAGTAAGGAATGAAGTTAAATCGATAGCAAGGAACGATATAGGATCAGAAGGCATAGAATCTCTGTGGGCAGAGTTGAGGAATCACAAAGGTAAAAAGACCCTGATCGGAGTTATGTACAGGCCCCCTAGCAGCAGTCAGGATGTGGGGCAGAAAATAAATCAGGAGATAGAAAAGGCGTGTAAAGAATGCAATATTACAATAATCATGGGGGACTTCAATATGCAGATGGACTGAGAAAATCAGGTTGGTAGTGGATGTGTTATGGGCCAGGATTTAGAGAACCCCAAAGTGTATCATGGAGTTCACCTGACTAACAACATTTAATAGATTGTGGTATGGGGAGCCCACTGCCCACTCTGCAGGTGTGGTGCAGCAGAAATGGAAAAGTATTTTTTAAAGCAAACAATGTTTATTCTATGAACTCAAGTTAACCTTTTATGAAACAAACAGTGAACATCTTAGCAACCATTAATTGAAATATAACCCCCAAAGACTTCAACATTAAGTAATCCTTTAAACTTTCCTTTTAACATCCATACAACCTAAAACACCTTCTACCAGAAGCACATCAGGTTAAAGTCACTACTGTTATTTGTTTTAAATCACCAGGATCGATTTACAGTGTTTAGATTACAGAGATTCATACACCTTTTGGCTGTAACTGCAGCTATCTAGCTCTGAAAACGAAACTAAAACACACCCTGCAGCAAACAGCCTAAAACGAAAGTAAAAAGCTGACAGACAGCCCAGCGCCACCCACTCTCTGACATAACTGCAGTAATAAACACCCATTTCTTAAAGGTACTCGCACTACAGATATTTATATACATACCCATTTATAAACACCCATTTCTTAAAGGTACTCTCACATGACAGATCCCAAGAAATGGCATTTGTGGAGTGTCTTAAGAGATGGTTTTTCGGAGCAGCTTGTGACAGAGCCTACTTGGGAAGAGGCAATTCTGGATTTGGTGATGCGTAATGAGGCAGACTTGATGAGGGAACTTAAGGTGAAGGAACCCTTAGGGAGCAGTGACCACAATATGATAGAATTTACCCTGCAGTTTGAGAGGGAGAAGCTGCAATCAGATGTAACAGTATTACAATTAAATAAGGGTAACTACAAAGACATGAGGGAGGAGCTGGCCAGAGTTGATTGTAAAAGGAGCCTAGCAGGGAAGACAGTGGAACAGCAATGGCAGGGGTTTTGGGGGGTTATTAGGGAGGCACAACAGAAATTCATCCCAAGGAGGAGAAACCATGCTAAGGGGAGGACAAGGCATCCATGGCCGACGAGGGACGTCAAGGACAGCATAAAGGCTAAAGAAAAAGCATACAAAGTGGTGAGGATTAGTGGGAAACCAGAGGGTTGGGAAGCCTTTAAAAGTGAGC
This sequence comes from Scyliorhinus torazame, assembly GCF_047496885.1. Classification (NCBI taxonomy): domain Eukaryota; kingdom Metazoa; phylum Chordata; class Chondrichthyes; order Carcharhiniformes; family Scyliorhinidae; genus Scyliorhinus; species Scyliorhinus torazame. Next base: position 163,269,055 of record NC_092709.1, on the reverse strand, counting down.
AGAGGACAACTAAAAAAGCAATAAGGGGGGAGAAGATGAAGTACAAGTGCAAGCTAGCTAGTAATATAAAGGAATATAGGAAGAAATGTTTTCAATATATAAAAGGTAAGAGAGAGGCAAAAATAGACATTGGACCACTAGAAAATGAGGCTGGAGAAGTAATAATAGGAAATAAAAAAAATGGCAGACGAACTGAATAGTTACTTTGCATCAGTCTTCACGGTGGAAGACACCAGTGGGATGCCAGAGCTCCAGGAGACAGAGGTGAGTGCAGTGACCATTACGAAGGAGAAGGTTCTGGGGAAACTGAAAGGTCTGAAGGTCCTGGACTGGATGGAGTACATTCCAGGGTCCTAAAAGCGATAGCTGAGGAAATTGTGGAGGCATTAGTGATGATGTTTTAGGAATCACTGGAGGCAGGAAGGGTCTCAGAGGACTGGAAGGTGGTGAATGTAACACCACTGTTTAAGAAGGGAAGGAGGCAGAAGACGGGAAATTATAGGCCAGTTAGCCTGACTTTGGTCATTGGTAAGATTTTAGAGTCTGTTATTAAAGATGAGGTCGCGAAGCACTTGGTAGTGCATGGTAAAATAGGACTGAGTCAGCACGGCTTCGTCAAAGGGAGGTTGTGTCTGACAAATCTGTTAGCGTTCTTTGAGGAGGTAACAAGCAAGTTAGACAAAGGAGAACCAGTGGACGTGATTTATTTAGATTTCCAGAAGCTCTTTGACAAGGTGCCGCATAGGAGACTGTTAAATAAGTTAAGAGCTCATGGTGTTCAGGGTAAGATATTGGCATGGATAGAGGATTGGCTGACTGGCAGAAGGCAGAGAGTGGGGATAAAGGGGTCTTTTTCAGGATGGCAGCCGGTGACTAATGGTGTGCTTCAGGCGTCTGTGCTGGGACCACAACCTTTTACAATATACATTAATGATCTGGAAGAAGGTACTGAAGGCACTGTTGCTAAGTTTGCAGGTGATCCAAAGATCTGTAGAGGGACAGGTAGTATTGAGGAAGCAAGGGGGCTGCAGAAGGTCTTGGACAAGCGAGGAGAGTGGGCAATGAAGAGGCAAATGAAATACAATGTGGAAAAGTGTGAGGTTATGCACTTTGGAAGGAGGAATCTAGGCAGAGACAATTTTCTAAATGGGGAAATGCTTCGGAAACCAGAAGCACAAAGGAACTTGGAAGTCCTTGTTCACGGTTTTCTTAAGGTTAACGTGCAGGTTCAGTCGGCAGTTAAGAAGGCAAATGCAATGTTAGCATTCATGTCAAGAGGGCTAGAATACAAGACCAGGGATATACTTCTGAGGCTATATCAGGCTCTGGTCAGACCCCATTTGGAGTATTTTGAGCAGTTTTGGGCCCCATATCTGAGGAAGGATGTGCTGACCTTGGAAAGGATCCAGAGGAAGTTCACAAGAATGATCCTTGGAATAAAGAACTGGTCGTATGAGGAACGTTTGAGGACCCTGGTTCTGTACTCGTTGGAGTTTAGAAGGATGAGAGCGGATCTTATTGAAACGTACAAGATACTGCGAGGCCTGGATAGAGTGGACGTGGAGAGGATGTTTCCACTTGTAGGAAAAACTAGAACCAGAGGACACCATCTCAGATTAAAGGGACGATTCTTTAAAACAGAGATGAGGAGGAATTTCTTCAGCGAGAGGGTGGTGAATCTGTGGAACTCTTTGCCGCAGAAGGCTGTGGAGGCCAATTCACGGAGTGTCTTTTAGACAGAGATAGATAGGTTCTTGATTAATAATGGGATCAGGAGTTATGGGGAGAAGGCAGGAGAATGGGGATGAGAAAATATCAGCCATGATTGAATGGCGGAGCAGACTCGATGGGCCAAGTCGCCTCATGTCTTATGGTTAAGAGTGCAATGGTGCTGCCTTTTCTACCTTCCTAAGTCTTCTAGAATCTCTACTTACAAAGCTGTGTTTTTAGTGTAAAAATGTGCCCAGGCCTGAGGGGGCGAACGTAATAATGAAAAAAAAGTTTTTTTGCAGCCTTCTATGAGCTGTTGGGAGCTATTGCTGGATGGATTCTCTTCCCTGGCCTATTCACAAGTGTTTAATCATGCTTCCCCACCCACCCTCGACTTCCTGAAGAGATGGCCGTCAGCAGCAATGGATGCCTCTGCCTGTGGATTGCTGCCCAGTGCGACAACCCCGGACTTGGTTCTTTATTGGCTGTTCTTGCACAAATCTTTGCAGCTGGTAGAGTCAGATTATTCAAGCTCTGGGACCCGATGTACCTCATTTCAGCCAGTAGGCAATGTCCCAGAATGGGGACTGTGTATAAGATTCCTACTGCAGTGCAGAATTGCTTCAGTGCCGAGCACCTGCAGTGGTTTCACTTTCACAAAAGCATTTACAGTGCCCGTGAAAAGGTTGAGGCTTGTATCAAATCTTCAAAAGTTACTGATTAGCACCGTCACTACCACCATGCCATGTATTTCTATTTAGCACAAATATACCAAGCATACAAGGATTGGTAGAATAAATAAGTGGTCATTATTTGAAGATAAGACTATGTACTTGAAATGGTACCTGGGAGGCTGTGTAGATACATATGACTGTTGGACTGTTGCCCAGTTCTATCTACAGAGCACATGGGATTGTACAACATATCCTATTTCATGGTGGATTGTGATGAACAACAGTTTAAGATATGCTTCCTTAAAGGCACATGTGCATCGTAACACTGTAGACATCATCCACAAACAACAGTTCAGATTAAATCACTGCTGTCCTGCCATAGCCTCCTAGGAATGGTAATGGACAATTCCACAATTGATTTAGGGAGGAGGTGGCTCCACAAACATTCCCCTCCTCACACTTTTTATTTTGTATGCATTAAGTGTTTATGTCCATCTTCATCCAAATGGATGATCCAGCTCAGCCTTCCTCTGTTGACCCCATTGTCACAAATTGAGTCTGAGTCAATTTAGCTCTCTTCATGTGAAAAGGCTGCATGCACTGAGAAAAGGTCCCAAAAATATTGGACTGTGGTACTCATTCTCACTTTTAAATCTTTTTAGTTTGCACGCTACTTCAGCAATCATCTTCATCCAACATTTCAACACTCCTTAACTCCTCAGGAGTTTCTTATTCCTTCAGGTGCCTATCTTCCCAGTATTATCCCCTTTCCTTCTGGAGCATTCGGCTTAATTCCCTCCAAATTGCCAACAATTTATCTGCTTTCAAAAACTTCTGAAAACCTCCGAGTGTATCTCATAACGTTCTCCTAAGGTTGTGTTTCGCTTTCTCTTTCATGTTGAATGCATCCTGTAACTTATACAGAGGTGCCCAAATGTAAAAAGCCATCACTATTATTTATAACAAAGAACAAAGAAAAGTACAGCCCAGGAACAGACACTTCGGCTCTCCAAGCCTGTGCCGACCATGCTGCCTGTCTAAACTTCCTGTGTCCGTGTCCCTCTATTCACGCATTTGTCAAGATGCCTCTTAAATGTCACTATCGTCCCTGCTTCCACCACTCCTCCGGCAGCGGGTTCCAGGCACCCACTACCCAGTGTAAAAAACTTGCCTCGTACATCTCCTCTAAACCTTGCCCCTCGCACCTTAAAACTATGCCCCCTAGTAATTCACCCCTCTACCCTGGGAAAAGCCTCTGACTATCCACTCTGTCTTTGCCCCTTATAATTTTGTAGACCTCTATCAGGTCACCCCTCAACCTCCATCATTCCAGTGAGAACAAACCAAGTTTATTCAACCGCTCCTCATAGATAATGCCCTCCATACCAGGCAACATCCTGGTAAATCTCTTCTGCACCCTCTCTAAAGCCTCCACATCCTTCTGGTACTATGGCGACCAGAATTGAACACTATACTCCAAGTGTGGCCTAACTAAGGTTCTATACAGCTGCAACATGACTTGCCAATTCTTATACTCAATGCCCCGGCCACTGAAGGCAAGCATACCGTATGCCTTCTTGACTACCTTCTCCACCTGTGACCTGTGGACCTGTACACCTAGATCTCTCTGACTTTCAATACTCTTGAGGGTTCCACCATTCACTGTATATTCCCTACCTGCATTAGACCTTCTAAAATGCATTACCTCACATTTGTCCGGATTAATCTCCATCTGCCATCTCTCCACCCAAGTCTCCAAATGATCTAAATGCTGCTGTATCCTGACAGTCCTCATTGCTATCTGCAATTCCACCAACCTTTGTGTCGTCTCCAAACTTACTAATCAGACCAGTTACATTTCCTCCAAATCATTTAAATATACAACGAACAGCAAAGGTCCCAGCACTGATCCCTGTGGAACACCACTAGTCACAGCCCTCCAATTAGAAAAGCACCCTTCCATTGCTGCTCTCTGTCTTCTATGACCTAGCCAGTTCTGTATCAATCTTGCCAGCTCACCCCTGATCCCGTGTGACTTCATCTTTTGTACCAGTCTGCCATGAGGGACCTTGTCAAAGGCATTACCGAAGTCCATATAGACAACATCCACTGCCCTACTTGCATCAATCATCTTTGTGACCTCTTTGAAAAACTCTTATCAAGTTAGTGAGACACAACCTTCCCTTCACAAAATCATGCTGCCTCTCGCTAATACGTCCATTTGCTTCCAAATGGGAGTAGATCCTGTCTCGAATAATTCTCTCCAGTAATTTCCCTACCACTGATGTAAGGCTCACCAGCCTGTAGTTCCCTGGATTATCCTTGCTACCCTTCTGAAACAAAGGAACAACATTGGCTATTCTCCAGTCCTCCTGGACATCACCTGAAGACAGTGAGGATCCAAAGATTTCTGTCAAGGCCTCAGCAATTTCCTCTCTAGGCTCCTTCAGTATTCTGGGATAGATCCCATCAGGCCCAGGGGACTTATCTACCTTAATATTTTTAGAGATGCCCAACACCTCGTCTTTTTGGATCTCAATGTGACCCAGGCTATCTACACACCCTTCTCCAGACTCAACATCCACCAATTCCTTCTCTTTGGTGAATACTGCTGCAACATATTCATTTAGTACCTCGCCCATTTCCTCTGGCTCCACCCATCGATTCCCTTGCCTATCCTTCAGTGGGCCAACCCTTTCCCTGGCTACCCTCTTGCTTTTTATGTACGTGTAAAAAGCCTTGGGATTTTCTTTCACCCTATTTGCCAATGACTTTTCGTGACCCCTTCTAGCCCTCCTGACTCCTTGCTTAAGTTCCTTCCTACTTTCCTTATATTCCACACAAGCTTCATCTGTTCCCAGCCTTTTAGCCCTGACAAATGCCTCCTTTTTTTTTTGACAAGGCCTACAATATCTCCCGTAATCCAAGGTTCCCCAAATTTGCCATATTTATCCTTCTTCCGCACAGAACCATGCCGGTCCTGAATTCCTTTCAACTGACATTTGAAAGCCTCCCACATGTCAGATGTAAAATTTACCCTCAAACATCTGCCCCAATCTAGGTTCTTCAGTTCCCGACTAATATTGTTATAATTAGCCTTCCCCCAATTTAGCACACTCACCCTAGGACCACTCTTATCCTTGTCCACCAGCACTTTAAAACTTACTGAATTGTGGTCACTGTTTCCGAAATGCTCCCCTACTGAAACTTCTACCACCTGGCCGGGCTCATTCCCCAATTCCAGCTCCTGTACAGCTCCTTCCCTCGTTGGACTATCTACATATTGTTTTAAGAAGCCCTCCTGGATGCTCCTTACAAACTCTGCCCCATCTAAGCCCCTAGCACTAAGTGAGTCCCAGTCAATATTGGGGAAGTTGAAGTCTCCCATCACAACAACCCTGTTGTTTTTACTCGTTTCCAAAATCTGTCTACCTATCTGCTCCTCTATCTCCCGCTGGCTTTTGGGAGGCCTGTAGTAAACCCCCAACATTGTGACTGCACCCGTCTTATTCCTGATCTCTACCCATATAGCCTCGCTGCACTCTGAGGTGTCCTCCCATAGTACAGCTGTGGTATTCTCCCTAACTAGTCGCGCAACTCCACCACCCCCTCTATCCCGCCTGAAACATTAAATCCTGGAACGTTTAGCTGCCAATCCTGTCCTTCCCTTAACCAGGTCTCTGTAATGGCAACAAAATCAGAGTTCCAAGTACTAATCCAAGCTCTAAGTTCATCTGCCTTACCCGTAATACTTCTTGCATTGAAACATATGCACTTCAGGCCACCAGACCCACTGTTTTCAGCAACATCTCCCTGCCTGCTCTTCCTCAGAGCCATACTGGCCCTATTCCCTAGTTCTCCCTCAATGCTTTCACCTTCTGACCTATTGGTCCGGTACCCACCCCCCTGCCATACTAGTTTAAACCCTCCCGTGTGACACTAGCAAACCTTGCGGCCAGGATATTTATGCCTCTCCAGTTTAGATGCAACCCGTCCTTCTTATACAGGTCACACCTGCCCCGGAAGAGCTCCCAGTGGTCCAGATAACAGAAACCCTCCCTCCTACACCAGCTGTTTAGCCACATGTTTAGCTGCTGTATCTTCCTATTTCTAGGCTCACTGGCACGTGGCACAGGGAGCAATCCCAAGATTACAACCCTCGAGGTCCTGTCTTTTAACTTTCTGCCTAGCTCCCTGAACTCCTGCTGCAGGACCTCATGCCCCTTGCTGCCTATGTCGTTAGTACCAATATGTACAACGACCTCTGCCTGTTTGCCCTCCCCCTTCAGGATGCCCGCTACCCGTTCTGAGACATCCTGGACCCTGGCACCAGGGAGGCAACATACCATCCTGGAGACTCTTTCACATCCACAGAAACGCCCGTCTGTGCCCCTGACTATAGAATCCCCTATGACTATTGCTCTTCTGCACTTTGACCCTCCCTGCTGAACATCAGAGCCAACCGTGGTGCCACTGCTCTGGCTGCTGCTGTTTTCCCCTGATAGCCTCCCCCCAACAGTTTCCAAAGGGGTATATCTATTCGAGAGGGGGACAACCACAGGGGATTCCTGCACTGACTGCCTGCCCCTTCTGGTGGTCACCCATTTCTCTGCCTGCACCTCGGGTGTGACCACATTTATATAACTGCTATCTATGACGCTTTCCGCCACCTGCATGCTCCTAAGTGCATCCAACTGCTGCTTCAACCGAACCACACGGTCTGTGAGGAGCCCCAGCTGGGTGCACTTTCTGCAGATGAAGCAATCCGGGATGCTGGAAGCTTCCCAGACCTGCCACATCTCAGTCAGAGCACTGCACCCCTCTAATTGACATTGCGTTAATGAATTAGTAAATTAAATTTAAAACATTTTAAAAAAAGTTACTGTTCACTATATGTTTCCTAGCACTAGATTTCTACTATGAATGTGATAGCCAAATACAATACTCTCCAATCTCTGGCTTAGCTACACCTCTATAAATTATAATTAAGTAATTATGTTTAATTAGTTTAACAATGTTTAATTTTTAAATTTAGTGTAGATTCCCAACCAGCCAATCAGGCACAGCTTTACTTTGATGTCACTTCAGTTTCCGCCCCCCCCCACACAATTTGAAAAGGTAATAAAAATAAAAATCTCTTACCTTCCCAGAATGCTCTCTGGTTCTCTCCCTGCAGATTAAAAGTTACAAGCCAGAAGAAAGAACAAAACACGAGGGAAAAGCACCTTCTCCTAATCTGCACCGAATTACCTCACTGCACCAAATTACCAAGTTCCAATTCCCACTCTGGATGTGTCTCCTTGACCTGCGCAAAGTTTAGAGTGCGCTTTCTGTCTGTCTTTTATACAGACCTCAGCTAACCAGGGTGACTCACGCTACTTAAGCTTCAAAGAGAAGAATACAATGTACACCCTTGTGCCACTAAACAGGTCTCAGGTGACTGACAGATAATGTTCTATGTATTAATGCCTCCTTAAAATTCATTGTAAAATTAGAGATACAGGTTTAGCAGTAAATGTTAAATCTAAGCATGCTGTGTTCTGTGACAATTTGATTTCTCATCACTAATGTCTACCTAAAGTTCTATTGTAATGATTCATTATTGTTCTGATGGACAAATTATACCTTTATCAGTTACATATGAGAACGTACTATTCTAAATTTTTTACATGCAATTACACCCACACACAGGTTCATGTCTGCTTCATTTGCTGTTCACTTTGTTAACCAGGTAGATTTTCCAATGTTATGAACCCCACTGAAGTGAAAAATCTGCAAACCAAGGAGGAATAGTCCAGTCATTTTGTTATCAATTATTAAAGAATATTTATTAACTTAAAAAAGAAAACACACAATAAAAAGGACTATAAGACACTACAACAGTACACTTAACTACACGGATGGCTGTATACACAGTTTAAAAAAGCAACCCCTTTTGTTCCAAACTACCTATATTTCCTGAACTCTGAGACATCCATTGTTCCCAAACAACATACAATATTATATAACCCCATACGATAATTACCACACCCAGTTTATTTGTCCATGTTTGGGAAAATCATCTTCAGTTTCAGCGAAGGTGTAATCTTTCGGCTCGAGTATTGAGCAGGTAAGCAGGATCATGGGCGCAGGGTTGGAGATAAGTCACAATAGCTGCCTTTGTCCATAGCTAGCAGGGGCAGGCTTGTTGTCTATTATCCTTTATTCTGGCTTTGCTGGAATGTTTGTCCGATGCAAGGAGAGTTACATTCTAGGGGTTTTGATGTGATAGCCTTTATTGGCTGTCAAACTGCTCAGAAACTTCAACAAACCAGCAATTAATCAACTAGATCAGTCCATTTAATCAATCCAGCAATTGTCCATTTTGAAAACCGAAAAAAAACTTTCATAAAAGTATGTAGGCTGATGGAGATATACATATTCAATATATTTTCTTCCTGCCTCCTAGTGGGACACTGGATAAACCTAATTAACACTAATATAGTGGAGGATGAATGCTTGGAATGTCTACCGGAGGCTTTTGAGACCATTATGTTGAAGAACCAACTGCAGATTGGGCTATTTTAGATAAACTGTTGTGAAGTGCTAATTAATAATCCCATTGTAAAGATGCCGTTTGAGACGAGTGACCATAATATGTTAGAACGCCACAATTTTGATAGTGACTTAGTTAAATCCGAAACTAGGGTCTTCAATTTAAACAGAGGAAACTACAAAGGTTTGAGGTGCAACTTGATTGTGGTAGAATAGGAAACTACATTAAAAAGGTATTACAGTAGACAGGAAATAGCTACCATTAAAATAATTAATACATGGTTTACAATAAATATCCATTCCTTTGAGACACAAAAACTAGTAAGTAATGTGATCTAGCCATGGCTAACAAGAAGTTAAAGATTGGAATTAGATCAAAGGAAGAGGCTTAGAAAATTGTGTCCCAAAAATGTGCAAGTCTGAGGGTTGGGAGACATCTCAGAATTCAGCAAAGGAGGACCAAGAAGCTGAAGAAGGAAAATAGATTATGAACGTGAACTTGCAAGAAACATAAAAATGGTCAGCAAAAGCTTCAATGGGAACGTAAAAAGGAAAAGATTGGCAAAGGCAAAGATATTTTCAGCGAGTCGAGTCACTGGCATACATAACGAGGCTTGACTGAGAGCTCGGCCATTTATTACTCTTGTTGAAACACCTGCTCCCCAGAGAAAACATTGCTTGATTAGCAGCTCAGACTCTCCGCTGTCCATTTCAAAATGTTTACATAATGTTAAGTGGATTCAAGGATATATAGTTTTTGTTATTGATAATTTAAAGGGTTTGGATGATTGACTCTTTTATTGGCTTGCAGGTAAATGAGCTTTTTACCAACATAATAGAAAGTTATGAAGAAATCATTTTTTAAACAAAGCTTTTTCTTTGTACATTCTGCTGTCACTATAAGGTTCGTAAGTTCTAAACAGTGTATAGAACCAATGAGCATGGAATTGCTGTAGATTGATTTGGGGAAGGGCATGAGGAACCATGTGGTATGGTGAAAAGACAGAGTTTGGCATGAGGGCATGAGGCCCATAGGGGATGGGTGCAAGGGCATAGCTTGCATAGGAGGCATGAGGAGCCACAGAGGCAGGTGGAGGCCTGAAGTGGCATGGATTGACATGGGGAATGCTTGGAGGATTAGGGGGTATGAGTGGTGGGAGCGGCAAGGCCATTGTGTTTTTATTTTAACTGGGATCATGTATCACAACACTGGGATGCTTTTAAACAGCAGGCACCTCCTGTGGCTGCATCCAAATCTTTCCTGGATTGACTGGTGTGACTCGAACCTGCATTCCTAACGCCCCCCCCCCCCCCGCCCCTCCACATACACACACCCCCCTCACCAATGAATCCATCTTTGTAGTCAATTTATCCTAGGCCAAACTGAAGATATGGCATTTTTTCAAATTTCCACTACCCACCTCAGGGTTGAAATGCAGGTCTTTGTGTTTGTCTTCATGAAGGAGGATACAAACGTCCTTCCTACAGGACAAAGGAGCTAATGAGAAAGAGTAGCTGAAAAAAATTAATATTCATTTTAAAAAGGTAATCTTGGAGGGGCTGAAAGCTGGTATACCCCATGGGCTTGATTCTCTAGAAAATGATGGTAGGATTAGGCATAGAGTCAGCATAGAATTATGAACAAAAAATCATGTTTGCCAAGCTTGTTTGAGATTTTTGAGGATGTTACCAGTAGAATAGATGAAACAGAACCAATGGAGGGGTTGTATTTGGATTTTCAGAATGCCTTTGATAAGATCCTACACCCAAGAGGTTAATAAGCAAAATCAGAGCATCAAGGGCGAGGGGGCCGCATATTGACATGGAATAAAAATTGGTTAATGGATAGAAAACTGGGTATAGGAATACATGTGTCATCCTCAGGCTGGCAGGCTATGACTACCTAATGCAGAACAATTAGTGCTTGGGCCCCAACAATGCATAGTAATTTCAATGTAATATTTCCAAATTTTCTGATGACACAAAAGTCACTGAAATCTATCATGCAGGTGCAGCAAACAATTAGGAAGGAAAATTAAATATTGGCCTTTATTGCAAGAGGATTTGAGTAGAAGATTAAAGATGTCTTGCTGCAATTGTACAGAATGTTGGTGAGACCGTACCGAGAGTACTGTGTAAAGTCTTGGTCTCCTTTCCCAAGGATGGATATACTGTCCATAGAGGGAGTACAACAAAGGATCATCAGATTGTCCTGTGAAGCGAGATTTAGGAGACTGGGCCTGAGTTTAAGAGAATGAAAGGTGAACAAGCAAAAGTTCTTACAGGGTTTGACAGGGAAATGCAGGAAGAAGGTTTCCTCTGGTCAGGGGGAGGGGGAAAGAATTACAGAACCAGGAGGACACAGTGGCAGAATAAGGGGTAGGCTATTTATGCCCAAGGTGAGGAAGAACTCCTTCACTCAGAGGACGTATAATCTCTATCCCAAAAGGCTCTGGGACTCAGCTTTAGGTCATCCCAAAGCTGATGCAGATGCAGATGCTGGAACACGGCTGAGAGATTCAAGAGGGGATGTCAGCGGCATTCGGTGAGTGCACAGCCAATTGGAGGAATTTGAAAGGCCACGGGCGTAGGAAATGATGCCGACAATGTGTGACACTGAGCTCAACACTGCCAGGGTGGAGACCGCAGTGAAAACCTGCAGCATTAGGTCAGCATTTTGAGTGGTGGTGCCCAAGGCATGGCTCAGTCTGTGACAAGCATCGCTGAGGGCCTTGATACCATGTTCCAGAGGGATATATGCCAGATGCAGATGGACATTGTTGAGGCATTCCAGAACGTGGAAGCATCACAGAGCAACAACAAGATGATGCAGACAGTGGGGAAGCACAGGGGCCAGATAACACAGAGACCCTTGGAACCTACTCCAGTTGCCTCTTCATCCCATGGAGACCCCCAGAGCTTCATGGGCATCATCAGGGAGGAGAAAGCACGGGAGGTCAACCTGGTCCCTGCCACCAGAGAGACAACAGCAGTCTCCAGTTATTCCAAATCTTTCCCTTCTGACACCGCTGCACCTCAAGCGTAGCAGGCTGAAAGGTGTGGCGCAGTGACACTTGTGCCACTAGTAAGTCGGCCAGGACTCGCCAGTTTCATGCCCTCCAGAGGACATCTGCCAAGGGCAACAAAGGCCACAGGGCGCGGAGAGCATCAGGCAGCCTCCACCTCTGGTGTGCATCCTGGGGACACACCTAGACATAGTATCAGGCTACCGAAGAAGACGGAGGATCACTGATTGGGCAAAGAGATGGTGGGTTCACGATCTGCAGTAAGGGGCAATGTAAATGTCAAATATGTACTATTAACATGTTACACCTGATATATTTGAAGCATCTGTCACGTTAACCTTCACAGCGGGCCTGCCTGCACCACCACCCCCATGTTCCCCTCTGCTCCCCCACCCCCAGCATCTGGGCAGTGGTTCAAGGTCAATCACTCCCGATGCAGACCCCATTCAGAGGATTGGTGCGAGCGCGCAGTCAGGAGAAAGATAGGAGCTTGACTTTAACATAAACTGAGGAGCACCAAAGTTAACCTGACAGTGAATTATCATAACTCCTGCCTTGTATATTGACCCGCTGACAGAGACCGATGTGGTGATATGCATCACTGTAAATACACAAGGGGTTAATGTGAACACACTACACCTAGCTAGACACCAGAGGGAGCACCAGAGACATCATGACACAGACATTCAACCAAAAGGTCAGTAAGATAGGACACAACCAATGGGCAGTCAAGACACACACAGAGGTAACACTACCACAAGGGGGCTACCCATATAAAAGGACACAGCACACATGCTCAGTCTCTTTCCAGTGGAGACACTTAGGGAGTACAGACAGGGTTGATTGAAACACATCACACCACCACATGGATTGTACGGTGGGCAGCACAATGGCATTGTGGATAGCACAATTGCTTCACAGCTCCAGGGTCCCGGGTTCGATTCCGGCTTGGGTTGCTGTCTGTGCGGAGTCTGCACGCCCTCCCAGTGTGTGCGTGGGTTTTCTCCGGGTGCTCCGGTTTCCTCCCACAGTCCAAAGATGTGCAGGTTAGGTGGATTGGTCATGATAAATTGCCCTTAGTGTCCAAAATTGCCCTTAGTGTTGGGTGGGGTTACTTGCTTATGGGGATAGGGTGAAGGTGTTGACCTTGGGTAGGGTGCTCTTTCCAAGAGCCGGTGCAGACTCGATGGGCCGAATGGCCTCCTTCTGCACTGTAAATTCTATGATAATCTATGAAACTGGTTAGTTAGTCAGAGTAGCTATAGCAGGATTAACAGGAGAGTCGAATCCAAGTAGGAGAATTGTTACTAGTTTAATAAATGTGTTAAAGCTATCTCCAAGTCTGAACCTTCCTTTGTCAGAGTGTACATCAAGGAAGCAGCTTATGCACGTCAAGAGCATAACAAAACAACCGACAAAGGCCCAGCCCTAGGGTGATGTTGACACAGGCTCTGGGAGGGTGGAACATAGGGGTTGTTGGGGGAGGGGGATGCACCGCTCAATGGCAGCACAGGTGACAATATAGGTCTCGTTGTATCGGGTTTCCGCTTTGGTCTCCGGCTTCCGCACTGGCTTCATCAGCTAGGACCTCAGCGGGTACCCTTTATCCACCAAAGCCAACCCATCATCCAGAGGTGGTCCTCGAAGGTGTCCCAGGATGTAGCTCATGCATGCTCCCTGGGAAACATGCATGCATGTGCATAATCGGGCGGTGGTCACACAGGAGTTAAACATTCAGGTAGTGAAACCCCTTTCTATTAATGAAGGGCATTCCCTGATGCCCCAGTGTGCGCAAGGTGACATGCATGTCATCAATTACCCCCTGGACCTGGGGCATCCCGGCGATGGAGAGAATCCCGCTGCCTGGGCATTTAGATGGGCTTGGTCCAGCTCAAAGTTGATATAATCAGCTGCCTGGTCATACAGGACATCTGTAACCTCACCTTAGTTAGGCCACACTTGGAGTATAGTGTTCAATTCTGATCGCCACACTACCAGAAGGATGTGGAGGCTTTAGAGAGGGTGCAGAAGAGATTTACCAGAATGTTGCCTGGTATGGAGGGCATTAGCTATGAGGAGCGGTTGAATAAACTCGGTTTGTTCTCACTGGAACGATGGAGGTTGAGGGGCGACCTGATAGAGGTCTACAAAATTATGAGGGGCATAGACAGAGTGGATAGTCAGAGGCTTTTCCCCAGGGTAGAGGGGTCAATTACTAGGGGGCATAGGTTTAAGGTGAGAGGGGCAAGGTTTAGAGTAGATGTACGAGGCAAGTTTTTTTACGCAGAGGGTAGTGGGTGCCTGGAACTCGCTACCGGAGGAGGTGGTGGAAGCAGGGACGATAGTGACATTTAAGGGGCATCTTGACAAATACAAGAATAGGATGGGAATAGAGGGATACGGACCCAGGAAGTGTAGAAGATTGTAGTTTAGTCGGGCAGCATGGTCGGCACGGGCTTGGAGGGCCTGTTCCTGTGCTGTAAATTTCTTTGTTCTTGGATGCAGATGTGGGCTGTAGCTTGGGAATCCGCTCTAGCACTGTAACAAATCAGTGACATAATAATTCAGGGCTGCGGTAACCTTCACAACCACTGGGAGTGTCTCTTCCTCCTCCACGGGCTGTTAGGTTCGCAAGGACATGGCACAGGTGCCGCATTATCTCTTCTGAGACCGAGTCTCCTGTGGCACAAGCTGTATGTCATTTCCTTGAAAGACCAACGACACCTGTACACCTTTGGCCATCGCTGGCGTTCTCTTCTGGGTTCCTCCTTGACCTGATGGATGGCCAGATCTTCAGGGTGCGCGGTGGCCAAGCTGCCTCGATGCTGCTGCACATTAGTGGGCAGCACAGTAGCACAAGTGGATAGCACTGTGGCTTCACAGCGCCAGGGTCCCAGGTTCGATTCCCGCTGGGTCACTGTCTTGTGCGGAGTCTGCACGTTCTCCCAGTGTCTGCGTGGGTTTCCTCCGGGTGCTCCGGTTTCCTCCCACAGTCCAAAGGCGTGCAGGTTAGGTGGATTGGCCTTGATAAATTGCCCTTAGTGAGCAAAAAGGTTAGGAGGGGTTATTGGGATAGGGTGGAAGTGAGGGTTTAAGTGGGCCGGTGCAGACTCGATGGGCCGAATGGCCTTCTTCTGCACTGTATGTTCTAATTGTGCTGCCTTCTCCGGCGTCTGACCGTCTAGGCTGCCACCAGCACCGCAAGGGCATCCTCTGCAGGATCCACACCATCAGCCATTGTGGTCTCTATAATGAATTGGAGAGAGAGACAAGTTAGGGATTCCACCCCACGACCTTCATTTCCCTGAAGCCTCCCCCACCCTTACATGTCCCGCCTTCTCTCAGAGTGCCATCAAAGAACCAGTTGTGCCGGAAAGGCTCACTCTGAACACTCACCCCGGCCACAGCGGGAGTCCCCAGACTCCTGCAGGGAGTATCAGGGAGACCATGCTCAGGTGCCCTCACCTGATCCACATGCTCACCCTTTGGTCACAGGCATGTCCCCAGAGCTGAAGCCCAGCTCTTGAGTGTTGGATTGTTGGCTGCTGTCTCTGTGATGCTGATACTTCCAGAGTTCAGGCAAACTGTTCAGGCTTCAAAGTTTAATTGAAATTCAATAATCATCCTCTGACGTATGGTACATGTATCCATGAGAATATTGTTTATTAAACACCTTCATACAAAAAGATGAAAACAACTACTCAATAATCCATGTATCACTCTAACCATAAACCAACAAGGAAAAGGCCCCGCACTACACCTTTCCCCTACAAAATAACAGTACAAACACAAAGCTGCGACAGTGCATTCATACAAGAAATCACATTAAACAGTCAATGCTACCATGAAATAGCTCACCACCGCCACAGAGGTCGGAGAGGCAGAAGCATACAGCCACACAGCCTCCAAGCATGAAACAATAAATTCACCAGCATTCTGCAAAGGCACTTACTTCTTCAATACCCTCACCAAGTGGCCCGCCACCGGGATCATCGACAGACCGGATCTCAACAGGCTCCTCCCAGGGCCCCGTGCCAGCGGGAGGCGGTGGTGCAGATGCCTGCTCCGCCTCTGTCACCTGGTCACTAGAAGGCCCCGAAAATAACTCCCGAAATAGGTCCTGGAAGGTGGCAGAGGTGCCCAAAGAAAGCGGTTGGGACAGAAGGTCTTCCAAACTATAACCCGCTAAGAACCTAAGCAGCAGGAGGTTATCGCTGAACCCCTCCCCTGAAAAATTGAACAGGTCCAGGGTGCTAAATTGTGCTGGATGGAACAGGCCCTCTCGGGTCCCATCCGACCCCGAAGCACCCTGCTCGGGGGACAGCGGCAGCTTCCTCACTATCGCCCCGCCTCTTTTCTTACGGGGACTGGGCGTGGCATCTATAGAAAAGAACCTGGATTGACACCATTTGCGGGGGAGAGGGTCACACACCGGGGAGACATCTATCTCTGGAGTCCCCTCCAGGCTGACTCCTTGTCCCTCAATTCTTCTCTCCAGATTTTGTGGCGGAGACAAAGCACCCTCTGGTTTGAGGTTGTGCACCTCACTACCGCCACCCAGAGGGGCCTGCACAGAAGTGTCGCCGGGTCCGGAATCCGATGGAGAAATGTCACCGGGCTGAGGGTGTTGCTGGGTGATGGTGGGGTGAAGCGTAATGCCTGCACCCGAGTCAGTAGCCAGGGCCACTGGGTCAGTTAGGGTCAGAAGGATCCAAACCTGACCGCTGCCAATCGCCCTGTTGGTCTTCCTCTCAGCCTTCCGGCCACGCAGCTGTCCCCTCACCTCCATGCCAGTGGAAGTAGAGGAGGCGACGGCACCATCAGCAAAGGTGTTAGAGGTGGGGCAATTGTTTCGAATATTTTTTCTTGCAGGCGTGGCACCGCACGCCACCCACGGACCAGAAGATGCAGTAGGTTTTGTCCCCAAAAGGGATCTCAAAAGTCCCTTCCAGGCCAGGCAAACAAAGACCTGGCGTCGGAATGAGAAAATATGCTTGAGGGTGGGATCTTTGAGGCCGTGCGGGAGCGGTATCACCCCTGACCATACCTCCCCCAGTTGATGGAGGTGGGTGAGGAGGAGCTCTGTGGGAATAAAAGGCGGGACATCAGAGAGGATAACTCTCTCGGCAGTGGCCTCCAGATAGATCTCGCCCACCATGAGCCTTTTTTCCAGGGGGAGATGGACCACCCGCTCAGCTCTCAAAAAGAAGACAGCTTGGCCATACACCTTCAAGGCTGCAACTATGGCCAAAGGGCCAAAAACCTCGGCCATAGCACAGACACAGGCCTCGATTGACATGGGGGGGGGGGGGGGGGGGGGGGCGTAGCACTTCACTCCAAGTTTTTGGGTCATGAGGTGAAACGGTGACCTAAGCCCAGGAACAACGTGGAGGGTGGAGGCCACCACTCCCGCATAGGTGGCTGTCGAGGGCCCCACCACCAGCGTAGGCAGCGTTGTTGCCATCCCGGTTAGTGGTGGACGATAGGGGAGAGAGAGTGTAACTGAAGGGGAGGGGGGGGGGGATGGGAGGCACAGGAGGATGGGGCACAGGGGGACAGACACCGGGAAGGTGTGCCCTGAGTACAAGGGAGGGAAAAGCAGGAAGTTAAGGCACAAAAGGACAGGCCGGCGCCGAGGAAAGTCTTGCGGGCTGGTCCCCCAAAAGGTCTTCGATCCATCAGCGGGTGGGTGGGTGGGTGGGGGACAGGGTCTTCAGCCCAGCATGGGCTCAGCAAAAACAGCCCACGGATATTATCCCACCTCGGAGGTATCGGCAGATGGAAACAAGATAAAGTCCAGTTGCACCAACCTTCTTCTCCTCTTCGTCCCCTTCCAAGTGTTGCAGCAACCTCCTGTTTGCTGGGAGGGCTTCAGGCTTGAGGGCCCTGTAGATGGAACAGGCAGCAAACAGTCCCGGCCCCTCCTCCTCTCCTTCTGCTGCAGGCTCTGGAAATGCAGGGAGGCAGGCAGGCAGTGTTTCAATCCAGTCCCAGGCTGGAACTCTATCCACTCCAGGCCAGGCCAAACCTTCACCTGTGAAGACTGCTTTCCCTCTCTTGCAGCTCCCTGTAACACCTGGTGAGCTTCAGATAAACCAGGCAGCAGCAAATGTCATCCTCCCTCTCTCCTTTCTCCTTCATCCAGGCAATTCAGCAACCACCAGCTCGGGACACAGCAGCAAACTGAGCAACAGGGAAAGAGAGAGTAGCTGCAGCCACTCAAGGTGGATTGGCCAAGCTAAATTGCCCATTAATTGGAATATGAAATTGGGTACTCTGAACTTTAAAAAAAAAAATTGGGGTTAATGATATGCTCGTCATATCTGGTCAAGATCCAGAATTCGCCATTGGGAGCGAGTCGGTCAGATGGCAAATCTTGATTTTGGCCTTTCCCACTATTTAACCGTCGCGTGCAGATCCGCGCAGGGCACAACGTGGTGGTCAAATCGCGGCCATCATTTCAGATTTGCATAAATTATTAAACAGTACATTTTCAATCTAAACACCATAGAGCTCACTGGGGCCACCACCTATTTAATCTCATTTTCATAGTTTTAATGCAATTTGATTTAGGAATCTCTGAAATTGCCAACAATATTATTGAATAAATCAGCTTTAACAAACACATTATCGCAGATTGTGTGGTGCATGATCTAAAATCAATCTCCTTTGTTCTTTACTGCTGCCATTAATGCTTAATTCATGCCATTAGTCAGCAAAACCACTCAACATAAGCAGCGGCCAAACAAACAACAACCACTTCAGGGGAAAAAAGCAGCAACTGAGATGTATGACTAGAGAAGGTTGGAAAACGAATATCATTCCTTTTGTTATGTGATAACATGAAATGGTGAGCTTCTTTTAGATAATAATTGTCTAACTGTGGAAGGGTGAATGGTAGGTTATTAAAATCAGCCTGCTAAAAGAATGGAGCATGTTTTCAAAAGATAAAATATCAATTAACTGATATGTAAGCGTTAAGTGTTGCCCATTAGGGAACCTTACTGTTCTTGAAATTTATTGATCAGCTATGACCACTTTTAAAAACCAAGATACTTTATCCAAAAATAATTTTTTTTCAAAGATGATGTTCAACAGTTTATGTAGCCACAATCATACCTTATATAATCTCAAACAGTTCAAGAGTTCTTTACAAAAACAATATTTTAAAATCTACAATACTTCACAACAATCTTTTAAAATACACAGTTATTTATGTAATACCATGATCTCATCTAAGGTAGGAAGAGACATGAAAGAAAATTTCTATGAAAGACCTAACCGATATGAGCAAAAAACCTACGGGACCTTGTTATTGCGAATGTAACTGTTGCAGATTCATTGCCCCTGACAGTAGTGTGACAGGAGTGACCTTGTCACTGACACCTACATCCCAAGAATTAATCACAAAATGTCACATCCTTTTCTCAGTTATACTGACATCTCTTTTATGCCTAAATAAATTGAACTGTAAATATGAATTTTTAATATCATTGTGAGTACTTGTGTTTTAGTCATCAATGTGTCTTGTTTATAAATGTGTTAAAGCCTTTTTCAGAGGCTAAGTATTAAACTGGCTTAGTTCATTCAAAAACTTGCGGATACAGCAACTCTGTAAAGACAATTTTATTCTCCAAGCTTGTTCAACGTACGAAAAAGTGTGATTCAGGGCAGTTGCCAAATCACTCTAACTTTACATCGTTTGTGTGTTCATTATTATACATTTGCAAAAATGGCTACCATTCCCTTCAATTGGACATAATTCAATCATTAGCTACAGATTACCTACGTTGACCAGTAAAATTAATTCTTGTGCATCTTGGTACTGCATGATCAACTCGTGTTGTCTCAATTATCCATTACACAAACAATCCTTTCCTTCCTACGGTCTCTGACTTGTGCCATTGTCTAATCAGCCAAGGCTGTTTGGAGCTGAGCATAAGGAATAACAGCCTGCATTCTGTATATTTCTGTCCTTGCTAGGAATGTGGTCAAGTCTGGTTGGTTTATGTCCCATCATGCTTAGTGTGCAATTCACTATCTTCTGTGCCCATACCCGGAAGGGTGTTGTCTGTTACTCAGGTTTATGTGTGTTTTCTACTGATCCTATTAGTCTTGTTTATTGAGTAATCCAAGTATAAAGGTGTATGCTGGGTTATGTACTACTTGTGTCTTACTTACTTTACCCCCTTTCAAAATGCATTGTGTTTAACAGTTTCTAAGTATTTGATTTTATTATTACCTGTATGTGTTGCTTCTGACTAAAATTATCTGTGTTTTGTTTATCATTGCATGTATCTTTGTCAGTTGCATATGTAGTTGTGCAAAGCTTTGTTCCGAAATCATCTCCAGTTTAAGCACTTTCCTTGGCTTGTACACTTTCCTATTGTAATCATTTACTTTTAATATGTTTGGGCAACTTCCACATTTTTATATTTGTTTTTTTCTATACAAGCTGAAATTGGCCCCGGTAAAGTAATTTTGATAATTGACTGTTTCTATATTAACCGAAATAGGTTTGTGTCATGGTGTCCAAAATGAAATCTAGAGAGTCAGGAAATCTCCCAGCTTGCTCTACCTGCCTCATTGCATCCACCTGGGAAAATCTCCTCCACAGATGGCAAAATCTTTGCCCTGGGAGGGAGTGGGTGGATGCAGATGGAGTCTGGCCATTCGTCCTAGTCACAGATTGGAGGCAGCCACAAGGGTTGCCGAATGCTGAGGTTGAGTTGTTTAAAAGGCACCCCCTCGGTTCTCTGGATCTTTGTCGTAATTGTTTTGTTAAATATTAAGCCTTCCAGCCCTCACTCTTTACCTCTATTCCCCCATGCTTGATCCATGCTAACACCTCCAAATGGCTCCTCATATCCTCTATTCCAACGTAATGCCCCCTACCCTCCATGCAAATTCACTCAGTATCCATCATGGACAGACATCAAGGACCAGCATGGTCCAAGTAACGTTACAACATTTATTATAGTTAAAAACAAAACACTCCTTTTAATGAAAGCATTTAAATCTCCTCAAGCAATTGATCCTTTATAAAAACAAACAATTGTATTTGTTATTCTACATCAACGACAGTGACTCATTTAATATCCTCTGATCTGTCAATCAAATGGTGAACCAACTTGCCCCTACTAACCAAATGATAGACTTGGAAAGCAGCCAAGCATTAATAATGAAAAGATAGTAGCCCTAGGCAGCACGGTAGCATAGTGGTTAGCATTGTGGCTTCACAGTGCCAGAGTCGCAGGTTCAATTCCCTGCTGGGTCACTGTCTGTGCGGAATCTGCACGTTCTCTCCGTGTCTGTGTGGGTTTCCTCTGGGTGCTTCGGTTTCCTCCCACAGTCCAAAGATATGCGGGATAGGTGGATTGGCCATGCTAAATTGCCCTTAATGTTCAAAACATTTATGAGTGGTTATTGGGTTAGGGGGATAGGGCGGAAGTGAGGGCTTAAGTGGGTCGGTGCAGACTCGATGGGCTGAATGGCCTCTCTCTGCACTGTATGTTTATGTTGAAGTAATGTCAATGAACAACTGTTGTAACTACTATACCAGATTTTCTTTCAATGCTATCTGACACGGGCAACCTATTTTTCTTTTAAATTAAAGGATTAGAGATTTAAATAACTTGACAGCTCAAGTTGTTTACATCCCCTCGCTGACAGTGGCAGGCTGATTTTGTAACTTTTAAAAGGTTGGGGATTAAATAACTTGGAAGTACCTGCCCTTCCAAGAGCTTTTACAGATACTCTGAACGTTTGTAACACAAAAACTGTGGGTTAAGGCCCTTGACAACATGGAAAATTGAATCATTTTGAACTCATTACTGAGCCTTGCTGAGTTTGAGTTTTCCGCACCCATGACTCATGCTCTGCCCCCTTTAACCTACCTGCGAAAATTCAATCTGTCAGAAATGGATCCGTGACTTCTGGGGCAGACCATTTTTAAAGATCTGTTAAGTTTCACAATGCTCACAAAAACTTGGGCCCAAGGATCCAGCACATGTCTATTGTTTCAGCACTGAACCTTGGGCCTCTATCTCTCTAAGACATCTCATCACCCACATGGCCAGACACTGCCATCTTTGACACTCAAGTTTGCGGCCCATTTCCTGTGTGTGATCTAGTTGCTTTGTTTCCATGCTGAAGGAGGAAGCAGTCCTTATGGTCACATTTTCCATCAGAGGCAAAGTAGGACAAAAATAGTCTGTAAATGTTCATAAAATCAAATTACTGCAGATGCTGGAATCTGACATAAAAACAGAAAATACTGGCCAATCACAATAAAGCTGACGGAATCTGTGGTGAGCTAATGTTTCAAGTCTGGATGACTCTTTGTCAAAGCTGGAGAGAACTGGAAAATACTGCGTAGAGCAGTGGGGCTGGATAGGGGTCCAGCCAGCGTTTAGAGAACCCCAAAGTGTACCATGGAATTCACCTGACCCACAACTTTTAATAGATTGTGGTATGGGGAGCACACGGCCCACTCTACAGGTGTGATACAGCAGAAATGGAAAAGTATTTTTTAAAAGCAAAACAATGTTTATTCTATGAACTCAAGTTAACCTTTTTAAAACATAGTGAACATCTGAGCAACCATCAACTCAAATACAACCCCCAAAGAGTACAACACTAAGTAATCCTTAATAACTTCCCAAACAACATCCAGAAGACAGAAGAAACACCTTTCAACAGAAGCACATTAGGTTTACATTCACTACGGAGAACATTTATAATTCTGAATTCACCAAATGATCAAGAGATAGTCTTTTGATGGCAGAGAGAACAGCAGTACACCTGCTTGGTCTGGCTTCAGTTCCAACACTGAAAACAAAACTAAAACACACCCTGCAGCAAACAGCCTAAAATGAAAGTAAAAAGCTGACAGACAGCCCAGCTCCACCCACACTCTTGACATCACTGCAGTAATATGAGCAGCCAAACATTTCTTAAAGCGACATTCTCATGACATAAGTGGAGATTGACAAAGACATTGTGAACAGAAAGACAAAAGGAATGTAAATGGGATTGATTAAGGCTAAGAAGGGTGCTGATCATGGCACACAAAAAGAGATTAGAATAGTAGACGACTTCTAGCAGGGGAAGAGAACGGTCACGGGCAACGGAGCTACAGAGGGGGAAACACAGTCGTGTCCCGTTACCCCCAAAAGACTTGCACTGAAGTGCGCAAACCGGGCGGACCCCCCCCCCGCCCCCCTCCCGCATAGCAGGAGAACGCAGGGCTAGAAGAGCGACGGCCTGGACCAAAGCGAGGACTACGCGGAGCCAGCGGCAAAGATCGACCCCTCATGCCCCATGTTTTAAAGGGGAGAAGCGAGGGGGGAAAAAAAATGACAGAAGAGAGCCAAAGTAGGAGGGTGAAAGGGCACCAGAAGCAGAAGCGGCCATGAGCGAGTCTGCTCAGATGAGCTAACCGGCGCACAAAACGGCAGAACGGAAGGTTCGCCACAGCAAAAAGAACTGGGCAGAGAGGAGCATTTTCCCCCTGTGCCAGGGGGGGGAACGGGAACTGGCAGGCATCTTTTGCCGAGGCGCTGAGGGAACATCAGCAGGAAAACAAGGCACAGGCTAGAACAGACATGGAGGCTGCGGTGAAGGCAGCAATGGCCAAGGCACTGGCAGAGGTGCAGCTCGCCCTGGGCAAAGCAGAGGAGAAACTGGAAGCCCAAGAGGCGACCATTAAGGAGCTGGAAAAGGCCGCGACTGACAAGAGCGACTGGATCACGTCACTGGAGAAGGAGGTTGCGAGACTGGTCACAACACAGGGGAGCCTGAAGGGCCGAGTGGATGATCAGGAAAACCACTCAAGGCAAAATGTAAGGATAGTGGGCTTACCAGAGAGTATTGTGGGTATTAACCCCACGGCATACACAGCCCGAGATGCTGGGCAACTTGGGGGGAGGGGGGGGGAAAACTTTTCCCAACCCACCAGAAATGGACAGAGCATACCGGTCATTGCACCCGAAGCCCAAGGCAGGCGATCAACCGAGGGCAGTTATAGCTAAACTGCACCGGTACCAGACAGGGAAACAATTCTGCGCTGGGCCAGGCAAACGAGAACCTGCAAATGGAAAGGACACTTCATTAGTATTTACGAGGACATTGGGGCAGACCTAGCCAGGAGACAGGCTGAATGCATTAGAGCGAAAGCAGCTCTTCACAAGAGCGACATGCGTTTTGGTATGCTGTACCCAGTGAAACTCTGGGTCACATACCAAGAGAGTACTTCTTCACAGCTTCCGCCGAACTAAACAAGTTTGTCAAGGATCACAGGCTGGAAAACCGATAACAAGGGTAGAAATAAGGGGCCCCTGGCAAGGGGCAACAACACACCACGGGGGGGAGGCAACACCAGGCCTCCGTCCTCCGTGCCCCCCCCATAGCGAATGCACCCTGGACAAAAAGCAAACCACTGCCGCTTCAGATGGGAGATCAGGGTCCAGCACGAGGGAACGAGAGTAGCGGAGAAGGGAGAGCAAGCAAGAGGAGTGCAGGGTAGGATGGGAGAAAACGGGCAGAAAACCATAGAGGTCGGGTGAGGGAGAAGCGAGACAGTAACTCCCGAGAGGGGGGCCACCACGCTAGCAGGAAAGCACGTGCCGGAGGCATGCAACAAGGCAGACCCCATGTAATTGACACCCCCACTCTTGGAAAAAGCTTGTTGCTATCCACCCTGTCCATACCGCTCATAATTTTGTAGACCTCAATAAGGTCCCTCCTCAACCTCCGTCTTTCCAACGAAAACAATCCTAATCTACTCAACCTTTCATCATAGCTAGCACCCTCCATACCAGGCAACATCCTGGTGAACCTCCTCTGCACCTTCTCTAAAGCATCCACATCCTTCTGGTAATGTGGCGACCAGAACTGCACTCAGTATTCCAAATGTGGCCTGACCAGAATCCTATACAACTGTAACATGACCTGCCGACTCTTGTACTCAATACCCCATCCGATGAAGGCAATCATGCTGTATATGCCTTCTTGACCACTCTATCGACCTGTGTTGCCACCTTTAGGGTACAATGGACCTGAACTCCCAGATCTCTCTGGACATCAATTTTCCCCAGGACTCTTCCATTGGCCGTACAGTCCGCTCTTGAATTAGATCTTCCAAAATGCATCACCTCGCATGTGCCTGGATTGAACTCCATCTGCCATTTCTCTGCCCAACTTTCCAATCTATCTATATTTTGCTGTATTCTCTGACAGTCCTCCTCGCTATCTGCAACTCCACCAATCTTAGTATCATCTGCAAACATGTTAATCGGACCACCTATACCTTCGTCCAGATCATTTATGTATATCACAAACAACAGTGGTCCGAGCACGGATCCAGGTGGAACACCACTAGTCACCTTTCTCCATTTTGAGACACTCCCTTCCACCACTACTCTCTGTCTCCTGTTGCCCAGCCAGTTCTTTATCCATCTAGCTAGTACACCCTGAACCCCATGCGACTTCACTTTTTCCATCAACCTGCCATGGGAAACTTTATCAAATGCCTTACTGAAGTCCATGTTTATGACATCTACAGCCCTTACCTCATCAATTAACTTTGTCACTTCCTCAAAGAATTCTATTAGGTTTGTAAGACATGACCTTCCCTGCACAAAATCATGCTGCCTATCACTGATAAGTCTATTTTCTTTCAAATGTGAACAGACCCTATCCCTCAGTAAGGGAGATGTGCGTGAAAAGTTATTTATGCAGAGTGTGGTGGTTGCCTGGAACGCTTTGCCAGGTAGAGGCGGGCATGATAGCATCACTTAAGATGCATCTAGACAGGTATTTGAACGGGCGGGGAACCGAGGGAAGTAGATCCTTGGAAAATAGGCGACAGGTTTAGATAAAGGATCTGGATCGGCGCAGGCTGGGAGGGCTGAAGGGCCTTGTTCCTGTGCTGTCATTTTCTCTGCACTTACGGTGGTGTTTGCGAGCGGGTTGACCGCATTCAGAGGAGCCCCCGCCGGTGGCCATTAATTACGGCGCTTTCGGGGGTTTCCCCGATTCATCGCTCTCCCCTCCCCGGTTGTTGTCGGCCTTTGGGTATCAAGTGGGGCTGCTTTGAAAACCGGCGAGGAATCCCGCGCGGGTGTCATGCAGCTGGAGCTGAGGCGTCGGGCCCAGCACTCGCGCCGGTCGGAGCAGCGGGAGAGGAGCCAAGCGGAGGACCAAGTGGCAGGCCCAAAGCCAGAGCGCGATGTAGAGGACATATTCCACATCGAGTGGCTCCCGCCTAGAATGTTTTAAGAAGACTGAAGTCCAGTCCCAGGGGAATTCTTGAGGAACCAACATCTGACATGTGGGAGGCTTTCAAATGTCAGTTGAAAGGAATTCAGGACCGGCATGTTCCTGTGCGGAAGAAGGATAAATACAGCAAATTTCGGGAACCTTGGATAACGAGAGATATTGTAGGCCTCGTCAAAAAGAAAAAGGAGGCATTTGTGAGGGCTAGAAGACTGGGAACAGGCAAACCTGTAGTGGAATATAAGCAAAGTAGGAAGGAACTTAAGCAAGGAGTCAGGAGGGCTAAAAGGGGTCATGAAAAGTCATTGGCAAATAGGGTGAAAGAAAATCCCAAGGCTTTTTACACGTACATAAAAAGCAAGAGGGTAGCCAGGGAAAGGGTTGGGCCACTGAAGGACAGGCAAGGGAATCTATGTGTGGAGCCAGAGGAAATTGGTGAGGTACTAAATGAATACTTTGCATCAGTATTCACCGAAGAGAAGGAATTGGCGGATGTTGAGTCTGGAGAAGGGTGTGTAGATAGCCTGAGTCACATTGAGAACCAAAAAGACGAGGTGTTGGAAGTCATGAAAAATATTAAGGTAGATAAGTCCCCAGGTCCTGATGGGATCTAGCCCAGAATACTGAAGGAGGCTAGAGAGGAAATTGCTGAGGCCTTGAGAGAAATCTTTGGATCCTCATTTCTTCAGGTGATGTCCCGGTGGACTGGAGAATAGCCAATGTTGTTCCTTT
Source organism: Scyliorhinus torazame (assembly GCF_047496885.1). Classification (NCBI taxonomy): domain Eukaryota; kingdom Metazoa; phylum Chordata; class Chondrichthyes; order Carcharhiniformes; family Scyliorhinidae; genus Scyliorhinus; species Scyliorhinus torazame. The sequence continues at coordinate 163,242,102 of NC_092709.1, read as the reverse complement.
GTTTAAGAAGGGTAGCAAGGATAATCCAGGGAACTACAGGCCGGTGAGCCTTATGTCAGTGGTAGGGAAATTACTGGAGAGAATTCTTCTAGACAGGATCTACTCCCATTTGGAAGCAAACGGACATATTAGTGAGAGGCAGCATGGTTTTGTGAAGGGGAGGTTGATGCTCGCTAACTTGATAGAGTTTTTCGAAGAGGTCACAAAGATGATTGATGCAGGTAGGGCAGTGGACATTGTCCATATGGACTTCAGTAAGGCCTTTGACAAGGTCCCTCATGGTAGACTGTACAAAAGGTGAAGTCACACGGGATCAGGGGTGAGCTGGCAAGGTGGATACAGAACTGGCTAGGTCATAGAAGGCAGAGAGTAGCAATGGAAGGCTGCTTTTCTAATTGAAGGGCTGTGACTAGTGGTGTTCCGCAGCGATCAGTGCTGGGACCTTTGCTGTTCGTAGTATATATAAATGATTTGGAGGAAAATGTAACTGGTCTGATTAGTAAGTTTGCAGACGACACAAAGGTTGGTAGAATTGCGGATAGCGATGAGGACTGTCAGAGGATACAGAAGGATTTAGATCATTTGGAGACTTGGGCAGAGATATGGCAGATAGAGTTTAATCCGGACAAATGTGAGGTAATGCATTTTGGAAGGTCTAATGCAGGTAGGGAATATACAGTGAATGGTAGAACCCTCAAGAGTATTGAAAGTCAGAGAGATCTAGGTGTACAGGTCCACAGATCACTGAAAGGGGCAACACAGGTGGAGAAGGTAGTCAAGAAGGCATACTTGCCTTCATTGGCCGGGGCATTGAATATAAGAATTGGCAAGTCATGTTGCAGCTGTATAGAACCTTAGTTAGGCCACACTTGGAGTATAGTGTTCAATTCTGGTCGCCACACTACCAGAAGGATGTGCAGGCTTTAGAGAGGGTGCAGAAGAGATTTACCAGGATGTTGCCTGGTATGGAGGGCATGAGCTATGAGCGGTTGAATAAACTCGGTTTGTTCTCACTGGAACGACGGAGGTTGAGGGGTGACCTGATAGAGGTCTACAAAATTATGAGGGGTATAGACAGAGTGGATACTCAGAGGCTTTTCCCCAGGGTAGAGGGGTCAATTACTAGGGGGCATAGGTTTAAGGTGCAAGGGGCAAGTTTTAGAGGAGATGTACGAGGCAAGTTTTTTTTTTTATAGACAGAGGGTAGTGGGTGCCTGGAACTCGCTGCCAGAGGTGGTGGTGGAAGCAGGTACGATAGTGACATTTAAGGGGCATCTGGACAAATACATGAATAGGATGGGAATAGAGGGATGTGGACCCAGAAATTATAGAAGATTTTAGTTTAGACAGGCAGCATGGTCGGCACGGGCTTGGAGGGCCGAAGGGTCTGTTTCTATTCTGTACTTTTCTTTGTTCTTTGTATACAAAAAGACGAGAAAGAAATTTTAAAGAAAGTTTGTGAAAAAAGTTTTTTTTTTCTTAAAGAAAGACATTTAAAGAAAAAAAGGATTGAAGAAGGAAAGAAGGCGGAAAAAAAATAAGTCGTTAGAGGAGGCGAAGAGCAGCGTCGAGGAAGGGAGGAAACGCGGGCTCGCCGTTGAATGAGAGGACCAGCAAAGGTGCTGACAAGATGGCGGATGCTGGTCTGCATGGTGGGGCCGCACTGCTTACGGTGGAAAAGATGACCGAGGTGATGGCTGTGGAGCTGGAAAAGCAGTTTGCGAGGCACATGGAGGCTTTGAGGAAGGAGATGGCGGTCGCATTGAAGTCATTGGTGGAGGAGGCAATCGCCCCGGTGAGGGTAGCTGTGGCAAAGACATCGGCCGAGGTGAGAGAGCAGGGCAAGAAGGTGAAGGAAGTGGAGGAGGCCATGTCGCAGCACAGCGACCAGCTCACCTCAATGGGGGAACGAGCTGCGCAGGGTGGTGGAGGTCAACAAAGGACTCAGAGCAAAGCCCGAGGACTTGGCGAACCGTTCGAGGCAGGACAATCTGAGAATTGTGGGCTTGCCCGAAGGGACAGAGGGTCCAAGGCCAAAAGAGGACTTCGCTAAGAGGTTAGTGGAGTTGATGGGGAAGGGTGAGAACTCCTCCCGGTACGAGCTGGACCGAGCTCATCGGCCATTAAGGCCGAAGCCCAAAGTGAATGAGCCGCCAAGAGCAGTAATTATCTTCTTCCATAAGTACTGCATGAAGGAGGTGTTAAGCTGGGCGAAGCAGAAGCGCGAGGTGCAATGGGATGGTGCTAAAGTTCAGATTTACCAAGACTTGACAGGAGTTGGCATAAAGACGAGCGGCGTTCAGGCAAGTGAAGGCGGCACTGTACAACAAGGGGGTGGGCGATTTGGTATGGTATACCCGGCGAAGCGGAGGGTGACGTATAACCTCAAAGACTTTTATTTTGAGATAGTGGAGGGGCTGAGGTGTTCGTGAGGGCAGAAGGCTTGGGACAAACATGAGGAGCGGAGCTGGAAGAGACTGTGGACTGTGATTGGGGAGCTGGAAAATGTATAAATGCTATAACATTCTTTTCATTGACTTATATTGTAATTTACTTCACTTCACATTGTTACAGAGTTCAAGTTATTGGTTAGGTTGATTGGCATTCTGTGTTGCGACAGTTATATCTTATTTTAGTGAATTGTATGGGTTGGATTGTTGTTTTTGTAATTTTCTCTGGGACTGCGTAGGAAGGGATGGTATATCTTGGGGGGAGGTAAGGCGAGAGGTGGGCTGCCGATATTGGAGCCTGGTTAGCAGGTTTTGATGGGCCTACGAGGCGAGAAGGGGGGGAAAAAATCGCTGCTGGGAGATGTTTTTTCAAGAGGAAATGTAGGGGGGTATTTTGGGAGGGGGGGGAAGGGGTTCGATGTTAATAATGGATAGGGGCGGGTCAGGCTCATGGGGCAGGGCCCGGTGGTATGATGATGGTGGATAAGAAGGGTGGGGGGTAAGAGACCCGTAGTTAGGATAGTCACGTGGAACGTGAGGGGGTTAGGAGGTCCGGTCAAGAAGTCAAGGGTGCTTGCGCATCTTAAAAGTTTGAAAGCCGATGTAGCAATGCTGCAGGAGATTCACTTGAGGGTGAAGGACCAGGTGAGACTTAAAAAGGGCTGGGTTAGCCAAGTGTTTCACTCTGGATTTCACGGAAGGTCTCGAGGGGTAGAGGTGATGGTCAGCAAAAGAATACGTTTCCAGATGGAGAATGTGGTAGCAGATCAGGGAGGTAGATATGTGATTGTAACAGGGGCGCTGGAGGGGAAGTTAGTGGCGCTGGTAAGTGTATACGGTCCCAATTGGGACGAAGTGGGATTCGCAAAGAAGGTGTTTGGGGCCATCCGCGACTTGGACACACATGAACTGATAGTGGGGGGGGGGGGGACTGGAACTTGGTGCAGCAGCCAAGGTTGGACAGGTCACGGCCGCGCTGGCTGGTCCCATCGGGTGGGGGGGGGGGGGGGGCGAAGGCATTGGCTGGGCTAATGGTGGAAATGGGAGGGGTGGACCCTTGGAGGTTTCTGCACCCGAGGGAACGGAAGTATTTGTTTTTCTCGGCAGTCCATAAGGTATACTCGCGGATCGACTTTTTCGTGGTGGGGAAGGCTTTGCTGGCTGGGGTTAAGGGGTCGGAATACTCGGCAATTGCAGTATCAGATCATGCTCCGCATTGGGTGGATATGGTACTGGAGAAGGGGGTAGCGCAGAGGTTGAGGTGGAAATTAGATGTGGGACTTTTGGGGGACCAAGGGTTCTGTGACAAAATTGAAAAGGTAATTGAGGAATACATAGGTTTCAACTGTAAAGGTGAGGTGTCGAAGGCAGTTGTCTGGGAGGCTCTGAACGCAGTGGTGAAGGGCGAGGTGATCTTGTTTAAGGCCAGGGTGGACAAAGAGGAGAGGTTGGAGCAGTCGAGGGTAATAGATGAGCGGTTGGTGGTAGATAGGAGTTATGCAGAAGATGGGGACCCAGCAGAGTTAGAAAAGCGGAAGGAACTACAGGTGAGCTTTGACCGACTATCTACCAGGAAGGCGGTGCGCCAACCGAGGTGCAGTTTACGAGCATGGAGATAAAGCGGGCCATATGTTAGCAGGTCAGCTCCGGAGGGAGACAGCTGCAAGGGAAATTGTTCAGGTGAGGGACAGGGCAAGGAAGTTGGTGGTAGCTCCGGATCTGATTAACAAGGTCTTTGAGGAATTTTATGAGAGGTTGTACAGGTCAGAGCCACCCGAGGGTGACCGGGAGATGCAGGAATTTCTGGGTTGGAGTACCCGAGGTGAGGGGGACAGAACTACATTAGAAGGAGCGATAGTGGAGCAGGAGATAAAAGATGCGATTGGGAGGGTGCAGTCGAGGAAGGTGGCAGGGCCGGATGGGTTTCCAGTGGAATATTATAAAAAATTCAAGGGTAAGCTGGCACCCCTGATGGTGGGGATGTTTGAAGAGGCAATAGGGAAGGGGCTGTTGCCACAAACCTTGGGGCAGGCATCGATTTCCCTGTTGCTAAAAAAAGATAAGGACCCGACGGAGCGTGGGTCGTATCGGCCCATATCACTTTTGAATGTGGACTCAAAAGTATTGGCGAAGGTACTGGCGGGTAGGCGGGAGGAGTGCTTCCTGAAGGTGATAGGTGAAGATCAGACGGGGTTCGTGAGAGGGAGGCAGCTCTTTTCAAAAGTTAGAAGGGTATTGAACGTGATTATGGCACCGGCAGAGGGGAAGGAAACAGAGGTGGTTGTGGCATTGGACGCTGAGAAGGCATTTGACCGGGTAGAATGGGGGTACTTGATAGCAGTTCTAGAGCGGTTTGGGATTGGACCAAGATTTGTGAACTGGGTAAAGCTACTATATAAGGAGCCGAGGGTGAGGGTCCGCACAAATAACATCAGCTCGAGATACTTTTCTCTCCACCGTGGGACTTGGCAGGGATGTCCTATGTCCCCCCTGCTGTTTGCGCTCGCGATTGAGCCATTGGCCATCGCGTTATGAAGTTCGGGGGTATGGAAAGGAATAGTGTGGGGGGTGGATAGAGCATAGGGTGTCCTTACATGCCGATGACTTGCTGTTATACGTGCCGAAACCGAGTGTGTCGATAGGGGGAATATTGGAGCTGCTTCGGGTGTTTGGGTCTTTCTTGGGGTACAAACTAAATTTAGACAAGAATGAGTATTTTGTGGTGTCTCAGCCGGGGGTGGGGGCAGGGGTTGGGGGGCTGCCATTCCGTAGGGCAGGGACTCACTTTAGATACCTGGGAGTGCAGGTTGCCCGGGAGTGGCGGGCTCTGCAGATACAACATTTCTCGTTTTGTGGGGAGAGTGAAAGCTGATCTGGCAAGGTGGGAAGGTCTCCCTCTGTCACCCTGCGGGTCAGGTCCAGGCGGTTAAAATGAACGTGTTGCAGCGATTTCTGTTTATTTTCCAATGCCTGCCGATTTTCCTGCCAAAGGCATTTTTCAGAGAGATTGAGGGAACGTTTACTTTGTTCGTATGGGGAGGGAAGGAGACCAGATTTAGAAATATGCTGCTACGGAGGGGAAGGCAGGCAGGGGGTTTGGGTCTTCCACACCTGATATATTACTACTGGGCGGTGAATGTGGAGAAGGTGCGGAGCTGGGTCAGAGGGGTTGATTCCCAGTGGGTTACAATGGAGGAGAGTTTGTGCAGGGGGTCGGGATTCAAAGCACTAGCAACAGCGCCGCTCCCGATGGCCCCCGGGAAATACTCAGGAAGTCCGGTAATAATAGCTTCATTGAGAATTTGGAGCCAGTTTCAAACAAAGAACAAAGAACAAAGAAATGCACAGGAACAGGCCCTTCGGCCCTCCAAGCCCGTGCCGACCATACTGCCCGACTAAACTACAATCTTCTACACTTCCTGGGTCCGTATCCTTCTATTCCCATCCTATTCATATATTTGTCAAGATGCCCCTTAAATGTCCCTATCGTCCCTGCTTCCACTACCTCCTCCGGTAGTGAGTTCCAGGCACCCACTACCCTCTGCGTAAAAAACTTGCCTCGTACATCTACTCTAAACCTTGCCCCTCTCACCGTAAACCTATGCCCCCTAGTAATTGACCCCTCTACCCTGGGGAAAAGCCTCTGACTATCCACTCTGTCTATGCCCCTCATAATTTTGTATACCTCTATCAGGTCTCCCCTCAACCTCCTTCGTTCCAGTGAGAACAAACCAAGTTTATTCAATCGCTCCTCATAGCTTATGCCCTCCATACCAGGCAACATTCTGGTAAATCTCTTCTGCACCCTCTCTAAAGCCTCCACATCCTTCTGGTAGTGTGGCGACCAGAATTGAACACTATACTCCAAGTGTGGCCTAACTAAGGTTCTATACAGCTGCAACATGACTTGCCAATTCTTATACTCAATGCCCCGGCCAATGAAGGCAAGCATGCCGTATGCCTTCTTGACTACCTTCTCCACCTGTGTTGCCCCTTTCAATGACCTGTGGACCTGTACTCCTAGATCTCTTTGACTTTCAATACTCTTGAGGGTTCTACCATTCACTGTATATTCCCTACCTGCATTAGCCCTTCCAAAATGCATTACCTCACATTTGTCCGGATTAAACTCCATCTGCCACCTCTCCGCCCAAGTCTCCAGACAATCTAAATCCTGCTGTATCCTCAGACAGTCCTCATCGCTATCCGCAATTCCACCAACCTTTGTGTCGTCTGCAAACTTACTAATCAGACCAGTGACATTTTCCTCCAAATCATTTATATATACTACAAAGAGCAAAGGTCCCAGCACTGATCCCTGTGGAACACCACTGGTCACAGCCCTCCAATTAGAAAAGCATCCCTCCATTGCTACCCTCTGCCTTCTATGGCCTAGCCAGTTCTGTATCCACCTTGCCAGTTCACCCCTGATCCCGTGTGACTTCACCTTTTGTACTAGTCTACCATGAGGGACCTTGTCAAAGGCCTTACTGAAGTCCATATGGACAACATCTACTGCCCTACCTGCATCAATCATCTTAGTGACCTCCTCGAAAAACTCTATCAAGTTAGTGAGACACGACCTCCCCTTCACAAAACCGTGCTGCCTCTCACTAATACGTCCATTTGCTTCCAAATGGGAGTAGATCCTGTCTCGAAGAATTCTCTCCAGTAATTTCCCTACCACTGAAGTAAGGCTCACCGGCCTGTAGTTCCCGGGATTATCCTTGCTCCCCGTCTTAAACAGAGGAACAACATTGGCTATTCTCCAGTCCTCCGGGACATCCCCTGGATTTCGCCAACAGGGTCAAGGGAAATGCCGATTCGGGGAACCACAAATTTGAGCCAGGGAAGTGGGATAGAAATTTTCAGAAATGGGAGGAGAAGGGGATTAAGACACTAAAAGATTTGTTTCTTCGGGGTTGGTTTGCAGGATTGAAGGAGCTGGAAGCGAAGTATGGGCTGGAGCAGGGGGAAATGTTTAGATGCATGCAGGTTTGAGATTTTGCCAGAAAGGAGATACAGAGCTTCCCGGTGGAGCTGGCCTCCACATTGCTGGAGGAGGTGCTGATGACAGGGGAGACTGGAGAGGGGGTAGTGTCGGCGGTTTATGGAGCTATTTTGGAAGAGGAGAAGGCACCACTGGAAGGGATCAAAGCAAAGTGGGAGGAAGAGTTGGGACAGGATATAGAGGAGGGGTTCTGGTGTGAGGTGCTCCGGAGCTTGAACACCTTCACCTCGTGAGAGAGGTTGGGGCTGATACAGTTGAAGGTGGTATACAGAGCACACCTCACGAGGGCAAGGATGAGCTGATTGTTTGAAGGAGTAGAAGATGTGTGTGACCGTTGCGGGGTTGGAAACGGGTGCAGAGGCAGATGTTGTTGCCTTCGCCTCGTTGATCGCCCAAAGGCAGATCCTGATGGGTTGGAGAGCAGCCTCTCCACCCTGTGCCCTGGCGTGGCAGGGAGACTTGTTGGAATTCTTGACTCTTGAGAAGGTTAAGTTTGAACTGAGGGGAAGGATGGAGGGGTTCTACAATTCATGGGCATTATTCATTGTGCACTTTCAAGAACTGGATAACATCGAACATTAGTTGTGGGGGGGGGGGTGTGCACTGTGTGTTAATGGTGACTATGGGTGATTCCTGATTCCTTTTTGTCATTTGTTTATGTGAACATGTGGGCTAATGTTTGGTGTTTGGTGCAAGGATCGGATCGTTGTTATTGATATGGGGATTGACATATTTGTTACGGATTATTGTTTATTGTTGGTGGGTGTAATTTTGGGAGAAAATGTGAAAAAGGAGGAGAATAAAAAATATTTTTTTTTAAAAAGATGCAAGAGGGTTAAAATCAATTCAACAGGCAATTTCACACCATAATGTAGTACTAAAAAGTAGCAAAATGATGCACATAAGACCGTGAATGGTAGCTGGAGCCAGCAATAATATGGATCATGGAAAATGCAAATATGTGAAAGTTGGTATTTGAGTGCTCGTGTGCAATTACACATAAATTTGGTCAATAAGGATACGGAGCTGCAAACACAAATAGCTTCATGGAAATACAATGTAATGGCGATAATGGAGACACAACTTGAAAAAAGGATTGGGGATGCTCAGTATTCCATTGTACAATGTATTTCGGAATGCAAGGCTTTTTTTTTTTAAAAAAAGGGGAACAATTTTGTTTAAGTATTATCATTATTGAGGAATGGACGATGAAGGGCAGATTCTCCGTCCAGCGACATCGGAATCGTGAAACACAATTGGAGAATCGTGCGTGAGCCAAAAATCAAGGCCTACGCCGGGCATCCAATAGTATGCCATGCTCCGGTGTCTTGACTGCGGAATGAATGCGTTCTACATCGCACACTGGTGTAGGCATGCAAATTTTACAGTAAAGACCATTGCCATGTTATTTACAGGCCCGACTCGACATTCTCCAGGCCTCCGCAATGGTCCACCTTCCACAGCGAGGTTCAGTTGTGGTATTTAATATCAGGAAACAGGTGCCATGGCTGATGAGGATGAGAGGAGGAGACAAGACATGGTCCCAAAGGTGGAGCCATGGGCTGCTAGTCCTGCTGCTGGCTAGGGGAGTGACCAGTGGGTGAGCCGTGGGCCGTGGTGTCTGGGAAACGGACCCACATTGCCATGGTCTGCAAGGCAGCCATCCGGCTGAGAACCCTGCTGACTGCCCACCATGGCACGTGGTTGCGCCAATCCCCCTCCACCCCCAACCGGGTGCCACCCTGCCGGCGGACCATCACGCGGCCCACCCAAGGAAGACACTTACAGTAGACCCAACAGGAGAACACAAGACAGGGGCTGCAAAGCATACCGCTGGCATGGGTTGTGCCAGCCACCGGTTCCTCTGCCGGCAGGGATGGGTTCCGGAGTCAGAGGCCCACACGATGCCAGGGGTGTAGTATGGAGGGTAAAATGTCAGGGCGAACAGCCGGAGGTGGAGGACATGCGGGGGCAGGGGCTGCAATGCAGGCCAGGGCCACCATGTAGACCGCTGAACTTGGTTAGCAATGGAGGTAACTGCCATGCTAACAGGACTACCCTTCAACCCCTGCAGAGAATGGATTTTAGTATCCAACCAGGAGTAGTTGGCATTTGCCTTGCGACTGCAATCCTGGAGGACGCCATGAGGCTGTACGAACAGGAGCTTCCTGGGATGGCACTGCAGCAGCAGAGCCTGCCCCAGAGAGAAACAGAAGCTAGCCGGTGAGGATGGAGAGCCAGCCAACAGCTCGATGATGCGGTGGGAAGGCGGTCTCGCAAAAGGCACAGTGTCTTCCTGCAGCACATGTCATTCGAGGACCTACCAGACCTGTTGTCAATGTCTCCGGCTGCTGACCAGGGAGACCATGCAGCATATCTGCCGCATGGCATACTTTGAACTGCGGGGGAATAGGGAGGACAGGCGCTCCCGATGGCTGTCAAAGTGATGGTTGCCCTTCCAGGTGGTTAGCGGGGACCTGTCAGTGATCTCACAGACTTCCATGCACAGGTACATCCGTTCAGTCACGGAGGCCTTGTATGCCAAGTCGGCCCAATACATCGAGCCCACCTGGTTGCCTGGGCAGCAAGGTTTGCCGCCATTGCAGGATTCCCAAGGTCCAGAGGGTGCTCGATGGGACGCAGGTCCCCCTACGAGCACAGATGCATGAGTGGGTGCACTTCATAAACCGCAAGGGGTACCGCTCCATGAATGTGCAGCTGGTGTGTGACCACGAGATGCACATCATGCATGTCTGCGCCAGAATCTCGGACAGCGTGCACAATGCCTTCATCCTGGTGCACTTTTTAAAAAATTTAGAGTACCCAATTATTTTTTCCAATTAAGGGGCAATTTAGCATGGCCAATTCACCTACTCTGCACATCTGGAAAACATAATTTAAGAGGTTATTGCAAACGTAGCACTGTCGTAACTCACCTTACTAAATACATATACAACTCATGCTGCAGCATTTAATGATGAACTTTAAATGAATGAAAAACCAATCCATGGCTCATGCCTCCATGCAGCTCGTGCAAAACCCAACAGCTGCAAAACTTTGGCCGCCTCCATGAGAAAAAAATTATAGAAGGTGGCTCCAAATGAGACAACACTGTCAGTTGTCTGCTTAATTGGTGTGGGCAGGTTCCAAGGCCCATTCTTTCCCATACCCTCATGAAAATGCTAAAGGGCAAAACTGGAAGTGGAAATTCCAGCCACCCTGCTTAGCATGCATTTGTTCTGGACCCGACTCTAATTTGTGCCAATCAGGACCATGAAAATCCAGCATCGGGGTTTAGGAGAAAAAACTGTTTAATAGGTCGAACTGGATTGTCCTTTGAAAGGGCTGGTGTAGACTGGAATCTTCAATTTGCCACCTTCTGTGTTGCAGTATTTCATCACTGGGTCGTTATACAATCAGATTTGGGTTGCTAATTTGATTTTCAAACTTTCACATTTCTCCGAGTACAATAATAAAAATCTTTATTAGTGTCACAAGTAGGCTTACATTAACACTGCAATGAAGTTACTGTGAAAATCCCCCAGTTGCCACACTCCAGCGCCTGTTCGGGTACACGGAGGGAGAATTCAGAATGTCCAATTCACCTGACAAGCACGTCTTTCGGGACTTGTGGGAGGAAACCGGAGCATCCGGAGGAAACCCACGCAGACATGGGGGAACGTGCAGACTCCGCACAGACAGTGACCCATGCCAGGATTCGAACTCGGGTCCCTGGAGATGTTCTGGTGGATATTGTTACGACATCCTGGGCTAGTGCATGGCCAATTCCAGCCCCACTGTACCCGGAGTCACAATACAGTTGAAATTCACTCTTAAATTTTAAAAATACCTGAAGTTTTTGGCACGGTAGCATAGTGGTTAGCACAATTGCTTCACAGCTCCAGGGTCCCAGGTTTGATTCCCGGCTGGGTCACTGTCTGTGCGGAGTCTGCACGTTCTCCCAGTGTGCGTGGGTTTCCTCCGGGTGCTCCGGTTTCCTCCTACAGTCCAAAGATATGCAGGTTAGGTGGATTGGCCATGCTCAATTGCCCCCTAGTGTCCAAAATTGCCCTTAGTGTTGGTTGAGTGGGGTTACTGGGTTATGGGGATAGGGTGCCGACTCAATGGGCCGAATGGCCTCCTTCTGCACTGTAAATTCTATGATGATTCTATGATTCATCACCAGGTTTGTAAACTTAAACATAATTAACTTTTATGAATAACAGTAACTATAATTAAATATGCAGGAAATACAACTAGTTAACTATCATCTAATTTCTAACCCCACACCTTTAACTCTCCCACCCTCTACACACAAACATGACAAACACAGAGGAGAAAGAGGGTTGTAAAATAATGCTAAAAACAAAAGGATAAATGCCTCTGTTTCAGATGGATGTCTTCCAGTTAGATTTTTCTTCAGTCAAGGCCTATGGTTGGATGTCTTCACCTTCAGTCTGTAATGGTTTTCACTGTAGATTCGTCGGGGACTTGAGACTTCTCTGCAGACTCAGAACGAGCAGGCAGGAAACATTTGGGAGAGAGAGCCACACAACCCCTCTTCCCAGAGTCCAGGAGCTTTGTAACCCTGAAGTGCTGCATTTAGGTTTTGTGCCAGATGAAGTCAAGGAAAGAAACTGCGCCACATTTACTACCTCTAAAATTAGCACACGAAAGGCAGTGTCATCCACCCTTTTACAAGTGAAGCAGAGATGAGGTTAAATAAATCCATGACAAAGATGTAGAATAAGATGCCATATTAATAATTAATATAACCCAAGCCTTTTACGCTTTTGCTACTGGGAACAAAATCCTCATCAAACTGTACTTTGAACTGTAATAGAAAACACCAGATATCTTTCCATAAAGGACAATAAAACAATCCAATTATATTCTTAGCTATGCACCAAAGAACGATGAAAGTTTGAGAACTTTTGGTCAAGAAATTGGGTTGTCCTGATTTTCCAGTGCAGGGGTCATGATTCATGACCTGCCATCAGCTGTATAGATCAAAGTGTGTAAACAAAAATATTGTGCAGACTTCATCTGCATGATGCCAGCATTTGGTTGAGTGGGTCCTGTGCTACTGTCCTCTTATTGCTGCCAGCTGCCTTTGCACTCAGAAGGGAGCTCCAATAGTGTTATTCCAGAAATTGCATGTTGAAACCAACCTGCTCTGTAAAAGCAGGCTGGCTCTCTTGAAGAAAAGCTGCAGTGAAGAATACTGCCGTAATTTACAGATGTCGAGACATCCTGAGTGAGTGAGACAGCCAGAGTGGGAATTGGAACTTGGTAATTTGGGGCAGTGTGATCATTAAAGAGGTAATTAAAGAGGTAAGTGGTGAATTTAATTTTCCTGTTTTTCAGTTAAAATTTCAGTTTCTAGCCAAGTGTCCAATTGGCTGAAGCTGCCCTCACCCTCGTTGCTGAATGGCAGTTATCTGTCAGTCACATGAAGCCTGATTAGTGGCAAAAGGTGTGAATTGCATTCTTCTTCTGTTTGAAGTTTAAGCAGTGTGAGTCATCTTAGTTTAGCTGGGTTCTATATAAGAGAAGCAAAAAAGTGTACACTCAGTAAGCTTTGCGCATGGTGAAGTCAAGACATTTTCAGTGAGTGGGTCAGCCAGAGTGGCAATTGGAACTTGGTAATTCAGTGCAGAGTAGGAGGAGATGCTTTTTCCATTTTTGTTTTGTTTTCTTCTTCTGGCTTTGTAACTGTTAATCTGCAGGAAGAGATCCAGAGTGCATCCCTGGAAGTAGGGAGAAAACTAGGGAGCATCCTGGGAAGGTAGGTGATTAAGAACCTACCTTGGCATCTGTGGTGAAAGGGGAGGTTGTTTCCACTGGCGGGTGAAAGCAGAACTAGGGGCAGAGCCTCAAAATAAAGAGGAAGTAGATTTAGGTCTCAGCTTAGGAGGAACTTCTTCACCCAAAGGGTTGTGAATCTATGGAATTCCCTGCCCAGCGAAGAAGTTGAGGCTCCTCCATTAAATGTTTTCAAGATAAAGATAGATAGTTTTTTTGAAGAATAAAGGAATACAGGGTTATGGTGTTCGGGTGGGAAAGTAGAGCGGAGTCCACAAAAGATCAGCCATGAATGGCGGAGCAGGCTTGAAGGGCCAGATGGCCTACTCCTGCTCCTAGTTCTTATGTCCTTATGTTCTAATTTAAATGATGGAAAGTATACAACAGGGTAGAAAGCACATTCCAGGATGGCAGATGTGGCACTGGAGGCATGAGTGTAAATTTTCAGAGTTTACAGTCAATTCCCAAAGTGCTATAAGAAGTCTAATGATCTCATGTGGGTGGTCAAGATCAGTTAATGAGTCTTCACATCACAAATCATTCCCACCACACCACCAGCTTTTCAAGCGGCGCAATGCACCACAACCATATCACTCACACAGCACCAGTTCCTGGCACTCGGGAATCATGGAAAACATCCAGATACTACACCTTACCCTCACATATCTAATGAATGCTGGCAGTCTCTCACACATTTCTTGCTGCCACCACATACCTCCAACTACGCAGACACATCACCCAAAATAACACTCCACAATCATTGACATTCTTCTCCATCTCTTGTAAGTCAAGATGGCACGAAATAGAAAGGCGCAGAGCAGAACCAGCAGGGAACAAGAATTCCTGCATCTGCAGAGTCCTGCAGAGGAGATGACTGTTCGCATAGTGGTCCCATGCTGTTGCTGACAACAATTGAGTATACGTTCCCCTTCTCACCTTCCAGTTCACTCTTGCCCTGCCATCAGACATGATGGGCAACCTGTTCATGGGCCTTTTGTTTCTTACCTCACCCTTATTCACTCATATCAATCTTCTAATTTCCTGCTTTTGGACACAAAAAATGCGATGTGGCTAGCTAGAGTATTCAGAACAAGGGAGGGACAGAAAAAGAATTGGAGAGAAAGAAAGAGTGGGAGAGATCTAGCCTGAAAGGATTCCAACAAGTACATTTTAACTTATTTCTCCAGGCCAGGGTGAACACTTTGCTAGCCCTATATTAACCAGGCCTGATCCTAAAAATGGACTTTATTTCTCATTGGGAGTTCAAAATGGTCAGTGGGTGCACTTCACCAGCTGCTGCCTGAACACTGTTCGTGAGGAAAATCTACACCTATTTGTGCAATGTTGATGCAAAGAGTTTCTCTTCAGAATAAAAGCTACATTTATAATGTTGAGGCATTTGAATTCAATACAAGAGTCCAATCTGGCATTGGAACAAAATGGAGTTAGGTTGCATGGTGAAGAAGTCCTACTTCACTTCAGGGGTGGAATTCTTCCCTACCCTGCGGGGCGGGCCGTACCGGCGCTGAGGAGTGGCGTGAACCACTCTGGCGTCGGGCCGCCCGGAACGTGCGGAATCCTCTGCGCCTTCAGGGGCTTGGCTGGCGCGTGCGCTGGCGTCATCCCAGCGCATCCGCAGGGAGGTTCTTCTTCGTCCTGGCCATGGCGGAGGTTGACAGCAGCCGGTGAGGAGGGAAAGAGTGCCCCCACGGCACAGGCCCGCCCGCGGATCGGTGGGCCCCGATCTCGGGCCCCTCCCACCCCCCCTGGGGCCAGATTCCGCCCCCCCAAACCCCCCCACCCTCTCCCACAAACCCATTACAAACCCACCTGATGTTCATTTCCATTGAATTCAATTTTTAAAAAAATGAGTTTTTCCATTTTTATAAATAACGCAACACTCAAAATTAGTAGTACAGCATGAATATTTCTCCATATTTGAATACATAAAAAGGCAGGGGGCACCAACATAGTTGGTCCAGCTTAATCATTATGTTTGCCGCTTCCATTTATACAAATGTAAACATTACAAGTACGAGCAAGAGGATGGGGGGAAACAAAAAAAAAAAAAAGAGAATAAAGCCATGAAAAGATGGAAATATGGTGTATGCACTCATGTTCAGCAGGTTAAAGGCAGTGTGACTTGGCTTATGGCAAACCCTGTTGAAGCAAGTCAGGCATTATGGAACGTATATATTTGAGACAGGGGCTCCATACTTTTTTGGAATGCATCCAATTTGGTTTGGAGAATACAGGTTAGGAATTTGATTGGAATATATTCTGTAGTGATCTCTGTATGTAGTAATACATGATCAGACTATGTTAAGCAAGTACAGGCAATTGAACACTAGATGGCCACACTATCAGGGCCTTATATAAATGTTTTCCCGCTCTTTCCTACAGGAGTGTGCATCAGGATTGCAGAAAGAACAGAGTGAGAAAGCTAGAGAGAAGAAGTTATTAGTTATCAGAGTGTTATTTATTAGCTCATTCTACAGTTGTTTGTTTGTTTTACTAGTTCAGTATTAAGTAAAAAGAAATCATGAGATCATTTTATATTACTCATTAAATTATTTTATCACTTGAAGACTAAGGCTATATTTCAACAACTCGGCTAGATAAAAAGAGTAATACATACATTACAACATCGTAATATAACACATTTCTTCATAATTTTATGCCAATTCCGAACTGAAGGGGATTTTTCATTAATCCAGGAGCAGAGGATAATCTTCCATGTTGCAAATGTTAGCATATTATATATAAATGGAGACACCGGGCATAATGATTAAGATGAGCCAACCACATTGCTTTCCTCCTGCATGCATTCATGCGGTATTGTACTAGTTTTCATTAGCATCAACTATCATTATATCTGGGAGTGACAGCATTAAGAACAAAGTGTCAAATTCTAAGGCCGTATTGAATATCT
The DNA here is from genome assembly GCF_047496885.1 of Scyliorhinus torazame. Lineage (NCBI taxonomy): Eukaryota > Metazoa > Chordata > Chondrichthyes > Carcharhiniformes > Scyliorhinidae > Scyliorhinus > Scyliorhinus torazame. Next base: position 163,225,904 of record NC_092709.1, on the reverse strand, counting down.
TCAAGCTTTTAAAGTACATCAGACCCGTCGGATTTAATTTTGACACAGGACCAATTCACAATGTGTGTAGACTCCCTTGACTACTTTGCACTTTTGACAGCAAGGATATGATGTGATCAAACCTGTTTCTTAAGCTTGGCAAGATGTGCAGACGGTGTAATATTTTAAACTGAGTCTCCTTCATTCTATTACAAGCGGCGATGGAGATTCTTTTGGCATTTCCCCATATATTTCCCCAAGTCTCCTAACTAATCAATATTCACTGCAAAGTCTTTTTCTCAAGATTGTAGAGTCTCTGGTATATACATACAGGATCTGGAACATGAAGAAAGTGTCATAAAACTTGTGATTAATTGCTTAAGCTCGTGATACAGCGATGTCACATTAAGGATACACGTCGGAGTTGTAGATACCTGAAAAAGGAGTATCTTGGGATATAAACTTTGACATAATTGTTCAAAATATAACAAGGAACACGTCATCCAGCCTGCAAAGACCTCAGTCCCTCCAGGTATCAAATCCATGGTCCACAAGACCAGTTGAGAAATCTGGATTGCCCTGAATGGGAGAGAGCATGGAAATTGAATTAGATCTCCCATCCAGCTCATGGACCACTATCCACACTCTTACATGAAAATATGATTTTCGCGCTTGACAGGCATAGCCTTGAAATCCCTGAGAAACAACAGAGCCTCTAAGAGGTACACAGACTGGCCAGCTTCAATACTGAGCCAAATGGAGGAAGGGTCCTCTCTGACCCATTATTTTATGGATGAGAAGCTCACTGATACATTGTAATATTTGTCCCCCCCTCCCCTCTCTGGATTCATACAGGGAGTTCAAAAATTGAAGGCCATAATCTTAGTCCCTTTTTTTGGATGGCAGCTGTTGGCCATGATTCTGCTTTTTCATTGATTCGGCTTTTAGGCCCTGATTTTGTTTCACTACTTGTCCTATTACTATTGTATTTTTCCTTGTATCCTCATTCCTTTTATCATTTACATTTTCTTGCTTTCCACCCAATCACAGACCTTCCCCTTTGTCCTCTTCCTATCTTGCACATTTCACAGCTTCTGTGCTTGCTTTACACCTGTTATGGCTCTAATCGTTTCCAGTTCTAATGCCAAATCATCAATCTGAAATGTTAACGCTGCTTATCTCTTCACAGATTCTGCCTGGCCTGCTGAATATTTCCAGCATCTTCTGTTTTTATTTCAGATTACTAGAATTTTACTTTTGCATTGAGGTTATATTGCTATTTATGTCGCTGCCCTTTAGACTAAACCGATGAGATGCTGCACTCTATCATTGAATGTACACGTCCAAAGATCTAATGAATAATGATTTTTAAATTCTTAACATTTTAGACAAAAAAAATAAATTATATATGTTGCAAAATGAGCAGCTGCTTCAATCAGCTGTTATCCTGCTAATGCCAACTCAAGCTGTTAACAATCCCTTCAGCATAACAAGCTATGACAGAAATGCTTAAAATGGCTTAGTGCAACTAGACTGCTGCATAGCTTTGTATATCTAAAAAGCTGGTGCTACATGTATATTCTCCTGGATGGACTTGGAGAGTGATTCTGAAACAGAAATATTTTTTAATTTCAGTCTTATGACAATGATCCTGAGATTAGCTCAACTCATGAAGTCCAAGCAATAGCTCTGAAACTGGACTAATTGTGTGTAATAAAAATACTAGAAAATCACAGCAGGTCTGGCAGCATCTGTGGAGAGAGAAAACATTTCAAGTCCAATATGATTCTTTCTCGGAACTAATTGTATGTAATTTGGTTTCACACCAGATTAAATCTGTTTTGTGACTGATGTGAAAGATTTCATCTGAAACAGTTGAGTGATACTAAAGACGTTCAATTCATTTTGCTGTGATTGAAATAGAGTGAAGTGTGTTTCAGAAAGCACAATTTCTTTGGTTTATGTTTAAACATTTTTTCATCAGGATCATTCATATAAATAAACCACTGGCAGAAGCGGGGAACTTCAATGCAGAGAATGTAAGTAAGCAAGGTCAGAATTTTACTTTCAAAAGATCAGGGGCGAAATTCTCCGGAAACGGCGCGATGTCCGCCGACTGGCGCCCAAAACGGTGCCAATCAGACGGGCATCGCGCCGTCCCAAAGGTGCGGAATGCTCCGCATCTTTGGGGGCCGAGCCCCAACATTGAGGGGCTAGGCCGACGCCGGAGGAATTTCCGCCCCGCCAGCTGGCGGAAACGGCCTTTGTTGTCCCGCCAGCTGGCGCGGAAATGACATCTCCGGGCGGCGCATGCGCGGGAGCGTCAGCGGCCGCTGACAGTTTCCCACGCATGCGCAGTGGAGGGAGTCTCTTCCACCTCCGCCATGGTGGAGACCGTGGCGGAGGCGGAAGGGAAAGAGTGCCCCCATGGCACAGGCCTGCCCGCGGATCGGTGGGCCCCGATCGCGGGCCAGGCCACCGTGGGGGCACCCCCCGGGGTCAGATCGCCCCGCGCCCCCTCCCCTCAGGACCCCGGAGCCCGCCCACGCTACCTTGTCCTGCCGGTAAGGTAGGTGATTTAATTTACACCGGCGGGACAGGCAATTTATCGGCGGGACTTCGGCCCATCCGGGCCGGAGAATCGAGCGTGGGGGCCCGCCAACCAGCGCGGCGCGATTCCCGCCCCCGCCGAATATCCGGTGCCGGAGACTTCGGCAACCGGCGGGGGCGGGATTCACGCCAGCCCCTGGCGATTCTCCGACCCGGCAGGGGGTCGGAGAATGTCACCCCTGGTGTGAGCTCGACACGACTGAACGTAAAATCTCCTCAAAGGATGTGCATTCTTCCTGACATCATCATGCATGCGCTCAATTTTGAGCTCAGAGGACTTCCGGGTGCGGCGATGACCAGCTGAGTCGCACGTTTCGGCAGCTCCCTGTGAAACGGACTTTTAGGCTCTTGATAGGAGCCCCAACGGCAATTTTGACGGCTAAAAACACTGTGCGGTAAACCAGAAGGGAATCCCCCCTGGATACGGATGGAAAAAGGAGAAAGTGGCCAGATTGCAGTGGATCCTTTAGAACAGCGGCAAGGAAGGCAAGCAAAAACCAAGATGGCGTCGGAAGGTGGCAGTTTAACATGGGGCCCTGAACAACAAGAGTTCTTGAAATGCTGTGTGGAAGAGCTGAAAAAGGAAATGAAGAAAGAGCTGTTGGCCCCGATACTATAGGCGATCGAAGGGCTAAAGGAGGAACAAAAGACCCAGGAGCGGGAGCTTCGGGTCGTGAAGGCAAAGGCAGCCGAGAATGAGGACGACATACAGGGCCTGGTGGTGAAGACGGAGACGCAGGAGGCACATCAGAAACCATGTGTGGAAAGGTTGGAGGCACTGGAAAACAACGCAAGGAGGAACAACCTGAGGATTCTTGGTCTTCCTGAAGGTGTGGAGGGAGCGGACGTCGGGGCATATGTGAGCACGATGCTGCACTCGTTAATGGGAGCGGAGGCCCCGGCGGGTCCGTTGGAGGTGGAGGGAGCATACCGAGTGATGGCGCGAGGACCGAGAGCAGGAGAAATTCCCAGAGCCATAGTGGTGAGATTCCTCCGGTTTAAGGATAGAGAAATGGTCCTTAGATGGGCGAAGAAAACTCGGAGCAGTAAATGGGAGAACGCGGTGATCCGCGTTTATCAAGACTGGAGTGCGGAGGTGGCGAGAAGGAGGGCGAGCTTTAATCGGGCCAAGGCGGTGTTTCATAAAAAGAAGATAAAATTTGGAATGCTGCAACCGGCAAGACTGTGGGTCACATATCGAGGGAGGCACCACTACTTTGAGACGGCGGATGAAGCGTGGAATTTTATTGTGGAAGAAAAACTGGAATGAGCGGGTTATTAAAAAGAACGTTTGAACAAAGTGGTGGGGCGAATGTGGGGGGCAAAGAGGGGTTTTATGTACGAATCCTGCGATGTGGTAACTTTTCTCTCTCCCACAGGTGGTGATGGGGGGAGGAGGGGAGGTGGAGGAGATGGGGCGTTGGCCATTGGGGGCGGGGCCAAGCGCGGGCTTGGTTCCCGCGCTATGATAATCATGGCGGGAATAGAGAAGCAGGAAGGAGGGGGCGTCGCACGGTGCGAGCCGAGGTCACGGGGGGGAAGCCGAGGTCAGCCAGAGTTTGCTGACTTCTGGGAGCAACATGGGGGGAGTAATTACGCTAGCGGGGGACCTAGCGGGGGGGGGGGGGGGTGGGAGGGGGGAATTACTGGGTTGCTGCTGCTGGGGAGAGGGGGGAGCTGGTATGGGAGAGGATGGGCGGGGGGGCACCGCCTGGGGGAGATACAGCTGCGTGGGAACCGGGTGAGGAGCTGGAAAAAGGTGATGGCTAATTGACAATGGGGGGGGGGGGGGGGGTAGGAAGCCCCCCAACTCGGCTGATCATGTGGAACGTGAGAGGGCTGAACGGGTCGATAAAGAGGGCACGGGTACTCGCACACCTTAAGAAACTTAAGGCAGATGTGGTTATGTTACAGGAAACGCACCTGAAACTGATAGACCAGGTTAGGCTACGCAAAGGATGGGTGGGGCAGGTGTTCCATTCGGGGCTAGATGCGAAAAACAGGGGGGTGGCTATATTAGTGGGGAAGCGGGTATTGTTCGAGGCAAAGACTATAGTGGCGGATAACGGGGGCAGATACGTGATGGTGAGTGGCAAACTACAGGGGGAGACGGTGGTTTTGGTAAACGTATATGCCCCAAACTGGGATGATGCCAATTTTATGAGGCGGTTGCTAGGACGCATTCCGGACCTAGAGATGGGAAAGCTGATAATGGGGGGAGATTTTAATACGGTGTTGGAACCAGGGCTGGATAGGTCGAAGTCCAGGACTGGAAGGAGGCCGGCAGCAGCCAAGGTACTTAAAGATTTTATGGAGCAGATGGGAGGTGTAGACCCGTGGAGATTTAGCCGACCTAGGAGTACGGAGTTCTCGTTTTTCTCCTATGTCCATAAAGTCTACTCGCGAATAGACTTTTTTGTGCTGGGAAGGGCGTTGATCCAGAAGGTGAGGGGAACGGAGTATATGGCTATAGCCATTTCGGATCACGCTCCACACTGGGTGGACTTGGAGTTAGGGGAGGAAACAGGAGGGCGCCCACCCTGGAGAATAGACATGGGACTAATGGCAGATGAGGGGGTGTGTCTAAGGGTGAGGGGGTGCATTGAAAAGTACTTGGAACTCAATGATAATGGGGAGGTCCAGGTGGGAGTGGTCTGGGAGGCGTTGAAGGCGGTGGTTAGAGGGGAGCTGATATCAATAAGGGCACATAAAGGGAAGCAGGAGAGCAAGGAACGGGAGCGGTTGCTACAAGAACTTTTGAGGGTGGACAGACAATATGCGGAAGCACCGGAGGAGGGACTGTACAGGGAAAGGCAAAGGCTACATGTAGAATTTGACTTGCTGACTACAGGAACTGCAGAGGCACAATGGAGGAAGGCACAGGGTGTACAGTACGAATATGGGGAGAAGGCGAGCAGGTTGCTGGCACACCAATTGAGGAAAAGGGGAGCAGCGAGGGAAATAGGGGGAGTGAGGGATGAGGAAGGAGAGATGGAGCGGGGAGCGGAGAGAGTGAATGGAGTGTTCAAGACATTTTATAAAAAATTATATGAAGCTCAACCCCCGGATGGGAGGGAGAGAATGATGGGCTTCTTGGATCGGCTGGAATTTCCCAAGGTGGAAGAGCAGGAAAGGGTGGGACTGGGAGCACAGATCGAGGTAGAAGAAGTGGTGAAAGGAATTAGGAGCATGCAGGCGGGAAAGGCCCCGGGACCGGATGGATTCCCAGTCGAATTCTATAGAAAATATGTGGACTTGCTCGCCCCGGTACTGACGAGGACCTTTAATGAGGCAAAGGAAAGGGGACAACTGCCCCCGACTATGTCTGAAGCAACGATATCGCTTCTCTTAAAGAAGGTAAAGGACCCGCTACAATGCGGGTCCTATAGACCTATTTCCCTCCTAAATGTAGATGCCAAGGTCCTGGCCAAGGTAATGGCAATGAGAATAGAGGAATGTGTCCCGGGGGTGGTCCACGAGGACCAAACTGGGTTTGTGAAGGGGAGACAGTTGAACACGAATATACGGAGGTTGTTAGGGGTAATGATGATGGCCCCACCAGAGGGAGAAACGGAGATAGTAGTGGCGATGGATGCCGAGAAAGCATTTGATAGAGTGGAGTGGGATTATTTGTGGGAGGCGTTGAGGAGATTTGGTTTTGGAGAGGGGTATGTTAGATGGGTGCAGCTGTTGTACAGGGCCCCAGTGGCGAGCGTGGTCACGAATGGACGGGGATCTGCATATTTTCGGCTCCATAGAGGGACAAGGCAGGGATGCCCTCTGTCCCCATTATTGTTTGCACTGGCGATTGAGCCCCTGGCGATAGCGTTGAGGGGTTCCAAGAAGTGGAGGGGAGTACTTAGGGGAGGAGAAGAACACCGGGTAACTTTGTATGCGGACGATTTGCTACTATACGTGGTGGACCCGGTGGAGGGGATGCCAGAAATAATGCGGATACTTGGGGATTTTTCAGGGTATAAATTGAACATGGGGAAAAGTGAGTTGTTTGTGGTGCATCCAGGGGAGCAGAGTAGAGAAATAGAGGACCTACCGTTGAGGAAGGTAACAAGGGACTTTAGTTACCTGGGGATCCAGATAGCTAAGAATTGGGGCACATTGCATAGGTTAAATTTAACGCGGTTGGTGGAACAGATGGAGGAGGATTTCAAGAGATGGGATATGGTATCCCTGTCACTGGCAGGGAGGGTGCAGGCGGTTAAGATGGTGGTCCTCCCGAGATTCCTCTTTGTGTTTCAGTGCCTCCCGGTGGTGATCACGAAAGCTTTTTTTAAAAGGATTGAAAAGAGCATCATGGGTTTTGTGTGGGCCGGGAAGACCCCGAGAGTGAGGAAGGAATTCTTACAGCTTAGCAGGGATAGGGGGCGGCTGGCACTACCGAGCCTAAGTGAGTATTATTGGGCCGCTAATATTTCAATGGTGAGTAAGTGGATGGGAGAGGAGGAGGGAGCGGCGTGGAAGAGATTAGAGAGGGCGTCCTGTAGGGGGACTAGCCTACAGGCTATGGTGACAGCCCCATTGCCGTTCTCACCGAGGAACTACACCACAAGCCCGGTGGTGGTGGCTACACTGAAGATTTGGGGACAGTGGAGACGGCATAGGGGAAAGACTGGAGCCTTGGGGGGGTCCCCGATAAGAAACAACCATGGGTTTGCCCCGGGGGGAATGGATGGGGGATATGGAATGTGGCAAAGAGCAGGAATAATACAACTGAAAGATCTGTTTGTGGATGGGAAGTTCGCGAGTCTGGGAGCGCTGACCGAGAAATATGGGTTGCCCCAAGGGAATGCAACTGAGGGCTTTTGCGAGGCAACAGGTGAGGGAATTCCCGCAGCTCCCGACACAAGAGGTGCAGGACAGAGTGATCTCAAATACATGGGTGGGGGATGGTAAGGTGTCAGATATATATAGGGAAATGAGGGACGAAGGGGAGACTATGGTAGATGAACTAAAAGGGAAATGGGAAGAAGAGCTGGGGGAGGAGATCGAGGAGGGGCTGTGGGCAGATGCCCTAAGCAGGGTAAACTCGTCGTCCACGTGTGCCAGGCTAAGCCTGATTCAGTTTAAGGTATTACACAGGGCACATATGACTGGAGCACGGCTCAGTAAATTTTTTGGGGTGGAGGATAGGTGTGCGAGGTGCTCGAGAAGCCCAGCGAATCATACCCATATGTTTTGGTCATGCCCGGCACTACAGGGGTTTTGGATGGGGGTGACAAAGGTGCTTTCAAAAGTAGTAGGAGTCCGGGTCGAACCAAGCTGTGGGTTGGCTATATTTGGGGTTGCACAAGAGCCGGGAGTGCAGGAGGCGAGAGAGGCCGATGTTTTGGCCTTTGCGTCCCTAGTAGCCCGGCGCAGGATATTGTTAATGTGGAAAGAAGCCAAGCCCCCGGGGGTGGAGACCTGGATAAATGACATGGCGGGGTTTAGAAAGCTAGAGCGGATTAAGTTCGTCCTAAGGGGGTCGGCTCAAGGGTTCACCAGGCGGTGGCAACCGTTCGTCGAATACCTCGCAGAAAGATAGACGGAATGGGAAAAAGAAGGCAGCAGCAGCAGCCCAGGATCCGGGGGGGGGGGGGGGGGCGGGAGGAGGAACCAAAAGGACTCTCAGGGTTGTTAATATATACTGTATAATATGTATAGGTCGTTGCTACAGATAATTATATATTGGACTGTTAAATTATATTTTTGGAGAGTGTTACTTGTGACAAGGCAGTTGCCAATTAGGGCTAGTTTTCATTTTTGTTATTTATTATTTATTCATTTTTTGTTTATAAAATAGGTCATTGTTATTTGTGTTGTTATAATATTGTGTAAAGGATGCACAATGTACTGTGTTGGTTGACCAAAAATTTTCAATAAAATATTTAATAAAAAAAAAAAAATTGAGCTCATGCCTGAATCGGATACATGCCTGCTGATATTTAAAAGCGGTATCCAAGGCCATTAACAAATCGATATTGTTAGGATTCCGGATGAGAAACCCAACAATTAGCAATTTTTAAAACAGAGGAAAGGATACACCGCCCCAGGAATGACAACACTGACCAATATGTACATTTTATATTAAAACAAAATTTAATTCAAACACAGAACCACATTAACAAAGTACAAGCTTTACAGTTCAAACAATTCTTAAATAAAAGGAGGAGTTACAACTGCAATTATATATAGATTTTAATTAAGCAAACCATTATAGTTTGCTTATAAATAAAGTTAACAATCGTGTTTACTTGCGTTTCTCTGTTCGAAGATCCTGGGGAGAACATTCCAGGAGCCAACTGAAGCCTATCCGTGTCAGAATAAAATTCTGTGGCAAACTACAAAACTACAGACAGACCTGGCTCCACCCTTAATTAACTCAAAGCATTCTTCAGTCTCCCCCCAGTAAGATGTTCCATGACCTGTGTATCCACGACGAAGCATCATCTATCATAAATTATCCACATCCCAGGGATCCTACAAAATCAAAAAAACATTCCATTCACCATCTCTCTGTAAACAAGTAAATGGTTAAACCCAATGGTAGCCACATTTTAAGACCTCATAATCACACCTTTAACAGACATAGAACATTACAGTGCAGTACAGGCCCTTCGGCCCTCGATGTTGCGCCGACCTGTGAAACCACTCTAAAGCCCATCTACACTATTCCCTTAGCGTCCATATGTCAATCCAATGACCATTTGAATACCCTTAGTGTTGGCGAGTCCACTACTGTTGCAGGCAGGGCATTCCACACCCCCACTACTCTCTGAGTAAAGAACCTACCTCGGACGTCTGTCTTATATCTATCTCCCCTCAATTTAAAGCTATGTCGCTTCGTGCTAGACATCACCATCCGAGAAAGAAGGCTCTCACTGTCCACCCTATCCAATCCTCTGATCATCTTGTATGCCTCAATTAAGTCACCTCTTAACCTTCTTCTCTTTAACGAAAACAGTCTCAAGTCCCTCAGCCTTTCCTCATAAGATCTTCCCTCCATACCAGGCAACATTCTGGTAAATCTCCCCTGCACCCTTTCCAATGCTTCCACATCCTTCCTATAATGCGGTGACCAGAACTGCACGCAATACTCTAAATGCGGCCGCACCAGAGTTTTGTACAGCTGCAACATGACCTCATGGCTCCTAAACTCAATCCCTCTACCAATAAAAGCTAACACACCGTGCGCACTCTTAAAAACCCTCTCAACCGGAGTGGCAACTTTCTGGGATCTATGTACATGGACACCGAGATCTCTCTGCTCATCCACACTGCCAAGAATCTTACCATTAGCCCAGTACTCAGTCTTCCTGTTATTCCTTCCAAAATGAATCACCTCACACTTTTCTGCATTAAACTCCACTTGCCAGCTCTCAGCCCAGCGCTGCAGCTTATCTATGTCCCTCTGTAACTAGTAACATCCTTCCGCACTGTCCACAACTCCACCAACTTTAGTGTCATCTGCAAATTTACTCACCCATCCTTCTATGCCCTCCTCCAGGTCATTTATAAAAATGATAAACAGCAGTGGCCCCAAAACAGATCCTTGTGGTACACCACTAGTAACGGTACACCACTAGTAACTGGACTCCAGGCTGAACATTTACCATCAACCACCACCCTTTGTCTTCTTCCAGCTAGCCAATTTCTGATCCAAACTGCTAAATCTCCCTCAATCCCATGCTTCCGTATTTTCTGCAGTAGCCTACCGTTGGGAACCTTATCAAACGCTTTACTGAAATCCATATACACCACATCAACGGCTTTACCCTCATCCACCTGTTTGGTCACCTTCTCAAAGAACTCAATAAGGTTTGTGAGGCACAACCTGCCCTTCACGAAACCGTGTTGACTATGTCTAATCAAATGATTACTTTCCAGATGATTATACACCCCATCACTTATAAACCTTTCCAAGATTTTGCCCACAACAGAAGTAAGGCTCACTGGTCTATAGTTACCGGGGTTGTCTCTACTCCCCTTCTTGAACAAGGGGACAACATTTGCTATCCTCCAGTCTTCTGGCACTATTCCTGTTGACAAAGATGACTTAAAGATCAAAACCAAAGCTCAGCAATCTCCTCCCTAGCTTCCCAAAGAATCCCAAGATAAATCCCATCCGGCCCAGGGGACTTATCTATTTTCACCCTTTCCAGAATTGTTAACACCTCCTCCTAATGAACCTCAAGCCCTTCTAGTCTAGTAGCCTGAATCTCAGTCTTCTCCTCGACAACATTGTCTTTTTCCTGTGTGAATATTGACGAAAAATATTCATTTAGTACCTCTCCTATCTCCTCTGACTCCCAAGCACAACTTCCCACTACTGTCCTTGACTGGCCCTACTCTTACCCTCGTCATTCTTTTATTCCTGACATATCTATAGACTGTATATCTATACATATACTGCCTGCATGTTTCTTAAACCAGGGTTTTCAATAACCTTACTGTAATAAATATGATATAATATATAACAATTGTCTACATTCATCACAATAGGCAGCGACATTATACTGCCCATGTGATTTTTCACTCATTGCATAGGAAATTGGGTGGTTGGAAATCATATTTCAATCATTTCCTCATCCATAGATGGGTTAAAAGGCACACAGAGTAGCAGCACTTTCTCTGCCATTACTAGTTCATTGCCATGTGAGTTATCCTAGAGTTTCTTTGCTTCTCGTTTGATTTGCAGGCCTATCTTTCAGCAGTTCAGGTCCTCATTTTCTCTTGCAGACAGGAAACAAAACATTCAAATAAATATTTTTTGGATTGGCAGGCAGCGACTGGTGGGGTGCCGTAAGGATCTGTGCTAGGACCCCAACTGTTCACATTATATATTAATGTGGACAAGGGAACTAAACGTATTATCTCTAAATTTACAGATGACACAAACTTGGGTGGGAGGGTGAGCTGTGATGAGGAGGAGGAGGAGGAGATGCATCAGTAGAATTTGGACAGGCTGAGTGGGCACATGCATGGCAGATGCAGTATAATGTGGATAAATGTGAGGTTATCCGCTTTGGTAGCAAAAATAGGAAGGCATTATTATTTTACTGGGTGTATATTGAGAGAGGTGGATATTCAGCAAGACCTTGGTGCCCTTGTGCATCAGGTGCTGAAAGTAAGCATGCAGGTACAGCAGGCAGTAAAGAAGGCAAATGGTGGGCGGCATGTAGGAGAAAGTTGCACATTGGGTGGCTCCTGCTCGAGACTTGATTTGTTTAGAACTTTATGCCAGGTCCCAGCGGCAATTTTTCATCAATTAAGTGCAGGAAGACGCAAGGAAGGAGGGAGATGTCCAAAAACCAAAATAAAGCCACCGTGCAGAAGGGGGCAAGTGAAGGTTCGCCGTCCAGCGAAAGGGTCAGCTCGGCAACTGGAAATGTGGCGGAGACTGGGTCACTGGGTGGTGCCGCACTGTTCACGGCAGAAAAAATAACCGAGGTGATGGTTGTGGAGTTTGAAAAGCAGTTTGCAAAGCACATAGAGGTGATGAGGAAGGAGATGATGGTGGCAATTAAGCTACTGGTGGAGGAGGCGATTGCCCCGGTGAAGGTGGCGGTGTCGAAGGCATCGGCCGAGGTGCGGGAGCAGGATGAGAAACTGAACGGGGTGGAGGAGGCCTTGTCGTAGCACAGTTATCAGCTCACCTCGATGGGTGAGGAGCTGCTGAGGGTGGTGGAGGCCAACAAACATCTGCGAGCATAGGTGGAGGACCTGGAAAACAAGTAGGCAGAAAATCTGAGAATCATGGGCCTGCCCAAGGGGTGGAGGGCCCAAGGCCAACTGAGTACTTTGCCAAGATGTTGGTGGAGCTGTTGGGGGAGGGGGAGGATCCCTCCCGGTACGAACTGCACCAGGCTCAACGGTCATTGAGGCCTAAACCAAAGGCGAAAGAGCCGTCAAGGGCGGCGATTATTTGTTTCCAGAGATACCACATTAAGGAGAAGGTGCTGAGTTATGTGAAGCAAAAACGGGAGGTGAAGTGGGCTGGAACTGGTATACGCATATACCAGGACTGAACCATAGAGTTGGCGAGGAGTCTTCAGCTGAGTGAAGACAGCAATGTATAACAGCAGTGTGCGATTCAGCGTAGTGTATCCAGCTAAGTTGAGAATGAGTTGCAACTCCAAAGACTTTTACTTCGAGACAGTAGAAGCAGTGGAGGCGTTTGTGAAGGGAGAAATGGGACTGAGGATTGGTCTTGGACTGAGGTAGGGGGATGGAAGATTGTATATAGTTCAATTTTTTATTTCATGGGGACCTGAACGTGGAAGTGAGGTGGGAGATGATATAATTTAAGACCAAGATGGGTAAAGAGAGGGAAGAGCATTAAAGGCTGAGAGAGGAGATGTTGGAGGTGGACAGGAGGTACGCGGAAGATGCAGATCCAGCCTGTTGGACAGAAGGAGGGAGCTTCAGGATAGCTTTGATCGGTTATCCACGGGGAAGGTGGAGCACCAACTGAGGCGGGCGGGGGGAGCGATATACAAATTGGGGAGAAGGCAGGCCAACTTTGGAGGGAGACAGCGCAAGGGAAATAGTACAGGTGTGGGATAGGACCGGGAAATTGGTGGTGGCCCCGGACCAGATTAATTAAGTGTTTGAGGAGTTCTATGAAATTTTGTATAGGTTGGAGCCACCAGGGGAGGATCAGGGGATGCAAGAGTTCCTGGATGGACTGAAGTACCCAAGGCTGGAGAAGGAAGAAATGAAATGAAAAACGGCATCATAGGGCTAGACTGGAGGGAGGACCCAACGGAGGCGGAGGAAAGTGAGATGCTGCACAGGCCTGGGATGGTAACCCCAGTGATGGGTCAGAGGAACTGCCTGTGGATGCACACTGTTAAGACATGGAGATGGATGACGACAACATTCACGGAGGTATGGACTTTACAAATGCATTGATCTAGCAAAACTTCAGCCAGGCATCCGCATTAAGTCAATGGCACTGTCCCTTTGCTAACAATCAATAGAAGAGAACCCAACCCATACGACAGCATCACACAACACCATACATTACAAGCCTGTAATGGCACCTATTCAAATCCTCCAAAACCTCACCCCATTTAAGTCAAATAAATATTTAGGTTACTTCACTTGAACATTCAAAGAACAAAGTGTCCATCCGTAACACAAACATCAAAAAAATTAATACAAATAATGTCACCCGTGACACAGCCATGTTATGGTCAAGATGTCTTCAGCTTATGTCTGCGGGTGTTGAATTATGGTGCCCCTGCATCATTGCCAGTGGCATTGGAGACAGCTTGCTCACTCTGCCATCCTGGTGGCCCTCATGACATTAGCAGTCATCCTCTAGCCACCGGAGCCTAAGCAGGTTCCGCCTGGGAGGGTGCAACCAGCCAAAGGGGTGGATGCTCAGATGCAGCAGCCACTGACAGAAAGGGAGGGGGGGGGGGAAAGAAGAGGAACTGTTGCCATCATCTGAAGCACCCCGAGAGGAGTCCAGAAAGATGACAGACAGCACATCCACTAAAGAGTTACGTGCTCATCATTAATGGATGGACACCCAGCAGAAAGACTAGATGCCTCAACCATCTCTCACACTGGTAGTGACCTCCCAAGATCATTGCCTTTGTGAAGTGCAGGTCCGATGCGAATACAGGCCTGTTCCTAAAGCTGCCTCTTCATGAGAGTTGCCAGTCTTACCATGGAGGAGGATGCAAGCTCAGCGTTCAGGGTCAACACAGTACCTATGTTCTGTATGAACTCCTCCACGACATGGACAATGGCATGTATACCCTATGGATCTCTGCCGGACCTCACTGTGTATCTTCTTTGTTTAAACATCTTTTATTCCAAACATATTCAACATAATAGCATAACCTTAACATCCAACAGAGCAGTGTTTTTCAAACTTTTTTTCCAGGGACACATTTTTACCAACCGGCCAACCTTCGCGACCCATGCCGGCCGCCTGCGCGATCCACCATTTTTTCTTACCTTGTTTGCTGCTGACAAAAATGGAGGAAATGGTTTTGGGTCCCTTAGGCCCCAATGGTCCCATTGGCCCCCGAACCTGGAAAAAAAAAGCTGCGACCATATAAAAACAAATGCGTCCGCACTGCGCATGCCTGCCCGAACATCGGTGCATATGCGCATAGTTCTGCGCATGCACACCTATGATCGGGCATGCATGCGCAGTGCAGCCAAATTTCTTTTATCTGTTCCTGGCAATTTTGAAGGTCGCTCGCAGCTGGCATTATTAAAAGCCGGCTGCTGCTTGTCACGATATGCAAACATGCAGCTAATGAACACATAGAATAGGACACGACCAATGAGCAGTCAGAACACTCAGTGGTGGTATCTCACTATAAAAGGGACGAGGCACTCACACCCCGCCTCTTTCCACAGACCAACATCTACAGAGTGAGACAGGGTGTATCCTCAGCATCACACCCCAGCACGTGGCTTAGAGCAAGGCTGGTTCAGTTAGACTGAGTTACTACATTTAGATTAGCAGAGTCGAACTTATTGAGAACTGTGCTAACGGTTCAATAAAACACATTGAACTCACTTCAAAGTCTGGAGCATCGTTTACTCAAAACCGCATCAAGTGGCAGCTTGTGTTATTCCAAATTACATAACACAACATAGTTGTTGCGTGCGGATTTGCGTGATCGGAGCGCCGTGACGGACGGCTCAGTGATCCGCCCGACACACCGCCTGTGACCCACCTGCAGGTAACGCCCCCCAGTGTGACAATGTCTGCAACACTATATACAGTTTGTACATTTTTCGCCCATTTAATTACCCCCCGCCACATGACACACAGCTCCTCAAATATAGCTATGAACAGCTTCCACCATACCTTGAAGCCCTCCTCCGACCCCCTTAGGGCAAATTTTATTTTCTCCAACCTGAGAAACTCATACAAGTCTCCCAACCATGCCGCAAACCCAGGTGGTGTGGCCAACCTCCAATTCAACAGTATCCATCGCCAGGCAGTGAGGCAAAGTCCACAACATCACTCCCCTTCACCTCCAGCAGCTCTGGCACCTCCGACACCCCAAAGATCGTCACCATAGAGTCCGGCTTCATCTCCACCCTTACAATCCTTGGTAAGTTCCCAAACACCGTCCCCCAAAAGCTCTCCCAACTCCTCACACCCCAAGAACATATGGGCATGGTTCGCCGGCCCCCTCCCACCGGTTATCTGAGGCAACGAAGGCAGCACCTTGCGCGCAAATTCCCTATTTGCTAATATCTAAACTAGCTTCTCCTTAATAGCGCAAATCTCTCCCTCAGCAAACTTCCCCTCTACAAACATGTCCATGACCTATAATAACCCCTCTTCCCCAATCTCCTATACATCCCATCCCCCTCCCCACCATAAACCGATGATTCCCACAGAGTGGAGTTATCACTCACATGTGACCCTCAGCTGGTTCCAAATTTTTATAGATGATTCCACCACCGGAATACTCGTACACTTCCTTTTTTAAAAACATATGTTTTTAGCTTTTCTCTGTTAAGCTGTATTCATTGATGTTATGTTTTAAGGCGTTTTGCTTTTACTTACAGTAGAGGCATTGACCACACAACTATCATCGCTTCACCCATTGTTTACTTATATTTTCAGAGAGACAGTTCATCCCATATCTTATAAACCTTCTGCCATTAACCCCCTCACCCTTAAAAGGTCCATGCTTCTCCAACCATCATTTCATACCTAACTTCCCTTCTTTCTTTGAGGAACAAGTCACCGTTGTGGACGTCACCAAGGCTGACTTCCACAATTTGCTGTTCACATTCCTTTGGATTTCCAACCCACCTACAACACTGAGACTACAGTCACTTAAAGTATCCATTGTGATTGCAGTGATTTATTATTTTCCCTAATTTATTTCCAAACAAAGCAGACTCTCTTGAGATATAAACAACGGTTCATTCTGAAACAATGTGGCCATTAGCACAGTGTTCTTTAAACTTTTTTCCGGGGACCCATTTTTACCAACCGGTCAACCTTTGGGACCCAACCCGGTCGACCTTCTTGACCCATGCCAGCCGACCTGCGCAACCCACCATTTTCTCTTACCTTGTTTGCTGCCGACAAAAATGGAGGAAATGGTTTTGGGTCCCTTTGGCCCTCGTACACGCTCCTCCAATGGAACCTGTTGGATGAAGGTGAAGCCTTCTGATGTCGGAAAGTATGGAGTCTCCATCGGTCCAAAGTTCTGAATTTTTTTCCTGTAAAATTTTATCAAATAAACCCCCCCCCGAACTTGAAAAAAAAAAAATTAAATTTATCAAATAAATGAAAAAAAATCCACTACAGTACTTGTGAAACAAAAAGCTGCAACCGTTTTTAAAAATAGCGGCCGCACTGCGCATGCGTGCCCGATGATCGTCGCCGATCATAGTGCGCGTATGCGCAACGCGGGCGAATTTCTTTTTAACATGCTCGCGGCCGCTTGCAGCCGGCGTTATGAAAAGCCGGCTGCTGCGTGAGGATTTGCGTGATCGGGAGCGTCACGGACAACGGCTCCGCGACCCTCCCGACACCCGCAGGCAACCCACCCGCGGGTCGCTCCCCCGACTTTTAAGAACACTGCATTAGCACATGGTTAGGTAATCCCAGGTCTGTGTGGATGAATATGGTCTGTTCTAGCTCTGCAGTTTGCAAATTGCAGTGTCTGGCTATGTTTACACATTGAGTTTTTAATCCATGCTCATGAGAAGAAAATACCAATATTTCTGAAATAATCTGGAGGCCATGGCAGGGGCGGATCTACTATGAAACTTAAGCTTCAGGGCCCCTAATCCCGGAAGGGCCCCAGAAGCGACTTTAGTCCACATTGCTTAAAAATTTGGGGTCTACTGTATGAGAAGGTATTTTTAAAAAATAATAATATTAATAATATAGTGTAATATAGGGGCAGGTTTAGCACAGGGCTAAGTCGCTGGCTTTGAAAGCAGGCCAAGGCAGGCCAGCAGCACGGTTCAATTCCCGTACCAGCCTCCCCGAACAGGCGACAGAATGTGGCGACTAGGGGCTTTTCACAGTAACTTCATTTGAAACCGACTCGTGACAATAAGCAATTTTCATTTTCATTTCATTTCCTCGCCTGTTGGCCAAATTGAAGAGCAGTCTTGGAACAAAGACAATAAGCGATTTTCCTTTCATTATTCAATACAAAATAATAGTTAAAAAAAAAATTAAAAGCTTATTAAAGTATGTAGGCTGGCCGTAAATGAAAAAACGTTCAAATTATGGATGTTTCATTCTAAATATATTTAATAGAAAATAATTATAAATAATTTAAAACACTATTAACATTTATAACAGAAAAACAAACAGTAGATGACGTGTCATAACAAAAAAGGGGAGCCGTTGAAAAGGCAATCACAATCCTAACGTGAATTTTCAACGTGATAGCACTCGTGATAGTGATCTAGACAAGAATTCTTTTCAATAAAGTGTTCATAAGGATACAATATTTAATTACCCCTACTCAAAAATAAATGTTATATTTAGAAAAGTAAGGTAAGTAATAAAGGTGAAATGGTGTTAGATTAGCCTAAGCCTATTGTTTTTATGAAGAGGTGAACGGAAGGTACGCACAGCCTAGGCTAATACTATATTACAAGTATTTATGAAAAAGTAATAAAAGGGTGAATTTGTGTTAAATTACAGGTGTTTATTATGAAAAGTGTTCAAATAATGTTAAAATTGTGTTACATTACCTTAGCCTATGAGTTTTGGTGGCCTCGTCTTGCCTAACTTAGTCTAGGCTAGCTTGAACATAACTAGCTTATTTATTATAAATCTTTAAAAAATGGCACTTTACTTTCGGAGAAGGGATTTAAAAAAAAAAAACCTCTCTCATAAAGTCGACCTAAAATTTTTTCCTTTCAAAGCATGCGGCAATAGTCGCACGACTCAAATTGATTAATTTTTTGTTGTATATATTTCAACAATCCCAAAGTTTGAGAGTCAGTAGCACAGATGTTGTGAAGGTGGAGTGTCATGGTAAGTTGGCTGTTCTGCTGTGGCTAATGTAATTTTATTCCCTTTTTAACAGAGGTCAAGACCCTAAAGGAATAACAATGAGTTC
Source organism: Scyliorhinus torazame (assembly GCF_047496885.1). Taxonomy (NCBI): domain Eukaryota; kingdom Metazoa; phylum Chordata; class Chondrichthyes; order Carcharhiniformes; family Scyliorhinidae; genus Scyliorhinus; species Scyliorhinus torazame. Next base: position 163,207,230 of record NC_092709.1, on the reverse strand, counting down.
ACGAAAGTACTTAAGTGGATACCAAAAACGCAAACTCAATGAAAAGCGATCTGACAAAATTTCTAAATGTCAAAAACTAACAAATTATTTTGCAATATCAAGTTTGTCAACACCTACAGTTGAAACAAGCCAAGCAAACACCATTGAAGCCAGTGATAGTGCACAAACAGTGCACAAACCGTGGGAGCTCTTTCTAGCAATATTCAACCCACTGTTGCCGCTTGTGATGCAGATGACGATTACAGTGGTGAACATGAAAGTACTGCGCAACAAGCAGAGACTGAGCAGAAACATGAAACAGGAAGCAAATTCAGAAAAGCAGAATACAGTGACCTCGAAAACTGGCCCATAACAGTTGATAATGATTTCATACATAGTTGTTTAATGCAAGACATGGGTTTTTTTTCAAAATAAAAAACAGATGATGTATATACCGAATCAAGCAGGGTTTACAAGGAGCAAAACTGAAGCTTCTCAAACAAATATTTTGAAAAAAGATTGAAAAATGGCCAGACTGTGATGAGATCCTGGTTAGTTTACTCAAAGAGCAAAGGCTGTATATACGATTTTGTTTGCAAACTATTTTCTAAATGCCAAACATCACTTACAACAGGTGGGTTTTCTGACTGGATGAATGTACTCAGAACTCTGGAGAATCATGAAGACAGCATGGAACACAAGAGGGTGATGTTGTGTTGGATAACAAGAAAGTCAAATAAAAATACTGTGGATCAGCAACTTGAAGAACAGATGAGAAAAACTATACAGTACTATTTTGCTGTACTGAAAAGAGTTGTAGCTGTTAAAGTTTTTCAGTGAAAGAGGTTTGGCATTTAGAGGTCATGAGGAGAAGTGGGGCTCACCAAGTAATGGAAACTTCATGGGGGCGATTGAACTTATTGCAGAATTCGACCCATTTGTACATGAACATCGAGAAATGTAAAAATGAAAAAGTAAATGCTACTTATCCAAACCAGTGTATGAAGAATTGATAGAAATCATGGGAAAACATGTGCAAGATGAAATTATGAATCAAATCAACAACCTAGACACCAAATACTACTCTATTATTGTTGACTCTATGCCTGACCTGACACATGTTGACCAGCTGGTAATTGTGGTTCGATACTGCTAGAATGGAAAACCCTGCGAGAGATTTTTAACATTTTTACCGATAGAAAACCATTCATCCACGACCTTGTTCAACAAAATACAACAACTCCTGGGTGAACATCAGCTTTCACTTCAAAATATCCGTGGTCAGTCCTACGATAATGCATCGAACATGAAGGGCTCGGAGAAAGGGCTGCAAGCACTCTTTAAAAACATTAACAGGTACGCAGACTATGTACTATGTGCAGCCCATTCACTTAACCTTGTTGGAGAAAAGGCAGTGTCTACTGTGCCTGAAGTTGTTGACTATTTTGGCATTTTGCAGGAGCTGTATGTTTTCTTTTCTGGATCTCCACGAAGATGGGGGATTTTAAACACACAGGGCAATCTACATTTTTCTCTAAAGAGCTTAAGTGTAACTAAATGGTCTGCACACTATGAAGCAGTCCGGGCAATTAAAAATGGATATATGGGTATTTTACAAACTCTCAAACATATTTTTGAAGACTCAGAAGAGAAGCCTGAATGTAAATGAGATGCAAAGAATTTATACCACAAGTTGGTAAAGCTGGAATATGCTATTTTATCAGTCGTCTGGGAAGAAGTGCTGGGGCGTTTCAACAAAACAAGTAAGAAACACCAAACCCCTGGTTTTGATGTATTTGAAAGTTATCTTCTGCTTTCATCTTTACTTTTGTTTGTTAAAGAACTCAGAGAAAATTCAGCCGATAGGTACACGATGAATCAGAAGCAAAAGGTTTGTGTAAAGATATCACCTCAAGTTATTCTGATGCTTCCAAACGCATTGTTACAAGGACATTTTCAGATGGAAGAAGTGGTATTGCTTCTTTGAGAGGAGCTGACAAATTTAGGATAGAAGTTCTAGATGACTGCTTGATAATCCAGTTACGCAAGAGGATTGACCTATATGAGCAGATTGCGAAAAGGTTCAAGTTCCTCTCACAATTGGTGAACAATTCTGAATTGATGAGGACAGTATTAAACTTCTCATATCACATTACAAAGATGATATGGACCACAAATTAGTAAACGAGTGTTATCAGTTCAAAGAATATTTGCACCTTAGGAAATCCCAGAACACAGAAGAAAACACGCCAACTAAAATGCAATGCGCAGAAGTTCTTCAGCTTATTTGTGAGCAACACCTAATTGAAGTGTTACCCAATATTACTGTTGCACTTAAGCTGTACTTGGCAATGCCAATAACGAGCTGTGAAGCAGAAAGGAATTTTTCAAAGCTATCCTTTATAAAGAACATTCGGCCTACCATGACTGAAGAGCGATATTTCTTTATGCATATTGTCTCTAGAAAATGACACTGCAAGGAAGCTCTCATATGACAAAACTGTATGTGAATATGTTGCTAGAAAAAACAGGAAAAAAAGAGTATTTTGTAAAATGTGCTTCATGTAGTATGTATTCTCATAGGTGTCTAAAATAAAAGATTACATTGACTGTGGTCTTTTCTATGTTTTATTTCATCATTCTATGATGCATCATGCATGTATATAACATTTCCCTAATTTTCATCCCCCCCATAACTTGAAAACTGTAAGGCATAGGAAATTTTTATTCACACCAGTGACTTTGACATGAGATAATCCAGTACAGCAATTTTTATCAAAATCTGAGATGTAGTGGTTAAATTTTTAAAAATTTGTGATCTGTCGTGGAACAACCCCATTGAAGAAGATAACAGTGGTTACCCAGAGCTCGTTGCTGGTTGTGAAGGGGCCCCCATAACAGTTCAAGCTTCAGGGCCCCAAAAATGTAGGTACGCCACTGGGCCATGGGTCACCTGACCACAAAGGATATACATGTAAATAAAAAGAAAACCCTGGGAACAGGAAGGAGATCAATGAAACAAGTAAGATTTAAAGAGGAATTGACAAGGAAAGCGAAAGGAAGGCAGATGTGGGATATTTGCCAATCAAAAGGTTAGGTTTAACAGATTGACCAACAATTGCAAAAACTGACTGATCAACAAGCTGAAATAAAAAATATCCACAAGGGGGGAGGATTTACTTTGGGCGACCAGACAGCATTACACTTTTCAGTGAATCACAACATTGATTGAACAACCCAGGTTATCACTGGACCTTTACAGCAAAGCAGTGATTTCAAACTAAAGCCCAGAATCAAGAGAGACAGAGGTTCTATATTTCAGAGCATATGCTAATAAGAGCCAATGACATGCAAATAATGGATTGATTAAAGTATCATAGAGTATATACAGCACAGAAGGTGGCTATTTGGCCCATCCAGCTCCTGCTGATACACTGCAATATTTAGCAAGTTCATCCCTATGGGCATTTTCCCATGGTCATACAGTTTTTTCTAAAACCTTCAGGTGCTTATCCATTCGCCTTTTGAAAGACACAACTGAATCTGCCTTCAACAAATTTTCAGGCAAATTCCAGATCCTAACCATGGGATTAGTAAAAAGGTTTTTCCCCATATCGTCTTTGGTTCTTTTTCCCCAATGATTTTAAATGTGTCATTTTGTTCTTGACCCTTCTGCCAATGGTACCTTTCTCACTATCTACTCAGTCCAGGCATTTCATGATTTTGAACAGCTCTATCAAATGTTCTCTCACTCTTCTCAGAGAACAACCCCCCCAATCTATCCATGTAACTTAAATATATTTTCCTTGGAGCCAAATCATAAACCTTTTCTGCATCCTCTCTAATGTCTTCATATCATTCCTAAAATGTGGTGCCTAGAATTAGACACAATACTCCAGTTGAAGTCCAAACAGTGTTTTATAAATGTTCATCAGAGCTTTCTTGCTTCTTAGATTTATAAAACCAAAGATCCTGAATGGCTTTTTAATCACTTTCTCAACCACACTTGCAACCTTAAAAAAGATTTGTGTACATATACCCTTATTTTGTTGCAGAATTGTATATGGTTTATTTTATGTCATCTTGTTTTTTCTACAAAAATGTATTAATTCATATTTATTTGCATTAATTTTCATCTGCTGCACATTTGCCCATTCTCTGGCCTATGTCCTCCAGAGGTTTATTGTCATCCTCCGCTTATTTCACTATACTTCCAAGGTTTATGTCACCTGCAAATTTCAAAATTGTACCCTGTACACCTAAATCCAAATCAGTAATGTATTTTAAGAAAATCTGTAACCGACTACCAACTCCTGGGGAACCCCACTGTATACTTTCCACCAGTCTGGAAAACAACCATTTGCTTTTACTCTCTATTTCCAGTCACTCAGTTGACTTTTCTTCCATGCTTTGATAATAATATTAATCTTTATTTGTGTCAAAAGTAGTCTTACATTAACACTGCAATGAAGTTACTGTATATATACACACACACACACACATATACAGAAGAGAAGGGCACACCCAAACATACAAAAGAAAAGAAAATAGTAAAAAAAAAAATAGGATAACTGGGAGGGTATTGTGTACCAGCTCAACAGCAGCAACTTGGTACATCTTGCAAAATTATTTACAACACATAAATAGGCGACTGTTTGCGGGAGGTGGGGGGGGGGGGCTGTGGAGACCGGGGAGGTAAATGTACATTCGGGTGCCGGAGAGACAATTACAGTGGGCAATACTCGAATGGGTTTGGTGTTGTTGTCGCTTGCTTCTCCCGCTCGGATCTCTATGCTGTCTCGCGCTCACCGCCGCATCTGCTGTTCCTCCAGTCTTTCGTCTTCATTCTCCTCGTTCCCTACTCCTGGAGATGCCATGTTCATTATTGTATCCCGTGCCTTCCTTCCGGCTCTCATTTCCCTGCCTCCCCCCCCGCCTCAGTGGTTCTCATCTCTTGTTCCCTGTCTCTTCCCTCTCCCCTCCCCCTCCCATGGTTCGCCTTTCTTTCCTTGTAGGATTAACTGTTCCCCCCCCTCCCCTCCCGGTCTATCTCTCCTTTTCATGCTTTGGCTACTTTCCCCCGATTCTTGGCTACCTGGCTATTCTTCCTCTGGTTTGTTGGCCACAAACAGGTCCCGGAACCATTGCGTGAATGGCTCCCACGATCTGTGGAAGCCGTCGCCTGACACTCAGATGGCGAATTTGATTTTCTCCATTTGGAGCGATTCCGAGAGGTCGGACAGCCAGTCTGTAGCTTTGGGTGGAGCTGCTGACCGCCAGCCGAACAGGATTCTATGGAGAGTGATCAGGGAGGCAAAGGCGAGGGCGTCCGCCCTCCTCTCCATGAATAGATCTGGCTGGTCCGAAACCCCGAAGACCGCCACTTTCGGACATGGCTCCACCCTCATCCCCACCACTTTGGACATTGCCTCGAAGAAGGCTGTGCCTCGAAGAAGGCTGTCCAGTACCCTGCAAGTCTGGGGCAAGACCAGGCCATATGGGCATGGTTGGCCAGGCCTCCTTGGCACCGTTCACATCTATCCTCCACCTCCGGGAGGAACCTACTCAGATGGGCTCTTGTTAAGTGGGCTCTATGTACCACTTTTAGCTGCGTCAGGCTGAGCCTTGCGCACATGGAGGTGGAGTTGACCCTATGCAGTGCTTCGCTCCAGAGTTCCCACCCTATTTCAATCCCCAGGTCCACCTCCCATTTCTTTCTTGTTGCGTCCAGTACGGGTGTCGGCCCTTTCTATCAGTCGGTCATACATGTCACTACAGTTTCCTTTGCTGTTTGGGTAAACTGAGGAAGAATTCAGATTGTCCAAATCACCTAACCAGCACGTCTTTCTGGACTTGTGGGAGGAAACCAGAGCACCTGGAGTACATCCATGCAGACACGGGGAGAACATGTAGATTCCACACAGACAGTGACCCAAGCCAGGAATCAAACCTGGTACTGTGAAGCAACAGTGCCAACCACTGTGCTACCATGCCACCCTATCCACGGGTTTCAAATTTGCTGACACATCTATTATGTTGTAAATAATCAAAAATACTGTATTAGATGGTTTGGTTTAGGGATGGTTTCTTAAACTTCGGGCAAAATAGAGAAATGAATGGGGTCATGTGGCATGTTCCAAATTCTGCTACACAATTAGCATCAATGGCTTGGTTGTTAAAGATTAAGAGGGGCCCAGGTTGCCCTTTGGAAAGAGGCAAGATATTCATACCTCTAAACAATGACCAGAGCAGCTCTTCTAACAATGGATAGACTGTTAGTTTCCAAGTCTCAGGGAGATGTTTGAAATTTTAGATTTTCTAAATGCCCTTCTCTAAACGGTTTATTTAATTTCAAGTTGAAATCAAATTGAGAGTCCAGAGAATAGTCAATTAACATTTCTACCCGAGTACCAGGGCCACGCAGTTCATATCGTCATGGAATGAAGGGGGGGGGGGGGGGGTCCATAGAAAGCCATTGTTGAACGAGGTTGCAGATTCTCTTCAAATAATTATTCAACTTTGCAGACAGGATCAATCTGCAAGTATTGTGCATCAAACAGGAGACCAGTGGGAGCAAGCATTTCAATTTGTGAGACCAAGTGAGAGTTTAAATGAAAATGAAATGAATGAGCTGGAAGATTCCTCTGGCTTTGGTTAGGAGGAGGAATCTACAACATATTCCTAATTGCAGAAGTCAGTTAGCGAAACAGAAGCTATCCAGCTGAGTTCTGGACTCGTCCTGAACATCACTGCTTCAGGATGTGCTGGTCCAAACAGTGGCCACTGTTCCCAGTGGTGCGGCTGGGACTGAAGAGCTGTTGGCCCTTCAAATCGAGACAGCTAACTGCCTGATTAACATTCTATCGGGGGTCCCAAAAAAGGTGAAGTGGGCTTACCATCAGCTTTCCGGCCGATGGATGAAGCCATTGTCACGGCCATCAAATTCAGCATAAAACAAATGTGAATGAGGGTTACATGACCTGGGTGTTGTGTTGGGTGCTCTGGATCCGTGGAACACATACAGGCCACCAACACTTAAAATAGTACAACACTATTTTATTAAGTTAGAAACTGTTGAACATGTTACTTTCACTGTGGGTTAACACGATGTTAGATTAAACTAAAGACCTATGCCTGTCCTAACCAGTCTATGCACTCAGCACATGGTTAAGATCTGTGCTGTAAGATCTGTCCTTCTGAGAGGCTGCATCCCGAATGAGCGGGAACTCTGATGCCCCCTGTCTTTATAGTGAGTGCGCTCTAACGGGTGATTGGCTGCGGTGTTGTGTGTGTTGATTGGTCTTGCTGTGTGTCCATCAGTGTGTGTGTGTCTGCACCATGATATACTGGTGTATATTATAACACCGCGTACTAAATCTGATGAACAGAGCAGGCTTACTCTATTCAAGATTCTTCAGCAATAGTTGCAGTCTAAATAATCCTTACAATGTGTGACCTGCCTTTGGAGAAGTGGCATGGATTGACAATTCAGCCAAATTATTACAGGGTGGCATAAAGACTGATTTTGAATGAGTCTCAGGCCTCCCACTGGGATAAGTATTATTTGCATACTTGTGGATATGCATCCACAAATAGATCACCAAATGTTATTCCTATGTTATTAAACCATGTTTTCTGTCAAAAATGACTTTACGGAGTGGGCTAAAACCACAGGATAAATTTTTGAAAAGACTATTCACAGCTTTTTTAAGTAGGGTAAACAGCAGTTCTTGAAATAGCCAAGCCAAACATTTACATAACTTCACCTTGAAAACTGCAAAGCTATCAGAAAAGAATCATGCTGTCTGTGTGTAGCTCACCAGGATAATCAATTTAAATGTGTGAACAGTCCAATTATCTGCATTACTCTCAGATATTTGGACACAATTTGTTTATTAAAGTGGCTGTGGACCCAGCTATTGAACTCATCGCATTTGACAATGGACCTTGACTGAAAAGATTCCACTGTCCATTCAATCTAATCTCTGCAGCCAATGGACCTGAAAGAAGAGTTCCCCAGTTTGACATGACCATATTATTTGTAGTGATCTGTATATCTGTGTGTATATATAAGGGGTCAATGTAGATGCAATACAACTGAGCAAGCACTAGAGGGAGCACGGGAGAGGTATAAATAGATAGGCCCAGATAGGAAGTTAGAGGGCACTTCACAGGAACGGCAGCTGGGAGCAAACACAGACAGGCAGCTCAGATGTAACATAGTTCAAGCGCTGGAGAAAGAAGGAACTCACAATAAAGCATCTACTTCAACTTTAAGACTACAAGCTTTATTCACAGACAAGGAACAACACATTATTAACTGGCTAATTTGGCAATGGAGGTCATGTGATAACAAGCTAATCCTTTGTGCAAACAAAAACACTATTTCCAGAATCAGAGAGGCCACATGTGGTCAATGGTAAGAACAGAACTCCACCCTTCTGTCGGTCTCCATCATCTGCCCTGACAGGTAAACAGCTGCTGACTTGAGAAAATGATAGAGATCACCCATCAGAACTTTAAATCATCTCTGTGCAAAATCCGTAAAAGTAAATTACTGAACACGAGTTGAAACAATCCAAAGCACCAAATTACAGGATTCATGTTCGATTGAGTATCTTTTGGACACAACAATCTGACGTACACTTTCTCCTTGTAACTGACAAGTGCGAGTGTGCATTAGAGCAGTTAGATTTTACTATATTTACTATCAATGGAAAGGATAATACAAGATTTATTTTTGTTTAAAACGTTCAAGAAAACCCATCAGTAGGGTGGCACAGTGACACAGTGTTAATACTGAATAGAATAGAATAGAACATTACAGCGCAGTACAGGCCCTTCGGCCCCCAATGTTGCGCCGACCTGTGAAACCAATCTAAAGCCCATCTACACTATTCCATTATCATCCATATGTTTATCCAATGACCATTTAAATGCCCGTAATGTTGGCGAGTCCACTACTGTTGCAGGCAGGGCATTCCACACCCCCACTACTCTCTGAGTAAAGAACCTACCTCGGACGTCTGTCTTATATCTATCTCCCCTCAATTTAAAGCTATGTCCCTTCGTGCTAGACATCACCATCCGAGAAAGAAGGCTCTCACTGTCCACCCTATCCAATCCTCTGATCATCTTGTATGCCTCAATTAAGTCACCTCTTAACCTTCTTCTCTTTAACGAAAACAGCCTCAAGTCCCTCAGCCTTTCCTCATAAGATCTTCCCTCCATACCAGGCAACATTCTGGTAAATCTCCTCTGCACCCTTTCCAATGCTTCCACATCCTTCCTATAATGCGGTGACCAGAACTGCACGCAATACTCTAAATGCGGCCGCACCAGAGTTTTGTACAGCTGCATCATGACCTCATGGCTCCTAAACTCAATCCCTCTACCAATAAAAGCTAACACACCGTATGCCTTCTTAACAACCCTATCAACCTGGGTGGCAACTTTCAGGGATCTATGTACATGGACACCGAGATCGCTCTGCTCATCCACACTACCAAGAATCTTACCATTAGCCCAGTACTCTGTATTCCTGTTACTCCTTCCAAAATGAATCACCTCACATTTTTCTGCATTAAACTCCATTTGCCAATTCTCAGCCCAGCTCTGCAGCTTATCCATGTCCCTCTGTAACCTGCAACATCCTTCCACACTGTCCACAACTCCACCAACTTTAGTGTCATCTGCAAATTTACTCGCCCATCCTTCTACGCCCTCCTGCATGCCATTTATAAAAATAACAAACAGCAGTGGCCCCAAAACAGATCCTTGTGGTACACCACTAGTAACTGAACTCCAGGCTGAACATTTCCCATCAACCACCACTTCTTACAGCTAGTCAATTTCTGATCTAAGCTGCTAAATCACCGTCAATCCCATGCCTCCGTATTTTCTGCAATCGCCTACCATGGGGAACCTTATCAAACACTTTACTGAAATCCATATCCATCACATCAACTGTTTTACCCTCGTCCCCTGTTTGGTCACCTTCTCAAAGAACTGAATAAGGTTTGTGAGGCACGACCTACCCTTCACGAAACCGTGTTGACTATCCCTAATCAAATTATTCCTTTCTAGATGATTATAAATCCTATCTCTTATAATCCTTTCCAAGACTTTGCCCACAACAGAAGTAAGGCTCACTGGTCTATAGTTACCAGGGTTGTCTCTACTCCCCTTCTTGAACAAGGGGACAACATTTGCTATCCTCCAGTCTTCTGACACTATTCCAGTAGACAAAGATGACTTAAAGATCAAAGCCAAAGGCTCTGCAATCTCCTCCCTAGCTTCCCAGAGAATCCTAGGATAAATCCCATTCGGCCCAGGGGACTTATCTATTTTCGCACTTTCCAGAATTGCTAATACCTCCTCCTTATGAACCTCAATCCCGTCTAGTCTAGTAGCCTGTATCTCAGTATTCTTCGCAACAACATCGTTTTTTTCCTGTGTGAATACTGACGAAAAATATTCATTTAGCGCCTCTCCTATCTCCTCCGACTCCACGCACAACTTCCCACTACTGTCCTTGACTGGCCCTACTCTTACCCTAGTCATTCTTTTATTCTGACATACATATAGAAAGCTTTAGGGTTTTCCTTGATCCTACCTGCCAAGGACTTCTCATGTCCCCTCCTGGCTCTTCTTATCTCTCTCTTTAAGTCCTTCCTGGCTTACTGTCTTCACGGCGCCAAGGACCCAGGTTCGATCCTGGCCCCAGGTCACTGTCCATGTGGAGTTTGCACATTCTCCCCACATCTGCGGGGTCTCACCCCCACAACCCAAAGATGAGCAGTGTAGCAGGATTGGCCACAATAAATTACCCCTTAATTGAAAAAAAATTATTTGGGTGCTTTAAACTATTTTTAAAAATACTTAAAAAATGAAAACCTGTCAATGCGCGTTCTTTTTGGCCACAGCATTTAAACAATTAAATACTAACTAACCTGACATAGATTCTTTTAAAAACATCTGGTGCCATCAACAAGAAAGGTGGAAAGAGATGGGAGATATTCCACCACTTCTCACCTGGACATAAATGTCAATAACCAGGATATAAAACACTCGACGATGACCATTTACAATGAAAAAAAGTTACATCTCAGAAGGATCCAAAAGCTCAGGAGGCCAAGAAGGTGAATTCAAACGTCAATTTACTTTAAGCCAAAAGAAAAGGCTGCAAAGCGGCCTACAGAACAAAAGGTCCCAACTGGGACTATCAGTCATGCCAGTCCCAATCTGTGCCGGCTTTTATTTAATAAAAAAACATTTTATTAAAGGCATTTAAAATATATACAGAAGCACAAAAATACAAAAGCCAACCGTGGCAACAGAAAACAAACCCCACCCTCCCAGCACCTACCCCAACCATCACCCCCATTCAGCTCGCTACCACCCCAGCAACCACCGCCCTTCTACAACGTTTCCCCACCCCAACAAACAACCCACTCGCTGATGATTCGAGAAGTTGTCGATAAACAGCTTCCTCCTCAGGGTGAACCACTCCTCCTGCCCCCGAGTGGCGAACTTGATCTTTTCCAAATGCAGTAACTCTGCCAAATCACTCACCAATACCCCTGCCTTCAGCGGCTCAGAATCTCGCCTATTTAATAAAATCCATCTTTGGGCTATCAGGGAGGCAAAGGTCAAGACGTTTTCTTGGGCAAAGAGCAGCGGAGAGAGCTGGCACCCTACCTCGTCCCTTGGTGTAACCCAAAATAATGAGCTGACCTTTTTTGTCCGAACACTCACCTCAGTCACCTTATACAGCAGCCGAACCCAACCACAAACCCCTGCGCAAACCTGAACTCACCCAACACCATGAACAGATATGTCCATTTGACCCGATTGAATGCCTTCTCCGCGTCCATCGCCACCACCACTTCCACTTCTAGGCCCTTCAAGGGCATCATAATACTAAGCAGCCTCCGTAAATTTGCCAACAGCTGTCGCCCTTCACAACCCAGACTGATCACTTGCCCATCACCTCAGACATGCAGTCCTCTGTCCGCAGCATCAATAACTCCCTATCTACATTCAGAGATTGGGCGGTTCAATCCACACTCCTCCAGTCTTTGTCCTACTTTAGAATCAGCCATATCGAGGCCTGAGACAACATTATGGGGTGAGCTCCTGCCTCATCTTCGACTCATTGTATATCCCAAATAGCAGGGGCCCCAGCTCCTACCCAAACTTCTTATGAAACTCTATTCTGCATCGACCGCATGCAATCCATCACCTCAGCCGAATTGGGGCCCCAAGACCCTGCATCTTCGCATCCTCAATCCTCGAGAACTCCAACCCATCCAAAAACCACCTCATCTATTTATCCCCCCCCCCTCTGGAGGCTCCGAGTTATACAGCCTCTGATAAAAGGCCTTAATAATCCCAGTCACCCCCTCCGGCTCCGATACCACTGTGCCCCTCTTATCTCACCCTTCCAATCTCCTGCCACCATCTGTTTCCTCAACTGGTAAGCAAGCATCCTGCTTACTTTCTCCCGTACGCATATACTATCCTCTGCCTCTCCTTTAGTAACACCTCCACAAGCACCAACAAATATCGCCGGTCCACCCTCAGAATTCCCTCCACAAACCTCAGCCTCTTAGCCTGCTCCACTCGCTCTCTATGCACCCGAATCAATATAAATTCCCCCCTTTCAGCGCTTCCCAGAACGTGGAGGCAGAAACCTCCCCCATAATTTCAGATGGCTGCCCTCACTATCTCGCAAACCCCCTTGTCCGCCAATACTCCCACATCCAACCTCATGTCATCCGTAAATCCACTCCATGCGGCGCATGGTCAGAGACCACAAACACCACATACTCTGATCCTACCACCCCCGCCAACAACGTCGTGTCTAAAACAAAGAAATCAATCCGGGAGTACACCTGATGCAACCATTAGCAGGTGAAAGGGTGAGAGTGTGTGTCCAGCTCACTGCCAGTCTCAAGGTTCTTATTCACCCTCACTCCCACACCCCAATAGTCACTCTCATCCACTCTCATAGTGTGTGAGGGTATGAGCACCCTGAGAATGGAAAGAAGTTGGTCTCACGCACTCTCACCCTTTCACTTGCTAATGATTGTCTTCATTTATTATTCTGTGATGACTGGAAGACTTAGGAGTATTGGATTCAAAGTATTGGGCAATTAAAGGGCTAAAAGACCATAAGACATAGGAGCTGAATTAGGCCACTCGGCCCATCGAGTCTGCTCCGCCATTCAATCATGGCTGATATTTTCTCATCCCCATTCCCCTGCCTTCTCCCCATAACCCCTGATCCCCTTATTAATCAAGAATCTATCTATCTCTGTCTAAAAGACACAAAGTGATTTGGTCTCCACAGCCTTCTGCAGCAAAGAGTTCCACAGATTCACCACCCTCTGGCTGAAGAAATTCCTCCTCATCTCTGTTTTAAAGGATTGTCCCTTTAGTCTGAGATGGTGTCCTCTGGTTCTAGTTTTTCCCACAAGTGGAAACACCCTCTCCACTTCCACTCTATCCAGGCCTCGCAGTATCCTGTAAGTTTCAATAAGATCCCCCCCCCTCATCCTTTTAAACTCCCAACGAGTTCAGTCCCAGAGTCCTCAACCGTTCCTCATACGACAAGCTCTTCATTCCAGGGATCATTTTTGTGAACCTCCTCTGGACCCTTTCCAAGGCCAGCACATCCTGCTGGGGTTTGAGTGTGTTTTACCGCAATGGTCATGATTTTTTTTTTTTTTTTTTAATTTTGTTTTGCAAGGCCTGGGTGCTTTTAGCAGCCAGAAGGTGAAACTAACAAAGGAACATGTTTTTCAGTCTGGGCTAATGGACTGTGGTTTGACTGTGAAAGTCCCTAGGGAGTTTATGTGCTTTTAAGCCTGCAGAGATAATTTTGTTTTTAGCTTGGGGAGATGAGGTCATTGCTGGGTGGAGCCAAGAATGGCAGAGAGACATTTTGAAATCATTAGTGAGCTAGATTTTCCAGAAGATTTGGTGAGGAATTGAATTCTGATCTGCCTGATGCTAAGTTCACAATTCTCCCACAATAAGATAGATTGAGAGCGGTTTCTTTTCTTGTTGTTTAAGGAGAATTGAGTAATAGTGTTTAAGGTATAATTGTAACTGTACATATTGGATGTGAAGTTAAAAAGTTAATATTGTATTCATAATAAAGTTTTGTTTTAAAAATGCCAAAACGCTTTTTTTTATCCATGCAAGCATTCTGGAATTAATCATTCATTCCACGCAGTCTTACAAATGAACTAAAATATTGGGGTTTCAGTCCCGTATCCTAGCCACTGTTTGGGTCTGGTCTGGGAATGTAATAATTAATTTTTAAAATGATCAACTTGCAACTTTTTTTGCTCAGCAAGTTATTTCTTTTCATACATCAGTTTTTTCTCAAATTCAAAGTTTAATGGCGTGGTAACGGTTATCATTCCAAAATTTGCTCATCGTCCCTCTGAATGTGATAAATATTAAAATGTGTGCTCCCCCCCCCCCTCGCCCACGTGTAAAGGTTGGACAATGTTATGCAAGGCATTCACACTTGTGAGACAATGGCAGCGGAATTTATATTTACAGACAAAGACTGCTAATCTCCAAAGTTCCAGGAAGGGGTTGAGAATGTTGGTTTGCAAATAGTTATGCTATAAATTATCCACTTACTTCCAAGATAAAAGAGAGCTGCCATCTCAAGGGTAGCGAATCAGCAATTCTACCTGGATACAAAGCTCGCGAGATTCAAGTTTCCATGGAGTTGGCAAGGGTTTCCCAGCTATCTCAGAAAACTCAGACACAGGCAGTCTCCAGGATCCTGGAAGGAAGGAGCAGCTAGAGGCCAAAAGTCTCCATGGTTCACCAAGTAGGAATGTGGGTGAGAGCTCATATTTTGATTGAAAAAGACCACATTGGTGAGGATTTGAAATAAGGCTGGAAGATTCACCTAGCTTGTGCTGGAGGGAGAACTGTCAGGAAGAGCCCTTACTGTGTAAGACAGCAGTCTAGGGTTGAATGTTGCCAGTTCCTGGGAAAGGAAAGGAACAGAAGTAAAGCCTTGAGAATCAAGAATCATTTTGGACTGAGTCTGCAAAAATCAAATGATTATTTAAGGGACAGTGTGAATGATAACTGTGATATGGGTTTTTAGTTGTGGCAGAAGCAAAAGGGAAAAACTCACTTAAAGTATAAGTTTCTTACAAAAATAATGTTGAGCCAGTATTGCTTTTAGTCTGTTTGCTACAATTTAAAAAAAAAAAACAGTTAATTAAAATACAATAAGAATTTAAGGCAGATATTGCAGCTTTAGGGGGTGGAAACAGGCAGACACCAGTGTGATCCATGGAAACTACATCTGCAAAAACTGTCTACAGCTCGAGGGACTTTGGCTCAGAGCTGATGAGCTGGAGGCCTGAATATGGACACGACAATGCATCAGGGATGGGGAAAACTTACCTGGACATTTTGTTCCAGAAGGCAGTCACATCTCTTAGGCTGGCATCATCTGATTTTGTCGGTGGGCAGGCATAAGATTGCAATTGAGAGGGAAGTTGATGAACCTCCAACGCCTCAATTATCCAACAGATCCAAGGTTCTTGCAGCTTATATGGTTGAGAACGGGGCTTCAGGGTGGATGAGCGAATTGATGGTGGCTCCACGGTGTAGGAAACAATTCAAGTGGTAGAGGTAATCAGGAATGTCATAGTAACAGGATTGGATTGGATTTGTTTATTGTCACGTGTACCGAGGTACAGTGAAAAGTATATTTCTGCGAGCAGCTCAACAGATCATTAAGTACATGGGAAGAAAAGGGAATAAAAGAAAATACATAATAGGGCAACACAAGGTGCACAATGTAACTACATAAGCATTGGCATCGGATGAAGCATACAGGGTGTAGTGTTAATGAAGTCAGTCCATAAGAGGGTCATTTAGGAGTCTGGTAACAGTGGGGAAGAAGCTGTTTTTGAGTCTGTTCGTGCATGTTCTCAGACTTCTGTATCTCCTGCCCGATGGAAGAAGTTGGAAGAGTGAGTAAGCCGGGTGGGAGGGATCTTTGATTATACTGCCCGGTTTCCCCAGGCAGCGGGAGGTGTAGATGGAATCAATCTATGGGAGGCAGGTTCGTGTGATGGACTGGGCGGTGTTCATGACTCTCTGAAGTTTCTTGCGGTCCTGGGCCGAGCAGTTGCCATACCAGGCTGTGATGCAGCCCGATAGGATGCTTTCTATGGTGCATCTGTCTTGTCAGGGGGACAGACACAGTACTCTGTTGCCAAGAAGCTGAGTCTAGAAGTTGTGTTGTAGGACTATTGGCCGAATTCGGGACGTATGTTTGGGGCTGGAAAGAGACTGGGGCAGTGAAAGTGGGAGGATTCAGTTGTAATGGTCAATGTGAGAACCAATGCCTTCAGACAAAACAAGGAGTGAGGTTTCACTTAAGGATTATGACTAAGGGCTAAATTAAAAGGCAGCACCACAAAGCCATGAGCAAATTAGTGTAGGATTAATTAGATTGGAGAAATGAATGTGTGGCTCACAAATTGGTGAGACAGAAACAGGTTCTGATTTACAGAGCTCTGGAATCAGATCTGGGAAAAATGGGAGGTGTATTGCTGGGACAGTCTTCACTTGAAATGTGTTGGGACTGATGTTCTTGAATGTCATATAACTCCGGCATTTGAAAGGGCTTTAAAGTAAATAACTGGGGTTTGGGGGGGGGGGGGGGGGGGGGGGGGGGGGGGAAAGGAGAGAGAGTAAGGATTAAGTAATGATGGGTGAGGTGGCAAATTAAAGGGAAAGGACACGATAATGATATGGGTGATGATAGCTAGGGTGTGACAGGAAGGCATGGAGCATACAAACTTAGGAGTATAGCAACAGCTAAGGCAAGAGTTGACAAAGTGGTAAACAGGCACAATTAAAGGTTCCGTATCTGAACATACATCTCATGAACAAATACATTTAAAAAATGAAAAGCATACAATTCCGCAAAGGTTAGTGGTAGAATAGAAGATAGGATAAAATATAAAAACTAGCGAAGAATGGATAAAAAAAGAAATTAGAGTACGAGTGCAAGCTAGCTACGAATATAAAAGCAGATAGTAAGAATTCTTACAAGTATTTGAAAAGGAAAAATAATGACTTAAAAGTGAACTTTGGTCCCCGAGAGGATGAGATTAGGGAATTGAGATTGGGAAACAAGGAAATGGTGGAAGCGATGAACAGATATTTTGTGGTGGTCTCCACTGTAGAAGACTCAAATAACATCCCTGGAACACTTGTAAATCAAGAGTTGAAATAGAGGGTGTAACTTAAAACAATTATCGTCACCAGGGAAAGGGTAAGAAACTATTAGATCTGAAGACTGACATGTCCCCACACCTAATGGCCTGCATCCTAATGAAGTGGCTGCTGAGATAGTACATACATTTGTTCTAATTTCCAAAATGCCCTAGACTCTGGAAAGGTCCCATCAGATTGGAAAATTGCAAATATAACTCCTCTAATCATGAAAGGAGATAGAAAGCAAGAAAATACAGGCCAGTTAGTCCAGTATGTGCCATAAGGAAAATGCTAGGAGGACACCTATGTGACGATATAGGAAAATTGGATTATAAATATATTGGGCAATTTAATGGTTAAAAGCCTGGAGTTAGAATGTGTTTGACTCCAATAGTCATGTTTTTCAAAAAAAGAATTCTGTTCTGCAGGGCCTGGGTAGTGATAGCAGCCAGCAGCTGAAATTGACAAAGCAATGTGTGTTTCACTCTG
Organism: Scyliorhinus torazame; assembly: GCF_047496885.1. Lineage (NCBI taxonomy): Eukaryota > Metazoa > Chordata > Chondrichthyes > Carcharhiniformes > Scyliorhinidae > Scyliorhinus > Scyliorhinus torazame. The sequence continues at coordinate 163,189,485 of NC_092709.1, read as the reverse complement.
GGCTAATGCAAAATAGTTTGACTGGGGAAATTCCTGGGGAGTTAATGTGCTTTCAGTCCCTGGAAAGTTATTTGTTTTAGCTTGGGGAGATGGTGTCAATGCTGGGTGGAGCCAAGAGAGATTTTTTGGAGAAAGGCTTTTGGAAGTGGAGTCTGATCTGGCACCCCTTGTTTTTTAGACCACAGAAAGGCAGTTTTATTTCCCAGTAGGATAGTTAAAAATAGAATAATACTTTAAAAGCAGAACAGTCTTGACTGAAAACAAGGAAGAGGGAGGCACGGTAGCACATTCTCCCTGCACGTTCTCCCAGTGTCTGCGTGGGTTTCCTCCAGGTGCTCCGGTTTCCTCTCAGACGTCCCGAAAGACATGCTGTTAGGTGAATTGGACATTCTTAATTCTCCTCAGTGGACTCAAATAGGCACTGGAGTGTGGCAATGAGGGGATTTTCACAGTAACTTCATTGCATTGTTAATGTAAGCCTACTTGTGACACTAATAAAGATTATATTATTATTAAAACAACCCAGTTGATGCAACTATTTGAAGATATTCAGCCAGATTCTGAAGGGGTTCCAAGCATAGCCATAATCTATTCTGTAAAGCAAGTATTTCTATAAGACCTGCTGATTCTTAAACTGGATTGAGAGCTATGTTTCTCGTCTTGTTTAATGGAAAATTGAGTTAGGGATAATTAGGGACAAATAGTTAGGGATAATAGATAGCTATTATTTTTTGGGTGTTAAGTTAAAAAGTTTAATCTTGTATTTATAACAAAGTTTTATTTTAGAAATACTAAAGACTTATTTTTTAATGCAATCACTCCTGGAGAAGTGAATCATTCTTTTCTCACAGTCTTACAAATAAACTAAAATATTGAGATTTTGGTCCGGTATCCTAGCCACTGTTGGGGCCTGGTCAGGGATTGCGATACCTAGAAAATCTTAATGCAATCAGCCAGAGTCGAACTTAGTTTTGTGAAAGGGAAATAATGCTTGACTAATTGAATAGAGTGTTTTTGAGGCAGCAACAAAATGGATGAAAAGAGAATGGATCGATGTACTTGGATTTCCAGAAGGCATTTGAGAAGATGCCACATCAAAGGTTACCATACAAAATAAGAGCTTGTGGTGTCAGGGTAACATATTAGCATGGATAGAGGGTAGGTTAAATAACAAAGAGAATATGGATAAATGGGTCATTTTTGGGTTGGCAAGCTGTTACTAATGGTGTGTCACAAAGTTCAGTGTTGGGGGCTCAACTATTTACAATCTTTATCAATGATTTAGATGAAGGGATCAAATGTATAGTTGCTAACCTTGCTGATGACCCACAGATAATTAGGATAGTGAGTTGCAAGGAAGACCTGGGCAGTCTGCAACAGGATAGAGATAGGTTAAGTAATGTGGGAAAATGTGAAGTTGTCCACTATGGCATGAAACCTAGCAAAGCAGTATACTATTTATATGGAGAGAGATTGTAAATTTTTGTGGTACAAATTAATTTAGGTATCCTGTAAATGAGTCACAAAAGATTAGTGTGCAGGTACAGAAATTGACAGGAAGACAAAAGGAATGTTGTCATTTATTGCAAGGGAAATAGAGTAGAAAAGTAGTGATTCTTAGCTGCAGTTGGCGAGAGCACCTTTGGTTCTGGTCTCCTTATTTAAGAAAGGATATAATTACATTCAATCAAAGAAGGGTTCAGTTGATTGATTTGTGGGATGAAGAGGTTATCTTATGAGAAAATGTTGAGCAGAATGCACCTATAGAAGGAGAGTTGATCTTACTGAAAAAAAAACAAGATCTTGAGGGGACTTGACTGGGTGAATGCAGGGAGAATGTTTCCTCTTCCAGGAGACCAGAACTAGGGGGCACATGTTAAAAATAATGGGTCTCCCATTTAAGAGGGAGAGGAGGAGAATTATTTGGTTTCAGAAGGTCAATGATCTGTGAAATTCTCTTCTCCAGAGAGCAGTGAAGTCAGGGTTATTAAATATTTTTAAGATTGAGTTAGACAGATTGTTATACAAGTCTGGTCAGCTCTCACTGGTGGCGAAGAGCCTGGACCAGATGCCATAAATTTTTTAAGCTTTAAGACGGTGTGGAAAGATCAATTTGTTCCAGGAGTTCATAAATTCATAAGTTCATAAGATATAGGAATAGAATTAGGCCATTTGGCCCTTCGTGTTTGCTCCTCCATTCAATCTTAGCCAATATGTTCCTGATCCCTATTCTCCTGCCTTTTCCCCATAACCCCTGATATTCATATTAAATCAAGAAATCCTCTTATTGATCATGAACACCATATTTGTACATGGGGTGCTGTTATCTACAGTGCTACAGAACAAGAACTGGATGATGATATCAGTCAGAATGTTTCTTTCTTAGAACACATGAACTCTGAGCGGGAGTAAGCAATTTAGCCTCTCGAGCCCACTCCACCATTTAATACGATCATGGTTGATCTCATCCTGGCCTTGACTCCACCGTCCTGCCCATTCTCCTTAACCTTTCAACTCATTAGCAATTAAAAATCTGTCTAACGCCTTCTTAAATTTACTCAGTCTCAGCAACCACTGCACTCTGGAGTAACGAATTCCACAGATTCACAAACATCTGGGAAAATTAGTTTCTACTCAAATTGGTTTTAAATTTTCTACCCCTTATTCTAAGACTATGACCTCCCATTCTAGAATGCCCCACAAGAGGAAGCATCCACCCCACGTTATCCCTATCTTTTATACCTCCATTTTATCTCCCCTCACTCTTCTAAATTCTACAGACAGTGTAGGCCTAAACTGTTCAATCTCTCTTCATACGACAAACCCCTCATCTCTGGAATCAACCTAGTGGACCTCCTCTGAACTGCCCCAATACTACTACGTCTTTCTTCAAATAAGGGGACCACAACGGTGCACGATACTGCAGGGGTAGTCGCACCAATGGCATGTATAAGAACTAGGGCTTGTGATTTTATAAACAAACTTCATTAAAACGACAGAAAACAATATTTAAATTTTAAAAACTTCAACCCTAACAACAAACAGATTCTTATTGTTAACACACTCGTTCCCTTTAAACAACAATGTAACAGAACATGCAACAGCAACTCTCATGCCACTTTCACTGGCAGACAAAAGGCAATACTTGCATTTACAAAGCAATTTTTCTTCTGGTAGGGACATTTGTTATGAAGCAATTTTTCTTTTGGTAGGGACATTCATTCTGAACCCTTTCAAAGCCTGCCTTGATGGCAACTTTTATGACCTTCTCGGTCAATTTCCAAAGCCTTTTCTGAACCTGTTCAAAAACAGCATTACTTCTCTCAGCTCCACCCAGCCCCTCACACAAAAGAATAAAGTCATGCTATTGATATTCAACTCACTGCCCATTGGCAGGCAAAGAGGCCAGAGACTCTGTAATGAGCCAAATAGCTGTTCATACAGGAATGTCCCGAAGGGCAATTGTTCTCGAATGACTCACCAATGTTGAACTAAACCATGAATGGGACAATGTAACTCATGCCAGGTATGGGTGGATCCCTCCGCTTCTGTGCTTGCCGGTTTTCTTCCCTGCAGTCTGTTTAACCCCTAAATTGCCTGCTGTACTGGGGTTTCATTTCTGGACCCAATTTCTAATATCTCCCTCGCGTGACATATACTTGATTAATAAGAGAGGGAAAGGGGGTAGGCAGGAAAGTAGGCAGGAAAGTAGAGACCACAGGCAAATCATTTAATACCTTATCAAATGGCAGAGCAGGCTCAGGGTTTCCAATGGCCTACTCCTGATTTGTGTATTTGTATGTTGCAGCAAAAGTCTTAAAAGTTAAATTTGTCATCTTTTCAGCGATCAACTGGAAGTTTGAATTTCTTTGAAAAAGTTAGTGGTCTCTGTCATGATATTCAAAATGTGGAGATGCCGGCGTTGGACTGGGGTGAGCACAGTACGAAGTCTTACAACACCAGGTTAAAGTCCAACAGGTTTGTTTCGATGTCACTAGCTTTCGGAGCGCTGCTCCTTCCTCAGGTGAATGAAGAGGTCTGTTCCAGAAACACATAGACAAATTCAAAGATGCCAAACAATGCTTGGAATGCGAGCATTAGCAGGTGATTAAATCTTTACAGATCCAGAGATGGGGTAACCCCAGGTTAAAGAGGTGTGAATTGTACCAAGCCAAGACAGTTGGTAGGATTTCGCAGGCCAGATGGTGGGGGATGAATGTAATGCGACATGAATCCCAGGTCCCGGTTGAGGCCGCACTCGTGTGCGGAACTTGGCTATAAGTTTCTGCTCGGCGATTCTGCGTTGTCGCGGGTCCTGAAGGCCGCCTTGGAGAACGCTTACCCGGAGATCAGAGGCTGAATGCCCTTGACTGCTGAAGTGTTCCCCGACTGGAAGGGAACATTCCTGCCTGGTGATTGTTGCGCGATGTCCGTTCATTCGTTATCGCAGCGTCTGCATGGTCTCGCCAATGTACCACGCTTCCGGACATCCTTTCCTGCAGCGTATGAGGTAGACAACGTTGGCCGAGTCGCACGAGTATGTACCGCGTACCTGGTGGGTGGTGTTCTTACGTGTAATAGTGGTATCCATGTCGATGATCTGGCACGTCTTGCAGAGATTGCCATGACAGGGTTGTGTGGTGTCGTGGTCACTGTTCTGAAGACTGGGTAGTTTGCTGCAAACAATGGTTCGTTTGAGGTTGCGCGGTTGTTTGAAGGCAAGTAGTGGGGGTGTGGGGATGACCTTGGCAAGATGTTCATCGTCATCAATGATGTGTTGAAGGCTGTGAAGAAGATGACGTAGTTTCTCCTCCCCGGAGCGGAGAAACTACGTCATCTTCTTCACAGCCTTCAACACGTCATTGATGACGATGAACATCTTGCCAAGGTCATCCCCACACCCCCACTACTTGCCTTCAAACAACCGCGCAACCTCAAACAAACCATTGTTTGCAGCAAACTACTCAGTCTTCAGAACAGTGACCACGACACCACACAACCCTGCCATGGCAATCTCTGCAAGACGTGCCAGATCATCGACATGGATACCACTATTACACGTAAGAACACCACCCACCAGGTACGCGGTACATACTTGTGCGACTCGGCCAACGTTGTCTACCTCATACGCTGCAGGAAAGGATGTCCGGAAGCGTGGTACATTGGCGAGACCATGCAGGCGCTGCGACAACGAATGAACGGACATCGCGCAACAATCACCAGGCAGGAATGTTCCCTTCCAGTCGGGGAACACTTCAGCAGTCAAGGGCATTCAGCCTCTGATCTCCGGGTAAATGTTCTCCAAGTCGGCCTTCAGGACCCGCGACAACGCAGAATCGCCGAGCAGAAACTTATAGCCAAGTTCCGTACACATGAGTGCGGCCTCAACCGGGACCTGGGATTCATGTCACATTACATTCATCCCCCACCATCTGGCCTGCGAAATCCTACCAACTGTCCTGGCTTGAGACAATTCACACCTCTTTAACCTGGGGTTACCCCATCTCTGGATCTGTAAAGATTTAATCACCTGCTAATGCTCGCATTCCAAGCATTGTTTGGCATCTTTGAATTTGTCTATATATGTGTTTCTGGAACAGACCTCTTCATTCACCCGAGGAAGGAGCAGCGCTCCGAAAGCTAGTGACATCGAAACAAACCTGTTGGACTTTAACCTGGTGTTGTAAGACTTCGTACTATGATATTCAAACACACATCATGATGGACACACCAACGGACAAATCAGAGCACACAACACCACAACCAATCACACACAAGGACAGCAACCACATAAAAGCACGAGCACGACACCTAGTGGATAGCAGGTCTGGGGACAAAGACACGGACAAGACCTGTTACAAGAACACAAACAGGGAATCCCCACGTGCAGAGTATCAAGACAAAACTGTACATAGAAAGTTTAAATAAAATAGCGTTGTACCATATACAACCGTGTTGGCTCATCTGTGTGTCAGAACGCCCAACACCACATGGTACAGGAGTGGATCGATACCTGCCAACTAACCTGCCATTCTGGACATGGACCGCACCGGCAAACCGCAGCAGTTGCAAGTCGCGGGGAACCTAGGTACCAATTGGAAGCTCTTCAGGCAGCGATTTGACCTGTACATCCGAGCCAACGAAAAACAGAGTGCCTCGGATGAAACGAAGATTGCAATGCTCCTCTTCTACGCAGGTCAGCACGCCCTCGACGTCTTCAACTCACTGGTGTTCGAAGAAGGCGAAAACCAATCCAAGTATGACACGGTCATCCTCAAACTGGACCAGCACTTTAAGGTTGAAGTGAATGAAAGTTTTGAAAGATAACTCTTTCAGCAACGCCTGCAAGGAGGAGCTTTTTCAACCCTTTTTGACGCACCTCTGAATTCTAGCGCAGTCCTGCGGTTACAGCAGCACCAGAGTCCATGATCAGGGACCAGATTGTTTTTGCCGTTGCCTCTAGTGGCCTATGCCAGCAGTTTCTTAAAATAAAAAGCCTCACCTTAGCGTCTGCTGTGGAAGCCTGTGTCCTCCACGAGAATGCAACCTGCCGTTTTGCCCGATTTCAGGCGTCCGAGTTGGCACGGAGGGGGTCCCCAGCTGTCGAATCGGCAAGCCAGGCCGCCCACGACGCCGAACGCATCCAGGCCGTCGATTACTTCCAGACCCACGGCCCGGACGACAGCGGCCGCTTCCCGCGGTCTCCTGCGCGCTAAAAATAACGGCCACATCGAGGGACGCACTGCGCAGGCGCGCCCACCGCAAGATCGCACTGCGCATGCGCAGTGGCGCAACAAACGCCGTGACGTCATGACGTGCGGCAATTGTGGAGCTGTACACTTAAAAGGGCAATGTCCTGCTAAAAACCAACAGTGCCTCAGATGTGGCAAGATGGGCCACTATGCTGCCCACTGTCGTTCGGCTCAACCCATGGATCCTGCACATCCCCGACAATCTCGCAGACAAGTCAGGACCGTCCAGCCCACGCATCAAGACTTCCAGTTAAGTGATGCAGATGACCAGGATGCCTTCCGCGTTTCCGTCATCGATGTCAACAAGGTCAATGCCATCAATCCAGCCGATGAGTGGTGTGCCACCCTGACGGTCAACCCGAACTCGTCGCAAGCCCATTAGACTGGACTTATAACACCGTTCATATGTCTAACAAGTTACACAATTTTATATGATAACCTGTTGTTGTTTATCGTTCCAGATATCGTCTGACAGGACCACTGTTCAAGTTTTTTTTCTCGTTCGCATTCATGTTCTGTTATGGTACAACTTTGTTCATGTGACGCACCCGACATCGCCCCATGTAAATAGTTACGTCATATGCACATGCTGTACACAACACACACTCTTAGATGCACTCACGACGCGATCATATTTATTACCACGTAGGCACATATCTTTGTAAAAAAGGGGGGGGATGTCATGATATTCAAACACACACATCATGATGGACACACCAACAGACAAATCCGAGCACACAACACCACAACCAATCACACACAAGGACAGCAACCACATAAAAGCACGAGCACGACACCTAGTGGACAGCAGGTCTGGGGACAAAGACACGGACAAGACCTGTTACAAGATCACAAACAGGGAATCCCCACGTGCAGAGTATCAAGACAAAACTGTACATAGAAAGTTTAAATAAAATAGCGTTGTACCATATACAACCGTGTTGGCTCATCTGTGTGTCAGAACGCCCAACACCAGTCTCCATGGAGATTGGAAGAGCTTCTTTATGAGGAAGATGCCATTAGCCTGAGTAAATTATATAAATTTTGCTCAGGATTAAATTCAAATATGTAGTAAACTAGATTTACCAGTAATAATTATCTTTACATCACAAGTAAACATGTGCATACATAAACCTGTTTTTAAAAAAAATTTATTATAGAAAGCTATACTTATAATTGTTCCAGGATTAACAGTTATTTACTGAACTACAACTCCTAGAGAATTTGTTTTGCTGTGGGGAAACTGTAGCCACTCTGTTGGTATCCCAGTCCACCTTGTTTCAATACTTCTATGCTTTTGACATCCACCGTTGATTACATGACAGATTGACAAACATGATTTTTGTTAAATAGCTAATTATGGATTATGATTGACTTGTGTTTTGCATTTGTATCCTACAAACCTAAACCATCCAAATGGGGAGACAAAATTCATAAAACAAGGTGGAAGAGCCTTCTAAAGTTAACAGGGTTTGGCATTGCATATGCTTACTGGACCACAATGGATGTAAATGATTCAGAGGCAGAACCAGTACAATGTGCATATCTATCTATGCCTTTCACCCAGAACAATGTAAAAGTATGATGTGGAGATGCCGGCTTTGGACTGGGGTGAGCACAGTAAGAAGTCTTACAACACCAGGTTAAAGTCAGACAGTTTGTTTCAAATCATTAGCTTTCAGAGCACTGCTCCTTCCTCGGGTGGAGAATTTGAGTCCTTCACAAAGTTACTTGTGTCAGTGTCCTTGGTGGCATCTGCTGTTTCATTGAGCGTGCCGTCTCTGATCCCTCGGCGCTCCCCGTCTGGAGTCATGTCCGGTTCACTGGAATCATCCTTGGCTTGTCGATGCTCCCAGTCTGGAGCCCTTTCTGGTTCACCTGAATCACCTTTGGTTTCTTGATGCTCCCCGTCTGGAGTCATGTCAGGTTCTTGTGGAGAAGCTCGAGTAGATGAGGTTTGAATTACTGTGGTGTCACTGGAGTCACTAGTAGCCTCACTTTGATTGTCGAGTGCCTCTGTACATACTAGCTGAGATATGTCAGTCTCGCTGTGATGTTGCACATCTTGTCTGGGAATTGTGATGCCTTTGTCAATTGTCTCAGATACAGTGGGTCGACCTTCAGTGTCTTCTTGTTGGTTAGAAGAGCTGGGTAGACTGTCAGTCTTCTTCTGGTGGCTCAAATAATCTGGGTAGACTGTCAGTCTTTTTGTTGTTCACGTGAGCGTGGTAGACTGTCATAGTTGTCTTGCTGTGCACTTGTGTGGCAGACTTGCATCGTCTGCTGCTGGTTGCTCAGACCCTCATGGTCTTGTTCCTGCAAGGACTGTGCTCTGGCGTCTTGTGTTTCTTCCATCATGGAGTCTGTCAATGAGCTCGCTGTGGAGGCTTGTATCGCTCCCTCTGTGGAGTCTGGCATCGTTCCGTGTGTGGAGTCATGCAGTGGTCTCGCTGTGGAAGCTGTCAACGGACCCGTGCAATGGTCTCGTTGTGGAGTTTTTCTGTGTTCTGTGTGTGGAGACGTGCAGTGGTCTCGCTGTGGAATCGGTCATCACTATCTGTGCGGAGTCGGGGACTCTTTGTGCTGCGTGGAGCACTGTTCGTGGTGCGTGGACCACTGGTGCGGCATCAGGCTGCTCTCTGTGGGATTGTACCGCTCTCTGTCTCTTGGCTCCAGGCCGCAGTAGAATCCTGTACGCATGGGTCGGGATGTCGTCTATGCTGGGCTGAGCATCCTCAAATCTGAAGAACTCATCCATGTTTGTGTCGGATTCTGTAATGTACACATCATCTCGTTGCGGTTTGGATTTGTACGGAGGTCGCCACGTTCAATGATGAAATCATCTTCCGTGTCGTAGTCTTCAAGGACCATATCATCACTTTTTGTATCGGAGCTGTCATTGTGCTTGCTATGTCCAAGGAAGAAATCAACGTCTGAGTCGTAGTCTTCAAGGACTAAATCATCACTTGGGGCGGTGCTAACTGCTTGTTGCAGGGTTCTGTGGCGGTTACTTTCAGCTACTGGTCAAAGGTCAGGCATTGTGCTGTCTTTCCAGGTGAAAGAATTGTATTTTGTGGCTTAAAATTGTTTTCTCACTCTTTTTGGGCATTTCCCCTTTAAGTGGGCATCGTCTGTGGCCTCTGACGTCATGATGCTGATGACGTAGAGCGTAGGAATGGATTGCACATGCGCAGATCACTTTCCCTGTACTGTGCGCCCTTTTCACAACTGCGCATGCGCAGCTTCTCGCTCATGCGCAAAACACTGTTTTGCCGGCTTGCGTCCTCTGGGGAACTGCGCATGTGCGGCTCCTTTCTCAAGATGGCTGCCAATCAAAACTGCCAGTTTCCTCTGCTGCAAGCCTACCTGGTGAAATAGGCTCCAGTTTTACCGATTTCTTCTGTTGTGTTTACCTCGCAGTAGTTTTCAAACTTGACCAGGACTGTCAGGAAGTCTCTCTTGTCTTGCCCTTTGGAGTACCTGAAGGAGTTGAAGATTTATGTTGCACTTCCACCCGCAATGGTGAGTAGAAGCTTTATCTTCTCAGCATCGGCCAGACCATCTAGGTCAGATGCTACCATGTAAATCTCAAATCGTTGCTTGAATGCATGCCAGTTGGCATTGAGATTGCCGTGGTACCCGAGCTGCTGAGGAACTGGAATCTCGACCATCTTGCCTGGGTGCTGTTGCTGGTAGTCACGGATATGTTGAGTTGAACTATATAGATTCAACAGGCACTCACTGGTACCATGTTGTGCTATGTTTCTTCATGTAGCAAAAGCTGTGTCCTTGATGTATGTTCTGACGAAGGAAGATTCAGACTTGGAGATAGGTTTAACACATTTATTGAACAGTTTTAACACATTTATTGAACAGTTAATAATTCTCCTACTTGAGTTTGACTCTCCTGCTAATCTTGCTATAGTAGCTCAGTCTAACTAACCAGTCTGCTCTAAGCCATGCAGTGGGTGTGATGCTTCTGATCTGCCCCTGTCTTTCTCTCGAGTGTCGCCTGTGGAAAGAGAAAGAGCATGTGTGCCCTGTCCTTTTATTTGGGTTGCCCCCTTGTGGTAGTGTCACCTCTGGGTGTCTTGACTACCCATTGGTCGTGTCCCATTCTATGTGTTCATCTGTATATCTGCATGTCATAATGTCTCTGGTGCTTCCTCTAGTGTTTACTTAGTCTTAGTGTATTTTCATTAACCCCTTGTGTATTTATAGTGATGCATATCACCACAACTGATATTTTTACGAATTTCAAATTTCTGCAAACCAATACCGAGCTTTCTTTTCGGAAACCAGAAATCTTACACACTACACTTAATTCGGTGGTGATTTAGGTACCATTATTTTAACCCATACCTTGTCTAGTTGATAACGGTTGCAAAATACTTAATGGAACAACATCGTACGCGATTATTTTGTTTTGCAAATGTACTCCATGTGTTATTTAGCCACATCAAACGTCTCGTTTCTCGCTGTTTACGGAGCTGATTGGTCAAAACATCGGTATTGTTCTCCTTCGGTTGTCCCGCTCTCGGTTTTCCACAGTACTACGTTCCATCCCCAGATATTAGTGAAGCACGTTATATTGTGTTTCACACGAGCTGCATTTTCCTCCAGTGACAAAGTACTTATCAAGTAATCCACGCACTCCTCCGCTTCAACCATTTATTTCCAACGATTTTATTAATATTGAAAGCCACACCAGCACAAAATGCCGCTCTCATTTGACAGTAAATTGTCGTGAAACTGTCAATAGATTTTCTCAACTGACTAGAAGGTTGGGCGAAACCTTTCCGGAAATTATTGACCCAGAAACCAAAGTCAACAGCGAAATGCTGTGATGTCGGTGACTGGTGACAAGTTTCAGGAGTACAGGACACTTCATTTCAGGACTTCAAAAAAAAAACAAAATGGGAAGCGCAGGAAAAAGCGGAAGAGCGAGGGGCAAGAAAATAAGGGAATAAAAATCAGAAGCAAAACAGAAAACAAAATATGCCCTTGCCAAAGACATTATTTTCAGAAGGAGGGTGCAGATTTTTTGATTCACCCTTCTACCCAAATCCTTTATTGAAGGAGGAAGGTTCGAGCTGCACATTTCTAGTCGATGCAGTAAACTGACGAACACAGGAACGAGGACATACCTCGCAAAGTTGGAGAAGCAATTTGAAATTGCCACTCTGACACCTTGATGGTTGAAGCGCAGTTGTCCTCGGATGCGGGATTTGGAAGTTGCAGCGAGGAACTCCGATTGCTGTCGTTCGCGCGGGCGGGCGGGGGCGCGCGCGTTCCGGATCGAGCGCCCGCGCACAGGTGTTTTACATTAGCGACATTCACGCGCTCCTTCCCAAACAGTCTGCCGCGAGTTCTGTCAGCAACTAAAGCAGAAATAATAGAAAATCATGGACATCAAGAGAGTGGAAAGCGTTTCTGCAAAACTGGAAGAAGGCTCGAGTAGCAGTGGCGGTAGGAAAAGTGTGTTCTCCCCTCCCCGTGTGTGTGCGCGCGCGCGCGCGCCATTAAACCGCTTTCTGCACGAGATTGTTTACAAAAATTTGCATGAGGAGGGGGCATGCCAGAAATGATAAATGTTTATTGCTGGTGATAAACAGAAACCTGTGGTTGTTGCACTGAGTGCTTTATGTACTTTTGCCTTTCCAGTCAATTAACTGCAGTAGGAGGAGAATTTTTTGAAGGATCTCTTTCTTGAATTGATGCTCTTTGATTTGAGAGAATGTAGTTTTCATTTAGGAATTGGAGATTCACTTTTACTATAACAACGTGGGTGAACTTTATTTTCCGAATCAAAACGTTAAAGTGTGGCAAATTTAAGACGCATTCTGATTAAAGTGGCCTTTGTCCCGCGGGTTGCTAATGCTGGTTTGGGATTTCCAGAGCCTGTCATGTTGGAGTTCAATACTTTTGTTCTGCTTTATGACCACTCGTGCTTTGATAGTTTTTATTTTAAGTAAATTAGTCCAGGTTTGAAATAGTAAGACATCCACGGTGTGCGCTGCCCGGAATTAGTATTACTTATCTGCTTTTCTCATCAAGGTGTACAAATCCTCAGGAGTAATACATCAACTTGTGTGCCGCGCAACATTGGAAACGAGTATCACAATATTTTTAAGTATCGTTAAAACCGAATTAACTATTCTTCCACTTTCACTGTATCTCCTCGATATGAAGAATTGACGATTAGTGAAAAATCTTTCTTGTTGAATAAACATGAATAAAGTAGTAAGCCATTATCCTACATAAATGACTGTTTCAGATTGTTCTTTAGCCAAGCAGCACGGGGCCCTGAACATTTGCTACCAATTGGAAAATGACCAGTTACGAGTTACCTTCATCTCTTCCTCACCTTCCTTCATCTCTTTCTCACCTTCCTTCATCTCTTTCTCTTTCCCACCTTCCTTCATCTCTTTCTCTTTCCCACCTTCCTTCATCTCTTCCTCGTTTTCTGAATCGGAACCTCAATATCACTCATGTTTATGGACAGCTGATGTGTCTCCACTAATCCAGAATTTTGCAGTCTGCACGAACAATGTGCAATGGTGTAAATAACTGGCTGCAAAATATAACTGCTAATATAGCCCATCAAGATTAACTTGCAATGGCCGTTTATTCTTAAAATAGAATGTTTTGGTCTATATACTGATTCTCGTCCAATCAAATCCACTTTGATTTCATCAGCTTGTTACGATGTTTCCAAGTACTTGACATAATCATTGTGTAGGAATCATGCAATTGTTCCATTGGCATAAGGATTATATTATCGATCTCTGTCACAGCTCGACAAGTGGATCTATTTTTCTAGCATTCTTGAATAATGTTTTTCCACTCTAATTTCATAACTACCCAGTTTTCTACATGTTCAGGCTAAATTGGCGAAAGACCACAGGTAGCAGGTATTCGAGGTTAATATGACTCCTTTTCAGAAAAAATTGTAAATAGTCAACAGTCAAATGAGCACACTTTTTAAACCAGGTCAAACTGAGGATTATTCAATAGAATGAATGCTGAGGTTGGGTATGTACTTGTGTACTTATCTCTCTCTCCCCCCCCCCCCCCTCGCAAACTGCGCACACTCAATAGTTACACTAAATAATTTTTCAGTATATCTCTGAATAGTTTAAATGCTTTAAAACTATTAAAGGTCATTATTACTGATTCACCATTATTGACTGGTAGTTTTTCATTGCTATTAATAAAAATTACATTCTGAAGAACTGTATATGTCAAAGACACACAATTCTATCATTTTGATACCATTGTTAAAAATAAGCCATTCATTTCTTCAATGTATTTAAAAATAGGGAAGTCTAGCTCGTAGAATTGTCCTTATTCAAAATTGTGTATCCAGCATACTTCTGACCACAGTGTCTCATGCTATTGTTTTTAACTAGCTTCTCATGATCCTACACTCAGTTTCAAAAACCAAATTCTCATTTTGGCTTTATTCGAATACAGTTCATGCTCTGAAATTTTTTCATTGTACTTTCTGCTATTACAATTTGCAAAGTTATAATTAGCATTATGCATGTTGCATTTCTTCCCCAGCTGCTTCTGGTTCCCTTCCATCTGTGTGATACCATCTGGCCTCTTTGAGAAGTTCACTACCTGCTTTCCTGACCAATTATAACAGTGTTACTGGCTATTGGAAGCTCTAGTGAGGCCGGTGATTGAGGCATCTTATTGTTGCCAGGAGGTGAAGCCACTGATCTGAAAAAAAGTTATGCAGCAATCAGGAATGTTAAAAATCAGATTGTTTCAATTTGTGTATGGAACGAAGAAATGGCTCATTTTCAACATATTTAATAACTCTATCAAAATAATAGAATCATGTGACTTTGACATGCAGTTTTTCAGAATAATTTTTGATAGCAGTGGTAAACTACCATCCAATTGTGGTGCATGAGCAATAATGACCTTTTAAAATATTTTTCAAGCACTGAAACTACTTAACTGGAGAAAAACAGAAATGTTATACTTATACTTACTATCATACTAAGGTTAAAGAAGACAGTCACCTTTGGCCAATTGTTGCAGTGTACGGGCATGTAGATGGAAAAAAATATTGTACAAGAATACAAGAAAAGTAGACCAACATGTAAAAACTGTGACATTCATACGCTTATTGCATTCAAGCACTTCACCTCAACACAAATTATCACCTTCACATTGTTTCTTCCCAAAAAGAAGTAATTATCTTGTTGCAACATTTATTTCAAAATTTACCAGCTGCTTGACAAATCATGTTTGCCTAATCTATAATTTACACCGTTTTCAGCATTCCAAAGATAGCTTTTAAGTGCTTTGCTGCAACTCTGAAACTATTTTATTTTTAACCTGATTTCTACTAGCTTTAATTTTGAGGCTAATAACATCTAACAGTGATGGAATAGTACTTTGACATTATGGATTTCTGGTTACTAAGGCACCTTGAGTTGCAGTTCTGATGATAAATGCCTTGCCAGCATTTTAACTACATATTGGTTGAGTGACTGTCCTTTTCTGGTGAATCTGGAAGATTCACATTTTCCTTGATTTAATGTTGGAAATAAACTGTATTTTGAAACATTATACTATCAATATGCTGCAATACTTGTTTTTTTTTCTCATCAATATTCAAATATAAACTAATAGATTAACAAGCGAGAGGGAAAAGTGATTATGGTTAAACAAGCTGGGGTAAGAATGCAAGAAAAATAAAAAAGGCTTAATGAAATTTAATCTGTATATTTTGCTTTATTTATCTCCTTTCGTTGTAGTATACCTTATGTGGTGGACTAGTTAGTACCGTGAGTTGAAAAATGACGGTAAAGCTAAGATTGTTCTCCCTTTAGGGCAGTGAACATTAAGCAAAGATTTTAATACATATTCAAAATTATAAAGTGTTTTGATAGTTTCTCCCCATTCTATTTTCTCCATCTACTGACAATTATCAGAGATTAAAAATGTAAGATTATTGGTAAAATAGCTATATGGCAGAATTTGTTTTTCACTCGGTTTGTTTGGATCTGGAATTCACTGTCCAAAAGGTTGGGGAAAGCAGATTCAATATTAACTTTCAAAGGGGATTTTGTTTTAAAATGCAGGAATGTGGGGAGGGGAGGTGGACTCCCATGCCTCAAAGAAATAGCATAGGCATGATTTGCTGAAGGACCACCTCCCTGTGCTGTTTCAGTCTATGATTTTATGTCATTGATGAGTAATAGCTTAAATGTCATACAGTTTGCCTTTTGTATAGAATTAACCAAGAAATATGGTATTCCTTTGAGGTCTAACTGTTTTGTTATTCCTTTAACTACTAAATATTCGAGCCACTTAAGATGTTGTAACGTTTTTATCTATTAGTGTACCTATTTCTGGGTGGCTGCACCAATGCCTTAAAGAGTTCCACCTTCCAATGAAGTGGGGGCCCCTGACTGGATATTAATGCAGTAGAAGGAAAAAACAGTAAAATGGGGGATAGAGTCGTACAGCACAGAAAAGGTCCATCGATCTGCGCCGGTCAAAAACACCTAATCATTCTAATTCCATTTTCCAGCACTTGGCCCATAACCTTGTATGCCCTGGAATCGCAAGTGCACATCTAAATACTTCTTAAATGTTATGAGAGTCTCTGTCTCTACCATCCTTTCAGGCAGCAAGTTCCAAACTCCTACCACCCTCTGGGTAAAAAAAAAAATTCCTCACATCCCATCTAAACCTCCTGCCACCTACCTTAAATCTATGCCCTCTGGTTTGACGTATCCACCAAGGGGAAATGTTTGTTCCTGTCTATTCTATCTGTGCCTGTTATAATTTTATACATCTTAATCTTGCGTGTCCCCTCCCCCTCTCAGCCTCAAGGAAATAAGAATACTGGTCTTGTATACTTCAACATGCGACACCAGTAAAATGAGCCAATAGCAATAGAACAGTTTTTTCTTCTTCTGGAATAAACATCCATTGAGGTAGTGGCCACTCTGTCCAGATGTAAGTATCCTTCAGCATGTCAGCCCCAAACTTCGAGTGCATATTTGAGTATCCACTAACCAGGGGCTACCTGTAGTATGGCACAAAAGTTTCTGCTTCAGAGACGAGAGTCCTACCTCTAACATCTTTTTAGGCAGAAGAGACTGGTATTTATTTAAAATTTTGTGTTTATATTTTTGCTTTAATGGAATGATTATAAAGATTCTTGTTATTTTCACAAGTGTATTGATTCAACTTAGTAAAGAAACTTGAACGCATACCCTAAATTGCTCTTACCTTTGTCCTTCATCCTTGCACAACTTCCATGAATGTTTCTGTGCTCTCATAGTCAGCAGCATCAATTTCATGCTGCATATTTTTTGTTTTGGTTAGCTCCGTTTGCAGTATGAATTTCTATCACTTCAAAAAAACCTAACTCTCCTAGATGTGCAGAAATAAAAATATTGATGAAAACGGAAACAGGAGCACCCGGAGGAAACCCACACAGACACTGGGAGAAAGTGAAAACGCCACACAGACAGTCGCCCAAGGTTGGGATCGAACCTGGGTACATGGTGCTGTGAGGCAGCAGTGATAGCTACTGTGCCACCCTGCTGACCGTATAATGTGGAAGCTATATAGGCCAAATATTTAATCTGGTAGTTAATTTTTCATAGGTTTGTCTAAAATTGAGATGATTTCCTTGCATTAGGTGTTGAAAAATATTCCCGAGCATTGACAGATTCCTTACTGATTTACCATTTAGCAACAAACCTGAATATATTTTGATCAATATTTTCTGTTTTCTTCTCCACTTGACATAAATGTATAAACAATTGATAAATGTACTGTAGGATAAATCTTGGTTGCAATCTGATTTCCATGGGTGGCACGGTAGCACACTGGTTAGCACTGTTGCTTCACAGTGCTAGAGTCCCAGGTTCGATTCCCGGCTTGGGTAACTGTCTGTGCAGAGTCTGCACGTTCTCCCCATGTCTGCGTGGGTTTCCTACTGGTGCTCTGGTTTCCTCCCACAAGTCCCAAAAGCGTGCTGTTAGATATTTTGTACATTCTTAATTCTCAGTGTACTCGAACAGGTGCTGTAGTGTGGCAACTAGGGTATCTTCACAGTAACTTCATTGCAGTGTTAATACAAAGAAGATAGGAGCTGGAGGAGGCCGTTTGGTCTTTTGAGTCTGCTCCGCCATTCATCACGCTCATGGCTGATTATCCAACTCCGTGGCCTAATCCTCATAGCCTTTGATCCCATTCTCCCCAAGTGCTATATCTAGCCACCTCTTAAATATATTCAAAGTTTCATCATGAACTACTTCCTGTGGCAATGAATTCCACATGCTCACCATTCTTTGTGTGAAGAAATGGCTCCTTATATCTGTCCGAAATGGTTTACCCTGAATTCTCAGACTGTGACCCCTAGTTTTGGACACACCCATCATTGGTAGCATTTACCCTGTCTAGTCCCGTTAAAATTTTATAAGTCTCTATGAGATCCCCCCCTCATTCTTCTGAACTCGAGCGAGAACAATCCCAACCTAGTCAATCTCTCCTCATATGACAGTCCCGCCATCCCTGGAATCAGTCTGGTAAATCTTAGCTGCACTCCCTCGAGAGCAAGAACATCCTTCCTCAGAGAAGCAGACCATAACTGCACACAATACTCCAAATGTGGCCTCACTAATGCCCTATATAATTGCAGCAACACATCCCTGCTTCTATACTAGAAACCTCTCGCAATGAAGGCCAACATACCATTAGCCTTCTTTACCGCCTGCTGCATCTGCATGCTGACCTTCAGCGACTGGTGCACAAGGACACCCAGGTCCCGCTGCACACTCCCCTCTCCCAATTTACAACCATTCAGGTAGTAATCTGCCTTCCTGCTTTTGCTTCCAAAATGAATAACCTCACACTTATCCAAATTATACTGCATCTGCCATTGGTTTGCCCACTCGCCCAACCTGTCCCTGTATCCTCGTCACAATTCACCCTCCCACCTAACTTGGTATCATCTGCAAACTTTCAGATATTACATTTTGTTCTCTCATCCAAATCATTAATATATATTGTGAATAGCTGGGGTCCCAGCACCGATCCCAGTGGTACCCCACTAGTTACTGCCTGCCAATTTGAAAAGGATCCATTAATCCCTACTCTTTGTTTCCTCTCTGCCAATGAGTTTGCTATCCACCTCAATACATTTCCTCCAATCCCATGTGCTTTTATTTTGCACAATAATCTCTTATGAGGAACTTTGTCAAAAGCCTTCTGAAAGTCCAAATATACCACATCGACTGGCTCCCTCTTGTCAACTGTATCTTCAAAGAATTCCAACAGATTTGTCAAGCATGATTTTCCCTTCATAAATCCATGCTGACTCTGACTGATCCTGCCACTGCTTTCGAAATGTTCCGCTATAAAGTCCTTGATAATGGATTCAAGCATTTTCCCCACTACCGATGTTAGGCTTACTGGTCCCTGCTTTCTCTCTACCTCCCTTTTTGAATATCGGAGTGACGTGAGCTACACTCCAATCTGCAGGGACAATTCCCAAGTCTATAGAATCCAGGAAGATGACCACCAATGCGTCCACTATTTCCAGAGTCACCTCCTTAAGCACTCTGGGATGCCCTGGGGATTTATCCACCTTCAATCCCATCAATATTCCCAGCACCATTTCTCTACTAGGACGGGATTCTCCGACCCCCCCGCCGGGTCGGAGAATCGCCGGGGGCCGAATTCTCCGGCACCGGATATTCGGCGGGGGCGGGAATCGTGCCGCGCCGGTTGTTGCCCCCCCCCCCCCCCGGCGATTCTCCGGCCTGAATGGGCCGAAGTCCCCCTGCTGGAATGCCTGTCCTGCCGGCGAGAATCAAACCACCTTTCTTACCGGCGGGACAAGGCGGCGCGGGCAGGCTCCGGGGTCCTGGGGGGGGCGCGGGGTGATCTGGCCCCGGGGGGGGTGCCCCCACGATGGCCTGGCCCGCGATCGGAGCCCACCGATCCGTGGGCGGGCCTGTGCCGTGGGGGCACTCTTTTCCTTCCGCCTTCGCCATGGTCTCCACCATGGCGGAGGCGGAAAAGACCCCCTCCACTGCGCATGCGCGGGGATGCCGTGAGCGGCCGCTGATGCACCCGCGCATGCGCTGCCCGGCAAAGTCATTTCCGCGCCAGCTGGCGGGGCACCAAAGGCCTTTCCCGCCAGCTGGCGGGGCGGAAATCAGTCCAGCGTGGGCCTAGCCCCTCAAGGTGAGGGCGCGGCCCCTCAAGATGCGGAGACTTCCGCACCTTTGGGGCGGTGCGATGCCAGACTGATTCGCGCCGTTTTGGGCGCCAGTCGGCGGACATCGCGCCGATTGCGGAGAATCCCGCCCCAAATGTTGATCTCCCTCAGTTCTTCCCTCTCACTAAATCTTTCATTTTCCAACATTTCTGGTATCTGATTTGTGTCCTCTTTTGTGAAAACAGAACCAAAGTATGTATTCAATTGCTCAGCCATTTCTTTGTCCCTTATTATGTAAGCCTGCTTGTGACGATAATAAAGATTATTATTATTAATCGTCCTGCAGAGCTTTCCATGGGCATTAGGCTTGGTTATCCAAATAACAAAAAGTGATAATAATGCAACAATCTTGGGTATTGGGCTCCGAGAAGAATATTCCATTCCAAATGACTTAATTTAAAATAAATCTCCCAAGTTCCTAGCTGCTACAGATTATTAATATAGTATTTGCAGAATGATTTCTCAAAATGGGGAATTTTAATAAAGTTGAACCGAAGACAAACCCATATTACAAGTCGTCTTCATTGGCTGTCCCTCGATCTGAGCATGATGTCCACTCAAACTGCCATGGGTCTTCATGTGACTGAGCAGGTTGATTTCTGACCCACATCTCATGGGGCTTCCTGCCCATGTGCCTAATGTAGTGGAATCTGGAGTGCAGAATTTGATTCCTTTTCTTTCCTTCTCTGCTGCCACGCTGTCTCATCGTTCAGGCTTTTGGAAACCAATAGTGGTGCAACTTGATGGACAAGTTGTCACCATTTTGAAGGCATGGTAGCCAGTTCCTCCCAATCATTAAGGTCAATTCCTGCATGCTTCCCAGAGAGCTTCAAAGTGTCTTTGCAGCTTTTTCTTTATCCGACCTTGAACGTTGGCCATTTGAAAGTTGAGAAAACAAGACTTGGCAGACAAAATGTTTTTTAGTCATCCTGACACGGCGGCCAGTCCATCGTAATTGATTTTGCAGTTTTACCTGAAGTTTATGGAGCTAGCTTCAAGAACGACACTAGTATTTATTCAATGGTCCTTCCAATGAATTCAAACGATGCGGCAGAGGCATTGCTGGTGGAATTTCTCCATCGCTCTGTGTTGCTAATACACAGTTCAAGTCTCACTGCAGTACAGGAGGCAGTAACAGCAGATCTGTACACTAGACCTTTTGTTAAGTTGTGAAGGTCTTATGTTGTCAACCATTCACTACCCTAGTTTGTAGAAGGCTGAGCTGACACAGCTGATCAGGTGTTGGTTCTCCTCGTCAATCATAGCCTTTTGAGAGGGGTGGCTGCTTAAGAATGGGAATCGCTCAACATATTCCAGAGTGTCTCCTTCAACATATGTGAGGTATATTTGACTGACCAGTATGTGTTGAAATATGTTTGTTTTGTTTTTGACAACATTCAAGGGCAGATTGAAACTCTTGTGTGCAAAATTGAAGGGATTGAGAGTGGACTCCAAATCTGGTGCAGAGTGGGCAATGACACTGCAGTCATCTGCACACTGTAGCCATTGTATGTTCACGGTGGTCAATTTAGTTTCTACTGTCTATCTTAGTCTAGTACCTGTAAAGTCCCTCTTCCATTTGTGTTAAAGGTACCGGGCTAGGATGGTAGAATTGCAGATTGTCTCTTGGCATATTGGCAGTATTGTGGTTTCAGATTCCTTTGAGGCTTTTCTCCCATTTGGTCAATGCTAATTTAAAAAGGGGAGTTTAACTATTTCTGGACGTCGATTCTGGGAAATTTATTTCTTCCAAATTAAAAACAAAATAGCATTAAGCAATGACAATAAAGTTTGCTTGAACAAAAAAAATAGAACATGGAACAATACAGGCCCTTCGACCCACGAGGTTGTGCCGACCATTTATCCTAATCTAAGATCAACCTAACCTACACCCCTTCAATTTACTGCTGTCTATGTGTCTGTCTAAGACTCGCTTAAATGTCCCTAATGACTCTGACTCCACCACCACCGCTGGCAGTGCATTCCACGCATTCACCATTCTCTGTGTAAAGAATCTACCTCTGACATCTCCCCTATACCTTCCTCCAAACACCTTAAAACAATGTCCCCTCATGACAGCCATTCCCGCCCTGACGAAAAGTCTCTGGCTATCCACTCTATCCATGCCTCTCATCACCTTGTACACCTCTATCAAGTCACCTCTCTGCCTTCTTCTCTTCAGTGAGAAAAGCCCTAACTCCCTCAACCTTTCTTCATAAGACATGCCCTTCAGTCCAGGCAGTATCCTGGTAAACCTCCTCTGTACCCTCTCCAAAGCATCCACATCCTTCCTATAATGAGGCGACCAGAGCTGGACACAATATTCCAAGTGTGTTGAAGATTTTTTACTTCTCAAGGCTACATATTATACATTGTGCTGTTAATCAGTTATAACTATATTATTTTGAGTTTGGAACAGGCGATCAGAGAATGAGAAGCTGTCATTTAAGAAGATATTAATATATAATCTTTTATGACCTATCTGCAGCCTTTGATGCAGCTGAGCACTCCAGACTCTCTCCACTGTCCAGTTAGGTGGGCCTGCTGTCACCTGGTTCCATTCTTATCTATCTAATCATAGCCAGAGAATCACTGGCAATGCTTTTTCTTTTCTACTCCCATACTGTTATGTCTGGTTTGCAAAATGATGACTCCATGGCTACCTCCTATTTTTTTTTTATCAGCATGCTACCGGATGTTGTCCGCTGCGTCTCACATGTTGCTTCCCGCAGTTTTCAAGCAGCACGGTCTAGGCAATAACTCCTACATGCTACATGGCACATCTACTCATGGGGGTCCACTTGGGATGTGTGACTTAACACTTAACTATGATCGCCAATTCCCAATTAAGTATAGCCTTCAGCCGCATGACCAGAGACCTTCGTGGTCAGTGGGAGCTATGGGTGGTCTATGGGGCAGGTGGGCAGGGTCTGGGGTTGCACCCAGAATGGTCCAGGGGTTGGCATGGTGGATCCGCAGTTACTGAAACATCCATCTTTAACCTCCCCCTCCCCCGCCAAGGCTAGCCTAGGCCATGTGCGGCCACCCTGACCGAGACCGCCCTGCTGGAGGCTTCCCCAACCCCCTCCGAGCACTGGGGCAGCAACCCCAGTGCCCTCAGGCTCTTTGCCTGTGAGTGAAGATGGCTACTCACCTCCTCAGCTCCCCGCAGCAGCCCTTCAGCCAGCTTCACGTTTTTAAGAAGGATTACTAATCCGTGCCCGCGTGACCACTTGCTGGAGAGTTAGATCACAGGAGTTCTTTAGGGGGTCGAACCTGTTAATTTTATGGAGATTGGGCTTACGTGGTGATTCTCGCCACACTACGGTGAGATCCTGATTTTGCCAACGGGAGCGGGCCAGGTAGATTGCAAACCAATCGGTGCCCGGCGTGTTTCTCAATTTTGGCCTCTCCGCCGATTTAACGGCCTTGTCGCCCTCTTGCCCAAGCGCAATGCGGCCATTAAATCGCGCTCAATATCTCCGTATACGGCTTGTTTTATACTCCTGTGAAGCATCTTGGGGCATTTCATCATGGTAATGACATATATAAATATAAGGTGTATGATCACCAATATAAAAATAAATCACTGGATAAATTATATTGTAAGATAAAGTTGAAATATATTTGTCACAAATTGCCTTCAAGTTATTTTGCCATTTGGGTTAAAGCATTTATTCTTTAACACTCTGCTGTCATAGGTCAGCAGTTTGCTGCTGAATATCTGTTTAACTTATTGCTAAAAGCTGAGGGTTTTATTCCATGAAAGCAGTAAAGAAATATGATAGTACCTAATGGCTCAGATTTTGTGGTCAACAGTGAATGAATTATTCACTGTTCACTACACTTGCCTGCAAACTTTCTATGGACTTATGCACTGGAACTTCGAATAATAAGGAATCCAAAACAGTGTGCACCTATGTTAACAGGACATCTCCTTAACCAAGCAGGCTGAAAATGTCTCACTGAAATTCTGAACAGGAAGTGTCAATTTAGAATATTTAACTCCATTCAAAATCATGTACAAAAAGTGAACAATAGAGGGAAGGCAGTATTCAGCAAAGGAGAGGTAGGAGACAAGTGTTATTTTTTGAAAAAAAAGTTTATTTCAAAAATACATTAATTAATTAATTTGTGATCTGAAGGAATAAGACTCCATACTTAAAGTTTCAGCGTAAGAGTGGTTGTGGTAATTGAGACTTATCAAATAAGCTTCACATATTAGAGCGGACAAGCTCAAACCTATCCAATCATTTGGTGGGTATAAATGTGTAGGCAAATGCACCGACCTTCCCATCCTTCATGAATTGTGAACTCTAGTGTAGTGAGGCTTTTGGAAGTACAGGGCAACTCAGACAGCAATTTCCTGATTTGTCACCTTTTTAACTATGAATGTATAGTCACTGGAACTTGCGATCCATTTTACTGTTTTAAGTGAGTACTCTTGTTTTTTATGTGAAATCTGGGGATTTATGATTTGAAATGTTTATATTATTAACAAGCTCGGGCCAATTTGTGTTAGCATGTTTTTTAAATGAGCATTTGATGAGGACAAAATGGGTGGATACTCAGGAGACCAGGTTTCAATGGCAGATGTACGTTTGTGGTAGAATGGGAGCTGTGTGGAACAAGCTGCCATTTGAAATATGGAGGAACGTATCCAGCTTATGTTAATAAACTGGAGGATTGAAAGGTCCAATTTAAAACCCTCCACATTGTTTGTCAACATGAATGTAATAGGATATGTTGAGCATAATGAGTCGGCTAAGGTGCCGGCCCGTTGCTGAACAATACAAGAAAGTAAATTTAATGGACCAAAAAGCACTCTTATGGCTATTTCTAGCTTGGTTTGATTTATAATTTAAAATCTCATCAGCCTTTACCAACTGTTTCATTTATTTATGATTTTTATGCAACACAGGCAGTGGCCAACTGGTTCACTTTGAGCCTGTTCCACACAGTTATAACCCAGCAGATCACTCTGATTCTCAGTGGCTGCCATCCATCATCTCCCGGAAGTTGCAATAAAAAGTAGATTCAGAAAGAATTCCAGGCTAATTTAGGGGAACAATAATAACCAAAACAGAAAATGCTGGATGAACTCAGTAGGTCTGGCAGCACCTATGGCGAGAAACCAAGTTAACGTTTTGGGTTGGATCGGGACTGTAGAAGGGTCATTTAGATCTGAAATGTTAACTCGGTTTCTCTCTGCAGATGCTGCCAGACCTGAGATTATTCAACATTTTCAGTTTTTATTTCAGATTGCCAGCATCCACTGTATTTTGCTTTAATTTTAGCAGAACAATAAATCTGCTAAGATCCTTTCTGACCTCAAAAGTCATCCAAATGAGTTCCTGGTGACTACTGTGATCAAAGGATACATTAATCATCACCCAACCTTTTCAACATTGCATACTAATCCAGCTTTTTAAAATACTTTCATAGCATGTGGGTGTCATCTGCATGGCAACATTTGTTGTCCATCGCTAATTCCTGTCAAATTCTAGAGGGCAGTTAAGAGTCAAATGTAGGCCAGACCAGGTAAGGATGGCAGATTTTTTTCCCTGAAGGGCATTAATGAACCAGATTTATATCGATCATTGGCAGTTTCATGGTCACCATTACTGAAACTAGCTTTTAATTCCAGAATTTTAAAAATGAATTGGTGGGCTGTGTCCCCAGATAATTAGCCTGGTGTTCTGGATTGCTGGTCCAGTGACATTACCATTATACTATTGTTTCCCTGTAAGCATCCCTCACTGTTTTCCCCTTGCAGCAAATCTCCACTCAAGTCATCAATTTGTTATAAATATCGATTACCAACTGTGCAAAGCAAAACCTTCTGGGAATTAGGCTAGTTCTATGCTTATGTAATTTATGATTCCATTCTGTGGTTATCCCTATGCTCCTATATTTAAAATAATCCATCCCACAAACGTAGCACCTTCATTATTTTCAAGACCGCAACCATAATTTCCGAGAGGAAGAAGAACCAAATTTAAAGTCAATCATAGTCAGTCAGATATTTTAAGTTAGGCATAATATCTGGCCAGAATCCCCCACGTTCAATTGACAGCTAAACCTCTTGTCGCTTCCATCTAAATTGCTGAATTGAGATATACATGTTAAAAATCTGGACCTAGATGGTTGTGTACCAGAACACCTAGCTGAACTATGTTTTGTCACTTGAAAATTTCATAATGCTTGTTTCAAAAGCTCAACATCAAATTGGCCAAAATTGACGGTGAGATTGATTTTAATTTTTCACAATTTTTAGCAGCCGAACCAGTGGTCCTTACCTTGACAACTTAACCACCACCAGAGGTCTCTTCCACTATCATGATATGAAGCCAAAACAAGCAGGAGTGCCTCTCCTGGATCTCAGCAATAACATATGCCGGTGCCAGCTCACTCTTGGCGTGCCCCCATTTTTTGTTCCCGCTTCCTCTTCCAGGATTTGCCTGTGTGCCGATCTAAGTGGATTGTATATTTTGTTTGGGGAGAGTTGCTTTAGAAAATTCAATTCACATCTACATTTTTCCCACAGAGGAAGCCCAAGATGCAGCCTGGGGCAAGTCTGAATTTATGGCTACTTGTTTTCAGTGTTGCTAATTTTTGCATAATTTTAAAATTTATATTGGATTATCCTAAGTAAAAGATCCAATACTATTGGAAGATTACATCTACAGTCCCAAGATATGCTAAATTTGGTGTAAGTTGGGATGTCATGTGACCTGTTCTGCAGTCTGATTAAACTGTTGGAGATCAAAAGAGGGCTTAGGTTGTTTTACTAAGAAGAAGGTGCAATATAATCAAGAGCAGCACAGTGTTTAGCGCTGCTGCCTCACAGCGCCAGGGACCTGTGTTCAATCCTGACCTTGGGTGACTGGGTGGAGTGTGCATGTTCTTCCCATGTTTGTGTGGGTTTCCTCCAGATGCTCCGGTTTTATCCCACAGTCCAAAGATGCGCAGGTTAGGTGGGATCGCAGGGATGGGGCGGGGGAAAGTATCTGAGGCAGGGGAGAGGGTCGGTGCAGACTCAATGAGCCAAATGACCTCCTTCAGCACTGTAGGAATTCTATGGTTTTATGATCATGGCTGATCCTCTATCTCAATTCCATATTGTGGCTACGGAAACTAGGATTTGGTAGGTTGTAAACAATTGTGCTGAAAACTAGCCATTCACTTCTAAGATCAAATGGAGTTGCGGTCAAAGATAGTCAATCAGCATTTCAAGGTTAATGTGTTCCCTGTAGGCTATAGGGAAGAGGGCAGAGGAAGACCTCTTTGTGATCAGGTTACAGGCTTCCTTACAAATGAATAAATATCACTTGAGACAGCAGTTCTGTGTGATCAGTAGAGAGGAAAGGCTGCTTGACTTTGCGATCTACCGCAGCCGATATGAGGGAGATGGAGATGTATCCTGCAGCCTTCCATGGATTCTGGGATATTTATTCTGTATGGCCAGAGGGAAGAAAAGTCATGAACAGGCTTTACTGCTGGTGGGTGATTTAAGGTACTTTCTGCAAACTGAGGAAAGCACTTTGAGATGGTCACTCAGTTACTCCTTGGCAAAAAGGTGAGAGCCCATTGAAAGCTGGGTGTAACTATGGATTTTTTGACACTGGCAAAATGTGTTAAGTAATGGATTAAGAGACATTCCAATTAGTCTCATGTATGTTAAGTATCCAATAATTGACACTGATTTGTAAAGAGACTTCAGGTGGCCTTTCTGTCAGGTGATGTGATGATAGAGTTTTGTGCAGAGTCTGTTAAAGCGAAATAAAGGTATTTGTGAAAAGGAGAAGAACCTTTGACTCTTTATACAACAGCAGCTAAACGTCTAACACAATGGTTGATGCACTCCTGAACTTTAAGTTCTATTATATTTATTGGTAGCATTATTAGAAGCTGGTGTTCTGAAAATCTCTGATGCTGTGCATTTTAGCCAAGATGCAACCATAGTCACCCTCTACTGCTGATCCTGGCAACTCTACTGGAGTTCCTCACGTTTGGTGGCTTTAAGAGTATCTGTCTTGGGGTGAGCTGCTGTGCTACTGGCTTTTTGATGCCACCTTGCAGCTTCCTGCCCCTTTATGATTAACTTTGTGTTTAAAAGTTGCAAATCTTTGGATTTCCTTTCAAATGAAAGAAAACAAAGGAACATTGTAGCATTGTTGTTGAAATTGGTTCACCCAGCAGTGAATTGGGATCAAATTTTGCATCTTCATGGTCTTGGTTGGTGCCATTGAGCCAACAACAACAAAATTAGTAAAATAACAAAATATAAACAGGAAAAAAAGATTTAATTTTTGAATGACCAGCAGTAGCTTTTTAAAACAATTTTCCATAACAAATATAGTTGAGGCTTCTTCCAGTGATGACATTTGGGAGGAGGTCATGCGTTGGGTAGCTCCCACCAGAATATTTGGGCTTCACCTACTTTTTGGAGAGAATATGAGTGAAACCTTTCTCAATTGAACGTTGGTTAGGAAAGGAAGCCTAAAAGCCAAAGAAAGAATACTTTAAAGAAAGGTGCAAGCGATAGTCCGCCGGCAGGGCCAAGTTCAGTGAGATGGGAGGAAGGATGGTTTAGGTAAGCTCTCTGGGTGGGGCCACTCTGGTAACGATGGAAGTGCTGGTGGAGGTGATGGTGGCTGAGTTTGCAAAGCATTTCAAGCGGCATGGAAGGGGAATTCTGGAGAGTCTTAAGCAGTCGGTGGAAGATTCGTTGGCCCCAATGAGGGAGACAATTGGGAAGACGTCGGAGATGGTGTGGGAGCATGATATTATGTTGAAGAGGGTGGAGACAGTGCTCTTGAGGCACAATAACCAGCTCGCTTCTTTGGAAGCTGAGCTGTTGAAGGTGGAGGACAGTAATAAGGGCCTGTGAGCAAAGGTCGAGGACCTGGAAAACAGGTCCCAGTGGCTTAATTTATGGATTGTTGGACTGCCTGAGGGTATGGATGGCACGAGGACGATGGAGTACTTTTCGCCAATGTTTGGGAAGCTGTTGGGGGAGAAGGAAGAACCTCCACCTTCAAGTTGGATCGGGCAAATATGTCGGTCCGGTTGAAGCCACGGGTTAACCAGCCACTCAGAGCTGATAGTTTGCTTTCACAGCTTCCAGAAGAAGGATAAGGTGCTGTGATGTGCTGAGCAGAATTGTGAGGTGGGAAGCTAGTGATATTCGGATATACCAAGATGTCATGAGGTGTGATGCGGGTGACCTTTAACAAACTGAAGGCAGCACTTGACAAAAGTGGAGTGCATTTGAATGGTCTACCTGGCAAAGTTGAGGGTCCCGCACAGCTCTTCAAGATGGCGGAGGCATTCATAAAGGCAGAGGTCTTAGACTGAACTGAGAATGGTGGAAGTGGGACTTTGGTGTGCAATGTGGAGGGGGTATTGGGGAGTTATCTGTTTTGTGTTTCTTTGTTGTATCTGAGACCTTGTATTTTATTTGTAGTTTGGTATTGTTGAGCGTTAATTGAAAATTGTTTAGGGGGACTGTTTGGATTGGGTTGCTTCTTTCCGCTTTTTTCTTTTGTGGTTTCTAGGGGTGGGTATGGGCATATGGAAAGGGGAGGGGGACAATGGCATTTTGAAGGATAATATGGGTGTGGAGGCTCCGTTGTTTTATTGTTGCTTTTTGGGTGAGGGGGACTCTGGCGGGATGGGGCTTCCTTGCTAACAAACTGTAGTTCGCTAGTAAATGGGATCCAGGTGGGGTGGGGTGTGGCCTGCTGATCCTGTTCGTGCAAGTTTCAGCATGGCGAGGAGGTGTGATGGGTAAGATAAGTGCGATTAAGAAGAACTGGTTGTGGGATTTATGGGAGGGGGAGGGTTAGTTTGCTGACAGTAACTGGGGATTGTTTATTGGCTCCATGCGATGGGTGGGACCAGGTGCCACCTTGGGCAGGGACTGCTGACTGGGGAATGTTGGGGGAATGGATGCAACTCCCTGAGGGGTGATGGTTGATGGGGGTGGCGGGGGTGGTGGTGGTGGTGGACGTGGGGCTGGGGTAAAACGGGCAAATACTTTTGCTCATCTGAAGAGCTTAAGGACCGATGTGCTGTTGCAGGAATTGGGGGTGAAGGACCAGGTGAGACTTTGTAAGGGCTGGGTAAGCCAGGTATTTCATACAGGCTTTGACAGGGAGGCCTGGGGGGTGGCAATCCTGATTATTAAAAAAAGTCTGGCTCGAGATGAAGAAGATGCTGGTGAGTCAGGGGGGTAGATATGTTATGGTCTCGGGGGTGTTGGAGGTATTGTTGGTGAATGTGTGCACTCCAAATTGGGATGATGTAGATTTCATGAAGAGGGTGGTGGCAACTATCCCGGATAAGACACACATTTGTTGATCCTGGGGCGGATGATTGGAATATGGAATATTGGAAGCAAAGCCTTTGTTCCCTTCAGGGAGGGCAAAGGTGTTGATGCGTCTTATGAGGGAGATGGGTGGGGCTGACCAGTGGAGGTTACTACACCGCGTGGACAAGGAGTTCCCCCTTCAGAGCTATTGGGCAGTAGGAAGTTTTCGCAGATGGCGACCACGTATAAGGCAGCGTGTTAGCTGCAGCGTGCAAACGAGCGAAGTACGAATATCGGGAGAAGGCTGGCTGCTGGTTGGCTGGCAGGTTGAGATGGCAGGCAGCTTCCTGAGATATTGCTCAGGCATGGGATATGGGAGGTAGGCTGGCATCTGCGCCTGAGAAGGTGAATGCGGCGTTTGAGGCGTTCTATGAGAAGCTGTATAGGTCGGAACTACCGCAGGATGAGTTGGACATGGGGGAGTTTTTGGAGGGGTTGGAGTGTCCCAGATTGGAGGAAGAGGATCGGGAGAGGTTAGAGGAGTCACTTGGGGTGGAGGAAGTTCGGAAGGCAATCGGAAATATGCAAATGGTAAGGCGCTGGGACTGGATTGGTTCCTGGTGATATTTTATAAAAACTGGTACCGTTGTTAGTGGGGACGTTTGAGGACTTGATGGTTTGGGGGTCGCTCCCGGAGACGGGGATACAGGCATCTATCTCACTCCTTATGAGAAGGAGGACTCAGTGAAAAGCGGGTCGTATTGGTTAATTTTGTTATTGAACATGGATGCAAAGGTGCTGGCGCCCATTTGAGGAGTGCTTCCCGAGCATTGTTGGGGAGCATCAAACAAGGTTTGTAAAGGGTAGGTGGCTTACCTCTAATGTGCGGCACCTGTTGTATGTGATCCTAATCAGCCGGGGGGGGGGGGGGGGGGGGAGGGGGGGGGGGGAGGGGGGGGGGGGGGGAGGGGGGGAGGGGAGGGGGGGGGGGGGGGAGGGGGGGAGGGGGGGGGGGGAGGGGGGGGGGGGGGAAAGGGTAGCAGGAGGTCATTGTGGTGCTGGATGCAGAAAAGGCCATTGATAGGACAGAGTGGAAGTATCTGTTTCTGGTTTTGGAGCGGTTTGGGATTGGACCCCAAGTTTGTGTCTTGGGTGAAATTGTTAAACAAGGAACCTAAAGAGTGTTCACCCGAATAATATGAGCTCAAAGTATTTTCAGCTTTTTAGGGGAACTAGGCAGGGCTGCTTTATGTCTCCGCTCTTGTTTGCGTTGGCAATAGAGCCTTTGGCCATCGAGTTGAGGAATTTGGGTGAGTGGAGGGTTGGATAGGGTGAACAGTGAGAGCCTTCTCCCGCGGATGGATATGGCTGGCACGAGGGGACATAACTTTAAACTGAGGGGTAATAGATATAGGACAGAGGTCAGAGGTAGGTTCTTTACGCAAAGAGTAGTGAGGCCGTGGAATGCCCTACCTGCTACAGTAGTGAACTCGCCAACATTGAGGGCATTTAAAAGTTTATTGGATAAACATATGGATGATAATGGCATAGTGTAGGTTAGATGGCTTTTGTTTCGGTGCAACATCGTGGGCCGAAGGGCCTGTACTGCGCTGTATTGTTCTATGTTCTATGTTCTATATGGAGGATAGTGAGGGGGGGGGCGGATGGAACATAAGGTGTCCCTGTATGCTGATGATCTATTACTGTACATTTCCGATCCAGTCCCTACAATAGGGGGCATAATGGCGCTGTTGAAGTGATTTGATGCGTTTTCTGGGTATAAGTTAAAGCTGAAGAAGAGTGAGTATTTTCCGCTTAACCCGCCGGAGAAGGGAGCTAATTTGGGGGTGTTGCCGTTTTGTTTGACAGGCACTCATTTTAGGTATTTAGGGGTGTAGGTGGCATAGGATTGGTCTTGGCAGCGTAAGTTAAACTTGACGTGTCTGGTGGGTAGGGTTAAGGCAGACCTACAGAGGTGGGATCGCCTCTGTCCTTGGCAGGCTGATTGTAGTTCGTGAAGATGAACATTTTACCATGTTTTCTGTTCCCATTCCAATGCTTGCTTTATTTTTTGCCAAAGGTGTTTTTTGCGGGGGTGGAGAGGCTGATTTCATCCTTTATTTGGGCAGATAAGATTTCTAGGATTCATCGAATGGTCCTGCAGAGACCGGCAGACAGGGGGTTTGGCACTGCCGAGCTTGATCTACTACTAATGTGCGGCGAATGCAGAGAAGGTGTTGGGTTGGTGTGGGGATCAGGAGGCAGAGTGGCTCAGGATGGAGTCGGACTCACATAAAAGACGGGACTATGGGCACTGGTGACGGCCTCGCTGCTGTTCTCTCCAGGGAAGTATTTGGATAATCCGGAGGTGGTGCAATGTTGAAAATCTGGTGTCAATTTCGGCAACATTCAAATTGGGTAGGATGTTGAAATGGGAGCCAATCTGATATTTTTGAGCTAACAGGACTGGATGTCAGGTTTTGGGGCTGGGTGGTTCAGGGGGTGAATGGCATGAGCGACTTGTTTCTGGAGAGATGGTTCACGAGCCTGAAGGAGCTGTTTGAGAATTTTGGGTTTTCGCAGACGGAAAGCATTATATATCTGCAGTTGTGAGATTTTGCAAGGAAGGTTTCCCTGTCATTTCTGGTAGCGCCGCCATCCTCACTGCTGGAAATGGTTTAGACGCTCGCGAGGCTGCAAGGGGGTGTACCTCGAGAATTTACAGGAGGATAATGGCGAAGGATACTGCGTCCCTGGTGGGGATTAAGGTCAAGTGGGAGGAGAAATTGAAGGCGGCATTAGAGGAGGAGCTATGTTGTGAGGCCTTGCGTAGGGTGAACGGCACTTGTCGTGCGCAAGACTGGGGTTGATAGAGTTGAAGGTGTTTCACCGGGCACACTTAACTAGGGCTAGGTTGAGTCAGTTGTTTGAGGGGGTGGAAGATAAGTGTGAGCATTATAGGAGGGTCCCTGCTAACCATATGCATATGTTTCGGGTGTGTCCTGAGCTGGTGAGATTTTGGGTCTCCTTCTTCAGTATCATGTTGGAGATTTTACAGATGGAAATGGAGCCCAGTCCCCTAGCGGCCATATTTGAAGTGTCAGACCTGCTGGAGTTGCAGACTGGTGTGGGGGCAGATGTCTTGGCCTTCGCCTCATTAATCACTTGCAGGCCGGTCCTGTTGGAGTGGAGGTCCACGCAGTGCCCCGGTTGGCTGGGGTTCTCATGGAGTTTTTGCATCTTGAGAAAATTAAATACCCATTAGGGAGTGCAATTGAGGGGTTCTACAAAAGATGGCGGCCTTTTATTGTGGTCTTTAAAGAGCTGGTCACCGTCGGCTGTTGAGGGGAGGGAGGATTGATGCTGTTGTGTTTGGTTTTGTATTTATTAAAAAATATTTAATAAAAATATATATTTTAAAAAGTAAAAAACATAGCTCGTATACATTTTTAACAATTTAAATTTGGGATGTTTGCAAATATAGTCTGTTGAGAATTATGGTAAAAACCCAATAAATTAAACTTTCCAGTGGTTGATCAATTCTTTCAGTCAATAATAGAACATAGAACATACAGTACAGAAGGAGGCTATTTGGCCAAGCAAGTCTGCATCGACCCACTTAAGCCCTCACTTCCACCTTATCCCCGTAACCCACGGTTGGGCAGCACGGTAGCCTTGTGGATAGCACAATTGCTTCACAGCTCCAGGGTCCCAGGTTCGATTCCGGCTTGGGTCACTGTCTGTGCGGAGTCTGCACATCCTCCCCGTGTGTGCGTGGGTTTCCTCCTGGTGCTCCGGTTTCCTCCCACGGTCCAAAGATGTGCAGGTTAGGTGGATTGGCCATGATAAATTGCCCTTAGTGTTCAAAATTGCCCTTAGTGTTGGGTGGGGTTACGGGGTTATGGGGATAGGGTGGAGGTGTTGACCTTGGGTAGGGTGCTCTTTCCAAGAGCTGGTGCAGACTTGATGGGCTGAATGGCCTCCTTCTGCACTGTAAATTCTATGAAACCCACACAGACACAGGGAGAACATGCAGACTAGCACTGTGAAGCCACAGTATTAGCCACTTGTGCTACCATGCTGCCCAAATAATCTTGAAATAGCCAGTGCAACTTTCTTACTAACTAAATTGGTTTTTATTTATTGCTTTTAACATGTTTTCAGTTAAAAGATTTGTTGTGGATTAAGAATAAAATATACATTTTTTTAAATTTTAGAGTAACTAATTATTTTTCTTTCCAATTAAGGGACAATTTTAACGTGGCCAATCCACCTACCTGCACATCTTTGGGTTGGGGGTGAAACCCACGCAGTCACTGGGACTCCACACAGACAAAGACCCGGGGCCGGGATCGAACCCGGGTCCTCAGCGCCGTAGAGAATGAAATGTTTTTACATTCTAGTTCGGTCAGATAGAAAAATCTTTAAATTTTCTATTAACTTACTTTCTTTGCATTTTTTCATCCATGGAACATGAAGAGGTGAATTTTAAGACAATTATGTGTGGATTGGTGATTGGTTGAGAGCTTATCTTTTGTCAAATGGATATTAATCAGAAACCAGCATTGACATGCCACTAAATGGGTTTAACTGAGGAATCAAGGTTGATCTGTGACCTCACTCCATGTACCTGCCTTTGCACCTTTTCCAAAATTAATCTAAATTTTATGCCTAATAATTGATCTTGTGTCAATTACCATTTTGTAGAAGAAAGGTCCAAACATCTACCACTCTGCACGTAGGAGTGTTTCCTAATTTCACTTTCGAAAAGCTTGGCTCTAAATTTTAGACTATGCCCTTGGATCAAGTCTTGGATTTCCCAACCAGTGGTAATAGCTTCTCTCGATCGACTCTCTGTGTTCTTCTTATTACCTTAAACCTATGAATAAATCACCCTCAACCTTCTGAATTTCAGGAAATATAACTCGTGTATTTAATCTCTCTTTGTAATGTAACCCTTGGAGTCCATCTAACATTCTGATAAAACTACGCTGCACTCCTGATGAGACCAATATATTGTTCCTAAGGTGTGGTGCTGAGAATTGCTCACAATGCTCCAGGTCTAACAGGGCCTTGTTAGGCTGAATTTAACTTTGTACCCTGGTCCTTCTAGATAAAAAGGCCAGCAACCTATTGGCTTTTTTGATTATTTTCGATACCTATCCATGACGTTTTTGATCCAAAATCATTTAAACATGATATATTTCCAGTTAAGAACAGATGTGGGATAATTACATAATACAACTAATGTACTGTTGAGCGACAAGAAAGTTTATGCATAAATGTTAAAAATTCATCATATGGAATATAATCATTCACAATTTTGAACAAATATATTGTATTTATCATAATCAAAGTCAGGTTAAAGTGTTCCTGCAAAAGATTATTCAGATTCTCTTTTATTTTTTGAAGTCAGATTATATTCCACTTCTGCAATCTGCTCGGACCATATGTTTCCTATCAACATTTTGTTGAAGAACCTAATAATTATTACATTGACTGAAAGGAAGGAAGACACTATATTACAAAATCAGTGAATGGTTGAAGAATTTTTGCTCTTTGTCATAATTAAATATTAATAAGATTGAATACTATTTTCAGTGCTTTTCGTTTACAAAACTCGGGGAATGTGCTGGGCGACATCATGGAAGGCTGGTGCATTATGTCAAAAATGAAAGAGGCATCATTCATTATTCAGTCTTCGAAAAAAGATGAAAGATCTTTCATATCTATTTTTGTTCATATAAAAGTACTTGTTTTAAGTTGAATGGGGTAGTAGCAACGGTCTTTCCCTCTAGGAAGAAAAGGAACAAAAAATAGAAAGCAGCATTTCATTCCTGCTCAGAATTTTAACTAGTTCTATGTAACCCTTGTTTTATTGTTTAATATAGCCGAGGTCATAATTTAAGAAGAAAAAACAGATCAAGACAGAGATTTGGGGTAGAAAGGAAAAAGTCATTAAAAAATATATTTGCAACAGTAACTAAAATCTGAGATAATGAGATCTAAACATGTTCATTTTCAGTTCCAGAAAGTTGTTTGACAATAATTAATGGCTGTTTGATTGCATACTTCATGCCCCACCCCCGCGACAGCTTTGCAAACCCCAATAAGAAATAACATACGGAATAGGATTAGCCAAATAAAGGAAACTTATCTGAAATACCAAGAATTCAATAGTGCTTAAAAAAACATCCAGAGGACCAATTAAAAACTTGGAAAATAAAGTGAGGGCACAAAAAAATATTGACAATGAAAATACAATGATGCATACTAAATAAAGAGGATGTCTAGGGAAATAGGTCAATTAGACCAATAGGATACTTGCTGTGGAAGATTGAGGCATGGATCTTGCTGAATATTTTTATGATGGTTTAAAAAAAAAAGTAGATAATGAAGATGTTGAAGGGAAGGAATGTGAAATATTGGTGAGAAAACAAAATAAAGAGGAGAAATATTGTGGAGTTTTGCACCTTTAGAAATGGATAAAATAGTCAGGCCCAGGTGAAATGTATTCCAGGTTGTTAAGAAAATTAAAAGGGGAAATAGCAGAAGTATGACAATCATTTTCCAATCATCTTTGGCTATAGGCATGGTAGAGGAGGACTGCTAACATTGTATTGATTAAATAGGGAGGAAAGAATAGAACATATAGCTGGTCAGCCTAACATTGATGGTGGAAAAACTATTGGAAAAAATTCTGAAGGCTATATGAATTGCCATTTTGGAAAAGCATGGATTAATCAAGAAGAGTCGACATGGATTTGTTCTGGAAAGTTCATGCCTGAAAAACTGGACTGAATTTATTTTGAGATGATAAGAATTATTAAGGATAGATACTGCATGTGGAGGAGTTAGTGGGCTTTGCGCAAGGCTGTGTCCAAAATGGAAAACTGGTTAGAGAAGGAAGAGCCCATGGTATCCAAGGGCAAGTAGCAACGTGGATCCAGAATTAACTCAATTGCAGGAAGTAAAGGGTTATAGTTGTCAGGTGACCGAGAAATTGTTTCCACTGTTGCTTCACTATTTTCTCTTGCTTTTCATTGTATGCATCAATGATTTAGACTTAAATATAAGAGGCATGAAAATATAAAAAATGGCTTGTGTGTTTGGATAATGAGGTCGAAAGCTGTAGACTGCAGGAAGATATCAAATGGACGGGTCAGATGAGCACCAACATAACAAACAAGGAACAGGAGGAGAAAATTTAGCTCCTTCAGCCTGCTGCACTATTTAATAAGATCATGGCTATCTGATAGTAACCTTAAATCTGCATCCCACCTACCCTCTATAACCTGTCACTTGTCATGTTGCTTACCAAAAAACTATCCACCTCTACCTTAATAATATTCAAAGACTCTGCTTCCACCAGCATTTCGGGAAGAGAGATATGAAGACTCACAACCCCCTTAGTGGAAAAAAATTGCCTTAGCTCTGTTTTAAACAATGACCCCTAGTTCTATATTCTCCCACAAGAGGAAACATCCTCTCCACACGTACCCTGCCAAGACCCCTCAGAATCCTGTATGTTTCAATCAAGTAACCTATTACTGGGTATAAAATTGGCAAATGGAGTAAAGTCTAGAAAAGTGTGTAAATAATGCAATTAGAGAAGGCAAATAAGGCAACAAACATGCATAGTGAAAACGGTAGAGAAACTGAGAGTCCATTCAGTGTATGTTCAAGGTAGCAGGACAGGTAGAAAGGTGGTTATTTGGCACAGAGGATACTTACCTTTTTATTATTTAAGACACAATATTAGCAGCAGAGTGGTTATGCTAGAACTGTATAAAATAGGCCACAGCACTGTATACTGTTCTGGCCATTGCAATACAGGAATGATGTGAATGCACAAGAGAGATTTAGGAGCATGTCGCTTGGCATGAAGAATTTTCAGGTATGAGGAAAGACCAGATGGGCTAAGGTATTTCTTTGGGACAGAGGAAACTGAGGGGAGAAGTAATTGTGGTGTCTAAAATTGATTGGCCTAGAAAGAGTGGATAGCGAAGACCTATTTCCTTTAGCAGTGAGGTCAATAGCCGAGGCATAGACTGAAAGAGAAAGATTAACGGATAATTGTGAATTTTCACGCAGAGGATGGTGAATATGGAACTTACTGACTGAAAAGATGATAAGAGACAGAAATCCTGACCACATTTTTTAAAAATAAAAACATTTGCATGCCTCAACCTGTAGAGTTACCAAGAAAAGACACCCCAATGAAATCCTAATCAAATGGAATTCACAATAACAGTAGTAAATTTCTTTTACCTGCAGAAATTGCAAAATTTCCTTAAATCAGTAAGACAAATCTCGGACTAAAGTGGGAGATAAATGATATTTTTTGGTGTGTGCCATAAATAGTACAGTACAAACAAAACTAGTCTATGTACATTTGAGAGTCATTTCCCATGAGAATTATGGACTTCACATAAACCTCTTCAAACATGAATGTCCACATGTTGCAAAATCACATAAATGCTATGTACAAATGCTCATAGCTGATGATCACAAAGCACTACTCCAGATTGGACAAATAGATAATAGTGAGCCTGCTAAAGTAATTCAAAATAAATATCAAAAATAAAATAAGTTACCAACACACGAGCAGCTGTTTTATACTATAGCAAAAAGTTAAAATATACCCCTTTATCTCTCAATGCATTTTAGTTTTAACTCACTTACTGGATGAGAGTTTTGTTGCTCTTAGAGCAATTTATTCTTTTGAAAATGCTCCTCTATTTTGTGTACATTTGTCCAATCTGGAGTAGTGCTTTGTGATCATCAGCTATGAGCATTTGTACATAGCATTTATGTGATTTTGCAACATGTGGACATTCATGTTTGAAGAGGTTTATGTGAAGTCCATAATTCTCATGGGAAATGACTCTCAAATGTACATAGACTAGTTTTGTTTGTACTGTACTATTTATGGCGCACACCAAAAAATATCATTTATCTCCCACTTTAGTCCGAG
Organism: Scyliorhinus torazame; assembly: GCF_047496885.1. Lineage (NCBI taxonomy): Eukaryota > Metazoa > Chordata > Chondrichthyes > Carcharhiniformes > Scyliorhinidae > Scyliorhinus > Scyliorhinus torazame. Next base: position 163,150,174 of record NC_092709.1, on the reverse strand, counting down.
ATTTGTCTTACTGATTTAAGGAAATTTTGCAATTTCTGCAGGTAAAAGAAATTTACTACTGTTATTGTGAATTCCATTTGATTAGGATTTCATTGGGGGGTCTTTTCTTCATTTGCAGTGTGAATTAATAGATTTGACAGCTACTATTATAGAAATAAAAAATTGGTCCTGGACAGCTCCATAAGTTGGCACAGATTTCATTTTCTACTTCCACATTATTTTTGTTTTCATGTCATTTTAGTCTGCCCCTGATTGCTTGCCAACCACTGAGAAAGCTCTTCTGCTATTTAATCTCTTCAGTTCTTTAATGCTGGATCCTTCCTTGATCTCTTCTGTATTGTGCAATGATATGAGGATTCTGTTCAGAGAGATATCCGTCATCAATGCTGGTGCTGGGAGAGTGAGGAAAAACAGGGGCTGGTGAACCTTAAGGAATCAATGCAGCCAATCCTTTTTTCCAAGCATTCCTGAGGAAAAAGTAAATTTAAAGAGTTTAAAAAATCTATATCTTTATTGAGAATTTTTTTTCAATGTAACACTGTAAATGAGTCTCTGTGCGGAGTCTGCACATTCTCCCTGTGTCTGCGTGGGTTTCCTCCGGGTGCTCCGGTTTCCTCCCACAAGTCCCGAAAGGCGTGCTGTTCGGTAATTGCTCAAGGAGTGGGTGTAGCAGGTGATTATCCCCGAGAAGGCTGCAGTGTCGAAGCGATCGACCAAGATACGGGCACAAGGAGAAAAGTTGAAGGGGATAGAGCACAGTGACCAGTTCATCTCAATGGGTGAGGAGCTGGGGAGGGTGGTGGTGGTGGTGGTGGTGGCCAACAAAGGACTCCGAGCCAAGGTAGAAGACCTGGAGAACTGGTCGAAGCTGCAGAATTTGTGAATTGTGGGCCTGCCCGAGGGGGTGGAGGGCCTGAGGCTGATTGAGTACTTCACTAAGATGCTGGCAGAGTTGCTGGGGGAGAGGGATGAATCCTCCCGATATCAGCTGGACTGGGCTCATTGGTCACTCAGGCCCAAGCCGAAAGCAAACGAGCCACCAAGGGGTGTTATAATTTGCTTTCAAGGTCCTGAGTTGGCCGAAGCAAAGGCGTGAGCTGACGTGGGAAGGAGGTGGTATTCGAAATTACCAAAACTTGATGGTGGAGTTGGCGAGATGGCAGGTGGCCTTCGGACATGTGAGGGCCGATCTACTTGGTGAAGCTGAGGGTGACCTACAATTTGAGAAACTTCTACTTCAAGATGGTGGAGGTGGCAGGACTAGGACTGAAATGAGGGATGTGACTTGGACTGAGGGGACGGGGACTGTGCTTAGCCTCTATCTTTCGTTTCGGGTTGTTTTTTGTTCTGTGTTTGTGGGGGGAGCAGCTGAGTTTTTGGGTTGGTTAAATGGGGAGGGTAGTTTACTTTTGTTATAGTTATTATACAATCATATTGGGCTTTGGGGTTTTGGCGGTCTTCTGGGGTGCGTTTTTTGCACTATTTCTGTTTGTTTGTCTTTGTTACTCGGGACTGGGTCATGGGGGAGGGGATTGGATTGGGGGGCTGTACCAGGGCCACCGCACCAGCAAGGGATTGTTGGCTTGTGAACGCGAGTGTGTGGGAGAGGGGCTGCGGTCAATGGAACCTGATCGAACAGGTTTCGATGGGTCTGGGATGTGTTGAAGATGGGGGGAGGGGGTGGATTCTGAGAGAGGTGTTTTCAAGAGGAAGTGGATGGGGGTTTCTGGTAGGGGAGAGTGGCTCAACGGTAACAAAGACACTGGGTGGGTCAGGCCCAAAGAGCAGGGCCTGGGGCTATGGTGATGGCAGATAGGGGGGGGGGGGGCGGTGAGAGAACCTGTCAGAATAGTGACATGGAACGTGAGGGGGCTAGGGGGACCGGCGAAGACAACGAGGGTTTTAACACCCTTAAAGAGCTTCAAGACCGACATGGTGATGTGGGATTTTGTTGTGAGGTGCTGCGGAGGGTAAATTCCACGACCTTGTATGCAAGCCTGGGGCTGATACAGCTGAAAGTCATACATGGGGCGCACCTCAGAAAGTCAAGGATGAACCAACTGTTCGAGGGAGTGGGGAATATCTATGAGCGATGTGGAAGGGGCTCCACAAACCATGTTCATAAGTTTTGGTCCTGCACGAAGCTGGAAAGCTGCATGAAGAGGACAGTATTTAGTACAATTTTGGGGGTCTTGCATGGATGTGGAGCCCGGTCCCCTAGAACCCACATTTAGGGTGTCAGACTGGCCCGAGTTGCAGGCAGGAACAGAAATTTTAGCCTTCGCCTCGCTGACCGTTCGCAGGCGAGTCCTGTTGGGTTAGGGGTCAGTCTCTCCACCCTGTGCCTTGGCGCGGCAGGGGGGCCTGCTGGAGTTTTTGACCCTGGAGAAGCTGAAGTTTGAGGGGTTCTACAATTCTGGGGGTTTGTTCATTATGCACTTTCGGGAGTTGGTTACCATTGACTGTTGAAGGGGGGGGTCGGGGAAGAGGGGGTTTGGGTTTGAGGGGGGATTGTCTCTTTTTTTTATATTGTTGGGGTTGTTTTTGTTTATCTTTTGCATGGTAAAAATTATGAAAATATGGCGAATAAAAATATTTGGGAAATAAACCCAATGGAACCAGCTGACCGCAAATCTCTTATAAAATTAGATCAGGAACCCGTTCTGGCCGGGAGCCTTACCCAACTGCATCAAACCAATGCATTTCATGACCTCTGGGCTCAGCAGGGACTCCCTTCTCTCTCATTCCACAACTGTGATAGACAAGCCATTCAGAAATTACATCATAGACAACCCATCCTCCAAGGGCTCTGACTTAGAGGCTACGATGTAAAGCCTCATTAACTTAACCTGGGGTGGAGACAGAACTGCCACTCAATCCTTCACGTGCACTATTTCCCAAGAGACCGCCTGCCTCCTCAGCTGGTGCGCGAACAGGCAATTGATCTTCTCCCCATGCTCATAAAAAGTTCCCTTTGAGTGTCGCAGCTCGTGTACTGCCCTGGACATCAAAAGCAGCCCAAATTCCAAATGCAATTTCTTCCTGCTTGCCAACACCTCTGGCATTAGGGCAAACGTGTATTGGCGATCCACCTCCAGGATGGAATCCACCAGCCGCTGCCTCTGCACCCTTTCACTCCTCTCTTTATGTGCGCTGTAGGAGATTACCTCTTTTCTCTCCCCGCCCCCCCCCCCACATACCCACCTTCAGAGCCTCCCACAACGTAGAAGACAAAATTGCCTCGCTCATTTAAAGTCGACGTACTCCCCAATGGCAGAGGCAACCCTCTCTCCGAATCCCTTATCTGTCAACAACATTATCTCCGCCTCCACAGAGGGGGCTTGGTGGGTCCTGACCTCACTACCAAATCCACAAAGTGCCGAATACCTCACTCCCACCACCGCTACAGGTTCGCCAGTAGCTCCTGCCAGCTGGCTCCGCCCAGGGAGAACTGTATAAATATGCATGACCTCCAGTGCCCTGCCATTTCGCCAGCTGCAGCAGGAGGCCTCGCAACTGACTGTAATAAAGCCACAGTTATACCCAACTTTAGTCTTTGTGCAATTGATCGTGCATCAATTTATTACAGTCAGATTTTCCACAGAATGTATATCCGAATTAAGCCTGATCGCCTGCAGCTGGATCCTCACTCGCCCAACGCCAGGAAAGACTTTACTCACTGGCTAGCATGTTTCGAGGCTTACATCAACACGGCGGACCCCGCGCCAACGGAGGCTCAGAAGATAGACTACCTGTACTCCAGAATGTACTCCAGACTGAGCTCCAGCGTGTTCCCGTTGATCCAAGACGCCACGATTTACACAAAAGCGATGGAACTTCCTCTCCCCCACTGCCCCAAAGCCCTCAAACGCTGCCTGGGGTTCTTTTCCTACTACGCTCAATGGGTCCCAAACTATGCGGACAAGGCCTGCCCACTCATTCAGTCCACCCAATTCCCCCTTGCTGCCGAGGCCCAACATGTTTTCGCCCGCATCAGAGCAGACATCGCCAAATGCTGGGATGTGTGCAGTGGACGAGTCACTACCTTTCCAAGTAGAAAGCGACGCTTCAGACGTTGCCCTTGCCGCCACCCTAAACCAGGCAGGCAGGCCCGTGGCATTCTTTTCCCGCACCCTTCAAGCCTCTGAAATTCAACACTCATCCGTCAAGAAGGAGGCTCAAGCTATCGTTGAAGCTGTGCGGCATTGGAGGCATTACCTGGCCGGTAAGAGATTCACTCTCCTTACGGACCAATGGTCGGTAGCCTTCATGTTCAATAACACACAGCGGGGCAAGATCAAAAATGATAAAATTTTGCGGTGGAGAATCGAGCTCTCCACCTATAATTACGAGAACTTGTATCGCCCCGGTAAAGTCAACGAGCCCCCAGACGCCCTCTCCTGAGGTACATATGCCAGCGCACAAGTGGACCAACTCCGGGCCCTACACGACAGCCTTTGTCACCCGGGGGTCACTCGATTGTACCATCTGGTCAAAGCTTGCAATCTGCTCTACTCCGTCGAGGAAGTAAGGACAGTCACCAGGGACTGCCAGGTCTGTGCGGAGTGCAAGTCGCACTTCTACTGGCCAGACCGTGCACGGCTGGTGAAGGCTTCCCACCCCTTTGAACGCCTCAGCGTGGATTTCAAAGGGCCCCTCCCCTCCACCGACCGTAACAAGTATATTCTCAGTGTGGTCGATGAGTACTCCAGATTCCCCTTCGCCATCCCATGCCCCGATGTGACGTCTGCCACCGTCATCAAGGCCCTCAGCACCATCTTCGCTCTGTTCGGTTTCCCCGCCTACATCCACAGTGACAGGGGATCCTCATTCATGAGCGATGAGCTGCGTCAGTTCCTGCTCAGCAGGGGTATAGCCTCCAGCAGGACGACCAGCTACAACCCCCGGGGAAACGGGCAAGTAGAACGGGAAAATGGGACGGTTTGGAGGGCCGTCTCCAGCTGGCCCTATGGTCCAGGAACCTCCCAGCCTCTCGCTGGCAGGAGGTCCTCCCTGACGCTTTGCACTCCATCCGGTCACTATTGTGCACCGCCACTAATAACACACCCTATGAACGTGTTTTTACCATCCCCAGGAAGTCCACATCCGGTGTGTCGCTCCCGACTTGGCTCGCTGCTCCAGGACCGGTCCTTCTCCGTAGGCACGTCCGACTCCACAAGGCGGACCCCTTGATGGACAGGGTTCACCTGCTCCACGCCAACCCTCAATATGCCTATGTTGAGTTCCCCGACGGCCGCCAAGATACTGTCTCACTCAGGAACCTGGCACCGTCAGGTTCCACCCCAAACCCCCCCCCCCCCCCCAACCTCCCACCGCACCGCCAATATTGACCCCACCAGACCCCCCCCCCCTTTTCCACACAAGAGGACTTCTGCACATTCCCGGAGTTCCCTGATGACTGGCCAGCCTCAGAACCGCCACCACCGCCATCGGTGCCACCTCCACCACCGCCAACACCGACTTCGCCGCCACCGTTGCGCCGATCCCAACAAAGCACCAAAGCACCGGACCGGCTGAACCTTTGACGGACTCCGGACCATCAACATGGACTTTTCTTTCCCTACCACTGTACATAATTCGACTAATTGTATATAGTTTCACGTCATTCCCGCCAGACACATTTTTCACAGGGGGTGAATGTGGTGATCCACTGGTATTGGAGATGTAAGGTAGGACCTGCACTACAGGTTCGCCGGTAGCTCCTGCCGGCTGGCTCCTCCCAGGGAGAACTGTATAAATATGCATGACCTCCAGTGCCCTGCCATTTCACCAGCTGCAGCAGGAGGCCTCACATCTGACTGTAATAAAGCCGCAGTTGTACCCAACTTTAGTCTTTGTGCAATTGATCGTGCATCAGTCAAATTCCCCATCAAAACAGAACACAGTCAGAAAATTAGCCCTCCTTACTTCCCCTCCCCCCACCCACCTCGCATCAATACCACACCCAAAAAGCCCAGCAAACAAAGACTTTTACCCTCTCCCAAATCTCAACCAAAATGAATACACATATCCTAAACTCGTGCTTAAACCCCTCCCCCACAGTATGAGCTGCAGATACTTCCTTCCCACCCCTCTGCTCCCGTTAACTAACTACGCAGCTGGCAGGCCAGCCCCACACAGAGTAATAAACGTAACAAAAAGCTATAATACCAACCAGCCCCCTGCCCAAATCCAACTTTACTTGTTCCAGGAAAAAAAGAAACAAGAACAACACCCATCCCACAAAACCCACAGAAAAAATCCAAGTGCAAAACTCCAGGACGTCCAATAAGCACCCCACCAAAGCAGGCTCCCACCCCCAGACAGACATCTCCCAACCAATATAATGCGCAGTTAACTTGATCCCAGTCCATGCTTCTGCATAAATGCCTCTGCCTCCTTCGGAACCTCAAAGTAAAAATCTTTCAATTCACTCGGAGGGTAAACCAAAGGCCAAATCAAAATTGTTCCTATACAAAGCAGCCTTGGCCTTGTTGAATGCTGACGCCCCTTGGTTAGCAGCATTTGGTAGATCCTCATAATGTGGCCCTCCCATCTGGATTCTCGAAAATCTTTTGCCCACCGCAGGACCCTTTCTTTTTCTTGATAGCTGTGAAAGCACACAATGATCACATGCGGTGGTTCACCCACACAGGACTTCTGACTCAATGACCAGTGAGCCTGATCCAGCTCTGGAAGGGTTGCCATTTCACTCTCCTCCACCACCTTCCCAAACATCTGCGACATATATTTTGTTGGATTCGGACCTTCAAGGCCCTTCGACAACCCAGCCATCCTTAAGTTCTGCCTTCTCGAGCGATTTTCCCCCTTGGCCCTTTAATGCCTGTTGTCACCGGCCACCTGCATCATCTCCATTTTCAGGGAGGTGATCTGGTCACTCTGCCTTGAAAGGGCCACCACCACTTCCTTTATTACCAATCCCTGTGCCCTTGCCACTTCATCCATTTTTGCCAAGGCAGCTCGAATAGAGGACATCTCCCCCTCAATTGTTCTCTCGTGGTCTTCAGAGACCCTCCGCTGTAGTTTCTTGAGTTACCCCACCAAGATTCTTCAGCATCTCAGTGGTTAGTGGAGTGGCCACCGACATTGCAGGAGCCTCGCTCACATTCTTAGCAGACAAAGCTTTCGAAGCCTCCAAATCCGATGATGATTTCTTACTTTTCTGTTGCCTAGTTTTGTATTTATTTGGCAGTCCTTTTAATGTGGGATTCTTATCCCATCAAACTGATCAAATTCCACCCCAAGTCTCATCCAAAATCCAGGTGAAAATGACTTAAATTGAAGTGCTGGCATAAAAGTCTATTTTTGGCGCCTCAAAATCCCTCCAAAAACCAGATTGATTTATATGCTGAATATTAAAGTGAATTGCCATTGTGGGTAATCACCATTTTGAAATGTCATGAGCATCAGACACACACTGGGCATCTTTGCAATGTATTCCATATCGCCTGCTTGATTCCTTGGTCCCAGTTCGAAGTTACAGGGAAGCAAAACATGTAGTTGTCTGGTGAAAAATTGGAGCTGGCTACTAATGCCAGCATATCGTGGCTGAAAACGGGTCATTGTTATATGCTACGATTTACAGTACATTCATAAGGAAACTTGCTTTGGAATTCCATTTCGATTTCGGTTAATTTCAATATTCTAATGATAAAATTGTTCAATTGAACTTGGCATTACTAGAAGGATAGATAGATTTTCGATCGGTACAGGAGTTGAGATTTATGGGGAGGGGGTACTGAAAAGTGGAAAGGATAGAATCAGACCAGCCATGAAATTATTGAATGGCAGAGCAGGCTCGAGGGGCTAAATTGCCAACTCCTCTAATTCTTGTATTCTTGAAAGACTGAGGCTGTAATTATTCTCTTTGAGATGGGTTTGGGCAGATGCGGTCTTGTCTGCCCCTTCAACTTTCCCCTAACTCAAGTCATTTGTGGTGCACAGTGAACTTTTGGGATTTGTGCTGTCAGAATCAAGCTTGCCAAAGTCAAATGCCTGACCATGTTGTAGTGAGAATGTCAAAGGGTTTGGGCAGAACGGTCCTAAATATCGTATTGACCTTCTTCTCACAGGCTCTATCTGGGACTAGGACTTTCAGAAGTTAAGTGCTGCCCTGAATTATTGGTGGTGGTGATGTTCAATGGGGGGGGGGGGGCGGTGGGGGTGGGGGGGAATGGAAGCTATTCCATTGGAGAGAATACAGAGGAGATTCACAAGAATGATTCTGGGGATGATGAACCATAGCTACGAGGATAGATTGGAGAGCTGGGACCGTTTTCCTTGGAGAAGAGAAAGCTGAGTAGATACGATATAGATATACATGAACCTGAGGGTTGGGGACAAAGTAAATAGTAAGACACTGTTCCCTCTCAAGCGAGCATCAAGAGCTAGAGGGCACAGAATCAAAATAATTAACAAAAGGAATAGAAAGTGATGTGAGGAAATAATTTTTTACCCAGAGGGTGGTTGTAGTCTGGAAACTCGCTTCCTGAGCGAGTGTTGGAACCAAGTTTGATCGAGGTATTCAGGAGGCAGGAGAGTGGGGCTAGGTAGAATGCTCTTTCACAGAGCCAGTGCAGACTCAATGGGCTGAATGGCCTCCTTTGAAATTTCAAGATGCTTCCCAAGCAATAATCAACGTTCCCTGAGGCAGTTCCAGGAAGTCGCAGTAATATGACCGGATGAAGGAAAAACCTTCAAAGACCCTGTTCTGTCCCCAGACATTTTGGCCACTGTAGCGTATGAAAAGGAGGACTCTGGTTTTCCGGTGGGCATGGTGTGAGTGGTCGCACATTTGGCAGCTGCCACTCAGAGGTTTTTTCGGTTCCTTTCCCCAGTTGTCGGGTGGATGTTTTGGGGAAAAAAGGTGCAGAAGTGGTGAAGGAAAGCTGTACTGCACTGGTGAGGTCAGTGGATGGATCTGTGGACCAGAAGTTGGTCTAGAAGGAAGGAGCTGCAGGAACAAGAAACTCTTCATGTGATACAGGGAAGATGGCAGAGGGTAGAGAGTCAACTGAGCAGTTGGTGGACTTCCTAAACCAAGAAATTCAACCAACAGAGGAGGGAGGCTCAGGAGGACCTGGCGAAGGTGGTAGACCCGCTGAAAGCGGGGATCGACCGTGTGGAGCTGAGGGTGGAGACCCAGAGCTAGGTGATCCAGGAGATGGTGGGGGAGCACGAGGAACATCTTACCTCATTGGCGGCCGAAGTTGGGATGCTGAGGGGCATGCAGAAGCGGCTCAAGGAGAAAGTGGAGGATTTGGAGAACTGCTCCCGGAGGCAGAATCTGAGAATAGTGGAGATGCCGGAGAGCATCGAGCGAGCGGACGCAGGCTCTTGTGTGGCCAAGATGTTGGAGCAGCTAATGGGGGAGCAGGCCTTTCACTGGTCCCTGGAGGTCGATCGGATGCATAGGACGCTTATGAGGAAGCTGCAGGCGAACGGGCCACAGAGGACGAAGGTGGTCAGGCTACACCGGTTCTTGGACAAAGAGAAGATCTTGCGGTAGGCAACGAGCTCTGGGTATAACAGGACCTGGGCGTGGAACTGGCCAAGAGGAGAGTCGGATTCAACCGGGTCAAGTCTGTGCTCGTTCAGAAGGGGGTGAATTTCGGAAAGCTGTACCCAGCCCGTCTTTGGGTGGCCCACAATGGCCGCGAGTATAACTTTGGAACACCGGAGGAGGCAACGGTGTTTTTGAGAGACAATGAACTGGCAGGAGTGGGAGGACATTGAACTTTGGAGGAAATGTGAGGTGGTCTTGGTTCTTCCTGCCCCTCTTTTCATTGTATTACTGTGTTTTTTGTCTGATGGCGGGGTGAACCCCTTTTCTCTTGGGGCTGTTTAGCATTTTCATGGGGTTCTTTGGTGGGAGGCTGGGGGACGGTGGAGAGTGAGTGCAACTTTTTTCTTATTTTGCTTGTTATTGTTGTTTGCACATTGGCAGTGTGCGAGTTGGGGGGTGGGTAAATCAGTGGGGATAGGATGTTTGGCGCCATGGGCGGAGGCTGCCAGGCTACCTGGACGAGCCAGTTCACAGGAATGCAGTGGGGGTGAACAGGTGTTTAGAGTTTTAGAAGGGCTTGGAATTGTTCAGGGGAGGGAGGGGGAGGGAGGGGGAGGGGGGGGGACTGCTGATGTGGGTGGGGTGGTTGATGTGCAATAAGGAAAGAGTTGGTGACAATGGACATTCGAGGGCAGGGCCTGGTGGGTTGCGGGACGCGAGCCAGGCTGGTCACATAGAACATAGAACAGTACAGCATAGAACAGGCTCTTCGACCCTCGATGTTGTGCCGAGCATTGTCCGAAACCAAGATCATGGAATGTGAGAGGGCTGAATGGGCCGGTCAAATGGCTTTGCGTGTTCGGACACCTGAGGAGCTTAAAGGCAGATGTGCCATTTCTACAGGAAACTCAGAAGACTGGGGATGAGATTAGGCTGAGGTAGGGGTGGGTTGGACAGGTTTTTCACTCGGGGTTGTATATGAAGACGAGAGGCGTGGCAATGCTAATAAACAAGCGGGGAGCATTTGAGGTGGGGAAAATAGTGGCAGACCCAGGGGGATGGTGAGTGGGAAATTGGAGGGGATGTCAGTGGGTCCTGTTGAACGTTTATGCCGCAAATTGAGATGATGTAGAATTTATGAGGCGGGTGCTGGAGAGGATCCTGGACCTGGACTCTCACAGGTTGATCATGGGGGGGGATTTTAGTATGGTTATCGAGCCGAGATTGGACCGGTCGAGTCCACGATCGGAGAGGGTGTCAGAGGTAGCGAAGGAGCCAAGGGAGTTCCTGGAGCACGTGCTGGTGGACCTGTGGAGGTTTGGGTAAAGGAAACCTCCAAGGTAAAGGAATTTTCGTACTTCTCCCGTGTGCACAAGGTGTACTCGTGGAACGATTTCTTCATGGTGGATAAGACTCTGCAGGCGGGGGTGGTTGACTCAGGATACTCGGCGAATGTAGTGTCTGACTGTGCGCTGCATAGAAAGTGGACTGGAGGGGGTGGGTGGGTGAGGGGGGTCAGCGCCAATATTGGGTATTAGACATGGGGTTGTTAGCAGATGAGGATGTGTGTGAATGGGTGAGGGCTGCCATTCAGGGGTTTGTTGAGCTGAATGATACAGTAGAAGTTTCACCCACCACGCTATGGGAGGTGCTTAAGGTAGTGGTCAGGGGGAAGCTTATATCGATCTGGGTGCACCGGGACAGGACGAAACGGGCAGAGATGGCTAGGCTCGTGGAAGAGATCCTGTGGGTAGATAAACAATGCTCGGAGGCCCTAGAGGCAGGCTTGTTGAAGGAGCCGCAGAAGCTCCAGATGGTGTTTGGGTTGTGTTCAACTGGGAGGGCAGTGGGGCAGTTTAGAAGGGTCCGGTGGGAGGGGGGGGGGGCAGTGTATGAATATGGGGAGAAGACAAGTAGGATGCTGGCTCACCAACTCAGGAAGCAGGAGGCGGCGAGGGAGATCGGAAAGGTGAAGGCTGGGAGGGGAAGAGTGATCTCAGACCTAGTGGGGGTGAATAGGGCGTTTGAGGAATTTTGGAAGAGGTTATATGAATCGGAGCCTCTGGCGGGAGGGAGAGGGCATGCGGCAATTTCTAGATAGGTTGGAGTTCCCTAAAGTGGAGGAGGATCTGGTAGACCAGTTGGGGGCATCCGTTGGACTGGTGGAGGTGATGGAGGGCATGGGGGTGATGCAGGCAGGGAAGGCCCAGGGTCGGAATGGGTTCCCGGTGGAATTTTCTGAAAAGTTTTCGGGGGATCTGGGACCATGTTGGTAAGGGCATTCAATGAGGCGAGGGAAAGGGGGGAGCTTCCCCTTACGTTATTGCAGGCTTCGATATCCTTAATTCTGAAGAAGGTTAAGGACCCGGAGCAGTGTGAGTCCCCCCCCCCCCCGATCTCACTGCTAAATGTGGATGCCAAACTGTTGACAAAGATCATGGCCTTGTGGATCAAGGACTGTGTGCCGGGGGTGATAGGTGAGTACCAGACGGGGTTTGTAAATGGGAGTCATCTGTCTGCGAACATTAGGCGCTTATTAAATGTGATTATGATGCCCCCGGTGGAACAGGAGGTGGAGGTCGTCATGGAAGCAGAGGAAGCCTTTGACGGGTGGAATGGGAGCATCTGTGGAAAGTACTGGGATGGTTCAGGCTCCGGCAGGGGTTTGTGGATTGGGTCCGGGTTGCTATATAGGGCGCCAGTAGCAAGTGTTAGGATGAATCGGGTGAGTTTGGGGTATTTTGGATTGCATCGTGGGACAAGGCAGGGATGCCCACTCTCCCTGTTGCTTTTTCTCCTTGCGATAAAACCATTGGCAATGGCGCTTAAAGTGTCAAGGAATTGGAAAGGGATAGTGCGCGCGGGCTGGAGCATAGAGTTTCACTTTTCGCTATTCACTATACGTAGACTATTTGTTATTTTACATTTCGGACCTGTTGGGAGGCATTAGGGAGAATCATGCACATCTAAGAGGAATTCAGCCGGTTTTCCGGGTATAAATTAAACATGGGGAAGAGTGAGGTCTTCCCGGTTCAAGCAAGGGGACAGGAGGGGAGACTGGGCGAGCTGCCGTTTAAAGTGGTGGGGATTGTGGTGTTGGGTGCTCTGAGGTACAGACAAACCAACACGGTTGCGATTGGTACAACGCAGTTTTATTCCAACTAGTTATTTACACATCTGACTTGGTACTCAGCACGTGGTGATAGTGTGAGTGTCTTGTTAATGAGGTCCTGGCCTTGTCCTGTCTCCAGATGGACTGGCCAGCAGGTGTCGTGTTTCTGTCTTATACTGTGTCTGCTCTTGTCTGTGATTGGCTGTCGTGTTATGTGTGCTGATTGGTCTGTTGGTCTGTCTATCATGATGTGTGTGTTGTGATGTGTGTTTGAATATCATGACAGGGATGAACTTTACTTACTTGGCATTCAGTTGGCGTGGGGATGGGAACAATTGCACAAATTGAACCTGGCGCGGTTGGTAGAGCAAATGAAGGGCTATCGCTGGCGGGTGCAAACCGTGAAAATGACGGTTCTTCCGAGGTTCCTTTTTATTTTATTTCCTAAAGCTTCTGATTTTTATTCCAAAGGCCTTTTTTAGGAAAGTTAATGCCCCGATTTCAGGGTTTGTTTGGGTGGGGAAATCCCTCTGGGCAATGAAGGTGCTGCTGGAGCAGGGGCATGTGGGTTGGGGTGGGGGGGGGGGGGAGGGCGGCGGAATGGTCTTGCCAAACTCAATGAACTATTACTCGGCAGCAAGTATAGCCATGGTTAGGAAGTGGGTAGTGGGGGAGGGGGCGGTGTGGGAGTGGATGGAGGCAGCCTCTTGTTAGGGCAGTAGCAAAGGGGCACTTTTGACAGCGCCTCTGCCATTCTTACCGACCAGGTACTCCACAAGCCCAGTGATGGCGACAGCCCTCCTGGTGTGGGGACAGTGACAGCAGCACCTGAGGTTGGAGGGTGCCTAGGTATGGGCACGAATCTGTGGGAATCACAGATTTGCTCTTGAGGGGGTGGGGGGTGGGGGTTGCAGGGATCAAGTGGTTTGCGGACCTATTGGTGGGGGGGCAGCTTCTCCAGCCTAGAGGAATTGGAAGAGGATTATGAGCTGCCCAGCGGGAATGGGTTCCGGTACTTACTGATACGGAATTATATTATGAAACAGGTGCCGTCCTTTGCAAGGCTGCGGGACAAGGTGGTGTCGGAAACGGGAGTTGGGAGGATAGGGTGTTGGAGATTTATAAGGAATTAATGGATCGGGAGGGTGCCCCGATAGGAGAAGTTAAACGGAAGGAGGAAGAGCTGCGGAGGGAGGTGGGGGCTGGGTTATGGGAGGAGGTTCTGAGGAGAGTGAATGCATTCTCTTCATGTGCTAGGCTTAGCCTTATTCAACTCAAAGTGGTTCAGGGCGCATATAACGGTGGCCGGAATGAACAGGTTTTTGAGGGGATGGAGGATCACTGTGGGTGGTGCACAGGGAACGGGGAGGGGGGGTTGCGAACCATGTCCACATGTTTTGGGCTTGTTTAAAGCTGCAGGGAGTCTGGTGGGTGTTTGCTGACTTTATGTCTGAGCGACTGAAGATGAAGGTTGTCCTGAGTCCAGAAATGGCGATTTAAGGAGTGTTGGAAGTCCCGGGAGTCGAGGGGCCGACGTTTCGGCCTTTGTCTTCCTGATAGCCCGGAGACAGATTTTGCTGAAGTGGAGGGACTCGGGGTCGCCGAAACTGGGGGTGTGGGTGAGAGACCTCGCGGGGAGTCCTTAAGCTGGAAAAAAATCAAGTTTACCTTGAGCGGGTCTTGTGGGGAGGTTTGCCTGGAGATGGAAGCCATTTATTGACTTCTTCAAAGATAGTTAAGTCGTCAGCAGTGCTGGTTGGGGTGGGAGAGAAACGGTAGGAAGGGTGGGGTGTGAGGGGCTATTTATTGGTTATGTGAGTTCCAGTTTATTCTCTTTTTGTATGTTTTGGTTGTGTTTTATGTATATATTTATCAATGCTATAATAAAAAACATTTTTTTAAAAAAGTCTCTGGACAATTTGAGTGGCGATTGTGAAAGAAATCCCAGTCAAGGTAGTGAAGAATCAGAAGACCTCAATGGTCTATCCTAAATCAATCTCTGCTGCTACCGTGGCAACCTGGGGTGCATTGTGGAGAAAAATATTAAATGTACATCTTTACAGTTATCATCACTAATTCTATTAGGATTAAGGGGAATGATAGTGACTGGAAGAGATGAAACAGGGAACATGGTTTTTATTGCTGCAGTTGGACAGGTAGTATCACTTTTTTGGTTACTGTCCGTGCAAGCATCCAATCAAACTTTGAAGCTAAAATTTCATTGTCCAACATTTTTCTGGAGCAATTCAACATATAATGTTAGCATTGGTGTAAACTTAGTGAGAAATGTTTAACTTGGTGAGAACGGTTTAACATTCAGAAATGCACACAGTGATTTGAACAGATAATAGCAGCTTTACTTAATGGTGTGTATAAATATCATTCACAGCATATTTAGTGCCTTAAGTGGGTAAACTGGTGCATTAACAAACAGTCATTTGTTTTTTAAATGACTCAATTTATAAATTACCATTAAAATGACTGTGAAGTTGTAGTTGACTGTCTTAGATGCTTTGATTTATTGTCCAGGATACTCTGGCAAATGCAGTAACAAAACGTTATTAAGAATCTGCATCATTAATGGTTATTCAACATTCCTTTCTACAGAGCGGTCTCTAGTGGCCTATGTATCTTATTACAGTTGCTCAGCGGGTCTAGCAGCACCTGTGGAAAGAGGAAAGTGGAGTTTTTCAGGTTGATGACTTTCATCAGAACCGGGAAAAGTTTAGAGATGCAGTAGGTTTTTAAGCAATTGAAAAGAGGGTGGGTGGGGAATAGAATGAAATGGAAAATTTGTGATGGATGAAATACATGATAGATTAGACACAAGGGTTCATGGTGCAAGGCCAAAGGAAGGGAAATGGGAAAAGTAGGATGGGCGAATAATAACATAATGAGCAACTGTCTTTAAAAAGCAGGGAAGGGGAGAGAAATGAGAAAAACAACAAATCTAGCAAAGAGAAAATGAAACAATATGATAGAGCGGAGGTTATGATCACTGTGGTTCTGATAAAAGGTCATCATCCTGAAATGTTAACTCCATGTCTGTGGAGACAGAAGCAAACAGGCCCTATTGAGAGTTTCCAGCGTTTTTGGCTATTTCAAATTCCAACATCAGTGTTTTGAGTTTATATCTTGTTACAGTTATGCTCAAAGTATTGCACATTAATGTTCCCGAACTTTGGCATAATCTCAGCAGGAGTCCAATGGAAGACCGAGGAAAGTCCAGTGGAAGACCGAGGAAAGTCCAGTGGAAGACCGAGGAAAGTATCAGGGATGTGGTTTCACCAGCTATTTTGACCATTATATGGGGCTAATCTTCCACCTGTCTCCACCAGGCCAATGATATCTGGGCAAAACTGGAGATGGTGACTACTGAGGCCAAAAAATTCCCACTTACCCAGCTCAACTGGAATCTGACTGGTGTCAAGAGAGATGAGGAATACCATTCAAGTGAGTCTTATTTGCAGGGTTCCAGGTTCCAGCTGCGGATAGGGAAAAAGTAATCCAGATCAGGAAAGTGACTTAGGCCTGGGGACTGGAAGATATGTTTTTTTTAAAAACTGTGTCAGTTTTTTTACATAGGTGACTGAAAGGGTACTCAAACCTCTCCCCTCAACATTGGGGAAGTTTTGAATTTTCAGGATCATTTTATTTGTCAGCTATCATAGTGGTTTGGAATTGGTTGATCATAGTTCCAAATATATGGGGCGCGATTCTCCGATGCCGCGCCGTTTGGGAGAATCGCCTGGGGCGCCATTCTTTCACGCGACGCCGGTCCGATGCCCTCCCACAATGCACCCAAGCGGCAAGATCAGCACTATCTAGTTCTGCGCGGCACAGTCCGGTGAATCGCCCAAGACACCCAAAATGGCGATTTCCCCGCCACCCCGGCTATTCTCAGGCCCGGATGGGCCGAGCGGCCTGCCCAAAACAACGGCATCCCGCTGGCGGGAACAGCGCGGGAACGCTGGGGGGGGCTGCCTGCGAGGGGGTTCTTTCACCGGGGTATGAATCAAAAGGGGTCTGGCCCGCGATCGGTGCCCACCGATCGGCGGGCCGGCCTCTCTGAAGGAGGGCCTCCTTTCCTCCGCGCCCCGCAAGAGCCATCTGACATCTTCTTGCGGGGTGGCCTCGGGGAGGACGGCAACTACGCATGCGCGGGTTGGCACTGACTGGCGCCGGGAACCCGCGCATGCGCGGGTGATGCCAGTTAGGCATCGGATGATGCAGCGCCGCTTTTATGCAGCGCCAATGCCCGGCGCGCGCTGACGATGCTGCTTTAGCGACACGCCCCCCCCAAGTTTCTCGCGGCCCCGATCCTAGCCCATAGTCGGGCCCATAATCGGTCGAGAACGGGCCGTTTCGCGCTGTCGTGAACCTCGACGGCGTTCACGACGGCGTGGGCGCTTAGTCGCGGGAGCGGATAATCGCGCCCATGGGGCGGGATTCTCTGCCGCGTGATTCTCCGTTTTGCCGGCGCCCGGGGGTTTCCTGGTGTGGGGCTGCCCCACAATGGCAAACCCCATTGACCAGCCGGCGTAACGGAGAATCCCGCCGGCAGGTCGAGGCAGAAATGTGGCGGGGGGGGGAATCCCGCCCATAGTGAGCTGACTATGTTATTGGACTTTGATGGACATGATCATAGATCATATCCCTACAGTGCAGAAGGAGGCCATTCGTCCCATTGAGTCTGCACCGGCCCTTGTAAAGAGCACCCTACATAAGCCCATGTCTCCACCCTATCCCCAGTAACCCCACCTAACCTTTTTGGCACTAAGGGGCAGTTTAGCATAGCCAGTCCACCTAACCTGCACACCTTTGGGCTGGGAGGAAACTGGAGCACCCGGAGGAAACCCACGCAGACACTGGAAGGAAGTGCAAACCGAAGTCACCCGAAGCCAGAATTGAACCCGGGTCCCTGGATCTGTGAGGCAGCAGTGCTAACCATTGTGCCACTGTGCCACACATCTCCTCTATCCTGCTGCACAAACTCCACCTTCAGCCCTTTCTGGGTGGGCTCACCACACACCGGATTTGCAGTTCTAGACATGCAGTGGAAAGAAACTTGCATGAAGTTTGCAAACCGATGTTAAAATATTGCAAAACACATACATATTTATGGTATGCTGTTGCCTGGCAGCAACAATGGCCCAAAACACCCTATCAGATTTGCAACACCTGTGCCTGATTCTGATCAGACAAAAGCTGCCACTTCACTGCATATGTTGAAAAGACACCGACTCCCGATCCATAGTATCAAAGAACTCCCTCAGTGCAGGAATCCTGGCAGAGAGCAACAAAGAGAATCTGTGCAGAGCTACAACCTATTTTTACGGCACTAGTTGCCATATTCGAGCAAATGCTTCTCCGTCGAGTGTGTTAGTGAATGATTGTGCGAGTGAATGGACTGGCAGTGGGTGAAGTGGCAGAGTGGGTCAGGATGGTTCGGAAATGGTTGTCAAGATGGTGCCTGGTTGAGCCGGGGTGCTAAAGCCGTCAAGTCGGTCACAGGAGGTGCCCAACATTTCCTGGGTAATTATCCAGTTGGAAAAGTTGGAACTCCGACTCGAACTCATATTTGGAGACCTTTTTGGAAGGTCCAGGAGAGCAAGGGAATTGACCATCAGAAGTTTAAACTTCTCGAGCAATTCCCACAGTCATTGTGCGGGATTCTCCGGTCTCTGACCCCGAAATCGCGTTCAGCGATCGGCTGGAGAATCCCCGTTTCCGACGTAATCGGGGGACGGCGCCACGTTTGTGATGCTCCGCCCTCTCCAAAGCAGAGTACTCTAGGAATACAGCGCACGCCATATCGACGACTTCAGGACATTACCTGAGGCCCTCCCCCTGATGTTCTGCCCCCTCCTGGCCGAGTTCCTGACGGCATGGGTCTCTCAAGCTATTTCTTGTCAGGAACGTGGTGTGGCGGCTGCGGACTCAGTCCAGCGCCTCTACAGTCGGGGGAGAGCCGATCCGCGGGCAGGGGGACTTTGGCAGGGGCTGGGGCACTGTTGGGACGTGGTCCAGGGGTCGCGGGCCTGGCCAAAGGGGAGGCATCATTTGGCAAGCCGGGTCCGTGTCCGGTCGGCACCATGTTGCACGGGCCCCCCCCCCCCCCCCACTGAGCCCCTTAACTCATACTTTATCTTCTCCAACCGCAGCAAGTCGTACAGGTCACCCACCAATGCCGCTACCCCCGGTGGCGATGCTGACCTCTACTCCAGCAAAATTCGCCGCCGTGCAATCAGAGAAGTGAAGACAACGACATCGGGCTTCCTCCTCTCCATGAGTTCCGGCTTCTCTGAAACCCCAAATATCGCCACCAAAAGGTCCAGGTCCACAGCTTCCTCCACTATCTGGCTAAGACCGAGAACATTCCCGCCCAGATTCTTCCCAATTTTTCGCAACCCCAAAACATGTGCACATGATTCGCTGGACCCTGCCCACATCTGTCACACTCATCTTCTAAATCCCCTGAAAGAACCCACTCATTCTCGCCCGAGTCATATGCACCCTGTGCACCACCTTAAACAGTATCAGGCTCATCCTTGCCAAAGAGGAGGTCCCGTTTACCCTTCACTGTGCCTCACTCCATACTCTCCAATTGATCTCCCCTCCCAACTGCGCTTCCCATTTCTCTTTGATCTTCACCTCCCGCTCACCTCCCTCCCCCCCCCCAGCCTCTTGTACATATCCCCAATTCTTCCCTCACCTTCCACGTAAGGAAGCAGCAGTCACTGCCTAGGGAACCACCTCCAAACCTTTTGCGCAAAGTCCCTAACCTGCAGATACTTGAACTCACTACCCCTCGGAAGCTCTACCCTCTCCCTTAGCTCCTCCAGACTGGCGAATCCTTCCTCCAAATATAAATCCCTCACCTTGACCAGACCCACTTCCGTTTACCCCCTATATACACTATCTATCCCCCCCGACTCAAACCCATGATTCTCGCACAGCGGCGTTAGCACCGGCATCCCTTCCATACTAAAATGTCTTCCCTGCTGATTCCATATCTTAACCGTGGACTGCACCACTGGGCTCCCTGAATATCTCCTCGGAGCCATGGCAACGCTGCCATCAACATCGCCCTCAAACTAGACCCCTTTCAAGTTTCCTCCTCTATCCTAACTCACTTTACCCCTTCTCCTTCCCATCACTGCCGCACCTTGTCCACATTCGCCGCCCAATAATAATGAAGCAAGTTCGGCAACACCAACCACCCCCCCTGCTACCTTTGCCTCTGTAGCAGGGTCCTCCCCATCCTAGGCACCTTCCCCGCCCATGCAATGTCCGAGATGATCGTTTCCACTTTCTGAAAAAAGACCTTTGGTATAAAGATCGGGAGAGCCTGAAAGATGAACAGCAGAATTTTCATTTTCACCACTTGGACCCTCCCCGCCAATGTTAAGTGCAGTGCATCCCACCTCCGAAGAGTCTCCCTGGCCTCCTCCACCAGCTTCATTAAGTTCCACTTATGGAGCCCCATCCATTCCCTCGCTACCTGAATCCTCAAATACCTAAACCTATCCCTCGCTACTGTAAATGGCATCCCCCTAAATTAGCCCGCTGTCCCAGCTTATTCACCAGGAATAGCTCGCTTTTCCCTACATTCAGTTTGTACCCAAGGTACCCTCCAAACCTCCACAGCAGGCCCATAATCTTTTCCATACTCACCAACGGATGCGAAACATACAGCAGGAGGTCATTGGCATAGAGCGACACCCGATGCTCCGTCTGTCCCCTCATAATCCCCCGCCACTCTGCCGACCCCCTGAGAGCCATCGCCAACAGCTCCAAGGCCAGTGCACATAGCATTGGCGACAGTAGGCATCCCTGTCTCGTACCCCTGTGTAAGTCAAAGCTTCGTGAGCTCATCATTCGTTCTCACCCTCACCCTTGGTGCCACATACAGCAACCATGCCACAAATCTTGGCCCAAACCCAAACCTTCAAACAAATACCACCATTCCACCCGATCAAATGCCTTCTCCGCGTCCAGGGGCACCACCACCTCCAGTAACAGAGCCCCCAATGGATTCATCACCACATTCAACAGCCGTCTTATATTACTCGCGAGCTGTCTGCCCTTCACAAAGCCTGTTTGATCTTCTGCAACCACCCCCGGGACACAGTCCTCCATCCCCCACACCAATACTTTCACATCCTAGTTCGGTAGTGATATGGATCTACATGACCCGCATTCCACCAGATACTTCCCTTTTTGGGGGAATAGTGTGATTACTGCCTGTGTCACCATCTCCGGTAACTCCCCCTTCTCCAGTGCTTCATTCCAGTTTTGTTGATATCCTGTGGTAGCGACAATGGGGAGTCAGGATCGAGTGTAGTGTCCAGATTAAATGGGGTTTGAAAGTGGGGATATTATGGAACTAGAGCATGTAGATGCTATTCAATGTCCATTAAAGGCTATACATTTGTTTTTCATAATACTTCAATTTTATATCACTACTTGCAGGTAGGCAGCAAAACTGTTGGATGCAGAAAAGTAGAATTGATTGGAGCAATTGAGTTTCTCTGGAATACAGACCGAGGAACCAGCTGATTAAAAAAATTAGTTGTTTCTGTGGCACCATTGGTGGGAGAACACAATCTGTGACAACAATTAAACCAAAGAATTTCCATTGTAAAAGATAGAACTCTAATGTTACAATTGACATGTGAATGTATTACAATTCAAGCAATGAATAAGATGAATACAACGTCAGTGCGTTTACCTTCGTTAATGGTAATTAATGGAATAGTTATTTTTGTGGATTTACATTAGTGTATGATAATGAGCCCATTTCTCCATCTTGCCAAATAAATAACTTTTCCAATAATTACCATGAAGAAAGTGAAACTCACTGACCTTGTATTCGTATTCCTCCATCTGCCATATTAATGCATCTTATTAGGCTAATTCCTCTACAAAAATAGCGCAAGCATGTAAACCTATTTTAGGCTTTTTTTTTCTTGAGTAGCCTGTGAATTTCTCTTTCAGATTTGAATAACATGAGAGCCTTTTTATGATCATAAGTCAGTTTGGCTATTTGTCTCCCAAGTAACAGACAGCACCTTTGCCTGGAATTTCCTTGGATTCTCCTGAACAGACACCATACATTCATAAATTTGATGGAAAATCAACTTGTGTATCTTGGATTTCCATGGATCTATCCAAATTATAGTGGATTCGGAGAACCATTGAGAAAATCCCTGGTTCTTGTCAGAGAGTCATTAAGTTTTACAGCTTAGAATGATTCACTTCCGTCCTTTGGCACACCATGTCTGTGCCGGCCATCAAGCACCTATCTATTCCAATCCCATTTTCCGGCACTTGGTCTGTAGCCTTGAATGATATTGTTTTGTTACCGGTCTGGTAGGTAACATGTGCTACTCAAACCTTGGTTAGTGATGAGGTATTCTGAATCCCGATGAAGAAGATTCGAACTCTTCCAGTAGTAACAAAAGGTTTATTGGGTAACTACAACAATATTTACATGACTTCTTTACTTTAACTTTGATACTTATGATAAGGGTAACAAGATCTAAGTACGGTAACTATACGTAGCTCCACTGGCCATCTAAACTCGTCTGCTGTTGCTATGATCACAGTGCACCCAAGAGAGAGAGAGAGCCCCAATGTGGCTGCCTTTTATACCCCTGTTGGTCCGGCCCTCTAGTGATCATGTGGTGCTACTGATTGTCATGATATTCAAACACACACATCATGATGGACACACTAACAGGCAAATCAGAGTACACAACACCACAACCAATCACAGACAAGAACACCAACCACATAAAAAGCACGAGCACGACACCTGGAGGTCAGTAGGTCTGGGGAGAAGGAAGCATGAAAGAGCTGTTGAAACACCACAAGCAGGGAGCCCCCCACGTGCAGAGTGCAAAGACCAAGTTGTAAATAGTGAGTTTAAATAAACAAGCGTTGTACCATATGCAACTGTGTTGGCTCTTCTGTGTGTTAGAACACCCAACACCACATGGTACAGGAGTGGATCGATACCTGCCTACCAACCTGCCATTCTGGACATGGACCACACCGGCAAACCGCAGCCGATGCAAGTCACGGGGAACCTAGGCACCAACTGGAAGCTCTACAGGCAGCGATTTGACCTGTACATCCGTGCCACCGAAAAACAGAATGTCTCGGATGACTCGAAGATTGCAATGCTCCTCTTCTACGCAGGCCCCCACCCAAATGATGTCTTTAATTCACTGGTGTTCGAGGAAGGCGAAAACCAGGCCAAATATGACACGGTCATCCTCAAAATGGACCAGCACTTTCAAACTGAAGTAAACGAAACTTTCGAAAGATACATCTTTCAGCAACGCCTGCAAGGTAAGGAGGAGCTTTTTCAACCCTTTTTGACGCACCTCCGGATTCTGGCGCAGTCCTGCGGTTACGGCACCACCACAGAGTCCATGATCAGGGACCAGATTGTTTTTGGCGTTGCCTCCAGTGGCCTACGCCAGCAGCTTCTTAAAATAAAGAGCCTCACCTTAGCGTCTGCTGTGGAAGCCTGTGTCCTCCATGAGAATGCTGCCTGCCGTTTTGCCCGATTTCAGGCGTCCGAGTTGGCACGGAGGGGGTCCCCAGCCGTCGAATCGGCAAGCCAGGCCGCCCACGACGTTGAACGCATCCAGGCCGTCGATTTCTTCCCGACCCACGGCCCGGACGACAGCGGCCGCTTCCCGCGCTTTTCGCGGTCTCCCGCGCAGGTGCGCGCCAAGAATAACGGCCACAACGAGGGACGCACTGCGCAGGCGCGCCCACCGCAAGATCGCACTGCGCATGCGCAGTGGCGCAACGAACGCCGTGACGTCATGACGTGCAGCAAGTGTGGAGGTCTACACTTAAAAGGGCAATGTCCTGCAAAATACCAACAGTGCAACAGATGTGCCATGATAGGCCACTACGCAGCCCGCTGTCGTGCGGCTCAACCCATGGATCCGGCGCATCCTCGACAACCTCGCACACGAGTCAGGACCGTCCAGCCCACGCATCAAGACTTCCAGTTAAGTGATGCAGATGACCAGGATGACTTCAGAGTTGCCGTCATTGATGTCAACAAGGTCAATGCCATCAATCCAGACGATGAGTGGTGTGCCACCCTGACGGTCAACCGATCGCGCGTCGCCTTCCGTCTGGACACCGGCGCATCCGCCAACCTGATTGCTTACTCTGCAGTCCAGGCCATGAAGGTCAAACCACTCATCACACCATCCCGGCTTAAGATGGTTGACTATAACGGGAACGTTATCCCGTCCGTAGGATCTTGCCAGCTACAGGTGACTCACAAGAGGTACACGGCCACACTCCCCTTCGAAGTTGTGGGCTCATCAAAGGACTCGTTACTGGGCGCACAAGCGTGTAAGGTCCTTCACCTGGTACAGCGCATCATGTCTCTCTCTCCAGATGAGATATCCGACTTCCCGGATGCTGAGTTCCACGCGAATCTCCATTCCCTCCTCGCTCACAACCAGGAGGTTTTTGAAGGCATGGGGACATTGCCACACACGTACAAGATTCGACTCAGACCGGACGCCATCCCTGTCGTTCACGCACCTCGCAGGGTTCCTGCGCCTCTCAAAGACCGCCTCAAGGCACAACTGCAGATTCTTCAGGACCAAGGGGTCCTATCCAAGGTCACGGAGCCCACGCCATGGGTCAGCTCCATGGTCTGTGTAAAGAAGCCCTCTGGCGAGCTCCGTATATGTATAGATCCAAAAGATCTGAACAACAACATCATGCGGGAACACTATCCCATCCCGAAACGAGAAGACCTCACCAGCGAGATGGCGCGAGCCAACATATTCACTAAATTGGATGCGTCCAAAGGATTCTGGCAGATCCAACTGGACCCGGCCAGCCGAAGACTATGCACATTCAACACCCCTTTTGGCAGATTCTGCTACAACCGGATGCCATTCGGCATCATTTCGGCATCTGAAGTATTCCACCGCATTATGGAGCAGATGATGGAAGGCATCGAAGGGGTACGTGTATATGTGGACGATATCATCATTTGGTCCACCACTCCGCAGGAACACATGCATCGTCTTCGACGTGTCTTCACCCGCATACGGCAAAATGGCCTGCGTCTCAACCGTGCGAAGTGTGCTTTCGGCCAGACGGAGCTGAAATTCCTCGGGGACCACATCTCAAGGTCCGGGGTCCGTCCCGATGCAGACAAGGTTAGCGCCATCACAGCCATGCCACGACCGGCTGACAAGAAGGCTGTCTTAAGATTCCTGGGCATGGTCAACTTCCTTGGGAAGTTCATTCCCAACCTGGCTTCTCATACAACAAACATGCGCCATCTCGTAAAAAAATCGACGGAATTCAACTGGCACCAGTCGCATCAGCAGGAATGGGAGGAGCTCAAGCACAAACTGGTCACGGCACCAGTGCTGGCCTTCTTTGACGCGACTCGCCCTACAAAGATCTCAACAGACGCCAGCCAATCTGGTATTGGAGCGGTACTCCTGCAAAAAGACAGCACGTCATCATGGGCCCCGGTTGCGTATGCCTCACGAGCCATGACCCCTACCGAACAGCGCTACGCGCAAATCGAAAAAGAATGCCTGGGCTTGTTAACTGGACTGGACAAGTTCCACGACTATGTGTATGGCCTGCCACGATTCACGGTCGAAACTGACCACCGCCCCCTGGTCAACATCATTAACAAAGACCTGAACGACATGACTCCTCGCCTCCAGCGCATCTTACTCAAACTCAGGAGGTACGATTTTGAACTGATCTACACTCCGGGGAAGGAACTCATAGTGGCGGACACTCTTTCCCGAGCAGTGAGCACACCACCAGATGCGGAGGGGTTCGTGCGTCAAATTGAGGCACACGTGACTCTGACAGCAGCAAATATGCCAGCTGATGATCCTTGTCTGGCCCACATACGCGCAGAGACGGCGACTGACCCTCTGCTGCAGCGAGTGATGCGCCACATGACGGAAGGGTGGCTAAAAGGGCAGTGCCCCCAGTTTTACAATGTGCGAGATGATCTCACCAATATAGACGGGGTCCTTATGAAATCGCATAGGATCGTCATTCCACACAGTGTGCGCCAGATGATTCTTCGTCAACTACACGAAGGCCACTTGGGTGTCGAAAAATGCAGACGAAGGGCCCGGGCGGCGGTATATTGGCCGGGTATTAATGAAGACATAGCCAACATGGTGCTCAACTGCACAACCTGTCAGAGGTTTCAGCCGGCGCAACCTCCGGAAACACTTCTACCACACGAGATGGTGACGTCCCCCTGGGCGAAGGTGGGTGTTGACCTATTTCACGCGCTCGGCAGAGATTACATTGTTATTATAGACTACTTCTCAAACTACCCGGAAGTCATGCCTCTCCATGATCTGACGTCGTCCGCAGTCATTGGGGCCTGCAAGGAAACGTTTGCTCGCCATGGCATTCCAAGGACTGTCATGTCAGACAATGGACCTTGTTTTGCCAGCCGTGAATGGTCGTCCTTTGCCGCAGCATATGGTTTCACTCATGTGACATCCAGCCCTCTGCATCCACAATCGAACGGGAAGGCTGAAAAGGGTGTCCACATCGCAAAGCGGCTCCTGTGCAAGGCGGCTGATGCCGGATCGGACTTTAACCTTGCCTTGCTGGCCTATCGATCGGCCCCGTTATCCACGGGCCTCTCGCCAGCGCAGCTACTAATGGGTCGCTCCCTCAGGACGACGGTACCTTCCGTCCTGGCACCGACAACAGACCATGAGGCGGTTCTTCGGGACATGCAACTGCAGCGTGATCGCCAGAAAGGTCGGTACGACACACGAGCGACGGACCTGCCACCCCTGTCCTCCGGAGACAAAGTACGCGTCCATCAACCGTATGGTGGCTGGTCAGCACCGGCCGAAGTCCTCCGACAAGTGGCTCCCCGCTCGTTCCTGGTTCGCATGCCGGATGGTTCCGTGCGTCGCCGCAATCGGCGCGCCCTTCGCCGACTTCCACGTTCACAGCCACACAACACGCCAGATCCTCAACAGGCTTCCGAGGATGACTTTGTGGAGCTGCCGCACATCACGCCCTTTCCATCGCCACCCATGGCCATGCCTGCACAGCAGCCGGTGGTTCTTGATCCACCCTTAAGGCGGTCAACCCGAATTCGTCGCAAACCCATTAGAATGGACTTATAATACAGTTCATATGTTTAATAAGTTGGACAATTTTACATGATAACCTGTTGTTGTTTATCGTTCCAGATGTCGTCTGACTGGACAACTGTTCAAAATTTTTTTTCTTCTTCTCTCGTTCGCATTTCTGTTATGTTATGGTACAACTGGATTCATGTGACGCACTCGACATCGCCCCATGTACATAGTTCCGTCATAGACACATGCTGCACACGACACACACACACTCTTAGATGCACTCACGTCACGATCATATTTATTACCACGTAGGCACATATCTTTGTAAAAAGGGGGGATGTCATGATATTCAAACACACACATCATGATGGACACACTAACAGGCAAATCAGAGTACACAACACCACAACCAATCACAGACAAGAACACCAACCACATAAAAAGCACGAGCACGACACCTGGAGGTCAGTAGGTCTGGGGAGAAGGAAGCATGAAAGAGCTGTTGAAACACCACAAGCAGGGAGCCCCCCACGTGCAGAGTGCAAAGACCAAGTTGTAAATAGTGAGTTTAAATAAACAAGCGTTGTACCATATGCAACTGTATTGGCTCTTCTGTGTGTTAGAACACCCAACACCACACTGATGACACATTAACCCCTTGTGTACATGCACACATAGAGATCACCGCAGATATTTCAAGTGCTCCTCTAAATACTTCTTAAATGTTCCCGCTTCTACCACCATTTCAGGCAGTGAGTTCCAGATTCCCACCACCTTCCATGTGAAAAAGGTTTCCCTGAGATCCCCTCTAAATCTCCTGCTTCTCCCTTAAATCTTTATTGGCCCCTCCACTAAGGGGAAAAGTTTTTTTTCCCATCTACCCTTCTTAATGTCCTTCTTAATTTTGTACACCTCGATGAGGACCCCCGCAACCTTCTCTACAATAAGGAGAGCCTCTCTTCATGCTGAAACACTCCAATCCAGGCAACATCCTTATGAATCTCCTCTGCCCCCTTTCTAGCGCAATCACATCTTTTATTCGCTGATCCCACAGTATAAATATTTCCCACTTTCTTTTAGCTTTGACAAAGGGTCATCTGGACTCGAAAAGTTAGCTACTTTCTCTCCCTGCAGATGCTGCTCTACCTGCTGAGATTTTCCAGCATTTTCTCTTTGGTTTCAGATTCCAGCATCCGCAGTAATTTGCTTTTATCCATAGCGTATCTATTTATCTGTCCTGCTGTCTTCATTGATAAGCGTACACCTCGAGGTCCCTTTGGCCCTCTGTACCTCCTAGCGCCCTACCATTCACTGTGTATTCAGTTGTCTTGTCAGTCCTCCCAAAATGCATCACCTCCTATTTTCAAGGGTTACATTTCATTTGTTCCTGTTCTACCCATCTGACCATCGCGTCTATATCATCCTGTGATTTAAGACTTTCCTCCGCACTATTTACCACGCCACCAATTTTTGTGTCATCTGTGAATTTAGATCACACCTCCCTCACATTCACATCTAGATCATTCATATATGCTACAAACAGCAAGGGACTCAGCACCGATCCCTGCGGCACACCACTGGACACAAGCAACCAGTCACAAAAATGACTTTTGACCATTACCCTCTGTCTTCTGCTACTAAGCCAATTTTGGATCCTATTTGCCAAATTGCCCTGGATCTCATGGGCTCTTGCCTTCTTCATCAGTCTCCCATGCAGGACCTGTGTACTACATCAACTGTACTGCCCTCAAGTATAGTGCAGAAAGAGGCCATTCGACCCATCGAGTTACACTGACCCTCTGAAAGAGCACCTGACCTAGGCCCACTCACCCACCCTATCCCCCAAAATGCCACCTAAACTTTGGACACTTACGGGGCAATTTTGCATGGCCAATCCACCTAACCACACCTTTGGACTGTGGGAGGAAACCGGAGCTGCCAGAGGAAACCCACGCAGAAATGGGAAGAATATGCAACGTCCACGCAGACAAACTCCACTACTCTAACCCAAGGTTGCAATCGAACCTGGATCCCTGGTGCATTGAGGCAGCAGTGCTAACCACGGGCCAAATGATTGCCCTCTGATAAAGCCATGCTAACTAACCTTGATTAATCCTTGCCTCTCCAAATGGGGCTTCATTCTGGTCCCTCGGAATATTTTCCAATAATTTGCCTATCATTGATGTTAGACTCACTGGCATAGAATGTCCTAATTGTTCCCTCCTTCCCTTTTTGAATAATGGTACTATATGTTCTGTCCTCCAGTCCTCTAGCACTTCTGTGGCCACAAGAGGATTTGAAAAGTAGTGTCTGAGCCCCTGCAATCTCCTCCCTTGCCTCACACAGCAGCCAAGAGTACATTTCATCTGAGCTCAGTAGCATCACTAACATCTCCTACCTCTCCATGCTAATCTGTTAAATAATATCACAGTCCCCCTCGCTGGTTTCTATACCTATATTGTCCTTCTCCACAATGAACACAATATTCATTTAATACCTCACCAACGTGTTTCATCTTCACACATAGGTTGCCACTTTGGTCCCTAATGGGCCCTACTCTTTACCTGCTTACCATCTTGCCCTTAATATAGAATAATAGAATCCCTACAGTGCAGAAGGGCATTCGGCCCATCGAGTCTGCATCAACCTTACAAAAGAGCATCCCACTCCCCACTCTATCCCCAAAACCACACCTAACCTGTGCACCTTTGGACTGTGGGAAGAAATGTGCACCCAGATGAAACCCATGCAGACACTGGGAAAACATGCAAACTCCACATAGACATTTACCCAAGGCCGCCTCCGCCCCGCCCCCTCCAAGCCTTTCACACTCTGCACATCCCAGTTAATATTGGGGAAGTTGGAACCCCCTACTATTATTACCCTATTACTTATTTACTTCTCTGAGATTTGTCTATATATCTGCTGTTCCATCTCTCTGTAACTGTAAGGAGGCCTATAGTACACCTCCAGCAACATGATTGCCCTCTTCTTGTTTTTTAAGTTCCACTCAGGTGGCCTCAATTGAGTACCCTGCTAAGGTATCATTCTTCCTCGATGCAATAATTGACTCCTTTATCAATATTGCAACATCAGCTAATCTTTTACACCCTCCCCCTCCTTTGCCCGAAGATACACTACCCTGGAACATTTGAGCTGCCTGTCCTGATTCTCCCTCAACCATGTCTCTGATAGCAATGATATCATATTCTATGTGTGAATCAACACTCTCAGCTCATTTACCTTACTCACAAGACTCTCTGCATTAACATAAATGCCATCCAGCCTTGCTGCCTTGCCATGTTCTCTTTTGCCTTACCATATTTCTCTTTGGACTGACTTTTTCTTCTATATTTTCCCAAGCATCACCCTCGCCCCTCCTCTACCTCCACACTCTGACCCATCCCTTCTGTCATGGGAATGTCCCTTTAAGAAATGTGTGCCTTATCAAATGGCTTCAATAATGTCATTGTGTGGTGGAGCTGGGCTGTGGCTCTGGCTTTTACTTTCGCTTTGAGCTGGGGGCTGGCTGTGGCTCTGAGTTTTACTTTCAGTTTTACACTGTCGGGAGATGGATTCAGACAAAATAAGACTTCTCGTCTCCCTCTCTCTCTATATATTAAAAGGTGTCCAGATCACTTGATAATTTAAAAGTAATATCTGTTTTCTGCAAAGAATTCAAATCTACTGTTTTGTTAAAAAGGGTTTTTCTGCTCTTGGTGTTGTTTTCAATTGAAACAGTTGAAAGGGAAGTTATTGAGGGTTATATATCTATATAGAGAACTGTAGCTGTGTGGGGGATGTATGTTAGTAGTTTATTGTGTGTGTTTCTAAAATGTTAACTGAACTTGTAAAATAAACTTTGTTTTGTTTAAAAGTGCTGAAGGCCTTGTTGAATAACACCTGAAAGGTAGGCTCTTATGCTCCTCATAACCAAAATATATAAACTGTTGTGGGTCAGGTGAACTCCATGATACACTTTGGTGTTCCCTAAACCCTGGCCCATAACAAATTGGGGGCTCGTGGGATAAAAGTCTATCTTTCGTAATTGGGTTGGCTTGATCAACTTAAAGACAGAGAGGGGTGAGCATATTGGTGTTTGCTTTTCAAGTGTGGTATTCCAGTTTAATTAGGGAGTGTGTTGTGGACAATGGCTCTTTCAGAGGTTCAGAGGTTTTTTGGTGTGGAGAAGGTCACACGCAGTACCTTACAAACAGAGACTAAAAAAAGGCTTTGGGATTTGGCAAAAACATTGCAGTTAACATTGCCTGGCAATGTACGAAAAGAAGCGGTGATTGCGGTGGTAGCTGAGCATTTAAAATTGCCTGAGACACTGTCGGAATCATTGGAAATAGCAAGAATTCAGTTGCAGATCAAGCAGCTTGACCATGAAAGAGAATTAAAGCAGTTTGAATACGAAATGAGGGAAAAAGAAAGAATAGCCCTAGCAGAACAAAAAGAAAGAGAAAGGGAGGTACAGATCAGGGAGAGGGAAGAAAGAGAAAAAGAGAGAGAAGAAAGGAGAAAAGAAAGAGAAAAAGAGAGAAGAAAAAGAAAAAGATGGAGACTTTGAACTTTAGAAAATGGCCATGAAACATGACAGTTAAAATTGGCGGATGTAAAGAGAAACTTTCAGTCTGAGGATCGTGAGCATGAGCATCATAGTCGAAGACTTGGTGGGGATCTATTTAAATATGGCCAAGCATTGCCAAGGTTTGATGTGAAGGAGGTAGAAGCCTCTTTCATTTCATTTGAGAAGGCAGCTAAGCAAATGAAATGGCCACAGGGCATGTTGGTATTGCTGATTAAAACAAAGTTGGTAGGTAGAGCTAGTAAAGTGTTTGCATCACTATCAGAGCAGGTATCTGGGACATACGAGGAGGTGAAAAAATCCATCTTGTGTGCATACGAACTAGTGCCTGAAGCTTACAGACAAAGGTTTAGAAATTTAAGGAAAGAACCTGGTCAAACATACATGGAGTTTGAAAGGACCAAACAGAGTAATTTTGATAGGGCTTTGATAAGGGCTTTGAAAATAGACCAAAGGTATGAAGGCCTTTGAGAAATTATAATTTTGGAGGACTTTAAAAATTTAATTCCTGATGTAGTGAGAGCTCATGTGGAAGAGCATCGGGTTAAAACTGCAAGATTAGCAGCAGAAATGGCAGATGATTATGAATTAGTTCATACATCAAATTTTGGTTTCTGACATCAGTTTCAGCCTGTGAGTGCTCGAAACTAGGGAAAAGAGAAATACTCAAGTGGTAAATGTAAAGGGGATCTGATGGGAGATAATGAGGAGAGTGTACCTCCGATTAAAAAAGAAATCCAGGAGGGTGGAAGAGAAATGGAAAGTTTCAGATGCTTTTATTGTAATAAACTAACCCGGTAAAATCATTGTGTTAGGGGTTGAAGAAGAGCACTGGGAAGGCTGATATGGTAAAACAGGATAAGACAGTGGGGTTTGTTAAAGTGGTAAAGGAAAGCCCAAGTGAAGCGAAGGAGGTGCAAAAGATTGTACAGCCTGATCAACAGGTGATCAATAAGAGGGTGCCAGATCTCTTTAAAGAATTTATTTGTGTGTGGGTAAAGTTTACTCATGTGTACCAGGAGGAGTAGGTAAATAAGTCAGAATTTTAAGAGATACGGGAGCTAGTCAATCTTTAGAGTATTGAAAGTCAAAGAGATCTAGGAGTACAGGTCCACAGATCACTGAAAGGGGCTACACAGGTGGAGAAGGTAGTCAAGAAGGCATACGGCATGCTTGCCTTCATTGGCCGGGGCATTGAGTATAAGAATTGGCAAGTCATGTTGCAGCTGTATAGAACCTTAGTTAGGCCACACTTGGAGTATAGTGTTCAATTCTGGTCGCCACACTACCAGAAGGATGTGGAGGCTTTAGAGAGGGTGCAGAAGAGATTTACCAGAATGTTGCCTGGTATGGAGGGCATAAGCTATGAGGAGCGATTGAATAAACTCGGTTTGTTCTCACTGGAACGAAGGAGGTTGAGGGGCGACCTGATAGAGGTATACAAAATTATGAGGGGCATAGACAGAGTGGATAGTCAGAGGCTTTTCCCCAGGGTAGAGGGGTCAATTACTAGGGGGCATAGGTTTAAGGTGAGAGGGGCAAAGTTTAGAGTAGATGTACGAGGCAAGTTTTTTACGCAGAGGGTAGTGGGTGCCTGGAACTCACTACCGGAGGAGGTAGTGGAGGCAGGGATGATAGGGACATTTAAGGGGCATCTTGACAAATATATGAATAGGATGGGAATAGAAGGATACGGACCCAGGAAGTGTAGAAGATTGTAGTTTAGTCGGGCAGTATGGTCGGCACGGGCTTGGAGGGCCGAAGGGCCTGTTCCTGTGCTGTACATTTCTTTGTTCTTTGTTCTTTTAATGGTAAGAGATGAGGAGTTATGTAGTTTGGGAGGAATATTGCCAGAAAAGGTGGTAATATGTGGAATTATGGGTGAGAAGAGGAGTGTTCCATTATATAAGGTAAGATTGAAAAGTCCAATGAAGAGTGGTGAAGTGGTAATAGAAATAATAGAGAAACTATCTTGTCCAGGAATACATTTTATCTTGGGTAATGATATAGCTGGATCGCAGGTGGGAGTGATGCCTTGTGTGGTTGATAAGCCAGTGAAAAATCAAACAACAGAAGTGTTGAAGGACGAATGGTTCCACGGGATGTTAAAACAAAAGTTATTGGGGAGTTTCCAATAACCTCGAAACAAAGGGAAATAATGCGATTTCTTGGCATGAGTGAATTTTACCGAAAATTTGTGCCAAATTTTAGCAGCGTGGTTGCTCCACTGACTGACTTTCTGAAGAAGCGTAGCACATTTCAGTGGACGGCGGAGTGTCAACAGGCATTTGAAGGCCTAAACGCTGTGTTAAACAATGCTCCTGTGTTGGAGAATTACAAGAGGCTCTGTGATCGGATTGAATGAAAGTACCTGTCCTTAAAGAGAAATGCCGAGGCGTAGGGAAATGGATGGATCGTGCAGAGACCTTCTTGTCCAACGAGTCTGTCAATCAAGAGGGATTCCAGTTGCAGGAAGAAGAACTAAAATGGACTATGTTGTTATAAATGTTTGCGTGTTTTGTTTTTGTTTAAAGTATATTTACTGTCAATTTTTCTTGATGGAAAGTGATGAAGTGAAAAATGAAACCATCTTTGAAGTTGATGGTTTATGCTTTTTCTTGGGGGGAGGTGTCATGGGAATGTCCCTTTAAGAAATGTATGCCTTATCAAATGGCTTCAATAATGTCTTTGTGTGGTGGAGCTGGGCTGTGGCTCTGGCTTTTACTTTCGCTTTGAGCTGGGAGCTGGCTGTGGCTTTGAGTTTTACTTTCAGTTTTACACTGTCGGAAGCTGGATTCAGACAAAAGAAGGCTTCTCGTCTCTCTCTCTCTCTATATTAAAAGGTGTCCAGATCACTTGATAATTTAAAAGTGATGCCTGTTTTCTGTAAAGAATTCAAACATACTGTTTTGTTAAAAAGGGTTTATCTGGTCTTGGATGTTGTTATCAAATTGAGACAGTTGAAAGGGAAGTTATTGAGGGTTATATATATATATATATATATATATAGAGAGAGAGAGAGAGAGAGAGAGAGAACTATAACTGTGTGGGGGATGTATGTTTGTAGTTGATAAAAATGCTTATTGTGTGTGTTTCTGAAATGTTAATTGAATTTGTAAAATAAACTTTGTTTTGTTCAAAAGTGCTTAAGGCCTTGTTGAGTAACACCTGAAAGGTAGGCCCTTATCCTCCTCATAACCCAAAATGTATAAACAGTTGTGGGTCAGGTGAACTCCATGATACACTTTGGTGTTCTCTAAACTCTGGCCCATAACACCTCTCCAAATTAGTTAAATCTACCCCACACACCCCTTTAAACACCATTAACAAACCTCCCCACAAGGATGTTGGTACCATTCCAGTTAACCCGTCTGATTTGTACAGGTACCACCTTCCCCATAAATGGATCCAGTGATCCAGGAAACTAAAACCCTCCCCCTCTTGCACCATCACTTCAGCCACGCATTTGTCTGCTCTATCTTCCTATTCCTGTACTCGCACATTACTTTGATGGTATTGAACTAGGGAAGAAATACGTCACAATATCACAAAACATTTGCACCAAATATTGATATAGAATTCTTCAACGTCACTTCAAAGCATAATCCAAAACAAATCTGGATGCGGAGATAAAGAACGTGATATTGGGAGAGGTGACTAAATGATTGGTCAAAGAACTAGGTTCAAGTTAGACTTGAAAATGAGCAATGTAGAAATATAGAAACAGGAATGAACAATTTAACCTCTCGAGCTGGTTCTGCGATTCAGCTGGTTCTGCGATTCAATGAGATTGTGACTGACCTGTGACCAAACTCCATACGAGCCTTTTCTCCATTCCATTAATACCTGCCAGCTCCCTCAGCTTTTCCCAAGACACATGGGGTTGTCACAATGCTGATTAATCATCTTTTATATCAATCATCATTTTTGTTTGGATTTGGTGGGTGGTTTTACAGCCAGATGCCGTTCCTGCTGCTAAGCCTCTCCATTTATCCAGGCCGGTGATGGCACTGATGCACAACTGAAGGGCTGTTGTGTTAAGATGGGGTTCCATTTTGGAACAATGGCAGTATTGGGATAGGAAGGTCCTGTATCATTGGGATGGGCTTCACCAGAACAAGGCTGGAACCAAGGATTAAGAGTCAATCTTGTATGTTTCAGAGAGGTAACCTCTAATTCTTTTAAACTCTTAGCCTCAGTTACCAGCCTCCTATCATCAGGGAACCCCCTCATCCCAGGAACTAATCTTGTAAACCTTTGCTATACCACCACCCAGCAAGTATATTATTCCTTAAATATGGAGGCTAAAACTGCACTTGGTTTCGTCAAAGCACTCTATAATAGTAACAAGATTTCCTTGTCTTGTATTTGAATCTCTTTGCAATATAAGTCAAAATACTGTTAGATTTCTTTTTTTTTTAAATAATATTTTATTGAAAATTTTTGGTCAACCAACACAGTACATTGTGCATCCTTTACACAACATTGTAACAATACAGATAATAAGGACCTTTTTTATTTAAACAAGAACAAAAAAAACAACAACAAATAAATAAATATTAAATAACAAAAATAAAAACTAGCCCTAATTGGCAACTGCCTTGTCTCAGGCCACCCCCCCCCCCATCCCTCCCCCCCCCCCCCCCCCCCAAGTCCTGGGCTGCTGCTGCTGCCTTCTTTTTCCCCCATCTATCTTTCCGCAAGATATTCGACGAACGGTTGCCACCGCCTAGTAAACCCTTGAGCCGACCCCCTTAGGACGAACTTAATCCGCTCTAACTTTATGAATCCCGCCATATCATTTATCCAGGTCT
Organism: Scyliorhinus torazame; assembly: GCF_047496885.1. NCBI lineage: Eukaryota > Metazoa > Chordata > Chondrichthyes > Carcharhiniformes > Scyliorhinidae > Scyliorhinus > Scyliorhinus torazame. The sequence goes on along the minus strand of NC_092709.1, from coordinate 163,113,984 downwards.
CCACCCCCGGGGGCTTGGCTTCTTTCCACATTAGCAATATTCTGCGCCGGGCTACTAGGGACGCAAAGGCCAAAACATCGGCCTCTCTCGCCTCCTGCACTCCCGGCTCTTGTGCAACCCCAAATATAGCCAACCCCCAGCTTGGTTCGACCCGGACTCCTACTACTTTCGAAAGCACCTTTGTCACCCCCATCCAAAACCCCTGTAGTGCCGGGCATGACCAAAACATATGGGTATGATTCGCTGGGCTTCTCGAGCACCTCGCACACCTATCCTCCACCCCAAAAAATTTACTGAGCCGTGTTCCAGTCATATGTGCCCTGTGTAATACCTTAAACTGAATCAGGCTTAGCCTGGCGCACGAGGACGACGAGTTTACCCTGTTTAGGGCCCACAGCCCCTCCTCGATCTCCTCCCCTAGCTCTTCTTCCCATTTCCCTTTTAGTTCGTCCACCATAGTCTCCCCTTCATCTCTCATTTCCCTATATATATCCGACACCTTACCGTCCCCCACCCATTTCTTTGAGATGACTCTGTCCTGCACCTCTTGTGTCGGGAGCTGCGGGAATTCCCTCACCTGTTGCCTCGCAAAAGCCCTCAATTGCATGTACCTGAATGCATTCCCTTGGGGCAACCCATATTTCTCGGTCAGCGCTCCCAGACCCGCGAACTTCCCATCCACAAATAGATCTTTCAATTGCGTTATACCTGCTCTTTGCCACATTCCATATCCCCCATCCATTCCCCCCGGGGCAAACCTATGGTTGTTTCTTATCGGGGACCCCCCCAATGCTCCGGTCTTTCCCCTATGTCGTCTCCACTGTCCCCAAATCTTCAGTGTAGCTACCACCACCGGACTCGTGGTATAGTTCCTTGGTGAGAACGGCAATGGGGCTGTCACCATAGCCTGCAGGCTGGTCCCCCTACAGGACGCCCTCTCTAATCTCTTCCACGCCGCTCCTTCCTCCTCTCCCATCCACTTACTCACCATTGAAATATTAGCGGCCCAATAATACTCACTTAGGCTCGGTAGTGCCAGCCCCCCCCTATCCCTACGACGCTGTAAGAATCCCTTCCTCACTCTCGGAGTCTTCCCGGCCCAAACAAAACCCATGATACTCTTTTCTATCCTTTTGAAAAAAGCCTTCGTGATCACCACCGGGAGGCACTGAAACACAAAGAGGAATCTCGGGAGGACCACCATCTTAACCGCCTGCACCCTCCCTGCCATTGACAATGCTACCATATCCCATCTCTTGAAATCTTCCTCCATCTGTTCCACCAACCGCGTCAAATTTAGCCTGTGCAATGTGCCCCAATTCTTAGCTATCTGGATCCCCAGGTAACGAAAGTCTCTTGTTACCTTCCTCAACGGTAGGTCTTCTATTTCTCTACTCTGCTCCCCTGGATGCACCACAAACAGCTCACTCTTCCCCATGTTCAATTTATACCCTGAAAAATCCCCAAACTCCCCAAGTATCCGCATTATTTCTGGCATCCCCTCCGCTGGATCCGCCACATATAGTAGCAGATCATCCGCATATAAAGATACCCGGTGTTCTTCTCCTCCCCTAAGTATTCCCCTCCATCTCTTGGAACCTCTCAGCGCTATCGCCAGGGGCTCAATCGCCAGTGCAAACAGTAATGGGGACAGAGGACATCCCTGCCTTGTCCCTCTATGGAGCCGAAAATATGCCGATCCCCGTCCATTCGTGACCACACTCGCCACTGTGGCCCTATACAACAGCTGCACCCATCTAACATACCCCTCTCCGAACCCAAATCTCCTCAACACCTCCCACAGATAATCCCATTCCACTCTATCAAATGCTTTCTCGGCATCCATCGCCACTACTATCTCCGTTTCACCCTCTGGTGGGGCCATCATCATTACCCCTAACAACCTCCGTATATTCGTGTTCAGCTGTCTCCCCTTCACAAACCCAGTTTGGTCCTCATGAACCACCCCCGGGACACATTCCTCTATTCTCATTGCCATTACCTTGGCCAGGACCTTGGCATCCACATTGAGGAGGGAAATTGGTCTGTAGGACCCGCATTGTAGCGGATCCTTTTCCTTCTTTAAGAGAAGCGATATCGTTGCTTCTGACATAGTCGGGGGCAGTTGTCCCTTGCCTCGTTAAAGGTCCTCGTCAGTAGCGGGGCGAGCAAGTCCATATATTTTCTGTAAAATTCAACTGGGAATCTGTCCGGTCCCGGGGCCTTTCCCGTCTGCATGTTCCTAATTCCTTTCACCACTTCTTCTACCGTGATCTGTGCTCCCAGTCCCACCCTTTCCTGCTCTTCCACCTTGGGAATTTCCAGCCGATCCAAAAAATCCATCATTCTCTCCCTCCCATCCGGGGGTTGAGCTACATACAATTTTTTATAAAATGTCTTGAACACTTCATTCACTCTCTCCGCTCCCTGCTCCGTCTCTCCATCCTCGTCCCTCACCCCCCCTATTTCCCTCGCTGCTCTCCTTTTCCTCAATTGGTGTGCCAGCAATCTGCTCGCCTTCTCTCCATATTCATACTGTACACCCTGCGCCTTCCTCCATTGTGCCTCTGCAGTGCCTGTAGTCAGCAAGTCAAATTCCACATGCAGCCTTTGCCTTTCCCTATACAGTCCCTCCTCCGGTGCTTCCGCATATTGTCTGTCCACCCTCAAAAGTTCTTGCAGCAACCGCTCCCGTTCCTTACTCTCCTGCTTCCCTTTATGTGTCCTTATTGATATCAGCTCCCCCCTAACCACCGCCTTCAACGCCTCCCAGACCACTCCCACCTGAACCTCCCCATTGTCATTGAGTTCCAAGTACTTTTCAATGCATCCCCTCACCCTTAGGCACACCCCCTCATCCGCCATTAGTCCCATGTCCATTCTCCAGGGTGGGCGCCCTCTTGTTTCCTCCCCTATCTCCAAGTCTACCCAGTGTGGGGCATGATCCGAAATGGCTATAGCCGTATATTCCGTTCCCCTCACCCTCGGGATCAATGCCCTACCCAACACAAAAAAGTCTATGCGTGAATAGACTTTATGGACATAGGAGAAAAACGAGAACTCCTTACTCCTAGGTCTACTGAATCTCCACGGGTCCACCCCTCCCATCTGCTCCATAAAATCCTTAAGCACCTTGGCTGCTGCCGGCCTCCTACCAGTCCTGGACTTCGACCTATCCAGCTTTGGTTCCAACACCGTGTTAAAGTCTCCCCCCCATTATCAGCTTTCCGGTCTCTAGGTCTGGGATGCGTCCTAGCATTCGCCTCATAAAATTGGCATCGTCCCAGTTCGGGGCATACACGTTTACCAAAACCACCATCTCTCCCTGTAATTTGCCACTCACCATCACGTATCTGCCCCCGTTATCCGCCACTATAGTCTTTGCCTCGAACATTACCCGCTTCCCCACTAATATAGCCACCCCCCTGTTTTTCGCATCCAGCCCCGAATGGAACACCTGCCCCACCCATCCTTTGCGCAACCTAACCTGGTCTATCAGTTTCAGGTGCGTTTCCTGTAACATAACCACATCTGCTTTAAGTTTCTTAAGGTGTGCGAGTACTCGTGCCCTCTTTATCGGCCCGTTAAGCCCCCTCACGTTCCACGTGATCAGCCGAGTTGGGGGGCTTCCCACCCCCCCCCTTGCCGGTTAGCCATCATCTTTTTCCAGCTTCTCACCCAGTTCCCACGCAGCTGTATCTCTCCCAGACGGTGCCCCCCCGCCCATCCTTTCCCGTACCCACTCCCCCCTTTCCCCAGCAGCAGCAACCCAGTAATTCCCCCCTCCCCCCCCCCCAACCCGCTAGACCCCCCGCTAGCGTAATTACTCCCCCCATGTTGCTCCCAGAAGTCAGCAAACTCTGGCTGACCTCGGCTTCCCCCCGTGATCACGGCTCGCACCGTGCGACGCCCCCTCCTTCCTGCTTCTCTATTCCCGCCATAATTATCATAGCGCAGGAACCAAGCCCGCGCCTCTCCCTCGGCCCCGCCTCCCATGGCCAACGCCCCATCTCGTCTCCCTCCCCACCTCCCCCCATCACCACCTGTGGGAGAAAGAAAAGTTACCATACCGCAGGATTAAATCATAAAACCCCTCTTCGCCCCCCCCACTCGTCCCACCACTTTGTCCAAACGTTCATTTTCATAATCCAATCATTCCAATTTTTCTTCTACAATAAAAGTCCACGCTTCATCCGCCGTCTCAAAGTAGTGGTGCCTCCCTTGATATGTGACCCACAGTCTTGCCGGTTGCAGCATTCCAAATTTTATCTTCTTTTTGTGAAGTACCGCTTTGGCCCGATTAAAGCTCGCCCTCCTTCTCGCCACCTCCGCACTCCAATCTTGATAGACGCGGATCACCGCGTTCTCCCATTTACTACACCGAGTTTTCTTCGCCCATCTAAGGACCATTTCTCTATCCTTAAAACGGAGAAATCTCACCACTATGGCTCTGGGAGTTTCTCCTGCTCTCGATCCTCGCACCATAACTCGGTATGCTCCCTCCACCTCCAACGGACCCGTCGGGGCCTCCGCTCCCATTAACGAGTGCAGCATCGTGCTCACATATGCCCCGACGTCCGCCCCCTCCACACTTTCAGGAAGGCCAAGAATCCTCAAGTTGTTCCTCCTTGCGTTGTTTTCCAGTGCCTCCAACCTCTCCACAGATCGTTTCTGGTGTGCCTCCTGTATCTCCGACTTCACCACCAGGCCCTGTATATCGTTCTCATTCTCTGCTGCTTTCGCCTTCACGACCCGAAGCTCCTGCTCCTGGGTCTTTTGTTCCTCTTTCAGCCCTTCAATCGCCTGTAATATCGGGGCCAACAACTCTTTCTTCATTTCCTTTTTTATCTCCTCCACGCAGCGTTTCAAGAACTATTGTTGTTCAGGGCCCCATATGAAACTGCCACCTTCCGACGCCATCTTGGTTTCTGCTTGCCTTCCTTGCCGTTGTTCCAAAGGATCCGCTGCAATCCGGCCACTTTCCTCTCCTTTTTCCATCCGTGTCCAGGGGGAACACCCTTCTGGTTTACCGCACGGTGTTTTTAGCCGTTAAAATTGCCGTTGGGGCTCCTATCAAGAGCCCAAAAGTCCGTTCCACCGGGAGCTGCCGAAACGTGCGACTTAGCTGGTCATCGCCGCACCCGGAAGTCTACTGTTAGATTTCTTAATTGCTTTCTGTACCTGCATGCTAACTTCAGACGGTGGTGGGGAGTTACCTTCTTGAACCGCTACAGCTTGATGTGTAGGTACACCCACTGTATTGTTTGAGAGGGAGTTCTAGGATATTACCCTAGTGACCGTGATGGAGCAGCGATATATTTCCAATTTAGGGTGGTGCATGACTTGGAGGGGAACCTCCAGGTGGTGGGGTTCCCAGGTATCTGCTGCTCTTGTCCTTCTAGATGGCAATGGTTGTTAGTTTGGAAGTTGCTGTCAAAGGAACCTTAGTGAGTTACTGCAATGCACCTTGTAGATGGTAGACATGGCTGCTACTGTTCGTCGGTGGTGGAGGATTTGAATGTTTGTGGAGGGGGAGCAATCAAGCCTGCTGCTTTGGCTTGGATGGTGTTGAGCTTGAGTATTTTTGTAGCTGCACTCACCCAGGCAAGTGGAGAGTATTCCATTACACTCCTGACTTGTCCCTAGTAGAGGGTGGACAGGCTTTGGGGGGGCCAGGGGTTGAGTTACTTGCCATAGGATTCCTAATCTTTGACCTGCTCTGGTAGCCACAGTATTAATGTGGCTAATCCAGTTCAGTTTCTGATCAATGGTAATCCCCAAGATGTTGATTGTGGGGGATTCATAGAATTTCATAGAATTTACAGTGCAGATGGAGGCCATTCGGCCCATCGAGTCTGCACCGGCTCTTGGAAAGAGCACCCTACCCAAGGTCAACACCTCCACCCTATCCCCATAACCCAGTAACCCCACCCAACACTAAGGGCAATTTTGGACACTAAGGGCAATTTATCGTGGCCAATAACCTGCACATCTTTGGACTGTGGGAGGAAACCGGAGCAGCCGGAGGAAACCCACGCACACACGGGGAGGATGTGCAGACTCTGCACAGACAGTGACCCAAGCCGAAATCGAACCTGGGACCTGGAGCTGTGAAGCAATTGTGCTAACCACTATGCTACCGTGCTGCCCCATTCAGCAATGGTAATGCCGTCAAATGTCAATGGGCGGTGGTTAGATCCTCTCTTGTAGGAGATGGTCATTGCCTGGCACTTATGTCTTCAGTGATGTCCTTTCATGAATGTGAACAGGAAACCATTAGCCCTAATATGGCAAAAATGTAACTTGCATGCCCATTTCTGCCTTCAACCTTCACTGATAACAAGGGGTTAGCTGTAAAAAAAATTTGTGATGAAAATCTGTCGTCTCCAAATTTGCCTAACCTACTGGAACACTAAATTCTTGTCCAGGTATTTTGGCCTAAATTGGCTAAAACTCCAGCAAGGATTTTCACAGTTCCAAAACCACCATGGCTAACAGATTATTCCAGTTCTTTCTCCATAATTTTACTTATTGTTGAACACTGATGTTATAGAAATATTGGAAAAGCTATTTAACATGGCATCCATTTGGAAGTGCATTTTGGGGTTTAAACTGCTTTATTTTACAGTCATCATAGAATTATCATAGAATTTACAGTGCAGAAGGAGGTCGTTCGGCCTATCGCGTCTGCACCGGCTCTTAGAAAGAGCACCCTACCCAAGGTCAACACCTCCACCCTAACCCAGTAACTCCACCCAACACTAAGGGCAATTTTGGACACTATGGGCAATTTAGCATGGCCAATCCACCTAACCCGCATATCTTTGGATTGTGGGAGGAAACCGGAGCACCCGGAGGAAACCCACGCACACACGGGGAGGATGTGCAGACTCCACACAGACAGTGACCCAAGCCAGAATTGAACCTGTGACGCTGGAGCTGTGAAGCAATTGTGCTATCCACAATGCTACCGTGCTACCGTCAACACATGAAATACAAAGCCACAGTTATAATCAAAATTAACTTGACTGAAAGAAAATTCGCATTTATATCGCATCTTTTATGAATTCAGCATGTCATTCCATGCATTATGGTCAACAAAATACTGTAAAAAATAATCACTGTGCAATAGTGTATGAAACAGACACCAGTTTGTGCAGAGGAATAAATAAATAGCAATGTGGCATTGGACATGTAATTTTGGGGGATGATGGTTCAGGGATAAATATTAACCAAGGCATCGGTGAGCACTTCCCTGTTCTTCTGCAAATAGTGCCATGGAATCTTTTACACCTACCTGAAAGGGTAGATCAATGACACGTCACAAAGCCAACACTTATGACAGTGCAGCCCCACTGAATACATCAACATTGTTGTCATATTATGATGTTTGGTTGGTTGGTAATTTTTTAACTAATGTGATAATGTATTGGGAATAAAACATTATTAAATTTTGCTCAAACCTGTACAAGATGTCTCTAAATAAAGATCAATGAATTCAAACTGTCTCTATTAGCCTACAAGAACTGGCAGTTTACACGTGCAGGCAGTGAGTATGCTGGATTTCCTTATTTAGCTATGTGCAGCTGCTCTTGTATTTCAGGCCAATTTACCTTTAAAAGGGATGATACAAAGTGAATAAATATAAAATGTAAAATAATGCTTTACTAAGTATAATCATTTGACTTCATATGGATGAAAATGCACCCTAGTTTATTTTTCTGTTTAGTTGCAACTTTAGGCAATAAGTGCAAAATAACATTGCTGCTCCTTGTATCAATTGAGGACTGTCAAGTGCCACATTTAATTGGATTTGGATCCAATATTGTTAGACGTGGAAAAAGGTATGATGATATGATTTGCTTGACCAGGCATTTACTCTGCTCTTGCTGGCTCCAAATGTTGTGGGCTCATTAGTAGTATGCTCAATTTCTTAGATAATACAAACATTATTAATAAATCATCCATGGCATTGGTCTCAGTAATTGTTGTTTCTGGCACACGCTTTTACTGGCATCAATGCATAATGATCTATATCTTGCAGTTAGAGGCAAAATAGAGTTTGCAGTTGGTTGCACTTTACAGACCATAAACTTTTTGTCAGCTTTTGTACAATAACTTGTGGTAATTAGAAATCCAAAATGGCGCAACACCCTCTACAAGGATCTGTAACTTGAGAGAGTAAAACAGACAACAATGTGCCCCTTTAACCAATCAGAATATTTAATTCAATGTAAGATCATCCATGCAAAGCAACATTGAGGGAAAGGAAGGGCGATTGAGAGAGATGAGAGACAAAGAAAACTTTTTTAAAAATTATGACATTTGACAATTGAAATTTGGAAGAATGCGACTCCACACTTGTAAAAGTAATTTTTTAGTGGCAGAGGCTTTGTTTGATAGCAATTAAGACTTTTTACACTTTTTAAAAAATTCACAGGAATGTGGCAGCATTCTTGTACAGGCATATCTGATGAATATTCGTAACTTCAAGCCCTTCATATTTTAATGCTAAGTCATTCAATGAGGAACTAGCATAGTGAAACTTGTGGAAGAGCAGCAAACATTTGATAGTGTTAGGAAATTGAGCTGATTTTTAAAATTGAAATGCTTATTTGTGGCTGTTAGAAATAAGGTTAAAGCTTAATTTGCATTTCTCTAATTGTGGGCAAAGAAAGAGTAAAATCTTTAGTTAGCCTCATGTTAAACAAAAGTGCCTGCATGTCTCTGGGTTTTAGTTTTACTTTAAACTGTGCTTGCCTTGTAATTAAAGGTTTATGATGTAAAAGCAATTAAGTTGTTGCTTAGCAACCAGAGACCACACTGAAAAGCATAAGCACATGTGGTTCAGTTGTACCAGGTATCTGAGAAGAGAGTACCTCTCACAGAAAGTGTCAATAGAGGCAGGACAGTGGAGGAAAGGGCAGATAGCAAGTCCCAAAAATTAAAGAACAAAGAGTTCTCAAAACGAGGGAATAAAAAGCGAAGTCCTAGGAAGCCTGAAGTCAAAGGGGCAAAGGGCTAGAATCTGAACAATGTACTGTTCATTGAAGTTAAAGAAAAGGATTGAAGCTCCAATTAAAGAAAGAGCTTCAGGGTGCAAACCAGGTGAAGTTCACTAGTGAGAAAGCAGGCGAAGTTGACTAGTGAAAAACCAGACATCTGAAAGAATCCTGAGGTTAGTGACACCTTAATAAAGCCTGTGAAGCAGTGGTGTTCTGTTGCCATGATTGAGTACTTAAGAGATTGCGTGGAAGCTTGAATGCATGTGGCAATTGAGGGCAAAGGAATAGAGAGAGGAGAGGTTGAAATCCTGTATGTGGATCCATGTTGAAGGCCTCTGAGAGAAAGCCTTGCATGGGAGAAGATTTGCAAGTGTATTCTTCAAGAGTGGAGTTTGCAAATACTCATGAGGAAGTCACAAGTATCAGTATGACCAGCTGGTTCACAGTGTAACAAATGCTGGGGGAATTTGATGAGAAATCCATAGAAGTTGTTTGGGTGGCATCAGTCTCTTGATTTCAGAGTGTGGTGTAGCTGACCAAAATGTCATCTATTGGTTTACAAAGACCAGGGGCGAAATTCTCCGGTATCGGCGCGATGTCCGCCGACCGGCGCCAAAAATGGCGCAAATCAGTCGGGCATCGCGCTGCCCCAAAGGTGCGGAATCCTCCGCATCTTGGGGGGCCCAGCCCTAACCTTGAGGGGCTAGGCCCGCGCCGGACTGATTTCCGCCCCGCCAGCTGGCGGAAAAGGCCTTTGGTGCCCCGCCAGCTGGCGCGGAAGTGACATTGCCGGGTGGCGCACGCGCGGGAGCGCTAGCGGCCGCTCACGGCATCCCCGCGCATGCGCAGTGGAGGGGGTCTCTTCCGCCTCCGCCATAGTGGAGACTGTGGCGAAGGCGGAAGGAAAAGAGTGCCCCCACGGCACAGGCCCGCCCGCGGATCGGTGGGCCCCGATCGCGGGTCAGGCCACCGTGGGGGCACCCCCTGGGGCCAGATCGCCCCGCCCCCCCCCCCCCCTCCCCAGGACCCTGGAGCCCGCCCGCGCCGCCTTGTCCCGCCGGTAAGAGAGGTGGTTTAATCCACGCCGGCGGGACAGGCATCCTAGCAGCGGGACTTCGGCCCATCCAGGCAGGAGAATCGCGGGGGGGCCCTCCAACCGGCGCAGTGCGATTCCTGCCCCCGCCGAATCTCCGGTGCCAGAGAATTCGGCAACCGGCGGGGCGGGATTCCCGCCAGCCCCCGGCGATTCTCCGATCCGACAGGGGGTCGGAGAATCTCGCCCCATGTATTTATTGAGAACATTAGAGTACGAGATATATTCTGTAAAGTGTGTAATCCTTCTGTACATACCTCTGAAGGTAGAGTGGGAGTGAAGAAATAGTGTATTTTAATTAATATTTTCATGTTTAATAAGTCTTTTATTCTTTTGTTAAAAGTTTATTTGCAGACCCCGAAGAAAAAAATGAAAGATCGTTCTGCCCAAAATATGATGGCACAAATTGAAATTAATAGGTATGATGTGATAGCCATCACAGACTCATGGGGCTGGTTAAGCACAGGGCTAACTCACTGGCTTTTAAAGCAGACGAAGGCAGGCCAGCAGCATGGTTCAATTCCCGTACCAGCCTCCATGAACAGGTGCCGGAATGTGGCAACTAGGGGCTTTTCACAGTAACTTCATTTGAAGCCTACTTGTGACAATAAGCAATTTTCATTTCATTTCATTTCATAGTTGAGAAGTGACCAAGGGCTGAGAAATGAATATTTGAGTTCATTTGACTTTTCAGAAAGATAGATGAAAGGAAAAGGAATTGTTAATAAAGAATGAAATTCTCTGCCTTGCGACGCCTCAAATGCAAACCGCAATCGGACGGATAATCAGGTGTCTGGCCGAGATGGAGGTAGACACCCGGCAATGATTTGGGCACCATGCTCTGCTCCCTCGTATTTCAATGTGATTAGCGGGTTGGGCACCGTATGCTCCGTCCTTCCACAATGCTCCACTCCTCTCAGGCAGAAGTCTCACAGCCGTGAATTACTACAAGTATTTACAAATGTGGACTGGGCGCCATGGCTGTGGAGGGGGAGCAGGAGGCTAAAGAAACACCGAACAACTGTTGAAAAATGTGCGGGGTTGCTGGGAGATGGCTGCCCGGACTGGGGGCAGTAGCAGGTAGTTACTTGGTGCCAAGTCCATAAATGTGGAGTGTTTCCATCAGGATCGGGATGGCCTGGCTCAGACCTCCATTGCTGTAGTCTGTCTCTTAAGCGCACTCCTTTGGTGCTGCTTGCAAGCTCCTGGCTGCTCGTGCTGCCTGTGTCCTTTAAATGCTCAGAAGACCTCTGGTCATCTGGAAGCCCACCCAGACTACCTCTCTGGATATCCTCATACCCCAGCTGAATCATCAAGGGCCAAGCTCAATGAGGAGCCCACCAGGTGAGTTGGCATTCCTCCAAAGCGCTGCCCCATTGCAGAGGAAACAGGGGATCAGCAGAGCTCACCCCAACCAGATGACACCTGCACCATGGCCTGATTCTCTGTCAGTCTTGGGGCAGAAGACTCACCAGTGACCCCCAACCCTTGGGATCACCCAGCTGTTTCCTCCTGGTGAAACTGGCAGCGCTGAGTGTCTCTGCCACCACTTCCCAGGTGCTGTTCAGGAGGACATCTTGAGTCTGCGGCCCATGCTGGGGAAGAAAATGTCCCTCCGCCCCTCACTGGCATGAAGTTGTGGGCTCACCTTGGATGCCAGACCTTGGAGAGCAGATCTTCTCTGAGCCATCTTAGTGGCTCAAATAAGTGACATGATAAGTGGAGCGCTTAAAAACAGCTCCAGCTGCCAATCTCTTTGGCACCCCAACGATTAGAACGTCCACTTAGCCAGGAATTGTTTGAAACTCATGCCAGTAGAGTGCTGGCCCAATAACATGTCCTGAATTGCTCCACAAAAAACACCCCCTATGGGAACTCAGCCGCATGCAATTCAGTCTCCTAGTTTCCCACCCAAAGGATGAGGTCAGTAAAGTAGTGAAAAATTACCTTGGTGAGGATGAACAAGATATCAAAACAGTTTAGATGGAAATAAGTTAGAGCAAGGGAAATAAGTCATTAGTTTGTGTAGTTTTTGGCCCCCAAACAATAGCTACACTGTAGGACAGATTATGAATCAAGGAATAATGAGGTCTTGTAAGAAAAATATTGCAATTATCATGGATTATTTTGATCTTTATATAGAATAGACAATTCAAATAAATAAATAAAATATACTTGGGCAGTTGTTTTGAACAATACACTCTGAAACCAACTAGGGAGCAGGCATTTAAAAAAATGTGCTATTGTGCAGGAAATCATGATTAATTAATGATCTCATAGTAAACAATACTCTTGGCAAGTGCGATCATAGCTTGATAGAATTTCACTTTAGGTGTGAGGGTGAGAAACTTGGGTCTGAAACTAGTTCCTACACTAAAATAAAGACCATTACAAGGATATGAAGGTAGAGCTGACTACAGGAAAATAGGAAAATGTAAGAGGGAAGAAAATAGAAGCATTGGCAGATGTTTAAGTAGATTTGAACATAGAACATACAGTGTGGAAGGAGGTCATTCGGCCCATCAAGTCTGCCCCGATCCACCCAAGCCCTCACTCCCACCCTATCCTAGTAACCCAATGAAACCTCCTAACCTTTATGGTCACTAAGGGCAATTTATCATGGCCAATCCACCTAACCTGCACAGTCTTTGGACTGTGGGAGGAAACCGGAGCACCCGGAGGAAACCCACGCAGACACGGGGAGAACGGGCAGACTCCACACAGACAGTGACCCAACGGGGAATTGAACCTGGGATCCTGGCGCTGTGAAGCCACAGTGCTATCCACTTGTGCTACCGTGCTGCCCATATTTCATAATTCTCAACAAAAATTAAGAAAGACTACGTGGGAGGATGTACCTTCCAGGGCTGACTAAGGAGTTTAAGGATGGTATCAAATTAAAAGAAAAGGTGTACAATGCTTTAAAGATTGGTTGTAGGCCAGAAGATTCAGAAATTTTAGAAACCAGCAGATGGTGACATACAAAAACAGAAAATACTGGACCATCTCAGCAGGTCTGACAGCATCTGTGGAGAGAAAAGGGAGCTAATGTTTCGAGTCTGGATGACTTTGTCGTGGGGGAGGGGGGGGCGGTGGAGCAATGGGACTGGATAGCCAACGATAGGTGGAGATGGACAAAGATATTGAGGACAGAAGATAAAAGGAATGTAAATGTGGGTGATTAACGCTAAGAAGGGTGCTGTTGGTAGCACATAAAGAGATTAAAATGTGTGAATGGCAAAACAAAGTTGGGCAACGTGTAAGGGCAACTAAGAACAGTTGCCCCAGTGGAGTGGGGGGAAGGTAGGGGAACAATAGTGAGGGGAAAAATAGATCAATGGAAAAAATGAAAATAAAAATAAATTGATAAGAAATAAAAATGTGGTTACGTTTGTGGAGAGAGTTTACAGTCTGAAGTTGTTGAACTCAATGTTAAGTCCAGAAGGTTGTAATGTGCCTAATCGGAAGATGAGGGGCTGTTCCTCCAGTTTGCACTGGGCTTCACTGGAACATTGCAGCAGGCCAAGGACGGACATGTGGATGTGAGAGCAGGACGGTGAATTGAAATGGCAAGCGGACAGGAAGGTCTGGTCTGGATCCTGCTTACGGACGGTCTGGAGGTGTTCTGCAAAGTGGTCACCCAGTCTGTGTTCAGTCTGTCCAATGTAGGATAGACCGCATTGGGAGCAGCGAATGCAATAGAGCAGATTGAAGGAGGCGCACGTGAAGCGCTGCCTCACTTGAAAAGAGTGTTTCGGGCCTGAGATGGTCAGCCGGGAGGAGATGAAGGGACAGGTGCTACACTTTCAGTGGTTGCATGGAAGGTGCCGTGAGAAGGTGGTGAGGTGTTGGGGCGAAAGAGAAGTGGACCAGGGTATTCCAGAGGAATGGTCCCTGCAAAATGCTGACAGGTTTCATGGTGAAATCATGTTGGAGTTGGCAGAACTGGTGGAGGATAATTCTTTGAATGCGGAGGCTGGTGGGGTGAAAACTGATGACAAGTGGGCTCTATCCTGGTTCTGAGGGGGCGAGGGCAGAGGTTCGGGATATGGGTCAGACACGGTTGAGAGCTCTGTTGACCACAGTGGGTGGTAAGCCACGATTTAAGAAAAAATTAAGTCATGTCAGCAACACCGTTTTGGAAAGTGGCATTATCAGAAAGGATGCAATGAGGCGAAGGAGCTGAGAGAATGGGATGGAGTCCCTACAGGATGTGGGGTGTGAAGGGCTGTAGTCAAGGTGGGAGTCGGTAGGTTTGTGATGGATATTAGTGGACAAATTATCCCCAGGCTTTGAAATAGAAGGGTCAAGGAAGGGAAGGGAAATGTCAGAAATGGACTATGTAAAGGTGATAAAGGGGTGGAAATAGGGAGCAAAATTAATAAATTTTTCCCGGTCCTGACGGGAACATAAAATAGCACTGAAACAGTCGTTGATGTACTGATAAGAGTTGTGGGATGGTGCCAGAGTAGAACTGGGACAATACCCCATGAAGAGACGGGCAGAACTGGGACCCATGAGGCTACCCATAGCCACACCTTTGTTTTGGAGGAAATGAGACATGTTAAAGGAGATGTTTTTCAGTGAGAGGATAAGCTCAGCCAGGCGGAGAAGAGTGTTTGTGTATGGGGATTGTTCGGGCCTCTGTTCGAGGAAGAAGCGGAGAGCCCTCAGACCATCCTTGTGGGGAATGGAAGTATAGAGGGATTGGACATCCACGGTAAAGAGGAGGTGGTTAGTGCCGGCGAACTGAAAGATGTTAATATGGTATAGGGCATCGGAGGAATCACAAATGTAGGTTGGAAGGGACTGGATAAGAGGAGAGAGTATGGAGTCACTATAGGAATAAATGGGTTCGGTGGGCAGTAACAGACTGACACAACAGTCCTGTTGTGGATTTTGGGGAGGGGGTAGAAGCAGACTGTCAGGAGTTGGGAGACTGAGTTTGAACGCTGTGGAGGCAAGATCTCTAGAGGAAATGAGGTCAGTGACAGTCTTGGAAACAATGGCTTGCTGCTCAGTGGTGGGGTCATGGTCCAGGGGCGAGGTAAGAGGAAATGTTGGAGAGTTGACATTCAGCCTCTGAGGTAGAGGTCAGTGCGCCAGGCAGCAACAGCCCCATCCTTGGGTTTGATGACAAAGTCAGGGCTGGACCCGAGATAGCGGAGTGCAGACAGTTCAGACGGCATCAGATTAGAGTGGTTGAGAAGAGCAGAGAAATTGAGACGGTCAATATCACACCGACAGTTCGAATAAAAAGATTAAAAGCAGGTAAGCGGCTGGAGGGAGGGGTCCAGGTGGAGGGGGAATGCTTGAGGCAGGTAAAAGGATCTGTTGAATGGGGAGATGAATCCTGCCCGAAGAAGTGAGCACGGAGACGAAGGCGACAGAAGAAAGGTTCAGCATCGTGTCAAGCCTGAAATTCTTTGACCTGGGGGCATTAAGGGTATGAAGCGGAGTCCTTTGCTGAGCACAGCATGTTTAGTCTCCGAGAGGAGAAGAGCAGAGAGTATGGTGAAGACACGGCAAGGAATGGGGAAAACTTTACATGTTTGTTAGAGTTTGGAGTATTACGTAGTTTTGGTCTCCATGCACGAGGAATAATATACTTGCATCGGAACCAGTTCAGAAAATGTTCACTAGATTGATTGCTGGGATGAGTGGGCTATCTTCTGAAGGAAGGTTCTGATGTAGAGATGCCGGCATTGGACTGGGGTGGGCACAGTAAGAAATTTTACAACACGCGGTTGAAGTCCAACAGGTTTGTTTGGAATCACGAGCTTTCGGAGCGCAGCTCCTTCATCAGGTGAATGCTGAAAGGTTGAGCAGGTTGAACCTATAATCAACGGAGTGTAGTCGAATAAGAGGTATCTTTATTAAAACATTAAGAATATGAGAGCATTTGACAGGGTAGATGCTGAGGGGATGTTTCCTCTTGTGGGGGTTCTAGGACCAGGGCGTACAGTTTCAAAATAAGGGGTCTCCTATTTAAGACAGGGGCATTTCTTTTCCGAGGGTTGTTGATCTTTGGAATTCTCTATACCGGAGAACATCAGATCATTGAATATTGTCAAGACTTGAGTTGGATAGATTTTTGACCTACAAGAAAATTGAGGGTAATGGGGAGAGCCAGGAATGTGGAGTTAAGGCCCAATCAAATCTCATTAAATGGCCGAACAGAGTCGAGGGGCCAAATGACATATTCGGCTCCTGTTTCTTATATTCATTCTCTGATTTCTACATTTTTGTGCGACATTTTCTATCTGATTTATTCTTGCTGCAAAATTCAAGCCAATCTTTTTCAATGTGTTGCTTGCCAACTTGCTTTTCTTTTGCCTTGTCCTCTCTGCTCCTCTATTTTTCATTCATTCGAGCTCTGTGCGGGCATCACTTATGCTTTCCCTTCACATATCAGTATCACTTTATTTCATTATTATTTTCATTGTTTCTGTCTCAATGTCTGTAATTCTCTCCTCTCTGCCTGGAGCTGTACTCCATAAGGTAAATTCATGGATGTCGTTGTGGCATCAATTTATCTCTGCCTACAGTGCCTCCACCTACCAGGTCGAACTTTTATTAGTCCCATTACTGATTTCACCTCCATGCATATTAACAAAGCCTAGCTATCCAAGGACCTTCTCGTCCCAAACGAGCTTTCCCCAAATCTTGCCATTCCTGCCCCCATCACCGCATAATGAACACAGCCAAGTCAGAGGAGTTTAGAGGAAACAAGGCTTGTGTCTAGGTCGGAAGGGGTGCATAGTTGGATTTTGAAATTGACTTTGGTTGGGCAGTAGAAGCACAAAATAATGAAAGGATGTGACCTACATGAAGTTCTGCCTGTGAACATTTTAAATGAGAGGCTGGTAGGATCATCGAAAAGCTACAGCAAGAAGGAAGCCATTTATTCCATCTTGTCTATGCCAGCCTGAGGACACCCAAGTGCCCTGCCTAATCCTACCTTTCTGTATCCTGTCCATAGCCCTGTAGCTTAGCACGCTTAAGGGGCAGGTTCAGGTACTTTTTAAAAGGAGTTTAGGGTCCCTGCCTCCACTACCAACTTGGGCAGCAAATTACAGACACCCACTATCCTCTGCGTAAAACTTTATTACTCATGTCCCCTCTACGCCTTCTGCCTTTTACCTTGAATCTATGCCACCTGGTTCTAGAATTCTCCACCAAGGGAAACAATTTATCCTGTACACTCTATCTCTTCCCCTCATAATTTTGTACACCTCAATTAAGTCACCCCTCAGCCTTCTTTGTTCCAAGAAAAATAACTCCAACCTATCTAATCTCTCCTTATAGTTACATTTTTCTAGCCCTGGCAACATTCTTGTAAACCTCTGCACTCTCTCCAGAGCAATTGCATCCTTCCTGTAATGTGACCAGCACTGCACACAATATTCCTGTTGTGGCCTCACCTGTGTATTATACAATTCCAACATTATATCCTTCCTTTTACGGTTGACATGGTAAAGCACAGTGGTTAGCACTGTTGCTTCACAGCGCCAGTGTCCCAGGTTCGATTCCCGACTTGGGTCACTGTGCAGAGTCTGCACATTCTCCCTGTGTTTGCGTGGGTTTCCTCTGGGTGCTCTGGTTTCCTCCTACAAGTCCCGAAAGATGTACTGTTAGGTAATTTGGACATTCTGAATTCTCCCTCGTACCCGAACAGGTGCTGGAATGTGGCGACTAGGGGCTTTTCAGAATAACTTCATTGCTGTGTTGATGTAAGCCTACTTGTAACAATAAACATTATTATTATTATATTCTATACCTCTGCTAATGAAGGAGAGCATTCCATTTGGTTCCTTAACAACCTTTTGGACTTGAACTATTTTTTTTCTTCTGAGTACCCAGTTGTTTTTTTCCAATTCAGAGGCAATTTAGCGTGGCCAATTCACCATCCTGCATACCGTTTTGGGTTGTGGGGGTGCAGACTTGGCGGGAATATGCAAACTCCACATTGACAGTGATCCGGGCCGGGATTGAACCCAGATCCTCGGCACCGTGAAGCAGCAGTGTTAACCACAGCGCCGCCATGCTGCACCTTTGTCCACTTGAACTGCCATCTTTAATAACCTGTGTACATGTACGCCAAGATCTCTCACTTCATCTACCCGTCTTACTTTATTCCCATTTATTGTGTATTCCCTTTAACTGTTTGACCTCCCTAAATGCATGACCTCACACATCTGTGTTAAATTCCATCTGCCACTTTATCGCCCACTCCACCAATCCATCTCTATCATTCTGGCAATTGTAGCTGTCCTCTACACTGTCCACCACTCGGCCAATCTTTGTGTCTTCTGCAAATTGTGCTCCCCATGTTCATGTCCAAATCGTTTATGTACAACACAAACAGTAAACGTCCCAACACCAAGCCCTGTGGAACACCATTTGAAACAACGATGTCTGTTGTGTACTTGGGCATACTCAGAGGAGCCTTTGGATGTCTGGGCCTTGAGGTGATTGTACTTGTGATTAGTCATGAAAAGAATAACATGTACTGAGCTAGGGGACTTTTTCAACATGGAGTTAAAGTTCAGGAAGCACTTGCAAGAGCAGGGGTCTGTGACCACTCGGGTTGGTTGTGCACTTGAAGTGAGAGATAGGGCTCTGGATAGAATTTATGTAATTTCTCTCGGGTTTCTGCTGACCTTCCACCTTGGTTTAGTAGGAGATTGGGATATTTTCCTATTGGTATTTTGCTGCTGTGCATTGCTGGCCTACTTGTTGGGCACCCACCAACTTGTGAGATGAGTTGCAACCGAGCTAAGTATGTCACGGTTGAGGTGCGTAGGCAGAAGTTTCGCCCTGCCAGAACTTCAACCTAAAAAGATAATCCAATTCTTAATCTTTGAAAATCGATGTAAAGTAATTAGGAGATAAATGCTGGGAACTAGGAATACAATTTATTCCTTTTATGTTGATAATGGTGTGCGAAAGATATGTTATATAATACAGCTTCTCAGCATGTATTGTTTATAGCACACGTTAGACAATTAAATTATGATAACTACATGAAAATATTAATTTTACGAGGAAACTAAATTGATTAGTGGTTGTGTTGATGTAACTATGCAGTTTTTTTCCCCTCTATGCCATCTGTTCTGAATGGAGGCGTTAACTGTATTAAATATGAAGACAAAATGGAGTGGAACATTTGATTCAATGCCCCCCCCCACTCACCCAAGACCACCACATGTAACTTTTCCTGCCGTTGCAGTCGAATTCTGAATGCTGATAAAACCATAAATATTTGATAAAGGCGGTTTATGCATGGCTTAAATTTAGAAGCGAACCAGATCTCGAATTGAGGATTATTGGCCATTCACATTTAACTCCGATATGTATATTTCCTAACCGGGAATGTGATGAATTATTCATATCATTAAATGATTATGTTGGCAACATGAATTGTGTATACATCATAACATTTGGCATGGTGGTAAGCAGGAAAGACTGAAAATTACCAAGTGTGCATAATTAAAATTAAGTAGTCTAAACGTGTAGATATTGTTTTCTTTTCTGAAATTTGTGAAAGGCTAGGTGGAGATCATTAAAAAGTTTTGAAAAAATGTTTCAAATACATTGAGATCAGTTTAATGTTTATTTTAAATGTTATTTTAAATTTATAGGTGTGTAAGATTCCACGGGCTAGCTTAGTTTGGATCAGTTATTTTTATTCCACTTATACCTTGTGCAAGACTCCACTTCTGAGGTGGAAATATTGTTCAATGGAAGCACATCACTGCATCTCCAATTTGTGCCCAGATCCAAGAGCCATTGTTTCTTAGGATGATATCCCAAGTCAAAAATCAAGTGTTGTGGACTTCCGGTGGCGGCTATGAGGGAGTAGGTCACACATTTGGTGGCTCCCGCTTCGGTCGGAGTTTTGGACCTTGTCACCTGACTTTTCCGCGCTCAAAAGCAGCGGAACTGGAAAGCAATAGCACTCAGGCACAGGACCCATACAGAATTGTATGGACCTAAGAAGCTGGAGGGACTGTAAACAGCAGAAGAAGTGGTCGAGAAAAGGGCACAGTGAAGGCTGTGATAGTGACCAGTATGGCTGGTGTTCAAAGCAAGGCGCTGACAGCCCAGCCCACAATGGAGCAGCTGCTGCAGACTATGTGTGGTAGTATGTATTGGGGGTCATGTGGGACTGGAAGCCCTAATGTCATTGGCTGACAGATCCCGGGTCCTGGTTGGCCGTTGACCTCAAGCTCCGCCCTGAAGGCGGAGTATAAGAAGCCGGAGTCTTCCCCCGCAGGCCAGTTTACTATCGAGCTGCGGGGGAACAGACACGCTTAATAAAGCCTCATCGACTTCACTCTATTCGTCTCACGGAGTCTTTGTGCGCTACAATTTATTAAGCGTGCCTAAAAAGGACTATGGAGCTCAGGATCATTCCGGAATGCCTGAGCATCAGCCCCCACGCAGTGAACACGGCAGCAGCCTTCAAGCACTGGCAGACTTGCTTCGAGGCCTACCTCAGAACGACCACCGGCCGAGTCTCAGAAGACCAAAAACTGCAGGTCCTGCACTCGAGGGTGAGCACGGAGATTTTCTCCCTCATCGAAGACTCGGACGATTTCCAGACGGCCTTCGCATCACTGAAAAGTCTCTACGTTCGCCCAGTTAACCAAATATACGCTCGCTACCAGCTCGCAACGAGAGGGCAAGCTCCCGGAGAATCAATGGACGGGTTCTACGCCGCGCTGCTGATTTTGGGATGAGCCTGCAGCTGCCCGTCTGTAAACGCAAACGAACACACGGACATGTTAATGCGCGACGCTTTTGTGGCAGGTATGCAATCCTCCCAAATCCGCCAAAGACTTCTAGAAAAAGAGTCGCTAGGACTCTCAGAGGCACGGGCCCTAGCAGCCTCCCTAGACGTGGCCGCACGTAATACCCGCGCCTACGGCCCCGACCGCGCGGCAACCCATTGGGCCCCGTACGTACCCGTCGCGCTAAACCCCCTACCCCCCCCCCACAGGCTTGCGCGGATCCAAACGCCGAGTCGCACCGGGGGGTCCCGCTGTTATTTCTGCGGCCAGGCGAAACACCCCCGGCAGCGCTGCCCGGCCTGCGCAGCAATCTGCAAAAGCTGCGGGAAAAAGGGCCATTATGCGGTTGTGTGCCGGTCCTGCGAGGTTGCCGCTGTCCCGGGAGAACAGGGAGCCCTGCAAGCAGTCTACGCGCCCCAACCCCCCAGCACGCCATGTGCGACCCGCAGGCGCAGCCGCTCTGGGTCCCGACCACCGCGGTCCCGGGAGAACTGGGAGCCCTGCACGCCGCCTACGCCCCCCAACCCCCCTCCCCGCAGCCCATATATGACCCGCCGCCGGCGCTACCGCTTTGGGTCCCGGCCAACACTCTCCACGGAGAGGAGGGAGTTTTCCGCGTCCCTAACGCCACCCTAACCCACACCGCGCGCCCCACGCCTGACCCGCTGGCGCCACCTACTTGGGCCCCGACCACCGCTGTCCCCGGTGAGGGAGCTCCGCGCCATCCCAGCGCTCGTGGCCCCACGCCTGACCCGCCGGCGCCGCCGACTTGGGCCCCAACCACCGCTGTCCCCGATGAGGGAGCTCCGCGCGGTCCCAGCGCTCACGGCCCCACGCCTGACCCGCCGGCGCCGCCGACTTGGGCCCCGACCACCGCTGTCCCCGGTGAGGGAGCTCCGCGCAGTCCTAGAGCTCGCGGTCCTGGCGCTCGCGGTGAGGGAGCTCCGCGCGGTCCTAGCGCTCGCGGTCCTAGCGATCGCGGTCCTAGCGCTCCCCAGCCCCCCCAGCACACCATGTGCGACCCGCAGACGCCGCCATTTTGGGTCCCGGCCACCACGAGGGGAGGAGGGGCGCCGATGTGCCACCCGCAGACGCCGCCATTTTGGGTCCCGGCCACCACGAGGGGAGGAGGGGCACCGCCATCTTGGACCGCCCCAGACCTGTACGACACGTGGGGGCGGCCATTTTGTCCACCCTCGACGCCATCTTGGACGGCAACAACGGACCCCACTCCACTACTACAACCATGGCTCGCTTCGATTATGCTCGATCAAGCTCGGCCCCGGACACTCCAGACGACGACGACAACGGTACTAATAAACGGCCACGAGACGCCATGCCTAGTCGACTCCGGGAGCACGGAAAGCTTTATACACCCCGACACGGTAAGACGCTGTTCCTTAACCACCTATCCCAGCGCACAAAAGATTTGCCTAGCTGCAGGATCCCATTCCGTACAGATCCAGGGATTCTGCATAGTTACCCTAACGGTGCAGGGGAGGGAGTTCAAAAACTGCAAACTAAACGTCCTTCCCCAACTCTGTGCCCCCACCTTGCTGGGATTAGATTTCCAATGCAATCTACAGAGCCTTACGTTCAAATTCGGCGGCCCCATACCCCCACTCACTATCTGCGGCCTCGCTACCCTCAAGGTGCAGCCCCCGTCCTTGTTTGCGAACCTCACCCCGGATTGCAAACCCGTCGCCACTAGGAGCAGATGGTACAGCGCCCAGGACCGGACCTTCATTCAGTCCGAAGTCCAGCGGCTACTAAAGGAGGGCATAATCCAGGCCAGCAATAGTCCCTGGAGAGCGCAGGTGGTAGTAGTGAAGACAGGGGAGAAACAAAGGATGGTCATTGACTATAGCCAGACCATCAACAGGTACACACAACTAGACGCGTACCCTCTCCCCCGGATATCCGACATGGTCAATCGGATTGCCCAATATAAAGTCTTCTCCACCGTGGACCTCAAGTCCGCCTACCATCAGCTCCCCATCCGCCCAAGTGACCGCAAGTACACAGCCTTCGAGGCAGACGGGCGATTATACCATTTCCTACGGGTCCCTTTTGGCGTCACAAACGGGGTCTCGGTCTTCCAACGGGAGATGGACCGAATGGTTGACCAACATGGGTTGCGGGCCACGTTCCCGTATCTCGACAATGTAACCATCTGCGGCCACGATCAGCAGGACCACGACGCCAACCTCCAAAAATTCCTCCAGACCGCCAAAGCCTTGAACCTCACGTACAATGAGGACAAGTGCGTTTTTAGCACCGACCGGCTCGCCATTCTGGGCTACGTAGTGCGCAAGGGGATAATAGGCCCCGACCCCGAACGTATGCGCGCACTCATGGAATTTCCCCTCCCGCACTGCCCAAAAGCCCTGAAACGCTGCTTGGGCTTCTTTTCGTACTACGCCCAGTGGGTCCCCCAGTACGCAGACAAGGCCCGCCCCCTAATACAGACCACGACCTTCCCTCTGTCGACAGAGGCTTGCCAGGCCTTCAGCCGCATCAAAGCGGATATCGCAAAGGCCACGATGCACGCCATCGACGAGTCCCTCCCCTTCCAGGTCGAGAGCGACGCCTCCGACGTAGCTCTAGCGGCCACCCTTAACCAAGCGGGCAGACCCGTGGCCTTTTTCTCCCGGACCCTCCACGCCTCAGAAATTCGCCACTCTTCAGTAGAAAAGGAAGCCCAAGCCATAGTGGAAGCTGTGCGACATTGGAGGCATTACCTGGCCAGCAGGAGATTCACTCTCCTCACTGACCAACGGTCGGTAGCCTTCATGTTCGATAGTGCACAGCGGGGCAAAATAAAAAACGACAAAATCTTAAGGTGGAGGATCGAGCTCTCCACCTTCAACTATGAGATTTTGTATCGTCCCGGAGAGCTGAACGAGCCGTCCGATGCCCTATCCCGCGGCACATGTGCCAACGCACAAATTAACCGCCTCCAAACCCTCCACGAGGACCTCTGCCACCCGGGGGTCACTCGGTTTTACCACTTCATCAAGTCCCGCAATCTCCCATACTCTTTAGAGGAGGTCCGTACAGTCACAAGGGACTGCCACATCTGCGCGGAATGCAAGCCGCATTTTTTCAGGCCAGATGGAGCGCAACTGATTAAGGCTTCCCGCCCCTTTGAACGCCTCAGTCTCGACCGACTCGACTCACCCCTCCCCTCCACCGACCGCAACGCATATTTCCTTAATGTAGTGGACGAATACTCCCGCTTCCCTTTTGCCATTCCCTGTTCTGACATGACCGCGGCCACAGTCATTAAAGCCCTGAACAGCATCTTCACACTGTTCGGTTACCCCGCATACGCCCACAGCGACAGGGGGTCCTCTTTCATGAGTGACGAGCTGCACCAGTTCCTGCTCAGCAAGGGCATAGCCTCAAGCAGGACGACCAGCTACAACCCCCGGGGGAACGGGCAAGTAGAAAGGGAGAACTGCACGGTCTGGAAGGCCGTCCTACTGGCCCTACGGCCCAGGGACCTCCCAGTTTCACGGTGGCAGGAGGTCCTCCCGGATGCTCTCCATTCCATCCGGTCGTTATTCTATACGAGCACTAATCAAAAGCCTCATGAGCGTCTCCTTGTCTTCCCTAGGAGGTCCTCCTCTGGAACATCGCTGCCGACCTGGCTGGCGGCCCCAGGACCCATCCTGCTCCGAAAGCATGTGCGGGCACATAAGGCGGACCCGTTGGTCGAAAGGGTTCACCTCCTCCACGCGAACCCCCAATACGCCTACGTGGTGTACCCCGACGGCCGACAGGACACGGTCTCCCTACGGGATCTGGCGCCCGCCGGCAACACGCACCCCCCCCCCGACACCATCACCCCAACCCCCCCCCTCCTACCACCGCCGCACCCCGCGACCGCCCCCTTCCCAGGAGGATCGGTCCCCCTCCCCTCAGCACCGACCAAGAATCAAGCCCGAGCTGAAACCGCACGGCTCCTGGAGGCGACAACACTGGTACAAGCACCACCACCACCGCCGGGGCCGAGGCGATCGACACGGACGACCAGACCGCCCGACCGACTCGTGGCGTCGATGTAAAAGAAATATGGACTGTTCACAAGAACATTTTGCTTTTCTTCCTATACCCTCTGTATATAGTTGCAACAGAACGAAATTGTCCAATACTGTATTGCCATGTGAATGTTTTGTCCTCCCAGGACCAGCCGTGTAAACCCTTACCACCATACGAAGCATCGCCCCGCCGGGTTCATTTTTGACAAGGGGTGAATGTGGTAGTATGTATTGGGGGTCATGTGGGACTGGAAGCCCTAATGTCATTGGCTGACAGATCCCGGGTCCTGGTTGGCCGTTGACCTCAAGCTCCGCCCTGAAGGCGGAGTATAAGAAGCCGGAGTCTTCCCCCGCAGGCTAGTTTACTATCGAGCTGTGGGGGAACAGACACGCTTAATAAAGCCTCATCGACTTCACTCTATTCGTCTCACGGAGTCTTTGTGCGCTACACTATGCAGGAGGGCTTTTTGGCTCTAAAGCGTGACAACTTGGAGCCATTACAGAAGTCGATTGACCGGATGCGAAAAAGGCTGGATGATCAGGCTGAGAAGCTCCAGCAGTTGGAGAAGTCAGTGGAGGAGCAGGCTGACTTTCAAACGCTGGCAGATGTGGAGATTCGGAGGCTGAGGGACCAGCAAAAAGTGCTTCTGGACAGGCTGGAGGACCTGGACAACAGATCTCGCCGGCAGGTCATGAGAATCGTGGGCCTGCCGGAGGGGGCAGAGGGGATAGACGCTGCTGCATATGTGGAGGGTATATTCCAGAAGTTGCTGGGGAAAGAGGTGTTCCAGCGTCCGCCGGTGGTGGACAGGGCACACCGAGTGCAGGTGAGGCAGCCACGACGAGGGGGTCCCCCACAAGCGATGGCGGTACGCTTTCACAGGTACCTGGACAAGGAACGGGTGCTGCAATGGGCAAAGAGCACACAAAGCTGTATTTGGGACAATACCACCCTCCATAAGTACCAGGATTTGAGCGCTGAGGTGGCCAGGAGGAGGGGAGGCTACAGGCAGGTGAAGGAGATACTGTATAAAAACAAGGTGAAATTCGGGCTGCTTTTTCCGGCGCGACTGTGGGTCACGTATGAGGGTCAGCACCACTATTTCGAGGAACCCGAAGAGGCGATGGACTTTGTTAAGAAGCAAGGGCTGGCCCTGAGCTGAGGATGTTTGGACTCATGTTGGAGCTTTTAAGTATATGTGGTGTCTCTCCCGTTTTGAAAAGTGCCTGCATGTTTGGGTTCGTTTTTGTCATTTCTTTTTTCGACCTTGTTGGGGGGTTGGAGGGTGGTAGGGATGTATCTTCTTTTTTTTTTGTGTGGTTTACCTGAATGTTTCCTGTTTGGGCTCTTTGATTAGTTGGAGTTTGGCTGGGGGGAAAATAATAAAGAAAACAGTTAAAAGGGTTGGGTTAAAATGGATGCTTCAAGGGGACTTTGTGCAATTTTCTCTGTGTCTGTTTGGGAAGGACTGAGAGTGCCTGTTATTTCTTATCTCATTTTTTTCTTGTTTAACTTGAATGGTGCTATTGTGGGGGTTGTTTATGACTTTTATAGAGTGTTTGCTTAGGCAGGGCTGATCTGGGAAAGTGGTGTGGAGGGGTCGGGGTCGGGGTGACTGGGAACAATGGGTGGGAGATGAGATGGCACCGAGACTGGGAGCCCCAGGCTAGCTGAGTGCAGCTAGTCAACGGGAGCCGAGGTGGGGTTGTCCATATAGTTAGATTAGATCAGGGGTTAGGTGATAGGATGGTGTTGCTGGGGGTGGGGGCGGGTGGAGTTGTTCTGCTGACGGGGATGGAAACTCGGCATGGTAACAGTGAGGAGGTCATGGGTGGAGCCGGTCAGGAGGCTGGCCAGATGAAGCACGACACATGGCTGGGGGGCTGGCCAAGGCAAGGGGATGGCTGATCGGCAAAGGGGGGGGGGTTGCAAAGTGCTGCCCAACCAGGCTGATCACCTGGAATGTTAGAGGGTTGAACGGGCCAGTGAAGAGGGCGCGTGTGTTTGCGCATCTGCGGTTTCTGAAGGCGGACATAGTCTTGCTGCAGGAGACACACCTGAAAGTGGCAGACCAGGTTAGGTTAAGGAAGGGCTGGGTCAGTCAGGTCTTCCATTTGGGGCTTGATTCTAAGATGAGAGGGGTTGCGATCCTGATTAATAAAAGGGGACAATTTGAGGCAGAGGGCACAGTCGCGGATGGGGGTGGTAGGTTCGTTATAGTGAGGGGTAAGCTCAAAGGGGTGAGAGTAGTCGTGGTCAATGTGTATGCCCCTAATTGGGATGATGTGGATTTTTTTAGGAGGATGCTAGGGAGGATCCCCGACTTGGACTCGCGTAGGTTGATCATGGGCGGGGACTTTAATACGGTCCTGGACCCGAGCCTGGACCGGTCATGCTCAAGAACGGGCAGGTTGCCAGCGATTGCAAAGGAACTGAGAGGGTCCATGGAGCAAATGGGGGGAGCAGATCCGTGGAGATTTAGCCGGCCGACGGCAAGGGAGTTCTCGTACTACTCCCACGTTCACAAGGTGTACTCCCGAATTGACTACTTTGCTGTGAGTAGGAACCTGCTGGCTGGAATAGTGGGGGCAGAATATTCGGCAATTGCCTTATTGGACCATGCTCCACACTGGGTAGACCTGCAGTTTTGTAAGGACCGCTTTCAGCGCCCACCATGGAGGCTAGAAGTTGGACTACTCGCGGACGAGGCGGTGTGTGAGAGGCTGAGGAAATGCATGCAGAATTACCTGCAGGTGAACGATACTGGGGAAGTCTCAGCAGCGGTGCTCTGGGAGGCACTGAAGGCAGTGGTGCGAGGGGAGCTGATTTCAATCCGGGCGTACAGGGACAGGACAGATAGGGCAGAGGTGGACCGACTGATTAAGGAAATCCTACGGACGGACAGGACCGACGCGGAATCCCCGAGGCCAAAGTTACTCCGGAAACAGCTGCAGGCCGAATTTGGGATGCTGACTCCAGGCAAGGCGATAGAGCAGCTGAGAATGATAAAAGGCGCGATTTATGAGCATGGGGAGAAGGCCAGTAGAATGTTTTCCCAGCAACTAAGGAAGAGGGAAGCGGCTAGGGAAATAGGGAGGGTAGTGGATGGGGAAGGTAATCTAGTGGGTGATCCAGCAGGGCTGAACAAGGTCTTTAGGGACTTTTATAGGAAGCTGTACACTTCGGAACCACCCAGGGAACCGGTGTGGGTGAGGCGATTCCTGGACGGACTGACCTTCCCAAGAGTGGGGAGGGGGTTGGTGGATGGACTGGGGGCCCTGGTCAGGATTGAAGAGGTATTGGGGGGCTTGAAGGTCATGCAATCGGGTAAAGCCCCGGGGCTGGACGGGTACCCGGTGGAGTTTTACAAACAATTTGTCGGGATAGTGGGGCCGGTGATGGTCAGGGTCTTTAACGAGGCAAGAGACCGAGGGAGTTTACCCCGACGATGTCGCAGGCCACCATCTCGCTTATTCTGAAACGGGATAAGGACCCGGAGGCCTGTGGGTCATACAGGTCGATCTCTTTGATCAACGTAGATGCCAAGTTACTGGCCAAGATTTTGGCGACCAGGATTGAGAACTGTGTACCGGATGTAATTGTGGAGGCAGCTGGTTGCCAACCTCAGAAGGCTGCTCAACGTGATTATGATGCCCCCGAGAGTAGGGAGGTAGAGATAGTGGTAGCCATGGATGCTGAAAAGGCTTTTGACCGCGTCGAGTGGGATTATCTGTGGGAGGTACTAGGACGGTTCGGGTTCGGGGGGGTTCATCGACTGGGTTAGGCTATTGTATCAGGCCCCGGAGGCGAGTGTAAGGACAAACAGGGCGACATTGGACTACTTTAGACTGCACCGTGGGACAAGACAGGGCTGTCCTCTCTCCCCACTGCTGTTCGCGCTGGCCATAGAGCCGCTGGCAATTGCACTGAGAGCTTCTAGGGGCTGGAAAGGGCTGGTCTGGGGGGAGGGGGAGTGGAACATAGAGTCTCGCTATACGCAGATGATCTGCTGTTATACGTATCGGACCCAATGGTGGGGATGGACGGTATTATGGCAACCCTGAGGGAACTTGGCCGGTTCTCCGGATACAAACTGAACATGGCTAAGAGTGAGTTGTTTGTAATTCAGGCGAGGGGGCAGGCGAGTAGGCTGAAGGGGTTGCCGTTCAGGCTAGTGGGGGAGAGTTTCCAATATTTGGGAATTCAGGTGGCACGGGACTGGGACAAGCTGCATAAGCTCAACCTGTCCTGAGTGGTGGAACGAGTGAGGGAGGAGGTCCGGAGGTGGCATGCGTTCTGCTGTCATTGGCGGGGAGGGTGCAGATTGTTAAGAAGATGATTCTCCCGCGGTTCTTGTTTGTTTTTCAGTGTCTCCCCATCTTTAAGTCCTTCTTTAAGAGGCTGAATAAAATTATTGTGGGATTTGTATGGGCAGGGAAGTCGCCGCGGGTGAAAAGGGTGATGCTTGAAAGGAACAGAGGAGAAGGGGGGCTGGCGTTGCCAAACTTCAACTATTACTGGGCGGCCAACATAGCGATGATAAGGAAATGGATGGTGGGTGTGGGGTCGGTTTGGGAGCGGATGGAGGCTGCTTCGTGCAGGGGCGCTAGCTTAGCAGCCCTGGTCATGGTGCCTCTGCCGCTTTCGCCGGCACGGTACTCCACCAGCCCGATAGTGGTGGTGGCTCTTCGGATCTGGGGCCAGTGGAGGAGGCATGTAGGGGAGGTAAGAGGATCGGTGTGGACACCAATCTGCGGCAACCACCGATTTGCCCCGGGGAACATGGATGGGGGGTATCGACTGTGGAGGAGGGCGGGGATTGTGAGGATGGGGATTTGTTCCTGGAAGGGAGCTTTCCGAGCATGAGGGCGCTGGAGGAAAAGTTTGGGCTGGCGAGAGGGAACGACTTTAGATACTTGCAGTTGCGGGATTTTGTACGCAGACTGGTGCTATCCTTCCCACGTCTCCCGCCGAATGGGAGGCAAGACAGGGTAGTTTCTAGGAGAGAGGTGGGAGAGGGTAGAGTTCCAGACATCTACAAGGAACTAATGGGAGCTGAGGATACGCAGGCCGAGGACCTGAAGCTTAAGTGGGAGGAGGAGCTCGGGGGGTGGGGGGCGGAATGAAGGATGGTATCAGGGCGGAAGCCCTGTGCCGAGGAAACACGACCGCAACATGTGCCAGGCTCAGCCTGATCCAGTTTAAGGTCATGCACCGGGCCCACATGACGGTGGCCCGGATGAGCAGATACTTCGGGTTGGAGGACAAGTGTGCTAGATGCGCTGGAAGGCCGGTTAACCATGTACACATGTTCTGGTCGTGCTTAAACTCAGGGGGTATTGGCAGGGATTTGCAGATGTCATGTCCCGGGTATTGAAAACTGGGGTGGTAATGAGTCCTGAGGTGACAATCTTTGGTGTTTCGGAGGACCCAGGAGTCCAGGAGGAGAGGGAGGCTGATGTTCTGGCCTTTGCTTCCCTGGTAGCCCGGCGACGAATACTGTTAGCATGGAGGGACTCAAAGCCCCCGAGGACTGAGGTATGGCTATCGGACATGGCGAGCTTTCTTGGCCTAGAGAGAGTCAAGTTCGCCTTGAGAGGTTCACTACTATGGTTCGCCCGAAGGTGGCAGCCATTCATTGACTTCTTAGCAGAGGAGTAAGCGTCAGCAGGGGTGGGGTGGGGGGGGGGGGGGGGGGGGCGCGGCTAGGATAGTGTAGAGTGGGGGGGGGCGGCTAGGATAGTGTAGAGTGGGGTAGGGGGATATTGAGGCAGGTCCGTGCGTGAACAGAGCCGTGGTTTGCACTATGTTTAATTTGTGTCTTGACTTTTTTTGTATTGTACAATGTCACTTTTTCTATATGCCAAAAATACCTCAATAAAATTGTTTGTTCCTTCCTGGATTGTGAACAAATTAAATTATTTATAACCAGTACCAATGTTATGTGCAGGATATGCTGAAAATATGAATTTCTTTTTTTATTAACCTCTAACTGTAACTGCATAAGAACTTATTTTCTTTTGTTTGCCAATGATAAAAGCTTGTTAGCAGATCCCTCTTGGTAGCTCTTAGTGAGTCATAAAATATATTTTTCATTGTGGAAAAGAGTTTTGTTGCTGAAGCCTTTCGGCTTTCACTGATAATTTCAAATGATCACAACAATTTACACAAAAGGAGAGAAGGGTGAAAATTAGCTGGCAAGTCGACTCTGATTGGCCGAGGCGTTTCTACAGAGAAATCAACAGGAATCGATTCTGGGTAAATGTTCCCAGAGAACCAGTCCCTGCCTATGAATGTATGTCACTTATTTCTTCATAGAAGTGTTTCAGCCAATTCGGGTTAACTTGCCAACCAGTCAGCACCTTTTTCTCCTTTGCTGTAAATTGTTGCGATCGTTTCATATTTGACATTTTCACTTTGTCCTGATGAGTGCCGGATGAAATGATTTGACAACATTTCTCTCTTTTCAGGAATACAATACCACTATTTGCGGTAGTTATATTCCTACAAAATCTTGCAAATGTCAAAATTGTGAAAGTGCTTTACAGTGGGAGTCAACTAGATGCGTTCAAGCAATGCATGGTTTGTGCAGTTACTGTGCTGCAAATTGTGATATGCGACAGGCTGGGAAGAGCCTCTGTTGTAACAAAGGAATCCAACTACAGACTCATCTTTTAACATCAAAGACAAGTATTGTAACATCAAAGACAAAGTTAGGGGCTGTTTAGCACAGGGCTAAATCGCTGGCTTTGAAAGCAGACCAAGGCAGGTCAGCAGCACGGTTCAATTCCCATAACAGCCTCCCCGAACAGGCGCCGGAATGTGGCGACTAGGGGTTTTTCACAGTAACTTAATTTGAAGCCTACTTGTGACAAGCGATTTTCATTTCCTTTTCATTTCATTTCATTTTAAAGTATTGAAAAATTTAAGAGACTATCCTCACTGAAGATCAAATCGGTGAACATTTCAAAATTGAACAGAACCATTGTTGCACCTCTGGACTGAGAGATTCGGAGATTTCCAGTGTTAATCTCTCCATTCGGGCTTACTTCCAGGCACTGCTCCTCACCCATTGGAAAGGTGCTTTTTAACAAAAAGAGAATTAACTGTCCACAGCCAGGACACATGGAAGGAATTTGCTTCCAGAGACTTCAACATGATCTCCCTGTTAAAATGTACCAAAGTCTCTGCTCTGTCACAGTTGCTATCTCCTTGGGAAAAGAGGGCAAAGAAAAAGTGGATAAGTGAACATTTGCTCATGTCTTGCATGATGTGGTGTTCAAAGGCTTTCGTGTGGGCAGGCAAACATGCAAACGGAATTTGTGAATTGAAGTCTGTACTTTCTTTTATGCCAGGTAATGTGAAATGTGGTGGCCCTATGTGTGAATTTTATTGTTAGTGCACCTCTATGGAAATGACTAATTGCTGTTTTCTCCCAGGCTTGTTTCAGTGTTCCAGAATGCATTCAAAGACTCTGAGCACAATCTTTCATATATCCTAATACATGAAAATTGTGCCACTATTGCGATCCTGGACCAGACTCCAACAGTTGCCAGGATATTGGAGAGAAACACCAATATTTTATTTAATTTGTAAGACTGTGAGGAAAGGATACTTTGCTCCAGGAGTGACTCAATGCACAAATAGGGATATGGTATATTAAAACAAACATGATTAACACAGTATTAAACTAATGTCAATATTGTAGAAACAATAGCTTACAATTACCAGTTTAAGAATGCATAACAATACAACTAAACACTTTACTCCTAACTGCTATCTTTTATCTCCAATCAAGTAAAACCCATCTAAGGTCAATTCTACTTTTTAATACAGTTATCAAACATAGGATTACTTGCAATAGAGAGATATCTTGGAAACACTGCTTTTAGAGAGAGAGAGAGATCCTTCAGGAAGCAGCCTGCAAATTCTTGCCTGCGTCAAACTCCTGTTTAACTGCCCAGTATTTGGCAAAAGTAAAATCTAAACTGAAACTCAATCCCTGGCTCCTTCCATCAACTACATTGTTTCTATCCTTCGATCTGGGTTATGACCATCTTATTTGCTTTTGAAGTGTCATCACTGTTATATTTAAAATTCAGCCGACAACCTACACACAACATCCCACTATCAGCAAATAACTTAAAATCCGTTGAAGGTACAGGAGGGATTGGACACATTTCTCATTGGACACATTTCTCCTTTCCAAATAATAGCATGCAATCTTATTTCCTCCTTGAAGGCCTTTAACATTTCCGATGCTGCTTTCGATTAACCAAACCCCTTAATTATCTGAACCCCAGGGAACCTTCTTTCTGTGAACAAATTTCCATTAGCTCTATTTAGGCAAACACTATACATGGTTGGAATGAATGATGAGCTTACTTTTACGATGCTTTATTATCCCTCTGTAGCCCCAGTATCTGCCTGTCTTTTAAACCAGGATTTTTGTAAAACCTTGTTGCAGTAGAGACATAAACACACTAACAAAGGCGTTTAACTATAACTGCACCAAAATACATATAATACAATTATATATATATATATATGAAATTCCTACATTCAACATGCCACAGACGGAATGTTTACCAAAGTACTACCTCTGCTCAAAATGATTGATCGTTACCCAATTAGTCCTTTCTATTAATGAACCAAAATGAGCAATGGATAATCTTGTAGAGGCCATAATATTAATACTCACTCAAAAAGATGTGGCTAATTAGGGACTATAAGAATGGATTTGATATATAACCAATGTCACAGAGATACTTGAAATACGAGTATATCGATCGCAATCTTGACAAAAAATATTATCAAGTTCTCTATGGATTTTCAAAAGGTATTTGGAAAAAAAACCTTGAAGTTATGGGTAATCTAACTCCTCAAGATGACCAAAACAGTCCTTCATCAATTATTTGCTTTTGAAGTGTCATCACTGTTATATTTAAAATTCAGCCGACAACCTACACACAACATCCCACTATCAGCAAATAACTTAAAATCCGTTGAAGGTACAGGAGGGATTGGACACATTTCTCATTGGACACATTTCTCCTTTCCAAATAATAGCATGCAATCTTATTTCCTCCTTGAAGGCCTTTAACATTTCCGATGCTGCTTTCGATTAACAGTTGCTGTTCACTGCACGTGCTAGATTGAACTTTGTTGGCATTATTCCCCTCAAAGCGAGAAAGTTGTGGGTTTAAGATTCATTGCAGTACAATAATGAGCGGTCTGTTAGATAAATCATTAAATCGAGGCTGATCTGTTACTTAGGTGTGTGCAAAGGATCACATGATATATTCTGAAGAAACTCTGGACAGGATGGGGGCCTTCACCTAAAGTTATAGCCAACATTTATCCCTGACCCATGTCTGCAAGAAAGAGGATTATGTGGTCATTTGTGTCATTGCATTTTCTCGGATTTCTTCAGTGTGCAAATTGGCTGCTTTGTCGCTACAGATTACAAAAGTGCATTCGTTTAAAATATTTTATTCACTTAAAGCACTTCACAGTCTGTAAAACAATTTACAATTCACAGAACTTGGGTCCCAGGTTCAATTCCCGGCTTGGGTCACTGTCTGCGCGGAGTCTGCACATTCTTCCCGTGTGTGCGTGGGTTTCCTCCGGGTGCTCCGGTTTCCTCCCACAGTCCAAAGATGTGCAGGTTAGGTGGACTGGCCATTCTAAATTGCACTTAGTGTCCAAAAAGGTTAGGTGGGGTTACGAGGATAAAGGGGATAGGGTGAAGGCGTGGGGCTTAAGTAGGGTGCTCTTTCCAAGGGCCGGTGCAGACACGATGGGCCGAATGGCCTCCTTCTGCACTATAAATTCTATAAATTCTATGATTAAAATTACAGCCTACATTGCATGCTCAAGCCTGAGACTGCAATTTCAATACAACGCTGTCTGATTTAGAAGTGTTGCTTGAACCACTTGGACCAAGTTGGCACTTGTAATCTGATACTCGCGAGGTTTGTGAATAACACAACAAAACTAGTTAGTCAATTGACTTTGTCCCTCATTATCATGTAGGAATTTAAGTCTACAACGATTCCCCTCACCCCTCCTCTAGAAAACTACAGTAGAATAGTATTTGTGTTATTGGACCAGTATTCTGGAGGCCTGGACTGCATGATCTGGAAACAAAGTTCAAATCCCACAACAGTAGCTGGTGGAATTTAAATTCAGTTCATCAATAAATTTAAAATAAAATACATTCCTGGTGAGATGAAGTCCCATCTTTACATTGAGGATATCTGACTTTATGCTGTGTGGCGCTACCACCATTTTAAATTAGATACATTCAGAAACTATCCAGCAGCTCAAAAATTGCATCTACAAGGCGTTGTGGGCCATTATCAGCAACAGAATTGTATTCAACCACTATCTGTAGCCTCAGAGCCTGGCATATCCCACTATATAATGAAAAAATGAAAATGAAATAAAAATCGCTCATTGTCACAAGTAGGCTTCAAATGAAGTTACTGTGAAAGGCCCCTAGTCGCCACATTCTGGCGCCTGTTTGGGGAGGCTGGTACGGGAATTGAACCGTGCTGCTGGCCTGCATTGGTCTGCTTTAAAAGCCAGCGATTTACTGACATCAAATCAAGGTACCTGATTTATGAAGAGTGCAGACATCACCAGTGACTAATGTTATGAACGTCATTGATGTTCAGTGCGAGGGCATCCAAATTCCCAGAAGGGAAACTTGGAACACCACTTCTTAACTATTTTTGCAGTTTGGAAAGAAATTAGAGAAAAGACATTGGGCGGGATTTTCTCAGCCCGTGCCGGGTCGGAGAATCCCCGGGTGACGCGCGAATCCCGCCACGCCGCTCTGACGCCGGAACGCGATTCTCCGATGCGGAAAAAAATGGGCAGGCCGCATGGCGCCCCGCCGCACGGAGAATCGCGGCAAACGGTTGTAGCAGCAATTCTCTGGTGGGCCAGAGATCCTCCGGGCCGGATGGGCCGAAGTCCCGCCGGCGGCGCTGTTCTAATATGTTCTAAAAAAGCGTCAACAAGTCGTGCTGGCTGACGCTGTGGGAGGAGGTGGTTGAATGCGTTAGGGGTGGGGACCTTGGGGGGGGGGGGGGGGAGCGGCATGGCCGTGGTTCCGGGCAGTGTGGGGGAGGCCCCCCCGGTGGGTGGGGGTGGTGTTGGTTGACGGCGTTGGGGGTGGGGACCCCGGGAGGGAGAACGGCTATGGTTGCGGGCAGTGCGGGAAGGCCCCCCGGGGGTTGTGGGAGGGGGGGGGTTGTTCCCACACATACGCTGTGGGGGGGGGGGGGGGGCCTGGTTGGCGAAG
This sequence comes from Scyliorhinus torazame, assembly GCF_047496885.1. Taxonomy (NCBI): domain Eukaryota; kingdom Metazoa; phylum Chordata; class Chondrichthyes; order Carcharhiniformes; family Scyliorhinidae; genus Scyliorhinus; species Scyliorhinus torazame. Next base: position 163,077,735 of record NC_092709.1, on the reverse strand, counting down.
GAGGAGCGGTGGGGGACACAAAGGCTGTGAGCAGCCACGGCCCGCCATAGCAGTGCGCATCCAATGGCCCAGGCGCCATGGCAGCAGACACGCGGATGTCCACCCAGCCCGTTCTCTGTCGCGTCTCACGTCTGCCAGAACCCCCATGCCCCTCCAGCTGGCAGCACCCACCAGCGGGTAGGTCCAGGGTGGCACACACGGCAGCCTCCGGTGAGGGCAGTGCCACCAGACAGTGGCCCTGGCAAGGGGGATGGCAGACAGGTCTCAGGGCACCGAGGGGGCAGGGGTGGGGCGTGTGCTGGCAACCGGGTCCGGCCATGTAACCCATGGCACCTGGTTCCGGAGGGGGGATATGGCAATGATGAAACCCTGTCTACACATACCTCCTGCAGATCGTACAAATCTTCCAGCATTGTTAGCTGCCGTGGCGGGAGACGCTGCCCTGCCTGAGGCCCAGTGGGAGCTGGAGCAGGGGCGTGACAGGGAGGTGGCGGAGCCTGCTGTAGAGGAGCGGGCTGCAGTCGGGCACGTGCAAGCCGCCCAGGCCGCCGGGCCACACACCCGAGAGGAGCACCATGACGTGGGGGAGCCAAAGCACGAGGATACTGAGGAGGAGGGTATGCCACGGCCACGGAGGCATCCGATGCGGTCTCATGTTTATCGGCGCCGCATGTTCTTCGAGGACATCCCGGGCAGGGCGTGCAGGAGGAGACTCCGCTTGAGCCGGGAGACTTTCGCCCACATCTGCCACCTTATGGCACACCTGGCCCAACGTCGGACTGGGGGTGGACTTGCCCTCCCGCTGGCCGTCAAGGCGACGGTCGCCCTCAACATCTTCGCGACGGGGTCATTCCAGTCGCCAAGTGGTGACATGTCTGGCATCTCGCAGCCACCGGTACACAGGTGCATCCGGGCCGTCACTGATGCCCTGTCCGACATTGCGGACCGATACATCCAGTTCCCTGTGGACCGCGCCCACCAGGATGCTCGCGCAGCGGGGTTCGCCGCTGTTGCTCGGATACCCATGGTCCGGGGGCGATCGATGGAGTGCACATCGTCAAGCGGCCCACATTGGATGAAAGGGCCATGTGCATGAACAGGAAGGGTACGTACTCGATGAACGTGCAGGTGGTCTGTGACCACAGGACGACGATCATGCACATCTGTGCTAGGTACCCTGGCAGTGTGCATGACTCTTTTATATTGGCCCAATCGTTCATCCCTGGCATGTTCGAGGGACACCCACCTCCCCCCCCGGGGCTGGTTGCTGGGTGACCGGGGTTATCCGTTGCAGTCGAGGCTGATGATGCCTATCTGGAGGCCACAGACCTCCGCGGAGCACCGCTACAATGATGCCCATAGTGCGACCAGGAGTGTGGTCGAGAGGTGCTTTGGGCTGCTCAAGATGTCCTTCAGGTGCCTGAACCGCTCTGGAGAGGCCCTCCGGTACCCATCGGTGAGGGTCGGCCGCATCGTTGTGGTCTGCTGCGTCCTGCACAACATAGACTACCAAAGGGGGAGGATCAGGATGAAGGGCACTCCTCTCCAGATGAGGGGGACGGCGAGGGGGGTGCCGATGCATGGGCCATGGGGGATGGACGGCAACGGGATGCTGCCCGACACCACCGGCTGGGCCAGCAAGCATGGGAGGTGCTGATTGCCGCACGTTTCGGTGACCACGGTGGGTGGCATGATTGATGGGCATGGGCACAGACAGCAGAGTTCGGCACCTTCCCACCACCGACCACCCTCGCCTCCCCCACCACCACCACATCAGCCACATGCATACTAGCCCTCCATGACACATTAATCTGCGGCACAACGGGATGGGGCTCACACGGTTGACGGTGTAAGTGGGTCTGGTACAAGGCATGGAGGATGATGACAGCCCACTCTGCGATGGGCTCCGAGCTGCACATCATTTGACAATGTGTGGCTCATGGCCACATCAAGACCTTCTACCTGGGTCGAACCTGCATGCGGCCTGGACACTGCATCTCATGGCGCTGTCGTATGGCTGGGGGCGGGTTGGCGTGGGAGAACCGTGGGGGGGGGGGGGGGGGGCGCACGTCACACTCACCGTAGCTCAACATTCCATCGCAGCACCCCGCACACACTGGCACCCAGTCCCCGCCTCACCCCCGCATGCATCGGACAGAGCTCCGAGGCAGCGTGCATAGGTGTGAAAGGTGTTTAATAACGGACGTCCTGTACATGTGCCCTAGCCCATTTAACTATTCTGTGCCCTTAATCAGTGTCTACCTTTCTGGCCTTATGGGCCCTATTACTACGTCTAGGTGTTCCCCCAGACGGCACAGTAGAACTGGAGGCGGACTCCTGTGACCCCTGCCCTGTGAATAGGGTCTCCTTTGGCGGCCGCTTCCTGGGGCGGCCCAGCCTGGATGGGCCCGGCTGCACCTTGGGCGATTGGAATGCCGTGGTGCCACCCTGTTCTGCCTGCTGCCCACCAGATGCACCGGGGGGGGGGGGGTGCGAGGTGGCGCGGAGTTCCGGCACCTCCCCTGCAGGGGGACCCGGAACGGGACGCATTACCTCCTCCTCCTTTGGGGTGCCCGGTGGCCACCGGGGCTCTCCATGGGACGGGGGTGCGAGCGGATCCAGCACCCGGGGAAACCACATCACCTGGCGCTGCCAGTTCTGGAGGCCCGTGCTGGTATCGACCAGGGCCTGAACGTTTACAGCCATGGAGCTCAGGGAGTTGGCCATCCCTGTCTGGCTCTGCACAACGCCGGCTGGCATCAGTTCAATGGCGCTGATGCTCTCAGCGATGACCTGCTGAGACCGGGCCAGTTTGTTGAGCGCCTCTGCGATGTTCAGCTGGACGCGGATGCACTACTCCACCTGCGTCTGCAGGTGCTGGAAACCGGCCGGCACCCCCTGTGTCCCTGACTGCATCGGGTCTATGGGTGCGTGAGGGAATTCCAGGAACTCGGGACCCACCTGGGCGACAGCTGTTTGCTGGAGCCGGGCTGCCCTCCGACCGTCCGGCCCCTCAGCTGCTCGTACCTCCACCTGCTGTACCGGAGCGGCTGTGTGATGCGTACCAGTTAGTATCCCAGAAGCCGCATCACTAAAATGGCCAACCGAGGTGAGAGTCTCTGTGGTGGTGAAGGGTGTGGGAGGCAGCTGTGACGCAACCTTGGTGTCTTCATCGGACCTGTGGTCGGGGGTCCCCTGGGGTGCGGTGTCCTGTGTCGTTGTGTCGTCGCTGGACTGGGCCGGAGAGCTGTTGTTGGAGTTGCCCTCCCCGTCCCTGCTAGAGTCCCTGTGGGCTGCCCGCCAGGTGCTGGGCGGGGGCGGTGTAATCCTGATGGGCACGGTCGACCTGCGTCAGCTGGCCGGCCAGGCGTGGGCGCAGGTGGGGTCTGCCAGGTGAGCCCGGTTGATCTGCGTCGGCTAGCCGGCCAGGTGCTGGGCGGGGTCTGCCTGGTGGGCCGGGTCGGTCGCCACGTGGCCCTGCAAGACACGATACACAATCATGGTTAGGCAGGTGAACATGGGTATGTGTCGCGGTGAGGGGAGAGTGCAGAGGGGAGAGTGCAGAGGGGAGACTGCTTGTACCGTCCCCCGGCGGAGGGGGTGGGTGTCACGTGTGGGGGGTAGAGGGGTTGGTGCCATGTGCACATTGCTGGGTACTCACCCTGGCTGCCCTGAGTAGGTCGTTCATCTTTTTGTGACACTGCTCGCCAGTACTGGGTGTCACCACGATGGCACTGACGGCTACACCCATCTCCCTCCACAGACGTCGGGCCAAGTTGGTTGGGACCCTCTGGCCAGGTCCGGGGTACAGGTGCCCCCTCCTGTCCTCAAGGGTGTCCAGGAGCGTCTCCAGGTGGTGGTCCATGAACCGGGGCACTGCTCAGTGTGGTGCCATCTTGCTCCGTCGGCGGTCTGTGAGCTCCCGTCGCCTTATGTGTGCCACAGCGCTGCGTCGATTGCATGGCGCCGCTTTTCTGACGTTCCTCTGTGGCTGCGTCCCCGCGCTTCCAGCCGTGCCCATACTAGCCCCCGTGTGGACCGGAGAATGGGGCCCCAAAACGACCGTTGGCGCCAGCGTGCAACACACCCGTTTTGACGCCTGCGTCAACACTTAGCCGATGTATGGGAGAATCCCGCCTATTAAACCTGGTGAGGAAAGGGGTCAGTCTTGTAAATTATTCAAATAACAATATATTCATTAAACCTTAAAACATACAAGAAGAAAAGCAACAATAAAGAACTAAAATTAACTAAAATAATGGTTACCAGGGCAGTACGCTTAAATTACCTCCCAATCCAAATCTATTTACTTCCCTGAACTCTGAGAATATACCTCCCCAAAACAACATCCCAATAGCTTTTAACTCTCAGTCAAATTCATCAAATATTTACCACAAATGACCGACACCTTTCTTTTGGGAACTGTTCTTAAGGTTTAGGGTAGAATTAATGGCGTCTGAAATGGAGATACTTCTGTTCTTTTTTATTTTGCACAAAATCTTGATTCTGTGAGAGCTGTGCTTTGCTACTGGGTGTGACGATGATTAAAGTCTCTTGACTGTTAATCTCCACTTTGCTCAACAATTTATGTTTCACTCTCTACTAGGCTAATTTGCAAGTCACAATTCCTCAGTGCAGCTAAAAACCATTATCCAATTCTTTACTTTTTATTTCATTCCACTTTCCTAACACCAAGCACCACCTACTGCATAATGTGGAACTCTACGTTTAATTTGATAAATGTGATTAGAAAGGGCAACTAGGTGTCCTCGGGCTGGCAGGAACAAGGTGGCCAAATAGCCTCCTTCTGTGCTACAACTTTTCTATGATTCTACGCGACGACAGGAATCGCCTCTGCAGAACTCTTGATGGGCCAACGGCTTAGAACCCGGTTGAATCTCACATTTACGAACCTCAGCAAGAAAGTGGAGGTGCAGCAGGAGACACAAGTGGCACCATGACTTGAAGACCACAGAGCAGCAAATTCACTCGGGGGACACGGTCTATGCCCATTCTAGCCTCAAGACAATTATTCAAGCCAAACAGCTTTGCAACATTGGCATCCCTTTTAATTGCGAAACTATAACTTGTATCTTTGACTTGATGCCCTGGACCATCTCATTCTTAATCCACCTTTCTGGCCAATCAATTTTAGCTTTGGCTCCTCTTTACTGTTATACTAGACTTGCTGGAGAACAAATGTGCCCAAGTTAGAACTTCAGTTCATTCCCAAAGGACCCTAAAGTTCTTTCTTAAAAATGCATCACAGTCTTTGTCTCTTGGGGATACCAACTTTAAGATTATCTTAACAACCCATCCCAAAATTCACAAACCACCCTAATAATACTTCATTCAGCATGACTTGATATTTTAAGTCTGATTAATTACACAAATGCAACAGTGTGGTGAAGTTTAACGTGCTCCATTTGAATTGCAATTCCACACAATTATGCAGCTGTAACGTTTTGTTATATTGTGACTTGTGGAATTGAATTTCTTTTTAACTATGTTGTCTTTTTCAGTTTTATAATATAATAGTTGAAAAGTGATCTGCTGCATTCTGCTTTTTACAGAACTCCAAGCTGCGTATGCAGTGATGAGAATTTACTCTATAATCTATTACTTTATCTAAAGGGCGAGATTCTCTGACCTCTCCACAGTGTGTTTCTCAGCGGCGGGATCTTTTGGTCCCTCCATTTGCAAATGAGATTTCACATTGAGGCCACCCCACGACGCTGAGAAAACCACAGCGGCAAGGGGCGGGGGAGACTGCTGTCGGCAGGACCGGAAGATCCCACCAGCATAAATATATATATTTTAGGTTTATATGCTTGATGGTCCGGATGCTTTGAGAGGCAGATATCAAATCTTTTTGGAATACTTCAGACATGCTTCTCTAGTGTGGTACCTTTAGTATCTCCACAGGTATGAGAGAGCACAGATGTATAGGAAGCAATGAAGCCTGTAAATCCTTGCTTCAAGGTTATCCCGATATGATCATCTGATATGTTGACGTCAGCCAAGGGAATATATTTTGGGTTGGAGCACAAGCCCTTTGAGAAATGTAAGCGCCCATGACAGATGTCCCCAATTAGCTTTGAGCTGTGCCATTGCATGCCCGAGTGCAGATGTCAAGAAGTTGTCATAAACTCCATGCCAAACTTTAGTACAGGCAGCTATTCAACCCTAATTGCACAGATGAATATAATGAGCTCTTCCCTATACTTAGTAACCTTGACAGTACATTTTGTATGGATACAAGTGCTTTGAGAGAAATCTGTTTTTAAAAGCAGTTTCTGTGAGATCAGAATCTCTTGGTGCAGCAACAAAAACAGGAATTATACTTTATCTGGTCTTCTGCAGCCATCATTGATTCATCTTCACCATTCCATTGTGTTCTCAACATCATTACACACCATAGGATCTGGATATAGCTCAGTTGTCACTTGGTACAGCTAGCGGTAGTATTCAAAATTGCTGTGTGGGTGATGGCTTATGTGGTTGAATTGCTGCAAATAAAATAAGTTAAAATATTATCTGGGATAACCATGTGAAAGGGGTAAGTGGTTTGTCATTATGCAGGACAGCGTTGTGTCAGTGTTTATGCTTGTTTAGTCGAGTAGTATCAGCATAAACCGGGTGAAATCAACCAAACCAGTGTAATGATCTGAGAATGCTTTGCCAATTGCACCTAAAACCACTTGTGCATGTGCTTTCTTTGACCTTTCATACTGGTTCAAGTTTCAATTTGTTCGAATTGGGCCTCACTCACGTGATTGTCTCCAGATGAGAATTGTGAGTGTCATGATATGCAAACGTGCAGATAATGATATACAGACAGGCAGCTAATGAACACAGAGAACAGGACATGACCAATGAGCAGGCAGGACACTCAGGTGTGCTATCTCACTATAAAAGGCATGAGGCACTCACACTCTGCCTCTTTCCACTGATGAACATCTACAGAGTGAGTCAGGGTTTATGTACAGTATCACACCTCCAGCATGTGGCTAAGAGCTAGTCTGGTTCAGTCAGACAGAGTAACCACACTTAGGTTAGCAGAGAGTTGAACTCGTAGAGAACTGTGCTACTGATTCAATAAATCAGATTGAACTAACTTCAAGGTCTGGAGTATCTTTTGGTCAAAGCTGCATCCAGTTGCAGCCTGTGTTATCCCAGAGTACATAACACATCAATGAGATTCTGACAATTGCACTGGTCTGGCACACAAGGACTAATTGGCATGTCTTAGAAGTTTTCTCATATGAAAATTTGAACAATAAAAGCACCTCATGAAGCTATTAAATGGCTCAGCAGAGTACTTTTCGTTTGATTTTATTGATAACTTAGGTTGCTCACATTTAGAGAATAGCTCACTTAACTTGACCAGAGTTTCATTCAAGTTTGACCTAACTTCATTGCTTTTCAATGCTATACAGCTATGTTCAGCATTTTTGCTTGCTTTGAAGACTTGGAACATTGTTTAGTAAATTATTTATTCTCCTAAATCCCTTTGCTCTTCTAACACATAGAGTTTCTATTTTCTTGCATCTATATTTGGGATCTTTTATGTCTATCGGTGAAGAAAGGCAAGGCCTCAGTTTAATGCCACATTCAAGACAACACGGCCGAGAGTGAAACGCTCCCTCAGTACTACACCTGATTGCCAGCCTAGATTATGCGCTCCAGTTTCAGGAGTGGTTAAGGTCACCATGGACATTTACAAAACATTTGGGGTGAAATTGTGCTGTGTGTTATTAGGATTGCATAATAATCCATTCTTTTATTACTTTAATGGAGGCATTTATGAGTCTTTTAAAATAACAAAAAAGCCACTGTAATAATATTGCAAAGCAGGATTTTAGTTCTATTCTGTTACATGGTTTTTTTTTACCTTTTAATCTTGGAACTGGCAGATTTACATAGCTGCAGTTTCATCAAATACAGAAGTAGCAATATAGCCCCGGAGTCAGGTCCTGATTCAGATGCCCGGTTTAGGAATTCCCAAACCCGAATAATTAATCTTACAAGTCTATTTCTGGGTAAGCCACTGGAAGAGGGAAAACTATCTTCCTGCAAAACTCAGAATCAGCTCTCACTAGAGCGAGATCACTTGTCCAGTGCCTAAACAGATTTCAGTTGCCCCCCAATGGAAGATTTCGTAAGTCACCCATAACTACCTCTTTCGGCTGTGGATCCTTTGTCATTTGAGACTTCTTAAATGAATGTCTAGGACCTAAGACTTAAAGTAAAATGCACTGTTTATATTTTAGGTGGGAATTTTACTATGAAAGCATTCTAGATTATAAAATACGAAGATCCAGAATTTTAAAATAGGAATCTGCTGACAGTCCATTGTTATCTGCTAATGGATTTTCTTCATGAAGAGAAAAGTATATCTAAACATGGAAATCCAAAAGTTATGTCTACTTCAAAACATTTCTTAATAAAGTAATAGAAACATACAAAAAGTCTCAAAAGACTTTGCCCTGAAACTTCCTGGAGAATTTACGACTCTTACGATCCGAAAGTGCAGGGGTTCAGGCATGCGCACTAAAAGCGGGCGGCGTTTAAACTCCCTGCTGGTCTTTTCTTGTCTACTTGGAGCTCTGCGCTGCGGAAGGAAAAGTCCAGCTGCAGCGCTAACTTGGGCTACTTACATGGATATTTTATGAGTTTTTACACCTCTTTATTTTTCGTCTAGCAGAGGCAGGCAGTAGGTTTATATTATTAGTGCTAGCGTTTATAAATATGTTTAAAATGAAAGGAAGATGTATTTTTTTAACTTTGATTTGTCACAAGGTTGTTAATTTCATTAAAAGAACTACAATAGATAGAATGTGATGATCACTTGGTAATGAGTATGATTGTCTACCCAAGATAATCCGTATTACTGGTCACAGGTTCTGTGAGTCCTTAGTGGCTGATGAGCCCGATTTGAGAGCTGCACCTTCATTCATTCACTTGGCAGGAGTTTCTGAAAGTTGGCATCAGTGCTTGGACGCTAAGTCGTGGGTATTCCTTTCTTAGGCGTCTTTAACAGGCCTCCTCTTGCCATTGGGTGTTTTCGAAGAATTGTGACCCTTCAATAAGGAGGTTTCTCCAAGTGGATCATTTCTGAGCAAAGGTCTCCAGGCATTGACATCTATGCTCCATTAATTGAGGTAAGCCTACAAGGTGTCTTTAAAGAGCTTTCTTTGTCCTCTTGTTCAGGATCCTTCCTTGAGCTGGGTGAAGACGATTTGCTTTGGTAGTCAGGACTCTGACATCCTAAGTATATGGGTAGCCCAGCGGAGTTGGTTTTGAATGATCATGGCCTTGGTACTGGTGCTATTGACTCCTTCAAGGACACTAATGTTAGCACACCTGTCCTCCCAACTGATTCAGAGCTAAAATTTGCAGTGTATTTTAAGCTGAGTTCTTTACGTGTCTTCCTGATCTAACGTTCATCCTTAGAAGCCTCAGTGATTACTTCAAATGCTTTGACAGAAATTAATGTCTTTGTTGATATATGCAGGCCTCCTGTGAGTTAATGTGAACAATCTTTCTGACAGGTATTGCAGCAAATCAATCGCCCACTCTTAAGTGTGTACTGCCAAAGGACATCCCGAAATTATGTCAGAAGAGACGCGAGCCAGGACACTGCGCTTCAGCAGCTGCTTTTTTCAGAAGTTGAGCTTGTCAATTAATAATTGTCAAAACCCTACCTCCCTCTCCCTTTCTTCCCTCCCTCACCTTTACAAATAGACGGGACCATTGTGTTTAAGTGAGAAAACATGTTTTATTGAAAGAAATTTGTAAAAGTTGAGGCAGTTTTATGTCACTGTTCAGCTGATAAAATTAAACAACAAGTTAAATGTTTTGTATTTATAAAATTATTTTTGTTGATAAAGATTTTACATTAAACTTTATAAGCTTCTACAAATGTCTTACGGAAACATCAGAACACAACATTTAACTGAGATAATTATATATAAATAAGATAATTGAAGTAAACAAGGCAGAAAAATATTTAACATGGGGACACATTAGTTAGCACTGCTACCTCGCAACACCAAGGACCCGTGTTCAATTCAAACCTTGGGTGAGTGTGTGGTATTGTACATTCTCCCTGTGTCTGAATGAGTTTCTTAGAACAATGGAATAAAACCATAGATTTCCCACAGTGCAGAAGGTGGCCATTCAGCCCATCAAGTCTGCACCGACCCTCTGAAAGAGCACCCTACTTAAGTCCACTCCCCTAGAGTGTCAGTGCAGACTTTATGGACCAACTGGCTTTCTTCTGCACTGCAGTGATTCTATAAACACTAATCAAAAAAATCAGATATTACAAGGACAGTAACAGAAAAAAATCACTGGGATGCTTTTAAAATTTGATGACCATAATCTAAATTAAAACAGACAAACATTTTTAAGCACACACATAAAATTATATAATAGTATCGTGCAGGTTTAAGTTGTTTCACAGATTTAAAACAAATAACCAAACCTATGTTCACTTGTGAATCACATTAAATTATTAAAAAATTAAAAATTACTTTCAAAAAATCAACAGTAGTTGAAAAGAAAGTGCAAAAAAAGCAATTTAAAAAAAAATCTACATACCTTTAAAATACATGTTAAAATGGTTACCTGTTGTTTTCTACCTAAGTCTGTTGTTAAAATGCCTGCCCTCAATGGGAGTTCCCAAGCTGGCCACGTCATAAGAGCGTGGAAGCCTTTGCAGACCGGGGCGCTGGAGGCCCCAGGCTGGCGAAGATATAGGAAGGTTGGACGCATCATCGGAATGCAGTGCGCACGTTTCTCTTTAAAAATCGGTGGCCCGTGGCTTCCCGCTCCAAGCAGGAACGTACCGGCCTTTGTTTTGACGAGACTGGCTGGGAAGAGAACCTCTTATCTGCCCTCTCTTTGCAGGAGAGTGTGAGTGTTTAACTCTGTGAATCTGTCCATTGGTATCCCTTCATTCTTTCTATTGTGAATACCCAATTTGTTTCTTATCTCTGTAACTGAGCGATTTCTTAGAGTGACACAACCTACTTTGTGGTTTATCAACAGTCTGTGATTAATGTTTTTAATATTAGTTTGAGTTTCAAACATTTTAAATATATAGTCAGACAGAAAGCTACTATGCGAATGGCTCTATGTTTTGTTTATTTCTTATGTGTCAAGATTTTAAATATTTTTTTTATTCGTTTTTGGGATATGGGCATTGCTGGCTGGGCCAGCATTTGTTGCCCGTGCCTAATTGCCTTTGAATTGAGTGACTTGCTGGGCCATTTCAGAAGGGGGCAGTGAAGAGTCAACTGCATCGCTGTGTGGGTCTGGAGTCACATGTAGGCCAGACCGGGTGCTTCCCTGAAGGACATTAGTGAACCAGATCAGTTTTTACGACAAACAGCAATGGTTTCATGTTCATCATTGTGCTTTTAATTCCAGATTTTATTGAATTCAAATTTCACCATCTACCATGGTGGGATTCGAACCAAGGACCCCGGAGCAGTACTCTGGGCCTCTAATTACTAATCTAGCAACAATATCACTATACCATGGTCTACCCTATAGTTGGTCAGAAATTTGCTATAACCAGTGGCGCTATCACATGTGTCAAAATGTTATATAGTTAGACAGAAGGTTGCTTAATAAGTTCTATTCGTTATCTCTGATAAAGCCTTCTTCATTCGGTTGGTAGTTAGAACTGCAGTGAGATAATTAAGAGGGATTTATGTTCTGTTAAACCGAGGATCCTTTACTTAGGCCCCTTGATTGACTGAAATGACTAATATTCTAAGGGTGAGAAACATGTTATTAGAACAAAGAACAAAGAAATATACAGCACAGGAACAGGCCCTTCGGCCCTCCAAGCCCGTGCCGACCATGCTGCCCGACTAAACTACAATCTTCTACACTTCCTGGATCCGTATCCTTCTATTCCCATCCTATTCATGTATTTGTGAAGATGCCCCTTAAATGTCACTACCGTCCCTGCTTCCACCACCTCCTCCGGTAGCGAGTTCCAGGCACCCACTACCCTCTGCGTAAAAAAACTTGCCTCGTACATCTACTCTAAACCTTGCCCCTCTCACCTTAAACCTATGCCCCCTAGTAATTGACCCCTCTACCCTGGGGAAAAGCCTCTGACTATCCACTCTGTCTATGCCCCTCATAATTTTGTATACCTCTATCAGGTCTCCCCTCAACCTCCTTCGTTCCAGTGAGAACAAACCGAGTTTATTCAACCGCTCCTCATAGCTAATGCCCTCCATACCAGGCAACATTCTGGTAAATCTCTTCTGCGCCCTCTCTAAAGCCTCCACATCCTTCTGGTAGTGTGGCGACCAGAATTGAACACTATACTCCAAGCGTGGCCTAACTAAGGTTCTATACAGCTGCAACATGACTTGCCAATTCTTATACTCAATGCCCCGGCCAATGAAGGCAAGCATGCCGTATGCCTTCTTGACTACCTTCTCCACCTGTGTTGCCCCTTTCAATGACCTGTGGACCTGTACTCCTAGATCTCTTTGACTTTCAATACTCTTGAGGGTTCTACCATTCACTGTATATTCCCTACCTGCATTAGACCTTCCAAAATGCATTACCTCACATTTGTCCGGATTAAACTCCATCTGCCATCTCTCCGCCCAAGTCTCCAAACAATCTAAATCCTGCTGTATCCTCCGACAGTCCTCATCGCTATCCGCAATTCCACCAACCTTTGTGTCGTCTGCAAACTTACTAATCAGACCAGTTACATTTTCCTCCAAATTATTTATATATACTACAAAGAGCAAAGGTCCCAGCACTGATCCCTGTGGAACACCACTGGTCACAGCCCTCCAATGAGAAAAGCATCCTTCCATTGCTACTCTCTGCCTTCTATGGCCTAGCCAGTTCTGTATCCACCTTGCCAGCTCACCCCTGATCCCGTGTGACTTCACCTTTTGTACTAGTCTACCATGAGGGACCTTGTCAAAGGCCTTACTGAAGTCCATATAGACAACATCCACTGCCCTACCCGCATCAATCATCCTAGTGACCTCCTCGAAAAACTCTTATCAAGTTAGTGAGACATGACCTCCCCTTCACAAAACCGTGCTGCCTCTCACTAATACGTCCATTTGGTTCCAAATGGGAGTAGATCCTGTCTCGAAGAATTCTCTCCAGTAATTTCCCTACCACTGAAGTAAGGCTCACCGGCCTGTAGTTCCCGGGATTATCCTTGCTACCCTTCTTAAACAGAGGAACAACATTGGCTATTCTCCAGTCCTCCGGGACATCCCCTGAAGACAGCGAGGATCCAAAGATTTCTGTCAAGGCCCCAGCAATTTCCTCTCCAGCCTCCTTCAGTATTCTGGGGTAGATCCCATCAGGCCCTGGGGACTTATCTACCTTAATATTTTTTAAGACACCCAACACCTCGTCTTTTTGGATCACGATGTGACCCAGGCTATCTACACACCCTTCTCCAGATTCAACATCTGCCAATTCCTTCTCTTTGGTGAATACTGATGCAAAGTATTCATTTAGTACCTCGCCCATTTCCTCTGGCTCCACACATAGATTCCCTTGTCTATCCTTCAGTGGGCCAACCCTTTCCCTGGCTACCCTCTTGCTTTTTATGTACGTGTAAAAAGCCTTGGGATTTTCCTTAACCCTATTTGCCAATGACTTTTCATGAGCCCTCCTGACTCCTTGCTTAAGTTCCTTCCTACTTTCCTTATATTCCACGCAGGCTTCGTCTGTTCCCAGCCTTTTAGCCCTGACAAATGCCTCCTTTTTCTTTTTGACGAGGCCTACAATATCACTCGTCATCCAAGGTTCCTGAAAATTGCCGTATTTATCCTTCTTCCTCACAGGAACATGCCGGTCCTGTATTCCTTTCAACTGCCACTTGAAAGCCTCCCACATGTCAGATGTTGATTTGCCCTCAAACATCCGCCCCCAATCTATGTTCTTCAGTTCCTGCCTAATATTGTTATAATTAGCCTTCCCCCAATTTAGCACATTCATCCTAGGACCACTCTTATCCTTGTCCACCAATACTTTAAAACTTACTGAATTGTGGTCACTGTTACCGAAATGCTCCCCTACTGAAACATCTACCACCTGGCCGGGCTCATTCCCCAATACCAGGTCCAGTACCGCCCCTTCCCTAGTTGGACTGTCTACATATTGTTTTAAGAAGCCCTCCTGGATGCTCCTTACAAACTCCGCCCCGTCTAAGCCCTTGGCACTAAGTGAGTCCCAGTCAATATTGGGGAAGTTGAAGTCTCCCATCATCACAACCCTGTTGTTTTTACTCTTTTCCAAAATCTGTCTACCTATCTGCTCCTCTATCTCCCGCTGGCTGTTGAGAGGCCTGTAGTATACCCCCAACATTGTGACTGCACCCTTCTTATTCCTGATCGCTACCCATATAGCCTCACTGCCCTCTGAGGTGTCCTCTCGCAGTACAGCTGTGATATTCTCCCGAACCAGTAGCGTAATTCCACCTCCCCTTTTACATCCCCCTCTATCCCGCCTGAAACATCTAAATCCTGGAACGTTTAGCTGCCAATCCTGCCCTTCCCTCAACCAGGTCTCTGTAATGGCAACAACATCATAGTTCCAAGTACTAATCCAAGCTCTAAGTTCATCTGCCTTACCCGTAATACTTCTTGCATTAAAACATATGCACTTCAGGCCACCAGACCCGCTGTGTTCAGCAATTTCTCCCTGTCTGCTCTGCCTCAGAGCCACACTGTCCCTATTCCTAGTTCTCCCTCAATGCTCTCACCTTCTGACCTATTGCTCCCGTGCCCACCCCCCTGCCATACTAGTTTAAACCCTCCCGTGTGACACTAGCAAACCTCGCGGCCAGGATATTTATGCCTCTCCGGTTTAGATGCAACCCGTCCTTCTTATACAGGTCACACCTGCCCCGGAAGAGCTCCCAGTGGTCCAGGTAATGGAAACCCTCCCTCCTACACCAGCTGTTTAGCCACGTGTTTAGCTGCTCTATCTTCCTATTTCTAGCCTCACTGGCACGTGGCACAGGGAGTAATCCTGAGATTACAACCCTCGAGGTCCTGTCTTTTAACTTTCTGCCTAGCTCCCTGAACTCCTGCTGCAGGACCTCATGCCCCTTCCTGCCTATGTCGTTAGTACCAATATGTACAACGACCTCTGCCTGTTTGCCCTCCCCCTTCAGGATTCCCTCTACCCGTTCGGAGACATCCTGGACCCTGGCACCAGGGAGGCAACATACCATCCTGGAGTCTCTTTCACGTCCACAGAAGCGCCTATCTGTGCCCCTGACTAAAGAGTCCCCTATTACTATTACTCTTCTGCGCTTTGACCCTCCCTTCTGAACATCAGAGCCAGCCGTGGTGCCACTGCTCTGGCTGCTGCTGTTTTCCCCTGATAGGCTATCCCCCCCGACAGTATCCAAAGGGGTATATCTGTTCGAGAGGGGGACAACCACAGGGGATTCCTGCACTGACTGCCTGCCCTTTCTGGTGGTCACCCATTTCTCTGCCTGCACCTTGGGTGTGACCACATTTACATAACTGCGATCTATGACGCTTTCCGCCACCTGCATGCTCCTAAATGCATCCAATTGCTGCTCCAACCGAACCATGCGGTCTGTGAGGAGCTCCAGTTGGGTGCACTTTCTGCAGATGAAGCCATCCGGGACGCTGGAAGCCTCCCGGACCTGCCACATCTCACAGTCAGAGCACAGCACCCCTCTAACTGACATTGCGTCAATTAATTAAAATTAAAATTAAATTTAAAAAAATATATTTTTTTGAATATATTTTTTTTTAATTTCAAAGTTACTGTTAACTATCTGTTTCCTAGCACTAGATTTCTAATAGAAATGCGAAAGCTAAATATAGTACTCTCCGATCTCTGGCTTAGATATCCCTCTAAATTATAATTAAGTAATTATGTTTAATTAGTTACCAATGCTCAATTTTTTTAATTTAGTGTAGAATCCCAACCAGCCACTCAGGCCACAGCTTTTCTGTGATGTCACTTCAGTTTCCCCCCGACACACACAATTTGACAACGGTATAAAAGTAAAAATGAGTAAAAATCACTTACTTACCTTCTTAGTGTTAATAATAAAATATGGTACTTACCTCACACCAATGGGTTTTATTATTAGGTTAGAGGAGGAGGGTGGGTGGGAGACACTACACGTGTAGTGTCTCGGGTTTCCTCTCCACCAGAATTTATTGGTGGGGGGGGGGGCCTTCACAGAAGTCCGCGGGTCGAACTTCCGGTTCCCGCCTTATACAAAAAAAAACAGAAAAGAAGAACAGACACGGGACCAGGTAAGGGTTTTTAAAGTCACTACTCACCTCCCGGAAGGCCCCTGCGCACCGCTCCCGCCGAAATTCAAAGGGCTGCTCCTGCAAAGGGAAGGGTTTTTAAAGTCACTACTCACCTCCCAGAAGGCCCCTGCGCACCGCTCCCACCGAAATTCAAAGAAATTCTTTTTCAATGTGTCGAAGGGATTTTAAGAGATGTGTGTGCTACTAAGGTTTTAATCTACTTGGGTTAGATACACTGCATTTATTGTACATTTTGATCCTGACAAAGACTTTATTTTAATCTGAATTCTATGGCCAGTGTGATATTTATCACACCCTCAGTGAGGCAATCTTGTAACAATTCAGCTTTTATCATGGGAGCCTCACCTCAGTGTGATATCATTCTGGTGTTGGAAAAATGTTTCGGAGTCTGCTGGATTTCCTAATACTCGAATAAACTTCAGGAGTAAAGACTCTAAGCAAGTCAACATTCTTTTTTTTTTAAATAATATTTTATTGAAAATTTTTGCTCAACCAACACAGTACATTGTGCATCCTTTACACAACATTATAACAATACAGATAATAATGACCTTTTTTATTTAAACAAGAACAAAAGAAAACAACAACAAATAAATAAATATTAAATAACAAAAATAAAAACTAGCCCTAATTGGCAACTGCCTTGTCTCAGGCCACCCCCCCCCCCCCCCCAAGTCCTGGGCTGCTGCTGCTGCCTTCTTTTTTCCCCCATCTATCTTTCCGCAAGATATTCGACGAACGGTTGCCACCGCCTGGTAAACCCCTGAGCCGACCCCCTTAGGACGAACTTAATCCGCTCTAACTTTATGAACCCCGCCATATCATTTATCCAGGTCTCCACCCCCGGGGGCTTGGCTTCTTTCCACATTAGCAATATCCTGCGCCGGGCTACTAGGGACGCAAAGGCCAAAACATCGGCCTCTCTCACCTCCTGCACTCCCGGCTCTTGTGCAACCCCAAATATAGCCAACCCCCAGCTTGGTTCGACCCGGACTCCTACTACTTTCGAAAGCACCTTTGTCACCCCCATCCAAAACCCCTGTAGTGCCGGGCATGACCAAAACATATGGGTATGATTCGCTGGGCTTCTCGAGCACCTCGCGCACCTATCCTCCACCCCGAAAAATTTACTGAGCCGTGTTCCAGTCATATGTGCCCTGTGTAATACCTTAAACTGAATCAGGCTTAGCCTGGCGCACGAGGACGACGAGTTTACCCTGTTTAGGGCATCCGCCCACAGCCCCTCCTCGATCTCCTCCCCTAGCTCTTCTTCCCATTTCCCTTTTAGTTCGTCCACCATAGTCTCCCCTTCATCCCTCATTTCCCTATATATATCCGACACCTTACCGTCCCCCACCCATTTCTTCGAGATGACTCTGTCCTGCACCTCTTGTGTCGGGAGCTGCGGGAATTACCTCACCTGTTGCCTCGCAAAAGCCCTCAATTGCATGTACCTGAATGCATTCCCTTGGGGCAACCCATATTTCTCAGTCAGCGCTCCCAGACTCGCGAACTTCCCATCCACAAATAGATCTTTCAATTGCGTTATACCTGCTCTTTGCCACATTCCATATCCCCCATCCATTCCCCCCGGGGCAAACCTATGGTTTTTTCTTATCGGGGACCCCCCAAATGCTCCGGTCTTTCCCCTATGTCGTCTCCACTGTCCCCAATTCTTCAGTGTAGCTACCACCACCGGACTCGTGGTATAGTTCCTTGGTGAGAACGGCAATGGGGCTGTCACCATAGCCTGCAGGCTGGTCCCCCTACAGGACGCCCTCTCTAATCTCTTCCACGCCGCTCCTTCCTCCTCTCCCATCCACTTACTCACCATTGAAATATTAGCGGCCCATTAATACTCACTTAGGCTCGGTAGTGCCAGCCCCCCCCTATCCCTACTACGCTGTAAGAATCCCTTCCTCACTCTCGGAGTCTTCCCGGCCCAAACAAAACCCATGATACTCTTTTCTATCCTTTTGAAAAAAGCCTTCATGATCACCACCGGGAGGCACTGAAACACAAAGAGGAATCTCGGGAGGACCACCATCTTAACCGCCTGCACCCTCCCTGCCATTGACAATGCTACCATATCCCATCTCTTGAAATCTTCCTCCATCTGTTCCACCAACCGCGTCAAATTTAGCCTGCGCAATGTGCCCCAATTCTTAGCTATCTGGATCCCCAGGTAACGAAAGTCTCTTGTTACCTTCCTCAACGGTAGGTCTTCTATTTCTCTACTCTGCTCCCCTGGATGCACCACAAACAGCTCACTCTTCCCCATGTTCAATTTATACCCTGAAAAATCCCCAAACTCCCCAAGTATCCGCATTATTTCTGGCATCCCCTCCGCTGGATCCGCCACATATAGTAGCAGATCATCCGCATATAAAGATACCCGGTGTTCTTCTCCTCCCCTAAGTACTCCCCTCCATCTCTTGGAACCTCTCAGCGCTATCGCCAGGGGCTCAATCGCCAGTGCAAACAGTAATGGGGACAGAGGACATCCCTGCCTTGTCCCTCTATGGAGCCGAAAATATGCCGATCCCCGTCCATTCGTGACCACACTCGCCACTGGGGCCCTATACAACAGCTGCACCCATCTAACATACCCCTCTCCAAACCCAAATCTCCTCAACACCTCCCACAGATAATCCCATTCCACTCTATCAAATGCTTTCTCGGCATCCATCGCCACTACTATCTCCGTTTCACCCTCTGGTGGGGCCATCATCATTACCCCTAACAGCCTCCGTATATTCGTGTTCAGCTGTCTCCCCTTCACAAACCCAGTTTGGTCCTCATGAACCACCCCCGGGACACATTCCTCTATTCTCATTGCCATTACCTTGGCCAGGACCTTGGCATCCACATTGAGGAGGGAAATTGGTCTGTAGGACCCGCATTGTAGCGGATCCTTTTCCTTCTTTAAGAGAAGCGATATCGTTGCTTCTGACATAGTCGGGGGCAGTTGTCCCCTTTCCTTTGCCTCGTTAAAGGTCCTCGTCAGTAGCGGGGCGAGCAAATCCAAATATTTTCTGTAAAATTCAACTGGGAATCCGTCCGGTCCCGGGGCCTTTCCCGTCTGCATGTTCCTAATTCCTTTCACCACTTCTTCTACCGTGATCTGTGCTCCCAGTCCCTCCCTTTCCTGCTCTTCCACCTTGGGAATTTCCAGCCGATCCAAAAAATCCATCATTCTCTCCCTCCCATCCGGGGGTTGAGCTTCATACAATTTTTTATAAAATGTCTTGAACACTTCGTTCACTCTCTCCGCTCCCCGCTCCGTCTCTCCTTCCTCGTCCCTCACCCCCCCTATTTCCCTCGCTGCTCCCCTTTTCCTCAATTGGTGTGCCAGCAATCTGCTCGCCTTCTCTCCATATTCATACTGTACACCCTGCGCCTTCCTCCATTGTGCCTCTGCAGTGCCTGTAGTCAGCAAGTCAAATTCCACATGCAGCCTTTGCCTTTCCCTGTACAGTCCCTCCTCCGGTGCTTCCGCATATTGTCTATCCACCCTCAAAAGTTCTTGCAGCAACCGCTCCCGTTCCTTACTCTCCTGCTTCCCTTTATGTGTCCTTATTGATATCAGCTCCCCCCTAACCACCGCCTTCAACGCCTCCCAGACCACTCCCACCTGAACCTCCCCATTGTCATTGAGTTCCAAGTACTTTTCAATGCATCCCCTCACCCTTAGGCACACCCCCTCATCCGCCATTAGTCCCATGTCCATTATCCAGGGTGGGCGCCCTCCTGTTTCCTCCCCTATCTCCAAGTCTACCCAGTGTGGGGCATGATCCGAAATGGCTATAGCCGTATATTCCGTTCCCCTCACCCTCGGGATCAATGCCCTACCCAACACAAAAAAGTCTATGCGTGAATAGACTTTATGGACATAGGAGAAAAACGAGAACTCCTTACTCCTAGGTCTACTGAATCTCCACGGGTCCACCCCTCCCATCTGCTCCATAAAATCCTTAAGCACCTTGGCTGCTGCCGGCCTCCTACCAGTCCTGGACTTCGACCTATCCAGCCTTGGTTCCAACACCGTGTTAAAGTCTCCCCCCATTATCAGCTTTCCGGTCTCTAGGTCTGGGATGCGTCCTAGCATTCGCCTCATAAAGTTGGCATCGTCCCAGTTCGGGGCATACACGTTTACCAAAACCACCATCTCTCCCTGTAATTTGCCACTCACCATCACGTATCTGCCCCCGTTATCCGCCACTATAGTCTTCGCCTCGAACATTACCCGCTTCCCCACTAATATAGCCACCCCCCTGTTTTTCGCATCCAGCCCCGAATGGAACACCTGCCGCACCCATCCTTTGCGCAACCTAACCTGGTCTATCAGTTTCAGGTGCGTTTCCTGTAGCATAACCACATCTGCTTTAAGTTTCTTAAGGTGTGCGAGTACTCGTGCCCTCTTTATCGGCCCGTTAAGCCCCCTCACGTTCCACGTGATCAGCCGAGTTGGGGGGCTTCCCCCCCCCCCCCCCCCTTGCCGGTTAGCCATCATCTTTTTCCAGCTTCTCACCCAGTTCCCACGCAGCTGTATCTCTCCCAGACGGTGCCCCCTCGCCCATCCTTTCCCGTACCCACTCCCCCCTTTCCCCAGCAGCAGCAACCCAGTAATTCCCCCCTCCCCCCCCCCCCCCCGCTAGACCCCCCGCTCGCGTAATTACTCCCCCCATGTTGCTCCCAGAAGTCAGCAAACTCTGGCTGACCTCGGCTTCCCCCCGTGATCACGGCTCGCACCGTGCGACGCCCCCTCCTTCCTGCTTCTCTATTCCCGCCATAATTATCATAACGCGGGAACCAAGCCCGCGCCTCTCCCTCGGCCCCGCCTCCCATGGCCAACGCCCCATCTCCTCTCCATCCCCACCTCCCCCCATCACCACCTGTGGGAGAAAGAAAAGCTACCATACCGCAGGATTAAAACATAAAACCCCTCTTCGCCCCCCCCCATTCGACCCACCACTTTGTCCAAACGTTCATTTTCATAATCCAATCATTCCAATTTTTCTTCTACAATAAAAGTCCACGCTTCATCCGCCGTTTCAAAGTAGTGGTGCCTCCCTTGATATGTGACCCACAGTCTTGCCGGTTGCAGCATTCCAAATTTTATCTTCTTTTTGTGAAGTACCGCTTTGGCCCGATTAAAGCTCGCCCTCCTTCTCGCCACCTCCGCACTCCAATCTTGATAAACGCGGATCACCGCGTTCTCCCATTTACTACACCGAGTTTTCTTCGCCCATCTAAGGACCATTTCTCTATCCTTAAAACGGAGGAATCTCACCACTATGGCTCTGGGAGTTATCTCCTGCTCTCGATCCTCGCACCATAACTCGGTATGCTCCCTCCACCTCCAACGGACCCGTCGGGGCCTCCGCTCCCATTAACGAGTGCAGCATCGTGCTCACATATGCCCCGACGTCCGCCCCCTCCACACCTTCAGGAAGGCCAAGAATCCTCAAGTTGTTCCTCCTTGCGTTGTTTTCCAGTGCCTCCAACCTCTCCACAGATCGTTTCTGGTGTGCCTCCTGTATCTCCGACTTCACCACCAGGCCCTGTATATCGTTCTCATTCTCTGCTGCTTTCGCCTTCACGACCCGAAGCTCCTGCTCCTGGGTCTTTTGTTCCTCTTTCAGCCCTTCAATCGCCTGTAATATCGGGGCCAACAACTCTTTCTTCATTTCCTTTTTTATCTCCTCCACGCAGCGTTTCAAGAACTCTTGTTGTTCAGGGCCCCATATGAAACTGCCACCTTCCGACGCCATCTTGGTTTCTGCTTGCCTTCCTTGCCGTTGTTCCAAAGGATCCGCTGCAATCCGGCCACTTTCCTCTCCTTTTTCCATCCGTGTCCAGGGGGAACACACTTCTGGTTTACCGCACGGTGTTTTTAGCCGTTAAAATTGCCGTTGGGGCTCCTATCAAGAGCCCAAAAGTCCGTTCCACCGGGAGCTGCCGAAACGTGCGACTCAGCTGGTCATCGCCGCACCCAGAAGTCGCAAGTCAACATTCTTAACCACCCTCAAAACATTTGGAGGTAGATTGTCCTTGAGGGGCTCACTTTTCTCCTTTGTAAATTTGCAGAAGGTTGTCAGATAACCAAGAGTAATTGGCGTTCATAATGCCATAAGACCATAGACCATAAGACATAGAAGCAGAATTCGACCTCTCGGCCCATCGAGTCTGCTCCGCCATTCAATCATGGCTGATATTTTTCTTATCCCCATTCTCCTGCTTTCTCCCCATAACCCCTGATCCCCTTATTAATCAAGAACCTATCTATCTCTGTCTTAAAGACACTCCGTGATTTGGCCTCAACAGCCTTCTGCGGCAAAGAGTTCCACAGATTCACCACCCTCTGGCTGAAGAAATTCCTCCTCATCTCTGTTTTAAAGGATTGTCCCTTTAGTCTGAGATTATGTCCTCTGCTTCTAGTTTTTCCTACAAGTGGAAACATCCTCTCCATGTCCACTCTATCAAGGCCTCGCAGTATCATGTAAGTTTCAATAAGATTCCCCCCTCATCCTTCTAAACTCCAACGAGTACAGACCCAGAGTCCTCAATCATTCCTCATACGACAAGCTCTTCATTCCATCGATCATTCTTGTAAACCTCCTCTGGACCCTTTCCAAGGCCAGCAAGTCCTTCCTTTGTTACGGGGTCCAAAACTGCTCACGATACTCCAAACAGGGTCTGACCAGAGCTTTATATGGCCTCAGAAGTACTTCCCTGGTCTTGTATTCTAGCCCTCTCGACATGAATGCTTACATTGCATTTGCCTTCCTAACTGCCAACTGAACCTGCACGTTAAGCTGAAGAGAATCATGAACAAGGACTCCCAAGTCCCTTTGTGCTTCTGATTTCCTCAGCATCTCCCCATTTAGAAAATAGTCTATGCCTCCATTTTTCCTTCCAAAGTGCATAAGCTCACACTTTTCCTCATTGTATTCCATCTGCCACTTCTTTGCCCACTCTCCTAGCCTGTCTAAGTCCTTCTGCAGCTCGCCTGCTTCCTCAATACCACCTGTCCCTCTACAGATCTTTGTATCATCTGCAAACTTAGTAACAGTGCCTTCAGTTCCTTCTTCCACATCATTAATGTATATTGTGAAAAGTTGTGGTCCCAGCACCGACCCCGAGGCACACCACTCGTCACCGGCTACCATCCTGAAAAAGACCCCTTTATCCCCACTCTCTGCCTTCTGCCAGTCAGCCAATCCTCTATCCATGCCAGGATCTTACCCTTAACACCATGGGCTGTTAACTTATTTAACAGTCTCCTATGTGGCACCTTGTCAAAGGCCTTCTGTAAATCTAAATAAATCACATCCACTGGTTCTCCTTTCTCTAACTTCCTTGTTACTTCCTCAAAGAACTCGAACAGATTTGTCAGACATGACCTCCCCTTGATGAAGCCATGTTGACTCAGTCCTTTTTCATCGTGCACTTCCATGTACTCCGCGATTTCTCAGGCTGATGAAGTTAAAGTAGATGCTATGGAAATTAATACCACAAGCTCCATGCGGAGCTCAGATTTGCAATGCACTGTAGTTGCAGAAAATAGCAAACATCCTGATGTCCTGTTCTGATGTTATGGATACAGTACTTCTAAGGGACCATTCGGAATAGTAAAATCTCTACCGTTGCCTTATTTCGTTTGATTACTACACAAATGTATCTGTAATATGGAGCAATGTGG
Source organism: Scyliorhinus torazame (assembly GCF_047496885.1). Lineage (NCBI taxonomy): Eukaryota > Metazoa > Chordata > Chondrichthyes > Carcharhiniformes > Scyliorhinidae > Scyliorhinus > Scyliorhinus torazame. The sequence goes on along the minus strand of NC_092709.1, from coordinate 163,053,690 downwards.
TCATCTCCTGATAATCCAAAGTAATTTTTGCTTTAAGAAGTAAATTTAATTTGTGATTTTGGATTAAAAGGAGTATGATTTTGTACCAAAGGACTAACTTGAATTGTTTTAGAACCATTTTGAAATGTTGTCAGTTGGTTTAGTCACGGGATGCTTAACTTCCTTTGATCTCAGTTTGCCACCTTGGAGGTGGCATATGGCTCAGTGGCTCGCACTGGGACTGCGGCGCTGAGGTCCGGGTTGGAATCCCAGCCCTGGGTCACTGTCCGTGTGGAGTTTGCACATTCTCCCATGTCTGCGTGGGTCTCACCCCTACAACCCAAAGATGTGCTGGTTAGGTGGATTGGCCACGCTAAATTATCCCTTAATTGGAAAAGAAAAATAATTGGCTACTCTAAATTTTTTTAAAAAAAGTTTGCCACCTTGTATATGGAAAGTTGGAATGTCTGTCCACCTGCTGTACACCTGATTCCATCCACTTTCAGGAATCAAAAATATTTAGAAATTTTGGGCAGGCACGGTTGTGGGCTGCACTGTGATGACGACCTTGAGTGAAGGTGGAGTGGAGGAGGAAACATAGTCAGTGTCCTGCCTCAGAGCAGCAGGCAGGTTGAGACAAAAATAAATTTAAAAATGCCAACTTGTCTGGTTTTTAATTCAGTTTGACAGCAGTCCACTGATTTCATTGTCCTTTGGAAAGCTAGATTCAAAAACATTATGAGATAAATTAAATGGTTTCATTCCTTCAGTGAGAATTTAGTTATTCATTCACCTTCAGCTCACGATTGATACTGCGGGAGGCAAATCTGCTGAAAATTAACATACTTGAGGTATTGGTGATTTTTCCCAAGGACAGTGATGTCTTGTACTTATTCACTTTGTTTTTTCAGTTAACATTGCCAAGTTTCAGCAGACTAAATCCACAGACAATGAATTTTGAGTTTAATAATTTCTTTCAAGCAGCTGTTGTTCTTATGAATGAGACAAGTGCCTTGTTATGTATCATTAGCTGCAATATCAAGTTTGGGAGATAAATTCATTCAAAGCTGACAGGAATAAAATATATGTACAATATTGAAGACTCGTGACATCTCCCTGCTGCCCCCCCCCCCTCCCCCCCCCCAACGCCCATTTGGAACTCGGCAGTTGGCCCCTATTTCTAATTGGCTAAAGTTGTCAGTTGCTGTGAAGTAGCAGTTATTATGATAAATGGGATCACAGAGAGATTCATTGGGTTGCCTGAGTAAGCTGAAACATACAGTATTGGAATTATCCCAATTTTGTACAACAAGCTGTAACTGGCTTCTGATGTTCTCATCTACTAAGTGGAACCACTGTAAAGCTCAAATAATATGTGACTCTTTCTATTGCTTTGGGAGCCTGGTTTTTCAATAACAACCACAGGGGTGAGCCCCTTTCTGTAATGCTAAGAAAGCTTGAGTAGGCAGGATAATTGCTGCAGTCGCAAGACGATTAATTTATAGACCATCTTTACTGACACAAGATTAAGGTAAGAGAAATGTTCATTTTGATAGTAGCAATTAAAGTTATTACAATTATATTTTTAAATGTTTTAAATTTGAGCCTGATTATACAGTATCATATGAATCATTTGGTATTATTGAAGTTGTGTTATGTTTGTGATTCCATATAAGGCTAATTGCTGGCACACAATTGAATTAGGGATAAAATAATAGACTAAAATAATTGTACAATGAAAGCTGGTGAATGCAGTATTGACTTTGCTCTGCAAAATGTGTATTAAAGCATCTTTGTTATTTTTTTTTAAAATGTTAAATTTCATTATTTTGTCTTGCATTTCTACCATGTAAACAAATAGTGTGAGTAATTGCAGACACATGCTAGACATACAAGGAATGTAGATTTAAAAATTGCAAGAACAGTAATAGCTAATTTCAACTTTCAATATTGGATATATGTGTAATTTGCCTTTATGATAAATATTCAGAGTGCTTTGATTTTACTGCAATTTTACCTTTATTTATTTATAGAATTTTGTCAGGCAAGCACAACATAATTGTTGCTCAAAATTACAACCAATATGCCTGTATTTGGTCCCATTATTATACTTTTTCACAAAATATATATTAAATTTTTTAACAATATACTTCATATCTTTTCATCAAGATGATGGTTAAATCATTCATTTCTGTCTCCAGGTTTTGGGGGAGCTGTAGCTTAATACTAATTTCCCTGATTATGTAACAGGACTATATAACTCAGACTGAAATGCTGTTAGTGAGTGTCGTGCTGTCTTGCAGCACATCAACCCTCATTTACCGGAGTTTCAATAGATCAACTTGATGCACAATCTCCTGCATAAATAGAAATTTTCAATGAAATATATGAGGATGTGCACAAGAAACAAGAGATGTCTTGAATTGGAAAATGAATCACAGAAATGAGTTTATCTGATGAAATAGTTTGTGCATATTAGACCATATTGTGCCATTCTCTTTTTTTAAATACATTTAGAGTACCCAATTCATTTTTTCCAATTAAGGGGCAATTTAGCGTGGCCAATCCACCTAGCCTGCACATCTTTGGGTTGTGGGGGCGAAACCCATGCAAACTTGGGGAGAATGTGCAAACTACACACGGACAGTGACCCAGAGCCAGGATCGAACCTGGGACTTCAGCGCCACGAGGGAGCAATGCTAACCACTATGCTACCGTGCTGCCCCATATTGGGCCATTCTCAATGTTTCTTCAAATAATGGCTGAAATTTACATGAAGTCACCAGCACATATTTTACCTTGCTTGACTTGCCTGGGCTGCTGACACACCTCTAAATTTTAATTCAGCATAGACAGTATCATTTTAACTTGTTGCCGCCTCTGCAAAATAGATACATAACCCATGACACATGGAATCATTTGAGAGGATTAATAAACAAAAAGGATGTTGCTGTGTGTACAAAATCATCTGATGTTGGAACACAATGTATTATTCTGATCACTTTTGTGCAGAATCATATCACCTTGTTTTTGCTCTTAAAGGCCTAAAAATGGCTCCTTTGAGTCAACCTTACCCTTTTGTCATCAAAAGTTGTACCATCTCTATCTGTTCTAAAATACTTGACTTGCTAATTTAGTACTTTTGCACTTAAGTTAACTCCTTGATGTAGTAATTTTCAGTTAAACTTACCAATGCCATTCAAGATAGAAATCATTTCACTGTCCTGCCAGTACTTGCCTTGGCAGACTTAACTGTAGGATTGAGCTGATAAATTCACCAGCAAATATCCAGCAAGATATGAGCACTTTAAGTAATTATTTTGGACAAGCAATGCCTCATCAAGCAGCTAACAAATGTTTTCACTCCAAGCAAAAAAAAAGTTATAAATTAAAGTGAGGAAATTAACTACTGAAATCTTTTGATCAAGTAGAAATGTAATATTTTAATGGAATTAAAAATAGTTCAAACTTCCTTGAGTATCTATACAGTGTCCCATTGTAAACACACATTTTAATTTTAATTTTTTAAATCTTTCCTTCCTGATCTACTTGGTTCTAATTCTAAATTTCATCCATGTCATTTTAGTTCAGTCGCTTTTTCTTCATGTTCTACTTTGGCCCTTTGAATTACTAAGATATTGAGCAATACTGATCAAGTAGATAATTTTGTATTCTCAAAATTAAGATACTTTTGTAACAAACCATATATGGAAAGTAAAGCTATGATCAACAATGTTAGTAATTGCAGTGTTGAAATTGTAAATGTTACAGTACAGTGAAATGTGTTAGTTTAAAGAAATAAATAATATAATTGTAAAAAAAATCTATTTCACCACAGAATGTCAAACTAGTCTTCACTTGGCTATTGATGCTGATACCAATAATAAAAACGACTTTCATTGGCTTTTCTCTGCAAAAATGTGACTACTAAAAGCAATTTGTTCCTGAAATTACCTAGTGGGACACTTAAGACATGAATTTGTTTGTCTAAAATTTCTTTCTCTGCTAACTTAGCGCAGTCGCAACTGAGGATGCCTCTGTTTAAAATATTGGGCAGAGAAATTCTTGTTAGAAAAATTGAATATAATTCCAGAACCTTTCTGAATTAAAATGTATCAAGAGGTAGTCCTCCAATAATATTCCTAGCACTTTACAACAGCACGTAGTTTGATCTTCCTAATATCTTGGATAATTCATGTTTTATAATTTCCTATATGTACCAATGCCAGAAAGATGGTGGAAATTTAAGTCATTGAATTACTGAAAAATTGAAATCTTTTTCTAAATTGTTCCATTGTCCATGGTGAGTTTAGCAGACAGGATTGTGGTTTGGTCCATCTGAAGCAAATTTCCTGTACTAAAGGTGTCAGTGTGGTGCAAGATGTCTATGGCCACTTCTGAGAAAAGATCCCAGAAATGGAGAGAAGAAATGCATGAGTTTCGAAAGAAGCATGGCCTCTCCAAAGTAGCACTGCTGAATTGCTGTTTTGTGAAACGAATCCGTGCCTGGACATCCCCAGCTCCCAAAGGTATTGTCCATATTATTTTTATTGTGTATACTGGAATTCTTTAGTAAACTAAGATGGATTTGGAAATTATGTCCAATATTATCATATAAGTGCAGAATACAACATATCAAATTGTTTTGTCTACAATTTTAACATAATAGATGCCTGAGGAATTAAATACAAAGGTATTCAAATGAGATTGTCAAATATAAATTCCAGCCTCTCTCTTTATTCCAATTGAACAAAATGCTTTAAGTGACATATAAATGTTATGTGGAATAATATGGATTGTTTTGTATGTATGAACAATTAAACTTGATAAATACTCAACCAGCAATCTTATTTTCAGAATGTGCTTGATGTTTGTTTTTCCATTGTACTATATGATCTGTTGGACAGAAGTAATTGCGATTGAAATTGAGCAGGGTCCGATCTGCTTATGGCAGAGAAAAGGCTTGAATTCTTGGGCATAAGAGGCTTGAGTTCACATACTTTGAACTAAAATAGAGTCAACAGTGTATGGATTCCATTATATAGACATGCCCAGTAGCTTGTTATGTTGCATCCACACTGGATGGGTGACTTCAACAGTTGAAGTAAGATAAAATAATGATCATTTCAATGCAGTTTCTAAAACAAATTACTGTTATTAGGCTGTTAGACGCTTCAATTTCTTTCTTTAATATTTGAAAATTATTGTTCAAAATGCTTAGAATTGCACAACTCAACTTCGGTTAATTTTTTTTGAGACATTGGGATAAGAATTTTAGCTGTGGCTCAGGTGTAAAATTGGGATCGCAGATCTACTGCCCATTTTTGGGAACTGCGTGATTATTTCAATGGAAATGAAAATTGGGCTGGTTCTATAACTGGGATGGGCCAAGAGGGTAAACCATAACCCCAATTTTACACCTGGTTGGAAAAGTTAAATGATTGTAACCCATTGTACCCTTGTTTCACGAATTTTCACACAGTTAATGAGCCATATTGGCTGGCGCAATCTAGCATGTAAAGGGCTGCATATTTGAACCTATCTATACTGCAATATTTAAACTTGACACGGAAAAAAGGACTTATGAACAAATAGTGACATGAAATAGGGAAAGTTAGGTTTTGTATCTGCCAATGCTATTACTTTAAATTAGATTCAAATGGAATATTGAGATGCGCAGACAAACTTCTAATGACACTGGTGCTAATCATCACCTTTAGTTCCAAGTAAATGAGTGAAAAGCACCACCCAAGGTCATGCATTTCATGTTCAACTATAATTATTCCTTTTCAACTGGTACATATGTAATTGTCTTGTAACACTGCCTCCTTTAGCAAATTAAAATTGTGCCTTACAAAGTTTATTTACATTTTTTTGAAATTCTCCTCCTTTTTGTCATTTTAATCCAAATTTACACCCACCAACAAACGAGCAATGGTAACAAATACAATGTCAATCCTCCAGTCAACAACACGTTCCTCCCACCAAGCCCCAAACAACCCTCAACATTTTAAATACAAACATCAAACAACCCTGCCGCTAATGTTCAATGTCATCCAACTCCTGAAAGTACATAATAAACAAAGCCCATGAATCCATGAATTGTAGAACCCTTCCATCCTTCCCTCAACTCAAACTTCACTTTCTCAAGTATTAAAAACTCCAACAGATCCTCCCGCCACGCCAGGGCACAGGGTGGAGAAGCTGACCTCCACCCCAATAGGACGCGCCTTCAGGTGATCAACGAGGCAAAGACTAAGACACCTGCCTCCAACCCCGCTTCCAACCCCAGCCAAACCGATACTCTGAATATGGCTTCCAGAGGACCCGGTTCAAGTTTCATATGTACCACCTTCGAGATTACCCTGAACACCTCCCTCCAGCTTTGGACAGGACCAAACTATATGAATGTGATTTGCAGGCCACCCCCCCCACAACGCTCACAAACATCCTCTTCCCCCTCAGAGTCGGCTCATTCTCGCCTTTGTGAGGTGCGCCTTATACACCATCTTTAGCTGTATCAGCCCCAACCTCGCACACAAAGTTGAAGCATTCACCCTCCGGAGCACCTCACACCACAACCGCTCCTCCGTACCCTCCCCCAATGCTTCCTCCCACTTCGCCTTAATCCCCTTATGACAATGCCTTATCCTCCCCCAGAATCATTCCATAAATCGCTGACACCACCCCTTTCTCCGTTCCCCCTGTCATCAGTACCTCTTCCAACAGTGTGGGGGCTGCCACCACTGGAAAGCTCTGTACTTCCGAGCGAAATCTCGGACCTGTATACACCTCAGCATTTTCCTTACCCCAACCTATATTTCGCCCCCAGCTCCTCTAGTCCCGCAAACCGGCCCTCCAGAAATAAATCCTTTAATGCCTTGACTCCCTTCTCCGAAAACTCCCATTCCACTTCTCTGGCTCAAATCTATGATTTCCCCCAAATCGGCATTTCCCTTGACCACACCCTCGGCATTGAGTGCTAGCACATCTGCCTCCAAATTTTCAACGTCGCTACTGCCACCGGTCTCCCTGAGTATTTCCCCGGGGCCATCAGGAGCGGAGCTGTTGCCAATGCCTTCAACCTCAATCACTTGCACAGGCACTCCTCCATTCTAACCCACTGGGAGTCATCGTTCCCCACGGTAACCCAGCTCCTCGGCATTCGCTGCCCAGTAATAATACAGTAGATTCGGGAGACCCAAACTCCCTGACGGCCGTCCTCTCTGCAACAGCACCTTCCCAATCCTGGCCCCCTCTCCCCCTCCCCCCCCCCCCCCCTTTCCCTCTCCTCCATTTAAACAGGCTAATCATCTTTTCAACCTCCTTGAAAAATGTTTTTGGCTGAAAGATCGGCAGGCACTGAAAAATCAACAAACGTCACGGCACCGCATTCATTTTAATTGCCTGTACCCAATCTGCCAGCGATTGATCCCACCTGCTTTCACCCTCCCCACCAACTTGTATCATTATACTAATGGAGCTCCCCCAAATCCCGTACTACCTGCACCCCCAGATATCTAAAGTGAGTCCCCGCGCTAAGGGATGGTAGCGCCCCCACCCCTGGCTGAGACACCAAAAAATATTCACTTTTATCTAAAGTTAGCATATACCCCGAAAAAGACCCAAACACTCACAGCAGCTCCAATATACCACCCATCGACACACTCGGTTCTGATATACACAACAGAAAGTCGTCCGCAAACAAAAAGTCCCTATGCACTCCCCCCCCCCCCCCCCCCCCCGCACCATCCCCCTCTCAACATGATGGCCAAAGGCTCAATCGCAAGCACGAACAACAGGGGGGGGACATAGGACATCCCTGCCTGGTCCACGGTGCAGAGCAAAATATCCTGAATTCATGTTATTCGTGCGGACACTCGCCCTCGGCTCCCTATACAGCAATCTTACCCAATCTACAAATCGTGGCCCATGCCCAAACCGCTCCAGAAACGCCATTAAATACCCCCCTCTACTCCGTCAAACACCATCTCAGTGTCCTACGCCACAACCAGCTCTGTCTCACTCCCCTCCACCACCGCCATAACCACATTCAATACGCTCCTCATGTTCGAGAATTGCTGCGTCCCATTCAAACACCCTGTCTGATCTTCCCCTATCACTTTCGGGTGGCACTCCTCTAACCTACCCGCCAATACCTTCGGCAACACCTTTGCATCCACATTCAAAAGTGATATGGGCCTATACCACCCACATTCTGTTGGATCCTTATCCTTCTTGAGGATCTCCAGGGAGATCGATGCCTGCCCCAAGGTTTGTGGCAACACCCCCTTCCTTATCGCCTCCTCAAACATCCCCACCATCAGCGGTGCCAACTTATCTTTAAATTTCTTGTAATACTCCATGGGAAATCCCTCCGGCCCTGCTACCTTCCCCAACTGCATCCTCCCAATCGCATCTTTTCTCTCCTGCTCCGCTATCGCCCCCTCCAATATGGCCCTATCCCCCTCCTACAACCTCGGGTATTCCAAACCATCCAGGAATTCCTACCTCTCCCGATCCTCCCCAGGTGGCTCCGACCTATACAATCTCCTCAAACACCCTATTAATCTGACCTGGAGCTACCACCAACTTCCCTGCCCTATCCCGCATCTGATCAATTTTCCTCGGCACTGTCTCGCTCCGAAGCTGCCTGCCAACATGCCTTCTCTCCATATTCGTAAACCGCTCCCCTTGCCATCTCATTGGCGCACCGCCATCCTTGTGCACAGCCAGTCAAAACCTGTCTGTAACTCCTTCCTCTTTTCCAACTTCTCTGGATCCCCGTTTTCTGCATAACTCCTGTCTACTTCCAACATCTCACCTATTACCCATTGACACTCCACCCTCTCCTCATTATCCACCTTTGCCATAAACAAGATCACCTCCCCCCTAACTACCGCCTTTAGAGCTTCCCAAACGACTGCCTGCAAAACCTCCCTGTTACAATTAAACCCCACGTATTCCTCGACTACTTTCCCAATCTTATCACAGAACCCTCAGTACCCCAATAGCCCCACATCTAATCTCCACCCCAGCCTCTGCACTGCCGCCCTCTCCAACACCATATCCACCCAATGCGGCGCATGATTCGATATTGCAATTGCCGAATATTCCGACTCCTTGACCCCAGCCAACAGCGCCTTCACCACCACAAAAAAGTCATTCCGCGAATAAACCTTATGGACCGAGGATAAAAAAAGAGTACACCCGCTCCCCCGGATGCAGAAACTTCCAAGGATCCACCCATCCCATTTCTGCCATTAGTCCAGCCAACATCTTCGCCCCTCCCTGACAGGACAAGCGAGCGCAGACGTGACATGTCCAATTTTGGCTCCTGCACCAAGTTCCAATCTCCACCCACTATCAATTCATATGTATCCAAGTTGGGAATGGCCCCACACACCTTCTTTACAAATCCTACATCATCCCAGTTGGGACCATATATGCTTACCAGCACCTCCAGCAACCCCTCCAATGCTCCTGTCTCTGTCACATACCTGCCTCCCTGGTCTGCAACTACTTTCTCCATCTGGAACCGTGCTCTTTTGCTAACCAGTACTGCTACCCCTTGAGCCCTGCCGTCAAATCCTGAATGAAACACCTGGCTAACTCAGCCCTTCCCAAGCCTCACATGATCCTTCACCTTCAAGTGAGTCTGCTGCAGCATCGCCACATCGGCTTTCAAACCTTTCAGATGCATCAGCACCCTTGATCTCTTGACTGGGCCTTGCAACCCCCTCATGTTCCACGTAACTATCGTATTCCACGTCTCTTCCCCCCCCCCCCCCCCCCTTCTTATCCAACATCACCATAACTCCGGGCCCTGCTCCGTGAGCCTGACCTGCCCCTGTTAACATCAAACCCCCCCTTCCCCCTCCCCCCTGCACTTCCTCTCGAAAAACCCTTGCCCAGTATCGATCTCTTACTCCCAGGCCCCCCCTCCCATTTACACTCTCTCCCAACTCCCCATTCACAGTCCACAACCCATCTTCAGTTCCATTCTTCACTTCTGTCCCAAGCCTTCTGCCTTCACGAACGGCTCCACCGACTCAAAGTAGAAATCTCTGGCGTTGTCGGTCACCCTCCGCTTCGCTGGATACACCACTCCAAATCACACCCCACTGTTGTATAATGCAGTCTTCACTTGGCCGAAAGCAGCTCGCCTCTTTGCCTCCACCGTCAAGTCCTGGTAAATACGAGCACCAGCCCACTGCACCTCCCGCTTCTGCTTTGCACAGTTCAAAACCTTCTCCTTCATGTGGTACCTGTGGAAGCAGATGATCACTGCCCTTGGCGGCTCATATAACTTTGGCTTCGGCCTCAGCGACCGATGGGCCCGGTCCAGTTCGTACCGAGAGGGTTCCTCTCCATCCCCCATCAGTTCAGCCAACATCTTGGCAAAGTACTCCGTCAGCCTCGAGCCCTCCGCCCCCTTGGGCAAGCCCACAATCCTCAAATTTTGACTCCTCGAGAGGTTCTCCAGCTTTGCTCGAAGCCCCTTAGTGGCCTCGACCAATCCCCCATTGATGTGAGCTGATCGCTATGCTGCGACATGGCCTACTCCACTCCCTACATCTTCTCGCCCTACTCCCTCACCTTGGCCGATGTCTTCGCCATTCTCACCAGGGCAATTGCCTCCTCCACCAACGCCTTCAAAGCCTCCGCTATCTCCTTCCTCAACACCTCCATATGCTTCGCAAACTGCTTCTCCAGCTCCAAAGACATCACCTGAGTCATCATCTCTGCTGTGAGCAGTGCGACCCCATCCAGCAGCCATCTAGCTCCCTGACTGGCCCTCTCACTCGGCGGTTAACACTCACTCCCTCCCTTCTTCTTGAAGGTTGTTTTCCTCAAACCTTTTGACATTCTTTGCCTTCTTTATATCTTCCTACATCCAATCATTCGCAATTTTTCCCCCGGATCAGACCTTCAAACTCCTAAAAACAGGTCTCAAGCAGGAGCCACCCAGCATGCGACTTCCTAAGCCTCACCTGATCCTTCACCTTCAAGTGAGTCTCCTGCAACATCGCCACATGCTGTCACCGGAAGTTGTGCCTTACAAAGTTAACCGTACTACGAATCTATGATTCACATCACAGCTCATTGTTCTACTGGACAGAATTTCCCCCTATTAATTTCCATGAATGTGAAAGAATGTTACTTTTCGTGGGGTTTTTTTGGTATAGGTTTTGTGGATAGTTTCCAATGTGAAGATAGTGAAGCAGAAGTAGACCTGAAGTAATTCCCTGTATTTGTGTTCAGCCTTTTTTTGGGTACTTGAGCATTTAATCTTGTTTGACATTGCTGCGAGAGCATACCGAGAGAGCATTTTGGCATCAATACTAAAATCACGTTCCTGTGTCCATTTTACACACTTGGGATTTTTTTTTCAAGAGTAGCCAGTTGTTCTGTTGAAGCAGGTTTTACACTGACCCAACCAATGGTCCTTGCAGAGGCCACCAATTAAGCCTGCAGGTAATTTTTAAAATTTGCTTAATGTGTTCCTCATACCTCCTTGTTAAATCGAGTCTAGAGGCTTCTAAGTGTGGAAAATGAATGTACGTGCCGGAGCTGCCACTTCCTATACTGTACCTCATAGAGATTAAGTGTTTTCCTGCTAATGTTTCAGAGGCTTCATTTTTCCCTGAACCAGCTGTTTCGTAACCGGAAAGTTCCCATTATGTCCATTCACATATGTGTGAAGGTTGGTCAGCATTCTTCTGGATGAGTGGGACCCCTGTGTCCTGAATCTGCAGGTCCCTGACCCAAGGGCTGACCTCTCCTAAACCTCTGTTCACCAGCAACAGGTTTCACTGCCATGTATTAAGTGAAAATGTGAATAATAGCATGTATAAGGATGTGGTAGGATGCCCATATAGTGAGGAGCTGCTACTTCCGAATAAGGCAAGAAGCGAGAAAGGGGGGTGCCAAAATCAAATCTCACAAGTTGGACAGAAATATGTGTGCAAGTGTTTATTTACCTTAGTTTGCCCTTCCCATTTCCACATCAAGACTGGTCTGTGGACTTCTAGATTGAGCCAATTAATGCAGGTGCAATTCTCTTGCCATGGTAATAATCAAAAACCAACTGAGAGTTGTCTCCCGTTTCTCTATTGACAACTGCAAGGACCAATTGTTTCCCCAGCAGCGACAGGGCTACTCACTCATGTGTTGTCAATATATAAATGTCCTCCTGTGGCCTGCATCTCCCTCACACGGTAGGATTTCCTTCTGCCAGAAAGATGGGGACAAGTTTAATGTGTACAGGTGATAGGTAATTATTTTCTCGGTGTTTAATGTTCAAACAGAAGTAAATTATGAGTGCTGACATGAAGAGTAAATATTTGATGGGTACGTCTATGCTCAGATGACATAAGAGAAGGTTTGGACCATGGACCACTGTGCTATCTGACCTCAGGAGCAGGAACCCCACACAGTGAGGGTAAAGAATAATGCTGTAGAATCACAGAATCTTTTCACTGCAGAAGGAAGCCATTTGGCCATCAAACCTGCACTGACTCTGAAAGAGCCTTCTGCCTTGTCTTGCTTCCCTGTTTTATCCCCGTAACCTTGCACATAGCAATCTAATTTTCAGATAGCAATCTAATTTCCTTTTGGAAACCACAATCGAATCTATCTCCACCACCCTTTCAGGACATTTTTTACAGACTCCAACCAGCCTCTGGGTAAAAAAATGTTTCCTTGCATCACTTCTATTCCTTTTTCCCATTACTTTGGGTCTGTGTCCTCTAGTTCTTGATGCTGTCTTGAGGGGGACAGTTTCTCACTGTTCACCCGTCCATACTCCACAGGACCTTGAATACCTCTATCAACTCTCCTCTCAGCTACCTTTTCTCCAACGAGCTATTTAGAAAATTCAAGACAATGTGCGGCACAGTGGTTAGCACAGTTGTCTCACAGCACTGAAGACCCAAGTTCAATTCTGACCTTGAGTGACTGTCTGTATGGTGTTTGCACATTGACCCGGTGTCTGCATTGGTTTCTCTGGGTGCTCCGGTGCAGACTCGATGGACCAAATGACCTCCTGCACTGTAGGGATTCAATGATTCTACGCCTGGCATCTTTTCTTTCCGGCACTCCTCTCCTTAGACATGTTATGTTCTTTGTTGTAGCTGCAAAGATGGAATCAGAGGTGGCACACGCCGAGTTTGTACAGCATAGTGCAAGGAATTTAGTTTCAAGATGCTGCTCAAACAGTGTACAATGGTAAACTCCACAAAAGCCTGTGAAATGCTCTTATGATGTCATTGTGTAACATGTGACATTACACCAGCCAGTGGTGTTGCTCTGATACAAAACAAGAAAGAATTGCTTGCATTTCTGTTTTGGGTGCAGTCCCTGTTGTAATATAAAACATGTGGCAACAAATGGTACATGACAATGTACCCATTATCTGATCTAGCAATGATATTGGTTGAAGGATTAACGTTGGTCAGACACCAGGGAGCTGTTCCCTGCACTTCTAAGGAATAGTTCCATGGGGTCCTTAATATGTATTTGAGAGTGAAAAGACACCATGGTCTAATAACGCATCCAGGAGACTGCCCATCTAAAGGTGCAGCATTCACTCAATGGCTGGAGTCTCAGCCTAGATTTTGTATGCAAGTCTCTGGAGTGGGATCATTAACCTCTTTGAAATTACAAGGTTGTTCTGGAGAACAGGCTGTTGGTTCCCCACCACTATACGTATGATATTCCTTCAGAAACTAAAGTTCAGCCCATTGTATAATTGAGTGTGGTTTTTGGGTACTATTTAAATGTTGATGATGTCAGAACATTCTGCTACCATGGTTACCTTAATTATTTAATTTGTCTTTTGTGAACATTCTTTTCTTCAGTAAGTTCATTTTGCATACGTGATACTTGGGAATAAGAATGTTGAAAGCAAGAATGCAAGAGTTAAAATTCTTATTAAGTGATGCACTGGAATTTCCAAAAAATGTGAAATATATTATGTTGTCATTTTACTCCACCAAAGCATTGCTGTCAGGTAGAAAGATCCATTACAGGAATAATGGATAATAATATAAGATTTTCTAATCTTGTAGTAAGTAGGCATTCCAACTGAAAAGGAATAATTCTTTGCTTTTGGTCAAAGTGTGAACCTGTCATAAGTCAAATCCTTATACAAAAAATTAGAAGGGAAATTTGCGTCTAGTTGATTAAATCTATTGCAGAAAGAGAGTAATTTCCTAATGTCTTGCATGAAATATTAATAGTATTGCAGGACATTTCCTGAACTTTATAGCATACGACTTTGCATCTTTCTGTGACACATAGCTGCTGATCTGCTGAGTTTTAGGATAAGGGATTGCAGATTTAATACCAAGATTAATACCAGAGTGTGGTGGATGCCGTTCAAAGGAAGAGATAGATTTTTAATTAGTAATAGGTTGAAGGGTTATGGAGAATGGGCAGGGAAGTGGAGTTGAGGCCAAGAGGAGATTAGCCATGATTGTATTGAATGGTGGAACAGGCTAGAGAGGCTGAATTGCTACTCCTGCTCCTAGTTCTTGTGGTCTTATGAACTGCCTTCCAAAGAGAGCAAATGTGTAATGTATCCCATTTATAAAGAGGCATAAGTGTGCTTAGCTTGAGTCTTTTTTTACCTTGATCATGAAAAGTGACATTCCAAGCGCCACAACCAAATGTTTAAATCTCCCATTTACAGAACCTATCAAAATGCATGCGGTGCCCACAATGTACCAAAATGGTGGTGTAAGCATTCTAATTATCTCTTACAGTAGATGAACTGCAGAGTATTTATTTGAGGAGTATGAATTGTTTGGCTTCTGGTAGAATCTTGGGCCTTATGTTTTATTTGAGATGCATTCTGGAATTCCACAAATGTTCCATCAGTCAGGGTACCAGTCAGGGCACTCTGTAGCAAATAAATTGGGCTGGGACAAGTATGAAATAGGGATGAAACTGGAAAATAAAATAAATGTAACACCGTAGCTTTCAGAGTATCTAGTGTAAGCTATATGTTAAGAATTTTGATGGTGATATACAACCTGGAACTGCTGGAATGGAATCCCTTCCTGTCCATAAATGATGGTAGATTATTGGGGGTTAAAAAGTCGATATGGCAACAGGAGTTCATCATTGAAGCATTGAATATTTGGAATCAAGACTCTTAAGTGTGGTATCCTTTCCTGTTGATGTACTCCACTTTTAGGAAAATGTATGACTCTGTGGGCCCTGGCAAGTTGAATCTCAATTATCTGTTGAATGTAACAAGACATTGTGGTAAACACCACTGATCATACACCTCGCGTATTACGGTACTGCCATTGTACTCCAGTCATTACAGTAAATCCCGGCCTGCTGGCTCCACCCAGCAGGCTCTGCATAAAAGTGTACGCTCTCCTGCGCTGCCCCCATTCTGGTTCCAGCTGCAGGAGGCTTAACATCTAGCACAATAAAGCCACAATTGTTCACCATTCGTCTCGTAGTCATTGATGGTACATCAGACATTGTACCTAGTTACACTGATCTGCATCACCTATGACTCCTTTAAAGCAGCCATCAAAAGACAAGCGTGTTCCCAAAGAAATAGGCTTTTAAATTGCAACTTAATGTGCAGAGTTTATTTGTGTTGCCAAACTTTTTGGGAGCTTTTACAAACCCCAAGTTTTCTATTTTTGTACATACTTTAAACCATTAAAACAGATGGAAGTTCCTTGTCATTTCAGCACAATTCACAGTTCTTTACCCAGAGAGTAGTGGGGGCATGGAATGCACTGCCTGTGGAAGTAGTTGAGTCGGAAACATTAGGGACCTTCAAGCAGCTATTGGATAGGTACATGGATTACGGTTAAATGATATAGTGTAGATTTATTTGTTCTCAAGGGCAGCACGGTAGCATTGTGGATAGCACAATTGCTTCACAGCTCCAGGGTCCCAGGTTCGATTCCGGCTTGGGTCACTGACTGTGCGGAGTCTGCACGTCCTCCCCGTGTCTGCGTGGGTTTCCTCCGGGTGCTCCGGTTTCCTCCCACAATCCAAAGATGTGCAGGTTAGGTGAATTGGCCAATGATAAATTGCCCTTAATGTCCAAATTGCCCTTGGTGTTGGGTGAAGGTGTTGAGTTTGGGTAGGGTGCTCTTTCCAAGAGCCGGTGCAGACTCAAAGGGCCGAATGGCCTCCTTCTGCACTGTAAATTCAATGATAATCTATGATTAATCTAGGACAAAGGTTCGGCACAACATCGTGGGCCGAAGGGCCTGTTCTGTGCTGTATTTTCTATGTTCTATGTTCTATGTTCTATGTAATACAAACATTTTGATTGTTTCGCATTTGAAAATCTGAGAAAGAGCTGAATATGGTGCAAGATGAAAAGATTATTCATTCAATCTTGATGTCACCGGCCACAATTCTCCACTGAAACAACAGCACATTTTCAACTAGAACTAACTGATTCTGAATAATTCGGGATGCATTCCCATGGAGGTTACCTTCAGGGAAGTGCGGTAAATGGTATTTGCACAATTTAAAGTCATACCCCTTCTTTCTAAATTATGGTTGCTGAGTGGGAGATCCACCGTGGAAACTCATTATATGTAATTAAATTGTCAGTTGTTGATAAATGCATAGCCAAGTTAATATTTCTGTTGTATTTGCGATGGACAATGTTAGCAGTTCACCTACAAGAAATTGGTTAGGGAATGTAGATGTTTGTGTTGTTGCAGTAATTTGTCAGTTGTAATAGTGAAATATTGTCCACTCACTTTCATCATTTGTTCTTTACTAGTACAGAATAGAATTTTAAAAATTGTTTCTGAAACAGTAGAAAATAATTTACTGCATCAATAATTTTTTATTAAAGGCTAAAAGTAATTTATTCTGAGAAATATTGAAAATTGATATTTACTCTTTCATCAAAGTTACCACACTAATTCACTTTTGTTTATACCATATATTTCGGTGAGCAATTCTACATTAATAAACCAAGCTGAAAGTTTTAAAATAAATTAAATTATTGTTTTTGTAAGCTTGCTTTTACTTTTGTGATTCTCTAACAGTTATTTATTGTAATACCACCCAAATATTGTAATTTGGTTTTAACTATAACTTCAAAAAGTTTGTAATTGTTCAAGGAAGAGTGCATGCCAGGAGCAGCACCAGGCATACCAAAAATTGAGGTGTCAACCTATTGAAGCTGATACACAGGACTACTTGCATGCCAAATTATATTGGCAGAAGTTATAGACCGAGCTAAGTGATCCCACAAACAATAGATCAGATCTAA
Source organism: Scyliorhinus torazame (assembly GCF_047496885.1). Lineage (NCBI taxonomy): Eukaryota > Metazoa > Chordata > Chondrichthyes > Carcharhiniformes > Scyliorhinidae > Scyliorhinus > Scyliorhinus torazame. The sequence goes on along the minus strand of NC_092709.1, from coordinate 163,036,436 downwards.
GCTCTGCAGTCCTACCATATCCCGGTGAATGGTGGTGGACAATTAAACCACTCACTGGAGGAGATTGCCCTACAAATATCCCCATTCTCAATGATTGAGGAGCCCGGCACATAGTGCAAAGGACAAGGCTGAAGCAATAGCCTTCAGTCAGAAGTGCAGAGTGGATGACCCAGCTTGTTCTCCTCTGGAGGTCCCCAACATCACATATGCCTTTCTTCAGCCAATTCGATTCACTCCAGTGGTATCAAGAACAGCTGATGGCATGGGATACTGCAAAGTCTAATGAGCATTGTTGGGAATTGAGAAGAGAGTTCAGCATCGCCAGTAAGGGAAGTTGTGCAGTGTGGGGTTGACAACTTGATTTAAAGCAGTGAAAGTTATTGAAGACAGATCCCTTCAGCTTATGACAAAAAAAGTTGTGGCTTCGCTGGAATTACACTCGCCACTTGACTGCTCCATTCTGTTCACCACTGTATTGCTTTTGGAACGAACACGGTAGGTGCAGTAGTTCAGCATAAAATGATAAGTGAGCAGATTGCAGTTCAGTCAGTCAATGTTGCAAATTTGGAGTGTAACACCTGGAATTCACCATTGGCCAGAAACTGAATTGGGCTGGCCATGTAAATATTGGGGCTACAGAAGCAGATTAGACGCAAGAATCCTGTGTCAAATAACTCACCCTTTGACTCCTCAATGCTTGCTCTGCATCTACAAAGCACAAGTCAGGGGGGTGATAGAATACTCTCCATTTGTCTGGATGAATGCAGTTCCAAAAATACTCGCAGCTCAACACTATCCAGGACAAAGAAGCCCGCTTGTTTGACAAACTATCCACTGCTTTGAACATTCACTTCCCCCACCACCAACACACAGTGGCAGCTAAGTGGTAGAGGTCACGGCTTTGGAAGCTCCTGTCAAAGGAGCCTTGATGAGCCATTGTGGTGCATCTTGTAGATTGTACATACTGCTGCCACTGTAACACCCACATCCAGTATAGAATAAACATAGAATAAATAAAGATGAAATCTCTAGGAGTTCACTCTGTCATTGAATCATAGATTGTAATTGGCAAGTTGCTGCAGGTAGATGAGAAATAGTAAGGGGCTGATGTTGGATCCTTGGGGACCAGAGTTAATGGTGTAGAAGCATGAAGAGACATAATTTCATGTGATATTCTCGTTGCAGTTAGATAAGAATGGAAATATTCGTATGCAGCTCCATCCAGCTGGACAAAATTGGAGAGATGTTGGTGGAGAATTGCATGATCAATTATGTCAAAAGGCTGAAGACAGGTGAAGAAGAACAAGGAGGGTTATCGGTTACCTTCGCACTTATAGTAGAAATATTGTTATGGTACCGAACTATTGTGGCCTACATCAATGATATTCATTGTGCTATGTAAACTCTGAATGAGTTGTCCTGATGATAATTTGAGCAATTACATTTTTAAAAGCACACTGGGACATAGTTTATATCAGTGTGTGAAATGAAATGAAAAACTAGTTTCAAATTTCTAATGTCAACTTAGTAAATCAATTTTGGGAGGGGCGGTTTTCCGCACCCCCCGTGATGTGGGGGGGAGTGGGAGCTCTTAGTCCTGCCGTTGTCACTGGAATTTTCAATTGAATCTACCCCCTGCTGCTGAGAAACCCACGGTGGGGATTTGTCGTTGGTGGGGTTGGAAAATGCCGCTGACGAGAATGGCTGGAAAATCCCCACCTTGGACTTTGAGCTTTCTGCACAGAGGGAAATATGTTGGTGTGGAGAAAGTTATATCATAGAAAAGAACATAAGAATGCACACGTTAATGAACATCAAGAAAACTGAAATGTAAAGCCCACTAATTTCATTTGATGACTAATAATTAATTCTTAATGTTAATTTCATATCTCAAGATTTTCTTGTGCTGGGAACGTCACTCACACGTAAGTTAATTGAAATTTTCCATTCATATGCACAAGAAGCTAATCAAGCATACTGTTCTTCGAATGATAATTATCCAATGTAAGGGGCATACATTCTGTCTTCAAATCAACTTAATGTTTTTGTTGAAGTGTGTACTTCTGAAGTGATACCAGAAGAGTAGTAGGTTACTTTCTGGCAAAAGGAATTCTGTTATTGCAGACTGGTTTGAATTAACAGCCTCAAAAATATTTATATTTGCAGCTGCAATCAGTGCTTAAATTTTCCCATCCATATTTCGTTTTGGTTCAGAGGATGGAATATAGATAAATGAAAACTTGCAGCGTACGGACTGACACATGCTCTCTTTTAGTGATCACATCTTAAAATGTCAGGCATTTTAAATTTATAAAGACCAGAGAGCAATGATTTTGCACCTTGATTTTGTGTTGTCAAATGAACAAACAAAATGTGCTGTCAAATTGGACTAAAAAAAATCTATTTTTAAACAAACATTGATGAATCTACTTTTTGTAAACTTAAGTGTTTTAGGCAGAGGTGGAAAGTGCATCATGCAACAGATTTTTGTATGCAGAGGAGAAAAAAAAATTATTTACAAGTATTCAAATACCTGATGCAAGTATACAACTCTAAGCCATCGGGGTACAGTTATGGTTCCAGTAACATAGCTGCCAAGATTTTGAACTTGAGGCCTAGAGAAGAGGGTAGGTTGGGTGATAAATATCCCATAATTATGACATGAGGGGCAGGGTGCTCTGGCCTCCCAGACAGTTTTTCTTGGCGGCAGGAGACGGTGCACCATCCCCATTGAAGCCCCCTACATCGCTGGGAAATCTGCCAGTTGGAGCAAAGAATCCTGCCACTAGGAATGGCCAGAGAATTCCGGCTGAGATATTTAGACATGACAGGTTGGATTCTCCATTCTGGAGACTAAGTGCTGCCACTGATGTTGAATCACGGGAACTGTGCACTCCTGCCGTGAGCACCGGCCAGGAGAAATTCAGGTCATGCAAATGGGCCAGCATGGTGTCCCCGAGCAATTCTTGGCCCACTGGCGTTTAACCACTGGGGTTAGAATTTGTGATAATAACCAGAAGAGCTGGAGCTCCACTCACCACAGACTGTCATTCCAGCCAAGAAGATAACTGCCCAAAAACCTGCTCCAAGGTTCTGGGAGTCCGAGATCGATAGAATGCTGGATGCCATTGAGGCGAGGAGGGACACCCTCTTCCCCAGGGTTGGGCAGAGACTCAAGCTCGTCATTCTCAACAGTTCCTCGGATGAGGTGGCAGATGCTGTCAGAGCTGCCAGCTTCACCAGGAGGACTGGCAAGCAATGCAAGAAGAACATGAACGACCTCTTTAGGGCAGCTCTGGTGAGTCACCACCTCTGTGTCCCTCCCCTCAACCTTTACATTAACCCCAATCCCCCAGAGGTCAACAGCGTCCCACCTACCTGCATCACCTTTATCATCCACCCTCCACAAAACCCCAACACATATATTGCCTTCTTTGGCCAAGAGCCGTACACATTAATGCCACCAGCTACAAACCCCCAAAAATCTCATATCCCAGCATTTCACTTTGTCCTTTGTGTCCCCAAGGATAAAGTGGCCCATAATCGCCAGTATGCTAGAATACGGGAGGGGACATCCCAGATATTCAGGTCCACACCTTCTTAGAGGAAAGTGCCTTGCAACTGGTGGGGGAGGCTGAGGAGAGGCAGTGGCTGCGATGGAGTTCAGCATGCATCAACGCATGAGAGCCTAATGCAACACAGATGTCCCTATAACAAGTGAGTCATTCCTCTCCCACAGACCAGTCCTTCCCAAGATCTCACTCCATGTTTTTTGTCTTGCAGGATCACCATCAGACAAGTTCAGGCTGTCTGGGGTCACAGGCTCTCAGCACACTCCGGAACTCCACTTCGGGGAAGACACTGACGTCTCACCACTACTTTCATCTGCACCATTTACCATTGCAGAGACCTTATCACCTTGCGGGATAATGTTAGCAATCAGGCTCCTGGGTCACCCTCTGGTGAGAACCACACACGTGCTACAGCATATCAGGTGGAGTCAGGGACGCCTGAGGGAGCTCACAGTTGGAGGGCTGCCTGGTCCCAGGTAACAGACAGATGATGCGCCTCTGGAAAAGACCATCCCATCACTGATGCAGATGCAGAATCACAGCCAGACTCTACAGGAGGGGGTGTCAATATTTTTCCAACGCTTGTAAGCCCAGCTGGAGGAGTCCAGCTGCCTTCCAGGAGATGTTGCTTGTAAAGCATAGCATCCAGACCAACACTGAAATGGTGCTGGCCATGGTAGAAGAACTGGGGCAAGACGCCAGAGTCATGTGTCAGGGTCTAAGGCTTGGGGCACATTGTGCTGTCCATAGTTGAGGAGTAGGACAGGAGAGCCCAGACACGGGTGGACATGCCCAGGTGCAGGATTTGGCCCATTCACAAAGAGTCATGGCTGAGGGCATCGAGAGCATTGGCCGGATGCTGACTGACCTTGGCCAGTCACAGAGGGACATGTCATAGGTACAGAAGGACATGATTAATTCACTAAGGAACATGACCCAACCTCATAGCTGAGGGCATCGAGACCATGGCTCAGATGAGGGTGGGCCTCCAGGACTGGGAGGGCCATGTGAGAGTGACCCTTCTGGAGCTCACTCCGCCTTCCCCTCCATGCCATGGAGTAGCCCGGGGGCCAGCAGGCACCCTGAGGTAAGAGAAATTTAGGGGGCCCTTAAACACCTCAGTTCTTCTGAATCCCTCTAACCTGGCACTGGAGAATCTCATGCAAATAGGATGACATATCATCACCCTGTGATACTCGAAAGTCATCAGGGCGCATCTAGGACCACCAGAGGACGACTGCAAGGGCGTCACAGGGCAGAGAGCGAGGCAAGCATCAGGCCACCTCCATTTCTGATGGGCTGTCTGGGGTAACACCTAGTAGAAGCAGTAGGCCATAGAAGAGTAGGAAGATGGATGATAAGTTGGTGGGTGTAGTAGATCATAGAGACTTGGGGGAAGGGCCCGGATGTAGTAGATAGTAGGGAGTAAGAGGGAAAGGTACACTTATTGTAAATACTTAAACACTTTGCACCACCAGTCCAATCTGCCCCTAACCTCTGTCTCACTGGTGTGAGGGGTGAGAGGTGGTGGAGGAATGGCACCCATGACACGTGAAGGTCCCACATGATTCACCCTCACTGAAAAGTAGCATAGCATGAGGGAGACGGTGTGAAACCACCCTGTTTGACGACATCCCAGTGAGCGATCCTTAACCGCTCACCAACTCCTGCAAACACCCCCTGCCCCCCCAACCCACATTTGTGGGCCTGTGAGAAGAAATGGCCAGCACAAATGCAGGGATCATCCAAGCAGACAGTGGTCTGTTATTTTAAAGGTGTCAGACTTTGTCAGACAATGATGGGCAGCAGAGCTCATCTCACACCGAGTCATCATTATCCTCCAACCCATTGACAAGATTCTCTGATACTGCCAACCCAGAGCCAACACCCTGCGGTAATACTGGTATAGCCCTTGGAGGGAGAGCTGCGGTAGTGGGAAGGAGTGAAGGGGTGAGAGGCTCAGGGGAAGATTGATTCTGTATGGGGTGGGAAGGGGGTTTAAGTAGGATCGGGGAGGAAGAGGTGCATTAGGGTGACGGAGCTCTGGTGGCCTGGCCTCCTAGTTGGTGAATCGGGAGGTGATATTTTCCTATATGCGGCTGCCCTGGATCACACATTGGGCGGCCTGACCTGACGGCTCAGGATCCAGGCTCTGGACACCATGCTCATCCTTCTTGTTAAATGAAACCTGCTGTTCTTCCTTCTCCTCCTCCTCCTCCAGCATATTGCTTCGCTATTGAATGATGATAGGAAGAACGCAACAGGCCATCACGATGCTCGAGACTCTCTGGAGAATATATTGGAGCGCCCTACCAGAGCAGTCCAGACATTGGAAGCTCATCTTGTGCACGCCGATGCACCACTCAATGATGCTCCTAGTTGTTGCATGAGCGTCGTTATAACGGTTCTCCGCCCTGGTCTTGAGCCTTCACACAGGTGTCATTAGCCATGACCTGAGTGGGTAAGCTTTGTCACACATTAGCCAACCCATTACCTGAAGGAGCACCTCAAAGGTGCCAGGAACCGGCAAGTACATCAGGATGTATGCGTTGTGGATGCGGCCTGGATAATGGGTGCAGACGTGAATGATTTTGCAGCTGATGGTCGCGCAACAACTGTACATTCATGGAGTGAAAGTTTTTCCTATTGATGAAGGGCACCCTATGTCAAACCAATGTTTGGAGGGTGACATGCGTGCCATCAATTTGCTCCCTGGCTGTGGAGCATGTCAGTGATAGTGGGCATCTTGTTGGGCCTGGTTCATCTTGTTGGGCCTGGTTCAGCTTGAAGATAATGTAGTACAATGTCGGGGTGCACAGAGCATTGTGATAGCACAAATGCACCAATCATGTGCGAGTACCTTTCAGAAATGGATGTTTAAGCAATGTATCTTTAAGAAATGGAGCTGATCATATTACTGAAGTAATGTCAGAGGGTGGGGGGAGCTGAGCTCACTTCTGCTTTTTGAGTTTCAGTTTGAGAATGCAGCTGGGGGTGTCTGTGTGATTTGCTGTGAGCTGCATGAAGAAACACAGAGCTGGTCTGTTGATTTCTGCAATCCAAAGACTATAAATATATTGAATGTAACCTAATGTGCTCCTATTTTTGAAGGTTTGAAGTCTTTTGGATGTTTAAGGGAACAGTTTGCAAGGTTATTTAGTGTTGTAGTCTTTTGGGATTATCTTTGAAGTAATGGGTGTTAAGATATTCAATGTTTGTTTTAAAAAGGTTAACTTGAGTTCATAGAATAAACATTGTTTTGTTTTAAAAACCACTTGTCCATTTCTGCTGTATCACACCTGGAGAGTACGCTGTGTGCTTCCCACACCACAATCTATTACAAGTTGTGGGTCGGTTGAACTTCATGAAACACTTTGGGGTTCTGTAAACCTGGACCCATAACACACCAATGTGCGGACATTTGCTCCATCTCACACAGGTCCCCGCTCGAGCCCAGGAATGAGCCAGAGGCAAAAGGTTCAGGGTAACCGTCACGTTGATGGCCAATGGTAATGGGTGACTTCCTCCACACCCGCGTAGTGCCAGGTGTGCCTCCATCTGGCATAGGTAGTGTATGGTCACCCTAGTGAGCTGGTGTTGGCAGTGGCACACACAGTTCGGCAACTCCTTGAAGAACCGGCACCCACGTTATACACGTGGGCTGATAGGTTGTCTCCTTCACACCTCCTCCTCTGCCTGTTGGATAGCCAGCACCTGAACCTCACCAGCTGGCATCTGCTCTTCTGGGGAAGCCTCCTTGTTCAGGATTATCCCTGGGCTGGCCCTGGTGCTCTCTCCGCTGTGCATCCATGAGGGGAGAACTGCAGTTTCTTTTGAGCTTCAATTGGCCCTCCAGCTTTGACAGTCTGTTGTCCTTAATAGTAAAGTAAATGAGCGCTTAGGTTACTAACTGGCTAATCCAGGCAAGATCCATATCAGGTAACTGCTCCTGACCGTCTGGGCTCTGGATGCACATTTGAAATAAATGTCAGGATCCCAAACCAGAATGCAAAATCCTGCAATGTGATGCTGGGTCAACAAGCATAGAGCATGCTTATAGTGCAAGTACATCTTGCCACTTAAGTTCTTTGAAAGGTTACTTTTCAATGCAAGGTAAATCCCTTCATTTGCCCTGGACCTTCCAGCCTTGATACAAGCATGAACAAAAGAACTGAGATGAAGGGACATTGCCTAACCTTAATGCAAAAACAGCATTCCACTCAAGTGTGGCATCAAGGAGCCTAAGTGGGGGGAAACTCCCCAATGGCTGGAGTCAAACTTAGCACAAAAGGAGTTGGTTATGGTTTTTGAAGATAAATCATCTCACCCCCAAGATATTGTTGCAGGAGTTCCTCAGGGAAATTTCCTGTTGATTGCACTCTATTATGTTGCATTTGCAATTCCTCATAAGGTTGCATTCACAAGTAGCAAGACCTGGTTAATATTCTGGTTTAGGCGGATAAGTTGGAAGAAGCATTCCAACAAGAGAGGCAAACTACCACCTCTCGATATCCGACATCATTACCATCTCAAAATTCCTAATCATCAACATTTTGTGGGTCATTTTCACCCAGAAACTTACTTAAACCAGCCATATAAATTCTGTAACTACAAGAGCAGGTCTGAAGCTGGGTACTGTGCAGCTAGTGACTCAGCTCATGATTTCTCAAAGTCTTCCCACTCTTACAAGACACAATTACTCTCCATTTGCATGGATGTATCAGCTCTACCAAGACCCAAGAAACTCCAAAAACTCCAACTGCTTGATTGCTAAATCATCCTCCACCTGATACATTAACATTCTTCACCACTTGGAAATTTGGAAGTGTATTGCAGTTCCTACATCTTTGCTGTGTCAAACTTGTGGAACTCTCTATTTAACAGCAAAGTGTGAGTACCTACATCAGGACTGCAGCGATTCAAGAAGGTGGCTCACTACCATCTTCTCTTGAGGGCAGTTAAAGATATATTAATCTCCACTTGCATCTTTTTTTCTCCTTTGCCAAAAAAGGAAAGGTGTATTCCCAGGTCACTGCTAATGCAACTTGTAGTCAGCCTTAAAATGCACACAAGATTATGTTCATGAATTTTCACTTTCCGAATTTCTCTGAGAACACTCCTAGCCTTTAACAAGCACCTTGCCTGTGCAGCAAAGCCTGGATCAGCAAATGAGTGGAGAATAGGCTTAAAGCTATCTACTACCCAGTTTGTTATTTTGTTTCATACGTTCATTTGCACTTATTTTTCCCTTTGGGGAATAGTGGGGAAGTGTTGCAAGCATAAGGCTGATTATAAGCCTGCTTAAGCCATGCTATGAATGCGCCTTTCATGGCCAACAAGTTCTCGAATGCAACTTAAACCCAGAGCTCCTGACTCAGAGGCAGGTGCACTACTTACTGCGAAAGGACCTCCACTTCTGATCAATAATATTTTCATCTAGTCTGGAATATTCTACTCAACGCTTCTCCAAATGCTTCATGGTTTTCAATTATTTTCTTTGGAGGTAATTATTTCCCAGATGAGTGCATTCCTTCAGACAGCTTGATTTGAATTTATTAACTATCTAATCTTTATTATTTTGTAAAATTATATTAAAAGATATGATTCACAATCAGCATCATATATTATATATGCCTTTATATTTAATAAAGCAAAATCTTGATTTTACATAAAGAAGTCTTCTTCAACAAGAGAGGAGATAATTTGTCATTACCGGGTTGCTCATAAATGCACATTATTATTTTTTGAGTGAGAAGTTGATACAAAACAGTTTCTACATCTTGTCGGTTGCTGATGTTTGGTTTATATCTTGGAGATCTCACCAGGCGTTTTCAACAATCCATGATTTGGTGGGTTAGCTGGGGATTGCATTATGAACCAGATATCTTTCAAATCTATGTTAGATACAAATTCATACTACTAATTTCCAAGCTGGCCTGAGCCACAATTCACACATCGAACCTTGTAATGGTTTATTTATTTTCACCTTCTAGTCATGGGTTTAGACCATTCTAAAGATCTTACTTCTGTAGACGCATAGCTTTTGATGTCCCTCTTGTACTAATAGTTAATTTATAGACTAACCGAAGCATAAGGAAAGCACAAAATACTCCGAGATAAATGTCTTTATTAATGAATCGCCATGGAATAATTGTGACAATATATATTGTGTCATAAATGCCATTGAACTTTAATTTTAAAATCATTTAAGCAAAATGGTGATGTCATTAGTTACTACAAAGTGCTAGTGCCAACTTTTGACTCTCAAGTATCTCTTGTGGAAAGCATACCACATAAGCTTGATCATCAAAACCCTCAAATTCAGGCAAATAGAAGCTTTTAAGTAATTGAAGGAAAAAAATCTATTATCATATTCAATATCCATTCGGCCATTTGCGTCTCTGCCAGCTCGAAAAGATCTGTCCAATTAGTTTTGCTCCCCCTTTTTTCTTGCCACAGCACTATAACTATTTCAGTTTTCCCTTTGACCGTTGTTATTGAGTCTGCTTCCATCATCCTTTCAGATAATGGATTTCAGATCATCATTACTCTCTGGTTAATGTTGTTTTCTTCATGTCACTCATTCTTTTGATAATTACCTTAAGTATGTGTTGTCTGGTCACTGACACTTCAATAATTTATCTTTACTTACTTTATGAACAACTCTAAATTTGGCATACCACTATCCAATTTCTCAGGTATCTTTGTTTAAAGTAGGACATGCCCAGTTTCTCTAGTATCTCCATGTAACTGAAGGATTTTGTCTCTGGTATGCTTGAGGTAAATCTCTTGACATTTATTTTTCATTCCTGAACAATACATTGAATAATCTGTATTTTTGATGAACACATCTTAAGCAATGTTATAATAATGGGTCATTATGTGACTTAGAAGAGTAGAATTTATGGAAATCATGTTATATTTGCCTTACTTACATCTGCAAAATGCAGTTCGATAACATATTTTGGATTGGATTGGATTTGTTTATTGTCACGTGTACCGAGGTACAGTGAAAAGTATTTTTCTGCGAGCAGCTCAACAGATCATTAAGTACATGTGAAGAAAAGGGAATAAAAGAAAATACATAATAGGGCAACACAACATATACAATGTAACTACATAAGCACTGGCATCGGATGAAGGGTGTAGTGTTAATGAAATCAGTCCATAAGAGGGTCATTTAGGAGTCTGGTGACAGTGTGGAAGAAGCTGTTTTTGAGTCTGTTCGTGCGTGTTTTCAGACTTCTGTATCTCCTGCCCGATGGAAGAAGTTGGAAGAGTGAGTAAGCCGGGTGGGAGGGATCTTTGATTATATTGCCCGCTTTCCCCAGGCAGCGGGAGGTGTAGATGGATGTATTTTGCAAATTAATTTTATGACATTACAAAATGTATATCAGTGCTCAAGTCAATTGTGATGAAATTTAAGTGCAATTCTACTTGCCTTTTTATGTTTTTGGCACAATTATGTAGTACCACCCATGTTATCTTAACTGAACCGCATCGACCTTGGTGGCAAGATCGATGTCACCATCGATTTAGTTTCTATGATCATTCTGTAGAAACTAAATGAAAACCATCTGTGTTTTTGTGAATTACATCAAGGCTGAGCTCATTTATTTCTATCAGTGCTGCTAATTAGGGGCTGGTTAGCACAGTGAGCTAAACAGTAGTGCGGGTTCAATTCCCGTACTGGCCTCCCTGAACAGGCGCCGGAATGTGGCGACTAGGGGCTTTTCACAGTCAGTTTATTGATGCCTACTTGTGACAATAAGCGATTATTATTATTATTATTATTATTATTATTATTATTATTATTATTATTATTATTATTATTATTATCTGGATGGTGAGAAATAAGGAACTCAAATTCCATAAAGTGATGCTCTAGAATGTCACTCTTCAAAGTCCCCTGCCAGGATATTTTTCAATATTTACTCTTCAGATTATTTTGCTATCAATTAATCTAAATAGAATGTGTACTTTTTATTAGAATTGAACTTAAATCTGTGAAATTTATTTGCTCTCAATTAAAATGATGTTCTAGAATGTCACTCTTCAAAGTCCCCTGCCATTTTTCAATTTTTCCTGCTGAATTCTGGTTGAATCTGTTTTGTAGAGGTTATTAGAATTCATATCTGTCCTTGGCCTCTTTAATATACAGCATTTTCATAATTAATCATTATATCTGGTTCTTTAAAATACATCTTGTGTAAAAGTACCACCTTTAATTACTTTTTTCAGCTATGTACAATGACCCAGATTGTATCCTCAGTGCTGAATGTCAAGCTATGATTGACAGATCATTACCAAAACAAAAGCAGTTAAGTACTTTCTGCTGAGAAAGGAGTAAGTGAAAGCATGTATTTCCTAGATTTTTATAAACATTGTGGTTGGCTTCACAGCAGGGTACATGGGATGCATTCAAGCGTGAATGGAAATTAAAATAAACACACACATCCTGTCAATTACAGCCTATTAAAAGCTATTTCTCTTTGAAAGTGCAAAGAACCCTTACAGATCCAAAGATCTGAGGGGGTTTAAAGCCTTGTGATGTGGTTTGGTGTTCTATGAAGTAGCAGCTGCTACTTTGCACACTTCTGTCTGAGGTATCAAGTGCAAGGGACAGGTAAGTGAAAAAGCAATGATTTTTTTACTGTTTATACCTTGACTGCTCTTCAGCTTCCAGGCAGGCTGACTGATAGGGGGTCTCTGATATGGAGTGGGACCTCTGATATGGAGTGGGACCTCTGATTTGGGGGAATCTCTGATATGGGGGGAGTGAGGGGGGGGTGGTGGTTGATGGGCAGGATTTGAATTGTTGGGTGGAGGGGGCCTTCTGATGGACTTTGAGGGCACCAATGTTAAATACTTACCCCACCACATCAGGGTCATGCTTAAAAATACTTGCACTAATCCACGCTCAACTGATTCCAGGCCAAGAGGACCGGAGCATCACGTAGGAACAGGGAATCAGGTGTCCAGCCCATTGGACTCATTGGCATCCTCCCACTGGCACAGGAAATGCTGCTTTCTGCCTCCCCCAGCAGGGGACCTGGGCATCTGAATGGGATCGGTGCTCGTTTTATATCTGATGTGTGATTTTGTGCCACATCACTAACACTTTCTACAGCATTGGGTGGAGGAGAATCTACCTCCATTGTTACAAGCTCAGAGGTGACAGTGTTTCTGTTCTACTGTCTTTAGTGAACTGAGTGTAAGATTGACCCCCCCCCCCTCTTCTCTTCCCCCCCCCACCCCCCCCCCCCCCCCCCCCCACGCACACACACAGCCCTTTGCCTCTGCCATAGTGACTACATCAAACCAGATAGGACATGTGTAATGAATCCATTCCTACAGGAAGTGCATGGTTTAGCGGTTGGGTGAGTGGGGGGGGGGGGGGGAGAACGGGTCAATTTTTAAAAACCCTGACGTTCATTGAACTGAAGACACAACTCCAGGATATTTCTTTGCTGCAGTTACACTTCTCAAGTAAGCCTCTTGACTCACCTCAACATTGGATCTGAGCTGGAGCCAGGGCAGGAAGGTCCCAAGGCTCCAATAAAAAAAGTAAGTCTGCAGCATTCAGTATTCTTCAACCATCAAAATGTTGTTCAATTGTTCAAACTCAGTCAAGCGACAAGATTCCTCGCGCGGTGTGTTTCTGAGCCAGTGGTGCAATCCTCTGGTCCTGCTGCTGTCAATGGGATTTCCTATTGAATCCACTCCAAACCAGCGGGAAACCCGTGGCAGTGGTGTGTCATCAGCGGTACTGCACAATCCCGCTGGCATGAACAGTCAGAAGACCTCATCCTATGGCACGATCTACCGACTGTGTTGCATGCGAACGGGAGGGTGGTGCTGCTGGGAGAGAAGTACCCCCTGGCTTTCCGGTGGCAGTTACACATGGTTAAGAACCCACTTAACCATGCCAATGCCGGATCTAACCAGCTCCTGGCATCTTCTGACCTCCCCAGGGTGATCCCAGTCAGGCATCAATTAGTACTGGTCCATGCAAACCTGGCCCAGCCTGAACGGCACCTGGGGACGGGGGCATTGTAGGTACATGGAGTCCCCCAGGCCTTTGGGGGCACCTGGGTGGCCAAGGGGTAGGGCAGGTTGGCCCCCTGGCATCTGGATACCTTAGCATTGCCAACTTGCCCTGATGGTGCTGCCAGGCTGGTAGGAGCCCTGCCAGGGTGTCAGTGGCAGGGTGCCAGAGTGACACTGCCAAGGGTCAGGGCCTGAGGGGGCCATCCCCATGAAAGGAGGCATGAGAGTGGGTTTGAAGAGTGGGTGGTGAAGGATTCTATGAAGGGGCCTCCGGAAGGTTTGGCGGGGGACAAAGGGTGGGGTTCTGGAAGGGAGGTACCCAGAAAGGGTGTGTGAAAAGCCTGAAAAGGAGATGCCATCCCTAAAGTGGGATTTCCTCACTTGAGGGGGTATGGAGTAATGCCGATGTGTGGGTTTGGGGGGAGGGGGGGGTAACATTGCCTCTGGGTGAGAGTGTGGAAGACCCTCAAGCTCACTTGGAGATCAGGGCACCCTTTCAAAATGGTGGCACGATCTGTGAGGAGCCGGTCTGGCCAGCTGGTTCAACTCCCCAATCATGAGATAAATTCGAAGTGTGGGCTTTTCATAGAATTTACAGTGCAGAAGGAGGCCATTCGGCCTATCGAGTCTGCACCAGCTCTTGGAAAGAGCACCCTACTTAAGACCACATCTCCATCCTATCCCTGTAACCCAGTACCCCCACATGGCCTTTCTGGACACTAATGGCAATTTATCATGGCCAATCCACCTAACCTGCACATCTTTGGACTGTGGGAGAAAACCGGAGCACCTGGAGGAAACCCACACAGACATTGTGTTACCGAGCTGCCCCTCAAGACTGAAGAGAAACTCCCCAGGGCCCCATAGTGATTACAAGTGTGGTTAGATAGTGGTGGGGACCTCGCCAACAGAACCGGGGTGAAACTGCCGGGCAAATCCTCCTGAAATGCCACTTGGAAACCTTTTCCGTTAGTTATGCCCTATTTGTTTCAAGAGGATAAACACAATCTAAAATATATACACAGTAGCTTATAGCACAAATGCATTTAGTGCTCATGTGGGAACAATGAGGTCTGAAAAAATAGTTTTCTTTGGTTTCTTAACTTTCTTTGAAATGCTTTAATGTTCATGGAGGATGAATACTAATATATGTTTGGAAATGAAAATGTGTGTATATGTTGTGTATATAGAACTACACTGAAATTACATTGTAGTGTGCCAATACATGCTCTTATTGGGCCATCTGAAATTCCTATTTTCGAAGGCTAAAATATCAAGAAGAAAAATTTCAGGTAACCGGATAAATATTTGGACATTGGATTGGATTTCTTTATTGTCACGTGTACTGAGGTATAGTGAAAAGTATTGTTCTGAATACAGTCCAGATTATTCCATACATGAAAAATAAACACGGGGCAAACATAAATGAACAATGTAAATACATAGATACAGGCATTAGGTAAAGCATACAAAAATGCAGTCCTACCCAGTAGAGAAGATGTGTGAAAAGATCAGGTCAGTTCATAAGAGGTTCGTTTAGGAGTCTGTTAACAGCAGGAAAGAAGCTGTTTTTGAATCTGTTAGTGTGTGTTCTCAGACTTTTGTATCTCCTGCCTGATGGAAGAAGTTGGAAAAATGGATAAACTGGATGGGAGGTGTCTTTGATTATGCTGCCCACTTTCCCAATGCAGCGGGAGATATAGACAGAATCAGTGGATGGGAGGCAAGTTTGCATGATGGACTGGGCTGTGTTCACCACTCTCTGCAGTTTCTTACAGTCTTGGGCTGAGCAGTTGCCATACCAGTCTATGATGCAGCCAGATGGATGCTTTCTCTTTGTAGTGATATGAGTACTCCCTCCTCCTCCTCCAACCCCCTCTCCCCTAGCTGCAGGTGATGAACAGGTCTTAAAAGATTTTGGTGAACTTCCTCCATGCACAGTGGAACCCTTTCTCCAACCCCCTGATGCCAATTTTTTTTTTTTTGAGCCTTCTGATTTCCACTAGTTCGGACAACCAGTCTGAGGCCTTGGGAAGTGCTGCTGACCTCCAGCGGAGCAGAAGTCTCCACCAGGAAATCAGGGAGGCGAAGGCCAGTGTGTCGGCTCTCCTCTCAAAGAGCTCCGGCTGCTTTGACACCCTGAAGGCCATCACTAATGGGCATAGCTCCATCCTCACTCCCACAAATTTGGACATGGCTTCGAAGAAGGTGGTCCAGAACCCGATAAGTTTGGGGCAGGACCAGATCGTGGGAGTGGTTAGCCAGACCCCCCTGACACTGCTGGTATCAGTCTTCCACTCCTAGGAAGAACCTATTCATGCGTGTCCTGGTCATGAGCGACCTGTGTACCATGTTCAGCTATGTTAGGCTCAGCCCTGTGCATGAGGAGGTGGAGTTTGCCCTATACAGAATCTCACTCCAGAGTCCTCCCCCTATCTCAATGCCCAGTTCTTCCTCCCACCTTTCTCTTGCCTCAACCAGTGGGGCCCATACTTTCTTTAGCAGTGTCCATACATATGTTTGTGTATTTATCATCCCCCTAGTTCGGCCTGTGCTAAGTCTGTCCAACAGGATGTGTCTGGGTGTGTGGGGAAATGTTGTGGCCTCCTTGTGGTCGAAGCCTCATAATTGCAGGTCCTGGAGCTCATTCCCTTTCAGGACCTGGAGCTTCTCAGTTAATTCTCCCAGTGTTGCTACTCTACCGTCTACGTGTAGGTCCTCCACTGTCAACTCCCACTCGTCCCTTCTCCAGGTTTTGTATGTGGCATCCATTTTTGCAGGGATGAACCTATTGTTTCTGAGATGGGGGCTGCAACGAATATGCCTCTCAATTTGAAGTGATGTCTGAGCTAGTTCCGGTTCTTAGTTGGCTACCACCTATCATCGAACACTTGGCTGGGGGAATGTGATTGAGGCGGTGGCTGTTGCCCCAAGGGCGGCATGGTAGCACAGTGGTTAGCATGGTTGCTTCACAGCTCCAGGGTCCCAGGTTCTATTCCCTGCTTGGGCCACTGTCTGTGCGGAGTCTGCACGGTCTCCCTGTGTCTGTGTGGGTTTCTTCCGGGTGCTCCGGTTTCTTCCCACAGTCGAAAGATGTGTGGTTTGGGTGGATTGGCCATGCTAAATTGCCCTTAGGTTGGGTGAGGTTACTGGGTTACGGGGATAGGGAGGTGTGGCCTTAAGTGGATGCTCTTTCCAAGGACCGGTGCAGACTCAATGGGCCGAATGGCTTCCTCCTGCACTGTAAATTCTATAAATTCTATGAAAACTCCTTTGATGTGGTGAGGAGCTGTCAATCATAGCAAGAGTGTTTATAAATGTTGTGGTTAGCATCAAATCAGGGTAAGTGAGATGTATTCAAGTGGGAAGGGAAAGATGACCAATCCACCAAGCAGCTGATTCTAAACCATAATCTGTCAATTACAGGCTAGTGAAAGACTTTTCTCTGTGAAATTGAATGTCGTTTTCGCATTCCAAAGGGTCTCCAGGGATTTGAAGCCTTTTCTAAATGTTGTGCACTTTCAAGGAAGCCTTTAACATTTTAACTTTGGTTTCAAAGGCGTTTGTCAGAGGGAGCAGGTGTTAAGAAAGGAAAGTGTTTCTGCTTTGATTCTTCACTGGACTGCTCTTATCGGCTGTCAGACAGAGCAATTCAGGCTGAGAAAGCCACATCAGAATGAAAACACTCAGACCAGGAGGATGCTGTTTCACAGAGGGCTGCCTGAGATCACCATTACAAGGGTGGTCTTCAGGTTGCCCAGTGCTGGAAGGGGCGGACCAGACACAGGGCACCCGTCCTGCAGGGGAGGCCTGGGATCAACCCTTCACCAACAGCCTGAGCCCACCTGACCCCCTGGAACCTTGGGGCACTCCCTTCTTCAGCCTGGTAGCAGCAGAATGGCACATTCAGTGCCATGATCACCTAAGCCCCCTTGGGCTCCACCGCGCCAAACCTGCAATTGGCCAATCTCTCCCCAAAGCTCATCCAGTGGATCTCCCGCTGTGGGGATCAGGGCATCATGGAGGGGGACTTCCAGTCCCTTAATTGCATGGTTATCCTGAATTTGCATTTCCCAACTGACGTGGGCTGACTAGCGCACTGTGGCCGTCGGCAGGAGAGTAGCGAATGGCAATGGGTCTTGCACCCAGCACGTTTTTCAGTGTATGCTCCATTTTCCACCTTATTGGGGCATGGAGAATCCGGGCCTGTAGCTTCTAAGTACTGGTGCTATAAACTAGGTTCTATAATTATGGGTTTGAGCCAGGGGGAATGGATAGTGTATACAGGAGGTGGAAGGAAGTGGGGCTGGTCAAGGTGAGGGATTTGTATTTGGAGGAAGTGCTCGCCAGTCTGGAGGAGCTAAGGGCGAGGGTAGAGCTGCCGAGGGGTTGTGAGTTCAGGTATCTGCAGGTTAGGGACTTTGCATGAAAGGCCTGGAAGGGGCTCCCTAGGTTGCCGGGATACACCCTGCTGGAGCGACTGCTGTTTCCGGATGTGGAAGGGGAGAGAAAAATTGGGGATATATATAAGTGGCTGGGGGAGCAGGGAGGTGAGCGGGTGATGAAGATCAAGGAGAAATGGGAAGCGGAGTTGAGAATGGAGATCAATTGGGGAGTATGGAGTGAGGCACTGCGAAGGGTAAACCGGACCTCCTCTTGTGCAAGGATGAGCCTGATACAGTTTAAGGTGGTGCATATGAATCGAGCGAGAATGAGTGAGTTCTTTCAGGGGTAGCAGGTGAGTGTGAGAGGTGTGGGTGGGGCCAGCGAATCACGTGCACATGTTTTTGGGTTGCGGAAAATTGGGAAGATTCTGGGCGGCAGTCTTTGGGGTCTTAGCCAGGATAGTGGAGGAGGTGGACCCGGTCCTTAATGGAGGTCCTTCCATTAGCTTTTTGGCTACGTTACCACTTACTTTATTCTTCATAGACCTTATCATTTTGGATGCCTTAGCTGCTTGTTTGGCTTGCTGGCAGATATCAAACTGCCTTCCCACAGCTTTCCAAGCATACTCAGAACATCTTTCTACCACAAGGCTCTGTGAGGACCACTGTAGATTTCTTCAACTCGCTGCAACTACAACATATTTCTAGCTGCCTTTCTCTCATAAAACCCAAACTAAATTATGTGCTTTTATTAGCAAAATACACAGATGAATTAAACAAATGAATGCTCTAACCTAGCCTCTATCCTGAATAATTACCTCCATGGCAAAGTGGCATTCTTAGAGATGATAATAAATGCAAACAAATTATTTTGCCCTCAAGGCTGCTCTTTGATTCTGTTACCCGTATGAATAATTTTATTGCTAAGTGAGTTTACAACCTTTTCTTTAGACTCCCTGGCTCCATTACCAACTTAGAGTTGGGATCATTTGTTGTTCAAGTGTTTTCAGAATCAGCTCTGCCTTTGTAAGACAAATGCAACTTAGCTGGTCAACATAATCTCCATCACTGTTTTTACAGGGTTTGCTCATCACTTTCTAAATCAGATGGCCTCTTTCTTCTGTGGATATAAAGCTAAAAATAATATTCTGAAACATATTAATTCCGAACTAGATTACAACAGTAGCTAACAGTAATAACAGTAGCTATTATATTTGTATAAAATATAATATTTTATACAAATTAATCAGTATTAATAATCCCGATTTGTAAAGCACAAAAGTGTTGACCTTTTCTATATATGTGCATTTATATGGCTTCATTAATTCACCTAATACCATAAAATCAAACTAATTAGAGAGGTGCATTTTAACCTTCTGCTGCAGAACTGTGTGTAAAATATCACATTCATAAGACCTGGAAGTTGGCTAATATAGAGCTGACCACTGCACATTGTAGCTTCACAGTAGAGTATAGAATTACAACATTTTGAAAGATTGACACTAGCTCTAAAGATTATGCACAGGATTCTCCGTTGGCCAATGCCAAAATCTGGAAAGGGGATCAGGCGGAGAGTCCTAGCCCATTAACGAATCATGAATTGCTCCAGGACCAGTGCCAATTTAGTTGTCGCGGAAGTCCTCCGATTCAGTCCTGGCATCAACACTTGGGGCGCGATTCTCCATAAAGATTTCCAAGTATGGGAGTGAGCGTGAACTGCCGTGAGTTGCCCGGTAAGGCCGGAAACGCTATTCAACGTTAATTGGATTGGATTTGTTTATTGTCACGTGTACCGAGGTACAGTGAAAAGTATTTTTCTGCGAGCAGCTCAACAGATCATTAAGTACATGGGAAGAAAAGGGAAGAAAATAAAATACATAATAGGGCAACACAACATATACAATGGAACTACATAAGATCTGGCATTGGATGAAGCATACAGGGTGTAGTGTTAATGAGGTCAATCCATAAGAGGGTCATTTAGGAGTCTGGTGACAGTGGGAAAGAAGCTGTTTTTGAGTTTGTTCATGCGTGTTCTCAGACTTCTGTAACTCCTAGCCGATGGAAGAAGTTGGAAGAGTGAGTAAGCCGGGTGGGAGGGATCTTTGATTATGCTGCCCGCTTTCCCCAGGCAGCGGGAGGTGTAGATGGAGTCAATCTATGGGAGGCAGGTTTGTGTGATGGACTGGGCAGTGTTCACGACTCTCTGAAGTTTCTTGAGGTCCTGGGCTGAGCAGTTGCCATACCAGGCTGTGATGCAGCCCGATAGGATGCTTTCCATGGTGCATCTGTAAAAGTTGGTACGGGTTAATGTGGATATGCCGAATTTCCTTAGTTTCCTGAGGATGTCTAGGCGCTGTTGTGCTTTCTTGGCGGTAGCGTCGACGTGTGTGGACCAGGGCAGATTTTTGGAGCTGTACACCCCTAGGAATTTGAAACTGCTAACCATCTCCACCTCGGCCCCATTGATGCTGACAGGGGTGTGTACAGTACTTTGCTTCCTGAAGTCAATGACCAGCTCTTTAGTTTTGCTGGCATTGAGGGAGAGATTGTTGTCGCTACACCACTCCACTAGGTTCTCTATCTCCCGCCTGTATTCTGACTCGTCGTTATTCGAGATCTGGCCCACTATGGTCGTATCGTCAGCAAACTTGTAGATGGAGTTGGAACCAAGTTTTGCCATGCAGTCGTGTATGTACAGGGAGTAGAGTAGGGGGCTAAGTACGCAGCCTTGCGGGGCCCCGGTGTTGAGGACTATTGTGGAGGAGGTGTTGTTGTTCATTCTTACTGATGGTGGTCTGATGGTCAGAAAATCGAGGAACCAGTTGCAGAGTGGGGAGCCAAGTCCTAGGTTTTGAAGCTTTGATATGAGCTTGGCTAGGATTATGGTGTTGAAGGCGGAGCTGTAGTCAATAAATAGGAGTCTGTTACTCTTGGGAGTCTGGAGTCTGTTACACTTAACGTGGCCCCTCGGATATCACGCCACAAATTAAGGCTCGCCCTGAACAGCCAACCCCACTCAGTTCGCAGACATTGTGTCAAGAAGACCGGCCCCAAGATTTGGAGATGCAGACCTGTGGGGGCTTCTAGTGGAGGCCAGGAAGGATGTCCTGTTTCCCCCGGAGGGTGAGCCACAGGGCAGCCAGTGCTGCCTCGGACGAAGTGTTGCCAGGAGGACTGGCCTTCAGTGCTGCAAGAAGGTCATCGACCTGCCTGGGCAGCATGGGTTAGTTGATACCGTCTCTCTCTCTCTCTCTCTCTCTCTCTCTCTCTCTCCTCCCCCCCCCCCCCCCCCCCCCCCCCCCCCCCCCGGCTACCCTGAGATCTTCCGCCCCTGCATGAGCATCCACTCCCCCGACCGTCCGTGTGGCACCAAACCCTCTCTTCACCTCCCACCTCCTTCCAATCCCCCTTCCTTAACCCCCCCAAACCCATCTTTGACCCATCCCCCACACCACTATGAACAACGCGAGCGGCTAACGATGCTCTCTGTTTCCCTGAAGGAGAAGCTCTCCCACAATCACTGGCAGAGGGCCCAGTCTGGCAGAGGGGTGCCAGTCATAAGAATCGTCATGACCTTTGAGGAATGGGCCTGGGGATGCACCTAGATGGCCAGTAGAGCAAGGAAAGCTAAAGACATTGAGAATCACTGAGGACACGGTGGGGGGGGGGGGGGGGGCTGATAGTGGGGTGGCACCACCATCTGGAGAGTGGGGTATTGTTGGACACCTGTGAAACATTAAAAACCTTCACCACAACCAAGATGATGTCTCTGTCACTTTCTCCTGCAATGCGGTACCTCACCCTGGAGTGATGCCACACATGCCCTGAGAGGGTGGGAAGTGGGGGAGAGGGGTGATGTGGGAAGATAGCGATTATGGACCAGGCCACTTGCAAATATGAGGGCTTCCCTGGCCCGCTGGGCTGGTCGGAGCCTCACGGCTTCTGCCTGTCCTACGGCCTCTGGCTGGTCCTCGGGTTCATTCCTGGGATCGTTGTCCAGCTCTCGCTAGTCCGGTGCCTCCTCATCATCCTGTCGTCCTCCTTCTCCGATGTGGGCACATATTTCTCATCCCCCACCTCCAGCACATTGCCCTGCTGCTGTGCTGAGTTGTGGTGGATGCAGCAGATCCACCACAAAGCGGACCACCTTTCAGACGGTGCACTGCAGGGCACCATCGGAGCGGTCGAGGCATTGGAACCACATTTCTAAAGCAGTCCCATGCACCGCTGAATGATAGCCTGTGTGGCCACATGGGCCTTATTGTATCAGGTTTCCGCTTCGGTCTCTGGCCTCCGTACTGGCGTCATAGCCAGGTCCTTAGCAGGTACCCCTTATCCCCCAGAGAGATAGGCAGCCATCCTGGGGTGCTCCTCGAAGAAGCCGGGGATGTCTGACTGTCCCAGAATGTTGCTGCCATGCACACTCCCGGGGAAGCATGCACACACGTGCATGATCATCATGTGATGGTCACACACTAGCTGTATGTTCAGGGAGTTGAACCCTTCCAAGAAGGCCAGGTGAGCGCAAGGCGACATGCGTCCAGTTTTTCAGCCCCTGGACCTGTGCTACCCCGACGATGGTGGAGAATCCTGCTGTTGAGGCATCTTGTTGGGCTTGGTCCATGTCAAAGTTTATATAGTTTTCCATCTGGACAAACAGGGCATCTGTGACCTGTTGGATGCACCTGTGGGCTGTGTCCTGCGAGATGCTAAACACGTCCCCGTTCGATCGCTGGAATGATCCTGAAGCATAGATTTTTGGGGGACGGTTACCTTGACGGCCAAAGAGTGTGGGTGTCCTCCTCCTCCATGTGCTGCCGTCGGCGAGGACATGGCACGGGTGTCGCACTACCTCCTTATTGAGGTGGAGCATCCTGCGGCATGCGCTGTCCGTCATTTGTTCAAAGGACCAATGACGCCTGTACACCCTGGGCTGTCACAGGCCTCCTCCTCTGGGTCTCACCCGGCCTACCACTGGGGCTTATTCTGCAGGGTCCAAAATACCATCTGTACCGTTCAATGTCAGTAAGGAATTGGGAGAGGGTGTCAGACTGACAAGCGGGGGTGGCTCCCACCCCGGGACTCTCCATTATCTTTTGATCCCCCTCCCTTCACCACACCCGGACACCAGCACATAACTTCACCTGGACCAGGCTCTGGTCGCCTCCCTTTAGCGTTCACGTACCCTCTGACCATGGACATGTCCCCGGTGTGGGGGCCCATCCCCTGGCTGTTCAAATCTTGGCTGCTGCGTGTGCGGTGTTGCCCCCTGCAGCTTTCAGGCACTGTGTCAAGGCATCGTGGTCTGCTTGGGTTGCTAGGCAATGATTCACATATGCTACATGGCCTGCCCACCCACTTGGGTTGTGTGAAGTGCTCACGTAACAATGATTGCCAATTCAGCGATAGCCTTCAGCCACATGGCCAGAGGCCTCAGCAGTCGGTGGGGTTTATGGGTGGTCGGTGGGGCAGACAGGCAGGGACAAGTGTTCTCCCGGAACTGGTACACACTATTCAGCGGTTGGCATGGTGGAGTCGCATGTGGCTGTTTCTTCCCCCAGCAGCGCCCCCTCCCATGGTGGCCTACCCCAACGCCCCCAGGCTATTTGCCTGTGAGCACAAATGGCTCCCTGCAGAAACCCTTCCGCCACGTTCACGTTTTTAAAAAGGAGAACTAATTGGCGCCAACGTGACCGCTTGTTGGGGAGACTGCTGAATCACAGGAGGCTGATGGCTATGGAGTGGTTCCTGATGCTTGTATGGAAATAGGGCTTAAGTGGCGATAATTGGCTTCTCTCCACGCTATGGCGGGATCTCAATTTCGTCTATGGGAGCAGACCGGTTGCATTGCACGGTTCTTGTTTTCGGCCTCTTCCCGCTATTCTCAAGCTAGAGCGCAACGAGGCTGGAGAATCATGCCCTTAGTTTCTGAAACAAAGAATCCCGCCCTGTTTTAAATACCTTGATGTCAATGATTGTACTGCCTATGTGGTTTAGCTTGGTTGGCTGGACAGATGGTTCATAATGTAGAGTGAGGCAAGGATTCAATTCCCGTACTGGCCGAGGTTATTCATGAAGGTCCCGCCTTCTCAACCTTGCCTTTCACCTGAAGTGTGGTGATCTTCAGGTTAAATCATCACCAGTCAGCTTTTCCCCTCAAAGGGGAAAGCAGCCAATGGTCATTTGGGCCTACAGCAACTTTACTTTACGAAGTGCCTGGAACACATTTGGCTTTGTGGAACTAGGCATAAAATGGTGACTTGGAGCTTACGGCTCACTACTGAATATTTGTGATAGTTAATGACAATGTAAGAATTTTAATTTGATACTTTTAAAGCATGTATTGTCCCACACAGTTTGGCTTCTACATGTAGTTTATGTGGATTTATAAAATTATCTTTGGACCAAAATGGTTTATACTCTTTTCTTGTAATTTATATCAGTGGTCATGAATTTTCAACGATTCCCATAAGTGGGAATTGAAACATATACATTTGCCCGTGGACATCACAAAACTTCAAACAGGTTTCTTCTTTAAAATTGACTCAGCTTTAACTAGGGATTTGTCACCCTTTGGATGATAAACAAAAGTGCAAGAAATTCATAATTACATCTGATTTCTTTTTCATGTATTTTTATGATCATCCCTGGAGGATATTAGAATAATTATGCGCAATAATGATTCCCCTAGAGGAACTGGTTTGTTCCCAGATGGTGGCAGAATGCAAGTTTATTTTTATTATAGCATAGTAGCATATTCATAAAGGAAATGCAAACATCTATTATTCATTTCGGATCTTTAGACATTGCTAAAGGCAAGATAAAATTAATATAAAATATTTCATTAATGAAATATGAAATTAACTAAAATGCAGAGTTGGCATACACAGTTGCTGTAAGCTAGATTCTTTTGCATGGAACAATTGGTTAAACTGATGTACTGAAAATGACGGGCACCAGCTGTCTCTGTTTCGCATCTTATCTCTTTCCAAAAGTTTATTCCATCAAACCTTTCAAAACATAATGTGGTAATTAAATATTGGGCAGAATTCTCCCTCAAAATTTCTAAGTGTGGTTTCCAGCGGCATTCCTGCCGGGTGGTTGGGCGCGATCCAGATTACAATCCACCCACACACACAGATTTTGGAGGGGCGATTTTTGCATTGACACGGAGAGGAGAGGGCTGAATCCTGCTGGCAAACTCGGCTTTACCAAGATCGGGGCACCATTTTTAAAGGGCGGACTGATCTTTGATGTCCAAGTGACAGTCAGATCCCCTACTTCCCGCCCCTCCCCCCTCCATATTACTGGCATTGGGGCTTCAGGGCCCACTCCCACCATCCTCACTGGTCACTGGCATCAATTCCATCTTCCACTCACCCCCACACCCACAGTCAAGGATCTCAGGCATCTTGGCCCTCCCCCCAAAGGGTTTCGCGCCCAACCTAACCCCCTTTTCATCTGAATCAGATCGGCCTGCCAGGGTGCCGGGGGATAGTGCCATGGCACTGCCCTGCTATGTCCCTGCCCACCCGGCCTGGTTATCATGTCTGGGTTCCGGTGGCCTCGCACTACGTAGGCCAGCGGTGGAGAGGGGTGAATAGGGTGAATATCGGGAGAATCCAAAGTGAAATGATTGCAGCATATTTAAATGCTGAGGGTGCTGTGGTGTTGAGTGCTCTGAGGTACAGACGAACCAACACGGTTGTGATTGGTACAACGCAGTTTTATTCCAACTAGTTATTTACACATCTGACTTGGTACTCAGCACGTGGTGACCGTATAAGTGTCTTTTTAATGAGCTCCTGGCCTTGTCCTGTCTCCAGATGGACTGGCCAGCAGGTGTCATGTTTCTTGGCTTATACTGTGTCTGCTCTTGTCTGTGATTGGCTGTCGTGTTGTGTGTGCTAATTGGTCTGTTGGTCTGTCTATCATGATGTGTGTGTTGTGATGTGTGTTTGAATATCATGACAGGTGCGAACTCGGTTAGATCGCCAATAGTGGGTGGGAACATCGCTCACTGGACAGCACCTGGCACGACCCAGTTTAGCAGCTCTCCCGCTATTCTGGCATAGTGGGATATGCATCGAGTGCACAACAACTGGAGAATCACCCCCGTTATGTTTGTGTCAGTCATAATGTTGTACAGTACAATTTTTATTCAGTATTAATTCAGCTCATTTTGACTGCTTGATATTATTATGTAGATGTACATTTTGGAATGATACTGGGTATAATTTGGGAGGTAACCTAACAGAGCAGATTGTCTGATTTACTTCTCAGTTTAAATTGAAAAATCTGGTGGGTTCCTGAACAGACAGGTGATGCTTTCTCTCCACCAATTTACCAACCAAGCTCTGAGGTTAAAAATGACCCACGTCGAGGCTGAACTTTTCTCCCCTTGATATGCCTTCAGGGTTTGAACACAATCTGAGGTACATTGCAGACCGAATTGTTGCAGAGACCTGTTCTAGCGGATCTCTGTCGCATTGACACATTATGCATGCTTTTGATTGGTGTTCCGGTAGGGCCATATTCTTGTATCTAAAAATGGCAGTAAAATTTAAGTTCTGTTTAAATTGAGGTCAAGTGTCAGTTTGGCCTGCAGCCAAATTTTCTCCATTCCTGCTGGCCGTCATTTGATGGCATTGATTTTTTTTTCTACATTGAGCAATATTTTAACTTGCTCCAAACCCATTCACTCTGAGTTAACACCAGGCCCACTGTATTTGAAATGCTTAGGCAAGAAAATAGATGATGTAGCACAAGTATTGCTTAAAAATTAATTTTGTCAATGCTTTTTGTCATGCACCCAGCAAGACTATCGCAAGAATAGCAATGTCGGGGGAGCAATAACCTTACACTGCATGAGAAGACATTGTTGATTGGTTGACAAGTAGATTCTGATTGGTAGAAGCATTACCATGGAGGATGCACCACTTAACGGTGACTGGCAAACGTTATTTGAAATTTTAAACCTTTACTCTGGTCAAGGCATTGCCCTGAGGAATGAACCAGTGTATAGCCACTAAGTACTTTGTTAGCTGAAACAGATGCAATTTTGTGTCCATGTTCTATCGTCTGAAAAGTACAGGGTCCTGTGAGCTTCACCTGTTGCTCAAATCTTTGAGATACATTGCCCTTCCAGGGTAATCTTAGGTAGCCTGAGAACGTTTTTTTGTCATTTTTCAGATAAACTCAAGTTTTATATTACCAAACAACTAAATAGATGATTTAGTCATTGGTCTTGGCAATTAAAAATGCAAATAAGGACAGATTATGGGCAGAAGCTATTAAGGACATATCAGAAGTTGGGCTGCATAATTTCTTTTAGTAGAATGTAAATCTCCATTTGACTACCTTAGTACATGTATTACCTAGAGGAAGAATAGAAGGATGTCTTGACTCTAGTATAATCAAATTTGAAGACACTTATTCATTGTTGTTCTGCACTATGAATATTTTGACACTGAAGGAGTTTTTTGGGGACCTCAAAAGAATGCAGGTCAAATTTTACTGGTGAGGTAATTTGAGACTTAGAAGTGATGAATTCCACCTTCCAAAATGTTTTTTGAGCATTAGTATAAAATTATGCATTTCTGATGTGATAACGGTGATACGGTTGCAGTATGCCTAAAGAGATATAATTGTAAAAATTTGAACTCAAAGCTTCAGCCTCGATACCCATTTGTATAATACTGCCTTACCTCTAATAAGCTATTTTCTGAAATTTGAAAATGTAACAAATTGTGAATTCCACTGCATACAAATGGAACTGAGTGAGATTGCTTATGAGCAAGCTGGATTTCGGCATAAGAAACAAACCAGAGATCAAATCACGATTCTTAGAATCATAATGTGCAAAGTACAAGAACAACAGCAGCCAAGAACATCAGCAGCCAATATACATGTGCTTCATTGATTTTGAGAAGACTTTTGGTCTTGTATGAGTAACCCCAGTTGACAATGTTAGACCTGGGATACCCACCACATTTAATAGAGCAGAAATGGTTATGAAAGACACTTGATGGATGCAGAAGATCATAAATGATAAAAATGCAATAAGATATAGAACATAGAACATACAGTGCAGAAGGAGGCCATTTGGCCCATTGAGTCTGCACTGACCCATTTAAGCCCTCACTTCCACCTATCCCCCTAACCCAATAACCCCATCTAACCTTTTTGGACACTAAGGGCAATTTAGCATGTCCAATCCACCTAACCTGCACAGAATGGCCGGAGGAAACCCACGTAGACACGGGGAGAACATGCAGACTCCGCACAGACAGTGACCCAGCAGGGAATCAAACCTGGGACCCTGGTGCTGTGAAGCCACAGTGCTAACCACTATGCTACCGTGCTGCCCAAAACAAATTGTCTTGTGCGACCTTTGTTTATTCTCAAACATTCCAAGAGAAAGATTTATGAAAGGAAGCAAAAGAAAAGGACACGTCAAAGTTAACATAAGCAAAATAATATAAATGAAGTGACTAATCCTTACAACTGGATGGTTACCATTCCCGAAATTCTCTCAATTCAGAACCACCGCTTTAGATTGTAAAATTGTGTGCGTCATATTGCTGTTTTTCAGAAGTGGCAGAAGGACTCTCTTGTCAGAAAATTGCTGGAGTCTATCGTTGAGGATAGGGTAATGGAACATCTTGTGATTTTTAGCTAATCAGAGAAAGCTAGGATGCCAAATAAACCTGGGGCGAAATTCTCCGGTATTGGCGCGATGTCCGCCGAACGGCGCCCAAAATGGCGCAAATCAGTCTGGCATCGCGCCGCCCCAAAGGTGCGGAATACTCCGCATCTTGGGGGGCCGAGCCCTAACCTTAAGGGGCTAGGCCCGCGTCGGACTAATTTCCGCCCCGCCAGCTGGCAGAAAAGGCCTTTGGTGCCCTGCCAACTGGCGCGGAAATGACATCTCCGGGCGGCGCATGCGCGGGAGCGTTAGCGGCCGCACACGGCATCCCCGCGCATGCGCTGTGGAGGGAGTTTCTTCCGCCTCCGCCACGGTGGGCCCCGATCGCGGGCCAGGTCACCGTGGGGGCACCCCCGGGGCCAGATCGCCCCGCGCCCCCCCCCCCGGAGCCCGCCCGCACCGCCTTGTCCCGCCGGTAAGGTAGGTGGTTTAATCTACGCCGGCGGGACAGGCATTCTTGCAGCGGGACTTCGGCGCCGGAGAATCGCGGGGGGGGGGGGGGGGTGCCAACCGGCGCGGCGCAAATCCCACCCCTGCCGAATATCCGGTGCCGGAGAATACGGCAACCGGCGGGGGCGGGATTCACGTCAGCCCCCGCTGATTCTCCGACCCGGCGGGGGGTCGGAGAATCTCGCCCCACATTGCTATTATGTGGAGCGTGGAATGTCTATGGATGTTGTTTATATGAACTTGCAGAAGACATTTGACAAAATCACTTTAAGAGATTTTTAGAGAAAGTTTAATCTTCTGGAAGGGGGAAAAAATTACTGACCTGGTTAGGAAATTGGCTGAGTTGCAAAAATTGGAATACTGGGGGAAAATACTCTAACTGGCAGATTGTGATATATGTGCACCCCACAAGGATTTTGTTTGGTATTCAACTATTAGCGCATAGAGTAGAGAGCTATATATCCAAATTTGCTGAATCCGCATCAGAATGGGAAGCAGTTCAGATGGATGCATAAAATTATAGAGATATTAATATATTCAGTGAATGGAAAAAACTGTGGCAAATGGATTTCAATATAAACAGTTGTGCAATTGTCTGCATTCATTTAATCATAGAATCCCTACAGTGCAGAAGAAAGCTATTCGACCCATCACGTCTGCACCGACCAATGAAAAGAGCATCTTACCTAGGCCCATGTCACCCCCCTGTTCCTGTAACCTCATAACCCGACCTAACCTTTTGGACATTAAGGAGCAATTTAGCATAGCAAATTCACCTAATCTGCACATCTTTGGTTCTTTGGATTTTGAAACGATAGAACAGGATACTTTGGAAATGGTGAAAAGCTAGAAACAATGGAAGTCTGAAAAGACTTGGTGATTCAGGCGTACGGATAATTAATATGGTATGAACAGGTACGGATAATAATCAAAAAGACTAATGGAATGCTGACCTTTACTTCTGGAGGCTTAGAATATAAGTGGATTGAAGTCATGCTTCAGTTTTACAATGTGGACTATCATGAGTAATACTGGGCACTGCATCATGGGAGGATATATTGGTCTTGGAGGGAATGCGGTGTGGGATTTACCAAAAAGTTACCATGGCTCTTGGGTTAAATTACGATTACACAAAGAATGTTGAAGGACAATTTTACCAATGTTTTCAAGATTTCAAGGGGAATAGATAGGGTAGGCAGAGAGAAACTGCTTGAGGGCAGATTTGAAATATTGTAGACTGACTTTTCAGGAGTGAAATTAGGAAACACTTCGACATACAAAGGTGATAAAAGTTTGGAACTCGGACTTCCGGGTGCGGCGATGACCAGCGAAGTCGCACGTTTCGGCAGCTCCCGGTGGAACGGACTTTTGGGCTCTTAATAGGAGCCCCAACGGTAATTTTAACGGCTAAAACCACTGTGTGGTAAACCAGAAGGGAATCCCCCCTGGATACGGATGGAAAAAGGAAAGGAAAGCGGCCGGATTGCGGAGGATCCTCTAGAGCAGCGGCAAGGAAGGCAAGCACAAAGCAAGATGGCGTCGGAAGGTGGCCGTTTGGTATGGGGCCCTGACCAACAAGAGTTCCTGCGCCGCTGTGTGGAAGAACTAAAAAAGGAGATGAAGAAGGAGCTGCTGGCCCCGATATTACAGGCGATTGAAGGGCTAAAGGAGGAGCAAAAGACCCAGGAGCAGGAGCTTCGGGTCGTGAAGGCAAAGGCCGCTGAAAATGAAGACTAAATACAGGGCCTGGTGGTGAAGACAGAGATGCACGAGGCACAACACAAAAGGTGTGTGGAAAGGCTGGAGGTGCTGGAGAATAATGCGAGGAGGAAGAATTTAAGGATTCTTGGTCTTCCCGAAGGCGCAGAATGGGCGGACGTCGGGGCATATGTGAGCACGATGCTTAACTCGTTAATGGGATCGGAGGCCCCGACGGGTCCGTTGGAGGTGGAGGGAGCCTATCGAGTTATGGCGCGAAGACCGAGGGCTGGAGAAATTCCTCGAGCCATAGTGGTGAGGTTTCTCCGATATAAGGACAGAGAGATGGTCCTCAGATGGGCGAAGAAAACTCGGAGCAGTAGGTGGGAGAACGCGGTGATCCGCGTATATCAGGATTGGAGTGCGGAGGTGGCGAGAAGGAGGGCAAGTTTTAATCGGGCTAAGGCGGTGCTTCACAAAAGGAAGGTCAAATTCGGAATGTTGCAGCCGGCAAGATTGTGGGTCACACACCAAGGGAAGCACCACTACTTTGAGACGGCAGAAGAGGCGTGGACATTTATTGTGGACGAGAAGCTGGAATAGGCGGGCAAGAAAAAGAGCGTTTGGGACAAAGTGGTGGGGTGATTACGTGGGGTGAAGGGGGGAAAAAGGGGGAGGGGATGATTTTTCAAGTTGTTAATCTTGCGACCCTGTAACTTCTCTCTCTTCCCCATGTTGTGGGGGAGGGGGGGGGAGGGAGGATGAGGAACTGTGGGCGCTGGTCATTAGGGGCGGGGCCAAGTGGGAAATGCGGGCTTTGTTCCCGCGCTATGGTAATCATGGCGGGAACAGGGAACCAGGAAGGAGGGGACCTCGCACAGTGGGGGCCGAGGTCATGGGGGGAAGCCGAGGTCAGCCAGGGTTTGCTGACTTCTGGGAGTAACATGGGGGGTGCAACTACGCTAGAAAGGGATCTAGCGTGGGGGGGGGGGGTGGGGTTAACTGGGTTGCTGCTGCTGGGGAGAAGGGGGAGCTGCTCTGGGGTGGGGTGGTCGAGGCGGGAGGGCGCCATCGGGGGCACATACGGATACGTGGGAACCGGGTGAGGAGCTGGATTAAAAAAGGGGATGGCTAGTCGACAAGAGGGGGGGGGTAAAGAGCCCCCAAACCCGGCTGATCACGTGGAATGTGAGAGGGCTGAACAGGCCGATTAAAAGGGCACGGGTACTCGCACACCTAAAGAAATTAAAGGCAGATGTGGTTATGCTGCAGGAGACGCATTTGAAACTGATAGACCAGGTCAGACTACGCAAAGGATGGGTGGGGCAGGTGTTTCATTCGGGGTTAGATGCAAAGAGCAGGGGGGTGGCTATATTAGTGGGGAAACGGGTACTGTTTGAGGCAAAGACCATAGTGGCGGATAGTGGGGTAGATACGTGATGGTGAGTGGTAGATTGCAAGGGGAGGCGGTGGTTCTAGTGAACGTATATGCCCCGAACTGGGATGATGCAAATTTTATGAGGCGTATGTTGGGACGTATCCCGGACCTAGAGGCGGGAAAGTTGGTAATGGGGGAAGACTTCAATACGGTGCTGGACCCAGGGCTGGACAGATTGAGGTCCAGAACCGGGAGGAGGCCGGCTGCAGCTAGGGTGCTCAAGGACTTCATGGAGCAGATGGGAGGAGTAGACCCCTGGAGATTTAGCAGGCCTAGGAGTAAGGAGTTCTCGTTTTTCTCCTATGTTCATAAAGTATATTCACGGATAGACTTTTTTGTTTTGGGAAGGGCATTGATCCCGAAGGTGACAGGGACGGAGTACACGGCCATAGCTATCTCGGACCATGCTCCACATTGGGTGGACCTGGAGATAGGAGAGGAAAAAGAACAGCACCCACCCTGGAGAATGGACATGGGATTATTGGCGGATGAGGGGGTATGTTTAAGGGTGAGGGGGTGTATTGAAAGGTACTTGGAGCTTAATGACAATGGGGAGGTTCAGGTGGGAGTGGTCTGGGAGGCGTTGAAGGCAGTGGTTAGAGGGGAGCTGATATCTATCAGGGCACATAAAGGAAAGCAGGAGGGTAGGGAAAGGGAGTAGTTGCTGAAAGAACTTTTGAGGGTGGACAGACAATATGTGGAGGCACCGGAGGAGGGACTGTACAGGGAAAGACAAAGGCTACATGTAGAATTTGACTTGTTGACTACGGGTAATGCAGAGGCACAATGGAGGAGGGCACAGGGTGTACAGTACGAATATGGAGAGAAGGCGAGCTGGTTGCTGGCCCACCAACTGAGGAAGAGGGGAGCAGCGAGGGAGATAGGGGGGGTGAGAGATGAGGAGGGAGAGATGGAGCGGGGAGCGGAGAGAGTGAATGGGGTGTTCAAGGCATTCTACGAAAGATTATATAAAGCTCAGCCCCCGGAAGGGAAAGAGAGAATGATGTGCTTTCTGGATCAGCTGGAATTCCCTAAGGTGGAGGAACAGGAGAGGGCGGGACTGGGAGCACAGATTGAGATGGAGGAGGTAGTGAAAGGGATTGGGAGCATGCAGGCGGGGAAGGCCCCGGGACCAGACGGATTCCCGGTGGAATTTTATAGGAAGTATATGGACTTGCTGGCCCCGCTTTTGACGAGAACCTTTAATGAGGCTAGGGAAAGGGGGCAGCTGCCCCCGACGATGTCAGAGGCAACGATATTGCTCCTCTTAAAGAAGGAAAAAGACCCGCTGCAATGCGAGTCCTATTGGCCCATTTCCCTTTTAAACGTGGATGCTAAGATTCTGGCCAAGGTGATGGCGACGAGAATAGAGGACTGTGTCCCGGGGGTGGTCCATGAGGACCAAACCGGGTTTGTGAAGGGGAGACAGCTGAACACGAACATACGGAGGTTGCTAGGGGTAATGATGATGCCCCCGCCAGAGGGGGAAGCGGAGATAGTGGTGGCGATGGATGCCGAGAAAGCATTCGACAGAGTGGAGTGGGTTTATCTGTGGGAGGTGCTGAGGAGATGTGGCTTTGGAGATGGGTATATCGGATGGGTGCAGTTGCTGTATAGGGCCCGAGGGCGAGTGTGGTCACGAATGGACGGAGGTCTGATTATTTCCGGCTTCACAGAGGGACGAGGCAGGGGTGTCCCGTCTCCGTTATTGTTTGCATTGGCAATTGAGCCCCTGGCCATAGCACTGAGGGGTTCCAGGAAGTGGAGGGGAGTACTCAGGGGAGGAGAAGAACACCGGGTATCTTTGTATGCGGATGATTTGTTGTTGTATGTTGCGGACCCGGTGGAGGGGATGCCAGAGATAATGCGGATACTTGGTGAGTTTGGGAATTTTTCGGGGTACAAATTGAACATGGGGAAAAGTGAGTTGTTTGTGGTGCATCCGGGGGAGCAGAGCAGGGAAATAGAGAATTTACCGCTGAGCAAGGTAGCAAGAGACTTCCGGTACTTAGGGATTCAGATAGCCAAGAATTGGGGAACCTTACACCGGCTTAATTTAACACGATTGGTGGAACAGATGGAGGAGGATTTCAAGAGATGGGACACGGTGTCCCTGTCACTGGCAGGTAGGGTGCAGGCGGTTAAAATGGTGGTTCTCCCGAGATTCCTCTTTGTGTTTCAGTGCCTCCCGGTGATGGTCACGAAGGCTTTTTTTAAGAGAATTGAGAAAAGTATTATGAGTTTTGTGTGGGCCCTCTATTCTCGTCGCCATCACCTTGGCCAGAATCTTAGCATCCACGTTTAAAGACCCCGAGAGTGAGTTGGGGGTTCTTGCAGCGTAGTAGAGATAGGGGGGGGCTGGCACTACCGAGCCTAAACGATTATTACTGGGCCGCCAATATCTCAATGTTGTGTAAGTGGATGGGAGAAGGGGAGGGAGCGGCGTGGAAGAGATTGGAGAGGGCGTCCTGCAAGGGGACCAGCCTACAAGCAATGGTGAAGGCACCGTTGCCGTTCTCACCGAAGAAATACACCACAAGCCCAGTGGTGGTGGCAACACTAAAAATTTGGGGGCAGTGGAGACGGCATAGGGGAAGGACGGGAGCCTCGGTGCGGTCCCCGATAAGAAATAACCATAGGTTTGTTCCGGGGAGAATGGATGGGGGATTTGGTGTATGGCAAAGAGCTGGGGTAGTACAACTGAGAGATCTGTTCCTGGATGGGACGTTTGCAAGTATGGGAGCGCTGACGGAAAAGTATGGGTTGCCCCAAGGGAATGCGTTTAGGTATATGCAACGCAACTGAGGGCGTTTGCGAGGTAACAGGTGAGGGAATTCCCGCTGCTTCCGACGCAGGCGGTGCAAGATAGAGTGATCTCAGAGACATGGGTGGGGGATGGTAGGGTGTCGGATATATATAGGGAAATGAGGGACGAGGGGGAGATCATGATAGATGAGCTGAAAGGGAAATGGGAGGAAGAGTTGGGGGAAGAGATCAAAGAGGGGCTATGGGCTGATGCCCTACGTAGGGTAAACTCCTCGTCCTCGTGTGCCAGGCTAAGCTTGATACAATTTAAGGTTTTACACAGGGCGCATATGACTGGAGCACGGCTCAGTAAATTTTTCGGGGTAGAGGATAGGTGTGGGAGATGCTCGAGAAGCCCAGCGAATCACACCCACATGTTCTGGTCATGTCCGGCACTACAGGGGTTCTGGGTGGGGGTGGCGAAGGTGCTTTCGAAGGTGGTGGGGGTCCGGGTCGAGCCAAGCTGGGGGTTGGCTATATTCGGGGTCGCAGAAGAGCCGGGAGTACAGGAGGCGAGAGAGGCTGATGTTTTGGCCTTTGCGTCCCTAGTAGCCCGGCGCAGGATATTGCTTATGTGGAAGGAAGCCAAACCCCCGGGCGTGGAGACCTGGATAAATGACATGGCAGGGTTTATAAAGCTAGAACGGATCAAGTTCGTACTAAGGGGTTCGGCTCAGGGGTTCACCAGGCGGTGGCAACCGTTCGTCAACTACCTCACAGAACGATAGAGGGAATGGAAAAGAAAGAAGGCAACAGCAGCAACCCGGGGGGGGGGGGGGGGGGGGGAGGACCCGGGCGGGCTCTCAGGGATGTCATTGTATATGTATAGGCATTTGATTTAGGTAATGTATATTGGACTGTTAGATTGTACTTTTGGAGAGTAACTATTTTTGATAAGGCAGTTGCCATTTAGTTTTTGTTTATATATTATTTATTTATTTGTTTAAAACTGGCCACTGTTATTTATATTGTTTTATTGTTGTTAAAAAGAAAAACTGTGTACTGTTATGTTTGGCCAAAAAATCTTGAATAAAATATATTAAAAAAAAAGTTTTGAACTCTGTTTCACAAATAATAATTGATGCTAGATCCAGTGTGAATTTTAAATATGAGATTAATAGATTTTGTTAACCAAAGGTGTTAAAACCAAAGGTGTTAAGGATCATGGGAAAGGAAGTTTGTATGGATTTAGATCAAAGATCAGTCATGATTTTATCGAATGGCAGGACAGGCTAAGCGAGCTAAATAACCTACTCGTGTTCCAAAGCTCCTAAAGAGGAAAGAGTACATTGCCAAAATTATTCCCACCCAGAAATATGATTGAAGGACTTTATTTGCCGGTTTGCAATGTTGATATATGGTAGTTAGTATTTTTCAAACATGCTAATTTGTACCAAATGTTAAGCGGACAAAAGCACCCAGCTGTTGTCTTTGACGCTGTGACTTCATTGCAGTCAAAAAAGACCCTCCATTTGCTTCTACTGTATTGAAGGTATTCTTGAAAATCTTTAATTCATTTACGGGATGTGGGCATCGCTGGTTATGCCAGCATTTATTGCCCATCCCTAGTTGCCCTTCAGAACATGGTGGTGAGTTGCCTTCTTGAATCTTGAGGTGTAGGTACACCCACTGTGCTGTTAGGGAGGGAGTTCCAGGATTTTGCCCCAGCAACAGTGAAGGAACAGCAATATATTGCCAAGGATAGTGAGTGACTTGGAGGGGAACCTCCAGGTACTGGGGTTCCAAGGTATCTGCCGTTCTTGTCCTTCTAGATGGTAGTGGTCATGGGTTTGAAAGGTGCTGTCTAAGGAGCCTTGGTGAGTTACTGCAATGCATCTTATAAATGGTCCACACAGCTGCCGCTGTTCGTCGGTGGTGGAGGGTTTGAATGCTTGTGGAAGATGGCGCAATCGAGCAGGTTGCATTATCCTGGATGGTGTCGAGCTTCTTGATTGTTTTTGTAGCTGTGCTCATCCAGGCAAGTGGAGAGTATTCCATTACACTCTTGACTTGTGCCTTGTAGATGGTGAACAGGCTTTGGGGGGGGGTGGGGTGGGGGTGGGGGGTCAGGAGGTGAGCTACCCATCGTAGGATTCCTACCTGCCCTGGTAGCCACAGTATTAATATGGTGAGTCCAGTTTAGTTTTTGATCAATGGTAACCCCCAGGATGTTGATTGTGGGGGATTCAGTGATGGTGATGCCATTGAATGTTAAAGGTGGTGGTTAGATCTTCTCTTGTAGGAGATGATCATTGCCTGGCACTTGTGTGGCACAAATGTATCTTGCCACTTGTCAGCAAAAGCCTGGATATTGTCCAGGTCTCGCTTCATTTGGACATGGACTGTTCATTATCTGAGGAGTCGGGACTGATGCTGAACATTGTGCAGTCATCCGTAAACATTCCCACTTCTGACCACATGATGGAAGGAAGGTCATTGATGAAGCAGCTGAAAATGGTTGGGCCTATGACACCATCTGAAGGAACTCCTGCAGTGATGTCCTTGAACTGATGATTGACCTCCAACCACCACGACAATCTTCCTTTGTGCCAGGTATGACTCCATGCAGTGGAGTTTTCCCCCATTCCCATTTTTTTTTTGTTGATTCATGGGATGTGGGTGTCATTTTTATTGCCAGCTTTTTTTTAATAAACATTTTATTAATGTATTTATGGTTTTATTGCCAGCTTTTAATGCCCATCCCTAATTGCCCTTGAGGACTCGCTGTCAATGATTTTCCTCAATGTACTTTGGGATATTTAGACTTTTTGCACCATAAACACAGCGAAAAGGTTGTTTCAATTAATTTAGCATAATTCCAAGGATGTGTTTCATTGAAACCTCATTTTCCAAGGGGCACTAGAGTTGTAATTAATGCACAATTATTACTTGATGTTGGAGAAGGCATTTGTTCAAACTCTTTGTAGTTTTGTACATAACCAAACCTGTTCCCTGTATCCCTTTTAACCTGTTTTTAACATCAGAAATATATATATCTCCTTCTTGAAACTATTGAATGATTCTGACTCCACCGCACTATGGGGCAGCGAGTTCCACAAATTCACCACCCTTTGCGAGAAGCAGTTCCTAATCTCAATTTTAAATCTACTCCCTCTTAACCTATGTCTGTGACCTCTCGTTGTGTGCTTTCAATTGATTTCAATCCAGTGGTGCTTGACGCAACTTTCACTTTATAGACACCTAAATGTGGAATACTTTTATGAAGTAAGATGCATTATCTATTTTACCTGCCAAGTATCGAAACAAATGACAGGTATTTGACTTTAATGATGAAAATTTAGTGCCCCAAAATTATTGGGCTAGGGAGGGTGGAA
This sequence comes from Scyliorhinus torazame, assembly GCF_047496885.1. Classification (NCBI taxonomy): domain Eukaryota; kingdom Metazoa; phylum Chordata; class Chondrichthyes; order Carcharhiniformes; family Scyliorhinidae; genus Scyliorhinus; species Scyliorhinus torazame. Next base: position 162,997,992 of record NC_092709.1, on the reverse strand, counting down.
AGTCTGCTTACCACTTTAAGGACTATGAATTTGGGATGCCAGGTTGTTCGACCAAGATTTGTTGTGACATTTTATCTAATTTATTACAGTTCTTTGAAGAAGGTGATTAAAGAGGAATCTGTAGATGTGGTGTACTTGGATTTCCAAAGGCTTTTGATACAATGCCACATCAAAAGTTACTACACAAATTAAGAGCTCATGGTATCTCTGCCTTTTGGCATTTCTTCGTGGATGAGGATTTTTAGAAGGTTGCATTTTTCTTATCATCAGCTGCAGGCCCGCTTGGTGGTTAGTCAGGCCAATCCTGGTGCAACTGCAGAGGGGTGTTTTTGGTTCACAGACATCTCTTCATCTCATTGGTTATATGGGATCTGAACATGTTTCGCACTAATGAGATGCATTCTTCACACAGTTTCTCGGGAAGCCTGTTCCATACATTATTACGGAAACTTCATGGGAGGATGAAAATGGCAGCTGAGACCTGATTCTGGGATGCTCAACCTCATTCTTGGAGTTTCTGATTTTCAGTAGATCATTTTAATCATGTGGCTGCTTCTGAGCCCACACGCTGCACTCAACATGCTCGGCTCCATTGTGGGATTAGGTATGTCCTAGTCTTCTGTGATTGTCATGGAGTCGGACACTTTTCAAAGAGTTGTGGTTCAGGGTACCTCGGAGGTGTCATTAGGAACAGCTCAGAAAAGGTTCACTCATCTCATTCCTGGGATGGACGACCTATGTTGGATCTTTAGAAATTGGCGTTTAGATGAATGAGAGGTGATCTTGTTGAAGCATGGAAGAAACTAAGGAGACTTGATAAGAGTGGATTTCAGGAAGATGTTTCCCTTCATGAGGAAATACTAGAACAAAGTGACACAGTTTCAAAATGAAGCAATCCTTTTAAGATGGAGATGAGGAGAATTTATTTCTCTCAGCATAGGGTAGTTAGTCTGTGGAATTATCTTGCTGAAAGCAGTGGAGGATAGGTCATTGAATTCATGCAAGGCTGAATTGAATAGATTGTTGATGGACAAGTGGGGATGGGGTGGGGTGGAGGTGGGGAATGTCAAGTGTTATGGGGAACAGACTGCAAATTGGAATTAAGACCACAATCATATCACTCATGATCTTCGGGGAGCAGGGTTGAAGGGCCAAATGGCTTACACCTCCTAAGTCCTATGTATAATCACTGTAGGAGCGTGAATCTTATGACATCAAAAGGGCAAGTCTGAGAGTGTTCCCGGAGATTCATGACCTTCTAAAAAGGCTCCAAACATTTACCAGAGGAAATCAGTGATGTAGTTCTGAAGGACAATGGATTGAAAACTTTTTCTGAATTTTATTCTTCCCTTCAGCTGAGGGATGTCTTGTTCATTTCAATTGGAGTGACTCTGGGCTTCTTGGCTTTCTGACAGCATACTGAGCAACTCTATATACCTGCACTGGTTATACAAAGGGCCCTGTATCAGTAATTTGGGTATTGGGCCAGAACAGATGATAATTCTGCGATTCTTGCACTACTGTAGCAGATCCTGACCTATTTTATTTGGATACTATTGTGCTCGCAATTGTACCTGAAAAGAACAATTGAATCAAAGGAGTTATTACGTGTTTAACCTTCATCAGTGATTGTTGATTTGCTAGTTAGCCTTCTACAGAATGGTGAAGTTGAATAGTTTTAGGAACTGAAAGGTTTGAGTGAGTAGAGAGAATGCTGACTTTTGTTGGCTGTACCAATGATTGATTGCCAGTGATTCAAGTGTACCTCTGCTCAATTTGGGATGACACCTGAAGGTTGCAGTCTGCTGATAAGAACAGAAGCTGAATTAATGCAGGGATTGAACTACCACCGATGGCAATCTGTTCATTTTTACTTGTTAATATTTCCTCCGCTGTAGGAATGGCATTTAAAAAAAATTGTGTTCATGATCTATTTCAGTGGGTTAAGCATTGTATCATATATATATATATTTTTTTATAAATTTTTTTCTCCAGTCTGGGAGGATTATTTTACTGTACTGTGTGCGGTCATTTCTTTCACAGAGCACGGAAATATTCTGGCACACTGGGATGAAAGCACACAAGAACTTAATTCCAATAATTCATTGTTACTGGCAATCAAAGTGCTTTTATGCAACTGAATTAGTCTGTCAGCATCCCCTTTGATAAATTCTGCATTTAATGCCCTGAGCGCAATAAAAATTCTGTCTTATTATTGATTGCAATAATTAATATTAATTTCTCAAGGGGTAATTTTAAGTTGAATGGGAATCACAGATGTGGGGGCCGACGTCAATGTGTGCAATATGGGAGGTTGGGTGGTGTGGGTTGGAGATTCCGGCTGTGTTGAGGACACATAGAAATGTTCCCTGCTGGTTGTCAGCCAATCCATGATCAGAGTATTAAATAGATGCAAGACAGTGGACCTATATTGCAAACCACAGTGTCTCGGTTGACTGTTGAAGCCTCCAAAATTCCTTCAGAAAATGGGGGTCGAATTATACGCTTGAGTATGAAGCATAGCCCACTGGTGTGGGTAGTTGCCACATTAAAATGTGAAAAAAAACCACATCAAATTAATGTGGCATAGTTTATTGAATGAATAGCTGTTCAAAGGTACCTCAATTACAATCAAAACATTTTAAAACCATCAAAAAGATTGTCTTCAGCATCTGATGCAGTCATTTAATTCATCCTGAATTGCTTTGTCATAATGTTAAGTATCCTATTCTACATCAGATTTGGCACTTCTGGGGCGCGATTCTCTGACCCCCCACCGGGTCGGAGATTCACCGGGTGCTGGCGTGATTCCAGCCCCCGCCGTGTCCCGAATTCTCCGCCACCAGAGATTTGGCGGGGTGGGAATCACGCCGGTTGGCGGGCCCACCCCCGGCGATTCTCCAGCCCGCGATGGGCCGAAGTCCCGCCGCTGTCAACCCTCTCCTGCCGGCGTGGATTGAACCACCTTTTGAACGGCGGGACAAGGTGGCGCAGGCAGGCTCCGGGGTCCTGGGGAGGGCGCGGGGCGATCTGGCCCCGGGGGGTGCCCCCACGGTGGCCTGGCCCATGATCGGGGCCCACCGATCCGTGGGCGGGCCTGTGCCGTGGGGGCACTCTTTTTCCTCCGCCTTCGCCATGGTCTTCACTATGGCGGAGGAGACCCCCTCCCCTGTGCATGCGTGGGGATGACGTCAGCAGCCGCTGACGCTCCCGCACATACGTCGCCCGGCGAAGACCTTTCGTCGCCGGCTGGCTTGGCGCCAAAGGCCTTTCCCGCCAGCTGGCGGAGCGGAAACCACTCCGGCGCAGGCCTAGCCCCTCAAGGTGAGGGCTTGGCCCCTAGAGGTGCGGAGCGCCCCGACGCTCCATTTACGCTCCATTTCCCGCCACTCCATTTACGCCGGAACCCCCCGCCCCGCTGGGTAGGGGAGAATCCCGCCACTGGTTTCAGAAACAGCCCTCCACATCACATCATCTTACTCTGAATGTATTGAATTGGATATTCTGCTTTATTTTTAACAATCTGATTGCACTTTGTGCACGGATAGCATTCCATGATTTGATAATGAAATCACACAATGTATCAAGCAGGGTAGTATACATATTTCCAATTTTTTTTCCAACAACCATCCACCTATTCCATTCAGTGTGAACGCGATTCTTGAATGGCTTGATGAGACATGTGCCCAAAGATTTATCGACAGACATTATATCCCCTGGTGTAACTGCAAGTGGGGTGTTTTTGCTTCACAGGCACCTCTTCATCTCATTGGTTATATGGGATTTGAACATTTTCCATACTAGTAAGCTGCATTTTCTACATAGTTTCTCAAAGTTGGGAGACCGGATTCTGGGATTCCCGACCCCATTCCTGGGGTATCCGATTTTGAGTGGAGCCTTTTAATCATGTGAGCAGGTTCTGGTCATGAGCCAACACTGCACTCAACATGATTGGTTCCATTGTGGGCATGTCCTAGTCTTCTGTAATTTGCATGGAGTTGGCCAGCTTTTTAAAGAGTGATGGTTCAGGGTGCCTTAGAAGTATCTGCTTGCGGGAATCTTTTGAAAGGTAAGTTCAAAAGGTCCTCTTCATCTCTTTCCCTCTCCCCTGCCCAAACGCCCATCCCCTATGAACACCCACCCACCATGACCTCTCAGGCCTTCTATGTCAGGCTACGGTATTTCCATGCTTTGTCACCCACTATGCTTTCTACTACAGGCCAACAAAAGTGTTTATCATCTTGATGACTTAAGTATTGTTATAATATTTGCTGGACCCAGGTTGTGGGGGAGATTCGATTAGGGGCCGCTAACATTAGGAAGACAATGTTTTAAGATTTAAGACACCAGTTAGTAAAATAAAGCTTCTAGATTCTATGCATTTTGAACAAACAAAAGCAGATTTTTAAAGGTCAGAAAGATAAAACAATTGCCTATCTACTACTCTAAAATTCAGGGTAAGTGTGAGGTACGCATAAATCAACAGAAACTATGATTTGACAAAACACACTGCACAATAAATGATAAATACGATCAAAACAGTTGCTATGGATCACTCAAACACCCACCCAGGCATTAGTCACACTGTGAGCCAGCCAATCTCTCTGAAACGTTTTCTTTTTCACGCGGGTTTGTATTCTCCATATTTAAATATCCCACCATGGAATTCTCTCCTTCAGTTGCTCCCATTAAACTACTTCAACGGCAGCCAGCCTCGCAGGGTTTCCACGTTGCCTACTGAGATTCAGTTTGCCTGTATTCCCAAATACATTCAAGCATCAATTTACAAGAATAATTTCAGATCTTCAGTTGTGCCAAGCAGAAGACCACTGCTCCAAAGAGGTGCCTTTGCCCCAACAGCTTGAAGCACAGAGTCACTTACCTTCTGTTGCCTCCTAGGATCTGCAAGGCTTCTTTCCTGCACTCTTCATTTAAAGTTTACTCCCCGCAGTCCTTTCTTTAGCTTGGAGCCTGTTTCTTTGCTCCTTGCTTTTCACTTACCTGTTTTTTTTGGCACTCACCTGGGAAAATTATTGGCTGACTGACTCAAGCTGACTTCACTGACCCTGAACTGATCTGGTGATTTATCAAAACGCTCCAATAGAGCCCACCCTTGTTACTTGGCAAGAATAAATGTAGCAAGCAGTAGAATATTCTGCACCTTAAATGTCACGATCTCCACAGCGTGCACAGCACACTGAGACACACAATTAATGGATTTCATAACTGCAAGCACTGGAGCGCAGTGGGTTACCCCATTTGCCTCATGGCCCTGAGATCCCAGGTTCGATCCTGGCTCTGGGTCACTGTCCGTGTGGAGTTTGCACATTCTCCCGTGTTTGCGTGGGTTTCGCCCCCACAACCCCAGGATGTGCAGGATGGGTGGATTGACCACGCTGAATAGCATTTCAGGTGATGATATAATGACTTTTTTCTTTAAATTGTTTTTATTCAACATTTTTCATTAATCTTTACAAACCACTACAAAAAGAAAAGCAACGTAAAGAAAACATAGCAATAAAACAGAAAACAACTTAACCATTTAACAAAACAAGGTGGGGTATCTGTCCTTTACAAACAAAATCCATCCGCCACCCAAACCCCCCCCCCCCCCCCCCCCCCGGTTTGCTGCTGCTGCTGCTGACCTCCACCTAACGTTCCACGAGAAAGTCAAGGAATGGTTGCCACCACCTGGAGAACCCCTGCAAGGACCCTTTAAGGCAAACTTTATCCTCTCCAACCTGAGAAATCCCACCATGTCACTGACCCAAGCCTCTACGCTTGGGGGTTTCGCATCCCTCCACATTAACAAGAGCCTTCTCCAGGCTACCAAGGAGGCAAAGGCCAGAACTCCGGTCTCTTTCTACTCCTGCACTCCCGGATCGTCTGATACCCCAAATACCACTATCCCCCTATCCAAGACCTTGGACATAGCCCTTGCGAAGCCTTTCCAAAATCCTGTAAGTGCCAGGCATGTCCAGAACATATGGACATGATTTGCTGGGCTCCCTGAGCACCTCACACACCTGTCCTCTACCCACAAGAACTTACTCACTGTCATATGCGCCCCGTGCACCACCTTAAACTGTATCAGGCTAAGCCTGGCGCAAGATGAGGAGGAATTGACCCTGTCCAGGGTGTCAGCCCACAGGCCCTCATCCAGCTCCTCACCCAGCTCCTCCTCCCACTTGCCCTTCAGCTCCTCCACCGAGGCCTCCTGCAGCTCCTGATATATTTCCGATACCTTGCCAGCCCCTACTCACACGCCCAAGACCACCCTGTCCTGTATCCTCCAGGAAGGCAGCAGCGGGAATTCCCCCACCTGCTTTATCACGAACGCCCAAACCTGCATGTACCTAAAGGTATTCCCTGGGGGTAGCCCAAATTTCTCTTCCAGTGCCCTCAGACTAGCAAAAGTCCCATCGATGAACAAGTCCCCCATCCTTTTGATACCCGCCCTGTGCCAACTTAGGAACACCCTGTCTATTCTACCCGGAACAAACCTGTGATTGTTCTGTATCGGGGCACAGACTGAAGCCCTTGCCTCCTCCCTGTGCCATCTCCATTGCCCCCAGATCCTCAATGTCGTTGCCACCACCGGGCTCGTGGTATACCGCGTCGGCGGAAGCGGCAACGGTGTCGTTATCAGTGCCCCCAAACTAGTATCATTACAAGACGCCGCTTCCAACAGTTTCCACGCCGCCCCCTCGCCCTCCAATACTCATTTCCGAATCATGGATATATTCGCTGCCCAGTAATCGCTGCAAAGGTTCGACAGCGCCAACCCACCCCCTCCCCCGACTGCGCTCCAAGAACAGTCTCTTAACATGCGGGGTCCTGTTATTCCACACAAATCCCGTAATAATCCTATTTACCCGTTTGAAAAAGGACTTGGGGATGAGAATGGGAAGGCACGGGAAGACGAACAAGAACCTGGGGAGGACCATCATCTTTACGGACAGCACCCTGCCTCCCAGGGTAGTCTCCAAAATCCCTAAGAATCTGCATGACCTCCCCCATCCCCTCCGATATAATGATTCTGATAGTTTTATAAGATCGATTCCAATTGATACTTCTCAAGATCAGGCTAGGGGCTGGTCCATGATCTGATGGCGTGTTTGCTCTTGGGCATCATCTTCAGGGCAAGTTCCTCTTCCATTCGCCCACCAGTTTTTTTTCTGTAGCACAGTTATTTAATGAGATAGCAAGTGTTCTGACTTTTATCTTGAAATAGCTTTGGCTGGAGGACCTGTCTCTTTGTTAATTGCCATGCCATATGTGGTCTGCTCTGTCTTAAGTTGTGGGCAGCACGGCAACATAGTAGTTAGCATTATGGCTTCACAGCGCCAGGGTCCCAGGTTCGATTCCCAGTTTGGGTCACTGTCTGTGCGGAGTCTGCCCGTTCTCCCTGTGTCTGCGTGGGTTTCCTCCGGGTGCTCCGGTTTTCTCCCACAAGTCCCGAAAGACGTGCTATTAGATAATTTGGACATTCTGAATTTTCCCTCTGTGTACCCGAACAGGCGTCGGAGTGTGGCGACTAAGGGCTTTTCACAGTAACTTCATTGCAGTGTTAATGTAAGCCTACTTGTGATAATAAAAAGATTAATATTATTACGTTCCTGTGCATCTGCTTTGCAACACACATTACCTGCTTTATCACACATGTCAACTCAACAGTATAAGGTAAGTAAAACATGTGTTTCTGGGGTGAAAACTGATGTAAATAGGATTTCATAACTGAAATGGGGAGTTGACCTGTACACAAGGTAAATGCAAAAGCATGATTTTGGCGCTAAAAAAATGAGTTGTCTGGTACGCCAGGTTGACTTATATGCCATGATCTAATGTCCAGGAGGAAGAGCCACCATTAGCTGTAGTTAACATAGTAAAATGCCCCAACATGCTGCGCAGGAATATTATCTTTTTTTAAAAATATATTTTATTGAAAATGTTTTCCAAACAACAATTTTTCCCTCTTACAAAGCAAACGAAACAATAACAAAACAGAAATTTTTAACAATACACAGGTAACAAAACCCCATTGTCTATTGACCTAAACTAAACTAACCCCCCCCCCCCCTCCCCCTGGGTTGCTGCTGCTGGTCATCTGTCTTCCCTCTAACGTTCCCCTAGGTAGTCGAGAAATGGCTGCCACCGCCTGGTGAACCCTTGAGCCGATCCTCTCAGGGCAAACTTTATCTGCTCCAGTTTAATGAACCCCGCCATATCATTTACCCAGGCCTCCAGTCCGGGGGGTTTCGCCTCCTTCCACATGAGTAGCATCCTGCACCGGGCTACTAGGGACGCAAAGGCCACGACATCGGCCTCTTTCGCCTCCTGCACTCCCGGCTCTTCCGCAACTCCAAATAGAGCTAACCCCCAGCCTGGTTTGACCCGGGCCTTCACCACCTGCAAAATCACTCCCGTCACTCCCTTCCAATACCCTTCCAGTGCCGGGCACGCCCAAAACATATGTGCGTGGTTTGCCGGGCTCCCGCCACACCTCCCACATTTGTCCTCCACTCCAAAGAATCTGCTCAATCTTGCCCCCGTTATGTGTGCTCTATGTAGCACCTTAAATTGAATCAGGCTAAGCCTGGCGCATGAGGAAGAGGAATTTACCCTGCTTAGGGCATCAGCCCACATACCCTCCTCTATCTCCTCCCCTAATTCTTCTTCCCACTTTCCTTTTAGTTCGCCCACCGACTCCTCCCCCTCTTCCCTCATCTCTCTATAAATCTCTGACACCTTGCCCTCTCCGACCCACACCCCTGAAAGCACCCTGTCCTGTATCCCCTGTGTCGGGAGCAACGGAAATTCCCTCACCTGTTGTCTAGTAAACGCCCTCACCTGCATATATCGCAAGAAATTTCCCCGGGGCAACTTATACTTTTCCTCCAATGCTCCCAAGCTCACAAAAGTCCCATCTATAAATAAATCTCCCACCTTCCTAATTCCCAACTGGTACCAGCTCTGAAATCCTCCATCCATTCTTCCTGGGGCGAACCTATGGTTGTTCCTGATAGGGGACCCCACCAGGGCTCCCCGCACCCCTCTCTGTCGCCTCCACTGTCCCCAGATATTCAGTGTTGCCGCCACCACCGGGTTCGTGGTAAACATTTTAGGTGAGAACGGTAGCGGCGCCGTCACCAGCGCCTCTAAACTTGTCCCTTTACAGGACTTTCTCTCCAGTCTTTTCCACGCTGCTCCCTCACCCTCCATCATCCATCTACGTATCATTGCCACATTGGCGGCCCAATAGTAATCACACAAGTTCGGTAGTGCCAGTCCTCCTCTGTCCCTACTACGCTGAAGGAACCCCCTCCTTACTCTCGGAACTTTCCCTGCCCACACGAAGCTCGTGATGCTCCTATCTATTTTATTAAAAAAGGTCTTGGTGATTAGTATAGGGAGACATTGAAATACAAATAAGAACCTCGGGAGGACCATCATCTTAATTGCTTGCACCCTGCCCGCCAGCGATAGAGGCTGCACGTCCCACCTCTTGAAGTCCTCCTCCATTTGTTCTACCAGCCGTGTCAGATTAAGTCTGTGCAAGGTTCTCCAGCTCCTAGCGATCTGAATCCCCAGGTATCGGAAGTTTCTTTCCACTTTCCTTAGCGGTAAGCCTTCTATCTCTCTACTCTGGTCCCCTGGATATATCACAAATAATTCACTCTTCCCCATGTTTAGCCTATACCCCGGGAATTCCCCGAACCCCCTCAAAATTCGCATAACCTCTATCATCCCCCCCGCTGGGTCCGACACGTATAACAATAGGTCATCTGCGTATAACGAGACACGGTGTTCTTCTCCCCCTCTAATCACCCCTCTCCATTTCCTGGAGTCTCTCAACGCCATGGCCAGAGGTTCAATTGCCAACGTGAACAACAATGGAGACAGCGGGCATCCCTGTCTTGTTCCCCTATATAGTCGGAAATACCCCGATCTATGTCGACCTGTAACTACGCTTGCCGTTGGAGCCCCATAAAGAAGTCTAACCCAGCTAATAAACCCGTTCCCAAACCCAATCCTCCTTAACACTTCCCATAAATACTCCCACTCCACCCTATCAAATGCCTTCTCTGCGTCCATTGCCGCCACTATCTCTGCCTCCCCCTCCACTGGGGGCATCATTATCACCCCTAATAGTCGTCGCACGTTAACATTCAGTTGTCTCCCTTTTACGAACCCTGTCTGGTCTTCGTGCACCAACCCCGGGACACAGTCCTCTATCCTCGATGCCAGTACCTTTGCCAGCAAATTGGTGTCCACGTTCAATAGGGAAATAGGTCTATAGGACCCGCACTGCAACGGATCTTTGACCCTCTTCAAAATTAGCGATACCGTCGCCTCCGAGATCGTCGGGGGTAGAGTCCCCCCTTCCCTGGCCTCATTGAACGTCCTCGCCATCAACGGGGCCAACAAGTCCACATATTTTCTGTAATATTCCACCGGGAACCCGTCTGGCCCCGGGGCCTTCCCTGCTTGCATGCTCCCCAGTCCCTTAATAACCTCGTCCACCTCAATCGGCGCCCCCAGGCCTGCCACCTCCTGCTCCTCCACTTTCGGGAACCTCAATTGGTCCAGGAACTGCCGCATCCCCTCCTCTCCCTCTGGGGGTTGAGACCTATACAGTTCCTCATAGAAGGTCTTGAACACCTCATTTATCTTTCCTGCCCTTCGCACCGTGTCTCCCCTTTCGTCTCTAATTCCTCCTATCTCCCTCGCTGCTGCCCTCTTTCGCAATTGATGCACCAACAGGCGACTAGCCTTTTCCCCATATTCATACCTCCTCCCCTGTGCCTTCCTCCACAGTACCTCCGCCTTTCTGGTGGTCAGAAGGTCAAACTCCGTCTGGAGTCGTCTCCTCTCCCTGTACAATTCCTCCTCCGGGGTCTCTGTAAATTCCCAGTCCACCCTTAAAATCTCCCCCAGTAATCTTTCCCTTTCCTTGGCCTCTGTTTTCCTTTTGTGGGCCCCAATAGAGATCAGCTCTCCTCTGACCACCGCTTTTAATGCTTCTCAGACCACTCCCACAGGGACCTCGCCGTCGTCATTGACCTCCAGGTATCTCTCAATACACCTCCGCACTCTTGCACACACTCCCTCATCCGCCATCAGTCCCACATCTAATCGCCAGAGTGTTCTCTGCTCCCTGTCCTCTCCTACTTCCAGGTCCACCCAATGTGGGGCATGATCCGAAACCGCTATGGCTGAGTACTCAGCTTCTTCCACCCTAGAGATCAACGACCTTCCCAACACAAAAAAATCTATCCGGGAGTACACTTTATGGACATGGGAGAAGAAGGAAAACTCCCTAGCCCTAGGTCTAAGAAATCGCCATGGATCCACTCCCCCCATTTGGTCCATAAGTACCTTGGCCGCTGCCGGCCTTCTTCCGGTCCTTGAGCTGGATCTATCTAGCCCCGGGTCCAGAACCGTATTAAAGTCCTCTCCTAAAATCAAGTTTCCTGCCTCCAGGTCCGGTATATGCCCCAGCATCCGTCTCATGAATCCCGCATCGTCCCAATTTGGGGCATACACATTAACCAACACGACCTCCATTCCCTCCAGCCTACCACTCACCATTCCGTATCTACCTCCGCTATCTGCTACGATGTTCTTTGCTTCAAATGCTACCCGTTTCCCCACCCTCAGGGCAGCACGGTAGCACAAGTGGATAGCACTATGGCTTCACAGCGCCAGGGTCCCAGGTTCGATTCCCGGCTTGGGTCACTGTCTGTGCGGAGTCTGCACGTTCTCCCCGTGTCTGCGTGGGTTTCCTCCGGGTGCTCCGGTTTCCTCCCACAGTCCAAAGACGTGCAGGTTAGGTGGATTGGCCATTATAAATTGCCCTTAGTGACCCAAAAGGTTAGGAGGGGTTATTGGGTTACGGGGATAGGGTGGAAGTGAGGGCTTAAGTGGGTCGGTGCAGACTCGATGGGCCGAATGGCCTCCTTCTGCACTGTATTTTCTATGTTCTATGTTCAAAATGGCCACCCCTCTGTTCTTTGCGTCCAGTCCTGAGTGGAACACCTGTCCCACCCATCCTTTCCTTAGCCTAACTTGGTCCGCCACCTTTAGGTGCGTCTCTTGGAGCATAACCACGTCTGCCCTTAGTCCTTTCAAATGCGCGAGCACTCGGGCCCTTTTTATCGGTCTGTTCAGGCCTCTCACGTTCCACGTGATCAGCCTCACTAGGGGGCTACCTGCCCCCCTCCCGTGTCGACTAGCCATTACCTTCTCTAGGCCAGTCCCATATCCCGCCTCCGCGCTCCCGCTCGCTCCCCCAGCGTCGCACACCATCCCCGCCCACCCACTCTTTAGCCATTTCCTTTTGGATTTCCGCAGCAGCAACCCAGTTGTCCCCCTCCTCCCTCCCCCCCCCCCCCCGCTAGATCCCTATCTAGCATGATTGCTCCCCCCATATCACTTCCGTAAGTCAGCTGACTTCAACTGACCCCGGCTACTCCTGCTCATTCCTCGACCCCCCCATGTGGGGGAACTCCCATCTGCCTTGCGCCTGTCTTCCCGCCTTATTCTTTCTGGCGCGGGAACATCCCTTTACCTGACCCGCCACTTACGGCGCAGCTCCCTTTCCCCTCCCCCTCTCCTTCCCCATTCTCCGACTATGTCCCGTCTTTCCCCCCTCACCGGCACCCACATTTCCCCAATATCTCCCCCCTTCCCTGTTTACTTCTCAATTAACTTCCACCGTAACATTAACAAAAACAATAACAATAACATTTCCTGCAGCATCAGTCCCTCAGTTCCGGTCCAATTTCTCTTCTTTGATGAAGGACCATGCTTCCTCCGCCGTCTCGAAATAATAGTGTCTCTCCTGATACGTGACCCATAGTCTTGCCGGCTGCAGCATCCCAAACTTCACCTTCCTCTTATGCAACACCTCTTTGGCTCGGTTGAAGCTCGCCCTCCTTCTCGCCACCTCCGCACTCCAATCCTGATATATCTGTACCACAGCATTTTCCCATCTGCTACTCCGCACCTTTTTAGCCCATCTCAGGACCTCTTCTCTGACCTTAAGGCGGTAAAATCGCACGATTATCGCCCTCGGTGGTTCTCCCGCTTTTGGTCTTCTCGCCGGAATCCGATTTGCCCACTCCACCTCCATGGGGCCCGCAGGGGCCTCAGCACCCATCAGTGAGCTCAGCATCTTACTTGCGTACTCTCCACAGTCCACTCCTTCCACACCCTCAGGGAGACCTAGTATCCGAAGGTTCTTCCTTCGCGCTCCGTTTTCTAGGGCCTCGATCCTTTCAGTACACTTTTTATGAAGTGCCTCGTGCGTCTGAGTCTTAACCGCCAGGCCCAGGATCTCGTCCTCAATATCTGTCACCTTCTGCTCCACCATGCAGAGCTCAGTCTCCTGGGTCTTTAATGTCTCCTTGAGCCCCTCAATTGCCTGTAGCATCGGGGTCAGCACCTCCCTCTTCAGCAGCTCCACGCACCGTCTCACGATTTCATCCTGCTCAGGCCCCCATGTCGCCTGCGCTTTCTCCGCCGCCATCTTGTACTTCACTCTTTCTGACCCTTTGGTCGACGATTCCTCGCGCTGCAGCCGCCGCCGCCGGTTTTTTCCTCCTTCGTTTGGGGGGGGGACTCCCTTTTCACACACCCCACACTGGGTTGCGTCGTCGAAAAATTCCCCGTTGGGGCTCTTAAAAGAGCCCGAAGGTCCGTCGGAGCTGGAGCCGCCGAAACGTGCGGCTAGCTAGGCATCACCGCAACCGGAAGTCCCTTCAGTGGCCTTGATGAGATCTTTTCACAGTTGTTCCCTCTGCTGCTAGAATTCACCTTTGATACAGGCCCTCAGGTCAGCTTGCAGCTTTAAGCTTGCCCTTCCCCCGCCTGCATGCTGGAAGAGGCCCTGTTTATCCTGCAGTTGCAGCCAAATCTTTTACTGTTTCTGCCGTGTCTGGCAACCAAGAGACATACCCTTCCTGGGGGACACTGTCGGGGGAATGTTGCAGCCTTCTTCCCACACTGGGAAATGGCAAACAAATGCCGTGGGGGCCCTGTAACGAGCCCAAAAGTCCGTTCCAAGCAAGAGCTACCGAATATGCGACCTAGCTCTGCATAGCCGCACCCGGAAGTCAGGAATATTATCTTAAGGAGGTATTATGACAACTGCCAAATGTTTGGTCAAATAGATTTTAAGGAGCATCTTAAGTGACAAAATGGTGAAAAGCTTCAGGATAGGAATTCCAATGTTTAGGACCTTAGCAACTGAAAGCATGGTAGCTTATGGTGGAGTGATTAAATGGGAGTGCTCAAGAGGCCAGACTACCAGAGGTCCAACATCATGAAGGTTTGTACGAGGAAATTACATATGTGGGCAAGCTCAAGGTCATGAAGTGATTTGAAAACAAGGGTGAGAACTGAGGCATTTTTTAATTGGGAACTAATGTAGTTCTGGGAGCACAGGAGTCATGGGTGAAAGGAACCAGTTGCGAATTAGGACATGGAGAGCATATTTTTTCTTTCACAAGAGTAAAAAGTGGGACATTTGCCAGGAGAGCTGGAGTGCATATACAGATCCCCAAGAAGCCTATCAGAATGTACACTAATCTGCCTCCATTGGCCTTCTGTGGCACGTATTTATTCCATTGGGAGCTTTCCCTTTCCTGTTAAAAATTGTGCAGACTTTAGTTGGACCCAGAATAAAAAAAGGTGTTCCTTTCCCAGTGAGATAATCGAGACTCCACCATCATAAACTCATTCACTCACGATGTGGAGATGCCGGCGTTGGACTGGGGTGACATTCACTCACAGCATTCTTGATGGGTGGGTGTGGAAGCTGATGGGTTTAAAGTAGGATCTTAAACTATTATTTTAATTTTGTGTAAAACTGTAATCAAAGTACTCTTTCACTTAAGTTGAAATTTATCTCGGTAAGCTTGCATTTTGTTATAACTATTATTGTGAGGGAATGGAAGCTTTCTAGCATTGCATGTTAAATTTTTCGTAGATCCTTGAGACCCAACAAATGTGCTATCATCACACTTGTGCCTTTTAATTGGTTGAAGTCAAATTAGTTTACTTTGCAACATAAACTACATTAAAATATTTAGTAAATGAACAACCACTGAAAACTGAATACCGTACAGCATTTGCTGTCCACACAACAGTGTAAGAGAAAAGTGTATTGTTGTACATTACCAAGAGGAAGCAGGCATCTCAGAACTGAATTTCCATTCCAGTTACACTGGAAACTTCTGCTAGCACTGTCTTTCACTCAAACCAGGTGTACTGTAGAATAAAGGGTTAAAGGTTACTTAGTCAATTATGTACAGCATGACATCCGAATCAAATGACCAGAGACTCCAAGGGAGTAAAACACTGAACAATGTGTCTAACAAACAGTGTACTAACCATGAGGTCTTAGCGATAAATAGTTCTAAATAAATAGTTTTGGAAAAAAACGAATTACTGACCATCTCCATCTCCCTTCTTGAGAAAGTAAAACCTCTTTGAGCCAGAAGACAGCACAGGTAGAGGGCAACAAGCCGAACCATGTGCCAGGAATAATATCAATGATCCTGCTAACTGCTTTAAACATGGAGTTAACGTTACCCCTGTGAATCTTGTCAAGGTCAATGATGTCAGCAAAGGGAGTGCAGCGGTCTGTCTCTCCTCCACAGCCATTGATGTGGAATTGAGAAAATTCATATCTGTGCGTGATTCAGCGACCCCAATGCAGATATGGGCACAATGTGTGAATTGTGCGAGAGCCCTAAATTGGGCTCCGTGCCTAGCCTATTGCGAGTCATCCAACTCGCTCCGCCCGGCTCGATCTGGATCTCGCCCTTGCTGGGCAATGCGCAGATCTGCTAAATGAGCCTAAAGAGTCTGTGAGAGCTCGCCAGGGTGCCTTATGGTACTGGTTCACACAAACGTGGACCAGGCATAACACCACCTTGGGGTGTGGGGGGGTAGGCTCTGAGTGCATTAGAGACCCCCGCGTGGTCGGGAACAGGACAGGCTGATACCCACCCAATCAATGCCCAGTTAAAGGCCTCATCAGCGTCACAGAGGCCATAAACCCAGCACGTGAGCAATGGCTCTCGATGTGGAGGTCCTTGATGAGCAAACACCTGCAGGATTACTTGCAGGCCCCTGGGGTATGGAAGGAGAGTACGATCTTTCAAAGATGTGTCTGTTCGAGGGTCCTAGCATGAAGGTGAGGAGGGACCCGCTGACAGCCAGCCCCCTGTTCTTGTTGCTGACACCACTTGCCCCTTGCAATCTTCACCCTATGGCCCCCACCCCTGCCATCACTCATTTCTGGCTTGGAATTTAGCGATGATCTTAGGCCTTGGGTGGGTGTTTTCCCTGGTGATGATATTCAAAGAGCTGCAGGGTGTCTGATTGACTGGCAACTCTCAGTAGATGGGACTTGCGTCCTGGGGTCCTTGATCCCAGTGGAAGGCTTGCCATTGTCTATAACGTGCCTGAGTTGAACAAGATGTGGCAGACCTACCCTAAAAGAGGCGGCACAGGGCTCTCACCTGCTGTACTCCAGTTGGCGGCTGAAACCCCCATCATCTCCACAAGATTCCACTCAGCGAATCAGCTGACGAGGAAATAAAATGTGATGGATGGATGTAGGGAGAGAACAGGTAAATTGGCTGAGAACTGCAGTATAGAGAGGGAAGCAAAGAATTAATGGCTAGTATTCATTCTCTCATTTTGGGATTCTCCCATTTTGGGATTATGTCCTGATGGAGATCGGAAAATGGAGTGTTTCTTGCTGTGGATGCCAGCGGGAAAACACATCTTATTTTCTGGTGCCGACCTCATTAATTATGCACCTGGGTGTTTGGCACCGTATTCGGTAGCGGCGCAGGTCTGATGGCGCATGGTCTGCTATCCTATCAGGGTGACACATTGAAAAGGTGTCCAACACATTAACTCATGATTAAAAAAAGAAGGTGGAACTTCTAAAAATTAAGATTGATTTCCGGGAGCATTCTGAGACCAGAAAATAGACATCGGGAGAAAGAAAATGGATCCCCAGGAACGTGGGGAGGCTTGAAGATAGACCCCTTCCAGGAAGCAGAATCTGGAAGGTCCACCAGCAGATGTTCCTCCTCACCGCCCCCCCCCCCCCCCCCACCCCCCCCCACCCCCCCGCAGCAAGCACTTTCAGCCGCATGTTTTCCGGCATACACAGCGCCTAGAAACATAAGGCTATAAAATGTGACTCGTGTTTGATAAGGGGCCTCAACAGCCGAGGCTGCACATAGCCCCATTTTGTAAACTAAAGAGATCCGCTCGCTGGAACTCTTCAGTGTGGCAAGTGATCGGGACATCATTTAAAAATGGCATCCTGATCTCCGAGGTCCCAGAAGCGATTCCCCCACCCCCCTGGATGCCAGGATGCCAAGATTGCACCAGCAGTGCCAGGGTGCCACCCTGCCCAAAGTGCATGCAATGGGGGGCGGGGGGGGGGGGGGCGGGGGTCGTCTCCGATCCACTGGGAGACCTCCACGAGTGCCATTCCGTCTGGTCCCTGTAGGGACCAGTACTGAACAACGCTCTCCCCAAGTCTCCGAGGCGAGGGAGATTGATCCCACGCCTCGGGTAACTCCGAAATCTGCACATTAAAGTGAGGCGAGCTGTCTTGCTTTAATATGCACATTTGCGAAAAGGTGAGCCCACTCACAATGGGCAAGATTCACATTGCAATGTCTTGCGAGACGTTGGATCTCACGAAGCATTGTGAGCCAGGTCGATCCCGGGAGCGGGGCGTCCTGGCTTTTATCAGCCACATTGTGCCACGGCGAGCTGCTTTTCGGGCGCAGCGTGACCATTAAATCACACTCAAAATGTGTTTACGATACACAGAGTGGGTTGGGGATATCAGCAAGGAGGAGAAAACAATGCCAGTGTTCTCTACTTTTGAGATGGATGTGAGAGAACTAAATCAAAGGGACTTAATAAATATGTGTGATAGACAGGCATGTCAGAAATAGCATGATGAAAAAAATTGGAAAAGCAACTTTAGAAAAAGTGTTTGCTACATGTAAAGCATTTAATATAATCGCAGCAAATCTTGAATAGCATTACACATGGAGAGTTGAGAAAAAACATGCTCTTCAAGTGAACACGGGGTGGGGATAACGCAGATACAATTCATTCCCCAAAAGCCAAACAGGTCATTTATGTATTTCATTTGCTCGGAACATATTTCAAAAAGATATATGATTTTGCCAAATAAGTAATGTTACCAGTTTCAAAGGACGCTGAGGTTGTTAAGGGATGGATTAAGAGACATTCCAATTAAATGTCTCACTTATGTTAAGTATCCAATAATTGGCACTGATATGTAAAGATGCTTCAGGTGGCCTTTGGGGCATGTGATGTGATGATAAAGTTTCGTACAGAGTTGTGTTAAAGGAAAATAAAGGTGTTTGCGAGAAGGTGCAGAACTTTTGACTCTTTATACAATAGCAGCTAAACGGCTAACAGAGGTATAATTTTAATCTTTGTTGGTTGGACAGGAGAGACCTGACCACCACTACCTCCTGCCCCCTCCCCTTTCCAGACAACTGCAAATCAGTCATCATTGGATTTTCAAGATTGCTTGGGGTGCCCAAGAAGCACCACAGTAGCATGGACATCTGACATGGATGTTCAGTTTGTGTAATCTCCCATTGACTTCACTACTACAGTGGGGTCAGAACATGACAAATGTTACCATGTTGTAGGTTCCAGGATCATTGCCTGACTCCAGGAAATGATTACCTGATGAAAACTCAAGGTGCACAGTTAGCAAAGAGATTTGCTCCACTGTCACCCAAATGAGCAATAACCATGACCTGTTGACCGAAATAAAGTCCATTAAAACACAGAGATTGGAATTTATAATACGAAAAAAAAGGTGCACAGAAAATATGACAGGAATGTAAATAAGATATGTGGACATGAAATGGAACAAAAATCATTATTATAATTTTTCGTGGCAATTATAATAAAGACAAATTCTTCGAGGTTCGATTAAGGAAATTTATTTGCACAAATATATTTGCGGAGAGAGAGTGTTCCGGCTGCATAGCAAGGGCACTGCACTCTTGAGATTCATCCCAAGAAAGCAAATTTTTATAGTCTGAAATAACAGCTTGAAGTAAACAGCCATGTTTATATTAAATAGACCTTGGAAAGTATGTAAGATGAAATACGTAGTACGGATGTTCTTGCCCTTGACTAAAAATAACTTGAGTACACATTTTGTTATCTTTCGGAGGACAATGTGTTTTCATAATAAGGCCGAGACCAAAATATTAAGCGGTATTTCGTTCATGTTACCAGACCTACTTATTTTCGTTCGAAAGCAGTGTTGAACTATAGTCAAGCATTTCCCAGCATGCTTCTAAGTTTGCAACTCATTAATTTCCCTTCCACATAATATACGAGCATAGAACTTATGCAGTAGACCACACGATCTATCAAGCCTTCTCTACCATTCTGTATGATCATAGTTGATCTTCAACTTCAACTCCACTTTTTTGCCCGCTCACCATAGCCCTTGATTTCCTGAGACACCAAAACGCTGTTCATTTCCACCTTAAATATATTCAACGAAGGAAAGTCTAATACACTCTGAGGTAGAGAATGTCAAAGATTCACAGCCCTTTGAGTGAAGAAATTTCTCCTCATAGTGTCATAGAATTTACAGTGCAGAAGGAGGCCATTGGGCCCATTGAGTCTGCACCAGAAAGAACAACCTACCTAAGGCCCCACCTCCACTCTATCCACCCTATCCCCACAACCCAGGAACCCCACCTAACCTTTTTTTTTTAATACTATGGGCAATTTAGTATGACCAATCCACCTAACCTGCACATCTTGGACTGTGGGAGGAAACCGGAGCACCCGGAGGAAACCCACGCAGATGCGGGGAGAACATGCAGACTCTGCACAGACAATGACCCAAGCCGGGAATCAAATCTGGGACCCTGCAGCTGTGAAGCAACTGTGCTAACCACTGTGCTACCCTGCTGCCCTTAAATCATCTCAGCCTTAAATGATCTATTTATTCTGAACTGGTGTCTCCATGTTTCCATGGACTAGGGAAACTATAACAACCTCTTAGTCGCTACCCTACAAATTCACTTCAGAATCTTGTGTGTTTCAATGCAATCACTTCTCATTCTTGTAAGCGCTAGAGAATATAAGTTCAGTAAACTCGGCCTATGATATTTTTTATGATATACATGTTGCAAAGACCATTATGAACAATATTTTTCTACAGCAGTAGAACCGTGTCCCTTTAAGAGCAACACATGTAATTGCAGAGTAAACAACGGGACAATTCATATTAATTGTTACTTGGTGAGGGAATTTTTGGAGAGTGGAAAGTGCCATGTTTTGGGCTTTAACAAATTGTGCCATCTGGAGTATGACATCTGGTATTTAGAGTATGATGCTTGCAATGCCTGATCACTTTTGATCAAGTAATTGTAATAGATGTTCACTTTGGTCATTTAAATCTTTTGATAAGTTCTGATGTGTCTTGTTAAGAGTATTATATTGCAAGTCAAATTTTGCACTGCCACTAGTGATATTAAGGCAGCTGAATTTTGAAAGATGGCTCCTTGTCATGTACCAAGAAGAATGAGAATTTAGCAGCATTGTGATGAAGGACCAGTGTTGCGATAAAATGGATATCTCATGTATACAATAATGTATTTAAACTGTTTATTTACTTTATGTTAATTAAGAAGGATGTTGAGCTATTTCCCGCAAAGCTCAGTGGATACGGATCAGCGCATGTAGTTCTCTTTTTCCTGCTTTGTACCCTGAGTGTCTCTCGGTTCACTCATATTCCAATCACTCTTCATTGCACCTACAGAGATAGGGATCATTTTTCTCCATGATCAACACCTGGAAGATCTAACAAAGCCCAAACACTGCAGATGCTGGAAAATGGAAATAAGAAGAAAAAACACTGGAAATAGTGATCTAGCAGAATCTGTGAAGGAAGAAACAGAGTTAATAGGCTGGATTTTACGACCTCTCTGATGGGAATGTTTCCGTTGAGAGGGGCTGCATGTAAAATACAAAGGATAGAAGGGCTCCAACTTCCAGCCCACCTCAAGCTGGCCCAGTAACACAGGAGGGAGGCGGATGCTGCCATTTTGTATATATATTTTCCTTTTAGTTAAGAAAATTGAATTTCTGGCCTGAAACCTTGTGACCTTCAACTGGATTTATAGTGACGTACCCTTTGATTTCAATGAACTTATGGTCCAGATCTTCCAGTCTCTGGATAGTTAGAGACTGGACAAATTAAAACCTAATCTAACAGCAGAGCTGATTTCCCCCAGCCACTCACACTGAACCCCTCCAAACGCTCCTCTGAACCTCTTGACAACACCCCTCCCCCATCACTTGAGTTCCCCTTCTTGACCTTCTAGTTAGCTTATTTTAAAAAAATAATGTGCTGCATTTATATTGTATTCCTCATTTACAGATATATATCTCCGAACACATTACAAGAAGAAGACGAATGATGTGGTAGATACAAAGTGCAGGGAAAGGGCAAAGGAATGGAGCGGCTAGATGTGGGAACTGAAGAATAATTGAAATGAGATATTTTGTGGATGTTTTTACAAGCAGGGACAGGTGGCAAGGCAGGGGAAACTGGTTAAGGAATTCAAGCAAGCAGAAAAATAATGAATGAAGGGGAGGCAAGTAACAGTGTGAAGGAGGGATGAGGGCTGAGGAAGATTCAGGTGTTAGAGGAGCAGATGTTGTATGCTGGCACGTAATATATGGGCTTTACATTAGCTTTGTGCCTGATTCCAGTGAGCTGGTAATAACATTTCTCTCCTGTAGTTTCAATATGTAGTGCTGCTTGATGAGATGGCACATTCTGCTTACCCTGCAGTCAATCATTACAAATTGAAGGTGGTAAAATATTCAGGTGCTCAACATAATTTCAATTGTGTGGAACACTACACTCAGAAAGAAAGATTTCATTGGATCTGAGGTTATAACATTGCAATGTTGTTAATTTTTAATTTACACTGCCACGAGTAGCTTATTTGTGGGATACATTTTCTCATATTCCTGACTGATGAAAGTGTTGAGATTATTCTTTTCTACAGAAGGTTACATAAAGCAGGAGAGGTCCAGATCTCTGAGTGATACGTCCTATGCTTTATCATGAATTGTCAAAAAATAAATAGATCTTATTCAGTGGTTGCTGTGAAAAGGTATTATAGATTTCCAGTATTAATGAGTGGGATACAGTGAAATTGGTAGAAAATTGATCGGCGTGTTCATCACTCCAGGATGAATCAATTGCCGTGAAAAGTGTAATGTACAAAATGTCCCTCCTTAAATAAAGGCTGTGATTCTCCTGATCCCTAAGTGACAGTGGGAAAATCCGAGTGGTTCCAGCTGGTGCTAGGAGCGACCCTGACGTGCCAAACAATAGCACTTGATTTTTGTTTTCACCTGAATCAGATTTTCCGTGCCATTCCATGGCACAGTGGGGTCCACACTGGAACGCAGAGGGGCAGGACCTAATCTCTGTGACAGGTCCTGCATCTCTGAGATCAGAGTGCCGTTTTAAGGGGGACTCTGATCTCAAAAATATGCAGGTTAGGTGGATTGTCCATGCTAAATTGCTCTTCATGCCCAAAAAGAATAGGTGCGGTTACTGGGTTACGGCGATAAGGTGGAGGTGTGGGCCTAAGTAGGGTGCTGTTTCCAAGGGCCGGTGCAGACCCAATGGGCCGAATGGCCTCCTTCGGCTCTGTAAATTCTATGATTCTATGATCTAAACAGCTGCTGCAGCCCGCCCCCGGATCACTGGCAAGGACATCCCTCTCAGAACCTCCCTCCAGCATCCCTCAACCTCCCCTCAGTATGCTCCCCTTCAGCTACCCCCTTCATCCCCCACAGATGTTTTTTATAGGAAGCACTTGAGAACAAAGAGGTAGTCTTATAAAAGAAACTATGGTTAGGAAAACACCTGCTCCCTTTAGTTTATGGATATTTGCAGAGCAATATAAATAAACAATCTGAATCTCCCCTTTGAAACTGCCTCAACCTGTCGGTCAAAAAGCTTTTACCAGGCAATGGGGCATAAAATTAAATATAAACTAGGCAGTTCAAAGCTTTCAGGCTTCTAGGCATATACGCACACCTTTACATTTCAAGGGCAATGAAATTTACTGTACAAAAACCATTTCAAGGGTTTCCACCACTGTAAGTGGCTTACTTTTACTTTAATCTCATAGACCTTTAAACTTGGCATATTGACAGACTATTCGGTAGGTTTAATGGTACAGATAGGATCACTTTATTATGAGAAAATATTAATTTTTACATGCTGACTGACTGTTTAAAGGGTTTAAAGGCTGCAGATGGGTACAGCAACCAAACGAGTACCATCACTGGAAAGACTCCTGACCTGAGCCCCTCCAGCCTAGCACACGCCCCCTAACTCCCACCTTTCATGAAGGATTGCACTCAGCAGCCAGGAAGCATTTGTTGGAATGGTACTTATTGCCACCCCTTGGACTGCAAGGTGCCAGGTCCACATTCCTCAAGACTTGCACCAATTCATACCAGTGGGACTCTTGGCTGGGTGGGAGGGGAGGGGAGGGAGGCTGGAGCATCCCACCTGACAAGTGAATCGGGCGGGCTGCCTGTCAATGAGATGTTAATCAGTTCTAATGAGCTATTTGCATGGTCCTGCCAGGTTGAGGCTGGAAGGTTGGCTGGGATGTTGGGAGACCCGTCATGGCCAGTGAGGCGGGAGACTCACGACCGGTTTGACGCCCGATGCGAATCCTGATTTTGGCCAGATGCAGGATTCCACAGGCCACCGCAAATCCTGTGGCTAAGTAGGCAGCCCCAGAAAATCCCGGACAAATTGAATTTCTGTTTTATCGGGTAGTACTGTTGCGAGGTTTACTGAATACTTTGACAAAACAGATATTCTGGAGTATTACCACCAGCAGTTTTTGAAATTCAGTGGCACTAGTTCACTCAGGATTGTAAATCTAAATAATCCAATGATCATCTGGTCCTAAGCAGAAAAATCAAAGACAATAAATCAAAGAAAAATCACAAAAAGCAAAGGATAATTTTACCCTGCCCAGCATGAACAGAATGCAGGGTGGGTCAGATAGGAGTTAAATTTGGTTCTGGTGATTTCTTGCACTCTTCCCTCACAGTTCCTGCCTCTTGCCATTGGAGCTCACCAGTTTCTGGTTGCAGATGTTCACTCCAAAAAAACAGAGTCCAAACTAAAAAGTCAAAATTGTGTTCAATAATTTGAGTTCAATAATTTTGACCCCCATTGCATTTTAACTCCACGTGGATGAGGATCCCTGTACACTATGGAATTTTGCATGTGTGTTTTTTTGAACAATTGCCACGGCTGGAAGTCAACCTAATTGATGGACTTTATTGCCCATCAGGTGGGGAATATTTCTATGAAGGCCACAGTCCAATTTTATTGGTTGTTGAAGGTAGAGACCATGCTGGAAGGGAGGGGTTACGTACAATGTAGTTTGAGGGGCTGGGATATTTATGTGGGTAGAGTGTAGAGTCAAAGTTCTTGGGCAGTCAGGGAGAGATTGGAGGGGTGGGTTGGGCAAAGATAGCAGTGTCAAGTAAGGAAAATGGGAAACAGGGTGTCAGTGAACATGAGGCTGATCATTGTACTTGGGTGGTGAGCTGTGATAAGGTTGTCAGTGATGGAGGAAAGGTCATTGATTGATGGTATATGAGATTTGCTTGTTGGGTCTCAAGAAAACACTCCTGCTCCTCCTGGCCCCCAGGCAGTGCTGTGAAGACACTTTTTTTAATAAACATTTTATTGAGATATATATGGTTTTATAACAGTAACAAAAGAAAGAGTGTACATACAATTCTAAACATAGTGCAAAAGCCGTCTTCCTCTCTCACAGGTCCCATCTTTTCTAACCCCCTACTCTAAACTAAACTAACCCCACAGCCTCCCCCCCCCCCCCCCCCCCTTTCTGCTGTTGGCTACTTTTCCCTAAAGAAGTCGACGAATGGCTGCCACCTCCGGGCGAACCCTAACATTGGCCCTCTCAAGGCGAACTTGATTTTCTCCAGACAGAGAAAGCTCGCCATGTCAGTAAGCCAGGTCTCCAACCTCGGGGGCTTTGAGTCCCTCCAAGCTAATAATATCCATCTCTGTGCTACCAGAGAGGCAAAGGCCAGAACATCTGCCTCTTTCTCCTCCTGGAATCCCGGATCTTCCAACACTCCGAAAATCGCCACCTCTGGACTCGGTGCCACCCTTGTTTTCAACAACTTGGACATAACATCCGCAAACCCCTGCCAGAATCCGCTAAGCTTCAGGCATGCCCAGAACATATGAACATGGTTCGCTGGTCCTCCCGCACACCTTGCGCACCTGTCTTCTACCCCAAAGAACCTGCTCATCCAGGCCACTGTCATGTGAGCCCGGTGAACGACCTTAAACTGTATCAGGCTGAGCCTGGCACATGTTGTGGACGCGTTGACTATACTCAACGCATCCTCCCAGACCATCCTCTATCTCTCCTCCTAACTCCTCTTCCCATTTGTGTCTCAGCTCCTCGGTCTGTGTTTCCTCTGACCCCATAAGCTCCTAATAAATGTCCGAAATCCTCCCTTCTCCCACCCACCCTCTGGAAACTACCCTGTCCTGTATCCCCCTTGGTGGTAGGAGCAGGAAGGTTGAGACCTGCCTGCGAAGGAAGTCCTGCGCCTGCAGGTACCTAAATTCATTCCTCCCGTCAGTTCAAATTTCACCTCCAGTTCCCTCAAGCTGGGAAAGCTCCCCTCTATAAACATATCGCCCATCCTCTCGATTCCTGTTCTCTGCATCTCCGGAACCCTCCGTCTAACCTCCACGGGGCAAACCGGTGATTATTGCATATTGGAGACCAGACCGATGCTCCCTCTGCTCCCACGTGTCTCCTCCACTGCCCCCAGACTCTCAGGGCCGTGACCACCAAGGGGCTGGTGAAGTAGCGTGCCAGCGGGAACGGCAGAGGCACCATTACCAACACCCCCAGACTAGTGCCCTTACAAGATGCCACGTCTACTCGCTCCCACATCGACCCCCCACCACCACCCACTTCCTAATCATGGCTATATTCGTCACCCAGTAATAATTAGTAAAGTTCAGGAGTGCCAACCTGCTCTCCCCCGACAGTGCTCCATCATCCCCTTTTTAACTCGCCCGCCCATAAAAAGCCCGAGATCACCTTGTTGACCCGTTTAAAAAAGGACATAGGAATAAAGATGGGGTGGCACTGAAACCACAAACAGGAATCTCGGGAGAACCGTCATTTTCACTGTCTGTACCCTCCCAGCCAGTGACAGCGGGAGCATGCCCCACCTCCGAAAATCCTCCTTCATTTGGTCTACTAGTCGGGCCAGATTTAGCTTGTGCAGCCGTTCCCATTACTGCATCACCTGGATGCCTAGGTACCAAAAGCTTCCCCCTACCACTCTAAACGGCAGCTCCCCCAATCGCCTCTCTTGCCCCCTTGCCTGGATCGCGAACATCTCGTTTTTCCCCATGTTCAATTTGTAACCCGAAAACCGGCCAAAATCCCCCAGATTCCCCATAATTTCGTCCATCCCTTCCAATGGGTCCGACACATATAAGAGCAGATCGTCCGCGTATAGCGAGACTCTGTGTTCCACTCTCCCCCCCCCCCCCCCCCCCCCCCCCCCCCCCCCCGGACCAGCCTCTTCCAGCCCTTTGAGGCTCTCAACACCATTGCCAGCGGCTCTATGGCCAGAGCGAATAACAACAGGGCGAGGGGGCATCCCTGCCTTGTCCCCCGGTGCAGCCTAAAATAGCCCGATGTCAGCCTATTCATCCGAACACTTGCCAACGGCGCCTGATACAGCAGCCTGACCCACTCAATGAAGCCCCACCCAAATCCAAATGGCCCCAGTACCTGCCACAGATATTCCCATTCCACCCGGTCAAATGCCTTCTCTGCATCCATTGCGACCACTACCTCTACTTCCCTACCCTCTGGGGACATCACCCCGCTTTAGGATCAATGAGATCGTGGCTTCTGACATCGTCGGGGGAAGCCCTCCTCTCTCCCTTGCCTCATTAAATGTCCTCATCAGCAGTGACCCCAGTATCCCAGATAACGTTTTGTAATACTCCACGGGGTACCCATCCGGTCCCGGGGCTTTACCCGACTGCATGGCCTTCAGCCCATCTGCTATCTCTTCCAACCCGATCGGGGCCCCCAGCCATTCTACCAACTCTTCGTCAACCTTCGGGAACTTCAGCCTCCCTAAGAATTGCCTCATCCCCTCCAGCCCAGCTGGGGGTTCCGACTCGTACAGCCTGCTGTAAAATTCCTCAAACGCCTTATTGACCGCAGCTGAATCTCCGACCAGGTTCCCATCCCTGTCCCTTACTTTCCCAATCTCCCTGGCCACTTCCTGCTTTCTAAGCTGCTGCACAAGCATTCTACTGGCCTTCTCCCCATAATCATAGATCGCCCCCTCGCCTTCCTCAGCTACTCCACCGCCTTCCCTGTAGTTAACGAGCCAAACTCCGCCTGTAGCCTCCGTCGTTCCCTTAGAAGCCCTGCCTCTGGCGTCTCCGCATAACTCCTGTCGACCTGTAGTATTTCCTTTATCAGTCGATCTGTCTCTGCTCTGTCGGCCTTCTCCCTGTGGACCCGTATCGAGATCAGCTCCCCTCTAACCACTGCCTTCAATGCCTCCCAGATCACTGCAGGCGAAACGTCCCCCATGTCGTTGACTTCCAGATATTTCTGGATACATTTCGTCAGCCGCCCACACACCTCCTCATCAGCTAAAAGTCCCATGTCCAGCCTCCAGTGTGGGCGCTGGCTACCCTCCTTGCTCACCTGTAGGTCAACCCAGTGCGAGGCATGATCCGAGATCGTGATCGCTGAATACTCAGTGTCCACTACCCCCGTCAGTAACGCCCTATTCAGGATAAAAAAAGTCAATCCGGGAATACAGTTTATGCACGTGGGTCAGTAGAAGGAAAACTCCTTCACTCTCGGCCGCCCAAATCTCCATGGGACCACCCTCCCCATCTGCTCCATAAACCCCTTTAGCTCGTTAGCCATTGCCGGCACCCTGCCTATCCTTGAGCTAGATCGGTCTAGCCCTGGGTTAATGACTGTGTTGAAGTCCCCCCCCCCCCCCATGACCAACTTATGCGAGTCCAGGTCCGGGATCTTCCCCAGCATCCTCCTTATGAACACCACATCATCCCAATTCGGCGCTTACACGTTCACGAGTACCACCGGCAGTCCCTCCAGCTTCCCACTGACCATAATGTACCGGCCCCACACGTCCGCAACTATTCTTCCCGCCTCAAATGACACTCACTTATTAATCAGGATCGCGACCCCTCTAGTCTTCGAGTCCAGCCCCGAGTGGAAAACCTTGCCACGTCCGCCTTCAATCCCCTCAAATGCGCGAACACGCGTGCCCTCTTAACCGGCCCATTTAGCCATCCACGGGGTACTTCTCGTTCCCCCCCCGCCGATCAGCCATCACCTTTCTTGGGCCCGTTTCCAGCCCGCGCCCCACGCATCCGGAGGCCCGCCCCCCGGCAGCCTCCGTCCCCGACCTCCCTATTGTCCCACAGCATGAGTCCCTCCCCTGTCAGCAGAACACCCTCCCCCCAGTAACAGCACTATACACATGGCCCCCTTCAACAAGCATAACATCTGCTCAACCCCCACAGCGCTTCCGTGAGCTAGCCCGCCCAGCAAGCTGGGTGGCCGCCTCCCATGGCACCAGACATTTTCCCACCTATTGATCCCTCCCCCCTTCCCCTCCCTCCCGCTCGGACACACATATGCAAACAATCCCAGCCCAATTGCCCAAAAGAAACACAGAGAAAATCAAAAAGAATATCCAACATCTACCATTCACAGCTCCATCCCCCATCAGTGCAAATGCAAATTTTAACTCACGCAGCTCGTCCACAGACCCCAAATCAATACAGAAGGCATTACAAGTAACATCCAAAAACAAAAACTTTTTTTTAAACAAATAAAACAACATGAACACTGCAGCAAAGTTCAGTGCAAACACCTCAGTCCGCTACCAGCCCTTTCCATCTAGCGAAGTCCATCTCTTCCTCGGGCAACTCGAAGTAGAAATGCTGCTCTTCGTGAGTGACCCAAAGACGGGCCGGACACAGCAGTCCAATCTTTACCTTCCTCTTAAAAAGGGTTGATTTTATCTGATTGAGCCCTGCTCTTCTCCTGGCCAAATCCGCACTCAGATCCTGATATATACGCAGGACGCTGTTCTCCCATTTGCAGCTGCATGTCTGCCTGGCCCACCATAGAATGCACTCCTTATCCAGGTACCTGCGGAATCTCACCACCATTGCTCTCGGGGGGGGGGGGCACCTACACGCAGCTTCCTCACTAGCGCTCTTGCGCCCTGTCCACCTCCAAGAGTCGGGTGAACGTCCCTTCCCGCAGTAGCTTCTCAAACATACCCGCTATGTGTGCCCCTGCGTCCGTTCCTTCGGGTCCCTCCAGGAGACCCACGATTCTCAGATTCTGCCAGTGGGACCTGTTCTCTAGGCCATCCACCTTCTCCTGGAGCCTTTTCTGCTGGTCTCTCAGCATCCCCACCTCCAACTCCACTGCAGCTTGGTGCTCCTCTTGCTCAGTCAGTGCCTTTTCCACTTTCTGGATCGCCCAATCTTGAGCATCCGGTCTGAGTTCCAGCCGCGCAAACGATTCCTTAATCGGGTCCAAGCATTCCTGTTTATGCTTGGCGAAGCCCTCCTGTATGAACTGCATCAGCTGCTCCGTCGACCTCTGGGTCATCGAGCCAGAGCTCTGGTCATCCACCATGCTTTCTCCCACTGCAGCCTCAACCCAAGCCTTCTCCGTTTGCCTATTGCTTCCTTTGCGAGCACTCCTGGTCCGCTTCTCCATGCATTGATGTAGGATTCTTCTTCACAGTTGCATCCTACATCAATTTTCCACTTCAGATCCGACAAAAAATGGGGAAAAAAGGTCTAAAGTTCCGACCTGAGCGGGAGCCACCAAATATGCGACCATCTCCTTCAAAGCCACCACCAGAAGTCGCTGCTATGAAGACACTAAACTGATCGATTGAGTCCTTCTTACCTCATTTTGCTTGCCAAATTTCTCAAAACATGGGAAGCCTAGCCACAATAAGTTAAAGTTAGCAATCTTGTCAAAAAGAAGGCACGTAGGTACTTAAAAGGTTTCAACAACCGTTCTGCCTCCTCAGAGCAGATTGGACCCCAGCCTAATTTTTCTCTTAAATTTTGAAGTCAGTGATCTAAATTCCTGTTGAACTTTTTAGCTTTTTTGACTCAACCCACCCATTTATGGGGGCTAATATAACCCGACATGTTCCACTCAGACTCAGGATATCCTGAAGCTATATAAATGGAGAATCACAGTATCTTTTACTGTTGTGTCCAAGCAATATATTAGTTTTTCACAGCCAACAAATCTTCTACAATTGTCTAATTAAAAATGTAAGCAGGATGTCCAACTTTGATTGAAGAGGTGCATTTTTGCTTTAAGTGGAATCAAGGGATATGTCAGAAACTAGGCAGGCTGCCTGATTCTGCAGTGAGCAGGAGGGCAGATTGTCCTTCAAAAGTTAATAAGACCTGGTAGTTAAAATTGCATGCTGACAGCAGCATGTGAGAATGCCAGAGTTAAAATTGGGGCTTACATCTCTAATATAATATTCCTTGCAATGGTGAGGTAAAGAATAGGCAAAATATCTAAAGGTGCCTCTGATGGTGACTGATGGATGAGATGAGCATCCCTTTTTCTCACGTGCAGAGAACTTGGATTAAAAAGAAATACCTATGTAAAACCCCCTCTCCCCACAATCAAAATCCATCTGAACTCTACAACTTTCAGATTTACCTGAACTGGTTCATTCACACTCTCCATATTCCCAAACTGTCACTTTTTAAAAATAAATTTAGAGTAGCCAATTATTTTTATTTTTCCAATTAAGGGGCAATTTCACATGGCCAATCCACCTAACCTGCACATCTTTGGGTTGTGGGGGTGAAACCCACGCAGACATGGGGAGAATGTGCAAACTCCACACGGACAGTGACCCAGGGCCGGGACTCAAACCCGGGTCCTCAGCGCCGCAGTCCCAGTGCTAACCACTGCGCCACATGCCACCCAACTGTCATTTTTATGTAATTTGAAATGCGCTCATGCTTCTTGAAGCCTCCCTTACTACCATTTTCAGCATTTTCAATTTGCATGCAAAGTGTTAGTTTTTTTCTCTTTTCTTCCCAGGTGCTAAGTGACTTGTTCTCAGAAGTGCCATAAAATTTATAAGAAGTAACTTCCAGTGGTGGTATGTGGGGAGAAGTCACACAAAAGATGGCTCCTGCTAGGGTACTTTATTTTTTAGCCTTTTTCGCCCAGTTTCTGGGGGTATTTCTGTGTAAAATCTCAACTAAACGATGGTATAAGATGTTGATAAAAAATCTACTTTTCTTATAGATAATAAAGTTAAAAGGAAGAAATGATTTCGTGGCATTATACTATTAAAAGTCATATACCATGACAGCAGAAAATGCTGAGAGCATGGGAAAGGATGATAAGGAAGTCAGTTTGAAAACTGACGATACACTGCAACGGGAACGGAGGTAGCTGTAGCTCATGACATTAGTTTGGTTTAGTGTTTTTGTTTTGGCTGGGGTTAGGGTTACTAGAAGTAGGGTTTAGGGGGTTTTGTTCGCTTTACAGTTATTTATATGTTCATTTGGTTGCAGTATTGTTTGGGGGGGAAGCTGGGGCACGGGGGGCAGGGATAGTTTGATGACTGGGACAACAGATTTTTCTTGGATGGGCTTGGTGCATGTATTCTATAGGCAGTTGCTGGAGAATGCCAGTTGTCTTTTAGCTCATCAGCTGAGGTGGCAGGGCAGCATGGGAGCACAGTGGTTAGCACAGTTGCTCCACAGATCCAGGGTCCCAGATCCAATTCCGGCTTGGGTGACTGTCTGTGCGGAGTCTGCACGTTCTCCACGTGTCTGCGTGGGTTTCCTCCGGCTGCTCCGGTTTCCTCCCACAGTCCAAAGATGTGTGGGTTAGGTGGATTGGCCATGCTAAATTGCCCTTAGGTTAGGTGGGGTTACTGATTTACGGGGATAGGGTGGAGGTGTGGACTTAAGTGGGGTGCTCTTTCCAAGGGCCGGTGCAGATTCGATGGGTGGAATGGCCTCCTTCTGCACTGCAAATTCTATGAAACTCCCCGGAAATTGTACAGATAAGGGACAGAGATGGCGGTTTGATCTCCACTCACCTAAAATCAAAGGAGCTTTTGAAATATTCTATAGGGACTTCTATAGATCGGAGCCCCAG
This sequence comes from Scyliorhinus torazame, assembly GCF_047496885.1. Classification (NCBI taxonomy): domain Eukaryota; kingdom Metazoa; phylum Chordata; class Chondrichthyes; order Carcharhiniformes; family Scyliorhinidae; genus Scyliorhinus; species Scyliorhinus torazame. Next base: position 162,965,566 of record NC_092709.1, on the reverse strand, counting down.
GAGGAGAGCTCTATCTTAGCAGAGTTCTTGGATGGGTTATCCTTCCCATTGGTGGAGAGAAAAAGGTTAGAATTCCTGTTGAGCCCTGAGGAAATACGAACTACATCGGCTAATGCAGATGGGTAAAGCTTCCGGCCCTGAGGGAATCCCCATTGAGCTTTACAAGGCGTTTGCAGGTCAGTTGATCCCTTAAATATTATCAGTAACTCCGGAGTTCATTGCCTATTACACTTGCGCAGGCCTCCATTTCCCTGATCCTGAAGAAGGACAAGGACCCAACGGAATGTGGGTCGTTTCAACCCATTTCACTTTTGAATGCGGACGCTAGGTTGCTTGCACAGTTGCTGGCTCTGCCGTTGGAGCCCTGCCTCCCAGAGGTGATCATGGAAGACCAGACAGGCTTTGTTAAGGGTCAGCATTTGTCAGCCAATGATGGCTATTAAGTATTGTCCTTTCCCCCTCTCTGATGTCCCAACCAGAGGTGGTTGTGCCCATGGATGCAAAATAAGCATTTGATAGGGTGGTGTAGGGATCTCTCTTTGAGATACTTGGGAGGTTTGGTTTTGGGCAAAAGCTCATATCTTGGATTAATCTACTGTATAGGGCTCCAACTTGTAGTGTTCGTACTAATACATTGAGCTCAGGATATTTTCTGTTGAATAGAGATATGAGGCAGGGATGTCCATTGTCTCCGTTTCTATTTGCTTTAGCAACTGAACCACTGGCCGTAGCATTAAAATCTTCCAATAAGTGGGAGGGGCTCAGTCTGGGAGGGAGGGCGCATAGGTTGTCTTGTACTTAATTATCTGCTTCTTTATATTACGGACCCAGTCTCTACTGTCGATGAGATAATAAAGCTCTTAGGAGTTTTGGCTCCTCCTCTGGGTATAAGTTGAATTTGGACAAGAGTGAGTACCTTCCAGTTAACCCCCATGGGGAGGGGAGCCTATCTGGGCATATTTCATTTTCGCCTGGCCAGATCTAGCTTTTGTTATCTGGGAATCCAGATGGTCCATAATTGGGCCTAACTCCATAAATTAAATTATACTAGTCTGGTGAATGGGGTCATATCTGACTTGCAGAAGTGTGAGAACCTCCTCCTATTCTTGGCAGACAGTGTTCAGACTATTAAAATGAATGTTCTCCTGAGGTTTTTATTTTTTTTCAGTGTCTCCCCATTTTTCTCCCTAAATCCTTTTTTCTAAGAGTTAACAAGATAGTGTCCTCTTTTATTTAGGTGGGCAAAAACTGGAGCCATCCGAAATGGCCACCTGCAAAGGACCATGGGAATTGTGGTCAACTTGGACACAGACAAGTACACAGCCTCTGTGTATTGTGCAAAGAAGCCAGACCTGACCGAAACTTTCACCCATTAAAAGTCAATCATCATTTCCCCAGGACAATAGCGTTTGAATCAAGGAGCTACAACAGTAGCAGACTAACCAGCACCAGTTCCCCTTATTTGGAAAGGCCTACGTGCCTAGGACAATGATAGCTAGGACCCGCCCAGCCACCGAGGTATCTGCCCCCTAATTGGCTAAAATCAATGAGGGTGATCGAAACTATCGATCCATTGGAGCTGGAGATAGGACCATCCAAAAGGGCACGAAAGAGAAGAAGGATAAGAAGCCCTGAGCACTAGGGATTGGACTCTTTTGGACCGGCCTGTGTGCGACCAATTGCAGCATATCAACCAGCCAAGTTCAAGGACCCGCGATCGTTACCTGAAGGACGAGCCCAGCCAAGACGAACCTGAAGACTTCCAACCGACCCACTTAGACACGGATAAAGGCCTTATCCCCTGCACAGAGCCGGTCACCCCGAAGTTAAGTAAAGGTAATCTTCGTTATTAGGTTTAGTTTAGTGTGTAGCCGCGTGAATGATTGCATATAAAACAAGTGTGTTTGTTAATAAACTGTCTTTTGGACTAATATACTGGTTGTGTGGTCATTCGGTCAATATAAGAAACAGCTTGTGGTTTACATAGAAATAAATAAGTCAACAGACCCCATGGATCTGTAGGTCCTTTCTCCAGAGGGATAGCCAGTCAGGTGGTTTTGCTTTACCCAATGTGTTATTTTATTGTTGGGCTGTCAATATTGAGAGGGTGCTGGGGTGTCTTAGTGATCCGAGTTCCATATGGGGGCAAACTGAAGCAGATTCTTGTACGGGCTCTAGTTTAGGTACTTTAATAACTGCCTTGCTTCCAGTCTCTCCAACGAGACTTTCTTCAAATCTGGTGGTGGTGTCCACCCTGAGGCTCTGGAAGCAATTCATGCAGTATTTTAAATTCAGCTCCATGGCGTTGTTGGCCCTATCTGTTGTAATCATCACTTTGTGCCGGCAGGCTTAGACTCGATGTTTAGGGCATGGGAGCGGAAGGGCCTGAAGAGGTTTAGAAATTTGTTCATGGAGGGAAGGTTTGCCAATTTTGAGGAACTGTTGGAAAAATTACAACTCCCTGGGACCAATTAGTTTAGATACTTCCAGTTTGTGATTTTTTTTGAGGAGGACTGTTACTTCATTTCCCTTGGCACCACTGCCCTCCTGGTTGAAGAGGGTTTTATCTTTGGCCGGGTCTGTTGCGGATCGTATTTCTGGTATTTATGGTCAGATCCTGCCAGCGGAGTCGTCCCTGTTGGATGAGGTGAAGATAAAATGGGAGGGAGAATTGAGTCCTATTCTGGATGAGGGGATACAGAGCGATGCTCTTTATAGGGTCAACTCTATGTCCTCATCTGGTCAGCTTGGTTTGATCCAGTTCAAGGGGGTACACTGGGTTCATCTGACCTAGACAAGGATGAGTGTGTTTGTTTGGGAGTGGATGACGGGTGTGAGTGATATTCCCGGGGCCCGGTTAATCATATTCATATGTTCTGGTCATGTCCCAAGTTGTTAAGCTTTTTGGTCTCATTCTTTAACACCATGCCAGAGATCCTTAATGTCGAACTGGAGCTTGTCCACTGGAGGCCATTTTGGGGGGTTCGGATTTGCCAGTGTTGCAGGCGGGAGTGAAGGCAGATAACTCCTCCTTTGCCTTGTTAATAGCCTTCAACACGTCATTGATGACGATGAACATCTTGCCAAAGTCATCCCCACACCCCACCTACTTGCCTTCAAACAACCACGCAACCTCAAACAAACCATTGTTTGCAGCAAACTACCCAGTCTTCAGAACAGTGACCACGACACCACACAACCCTGCCATGGCAATCTCTGCAAGACGTGCCAGATCATCGACATGGATACCACCATTACACGTGAGAACACCACCCACCAGGTACGCGGTACATACTCGTGCGACTCGGCCAACGTTGTCTACCTCATACGCTGCAGGAAATGATGTCCCGAAGCGTGGTACATTGGCGAGACCATGCAGATGCTGCGACAACGAATGAACGGACATCGCGCGACAATCACCAGGCAGGAATGTTCCCTTCCAGTCGGGGAACACTTCAGCAGTCAAGGGCATTCAGCCTCTGATATCCGGGTAAGCGTTTTCCAAGGTGGCCTTCAGGACGCGCGACAACGCAGAATCGCCGAGCAGAAACTTATAGCCAAGATCCGCACACATGAGTGCGGCCTCAACCGGGACCTGGGATTCATGTCGCATTACATTCATCCCCCACCATCTGGCCTGCGAAATCCTACCAACTGTCCTGGCTTGACACAATTCACACCTCTTTAACCTGGGGTTACCCTATCTCTAGATCTGTAAAGATTTAATCACCTGCTAATGCTCGCATCCCAAGCATTGTCTGGCATCTTTGAATTTGTCCATATATATGTTTCTGGAACATACCTCTTCAGTCACCTGAGGAAGGAGCAGCGCTCCGAAAGCGAGTGACATCGAAACAAACCTGTTGGACTTTAACCTGGTGTTGTAAGACTTTGTACTGTGCTCACCCCAGTCCAACGCTGGCATCTCCACATCATGGCTACTAATGAGCATAGGAATAGAAGGATTGATCAATTAAATACATGGCCGGAGAAATGGTGCAGGAGGGAGGGCATCAGATTTCTGAGGCATTGAGACCAGTAGAACCTGTACACGATGTATGGGCTTTGTCTAAACAGGACTGGCACTGATTTACTTGCAGGGAGATTTGCTAGTACTGATGGGATAGGTTTAAACCAGCTTGTTGGGGGGAAGGGAACTTGAGCTATGGCCCAAATTGAAAGCAAGTAAAGTTGGTAACAGGATGTAGTAATGGGACTAAAGGCAGGAGCACAAAGCAAAGCATTGAGTACCTGTCGAATGTGCAATGATGCAAAAAAAAACAAATTTGAGGCACTCTGCCTGAACGCATACAGCATTTATAACACGGTAGATGATGAAAAGGCACAAATAGAGGTAAATGTGTTTGATATAATTGCCATATGGAAGCATGGCTGCACGATGAGCAAGATTGGGACGTGAATATTCAAGGTAGTCTTTGTTTAGAAAGGACAGATAAGAAAGGATAAGAGGTGCAGTTGCACTGGTAATAAGGGATGGGATCAATACAGTAGTAAGGGAGGATTTCAGACCGGAAGAGCAATGTGTGGAATCAGTTTGGATGGAGCTAAGAAACAGTAAAGGGCGATGGAAATTGGATTGAGTTGTTTCTAGGCCAGCAATTCGTAATGGAAATATGGGATACGGTATTAGTTAGGGGATGAGAGAAGCATGGATGGGATTTTCTGGCCCCACCTGCTGCCAAGATTGGTCCCGCCAAAAGTCAATGGACTTTTGACTGCTTTTGTAAGGGGCAACAAAAGAGTCCATACTAAGTTGTCGAGAAAAACAAAACTCATTTGTTTCACACATTAACTGTTATATGCAGCTCCTGTAATTCTCTACTGGGTCTTCTCTAGTCGATGCCTGACTGGCCGACGCTATTTATAAAAAGGTACATGAACTTAGTTCAGGATCCATCGCCATCTTATCTGCGGAGCTCGCATTCTGCAAGCTCCACAGGGTGTGGAACATCCCTACCCCATAAGACTCATGCGGGTTATATTATCTCTTCCCACCCCCCCATCTCCAAAGTGCAAAGAATCCTACAAAGACTGAGGCGAAGGAGGGTGCCGGACCCTCTTAAGGTTTGGCTGGGCATCAGGCAGCGTACATCTTCAGGGCGAACGTCATGATCGATGCAGTTCCAGAAACTATGGATCCGAGGGCTCACCATCGGAGATTGCCTGTGTTTCCATATTTGAGTCCAAGTAAATTACCTCAGTCATCTCAGTGTCCTGACCCCCAGGAGTCCCGGGAAGGCCTGCAGCTTGGTTTTGCAAGAGGTTTCCGAGAACGAGGAACTTTCCGAAGAAGTGGTCTCTTGGACCGAAGATGGTCGAGGTGCTTCTTTATATTGCGACCTTGGGCTTGCACCTGGTATGACAAGGCTCTGTTTGGTGGAGGATCATGCTGGGAATGAAGTCTCCACAAGCAATTCCGTAGGGGTTAACCCAAATGCTGCATAGAGAGTGGTGTTGTAGTTAAACCAGAAACCAGCCAGCCTGGTGTCCATCGATCCTGATGATTGTTTCCGAAGGCCATGTTTAAAAATTTGCATTGCTCGCTCCACAAAGCCATTTGAAACCAGATAGTATGGGGCGTGTCATGTGAGGGTACCTTTAAGAAATGGATGTTTAAGCAATGTACCTTTAAGAAATGCAGTGATGTCAGAGTGTGGGTGGAGCTGGGCTTTAGATCAGCCATTTTGCAGTTTAGTTTCAGTTTGGAATGAGCTTGGGTGTGTGTCTGTGTTTGCTGTGAGCTGGATCTGCTGTGATCTCTGCCATGAAAGACTATCTCTGGATCATTTGGGTGATTTAAACTCATAAAAGTAATGCCTTTAACCTGATGTGTTTCTGTTTAAAGGTGTTAAGTCTCTCTTGGATGTTGAAAGGAATAACTGAAGGATTATTTAGTGTTGTAATATTTTCAGGGTTATCTTTGAAGTAAGGGGGTGTTAAGAGATCCAATGTTTATTTAAAAGGGTTAAGTTGTTCATGGAATAAACATTGTTTTGTGTTTAAAAACCCACGTGTCCATAATTGTAATTCCACTTCTGGAGAACAAGCCGTGTGCTCGGAAAAGCAACAATACATTAAAGGGGAGGTTGGTTGAACTCCATGATACATTTTGGGGTTCTGAACACGCCTCGACCATAACAATTGGGGGCTCGAGGGAGATAGAAGTCTATCTATTGGATTGGCTTTTGTGAACTTAAAGACAGTGAAGGATTGTTGCTTTTCCAGTGTGGTATTTTAGTTTAAGTGTGTTGTGGACAATGGCTCTTTCAGAGGCTCAGACGTTTTTGGGGGTGGAGACTGTCACACGCAGTACCTTACGGACAGAGACTAAATGCAGACTGTTGGGCCTGGCAAAAACATTGCAGTTAACATTACCTGACAAAATGAGAAAAGATTAGGTAATTATGGCAGTGGTTAAGCATTTAAAGTTGCCTGAGATAGAGTTTGACTCATTGGAAATGGCAAAAATTCAGTTGCAAATTGAACAAATGGAACATGAGAAAGAGTTAAAGCGGCTTAAATACAAAAGAGATAGAGCGGAAAAAGAGAGGGAAAGAGAGAGAGAGGAAAAAGAAAAGGAGAGAGAAGAAAGGAGAAAAGAAAGAATAGCCCTAGCAGAACAAAAAGAAAAAGAAAGGGAGATACAGATCAGGGAAAAAGATAAAGAGAGGGAGTTTGAATTTTAGAAAATGGCCATGAAACATGAAAGTCAGTTAAAATTGGCAGATATAAAAGGAAATGTACAGTTGGTGGATAGTGATGAATATAGTGACAAAGAGCGTCATAGTCGAAGGCTTGGTGGGAACCTATTTAAATATGTCCAAGCATTGCCAAGGTTTGACGAGAAGGAAGTGGAAGCCTTTTTCATTTCATTTGAGAAGGTAGCTAAACAAATGAAATGGCCACAGGACAAGTGGGTATTACTGATTCAAACAATGTTGCTAGGTAGAGCTAGTGAAGTGTTTGCATCACTATCAGAGCAGGTATCTGGGACATATGAGGAGGTGAAAAAAATCCATCTTAAGTGCATGTGGCTGGTTTAGCACACTGGGCTAAATCACTGGCTTTTAAAGCAGACCAAGGCAGGTCAACAGCACGGTTCAATTCCCGTACAGCCTCCCCGAACAGGCGCCGGAATGTGTCGACTAGGAGCTTTTCACAGTAACTTCATTGAAGCCTACTCGTGACAATAAGCGATTTTCATTTCATTTCATTTCGTTTTTCATTCATTTTTCATTTCATTTCATTATGAGCTAGTGCCTGAAGCTTACAGACAAAGGCTTAGAAATTTAAGGAAAGAATTTGGTCAAACATACATGGAGTTTGAAAGGCTCAAACAGAGTAATTTTGATAGGTGGATAAGGGCTTTGAAAATAGACCAAACGTATGAAGCTCTCAGAGAAATTATACTTTTGGAGGAGTTTAAAAATTCAATTCCTGGTGTAGTGAGAACTCGTGTGGAAGAACAGAGGGTTAAAACTGCGAGATTAGCAGCAGAAATGGCAGATGATTATGAATTAGTTCATAAATCAAAGATTGGTTACCAACATCAGTTTCAGCCGGTGAGGGATAGAAACTGGGGACATGAGAAATACTCAAGTGGTAAAAGTAAAGGTGATCTGATGGGAGACAATAAAGAGAGTGTACCTCAGATTAAAAAAGAAATCCAAGAGGGTGGAAAAGAAATGAAAAGTTTCAAATGTTTTCACTGTAATAAACTAGGGCATGTAAAGTCACAGTGTTGGTGATTGAAGAAATGCACTGGGATGGCTGATGCGGTAAAACAGGATAGGACAGTGGGATTTGTTAGAGTGGTAAAGGAAAGCCCAAGGGAAGCGAAGGAGGGGCAAACGATTGTACAGCCTGTTCAAGAAATAATTGTTAAGAAGGTGCCAGATGTCTTTAAAGAATTTACTTGTGTGGGTAAAGTTTACTCATGTGTATCAGGAGGAGCAGGTAAAGAAGTCACAATTTTAAGAGATACAGAGGCTAGTCAATCTTTAATGGTAAGAGATGAGGAATTATGTAGTTTGGGAAGAATGTTGCCAGAAAAGGTGGTGATATGTGGAATTCAGGGTGAGAGGAGTAGTGTTCTATTATATAAAGTAACGTTGGAAAGTCCAGTGAAGAGTGGTGAAGTGGTAGTAGGAGTAATAGATAAACTATCTTGTCCAGGAATACAGTTTATCTTGGGTAATGATATAGCTGGATTGCAGGTGGGAGTGATGCCTACTGTGGTTGATAAGCCAGTGGAAAATTAGACAACTGAAGGGTTGAAGGACGAATATCCTGGGATTTTTCCGGATTGTGTAGTAACAAGGTCGCAAAGTCACAGGTTAAGACAAGAGGAGAAATCAAAGAGTGAAGATGAAGTTGAAGTGCAATTATCAGAAATGATTTTTGATCAGATGGTTGAAAAAGAACAAGAACAGGTGGAGGATGAGGTGGATATTTTTAGTTCAGGAAAATTGGCGGAGTTACAACAGAAAGATGTAGAAATAAAACGGATATATCAGAAAGCATACACGGAAGAGGAATCTGAGAGTATACCAGAGTGTTATTACCGTAAAAGTGATGTCTTGATGAGAAAATGGAGACCTGTACATATGCAGGAGGATGAAAAGTGGGCAGAAGTTCATCAAGCAGTATTGCCGGTAGGGTATAGAAAGGAGGTGTTGCAAGTTGCACATGAGGTACCAGTGGGAGGTCATTTGGGAATATGGAAAACACGAGCTAAAATCCAGAAACATTTTTATTGGCCTGGACGACATAAAGATGTAGTTAAATTTTGTCAATCATGTCACACATGTTAAGTGATAGGGAAACCTCAAGCAGTGATAAAACCTGCGCCCTTAATACCCATTCCAGCATTTGAGGAACCTTTTACAAGGGTCATAATTGATTGTGTAGGACCGCTTCCTAAAACAAAAAGTGGGGATCAATATCTTTTGACTATAATGGATGTGTCTACTTGGTTTCCAGAGAACATTACAGTATGTAATATTACAACTAAAAGGATTGTGGAGGAGTTATTTAAATTCTTTACTAGATATGGACTACCCACAGAAATTCAATCGGATCAAGGATCAAATTTTACTTCAAAGTTATTCAAAGAAGTTATGGATAGCTTCGGAATAAAACAATTTAAATCAACTGCGTACCATCCAGAATCGTAGGGAGCATTAGAAAGGTGGCATCAGACATTAAAGACAATGTTGAAGGCGTATTGTCAAGATTATCCAGAGGATTGGGATAAAGGAATCCCATTCGTATTGTTTGCGATTAGGGATGCACCTAATGAGTCTCCCAAATTTAGTCCTTTTGAACTAATTTTTGGTCATGAGGTAAGAGGACCACTTAAATTGATTAAGGAAAAATTGGTGGGTGAGAAATCGGAAATTACACTATTGGATTACGTGTCAAATTTTAGGGAACAATTAAATAGAGCAGGTGAATTGGCTAAACAACATTTGAAAGTTGCACAAATTGTGATGAAACGGGTAGCGGACAAGAAATCCAAAGTTCGTAGTTTTGCCAGTGGGGATAAAGTTTTAGTATTGTTACCAGTGGTAGGGGGGCCTTTAAAAGCTAGGTTTTGTGGACCATATCAGTTTGAAAGGAAATTAAGTGAGGTGAATTATGTGGTAAAAACACCAGATAGAAGGAAGACTCACCGAGTGTGTCATGTGAATATGCTTAAAAGGTACTTTGAAAGGGAAGGAGAGAACAAGGAGGTTTTAATGATTCTAACTCAAATTGATGAACCAAATTCAGATGACTGTGAATTTGACGTACCTCCAATTAAATTGGAAAATGAGGATGTTCTTAAAAATTGGGATGAATTGTTAAGTTACCCTCCAGAGGAAAAACAAACTGACCTGAAAGAGTTATTGATATCACATGGGCAAGTTTGTAGAGATAAATTGGGAAGTACTAAAATGGCTATACATGATGTAGATGTGGGAAATGCTGTTCCTATCAAACAACATCCATATAGACTTAATCCTTTAAAATTGGCACAGGTTAACAGAGAGATTGAGAGTATGCTGAAGAATGGCATAATTGAAGTGGGTTGCAGCTAATGGAGCTCACCCATAGTGATGGTACCTAGACCAGATGGTACCCAACAGTTGTGTGTGGACTATCGAAAGGTGAATACAGTTACAAGAACGGACTCTTATCCTGTCCCACCATTGAAGGATTGCATGGAGAAAGTGGGACAATCTGCTTTTATTTCCAACTTCCAGACATGGAAAGAACATTTAAAACATCGTATGGAGTTCTTCGATCAACTTCAGGAGGCGGGTTTGGTGATGAACCTAGCCAAATGTGAATTTGGAGAAGCCCGAATCACTTTCCTTGCGGAGTTTCCGATACCTTCAAGATGAAGGGAAATAATGCAATCTCTTAGCATGAATGAATTTGATCGACCCTGGGTGCAAAAGATTTGTAGTGTGGTTGCTCCACTGATGGACTTGCTAAAGAAACGTCAAAAATGTCAATGGACAGCGGACTTTCAACAGGCATTTGACTGCCTGAAAGCTGTGGTAACCAATGTTCCTATATTGGAGAATTGCAAGGGACTCTGTGGTCAGATTGAACTAAAGTACCTGATTCTAAAGCGAAATGCCGAGGAGTAGAGGAATGGATGGATCGTGCAGAGACTTTGTTCAAAGAGACTGTTAATCGAGAAGGATTTCGGTTGGAGGAAGAAGAATGTGGTAAAAGGCCTATAATATTATGTGTGTTGTTTTTCTTTGGTGTAACTAAAAAGTATTTTTACTGTGTACATTTCTTAGTGGATGGTGCAAGTGAAAAATGAAACCATCTTGAAGTTGATGGGTTTTTTTTTCTTGGGGAGAGGTGTCATGTGAGGGTACCTTTAAAAATGGATGTTTAAGCAATGTACCTTTAAGAAATTCAGTGATGTCAGAGTTTGGATGGAGCTGGGCTTTAGATGAGCCATTTTGCAGTTTAGTTTCAGTTTGAAAAGAGCTTGGGTGTGTGTCTGTGTTTGCAGTGTGCTGGATCTGCTGCAATCTCTGCCATGAAAGACTATTTCAGCATCAGTTGGATGATTTAAATTCATAAAAGTAATGCCTTTAACCTGATGTGTTTCTGTTTAAAGGTGTTAAGTCTCTCTTGGATGTTGAAAGGAATAACTGAAGGATTATTTAGTGTTGTAATATTTTCGGGGTTATCTTCGAAGTAAGGGGGTGTTACGAGATCCAATGTTTATTTAAAAGGGTTAAGTTGAGTTCATACAATAAACATTATTTTGTGTTTAAAAACCCACGTGTCCATAATTGTAATCCCACACCTGGAGAACAAGCCGTGTGCTCGGAAAAGCAACAATTCATTAAAGGGGGAGGTTGGTTGAACTCCATGATACATTTTGGGGTTCTGAAAACACCTCTCCCATAACAGGCGGTAAGAATATACCGCACCCAATTTACCTTCAGAAACCAGGAGAACTCCTCAATTGTGAAAGGAATGCCATTTTCAATGGCAAGCACTTCAGGAAGGCTGTGCAAGCAAAACGAGATACACAATTTCTAGATGGTCGCCTGGGATGTGGTCCCCGCCATCTTTTGTACCGCAAGCCACCGAAAGTGTGCCAATGGCTAATAGGAAAATGGACCCCTGAAAAGGACAGACAAAGTCGGCATGCAAACGCACCACAGCCGGCCCAGCCATTCCCAATGATGCAGGGGTGCGGTTGGCAGCAGCTTCTGATTTTCTTGGCAAGCAGATCATTACTGGGCCATTGTCCCGATGTCCATGGCGGGGCCCAGCCAACCATCCCATCCTCATCGCCAATTTTGTAAGGGGCCATGAAAGGAGTCCGCACAGAGTTGAAGAGCAAAACAAACAGATTTTACTTAACACATTACTATTACATATACAGCTCCAGTAGGTCTACTGGGTCTTCTCTAGTCGGTGCCTGACTGGCCAGGTCTATTTATACAAAAGAACAAGAACTCTGTTAAGGCTCACCATTCCCTTATCGGGGGAGCTTGTATTCTGCTAGCTCCATGGGGTAATGGATCATCCCTACCCGTAATATAAGCTGAGCTGCGTAACCTCCTGCAGTGGGTCCCACCACAATGGGGCTGGAAAATCCCAGCTCTGGGCTTGTCACTGTGTTGATTTTCTATGTCATATCCACCCCCCCCCACCCCCACCCCATCCAACAAACATTCATTTACCTTGAATTACAGGAGCCATTTAAAACATAGCCATCTTATAAAGTCCATCATTCGCAACAAGGGAGAAAGCTTATTATGCCATGTGTAGTTTGATTATCCATTTGAAAGCCCGACTGAGATTAGTAGATCAGATGGTTTTATGGGTGGCACGGTAGCACAGTGGTTAGCACTGTTGCTTCACAGTGCCAGGGTCCCAGGTTCAATTCCTGGCTCTCCCTGTGACTGCATGGGGTTCCTCCGGTTGCTCCGGTTTCCTCCCACAAGTCTCAAAAGACATGCTGTTAGGTGAATTGGCCATTCTGAATTCTCCCTGTGTACCTGAACAGGCACCGGAATGTGGCGATGAGGGGCTTTTCACAGTAACTGCATTGTAGTGTTAATGTAAGCCTAGTTGTGACAAAGATTATTATTATTGTCTCTGAAGATTCAATGCAGCAAGACTTTCCCTTTCCTTATGTCTGCTTCATCAGCCCAATGCTTTTAAAACTGCTGTTTTTTGAAGTGTCAGAGCCGTCCTAAAAAAACTAAAATACTTGAAAAGCTTTAAAATTGCCTGAGATCCTTTGAAAAGCTCAGCATTCATTCAATTTCATAGTGCAGTACCTTTAACTAGCCTTCGATTGACGGCTTAATGATTAATAAACAGGAAGCAGGAGGTTTGTTTATTTATCTTACCCTTCATGCTTGAATGCAGCTGAAGCACCCTCCATTGATTCTAACTGTAATTCTTTACAAACATTCTAGTTCTGGTTGACAGTTGCTGGCCACTTCAAAATCTTTAAATTCTTTGACTTCCTCTTTTCTAACCGGGAGAGCACTTGGCATTGTTGCATTTGCCAGCAACTGTCAATCAGAAGAAGGATGTTTATAAGCATGGAGGGAAAGAAATTTAATGAATGTTGAGCATTTCAAAGTATCTCCGAGGATGTCAAAGCTTTTCAAGTGTTGTAGTCTTTCTAGGAAGGCTCAGATACTTCAAAGAGCAGCACATTTAAAACATAGTGCTGAGGCAGCAGATGTGAAGCAAGGGGAAGTCTTGCTGTCTTGAATCTCAATGAACTGTCTGATCTGTTCATCAGCTGTCCGGCAGAGCAATTGAAAGTGAGACGGCCACTTCAAGAGTTTAAACAGATCAGACAAGGATGATAATTTTGAACAGAAGGCTACCTAGGATCACCAAGCCAAGAGTCATCTTCAGGTTGCCCAAGGCTAGAAGGGGCAGTCCAGACACTGGAACCCCATTCCGAGGGAAAGATCCTTACCCATAGCCCGAGGCCACTAAATCCCCAGGACACTTAGGGGACCCTGTCTCTGCAGCCTGCAGTAGGGCACATGAGCAATGGGTTAACCTCCTTGCCCTTGGGGTCCAGCATGCCAGGCCAGACTGTTACTGCCAGGGTGACAGTGCCATAGTGCATCAATGGCAATTCCAGAGGGTGAGCTCTGAAGGGGGTGCCTGAAAAGGGGTGTGTTTTGAAGGTGGTGGGGTGGTGAAGTTAGGTAACCCTCATGCATACATGGTTGGGGGGGGGGGGGGGGGTATTATCCTCCTTGATTTGTGGTTTTGGTATCAGCGGGGAGGTACATATTTGCATTGTGGGGGAGGAGACGCTGTCTTTGGATGTTGGGATCAGGGTGCCCGTTCAAAATGGCGGTCTGAAACCAGTAAATGCAGGGAGACCAGCGTGTTCACCACTATGCACAATTTAGCACTGAAAATGTATGAGAATACCGCTTCGATGACTCTCATAGCACCAGCAGGGGACAGTCCCGATTCTCTGCTGGCAGGAACACTTTAGTTTTAAAACTGAAGAATCCCGCCCTACATCCAGTTTAATCATTATTAAGTCTGCTAGTTACATTCTCAAAAAAAACTTGAATACATTTTTCAGTACTATTAACCCCTTTCATAAACCGTATTGACTAAGCTTAATCATATTATGATTTTTGAAATGCCCTGATAATGGATCTGTAGTTCACTGTTTTCTCTCTCCCTCCGTCGTGAATAGCAGTGCTACATTTAGTGGCTTCCAATGCACTGGGGAAATTCCAGAATCTGGTGAATTGTGAAAGAAGCCAACAATATGTCCAGTATCTCTGTAGCCACCTTTTTTACAACTCTAGGATATCAGCCAACAGGTCACATTAATTTCTCCAGAATGTTTTCTTTACAAAATTTGCATTGCTTTCAGTTTCTCACACTCGTTAGATCTTTATTTTCCCACTATTTCTGGCATGTATTTTTGTATCTTCTCTGATGAAGCCAGATGCAAAATCATAGATTATCATAGAATTTACAATGCAGAAGGATATTTATTTATGTTTCTGTAACTTCCATATTCTCTATTAATATTTCCCATGTTTCGACCACTAAGGGATCCATGTATAATTTTCATAACTCTTCATTTTTACATACTAGTAGAAGCTCTCACGACCTGTATAACACCAAAAATGTATTTGTTTTAGTTGGTGTATTGCAACCAACTACTGAAAAATAGTTTTACTATGACTGCTGTTAAAAAATGTCATTGGTTCGTGAGAAGTATTATGAGATACTTTCATCTGTCCACATTAATCCTTTTAGCACCAAATTACGTTTTTATGTTCACATAATGTTGCACTGGAAATTTTCTGTTTCAAAAATAATACTTTTTATATAATTATAATTACAAATTTTGTCTCACCACTCCTTATCTTTTGCCCTTCTTTGGTTGATCTGTCACCTGTGAGCTTCACAGTGTTTTGTGACAATCTGCTGCCAATCTTTCTGCTGTTTTCTACTTTGCTTGCTAAAGAAAGGATAAAACATCCAAAACATCTCTCCATTGATGCTCAAAATACTCAGCAGCCAGGCAGCATTTTCTGTTTTTTTTAATTTCAGATTTTCCGCATCCACGGTATTTTGCTTTTGCATGAAACTGCAATTCTAGTTTTTCTTCGGCCAAAGTGAGTGAACATTCTTTAAAAATGCTGCCTGATATGATGACGATAAAATATGACAGGTGATACAGTACGTTCTGCAACAAAAACTTCTGGTAAACTTAGCATGGTTTGTTTCCTGTCCAGAGCTTTTATCAAGTGAGATTTTTGCTGATGCAACTAATTAACATCACAATGACTGCTACCCTACATTAATTAGTACAAAATTATCTTCATCTTTGAAGCAATTTAATTGGTGACAATGGCTTCATAATAACTAAATAGCTTGCATTATCTCTTTGACAGACTTTGGTTTTTAGACACTGAGTTCAATGAACCATAGTTGGACTTTGTGCCATAGTGTGAATAGGTGACAGCAAATTAGCTGCGTGTTTTGCATCTCTCCTGGTTTTTATTTTCATGGACTTGTTTTACAGTATTGTATAAGGTCAAGATCTTGCCTAATAATTTAGTCAGGTTAAGGACCGTGGCTGTGCTATCAATTTGATACATGTTCGATGCAGGTGTCCTTTCAAATGGTGACTCAAAGCCCACAGAAAGAAAATGGTTTTCCACTGCCAGATAGGTGTGCTTAGCCAGCTAATGTGGTTGGTGTTTTGTGGTGAGCATGATCAGACAGACTTTGTTAATTGTTGCTCAAATAGATGTGTCTTCTTTCATATGGTGCTACTTCTAGCATTACATACTATGTTTTGAGATCTCTAAAGAATCACGTCAAATTATGGTTAGACAGGCCTTCACATAGCACTTAACCCATCAGATTTACTTCCATGAAACTTTTGGTAATTGGACTATTTCTCTAATATGTGCTTCTCTGTCTGCGAGTGCAAATGTAACTGCAAGCTGACCTAAATGGCAGCACCCTATTGGCCTCTTTCCTGTTCCTCATGAAATCTTCGATACAAGAGAATTCCCAGTGGGATATGCACGGATAGCACAAATGAAGCTGTATGAAAAATGCAACAGCAAATTGCTACAAATGCACCTGAAAGCTTGTGACAGCAAAAAATGTGCAGAAATAGTCTGAGACATTCTTTCCTATACCTTTCTAAATTCTTCAAATATGCTTCTGTAAGTAACAGGGCTAGCGACCTTGAATAACCATTATATATGGGGACAAAATGCACTCGGCTCCCTGCACACTTGAACGATTGTTGAAAAACAGTGTGCAGGACAAAATAATGTTGTCCTCTCCATATCTATTATATTATGTGTAGTGATATCATGGTTGTGTTCACCGATTGACCACTAGGAGTCTCGTGAATGTTAGAGTGAGGTGACCCCTCAGACTTGCTAGAGGGAGCTGAGGGAGAGGTTGATTGTGCATGATCATACTGTCATTCATCTGTTTTGTACATAGTTGACCCCAGTTAATGTTAATAAATTGTTTATAGCTTTAGCTACAAGTGTTGTTGTAATATAAATCAGGCCATCCGACAAGAACATTACATTATGTTGTGACAAAATAGGATTTTTATTGTTAACACATAGGCACCTAGTACAGTATTTCTCAGAGAAACTATCATGAACTCGGAATCCAGACAGAGTAACTGTATAAGTCTTTGTAGTTTTATTGTTCTTGAGATGCGAGTGTCACTGGCAGAAGTATCATTTATTGCCTATCCCCAATCGGCCTTGAGCAGCTGATAATGATTTGCCTACAACTGAGTGGCTTGCTTGGCCATTTCAGAGCATCAACCATTCGTGAACCCGATCAGTTTTTAACCATGTTCTGGTAGTTTCCAGGTCATTATAAATGGGGCGAGCATTTTATTTCAGATTCGTGAATTGAATTTAAGCCCCTCTCCTGTCATGTTGGGATTTGTATTCATATCCCCAGCGCATTTGTCTGGAGGTCTGGATTACTCGCCTTGTAATATTATCACTATACTACTGTCCATGAAAAAGAATGAATTAATCAGGAAGCATAATGAGCATTAGTTGCTGAATTATATATTGATCTTAAATTTCTCATGGCTTGGAAATATGGTCTGCCATTGCTAAAGACTGGTTGTGTATTGGTATGAGACCAAGAGCCTTATGTGTACGGCTGTTGATCTAATTTTACTATGGGTGTCCTCCACTGAGAGAAAAGTTTCAACTCTGCAGCCAGCAAATAGTTCTGGGCTTGACATTAGTCATTATGGATATATCTTAATGTAATTACTGAGATGGACCTGCTCATTGTTACCATTGTTATCTCCATTGTAGTTTGGAAGCTTGTGGGGTGCGGGGAGAGGCACACAAAAAAAGGACCTTGACATCTAATATGGTAGGCTTCTGCACAGATCAGGCCAAATGGAAAGTAACAAAGAAACGGGAATGGAGAACTGTTGTGTGTCAGGCCTCTGAGAAGAAAGTGAGGTTGCACCTGTCGAAAGCAAGCTCGCACCTGTTGGATGGCTTCACACGTGGGCTATTGTTGCATTTCAAATAAAATGTCCCTCATCTTTGATTTAGACTTCCCCTTGTGATGGGGCAACTAGTGAAGCTATTCAGTATGACATTGTTTCAGATTCCAAATTGCATTGAGGACTTCATTTTGTGATTCTAAAAAACAGTTTTTGCAGAACTAGGCAGTACCTGGAACATATCCACATGCACCAGGTCTTCAAGATGTCTTTATGACTCAAGTTTGTAGCAGCCATAATAGTTATGTGATGTGCAACCTTGAATTCCTTGTACATAAATCTAACCTGTCATTATTGAGTGAGAGTGAGCTTTTCCCCTTTCCCCTAGATGTAAGGAATCAGACAACTTATACTATGACTTCAAGCCCATCATAAACATAAATGAGTAACAGCCATGGAACTTTCTATCAATGATAGTACTGATCCAGCTTGTTTTTGCACTGGGTTGTACCTGATGTAAACCATGGAAGAAGACTGATCTACACCTGGAGTCCATCACTCTGGAGCCAAGGGTATTATTATTTTATCTAAGGATTTTATTCCAAACCGATTCAAAAAATATTAAAACATAAATAATCCGGGGAGAACACTCCCCAACTCACAATTTTACAGTCATAGTCTGTACATGTTTTTCCCTTTTTCACCCCGCACCCCCGCGATGAACAACTACTCAAACATGGCCATGAGCAATCCCCACCATGCCTCAAAGCTCTCTGTGAACCCCTCAATTCAAACTTAATTTTCTCCAACCAGAGGAAGTTGTACAGACCCCCCTAGCCAGGCTGCTACCTCCGGCGGTTGTGGAGAATGTATAATTACTGATAATTCATCAGTGCACTGTATTGTGTTATGTTATGAACCCTGTGGGCTCCACCTATGGGCCATTGTGTGGCTTCACCCACAAGGGGATATGTTGGGGCATGTACGGTCTCCGCCCATGGCTCCACCCATGGCTCCACCCCTTTAGAGGAAGTATAAGAGCAGCTGACCTGCGGGGCCGCCTTCATTATTGTACCAGTCGCAGGCAGGCACAGTTCTAAGCTGATTAAAACCACGGTTTACTTCTCCATGTGTCTTCGAGTGAATTGATGGTCGCATCAATTTAATCAGCTTAAAATACTACTATGGAATCAGCCCTCAAACCTGACAGACTGGAACTCGATCCACAGGCCGCGAAGGCGAAATACATTTTTTCACATTGGCTGCGATGCTTCAAGGCCTATCTCGTCGCGTCGTCTACACCATCCGTCACTGATGAAAAGAAGCTGAGCCTCCTCCACGCACAGGTGAGCCATCGCATTTCTGTCCAGCTCGGCGAAGCCGCTTCCTATACAGAGGCCCTCGCACTACTCAAACGCCTTTACGTGCGGCCTGTGAATCAGGTCTACGCACGACACGTCTTCACTACTCGCCGCCAGTGCCCCGGGGAGTGGCTAGATGATTACCTAATCCCTCGCGCGCAACTGTAACTAGGCCGTTACGGCCACTCAGCACATGGAGCTCGCCATCCGTGATGTTTACGTGGCGGGGGTCCAATCGAACTATGTGAGACAGCGCCTGCTCGAAAAAGGGGCCCAGGACCTGGACGACACCGGACAACTGGCTACCTCTCTGGAGGTCGCGTTTCAGAGCCTTACTGCGTTCCCGGCTGACCACGTGACCCCCTCGTGGGCCGCCGACCAGAGACTACCCCAGGCCTGTGCCGCGTGGCCACCCGCCCATCATGGGGGGGCTACCCTTCTATTTTTGCAGCCAGTCCCAACACCCCCGACAGCACTGCCCGGCCCGCAACGCGAACTGCAGCAGCTGTGGGCGAAAAGGACACTTCGCCAAGGTCTGTCTGGCCAGGTCTAAGAACTCGAACTCACAGACCCGATCCACAGACTCACAGGCCCGCAGACCCCACAAGGTGGCATCGTGTCTGCCAACCCCGCCTCCGCACAACACGTGCGACTCATGGGGGCCGCCATCTTGGCCATCCCCCCCCCCCCCCCCCCCCCCCCGTGCGGCCGACCACGTGCGATCCATGGGGGCCTCCATCTTGGACGCCATCTTCCTCACCGACCACCACGCTCAACCAACGGGGACCGCCATCTTGGCCACCATCTGCTCCGCTGGTCGACACGTACGACCTACGCGGCCAGCCATCGTGGGGCCGCCCCAGCACCTCCGATCACGCCGCCGGCTACCCACAACTCAGCGCGGTCACCCTGGACCAGTCGCGACCTAAGCACCTCCGGAGCTCCATGATGGCCGTCTGGGTTAACGGGTACGAGACACCTTGCCTCTTCGACTCCAGGAGCACAGAGAGCTTCATTCACCCGGACATGGTAAGACGCTGCTCGCTCCCAATATTCCCGACGCAACAAACCATCTCCCTCGCCTCTGGGTCGCATTCGGTGCAAATCCAAGGGTGCACTACTGCAGCCCTAGCGATACAGGGCGCTGAGTACGCTAATTTTCAACTATATGTGCTCCCAGACCTCTGCGCTCGTCTCCTTTTAGGACTCGACTTCCAGTGCAACCTCGGGAGCCTAACTCTTAAGTTCGGGGGGCCCCTGCCCCCGCTCACCATATGTAGCCTCGCGACCCTAAAATTCGACCCCCCACCCCCTCCTCTTCGCAAACCTCACCGCCGATTGCAAGCCAGTAGCCACCAGAAACAGGCGGTATAGCATGCAGGACAGGACATTCATTAGGTCTGAGGTCCAGCGTCTCTTGCGGGAGGGGGGTCATAGAGGCCAGCAATAGCCCCTGGAGAGCTCAGGTGGTGGTCGTCAAGACCGGGGAAAAGTTTTGGATGGTGGTTGATTACAGCCAGACCATTAACCGCTTTACGCAACTCGATGCGTACCCACTTCCCCGGATTGCAGACATGGTAAATCAGATTGCGCACTACCGCGTGTTCTCCACGGTGGATCTGAAGTCTGCATACCACCAGCTCACAATCCGCCCGGAGGACCGCCACTACACGCCGTTTGAGGCAAACAGACGCCTTTTCCATTTCCTCCGGGTCCCCTTTGGCGTCACGGACGGGGTTTCGGTGTTCCAACGAGCGATGGACCGAATGGTGGAACAGTACGGGCTGCGGGCCACGTTTTCGTACTTGGACAATGTCACCAACTGCGGCCATGATCAGCAGGACCACGACGCCAACCTCCACAGATTTCTCCAAACCGCCCAAAAACTCAACCTCACCTACAACAAGGAGAAATGCGTTTTCTGCACAACCAGGCTAGCCATCCTCGACTACGTCATGGAAAACGGGGTCCTAGGGCCCGACCCTGACCGTATGCGCCCCCTCCTACAACTCCCTCTCCCTCACTGTCCCAAGGCCCTGAAGAGGTGCCTTGGAATTTTCTCCTATGACGCCCAGTGGGTCCCTCTGTATGCGGACAAAGCCCGCCCACTATTTAAGGCCATCCTCTTTCCACTGGCAGCCGAGGCCCGCCAGGCCTTCAACTGCATCAAGGCGGACATCGCCAAAGCCGTGATGCGCGCGGTGGATGAATCCGTCCCCTTCCAGGTGGAGAGTGACGCCTCAGAGGTCGATGTCGCCGCCACCCTCAACCAAGCAAGCAGACCGGTAGCGTTCTTTTCACGCACCCTCACCACCTCCGAAATTCGACACTCCTCGGTCGGAAAAGAAGCCCAAGCCACCGTGGAAGCCGTGCGGCACTGGAGGCACTACTTCACTGGTAGGGTGTTTACCCTCGTCACCGACCAACGATTGGTTGCCTTCATGTTTGACAATACGCAGCGGGCAAGATCAAGAATGATAAGATCTTGAGGTGGAGGATCGAACTCGCCACCTATAACTACGATTATAGTATATCGTCCTGGGAAGCTCAACGAGCCCCCAGATGTCCTGTCCCGCGGCACATGCGCCAGTGGGCAAGATGACCGACTACGGGCTATCCACGATGACCTCTGCCACCCGGCGGTCACCCGGCTTGCCCATTACATCAAGGCCCGCAACCTGCCCTATTCCACCGAAGAGGTTAGAGCTATAACCAGAGACTGCCAAATCTGTGCAGGTGTGAAGCGCACTTCTATCGACCGGATAAGCCCCACCTGGTAAAGGCATCCCGGCCCTTTGAATGCCTCAGTATCGATTTCAAAGGGCCCTTTCCCTCCAATAACCGCAACATGTACTTCCTTAACATAATAGATGAGTTCTCCCGCTTCCCATTTGCCATCCCCTGCCCCGATATGACCACCCCCACTGTCATTAAATCCCTGCATAGTGTCTTCACCCTGTTTGGTTTCCCCAGTTATGTCCACAGGGACAGGGGCTCGTCGTTCATGAGCGACGAACTGCCTCAGTACCTGCTCAGTAAGGGCATCGCCTCGAGCAGGACTACCAGTTACAACCCCAGGGGATCCGGGCAGGTGGAGTGGGAGAACGCGATAGTCTGGAAGACCGTCCTACTGACCCTACGTTCTAGGAATCTCCTAGTTTCTCACTGGCAGGAGGTCCTCCTCGATGCGCTCCACGCTATTAGGTCCCTCCTTTGCACGGCCACAAACCAGACTCCTCATGACCGCTTGTTTGTTTTCTCTGGGGGAGCTACTTCAGGGGCCTTGCTTCCGCCCTGGCTGATGACACCGGGTCCAGTCCTCCTCCGAAAACACTTTCGGAGCCATAAGACCGACCCCCTGGTAAAGAAGGTCCAGCACCTGCACTCCAACCCACATTATGCGTACGTCGAACATCCCGATGGCCGGCAAGATACCGTCTCCCTCCGGGACCTGGCGCCCGCAGGCTCCACTACCACTACTGCATCCCCCACACTATGTCCTGTCCAACCTCCCATGTTCAGCGCCCCCACAACTATATGGTTCTCGCGCTCCCTCCCACCCACCGCACCGGTCCACAGGAATGAAGCTCCGGAAGAGCCGCTCCCGGAGTCCACGCCTGTGCCCGCTCCGGACCCACTTCCACAGCCACCCGAAGCGGCTGCAACACCAGTGCTTCGGCAGTCGCAACGTACGATCTGGGCACCGGACCGACTGAATCTATGAGCCCGTCACCCCCACCGGACTTCATTTTTTAAACGGGGTGAATGTGGTGAATGTATAATTACTGATAATTCACTAGTGCACTGTATTGTGTTATATTATATTATTAACCCTGTGGGCTCCACCTATGGGCCATTGTGTGGCTTCACCCACAGGGGACATGGTGGTGCATGTACGGGCTCCGCCCATGGCCTCACCCCTTTAGAGGAAGTATAAGAGCAGCTGACCTGCGGGGCCGCCTTCAGAATTGTACCGGTCGCAGGCAGGCACAGTTCTAAGCTGATTAAAACCACGGTTTACTTCTCCACGTGTCTTTGAGAGAATTGATGGTCGCATCAGCGGTGTAGTCGACCGCTATTCCAGCAAAATCCTTCACCGTGCAACTAGAGAGGCGAAGGCCATGACGTCGGCCTTCCTCCCCTCCATCAGCTCCGGCTTTTCTGATATCCAAAAATCACCACCGTAGTGTCTGGCCCGACCTCAACCCCCACAATCTTTTCCAGCGTCCCGAACACTTCCGTCTAGTATCTCAGTAACTTCTCTCCCCCTCAAAACATATGCGCGCAGTTTGCTGGTCCTCGCCTACACTTCTCACAGTCGACTGCCACTCCTTGGAAGAACCCACTCATCCTCCCCTGAGTCATGTGCACCCTATGTACCACCTTACACTGTATCAAACTCATCCTCGCACACGAGGAGATCAAATTCACCCAACGTAGTGCCTCACTCCACACTTCCCAAACTATGTCCTCCTCCCATTTCTCCTTGATCCTCACCACTTGTGCCCCCCCGCCGGCTCTCCCAGCTACCCATATATGTCCGCAATTCTACCCCACCCCCTTCCAGTCAGCAACCGTTCCAAAAGGACATATTTTGGCAGCCTAGAAAACCCTTTCCTCACCTTCCGTGCAAAGTGCCTTGCATGTAAATAGCTAAATTCACTTCCCTTCGGGAGCTCTTCCCTCTCCCATTGCCTCTAGGCTTGCAAACCTCTCTTCCAAATACAAATCCCTCGACTTCACCAGCTCCACCTCCTGTTTCCCCATCTCGCGCAACGATGTGAGCAGCGACATCCCCTCCATCCTAAAATGTCTCCTCAGCCGGTTCCACGCCTTTATTGTGGACTGTATAACTGGGCTCCCCGTATAACCCTCGGTGCCAGCGGCAGTGCAGTTGTCACCGTGGCCTTCAGGCTGGACCCCTGCAGGACTCTCCCTCCATTCTAACCCCTCTCTTTCCTACCACCACCTCCCTTTCTCTACATTTGCTGCCCATTAGTAGTGCAGCAGGTTCGGTGACGCCAACCCTCCTTTCTACCTCTGCAGCAGGACCATCTTCACCCTTGGCACGTTCCCTGCCCATATAAACTCTGAAATGACTGTGCCCAGCTTCCAAAAAAAAGGCCATTGGAATGAAAATCGGGAGCGTCTGGAATATAAATAGGAACTTTGGCAGGACATTCATTTTCACCACTTGAAGCCTCCCTGCTCGCGTCGGGTGCAGTGTATCCCATCCTCTGAAGTCCTCCTTTATCTCCTCCACCAACTTTGTTAAGTTCCACTTATGCAGTATCACCCACTCCCCCGTCACCTGGATCCCCAGATACCTAAACCTATCCCTGGCTACCCTAAATGGTAACCCCCCTAAATTAGCTCTCCGACCTGGCTCATTCACCGGGAAGACCTCACTTTTCCCCACTTTCAACTTATAACCCGAAAAATCCCCAAACCTCAACCGGTAGGCTCATAATTCTCCCCATACTCTCCAGAGGGTCCGACACATATCACAGGTCATCTGCGTACTGCGACACCTGGTGCTTCCTACTACCCCTGCCACTCTGTTGGCCCACTAAGGGTCATCACCAAGGGCTCTATCGCAAGTGCGAACCGCAGCGGCAATAGCGGACACCCCTGCCTCGTTCCCCTATGCAACCCGAAACTCCGTGAGCTCATCTCATTGGTCCGTACACTCGCCATGGGGCCACGTACAGCAGACGTACCGATGCCACAAACTTTGGCCCAAACCTTCACAGGACCTTGAACAGGTACTGCCACTCCACCTGATCAAATGCCTTCTCTGCATCCATAGACACTACTACCTCCAGTGCCCGTCCTCTCGACGGGGTCATGATCACATTCAATAGTCACCTCACATTACTCGAGAGTTGCCTGCCCTTCACAAAGCCCGTTTGATCCTCTGCAACCACCCTCAGAGAGCATTCTTCCATCCTCCCTGCCACTATCTTAGCCAGCACTTTCACTTCTGTATTTAACAGAGATATGGGTCTGTACGACCTACATTCTAACAGGTCCTTCCCTTTCTTTGGAATCAGTGTAATCGTCGCCTGTGTCATTGTCTCCAGCAGCTCCCCGCTTCTCCAGCACCTCACTAAATGCGCCCAGTAAGTGTGATGCCAGTTCCACCCCAAATGCCTTGTAAAATTCCGCCGGGTAACTGTCCAGTCACGGGGCCTTCCCTGACTTCATCCCGATTATGCTTTCCATTACCTCCTTCAGCCCGTGAGGCTTCTCTAGCGCCTGCCTCCCTCCTCATTCAGCCGTGGAAATTCCAACCCATCTAAGAATCGCGGCAAATCCCCATCCTCACCCCCCGGATCCGCCGTGTACATTTCCTCATAATATTCCCTTATATCTCATTTATCTTGCCCTGCTCTGGCTACCTCCCCCTTCCCTGTCTTTACCCTCAAGATTGCCCTAGACGCAACCTGCCTCCGTAGCTGATGGGCTAGCATACGGCTCGCCTTCTCTCCTTATTCGTAGTGCAACCCCCTCGCCCTCCATAGCTGCCCAATTGCCCTTCCCATCATCAACCTGTTGAACTGCCACTGCAGCTTCTTTCTCTTCGCCAACCCCTCCATAGTGGTGGCCCTCAAATACTCCCTGTACACCTCGACTATCTCGCCCAATAATTGTTCTCTCTCCTTTTCCTATCTCCGTGCGCCTCGAATGAGCTATTCTCTTCCCGAACTACCGCCTTCATAGCCTCCCAGAATATGGCCGCTGATACCTCCCCATTTTGGTTTCACTTCATGTAGTCCTTAATCACCGACCGCACCTTATCACAAAACTCCCTGTGCACTAACAGCCCCAAGTCTAACCTCCGTCCTGGCCTCTGCTCCCATCCTGAACCAAGTCATACCTCCAGCCAATGCAGTGCATGGCCAGAGATTACTATCCCTGCTTATTCTGCCCCTACTACTCCCACCAACACCTCATGGCTCACCACAAAAAATTAATTCTGGAGTATTCACATGCGAGAAGAAGGAGTTCTCCCACATCGCTGGGTTCTTAAATCTCCATGGGTCCACCATATCCATCCTTCCCATAAACCCTCCCAGCTCCTTCTCCAACCACAGCCATCCCATTGACCTGGGACTCGACCTGTCTACCCTTGGTTTCAGCACACATTAAAGTCCCCTCCCATAATCAACTGATGTCTGGCCAAGTCCAGAATCACTCTCAACAGCCCCCTCACGAACCCCACATCATCCCAATTCGGGTGTGTATATATTCACAAGCACCACCGGCGTCCCCTTCAATATCCAGCTCACCATCATGTATTTCCCGCCCGGGTCCTTCACTTCCTTCGCACTCACAATCCCCATCTCTTTACTCAGCAAAATGGTCAACCCCCGTGACTTGGAGTCAAACCCAAGTGAAATACCTGACTCACCCATCCCTTTCTCCACCTAACCTGATCCGTCACCCAGAGGTGCGTCTCCTGCAGAAAGACAACCACCGCCTTTAGACTCCTTAGGTGCGCAAAGACCCAAGATCTCTTCATCAGCCCATTCAGCCCCCGCACAGTCCATGTTATTAGCCTTACTGGAGGCCTGCGCCTCCACTCACCTCCATTGTCTGCCATCCTCCCCTACCACTTCCATCCCCTTTAATTTCACCTATATCGGGCCCATCCAAGATGGCCTCCTTCTCAGCCCATGACCATGCTTCTCCTCCACTTCGCATCTCCCGAGACCACACCTCGGCCATCTCTCGTAGCCATATCCCCCATCTCACTTCCGTTCGCCAGCATTACCTGCCAGCCTGGCAGCTCCCGCCTGAAGGCTCCTCCTATATACCCCTCCGCCCCTCCTCCTTGATCTGTGCAAACAGCTCCCTATGGACCTCCCCCTCCCCCATCCAAACAAAGATGCATCCAAAACCACAGGTCACCTCCACAAAACAATAAACACCACCAGAGGCAGGAGTGGGAGGGGGGGGGGGGGGCAGTTGCCCCCTTCCAAATTTATTACCCCTTAACAAATAGTCATCCCAACAAAATCCCCCCCGCCCGAGATGAAAGAAAAGCCCCGCTGCCCTCCAATCCCCGAACTCCGCTATGGACTCCTCTGTCTCCCCTCAAAGTTCAGGGACAGGATTCTCAGTCTGCCGGCAGGGGGATTCTCCATCCCGCCAACCGGCCAATGGGGTTTCCCATGGTGGGCAGCCCCACACCGTCGGGAAATCTCCAGGCGTGGGTGCGTTGCCGATCCAACGGAGAATCCTGCCAAAGGAGAATCCAGCCCCAGTTCGCTCCCAATTTATGCTCTTAAAGTCATTGGCCTCCTCTGGGATTTCGAAATAGTACTCCCGCCTTTGAAAGCCTTCCACAGTTTCGCCGAGTACAGCACCCCAAACCTGATTTGCCGTTGATAGAGAGCCGCCTTGGCCCTGTTGAACCCAACACACCTTCACAGTCCATGGCGGCTCCCCCGCTCTTGGCTTCTACCTCAGAGACCTTTGTGCTCGATCCATGCCAGGAGCCTTGTCCAGCATCCCTTCTGCTACCAACCCTGCCAGCATCCTCGAGATGTGTCTCGTGGCACTCGTGTCATCCATTCCTTCAGGCAGGCTGATGATACGCAGGTTCTGCCTTTTAAATCAGTTCTCCTGCTCTTCTACCTTTGCTCTTAACGACGTGCAAAGGTCCGCTAGGAGCCCCATCTCCGCCTCCAATGCCACCACCCGATTACTGTGTTCAAACATCACCCTCTCCATCTCTCAGATCTGCGGCCCCTGTGCCTCCAAACACTTCTTGACCCTCTCCATCGAGCCTTTCAGGGGTGCAACTGATCTTTTGATGGTCTTCGATCGATCTTCCTGCATCTCCTTTCTTTGTTGGCGAAGCTCCTCTGAATAAATGCCATCAACTGCTCCATCTGGGGTTTTCCAATCTGCGACGACCCTTCCCCCTCCGCCATCTTTCACCTTTTTCCGGGTCTGATAACCAGCAGAACCTGGTTCTCCTCCACACCTTCAACTACACTTTCCCGTCAAAATTATCCCGTTTTCAGGTAAAAAGAGCTCAGATCTACGCCTCCAAGCCGGAACTGCCCTGTGTGCGACTACTCACTCCATGGCTGCCACCGGAAGTCCAAGCTGACGGTATAATACACATACCGCGTAAGTCACAGGGAGGCGATTGAGGGAGATTATGGCTGCTTGACCACATCTATAATATGATGTTTCTGGCAACCTTCACATTATTGCACATGTTATTTGTATCTATCATTTCCTCTGGTAAATCGAGAAACAAATACCTCTGTGCCAGGAATAAGAATTCTAGACAGAAACAATGGGCGCAATTTAACGGAAACATTTCTAAGTGTCACTTCGGCGGTGATTGGTGGGGTGTTCGCGATGGCCACAGCGGTGAGATTGCAACTTGAATTTAATGTATTCAAGTGTTGGAAATGAGCCCCCAACAAACTTCGCGCCAATCCTGGCTGTCTCGCCATCTGATTCTCCAGACTCAGACCTCAGCGTCTCGCCGCTAAGAAGGAGGAGACGCTTTTAAGCGCTCCTTCAACACTCATTGCTAGTGAACACACAAGTCTGACAGTATGCAGATCTGCTACTCACTTTGGTGATGCTGACCTGGCCATGCCTCTCAACGCCGTCGATGAGAGACTAGGCATCCTGTTCCCCCGAGGGGGTCAGAGGGCCAGAAGCAGGACCAACAATACCACCTAGGAGACAGTGGCAATACCTGTCAGTGCAGGTAGCATGACCATGAGGACCAGCATCCAATGTTGGAAAAAGACCAATGACCTCATTGTAAGTTACCACTTCCCAAATGGCATCAGTTCTGCCTGCCACCACTCAAATTCCCCCCCCCCCCCAACAAATCACTGGCTGATGCTTCGCATTTTCCCACATCTGATCTTCTTCTTCCAGAGCACCCCGGCACCCACCAGCGCAACCCCTTCATGTTCTGTTGCAGTGCCCATACATGCCACCTGCTATAGACCTCCTGATCCATCAAGTACAAGGCTCACAAAATCCTCTCTTTGACCCAGCAGAAGAAAATACTTAGAATAAGCGGGAAAGGATCAGATACCAAAGTCTCTCTCTCCCCCCCCCTCCCCCACTCCCCGCCAGCATCCATGAAGATCAGCCCCTGGAAATCTTGGGGTTGTCTGAGGAGAGAGCATTCACCGACAATGAGGATCCACTGCCCCTTCATCCAGATGACCTGTCCCAAGTGAGTTGTTCACGTCAGGGAAAATGACCATTCCTCTCACTGACTACATGTCCGTTCTTTTGTAGGATCTCTGTCTGATGGGGCTGGGCCATCCAGAGTCAGTTCCCTTCCCCACCACCCAAGATCTTAGATGTTTTAGTTGCTGTGTTATGAAGAGTCTAAAGTTCTGTTCCTTTTTCACAAACACACATTTATTTCATTCCAACAGCCTTTGCACAAAACTCTAAATATACATCACCTGCCAGAGTCCATCTGAAGCCCCTTTACATATCAGTGTCAATTAATGGATACTTAACATAAATGAGACAACTAATTGCAATATCTCTTAACCCATTACTTAACAGTCTCCCCTTCCTTGGAGAAAAAAAATAATTAGGTGAAAACAAAATTTCAAGAAACTCAAAAACACACATGATTTCCCCCCCTATTTTTTGTTTGGACGAGAAAGAAAAAAAAAAGTCACAGAAACATGTGCCCTTCATTAACAATATCCAAAAGTTTCTGTGAACTCGCCTCTCTTTTCGTAAAACAGTCTGACAGTTGATAGCTCCTGTCAACCCATTTAATTTTTGTTATTTCCCCTCTGTCCAACATCTGCTTCAAACTTGCGATGTCTATCCGTAACCTCTTTTCATTGGCACTTTTTGTAGAGTGCACATTTTCCGACAGGGATTTATTGTCAATGTGACAGTCGATAGGCATATTACCTAAATCCCCTAATCCCAAAATTTCTGTCAATATCATACTTGTATAAAAGGCCATATCCACCGCCTCTACAAGGCTTAACGTCTCAGCAGCCAAAGTGCTTTTTACCACTCTATTTATTTTCTTTGTTTCCCACACAAGCGGGCAACATTTACCATTGTTCCCCAAAAGGAAAATTATAAAACCTCATGCGCTTGAAACCCATCACATAAATTTGAGTAGGATGCATCACTATAAACTATGAGTTTCAAGTGCTTAAGGTCACCTAAAACCTGGAACTTCAAAACAACACTCCTGCATTTCTAGTTTGGCCAACGCTTTATTTGCTCTTATTATGTCTTCCACTTTGGGATCATTCATTTTTGTACTCAACTCTAAGACATCAAAACTCACATCCGGTCTAGTCCATCTCCCGGATCTCTGTGATGGTACTCCAGTGTCTTCTGGCTCAGTGAATAAATTTAAATGAGTGAATGGATAATGATTTACTGTAGACCCGTGGTGTAAGTAAAATAATGTACAGCCCAAAAGAAAGCTAACAAATGCTATTCCAAAATCAAATAATACTTCTCTGTCCTTTGTACAATGTGAGAGGCATAAGATTCTGGATGCAATGGCCTGCATAGCCCTGTCCCAATACTGCCATTTACTTTCCTCTGTGGACGCTGCTTCTTGTTGAAATGGCAGTGCTCATGCCAGCTTGGCAGTGCTACCTGGGCACCTTGGCAGTGCCAGGGTGGCAGTGCGAAGGTGCCATGGTGCCTGCATCACAGGGGAAGGGCCAAAGGGTCACCCTGCACTTACCCTGATCACCCAGGGGCCTCCGAAGGCCTGGGACCCCCCCCAGGTATCGTTCCGCCTGGTCCACATTTGTGGTCATGCCCATTTGGGGTGAATTTCTGACTCCGTCTCGCGAGATGTCAGAGAATCCCGCGAAGCGCAGAGGCTGTCGGGAGGCTCGCTGCGGGCCTCTTCTTGGATTCTCCCGCCACGTTGTGCTCTCACTTGAGCGCAACACAGCCGAAGAATCGCGCCTATAATCTTTAAACTACTGTTGTAAAAGTGATAGAGTATTAGAGTGACCTGGGGAGATAAGTACACAAATCGCAGGTGGCACATTAACAAAGTAGTTAAAAATGCATATGAGATCCTGTGCTTTATAAGTAGAAGCATAGAATATAAAAGCATGGAACCTTAAATCAATCTTTCTAAACCACCAATTTAATCTCATCCAAAGGATTGACTCCGATTCTGGTCAGTGTCCTTTCAGAATGATATGAAGGCTTTAGAGGGGGTGCAGAAAAGGTTTCTAGGGATGAGAGATGTCAGTTATGTATATAGATTGGTGAAGCTGAGGTTGTCTGGTCTATAATTCCTTGGACATGTTTGTCATTTTCTCTTGATACGTCGACGATGGATCACAATTCGGTCGTCTTACGAAGAACATTAGACTTGGATTTAAACAAAAACTATTTACTGCTAACTACCACTACTAAAGGGTTATTACAATGTTTTAGATAGAAACAGTGGGAACTAACAGTCTAACACTAACACTAATTAACACTAAGAAACTACAGAGCTATTCTCATATGCGACTCCATACACTTCACACGTGCACCTTCTGCCTGACCACATAGTGCGTCCAGGTCTCGTGCCTGCACATTCGCACCATCTGCTGGTCGGATGCTAAAACTACAACAGTAAAACATATAACTTGTAATATACATACAGATGATGAAGATCTATTCATATTACATACAGATGAATCATATATACAGATGATAGTCGACCTATCATCACAATGTTCTGTCCCCTTAGTTATAGGAATTACATTATCCACCAGTCCTTTGCCACTCCACCCTTTTTCTACTGAATATAGTAAGGCCATTACGATTTCTTCCCTAGATTATTTTAAAATACTGAGTTCAATCCATCCAGACCAGGGAACGTATCTTCATTTTGTTTATTTAATTCCTGCCTGAAGGATTTGACATAATTGTTTCTTTCATATGTGCTCAATGCTCTCAATTACAATTTGACATCAATAGTTCTAATTTGGAATTAATTTGATATCAAATTTTGTAGCATGCTGACCGTTATCCCCACACGCACAAAGCTATTAAATACACTGAGCAAACTAGGAAAAGGACAAGGAAATTACTTGAATAATATCTGATTTATTCAGTTGTTCACTTAGTCCAAAAAATGTATTCTGTTAATACAATACATGCTTCAGAGCACTATCTGGTCCTCATAAGTCCTTAGTTAACTTTAGTCTCAGGGTCGATACTTTGCACCCACCCACTGCCCAAGATTCCAGGTTATGATGAATGTAGGACACTGTTATATATTATATAGTTCATATTTGCAGGAGTAATATTAGTACAAGCCCTGGCTATGATTACAGTATTTCTGCTAAAGCTCTGATTGAGGGGTCATAAAAGTGAGGTAATCATTGATTTTAGCCTTTTACTTGTTTACAGATAGATGGCTAATGGGATATTGTTTTGATTTTGGAGGTTTCCTGTGGTGCGGATAATTTATAAGGGATGGTGTTTAGACCTGGATAAACAGGTCACGGGACATCTTAGTGGGAGGCGACCAAAGAATACCTTTTGATGTAATTAATGGACGGAACCACATTGAACTGTGGTTTTGCAGTTTGCCACAGGATTTTACTCTGACAGAGTAAAGCTGTTACCTTGTTGCTAATGTGATTGGTTCTCTGTTTAAATTAAAGCTTGTTTTAACATAACACTAACCAATAGATATCTTTTATCACTCATGGGCAACGTATTCTTTCCTCTTAGTTCTACAAATTGTTGGGTTTCTCATCCGGGATTCTAACAGATTCTATGCATGCACCCTCTCTCCAGCCTCCACACACTCCTTGTTCACTCCCTCCAGCCTTTACATTCACCACCTTGCTCCCTCCAGTCTCAACACAAACATCCCTTGCTCCCTCTAGTCTCCACAGAATCACGCTCATTTCTCCAGCCTCCACATCCTCTCCCTTGCATTCCTCAGTCTCCACATTCTCCCGTCTCATTCTGACCATTCTCCAAACACTCCCCTCTCTCCCCTCCAATGTCCGTGCTCTTGCCTCTCCAAACCTTCCATCCTCCTCCTTCCAAACTCCCCACCCCCTCCCTCCTTCCAAATATCCCTTCCCCCTCCCTCCTTCCAAACACCAAATACTCCACCCCCTCCTCTTTAAATGTCTACCCTCTCCCTCTAAACACTCCCCCACCTCTTTCCACTCTCCAAACACCCCTATCCCTCCAGCCTCTCACTCCCTCTAAACACTCCACCCTCCCGCCAGGCCCTGGGTCCACACCAATCTCACCTTGCTCCCGGGCTAGACCGCAGCCTCGCTGACTTAAAATCTTGACAGGGCTCCCCTGGAACATGTCACTTTCAGTTTTCAGCCAGCTCTGTGAATGGAGACCTTCAGTTGGTGGGGGTAGGGTGGGGAGATGGAGAAGGGGGGCAGGGAGGGTGGGGAAGGGAGTGGAATGGTGAAAAAGGTGAAGAGTGCAAGAGGGATTTGGAGAGTGGAATAAGCGGTGTGGTGGAAGGGAGGGGAGTGGGAGTTTGGATGGCGGTGGTGGGGAGTTGTGATCCAATTCACTATATATAATCAGCTGGCACATGGGAAAGTTTTGCATAGTCACATTATGTCACTACAGGACAGCAGGATAGCCATTGATGACACTGATGTCAGTTGATAACGAGCATTTCACATTGCAAGTATGGTTCTGAGTGAAAATAATAGTTAAATGGTCAGTTCTTCACAAAAATGAAATGGAGGACGCGATTCTCCAGAAACATTTCTAAATTAATTTGTGGCGGGTTTTTCAGGGAGTTTCATGCTGGCTGTGCTGACGAGTTCCCCATCGATATCCAATGATATTTAGTCACTTTTTTGGGCCCTAAGGAGTTTCTCACCGGTTTAGCCCACACTCAGAATTTCTTTTAGCATTGGGGAGCTGAACTCTGAGATCGGACCGCCATTTTGAAAAGGTGCCCCAATCTCTAAGTGAGCTTGTGGGTCCCCCACACCCCCACCCATGGGAAAAGTCACCCTCCACACACATGGGCACTACCTCACACCGCCCAAGTGAGGACACCCTGCTAAGGAATCCCTAGAGGTACTCCCTCTTCAGGCTCCCCCAAGCTCCCTTACAGCACTCCCTCCTTTCCAGGACCTAATCTGTCACCCCCACCCAGTCTCTCTATTTACCTGCCCTGCACTCCCCCACCCTTCAAACACTCCCTCCACGCTTATTTCATGGCCATGGCCCCCTCGGCCCCTGACCCTTGGCAGTGTCACCCTGGCACCCAGGCACCCTTGCACTTCCACCCATCCACCCTTGCACTTCCACCCAGGCAATGCTCTTACTGGCTTGGTACGGCCATCTGGGCACCTTGGCAGTGCCAGGATGCCTGGGTACCAGCTTGGCAGTGCCAAAGTGCCTGCATTCCAGGGGGAGGGCCAGGGAGCCATCCTGCACTTACCCTGGCCACCCAGGGTATCTTCGATGGCCTGGGAATCCCCCCGGGTGCCGTTCCTTCTGGTCCACATTTGTGTGGACCAGCACTAAATGGCGCCCGGCTGCAGCCTCCCTGGGGAGGCCGGTGGATCCCAGCAGGGTCCACGAGCATCATTTGTTTCTGCCCTATTGGGCGGAGTTCTGACTCTGACATTGTGGGACTTAGGTGAATCCCACGAGAAGCGTAGGCTGTCGGGGTCTGCTGGAGGGCTTTCCCTGGATTCTTCGGCCATGTTCTGCTCTCGCTTGAGCGCAATATGGCAAGAGAATTGTGCCCGGAGTGGTAGCCAGATGATTGCTTGTGAATGCAAGTGATAGAAAATTATTTTAAAATGATAGCACTTGAGAACAATTTACATGAAATGATGGCAAAGCAATTGAAATTGAGTGCAGTTGATGAAAGCTGTTGAAAGCAAATTATCTCAATTGATATGGAAGAATTTGAGAAGGGATATATTCCCTCTATTTATTTTCAATGCAGTTATTCCATGCTCCTCTTATCATTGAATGTCATGTCTACCAGTTCTACCTCCCTGGTAAGTACCAAAGCAAAGTCACTATTTGATATTTCCGTTATCACTCTTTATCGTTTCCTGTGCTACTATTTTGTCTGACTGTTAATGGTCCTATTGCCAATGCAGTTTTTCTACCATTTAAAAAAATTAATGTGCCGTAACATGTTTTATTATTTGGTGTTCCTTGAAGATTTGATTTTGATGTTCCTCTGCCTTCCGATTTTTTGACTTTTTGATTCTTCTGCTGTCTGCGTACTTAATGTTTGCTTTGCTAATCCTTAATCATCCCCTTATGTCTTTATTCATCCATGATGTTTCGCTAATGCTTAGCTTGTTATTTCCTTTCACCGGAATATATCGTACAGTACAGCAGGAATTTTCAAATTCAGGGTCGCACACGCGTGGGTGTCGGGAGGATCGCTGAATGATCGGTCATGGCGTTCCTGATATTGGGAATAAGTGCCCAACAGCAGGGGGGCCATGCGGTGCAGTGGTTAGCACTGGGACTGCGGCGCTGAGGACCCAGGTCCAAATTCCAGCCCTGGGGTCACTGTCCGAGTGGAGTTTGCACGTTCTCCCCATGTCTGTGTGGGTTTCACCCCACAACCCAAAGCTGGTTAGGTGGATTGGCCAAGCTAAATTTCCCTTAATTGGAAAAGAAAAATAATTGGCTACCCTAAACTTAGTTTAAAAAATGTGCCCAGCAACTGCGACTGGTGGGTCGGCGCGAGGCTGGGCTGTGTGCCTGTCACCGCACATGGGCCGTGAAGGTCGACCAGCATGGGTCCCGAAGGTAGGTGATTAGTAAAAGTAGGTGCAGGGGAAATATTTTGAAAAACACTGCAGTACAGGTGTGCGTGTGAATTATTGTTGCTAATGGACATATCATGTCCTCAGCCAACCAGTGTTTGAATTGATGGAAAATTCCAAAAATTGGAGTGGCAGCCTTAACTGTTCTCTATGAGCTCTAAAGTTTAATAATATGGAATTCTTGTAATTTGATCAATTTGGGTGAAGCCGTTGCTTAAAAAAGTGAAAGTCAAGACTTGATTTTATTTTAAACACTCTCATCTCATCTATTAACCATTCATGTTCCTCTGTAAATTAAGGTTTCTCAGCAAAACGATCATCTTTCTCTGCCAAGAAAAATAAAGACTAATATATTGATTATTAATAATATGTGACTGATCATTGAAATTTTATTTTTAATAAAGACCTTGGGTATTATGATGCTTCTCTGTAATTTATTGTGGTTTTCAGTGTCCCTGACCTGCAGTAAAACATGACATTGAAACCTTTCACTCCTGCAGCATTATGAAGCTGCTCAACTCTCTTCCATTGCAATTGACATTGCGACTAAAGTAAATCTGCTCTCTCTCTTTATCATGGGAATGGGTGACCACCAAACAGAGCAAGAGAGCTAGGCAGGTAGTGCAGGAATCTCCTGTGGCCATTCCCCTACAGAACAGATATACCGTTTTGGATACTGTTGAGGGGGATGGCCCCTCAGGGGAAAAGAGCAACAGCCAAACCCGTGGCACCACGGTTGGTTCTGCTGCAGAGGGGAGGAGCAATAAGTGTAACAATGCAATAGTTATAGGGGATTCAATTGTAAGGGGAATAGACAGGCGTTTCTGTGGCCGCAAACGAGACTCCAGGATGGTATGTTGCCTCCCTGGTGCGAGGGTCAAGGATGTCTCGGAGTGGGTACAGGACATTCTGGAGGGGGAGGGTGAACAGCCAGTGGTCGTGGTACACATCGGTACAAACGACATAGGTAAAAAAAGGGATGAGGTCTTAAAAGCAGAAAATAGGGAGTTAGGAAGGAAGTGAAGAAATCAGACATCAAAGGTAATGATCTCAGGATTACTACCGGTGCCACGTGCTAGTCAGAGTAGAAATGTCAGGATATATAGGATGAATAGGGGGCTGAAGAGATGGTGTCGGGGGGGGGGGTTCAGATTACTGGGGCATTGGGACCGGTTCTGGGGGAGGTGAGACCTGTACAAACTGGACAGATTACACCTGGGCAGGCCTAGAGCAGTTGGGGAGGGTTTAAACTAAAATGCCAGGGGGATGTGAACCTACGCAAGGAGTCAGAGAAAGAGGGAGCAAAGACAAAAGCAAAAGGTAGAAAAGTGAATAAGAAAAGTGATAGGTGGAGAAAGCAAGGACAAAATTCAAACAGGGCAGTAGAGAAAAATATTGGGAGCAAGCCAAGCATTGTGAAAAAGACAAACTTAAAGGTTCTGTGTCTTAATGCACGGAGCATTTGCAATAAAGTGGACGAACTAATCGCGCAGATAGATATAAATGGGTATGATATAATTGGGATTACGGAGACATGGCTGCAGAGTGAACAGGGTTCTCAGTATTTAGGAAGGACAGACATAAAAGAAAAGGTGGTGGCGTAGCACTGCTGGTTAAAGAGGAAATTAACACAATAGTGAGAAAGGATATTAGCTCTGACAATGTGGTAGAGTTGAGAAATACAATGGGACAAAAAACATTAGTGGGTATCATATATAGACCCCCAAACTGCACTGGTGAGGTGGGAATGGCATTAAACAAGAAATTAGGGATGTAATAAGGGAATATCGGTGATCATGGATGATTTTAATCTTCACATAAATTGGGCAAATCAAATTAGCCACAATGTCGTAGAGGAGGAATTCCTGGAGTGTATACAGGATGGTTTTCTTGACCAATATGTGGAGGAACCAACTAGAGAGCAGGCCATCTCAGACTGGGTACTGTGTAACGAGAAGGGAATTATTGCCAATCTGGCTGTACGAGACCCCTTGGGGATGAGCGACCATAACATGATAGAATTTTTTATCAAGATGGAGAGTGAAGTAGTTGATTCGGAGACTAGGGTGCTGAATCTTAACAAAAGGAACAATGAGGATATGAGCCGTGAGTTGGCCTTGATGGATTGGGGAGAGTTACTTCAAGGGATGACAGTGGATAGACAATGGCAAACATTCAAGGAACGCATGGAGGAACTACAGCAACTGTTCATTCCTGTCTGGCACAAAAGCAAAGGGGATAAGAGGGCCGATCCATGGCTTACAAAGGAAATTAGAAATAGTATCCGATCCAAGGAAGAAGCATACAGATTGACCAAGTAAAATAATAGGTCTGAGGATTGGGAGCAGTTTAGAATTCAGCAAAGAAGGACAAGGGATTGATTAAGAAGGAAAAAGTACAGTACGAAAGGAAGCTTGCAGGGAACATAAAGACTGACACTAAGAGTTTCTACAGATATGTGAAGCGGAAGAGATTTGTAAAGAGAAATGTAGGCCCACTGCAGACAAACAGGGGAATGCATAATAAGGGACAAAGAAATGGCTGAGCAATTCAATACATACTTTGGTTCTGTCTTCACAAATGAGGACACAAATCAGATCCCAGAAATGTTGGAGAATGAAAGGTTTAGTGAGAGGGAAGAACTGAGGGATATCAACATTAGTAGAGAAATGGTGCTGGGAAAACTGATGGGATTGAAGGCGGATAAATCCCCAGGCCTGAGAATCTGCATCCCAGTGTGTTTAAGGAGGTAGCTCTGGAAATAGTGGATGCATTGGTGGTCATCTTCCGGGAATCTATAGTCTCTGGAACTGTCCCTGCAGATTGGAGGGTAGCTCACGTCACTCCGATATTCAAAAAGGGAGGTAGAGACAAAGCAGGGAACTGGCAGTTATTCAGCAGGATCAGTAAGCCTAACATCGGTAGTCGGAAATTGCTTGAATCCATTCTCAAGGACTTTATAGCGGAACATTTAGAAAGCAGTGGCAGGATCAGTCAGAGTCAGTATGGATTTATGAAGGGAAAATCATGCTTGAAAAATCTGTTGGAATTCTTTGAAGAGGTAACCAGTACAGTCGACAAGGCGGAGCCAGTCGATGTGGTATATTTGGACTTTCAGAAGGCATTTGACAAAGTCCCACATAAGAGATTGTTGTGCAAAATGAAAGTGCATGGGTATTTGGGGGAAATGTATTGAGGTGGATAGAAAACTGGTTGGCAGAGAGGAAACAAAGAGTAGGGATTAATGGGTCCTTTTCAAATTAGCAGGCAGTAACCAGTGGGACACCACAGGGATCGATGCTGGGACCCCAGCTATTCACAATATACATTAATGATTTGGATGAGGGAACAAAATGTAATGTCTCAAAGTCTGCAGATGATACCAAATTAGGTGGGAGGGTGAATTGTGATGAGGATGCAGGGATCCTACAGCAAGATCTGGACAGGTTGGGCGAGTGGGCAAACCAATGGGAGATGCAGTATAATTTGGATAAGTGTGAAGTTATTCATTTTGGAAGCGAAGACAGGAAGGCAGATTACTACCTGAATGGTTGTAAATTGGGAGAGGGGAGTGTGCAGCGGGACCTGGGTGTCCTTGTGCACCAGTCGCTGAAGGTAAGCATGCAGGTGCAGCAGGCTGTAAAGAAGGCTAATGGTATGTTGGCCTTCACTGCAAGAGGTTTTGAATATAGAAGCAGGGATGTGTTGCTGCAATTGTACAGTGCCTAGGTGAGGTCACACTTGGAGTATTGTGTGCAGTTTTGGTCTCCTACTCTGAGGAAGGATGTTCTTGCTCTCGAGGGAGTGTAGCGAAGGTTTACCAGACTGACTGCAGGGGTGGCGGGACTGTCATATGAGGAGAGATTGACTAGGTTGGGATTGTTCTCGCTGGAGTTCAGAAGAATGAGGGGGGATCTCATTGAGACTTATAAAATTCTAACAGGACTAGACAGGGTAGATGCAGGGATGATGTTACCAGTGATAGGTGTGTCCAGAACCAGGGGTCACAGCCTGTGGATTCAGGGTAAACCATTTCGGACAGAGATAAGGAGACACTTCTTCACACAAAGAGTGGTGAGCCTGTGGAATTCATTACCACAGGAAGCAGTTGATGCTAAAACTTTGAATATATTCAAGAGGCGGCTGGATATAGCACTTGGGGAGAATGGGATCAAAGACTCTGGGGAGAAAGCAGGATTAGGCTATTGAGTTGGATGATCAGCCATGATCGTGATGAATGGCAGAGCAGGCTCGAAGGGCCAAAAGGCCTCCTCCTGCTCCTATCTTCTATGTATCTATGTATCAGCAACTACTCTGACAAGGATAGTAATGAATAGAGCCGGTGCCAGATGCCAATGTAAATTTGTACCCACCACAGATCAACAAATACTTTTAACAATTATATATCTGAAGTTATAGTCGTCAAATATCAATGTTTGATACATTAACAT
The DNA here is from genome assembly GCF_047496885.1 of Scyliorhinus torazame. Taxonomy (NCBI): domain Eukaryota; kingdom Metazoa; phylum Chordata; class Chondrichthyes; order Carcharhiniformes; family Scyliorhinidae; genus Scyliorhinus; species Scyliorhinus torazame. The sequence goes on along the minus strand of NC_092709.1, from coordinate 162,925,425 downwards.
TCTTTAGTGTTCTTCTATCCACATTCTGTGGGTTACCATTGACCAGAAATTGAAATGGACAAGTCGGAGACTCGGACTTTTGCAGCAAGTAACTCACCTGCTGACTTCCCAAAGTCTGTCCACCATCTACAAGGTACAAGTCAGTTTTGTGGCGGAATGGTGTCTCCTTGCCTGGGTGAGTGAGGCTCCAACATTTAAAGTCGACACCATCCAAGCAAAGCAGCCCGCTTGATTGGCACCCCATCTATCATCTTTAACATTCCCTCCCTCCACCATTGATGCAGTGACAACACTGTGTACTATGTAAAATATGCACTGCAGCAACTCACCAAGACTCCTTTGACAGCATCTTCCAAGCCCACAATCTGTATCACCTCGAAGGATGAGGGCAGCAGATGCATGCACCACCACCTGGAAGTTCCCCTCCCAGTCACACACCATTCTGACTTTGAATTCCACTGGGTCAATATCTTGGAACTCCCTCAACAAGCTAGTAACTACTCCATGTGCAGTGTAACTGTTCAAGAATGGATTTCACAATCACCTTCTCAAGGGCAATTAGGGACAAGCAATAAATGCTGGCCTAGCCAGTGATGTCCACATCCAGTGAAAGAATCAAAACAATCAATTAATTGAAGATTGACAATTTATATTAATCAAAATGCTGATCAAATACTCGTCCTTCATATGACATACTGATCTGGAGTTCCACTCCAATGTATTTTAACCCTAGTACCGTATTACCTGCTATTGTGACGATTATACCGGCAGGTATAGCCATGGAAGGGTTATCATTGAGTCTTGGCCTGTTGATCAATCTGTGAATCATTCTATTATTTCGATATTTCACATTATTCTCCAAGGCAACGTGTGAAGATACAGAAAACAAAAATACAAGAGTTCTTGAACTGATAGCTTTGGCTCCATCTAGTGGAATTCAAGGTGATGTTTTCTAGAAATTCCGCAAGAATAAAAGTTTGAAAAATCACAATTTTAACCACTCCACCGTTTGTCTGACTATTGGGTTCATCCTTGCGGGATCCTAACAGCAACCTGCGACCTCACAAATGTTTACTCCCGTTTGCTGATGAGGCAATGATTCTCGGTGAGTTTGGGTGGGAGTTGGTGCCTGCATAAGGAAATGTGGATTGGGAATTAAATTCCATCCAGACATTGATAATCAAGGTTGCTGTTTGTCTAGGTGTTTTTCACAGGATGATTCAACAGTAAATATTCTGGGACAATGAGTATGTGTAAGGTATTGCAATCTTTATGTTGCATTGCATTTAAACGATGTTCATACAAGATATAACTGACAATATCAATTTTGAACTTCCAGGCTGATAGCCATTGTCAAATTTACCTAACTGTAATCTTGTCACGGAATCATAAACTTTTAAGCCTAGTAGGAAGCCATCAGATCATCATCCAGTGCTCAAACTAGCTATTCTCCTCAGAAGATCATAAGAAATAGGGGCCATTAAAGAAGAACATATTGCAGCACTCCACTAGTTACAGCTTGCCAACCCAAAACCGATCCATTTATCCAACTGGCCAAATGGCCTGGATTTTCAATCCTCGAGGTGGGTAGGGGGAGGTGGAAAATGTAAGGTTCAGCCCACACACCTCGAGAGAAAATGCCTGCAAAGGCATTGCTCGAGGCAGGATGCGAGCTGGAGTCGAGTCAGCCATTCTGGGAAGAAGTGCAGAGGCAGCCACGATACTGCGAGGTGCAGAGATGGGCTATTTAAAATGTTGCCTCACTGGCATGTGAAACAGTCCTTGTGAAAGAAAAACAAAGACCCTCACCCCTCACACCCTTTTTACCGTTCAATTTTTCCTGTGCCCCATCCACCTCGAGACACCACATCATCCCTATGTCCATCATGTCCCCCTGGGATGACACAATGGTTAGAACTGCTGCCTCACAGGGACCCAGGTTTGATTTTGACCTTGGGTGACTGTGTAGTTTGCACGTTCTCCCCGTGTCTGCTTGGGTTTCCTTTGGATGCACTGATTTCCTTCTACAGTCAAAAAATGTGTAGGTTCGGTTGGTCGGCCATGCTAAATTGCCCCTTAGTGTTCAAAGATGTGTAAGTTAGATTATGGGTTTGTAGGGTTGGGATGGGGGAGTAAGCCTAGGTAGAGTGCTATTTTGGAAAGTTGGTGCAGTCTCGATTGACCGAATGGCCTCCTGCACTGTCGGGATTCTATGATTCTCTACCAAACTCTGCCCTTCCATCCCCCATGTCCCCTCATGTCTCCTATGCCAAGCTTTGGCACTTCCATGCTGATTGGTTTCATTGGTGTATAATAAGATCACAGTGTATAGTAGGATGTGTAGAAAGAAAAGCTTTGAAAACATGTAATCCGTTCATCGCTTTATCCAATGCTTGAAACAAAATCTGAACCAAGCAAATAAAAGTGCCAATCATCCATGCCCTCTCAGAAACCCCAAACCCTTGAAACTACTTCACTTGTGTCAACTAGCATTATGAAATTGACTGCGGAAATCAGCAAGCCTGAGTTGTCAATCAAATACCAGCTGGTGTACTTGTATTTAAATAGATGTCTGACCTCTCAACCAATGTTTTCCAAGAACCCAGACAGCTATTATAACACCTAAAAATAAAAGAATAAAATCAGCCACAATCATTGCAATCTGCCTAATCTAATCTGTTTTGCTGTTAATTCCCTACACCTTGTACATAACATAAGAAATCGGAGCAAGGCTAAAAAGACCAGCCCTTTGAGCCTGCTCCATCATCCAATGAGATCATGACTGAACTTTTGCACAGGTCCACTTTCTCGCCCTGTCTCTATCTCCCTTAATTTCCTTCATGTCCAAAGATTCACAACCTTTTGAACTTAGGAATTTCTTCTCATTTCCGTCCTAAATGACCAAACTATTGTCCTGAGGCTATGACTCCTGGTTCTAAACTCTCCAGTTTGGGGATGCAGCCTCTCAGCATTTACCCTGTCAAGCTTTCTAAGAACGTTGTATTGCAGAGGGAATATTTCTCATTCTTCTAAGGTCCAGGGAATATAGATGATGTTCAATCTCTTCTCATAGGACAGTCCTCTCATCCCGAAACATTCTTCTTGTCCAACAGCTTTGGCTGAGTTGTTACCACTCTTATCGTTGAGGCAGAAGGATGTAGTGCACATAATCTGTTGGAACGCTTCAGAAATGTCTTACAAATACACCATTAAATCAGGGTGTCATCTGTATGCTGAAACACAGAAGGGATTTCTCCGAATGTCCTGATTAATGTTCTTCTTTCAGCCAATTTTCTGATGGGATTCTCCTGTAACTTCATCCCAACTGTTTCAAATAATAGGTATGCTAAAATAAATTTGTTTCCTTGAATTCAAATAAGGTTTGTGAAATTCATTGTATCTGTGTTTCCATATCGTAACAAAAGAACCTGAAGTGGTTTTATCGTGATACTCCTGGGGGAAGAAAACCATAGAGCCAAACAGCATTGGGCACCAAACTATTGGATGTGTTGCCCTGAAGAGCCAGTATCTGGTTATTATTGAACCCATCTCTTCATTCACCTGAGGAAGGAGCTACGCTCCGAAAGCTAGTGATTCGAAACAAACCTGTTGGGCTTTAACCCGGTTGTAAGACTTCTTACTGTGCCCACCCCAGTCCAACGGCGGTATCTTCACATCCTGGTTATTATTGACTTTGATAATTGTGGTTAGTGTTCCTAAAGTTAAAGAGAGACTCTCTTCCAGGTTTCTGTGGCTCTCTCATTTATGTTACATTCAAGAGTAGAAGTATCTCCAGAGGAACCCATCTGTAATAATTTGTTTAGCAAGTGATGGCTAAAAAAATGTAATAAACAGAAAAAGCTATAAATACTCATGCTGCTACGGAACTCAGTTCTCTGTTTTATTTCAGAATTCCAGCATCCAGTATTTGCTTAACAAAACCGGTAATTCTGTTTTAGTTCATTTACGTATATGCGAGCCTGTAATTTATTGAAATGGCGCAATTGGCAGTTTATGCCAAAATCTACACCAATCTTAAAAAAAGCAAAATGTGATGTATTAAAATTTATGATTTGAAAAAAATATATACACTTTCATGGGATGTGGGTGTCACTGGCTTGGCCAACATTTATTGCCCGTCTCTAATTGCCTTTGAGAAGGTGATAGTGAACCGCCGCATTAAACAGCTGCAGTCCATGTGGTGTAGGTACACCCACAGTGCATGAATATATTTAGAATCCGTAGAATCACTACAGTACCGAAGGAAGCGATTTAGCCCATTGAGTCTGCATCAACCCTCTGAAAGAACACCTTACCTAGGCTCACTCCCCTGACCAATCCCTGTAACCCCACCTAACCATCCTATCTGACACCAAGAGGCAATTTAGCATGGCCAATTCACCAAACTGCATATCTTTGGAATAAACTACAAATTCAGTAATTAACTTTATACATTTCAGCTTTTTTTTCTCAGTGTAAACATCAAACAAATCAACAATATTCTTTAAACCATTTATAATGGATTTTAGTCATTTGATTCTTAAAGGTACTTGTGCTGTATAAATGCAAGTGTTTTTAATAGCTAATGCCAAAAAACTTTGTATCAAACAGAGTAACATTTATATATTTAACCTTTCTATTATTTCATCACAAACCTCGTTTGTACTTTGCTACAACAACCTTTGATGCTTTTCCTTTTAATAGTCAATGTTTCCATTCAAATTTCATAATTAATTGTTCAATTACAAAACTAAGGCAATGGCCACAGGTCTATCAGCAACTAAAGAGAAAAACATTTTCAGATGATATTAAGCTTTGGGAGGGTGACAGTCAAGCTCGATGAAGCAATGAAAAATCAATAAAATGAGCTCGATATAATCTTTATGTGGTTCGAAAATGGCACATGAAATTTAATATCGGTAAGTATATGTTACTGCACATTGGAAGAGTTGTTATTAGGCTTGGCACTTAACATGCCCAGTCATTGTGAAGCAGTATTAAGTAAGATAAATAGAATGCTGAACTGTTCTGCTACATTAGCAGGGTTCAAGTCAAAAGATATCAGGTTGGCTCGTGGATTTTCGTTTTGGTCCTTTCATTAGGTATTTAAATTTGAACAAATGGTTATAATGTTATCCATTAATCTCATACAAAGGGGAAATCATTATATCTTAACAGCAGGGGTGAACACAAATAAATCTGTTTGATAGGCCTTATTTCATGCTGAAATGAATATAATGCAGTAACTTTGTAGCATTTTGCTGCCCACACGAATATTCACCTGCCTGGAACTTGAAGCCACAAAATTGATCATTTAGAGGCTCAAAAACAAGATAAATGCCTGATTATGGAATTTGAATTTTGGTTCTCCTGCAGGATAATGGTGGAATGCCTGGAGAAATGGTACAAATGGCTAAAAATCATTGAGTGCCATTTCACCAGGCAATCTGCAACACTTCCAGCAAGCGATCAGAAGAACTTTGAGGAAATTTAGCATGTCATCCCACCCTGAGTTAGACTTATTGTGTGAACTTTTGAGGACGGGAACTGAGGCAGGTAGCAGTTAATTTCCTGACATCATCTGTCATGCGAGTTTTCCAATACCATTCCCATGATCAGCGATTTTGCGGAGGTGACGGGAAGGTGGGAACCAGCAAATCGTCTAATTCTAAGGAATGCTGAATTAAGCCTGTTAATGAGCTTGTCCACTTGTCTGCATTTTTGTCAGAAGGCATGGGATCCACAACGGATCTGAAACAAATCAAGTAGAAGGCATCATGAGAGTCAGTCTTGGCTTTGCCATTCAATGATATGGTATCATAAATGGTGTATATTTGAGAGGGGCACTCATCCATTAGTAAAATGTTGCCATTGTGTAAGCAGAATTGGTGAAGCAAGTGGTCTGTGTGCTCAGTCTGTTGAGATCATCGTCCTTCAGGAATCATGAGGCCATAAGAGTAAGGAACAGTTAGCATTGTGAGTGCACATGATCACAAGCAAGGCAACAGCTGGGCATGGATTAAGGTACATGGAGATGGGAGACAAATAATAATGGGGTTCAGTATCAGATGCAGAGCACAGGATTTAAAAGGACAGAGGATAGCAAAAGGAGTAGGAAAGAAACAAAGCATCGAGTGTACCACTAAAGAAGGAGCTATGACACTCGAGAGGGGCTTGGAACGAGCATGGGAAAAAAGCTAGTCATCTGTTAGTGTACCAGCTGAGGTGGTAGGCTGTTTCCTGGGAGATAGTGCAGGTGAAAGATTCGAGTGGCAGGTTGGTCTCCACCCTAGATAAGATCAGTGAGGTTGTTGAGGCTTTTATAAGTCAGAGCCCACTGCGGATGGGTTGTCTATGTCGGAATTTTTGGATAGCTTGTCTATCCCAGTTGTATAACAAGAGAGAAGGGAGGGGCTTCCGGTGGCGGCCATTGAGGAGTAGGTCGCACATTCGATAGCTCCCACCTGTAACGGACTTTCGGACCTTTTTCCCCCGACTTTTCTCGGATTTTATGGGATAAATCGGTGAACTGTGCTACAGTAAGGAGGATTCCCTCTCTGGTGTATGGAGAATTGGACCAGAAGTGGCCGTGTGAAACGACTCAGTCCTGGTAGTGAGAAGCAAGCGGAGCTGGTACCGCGGGCCAGCATGGCGGAGGGCAAGGGCCGAGGAGAGATGGCACAGTGGTCGACGGAGCAGCTGGTGAAGTTGTTTGAGGATTGTTTCGCCAAACTAAAAAAGGATACGCTGGATCCGATCAAGGCCCCTTGAATCAGGAGACCCAGGGGAAAGCGATACAGGAGATCGAACAAAAGTTATCCGACCAGAATGACTATGTAGTCGTGCTGAAGAACAAGGACGTGTTGGATGACCGCCAGAAAAGGATGCAGGAGAAGCTGGAGGACCTGGAGAATAGGTCCAGGAGGCAGAACCTCAGAATTGTTGGCCTCCCTGAAGGCAATGAGGGATCGGATGCGAGGGCATATGTGACGGACATGCTGGAGAAGTTGATGGGGGCTGGGGCATCCCCTCAGCCCTTGGAGGTGGATAGAGCGCACAGAGCCCAGGCGAGGAAGCCCAGGGCGAATGACCCGCCGAGGGTCATGGTGGTATGTTTTCACCGTTTTACGGATAAGGAACACGTCTTGCGGTGGGCCAAGAAAGAACAGAGCAGCAAGTGGGCAAACTGTGAGTTGGGTATTTATCAGGACCTGGGAGCGGAGTTGGCCAAGAGACGGGCTGGGTTCAACCGGGGACAGGCGACCCTCTTCAAGAAGGGGGTGAAGTTCGGGATGCTGTACCCAGCGCGGCTGTGGGTTACGCACGAGGATCGGGACTTTTATTTTGAGACGCCGGATGATGTATGGACATTCATTCAAGAAAAGGAGCTGGAGATGATTTAAAGGACACTTAAGCTGCGGAGAAGTTTTGCAGCAGTGGTTCGTAATACTGTACTGGTTCTTTAAAAGAAGAGACTTTATGTCATTCTGGGTGAAATTATGGGCTGCGGTGATGGTTGTAGGGTGCTTTGTCTTGCAGGGAATTGATGTGGGGGGGAGGGGGTCTAGAAGTTAGAGCTATTCTTCGGGAGACTGGGTTTTGTTTTAAGTGACTGTCTCTTCACTGGTTTATGTTAATTTTGTCTTTTTTTTGCTGCTGTTTACTTACTGGGGAATGTGATGCTGTTAAAAGGTTTATTTTTTTGGGGGGAGAGGTTCGAACAATAGGGAGACAGACTTTTTGGCGCCAGGGGTGGGGGTTATCCGGGTCAGCATGGTTCAGCTGACTCTCGGAAGCGCAGTGGGGGGTGAGCAAGTGTTAAACTGGTACTTCACCTGGGGGTGATGTTTCTGGTGCTGTTGCGGGGGGGGGGGGGGGGGAGGGTGGTGAGGCTGCTTTGTTGATGGGAGGAACTATTGTCAGGGAATAAATGGGAGGTTGGGAACGGCTGCTGCTCATGGGGGCACTCGGGGAAGTGGGGGGCGCGGGCCCTGGGCTGGCCTAAAAAGGGTGATGGCTAGTCGGCAAGGGGGGGTGGGGGGAGCCCCCCCGTCCAGGATGATTACGTGGAACGTGAGAGGACTGAATGGGCCGATCAAGAGGGCTCGCATGTTCGCGCATCTAAGGGAACTGAAGGCAGACGTGGCAATGCTACAAGAGACACATCTTAAGGTCACAGACCAGACGAGATTGAGGAAGGGATGGGTTAGCCAGGTGTTCCACTCAGGGCTGGACTCAAAGACCCAGGGGGGTAGCAATTATGATTAGTAAGCGAGTGGCATTTGAGGCTGGGAGAATCATGTCAAATCAGGGGGGTAGGTACATAATGGTGAGGAGAAGGTTGGACGGTGTACGAGTGGTGCTCTTGAACATATATGCTCCGAACTGGGACGACGTGGAATTTATGAGGCGTGTGCTAGGTAAGATCCCAGATTTAGAGTCACATAACCTGATCATGGGGGGGGGGGACTTTAACACGGTCATTGATCCTGAATTGGACCGGTCAATATCCAGGTCAGGGAGGAGGCCGGCTGTGGCAAAAATAGGGGGTATAGACCCATGGAGGTTTACACGGCCGCGGGCGAAGGAGTTTTATTTTTTTCCTCACGTCCATAAGGTTTACTCTCGTATTGACTTCACGCTAATACCAAAGGTGATGGGGATAGAATACTTGGCAATTGCAGTGTCGGATCATGCCCCGCATTGGGTGGATTTGCGGGTTAGCGTGGAGAGAGGGCAACGTCCGTTATGGAGACTGGATGTGGGGTTGCTAGCAGATGAAGCGGTCTGCGGGCAGATGAATAGGTCCATCCAGAACTACTTGGAAACAAATGACACGGGAGAGGTATCTGCAGCGACGGTGTGGGAAGCTCTGAAGGTGGTTGTTAGAGGGGAGCTAAATTTGATTCAGTCCCATAAGGAAAAGGGGTAACGGGCGGAGAGGGAGAGATTAGTGGAGGAGATACTCCAGGTGAACAGGAGATACGCTGAGGCCCCAGACGCGGGGCTCCTGAGGGAGCGGTGGAAGTTGCAGGTGGAGTTGTTGACCATAGGGAAAGCAGTGGAACAGTTGAGGAAGGTAAAGGGGGCAATTTATGAGTACGGGGAAAAGGCGAGTAGGATGTTGGGGCAACAGCTTAGGAAGAGAGAGGCGGCCAGGGAGATTGGTAGAGTGAAGAATAGGGATGGTTACATGGTCTTGGACCCGGGGGGGTTAATGAAGTTTATAAAGAATTTTACAGGAAATTATATGAGTTGGAACCCCCGGCTGGAGTGGAGGGAATGAGGCAATTTCTGGATCAGTTAGAGTTTCCGAGGGTGGAGGAAGACCTGGTGGAGGGGCTGGGAGCCCCAATTGAGATTGAGGACATTTTCAAGGGGCTGGAGGGCATGCATTCGGGCAAAGCTCCGGGGCCGGACGGCAACCCGGTGGAATTTTATAAGAAGTTCTCAGAGATATTGAGCCCACTGCTGGTGAGGACATTTAACAAGGCTAGAGAGAAGGGAATCCTCCCCCCGACAATGTCACAGGTCTCGATTTCACTTATTCTTAAACGGAAGAAGGATCCTGAGCAGTGTGGGTCATATAGGCCGATCTCGCTTTTGAATGTGAATGCCAAGTTGTTGGCTAAGATATTGGCCACAAGGATAGAAGACTGCATTCCGGGGGTGATAGGGGAAGACCAGATGGGATTCGTTAGGGGCAGGCAACTCAAGGCCAATGTTCAGAGGCTTTTAAGTGTTATTATGGTGCCCTCTGAAAGAGGAGAGGCGGAGGTGGTGGTAGCGATGAATGCGGAGAAGGCTTTTGATCGGGTGGAGTGGGGATACATGTGGGAGGCGCTGGGAAGATTTGTGTTTGGTGAGGGCTTTATTGGCTGGGTGCGGTTGCTCTACCAGGCGCCTGTAGAGAGAATGCGCACGAACTGGCTGGGGTCGGGTATTTTAAAGTACATCGAGGGATGAGGCAAGGGTGCCCCCTATCCCCGTTATTGTTTGCTCTAGCTATAGAGCCACTGGCCATGGCGCTAAGAGCTTCGAGGAACTGGCAGGGGCTGGTTCGGGATGGGTGGAGCACCGGTTCTCGCTCTACGCGGACAATTTGCTTTTGTACATTTCGGACCTGTTGGAGGGTATGGGGGAGGTTATGCGGATATTGGGGGAATTTGGCAGTTTTTCAGGGTATAAATTGAATATGGGGAAGAGCGAGATGTTCGTGATTCAGGCTAGAGGGCAGGTGGAGAGACTGGGAGAGCTGCCGCTTAGAATGATAGGGAAGAGCTTTCACTATCTGGGAATCCAGGTGGCTCAGAAATGGGAGGCACTGCGTAAGCTTAATCTATCCCGGTTGGAAGAGCAAATGGAAGGGGACTTTAAGAGATGGGACATGCTCCCGTTGTCACTGGCGGGGAGGGTACAGACCGTGAAAATGATGGTCCTCCCCGGATTTCTGTTTGTCTTTCAGTGCCTCCCCATCTTCATCCCTAAGGCCTTTTTCAAGCAGGTGAACAAGATCATCTCAGGCTTTGTATGGGCGAATAAAACCCCGCGGGTGAAGAAAATGTGGTTGGAACGTAGTCGGGGGGAGGGTGGGTTGGCGCTGCCGAACTTCTGCAACTACTACTGGGCGGCTAACATTGCCATGATTAGGAAGTGGGTAATGGGGGAGGGGTCGGCATGGGTGCAGTTGGAGGCGGTGTCATGTAAAGGCACCAGTCTGGGAGCATTGGTAACAGCACTCTGCCGTTCTCGCCGGCCCGATACTCCACAAGTCCGGTAGTAGTGGCGGCACTGAGGATCTGGGGGCAATAATTAGAAGGTGGAGGGTGCATCGGTCTGGACCCCGATTTTTAACAACCACAGGTTTGCACCAGGCAGGCTAGGTGGCGGGTTCCAGAGCTGGCAGAGGGCAGGAATTAGAAGGATCTATTCATAGACTGGAGCTTTCCCAGCTTGAAGGCGCTGGAAGATAAATTTAAACTGCCACCAGGGAATGGTTTTAGGTATTTGCAAGTGCAAGACTTCCTGAGAAAGCAGGTACCAGCCTTTTCTGCTGCTGCCGCCACGGGGATACAGGATAGAGTAGTGTCCGGTACCTGGGTGGGTGAGGGGAAAGTCTTGGATATCTACCAGGATCTGTTGGAGGCGGAGGAAACCCCGGTGGAGGAGCTTAAGGGCAAGTGGTACGATGAGCTAGGTGGAGAGTTAAAGGCAGGTCTATGGGTGGATGCCCTAAGCAGGGTCAATTCCTCCTCTTCAGGTGCCAGGCTTAGCCTAATATAATTTAAGGTGGTCCACCGGGCACACATGATGGCGGTGAGGATGAGCAAGTTTTTCGGGGTAGGGGATAGATGTGTGAGATGCGCGGGAACCCCAGCAAACCATGTCCACATGTTCTGGGCATGCCTGAAGCTCAGAGGGTTTTGGCAGGGGTTGCGAAGGCAATGTCCACGGTGCTAGGTACGCGGGTGGTGTCGAGTCCAGAGGTAGCGATCTTTGGCGTGTCAGACAATCAGGGAGTTCAGGGAGTGAAAGAGGCTGACGTCCTGGCCTTAGCCTTCTTAGTAGCCCAGAGACGCATCCTTTTAATGGATGAGGGACTCGAAGCCCCCGAGTGTAGAGACCTTGGTTAGTGACGTGGCTGGGTTTCTCAGTCTTGAGAAAATAAAGCTTGCCTTAAGAGGGTCAATGTTGGGGTTCTCTCGGAGGTGGCAGCCGTTCGTCGACTTTCTCTGGTAAAATTAAAATGTCGGCAGGAGCAGCACTCTAAAGGGGGAGCGGATAGGTGTTAGATGATTGAGGCTTGTGAAGATTGGGTCGGGTGGGGAAATTTTTATTTTACCATGTCAATGTTATTGTTTTTGTTATTATAACATTTTTACAAATACCTTAATAAAATATTTCTTTTTAAAAGAGAGAAGGGAGGAATTGGAGTCGCTGTTGAACCCATGGATGCATGGACCCATGTTGAATGCATGGATTTGATGCAGTCGGGTAAGGCTCCAGGCCCAGACCCATTCCAGATCAAATTTTATAAGAAATCTGCGGGTCAGATGGTCCCATTGTTGTTAGAAATGTTTATCGATTCCATATCCTGGGGATAACGTCCCTCGGGTGAGTATCAGGGATTCCACTGAAGCTGAAAGAAACGGACTTGATTGGCTGGTAGGGAAACTGCACTAAATTTGAAAAAAAGATGGAAAAACTAATTAAAACTAATTAATTAACTAAGTAGATGGGTAACTAAACCGGAGGATGGAGATTAGTGGCTACATTGGTGCAGGCATCAATTTCCTTGATTTTAAAGAAGGATAAGGATCCGACAGAGTATGGGTCGTACCGTCCTACTTCGTTATTGTTGGCAAAGGTTTTGGCAATGTACTTGGGAGTCCTGCCTTCCAGCGGTCAGATCGGAGAAACAGACTGGGTTTTTTAAGGGCAGGCAGCTGTCGGCCAACATACAGCAATTGGCTAATGTTATTCTGTCCCTCTCTCTAGTCGCTGAGTCAGAGGTAATTATTTGAATGAATGCTGAAAAGGCATATGATTGGGTCAAGTGGAGTATCTGATCAAGATCCTTGGAAGGTTTGGTTTTGGGCCTAGATTTGTATCTTGGATTCAGCTTATATACAAATCCCCCACTGCAAGCAAATAAGAGTTCATTAGAAGCGGGACTTCAGTAAAGAGTGTGGAGAAGTCTCCAGGGAGCAGTCTCAGAGGGCGGAGCAGTGAGTATAAAATAACTTCCCTCGGGTTGAGTATCGGGGATTCCACTGAAGCGGAAAGAAACGGAAAAAATTAATCACAGTAAAACTGTGACCTGATTGGCTGGTGTGGAAACTGTACTAAATTTGAAAAAAAGATGGAAAAACTAATTAAAACTAATTAATTAACTAAGTAGATGGGTAACTAAACCGGAGGGTGGAGATTAGTGTATTTATCATTTAATATTTATAGTAGAAATCTAGCGATAGAGCCCATATAGTAATTGTAACTTAATTTAATAAGTATTTATTTTTAATTAATTAGTGCTATAAATGTCAATCGGCAGGGTAAAGTGCCACACTTTGTGATGTGGGAGATCTGGGACACTTTCAGGATGCCGGACAACTACATCTGCAGGAAGCGTGCACAATTGCAGCTCCTCACAGAGCGCATGGATCGGTTGGAGCAGCAATTGGATGCACACAGGATCATGCAGGTGATTGAAAATGCCCGAGACAGGAGTGTTAGAGACGTGATCACACCCAAAGTGCAGGCAGGTAGATTGGTGACCGCTAGAAGGGGCAGGCAGTCAGTGTAGCAATTCCCTGTTGCTGTCCCCATCTCTAACAGATATACTGTTTTGGATACTGCTGGGGGAGATGGCCTCTCAGGGGAAAGCAACAACAGCAGTCAGAGCAGTGGCACCACTGGCTCTGTGGTTCAGCAGGGAGGGGCAAAGTGCAGTAGAGCAATAGTTATAAGGGACTCTATAGTCAGGGGCATAAAAAAAGGCTCCAGGATGGTATATTGACTTCCTGGTGCCAGAGTCAAGGATGTCTCTGAATGGGCACATGGCATTCTGAAGGGGAGGTTGATGAGGCAGAAGTGTTGGTACATGTTGGTACCAATGACATAGGTAGAAAGAGGGATGAAGTCTTGCATCAGGGAGTTAGGTAGTAGATGAAGAAACAGGACTCTGGTTGTAATTTCTGGATTACTCCCAGTGGCACGTGCTGGCAAGTACAGAAATAGGAGAATATCGCAGATGAATGTGTGGCTTAAGAGTTGGCGCAGGAGGGAGGCTTTTAGATTCCTGGACCACTGGGACCGTTTCTGGGAAGATGGGACCTGTACAAGCAGGGCGGTCTACATCTGAACCAGAGCAACTTGCTGGCTGGTTTTCTAGTGCTGTTGGGAGGATGATGTGGAGATGCCGGCGTTGGACTGGGTTGAGCAAGTAAGAAGTCTTACAACACCAGGTTAAAGTCCAACAGGTTTATTTCAAACACTAACTTTGAGAGCATTGCCCCTTCCCCAGGTGAATTACCTGAGGAAGGAGCAGTGCTCCGAAAGCTAGTGTTTGAAACAAACCTGTTGGACTTTAACCTGATGTTGTAAGACTTCTTACTGTTGGGAGGAGTTTAACCGAATTCAGCAGGGCAAGGGGATGCAGAGTGTTAGCTGAATAGGAACATAGCACAACACGACAAAGCAATCAAGTAAGAGGGAATAGAGCGGTCGTACGTTCCAAGGGAGTAAGAGAAGTTTGGATGGCCTCTACCTAATAACGGGAGTATTACAGGTAAAACGGATGAGTTAAGGGCAAGGATTGACACGTGGAAGTGTGATATAGTAGCCATCAAGGAGACATGGTTGAGAGAAGGACAGGATTGGCAGCTCAAAATCCCATGATATAGATTCTTCAGGCGAGACAGAGGATTGGGTAACAGAGGAGGAGGTAGCATTAGGGGAACAAAAATGGGAAATAAGAAAGCTCTGACTGATAAAGGGAAAACCACAAGATAGCCTATAACTATATCAATGGGAAAAGGATAACCCGGGTGTGGTAGTATGTATTAGGGGTCATGTGGGACTGGAAGCCCTAATGTCATTGGCTGACAGATCCCGGGTCCTGGTTGGCCGTTGACCTCTAGCTCCGCCCTGAAGGCGGAGTATAAGAAGCCGGAGTCCTCCCCCGCAGGCCAGTCTACTATCGAGCTGCGGGGGAACAGACACGCTTAATAAAGCCTCATCGACTTCACTCTATTCGTCTCTCGGAGTCTTTGTGCGCTACAATTTATTAAGCGTGCCTAAAAAGGACTATGGAGCTCAGGATCATCCCGGAATGCCTGAGGATCAGCCCCCACGCAGTGAACGCGGCAGCAGCATTCAAGCACTGGCAGACTTGTTTCGAGGCCTACCTCAGAACGGCCACCGGCCGGGTCACAGAAGACCAAAAACTACAGGTCCTGCACTCGAGGTTAAGCACGGAGATTTTCTCCCTCATCGAAGACGCGGAGGATTTCCAGACGGCGTCCGCAGCACTGAAAAGTCTCTATGTCCGCCCAGTTAACCAAATCTACGCTCACTACCAGCTCGTGACGAGACGGCAAAGTCCCGGAGAATCGATTGACGAATTCTACGCCGCGCTGCTGATTTTGGGACGAGCCTGCAGCTGCCCTTCGGTGAACGCAAATGAACACACGGACATGTTAATGCGCGATGCATTTGTGGCAGGTATGAATTCCTCCCAAATCCACCAAAGACTTCTAGAACAAGAGTCGCTAGGACTCTCAGAGGCACGGGCCCTAGCAGCCTCCCTAGACGTGGCCGCGCGGAATACCCGCGCCTACGGCCCCGACCGCGCGGCAGCCCATTGGGCTCAGTACGTACCCGTCGCGACAAACACCCCCCCCCCCCCAGACACCCCACAGGCTTGCGCGGTCCAAACGCCAAGTCGCACCGGGGGCGCCCTCTGCTATTTCTGCGGCCAGGCGAAACACCCCCGGCAGCGCTGCCCGGCCTGCGCAGCAATCTGCAAGAGCTGCGGGAAAAAGGGCCATTTCGCGGTGGTGTGCCGGTCCCGCGAGGTCGCCGCTGTCCCGGGAGAACAGGGAGCCCTGCACGCCGCTTACACTCCCCAACCCCCCCAGCGCCCCATGTACGACCCGCAGGCACAGCCACTCTGGGTCCCGACCACCGCGGTCCCGGGAGAACAGGGAGACCTGCACGCCGCTTACGCTCCCCAACCCCCCCCCCCCCCCCCCCCGTCCCCACGTATGACCCACCGGCGCTACCAATTTGGGTCTCGACCACCGCTGTCCCCAGAGATGAGGGAGCCCCGCGCGGTCCTAACGCTCCCCAACCCCCCCCAATGCCCCATGTGCGACCCGCAGACGCCGCCATTTTGGGTCCCGGCCACCAGGAGAGGAGGAAGGGCGCCGCCATCTTGGACCACCCCAGACCTGTACAACGCATGGGGGCGGCCATTTTGTCCACCCCCGCCGCCATCTTGTGACCCCCCAGCCATGTGCGATGTATGGGGGCAGCCATTTTGTTCATCCCCGACGCCATCTTGGACGGCAACAACGGACCCCAGTGTCGACGGCTCCACGGGGTTCGAGGAAGACGCTCCACTACTACAACCACGTCTCGCTTCAATAACGCTCGATCAAGCTCGGCCCCGGACACTCCAGACGAAGACGACAACGGTGCTAATAAACGGGCACGAGACACCATGCCTAGTCGACTCCGGGAGCATGGAGAGCTTTATCCACCCCGACACGGTAAGACGCTGTTCCTTGACCACCTATCCCAGCGCACAAAAGATTTCCCTAGCTGCAGAATCCCACTCCGTACAGATCAAAGGTTTCTGCATAGTTACCCTAACGGTGCAGGGGAGGGAGTTCAAAAACTACAAACTACACGTCCTTCCCCAACTCAACGCCCCCACATTACTGGGATTAGATTTCCAGTGCAATCTACAGAGCCTTAAGTTCAAATTCGGCGGCCCAATACCCCCACTCACTATCTGCGGCCTCGCAACCCTCAAGGTGCAACCCCCGTCCTTGTTTGCGAACCTCACCCCGGATTGCAAACCCGTCGCCACTAGGAGCAGACGGTACAGCGCCCAGGACCGGACCTTCATTCGGTCCGAAGTCCAGCGGCTACTAAAGCTCAGAGGCTTTTCCCCAGGGTAGAGGGGTCAATTACTAGGGGGCATAGGTTTAAGGTGAGAGGGGCAAGGTTTAGAGTAGATGTACGAGGCAAGTTTTTTACGCAGAGGGTAGTGGGTGCCTGGAACTCGCTACCGGAGGAGGTAGTGGAAGCAGGGACGATAGGGACATTTAAGGGGCATCTTGACAAATATATGAATAGGATGGGAATAGAAGGATACGGACCCAGGAAGTGTAGAAGATTGTAGTTTAGTCGGGCAGTATGGTCGGCGCGGGCTTGGAGGGCCGAAGGGCCTGTTCCTGTGCTGTACATTTCTTTGTTCTTTGTTCTTTGTTGTAAAGGAAGGCATAATCCAGGCCAGCAATAGTCCCTGGAGAGCACAGGTGGTAGTAGTGATGACAGGGGAGAAACAAAGGATGGTCATAGACTATAGCCAGACCATCAACAGGTACACACAACTAGACGCGTACCCTCTCCCCCACATATTGGACATGGTCAATCGGATTGCCCAATATAAAGTCTTCTCCACCGTGGACCTTAAGTTCGCCTTCCATCAGCTCCCCATCCGCCCAAGTGACCGCAAGTACACAGCCTTCGAGGCAGACGGGCGATTATACCATTTCCTACGGGTCCCTTTTGGCGTCACAAACGGGGTCTCGGTCTTCCAACGGGAGATGGACCGAATGGTTGATCAACATGGGTTGCGGGCCACGTTCCCGTATCTCGACAATGTAACCATCTGCGGCCACGACCAGCAGGACCACGACGCCAACCTCCAAAAATTCCTCCAGACCGCCAAAGCCTTGAACCTCACGTACAACGAGGACAAGTGCGTTTTTAGCACCAACCGGCTAGCCATCCTGGGCTACGTAGTGCGCAATGGGATAATAGGCCCCGACCCCGAACGTATGCGCGCCCTCATGGAATTTCCCCTCCCGCACTGCTCAAAAGCCCTGAAACGCTGCCTGGGGTTTTTTTCATACTACGCCCAGTGGGTCCCCCAGTACGCAGACAAGGCCGGCCCCCTAATACAGACCACGACCTTCCCTCTGTCGACAGAGGCTTGCCAGGCCTTCAGCCGCATCAAAGCGGATATCGCAAAGGCCACGATGCGCGCCATCGACGAGTCCCTCCCCTTCCAGGTCGAGAGCGATGCCTCCGACGTAGCTCTAGCAGCCACCCTTAACCAAGCGGGCAGACCCGTGGCCTTTTTCTCCCGAACCCTCCACGCTTCAGAAATCCGCCACTCCTCAGTGGAAAAGGAAGCCCAAGCCATAGTGGAAGCTGTGAGACATTGGAGGCATTACCTGGCCGGCAGGAGATTCACTCTCCTCACGGACCAACGGTCGGTAGCCTTCATGTTCGATAATGCACTGCGGGGCAAAATCAAAAACGACAAGATCTTAAGGTGGAGGATCGAGCTCTCCACCTTCAACTACGAGATCTTGTATCATCCCGGAAAGCTGAACGAGCCGTCCGATGCCCTATCCCGCGGCACATGTGCCAACGCACAAATTAACCGCCTCCAAACCCTCCACGAGGACCTCTGCCACCCGGGGGTCACTCGGTTTTTCCACTTTATCAAGTCCCGCAACCTCCCATACTCTTTAGAGGAGGTCCGTACAGTCACAAGGAACTGCCACATCTGCGCAGAATGCAAACCGCATTTTTTCAGGCCGGATGGTGCGCACCTGATTAAGGCTTCCCGCCCCTTTGAATGCCTTAGTCTGGATTTCAAAGGGCCCCTCCCCTCCACTGACCGCAACACATACTTCCTTAATGTGGTGGACGAGTACTCCCGTTTCCCCTTCGCGATCCCCTGCTCTGACATGACCGCGGCCACAGTCATTAAAGATCTGAACACCATCTTCATACTGTTCGGTTGCCCTGCATACGTCCACAGCGACAGGGGGTCCTCTTTCATGAGTGACGAGCTGCGCCAGTTCCTGCTCAGCAAGTGCATAGCCTCAAGCAGGACGACCAGCTACAACCGCTGGGGGAACGGGCAAGTAGAGAGGGAGAACGGCACGGTCTGGAAGACCGTCCTACTGGCCCTACGGTCCAGGGACCTCCCAGTTTCATGGTGGCAGGAGGTCCTCCCGGACGCTCTCCACTCCATCCGGTCGCTATTGTGTACGAGCACTAATCAAACGCCTCATGAGCGTCTCCTTGTCTTCCCTAGGAAGTCCTCCTGTGGAACGTCGCTGCCGACCTGGCTGGCGGCCCCAGGACCCATCTTGCTCCGAAAGCATGTGCGGGCACACAAGGCGGACCCGTTGGTCGAAAGGGTTCACCTCCTCCACGCGAACCCGCAGTACGCTTACGTGGAGTACCCGACGGCCGACAAGACACGGTCTCCCTGCGAGATCTGGCGCCCGCCGGCAACACACACACCCCCCCGACACCATTCACCCAACCCCCCCTTCCTGCCACCGCCGCACCCCGCGACCGCCCCCTTCCCAGGAGGATCAGTCCTCCTCCCAGGCCCGACCAGGAATAAAGCCCAAGCTGAAACCGTAAGGCTCCCGGAGACGACAACACCGGAACAAGCACCACCACCACCACCGGGGCAGAGGCGATCGACACGGACGACCAGACCGCCCGACCGACTCGTGGCATCGATCTAAATCAATACATGGACTTTTCACAAGAACATTTTGCTTTTCTCCCGATACCTTCTGTAAATAGTTGAAACAGGACAAAATTGTACATACTGTATTGCCATATGAATGTTTTCCTCCCAGGACCAGCCCTGTAAACCCTTACCACCATGCGAAGCATCACCCCGCCGGGTTCATTTTTGACAAGGGGTGAATGTGGTAGTATGTATTAGGGGTCATGTGGGACTGGAAGCCCTAATGTCATTGGCTGACAGATCCCGGGTCCTGGTTGGCCGTTGACCTCTAGCTCCGCCCTGAAGGCGGAGTATAAGAAGCCGGAGTCCTCCCCCGCAGGCCAGTCTACTATCGAGCTGCGGGGGAACAGACACGCTTAATAAAGCCTCATCGACTTCACTCTATTCGTCTCTCAGAGTCTTTGTGCGCTACACCGGGCAAGAGTTGGGCCCATTCGGGAGCAACAGGGAAATATGTGGGTGAAGCCAGATATTCAAGATAATGCTTTAATTTTGATCCACGAGTGTTTCAGTTGCCTGATAGCTGGACACAGAAGGCTATCTACTTTTAAGAAAGTCAAGCCCTCAACAACGGAAGAAAGATTGAAGTATTCAAAATACATTTCAAGCCTCCTACGTACTTCTGATTTCTTAGAGAAAAACCTTATGTTTATTTACCCTTAAAAACTGGATAGTTGCATCTTTAGCAGCTATGTGTGCTGCCTCTTTGGTTAAACCTCACTCTTTTTGATCAGTCCTTATAATTCATTTATTATTTAATTGTTAAACATATTGTTATTTATCCATGCTGTGAGTCGCTCGTCGGTCAATGTTGGTGAATAATGTGTTCTAATATTCTTGATTTCTTGTAATTGCCTTTATATTTTCATAAAGTGACTTTGAACCTTGAAAAGAGAAAGATTTTTTAAAATAAGTTCCTTTCTTCTCCAACTTGGATAAAGTTGCATTCCCGAAAGGGACAGGATTCTCCGGTCGTGCTGCAGCGAATGGGAGATTTGGCTGTGGGCCAAAATCTCGGTCCTCGCTAGCAGTGGCAGTGGGGCAGACTCGCAACAGAGAATCCTGTCCTAAGAGACTAATTCTGATTTGCTGAGCTAAGCTCTAGGGATGCCTTCTTAATAGATAATGGCTATAGTAACAAGTTGTGCCATCATTTATCTTTCCTAAATTTTCTTTGCCAGTGAACAACACAATTAAGCTAATCTTTCGTTCCAAAAAATGAAAGAGGCCCAGAGACACCTGATGTGTGCGACAAATGAGGTAATGTGCAGTTCTAAGGCTAGTGTTGCCCATTCCTTGTATGAAGGTTCTGGGTAAAAATAGCTGGTGGCCTCTATCAATTACAAAGTACAATATCTGAAATATATATGAATTCTATCTTTTTGGGTATTTCTGTCACAGAATTAGCCTGCTCACGTGTGCCTGCCTGCAGCCGAGGTGTCTATAGTGGTTATCCTCCTCATTGTGGTGTCAATGGCAGCACCTCCAGAGGCTGTTGCACTGGTATCAATGCAGAGGCAGCCTCCTTCACAGGGCCCTGTTGCATAATTGGTCCCTTAGTCAGAGGGGCAAGGAGGCTGATGTGGTACTTTGTGAGGGGGCAGCACATTTATACTCATTGGTGACTGCCTTAGCTCTTTGGTGCACTGGATTACAAGAGGGACCAGCAGTTTTGACGCCACTAGCATCCACTGCGTGCATCTTTACACCACCAGCATCAATGACTGATCAATGCTAGACAGCATAGCATGCATTCTACACATGTCAGTGCGTTGTTCCTGCATCTACTGAGTGTTGTCATATGTGGCTGTCCATGAGGTTATCCACTTGCTCAGTGAAGGAGCTCATACACTGTCATGTGATGCACGATCAATTACACTCAAGACAAAGTGATTTCATAACTGAAGGCTTTAATCTACTAGAACTTGTTCCCCAGCAGCTTTGGTACAGAAAGTGAAGGCTGCTGGGACGGCACCGTTTCTTATACTCCGCCTGTCAGGGCGGAGCTACGTATCAACAGCCAATGGTAAACTCCTGGGTTTAACCAATGGTCATCAGCCTCTTAGGTACCGCAATACCTGGTACTAGCACATTCACACCCTGTTAAAAAAGAGTCTGGCGAGGTTGGTGGCCAGTGGTAACAGTCGCCTGTAACGTGGTATGATCAGGTATGGAGGTACCGTGCTGTCGAGAATATTTACAAAGTGTTCGTTCACGGTTAAAGTCACAGCGAAGCAATCAGTCGATCGGGTGGCCTGGTCGTCCTTCTGGAGCGTCTGGGCTTCGGTGGTGATTCTGGTGGGGGTCCAGGTGGTTGCGACTCTGGTAGCATGGTTTCGGCCTCCCTGGCAGCTTCGTCAACACTAGGCGGCGCTGTTGGGGCAAACGGTTGACATGGGGTGGGGGGGGGGGCGCCTGTAGGGGGCGTCGGTGGGTGGCCTAGGCAGGAGCGGCGAGAGTACTGACCCTCCAGTGAGGTGCTGTGGGGGGGTGGGGATGGTGGTAATGGTTCGGGTGCGCGTGGGGTTCCGGCGGGCGCCAGGTCCCGAAGGGAGACTGTATCTTGCCGGCCATCAGGGAACGCCATGTAGGCGTACTGGGAGTTAGTGTGCAGCAGGTGGACCCTCTCGACCAACGGGTCCGACATGTGCGCCCGCACGTGCTTCCGAAGCAGGATGGGTCCGGGTGTCGCTAGCCAGGTTGGAAGTGAGGTCCCGGAGGAGGACTTCCTAGGGAAAACAAGGAGACGTTCATGAGGTGTCTGATTTGTGGTTGTACAGAGCAGCGACTGGATGGCGTGTAGGGCCACCGGGAGGACTTCTTGCCAGCGGGACACTGGGAGATTCCTGGACCGTAGGGCCAATAGAAATCTTTCAGACCGTTCCGTTCTACCTCTCCACCTGTCCGTTTCCCCGGGGATTGTAACTGGTCATCCTGCTCGAGGCGATGCCCTTGCTGAGCAGGAATTGACGCAGTTCATCGCTCATAAAGGAGGACCCCTTATCACTGTGTATGTACGCGGGGAAACCGAACAGTGTAAAGATACCCTGGAGGGCCTTGATGACGGTGGTTGTGGTCATGTCTGGGCAGGGGATGGCGAATGGGAACCGGGAGTACTCGTCGATCACGTTCAGGAAATACGTGTTGCGGTCGGTGGAGGGGAGGGCGCCTTTGAAATCCATGCTGAGGCGTTCAAAGGGTCGGGAAGCCTTTATCAGGTGCACTCTCTCTGGCCGGTAGAAGTGCGGTTTGCACTCTGCGCAGATTTGGCAGTCCCTAGTGACTGTCCTGACCTCCTCGATGGAGTAGGGCAGGTTGCGGGTCTTGATGAAGTGGAAGAAACGAGTGACCCCTGGGTGGCAGAGGTCCTCGTGGAGGGCTCGGACGCGGTCCACTTGTGCAGTGGCACAAGTGCTGCGGGACAGGGCATCAGGAGGCTCGTTTAGCTTCCCCGGACGATACAAGATCTCGTAGTTGAAGGTGGAGAGTTCTATCCTCCACCGCAAGATCTTGTCGTTTTTAATCTTGCCCCGCTGTGCATTACCGAACATGAAGGCAACCGACCGTTGGTCCGTGAGGAGAGTGAATCTCCTGCCGGCCAGGTAATGCCTCCAATGTCTCACAGCTTCTACTATGGCTTGTGCCTCTTTTTCGACCGCGGAATGGCGAATTTCGGAAGCATGGAGGGTATGGAAGAAGAAGGCCACGGGCCTGCCCGCTTGGTTGGGAGTGGCCGCCAGAGCTAAGTCGGACGCATTACTCTCGACCTGGAAGGGGAGGGACTTGTCGATGGTGCGAATCGTGGCCTTTGCAATGTCTGCTTTGTTGCGGCTAAAGGCCTGGCAGGCCTCCTTCGACAGGGGAAAGGTTGTGGACTGGATATGGGGTCGGGCTTTGTCTGCATAGTTGGGGACCCACTGTGCGAAATAGCTGAAAAACCCGAGGCAGCGCTTCAGGGCCTTGGGGCCGGGAGGGAGGGGGAACTCTATAAGGGGGCGCATGCGCTCAGGGTTGGGGCCGAAAACTCCATTTCGCACTACGTAGCCTAGAATGGCTAGACGGTCGGTGCTAAATACGCATTTATCCTTATTGTATGTCAGGTTAAGGATTTCCGCGGTCTGTAGAAATTTGCGGAGGTTGGTGTCGTGGTCCTGCTGGTCATGGCCGCAGATGGTGACGTTATCCAGATACGGGAACGTTGCGCGTAAGCCGTACCGGTCAACCATTCGGTCCATCTCTCGCTGGAAGACCGAGACCCCATTAGTGACACCAAAGGGAACTCTTAAAAATTGATAGAGCCGCCCATCTGCTTCGAAGGCAGTGTACTTGCGGTCACTATTACGGAAGGGTAGTTGGTGGTAGGCGGACTTGAGATCTACCATGGAGAAGACCTTTTATTGTGCGGTCCTGTTTACCAGGTCGGCTATACGGGGGAGAGGGTACACGTCCAGTTGCGTAAACCTGTTGATGGTCTGGCTGTAGTCAATGACCATCCTATGTTTCTCCCCGGTCTTTACCACCACTACTTGAGCTCTCCAGGGACTGTTGCTCGCTTCGATGACCCCTTCCCCCAGCAGCCTTTGGACCTCTGACCTGATGAAGGTCCGGTCCTGGGCACTGTACCGCCTGCTCCTGGTGGCGACAGGTTTGCAATCCGGGGTGAGGTTCGCAAACAGGAAAGGCGGGTCGACCTTAAGGGTCGCGAGGCCGCAGATAGTAAGGGGAGGTATAGGGCCGCTGAATTTAAAGGTCAGGCTTTGCAAATTGCATTGAAAGTCCAGCCCCAGGAGGGTAGCCGCGCAGATTGCGGCAGGACATACAGGCGGAAATTGTCAAATTTCCTGCCTTGGACAGTGAGGTTCGCTAGGCAGAACCCCTTTATCTCCACCGAGTGTGACCCGGAGGCCAGGGAGATCCTTTGGTTTACAGGGTGGGTAACAAGTGAACAGCGCCTTACCGTGTCGGGGTGAACAAAGCTTTCCGTACTCCCAGAGTCAATCAGGCAAGACGTCTCGTGGCCGTTGATGAAGACCATCTTTGTTGCTGTTGCGAGTGTCCGGTGTCGACTTTGGTCCAGTGTCACCGAGGCCAGATGAAGCAGTTGCGAGTTCTGATCGGGCAGCGTGTAGTCGGCCGTGCTGGGGGCCTGGGGCCCCATCCAAGATGGCGTCACCCATGGGTCACACATGGTGTCCGGGGATGTACAAGATGGCGGTGGGGATGGACAAAATGGCGGCGCCCACCCGTCCAGCGTAGTGTTCGGGGGGCAAAATGGCCACGCCCGTGGGTCGCACATGGCCCTAGGATAGGGGGGTGGCGGTGAGGGCTGGCCGGTCGGGGCCTGAAGGGGGATTGACGCAGCGGTCCGGAGTCGCTGGAGACCGCGGCCATGGCACGGGCCTGGCAGACACCCACAAAGTGGCCCTTCTTGCCGCACCCTTTGTAGGCGGCGGTGCGGGCCGGGCAGCACGGGCAGGGATGATTCGCCTGCCCGCAGAAGTAACAGCGGGCCCCGGCGGCGTTAACGGGCCGTTTCGTAGCGCAGGCCTGCGGGGTCAGGGGGAATCTGTGGGGCTGCCGCTGCGGGGTGCCATGAAGTCCAGGGGGCCGCCATGCGGTCGGGCACATAGGACTGCGCGTTTTGGTAGGCTACGTCCATCGACCCTGCCAGGGCCCGTGCCTCTCTGAGTCCCAGGGTGTCCTTTTCTAGGAATCTTCGGCGGATATCTGAGGAGCTCATACCTGCTACGATAGCATCCCTGATTAAAAGTTCGGTGTGCTCGCTCCCCGAAACTTGCGGGCAGCCACAGTTTCGGCCCAGCACCAGTAGCGCTCGGTAGAAATCCTCCAACGATTCCCCGGGGCTTTGCCGTCTAGTTGCAAGCAGGTGACGTGCATAGACCTGATTTACAGGGCGGATATAATGTCCTTTTAACAGTTCGATCGCGGCATCATAGTCCTCCACCTCCTCGATAACGGTGTAGATCCCAGGGCTGACCCGCGAGCGCAGGAGGTGCATTTTCTGTCCTTCTGAGAGGATGCCTCCAGCCGTCTCGAGGTAGCCCTTAAAGCATGCCAGCCAGTGTTTAAATATTGCAGCCGAGTTCTCCGCGTGGGGGCTGAGTTGAAGGCACTCCGGTTTGATTCGGAGATCCATCCTTCCAGCTTAAGTCTGGTAGATTAAATTGATGCACGATCAATTATACTCAAGACAAAGTGATTTCATAACTGAAGGCTTTAATCTACTAGAACTTGTTCCCCAGCAGCTTCGGTACAGAAAGTGAAGGCAGCTGGGATGGCACCGTTTCTTATACTCCGCCTGTCAGGGTGGAGCTACGTATCAACAGCCAATGGTAAATTCCTGGGTTTAACCAATGGTCATCAGCCTCTTGGGTACCACAATACCTGGTACTACCACACCATACTGGCATACTTGAACTGTGTGGACCCCTCCATTCGCAGCCCATAATTCTCTGGGAACCCTGTCAATGGGCACATATCCCACAACGCTAGTCAAAGTAGAACTGCAATGCTCGTGCCTCATGAGGCTGTGTATTAGCACCAGCTAGCATGACTTTGTGTCCTTCAAGTGGAATTGCTTACAACTGCCTCTACCTCTCTCACCTCCTCCTACTCACTCGTGTCATGCTCTTCAACCAGTGTCACTCTTTCTAACTGCAGACGAGGAGAGTGTATTTGAATTATGTGGGAATGAGGACTCAGTGATATTGCTGTGTCATTAGAACCACCTACCTTCACCCCCCAGTACCCCTCCCCACAGCTGGAGATATGAATGGAACATGAAAAATAGCTTCGCAGAGGCATCTGCTGTCAGATGCAATGCTTCCCAATGCAGCTGAAGTTTTGGTCTGCTGTTGCAAGGAGAGGATTGCAGTCCAACACCTGCATTTATAGAATTCAGTATATTTTCACTCTCTCTGACAGGTATTTTCATCTCTCCTTTGCCCACTTTCATTAGCCAAGCGATGTTCAGTGCTGCCTTCTCCACTGTAGTCAGGTTGATGAGTTGGGGCATTTCTTCTTCGGCACATGCCCCCCTGTCCCAAACAACCCTAATATTGCTCACCCTCTTGCAAGAACAGAAGAGAAAAGGTCTTGCTCACCAGTTCCAGCAGTTCATTTAAATGAGATGTTACATTTATCAGAGCTTCTAGCTCCTCAATAGTGCTAGGCTTTGAGCTTTGTTCACAGGTCAATGATCACCCTGGGCACAAATTTCCCAACATGCTGATCAGGAGCAGCATGTACCCTCAGGCTGCTCAGCTGCTGTGCTTGCTGGTGGCTGGAGGCCTGTAATCTAGGTGTTGCATGCATCTTGCCAAAATGAAGGACACCTCTTGCGTACCTGTACCCAGGTCCACCTCACAACGCTGCATCTATACTCACTTGCTCTGCCACCTCCAGCAAGTCAGATTATTTTGGCTGGATAGCCTTCTCCTGCTACTCTGAGAAGAACTCCCAACATTCTTGCATTACCTCTAACTTGAACTTGAGGACAGCATCACTAAACCTTGGCGCAGTCCTGCCATGGGTGCCTAGCCTCTTGTCACTTCTGCCTGCCACTACATTTCAAGACAGCTGCAACAATAATGGCTGAATCATCCCTTTTAAATAGTGCCAACACTTTTAGCTTCTCGCCTTCTCCTACTGAAACAGATCTTATCAACGGATAAGATGACATTCTATATGACTGTGACAAAAGTAAATTTTCCCTCCTCATCCTTCTCAATCTTTCTGCAGGTTTTGACACAGTTGACCACGTCATCCTTCTCCAATACCTGTCCAATGTCATTCAGTTGACTGGATTGTTCTCACTTAATTCTATTCTTATCTATCTAATTTTAATGATGTGGAGATGCCGGCGTTGGATGGGTGAGCACAGTAAGAAGTTTTACAACACCAGGTTAAAGTCCAACAGGTTTGTTTCGATGTCACTAGCTTTCGGAGCGCTGCTCCTTCCTCAGGTGAATGAAGAGGTCTGTTCCAGAAACATATATATAGACAGATTCAAAGATGCCAGACAATGCTTGGAATGTGAGCATTGGCAGGTGATTAAACCTTTACAGATCCAGAGATGGGGTAACCCCAGGTTAAAGAGATGTGAATGGTGTCAAGCCAGGACAGTTGGTAGGATTTCGCAGGCCAGATAGTGGGGGATGAATGTAATGCGACATGAATCCCAGGTCCCGGTTGAGGCCGCACTCATGTGTGCGGAACTTGGCTATAAGCTTCTGCTCGGCGATGCTGCGTTGTCGCGCGTGTATCTAATTGTAGACTGTGAATTGCTTCTTTCTCCTGCACCTCTGGTGTCCCCAAGGATCTCTCCTTGGTTTCCTCCTATTACTCATCTGCATGCTGTCACTTGGCAGCATTATCTGAAAGCAACAGCAGTAGTCTTCACATTAATGCTGACAACACCATCTGGACTTTTCCATTCTTTCTAAATTATCGGATTGATTATCCAACACCCAGTACTGAATAAACAAAGATTTAATCCAATTTAATATTGGAAATACTGAAGCTATTGTTATCAGTCCTCCAAAATTCAATCCTTGGCAACAGTCTGAGGTTAAGCCAGTCTGTTCACAATCTTAGTGTCATATTTGAGCCCAAGATGAGCTTCTGTCCACATTTTCAAGCCATCACCAAGACCACCAATTTCCAACTATGTAACATGACTGAACTTTAGCCCTATCTCAGCATATTTTCTGCAATAACCTCATTCACACCTCTGTGTCTTCTCAACATCACTATTTTACCACATTCATTGCTGGTCCTCCACATTTCTACTCTCTCAACTTGAAGTCATCCAAAACTCATTTGTCCATGCCCTTGTTCGCCCCAATTTTCCTATCACACCAGCTCTCCAACCTAGGGTGGCACGGTAGCACAGTGGTTAGCATTGTTGCTTCATAGCATCAGAGGCCCAGGTTCGATTCCCAGCTTGGGTCACTGTCTGTGCCTGCACGTTCTCCCCGTGTCTGCGTGGGTTTCCTCCGGATGCTCCAGTTTCCTCCCACAAGTCCCGAAAGAGTGATTTGGACATTCTGAATTCTCCCTCAGTGTACCTGAACAGGCACCGTAGTATGGCGACTAGGGATTTTCACAGTAATTTCATTGCAATGTTAATGTATGATGTGTAGATGCCGGTGTTGGACTGGGGTGAGCACAGTAAGAAGTCTTGCAACACCAGTTTGAAGTCCAACAGGTTTGTTTCGAATCACTAGCTTTCAGAGCACTGAGCCAGATGATGCAGGGGAAGTCGGGGCTCGAACGAGCTGTCCCTCCATCCCGAGATGAACCCCTTGGCCCTGTTGGCACTGACCGGGAGGAGGGGGCGCTGGTTGCCAACCTGAACCCGTCCCATGTGGTAGGGATGGTGGCCACCAGCTTCCCCGAGTTCCACCTGTCTGATGAGGCTGCATCTCGAGGTGCCACGTGCGGTTGCCCACCCCTCTGGAGGGTGCCCCCATTCCCCCCCAGCCCCCCCCCCCCCACCCCCCCCCCACTCTTCACCAAGCACTGGGTCAGCAAACCCAGCACCCCCGGCTCTTTGCCTGTGAGAAAAGATGGCTAATCGGCTCCCCGCTGAAGCCCTTCCGCCAGTTTCACGTTTTTCAAAAGGAGTACTAATCGGTGCCAGTGTCAGCTGGGGAAGCCAATGAATCATGGGAGGCTGTTGGATATGGGGTTGCTCCCGTTAATTGTATGGAAATAGGGCTTAATGACGATAATTGGTTTCACACCGTGCTTCGGCGAGATCCCGATTTTGCCTACAGGAGCAGGCTGGTTGCATCGCAAAATGTTTGCCACCTGGTGTTCTCGTTTTCGGCCTCTCTCGCTATTCACTGGCCTTATTTCGCTCGAGAATCGCGCCCTGGGCGTTTTGTTTTGTTCTTTTTTTGTAACTTTGAACTTTATCTGCTGGTTAACTTAGATTTGTATTTTTTTTTTAATATAAATTTAGAGTACCCAATTTATTTTTTCCAATTAAGGGCAAGTTAGCATGGTCAATCCGCCTACCCTGCACCTCTTTGAATTGTGGGGATGAAACCAACGCAAACTTCACACGGACAGTGACCCAGGGCCGGGATCGAACCTGGGACCTCAGCGCCGTGAGGGAGCAATGCTAACCACTGCCAAACCGTGCTGCCTTAGATTTGTATTCTTGATCCCTTCCTGTTTCAGTCTGTTTATCATTTCCCATGTTGCAATCTTTTTCTGCTTGCCTTGTATCTACTCTTTGATTTACCACATCCTCCCAAGTCTGATCCCTTGCCCCAGTTAGTTTAAAATCCTCTCTACTTCCCTAGTTATGCGCTCTCTAGAACACTGCTCTCAGCATAATTCAGGTGGAGACCATTTCGACGGTACAGCCTCCACTTTCCCCAGGACTGGCGGCAGAGCCTCTCAAGCTAGAGCCGACTTCTCCCACACGTACCAAAACGGAAAGAACCAAAGGAATGTTCCGTGATTGGGTGGAAGGTAGAGGAACTTAACTGACATAAAAGATGCAAGGCAAAAGAAGGTGATAATAGGACATGTAAAGAGCAAAACATAGTTCTAGAAGACACATAAATGGAAGTAACAAGGAGTCACTCAATCTACATTTGGTTTTTTCTGTGTTAACGAGACTGCATCTTCGGCAAGTGAGGGGGAAAAAAAATATGTTAAGACCATTATCTGTGACTCGCTCTCCCTTATGAGAGAGAAGGTTCAAGTTCCAATACAGGTCTTGAGCACAAAAATCAAGGCGTGCCATCCTTTGCAGTACTTAAAGTACTGCACTTTGGAGTTGCCTGTCAGATCATTTTTTATTTTATTTTTTTAAATTTCGTGTACCCAATTCATTTTTTTTCCAATTAAGGGACAATTTAGGGTGTTCAATCCACCTGTCTTGCACATCTTTGGGTTGTGGGGGTGAAATCCACGCAAACACGGGGGGAATGTGCAAACTCCACACGGACAGTGACCCAGAGCCGAGATCGAACCTGGGACCTCGGCACCGTGAGGCAACACTGCTAACCACTGCGCCACCGTGCTGCCTCATTTTGTATATTTATACATATATACTCAGGGTGCATATAAGATCCTGTGGTACTATTCTGAAAAAGGGCAGGGTTGTTATCCATAATGTTTGTGACCATATTTATCCCCCCGTCAACATCACAAAACAGATGAACTGGTCATTATCACATTGCTGTATGTGGAATTTAAATTTGCTGCTGCGTCTGCCACCAAGTTTCTGCCCCAGTATTCCACTAGGAAGCTCTGGGCAGCTAAACACCCCCCCCCCCCCTCCTTCCCTTCCCATTCCCACCTCCATTCCTGGCTTCAATGGGTCGCAACATCTGATTAGATGCTGATTTCAGGGAGCAAGGTTCCTCTCAAATCCGTATTTCCAGTTTCAGGCTATGACCCATTCAAAACATCATAAAGATTACCCAGTTAACGATGCACGGATGAATTAAGCAAGTCAGTGATGCCTTGTTCATTGGAGCAAGGAATTGCAACCATTTTAACAGCTGGCATCAATGAGAACAGGACAATGTAATTTCATGGAATGGCAGTATCCCCAAACCTCTAAACAGCTATAAGAATTAAAAGTTAGTATGACTTGAGCCTGTTTCCAGGTTTTAAAAACAAACCATTTCAATTTTTCCATGTGTGCAGGCATTAATCCAATTGCCAAATTCATTTTTTAACCACTGCAGACTGGCAGGGGCTGGTGGATATGCCAGTTGAAGGAAACATGTACAGACTCTAATAAGGGGATGTAGATTTAAGACTGAGTTTAGGAGGAACTTCTTCACCCAAAGGGTTGTGAATCTATGGAATTCCTTGCCCAGTGAAGTAGTTGAGGCTCCTTCATTAAATGTTTTTAAGATTATGATAGTTTTTTGAAGAATAAAGGGATTAAGGGTTATGGTGTTCGGGCCGGAATGTGGAGCTGAGTCTACAAAAGATCAGCCATGATCTCACTGAATGGCGGAGCAGGCTCGAGGGGCCAGATGGCCTACTCCTGCTTCTAGTTCTTATGTTCTTATGTTGTTCTTATGATTCACCATAAATTTACATTTGGGCATTGGTGCATTTGTCTCTGTCACTCATTCCAGGCGAGGGAAATTAGTTGAGTTAGGCTTAGGCTCCCCTGAGCTGTGATTTTTTTCTTTCCTTAAAAAAAATAGTAATTAGTCAGCAGGGCAGGTGTCATTCAATACTCTTCAACAGGCCCTTGCAGCTGCTGATAAAGGAAGGTGCTCAATTAAGCGCAAGTCGTTAAATGGAACATGGAGGAGTGGGTGGGAATACTCCATTCCCCAGTACTACAGTCCTGACCACAACCTTTCCCTTTCTCCCCTTCAACCTTACCCTCCTAGAATTTACCTTAGGGCCCAAAATTGGTTTTTTTCATTACAGTAGGTGAAGCTGGAGGATTAATTATAAGTTGGCATTGGGCCTCATGGCCTGGATGAGTCAACAGCTTAGCTGGCAAGTGTTGTCTTGAAACCATTTGAGAAAACATTATGGAAATTGTTAGGGCACCCTGGAACTTATCAGATACAGCTCTTTGATGAAGGTTCACTCAGGCCCTAACCCATCCTCAATCCCTAACTAGAAGCAGGAGTAGGCTGTATGGTCCCTCAAGCTTGCTGCGCCATTCAGCGATTAGAGTTGATCTCACCTTGATCTAAACTCCACTTTTCTGCTTGTTCCCCATAACTCTTGATTCCCTTATGGATCAAAAATCTGTTTCTCAACCTTGAATATATTCAGTAAGTTAGTCGCCATAGCTTTCTGAAGTAGAAAATTCCAAAGCTTCACAAACCTCAGAGAAGAAATTCTTCCTCATCTCCATCATAAACAGATGACCATTTATTCTAAAACTGTGCCCCAGTTCTGGATTCCCCATAAGAGGTGCATTCTCTCAGCATTTACCCTGTCAAGACTCCTTAGAACCTTAAATATTTCAATAAGATTATCTTTCAGTCTTGTAAACTCCAATAAGTACAGGCACAACCTTTCCTCATAAGACACCCCTTTTTTCCTGGGAATCAACTTCGTGGTTGCCTCCTCAGAACTGCACTGCAATTATATTCCTCCTTAAATAAGGAGAGTAAAACTGTACACAGTACTCTCGGTGTGGCCTCACCAATGCTCTATACAGGGTGACAAGAATTCGCTATACTCCATCCCCTTGCAATCAAGCCCAACTTGGCATTTGTCTTCTGAATTACCATGAGCTATTATTTTGTGCAGTAACCTTTTAGTGTGGCATCGTATAGAATGTTTTTTGGAAAGCTAAATACACTCCATCCACTTGTTCCCCTTTATCCTGCATGTTACATTGTCAAAGAACTCCATAAATGTGTCAAATTCAAATTTTCCTTTCATAAATCTACGACCTTGTTTGATTGCATTACACATCTCGTATTATGAATTTCTAAAAGTAATGCTATTATGTCTTAACTAGATTTTCCAGAGACAGATGTTAGCCTAACTGGTCTATATAGTTTCCTGCTATCTGTCTCCTTCCTTTCTTGAATAAGGATGTTCCATTTGCATTTTTCCAATCTGTTGGGGACTTTCATGGGCGAAATTCTCCGGTATCGGTGCGATGTCCGCCGACTGGCGCCCAAAACGGCCCAAATCAGTCGGGCATCGCGCCGCCCCAAAGGTGCGGAATGCTCCGCATCTTGGGGGGCCGAGCCCCAACCTTAAGGGGCTAGGCCCGCGCCGGACGAATTTCCGCCCCGCCAGCTGGTGGAAAAGGCCTTTGGTGCCCCGCCAGTGGCGCGGAAATGACATCTCCGGGCGGCGCATGTGCGGGAGCGTTAGCGGTCGCTGACGGCATTCCCGCGCATGCGCAGTGGAGGGAGTCTCTTCCGCCTCTGCCATGGTGGAGACCATGGCGAAGGTGGAAGGGAAAGAGTGCCCCCATGGCACAGGCCCACCCGCGGATCGGTGGGCCCCGATCGCGGGCCAGGCCACCGTGGGGGCACCCCCCGGGGCCAGATGGCCCCGCGCCCCCCCCCCCCCAGGACCCCGGAGCCCGCCCGCGCCGCCTTGTCCCGCCGGTAAGGTAGGTGGTTTAATCTACGCCGGCGGGACAGGCATTTTAGCGGCGGGACTTCGGCCCATCCGGGCTGGAGAATCGCGGGGGGGCCCGCCAACCGGCGCGGCGCGATTCACGCCCCCGCCGAATATCCGGTGCCGGAGAATTCGGCAACCGGTGGGGGCGGGATTCACGCCAGCCCCCGGCGATTCTCCGACCCGGCGGGGGGTCGGAGAATCTCGCCCCAGAATCTGGGAAAGTTTAGTAGATTACAACTAATAAATCCACTATCGCTGCATCCACTTTTTTAAAACCGAAAGTTGAGGCAATCCAGTCCAGGGGTCTTAACAGCCTTTAGTAGAATAGTTTTTGCTGATTACTTATTTCTCCTCTGATTGTTTAAGTTCCTACCTCCATTTTGCCTCTTGATTATCCACTATTATTTCCCTTCCGCCTTCGCCACGGTCTCCACTTCTGTGAAGGCCAATACAAAATAAAAGTGCAATTTCCTTGCTTCCCCTTATTGTTTCCCTCTGGTAAAGTGATGTGGGGGTGAGGTGGGTAGTGGTGGGCAGAGCTTCACGCAGGCTTTGAGGCCCATTCTCCTTGCTCCAATTGTAACCATAGCTGGCCACCCTATGGAGGCATTTTCCCTCCACCATTGTCGCTCAACTACCGAAGCCATTCTTAATTTGGTAGTTTTAAAATGCAAAGAGAGTTTCTCAAAATGGAAGTGCCCTTCTCTTTATTTTTTTCACCTCAACTATAGGCTATGAATTACCCACTAATTGTCTTATGCAAGAAAATCACTTCCAGGTGACTGTCTCGCACACAATGGGCTGATTTATACTGGGCGCTCTATTCCCTCCATCTTGCAGTTTAGGCAGGCAAGCAGGAAGGGCTGCAAAGCGTACTTGGACAGTTCCATGGCCGCCCCCCCCCCCTTACTTGTGAGTTTGCCCCATGCAGTTGGATTAGCCCCCAGTGGGGTGGGTGTATATGTGGAGGTGGTGGGTTTGGAGGGATGAAACAGGGCATAAACTGAGTGAAAAATGTCAGTCATGGCAATAGACCTGAATTGGCCTTTTTAATTTCCTTAATCGGGCTCAGGGAAAATGGCCAGGACTGTAGCATGTGTTTTTGAGACTCCCCACCAGAAGGAATAACAGCTGCCCTGAAACTTTCACTTTATTAAGCTTGAAGTGGGATTTCTGCCCCTTAGGAACAGGAGGTCCTGCCTCAGAGAACTGATTCAACAAAGGTTGAATCGGGATGTGGGTAAGTATAGGGGTCTCGCTGAGATTCAAGCTGGCAGCGGGGGTGTTTGGGCTGGCGTTTGGGAGTTCATGGAGTGAGAGAAATCTGGAGGGACATACAACCCTGGAAGTGCCATTCCAATGGCCCCAGGCAATCTTTTAAGGAGAGATTCCACCCACCCACCACTTCCCGCAGGGAAACCTGATGGGCTGGGCATTTGGCATGGACCACTAATGCTGCTGATTCAATCCTGATGGTGGTGGGATTCGGCCCTTGAGTGGGAATTAATTGCACACTTAAGGGGCTCAATTTAGCCCACTGGCGGGTTACTGATGCCAGCCCCACCGCTGGTATGACTGTGGGGCAGAGGCAGGTGGGTAGTCCACTGGGTTTATTGAGCCCCGTTCCCGCCTTCACACCCACCAGCGGGGAAGCTTAAAGTCCAGCCCAGCATAGGGCCTCCAAGTCCGTTTGACCTTGAGTTCTGGGTTCTGACGCAAAGGCAAAATCCTGCCCTCAGTAATGCTCAGCAAAGTATGCTTGCAGAGCCACTGAGTGGCTAGGTAGGGAAGTACAGCCTGGAGACTTAATTTGAAAATTTTACTGAGATATGGCAGCGAAGGCATCAGAAGATATGGACACAATTAACATTGGAAATCTTATAAGCTTCGTTGTGATAGGACTTTTCAATGGACAAATGCAAAGACATACAACTTTTTAAAAATTGTAGATGTAGAAATAAAGATGTCCTAATAAAACAAAAAAACTGCATTGGGATTCAGACAGATTGGACTGAAAGGTGGGAGGAGATCAAAGGGTCAGTTAAACACTGAATATAAAACATGAATGCAAACTGACCATGTGTCTCTCGCATTTTAATGACAGTGGGTTATGTAGCATGTTAATATTCCATCTTGGAAATGTTGAACAATTCAGAAAAACATATTTAAATCTGATTGCCATAACGCAGTTGGGAACTTGATGTAAATTGAAATATTTTAGCACAGATTTCCGAGGACTTGGGAAATGCAATTGAAAAACTGAGTGAGAAGTTACTGGCTATAGACGATAAGTGCCTCTAAAAGCAATCTTTGTGGGCTTGGAGGAACAGGAGTACTCCTCTTGACGCTTTCTCGAGGACGCTTTCAGTCTGTCTCTTGCTGATCGCAGTGACTACATGGCCACTGCCATGACTGGCTAGCTCCCCTGCCCAAGCCCCATTCTGCAATCTGGACATTTCCCAATAATGTCGATCCCAAATCCACTCCCAACCACAATGCGCAGTCTTTCTATCTCCTGATTGGTATGGACCGTTCCTCAGGATCACTGGCTGTAACCAGTTTCTAATGGTTTTCCTGCCTGGCTGGTGGGAAAGGATAGGGGGAGAAAATTATATTGTCATTAAATTTGACAGGATCTCTGCATGCCGTATACTCACCAGGTTCACGGGCTGTTTTGATTTCTTTCTTCACTGCACTTGTCAGGGTCAATTTATTCTTGAAATCACTAAAGTCTTATGTGATGAAAAAGCCTTGAAAAATATCCACAAGAGTTTATAATCATGGATAGTTAAAGATAGTTTTTATTAATGATGACTTCCTTATGGATTATGGGTAGACCATATCCGCTCAGCACAATAAAAATGTCTGATATGGTAGAAGGAGGGTAATTGTTTTGAGCTAGAAATTACCGTCAATATTTGCATGGCAAGTTTGATAAAAAAAAGTTAAAATTCTATGTTTCATTATCACTAGTCAATGTCCAGTTGATAGAATCTACCTTTTTAGTATAGAATCTACTTTTTAGTATATAACAAATTAAAGGAACAAATGGCCTAACATTTAAAATGGCTTCTTGAAATGGAGTGTTAAAATCAAACAAGACAGTAAAATAATTCTGTTTCCCATGGGAATCATTGAGATAAGAAAGCCAGACATACCAAGGACACATTTGACCAGGTCACCGTTTTTGGGCAACGCTCCCAGAAACTGTTTTCATGACAACGGATAGGATTCATAAGAAAGACGCATTTCATCACCTCATGTTAAAATTTGACGGACAGACGTTGATTGAATTGAATGAACTGTGTAATAACTTTAACCCAATCACAGCCAGAAAGGGGGGTACCATTAGTGACAGCAATAATCTTTTAAAAAATACGTGCCGGTTTGAACAACTCATTCCGGAATCATCCATCTTAAACTTCTGAAGCTACCTTTCTGTGCAATCGCTTTGAACAGTCATTTGTTTTTATTTTCAACTTTTCTATATCGTGTATTCATTAGAAGAAATATCAAGAGCTGTAATTTGTATTGAATTCAACTCAGTACTCTGCATTTTCTTGGACAAAACAAACTTTAAAATACTCTGTATTTGCTTGAAAACTGACCTGTGATGAGAGACATCTGCAAAGCTAAATGAATAAAAATAATTTACTTCATGCATAAAGCTCGGTTTCATAATCTGACGAGTAGTGTATATAGTGCGGCGACACATAAGATACATTAACCAAAGTTCAGATCTAATACCAGTCTTCCTTTGAGTGTGTAATTTACAAAAGCGTTGGATCACCTGTTGTGTTCATCACAGTTGGTAAAATCTTCCGGTCCCGCCAGCCGCGGGATGCTTGGCAGTTGGGATAACAATTTGGCATGAGGCCAAACGGCTGTTTCCTGATGTCAGTATAAATTTTAGCAATCACGGCCCAGGGACTTCAAAGGCAGGTCAAGATTCTGCATCCACTCGAAAGTCATGCATACTCATTAAAAGGCCACCCGAGCAGAACAAAGCCGATTTAGTGCCAAATTAAGTTCCCCACCAGCAAGAAATTAAAATGTTCACCTTTACGGCTGCACACAAGTTGCGTTCTTAATGGCACCGTTAACAGCTCCATTGTCTCATGTCCACGGCACCTTTGTCAATCTCTCCTTAGCTCTGACCGATCACTGACTTTCTATTCTGCCCCACCCCCCATTCCAAATGTATAATTTATTCCTTTCAGTTCTGTAGAATTGTCATACAGACTTGAAACGTTAACTTTTTCTCTCTCCACAGATACCAGACTTTCTGATTTATTCAGCATTTTCTGTTTTATTTCAAATTTCCAGCAAAGTATGATTTTGCTTTTATTATAGGGAGTCAGAGGTGATTGTGGGGCTGGTGGAAGGCAGGCAAGAAAGTTGAATTAAGGCCATCATCAAAGGGCGGCATGTGGCACTGTGGTTAGCACTGGGACTATGACGCTAAGGACCCGGGTTCAAATCCCAGCCCTGGGTCACTGTCCATGTGGAGTTTGCATATTCTCCCCATGTCTGCGTGGGTTTCACCCCCACAACCCAAAGATTTGCAGGCTAGGTGAATTGGACACGCTAAATTGCCCCTTAGTTGGAAAAAATATAATTGGGTACTCTAAATTTAAAAAAAAGGCCATCATCGGATCCGCCATTACCTTACTGAATAGTGGGGCAGGCTTGAGGGACTAAATAGCCCATCCCTTTTCCTATTTATTATAATCTTAAAATGAGATCTTTTCTCAAGGCATATACGTGAGCATTGATGTTTTCTGTACATACAATTATTTTCACAAGTTTTTGAAGCCCTTTTGAATGTCCAGTTAACAATCCAGTGCTATGCTCTGAGTATTATAATTAAGCTTTTTGATTGTTTTTATTATTTCCTTGCCTTTTGGTGTTCTTGGTTCTGACATGAATTTAGGGAAGGACAGTCTGCCTTCATGAAAAATGTATTTTTCGGTTTGGTAAAATGCTATTTAGGTTGTTTCAGGGATTATCCAGTGGCTGGAACAAGTGCATGCACTCTAATGTTCCATTACAGTAAAATCTGTCACCATCCCTGTCACAACATATTAGCTTCACATTGCCACTAAATGACATGAAGACTGGAATGAGGGTCAAATTGATATTTTTTGATTGATTACTGTATAGATGTTGCACCTTTGGATAAATCAGTTAATACGCAAATAACTTTAGTTTGTCAAACTATCC
The DNA here is from genome assembly GCF_047496885.1 of Scyliorhinus torazame. NCBI lineage: Eukaryota > Metazoa > Chordata > Chondrichthyes > Carcharhiniformes > Scyliorhinidae > Scyliorhinus > Scyliorhinus torazame. Next base: position 162,886,790 of record NC_092709.1, on the reverse strand, counting down.
AGACATTGAATTTTGACACTACGTGGAATTTACAACACAGAAGCAAAGCATTTGGTCCTTCCCTGTGTTTATGCTCCACACAGATCACTTACCTTCTTTAAATAGCTCCATCAGTATAAGCGTTGTATCACATCAATGTAAAATATAAACTATATCCAACTTAATTAATTTAGAGAGGATTTATTTATCAACTTTTAAAGTCAAGTTTTTCCTTTGCTCGTGTGTGCATCAAACTGCCGCCCCCCCCCCCCCCCCCCCAATGGCTTGAAGTTGTGGGCAAGGAGCCATAACCAAGCTATCCACATATTTTCCCTCAATTAGCAGCCCTCTCACAAGTGTACTGGAATCAATGCAATTATAAACGTAACTGTTTCAGCAGCAGAGTTCCAGAGACCAGAAACTGAACAGTGGAAGGACATTGCTGGAGAACTTGTAAAGTTTTACAGCTGTAACGAGGACGGCAGATTTTCCTCTCTGCTGCATCACTGAAGTGAGCTCCTACCATTTGAAGTTGATGCCCATTAATTTGAAATCATTGACCAAGAAGAGGGATTTCCTTTTAGGAGTTCATCTCTTTCATTGTTAACAAATAGAGAAGGAGGGGAAGGATCTGGATGAGGTTAAAACAGAAGAAATATAAGAGAAGCATCACTGAAGACACCGGAGTATTTTTTTCCAAACATGTAGACACTACTTCATGCCTTAAGGTTCTTGTACTTTGACTTCTCAGACCCTTAAATTTATGAGAAACCAATACTTTCTCTCAGAGACTATCCAGAGGCTGCTGGCTAAAGAGCTACAGCCCACTTCTGTAAAGAATACTGCATTGACTGTAGAGTGAAAATGATCACTGCATTGAATTCTTTTTGCCAAAGGATTTTTCCAGGCACCCTTGGTTTTTATTTATTTATTTATTCATTTACGGGATGTGGGCGTCACTGGCCCATCCCTAGTTGCCCTTCAGAAGCTGGTGGTGAGTTGCCTTCTTGAACCGCTGCAGTCCTTTGGATGTAGGTGCACCCACTATGCTGTTAGGGAGGGAGTTCCAGGATTTTGTCCCAGCGACAGAACGGCGATATATTTCCAAGTCAGGGTGGTGAGTGACTTGGAGGTAATCTTTATCAGATTAGTCTCTTAGTAGTTCATCACAATGTAAAGAATGCAACTGATGTTCTATTCAAGCTGGCCTCTGTAGCCATCTGGGATGGCCACTTCCCGATTGGAAAATGGACAATACGGAGAAAACAAGCAGGTTCAGGGTTTGTCTGTTTATTGGAGCCGCAGCTCCCAGATAAGACCAAAACTGTAGGCCCATTCGCATACTAATGGCCCATCTCCGGGAACAAAAGAGTAACATTTGAGTAACCGGTACTAAGGCAGACACGGGGCAAAAGAGGAGACCGGAATAAAGCAGGCCAACGGCCACCTAGGACACGCCCAGCCATCAGGAAACCCACCCCTTTATTGGATGAGATCAATATGAATGATCAAGAAATGGCCCAATTGATTGGGGCCAAGTTCAAGGCCCGCCCAAAAGAGCGCGAAGCCCCTTTGGGTATAAGAAGGAGCCCCCGAGAGAGAATCGTTCTCTTGGACCCGGCTCTCACCGAGGAGAGACCTGTCCACCAGCTGCACCAGAAACAAGTAAGTCCAAGGTCAACGCATGCTACCAGGCAGACGACCTTAGCTGTTATCCCATACCAGTTCCACCCCAGCAGCCTCAGAACCGAACAATGGCCATTGTTCCTCTGACTGAGTGGGCGCCCGAAGCTAAGTATAGGCTTTAGCAGTCGTGATAGTTTAGTAGGTAGTATTTGTGCATGAGTATATTTAACTGTGTGTGTAAATAAATAAGCATTTGACGTTGAACTAATTAACTGGTGTATCGAGTCTTTGATCAGTATTCGGTTTGAATCTTATGGCGGTATCGAAAGATACCTGGCGACTCGAGAGCAAACGTAATTAGAATTAAGGAAGGCAACCATATTGACCCCCATATTCAGAGCCAAATAAAGAGAAACACAATTAGCAACACCTCAATTTATTAACTCCTTAATGTAAACTGTACAGAGCAAACAAATTAGCAAGTTCAGAGAAAATATAAAAGCACATTACTGCGGATGCTGGAACCTGAAACAAAAACAGAAAATACTGGACAATCTCTGCTTTGACAAAGAGTCATCCAGGCTTGAAATGTTAGCCCCCTTCTTTCTCCACAGATGCTGTCAGACCTGCAGAGAAAATATAATGTAACTTTGAACATGTTTATGACAATCTCCTCAAATTCACAAAGTAAGAGATTTAATTCTATTACTATACACCTGGTGAGTGATGCAAATTATATATTACACGTTTATGTCTGTGACTTACAATTTTGATTCTGTGCCGATCCACCAATCCAGCAGTAATGAGTCAAAGGCAAGTATTGTTGGCTTTAATGCTTTAATTTAATGTTTAAAATCCCCAAACTGTTACTGGAATTTGTGGCATCTGAATTCAGTAAACCTTCTCATTGCCAGAGTACAAAAAAATGAGTTGTGATACAGGGACTAAGTTTCTTTTGGGGATTTGGTTTTCATGACAATTGCCACCTGCCAGATCAGTGTTTTTCAAGCTTTCTTTTCCCTGGACCCACTTTTACTAACAGGCTGACCTTTGGGATCCATGCTGACCTTCGCGACCCATGTCAGCTGACTTTCACGACAAACTAAAATTGCTTATCTTTAATGCGACAGGTGGGCCTTCTTGGTTCTCAAGATCTCACTTGCTTTGATATTTAGCATTACATTTAAGGACTTAAGCTGAAGAATTAAGTTCTCACTGAATCCTTTGAAAAATATCAAGAGGCTTGTCATCGATCTCACCATGCTTAGTCTTCAAATGAGAAGATTTAAACTATCATTTGCCAGTTCTTCTCTGCATATAAAACACATGGGCTTTAGATCCTGCTTTGCATTGGCAAAATTAACAATGCCATACCTCAAGGAATCATCTTTATACTGCTTTGTGTTCCCAATTTCAGTTTCTTCTTAATGGGTTGTTCACCAGAGGCCCTGGAGCTTTGGATACAGTTCACACCAGCACTGCTTTGTCCTGCCGTGGACTCTCCTGAGAAGCTCTGTCCAGCAGATACAATTGTGAGATCCTGGCCTGTTTGTGCCTCTGGCCCTCTCTTCCGGCCTACAAAATGATCCATCTTCAGTTCTTTCCACAGTCCTGTTACTTGCTTGCTGGCGGCTACAAAATGGAGGAATCTCTCCTCCGTGATTTTGCGCCCAAAGCACAAACCTACAGAGCGCCTGACATCAGTGTACATGCTCTCTGCCACAGCTTCTGGTGGGAAGACTCCAGCATTTGCATTCAAAGGCTGGTCGCGACTGGCATTCGCAAGTTAAAAGCCGGTCTCGGATGGCATTCTGAAAATTCCGGTCACATCCATTGGGCGTATCGCCCATGATCGGGAATGTCGCAACTGATCACCCTACCACCCTCCCGACACCCTCCTCAGACCCGCCAGCAACCCACCCGCAGGTCGCGACCCTAAGTTTGAAAAACCCTGTGCCAGATCATAACAAAAGCTTATATTCGCAGTACCCTCCTTTACAGTGCAGAAGCATGCACAGCATATGCAAGCCAAGAAATGTGGCTGAACAGCTCCTACCTCAGATAAATATTGGGCATCTCCCAGCAAGACAGACTGCCACATATGGAAAGACACCAGAAAACAGGGATCCCTGGCACATTTGTCCTCTTTAGTCAGCGGCAATTCCATTGGCTGTGTGATGTGCATCGAATGGATGATAGTCGCATCCTCAATGATATGCTCTGCTGAGCTTGCTATTGGCATGAGGCCAACCAATCACTCATGCCTATCTATGATACAAGGACATTTGCGAGTGAAACTTCCAGTTGATCAGATTGGAGTCAATGCATGGGAATTCTTTGATGCTAACCAGAGTGCCTGAAGTTGAGCAGTCAGAAAGTGCAAGAAAAAACAGAGGACAAAAGAAGTGACCAGATAGTAGTAAAGAGAGCCTGCCGGAAAGAGAAAATACAAGGCAACCTTGGGCCAATGCTACTCAACTGTGAGCTGCGGAAGGGATGATTCCCCCCCTCCCCCGTGAATTGGCCTCTACTGCCACAACTGATGATATTCAATACAGAAATTGTGATTTAGGGGAAGGTCATTATCTCCTAAGACAGGATGCAGCAGTTCTGATTCTGAATGTTTCTTTCTGAATCTTATGGTTTCTTCCCAGGATCTTAACAATGGAAGGCATATGTCAGTCTGCCAATTTGAGGAAAATGCAACATTTTATGTTTGAAAAAAGAAAAATAATGGTGCATTAAGTGACAGGTTTGTATTTTGGACATGTTTTTCTAGATATGCAAATGCACAGCAGAGTGGTTGAATCTTTATTGAATAATGCGGGGGCAGAATTATTCACTGAATATTTTCTTTACAAACAATATTTGCTCGGTGATTTCTGTACCAATTTCAAAAATGCAAATACCAAGTTTTCAAAACGTAAATCTTTTATTTAAGAATAACAGACAGCAGGTGGCACCACTACAACACAAGTGCATTTAGCTTTTACACACAGATTAAGCCCTTGGCACAGATCTTCTGGTCAGCAGTGTTGTTGGGTACATTGCCATTGTCGACCAAGATTTCTGCGCCTAACCATTTTGCATGTCTTCAGCCAGGACTTCTGATCCAGATGCAGCAATAGATCAGTGGCAACTTACGTGTGGTACACCAGCAACCATAGGAGAAGACTGTTAAAGAAAGGACATAGCCCATTTTTACAACACTAGCTACTGTAGTCAGATAGGTTTTTAAAGGTCTCCAGTCTTTCAGTAGATGAGTGGGTGAGTGAGTAAGTTGGTTTATTGATGAGTCTGTTCATGAGCAGCTGGGTGAGTGAGCGAGTGGGTATGTTAGTGCAATGTGATCAGACATTCTGGTCAGGGAGGGTCCAGTTGAGGAATAGTCAGAACTGGTGGCAGGGTGTGGGGGTGGTAGTCAGGTCAGGGAGTGGTGATGGAGACAGAGTTTGGTTAGGTCAGAGGTGTTGATTGGTGGGTGGGGGGGGGGGGGGGTGCGGGGGTGCACGAGATGTCAGGTGTGGTGCTCAATTCAGTCATGCTGGCTGATCACTGATTTATGCCATAGATTAACTTGCATAATATTTCCAGGATAACTGTCCAGGTAAATCCCATGTACCTGGCTCATGTCTTTGAGACTGAAATCAGTGTAAGAGACGTTTGCATAGTGTTTGGGGCAACGCAAATCAGCGCATTGTAAGTTTAAACTTCCTGGGAAATTGCAGCACACATGTGTGCACCAGGACTTCTGCAGAGTCTTGATGTGCATCACAGTCCTGCATCCAGATTCTGCCACTCTGGACCTCACAAGATTCGGGCCAATATTTGTGACTGAAACTAAACTGTTGTTATTTTATATTTGTATGGCAGCATTATATTAACATTTTGTCCTGATGTGAAGATCCCTAACATGATGATTATACTCTGTTGGTTCACTGTGTTGAATTCTTCCGTAATGTAGCCTTGGCTTTCCAACTTTCTTATTGGTCAATGTTCTCGGGCAGCACTGAGTTCTGCCCAACTTGGATCTTTTCAGACTCCAGTACAATTTGTGGTGTCACTGGGATATCCCTGATCTGTTAAGTAAATGTGGTTGAAGGCATTCCTGGAGGTTCATTGATCTTCTGACTATGTGAAAGCTGATCACCTAACAGCTGCAAATGTTATTATATTGCAATACCATCCTGGGCTAGTGTGCGGTTAATTCCAGCCCCACTTGACCCGGAGTCGCAACACAGATAAAATTAGATTTTATTTAAATATCCAAGGTCCTTGGTTGAGCCCAATAAACTGCAGTCACCAGGTTTATAACTTTAACACAAGTAACCTTTTATTATGTACAGTATTATATTATAATTAAATGGACAGAAAATGTAACTATCTAATATCCTTTTCCAACCCCAACTTCCTAACTACCCTTATTCTCAACACACAAAACGCACATCACGCACAGACAAACAACACAGAGGGGAGAAGGTGGTGGAAAGGAAAATAAAATATTAATAAAAAGTAAAGGATAAGGATCTTTTCACTGGGATGACTTCCGGTTAGTGTCTTTCTGAAGTTCAGCCTTCGTTTTGATACTTCTTCCTTCTAGGTTTGAGATGGTTTTCTCTGGCAAGCCTGTCTACTTTCTCTCCAGACACAGCGTCATTCCAAGTGCACAGCAAAGGATGTGTGAAGCACCCCCGGCTTTCAGAAACTAATGGATGCCTCTTTTTGAGTTGCTGGTTCTGTTCTGATCCTATCCCATTTAGTAAGGTGTTAGTGCCACATAATACAATGGAGGTCATCTTCAGTGTAAAGATGTCTGCACAAGGATTACAGAGATTCACTCCTGCCAATGATAAGTAGATTGGCAAAGATGTGCTCAAGTATGTTTTTCGCTTTTGTTCAATTCTCGCACATAATCACAGAGAATCACAGAATCTCACCGTGCCGAAGAGGCCCTTTGGTCCATCAGGTCTGCAGTGACGCATGAAAAACATTTTTAAAATATTTTATTACAAACATGTATCAAAATCAAGTTACAGCAAATAAACACCCCAGGAAACATGCTTCCCAACAATCAACTGTACAGCTTGTACAACGTTTGCCCCTTTTTCACCTTCCCCCCCCCCCCCTCCCTCCGGGCCTCGCGATGAACAGCTCCTTAAACACGGTCAGGAACATCACCCACCTTTTCTCAAACCCCATTGTTATGGGCCAGGGCTTAGAAACTCCAAAGTGTATTATGAAGTTCACCTGACCTACAACCATTATGTTGAATTTGATTTGGCTCCGATGAGCACAAAAGCCTTTGCTGCAGATGTGATTCATCAGAATTCCTAGACACTTTAATCCAAACAAAGTTTTTTCTAAGAATTTAGTTAACATATATAAACACAGCAAGATTTTTTTATCAATTACAAACATAAAGACACCACATAGCTACAGTAATCTATGTATAACACTTAATGAATTCCCCTTAACTGTTCCAATTCAATTATAAAATCGAATAAACCCAAACTCCCTTTTTAAGGGTGTGGCCCAGCACACTGTATTCTCACTTGAATGGGACTGGTCCTTTTCCTGAAATTCTGATCTAGTCTCAAACAGCAGATTCAAGCTCCTTCCGGAAAACAACTATATTTTTAAAGTTAGCCACAACTAAATGTGCTTTTTTACTGGAACAGCTCTTTAAAATGAAAACCTAGAAAGACTGAGAAAATACTTATTTTCTCTTTCTGTAGTCCACAGCAGTAGAATTGAAACTGAAACCCCCTCTCACCTCACAGCCACAGCCCAGCTCCACCCACAAAATGACATCACTGAAGCCCTGTGATAAGACAAAATCCTTTCTTAAAGGGACACTCACATGACACCTGTCATAATATACACCAGTATATCATGGTGCAGATACAGACTGATGGACATGCAGTGGGACCAATCAGCATACACAACACCGCAGCCAATCACCAGTGAGAGCACACGCACTATAAAGACAGGGGACAGGAGAGTTCCCGCTCAATCTAGTAGCAGCCAGCTCGGAACACAGAGCTCTCAGCCTGCAACACAGACATTCACCATGTGCTGAGTGCATCACCTGGTTAGGACTAGGCAAGGGTCAACAGTTAAAGCTGGTATTGTATTTACCCACAGTTCAAGTATGTTAATATAGTTAACCTTATAATAAAATATAGTGGCACCACTTCCAGTGTTGGTGACCTGTTTGTGATCCAGAACACCCAACACATCAACACCCTGAACTCATACTTTATCTTCTCCAACCGCAGGAAGTCAGATGGTCACCCACACAGGCCACTACCCCCGGTGGTGATATTGACCACCACTCTAGTAAAATTCGCCACCAGACCATCGGCGAGGCGAAGATCACGACATTGGCCTTCCTTCTCTCTATCAGCTTCTCTGAAACCTCAAATATCGCCACCAAAGGGTCCGGGTCCACCTCCTCCCCCACTATCCTGGCGAGGACCTCGAGCACTACTACCCAGAATTCTCCAATTTTTCACAACCCCACAACATGTGCATGTGATTCGCTGGCACACGCCCACACCTCTCACACTCATCTGCCACCCCCTGGAAAAACCCACTCATTCTCGCCCGAGTCATATGTACCCTGTGTACACCTTAAACTGTATCAGGCTCATCCTTGCACAAGAGGAGGTCCCAGTTAACCTACACAGTGCCTTACTCCATACTCCCCTTCCCATTTCTCCTTGATCCTCGCCACCCGCTCACCTCCCTGCTCCTCCAGCCAGTTGTATATATCCCTAATTCTTCCCTCCCTTCCACATCCGGAAGCAGGAGTCGCTCCAGCAGGGTGTATCCCGGCAACTTAGGGAACTCCTTCCAGACTTTTCATGCAAAGTCCCTAACCTGCAGATACCTAAACTCACTTCCCCTCAGCAGCTCTATCCTCGCCCTTTAGCGCCTCCAAACTGGCAAACCCTTCCTCCAAATACAGATCCCTCACCATGACTAACCCCACTTTCCTCCACCTGTATACACTATCCATCACCCCCCCCCCCCCCCAGCTCAAACCCATGATTCTCGCACAGTGGCATTAACACTGACATCCCCTCTACCCTAAAACGCCTCCTCAACTGATTCCAAATCTTCACCGTGGATTGCACCTCCGGGCTCCCCGAATAACTAATTGGCACCATTGGCAACACTGCCATCACCATGGTCCTTAAGCTGGATCCCCTACAAGATTCCCCCTCCATCCTAACCCATTCTACCCCTTCTCCTTCCCACCATTGCTGCACCTTTTCTACATTTGCCGCCCAGTAATAATGAAGCAGGTGCGGCAACGCCAACCCCCCTGCTGCCTCTGCCTATGTAGCAGGGTCCTCCCCACCCTCGGCACCATCCCCGCCTGTACAAAGTCTGAAATAATCATGTCCAATTTCCAAAAAAAGGAATATTCATTTTTACCACTGGAACCATCCCCGCCAAAGGCAACTGCAGTGTATCCCACCTCCTAAGATTCCCCCTGGCCTCATCCACCAGCTTTGTTAAGTTCCACTTATGGAACCCCGTCCATTCCCTCACTACCTGAATCCCTGAACCTATCCCTTGCCACCTTGAATGGCATCCTCCCTAAATTAGCCCGCTGTCCCAACTCATTCGCCAGGAAAACATCACATTTCCTTCCATTCAGTTTATACCCCAAGAAGCCTCCAAAACTTTCGCAACACGCCCATAATACTTTCCATACTCTCCAGCGGGTCCAAAACATACAGCAATAGGTCTTCGGAATAAAGCGACACCCGATGCTCCCTCTGTCCTCTCATAATCTTCCGCCACTCCGCCGACCCCCTAAGAACCATCGCCAACGGCTCTATGGCCAGCACGAACAACAACTGTGACAGCGGGAAGCCATGTCTCGTTCCCCTGTGTAAATCAAAGCTTCGCGAGCTCATATTATTTGTCCTCACACTCGCCCTGGATGCCACATATAGCAAACGCACCCATGCCACAAATCTCAGCCCAAACCTTCTCTGAACACCGAACAAGAGCTGCCACTCCACCAGATCAAATGTGTTCTCCTCGTCCATGGACATCACCACCTCCGGTACCAGAGCTCCCGATGGATTCACAACTCCATTCAACAACCTTTTTATATTACTCATGAGCTACCTGACCTTCACAAAGCCTATTTGCTCTTCTGCAACCACCCCCGAGACACAATCTGCCATCATCCCGCCAACAACTTAGCCAATACTTTGACATCCGTGCTCAATAATGATATGGGCCTATACAAGCCACATTCCGACGGGTCCTTTCCCATTTTTGGGATTAACATAATTACTGCCTGCGTCATCGTCTCTGGAAGCTCCCGCTTCTCCAGTGCTTAATTAAACGCCCCTAACAGATGTGGTGCCTGGTCCGTCGCGAACTCCCTATAAAATTCCGGCGGGTACACATCTGGCCCACCTGAGGAAATTCCGGCTCGCCCAGAAACTGCCCTTTGTCTCCCTCCTCCCCCCCCCCGCCCCGGGTCCGCCTCGTACAGTCCCTGGTAATACTCTCTGAAAGCCTCATTTATCTTCCCCGGCTCCGACACCACCTCCCCAACCCCAGTCCATATCTTCAATATTTCCCTCAACACTGCCTGCCTCTGCAGCTCGTGCGCCAGCCTGCGGGTCGCCTTCTCCCCATACTCATATTGCACCATGCTTGCCCATGTAATTGACTTACCGCCCTCCCTGTTGTCAGCCCGTCAAATTGCCTCTGCAAATTTTTCCTCTTTGCCAATCCATCTCTGGTGGGCAGCCTCGTATATTCCCTGTGCATTTCCACTATCTCGCTCATCAGGCGGTCATATTCCTCCGTTCTTTCCTTATACACGTGATCCTTAAACAAGATAATTTCCCCCGGACCACTGCTTTCAGTGCTTCCCAAAAAATGGTCTCCGAAACAGCCCCATTCTGATTCAACTCCACATACCCCTTAATCGCCGCTCGCACGTTATCACAAAAACCTCCACCCGCCAGCATCCCGAATCAAACCTCCACCCCGGCATTTGCTCGCGCCACAGTCTAAGCCGAATCTCCAGCCAGTGGGGCGTATGGTCAGAAATAACTATCCCCGCATACTCTGCCTCTCAACCCCAACCAAAATCTCCCAGCTCACCACAAAATAATCAATCCTCGAATACACATTATAGACGTGCGAAAAAAGAAATACTCCCTCCTGCGTTCTGAAAGCGCCATGGACCCACCATACCCATCCTCTCCATAAACCCAACCAACTCCCTTGCCGTTTGTACCCTACCAATCGAGTGGGGCTCGACCTATCCACCCTCGGCTCTCAGGCACAATTAAAATCTCCTCCCATGCTCAACTGGTGCGTGGCCAAATCCGGGATCGCTACCAGCAACCCCCTCATAAAACCCACATCGTCCCAATTTGGTGCATACACGTTTACCAACACACTGGCATCCCATCCAATACCCCACTCACAATCACATATCTCCCACCCGGATCCCTCACCTCCTTCACACTCACAAATCCCATATTCTTGCTCATTAAAATTGCCACTCTCCTCGATTTCAAATCAAACACCGAGTGGGAAACCTGCCCAACCCACCCTTCCTTAACCTAACCTGGTCCTCACACAGAGGTGCGTCACCTGCAGAAAGACCACCCCCACTTCATTTCAAGAAAATCCCGAATTCCTACCCTCACTTCAAACATGTTCCCAACCATTACGAAATATCAGCACCCCGGTTGCCAAACATTGTCCACTCAGTCCTCTCCCAGTTTATGATCCTTAATGAAGTCCTCGGCTGCTTCTGGGGTCTTGAAGTAATACTCCTGGCATTCAAACGTCACCCACAATTTCGCCGGGTAGAGCACCCCAAACCTGCTCCACCACTGGTACAGCATTGTCTTGGCCTTGTTGAGCACTACCTGCTGTTTCGCCACCTTGGTCCCAATGTCCTGATATAATCAGAGCTTGTTCCCCTCCTATTCACAGGTACGCTTCTTCCTGGCCCAATGCAAAATCTTCACATTTGTGGAGTCTCACAATCACTGCCGACCTCTACCTCAGGGACCTGTGCGCTCGGCCCACTTCAGGGGCCTTATCTTGCACCCCTTCCACCACCAACCTCGCCAACATCTTTGAGACGAACCTCCTAGCACTCACACCTTCCACTCCTTCAGACAGGCCCACTATTCGCAGGTTCTGCCTTCTCGGGGTATTCTTATGCTCTTCCACCTTTGCACTCAACGTTTTACAACAGTCTCCTCGGAGCCCCACCTCTGCACCACACATTGCTGTGGTCCGAGATCACTCCTTCGATCTTTCGAATCTGCAAACCCAGCACCTCCAAGCACTGCTCCACCCGCTCCATCGAACTCTTCAGGGGTGCCACATCTCCTTTGATGGCCTTCTAGCGCTCCTCCTGCATTTCCTTCCTCTGTTGGTGGAGTTCCTCAAAGGTTCCCTAAAAGCCATCAATTGCACCATATGGGGCGTTCCACCTTTAACCAGCCCTTCCCCTCCACCATCCTTACACCGGTTGCAGCGCGACAGGTTTCCTCAAACTCTTTGGCCAGGTCTCTCACTATCTTCCGCCCAGTTTAATAACCAATGGACATACCACTCCTGGGGGAAACTACTCCTCTGACCTTCAACTATCCCTTTTCATCAAAGTTCCGCCCAATATCGGGTAAAAAGAGTCCTTTCCTATCCCTTCGAACAGGAGCTGCCCTGTGTGCGACCACTCACACCATGGCCGCCACCGGAAATCGCATGAAAAACATCTGATCTACTGACCTAATCTCATTTACCAGCACTTGATCCATAGCCCTGAATGTTATGGCGTGCCAAGTGCTCATCTGGGTACATTTAAACAGGTGTGAGGCAACCCGCAGTTATCACCCTCCCAGGCAATCCATTCCAGATTGTGACCACCCTCTGGGTAAAAATATTTTTCCTCATATTTCCCCCCCCGTCATCCTGAACTTGTGTCCCCCTCGTGACTCATTCATAAATCAGGCTTCTTGGTCAGTAGTGGTGTTACAGAGCTACTCTTGGTGATCTATATTGAAGTACTGTGCCGAGTACACTCTGCGCTCTTGCTATTCTCATACTTCTTTCAAGTGAAGTTCAACATGGAGTGGTACTGACTCTTCAACTGAGGAAGGGTGGTTATCAGCAGGAAGTTCCTTGTCCATATTTGACCTGATGCCATGAGACCTCATCGGGTCCAGAGTCAATGTTTAGAACTCCAAGGTTTGAATTTACAACCTTGAATTTACACCACTGTGCCACCACCACCTCTGGTGAGTTTCTCCTGACATAGAACATAGACAAATACAGCACAGAACAGGCCCTTCGGCCCACGATGTTGTGCCGAACCTTAGTCCTAGATTAATCATAGATTATCATTGAATTTACAGTGCAGAAGGAGGCCATTCGGCTCATTGAGTCTGCACCGGCTCTTGGAAAGAGCACCCTACCCAAAGTCAACACCTCCACAGAAACACTAAGGTCAATTTATCATGGCCAATCCACCTAACCTGCACATCTTTGGACTGTGGGAAGAAACCGGAGCACCCGGAGGAAACTCACGCAGACATGGGGAGGATGTGCAGACTCTGCACAGACAGTGACCCAAGCCGGAATCGAACCTGCGACTCTGGAACTGTGAAGCAATTGTGCTATCCACAATGCTACCGTGCTGCCCTTAAGAACAAATAAATCTACACTATATCATTTTACCGTAATCCATGTACCTATCCAATAGCTGCTTGAAGGTCCCTAATGTTTCCGACACAACTACTTCCACAGGCAGTGCATTCCATGCCCCACTATTCTCTGGGTAAAGAATCTACCTCTGACATCCCCCCTATATCTTCCATTCGCCTTAAATTTATGTCCCCTTGTAATGGATTGATCCACCCGGGGAAAAAGTCTCTGACTGTCTATCTATTCCCCTGATCATCTTATAAACCTCCATCAAGTCGCCCCTCATCCTTCTCCGTTCTAATGAGAAAAGGCCTAGAACCCTGAACCTTTCCTCATAAGACCTACTCTCCATTCCAGGCAACATCCTGGTAAATCCCCTTTGCACCTTTTCCAAAGCTTCCACATCCTTCCTAAAATGAGGCGACCAGAACTGTACACAGTAATCCAAATGTGGCCTTACCAAAGTTTTGTACAGCTGCATCATCACCTCACGGCTCTTAAATTCAATCCCTCTGTTAATGAACGCTAGCACACCATAGGCCTTCTTCACAGCTCTATCCACTTGAGTGGCAACTTTCAAAGATGTTTGAACATAGACCCCAAGATCTCTCTGCTCCTCCACATTGCCAAGAACTCTACCGTTAACCCTGTATTCCGCATTCATATTTGTCCTTCCAAAATGGACAACCTCACACTTTTCAGGGTTAAACTCCATCTGCCACTTCTTAGCCCAGATCTGCATCCTATCTATGTCTCTTTGCAGCCGACAACAGCTCTCCTCAGTATCCACAACTCCACCAATCTTCGTATCATCTGCAAATTTATTGACCCACCCTTCAACTCCCTCATCCAAGTCATTAATGAAAATCACAAACAGCAGAGGATCCAGAACTGATCCCTGTGGTATGCCACTGGTAACTGGGATCCAGGCTGAATATTTGCCATCCACCACCACTCTCTCACTTCTATCGGTTAGCCAGTTCGTTATGCAACTGGCCAAATTTCCCACTATTCCATACTTCCTTACTTTCTGCAGAAGCCTACCATGGGAGACCTTATCAAATGCCTTACTAAAATCCATGTACACTACATCCACTGCTTTACCTTCATCCACATGCTTGGTCACCTCCTCAAAGAATTCAATAAGACTTGTAAGGCAAGACCTACCCCTCAAAAATCCGTGCTGACTCTGCCTAATCAAGCAGTGTCTTTCCAGATGCTCAGAAATCCTATATCTCAGTACCCTTTCCATTACTTTGCCTACCACTGAAGTAAGACTAACTGGCCTCTAATTCCCAGGGTTATCCCTTTTCCTTTTTGGAACAGGGGCACGACATTCGCCACTCTCCAATCCCCTGGTACCACCCCTGTTGACAGTGAGGACGAAAAGATCATTGCCAACGGCTCTGCAATTTCATCTCTTGCTTCCCATAGAATCCTTGGATATATCCCGTCAGGCCTGGGGGACTTGTCTATCCTCAAGTTTTTCAAAATGCCCAACACATCTTCCTTCTAACAAGTATTTCCTCGAGCTTACCAGTCTGTTTCACACTGTCCTCTCCAACAATATGGCCCCTCTCATTTGTAAATACTGAAGAAAAGTACTCGTTCAAGACCTCTCCTGTCTCTTCAGACTCAATACACAATCTCCCGCTACTGTCCTTGATCGGACCTACCCACGCTCTAGTCATTCTCATATTTCTCACATATGTGTAAAAGGCTTTGGGGTTTTCCTTGATCCTACCCGCCAAAGATTGTTCATGCCCTCTCTTAGCTCTCCTAATCCCTTTCTTCAGTTCCCTCCTGGCTGTCTTGTATCCCTCCAGTGCCCTGTCTGGACCTTGTTTCCTCAGCCTTACATAAGTCTCCTTCTTCCTCTTAACAAGACGTTCAACCTCTCTTGTCAACCATGGTTCCCTCACTCGACCATCTCTTCCCTGCCTGACGGGGAATACATATCAAGGACACGTAGTACCTGTTCCTTGAACAAGTTCCACATTTTACTTGTGTCCTTCCCTGACAGCCTATGTTCCGAACTTATGCACTTCAATTCTTGTCTGTCAACATCATATTTACCCTTCCCCCAATTGTAAACCTTGCCCTGTTGCACGCACCTATCCGTCTCCATTATTAAAGTGAAAGTCACAGAATTGTGGTCACTATCTCCAAAATGCTCACCCACTAACAAATCTATCACTTGCCCTGGTTCATTACCAAGTACCAAATCCAATATGGCCTCCCCTCTGGTCGGACAATCTACAAACTGTGTTAGGAAAGCTTCCTGGACACACTGCACACCATCCAAACTATTTGATCTAAAGAGTTTCCACTCAATGTTTGGGAAGTTGAAGTCACCCATGACTACTACCCTGTGACTTCTGCACCTTTCCAAAATCTGTTTCCCAATCTGTTCCTCCACACCTCTGCTACTATTGGGGGGCCTATACAAAACTTCCAACAAGGTGACTGCTCCTTTCCTATTTCTGACTTCAACCCATACTACCTCAGTAGGCAGATACTCCTCGAACTGCCTTTCTGCAGCTGATATACTATCTCTAATTAACAATGCCACCCCCCCCCCCCCACCTCTTTTACCACCATCCCTAATCTTATTGAAACATTTTTAACCAGGGACCTCCAACAACCATTTCTGCCCCTCTTCTATCCAAGTTTCCGTGATGGCCACCACATTGTAGTCCCAAGTACCAATCCATGCCTTAAGTTCGCCCACCTTATTCCTGATGCTTCTTGCGTTGAAGCACTTCAACCCATCTCCATGCCTGCAAGTATTCTCCTTTGTCAGTGTTCCCTTCCCCACTGCCTCACTACATGCTTTGGCGTCCTGAATATCAGCTACCTTAGTTGCTGGACTACAAATCCAGTTCCCATTCCCCTGCCAAATTAGTTTAAACCCTCCCGAAGAGTACTAGAAAACCTCCCTCCCAGGATATTGGTGCCCCTCTGGTTCAGATGCAACCCGTCCTGCTTGTACAGGTCTCAACTTCCCCAGAATGCGCTCCAATTATCCAAATACCTGAAGACCTCCATCCTACACCATTCCTGCAGCCACGTGTTCAGCTGCACTCTCTTCCTATTCCTAGCCTCGCTATCACGTGGCACCGGCAACAAACCAGAGATGACAACTCTGTCTGTCCTGGTTTTAACTTCCAGCCTAACTCCCTAAACTCATTTATTACCTCCACACCCCTTTTCCTACCTACGTCGTTCGTACCAATGTGCACCATGACTTCTGGCTGCTCCCCGTCCCCCTTAAGGATCCTGAAGACATGATCTGAGACATCCCTGGCCCTGGCACCCAGGAGGCAACATACCTTCCGGGAGTCTCGCTCGCGACCACAGAATCTCCTATCTATTCCCCTAACCATTGAATCTCCTACAACTATTGCTGTTCTATTCTCCCCCTTCCCTTCTGAGCCCCAGAGCCAGACTCATGCCAGAGACCTGGCCGCTAGGGCCTTCCCCCGGTAGGTCATCCCCCCCCAACAGCATCCAAAATGGTATACTTGTTTTGAAGGGGAACGGCCACGAGAGATCCCTGCACTGTCTGCCTGTTTTTTTTTTTTCCCCCTGACTGTAACCCAGCTATTCTTGTCCTGTACCTTGGGTGTGGTTACCTCCCTGTAACTCTTCTCTATCACCCCCTCTGCCTCCCGGATGATCCGAAGTTCATCCAGCTTCAGCTCCAGTTCCCTAACACGGTCTTTGAGGAGCTGGAGTTGGGTGCACTTCCCGCAGGTATAGTCAGCGGGGACACCGGTGGTATCCCTCACCACCCACATCCTACAGGAGGAGCATGCAACTGGCCTAGCCTCCATCCCCTCTTACCTTACAGAATATAACTGCCCTGTGGACCCACTGGATCTCCGCCCTCCGACTCTGCTCCCAGTCAGCTGCACTCTCTGTAAACTCCTGGCTCTCTTCTCACTCTTTGTGGAAATGTAGGAAATGAAAGGAGCTCCCTCCTCACCTAACTCCCTCAGTCACCAAACTCTCACTATAGCACTCAAATGCACCAAATTCAGCACTCCCTCTGTCACCAAACTCTCACTATAGCACTCAAATGCACCAAATTCAGCACTCCCTCAGTCACCAAACTCTCACTATAGCATTGAAATGCACCAAATTCAGCACTCCCTCAGTTACCAAACTCTCACTATAGCACTCAAATGCACCAAATTCAGCACTCAGTGCAAACAAAGTCTGCACTGTAGGGGATCACTTTTATACTGTGAATCTAGCCTCTGAAAACTGGCCTAATCCAATTAACTAATTAACAAGCTCCAGCTGCAAGTGCCTACAAGTAGAAGCTTTGTTTAAAGCTGATTGAAAATTCACCTTCTTCTAAACCAAACAGCAACTTTTAAGTTAATTAACTAAATAAAAGAAAGACTAGACTTTTGATAAAAATGAAGCCTTATACTCCCTCAGTCACCAAACTCTCACTATAGCACTCAAATGCACCAAATTCAGGACTCAGTGCAAACAAAACAGGAACATGGAACAGGATATATCCAAGGATGTTGATGGAGGGGGCTGGGACATTAGCTGTAAAGTGTGATTTGGTGAGTATGCCTATATTAGGCTATTGCTAAGGTTGGATTTAAATTCATGAGCTGAATGTTCCTGGGATAGGAGGTGCGAAGGCAGCCAATATATAGGGGAAGATGTTGAGAGGGAATATTTATTTATTTCCACTGCCATAGCATGTTGACAGCATGACTGCCACCTGCCCTGGATTCCCTACCAAAATCAATTTGCTCTTCAAAGACATCTCTCCATTAAGATGCCATCACCCTAGAGCTGCAGTCGCAGCAGTGACCACCACGAGCAATGGTTCTGCCAATACTGCTGATTTGATGACTGTTGGATGGAGCCTGCAGATCTAGATGGCCTGCCATTCTGAATTAGATGGCGGCTACATGGAGGCTGGTTCATTTGCCACCTCCAGAAACCTGTCATCACAAGGTCCAGCACCCATTGAAATGAGTGCGGCTCCCACTTTGAGCCCCTGCAGCAGGACTTCGATCTTGCATTAAAAAAATCAGCCTTGTCATTGTAATATTTGATCAGACCTCTGGATTGCTATTCCAGTGACATTACCATTATGCAATGATTCACTTTATTCTAATTGCTTGAAAAAGAAGTCCAACGTTATAATTTATTATGCAAGAAATATTTTAAAAGTGTACTTCACTAAAATGGATATATATAGCGGATTCTCCAAATTGTGAAGATAAACAAAATCCCCATGAGCCTGACATTGTCACTAAGAAACCATCAAAGTGATGGAATATGTCAACAATGCGAACAAGCAATGCCATCAGTAATAACCTGCTCACTGACACTAAATTTAGGTTCTGCCAGGGCCTTTTGTTCAAACTTGGATAAAACAGCTGAACCCAAGAGGTGAGATGGGAGTGACTGCCCTTGACTCATGGCAGCATTTAGAGTAGAATCATGCAATCATTGAATCACTACAGTGTAGAAGGAGGTCATTTGGCCCATTGAGTCTGCAGCGACCCTCTGAAAGTGCACCTACCTATCCCCATAAACCAGCAACTCCGTCTAACATTTTGGATACTAAGGGTAAATTTATCATGGCCTGTCCACCAAATCAGCACATCATTTCACTTTGGGAGGAAACCAGAGCACCCGGAGGAACCCCTTGCAGACATGAAGAGAACACGCAAACATCGCACACGCAGTTACCCAAGGCCGGAATTGAATCTGGGTCCCTGGTGCTGAGAGGCAGCATATGGCATCAAGGAGCACTAGAAGTCAATGAGAATCAAGTTAAAAAACTCCCCACTACTTGTTGGATTCATATCTCACACAAAGGAAGATGGTTGTTGTTGGAGATAAGTCATCTCAGTTCCGGATACTGTTGCAGGAGTTCCCAGGGTAGTGTCCTAGATAAAACCATCTTCAGCTACTTCATCAATGACCTTCCCTCCACCATAAAGTCAGAAGTGGGATGTTTGCTGTTGATTGCATAATTTTCAGCACCATTTGTAACTCCAATATTGAACCACAGTCCATGTGTATGTGCAGCAAGACCAGGACAATATCCAGGCTTCAGCTGATAAATAGCATGCAAGTGGGAAATGAGGGACACTTCCAGCATCAAATGACCATCTGCGTGGAAGATGTGTCCAAATGCAGCTTCAAGGTAGCCGGATTTCAGAGTTAGATATGCGATTGGACTAACTGTGGAGCAATTGCGATGCTGAGGAAATCGCAGATAGCACGTTTTAGCGAGGTGGTCACACCGCAGGTGAGGATTTCATAGGCAGCAATGGAATGGGTAACCATCAGGAACAGTAAAAGACTCAGGGCAGTAGTACAGGGGTCCCCTGTGGTCCTCCTCCTCTCAAACAGATGTACCTCACTGGATACTGTTGTCAGGGGGAATGGCCTCTCAGAGGAAAGCAGCAGCAGCCTAGTTCATGGCACCATGGATGGCTCTGCTGCTCAGATGGGTGGGAGAAAAACTAGTGGCAGGGCTAGAGTGATAGGGGATTCAATAGTTGGGGTAAATCAGATGCTTCTGTGGCCGCAGACATGAATCAAGGATAGTACGTTGCCTCCCTGATGCAAGGGGTTGGAATGTTTCAGAGCGGCTGCAGGGCATTCTGGGGAGGAAGGTGAACAGCCAGTGGCCGTGGCCCATACTGCAACCCCAGTGTCTGGGGCATGTTTCTCATCAACAGGGACCTGACGATGGGTGACACATGTTATATGTTTTAGTTGCTGTGAAACGAAGAGTCTAAAGTTCTTGTTCCTTTTCACCAAACACCATTTATTTCACTTCCACCGCCTCTGCACAAAACTCTTAACAACACACCACCTGGCAGACGCCATCTGAAGCCCCTTTACAAATCAGTGTCAATTAATGGATACTTAACAGTTCAGTTGCCCAATTAAACTTCTCAGTTGCTCTTTGTCTATCTTTGAAACCATTGCGTCTTTTTGTGAAACTCGGCTACGACTAATTGCTATTGTTGTGATGCTTTCCAAATAAGATTGCTGACGTAAAGTTGCCCCTAACTTAGTCTGTCTAATTTCCAGTCCAATATATTTAAATGCACTGGAAGCCTGACTTCCAACCCTGGATTCTTTCCTCAAACCAGAGATTACAATAGCTTCAAAAACACCAGTCCCACCCCACAAAAAATCATCGACAAGCATCATAAAAATGCCAGAAAGATTTCCTTTATAGTGCCAGTAAAACATTGCAGGATCTGCTTTCAACTGGCAACAGCCTAACTTTAACAAAACTGACCTTACCGAAAAATATCAGACTCTAGATGCATCATTTAATCCATAGACACATTTGTTCAACTTCCAGAGTCTCCCTTCTGTGTTAGCTGCTTCTTTAGGAGGACGGAGAAAAATGTCTCGCTGGAGCTGATGCCCCTGCAAAAAGGCGTTTGTGGCTAATAGAGCCAAGAAGATCTTTAAAATAACCTATCCTGCTGTCGGTGAACCTACCCTTAAATCCTGATCTTCTAAGTTTTCTTCCAATCCCCTTGCCACGAGCCTGGCCTTTGCCTTATAAGTTCCATCCGGAAGAACCTTTTCCGTGCAAATCTATCTGTGGGATAGAGCTCTTTGTCCCCTATCCGGTACTTCGTGTAAACCCCAAATTCACTCCAACTATGCAATTCTTGCTGTTTAGCTTCTTTAATAACTTTTTCATCTAATTTATTTGAAGCCACCAAAATCTCACGTGCATGTGGGCTTCTACTCCTATTAGTATTTGTAGTCTTACTCATGTTCCGAGATCTTGACAAACTACGTCCCCTTTCCCACCTGGTATCTCGTTCTGTACTGCTACTGCTTGATCTTTCCCTTCTGCTGTGGGATGACCTTTCAATAGTTCTCGACCTTGAGGAAGTAACAGCAAGGTGGATATCAAATGGCATTTGATAAGCTGCCACATCAAAGATTATGATTCAAATAAACAATGGAAATGAGTTAAGGGCACAGATAGACACATGGCAGCAAGATGTCATTGCTATAATGGAAACCTGGCTAAAGGAGGGGCAAAAGTGGGCTAAACAGCTGGCTTGTAATGCAGAACAATGCCAGCAGCGCGGGTTCAATTCCCATACCGGCCTCTGCCGAAACAAGCGACATGGGGCTTTTCACAGTAACTTCATTGAACCCTACTTGTGACAATTATTGTTACAATTATTATTATTATTGGATCGTTATCACAACTCGTTAGATTCAGGATTACCATGGAAAAGGACAGGGGTAAAGCAGGGGTAAAAATTTTGAGCTGGAGGAAAGCAAATTTTGCAGAGATGAGAAAGATGAGGTGGAATAGCCAGCACTGCTATAAGATAAATCAGTGGAAAACAGTGGGAAGCACTAAAAAGTGAGAACCTAAATGTACAAAGCAGATATGTCCGCTCCAAAAATAAGAGTGGTGCTACCACATCTAGATTCCCCTGGTTGTCTAACGGAACAGAGGAAGATCAAACAGAAAAATAAAGCGTACAATGGGCACAAACTCAGCACTGTAGATAGTCCAGACGAGTATAGGAAGTGCAGGGGCAAAGTCAAAAAGGGAATAAGGAAATCAAAGAGAGGGCATGAAAAAACATGAGCAAGTAAAGTTAAAGAAAACCTAATGATGTTTTTACAGTATATTAATGGAAATAAGTTAGTTAAGGAAACAGTTAAGGAAAAAGTGGGACCTATCAGAGATGAAGAAGAGAACCTGTGTAGGTGTAGAGGCTGTGGGAAGGGTTTTAAATTAATATTTTGTCTCCGTATTTACAAAGGAAATGGGTGATGCCATTGGCACAGTGGTTAGCACTGCTGCATCACAGTGCCAGGGATCCAGGTTCAATACCGGCCTCAGGTGACTGTGGGGATGTTTGCACATTCTCCCCGTGTCTGCATGGGTTTCCACCAAATGCTCCGGTTTCCTCCCAGTCACAAAGATGTGTAGGTTAGGTGGATTGGCCATGCTAAATTGCCCCTTAGTATCCAACGTTAGATGGGTTACTGAGTTACGGGGATAGCATGGAAGTGTGGACCACGTTGGAGGGTCGGTGCAGACTCGATGGACCAAATAGCCTCCTCCTGCAGAGTAGAGTTTCTATGATTCTATATAGTAGTCCAGGAGAAACACAGAAATTGCACGGGGTTATCATAATGAGGGAGGAAGTACTTGAAGGATTGAAATCCTTGAAAGTTGATAAGTCGCCAGGGCCAGACAGATTGTTTCCTAAGCTACTGAAGGAAGTCAGGGAAGAGATAGCAAATGTTCTGATAATTTTCCAATCCTCACTAGATATAAGGGAGGTACCGAAGGACTTGAGAAATGCAAATGCAGTTCATTGTTTAAAAAGGGATTAAAGGTCATGCCAAACAATTATAGACCAGTTATCCAGTTATTCACTGCAGGTACCAACATTTCTTCAACAGCGCCTTCCAAACCCACAATCTTGAACACCTAGAAGGAGACCTCTGGTAAGTTTCCCTTCAATCCGCACACCATCCTGACTTGGAACTTATTACTGTTTCTTTACGGCTGCTGGGTCAAATTCCTGGAACTCCTTTCCTAAGAGCACTGTGAGTGTACTTACACCACATGGACTGCACCATCTTCTCGATGAAAGTTCGGGATGGTCAACAAAAGCTGACCTAGCCAACAACACCCACACCCTCTAAAAGAGTTAGAAAGAAATAGAGCTCTGGCAAGCTCTTTTTAATAAATTTAGCTGCATGACTTTTTGCCTATTCACTTGCCTGGCTAGAAAACCATGCAGTAGTGCACATCAAAATGCCTGCTGTGACCTTAACCTGAGGTAATTGGAAAATTACCCAGAAATTTAATATAAACTATAGCCCAGAAATGTATTTTGATAAGTGGTAGATGAATACATTTTATATGCTATCTGGTATTTATTGTGGTGTCAGATTAATTAAAATAAATTGGGTATCTCTTATTGTTGAAATTAACAGAGTAATGTTAATTACTGAGTGAGCCAAGCACTTGTCTACAATATTAATGTACAGTCATTTCTGGTATGGTATCACTTTGGTTTCCTCATTGTAAATATGGAAAGGTTTGCAGTTGTGGAATTGGAAGGCCCAACAGGCCCGGGGGACTTGTCTATCCTCAAGTCTTTCAAAATGCCCAACACATCTTCCTTCCGAACAAGTATTTCCTCGAGCTTACCAGTCCGTTTCACACTGTCCTCTCCAACAATATTGCCCCTCTCATTTGTAAATACTGAAGAAAAGTGTGCAGTTGTGGAATTGGAAGACTGATTGTTAAGTGCAGCATTATAATAAGGGTGGAAGATTTGCTTTGAAAATTTCACATCCAATAACTTAATTTTGGATTGGATTTGTTTTATTGTCACGTGTACCGAGCTACAGTGAAAAGAATTGTTCTGCGTAGAGTCCAGACAGATAATTTCATTCATGAAAACAAAACATAGGGCATACATAATACGCATTGTGAATACACAGACACAGGCATCTTTCTCTCTCTCTCTTTATTATTGTCACAAGTAGGCTTACATTAACACTGTAATGAAGTTACTGTGAAAGCCCACTAGTTGCCACACTCCGGCCCCTGTTCGGGTACACAGAGGGAGAATTCAGAATGTCCAATTCACCATACAGCACATCTTTTGGGACTTGTGGGAGGAAACCGGAGCACCCAGAGGGAACCCACGCACACATGGGGAGGACGTGCAGACTCCGCATAGACAGTGACCCAAGCGGGAATCGAGCCTGGAGCTGTGAAGCAATTGTGCTATCCACAATGCTACCGTGCTGCCCTTAAGAACAAATTAATCTACACTATATCATTCTACCGTAATCCATGTACCTATCCAATAGCTGCTTGAAGGTCCCTAATGTTTCCGACTCAACTATTTCCACAGGCAGTGCATTCCATGCCCCCACTACTCTCTGGGTAAAGAACCTACCTCTGACATCCCCCCTATATCTTCCACCATTCACCTTAAATTTATGTCCCCTTGTAATGGTTTGTTCCACCCGGGGAAAAAGTCTCTGACTGTCTACTCTATCTATTCCCCTGATCATCTTATAAACCTTTATCAAGTCGCCCCTCATCCTTCTCCGTTCTAATGAGAAAAGGCCTAGCACCCTCAACCTTTCCTCGTAAGACCTACTCTCCATTCCAGGCAACATCCTGGTAAAACTCCTTTGCACCTTTTCCAAAGCTTCCACATCCTTCCTAAAATGAGGCGGCCAGAACTGTACACAGTACTCCAAATGTGGCCTTACCAAAGTTTTGTACAGCTGCATCATCACCTCACAGCTCTTAAATTCAATCCCTCTGTTAATGAACGCTAGCACACCATAGGCCTTCTTCACAGCTCTATCCACTTGAGTGGCAACTTTCAAAGATGTATGAACATAGACCCCAAGTACTCTCTGCTCCTCCACATTGCCAAGAACTCTACCGTTAACCCTGTATTCCGCATTCATATTTGTCCTTCCAAAATGGACAACCTCACACTTTTCAGGGTTAAACTCCATCTGCCACTTCTTAGTCCAGCTCTGCATCCTATCTATGTCTCTTTGCAGCCGACAACAGCCCTCCTCACTATCCACAACTCCACCAATCTTCGTATTGTCTGCAAATATACTGACCCATCCTTCAACTCCCTCATCCAAGTCATTAATGAAAATCACAAACAGCAGAGGATCTAGAACTGATTCCTGCGGCATGCCACTGGTAACTGGGATCCAGGCTGAATATTTGCCATCCACCACCACTCTCCCACTTCTATCGGTTAGCCAGTTCGTTATCCAACTGGCCAAATTTCCCACTGTCCCATGCCTCCTTACTTTCTGCATAAGCCTACCATGGGGAACCTTATCAAATGCCTTACTAAAATCCATGTACACTACATCCACTGCTTTACCTGCACCCACATGCTTGGTCACCTCTTCAAAGAATTCAATAAGACTTGTAAGGCAAGACCTACCCCTCCCAAATCCGTGCTGACTATCCCTAATCAAGCAGTGTCTTTCCAGATGCTCAGAAATCCTATCCCTCAGTACCCTTTCCATTACTTTGTCTACCACCGAAGTAAGACTAACTGGCCTGTAATTTTCCCTTTTTGGAACAGGGGCACGACATTTGCCACTCTCCAATCCCCTGGTACCGCCCCTGTTGACAGTGAGGACGAAAAGATCATTGCCAACGGCTCTGCAATTTCATCTCTTGCTTCCCATAGAATCCTTGGATATATCCCTGTGGTAGTATGCATTAGGGGTCATGTGGGACTGTGAAGCCGTGATGCTATTGGCTGACAGATCCCGGGTCCTGGTTGGCTGTTGATCCCTAGCTCCGCCCTGAAGGCGGAGTATAAGAACCTGGGCTTCTCCCCGCAGCTCCAGTCTGTTGCTGAACTGCGGGGAACAAGTCACGCTTAATAAAGCCTCATCGACTTCATCTCTATTCGTCTCTCTCGTAAGTCATTGTGCGCTACAATTTATTAAGCGTGCTTAAAGGACTATGGCGCTCAGGATCGCCCCGGAATGCCTGCGGATCAGCCCCCACGCAGTGAACGCGGCAGCAGTTTTTAAACACTGGCAGACTTGTTTCGAAGGCTACCTCCGAACGGCCCCCGGCCGGATCACAGAAGACCAGAAACTACAGGTCCTGCACTCAAGGGTAAGCCCGGAAATTTACCCTCTCATAGAAGACGCAGAGGATTTCCCGACGGCGCTCGCAGCACTAAAGAGCGTCTACGTTCGTCCAGTGAACCAGGTCTACGCACGCTACCAACTCGCAACGAGATGGCAAAGTCCCGGAGAATCGCTAGAGGAGTTCTACGCCGCGCTGCTAATTTTGGGACGGGGCTGTGGCTGCCCGCCGGTAAACGCGACTGAACACACGGACATGTTAATTCGCGATGCGTTTGTGGCAGGTATGAATTCTCCCCAAATCCGCCAAAGACTTTTAGAAAAAGAGTCGCTAGGACTCTCAGAGGCACGGGCCATCGCAGCTTCCCTAGATGTGGCCTCGCAAAACGCCCGCTCCTACGGCCCCGACCGCACGGCAGCCCCTTGGGCTCCGTGGGCCCCCGTCACGACAAAACCCCCCCCTCCCTAACAGGCTTGCACGGTTAAGATGCCAGATCATCCCAGGGGGGCCCGCTGCTATTTCTGTGGGCAGGTGAAACACCCCCGGCAGCGCTGCCCGGCCCGCGCAGCGACTTGCAAGAGCTGCGGAAAAAAGGGCCATTTCGCGGCTGTGTGCCGGTCCCGGGGGGTCGCCGCTGTCCCCGGAGAAGAAAGAGTCCAGCGCATCCCAAACGCTCCCCAACCCCCCCAGCACCCCATGTGCGGTGACGCTGGATCAAGCACGGCCCCGGACGCTCCAGACGACGACAACAACGGTGCTGATTAACGGACATGAGACACCATGCCTGATCGGCTCCGGGAGCACCGAAAGCTTCATCCACCCCGACACGGTAAGACGCTGTTTTTTGACCATCCGTCCCAGTACGCAAAAGATTTCCCTAGCTGCAGGATCTCACTCCGTAGAGATCAAAGGGTTCTGCATAGTGACCCTAACGGTGCAAGGAAGGGAGTTTAAAAACTACAGGCTCTACGTCCTTCCCCAACTCTGCGTGCCCACATTACTGGGATTAGATTTCCAGTGCAACCTGCAGAGCCTAACGTTTCAATTCGGCGGCCCTATACCCCCACTCACTATCTGCGGCCTCACAACCCTCAAAGTTGAACCGCCATCCTTGTTTGCAAACCTCACCCCGGATTGCAAACCCGTCGCCACTAGGAGCAGACGGTACAGCGCCCAGGACCGGACATTTATCCGGTCCGAAGTCCAGCGGTTGCTGAAGGAAGGCATAATCCAGGGCAGCAATAGTCCCTGGAGAGCACAGGTGGTAGTAGTAAAGACCGGGGAGAAGCAAAGCATGGTCATAGACTATAGCCAGACCATCAACAGGTACACACAGCTAGATGCGTACCCTCTCCCCCGCATATCCGACATGGTAAATCGGATTGCCCAATATAAGGTCTTCTCCACCGTGGACCTCAAGTCCGCCTATCACCAGCTCCCCATCCGCCCAAGTGACCGCAAGTACACAGCCTTCGAGGCAGATGGGCGACTATACCACTTCCTAAGGGTCCCATTTGGCGTCACAAACGGGGTCTCGGTCTTCCAACGGGAGATGGACCGAATGGTTGATCAACACGGGTTACAGGCCACGTTCCCGTACCTCGACAACGTAACCATCTGCGGCCACGATCAGCAGGACCACGATGCCAACCTCCAAAAATTCCTCCAGACCGCAAACGCCTTGAACCTCACATACAACGAGGATAAGTGCGTGTTTAGCACAAACCGGCTGGCCATCCTGGGATACGTAGTGCGCAATGGGGTAATAGGCCCCGACCCCGAACGCATGCGCCCCCTTATGGAATTTCCCCTTCCCCACTGCTCCAAAGCCCTGAAACGATGCCTGGGTTTTTTTTCATATTACGCCCAGTGGGTCCCCCAGTATGCAGACAAGGCCCGCCCACTAATACAGACTACTGCCTTCCCCCTGTCGACAGAGGCTCGCCAGGCCTTCAGCCGCATCAAAGCGGATATCGCAAAGGCCACGATGCGCGCCATCGATGAGTCCCTCCCCTTCCAGGTCGAGAGCGACGCCTCCGATGTAGCTCTAGCGGCCACCCTTAACCAAGCGGGCAGACCCGTGGCCTTCTTCTCCCGAACCCTCCACGCCTCAGAAATCTGCCACTCCTCAGTGGAAAAGGAAGCCCAAGCCATAGTGGAAGCTGTGCGACACTGGAGGCATTACCTGGCCGGCAGGAGATTCACTCTCCTCACTGACCAATGGTCGGTAGTTTTCATGTTCGATAATGCCCAGCGGGCAAAATTAAAAATGACAAGATCTTAAGGTGGAGGATCGAGCTCTCCACCTTCAACTACGAGATCCTGTACCGTCCCGGAAAGCTGAACGAGCCGTCCGATGCCCTATCCCACGGCACATGTGCCAACGCACAAATAGACCATCTCCAAACCCTCCACGAGGACCTCTGCCACCCGGGGGGTCACTCGGTTCTACCATTTTATAAAGTCCCGCAACCTCCCCTACTCCGTGGAGGAGGTCCGTACTGTCACCAGGAACTGCCACATCTGCGCAGAGTGCAAACCGCACTTTTTCAGGCCAGATAGAGCGCACCTGATCAAGGCTTCCCGCCCCTTTGAACGCCTCAGTCTGGATTTCAAAGGGCCCCTCCCCTCCACCGACCGAAACACATACTTCCTGAACATGGTGGACGAGTACTCCCGTTTCCCTTTCGCCATCCCCTGCCCCGACATGACAGCGGCCACAGTTATTAAAGCCCTTAGCACCATATTCACACTGTTCGGTTTCCCCGCACATATCCACAGCGATAGGGGGTCCTCCTTCATGAGTGACGAGCTGCGCCAGTTCCTGCTCAACAAGGGCATAGCCTCGAGCAGGACGACCAGCTACAACCCCCGGGGGAACGGGCAAGTAGAGAGGGAGAACGGCACGGTCTGGAAGACCGTCCTACTGGCCCTAAGGTCCAGGGATCTCCCAGTTTCACGGTGGCAGGAGGTCCTCCCGGACGCTCTCCACTCCATCCGGTCGCTGCTGTGTACCACCACTAACCAAACGCCTCATGAGCGCCTCCTTGTCTTCCCCAGGAAGTCCTCCTCCGGAACGTCGCTGCCGACCTGGCTGGCGGCCCCAGGACCCATCTTGCTCCGGAAACATGTGCGGGCGCACCCGTTGGTCGAGAGGGTTCATCTCCTCCACGCGAACCCGCAGTACGCCTACGTGGCGTACCCCGACGGCCGACAGGACATGGTCTCCCTGCGAGACCTGGCGCCCGCCGGCAACACGCACACCCCCCCGACACCGATCACCCCCTCCCTGCCACCGGCGCACCCCGCGACCGCCCCCTTCCCGGGAGGATCGGTCCTCCTCCCATGTCCGACCAGGAGTGAAACAGAAGCAGACACCGAAAAGCTCCCGGAGACGACAACGCGGGAACAAGCACCTGCACCACCACCGGGGCCGAGGCGATCGACAAGGAAGACCAGACCGCCCGCTCGACTCTTGGCATCGGTGTAACACAAGAATGTTGTGGACTTTAACGAGAATGTTCTTTTTCCTCTTACGAGTATTGTAAATAGTTCACAAACCCTGTACATAGCCCAATGTAGGGCAAAGTGTAGAGCATTGAAAGGACATGCCAAAAATTTTCTCCTCCCAGGACCAGACTTGTAAACCCCTACCACCATGCGAAGCACCACCCCGCCAGGTTCATTTTTAACAAGGGGTGAATGTGGTAGTATGCATTAGGGGTCATGTGGGACTGTGAAGCCGTGATGCTATTGGCTGACAGATCCCGGGTCCTGGTTGGCTGTTGATCCCTAGCTCCGCCCTGAAGGCGGAGTATAAGAACCTGGGCTTCTCCCCGCAGCTCAAGTCTGTTGCTGAACTGCGGGGAACAAGTCACGCTTAATAAAGCCTCATCGACTTCATCTCTATTCGTCTCTCTCGTAAGCAATTGTGCGCTACAATCCCGTCAGGCCCGGGGGACTTGTCTATCCTCAAGTTTTTCAAAATGCCCAACACATCTTCCTTCTAACAAGTATTTCCTCGAGCTTACCAGTCTGTTTCACACTGTCCTCTCCAACAATATGGCCCCTCTCATTTGTAAATACAGAAGAAAAGTACTCGTTCAAGACCTCTCCTATCTCTTCAGACTCAATACACAATCTCCCGCTACTGTCCTTGATCGGACCTACCCACGCTCTAGTCATTCTCATATTTCTCACATATGTGTAAAAGGCCTTGGGGTTTTCCTTGATCCTACCCGCCAAAGATTGTTCATGCCCTCTCTTAGCTCTCCTAATCCCTTTCTTCAGTTCCCTCCTGGCTATCTTGTATCCCTCCAGTTCCCTGTCTGGACCTTGTTTCCTCAGCCTTACATAAGTCTCCTTCTTCCTCTTAACAAGACGTTCAACCTCTCTTGTCAACCATGGTTCCCTCACTCGACCATCTCTTCCCTGCCTGACAGGGACATGAATATCAAGGACACGTAGTACTTGTTCCTTGAACAAGTTCCACATTTCACTTCTGTCCTTCCCTGACAGCCTATGTTCCCAACTTATGCACTTCAATTCTTGTCTGTCAACATCATATTTACCCTTCCCCCAATTGTAAACCTTGCCCTGTTGCACGCACCTATCCGTCTCCATTACTAAAGTGAAAGTCACAGAATTGTGGTCACTGTCTCCAAAATGCTCCCCCACTAACAAATCTATCACTTGCCCTGGTTCATTACCCAGTACCAAATCCAATATTGCCTCCCCTCTAGTTGGACAATCTACAAACTGTGTTAGGAATGCTTCTTGGACACACTGCACAAACACCACCCTATCCAAACTATTTGATCTAAACAGTTTCCACTCCATGTTTGGGAAGTTGAAGTCGCCCATGACTACTACCCTGTGACTTCTGCACCTTTCCAAAATCTGTTTCCCAATCTGTTCCTCCACATCTCTGCTACTATTGGGGGGCCTATAGAAAACTTCCAACAAGGTGACTGTTCCTTTCCTATTTCTGACTTCAACCCATACTACCTCAGTAGGCAGATACTCCTCGAACTGCCTTTCTGCAGCTGATATACTATCTCTAATTAACAATGCCACCCCCCCCACCTCTTTTACCACCATCCCTAATCTTATTGAAACATCTATAACCAGGGACCTCCAACAACCATTTCTGCCCCTCTTCTATCCAAGTTTCCGTGATGGCCACCACATTGTAGTTCCAAGTACCGATCCATGCCTTAAGTTCGCCCACCTTATTCCTGATGCTTCTTGCGTTGAAGTATACACACATCAACCCATCTCCATGCCTGCAAGTACTCTCCTTTGTCAGTGTTCCCTTCCCCACTGCCTCACTACATGCTTTGACGTCCTGAATATCAAATTCCTTAGTTGCTGGACTACAAATCCAGTTCCCATTCCCCTGCCAAATTAGTTTAAACCCTCCCGAAGAGTACTAGAAAGCCTCCCTCCCAGGATATTGATGCCTCTCTGGTTCAGATGCAACCCGTCCTGCTTGTACAGGTCCCAGCTACCCCAGAATGTGCTCCAATTATCCAAATACCTGAAGACCTCCATCCTACACCATTCCTGCAGCCAGGTGTTCAACTGCACCATATTCCTAGCCTCGCTATCACGTGGCACCGGCAACAAACCAGAGATGACAAATCTGTCTGTCCTGGCTTTTAACTTCCAGCCTAACTCCCTAAACTGGTTTATTACCTCCACACCCCTTTTCCTACCTATGTTGTTGGTAGCAATGTGCACCACGACTTCTGGCTGCTCCCCCTCCCCCTTTCAGATCCTGAAGACACGATCTGAGACATCCCTGGCCCTGGCATCCGGGAGGCAACATACCTTCCGGGAGTCTCGCTCGCAACCACAGAATCTCCTATCTATTCCCCTAACCATTGAATCTCCTATTTCTATTGATTTTCTATTCTCCCCCATTCCCTATTGAGCCCCAGAGCCTGACTCAGTGCCAGAGACCTGGCCGCTAGGGCCTTCCCCTGGTAGGTCATCTCCCGCAACAGCATCCAAAACGGTATACTTGTTTTGAAGGGGAACGGCCACGAGGGATCCCTGCACTGTCTGCCTGTTTGTTTTCTTTCCCCTGACTGTAACCCAGCTACTCTCGTCCTGTACCTTGGGTGTGGTTACCTCCCTGTAACTCTTCTCTGTAGCCCCCTCTGCCTCCCGGATGATCCGAAGTTCATACAGCTCCAGTTCCAGTTCCCTAACACAGTCTCTGAGAAGCTGGAGTTGGATGCACTTCCCGCAGGTATAGTCAGCCGGGACACCGATGGTATCCCTCACCACCCACATCCTACAGGAGGAGCATGCAACTGGCCTAGCCTCCATTCCCTCTTATCTTACAGAATATAGCTGCCCTGTGGACCAACTGGACCTCCGTCCTCCGACTCTGCTCCCAGTCAGTTGCACTCTCTGTAAACTCCTGGCTCCCTTCTCGCTCTTTGCGGAAATGTAGGAAATGAAATTAAAGGAGCACCTTACTCCCTCCTCATCTAACTCCCTCAGTCATCAAACTCTCACTATAGCACTCAAACGCACCCAAATTCAGCACTCTCTCAGTCACCAAACTCTCACTATAGCACTCAAATGCACCCAAATTCAGCACTCCCTCAGTCACCAAACTCTCACTGTAGCACTCAAATGCACCAAATTCAGCACTCCCTCAGTCACCAAACTCTCACTATAGCACTCAAATGCACCAAATTCAGCACTCAGTGCAAAAAAAAAACCCATCCAATCTTGTCAAACTTCCTTGTTACTTAACTGACCTATAACCTCTATTCCTTCCTGACTCACTCGCTGTCTCTTCTAATTTTGGCTATACGTCTTCTCTCCTGCTTAACCTTCTCTCGAGCATCCACCCCCCTTCAAAGTTTGTTTAAACCCTCCTCAAAATCACTAGCAAACCTCCCTGCAAGGACGCAGGTCCCATTTCGGTTCAGGTGCAACTCGTCCCACGGTCCCCAAGAACGGTCCCAATGTCCCAGAAAGCTAAATCCCTCCCTCCTGCACCATTTCTCCAGCCAAGCATTCACCTGGATTAACCTCTTGGATGGGATTTTCCGGTCTCCAACGCCGAAATCGCGTTAGCCCATTGGCCGGAGAATCCATGTTGGCGCCAAAATCGGGGGTTGGCGCCGAAATCTTTTGTGATGCTTTGCCCCCCTCCAAAATGACCGCACACCATCAGGGTGGCCTCAGGATGTTACCTGAGGCTCCCCCCCCGATGCTCCGCCGCCAATGGACCAAGTTCCCAACGGCGTAGGTCACTCATGGTATTTATTTTCAAGAACTCGGTGTGGCGGCTGCGGACTAAGTCCAGCGCAGCTACAGTTGGGAGGGAGCCGATCCGCAGGCAGGGGGTCTTTGGCTGGGGTTGGGGGTACTAGTGCGGGATGGTCTGGGGTGACGAGCCTGGCCAAAGGGGGTCACTATTTGGCAGGCCGGGTCCGCGCGCGGCCGGCGCCATGTTGCACGACGCTGCCGCTGCAGGTCGTGGACCCGGCAATTCTCCAGCCGTATTCACAGCTACAGCCGGGTGCTTGAAGCTGCATGCCTGCTAACCCTCCACCAGACAGGGGATCGGTCGCCGTTCTGCGCCATTTGTTTGGTTCAAAACACGACCGTTCCCATGCCGGCATCAGCGCTTAGTCTCAGAATCAGAGAATACAGCCCCTTATCTCTATATTCACTGGCCCGTGGCATCAGAAGTAACCCAGAGATAACTGCATTCTGGGTCCTATTTTTTAATTTACTTCCTAGCCCCCTAAATTCTGCTTGCAGGACCTCATTCCTTTTTCTGCATTTTTAGTTGGTACCAATATTACCATGATATCTGTCTGTTTGTCTCCCCTTCAGAATTCCCTGAAGCCATTCAGATTCTTCCCTGCAGCTGGAAACATACTATCTTGGAGTCTCTTTTGCAATGGCAGAAATGCCTGTCTGTTCCCCATACAATTGAATCCCCTACCACTATAGCTCTTCCATTATTCTTCCTGCCCTCTTGTGTAGCTGACCTACCCATGATATCATGAAGTTGGCTGCTACTGCTTTCCCCTGCTCAGTCATCTCACCCAACAATATCTAAATTTGTATATCTGTTAGAAAGGGGGATGGTCTCAGGGGTGTCCTGCACTACATGCCTTCCTCTATTCTGCCTGGTGGTTACTCATGCCCTTTCTGCCTGTTCAATCTTCACCTGCACATGACCACCTCACAAATATGCCATCCATGACTTGCTCAGCATCGCACTGTTCCACAGTGAATCTACCCTCAGTTCCAGTGCCGAAATGCAGTTAGCCAGTAGCTGCAGTTGGACACACTTCCTGCATGTGTCCACCAGGGACAACTGAAGCATCCATGTGTTGCCACATAGCATGAGTGCGAGCTCTCCTGCCATGACTACCGTTAAGCCCTTTATTTACTCCCTTTTTTAAACCAAAAAATACTTATATACGTATACTGTAACTTACCTCCCTTGCACGAATTTTACTTCCCTTACTCTACTTTTCTTACTTATATTACTTTATTATGACCATGACTTTCACTTATTAGTTGTTTCTTGTTAATCCCTTCTTCCCCAAAAAAATGCTTTTTAAAATCATGACTGCTTCTTTATGATGCTGACTGCAAGGACACTGTTCCCATCCACGAATCATCAATTTATCTGTGTTCCATTATTGACTAAGTTTTCTTGTTAGAAATGAATAAAAGATTTATTAAAAGTGTGATAAATAAGACTAATTTAGTTCTTCCTTAACGCTCCATGTTTGTTCATGGAGATTTGCTGGATACACTATTCTTATATGACTCAGAATTTATTTTTTTTGCATTGGTTTTCAGCTTTAAAATGGTTGCCAAATCATTTCACACCTTAACATTGAAGGGCATTAAGCAGAATATTTTATACCTCATCAATTTATATATTCAATAGAGTTCCACGACTGATCAACTTCACCAAACCAGTTTTAAAAAGTTAATAGGCACTACAATTGATAATGATTGTACTGATCGAGGTTAAATGAAGCATTTCTCATCTTATAAAATCTGCTATTATGTGGTGTGCTGCAACAAATTAATTTTGCAGCATTTCACTAAAGTTTGCTATTTTCTGAAGACCTTAGCAATTCAACTGACTGTGGTTTATAGGCGTAACACTAGTGAAAATATCCATTTCTCAACAGGCTTGACATTTAACATTTCACTCCATGTACCTTCAATATAGTGCTATTTCCCTTAGTTGCTGAGAATAATGTTGTTTTAAAAGAACAGCTCACCTAATCCAGTACACAAAATGAAGTTGACTTTTCAGAAAAATGTATCGCTCACTTGTGGAGATTTCTGCTCAGAATATTCGTCAGTTGAGACTGTTTTTAAAGAAAAAACAATTTTGATTTCTGTTCAGATGTTCAAACCTTTGTTAGAATGCATTGAATTTGTAATTAGAAAGGTACATGCAACATATTTTACCAGTGTGTTATGAAACTACTTAAGGGACCAGCAGCTGATTGTATCTTATAGCCATGTTCCACCTTTCAGGGTGCATCAATATCTAATGTACAAAGTATGTTAAATAATGTTACACATTATTGTGAAGAAATATTCCATACTTTTTGGCTGGATTTTCCTCAGCCCCGCGCCGAAATCGCATTAGGCGCGGGGGCAGAGAATCCAATTTCACGTTGATATCGGGCCCGGCGCCGGCCCAGTTATTCTCCGGGACCTGAGAATTGGCATGATCGCTGATACGCTGCGCGGCTGGGGGCATTGACAGAGGCCAGCCCAGCGATCCTCAGCTGTTGACCGGCCTAGTTCCCAATGGCGTGGAAGTAACCACCTATTGTCGGTCGGGTTGCTGGCGTGGCGGCTGTGGACTCAGACCGTGGCCACCTTGGTGGGGGGGCTGGGGGGATCGGACACCGGGGGAGGTATCTTGTAGGTGGCCGTGGTTGAGATCCGCGCGGTCAGATCCTCGGGCACGCAGCCAATCGGGTGGAGGGGGGGGGGGGGGCGGGGGGGGGGAATGGGACATCACCCATATTTGATGTATGCAGTCACATGGTAAGAAATTCTTAGAGAATAATCTGGAGAGCATTCTGCAAGCAGTTAGTTTGCATGGTGGAACACCGCCATGCACGACCATACCGTGGAATTGTAAATATTTAAAGTCTCCCTATAGACCTTCAGATTGTATGTTTAAACATACACGCTGAAGATTTCATCAATGAGCCACCACCACTGCAAAAGAACAAACCCATATCATGACATTCCCATGCACCTGTTGTCCTTGTTCTTCTGGGTGGTAGAGGTTATGGGTTTGGAACGTGCTGTCAAAGAAGCCTTGACAGTTTGTTGCAGTGCATCTTGTAGATGATATACACTGCAGCCATGACTATATTTCTCAGTATAAATCCAGTATCTAACTTATGAGTGCCATTTGCCAGCCACATTCCACCATACAGGCACATTGAAAGTAATAACTTGAGACAATTTT
Organism: Scyliorhinus torazame; assembly: GCF_047496885.1. Taxonomy (NCBI): domain Eukaryota; kingdom Metazoa; phylum Chordata; class Chondrichthyes; order Carcharhiniformes; family Scyliorhinidae; genus Scyliorhinus; species Scyliorhinus torazame. The sequence goes on along the minus strand of NC_092709.1, from coordinate 162,850,302 downwards.
AAATGTTGATGTTTATGCATGATCCATGGAGTACGCCATTGTAAAAATCACCCAATTTTCATTCCCTTGAATTCAAATAATCCCGCTACATAAAATAACATGTTCTAAATTCACGTTGACTAGCGTACTGGTGGAGTAGATGAGAGTTGAACATGCATATCGTCCTGATAGGACAACAAGAACTGGATTTAATCAGCCCTCCAGAGACGGGGAGGGGAGGTGGGAGGACTTGTAAAATGGTGGCAGAAGGCGTTGGGAGGGGAGCCTGACATAATCTCATCACCATGGGATATTCTCAACAGTGGGAAAGTCAACGGCACCCCTCATTTTTTAAAGTTTTGTCACCTGGTTCTGGGCTCCCTTATAAGGGAAAACATGCTCTCAGCATTCAACCTACCAAGACCCCTCAGGACCTTATATTCAATAAGATTACCTCTCATTCATCTAAACTCCAAGGTGTATAGGCCCAACCTGCTCAAAGTTTTCTCACAAGGTAATCCCTTCATCCCAGGAATAAGTCAAGTGAACCTTCTCTGAACTGCCTCTATTATAATTATATCCCTTCTTAAGTAAGGACACCAACAATGTACTCAGTACTCTAGATGTGATCTAACTAATGCTGTGTGCAGTTGTATCAATAATTTCCTCATTTTATACTCAACTCCCCTTGCTAACATTCCATTTGACTTCCTAATTAGTTACTGAATCTGCATGCTTTTTCTGTGATTCATGTTCCAGGATACCCAGATCTTCTATATCATAGAGTCCTGCAGTTTTTCTCCATTCAAGTAATATGCTGCTTTTCTATTCCTTCTACCAAATTGGATAGGTTCAGATACTCCATCTGTCAAATATCTACCTGCACATAACTTATCAAAATCACCTTTTATGTCTTCATGACAGCTTATGTTCCTACCTTTCCTTGTGTCATCAGCAAATTTAGTTACCATGCAATTAGCCTCTTCATCCAAACCTTTATACTGATTGTATATAGTTGAGACTCCAGCACGGATTCCTGTGGCACTCCACTAGTAACGGCCTGCCAACCTGAAAATATCCCATTTATCTTGGCTCTCTGCTTCCTGTTAGCTATTTATTCATGTTATATGTATCCCCCTGCACCACAAGCTCTTATTTTGAATCATAATCTTTGATGTGGCAGCTTATCAAATGCCTTTTGAAATCCACCTTGCTGTTACTTCCTCAAGGAATACTAATAAATTAGTCAAACATGATTCCCTTTCACAAAACCACCTACGATTCCTGTGCTGTACTTTTCTTTGTTCTCTTTGTTTTTTAGTTAGGACATCATGATCGGCATAGGCTTGGAGGGCCGAAGGGCCTGTTCCTGTGCTGTACTTTTCTTTGTTCTTTGTCTGAATGTATTATGGCTTTCTTAATATCCTGCTATTATCTCCTTAATAATGGATTCTACATTTTCCATAGTGCAGATGTTAGGCTAATTCACCTATTTTTTCTGGTTTCTGTTTCCACCCTTTTTTTGAATAAAGGCCTTATAGTAGTGATTTTCCAATCCACTGGGGCCTTTCCAGAATCTAAATAATTTTGGAAGATCACAACCATTGCATCTCCTTTCTCTGCAGGCATTTGTTTCAGGATGCAAGCCATCGGGTCCAAAGAAAATTGTCAGCCGATAGTTATAATAGTTTTCCCAGTATCTTTTCCTTTATTATTGTGCTGGTTTTGAGTTTTCCCCCTCTCTTTTACTTCTTGATTTTCAAATATTCTTGGGATCGATTTTTGAGTCTTCTGCAGTAAAATGGACACAAAATAGCTTCTCAACTTTTCCTTGTTTTCCATTATTAATTCTCCAATCTCACCCTCTCAGGGACCAACACTCACTCACTTGAGTTACTCTTTTCTTTTTTAAATATTGTAAAAACTCTTACTGTCTGTTTTTATATTTTTAGTTCGCTTTCTCTCATATTCTAAATGACCTTGCCGTTTGTTTATTCATTCTTTGCTAGTTTCTAAAATCTGCCCAATTATTTGACCTACCACTAATCATCGCATATTGTACACTCTTTTTAATTTAACTATCCTTAACTTTGTTAGTTGGCCACAGATTGTGCGTCCTTTTCATTGAGTCTTCCTTTCTCAGCAGAATGTTGCTTTGCTGGACTCTCAGTCATAGAACATAGAACATAGAAAAATACAGCACAAGAACAGGCCCTTCGGCCCACGATGTTGTGCCGAACCTTTGTCCTAGATTAATCATAGATTATCATTGAATTTACAGTGCAGAAGGAGGCCATTCGGCCCTTCGAGTCTGCACCGGCTCTGGGAAAGAGCACCCTACCCAAACTCAACACTTCCACCCAACACCAAGGGCAATTTGGACATTAAGGGCAATTTATCATTGGCCAATTCACCTAACCCGCACATCTTTGGGCTGTGGGAGGAAACTGGAGCACCCGGAGGAAACCCACGCAGACACGGGGAGGACGTGCAGACTCCGCACAGACAGTGACCCAAGCCGGAATCGAACCTGGGACCCTGGAGCTGTGAAGCAATTGTGCGATCCACAATGCTACCGTGCTGCCCTTGAGAACAAATAAATCTACACTATCATTTTACTGTAATCCATGTACCTATCCAATAGCTGCTTGAAGGTCCCTAATGTTTCCGACTCAACTACTTCCACAGGCAGTGCATTCCATGCCCCACTACTCTCTGGGTAAAGAACCTACCTCTGATATCCCTCCTATATCTTCCACCTGTCACCTTGAAATTATGTCCCCTTGTAATGGTTTGTTCCACCCGGGGAAAAAGTCTCTGACTGTCTACTCTATCTATTCCCCTGATCATCTTAAAAACCTCTACCAAGTCGCCCCTCATCCTTCTCCGTTCTAATGAGAAAAGGCCTAGCACCCTCAACCTTTCCTCGTAAGACCTACTCTCCATTCCAGGCAACATCCTGGTAAATCTTCTTGGCACCTTTTCCAAAGCTTCCACATCCTTCCTAAAATGAGGCGACCAGAACTGTACACAGTACTCCAAATGTGGCCTTACCAAAGTTTTGTACAGCTGCATCATCACCTCACGGCTCTTAAATTCAATCCCTCTGTTAATGAACGCGAGCACACCAGAGGCCTTCTTCACAGCTCTATCCACTTGAGTGGCAACTTTCAAAGATGTATGAACATAGACCCCAAGAACTCTCTGCTCCTCCACATTGCCAAGAACTCTACCGTTAACCCTGTATTCCGCATTCATATTTGTCCTTCCAAAATGGACAACCTCACACTTTTCAGGGTTAAACTCCATCTGCCACTTCTCAGCCCAGCTCTGCATCCTATCTATGTCTCTTTGCAGCCGACAACAGCCCTCCTTACTATCCACAACTCCACCAATCTTCGTATCGTCTGCAAATTTACTGACCCACCCTTCAACTCCCTCATCCAAGTCATTAATGAAAATCACAAACAGCAGAGGACCCAGAACTGATCCCTGCGGTACGCCACTGGTAACTGGGATCCAGGCTGAATATTTGCCATCCACCACCACTCTCTGACTTCTATCGGTTAGCCAGTTCGTTATCCAACTGGCCAAATTTCCCACTATCCCATGCCTCCTTACTTTCTACAGAAGCCTACCATGGGGATCTTTATCAAATGCCTTACTAAAATCCATGTACACTACATCCACTGCTTTACCTTCATCCACATGCTTGGTCACCTCCTCAAAGAATTCAATAAGATTTGTAAGGCAAGACCTACCCCTCACAAATCCGTGCTGACTATCCCTAATCAAGCAGTGTCTTTCCAGATGCTCAGAAATCCTATCCTTCAGCACCCTTTCCATTACTTTGCCTACCACCGAAGTAAGACTAACTGGCCTGTAATTCCCAGGGTTATCTCTAGTCCCTTTTTTGAACAGGGGCATGACATTCGCCACTCTCCAATCCCCTGGTACCACCCCTGTTGACAGTGAGGACGAAAAGATCATTGCCAATGGCTCTGCAATTTCATCTCTTGCTTCCCATAGAATCCTTGGATATATCCCGTCAGGCCCGGGGGACCTGTCTATCCTCAAGTTTTTCAAAATGTCCAACACATCTTCCTTCCTAACAAGTATTTCCTCGAGCTTACCAATCTGTTTCACACTGTCCTCTCCAACAGTATCGCCCCTCTCATTTGTAAATACAGAAGAAACGTACTCGTTCAAGACCTCTCCTATCTCTTCAGACTCAATACACAATCTCCCGCTACTGTCCTTGATCAGACCTACCCTCGCTCTAGTCATTCTCATATTTCTCACATATGTGTAAAAGGCCTTGGGGTTTTCCTTGATCCTACCCGCCAAAGATTGTTCATGCCCTCTCTTAGCTCTCCTAATCCCTTTCTTCAGTTCCCTCCTGGCTATCTTGTATCCCTCCAATGCCCTGTCTGAACCTTGTTTCCTCAGCCTTACATAAGTCACCTTTTTCCTCTTAACAAGACATTCAACCTCTCTTGTCAACCATGGTTCCCTCACTCGACCATCTCTTCCCTGCCTGACAGGGACATACATATCAAGGACACGTAGCACCTGTTCCTTGAACAAGTTCCACATTTCACTTGTGTCCTTCCCTGCCAGCCTATGTTCCCAACTTATGCACTTCAATTCTTGTCTGACAACATCGTATTTACCCTTCCCCTAATTGTAAACCTTGCCCTGTTTCACGTACCTATCCCTCTCCATTACTAAAGTGAAAGTCACAGAATTGTGGTCACTATCTCCAAAATGCTCCCCCACTAACAAATCTATCACTTGCCCTGGCTCATTACCCAATACTAAATCCAATATTGCCCCTCCTCTGGTCGCACAATCTACATACTGTGTTAGAAAAGCTTCCTGGACACACTGCACAAACACCACCCCATCCAAACTATTTGATCTAAAGAGTTTCCACTCAATATTTGGGAAGTTAAAGTCGCCCATGACTACTACCCTATGACTTCTGCACCTTTCCAAAATCTGTTTCCCAATCTGTTCCTCCACATCTCTGCTACTATTGGGGGGGCCTATAGAAAACTCCTAACAAGGTGACTGCTCCTTTCCTATTTCTGACTTCAACCCATACTCCCTCAATAGGGTGATACTCCTCGAACTGCCTTTCTGCAGCTGTTATACTATCTCTAATTAATAATGCCACCCCCAGTCACTGGTATTTCACCTCTTTAATCTATTTTCCCAGTTTGCTTTCACTAACTTTGTCCTTTATACCCTGTTTTATTTAAATTTAAGACACTAGTCTTCAACCCACGTGTCTCACCCTCAAACTGAAAGTGAAATTTTACCCCGAGGCTCCTTTACAATTAGGTTATTCATTAATTCTGTCTCATTGCACAATCCTAGTGCTAAAATAACCTGCTTCTTGATTGGCACCAGAACATACTGCTCTAAGAAATGGTCCTGAATGCACTCTATGAACTCATGTTCCAGGCTACCTTTGCCAACCTGAATTTGTTCAGTCTATATGAGAATTTAAATCATGCATGAGGGCTTTCAGTGGTGACATGTTGCTGGAGGTCCACGGTGGGTGGCTTCTGCTAGAGCTTTTGTTTTTTTTGCCTTTCGCACCCAGTTTTGGGAGAAGTCTGTATGATTAATTGTTGGAAAGTCAAATGCAATCAAAGAATGTCAAAAACCCAGTAAAAGGATCTGGAGAAATAGGGGGGCGAGCGAGCGAACGTCTGTCGGCGAGTGTGGAAGGGAGTTCAGCAGGAGGAAAGATGGCAATGGAGGCTTGCCGATTGGGGCCGCACCTATTACGGTGGATAAACTGATCAAAATTATGGCAGAGGAGTTTGAGCAGCTGTTTTCTAAGCACTTTGACAAGCATCGCAAGGGTATGATGACCTCGCTCAAGGAGTAGGTGGATGAGACTCTTGCCCCAATGAAGGAGGCTTTGGCAAAGGTGTTGACGGAGGTGCGGGAGTAAGGAGAGGTGTTGAAACGGCTGGAAGAGGCATTGTCGACACACAGTGACCAGTTCACCTCAAAGGATGAAGAACTGCGGAGAGTGGTGGAGAGTAACAAAGAGCTGAGAGCCAAAGTGGAGGACCTGGAGAACAGGTCACAAAGGCAGATTCTAAGGATTGTGGGGCTGCCTGAGGGGCTGGAGGGCCGGAGGCTAACGGAGGTGTTCGACAAGTTGATGGGGGAGGAGGAGGACCCATCCCTCTGAGTTGGACAGGGCTCACCAGTTGGTCTGACCGAAACCAAGGCAAATGAGCTTCGACTCCGACACGAGGGAGATTTTGGGGCGGTTGGAGTGTCCTGAATAGGAGAGAGGAGACGGCAGGGTTGGAGGAGCCAGTGGGGGTGCAAGAAGTGTGGGTGGTGATAGGGAAGATGCAAATTGGTAAGGCACCAGGACTGGCTGGTTGCCCAGTAGCGTTTTATAAAAGGTTTATGGATAAGTTGGCCCGCTGTTGGTGACTATGTTTGAGGACGCGGTGGTTAAACGGGCACTGCCAGGGACAATGGGACAAGCATCCATTTCATTACTGCTTACAAAGGACCCAGTGGAGTATGGATCGTATAAGCCAATATCTCTGTTCAATGTGGATGCCAAGATTTTGCCGAAGGTGCTGGTCCTCAGGTTGGAGGAGTGCCTCCCGAAGGTGATTGGAGAGGATCAGACGAAGTTCAGAAAGGAGATAGTTGTCGTCAAATGTGCGGCTTCTGTTGAATGTGGTGTCATCTCTGGCAGAAAGGAGGGAATTGAAGTGGTGGTCGCGCTGGATGCGGAACAGGCATTTGATTGTATGGAATGGAGCTATTTGTTTTCGATGTTGGCTTTGGTTTGGGATTTGGCCTAGGTTTGTGGCATGGGTGAAATTGTTGCATTAAGATCCGATGTGTGCGTACAAATTAGATGAATTCAGGGTAGTTTCTGTTGCATAGGGCAAGGAGACAGGGGTGCCCAAATCCCCCCTTCTGTTTGCGCTGGAAATAGAGCCTTGGCCTTAGCTCTGAAGTGCTCAGATAAATGGAGGGGGATAGTGAGGTGGAGGGAGGCTGGAGCATAAGGTGTTTCTGTATGCTGATGATCTGTTGCTGCATATCTCCAACCTGAGCACTTCATTGAGGGATATAATACATAGAATTCCTACAGTACAGAGGGAAACCATTCGGCCCTTCAAGTCTACTGACCATCTGAAAGAGCACCCTACTTCGGCCCAATCCCCCACCTTATTCCTGTGTAATAAGTCCATGGAGGCATAGAACATAGAACATAGAAAATACAGCACAGAACAGGCCCTTCGGCCCACGATGTTGTGCCGAACCTTTGTCCTAGATTAATCATAGATTATCATTGAATCCACAGTGCAGAAGGAGGCCACCCGGCCCCCCGAGTCTGCACCAGCCCCCGGAAAGAGCACCCCACCCAAACCCAACACCTCCACCCAACACCAAGGGCAATTTGGACATTAAGGGCAATTTATCATTGGCCAATTCACCTAACCCGCACATCTTTGGACTGTGGGAGGAAACCGGAGCACCCGGAGGAAACCCACGCAGACACGGGGAGGACGTGCAGACTCCACACAGACAATGACCCAAGCCGAAATCGAACCTTAACCAGAAATCCCTTAACCAGAAACCCTTTTATTAACAAAACCAACAGCAGTACGACCATGTCCATTCAGCTTGCTGTCTACACTGGAAGTGCAGAGGATCTGACACTCCCTGTTATATACAAAGAAGAGGTTTCCTACACATATTTAAATTGGCTAATCTCAAAGGCCTGGTCTAAGTCATTACACCTTGTAACCCCATAACCCCACCTAAGGGACAATTTAACATGGCCAGTCCACTTGACCCACACATCTTTGGACTATGGGAGGAAACCGGAGCACCCGGAGGGAACCCACGCAGGCATGGGGAGAAAGTGCAAACTCTACACAGTCACCCGGGGCTGGAATTGAATCCGGGTCCCTGGAGCTGTGAGGCAGCAGTGCTAACCACTGTGCCACTGGAACTGCTTAGGAGAAATGGGCGTTTTCAGGCTTCACGTTAAATTCGGGAATAAGTAAGTGTTTTGTGGTGTCTTCTCCAGGGGTGGGAGTCATGGTGGGGTTTGCCATTTGAGGTGCAACAACCCACTTTAGGTATCTGGGAGTACAGATGGTTTGGGACATGGGGTATGGCTCTGTAAATTGAACTTTACAAGTCTGGAGGGCAGGGTCAAGGCAAATTTACTGAGGTAGGATAGCCTTCACCTATTGTTGGCAGGTTGGGTGTAGGCGGTTAGGATGAACGTTTTGCTGTGTTTTTAATTTTTATTTCAGTGCCTACTTTTTGCCCAAATCGTTTTTGTATGGAGGTGGATAGGTTGGCTTTGTTGTTTCTGTGGGCAGGTAAGGTAGCAAGGATTAGGAGGACGATACTTCAGAGAGGGGTGACAGTCAGGGGTCTGGCTTGTCCGAACCTGTTGCACTATTATTAAGCGGTGAACAGGGAGAAGGTGCGGGCTTGGAGCATGGAGATGGTGGCTTTATAGGTGAGGATGGAGGAAGGCAATTGTAAGGGTCGGGCTGCGGGTGCTGGCAGTGGCGCTGCTTCCGTTTGCCCCAGAGAAATATTCGGGGAGCTCGGTGGTGGTGGCCACGCTGAAAATATGGAGGCAGTTTCTTCTTTTTTTGAAAAATATTTTTATGAAGGCATTTGTATTATAATTTTAACAAAATGAGCAACCATACACCAAACCAACAACAAAACCCAACCAACATGGCTTACATAAACAACCTACCAATCCAATTCCCCACCAACCTTTCACCACCCTACCCAACTCCCCATTCCTCCCCTTTTTACCCCCCCCCCCCCCCCCCCCCCCCCCACTGACAGCTTAATTTTCCCGAAAGAAGTCGATAAACAGCTGCCACCTCCGAGTGAACCCTAGCATCGATCCCTTCAGGGCGAACCTGATCTTCCCCAGCCTCAGAAACCCAGCCATGGGGCAGCACGGTGGCGCAGTGGGTTAGCCCTGCTGCCTCACGGCGCCGGGGTTCCAGGTTCGATCCCGCTCTGGGTTACTGTCCGTGTGGAGTTTGCACATGCTCCCCGTGTTTGCATGGGTTTCGACCCCACAACCCAAAGATCTGCAGGCTATAGGTGAATTGGCCACGCTAAATTGTCCCTTAATTGGTGCGGTAGGTGCAGGAAATTCAATACCTGCCTCCGCACAAAGTCCCTCACCTGAAAGTAGCGAAACCCATTACTTCTGGGCAGCTCATACTCCTCCTCCCGCTCTTCCAAACATGGAAAGCCCCCATCTATAAATAGATCCCCAAACTGCTCGATCCCCATTTGCTGCCACCCCCGAAACCCCTCATCTAGCCGCCCCCCACCCGGGCAAACTGGTGATTGCCACATATCGGTGCCCACACCGGTGCCCTCTCCAGCCCCATGTGCTGTCGCCACTGCCCCCCACACCCTCGGCACTGCCACCACTACCAGGCATGTGGAGTACCTGGCTGGCGAGAACGGCAGAGGTGCCGTTAACAGTGCCCCCAAACTCGTGCCCTTACATGAGGCGGCCTCCATCTGTTCCCACACCGACCTCTCCTGCACCACCCATTACATGGAGGCAATTTCGACAGCACTTTAGGTTGTGGGTGAGGTCGAAGTTGATGCCGATCCAAGGGAACCATGAGTTTGAGCCAGGGAGGCTGGTTTCGGGATGGGAGGAGCAATGGGATGGAAATTAAGGACTTAATTTTAAGGGGCGATTTGTGAGTTCGGAGGGGCTGCGGGAGAAGTTTGGGTTCCCACAGGCTAGGTTTTCAGGTACATAAAGGTGCGGGATATAGCAAAAAAGGTTCCCCCGACTTTTCCGGTGGCACGGCCCTCATCTTTGGTGGAGATGGTGTTGCCGGTGATGGGGTTGGAGGGGGGGGTATTGTCACCTCGGCGATCTATGGGAGAATTTTGTAAAAGGATAAGACATCATGGAGGGACTGAAGGCTAAGTGGGAGGAAGAACTGGGGATGGCGCTGGAGGAGAGGTTGTGGTGTGAAGCGCTGAGGAGGGTGAACACCTCAACCTCGTGCACGAGGCTTGGGCTGATACAGCTAAAGTAGTACACAGAGCACACCTGATGAAGTGGAGGAGGGAGGGATCGGAGTGGAGTGAGGAGTCAGGGTGGATTGAGGGGTTGGTTGAGGTGGCTCTATGCAACCACAGGTCACGGTGGGCAGTCACTGGTGTGCACAGCAGGATGGCTACCTTGCAGGTCGCGGCAATGCCAGCCTATGCATGGACACCACGGCCTATCCCCTGGTCACTCCCCCCGGCCCCGGCAGATGACCCCTCACAGTCAGGCAGCCCTAGTAGACGACCCGTCCCCATCAGGCAGCCCTGGCAGATGACCCCCCCCTTCAGGCAGCCATGCCAGCGGCAGAACTAGTAGCCCACAGTCGTGCCTCTGCTCTCTCCCTCAACAGCCACTGCACCCGTTTCCCAATTTTTAAAACAACAAGTGAACCTCGCAGTCGGTAATTCCGCCTGGCGGAAGGGGAGCATAGCAAAGCCCCGGAGAATACCGGGATGGGCCTGTTAATGATATGCCAATGGCGTTTACTGTACATAAGGTGTAGAATGCATTCACGCTGCTGTCGAGGCACCCGAGCATGGCATTCCATCGGGCGCCTGGTGCCAACCTCGATTATTGCCTCATGCTGATTTCTCCGCCCAATCATATTTCCCGATTCTGGCGTCGGCTGATGGAGAACTCAGCCCAATATTGCAGGAGGCTGTTCAAGCAGAAGACTGGAAAGGAATAAGGTAGTGATTTGAAAGAAGCACTCTGATCAAAATGACACAGAATGTACTCTGGACCACCAAGATTAGCTCAGTAGCACCACTACTGACCAACTTGTTTGAGTCCTAAAGGATGTATGTAGCTGTTAAACTGGGTCTGCGGTAGGTGGAAACAAAACCCAATTTCATATTGAGGATTCCCGCTGTCATATTGTATCTGCACCATGCTAAATAAGATAGATTTTGAATAGATCTAGAAACTCAAGACTGGACATCCATGTGTCGCTATGGGCTATCAGCAGCAACAGAATTATACTCAACCGCAATCTGTAACTGTGATGAATGTAAGAAATTGGTAAACACAATGTATTATATGTATCTCAGTCCCAGGACATTATTACAGAGTTTCTCAGGGTGATGTCCGAGGCCCAACCATCTTTGCCTGCTTCATGAATGAACTTCTGACCATCATAAGATCAGAAATGACGAGGTTTGGTGATGATTGCAAAATGTTCAGTACAATTTGCAACTCCTCAGATACTGAAGCAATCCATGCCAATTTGCAAGAAGACCTGGACAGCATCTAGGCTTGGGCTGACAAGTTATAACTTACACTTGTGTCACAGAAGTGCCAGGCAATGATCATCTCCAACAAGAGAAAATCCAACCTCTCCCCTTGACATACAGTGAATTCCCCACTATGTACATTGAGGGACTGTTTCCTAAAACAATATATTGCGGAACCAACTAGGAGCTAAAATATTTTTGATGTACGATACTGCAATGAGGCAGGGTCCATTAGTGATCTGATGGTAAACCTGATCATTATACATCTGAATTCCATATTATGTTTAAGAGTGATATACTTGAGTCTAAAATAAGACACTTAAACTTAATGAAAGCCAATTACTTGGGAATGGCTGAGGCTTATTGGGTAAAGACAAAATGTTATGGCAGTAATTAAACAGTAAGAAACTTTTAAAGAAATTATTTAAAATGCTCAACAAAAATAATCCTTTAAAACATTTGTTTTTTAAATGAGAAAGATACACCTGTGCCTTACTCAGGAAGATAAACATGGCGTTAGATTAAAAGAACTTCTAATGTTGCAAAGAATAGTGATAAATCTGAGGATTGAAATATTTTTAGAAACCAGAAAAGAATGACCAAAAATTTGATAAAGGGGGAAAAAATAGTATGTGTCACCTTACCAGGAAATTAAAAATACATTGTAAGAGCTGTTACAAGAAAAAAAGGAAGAGAATAGTGAAAGTAAACATTGAGCCCTTATGGAGGCAGGAGAAATTATCTTGGGGGATGAGGAACTGACAGAGACATTGAACAACTGTTTTGCAGATATCTTCACAGTAAAAGTCACACATTCCCTTCTATAAAAAGAGGATATCAAAGGCGTGAGGAATTTAAGGTAATTGATATAAGCAAAGATAAAGAATTAGAGAAACTTCAGAGGACTAAAAAATCAGCATGGCCTGAACTTTCGGCAAATCAAGGAATATGGGGATCAAATGGGAAATTGGAATTGAGGCAGAAAATAATCCATAATTGCACTGAATAGTGGATTACTAGGGTCAGATTGGGTGCTGCTCACCTTTAGAAATGCCCTGTTCGTCTTCAATTATCACCTGTTCTTCTTTGAAATTAAGGGTTTAGGGTTGACGGAGAGACATGAAAGGCTGCCTGCTGAAAACAGCTTTGGTTTGTTCTGCAGTTTGGATGGAATGAGATTGAGGTGATAAAGGAAACAGGAGTTAGGATGTGAAAAAACCATCAAAGCATTCCAGGGTCATGACCCATTGGCTGAATATCAGGTCAGGGACTGTTTCTCCAATCAGAAAAGGTTGCAAAGGACAGTTCAGGCTCCTTCCTGCACGCTCTCTAAAGTTGTGTGCAATTTTCTCATGCAAGAGAGTATTTTAGGAGCAATGAGCTGTTTTGAGAATGTGCTTGTCAGGGTCGAATGACATGAGGGGACTCAATTGTACAGAAAATTTGAAATGTATTGTCTGTGAGAAGGGGGAAATGGACGTTCAATGAACTGTGATGCAGTGATTGTAGAAAATTGATGAGAAGGTGGGGAGGGGAGTACTGCAAGATGGGGCTGTAGTTGGTTCAGGTGAGAGAAAAGGCAAATGATTTGAGTGCTAGGAATTTTACCTTAACAACCCTAATGAGGTCTTTTTGGCATTACAACCAGGTCCTGTAAGCGAAGTTCCTCGAGTTAATGTTTTCTGTGATTTCTTCCAAATTTTTAGGAAAGGGTTGGCTGGCTTCCCAACAATCCCCATCACCAACACCTCAACAAAGGTTATGGGATCTGGAAACTCCCTATTTCTGCTGATCATCCTCACAGATGCTACCAAAGCTACATCTTTCTTTCTGCATTGTTTTAACAAAATGAGCAACAGTGAGCGGTTTGGGGATCTATTTATAGATGGGGGGTTTCCATGTTTGGAAGAGCAGGTATAGAGGCTTCCTCTGAAGGGAATCAGTGACATTCCACCTTCCTCCTCCAAAGATATGTGCTGCTGAAACGCAGCAGAGGTAATGCCAACTAAATGCCAGTTTTAACTGCTTGCTAGTGAGAATTTCCCATGGTTCCAGCGATCATGTCACCAGTGGTCCCCTGTATGTCTATTTTTAAGGACAATAAAATATCAAGGAAACTGCCTCCAGTTGTCTAATTCGAAATCTAGAGAAATTGGTTAGTTTTTATTTTTACTTCGCCCATTTTAAAGCAATGTATGAAATAGCAAAAGTCCCTATTGTCGAAATCCATTTAACTATTCAACCTTCTGATTGAAAAGTCTTTGCTTTACGCTGAGAAATAGAAATTAGTCACACTTCAAATACAGTAATACCAGAAGAGCCCTAAAGTAATTTAACTAATTACTTGAAGAATATGCCCAACTCATTCAGGTCATTTTACACTGGCTCAAATTAATAATTTTGTTAAAATTAGCATGGTATGCTCCTTAGTGTTTTTCCCGATTGTGTTCTTAATTGCAATCTTGTCAATTTTAAGATTAACCTCTATCTCTCCATTTAATTTGGTTTCATTGCTGTTTATGGACACCAGCCAAAATTATTTTCCCAGAGCACATGGGATTTCATTTGATTTCATTTTTGTATACCACATTGAATTGAAGTTAATTACATCTGTTAGGATTGTTAATAGCTTCATAACCTTCTTGAAGTTGGGGGCGGGATTTTCCATTGGCCGACCCTGGAATCGGGAAACGCGCAGAGAATAGGTTCCAACTCCAAAATCGTGGCAACGCCGATTTGACGGCAAATTGCAATTCTCCGTCGCTTTGACAGCGCCGTCAATGTAGTCCGGAACGCATGAGCAGTAAACACAGTTTGTGTATCATTGGCGGGCCTGACCCCGGTATTCTCCGGGGCCTGTGCGATTCTTCGCCTCCGATGGACCGAGTTCCCAACGGTGCGGTTCACGTGTGCTTTTTAAATCATGAAACCGGTGTTGTGGCTGTTGAGGGAAAGAGAGAGGAGGTAGGACACAGAGGAGTGACTGCAGGCTGCCGGGCCGGACACTGGCTGGGCTAGCTGGGGTGGAGGGGCCTTGCCAGGGCTGGGGAATGGGAGGGTGATGGGGAACAGGCCGAGTGGCTGGGGTGATCCCCCCATGAGACTGGGGCAATGTCCATCCAAAGACTGCCATTACCTCGGCCTGCAAGGCAGTCATCTGGCTGCACACCCACCTTGACTCCTGGTTCTGCAGAGTGATACCGGCTGTATGCGAGTCCCCACCCTCCACCACCCCCCGGTGGCCTACCCAGGGTAACGCCCACAGTAGCCCCTACGGGGGTGCCAGGCAGGGGCCATGGAGCATACCCCGGCCAAGGGCAGTGCCACCTGATGGTCCCTCTGGCATCAAGGATATGTGCCAGGGCCAGAGGCCCACAGGGAGCTGGCCACTGACAGGACCAGGGTGTGTGGGGATGGGGGTGGTTTATGCAGGGACTGAGCCTGCAGTGCCAACCGGGGCCACCATGTAGCCCGTTGCACCTATTTGGGCACAGGGATATGCACGAGACGAGCATGTTGGCTTTTCATCCCTGCAGACAATAGGGATTCAACCACAATGGTGGCTTTTCTGCAAGTCGCCGCAGCCCTCAGGGATGAAATGAAAATGAAAATATGAAATGAAAATCGCTTATTGTCACAAGTAGACTTCAAATAAAGTTACTGTGAAAAGCCCTTAGTCGCCACATTCCGGCGCCTGTTCGGGGAGGCTGGTATGGGAATTGAACTGTGCTGGCCTCCCTTGGTCTGCTTTAAAAGCCAGTGATTTAGCCCTGTGCTAAGCCAGACCCTTGAGCAGTGTGATTGTACGAGCTGGCGCTGCTTGAGGAGGAAGAGGAAGCTGCAGAGCATGCAGCAGCAGAGCGTACCCCAGTGCAGCCATCCGGGATGGAGAGCCAGCCACCCAACAGGCCGAGGAGGAGGAGATGCCAAGGAAGTGCCGCATGAAGCCTCATGTGTACGGCACCATCTGTCATCGAGGACTTGCCGGAACCGGCAAGCCGTTGAAGACTCCGGCTGCGCAGGGGAACGGTGCAACATATCTGCCATTTGAATGCACACGTAGCACCGTGAGAGTATGGGGGAGGAGACCTGCCCCCCTGGTGGCCGTCAGGTGATGGTCACCCTGAACATTTACACCACGGGGTCCTTCCAGGCACCGAGTGGGGACCAGTCCAGGGTCTCACAGACCTCGGTGCACAGGTGCATCCTTGCCATCAAGGAGGCCCTATATGCCCAGGGAGCTCAATATATCCATTTCAATGTGGGCCGAGCCCACCAGGATGCCTGGGCAGCAGGTTTCGCCGCCATCGAAGAGATGCCCCGGGTCCAGGGGGTGATAGATGATTTTTCCGTCACCCTACAAGCACCTGCAGGTGATGGGTTGCACTATACCAACCGAAAGGGGTACCACTCAATGAACATGCGCTGATGTGTGACAATCAGCTGCGCATCATTTACCTCTGCGCCTGATACCCGGGCAGTATGCACGACGCCTTCATCCTGGCACATTCAGCAATTCCTGACATGTTTGAGACGCCTCCTCAGCTGGGGGGTTGGCTTCTGAGCAACAGGGGTTATCCACTGCGGTCGTGGCTAATCCGGTGGCCACGGACCGACGCGGAGACCCGCTACAACGGCCCAAGAGCATGATCAAAGTGCTCTGGCCTCCGGAAGATGCGGTTCAGGTGCCAGGACCGCTCTGGAGGGGCCCTTCAGTATGATGCTGAGAGGGTCGCACTCATTGTGGCGGCCAATGCGCCCTCCACAAAATCGCACAGCAGAGGGGCGATTTGGTGGTGGAGGAGGAACACCAGGTTTTGTCCGACAAGGAGGATGCAGCCTCACCCCCCAGCCACCCTCCTCCGTGATACATACCTGCCGCACTACGGGGTGTGGGCCCTGGGTTGGCAGTAACACTGGGTCTGATCCATGGGATGGAAGATAATGATCGCCCGCCTGCGATCAGCTCTGGTGCCCCACATCATCTGACAATGTCTCATCCTGCCCACGGTATACACACCTGGGATGTTCCTGCATGCGAGCTGGCCATTCCATCACACGGTCCCATCGATTCCCATGGGTGACGGTGGTACAGACGGCCAGGGGAGGGGCTGGGGAGCCCGAGCCACCCATATCATCTACCCATTTCACCCCCGGCCCCCCTACCCTGCTCTGGCCAGCCCAGCCCAGCCCATCTCTCACACCCTTCTGACAGGGCACTGAGACAGGTTGTAACAGTGGTAACAGGTGTTTAACATGAACAAATATTTACAGGTTTGTGCCCTAGCCCCTATAATTAAACTGTGCTTTGCACCTGTGCCAACTTAACTAGTGTCTAAATTTCTGGCATTATGAGCCCTAAAGCTACGACTAGGTGGTTCCCAAGATGGTTGAGCCTGCTGTGGCCTGCAGAGTGGCCCAAGGAGTGGCCTGCTGTGATTCCCACCCTGCGACCTGCGTCCCCATAGACGGCCATTTTCTGGGGCGACCAGGCCTGGATGGGCCCGGCTGGTGCTCGGGTGTCCCAGGTGGCATGGTGCCGCACTGTTCTGCCTGCTGCCCACCAGATGCACTAGGGACAGGGGAGGGGGGGGGGGGGGGGGAGGCGAGTCCGCGGTGCTGCGGTGTACTGTCACCTCCACTGCGGAGGTCACCGGTACGCGCCCCATCACCTTCCCCGCCCTCAGAGTGTCCGATGGCCCCCTGGCTATTCCATGGGACGGGGGTGCGAGCAGAGCTATGCCCTCAGGCACCCCTGCCACCTGGCGATGCCAGCCATGGAGGCCGGCTCTGATCGCGACCTGGGTCCACACTCTCGCGGCCATGGAACACGGAGTGGGCCATCGCAGTCTGGGACTGCATCACATCACCCATTGACTGTGCCCACCACCTTCTGGGTCTGTGTCACATCAGTCGGTGACTGTGTCATCTCCTTCTGGGACTGGGCCACCTTCCTCTGTGTCTGCACCACGTCGGCCAGTGCCTGTGCAAATCTGTCGACGTTCCCAGCAATGGCCTGCTGTGACTGGGCCACACTCAGGAGTGCCGCTGCGATGTCGAGGTGGCTCTGTCATATAGTTATCTGTGAGACGACAACCCTGTCCTGGGCCTCAACCAGTGCCTGCACAGAATGGACATTGCTGATCCATAGCTGAAACCGTCGCCCCCAATGCCTCAGGAGGTGATGCCGACCATGTGAGCCACCCGTGCAGTGCAAGCCTGGGTGGCTCACATGGTCGGCATCACCTCCTGTTGCTGCACACGGTTGGACTCCTCCAACTGCACCTGCAGGTGCTGGATGATCCCCGACAATCCCTCATGTAGTCCCTGGCTCTGTGAGTGCATCTCCACGATTGATAGGACTGTTCGTTCCAGAAGCCTGAAACCCATCTGGACGGCAGCTAGTTCCTGGGGTTGGCCTGGCCTCCGACCGTCCGCCCCCTCGGGTGTTTCTATCTCCACCCGCTGTACCATATCAGCTGTGTGATGCGCACCTGATAGTGTCTCAGGGGCCACTTCACTAAAGTGCCCAACCGAGGTGACTGTCTCTGGGATGTTTGAGGGTGTTGGAGACAGCTGTGATGGAAAATCACTGTCATCCTCAGACTCGAGTCTCGGATGGAGAGCTGTCATCCGAGCTACTCTTATCGCTGCTGTGATCATGGGGTCACTCTGGCTGTGGCACTGGCTGGGGGCAGGGAACGCCAGATGGTCCTGCCCCATCACCAGCAGGTCCCACAGGACAAGACACATCATTAGACCATGGGGTGGGGGATGATGAAATTTGGGGTGGTGTGGGGTGAGGGTGGTGTGTGGAGGGGTGGGGGTGAGGGTGGTGTGTGGGGGTGGGGGGGGGGGATGTTGAGGAACCACAACTCAGCAGGCTCTCACACCCTCGCCACGCCAAATTCCATCTCGGCGACCTCCCTTTCCTTTGGGCTGTTGACCACGTCCAGGATCCTCTGTTCAAAGAACAAAGATGTGGAGATGCCGGCGTTGGACTGGGGTGAGCACAGTAAGAAGTCTTACAACACCAGGTTAAAGTCCAATAGGTTTGTTTCGAATCACTAGCTTTTGGAGCGCTGCTCCTTCCTCAGGTGAATGAAGAGGTATGTCCCAGAAACATATATATATAGACAAATTCAAAGATGCCAGACAATGCTTGGAATGCGAGCATTAGCAGGTGATTAAATCTTTACAGATCCAGAGATGAGGTAACCCCAGGTTAAAGAGGTGTGAATTGTGTCAAGCCAGGACAGTTGGTAGGATTTTGCAGGCCAGATGGTGGTGGATGAATGTAATGCGACATGAATCCAAGGTCCCGGTTGAGGACGCACTCATGTGTGCGGAACGTGGCTATAAGTTTCTACTCGGCGATTCTACGTTGTCGCGCGTCCTGAAGGCCGCCTTGGAGAACGCTTACCCGGAGATCAGGGGCTGAATGCCCTTGACTGCTGAAGTGTTCCCCGGCTGGAAGGGAACATTCCTGCCTGGTGATTGTCACGCGATGTCCGTTCATTCGTTGTCGCAGCGTCTGCATGGTCTCGTCAATGTACCACGCTTCGGGACATCCTTTCCTGCAGCGTATGAGGTAGATAACGTTGTGCCGCGTACCTGGTGGGTGGTGTTCTCACGTGTAATGGTGGGATCCATGTCGATGATCTGGCACGTCTTGCAGAGATTGCCATGGCAGGGTTGTGTGGTGTCGTGGTCACTGTTCTGAAGGCTGGGTAGTTTGCTGCAAACAATGGTTTGTTTGAGGTTGCGCGGTTGTTTGAAGGCAAGTAGTGGGGGTGTGGGGATGACCTTGGCAAGATGTTCATCTTCATCAATGACGTATTGAAGGCTGTGAAGAAGATGTTGTATTTTCTCCGCTCCGGGAAAGTACTGGACGACGAAGGGTATTCTGTCGGTTGTGTCCCTTGTATGTCTTCTGAGGAGGTGATCAAACAGGTGGATGAGGGTAAAGCAGTTGATGTGGTGTATATGGATTTCAGTAAAGCGTTTGATAAGGTTCCCCATGGTAGGCTACTGCAGAAAATACGGAGGCATGGGATTCAGGGTGATTTAGCAGTTTGGATCAGAAATTGGCTAGCTGGAAGAAGACAAAGGGTGGTGGTTGATGGGAAATGTTCAGACTGGAGTCCAGTTACTAGTGGTGTACCACAAGGATCTGTTTTGGGGCCACTGCTGTTTGCCATTTTTATAAATGACCTGGAGGAGGGCGTAGAAGGATGGGTGAGTAAATTTGCAGATGACACTAAAGCCGGTGGAGTTGTGGACAGTGCGGACGGATGTTACAAGTTACAGAGGCGCATAGACAAGCTGCAGTGCTGGGCTGAGAGGAGGCAAATGGAGTTTAATGCAGAAAAGTGTGAGGTGATTCATTTTGGAAGGAATAACAGGAAGACAGAGTACTGGGCTAATGGTAAGATTCTTGGCAGTGTGGATGAGCAGAGAGATCTCGGTGTCCATGTACATAGATCCCTGAAAGTTGCCACCCAGGTTGAGAGGGTTATTAAGAAGGCGTACGGTGTGTTAGCTTTTATTGGTAGAGGATTGAGTTTCGGAGCCATGAGGTCATGTTGCAGCTGTACAAAACTCTGGTGCGGCCGCATTTGGAATATTGCGTGCAGTTCTGGTCGTCGCATTATAGAAAGGATGTGGAAGCATTGGAAAGGATGCAGAGGAGATTTACCAGAATCTTGCCTGGTATGGAGGGAATATGTTATGAGGAAAGGCTGAGGGACCTGAGGCTGTTTTCGTTAGAGAGAAGAAGGTTAAGAGGTGACTTAATTGAGGCATACAAGATGATCAGAGGATTGGATAGGGTGGACAGTCAGAGCCTTCTTCCTCAGATGGTGATGCCTAGCACGAGGGGACATAGCTTTAAATTGAGGGGAGATAGATATAAGACAGATGTCAGAGATAGGTTCTTTATTCAGAGAGTAGTAAGGGCATGGAGTGCCCTGCCTGCAACAGTAGTGGACTCGCCAACACTAAGGGCTTTCAAATGGTCATTGGATAGACATATGGACGATAAGGGAATAGTGCAGATGTGCTTTAGAGTGGTTTCACAGGTCGGCGCAACATCGAGGGCCCAAGGGCCTGTACTGCGCTGTAATGTTCTATGTTCTATGTCGGTGCGGTTTTTTGCTGTGACGCGTTGGAACTGTGATCGATGAGTCGAGCGCCATATCCCGTTCGTATGAGAGCATCTTTCAACGTCTGTAGATGTCTGTTATGCTCCTCCTCCTCTGAGCAGATCCTGTGAATACGAAGAGCTTGTCCATAGGGGATGGCTTCTTTAATGTGTTTAGGGTGGAAGCTAGAGAAGTGGAGCATTGTGAGATTATCCGTGGGCTTGCGGTAAAGCGAGGTGCTGAGGTGACCGTCCTTGATGGAGACGAGTGTGTCCAAGAATGCAACTGATTTTGGAAAGTAGTCCATGGTGAGTCTGATGGCGGGATGGAACTTATTGATGACGTTGTGTAGTCGTTTCAGTGATTCTTCGCTGTGGGTCCGATGGAAAAAAATGTCATTGATGTATCTGGTGTATAACGTCGGTTGAAGGTCCTGTGCGGTGAGTAGGTCTTGTTCAAACTTGTGCATGAAAATGTTGGCGTATTGGGGTGCGAATTTAGTCCCCATGGCTGTTCCGTGCGTCTGGATGAAGAACTTGTTGTCGAAGGTGAAGACGTTGTGATCCAGAATGAAGCGGATGAGTTGCAGAATTGCGTCTGGAGATTGGCAGTTGTCGGTGTTGAGTACTGAGGCTGTTGCAGCAATGCCGTCGTCATGGGGGATGCTGGTATAGAGTGCCGAGACGTCCATTGTGACGAGGAATGTTCCTGGTTCAACTGGTCCATGGGTGCTGAGTTTCTGTAGGAAGTCCGTTGTGTCACGACAGAAGCTGGGCTTCATGGGTACGAATGGTTTCAAGATGCCCTCGATGTAGCCAGAGAAGTTCTCACACAGGGTCCCATTGCCTGAAATGATAGGACGGCCTGGTGTGTTGGCATTGTGTATTTTCGGGAGGCAGTAGAGATCTCCAATGCGGGGAGTACGTGGGATGAGAGCACGTAGGGTGCTCTGATGATCTGGATCCAAGGTCTTGATCAGTCTGTTAAGTTGGCGGATGTGTTCCTTTGTCGGATCTGCGGGTAACTGTCTGTAGTGTTCTTGGTTTTGAGTTGTAGGTATACTTCTTTGCAGTAGTCTGTTCTGTTCAGTATGACAGTCTGCTGGTTTGATGACGATGCTGCGGTTGGTCTTGAGAGCGCGGATGGCATTGCGTTGTGCTTGGGTGACGTTCGGGGCTGTCTTGTGAATGCGACTGATGAATCAGATTTCCCTGTATTGTTTTCTACTGTGGTACCGAACAAAGAACAAAGAAAAGTACAGCACAGGAACAGGCCCTTCGGCCCTCCAAGCCTGCGCCGACCATGCTGCCCGTCTAAACTAAAATCTTCTACACTTCCGGGGTCCGTATCCCTCTCTTCCCATCCTATTCATGTATTTGTCAAGATGCCCCTTAAATGTCACTATCATCATCAAGTCCTCAATGTCTGTCCTCCGACCGTCCACCCCCTCGGGTGTTTCTATCTCCACCCGCTGTACCAGATCAGCTGTGTGATGCGCACCAGATAGTGTCTCAGGGGCCACTTCACTAAAGTGCCCAACACACGTGACTGTCTCTGGGATGGTTCATCCAAAGTGAGGGGCCGCAGGTCCGGTGCTCCTACTCCTGTCTTCTCCCACTCCCGGAAGTTGTGCGCGGCCTTCTCCTAGGGGGTTGCGGGGGTGACACAAACCGAAAACAACAGTGTTAGACGGTCTGACGCATGCAGCCCAGGGGATGGGTAGCTGGTTGCCCCAATGAGCAGGGTGTTACCTAGCCATGGCAACGTTATGGGTACTGGCATGTGGTGCAGGATGGGGGTTCGCCAGCCCTCCGGGTACGGGGGTGGGTGTGTGTGGGGTTACGGGTGTGTGTGTGTGGGACAGGGGTTGGTGCCAGGGGCACAGTGCTGTCTACTGACCGTGGCCGCCCTGAAGAAGTTGTGCAGTTTTTTGTGGCACTGCAGGCCGGTCCAGACGACGTTTCCCAATGCGCTGACCACTTCTGCCACTTGCACCCAGGCCCTGCGGCAGCTGTCAGCTTCCTTCCCGGGCCGGGGTACAGGGTCCATCCTCCCCTCCTCCATGACACCCAGGAGGGTGTCGAGCTCTGTTGCTTGAACCTTGGGGCTGCTCTCCTCCCTGTTATTTTGTTAGTTGGGATTCTGTATGTGGGGAGTAGTGTGTTTATGCGGTTGCAGCTTGTCAGCCTCCTGAGTGTCAATCGCGAAAGCGGCGAATCCGGCACCGTATCTCATTACAATCGAATGTGTTCCACCTGGCACTGGTGCTAGCCCCTTAACTGTAGTGGAATCGGTCCAGGTGTAGCGCTAGTTTTGCTGTCATGAAAGGTCACGAATTCTACATCGGTGTCAACACGGAAAATCCCACCCGGGTTCTTTAAAACATTTTCATCAGATACTCCCTGAGATTGTGAATAGAATTGTATATTTCTCTTTAGTGAATTCTAGAAATTCGCACCATTTAATTAGTTACATAATTTTTAATAAGATTTTTTCTGGGTGGATGCAGCCTGTTCATTCATCTATTGAATCAGAGTTTGAATCCTTACTCAAGAGATTAGGGTTGCAATTATTTTACTGCAGTTTTGGCAACAGAATTTGCTCACGTTTTCATTATGCCAGTGCCATCAATGCTGCAAGTACTTGGCCTAGCCTTCTAACTATTGATGTGAGATTTCCTCCGAGAGATCGTCTTGCATCAATTTTGCTTCTCATTAGCTGCATTATTAATCACATCAGCTCTTTTCAATCAGTTAGCAAATTCAGTGGCAGAGGGCACTGAACATTTCTGCGCATTTTTTTTTGCAATTCTTTTCCCTGCTCAATGGAGTTTGTGTAGAGCCAGGAAAACTGTCTCCTCCCCAATTATCACTGCTGCACAAATGGTGCTGCTGCCCTCCTGCTAGTTGCAGTATACTCACAGCTATAAGTTAACATAGTTTGGCATATCTAAATCCAGTTATTAACAGGCATGATCCATAGTACAAAGCTGCCCCTAGTTCAACACTGACTTGCTTTAAGTTGGAAGTGTGATGATGAATGCAATAGGAATTCTGTGCTGAGATTGGGGTGAGATATATTGTTTCATTATACAACCACCCCATGTTACACCTGCCACTGAATTCAACAATTGAAATGGAACAATATCCAATTCTTCACTAATTACAAGAGCAAAAAAAAGTGAGCCCAAACAACAGTTGATAGAATTAAAGCAATTATCTGATTTAGCGAGACAGAACTGGTTGATAACACTGAAACAAAAATATACAATATCACAGGAAAGGCACAAGTTCAGTGCCTAACTCCACTGAACTCAATTTCAATCTTGTGACACAAGAATGAGTAGATACTATGTGTGTCCCCATGGGATGAATGGAGTCAACAGATCAGTCACTGATTCCAAAAATAAAGAGAAGATGAACTTTTCCAAGTGAGTTACGGGAAATAAAAATACCAATCAAGTAGAAAATACAAAATAGGCAAAAAAAATAATTTTGTTGCATTTTCTATGACTGAGAAGGAAGGCCAGTGTTCCCCCTTGGCCTCCAGCAAAGCTTTGCTGAATGGATATCTGTGCACAGTAATGTAGAGCAATTTTAGCCAGTGTTCACCGCGGACAAAAATGCGATGCCGACGGAAAATTTGACGAAACCACAGGAATGAGAATCTCGACGGCAAGACCTTGTTTTGAGATTTCCCCCATCACTCACCGGTGGCGCATTAAGGTGGGTACTCATTTAAAGGGCGTTTCTGTTACATGTTAACTCCAGGTAGGGAATTTTCCCCTTGCCAATGTATTGTCACACCGGTGAGGTTTACAGCAACTTTAGCAAAACATGAAGCTTTCAAGGAGCACCCGCTGGGGTGACACTGCCAGGGGCTGTGATGGGGTGGTTCCCCTTATGCGTGTGGAGGTGGGGGTTGTCGCTCTGCAAGTGTGGGAAGCAGAGGATGTTTTGCCCTGGTGCTTGCATGCAGGGGTTGCCCCGATACTAACAGGTGGTCCCCCATGTCCTGCAGGGGAAGGGGGGGGGGTAGCCTCTCTGGGATCTTTTAGTCAGCCGGAATGTGTCACCTGGAGCCCAATCTCTATGGAGCCGGCATTGCCAGCACTATCAGGCCCTGTCGGAGTGATGGCAGAAGCGGCGCCCACAGATTCTTTGTGCACAGAGTGCAGAGAATCTAATGAGAGAACCCGGCTGTTCGTTTGGAGATCTACCAGTTTTCTCACCAAAACCGACACTCTGAAAATTTATTGGAAGATTTCACCCAGTATGTGTGCAAAAATGTTAAATTCTATGCACGGGTACCCACTTCATTTTTTTCCCAATCAAGGGACAATTTAGCGTGGCCAATCCACCTACCCTGCACATCTTTGGGTTGTGGGGGTGAAACCCACGCAAACACAGGAAGAATGTGCAAACTCCACACAGACAGTGACCCAGAGCCTGGATCGAACCTGGGACCTCAGCACTGTGAGGCAGCAGTGCTAACCACTGTGCCACCGTGCTGCCCGCTGTAAACCTCTTCTGAAGGAAAACCCTACAGTAAAATTGTTCGCACTTCTGTAGTCATTGTCTGTGATCCCTCTCGGTATTGGTCTACTGTTAGAGATTGCTATCAAAGTAGAGATTGCTACTATAAGGATGGGTACAGGGGATTTAGCTTTTGCAACAGGAATTCAATGTACAAACTGTCACGTGGCAGATTGAGTCTAACTTTTTTCTAACATTTCTGCTTCACTGTGATTGGATATTCAATGGGAGTGTAATTGAAGCACCCAGATTTTTTACTTCTGCACCTCTGCTGTACCCATGAGTGCACCACAACAACCACTTGAAAGTTTTGCTTCAAATAATTTAACCAGTGTAGTACCGGAGGAAATTAACTGTTCTTCTACTAATGAGTCTATACAACCATTCATTCTTACTCTCAGCCAAATCAGCCGAAACCAAAGAAAGACATTGGGTGAAATTGTCCGTTTGGGAGACTAAGTATTGACGCCAGTACTGAATTGTGTGCGGTTCGCGTTCCTGTTGGCGGCACTATTTATGGAGCAATTCATGACATGCTAATGGACCAGTACTCTGCTGGAGCGAATTCTGAGCAATTCCTGGCCCAGCGGGCATGCTAACCGTTGGGGATGGTATTAGTGCCAAAGAGCCTGTCAGCTGGAGCTGTTTTTAAGCACTCCACTTACCACTCACTCACTGCATCCACCAAGATGACTCAGAGAAGGCCAGCCCCCCAAGGTCGAGGGTTTGAGGTGGACTTATGCCAGTAAGGAGAGCAAAGGAGACCCTTTTCCCCAGCGTGGGTTGCAGACGCAAGCCTTCCCTCCTGAAAGTTGTGTGGGAGGTGGTGGCTGAGGCACTCAGCGCTGCCAGTCTCATCAGGAGGAGACCGCGAATGATCCGGAGGGATGGGGGTCACTGGTGAGGCCCCAGCTCTGAAGGAGAACCAAGGAGGGTTCCAAAGGTTACTCTGCAGGTTCCCTCTGGCTGGGGTGAGCTGTGCTGATCCCTTTCTTCCTCTGGAATGGGGCAGTACTTCTGAGGAGTACCAACACCTGATGGGCTCCTGATTGAGCTTGGCCCTTGATGATACAACTGGGGTATGAGGGTGTCCAAAGGGATGGTCTAGGTGGGCTTCCAGATGACCAGAGGCCTTCACAGCATTTAAAGGACACAGGCAGCACTCAGCAGTGTGAGCAGCCAGGAGCCGATAAGTAAAACCAAAGGGGTGCGTTTAAAAGACAGACGGCAGCAATGGTGGTCTAAATAGGCCACTCTGATCCTGAGGGGGACACACCCCAAGTCCACAGACCTGGCACCAAGTCGCTACTCGCTACTGCCTCCTATCCGGGAAGCCATCCCCCGCAAGCCCAACACTTTTCAATTGTTTTTCAGTATTTTTTTAGCCTCCTACTCCCCCTCCGCAGCCATGGCACCCACATTTGTAAATACCTGTACTAATTCACGCCCGCAAGACGTCCGCCTGAGGAGCCTCGCCTCGCAGAAGGTCAGAACATACTGTGTGAAACCGGCTAATCATATTTAAATGCATGCAAATGCTGGTTTAGCATGCCGCTGCCAGTATGGTGTGCAAACCTCGCTATCGCCACCAGTGAGAGACAAGAGCATGGCGCTCAAAGCGGCGCCGGGCACAAACATTGATTTTGGCTCCATCCGATCATGGTTTGTGTTTTTGACACCGTGAGTTGGAGAATTTCACCCACTGGCTCAGCTTTTCTTGTCAAAATAACCGCCAGATTAATGACACTCAATATTTATGCATAAGAGACTTCCGGGTGCGGCGATGACCAGCTGAGTCACACGTTTCGGCAGCTCCCGGTGAAACTGACTTTTGGGCTCTTGATAGGAGCCCCAACGGCAATTTTGATGGCTAAAAACACTGTGCGGTAAACCAGAAGGGAATCCCCCCTGGATACGGATGAAAAAAGGAGGAGAAAGTGGCCGGATTGCAGTGGATCCTTTAGAACAGCGGCAAGGAAGGCAAGCAAAAACCAAGATGGCGTCGGAAGGTGGCAGTTTAACATGGGGCCCTGAACAACAAGAGTTCTTGAAATGCTGTGTGGAAGAGCTCAAAAAGGAAATGAAGAAAGAGCTGTTGGCCCCGATACTACAGGCGATCGAAGGGCTAAAGGAGGAACAAAAGACCCAGGAGCGGGAGCTTCGGGCCGTGAAGGCAAAGGCAGCCGAGAATGAGGACGACATACAGGGCCTGGTGGTGAAGATGGAGACGCGTGAGGCACATCAGAAACAATGTGTGGAAAGGTTGGAGGCACTGGAGAACAACGCAAGGCGGAACAACCTGAGGATTCTTGGTCTTCCTGAAGGTGCGGAGGGAGCGGACGTCGGGGCATATGTGAGCACGATGCTGCACTCGTTAATGGGAGCGGAGGCCCCGGCGGGTCCGTTGGAGGTGGAGGGAGCATACCGAGTGATGGCGCGAGGACCGAGAGCAGGAGAAATTCCCAGAGCCATAGTGGTGAGATTCCTCCGTTTTAAGGATAGCGAAATGGTCCTTAGATGGGCAAAGAAAACTCGGAGCAGTAAATGGGAGAACGCAGTGATCCGCATTTATCAAGACTGGAGTGCGGAGGTGGCGAGAAGGAGGGCGAGCTTTAATCGGGCCAAGGCGGTGCTTCATAAAAAGAAGATAAAATTTGGAACGCTGCAACCGGCAAGACTGTGGGTCACATATCGAGGGAGGCACCACTACTTTGAGACGGCGGATGAAGCGTGGACTTTTATTGTGGAAGAAAAACTGGAATGAGCGGGTTATTAAAAAGAACGTTTGAACAAAGTGGTGGGGCGAATGTGGGGGGCGAAGAGGGGGGTTAAAAAGGGGGGAAAGAGGAGTTTTATGTACTAATCCTGCGATGTGGTAACTTTTCTCTCTTCCACAGGTGGTGATGGGGGGAGGAGGGGAGGTGGAGGAGATGGGGCGTTGGCCATTGGGGGCGGGGCCAAGGGAGAAGCGCGGGCTTGGTTCCCGCGCTATAATAATCATGGCGGGAATAGAGAAGCAGGAAGGAGGGGGAGTCGCACGGTGCGAGCCGAGGTCACGGGGGGAAGCCGAGGTCGGCCAGAGTTTGCTGACTTCTGGGAGCAACATGGGGGGAGTAATTACGCTAGCGGGGGATCTAGCGGGGGGGGTGGGAGGGGGGAATTACTGGGTTGCTGCTGCTGGGGAGAGGGGGGAGCTGGTATGGGAGGGGATGGGCGGGGGGGGCACCGCCTGGGGGAGATACAGCTGCGTGGGAACCGGGTGAGGAGCTGGAAAAAGGGGATGGCTAAACGACAAGGGGGGTGGGGTAGGAAGCCCCCCAACCCGGCTGATCACGTGGAACGTGAGAGGGCTGAACGGGCCGATAAAGAGGGCACGGGTACTCGCACACCTTAAGAAACTGAAGGCAGATGTGGTTATGTTACAGGAAACGCACCTGAAACTGATAGACCAGGTTAGGCTACGCAAAGGATGGGTAGGGCAGGTGTTCCATTCTGGGCTAGATGCGAAAAACAGGGGGGTGGCTATATTAGTGGGGAAGCGGGTAATGTTCGAGGCAAAGACTATAGTGGCGGAGAACGGGGGCAGATACGTGATGGTGAGTGGCAAACTACAGGGGGAGACGGTGGTTTTGGTAAACGTATATGCCCCGAACTGGGATGATGCCAATTTTATGAGGCGGATGCTAGGACGCATTCCAGACCTAGAGATGGGAAAGCTGATAATGGGGGGAGATTTTAATACGGTGTTGGAACCAGGGCTGGATAGGTTGAAGTCCAGGACTGGAAGGAGGCCGGCAGCAGCCAAGGTACTTAAAGATTTTATGGAGCAGATGGGAGGTGTAGACCCGTGGAGATTTAGCAGACCTAGGAGTAAGGAGTTCTTGTTTTTCTCCTATGTCCATAAAGTCTACTCGCGAATAGACTTTTTTGTGCTGGGAAGGGCGTTGATCCCGAAGGTGAGGGGAATGAAGTATACGGCTATAGCCATTTCGGATCACGCTCC
Source organism: Scyliorhinus torazame (assembly GCF_047496885.1). Classification (NCBI taxonomy): domain Eukaryota; kingdom Metazoa; phylum Chordata; class Chondrichthyes; order Carcharhiniformes; family Scyliorhinidae; genus Scyliorhinus; species Scyliorhinus torazame. The sequence goes on along the minus strand of NC_092709.1, from coordinate 162,821,281 downwards.
ACACTGGGTAGACTTGGAGATAGGGGAGGAAACAGGAGGGCGCCCACCCTGGAGAATGGACATGGGACTAATGGCAGATGAGGGGGTGTGTCTAAGGGTGAGGGGGTGCATTGAAAAGTACTTGGAACTCAATGATAATGGGGAGGTCCAGGTGGGAGTGGTCTGGGAGGCGCTGAAGGCGGTGGTTAGAGGGGAGCTGATATCAATAAGGGCACATAAAGGGAAGCAGGAGAGTAAGGAACGGGAGCGGTTGCTGCAAGAACTTTTGAGGGTGGACAGACAATATGCGGAAGCACCGGAGGAGGGACTGTACAGGGAAAGGCAAAGGCTACACGTAGAATTTGACTTTCTGACTACGGGCACTGCAGAGGCACAATGGAGGAAGGCACAGGGTGTACAGTACGAATATGGGGAGAAGGCGAGCAGGTTGCTGGCACACCAATTGAGGAAAAGGGGAGCAACGAGGGAAATAGTGGGAGTGAGGGATGAGGAAGGAGAGATGGAGCGGGGAGCGGAGAGAGTGAATGGAGTGTTCAAGACATTTTATAAAAAATTATATGAAGCTCAACCCCCGGATGGGAGGGAGAGAATGATGGGCTTCTTGGATCGGCTGCAATTTCCCAAGGTGGAAGAGCAGGAAAGGTTGGGACTGGGAGCACAGATCGAGGTAGAAGAAGTGGTGAAAGGAATTAGGAGCATGCAGGCGGGAAAGGCCCCGGGACCGGATGGATTCCCAGTCAAATTCTATAGAAAATATGTGGACTTGCTCGCCCCGGTATTGACGAGGACCTTTAATGAGGCAAAGGAAAGGGGACAACTGCCCCCGACTATGTCTGAAGCAACGATATCGCTTCTCTTAAAGAAGGAAAAGGACCCGCTACAATGCGGGTCCTATAGACCTATTTCCCTCCTAAATGTAGATGCCAAGATCCTGGCCAAGGTAATGGCAATGAGAATAGAGGAATGTGTCCCGGGGGTGGTCCACGAGGACCAAACTGGGTTTGTGAAGGGGAGACAGCTGAACACGAATATACGGAGGCTGTTAGGGGTAATGATGATGGCCCCACCAGAGGGGGAAACGGAGATAGTAGTGGCGATGGATGCCGAGAAAGCATTTGATAGAGTGGAGTGGGATTATTTGTGGGAGGTGTTGAGGAGATTTGGTTTTGGAGAGGGGTATGTTAGATGGGTGCAGCTGTTGTATAGGGCCCCGATGGCGAGCGTGGTCACGAATGGATGGGGATCTGCATATTTTCGGCTCCATAGAGGAACAAGGCAGGGATGCCCTCTGTCCCCATTATTGTTTGCACTGGCGATTGAGCCCCTGGCGATAGCGTTAAGGGGTTCCAAGAAGTGGAGGGGAGTACTTAGAGGAGGAGAAGAACACCGGGTATCTTTGTATGCGGACGATTTGCTACTATACGTGGCAGACCCGGCGGAGGGGATGCCAGAAATAATGCGGATACTTGGGGAGTTTGGGGATATTTCAGGGTATAAATTGAACATGGGGAAAAGTGAGTTGTTTGTGGTGCATCCAAGGGAGCAGAGTAGAGAAATAGAGGACCTACCGTTGAGGAAGGTAACAAGGGACTTTCGTTACCTGGGGATCCAGATAGCCAAGAATTGGGGCACATTGCATAGGTTAAATTTAACGCGGTTGGTGGAACAAATGGAGGAGGATTTCAAGAGATGGGATATGGTATCCCTGTCACTGGCAGGGAGGGTGCAGGCGGTTAAGATGGTGGTCCTCCCGAGATTCCTCTTTGTGTTTCAGTGCCTCCCGGTGGTGATCACGAAGGCTTTTTTTAAAAGGATTGAAAAGAGCATCATGGGTTTTGTGTGGGCCGGGAAGACCCCGAGAGTGAGGAAGGGATTCTTACAGCGTAGCAGGGATTGGGGGGGGCTGGCACTACCGAGCCTAAGTGAGTATTATTGGGCCGCTAATATTTCAATGGTGAGTAAGTGGATGGGAGAGGAGGAGGGAGCGGCGTGGAAGAGATTAGAGAGGGCGTCCTGTAGGGGGACTAGCCTACAGGCTATGGTGACAGCCCCATTGCCGTTCTCACCGAGGAACTACACCACAAGCCCGGTGGTGGTGGCTACACTGAAGATTTGGGGACAGTGGAGACGGCATAGGGGAAAGACTGGAGCCTTGGGGGGGGTCCCCGATAAGAAACAACCATAGGTTTGCCCCGGGGGGAATGGATGGGGTATATGGAATGTGGCAAAGAGCAGGAATAACGCAACTGAAAGATCTGTTTGTGGATGGGAAGTTCGCGAGTCTGGGAGCGCTGACCGAGAAATATGGGTTGCCCCAAGGGAATGCATTCAGGTATATGCAACTGAGGGCTTTTGCGAGGCAACAGGTGAGGGAATTCCCGCAGCTCCCGACACAAGAGGTGCAGGACAGAGTGATCTCAAAGACATGGGTGGGGGATGGTAAGGTGTCAGATATATATAGGGAAATGAGGGACGAAGGGGAGACTATGGTAGATGAACTAAAAGGGAAATGGGAAGAAGAGCTGGGGGAGGAGATCGAGGAGGGGCTGTGGGCAGATGCCCTAAGCAGGGTAAACTCGTCGTCCTCGTGTGCCAGGCTAAGCCTGATTCAGTTTAAGGTATTACACAGAGCGCATATGACTAGAGCACGGCTCAGTAAATTTTTTGGGGTGGATGATAGGTGTGCGAGGTGCTCGAGAAGCCCAGCGAATCATACCCATATGTTTTGGTCATGCCCGGCACTACAGCGGTTTTGGATGGGGGTAACAAAGGTGCTTTCAAAAGTAGTGGGGGTCCGGGTCGAACCAAGCTGGGGGTTGGCTATATTTGGGGTTGCACAAGAGCCGGGAGTGCAGGAGGCGAGAGAGGCCGATGTTTTGGCCTTTGCGTCCCTAGTAGCCCGGCGCAGGATATTGTTAATGTGGCAAGAAGCCAAGCCCCCGGGGGTGGAGACCTGGATAAATGACATGGCAGGGTTTATAAAGCTAGAGCGGATTAAGTTCGTACTAAGGGGGTCGGCTCAAGGGTTCACCAGGCGGTGGCAACCGTTCGTCGAATACCTCACTGAAAGATAGATGGAATGGAAAAAATAAGGCAGCAGCAGCAGCCCAGGATCGGGGGTGGCGGGGTGGGGGGGAGGGGGGGGTGGGGTGGGGTGGGGGTGGGGAGGGGGGGGGGGTGGGTGGGGGGGGGGTGGGTGGGGGGGGGGGGTGGGCGGGGGGGGGTGGGTGGGGGGGGGGGTGGGCGGGGGGGGGGGAGGCGGGGAGGAGGAACCAGAAGGACTCTCAGGGTTGTTAATATATACTGTATAATATGTATAGGTCGTTGCGACAGATAATTATATATTGGACTGTTAGATTATATTTTTGGAGAGTGTTACTTATGATAAGGCAGTTGCCAATTAGGGTTAGTTTTCATTTTTGTTATTTATTATTTATTCATTTTTTGTTTATGAAATAGGTCATTGTTATAATATTGTGTAAAGGATGCACAATGTACTGTGTTGGTTGACCAAAGATTTTCAATAAAATATTTATTAAAAAAAAAATATTTATGCATAAAATGTAAATCAATTTTAGACCAGGCGCAGATGCTTAGTTAAACTCAAATAACTAAAAGTAGCTATCTGAATTAACTCACTTCACCAGTAGCTTTTCACCCCCCGAGTGTGAAGATGCTGGGCTGGATTCTCCATTATTGGGACTATGACCCCACGCCGGTGTCAAAACGGTGGAGTTTCATGTCAGAAAAACTGGCATCAAAGGGACACAAATTCCTAGCCCTGCAGGGGGCTAGCAAGGACCCGGAGTAGATCTCGCAGCTTTGGCTGCAGATACAGGCCCCTGCACTTCCAGGTCAGCGACCGTGCCGTGCTCTGTAGCGGACTTGGACCGCAGAGCTGGACCCAAAAAAGAGACCCCCCGATCGACCGCGTACCCGGCCCTCAACTCCCACACAAACATTTACCGGCCGCCTATAAGGCCCCCCCCCGCCCTCCGATCGGCCCGCCCCCGACCATGGTGGCCACGGACTGAGTCCGCAGCCGCCACGCGAGTATCCCGACCGGCTGGAACACATTAGTTCCACGCCGTCGGGTCTTCGGCCGGTCGGGGGCGGAGCGGGCCTCCCCGAGTACGCCGCTTTTCGGGCTCTGCAGAATCAGGGAACCGGCGCCGATCCCGATTTTCTGCGGGAAAATGGATTCTCCGCCCCCTCGCCGGCCGTGTTTTCTTCAGTAGCTATGAACTAAAGTTGGCACAGAAAGTTCAATCTTGTTCATTCCAGTCTTAGCATTCTTTTAACAATTGGATAATTGCTAGTTACTCACTGGCACTGAAAATGAACGATTACATGTATCCAATACGATTCCTTCAGATTTTAATTGTGAAATTTTAAAATTGACTCACCTTAATTTTTTTCCTTTTTACTTGCCTCTTTTTTTCCCTCATCTCTCTCCTAATCCAATCATTTCGGGTGAAATTTAATCCAGGCGATGTCTTCTCACCCACTGGCTGGAGAGCAGGTGAGTGCCCTAAATCACCACTGTTGGTGAAGGTCCACTGTGTAAAGTTTAGAACCCTGGGACTGGAAATCCCACCACCTGAGAGCTGCCAGCCAATCAGAGGTTGACGGCTTTCATTACAGGCATCATCACCTGGAGTAGCTGCTGCCAGTAATGCACCTACCAGAAGCTCAGGATCAGTGATTGACCCAGACCAAGGGTAAATGAAGGTGAGATGGGGTTCATGGGATGAGGATGCCAGGAGGTCGGCGGCACGGGCAATGCCCTGCACTTTTCTGAGGCTAGTTACCTTGATCGGGCACTGAATGCCTTTGAAAGAGAGACCCCAGCAGCCCACGTTTTTGAGCTACCCACATGTCAAACCCCTCCACAAAATATTGTTGAATACGACCTGTGCTGGAAGGAGGCCCTTAAGTGAGCATTAATTCCCCATTTAAGGATCTCAATTATTATTCGGGTGGAAAGGCTGACCCTTTCCTTTATGATTCATTTTTGGTTTATGACAGTTTCCATTTGGGACTGACCCTTTAATTTGTCCCTTAGTTAATTTGATCCCGTTTACTTAGTTAATTATGTTACATAAAATAGTTGGAAAGGCTAATCCACGAGCCTTCCCATCCTGGATTTAATTGGGCAGAGGCAGGAAGGCAATGGGAACCAGGTGACACATTCCGGCTGACTAAAAGTCCCCAGCTTCCAAACTCTTCACCCAGGGCATTAAATTCCACCCTGTATTTCTCTCTCACGCCTAATTTGACATTGAATTAATTCACTCTAATTTACACTCGCTATTCTAGTGCGCTGTGGTCACAATGCTTCAATCTGATTGGTTAAGGTGATGCAGTTACTTTATGCCTTGTTCACTCAGGTCCCAGTTGCCTCTTTACCTTGTTGTAACCTTATTAGCTACCACTTTCAGTAGTTTATCATGCAAAAAAATGAAAACCTTGACATACAAGGGCAATTAAATCTAATTAATGGCAGGCACTTGCTACACTGTCTTGCTACAGTGACATTTCATCCATTGTTTGAGAACTAAATCCTGACAGAACAGCTCCAGATTGATAGATTATTAACTGTATTCCAATCTAAACCAGCTATTGCAGTTTTTCATCACTTTTCTCGATGTTTTGAAATTACTGTCAATTGATCTTGTATAAATTAGAGTATTATAAAGTATCAGAATGCAATGTTCCCAGATGTCTACTACATCCAAAAAAAACCCACACTTCAGTTATGATGAATATTTAACTACAGAGCTCAAGTTGGAATTTGACTTGGATAGTTTGAATGGATGATATCAGTCATCGGCAAGTAACTAATTATTAGATCATGGCTACTTAGTCCTTAAATTTTAATGAGTTCTACAATGATATTGCTAAGTGCATTCAATTCTCAGCAGCCTCTAGTGTGAGACCCTGAAATAAACCTAGATCTCCCGATGGTTGGAGAAGACTGGACATACCCCCAAATATATGCAATCCCTCAGAAGTCTCAATGAAAGAGTCCATGAGAATTGTCGGGTAAGTTTGAACTTCTGATGGGCAATTCGTCTGCAGCCTAGGACCCTCTGAAAATTTCTCCGACTCTGTGTTAGAGTTGGAGACTTCAGATAGTGCTGATTTACCTTTGCCGGATAGTAACCCAGTGACGTGCAATCAATTACACTCAAGACGAAGTGATTCCATAACTGAAGGCTTTAATCTGCTAGAACTCTTCTCCAGCAGCTTCGATACAGAAAGTGAAGGCTGCTGGGACGGCACCGGTTCTTATACTCCGCCTCTTGGGGCGGAGCTATGTACAACAGCCAATGGTAGACTCCTGGGTCTAACTAATGGTCATCCACCTCTTAGGTACCGCAATACCTGGTACTACCACACCCAGGAAAGTTAAAAAAAATATATTTGTATTCAAGGCTTTTCAACAAATTATATATATGCAAAATATCATAAGAATCATAGAATCATAGAATTCACAGTGCAGAAGGAGGCCATTCGGCCCATTGGGTCTGCACCGGCCCATGGAACGAGCACCCTACATAATCCCACAACTCTACCCTATCCCTATAACCCATTAACCCCACCCAACCTTTTTTTTTACACCAAGGGCAATTTAGCATTGGCCAGTCCACCTAACCTGCACATCTTTGAACCGTGGGAGGAAACCGGAGCACCCGGAGGAAACCCATGCAGGCGCGGGGAGAACATGCCAACTCCACACAGACAGTGACCCAAGCCAGGACTCTAACCTGGCACACTGGAGCTGTGAAGCAACTGTGCTAACCACTGTGCTACCATGCTGCCCCAAAGAGCATCAGACGAACATCACATAAAGCCAACAAAAAACCAAACCCTCTAGCCCCCCTGACACCAACCCTCAAACACATTCCGCCCTCCCCTTTTTAACCTCCCCAAAAGCTCCTTCCCTTAGTGACTCCTCAATCGACCTTGAAGAAATCGATGAACGATTTCCACCTCTGAGTGGACCCTTATACTGACCCCCACAGAACGAATATGGGGCAGGATTCTCCAGTCGGTGACGCCGAAATCTCATTCGGCGATCGTCTAGAGAATCCCCGTTCATGACCAAATCGGGAGCGGCACCACTTTCGTAATGCTCCACTTCCTCCGAAGCGCAGTGCCCACAGCCTGAGGACATTGCCTGAGGCACCCCTCCGATGCTCCGCCCCCAACCGGCCGAGTTCGCGACGGCGTGGGTCTTCCATTGTCTCACCCATTGGGATTTTAGCGTGGCGGCTGCGGACTCAGTCTGCGCCGCCACAGTCGGGGGAGGGTCGATCCGCGAGCTAGGGGGGACTTTATCAGGGGCTGGGGGCATTATTGGGGGGTGGTCCGGGGCACGCAAGCCAGCCAAAGGGGGGGGCACTATTTTGCAGGCCACGTCCGCGAATGACCGGCACGGCCACAGACCCGGCTATTCTCCGGGCCATATCGAAAGCTAGAGCTGGGTGCTCCAGGCTGCCTTCCTGTTGCCTCCAGCCAAACGGAGGATCAGTGGCCGTTTTGCACCGAATATTTGGGCATAAAACGCCATTGTTCTCTCGCCGGTGTCACACTCTGAGAATCCAGCCCATGATCTTCTCTAACCGTAGGAATTCGCTTACCCACGCCCGTACCTTTGGTGGCTCCAAGTCCCTCCAACATAACAAAACCTGTCACCAGGCTCTCACGGAGGCAAAGGCCAGCACATCGGTCTCGCTCCCCCTCTGTACTCCTGGGTCTTCCGACACACAAACCATTGCCACCTCCGAATTCGGGGACACCCTCACCCCCAGAATCTCGGACGTAACATCCAAGAATCTCTGCTAGACCTCCCTCAATCTATGGCACGCCCAAAACATGAGGACGCAATTCGCGGGCCCCCCGCTTCCGTGCACTGCCCACAACAATCCTCCATCAACTCAAAAAACCTGCCCATCCTCACCACCGTCATGTCAGCCCTGTGCACCACTTTCAACTGGATGAGGTTTAATCTTGCACACGACAAGGACTCAGTCACCCTCCGCAAAGCCTCAGCCCACGTCCCGGCCCCCACATCCTCTCCCAACTCCTCCAATTTGCGCTTAACATCTTCCAACAGGGCAGTTCCCACTCATCAGTTCCTTGTTAATATCTGACAGGGCAGCACGGTAGCATTGTGGATAGCACAATTGCTTCACAGCTCCAGGTTCCCAGGTTCGATTCCGACTTGGGTCACTGTCTGTGCGGAGTCTGCACATCCTCCCCGTGTGTGCGTGGGTTTCCTCCGGGTGCTCCGCCCACAGTCCAAAGATTTGCGGGTTAGGTGGATTGGTCATGATAAATTGCCCTTATTGTCCAAAATTGCCCTTAGTGTTGGGTGGGGTTACTGGGTTATGGGGATAGGGTGGAGGTGCTGAACTTGGGTAGGGTGCTCTTTCCATGAGCCGGTGCAGACTCGATGGGCCAAATGGACTCCTTCTGCACTGTAAATTCTATGATCTATGACCTTCCCCCACCTCTATTTCATCCTCCGACATAAGCTAATCTTGTAGCATGGGAGGCGGCAACCCCGGGAAAGACGGCACCTCTCCTCTCACAAAATTACAAACTTGCACGTATCTAAACCCATTCCCCTTCGACAACTCAGACAATTCCTCCAACTCCTCTAGCCCTGCACATTTGCACCCTATAAACAAGTCCCTGAAGTACTCAATCCCCAACTGCCGCCACCCCTGGAACCTCATATCCAATCTGGCCAGCACAACCTATGGTTATCACAAGTATGCGCCCTCTAACATCACGTGCTGAATACACTGCCCACACACGTAATAGAATACCTGGCTTGTAAGAATGGCAGTGGGGCAACAACAAACCCTCGAGCTGTTCCCCTACACGATGATGCCTCCACCCGTCCCCAAACCGTCGTCTCCTCCATGGCCCAATTCCTCACTATCGCAATGTTTGGAGCCCAATAATTTTGGCAATGCCAGCACCCCCGACCCTCCCCACGCCCGCTCCAGAAAAGCCCACACGCCCCTGAGATTGATCCATTAACTTTCCTGAAAAACGATTTTGGGACAAAGATTGGGAGGTTCTGAAACACAAACAGAAACCTGGGCAGCACTGTCATTTTTACTGTCTGCACCCACCCAGCCAGAGACAACGGCAAAACATCCCACCTCGTAAACTCCACCTTCATCCTCTCTACCAATCGGGCCAAGTTCAACCTGTGCAGCTGGGCCCAGCTCCATGCCACATGGATATTGAGGTATTTATAGCTCATCTCCACCACCCTAAACGGCAACTGCCCTAACCTCCTTTCTTGCCCCCTAGCATTGATCGGGAACACCTCACTCTTTCCCATTTTCAATTTATCTCGAAAAACTGCCAGATTTTCCCAGGAACCCCATAATCCCCCCAAATGCAGCCCAGCGCGTCTGAAATATAGAATAACAGATTATCTGCTTACAGTGAAAACCTATGCTCGACCAAAACCACCACTCCACTCCCACTCCGCTGGCTCAATTCCTCTACACTCTTTCAACGCCCTAAGTGCCATTGCCAGTTGCTGTATCGCCAAGGCGAAAAGCAACGAGGAGAGCGGGCACCTCGTTTCATCCCACAGTGTAACCCAAAGTACCTTGAGCTCACTTGGTTCATCCGCACACTTGCTATCGGCACCTTATACAGCAACCAGACTAAACCACATACCCCTGCCCGTTTAGGGTGGTGGAGATGAGCTATAAATACCTCAATATCCATGTGGACAGTAAAAATGACAGTGCTACCCGAACATGAACCTCCCCAACACCTCAAACAAATATGCCCACTCCACCCGATCAAAAGCCTTTTCCTTCATGGACAAGGTGGGCTGAATTGTCACCAGCTGTGCTGTAACTTTTCTATGATTATAACCTGTCCAGACCCGGAGTCTTCCCCGCCTGCATCGCACCCATGCCCTCTACCAGCTCCCGCAGCGCAATGGGGGCCGTCAGGCCCTGCACCCGCCCCTCTTCCACCTTGGGAAACTGAAACCAATCCAGGAAGCACCCCCCACCCCCTTGGGAGCTCATACTCATAGAGCCTATATTGAAGGCCTCAAATACTCCAATCACCCCCTCCAGATTCAGCACCACCTTATCACCTTCATCCCTCACTCTATCAATTGTCATGTGAGAGTACCTTTAAGAAATGGGGGTTTATAAAATAGCTGTAGTGGATGTACCTTTAAGAAATGGATGGTTATCAGTGATGTCAGAGTGTGGGTAGAGCTGGGCTCTCTGTCTGCTTTTACTTTCGCTTTGGGCTCACAGCTACAGGGTGTGTTTAGTTTTGTTTTAGATTTGGAGAAGCTGCAGTCACAGCAAGATGTGTATGAATCTCTGCAAGCTTATGAATGTTCATTTGGTGATTTCAAAGCGGTAACTGTTCTCAGTAGTGAAGTTAAACCTGATGTATTTCTGTAAAAAGAGTTCTTTTTGTCTTATGGATGTTGCAAGGAAACATTAAGAGTTACTTAGAGAGTACTGCATTTTGGGGGGGATTTATTGGTGTTGATAGTTGTTAAGATGTTTACTGTGGGTTTATAAAGTGTTAACTGGTTTCAAAAATAAACATTGTTTTACTTTAAAAGTACTGTAGATTTCTGTTGCATCACACCTGCGGAGTGAGCCCATGTGCTCCCTATAACCTCAATCTATTCAAAGTTGTGTGTCAGATGACCTCCATGATACACTTTTGGGTTCTCTAAACACTGGCCCATAACACAATCTCCCTTGCCGCTGTTTGCTTCTTCAACTGATGGGCCAGAATCTTACTTGCCTTCTCCCATACTCATACACTGCCTCTCCGCCACCATCCCACCGCCTTCCCCATTGACAGTAACCCAAACTCCATCTGGAGCGCTGTCTACTTCGGCAACCCCTCCTCCGGTGCCACCGAGTACCTCCTATCCACCCTCCACATCTCATCAACCATTCTTGCCCTCTTCTCCCGCTCCACCCTCTCTATGTGTGCCCGAATCGAAATAAACTTCCCTGTAACTACAACCTTGAATACCTCGCACAACGTGGCGGCTAAGACCTGCCCCGTATCATTCACCTCCACATAGTCCTGAATGGCAGCCCTCACCCACTTACACATCCACTCCTCCGCCAAGAGCCCCACATCTAACCTCCACTGCGGCGTTGGGCCACCCCCCACAAATCCACCCCGAACCACCCACAAATCCACCCAGTGTGACACGTGGTCAGAGACTATGGCCGCCAAATACCCCAAGTCGGACACCCGCGCCAACAGCGCCTTGTCCATTACAAAAAAATCGATCCAGGAATACACCTGGCGCACCCTTGAGAAGTTTGAAAATTCCTTTGCCCTCAGCTTCCCAAATCTCCACGGGTCTGCCCCCCCTATGCACTCTATGAACCCCCTCAGCTCCCTAGCCACTGTCAACCTCAACAACTTTGGATTTGACCCGTCCAAGCTCAGGTTCAGGACACTATTAAAATCCCCCCCCCCCCCCATTATCAACCGGTGTAGATCTGAATCCGGAATCCTCCCCAACACCCTCACCATAAATCCACATCATCCCAATTTGGGGAGTAAACATTAATCAGGACCACTGCCATCCCCTACAGCTTCCCACAACCCACCATATATCTACCCCCCGGATGACCCACAATTCTCCCCACCTCTAATGTCACCCTTTTATTGCCCAACACCACCACTCCCCTCATCTTCATATCCAGCCACGAGTGAAATACCTACCCCATCCATCCCTTCTTCAGCCTTGCCTAATTCCCCCAACTTCAGGTGCGTCTCCTGCAGAAACAACACGTCTGCCTTCAGACTCGGGTGCGTGAAAACGCGGCAGTTCAACTGGTCCAATCAACCCTCACATGTTTCACGCCATCTTTCCTTCCGAACTTCAATGCACCTAACCACACCCATGTCAGCAGCCTCCCTCAGTCCCCAAACAAAGAACCACCCCACCCCGTGCCTTCCTTCTGGTAAACCCCCACTTCATTTCCATTAACTAGCCTGCCCAGCTAGCATTGCGACTCCTGCCCAAAGCCTCTAACCACCCCAGCCCCCTACAATCCACCCCCTCCTCCCAACCACCTACAAAGAAGATCAGAGTAAACACACCATTGCTGTTCTCAAGTCAAAACCCACCCAAAATACCCATCCCATACACTTTACCATACATACAAAACTCCTCTCCATAGTTCAGTGTCCTCACACTCCTCCCTGTTGATGGTCTCTCATAAAGTTCATCACCTCCTCCGGCGAGTCAAAATAAAACTCGTGCTTCTGCTAAGTGACCCATAAGGGGGCAGGATACAGAATCCCAAACCTCACTCTCTTCTTGAACAGGGCAACCTTTACCCAGTTGAACCCAGCTCTCCTCTTCGCCAGCTCCGCACCCAGGTCCTGGTAGACCCGTAACTCACTCCCTTCCCAGGTACACCTGCTGGTCAGCCTCGTCCACTGCAAAATCGTTTCCTTGTCCAAGAAACGGTGCAACTGCACCACCATCTCCCTCAGCGGCTCCCCCATCTGTGGCGGCATCCGCAGTGCCCTGTGTGCCCCTTCCATCTCGAGGCACCGATCAAAGGCCCCTCTTCCCCCATCAACTGCTCCAACATCCTTGCGGCGTCTGCTCCCTCGATACCCACGGATATCCCGACTATCCTCAGATTCTGTAACCTGGAGCGATTCTACAGGTCCTCCAAATTCTTTCGCAGCCTCTTCTGGCTGTCCACTACCATCCCCAACTCTGCCGCCAGCGAGGCCATCCGCTCCTCATGCTCCCCCACCCCCTCCTCCACCTTCTGAAATCCCAGACCATGAGCCATCAGCCTCTGCCCACTTTCTCAATCGCCACCCTAAGTGGCTCCACCACCATCGCCAAGTCCTCCAAAGCCTTCCTCTGCTGCTGGAACTTATTATTTAAAAACTCTACCAGCTGCTCCGTCGACCATTGGGTGGGCAGTGCTGCCCCCTTGCCCTCCATTTTGACCTGTGGCGCACCACAAAAATGCCCTGATCCAGCTGCTCTCTCTTTCTCGTAGCATTTCTCGTCCTCTGATCCATGCACCAGATTCACCAGAGGAGTATTACCTTCCTTGGGCACTCTCACACCTTTTGCCCTCAAAATTACCCCCATACGGGTGGGAAAGGACCAACAAAATCCACCTTGAGGGAAAGCCACCTAATGTGTGACCACTCACTCCATGGCCTCCACCAGAAGTCCATTGCCCAGGAAATGTCAGAAAAACTTTGTCTATCACCTAGGTTACTATCCAGTTCTCCCCCAATCATTCACACTGAGCACCCAGACAAGCTCCCTTGAACCCCAACCACCCCTTGATACTTCAACTACCTGTTGACCAGATCTCCTTAATCCCTTGACTCATCAGAACGTACTTGACTACCCCTGAACTGACAACCCCTTCACAACACTTACTCATCTGCCACTCTGACCAACTCATCCCTCACCTAGCCACTGCACTATCCACTTACCCACTTAACACTGTGTACCTTATCCCCTTATCACCCCATTCATTACCAACTTACCCAACCTACCCCTTACTCTCTTATCTTCTCCACCCTACCCTCTCATTTACTAACCATGTGTAGCGCACAAAGACTCCGAGAGACGAATAGAGTGAAGTCAAACAAACAAAGAACAAAGAAATGTACAGCACAGGAACAGGCCCTTCGGCCCTCCAAGCCCGTGCCGACCATACTGCCCGACTAAACTACAATCTTCTACACTTCCTGGGTCCGTATCCTTCTATTCCCATCCTATTCATATATTTGTCCCTGCTTCCACTACCTCCTCCGGCAGCGAGTTCCAGGCACCCACTACCCTCTGCGTAAAAAAAAAAAATGATTGGGGGAGAACTTTATAGTAACCTAGGTGATAGACAAAGTTACATACTACCACATTCACCCCTTGTTAAAAATGAACCCGGCGGGGTGATGCTTCGCATGGTGGTAAGGGTTTACAAGGCTGGTCCTGGGAGGAAAACTTTCGCATGTTATTACAGTATGTACAAGGTTTTTTTTGTTTCGAACTATTTACAGTAATCGTCAGGAAAAGACAAAATGTTCTCGTTAAAAGTCCACATATTGTACTGTTAGATCGACGGCACGAGTCGGTCGGGCGGTCTGGTCGTCCGTGTCGATCGCCTCGGCCCCAGTGGTGGTGGTGGTGCTTGTTCCGGTGTTGCCGTCTCCGGGAGCCTTACGGTTTCAGCTTGGGCTTCATTCCTGGTCGGGCCTGGGAGGAGGACCGATCTTCCTGGGAAGGGGGCGGTCGCGGGGTGTGGCGGTGGCAGGAAGGGGGGGGGGTTGGGTGATTGGTGTCAGGGGGGTGTGTGTGTTACCGACGGGCGGCAGATCTCGCAGGGAGACCGTGTCCTGTCGGCCGTCGGGGTACTCCACGTAAGCGGGTTCGCGTGAAGGAGGTGAACCCTTTCGACCAACGGGTCCGACTTGTGCGCCCACACATGTTTTCGGACCAAGATGGGTCCTGGGGCCGCCAGCCAGGTCGGCAGCGACGTTCCAGAGGAGGACTTCCTGGGGAAGACAAGGAGGCGCTCATGAGGCGTTTGGTTAGTGCTAGTACACAGTAGTGACCGTATGGAGTGGAGGGCGCCCGGGAGGACCTCCTGCCACCGTGAAACTGGGAGGTCCCTGGACCGTAGGGCCAGTAGGACGGTCTTCCAGACCGTGCCGTTCTCCCTCTCTACTTGCCCGTTCCCCCGGGGGTTGTAGCTGGTCGTCCTGCTCGAGGCTATACCGTTGCTGAGCAGGAACTGGCGCAGCTCGTCACTCATGAAGGAGGACCCCCTGTCGCTGTGGACGTATGCGGGGCAACCGAACAGTGTGAATATGGTGTTCAGGGCTTTAATGACTGTGGCCGCGGTCATGTCAGAGCAGGGGATGGCGAATGGGAAGCGGGAGTACTCGTCCACCACATTAAGGAAGTATATGTTGCGGTCGGTGGAGGGGAGGGGTCCTTTGAAATCCAGACTAAGGCGTTCAAAGGGGCGGGAAGCCTTAATCAGGTGCGCACCATCCGGCCTGAAAAAATGCGGTTTGCACTCTGCGCAGACGTGGCAGTTCCTTGTGACTGTACGGACCTCCTCTAAAGAGTATGGGAGGTTGCGGGACTTAATAAAGTGGTAGAACCGAGTGACCCCCGGGTGGCAGAGGTCCTCGTGGAGGGTTTGGAGGCGGTTAATTTGTGCGTTGGCACATGTGCCGCGGGATAGGGCATCGGACGGCTCGTTCAGCTTTCCGGGACGATACAATATCTCGTAGTTGAAGGTGGAGAGCTCGATCCTCCACCTTAAGATCTTATCGTTTTTGATTTTGCCCCGCTGTGCATTATCGAACATGAAGGCTACCGACCGTTGGTCCGTGAGGAGAGTGAATCTCCTGCCGGCCAGGTAATGCCTCCAATGTCGCACAGCTTCCACTATGGCTTGGGCTTCCTTTCCACTGAGGAGTGGCGGATTTCTGAAGCGTGGAGGGTTCGGGAGAAAAAGGCCACGGGTCTGCCCGCTTGGTTAAGGGTGGCCGCTAGAGCTACGTCGGAGGCGTCGCTCTCGACCTGGAAGGGGAGGGACTCGTCGATGGCGCGCATTGTGGCCTTTGCGATATCCGCTTTGATGCGGCTGAAGGCCTGGCAAGCCTCTGTCGACAGAGGGAAGGTCGTGGTCTGTATTAGGGGGCGGGCCTTGTCTGCGTACTGGGGGACCCACTGGGCGTAGTATGAAAAGAACCCCAGGCAGCGTTTTAGGGCTTTTGAGCAGTGCGGGAGGGGAAATTCCATGAGGGCGCGCATACGTTCGGGGTCGGGGCCTATTATCCCATTGCGCACAATGTAGCCCAGGATGGCTAGCCGGTTTGTGCTAAAGACGCACTTGTCCTCGTTGTACGTGAGGTTCAAGGCTTTAGCGGTCTGGAGGAATTTTTGGAGGTTGGCGTCGTGGTCCTGCTGATCGTGGCCGCAGATGGTCACATTGTCGAGATACGGGAACGTGGCTCGTAACCCGTGTTGATCAACCATTCAGTCCATCTCTCGTTGGAAGACCGAGACCCCGTTTCTGACGCCAAATGGGACCCTTAGGAAATGGTATAATCGTCCGTCTGCCTCGAAGGCTGTGTACCTGCGGTCACTTGGGCGGATGGGGAGCTGATGGTAGGCGGACTTGAGGTCCACGGTGGAGAAGACCTTATATTGGGCAATCCGATTGACCATGTCGGATATGCGGGGGAGAGGGTACGCGTCTAGTTGTGTGTACCTGTTGATGGTCTGGCTATAGTCTATGACCACCCTTTGCTTCTCCCCTGTCTTTACTACTACCACCTGTGCTCTCCATGGACTATTGCTGGCCTGGATTATGCCTTCCTTTAGTAGCCACTGGACTTCGGACCGAATGAAGGTCCGGTCCTGGGCGCTGTACCATCTGCTCCTAGTGGCGACGGGTTTGCAATCCGGGGTGAAGTTTGCAAACAAGGATGGGGGTTGCACCTTGAGGGTTGCGAGGCCGCAGATAGTGAGTGGGGGTATTGGGCCGCCGAATTTGAAGGTTCGGCTCTGTAGATTGCACTGGAAGTCTAATCCCAGTAATGTGGGGGCGCAGAGTTGGGGAAGGACGTAGAGCCTGTAGTTTTTGAACTCCCTCCCTTGCACCGTTAGGGTAACTATGCAGAAGCCTTTGATCTGTACGGAGTGGGATCCTGCAGCTAGGGAAATCTTTTGTGCGCTGGGACGGATGGTCAAAGAACAGCGTCTTACCGTGTCGGGGTGGATAAAGCTCTCCGTGCTCCCGGAGTCGACTAGGCATGGTGTCTCGTGCCCGTTTATCAGCACCGTTGTCGTCGTCGTCTGGAGCGTCCGGGGCCGAGCTTGGTCCAGCGTCATTGAAGCCAGACGTGGTTGTAATGGTTGAGCGTCTTCTTCGAACCCCGTGGAGCCGTCGACACTGGGGTCCGTTGTTGCCGTCCAAGATGGCGGCGGGGGTGGACAAAATGGCCGCCCCCATGCGTCGCACAGGTCTGGGGTGGTCCAAGATGGCGGCGCCCTTCCTCCCCTCGTGGTGGCCAGAACCCAAAATGGCGGCGCCTGCGGGTCGCACATGGGGCGCTGGGGGGGTTGGGGAGCGTTGGGAACACGCAGGACTCCCTCTTCTCTGGGGACAGCGGTGGCCGGGACCCAAAGTGGTAGCGCCGGCGGGTCATACATGGGGCGCGGGGGGGGGTGGTTGGGGAGCGTAAACGGCGTGCAGGGCTCCCTGTTCTCCGGGGAGAGCGGTGGTCGGGACCCAGAGTGGCTGTGCCTGCAGGTTGTACATGGGGCGCTGGGGGGGTTGGGGAGCGTAAACGGCGTGTAGGGCTCCCTGTTCTCACGGGACAGCGGCGACCTCGCGGGACCGGCACACAGCCGCGAAATGGCCCATTTTCCCGCAGCTCTTACAGATCGCTGCGCGAGCCGGGCAGCGCTGCCGGGGGTGTTTCGCCTGGCCGCAGCAATAGCAGCGGGCTCCCCCGGTGCGACTTGGCGTTTGGACCGCGCAAGCCTGTGGGGTGTCCGGGGGGGGGGGGGGTGGGTTTGTCGCGACGGGTGCGTATGGAGCCCAATGGGCTGCCGCGCGGTCGGGGCCGTAGGCGCGGGTAATTCGCGCGGCCTCGTCTAGGGAGGCTGCTAGGGCCCGTGCCTCTGAGAGTCCTAGCGACTCTTTTTCTAGAAGTCTTTGGCGGATTTGGGAGGAGTTCATACCTGCCACAAAAGCATCGCGCATTAACATGTCCGTGTGTTCATTTGCGTTCACCGGCGGGCAGCTGCAGGCTCGTCTCAAAATTAGTCGCGCGGCATGGAATTCATCTATCGATTCTCCGGGACTTTGCAGTCTCGTTGCGAGTTGATAGCGAGCGTAGATCTGGTTTACTGGGCGAACATAGAGACTTTTTAGTGCTGCGAACGCCGTCTGGAAATCCTCTGCGTCTTCGATGAGAGAGAAAATCTCCGTGCTTAACCTCGAGTGCAGGACCTGTAGTTTTTGGTCTTCTGTGACCCGGCCGGTGGCCGTTCTGAGGTAGGCCTCGAAACAAGTCTGCCAGTGCTTGAAAGCTGCTGCTGCGTTCACTGCGTGGGGGCTGATCCTCAGGCATTCCGGGATGATCCTGAGCACCATAGTCCTTTAGGCACGCTTAATAAATTGTAGCGCACAAAGACTCCGAGAGACGAATAGAGTGAGGTCGATGAGGCTTTATTAAGCGTGACTGTTCCCCCGCAGTTCAGTAGTAGACTGCCTGCGGGGGAGGACTCCTGGTACTTATACTCCGCCTTCAGGGCGGAGCTAGAGGTCAACGTCCAACCAGGACCCGGGATCGGTCAGCCAATGACATCACGGCTTCACAGTCCCACATGACCCCTAATGCATACTACCACACCATGTAACTATTTTCAAAGATGCTTTGGAACATTTAATCTCTTTACTTATTGGAATGCAGCAGCTAGCCCCAGCTTGTCGGATGTGAAAGATATTCCTTTGGAAGATCGATTAGAAGAATGAGAGGAAGGTAAGTTTTGACTGGTCAGGGTTGGAAATAAGGATTTCCGATCCTCATCGGAAGACTTGGGGCCATAGTGCTTAGCACTGTTACTTTACAGCGCCAGGGTCCCAGGTTCGATTCCTGGCTTGGGTCACTGTCTGTGCAGAGTCTGCACGTTCTCCTCGTGTCTGCGTGGGTTTGCTCCGAGTGCTCCAGTTTCCTCCCACAAGTCCCGAAAGACGTGCATCCTTCTCATAAGTAGCTTCTCCAGGGAATTCCATACCTTTGCAAAAATAATTTTTTTATCATTTTTAGCTGTTATGTGTTGGCTGCTTTATTTGTAAACTTAACCACTTGTGTCTATCCATCACTATAAAGCTGGGATCCATGTCATGAAAAATCTAGCCCTTGCGGATGAACCTAATATATGAAGATTGTTTTCTTGGCTACTTTAGAATCCAAATATTGGATATCGTCCTAGTTTTGTCACTGGAGTGTCACCTGGGGATTGCTTTTCTCCCAGACACAAAGTGAAGTAGAAAGGGACAGAAACGTACAATTTATTTTGGTAGATTTTCAACCTGGTACCAGTGGAATTGCAAATTGGATGGCTAAACCATTTAATTAACCCATGTTATAACACTGGGAAGATATTCTCCCTAATTGCCAGTATTATACCTGGGTGGCAAGTTTAAAATCAATTCCTCAGTCACCAATGCATTACTGAAGATTTCCTAGTCATTCCCAAAGGGAATTGCTAAGTGCTTGCCCTTGCAGCTTCCAACTCATTTTTCTATTTCAATTGTAGCCTGGGCCCCTTGAGAAATCTGCAAACAAGTGTAAGAGTCTGAAGGAAGCAGACAACAAGAGCAGTGTTTATCTAAAAAAGTATATCTGAGAAGACACGAGCATCAAGCATTTTTGAGCCATATCCAAATATCCCTGAAGCTAGCACCCATTGCCACTGGTACCAGCCTGCAACAGTTGACTTTGCTCCTTCACTTCCATACACTAAACCAGCTGCCAGAGGCCAAGACTCTTCCAGGAAAATCCCAGGTCAATTAAGTTGAACCAGGAAATAGAAATTGATTCTGAGAATGTTTGAAACAGTTTTGAGAGCTCTGCCTGATTTTCTCTCAGCTCTTTTTGGGAGTGGGGAACAAGCACAGTGTAAGGGTAAATGGTGGGGGGTTTCTTGAATCAAGGTAGAGACTACAAAGTGCGTGACAAAAGTTGAATATGTGGAAACAATAAAATAAATAAATAAGGTTGGACATAAATGGCAGGCTGGCGGTGTGCCGTGACTACAGCATGTGGGAATTTGTGGAATGTGCTGTAGAAAGTATCTACAGCACAGGCAATTTCACTTCAGAGTTGCTGAGCTGGAGTCTGAAATGTGGACATTGCGAAATATCTGTAAGAGGGCAGTTACCTGGACACTTTGTTCCAGAGGACAGTCACTCCCTTTAAGTGAGGCAGAAGTTTAGATTTGGTCAGTGGTTAGAGACGGGAGGGTATCTCTGCAAACCAGATATGTAAGGGAAACTAGCATACAGCCTCAGCCAATGACTTTGTCCAACCAGTACAAGGTGTTTACTAACTGTGTGGCTGAGGAGAAGGACTCTTAAGATGACTGAGCAGACTGACTATAGTACCATGATGTAGGATTCCATTCAGGTGAGTGTTAGTGATAGGACATAGTATAGTGATGCTGTTCTTTGCAGTCGCAAGCATGTGTCCAAATGGCTGTGTTGCCTGTCCAGTGTCAGGGTTAAAGAGATCTGCTCTCGGCTGGAGAGGAAATTGCAGTAGTAGGAGGAGGATCCACTGGTTGTAGTCCATGTAGGTAACAATGATATAGGTAGGATGAGGAAAGCGGTTCTGCAAGGGAGCATGAGCAGCTTAAGGGCTAAACTTAAAAAAGTAGAACCTCAAGCATAATTGTGCCTGGATTATTACCTGAGCCACAAACAAATTGATATAGGGTAAATAAAATTAGAGCGATAAACGATTAGTGTGGGAGAAATGGATTTTGATCGATGGTACACTTACACCAGTACTGGGAAAAGTGGGAGTTGTACTGTTGCGATGGTCTATACCTGAACTGTGCTGGAACCAATGTAAGAATCGTATAATTGGGGAAATGGAGAGAGATTTAAATTAGTGAGAGGGTGGAGGAGAGAATCATGTGCGAGGAGATTTAGTGAAGTGAAGGGAAACTATAATGTAATGGGTATTTGGGGTAATAGGATTCCAGGTAATAAGATTCCCGAGTGTGATGGGAAGGGACGTAACATTCAATCGTAGGAGTGCACCAGCAGATGAAGCTGCAAATTATATTTTTTAAGAGTTTAGAGCCCTGTATCTGTACGCATATGGCATTTGCAACAAAAGGAATGTATTATAAGCTCTGATAGAGGTAAATATGTATGACCTGATAAACATTACAGCGACATTGCAGCCTCCCCTGGTGCTCCAGCCTCCGCTTTCCTTACAGTTCCTGCGCTGACTTTTCCACTCACTGGCGGACTTTCCTTAACCCCCATTTTCAAGGCCGTTTTTCTCCCAAACTTGGACATTTCTCCTCCCTGTGCCTTCTTACAGCCTGTTCAGCCTCTGTTGCCCGTGGGACAGGGGGCGCGATTCTCCACTCCCGCGCCGGTTGGGAGAATCGCCTGGGCCGCCAAAATTTCCCGGGACGCCGGTCCAACGCCCTCCCGCGATTCTCCTAAGCGGCGGGAACGGCCCGGTCGAGTTTCGCGGGCCGCAGGCCGGAGAATCGCCAGAGACACCCAAAATGGTGATTCTCCGGCACCCCCGCTATTCTCAGGCCCGGATGGGCCAAGCGGCCAGGCCAAAACGACGGGTTCTCCCGGCGCCGTCCACACCTGGTCGCTGCAGTCGTGAACGGTGCGTGAACGCTGGGGGGGGCGGCCTGCGGGGGGGGGGGGGGGGGGGCGAGGGGGGATCCTGCACCGAGGGGTACTTCAAATGTGGGGTGGCCCGCGATTGGTGTCCACCGATCGTCGGGCCATCCTCTCTGAAGGAGGACCTCCTTCCTTCCGCGGCCCCGCAAGATCCGTCAGACATCTTCTTGCAGGGCGGACTTAGAGAGGATGGCAACCACGCATGTGCGGATGACTCCCGTTATGCGGCGCCGGCCGCGTCATCTATGCGGCGCCACCTTCACGTGGGCGACAAGGCCTGGCGCGTGAATGTACCTGAACGCATTTCCCGGGGGTAGCCCAAACTTCAATTAGTCAATTACTAGGAGGCATAGGTTTAAGGTGAGAGGGGCAAGGTTTAGAGTAGATGTACGAGGCAAGTTTTTTACGCAGAGGGTAGTGGGTGCCTGGAACTCGCTACCGGAGGAGGTCGTGGAAGCAGGGACGATAGGGACATTTAAGGGGCATCTTGACAAATATATGAATAGGATGGGAATAGAAGGATACGGACCCAGGAAGTGTAGAAGATTGTAGTTTAGTCGGGCAGCATGGTCGGCACGGGCTTGGAGGGCCGAAGGGCCTGTTCTTGTGCTGTACATTTCTTTGTTCTTTGTTCTTCTTTGTCAGGGCCTGAATCGGTCGTGATCGGGGCCGTTTCGCGCCGTTGTGAACCTCGACGGCATTCACGACGGCGCGGCCACTTTGGCGCGGGAGTGGAGAATCCCGCCCATGGTGTTAAAACTCCAAAATTTCTATTCCCAAGCGGGAGCCCTCCAGTGTGCGGCTGCCGGAAGTCACCGGAAGTCATGCAGGGTAACACATTAACATGGGTAAAGTTTTGGTTGGCAAAAGTGAAGAAAGGATAAATTAACCTCTTTCAAATTGGCCAGCTATAACCCGTGGAGTGCTCTTTCTCACAAGGGGCCACCCATATCACATCCTAGGTAGGATCAATATGCTTGTTGAGACAAGTTGATGGAAGTGGAGCCCACCTAAGTGCCCAGTCTAATGAAAATTTATTTTTGACTTGAAAATTTACAAAACTGAGAGCATAAGGTTGTTTCTCTTCTGGGGATTGGAGTGAGGCAGGGAATTGGAACCCAGTACCTGTCATTAGAATGCAAATTTCGAAGGTAGAGTATCAGCAATGAACGCTTAAGTTCGGTAGCATGTGGAAAACTCAGATGCAGATGAAAAAGGTAGCAGAATATTAAAAATACATTTGCCTGGAATTTTCAGTGCCTTTGACAGTGAATTCTTGGTATGAACCGTCATTATCCCATCAAATCTGACTGTACATTTGGGGTTTAATGGAGGTTTACACAGAAATCATGATGCTCTTGCTCTGCCACTGGCTGTGCTGTACCCTCTCATCACCTCCAGCAAGCAGTGAAATCAATTGATATGGTGAGAACATCTCAATTTCCGTTCTCATATCACTGTTATTAGAAATCTCATAAACATTTAAGCCTTGTTCAGTCAGGTGGACCTGCATATTCAGTGGGGATCTGTGTAAAAAGATACTGCAATACAACAAGAACAACAATCTGGCCCTGGAAAAAATAATTATCCATTTGTGGAGGTTGGTAAATGTTTCCATTATGGTTAAGTGCTAGATTTTTAAATAATTAATTTGTTTTAAAATTTGTTGATGGTATAATAATAATCTTTATTAGTGTCACAAGTAGGCTTACATTAACACTGCAAAGAAGTTACTGTTAAAAGTCCCTAGTTGCCACATTCCGACGCTTGTTCGTGTACACTGAGGGAGAATTCAGAACGTCCAAATTACCTAACAGCGTGTATTTTGGGACTTGTGGGAGGAAACTGGAGCACCCGAAGGAAACCCATGCAGGGATGGAGAACGTGCAGACTGCGCACAGCGATCCAAAACGGTAATCGAACCTGGGACCCTGGCGCTGTGAAGCAACAGTGCTAACCACTGTGCTATCGTGCCACCCATATTTCAGCTTTTCCTTCAAACCATTGAATGTCAGAATCTTCGGGTGGAATTTCCACTGTGGGTCTTGTGGTGATATGCATCACTGTAAATACACAAGGGGTTAATGTAGATATACTAGGGCACTGTAAATATACAAGGAGTTAATGTAAATACACTAGAACTAAATAAACACGAGAGGGAGCCCCAGAGACATCATGGCACACAGACATTCAACAAATAGGTCATTAAGATAGGACACGACCAATGGGCAGTCAAGACACATCCAGAGGTGACAGTACCACAAGGGGGCTACCCATATAAAAGGACAGGGCACACATGCTCTTGCTCTTTCCATAGACGACACTCAGAGACACAGGGGCAGATCAGGAAAGCATCACACCCACTGCATGTATTAGAGCAGACTGGTTACTTAGATAGAGTTACTATAGTTAGATTAGCAAGAGAGTCGAACTCTAGTAGGAGAATTGCTAACTGTTCAATAAATGTGTTAAAGCTATCTCCAAGTCTGAACCTTCCTTTTCAGAGTGTACATCAAGGAAGCAGCTTATGCTACGTCAAGAAGCATAACACGACAGGTCTAAGTGTGGTGGTGGATGAGTTAAGTGGCACGTTTCCTCACTGGGCAGCAGGGCAGTTTGATTGCTTGGAACCTCATTTATTGTGCACTGGCAAGCCTGAATCACATGGGTGGGGCGGCTGGTACTGATTGACCATTGTCACCTTATGGGGCCAAAGGTCCTGGTACCATACTTAAATGCCACCCAGACACCCACATTGACTTTCTGTAGCCCAGCTGTGAGGTCTGCATTCCCTGAGATGGCCCCCAGGAGAAAGAAGACATGTACCCCAAGATTCATCAGCGACTCCTTCGTGGCTTTCCTTAAAGCTAGCCGCAAATGCTGTGATGCCCTCTTCCAAAGGGTTAGAACCAGGAGGACTACCAACCTCACCTAGCTGAGATAGCATAGCAGTGGAGGTCATTGCCATTGGTGCTCAATAGGAAATTCGCTGAAATGCAGGAAGAGGATGAATGATCCAATCTGCTCTGTCAGGGTAAGTCAGTCTTCTCACTCCAAACGGCATCAGGCACACAAAGGGTTATGCTCCTCCGTGATCTCACACAATAAAAGCGAAAGAGACATCAGCACTGAATGGTTCATGCACACTTTAACATCACCACCAGCTCATCTATCATCTTGCACAAATGGCATTTTCAGCCCTTGCTGTAACCCAAGACTAAGCCAGACACGCCCGGGACAACTGTGTGTAAGGCACTGACTACGCGATGCAAACCATGCTGTGCCCTACCCCAATTGGGCAGACAGGCCTTGCGCAACCTTGAAGTGGGACAGTGATCTGCAAGCCATGCATAATCCTATAGCATGGCCCCAAATAGAGCCCCAAAAGACTGCCTGCTATCCCCCACACTGAGAATGCGGTCCACAGAGTTCCAGGACTCTGTCACCCTGACCATTTCTCCTCCGTCCCACTCGTGTCTGACGCTCAACCCTCCCACTTCCTCACCCACTTCCTTCAGGAATCACAGTCCTCCAGTCATGAGTCATTGTCTATCCCTTTTTTCTTGAGCAGGACTAACCCACACATCCAGTGATGAGCCTGCATGCATTCCATCACTCTTGTGCCATATTAAACCCCTTCTCAAATCTGCATGCACCTCTTCTGCGGTGGGCTGCAGCTGCCCGATCTCTGTATTGCCAACCACTCCTTCCTGTGTTCCTAATTCGGGCAGCACAGTGGTTAACACTGTGGCTTCACAGCTCCAGGGTTCCGGGCTCGATTCCCGCCTTGGGTCATTGTCTGTTCTCCCCGTGTCTGTGTGGCTTTCCTCCAGGTGCTCCAGTTTCCTCCCACAGTTCAAAGATGTGCAGGTTAGGTGGATTGGCCATGATAAAATTGCCCTTAGTGTCCAAAAAGGTTAGGAGGGGTTACTGGGTTACCGGGATGGGTGGAGGTGTGGGCTTAGGTGGGGTTGTCTTTCCAAGCGTCGGTGCAGATTCGATGAGCCGAGTGGCCTCCTTCTGCACTGTAAATTCTATGTTCTAATACACTCACCCCCAGTCATCAATCTGCTTGCCATTCCACCCACCCCTGTTCCCTTCACCTTCATGTCTTTGCCTACTTATCCTCCCCAATTTCTCCATGCAGCTGCCTGCTGGTAGATTACAGTCTTGCCTGCACCCCATAGCACCTATTACGAGCTTGTTTACATGTTCCCCGCAGCACCCAGTTTGAGCAGCCCTGCCTGCTTCCTGCAGCACCCAGTGTGAGCAGCCCTGCCTGCTTCCTGCAGCACCCAGTGTGAGCAGCCCTGCCTGCTTCCTGCAGCACCCAGTGCAAGCAGCCCTACTGATCCTTGCAGCACTCAGCACGAACAGCGCTGCCTATGCCCTGCATCACCCATTGTGAGCAGCCCTACCTGATCCCTGCAGCAGTCAGTTTGGGCAGCCCTGCTTGCATCCCATAGCACCAAGTGTGAACAGCCCTGCTGTGCCCTGCAGCATCCGGTGCAAGCTGTATTACTTGCGTTCCACAGCACCCAGTGCAAATTGCCCTTCGTGTGCCCCATAGCACCTAATTCCAGCAGCCCTGCCTGTGCCCCATAGCGCCTAATTTATAAAAAAAAAAAAATTTATTCAAAAAAATATACTTTATTCATAAAATTTATCATAAGCATTACAGAGCATTTCGAATTGTCTTGACTGTACATTTCCGTCAGAGCTACATATTGCCTTGACTTTCTTCCATTCAATTTTGATATTATTATACACATATCACTCTTTAATTACAATTCCTTCTTAAATATTTACATTGTCATGTTTGTTTTATACATTGGCGTGTTGGTGGCCCAGACCGAGGGGGGTTTACACTGTTACCCGCCCCTCGGTGTACATTTGCTGAAAAGACCTTACACAGTGGTCTTTCCCCATTGCGCCTTGGCGGCAGCTGCCCCAAGCTTGAGTGCGTCCCTCAGCACGTAGTCCTGGACCTTGGAATGTGCCAGTCTGCAACACTCGGTCGAGGACAATTCTTTGCACTGGAAGATCAGCAAGTTTCGGGCAGACCAAAGAGCGTCTTTCACCGAGTTGATGACCTTCCAGCAGCAGTTGATATTTGTCTCGGTGTGTGTCCCTGGAAACAGTCCGTAGAGCACAGAGTCCTGTGTCACAGATCTGTTCGGGATAAACCTTGACAAATACCACTGCATCTCTCTCCAGACCTTCTTTGCAAAGGCACGTTCCACAAGGAAGTGTGTGACCGTCTCATTTCCCCCACAGCCACTCCGAGGGCAGCGTGCATTGGCGCAGAGCCTTCGGGTGTGCATGAAGAATCTGACAGGGAGGGCCCTTCTCACCACCAGCCAAGCTAGGTCTTGGTGCTTGTTTGAAAGTTCTGGTGATGAGGCGTTCTGCCAGATGACTCTGGCAGTCTGCTCAGGGAATCATCCAACGTCCTCCACGGTCTCCTTTTAACCCCACTAGTCTCACCTGTGTGAAAGCAGCTTCAGCAGCGGTGATGGGTTAGAGTAACGCTTTTTCAGGTGGCCTTACAATGTGTGCACATCTCGGAATTATGAGTGAAGTGAAGGTAGGCAGGTAAAAGCCACTTATATCTGGTTGTGTATCAGACCGGTATAATTTCTTGTTTGGGTACCACGTAATGAACAGGGGGAACATGATTCGGCCAGTTGGATTTTTAATGAGCATTCATTCTATGTTAATGTATGTGAATACAGTTCTCAACATGGAACAGCGGGAACGTCAACCTGCCATTAGGCCACAATGAAAATGCTGTGGGGGAAATTCTGACTTGTTTTCCCGCCAGTGGAAATCCAACTTTCTGCCTCACTTGAAATTTTCCACTCCCATCCGCCATGCTTCCCACCACTGACATGACTAGAAATCTCCATCTATTATTTTGCTCCAATTTTTAAAAAGTGAATTAATTTAGTGCTTTTCATTTCCTGGTTGGCTGTCTGTGGGAATTTTTTGATGTGATTGGCTGTTTGGACAACTTGATGACATCATTACAGCTCAGTGTTATGAATTTTAATGCTACAATCAATTGTATATTGAGAAAGCTGAGTTTTCAAAATTCAGTAAGGCTCCCTTCAGGTCAGTGGTGAGGGCCCTTGCTTTGCCACCAACTGCAATAGTCACTCATTAATTTGATAATCACATTGTTGAAGAACGTGCAATTATAAGGCAAATATACGTATTTTATAATGCGAGGAATGTATTCTCTCGTTACAAAAATATATTTGCATCACTAATATCTACATTAACAGGATACACAGGACATGATTCTCTGGCCATTCGCTGGTGGTGGGATTCTCTGCTCCTGCCGGCAGCACACCCCTGCTTGCGGGTTTCCCAGTGGCGTTGGGTGGCTTCAATGGTTAATCCCATTGACAAACAGCGGACGTAGAGAACCCCGCCGCCAGCGAATGGCACACCAAATTTTCCATCCTCACCAGCAGCAGTAGCAAAGTGGCCTCGCAATGGAGAATCCCGGCCAGGATCCTACTGGGATTTCCTCAACTGCTGTACAATCATAATTTAAAAGAAAGCTTCAGACTCCACAGCTGTTTTATTTGTGTTGGTGTTCAGTAGTTCATTAACTGCTGGCATGGCATGAAAGGATTGTTCTGATTAGCTGTAAATTACATAGGCACTGACAAAATCATATTATTAAGAATCACACATTTCAAAGCTACATGATATTTAGCTGGTAATTAATTATGCAGAAAATGAGCTTTTTCCCCCCCAATTTTCATGTCAGGCTGCAAGTTCGTAACTTGCAAAAAATAGCCTGCATTCTGGCACAAATTGGCACTAAATTTACTAATTCCTTTAGGAAAATGCTGAATAAAAGAAGTAGACATTGTTTGGCTAGTACAATACATGGTACCCATCTTAAGTACATGCTACCCATCTTAAGTTAAGAATTGAAGCTCACTATTGGAGCGGAGCAAAGATGGTTTGAATCAAATATTTTCATCTGCTATACCTAATCTAGACATGTTTGATGCTGATGGAGCTTTTTTCCATTCTGCTGGCATAAGTCGTCCTCAGTCATACAGGCATCACCCCAAAATAATGAGCCACATCTTTTTTGCAGCAAGCCACCTCACGGAAAAAGGTTGATTGACATTGCTTTAACAAATACCGTATTGTTAAAATGGGAATTACACTGTAATTACCAGACTTCACTTTCTGTTGCAAGTTGATTGGGGGATTCATGTGCAAGTCCAAAAAGCTCTCAAAAATAATGGCGAGGCTTAGGGCAAGATACCATTTACCCCCTGAACTTGCTGGGTGATTTGCACCTCAATAACAGCATGCTTCAGTAACACGTTGTTACAGTTTCCAGCAATAACTGCTCCATTGTCTGGAACCTAATGGTAACATTTTTTGTGTAGGTTCATGCAGTTTGCCACCAGAGAGCCTTGCACAATTTCAGGGTCAAGCTACTAGAAATGGAATAAGAGTACCATTTGCCAACATTTACATAAGCACAAAATGTAATGCAAAAAACATAATTCAGTATTTATTCTTTATTTCTGCAATGTTTAGATTAATTAATTAGGGAGGCATTGGCATAGTGGGGTCGTCATTGGACTAATAATCCAGAGACTCATGGTAATGCTCTGGGGGACCTGGGTTCGAATCCCACCATGGCAGGTGGTAAAACTTGAATTAAATAAAAATCTGGAATTAAAAGTCTAATGTTGACCATGAGACCATTGTTGATTGTCATAAAAAAAACATCTGGTTCACTAATGTCCTTTGCGAAAAGAAATCTGTTGTCCTTACGTGGTCTGGTCTACATGTGACTCCAGATCCACAACAATGCGATTAACACTTAATTCCCGTCAGGGATGAGCAATAAATGCTGGTACAGCCAGCGACGCCCATATCCCTTGAGGAAATTAAAAAGTAATTCTTGGGCTTGGGGTTTTACAAACAAAAATTCAGTCCAAGGCCGCTTTTGGAGTGAATTTTTATTGCAAAACTTAGAAGTTTGAGTGGTGCATCGTTATAATCTTTATATTATAAAACACTGTTTTATTGATTGATTCAGTATGTTGGTCCTGGAGGCAGCCGCACCCCTTAGAATAACTAACTTAAATTTGGCCAGAATTCAATGTGTGGTTGTGAGTGAGGCAGGTAGAGGGATCAGGAGGTAGGATTGCAGGAGCCTCAGCCCTTGTCCCTGTCCAATAGGTTTAAGATTATTGCTTCCTGTGTGGCCGGTAACGGGGACTGCAGGGAGGATGAGCAAACTGACCGCAGCACCGTGGTACAGGGAGCCATTGAAGTGGGGGGAGAGAAAAGAAATGTAGTCATAATTGGGGATAGTATAATTAGGGACATTGGCACTGTTCTCTGTGACCAGGATCGAGAGTCCCGAAGGTTGTGCTGCCTGCCTGGTGCTCTGGTTTGGGATATCTCATCTGGGCTGCAGAGGAACTTACGGTTCGAGGGTAAAAATCCAGTTGTCCTGGTCCGCGTAGGTACCAACAACATAGGTAGAACAAGGACAGAGGTTCTGTTTGAAGTGTTGGGTGCTCTGAGGTACAGACGAACCAACACGGTTGCGATTGGTACAACGCAGTTTTATTCCATTTAACTATTTATACATCAGACTTGGTACTCAGCACGTTGTGACAATGTGAGTGTCTTGCTAGAGGTCCTGGCCCTGTGCTGTCTCCAGATGGACTGCCCAGGAAGTGTTGTGTTTCTTGTCTTATACTGTGTCTGCTCTTGTCTGTGATTGGCTGTCGTGTTATGTGTGCTAATTGGTCCGTTGGTCTGTCTATCATTATGTATGTGTTATGATGTATGTTTGAATATCATGACATCCCCCCTTTTTTACAAGATTATGTGCCTACGTGTTTATAAATATCAATGTGTCCTGAGTGCAGCTAAAGGTGTGTGTGTGTGCGTAATATTTACATCATGTACATGGGGCTTAACTATATACAAGGGGCGATGTCAGGTGTGACATACTAATGAGGTTGTACCATAACAAAAGAAGAACAACGTTGAAATTTGGAAAGATCAAACGAGGCCTGTAACGATAAAACAGTGACATGTTATAAAACAGTGGTTGCAAAAGTTTGACGTGTGAACAGTCTCATAAGTCCAGTCTAGTAGGTGGGCGACAAATTTGGGTTGACCGCCTCAAGGGTGGGTCGAGAACCACCGGCTGAGGTGCGAGCCTGGCCATGGGCAGCGACAGAAGGGGCATGGTATATGGCAGCTCCACGAAGTCGCTATCAGGAACCAGTGGAGGACACGGCGTCTGTGTAGGGTCCCGTTGCGAGCGTGGAAGTAAGCGAAGGGCTCGGCGATTGCGCCTACGCACGGATCCATCCGGCATGTGTACCAGGAACGAGCGGGGAGCCACGCGTCGGAGAACTTCGGCAGGTGCTGACCAGCCACCGTCTGGTAGGTGGATGCGGACGTTGTCTCCAGGGGCCAGGGAGGGAAGATCAGTTGCCCGTATGTCGTACGACCTCTTCTGGCGACCCCGCTGCAGTTGCATCCTATGCAATACCGGAGCATGGTCTATTGTTGGTGCCAGGATGGAAGGCACAGTGGTTCTCAGAGCGCGACCCATCAGCAGCTGTGCTGGTGAGAGACCAGTGGCTAGTGGGGCCGAGCGATAGGCCAGCAGGACGAGGTAGAAGTCCGACCCGACAGCAGCAGCCTTGCAGAGGAGCCGCTTGGCAATGTGAACGCCCTTCTCCGCCTTTCCATTGGACTGGGGATGCAGAGGGCTGGACGTCACGTGTGTGAAGCCGTACGAAGCAGCAAAGGACAACCATTCATGGCTGGCAAAACAAGGCCCATTGTCCGACATGACAGTCATCGGAATGCCGTGGTGAGCAAAGGTATCTTTGCAGGCCCTGATGACAGCAGACAACGTCAAATCGAGCAGGCGTATGACTTCTGGGTAGTTTGAGAAGTAGTCAACTATGATGACATAGTCCATGCCGAGTGCGTGAAATAGGTCGACACCCACCTTCGCCCAGGGGGACGTCACCAGCTCATGGGGCAGAAGCGTCTCAGGAGGTTGCGCCGGCTGAAACTTTTGGCAGGTTGTACAGTTGAGCACCATGTTGGCAATATCGTCACTGATGCCCGGCCAGTATACCGCCCCTCAAGCCTTCCGTCTGCACTTCTCGACACCCAAGTGGCCTTCGTGTAGTTGGTCGAGATCCAGCTGGCGCATGCTGTGCGGAATCACAATCCGGTCCAGCTTCAGAAGGACACCATCAATGATGGCTAGGTCGTCTCGTACATTGTAGAACTGCGGGCACTGCCCTTTGAGTCATCCTCCCGTCATGTGGCGCATCACTCGCTGCAGAAGGGGGTCGGCCGCAGTCTCTCGGCGGATACGGGCCAGACTGGAGTCGTCAGCCGGCAGATTTGCCTCTGTAAAAGCCACCTGTGCCTCGACCTGACATACGAACCCCTCCGCATCTGGACGCGTGCTCACTGCTCTGGATAGGGCATCCGCCACGATGAGGTCCTTCCCTGGAGTGTAGACCAGTTGGAAGTCGTACCTCCTGAGTTTAAGTAGGATGCGCTGGAGGCGAGGGGTCATCTCGTTCAGGTCCTTGTTTATTATGCTGACCAGGGGGCGGTGGTCAGTTTCGACCGTGAACCGTGGAATACCATAGACGTAATCGTGGAACTTGTCTAAACCGGTTAGCAAGCCCAGGCATTCTTTTTCGATTTGCGCGTAGCGCTGCTCTGTGGGAGCCATGGCCCGCGATGCATAGGCCACTGGGGCCCATGGTGCCGTGTCATCCCTCTGCAGGAGCACTGCTCCAATGCCGGATTGGCTGGCATCAGTTGAGATTTTGGTGGCACGAGACGTGTCAAAAAACGCCAACACTGGTGCCGTAGTGAGTTTGCGTTTGAGCTCCTCCCATTCCAGCTGGTGTGTGTGTTGCCACTGGAACTCTGTGGATTTTCTGACGAGGTGGCGCAGAGTCGTCGTGTGGGAGGCAAGGTTGGGAATGAACTTCCCCAGGAAGTTGACCATTCCAAGGAAGGGTAGGACAGCCTTCTTGTCGGCCGGCTGCGGCATGGCTGTGATGGCGCTCACCTTGTCTGCATCCGGACAGACCCCTGACCGGGAGATATGGTCCCCCAGGAACTTCAACTCGGTCTGGCCAAAGGAGCACTTGGCTCGGTTGAGGCGCAGGCCGTTTTCCCGTATGCGGGCAAAAACGCGTTGGAGACGATGTATGTGCTCCTGCGGTGTGGTGGACCAGATGATGACATCGTCCACATATAAGCGCACCCCTTCGATGCCTTCCATCATCTGCTCCATGATTCTATGGAAGATCACGGATGCCGAGATGATGCCAAATGGCATCCGGTTGTAGCAGAACCTGCCGAAAGCGGTGTTGAAGGTACATAGCTTTCAGCTGGACGGGTCCAGTTGGATCTGCCAAAATCCTTTAGAAGCATCCAGTTTCGTGAATATCTTCGCCTGGGCCATTTCACTGGTGATCTCCTCCCGTTTGGGTATGGGATAATGTTCCCTCATAATATTATTATTGAGGTCTTTGGGGTCAATACAGATGCGGAGCTCTCCAGAGAGCTTCTTGACACACACCATGGAGCTGACCCATGGCGTGGGCTCCGTGACCCTGGATAGGATCCCTTGGTCCTGGAGATCCTGCAGCTGCTGCTTGAGGCGGTCTTTAAGTGGCGCAGGAACCCTGCGAGATGCGTGAACGACCGGGATGGCGTCCGGTTTGAGGCGAATTCGGTAGGTGTATGGCAGTGTTGCATGCCGTCAAATGCCTCCTGGTTGCGGGCGAGGAGCGATTGGAGCTGTGCGTAGAACTCTGCATCCGGGAAGTCAGACGTGCCGTCTGGAGAGAGAGAGAGAATCTGTTGCACAAGGTGGAGAGCCTTGCATGCCTGTGCGCCGAGCAGGGAGTCCTTCGATGAGCCAAGTATCTCGAACGAGAGTGTGGCCGTGTGTGTTTTGTGTGTCACCTGGAGCTGGCAGGATCCCATAACGTTCCCGTTGTAGTCGACCATCTTGCACCGGGATGGCTGGATTGGTTGTCTGACCTTCATGGCGTAGAAGGCTGACCATGCTATGAGGTTGGCAGAGGCGCCAGTGTCCAGGCGGAAAGTGATCGGCGATCGGTTGACCGTTAGGGTGGCGCTCCATTCATCGCCCGGATTGATGGTGTTGACCCGGTTCGCTTCAATGACCGCAACCCGGAAGGCGTCTTGGTCATCTGTGTTGTCGGTTTGGATGTCGTGATGTGGAGGCTGAATGGTCCGCATGTTCCTGCGAGGTTGTCGGCGATGAGGAAGATCAACAGGTTGAGCCGCTCGACAGTAGGCAGCGTAGTGGCCCATCTTGCCACAGCGTAGGCATTGTCGGGTTTTTGCAGGACATTGCCCTTTTAAATGTGCAGCTCCACAGTTGCCGCACGTCATGACGTCATGGCATTCGTTACGCCACTGCGCATGCGCAGTTCGGTCTTGCGTCGGGCACGCCTGCGCAGCACGTCCCTCAGTGTTGCTGTAGGTTTTGCCGCGCACAAACGCGGGAGGCCTTAAAACGGCCGCCCTCGTCCAGGCCGCGGGCCGGGAGAAACTCGATTGCCTGGACGCGTTCGGCCTCGTGGGCGGCCTGACTTGCCGATTCGATCGCGTGGGACCCCCTCCGTGCCGATTCGGTCGCCTGAAATTGGGCATAGCGGCTGGTCGCATTCTCATGCAGGACACAGGCTTCAACTGCAGATGCTAAGGTCAGGCCTTTAATTTTTAGAAGCTGCTGGCGTAGGCCACTGGAGGCAATGCCAAAAACGTTCTGGTCCCGGATCATGGACTCTGAGGTGGTGTTGTAACCGCAGGACTGCGCGAGTATGCGGAGGTGCGTCAGAAAGGGTTGAAAGAGCTCATCCTTACCTTGCAGGCGCTGCTGAAAGACATACCTCTCAAAGCTTTCGTTGACCTCAACGTTGAAGTGCTTGTCGAGCTTGAGGAGGACCGTGTCGTACTTAGCTTTGTTCTCGCCTTCCGCGAACACCAAGGAGTTGTATACATCGATGGCGTGCTGTTTTTCATTGGCTTGCATGAAGAGTTCGAAGGGCTGCTCGAAGAGCTTCCAATTTGTGCCCAGGTTCCCAGCGACTTGCAACGGCTGTGGTCTGTTGCGGGTGTCCATGGCTCAGGATGGCAGATTTGCCGGTAGGTATCGATTCACTCCTGGTATCATGAAGTGTTGGGTGCTCTGAGGTACAGACGAACCAACACGGTTGCGATTGGTACAACGCAGTTTTATTCCATTTAACTATTTATACATCAGACTTGGTACTCAGCACGTTATCACGGTGTGAGTGTCTTGCTATGAGGTCCTGGCCCTGTGCTGTCTCCAGATGGACTGCCCAGGAAGTGTCGTGTTTCTTGTCTTATACTGTGTCTGCTCTTGTCTGTGATTGGCTGTCGTGTTATGTGTGCTAATTGGTCCGTTGGTCTGTCTATCATTATGTATGTGTTATGATGTATGTTTGAATATCATGACACTGTTCAGGGAGCTAGGAGCTAAATAAAAAAAACAGAACTGAAAAGGTAATAATCTCTGGAATACTACCTGAGCCATGAGCTAATTGGCATATGGTTAATAAGATTAAGCAGGTTAATACATGGCTCAACGATTGATGTTGGAGAAATGGGTTGGAATTCATGGGACATTGGCACCAGTACTGGGGAAGGAGGGATCTGTTCCGATGGGACAGTCTTCATCTGAATCATGCTGGGAACAGGGTCCTGGCGAATCGCATAACTCGGGCTGTAGATAGGGCTTTAAACTCAGTGGCGGGGCAGGAGGGAGGGGGGGGGGGGGGAGTGTTAGTTGTATGAAGAATTGGAATATTCACTCTGGGCGTGATTCACATCGCAACGTCTCGCTCGATCACGCTGGATCTCGCAAGGCATAGCGAGCCGGTTAGACCCTAGAGCAAGGTCTCCCGCCTTTCAACGGTCACGCTGCGCCACGGTGAGTTGCTTTTCAGGCGTAGTGAGGCCATTGGATCACACCCCTCATTTTTGTTTCTCCCTATCTCAGTATCAATCTCCAGCTCTGTGACCAACTGATGTTTCTTCACGCCTCCAATTCTGGCACCTCATGAATCCCCAGTTTCCTTTGTCATTCTATTGGCAGCCATATCTTCAGCTGTCTCAGCTTTAGAATTTCTTCCCTTAAACTCTCTGTCTCTATCTCTGCCTGTTCTTTTAAGATGTTCCTTAAACCGATCTCTTTGACTAAGCCTTTGTTCACCAGTGCTCTTATCTCCTGACATGGATCAGAGCGAAATCTTGTTTGACAGTGCTCCTCTGAAGTTTCTGGTATGTTTTATTATGTTGTAGATGATCCTTTCAGAGTCATTTATGGTTATTATTCCACCTATTGCAGTCAATAGATTGAGATACGAATAGTTTAAATTTTTTATGCCAGTCATATATAATTTGGGGTTTCAAAATGTCAAGTATGTGACAATAATTGTAATCGTATTTTGTGCAGATTTTCTCAAAACCATGCCATGTAGTCAATAATCCATTATTTGTAAAATCTGTGAAGCAGAATAATAGATCTGTCTCTTAAAATGTTTGCCCAGCAAAGCTTTGTTGGCAGACCCACAGTAAAATTAAATAGATTGCAATCCAGACAATTTGACCTTAGTAAATGACATTCAAATAGCCTTATAACCTGACTATATACTCTTTGTTCATCCCTGTTGAAGGTGGCTAAGTTATCTAGCGAGTTTAGAAGACACTGATAAAGAAAGGATTTTATATTTGACTGAAAACCTTCAATTGCAATCCTAATTGACGGGAGGGGGGGTGGGGGGGGGAATGAAACTTTGCACATTTGATCACAGCATAAATATCAAGGACCTCCTCTTCCAATCCCAAAAATGAATAACATTTTTAAGCAATCCTGGTCTAAATGTCCAAGAAAAAAATAACAATTTATTGGATGTGGGCATTGCCCATCCCTAATTGCCCTTCAACTGAGTGGTTACTAAGCCATTTCAGAAGGCATTTAAGAGTCAACCACATTGCTTTGGATGTGTAGTCACAGAGAGGCCAGATCAGGTAAGGATGGCAGATTTCCTTCCCTGAAGGACATTAGTGAACCAGATGGGTGTTTACAATAATCATCAATGGTTTCATGGTCATCACTAGACTTTTAATTCCAGATTTTCCATTGAATTCAATTTGCACCATCTACCATGGTGGTAAATGATAAAGCATTACTCTCGGTCTCTGGATTACTAGTCTAATGACTATACGACTACACCATCTCCTCCCCTAGGTCTTACTTTTTTCAACCGATAGACCAGTATATATAACTCATCGTACTAGCCACCACGTAGATTCAAAGCTGGGGGCAAAGAAGCTTTCAGCCAGAGACTCACCTTTCTCTAGGTCATGCCTCACGTGACACAGCTGATTTGACTTAGATGGTTGGTGTTTCTATCTCAAACAAAATCACATGGAAACTAACAGCAAAGGTTTATCAGCCTTCCACCATGCTCCTCAAATGATTGATGGCAGGAGTGCACCAAATTATTTGCAGCAACTCGGGCTCTTTTCTTTCTGCTTTACTGCTGTACAAATTGTTCAACTTACCATTTACTTCGAGATAATGATCAGGATACTTGCCTGCGAGGAGCTTTTACATTTGCTCTGAAAGTGCCTACTGCTCTTGGGTCAGGATTAATTTACAATGCATAGGAGATTCCTGGTTGGATTTCCATTGCCCATCAGCACTAGAATGCAAATTCCTAAAAGGAACATTGCTGTTCAACCAGAAGAGGCAGCAAGATACTTTAAAAAGGTAAAGAACCCCAAGGATTGGAGGACATGTCTAAAGACCTTGGTCTGAGTTTCCATGCAGGTGGAGATACCGGCAGATGCCTGAATCTTGAAGACACACCCCCAAACCCAGTCTCCACCATTTTCAAGATGAGGGGAATGGGAGTTGTTCAGACCAAGCATATTAAACTGGTAACCAGTGTAAAGGGCCTCAACGTAGAGGTCCAGGGCTGGAATTTTTTTTTCAAATGTATGTACTGCTCCTTTACAAATGGTGTGATTAGACACAACTTCTCGTTTCATTATAGACCACTAACCCTTCTGGGTATGCCCCTTTAACTCAGTAAAGGGCTTCAAATTCTACAGTAATCATCCATCCAAAAATAGTCAGCCCCCAATCAAAAGTTTTTCTGATACCAGAAACTCATCCAAAATATTATAATGAGGCTGATTTTAGCAATTACAGTGACATCAGCACCGAGCATGATAAGTGGACATGAAGCACACAACACCCTACTTCCAGTCAGGAATGCCCAGTTTGAAAGTTTAGGCACCTTGGGCGAGATTCTCCACTCCCGCGCCGGTTGGGAGAATCGCCTGGGCCGCCAAAATTTCCCGGGACGCCGGTCCGACGCCCTCCCGCGATTCTCCCAAGCGGCAGGAATGGCCCGGTCGAGTTCCGCGGGCCGCAGGCCGGAGAATCGCCGGAGACACACAAAATGGCGATTCTCCGGCACCGCCGCTATTCTCAGGCCCAGATGGGATGAGCGGCCAGGCCAAAATGACGGGTTCCCCCCGGCGCCGTCCACACCTGGTCGCTGCCGTCGTGAAAGGTACGTGAACGCTGGGGGGGGCGGCCTGCGGGGGGCGAGGGGGGATCCTGCACCGGGGGGTACCTCAAATGTGGGGTAGCCCGCGATCGGTGCCCACCGATCGTCGGGCCGTCCTCTCTGCAGGAGGACCTCCTTCCTTCCGCGGCCCCGCAAGATCTGTCCGCCATCTTCTTTCGGGGCAGACTTAGAGAGGACGGCAACCACGCATGCGCGGATGACGCCTGTTATGCGGTGCCGGCCGCGCCACCTATGCGGCGCCGTCTTTACGTGGGCGACAAGGCCTGGCGCATGTAGATGACGCGGCCCCGATCCTGGCCCATTGTCAGGGCCTGAATCGGTCGGGATCAGGGCCGTTTCGCGCCGTCGTAAACCTCGACGGCGCGGCCACTTCGGCGCGGGAGTGGAGAATCCCACCCCTTATTCCTGTCAACCTACCCATTGTTCTGCTGTGGACATTGTTGCAGGTTTTTTGTTCACCAGTTGCAGGGGAAATAGTCACTCAAGTGGCTCATTACTGTAAACAAATAATATATTCACAATTCACTTCCTTGCACTAATTAGAGACAAAAGTGAGTGAACTGCTTTAGCCCCACCAAATTGTTGAAATCCTCAATAGCAATCATAAATAAGAAAACAAATTGAGTAAAAGTAATTTTGGCTGAATTAATGACATCAAAGATTTATTTACAAAAATTATAATTGCCCCCTTTGAAACAATGTAGGATACTTAAAGCACAGAAAATTAATATGGATTTTGAAAGTATGCCCTCCTGCCTGAGACTCAAAGGGCAGGATTCTCCCCTACCCGGCGGGGCAGGGAGTCCCGGCGGGACGGAGTGGCGTGAACCACTCCGGCGTCGGGCCGCCCCAAAGGTGCGGAATCCTCTGCACGTTCAGGGGATAGGCCCGCCCCAGAGTGGTTTGCGCCCCGCCAGCCGGTGGGAAAGGGGCTTGGCGCCACGCCAACCGGCGCCGAAGGGCCTCCGGCGCGAGTTGGCGCATACGCGGGAGCGCCAGTGCGTGCTGGCGTCATCCCCGCGCATGCGCAGAGGGCTTTGTTTCCGCACCAGGCATGGCGGACCACTACAGCCTCTGGTGCGGAAGAATAGAGTGCCCCCACGGCACAGGCCCGCCCGAGGATTGGTGGGCCCCGATCGTGGGCCAGGGCACCGTGGGGGCACCACCTGGGGCCAGATCCCCCCCGGACCGCCCCCCCCCCCCCCAGAACCCTGGAGACCATCAGGTCCCGCCGGTAAGGGTCCAACTCAAATTTACGCCGGCAGGACTGGCAAAGGACGGGCAGGACTTCGGCCCATTGCGGGCCGGAGAATTCGGGCAGCCCTGGTGCCCATTGAGCCACGCCGGACCCCGCCATTTTCCGAGGCGGACGGCACAACTCACGGTGCGCCCATTTTTAGGGGGCCAGAGAATTAGGAGGACGGCGGGGGCGGGATTCATGCCGGCGGGGGGTCGGAGAATCCCGCCCAAAAGATACACATTGTAGAATAGTGGTTCATGCTAAAAATTAATCCCACTAAATGGCAGTGAACCTGGTACCCCATGAAAGTGCAGGCGGGAGTCGATTCTGAAAGTTTACGTCACAAAAACAAATTATTTTTAATTCAAGGAAACTGTCAATACGGTTTCTAATAACCGTTTAAAATACATGCAGCTTCTTTCAAAAATGCTGTCAGGAAGGAGGAAAGCTGTAGTGGAAGAATTCCACCATCAAATTAGCTATTCCTATCATGAAGGGGCAGAAATGTGGGCACTGGTGCCACTCCAACTTCCACTCTACTTTCATTATGCTTAAATTATATTTCGCTAAATAGTAAAAATAATTGCCTCTGCAAAAAAAAACATTTAGAGATCTTGGGTTGGATTCTCCGCTGGTGGGATGCTCCGTTTTGCCGGCAGCCCAGGGGTTTCCTGACGGCGTGGGTCTGCCCCACAATGGGAAACCCCATTGACCTGTACTACAGGTTCGCCGGTAGTCCCTGCCTGTATAAATATGCGTGTCCTCCAGCCAGCAGCCATTTCGCCAGCTGCTGTGAGAGGCCACACATCTGATAGCAATAAAGTCTCAGTTGGATTCAACTATCGTCTTTATCCAAATTGATCGTGCCTCAATTTATTGCTATCAGTTTCTAAAGATGGACCTTCGTATCAAACCTGATCGCCTGCAGCTGGATCCTCACTCAAGCAACGCCAGAAAGGACTTCCAGCACTGGCTAGCTTGCTTCGAAGCGTATATCAACGTGGCACCAACCCCTGTTCCGGAGGCTCAGAAGATTCAGATTTTATATTCCAGGTTGAGCTCCAAACTCTTTCCGTTAATCCAGGATGCGCCGAACTACGCCATGACTCTACTCAAGGGCAACTACGCACAGAAAACGAACACGCTCTTCGCCAGGCACGCACTCGCCACTCGCTCTCAACTCCCTGGTGAGTCCACAGAAGACTTCTGGCGGGCCCGAACCCCACTAGTCCGGGACTGTGACTGTCAGGCCGTTACGGCCACGGAACACTCAGACCTCCTTATGAGAGCCGCTTTTGTGACTGGAATTGGGTCAGATCCCATACGCCACTGACTCCTAGAAGGGGCCTTGCGTGATCTCACAAAGACTAAAACGCTAGCGCTCTCCATGATGGTCGCCCTGCGCAACGTCCAATCCTACACCCCCAGCCATTCGGCCCAACCCTCCTACACTTCGTGGACCCCACAGACAGCCGCCCCAGTGGGGGCGCCGCCCACCCAATACGCCTGCGCTGCACGCCATCCAGCGAACCGCGGGGGCCCCCAATGTTATTTATGCGGCCAACAGAAGCACCCTCGCCAATGCTGCCCGGCCCACGCTGCCCTTTGTAAAGCCTGCGGGAAGAAGGGCCACATCGCCGCGGTGTGCCAGGCCCGCGCAGTAGCCGCTATCGCCCCCACCCCCCTCGGTCACGGACAATGGGCGCTGCCATCCCCCCCCTCAGACCATGTACGGCCAGTGGGCATTGCCATCTTTCCCTCCGCGCAACACGTGCGTTCCATGGGCGCCGCCATCTTGTTCCACCCCCGCAACGTGCGTTCCATGGACGCTGCCATTTTGTAGCCCTCAAGATCTTTGGGCGCCGCCATCTTGTCTACCCCTCAGCACATGGGCACCACTAGCATTCCAGGAACCGGGCTCACCAGCCGCCCCATTACCCGACGACCAACCAAGACTCGCCTCCATGTCAATCGACCAGTCTCGTCCGCATAACCTGACCAACGCATCCACCAGTGT
Source organism: Scyliorhinus torazame (assembly GCF_047496885.1). NCBI lineage: Eukaryota > Metazoa > Chordata > Chondrichthyes > Carcharhiniformes > Scyliorhinidae > Scyliorhinus > Scyliorhinus torazame. The sequence goes on along the minus strand of NC_092709.1, from coordinate 162,779,800 downwards.
GAAAGTCAACAGACATGTAACCTCCTGCCTGGTGGACTCCGGGAGCACCGAAAGCTTCATACACCCGGATACGGTAAGGCGCTGCTCCCTACTCCAACCAAAAAATCTCCCTGGCCTCCGGATCCCATTGCGTAGCGATCCGGGGGCACTACATGGTCACGCTCATGGTCCAGGGCGTAGAATTCAGTACCTTCCGCCTCTACATCCTCCCTAACCTCTGTGCTGCACTAATCCTCGGCCTGGACTTCCAGTGCAACCTCCAGAGCCTAACTCTGAAATTCGGTGGGCCCTTACTACCTCTTACTGTGTGCGGCCTCGCGATCCTAAAGGTCGACCCACCTTCCCTCTTTGCCAATCTAACTCCAGATTGCAAACCCGTCGCCACCATGAGCAGACGTTACAGCGGACCTTCATCAGGTCCGAAGTCCAGCGGCTACTTCGGGAAGGCATCATCGAGGCCAGCAACAGCCCCTGGAGAGCTCAAGTGGTAGTAGGTGAAACTGGGGAGAAACACCGAATGATCGTGGACTACAGCCAGACCATCAATCGGTACATGCAGCTCGACGCATACCCCCTCCCACGCATATCTGACATGGTTAACCAGATTGCGCAGTACCGGGTCTTCTCAACGGTAGACTTGAAATCCGCCTACCACCAGCTCCTCATCCGTAAATCGGACCGTCCATACACCGCCTTCGAGGCAGACGGCCGCCTATACCACTTCCTTAGGGTCCCCTTCGGCGTCACAAACGGGGTCTCGGTCTTCCAAAGGGAGATGGACCGAATGGTCGACCGGTACGGGTTGCGGGCCAACTTTCCGTACCTAGACAACATCACGATCTGCGGTCATGATCAGCAGGACCACGACGCCAACCTTCCTAAATTTCTCCACACCGCTACTCTCCTGAACCTCACTTCAACAAGGAGAAGTGTGTGTTCAGCACGAACCGCTTAGCCATCCCCGGCTATGTGGTCCAGAATGGAGTTCTGGGGCCCGATCCCGACCGCATGCGCCCCCTCGTGGAGCTCTTCCTCCCCCACTGCCCCATGGCCCTCAAACGCTGCCTGGGGTTCTTTTCATACTATGCTCAGTGGGTCCCAAACTATGCAGACAACGCCCGCCCACTCATACAGTCCACCCAGTTTCCCCTGACAGCCGAGGCCCAACAGGCCTTCGCCCGGATCAGAGCTGATATTGCCACGGCCACAATGCACGCTGTAGATGAGACACTGCCCTTCCAAGTAGAAAGCGACGCATCAGACGTCGCCCTAGCCGCCACCCTCAATCAGGCAGGCAGGCCCATGGCATTCTTTTCCCGCACCCTTCATGCCTTAGAAATTCGGCACTCATCCATCGAAAAGGAGGCCCAAGCTATCGTTGAAGCTGTGCGGCATTGGAGGCATTACCATGCCGGCAGGAGATTCACTCTCCTCACTGACCAACAGTCGGTAACCTTCATGTTCAACAACACACAGCGGGGCAAGATCAAAAATGATAAAATCTTGCGGTGGAGAAGCGAGCTCTCCACTTATAATTACGAGATTATGTATCGCCCCGGCAAACTCAACAAACCTCCAGACGCCCTATCACGAGATACATGTGCCAGCGCACAGGTAGACCGACTCTGGGCCCTGCACGACAGCCTTTGTCACCCAGGAGTCACACGGTTGTACCACTTCATTAAGGCACAAAATCTGCCCTACTCCATCGAGGAAGTAAGGACAATCACCAGGAACTGCCAGGTCTGTGCGGCGTGCAAGCCGCACTTCTGCAGGCCGGACTGCACACGCCTGTTGAAGGCCTCCCCGCCCCCTTGAACGCCTCAGCATGGACTTCAAAGGCCCCCTCCCCTCTACCAACCATCACACATATTTTCTCAGTGTGATCGACGAATACTCCAGATTCCCCTTTGCCACCCCATGCCCCGACATGATGTCTGCCACTGTCATTAAAGCCCTGTGGTGGTATGTATTAGGGGTAATGTGGTACCTGTGAAGCCGAGAGGCTATTGGCTGACAGGTCCCGGGACCAGGTTGGATCTGCCGACTTCTGGCTCCGCCCTGAAGGTGGAGTATAAGAGCTCGAGCTTCCCCCCGCAGCCTCATTCTGTTGCTGAGCTGCTGGGGACAAGTCTCGCTTAATAAAGCCGAGATCGACTTCATCGCTTCTCGACTCGCATAAGTCATTGTGCGCTACAAGCCCTCAACACAATCTTCACTCTGTTCCGTTTCCCCGCCTACATCCACAGTGACAGGAGATCCTCATTCATGAGTGATGAGCTGCATCAGTTCCTGCTCAGCAGGGGTATCACCTACAGCAGAACGACAAGCTATAACCCCTGGGGAAACGGACAGATAGAAAGGCAGAATGGGACAGTATGGAGGGCCGCCGAGCTGGCTCTACGGTCCAGATATTCCCCGGCCTCCCGCTGACAGGAGGTCATCCCTGATGCATTCCACTCCATTCGCTCATTACTCTGCACTGCCATGAACAATACACTTCATGAACGTCTTTTTGCCTTCCCCAGGAAGTCCACATCCGGGGTGTCGCTCCCGACTTGACTCGCTGCTCCGGGAACCATGCTTCTCCGTAAGCACGTCCGACTCCACAAGGCGGACCCATTGGTGGAGAGGGTGCACTTGCTCCACGCAAACCCCCAGTACGCCTACGTGGCGTTTCCCGACGGCCGCCAGGATACTGTCTCCCTCAGGGACCTGGCACCAGCAGGTTCCACCCCCACACCCCTCTGCCCCTGGCGCCACCCTCCCCTCTCCCGTCGCTCTCAACAGCACCCCCTCCAGGACCATCCATCCCCCCCTGCCCACACCTGACGAGGAAGAGGATTTTGGCACGCTCCCGGAATCACCGTCGACCATATCAGCACCAACATCGCCGACACCACTGCGTCGCTCCCAGAGGAACATCAAGGCCCCGGACCGGCTAAACCTCTGACGGGTCCACCGGACATCAAAGGACATTTGTTTGCTCAAATCTTGTAAATGTTAACTCGTTGTATATAGTTATCCACCACCCCCGCCGGACTCAATTTTTAACAGCGGGTGAATGTGGTAAACCACTGTTGCACCTGTATTAGGTGATGTATGGTAGGACCTGTACTACAGGTTCGCCGGTAGTCCCTGCCTGTATAAATATGCGTGTCCTCCAGCCAGCAGCCATTTCGCCAGCTGCTGTGGGAGGCCACACATCTGATAGCAATAAAGCCTCAGTTGGATTCAACTATCGTCTTTATCCAATTGATCGTGCCTCACCGGCCGGCATAACGGAGGAACCCGCTGGCCAGTTGAAACGGAAATGTGGCGTGACGGGGCAGAGAATCCAGCCCCTTATTTCTTTTACTTTTTCAAACGCAGTCATTTCAAATCACTCACAAAAGTAACCAATGGTTATGGGCGTGATCTTCCGGCCTTGTTACGCTCTCCTCAAACAAAATGAGGCCGGTGAATAGCGGGAGAGGCCAATAACGAGAACCGCACCGGGCGCCAAACCGTTTGCGATGCAACCAGCCCGCTCTCTTAGGCGAAATTGGGATCTTGCCGTAGCGTGGCGAGAAAACAATTATCACCATTTAAGCCCCATTTCCATACAATTAACGAGAGCCATCCCTTATCCAGCATGTGGTCACGCTGGCGCCAATTAGTACTCCTTTTTAAAATAGTGAAACTGGTGGAAGGGCTTCTGTGGGAAGCTGAGCAGGTGAGTAGCCATCTTTGCTCACAGGCAAAGAGCCTGGGGGCACTGGGCTTGCTGTCCCTCTGCTCGGTGGGGTGTGGGGGATGCTCGGCTGATGGTGAGGGACTTTTCGCAGGGGTGGGCCACCATGGGAGGATGGGGGGGGGGGGGTGGACACTGGCAATGCAACTGGGGGGGCAACCACTCACGGCACCACAATGCCACCCCCTGGATTGTGTGCCCTGTATGCCCGGGTGGAAGATACATCGTTGTTGACATGGATCAGGCTCAGCAAGATGCCCGGGATGCAGGTTTATCAGCAAGATGCCCTGGGTATGCCCAGGTCCAGGGGGTAGTAGATGCCCCACATGTGCCCCTGCGCTCACCGGGCCACTTGGGGATGTCCAACATTAACAGAAAGGGGTTCCACTCCTTCAACATACAGCTCTTGTGCGACCACCAGATGATGATCATGTACGCGTGTGCACGGTTCCCAGGGAGTGTGCACGATAGCAACATCCTAGGGCAGTTGGTCATCCCTGCCCTCTTCAAGGAGTACCCCAGATGGGAGGCTGGCTCTTGGGGGTTAAGAGGGATCCACTGAAGACCTAGCTAGATGCTAGTATGGAGGCCGGAGACCGAAGTGAAGACCCAATACAACATGGCCCATGTGGGGATCCGGGCTGTAATTTAGCGCTGCATCAGACTCCTCAAGATATGGTTTGCATGCCTTGACCGCTCTGGTGGTGCATTCCAGTACACCGCGTGAAGGGTCACCGGCTTTGTGGTGGTCTGCTGTGCCCTCCACAACCTGGCACAACAGGGGAGTGACGAGCTGGAGGTTGGCGACGAGGAACATGCGGCCACCTCCGATGAGGATGAGGAGGGCGAGGATGGTGAGGCGCCGAACCAGCAGGGGCTGGGGGGCGAGGCTGGGGAGGAACCTGAGGCCCAGCTGGAGGCTGCAGGACAGGTGGCAGTGGTGAGGGTCCGGCATGCCTGGAGGGCCAGAGAGGTCCTCGTACTCGCTCGCTTCACCTAGGACGTGGCCTGGTCCGTCATTACAACCTTACCCACCCATCACCCCATCTCCCACACTCCCAGTCTATGTGTCACATCACTTCAGGGTGCTGGGGCTGTGTCGGCACCATCAGAGGATCACTATCAAGGGCAGGGGTGGTGGTGATAACGTGTAGAGAACTGAGCTCTGGTACTCCTCAATCTATGCGATAGTCTGACTCCTGCCTGTCTGCTGAGTGCTCACTGACACCCATCACCTGCACGCCGTGGTGCATTGTGGAAGAAAGTGACAGAGGCATTCTAAAGGTTGTGCACAAGGGTGTCTATTGTTCAATACTGGCCCCCACTCGCCCGATGGTGCAGCCCCCCTTCACCCAACTCCCTCTTCCCCAGTGCCCTCAATGATCCTCAATGTGTTTTACCCTCCTAGCTCTACCTCTATGTCTAGGTGTTTCCCCACGATGCGCAACTTAGGTAGAAGCAGCCAGCTGCTTACCTTGTCCTGTGGCCTTCGATGCCCCTGGCGGGTGTCCTCTGGGGGCTCTGGGGCACAGCTGTTCCGCCCTGCCCCCTGTGCTGACCCCGAGACACGGCCTCATTAGATGGGTGGAGCCTGGGGTCCTAGTTGGCCACCGTCACCGGCCCATGGGACGGGTTCGGGTTGGCACTCAGTGCCCCCTTCTCCCGGTCGGTGCCAATAGCGACCTAGAGTCCACCTTGAAGTGGAGGGGCAGCTGATTCGAACCCCGACTGTCCCTGCATCATCTGGCTCTGGCAGTTTTCCAATGTCTGCACTACGGTGTCAACACCCTTAGTGATGCTCCTCAGTGACTGAGGCATATCCTCCAGTGACCAGGCCACGCTTTGCAGTGACTCCGACTGGGACAATCACTGCAGTGCCTCGGCCATGCCCATCAGAGGGCAGAACCTCCTCAAGGACAGCCTGGTACTGGGCGACATCCCCTAGCGAGGCAAACATTCCGTCGAGACCCTCGGCCATGGCTATCACCGACTGAGCGATGCCTTGGACACCTTCCCTCATGGTGCCTCTACCTAAGTTGTGCACCTTGGGGAAACACCTAGACATAGAGGTAGAGCTAGGAGGGTAAAGCACAGTAAAGCACCAGGCTCTCTACTGCGGTCGCCACCATGCCTCCAACTGATGTGCATGATCAGCAGTTGGTATTCATCAGATTGTGCCCGAGAAGCCTGTCCACCAACATTTCCCGCCGAGGTGCGTGTACCTGCGCTGGTGGAGGGTGGGGATGAGAGCTGTGCCGTGACTATAATGGTTGCATCCTCAGAGCTCTCCTCCGAGGTGTTCTCCTCGGAGTCAAGAGAGGGTGCCGCCCGGGATGGGCCGCGCCATCGGGTGGAGGACCTGCAGGAGAATGGACATGTGGTCAGAGGGAGGGATGGATAAGTCAGTCAGGCAAGCACTACTCACGTTTGACAGGTCCTCGGGTGGAGTCCGGTAGTTCCTCACCTCCGCAACATTGGACAGCCTCCACGTGGGTGACTCTGTCCTCGGCCACACCAGTCACCTCCAGGGACCCCTCCTCGAAGGAGGCAAGGATTCTCAAGTCCGGCACCCCACTGCCAGTTTGGGCCCTCCCCTGCTGAGTATAGGAGAGCTTTTCCTGAGGAAACATAGAGATGGCATTGTTAGCCACACGCGTGGTTCACAGTTGCGGGGGGGGAGGAGGAGAAGGAGGTGTGAAGGGAGGATTGGGGTAGAGGGAGGGTTGACAGGGTGGGTGTGGGGAGAGTTGAAGGGGGGAGTGGAGTAAGGGTTGGGGCTCCCTTAGGGGGCTGGGGGATAGAAGATCCCTTGGGGAGGGGGGGCCAGTCACTCGTGCTGCCTGGTGTAGGTCATTGACCTTTTTCCTGCACTGAAGGCCAGTCCTCCTGGTCGCACGGTTGACCGATCAAGTGCAGATTAAGTGCTGCTCGACATTGTTAGCGGAGGGCTGTCGAGTGGGGTCCCAACGAATCAACTGGCGAGCTCACATTTGGTGTGAGAAGCCCGGGAGGCCTCGTTAAATGGACCGATTAATGTTGAATTGCGTTGCCGACCTCCCTGGCCGAGTGCCAGCAAGCTCACTACCACACTTAGAAATTTTTCCGGAGAACCACGCCCTATAATTCTTGCTTCCAGTAAATCGATGCATAGGTTCATGTTTCAATGTTTTTTGTTTTTAAAAAAATATTTTTATTAGGGTATTTGCAATTTTTATAATAATAATAACAGCGACATAAACATGGCACAATAAACATTTCCACCCCCATCACAATCTTCCCCCCACCCAACAATAAAACAACAGTCTGGCCCTCTTTCCCCCCCCTTTTTAAAAAAATTCTGCTTCTGCCAACATTTTAATTTTCCCTGGGAAAGTCGATGAATGGCTGCCACCTCGGGGTGAATCCTAGCATTGACCCTCTTGAGGCGAACTTTATTTTCTCGAGACTAAGAAACCCAGCCATGTCACTAACCCATGTCTCTACACTCGGGGGCTTCGAGTTCCTCCACATTAATAAGATTTGTCTCCGGGCTACTCGGGAGGCAAAGGCCAAGACGTCAGCCTCTTTCGCCCCCTGGACTCCCGGCTCTTCCGACACTCCAAAGATCGCCACCTCCAGACTCGGCACCACCCGTGTGTTGAGTACCGTGAACACTGCCAAAACCCTCTGAGCTCCGAGCATGCCCAAAACATGTGGACATGATTTGCTGGACTTCCCGCGCACCATGCACACCTGTCCTCTATCCTGAAAAACTTGCTCATCCGAGCCACCGTCATGTGTTTTTAGTAGATAATTATCTCCCCTGACCTCATTGCTAAAACTGCCACCAAGAAGGATGGGATTTTCTGATTTTGACCATTGGTATCTCTTAACATTAGTTAAGTTTAACTTGAGTCCAACTAAGATATGAATTTTTGCCTCTTTTATCTTTATGATCTCATGGGATGTGGGTGCCACTGGCAATGCCAGCATTTGTTCCCCATCCCCAATTGTCCTTGATAGGCCATTTCAGAGGACAGTTAAGAGTTAACCACATTGCTGTGGGTCTGGTGTCATGTACAGGCCAAACTAGGTAATGATGGCAGAGTTCCTTCCCTAAAGGACATTAATGAACCAGATGGATTTTTATGACAATTGAGGATAATTTCATGGTCAACACCGCTGAGGCTCGCTTTCAATTCCAAATTTATTAATTGATTTTAAATTCGACCAGCTGCCATGGTTGATTTTCAATTGCCTCTATCCAATTCACAACTAGCCATCAACCTCCCTCTTTCTATTCTAGCTTTTCTGAACCTATTGATCATTTCCAAAGGTTCACCATCTACGTCCTCTCCCTCTCTTAATCACAACATTGTTCATGTTATAATTGCATTTATCAGGGTGGCGCATGTGTTAGCACTGCTGCCTCATGGGCTTGAGGACCCGGGTTCGATCCCGGCCCCGTGTCGCTGTCCGTGTGGAGATTGCACATTCTCCCCGTGTCTGCGTGGGTTTCATCCCCACAACCAAAAGATGTGCAGGTTCGGTGGATTGGCCATGCTAAATTGCACCTTAATTTTTTTTTTTAATTGGGTGCATTAAATTTATAAAAAGAAACAAATAATAATTGCAATTATCTATATTTTCTATCTTTACAGCTTTATGTTGCACAACATCATGAAAAGAATGTGCTGAGCCACACTTGAATGGCTCCTTAAATAAAAACAGAAAATGCTGGAAGCAGTTAGCATCTGTGGGGGGTGACCGTTGTGACACTATTGTGGCATCCTCGGAGCTCTCCTCCGAGGTGGTCTCATGGGAGGCAGTGGAGGACACCCCAGATGGGATGGCGCCGTTGGCTGGAGGACCGGCGGGGCAATGAACACGTGGCCCCCCCAGACAGATGGGTCATTCAGTGTTGCAATAACAACTCACGTGTCCATCTGGGTGGGCCCAGTGGATCGTCACCTCTGCAACGTGTGGCAACCTCTGCATTGGTGACCGCTCTGTCCTCGGCCATCCCGTCACCTCCGTGGCCTGTTCCTTGAAAGTGGAGAAGATTCTTACATCCGGAACTCCTCCGCTGGTCTGGGCCCTCTCCCGACAATTGTGGGAGAACTTCTTCTGCGGAGACACAGAGAGGCCATTGTTAGGCGCACGTGCGGCTCACATTGTTGGGGGGTGGTGGGGGTGCGTGTGAAGGAAGAGTTGGTGTGGAGGGAGGGTTGAGGTAAAAGGAAGGGGGTGATGGGAGAGTTGGGCTGAAGGGAGGGGGTGATAGGTGGGCTGGGGGGCAGAAGAAGGGATGGGGTGTGGCTGGGGGGGTGGGGGTTTTGGAGGGGGGAGGGTGTTCAGGCCATCCCTCCTGTCCTCCACCGCATCTAGGAGCCCCCACAAGTCTGTGTTTCCAAACTTGGAGCCGGTCGTCTCAGCGCCATGGCTGCGAGCTGAGTGGGGTTGCACAAGTAATTGTTAAGTGTTGCTCGACCTTGTTAGTTATGCACGATCAATTGCACAGAGACGAGAGTTGAATACAACTGAGGCTTTATTACTCTAAGAGGTGTGGCCGCCTACAGCAGCTGACGAAATGGCTGCTGTATAGGGAGCACACATATTTATACTTCCCCTACTGTGCGGAGCCAGCAGGCAGGGACTACCCCCGTACCTGTCGTACAGGGCCTTGCCACACATCTCCTAATATATACAACGTGGTGATTACCACATTCACCCCCTGTTAAAATTGAGTCCAGTGGGGGTGGTGGAGAACTATATACAGAGCAAGTTTAATATACAGAAGCGAAAAAAAATATTTCTTTCTGAAGTCCAGTACAAGGTGGTTTGATAGTCCCGAACCAATTATAGATTTAGCCGGCCCGGGGCCTTGATGTGGCGTTGGGAGCGACGCAGTGGTGGCGTCAATTCTGGTGTTGGTCTGGTCCTCGGTGACTCCGGGAGCGTGCCAAAATCCTCTTCACCCTTGGGCGTGGGCAGTGGGAGGACGGCTGCTCCTGGGGGGATGGCTGCTGGGTGCGCCGGGGGAGGGAGGGTGGAGCCTGACCGGAGGGGTGTGTATGTGTGGAACGGTGAGAACGGCCCGTCGCGTTCCGCGCGGCGCAGGCCGGAGAATCGCCCGAGACACCCAAAATGGCAATTCTCCGGCACCCCTGCTATTCTCAGGCCCGGATGGGCCGAGCGGCCAGCCCAAAACGGCGGGTTCCCCCCGGCGCCGTCTACACCTGGTCGCTGCCGGCGGGAACAGTGCGGGAACGCTGGGGGGGCGGCCTGCGGGGGGGTGGGGGGGATCCCGCACCGGGAGGGGCCTCAAATGGGGTCTGGCCCGCGATCGGTGCCCACCGATCGTCGTGCCGTCCTCTCTGAAGGAGGGCCTCCTTTCTTCCACAGCCCCGCAAGATCCGTCTGACATCTTCTTGCGGGGCTGACTCGGAGAGGACGGCAACCACGCATGCACGGGTGACGCCAGTTATGCGGCGCTGGACTCCCCGCGCATGCGCGGGTGACGCCAGTTATGCGGTGCCAGCCGCGTCATGTATGCGGCGTCGCCTTTACGTGGCGACAAGGCCTGGCGCATCTAAATGACGCGGCCCAGCTCCGAGCCCATTATCGGGCCCTGAATCGGTCGGGATAGGAGCCGTTTCATGCCGTCGTGAGACTCGACGGCGTTCACGATGGCGTGGGCACTTCGGCGCGGGAGTGGAGAATCCCGCCCAATGTTTTTAATAGTGTACAATCATAACGCCAACCATCTCTATCTCCCGATGGGCCTGCACCCTCCCACCCCCACCCCCAGTACCCTCTCAGTGATCCTCCATCTGCTTAGCCCTCCGTGCTCTACCGCTACACCTAGGTGTGTCGCCGGGATGCACACAGGTGGGGGGGAACCTGCTGGTTACCGCATCCCGTGGCATTTGATGCCCTAGCGGGTGTCCTCTGGAGGGCTTGGAGCCAGAGGGCCCCATTCCATTTAGCAGTGGCACATGCCTTGCTGCGCCACTCTGTTCTGCACGCTGACCCGGGTTTCGCCGTTGTCAGGGGGCTGGACTCAGGAGAGCTGCTGACTGTCATCGTTACCCCATACGGAGGCTCTGGGCCTCCAAAACATTCCTCCCAATTGGTGCCACTAGGCCCCAGGGGTCACCACAAGATAGAGGGGCAGCTGGATTGAGTTCCAGGTGCCCCTGCGTCATCTGCCTCCGCCAGCTTTTGGCAGCTCCCCAATGTCTACACCATCTGATGGTGCTGGCCCCTCTGTCATCTGATGGTGCTGGCCCCTCTGCGGTGACCCCCCCACCATCCTAGAGGAGAGCTCCGAGGATGCCACCATTGATGTGTCAAGGCTGTCATCCCAACCCTCCAAAAGCACAGAGAGACACACCTTTGTGGGTGAAAGTAGTCAATAGTTGATGCCCTCAGTGATGCCCCTCTGTGAACGGGCCATGCTCTGCAGTCCCACAGCAATGTCCACCTGCATCTGGGACATGGTCATCAGTGACGGGCACATGCTCTGGAGTGCGTTGGCAATGTCCATCTGAGACTGGGACATGCTCTGCAGCACCCCTGCAAGGTCCAACTGAGACTGGTATATGTTCCCCAATGACTGGAACATGTTCTGGGGCCCCTCAGCAATGCCCAGCTGAGACTGGGACATGCTCCGCTGCGCCTTGGAAAAGTTCAGTTGCATCAGTGACACGTCCCCCAATGACTCAGACATGCTGTCAATCTACTCAGCCATGGTCATCACTGACTGAGCCAGTCCTTGGACACCACCACTCATGGTACTGGCATTGTGCTCCAGGCTGTTCAATGCGGTCGCCACTCGAGCAGTATTGGCCTTGGTGCCATGCATTGCTGGCACGATCTCCTGCGCCTGTAGCCTTTGGAACTCCTCCAATCGGCTATGGACCCACTGGAGTGTCGCTGACATCCTCTTCTGAATCTCACACCGCATCCGATTGACTTCAGCAGCTCAAGGATAGCCTGGTCCAGAGGCTCAGAATCTGACTGGGACTCAGCTAGGTCCTGGGATCCAGCAGACCTCCAGTTGCTGTCTCCCCTGGACGTTCCTACCTCCACCTGATGTGCATCTGCAGCTGTGTGGTGCTCACCAGATTGTGCCTCAGAAACCTGTTGACTACTTTCGCCCACCAATCCTTGTGGAGGATTGGGATGACAGCCTTGACGCATCAATGGTGGCACCCTCAGAGCTCTCCTCTAGGATGGTGGGGGGTCACCGCAGAGGGGCCAGCACCATCAGATGACGATCCTGCGGGAGAATGGACATGTGGCCAGTGGAAGGGAAGGATCATCATGCTGGCATGAACAACTCGCGTGTGACAGGTCATCTGTGTGGGGGCTGGTGGATACTCACCTCTATGGCGCAGGCCGAACTTGAAGTCGGTGACTGATCTTTCCTTGGCCACTCCCGTGTGGAGTGAATTGAATTGGCTGATATGGTGGAGATTTCAGGAAGATAGATGATCCATGCGGTACTTCTGGTTGAGCATGGTTAGCATACACTTTGCACTGACATTGACATTCTGGGCTCCCCCGTCATTGAGGAGGGGTGCTTGTGGAGCCTCTTATTCCATAGAATCCTTACATTGCAGATGGAGGCTTTTTGGCCATCGAGTCTGCACCAAGCCTCTGAAAGAGCACTCTAAGTAGGCCTACTCCCCTGCCCTAGCCCCATAACACCTTAACCCTAACAAAGCTACACAACTTGGACACTAAGGGGCAATTTAGCATAGCCAATCCACCCAACCTTGTAAGTTTTTAAATTGCCCACCACCATTGCTTACTGGATGTTTCAGAATTGCAGAGCTTTGATCAAATCCCTTGGATGCGGAATCGCTTAGTTCTTCACTACAGCATGCTCGTTCCACTGTTTAGGGTGCATGTGGTCCTGTGTTATAGCTTCATTAAGTTGGCACCTTATTTTTCATTATGTCTGATGCTGCTCCCTGCCAGTTCTTCCAAGTTCCTTTTGAACCAGTGTTGTACCCTCCTTAGCTTAATTGTTGTGGTTGAGTGAGTGATATCCCAGGCTAAGATGTTGCAGATTCTGCTACTGGTAATAGCTCATAGTGGTACAATACAACGGTGACCAGAGTTAAAAGTACTTAATTGGTCGTAAAGTACTTTGGGACATTCAGCAGTTCTAAAAGATGCTATATAATCGTAAGATTAACTTTTTCCTGGATGCTCAATCTTGAGTTGTTTGAACTGTTCCAAAACTATTCCATTTAGCATATTAGTAGTGCCGCACAGCATGATGTTGGGTGTTTCAATGTGAAAACGGAACTTTACACCTCAGTTCATGAGCTAACATTGAAATATCCAGAATGTTTTAACAAAACTGGCAGTTTCAAGTGAGCTAGAACATTTTGCTTGCAGAAGAATGGAAATCCATCTGGTAAATTTTGCACAACACAAATGCCAGCAGCCACAGGAAGAAACAGTAGAAGTTTCCACACTATTGAAACTTTGAAAAACCATCATCGAAGGATGGCCTGATTCAAGCCAATGGGTGGAATTTTTTAAAAAACAGCCAAGTGTCAAGTTCTGATTGAAAACCAGTGGGTTTCTTCCCAGAGAAATAGCCAGGTTTTCTCTCAGGTCTTCTGACACTTTGTCAAAAAGAAGCATAGGGCTCGTTTTGCACCGTCACTCTGGAGCTGGGCCTCATAAATCTGGAAGGCCAAATCTCAAAGTGAAGAGAGATCCCCCCACAGCGCTGGCATCGGGTCTTCAGTGCGCGCCCCCCCGCCAACATCTCTGGCATCCCTGTATTGTGGGAATCCCCCACCCAATGGGGTTCCCTGAAGGCCCTGTCCACAGGCAGTGCCTGGTGCCAGGTCACTGCCCAGCCATGTCCTTCACCACCCAGGGGCTATACTTGCTTCTGAGCCCCCAGCACAGTCATCACGGCAAGTTTCCATTTTTGGAAACCAGTAATGATTCCCATCGGCATGACACGATGCCGGTGGGGCGGAACATGTGATGTGGCCGGAAGCAATGCGTTAAGTCATTTTAACATATTTAAATGAATTAAAATTTATGATAATTAGGTTCCTGCCTTCACTGGGCGTGAACCTGATTATGTCAATGGAGAAGACCCGGGAATATCACATTCTGATTTCCCTCTGGCAAAATCCCATTTTTGGCCTCTCGTGAGAGTTAATAGCCATTAAGGGATTTATGGCCGTGGCGAATGGGCCCAAATTCCCGCCAACATTTCCACCAATAAAAGACTATTTTGGCTTTATTGGAATGAGCTAAACATTTCCTGGGGAATCAGGTCATTGTGCTGGAATATTTGCAAGCTGATACCCTTCAACAATTTCATCACTCACACATGGACATAGACCAGTTGAGAAGACTCGCAGGAAAGCTAGTCTATTGGCGAAATATGACCAATTAAAAAATGACGTTGAAATTGTCGTCAAGAGGTGCGAGCTATTAAAAAGCATTTGCCAACTCATCACAAAACCATTGGTTCCGCATGAAGTTCATACCCTTCCTTGGTCCAAAATAGTATGTGATGTCTTTCATGTCTATGGCACTGATTTCAACATCTTTATCAAATATCCTTACCATGATTCAACAATTGCACAATACATCAAACACAACTGTTGTGCACGCTTAGAAGTGCTATTTTTAGTTCACCTGGTGTGCCTGGAGAGATCATTGCAGGTAATTGTTCACAACTTATTGGGAAGCCGTTTCAGGATATGTGGAAGAAGTAGAATATTGATTACTCTACTATTTCTTCTCATTACCCTAGATCTAGGCCTAGCTGAATGAATGATTCACATGGTGACATCCCTAATTTCAAAGGTAGATAGACCAAGCAAGATCTATACATTGCAATGTTACACCTGAGGCCAACAACCTAAATGCAACTACTCCACCACAGGCAGAACTCCTGTTCATCAGATCAGTGCATACCAATATGTTGTTTCTTACCCATTCTACTATTTTGGAAACTAGCGAACAACTTTTAAAATTGCAAGAGAAGTTGACCAATGTGCACGATAAAAACGCAGGCACAGAATTGCCAAGTTTACAGTTGGGACAAGAAGTTCACACCCAAGATGTCACAGAAGGCAACCAGCCAAGGTAACAAGAATTATTTGGAACCAAGGTCCTGTGGAATTATTACACACAAAGGTACACCGAGGCATAACCAAGGACAAACCAGATCCATTCCAACTGCTCATCCACTGTACAGTCCTGTTGCATCTAGGACATGATCTCATCAAATGCAACCAGGAAGTGCATCCAAGAATGCCAACCCCAGAGATCGCTGTGAGCAATTCAAGAAACCTCCAGCAAGGTTACCATTACAACATCTAGGACATACCTGCAGATTACTTTTAAAATTTAGAGCAGGCTTGTCCAACCTTTTCGTGTGAAGGGCCCCAATTCAATTTTTTCTCGCTCAAATCGTCAATGAGCAAATTTTGAAAAGATACGGTTTGGCGCACCATTAAACATGAACCTCAATAAAATGTTGTGGTCTGAAGGAAAGAAACAACTTGCTGATCAAAGATGTGCTCATTTAAAATAATGAGTAATTCATCAAGATGGCTGTGTTTGCAGGAAGGTGAAATTGTGTTTTTCCAGCTCACTCAGTCTCAGGCTACTTAGTCACTCACCCTCACTCACACCCATTGTGAGTGTGCTGGTGTGTGGGATTGAGGGTGAGTGCAAACCCTGAGACACTATGGGCAGGATTCTCCATCGGCTGACACCGAAATCGAGGAACGTGATTAGGCGGAGAATCGGTTATGACGCCAAAATCGTGGTGGGCGCCGGTTTCACGCAATTCTCCGGTGCCTCGACAGCGGCATCAATGCGTTACACTCAGCACGTACAGTAAACACCGTTGGCATCTCATTTGCGGGCCTGGCCGGTATTCTCAGGGGCCTCCGCGATTCTCTGCCTACCGGGGGAATTCCAGATGGTGAGGTTCGCTTGTGCGTTTGAAAATCAAGAAACAGGCACTGTGGCTGATGAGGGAGAGAGAGAACATAGGATACAGAGAAGCACGACTGTGGCTGCCGGTCTTGACACTGGCCGGGCTGGCTGGCTGGAGGGGAGGGGGTGGGGGGGGGGTATGCACCATGCTTACGTGTTGGCCTTTCACCCCCTGCAGACAATGGATATTGGAATGCAACCAACAATGGTAGCCTTCTGGTTGCCGCAGCCCTGGGGGATGCGCTGGAGCATGTATGTGCTGGAGCTGCTCGAGGAGGAGGATGCTGCAGCAGCGGAGCCTGCCCCAGAGGAACAGGAGGAACCACTGAGGATGGAGAGCCGGTCATCCAAAAGGTCTAGGAGGAGGATGAGGTGCAAAGGAGGCGCCGCATGAGGCATCATGTATACCGGCAGTGCCTGCCAAGCCGGTTCAACAGAGGGGGTAATGCGACATATCTGACATATCATGGTGCACCAGGCACCGCAGGGGAATGGGGAAGGACACTCGCTCCCAGTGATTGTCGCCCTGACCTTTTACGCCACGGGGTCCTTCCAGGCGCCGAATGGGGACTATGCAGGATCTCACGGAGCTGGGTGCACAGGTGCATCCACGCCGTCAAGGAGAACCTATGTGCCCAGTCGGTTAGCCGCTGCAGCCTTGGCTGATGACGCCTATCCAGAGGCCACAGGCTGTGGAGACCCACAAAAACAACGCCCATGCAGCGACCAGGGGCATGAAGGAGCGATGCTTTGGCATCCTGAAGATGCGGTTCAGGTGCCTTGACTGCTCTGGACCGGCCCTCCAGTATGGTGCTGGGAGGGTTGCCCGCATCTTGTCGGCCTACTATGTCTTCCACAACATTGCGCAGCGAAGGGCGGCGTACTGGAGGAGGATGATAGCCAGACCTCTTCCGATGAGGAGGATGCGGGGGAGGGCGAGGTTGGACAGGATATGCGGCCCAGGCAGGCGCGGGTCGTGCTGATCGCCTCCAGGTTCTCCAACTGCGGGAGGGCATTCCTGGCCATGGGCACGGACACCGCATCCCACCCCCACACCACTCCCCCTAGCCCTTCCCCGGCAGACTATACCTCCCGCCTGCAGCCCCGTCCGTGATTCCTACCTGCCTCAATAAAGGGTGTGGGCCCTGGGTTGGCAGTAACGGCGTCTGGTCCATAGGATGGAGGGTGATGACAGCCCGCTCTGCGATGAGGTCTGGTGCTCCGCACCGTTCGACGACATCTGACTCCTATTCACTGTGGCACTTTCCACCTGGGTGATCCCTGCATGCGAGCTGGCCATTCTGTCACACGATCCCATCATATTCCGGGGTGGGAGTGTGGGAGGACAGGGGGTGGGTCACCAGAGCGGTGAGCACTGCCTGAACTGATGCCCCTAATCCAAACCCACCCCCAATGTCTGGGGGGGGGGGGGGGGGGTGGGGGGTCCGAGTCCGGGGTGGGGGTGGGGGTGGGGGTGGGGGTCCGAGTCCAGGGGTGCGGGGGTCCGAATCTGGCGGTGGGGTGGGGGGGTCCGAGTTGCTGCGATATTCCAGCACCTCCCCTGCGGAGTCACCTCCTCCTTCCTCAAGGTGCCCAATGGCTCCCGGGCTACTCCATGGGATAGGGGTGCGAGGAGAGCTGCCACCTGCCGCTGCCAGTCCTGGAGGCCTGCTGGCATCTCGGCTAAGGTCTGCATGCTCGCGGCCATGGAGCACATGGAGTGGTCCGCCTCTGTCTGGGACTGTGCCATATCACCCATTGACTGTGCCACCACCTTCTAGGTCTTTGCCACATCAGCCAGTGACTGTGCCATCTCCCTCTGGACCACCTTGCTCTGCGTCTGTGCTATGTTGGTAATCGAGTAGGCAATGTTGCTAACGTGAGTCACTGCCTGCACAGATTGCCCCAGGCCTTGGATATGCTGAGCCATAGCCCGAACATTTGCCCCCAAGGCCTCCACCGCGGAGGCTACCCGGGGGAGTTGTCCTGAGTGGCATGCATGGCTGGCCAATCTCCTGCTCCTGCACACGATTGGACTACCACCTGCTGTACCGGAGAAAGTGTGTGGTGCGCACCAGATAGTGTCCCAGGATCCTCTTCACTAAAGTGCCCAACTGAGGTGAATGTCACTGGGATGTTTGAGGGTAAGACAGCTGTAATGGGAAATTACTGTCATCATCGGATTCTAGCTCCGGGGTATCCTGGGTCATGGGTCTATGGCTCGTGCCACTGTTGGTGCCCTCATCGCTGTTTGGCACCTATGGCTCTGGCTCTGGTTGTGACTGTGGCTATGACTGGGAGCGGGGGCCATCAGAAGGGACCGCCTCATCACCAGCAGCTCCTGCAAGACAGAAATCAAGAAGCATGAGTAGAATGTGGGCTGGGGGTTAGGTGGATCTGGTGCGCGTGTGGATCTGGTGCGCATGTGGGGGTGTGAGATGGTGCGCCGGGCTGTGGGGGTGGTGGTGTGGAGGTGGTGTGATGGTGGTGTTGGGGGAGGTTTTGACATGTGTGTCACGTGGAGCCGCAACTCAGCGGAGTCTCACTTCCTCGCCCGACACTGCCTCCACCCCGTCAACTGCCATTTCCTCGGGCCCACCAACCACGTCCAGTGCCCTCTACTCTGCTGCGAGGCTGCAGGACCGGCGGTCCCCCTCCAGTTTTATCCTGCTCCCAGCGGTTATGGGCGGCCTTCTCCTTGAGGGAGGGTAGACAGAAAATGCACAGTGTTAGACAATCCGTTGCATGCCACCCAGGGTGTGGGTAGCTGGTGGCTTCCGTGGCCAGGGCACCCAGCCATGTCGACCGGAATAGATGCAGGCATGTGGTACTGAGTGGGGATTCAGCCGCCCTCCGGGTGGAGGGGGGGGTTATGGGTGTGTGAGACAGTGGTTGGTGCCAGGAGCACCGTGCTGCCTACTCACCATGGCTGCCGTGAGGAGGTCGTGGAATTTCCTCTGTCACTGCTGACCGGTCCTGACGTTACTGCTCATGGCACTTGCAGCCTTTGCCACCTGCGCCCAGGCATGGCAAACGGTGGCAGCTAGTAGCCTCCTTCCCAGGCTGGGGTACAGGGTTTCCCGCCTCTCCTCCACGGAGTCCAGCAGGGTCTCAAGTCGGCGTCTGTGAACCTTGATGCCACTCTCCTTGCTGCCATCTTGTTGGCTGGGATGATGTGTGTGGGGAGTGAAGTGTGTATATGTGGCTGCAGCTTGTCAGCCTCCTGAGTGTCAATCCCGAATCAGGCACCATTTCTCATTAGAACTGATTATGTTCCACATGATGCCGCTGCTACCCCTCAATGATCGCTGAATCGGTTCAGGTGCAGTGCCAATTTTGCTGTCGTTGAAGTCTGCAAACCCTGCCCCAGCATACACAATTAGGGCTGCATTCTTCCGACCCGCCCGCCACAAGATCACCATGGCTGAGATGCGGACAATGGGAAAGTTCATTGACCTCGGGCGGGATTCTCCATTCGCCGGGCAGGCATGGCCGGAGAATCCCAACCTTAGTCTCAGAAGAGGAGAATTCCGCCATATTTCTCTCTCTCACTCTCTCTCACACACACTCTTGTTTACACACACACTCTTTGTTCACACACGCACACTGTCACTTGCACACACACACTTCCTTACACACAGTCACTCACTCCTCTCTGAGTGTGAATAGGAGGCCCTACAAAGAGAAGGCTGAGTTGGAAAGACTGTGACGTCACAAATGATGCCATGTTTGTGCGGGAAGTAATGCGAGTACTTGAAACTAAGAGTGACATTTTTGCTTTGGTAACCATTGAAAGTGAAATTTACTTTTTTATTTGAAATATACTTCACTTGTTCATTACTCTTTGTGTTATGTGGACTTTTAGCTGCCTTCCGACAGTAAAAGATTTTTAAATCAAAATATTGCCCATCGCTGTGTGGGGTTCCTTTTTTTTAGAAAGTTATCGGCAATTACAGGGAACATAACATTGGATACCTAAAGTTTATGGTAGAAATGTACATGTTAGCAATTTGTACCATGGCATTTTCAGATCTCATACCATACAAAATTGTCTCAAATGAACACGTTTCCTGAAATTTTGTATCATTTAACATTTTTGGCAGATAATTTATCAAAATTTCAAACTACAGCAGGGACATGTACATATAGGATTGCTATTTGGTGCTGTGGCTCTAATTTGGCTCAGTATTAATCTTCTAATTTCTTAATCTATCCTCTCCAGGGGGTGTAAAAGATTCTTTGACACTACTTGAACAATAACAGTGAAGTTTTCCCAAAAGTTACGGCCAACAGTAGAACTTTGAAATGAAATGGAAAATGAATGAAAAATGAAAATCACTTATTGTCACAAGTAGGCTTCAAATGAAGTTACTGTGAAAAGCCCCTAGTCGCCACATTCCGGCGCCTGTTCGGGGAGGCTGGTATGGGAATTGAACCGTGCTGCTGGCCTGCCTTGGTCTGCTTTCAAAGCCAGCGATTTAGCCCTGTGCTAAACCAGAGATGATTCCTCTTGCTTTTAAAGATTATTTGAAAAAGAACTACTGGAAAGAAGGTGTAGGAGTAAAAGAAAATTATCCCCAAAATTAAATGCTTCACTAGAACATATTAAATGTCTACCTATAGGGTTGGCCCTTTAACTATTTCCCATTATTGTTTTATTTGCCATTGACTTCTTTAATTTAAACAAGGGAGGGTTTTTTCAACCTTTCTATAATCTGGTTTCTACTGAATAATCACCATTATTCTCCTTTTTTTCTTTTCCTGTTCTTACACTGAGTCTACTTACAATATAGCCACTGGTTCCAAAATAGTCCCCTCCTTTTTGTTAATGTACTTCTCCTGCCTCATTATCTATCACAAAGTCAAATAGTGCTCCAAAAGAAGTTTACAGCACACAAATAAGATAATTGGTCCATTGTGTCATTGGTAGAGCAGTACAAAACTAATCCCACTGATCTCTTTCCCCATAAACTTGTGGGCAGAATCCTAAGTCCCATGGGGTCGTGGGAATGTGTATTATTTCTGAGCCTGGGAAGTTATAAGGTACACACACATCTTGTGGGTGGTTGGCGGAAAACATGCCAAGTCTTCCAGCCCTGACCTAATTACTTATGCATCCGGGGGTTTTGTGCCATATTCGGTGGCAGGGCAAGCCTGATTGGGCATTGTCCACCCTCTTTCCGGGCACCATGTTGAAAAGGCGGCCAACATCACTGACCCACTATTGAAAAACAAAGGTGGACATCCTGAAAAAAAGATGGATCTATAGGAACATTGATAGGCTGCAAGGTGGACCCCCACCAGGATACCGAATCTGGAAAGGGGAGCCTGCAGATGCCCACCACAACCAGGACAGTGGTGCTCCGGAGTCCAGGGTTGCTGGCGGCCTCCATTCTGAACTCTAGAGGCAGTTCCAGGCATTTTTCGGGTGAGTGCTGACATCTGCACGCCACATTGTTCCAAATGTGTTTTGCACTGGCGTGTTTTCCTACAGATGCCATGGACAATTGAATGTGGGTGGTTGGGTTTTCATCTGCATCCCATTAGCGGGATGCAAATGAGGTTAATGCCGGTCTCCAGTGAGGCTTTTTTCCTCTCTTGGAAAATTGGAGGGCACTTTGAATAATTATGTTTTTCCTGTTCAAAGAAACACAAGAGAACAATTTATTTTAAGAAAACCTAATTGCGTAACAGCCATAGAATGTTACAGTGGTACTGGTTTCATTCTTTGTAACTCCAAATTTATGTGTAAATTAGACTCATCTGAAGTCAGGATCAATTTTGCCTTGATGTCTAGATGGCAAAATGTCTGGGCATAGGAAGTTATAAGGTAAACACAAATCTTGTGGGTGGCTGGTATTTCGGTTGGCGTATGGTTCTTATTTACTTATTTTGTAAATTTCCAATTAAGGGTCAATTTAGCATGGCTAATCCACCTACCCTGCACATCTTTGGGTTGTGGGGGTAGACCCACACAGACACTGGGAAAATGTGCAAACTCCACACAGACAGTGACCCGGGGCCGGGATCAAACCCAGTTCCTCGGCGCCGTGAGACAGCAATGCTAACCACTGTGCTACTGTCCAGTGTCTTTTTTAATGTTAAATTCTGATGTGAGTGGTGCCGGTGCTTTTTATGCCTGTCCCTTTTTCTGTGCTTATTCGAGGACACATAAAAAAGTGGGACAAGCACCACCAGAAGTCACCCACCAGAAATCTCACTAGCTCCAACTTTGCTATGTCCAACATAAAATGTGCCTGCATAACACAGGGAGGTCCACTGCACTGATATAAAATTGGGGGTTTAATGAAAGTTTTAATGAGAAATCGCCAATGGAGCATTTGAGAAAAAAAACTACTTTCAGCTGAAGTAACTCAAACATCTGTCAAGGTTCTGCTTCAATTTTTATGATCAAATGTGGCATGTAAAGATCTAACAATGGAAGAGGTCCTTTTTATAGCCGTAATCTCGTCCCTGAATTTGGAATAGGGTTAATGCCTTTTTAAAAAGTAATTCTTGGGATGTGACATTGCTGGCCTTGCCAGCATTTAATACCCATTCCTAATTGTCCTTGAGAAGCTGGAGGTGAGCAGCCTTCTTGAACCACTGCATCCATGTGGTGTAGGTACATCCACAGTTCTGGTAGGGAGGGAGTTCCAGGATTTTGACCTCATGACAATGAAGGAACAGCGATATATTTTCAAGTCAGCATGATGAGTGGCTTGGAGGGGTACCTCCAGGTGGTGATGTTCCCATATACCTGCTGCCTTTATCTTCCTAGATGGTGGCAGTTGTAGGCTTGTAAGGTGTTGTCTAAGGAAAATTGGTGAGTGTATTTTGTAGATGGTACGAACTGCTGCCACTGTACGTTTGTGGTGAAGGGACTGAGTGTTTGTGGATATGGTGCCAATTAAGCAGGCTACTTTATTCTGGATGGTGTCAAGCTGAGTATTATTGGGCCTGCACTCATCCATGTCAGGGGCAAGTATTCCATCACACTCCTGACTTGTGTTATAGATGTAGATGGTGGGCAGGCTTTGGGGAGTCAGGTGATGAGTTACTCACCACAGGATTCCTAGCCCCTGACCTGCTCATGTAGCCATGGTGTTTATATGGCTGTTTATACGGCTGGTCCAGTTCAGTTTCTGGTCAATGCTAACCACGAGGATGCTAATAGGAAGGGATTCAGCAATGACAACCATCGAATGTCATGGGGCAGTGGTGAAATTCTCTCTTGTTGGGGATGTTCATTGCCTGGGACTTGTGTGGCATAAATGTTACTTGCCATTTGTTAGGCCGAGCCTTGACATTGTCCCGGTCTTGATGTATTTGGGCATGAACTGCTTCAGTGTCTGAGGAGTCACGAATGGTGCTGAACATTGTACAATCATTAGTGAACATCCCCACTTCTGACTTTATGATGTAAGGAAGGTCATGGATGAAGCTGAAGAAGGTGGTTGGGCTTAGAACACTGCCCTGAGGAATTCTTGCAGATTTTTATTTCAGGGTATCTTCACACATGCACTTTTTTTCTCTTTGGGGAATAATGGGGAAGTGGGAGAAGGATTCCCGAGCTGATGGTGTTATGAACGCTTCTTTTATGGTCAATCAGTTGGATGTGAATCTAAAGCTTCTGGTTCAGAGGTAGGGACACTATCACTGTGCCACAAGACCACCTACGCTCCTGCAGTGACATCCTGGAACAGAAATGATTGACCTCCAACAACGACAAATATCTTTCTTTGCCTTAGGTATGACTCCAACCAGCAGAGAGCTTTCTCCTGATTCTGATTAACTCCAGTTCTGCTCGGGCTTCTTAATGCCATACTCTTTCAAATGCTGCAATCACTCTCATCTTACCTCTGGAGTTCAGCTCTTTTGTTCATATTTGAACCAAGCCTGTAATGAGATCAGGAGCAGATTATTGCTGAGAAAGTGCTGCTTGATTGCACTTTGATGACCCCTTCCATCATTTTACTGATAATTGAAATTACTCTGACTGGTATTTCGCTGGATTTGTTTTAGAACATCAAACATAGAATATACAGTGCAGAAGGAGGCCATTCGGCCCATCGAGTCTGCACCGATCCACTTAAGCCCTCATTTCCACCCTATCCCGTAACCCAATAACCCCTCCTAATCTTTTTGGTCACTAAGGGCAATTTATCATGGCCAATCGACCTAACCTGCACGTCTTTAGACTGTGGGAGGAAATCGGAGCACCCGCAGGAAACCCACGCAGACACGGGGAAAACGTGCAGACTCCGCACAGACAGTGACCCAGCGGGGAATCAAACCTGGGAACCTGGTGCTGTGAAGCCACAGTGCTATCCACTTGTGCTACCGTGCTACTTTTTGTGTACAGGAGAAACCTCGTCAATTTTCCACATTGCCGGGCAGATGCTAGTGTTGTAGCTGGGCTAGGTGAACGGCAAGTTCAGGAATACAAGTCTTCAGCACTATTGCTGGAATATTGCTTGGGCCATAGCCTTTCCAAGATCCAGTATCTTCACCATTCCTTGACAGCACATGGGGTGAACTGAACTGGCTGAAGACCGACATCTATGTTGCAGGGGACCTCCAGAAGAGGCCAGGATGGATCATCCACTTGGCACTTCTGTCTGAAGATTGTTGCAAATACTTCAACATTATCTTTTGTATTGGGCTCCTCCATCATTGAGGATATGGATAGTTGAGGAGCCTCCTCCACCAGTGAGTTATTTAGTTGTCCACCACCACTCAGGACTGGATGTGGGAAGACTGCAGAGCTTAGATCTGATCTATTGGTTGTGGAATTGCTTATCCTCTGCCAGACAGGCAGCAAGAAGTCCCGCTCTGCTGCTTGTCTAGCATTCAAATGAGGCTTGCAGAATTTTGGAATCCTATTTCAGTAATTTCCATTGGGGTTCCCTGCCGTACAGTTGATATTTTGATTGGAAATCAGCCGGGATGCCAATGAAATAGTGTAAATGGCTATTTATTCCATTTCACTGGAGTTTTTTGACCGTCCAGTGAAGTTGCATCATGAAAATTCTAACTCCATGTCCAAATATAACATTATTTGTCTTAAAAAATCCGTATGGGAGAAAAGTAAGTCGGAGGATGATGATTCTTGAACACACTCATTTCAGTTAATTTCAACTGTGAAGAAATGTCAGTAGTAAAATGCAGATGTACAGGTTGTTTATACAAATTTTAATAAAGTTCATGTTTTGGAGATTACTTCTGTTACTTTCAGGGTGTAACTTAGGTGCTTTGGAATTTTGCTGTTGTTATTTGTTTCCCTCAAGAATATGAATCAGGGGCGGGATTCTCCCCTACCCAGCGGGGCGGGGGGTCCCGGCGGGGATGGAGTGGCGTGAACCACTCCGGCGTCAGGCCTCCCCAAAGGTGCGGATTTCTCCTCACCTTCAGGGGCCAAGCCCTCACCTTTAGGGGCTAGGCCCGCGCCGGAGTGGTTGCCATCCCGCCGGCTGGCGTGGAAGGCGTTTGGCGCCACGCAAGCCAGGGCCGAAGGGACTCCGCCAGCCGGCGGAAGTCCGCGCATGCGTGGGAGCATCAGCGGCTGCTGATGTCATCCCCGCGCATGCGCAGGGTGGGGTCAACTCCACGTCGGCCATCGCGGAGGCTATGGCCGACGCGGAGGGGAAAGAGTACCCCCATGGCACAGGCCCGCCCGCGGATCGGTGGGCCCTGATTGCGGGCCAGGCCACCGTGGGGGCACCCCCCGGGGCCAGATCACCCCACGCCACCCCCGGGGCCAGATCGCCCCGTGCCCCCCCAGGACCCCGGAGCCTGCTCGCTCCACCTGGTCCCGCCGGTAAGGGAGGTGGTTTAATTCACGCCGGTGGGACCGGCATTACAGCAGCGGGACTTCAGCCCATCGCGGGCCGGAGAATCACCGGGGGGGTGGGGGAGCCGACTGGCGCAGCGCGATTCCCGCCCCCGCCGTATCTCCAGTGCCGGAGAATTCGGCGGGGGCGGGATTCACGCCGCCCACCGGCGATTCTCCGACTCAGCGGGGGATCGGAGAATCCGGCCCCTGGTGTCTATCAAGGACATTGAAAATGTCTGTTGAAAGGCTAATTGTGCAGGATTTTTTCTCATGTTTCCTCAATATTTTCAATAGTTAGGCATGTTGATAATGGATGACCACATGGTCTTCTGGAATGGACAAAACTTTGAAAAATTATTCTAGAATAATACGTTTGGTGGCAAATGTGTGTTTCAGTTATGCTTTTTGAGGATTGAATTCTGGCTACTTTTAAACTGCAGTTTAATACCTCATGATTTTACATAAAGAATGCATGAAGATTATAAATGATATCTTTCTACTTTCGCAGTTGTCATTCCTGATTTATTGTGTATTAAATCTGCTTTTGTTTTCAACGTGAATATAATTTTATAGTACCCCTATTTTCATTTGATATTCTGGATGCATGGCCTGAACAACTGAAATATGATGCTTTATGGAGCAGTTATTTCTAGAACACTGATCATTTCAAGTTAACAGGTCTTGTGTCATTTTGATCATCTGTTCATGTAATTTGTCTGATCTCTGGAAAACCAGTGCATTGCGAGTTGTTTCAACAACAATGCCCGATCTGGATGTCAACCAAAACGTTGGCAGTCAAAGTATAGAAATTGTCTGCTGTTTAACGTTTGCTGCAGTTTCTATCATTCTTCTGGCTTGACAGTAAAACATATTGAGTTGCAGGTTTCCATTGATCCAAGGTTTTGTATGCATCTTCATGCTGGCAATGCTGATTCCAGCATCGCCATTAAAGAAGCCAGTCAAAGTGGCTTTTTGCACACTTTTTGACTTTCTTGTTATGATCTTTTTTCATAATCCTACCATGTTCTTCTTCCATCTAATCTGTAGCTTTGAGAACAATGGTATGGCCTGCCCCCAATGTGCTGTTACTGACTGGGTGCTTGGTTACGGTTCAGGGATCACTGTCCCCATTGATTTTTCTTCTATTTCCAATTGTAATGAACAGACATGCTAATGTTTAATTATTAAATTGAACCAGCTGAGCATTGGCAGATTTTTTTTTGCAAACATCGTAGCATTTTATTCTTCACGTTTTTTAAACTGCCGTGCACGATACTCGTAACAAATGGATAAAAATCCTGAGAGGAAACACCTTCATTTAAAATTACCACAGACATTAGCCCTTCATGATATTCAGGTGAACATCACAGCACATGCATGCATACATAATGATGGACAGATCAACGGACCAATCAACACACACAACACGACAGCCAATCACAGACAAGAGCATACACAGTACAAAACAGGGAACACAACACTTCCTGGGCACTCGAGCAGGAGACGGCTCAGGGCACAGACCTCATTGCCAGCCACTCAGACATTCACCATGTGCTGAGTACCAGAGTTTACTATGTTAATAGTTGATTGAAATAAAACTGCATTGTACCATTCGCAACCGTGTTGGTTCGTCTGTGTATCAGAGTACCCAAAACTTTATAGCCCATTGAAAATAAATGGACCAATGTATTTGTTAAAATTGCAGACTTAGAATCATAGGTATGTATTCATTATAACTACCGTACATCAAAATTGTAACCTAATACTAAGAATTTAGTGTATAAATAAATTACTAAGAGAAATGCAAAATTCGATTTAAGAATTCACACCTAGTAGTTGGTAGCATTGGCAGAAAATTCCTTCTGTTCAAAGTCAATCATTTGTATATTGCCTCAGGCAGGATGGGTGGGGCATGCTGTCATTTGTGTGGTCACAACTGATCCAACTTTACCTGTCCAACTAACCCTTTCCCACAATCTCTTCTGATTACAAGTTGACGATAGTGACAGTCGCATCATCACTGTGCAAAAATGGGTCATTCACAGGCCAGTTGCTGGAGCAAGGAGAGCTAGTGCAAACATTGTGGCAAATTAGTCAAGCAGTAGGAGCTTGCTGGAGTAAAGGGGCAGCACGGTAGCCTTGTGGATAGCACAATTGCTTCACAGCTCCAGGGTCCCAGGTTCGATTCCGGCTTGGGTCACTGTCTGTGCGGAGTCTGCACATCCTCCCCGTGTGTGCGTGGGTTTCCTCCGGGTGCTCCGGTTTCCTCCCACAGTCCAAAGATGTGCGGGTTAGGTGAATTGGCCATGATAAATTGCCCTTAGTGTCCAAAGTTGCCCTTAGTGTTGGGTGGGGTTACTGGGTTATGGGGATAGGGTGGAGGTGTTGACCTTGGGTAGGGTGCTCTTTCCAAGAGCCGGTGCAGACTCGATGAGCCGAATGGCCTCCTTCTGCACTGTAAATTCTATGATAATCTATGATAAACCGGTTTCTCCAGAGAAGCACATTCAAAGAAAACCACAGAACACATCTAAAGGAAGAAACAAAACACATTCAACCAAGAAAATTCACAATGTGGTAGAAAAACATTATACCAACAATGGAAACACGTCACCTCAAGCTGATGAGAAATTAACGTTAAATATACTTAAATTCAATGTATATGTTGTGTTGCCCTATTATGTATTTTCTTTTATTCCATTTTCTTCTCATGTACTTAATGATCTGTTGAGCTGCTCGCAGAAAAATACTTTTCACTGGATCGGTACACGTGACAATAAACAAATCCAATCCAATCCAATCCAATCCAATTACATCGGTTCTGAGTAGTTCCAAAATTGAACAGACAATCTTTAAAAAGGGAGGTCCATGCGGGGGCTGCAGTCTCCTTAATTCCCGAGACCATCTTGAATCACCTACCATGAAAGCCAGCAGCTGCCGTCCTGAGGACCTACACTAAGGAAATAGTGCCTCTCAGATGATATGACATAGTAAACGTAGAGTTAAGTGGGCAAACTGCTGAGCTCCACTCCATGTTGTCTGTGGAAGTTTTCCTGCTCTCTAAGGCTGCTCTTAGCTGATAAAGATAAAACTGAACTGGAGTGCTACGAATAGCTTAGTTCATTCTAAGATGGATTTGCAGACCATCTTAGAAAAATATAACAGTATATTTGAGGTCACACTGGGGTCCATGCAAGTGTCAGTAAAGATCAAGCAAAACAGCTAGCTTGTCTCAAGAGTCTCCAGGCTAGAGCAGTACCCTACACCATACATCCACAGGTAGAATCTAAACTAATGAATCTTAGAACCCGTCACTACTAGTGACTGGGCAAGCCCTACTGTGTCTGTAATGAAGCAGGATGGAACTGTACACATCTGCAGAGATTTGCAACCATCAATCCGGTTCTATGCACGGGTCAATAACCGCTATCATTGATTGAGGATATTTTTGCCTGCCCAGCAGGATGACAGAAGTTCAAGAAGATCAATCTATCACAGGCCTACCTGCAAATGAAAGTTGCAGCTGAATCTCAACACCTGCTCACCATTATAACACATGAAGGCCTTTTCCGCTGTAAGAGATTACCTTTTGGAATAATGTCAGCACCCGCTTTATTTCAACTGTCTGTGGACCAAATCTTTAGTAGTCTACAAGGGGTACAGTATTATCTTGATTATATACTAATTACTGGTACCAATAAACTTAGAAGTCACATTGAAATGCCTTCAGATGCTTGGTCTTCGCGCAAGGAAAGCTAAGTGCGACCTCTTTCAAACATTAGTACAATATTTAGGCCATATAATCAATAAGCTTACACAAAGCACCAAGGAAGCTAATGGAAGCCTCACAACTAATGAATGTAACAAAGTTAAGATCATTCCTAGGATTAATTTACTACTGTGGGAAATTTGTCCCGAACCTCGCAACCCTACTTAAACTGTTACATACTTTGTTGTGCATAAAACAAACATGGGAATGGATACCAAAATGCATAAAAGCACACCAGTCAGCTGAACACGCACTGTAGAAGTCATAAATGTTGGTATGTTTCAACCCGAAGACCATTACATCTTGTCTGTCATATTTCAGCATATGGTGTTGGAGGGTTTGTGTCACACATACTACCTTCAGGGAAGGTAAGACCAATAGATTTTGTATAACATATGTTAACAAAATGCTGAATCAAACTACGCTCAGTTGGATAAGGAGGCACTGAGTATTAGTTTTGATGTGAGAAAATGTCACATTAGGAATATTAGGAATGATAGTAAAAGTTTCTTTAAATACATTAAAAACAAACGGGAGGCAAAAGTTGACATTGGGCCGCTCCAAAATGACGCTGGTAATCTAGTGATGGGAGACAAGGAAATAGCTGAGGAACTAAATAAGTACTTTGCGTCAGTCTTCACAGTAGAAGACATGAATAATATCCCAACAATTCCGGAGAGTCAGGGGGCAGAGTTGAATATGCAAGCCATCACAAAGGAGAAAGTGCTAGAGAAACTAAGAGGTCTAAAAATTGATAAGTCTCCGGGCCCAGATGGGCTACATGCTAGAGTTCTAAAGGAGATAGCTGAAGAAATAGTGGAGGCGTTAGTTATGATCTTTCAAAAGTCACTGGAGTCAGGGAAAGTCCCAGAGGATTGGAAAATCGCTGTTGTAACCCCCCTGTTCAAGAAGGGAAAAAGGAAAAAGATGGAAAATTATAGGCCAATTAGCCTAACCTCGGTTGTTGGCAAGATTCTAGAATCCATTGTTAAGGATGAGATTTCTAAATTCTTGGAAGTGCAGGGTCGGATTAGGACAAGTCAGCATGGATTTAGTAAGGGGAGGTCGTGCCTGACAAACCTGTTAGAGTTCTTTGAAGAGATAACAAATAGGTTAGACCAAGGAGAGCCAATGGATGTTATCGATCTTGACTTCCAAAAGGCCTTTGATAAGGTGCCTCACGGGAGACTGCTGAGTAAAATAAGGGCCCATGGTATTCGAGGCAAGGTACTAACATGGATTGATGATTGGCTGTCAGGCAGAAGGCAGAGAGTTGGGATAAAAGGTTATTTTTCGGAATGGCAACCGGTGACGAGTGGTGTCCCGCAGGGTTCAGTGTTGGGGCCACAGCTGTTCTCTTTATATATTAACGATCTAGATGACGGGACTGGGGGCATTCTGGCTAAATTTGCCGATGATACAAAGATAGATGGAGGGGCAGGTAGTATGGAGGAGGTGGGGAGGCTGCAGAAAGATTTAGACAGTTTAGGAGAGTGGTCCAAGAAATGGCTGATGAAATTCAACGTGGGCAAGTGCGAGGTCTTGCACTTTGGAAAAAAGAATAGAGGCATGGACTATTTTCTAAACGGTGACAAAATTCATAATGCTGAAGTGCAAAGGGACTTGGGCGTCCTAGTCCAGGATTCTCTAAAGGTAAACTTGCAGGTTGAGTCCGTAATTAAGAAAGCAAATGCAATGTTGTCATTCATCTCAAGAGGCTTGGAATATAAAAGCAGGGATGTACTTCTGAAACTTTATAAAGCATTAGTTAGGCCCCATTTAGAATACTGTGAGTAATTTTGGGCCCCACACCTCAGGAAGGACATACTGGCACTGGTGCGGATCCAA
Organism: Scyliorhinus torazame; assembly: GCF_047496885.1. NCBI lineage: Eukaryota > Metazoa > Chordata > Chondrichthyes > Carcharhiniformes > Scyliorhinidae > Scyliorhinus > Scyliorhinus torazame. The sequence goes on along the minus strand of NC_092709.1, from coordinate 162,748,636 downwards.
CGGAGATTCACACGGATGATTCCAGGAATGGTAGGCCTAACATACGATGAACGTCTGAGGATACTGGGATTATATTCATTGGAGTTTAGGAGGTTGAGGGGAGATCTAATAGAAACTTACAAGATAATGAATGGCTTAGATAGGGTGGATGTAGGGAAGTTGTTTCCATTAGCAGGGGAGACTAGGACTCGGGGCACAGCCTTAGAATAAAAGGGAGTCACTTTAGAACAGAGATGAGGAGAAATTTCTTCAGCCAGAGAGTGGTGGGTCTGTGGAATTCATTGCCACAGAGGGCGGTGGAGGCCGGGACGTTGAGTGTCTTTAAGACAGAAGTTGATAAATTCTTGATTTCTCGAGGAATTAAGGGCTATGGAGAGAGAGCGGGTAAATGGAGTTGAAATCAGCCATGATTGAATGGTGGAGTGGACTCGATGGGCCGAATGGCCTTACTTCCGCTCCTATGTCTTATGGTCACCAATACCTCTATGGTTACGTAGATGGACCACAGGCCCTAAATAGCTATTTTTGCTATAGGTATTCCTTCATGGCAGGAAGTAGATTCACAACGATGGTCTTTGATATTATTTGCATGTTCCTAGGAGTTCAAATACCGTCAGTCGGCGAGCCATGCCAATACTGATGGATTGTCACGTTTGCCTTTGCCTGCTGGTGAGGTGCCATTCAGTCGTGAAATATCTTCCATTTTTCGCAGATAGAATATGTTCCAGTGACTGCTGCTCAGGTCCAAAGACAGACCAGAAATAATCCTGTGATGGGGATGCTGCTGGAAATGGTGTTACAAGGGAGGAGAGCGAGAACGCATCAGGAGCTAAAGTCATATGTTTCTAGAAAACTCGAGTTGACAGTACAGGGAGGATGCCTTTTATGTGGATGAGGGTAATAATTCCTCCAAAGTTGCAACAAAGAATATTGGAACAATTATATGAAGGACACCCGGGTATAGTTTGAATGAAGGAACCCGCACCGAGCCACTTTTGGTGGCCATGAATTGATGTCCAAAAAGCAGAACTGTGCCAGTCATGTGTGCAGGAGGGAACGCACCTCCGTTGTCCCCATTGCATCCACGGAAGTGGCCTAAAATGCCTTGGCAATGTCGACACATTTACTTTGCTGGTCCATACGAGGAGCACATGCTCATGGTCATCATAGATGCATATTTAAGTGGCTTGATGTGGTCCTGATGAAGTCAACAACCGTGGAACAAACCATCGAAGGTTCAATGAGATTTTCACCAGATTTGGGAAACCAGAATAAATCGTGAGTGACAACAGTTCACGGCTCAGGAGTTCGAGGACTATTTAAAGATTAGTGTCATCCAACAAACACACAATCAGCATCTTACCACCCATCCACAAATGGTTTAGCCGTAAGGTTTGCCCAATCCTTGAAGCATGCACTAAAAGCCTCCAAGGATCAAGGTTCGTTACATCACTGCTTAAAAAGTTTCTTGGTGACGTATCCTAACACCACACATGTGATTACTCAAAGTTCCCCAGCTTTACTACTACTGAAGAGGAAACTGAGAATGATGTTTAATTTATCTTTACCACAGGCGACATCTTAGATAGTACGATGCGATCAACAGTCGCAAATCTTGAGAAGAGAATGTAATTCAAGCAGACACTTGCCTACACAAGGAGAGCAAATGTTGGTGCGTAGCTATACCACTAGCAAGAAGTGGTTTCCTGCAACTGTATTTGGTCAAACTGGCCCTATGTACAAACTGAACATGAACTAGGGTGGAGACGACAGATCAGTTGTTACCTACACATATATACCAGTACCGTATACGCCAGAGCTACCTCACGAGGAAATGCCATCCTTATTACCAGATTGTTAGACTGCGACTTCTCAATCCGCAGCAACAGAGATCGCCAAAGAATCCCCTGCTGCTTACTAGTCTTCCTTCTGCAAAAGAGATTGTAATGCCTTCTAGGGTAGATACATCCACCGAAGAACCTGAAAGTAATTCTAAGGTCAAGAACGACTAAATCCCTGAAGTGTACAGGTAACCAGTGCAGAATAGACTCTCACTAGATCGTCTTTCCTATTAACTATATTAATACTGTGTAATGATTTAATACCTATCCTTGTATGTATGTACTAATGTCTATGTAAAAATACTATAGTTAATTATTGTGTTGGATTTTAGAAGTAAAGGGGGAGAGATGTTATATATGTGGGTTGTTTTTGTGTTGCTGTATGGCCACTTTAAGTGTTTAGTCACGTGATAATCCTGACATCATCAGCTTTACCTCAATCTAGATCAAGCCATTGTACAGTTAACAACCATCACATAAACCAATTGCTTTCAACCTACATGCTTCAGCATTTCCATTCTTTTATCCTGCAAGTACCCTACACAAAAACACCATTACTCAATCTATCACTGACTGCCGCCAGCTCAGATCGCACACAGGTGGATCTGCATGCGGTTATCCACTGGACATGAATAGGCTGCAGCCAGGCCTAGGTGATAGGTTCATGTAGGTACCAGCTCCCTGAGGACAAAATTGTATGCAGGTTCTGCTGCAGAGGGTTCAGATAAGGACTTTGAAGGAATGCTGTACCAAAAAAGGCTGATGGGCATACACGATGAAATGCTTGGAGCTGTGCAAGCCTGTGAGAAAGTCTTGCTGGAACTTTCAAGGAATAAGGAGCAGTCCTGCACCAACTTGGCACAGGGCCTTGTGCAGAACTTGGAGATAATTCTCTCCAGTGTGGAAGTGGTGGACAGCTCCATTAGAATACTTGCAGACCAAACTATGATGTCCCAGCTTCCATTGCAGCTCGAGCAGAAGCCACCCAATGTCTGAGCGCTTCACTGAAAGGTCAGACTGAGGTTCTGTAATCTTGGCTTGCTGTTTTGGAAGCTCAAACTGCTGCCATTAGGGTGGTAAATACTAGGGCTGGCTGAGGAGCCACCCAGAGCTTTGGGGGTTGAGGGTGGTGATGGCAATAGTTCCATTAAAATTAACCTTAACCTACCTCCTTCTCTCAGAATGACATCTGTCCCCTTACTATTGTTACTCTGCGAGCCTATCAGCCAGCCAGCCCCGACTCAACACTGAAGAATGATATGCTAGAAAGAATATCAAATTAGACCATAGTGTCAGAGTAATAGGACATGCTCAAAGAAGAGATAGAGGGCAACATCCAATGGCCACGCTGCGCCCGAAAAGCAACTTGTCGCAGCGCAGCATGACCGATGAAAGCCGGGAGACCCCACTCCAGTTATCTAACCGGCTCGCAACGTAAAGTGAGATCCAAGGCCTCTGGGAATCCCCCTCATCCTCTCTCTACCTTGCAAGGCCCCCCTGAGCCCGATCCCTGGCAGTGGCAATATGAAACTTAGGCACCCTGATGTTGCCAGCCTGGCACCATGACAGTTCCATGGTGACTGCCAGGGTGCCTGGGTGCCAGTACTCTGGTAACTGGGTGCCAGCTGGAGTGCCAAGGTGCCACCCTACCCTGTCCCCAACCACCCAGAGGTCTCGTGTGGCCTGGGCGACTGCTCCCCATTTGTGTCTCCCAGACGTGGCCGGTGAGTCCCGTGCGCCGAATGAATCCGGCGTCCAGATATTTAAAAGAACCTTAAGACTTGTAAATCTACAGATCTGGTGGGTGAGATCCAAATCGCGCTGGGCAGAACGAATCATGTGACTGGTGATCTGCCTGGCGCGGCGCCCGATTTTGGGTTTGCACACAATGAACCTGTCGCAACCGGATTCACGTTGCTGAATCACACCCTATGAGTTTTGATAGTGTAGATAGGGACATTATTTGTGCTAGCTGGAGAATCAGTAACTAGAGGACACAGGTTTCAGATAATTGCCAAAAAGGGCAGGGCAGATGAGAAGTTCTTTTTAATGTATTGAATTAAGATAGTGATAGGGTGAGAAATCTCACTGAGAACTGGAGCCGGCCCATAGACCTACTCATGTCTTTATTTAATTCATGAAGGGATGTAAGCTTCGCTGGCTAGGTCAGCATTTATTGGGGCGGCATGTGGCGCAGTGGTTAGCACTGGGACTGCAGCACTGAGGACCCGGTTTCGAATCCCGGCCCTGGGTCACTGTCTGTGCAGAGTTTGCACATTTTCCCCATGTCTCTGTGGGTTTCACCCCCACATCCCAAAGATGTGCATTGGTCATTCTAAAGTGCCCCTTAATTGGAAAAAAAATAATTGGGTACTCTAAATTTATTTTTTATAAAGGTCAGCATTTATTGCCCATTCTTAATTCCCTTTGAGTAGGTGGTGGCGAGCTGCCTTCTTAAACTGCCACAGTCCATGTGGCATAGATACACCCATATGCTGTTAGGGAGGGAGTGCCTTGATTTTGACCTAGTGGTAGTGACGGAACGGCGGTAAAGTTCCAAGTCAGGGTGGCGAGTGACTTGGAAATTCCAGCTGGTGGTGTTCCCAGGTATCTGCTGCCATGATCCTTCCAGATGGTAGTAGTCGTAGGATTAGAAGGTGCTGTCTCAGGAGCCTTCGTGATTTCTTGTAGTGCATCTTGTAAATGGTACACATTGGTGTTACTGTGTTTCAGTGGTGTTCTTATGGGGATTTCAGTGCATAAATTGATGGTGAAAGTTGATGCAACAGTTGTTTTATAAAGGAAAGTAAATATAGACAGAAAGGAAGCATATGCAGGACTATGGGGAAAGAAGGAGTTGAGACTAATTAAATAGCTCTTTTAATAAGCTAGCAAAAGAATGATGGGCCGAATTTCTGCCTCCTGTACTGTATGATGTGACAAGAAAGATTATTATTATAATTCTATTTCTCATGCCACAGCAACTGGCTGCTGTTGACTTGCATCATATTCTTTTCAATTACTGTTCATTCTATTTAGTCTACCAGACAACAGCAAGGCCACTGCTTTGTTGTGTTATTTGAGATAAATTGTGTTTCTTTCTGTCATCACACACAGCTTGCCTGTTCTATTTTTAGAAAAAATAACATTAATATTAATGTTTGAAGTGGTGACAAATTGTGCCATAATTCAAAATTGACTTAGCGAATGTGACTTGAGTCAAGCAGTGCAAATACTAGCACCTCAGTAGATAAATATTAATTTTAATATGATGAACATGCACAGGTCATTATTTGATCTCTAGACTATGAACTCAATAGCCGCCATTGACGTAAAGTAGTGATATCAGACCACTAACTACTTGTTGGAATAAATGGGAGAAAACAATGTCACATGGGACTTAAATACAGAGAAGAGTGATAAAACAAGGTTCCTTTATTTCACTGGCATCAAAACTGTATAAACTTTCAAAGGAAAGCGTAACACCAAGAAAAAAAACTATTCACAGAGAATATTCACCACCGTTGTTTAAGAACTCTGGCCTATTGGGGCCTCGGCTCCACAACACAAAGACTTACCATTCTTGTTCTGCTGCTCATCTCCTGGCTGCAGTCCTGCTCTGTCTCTCTCTTCAAGAGGCTTTGGGTGCCGCCTTCTCCCCCAGCCCAAACTTCCGGCTAAGGCCCCACCTCCAACTGTCTTCATCCCATGCTTTGGGCTTAAGATCCACCCCCAACTTCTTTCAGGCTTCGGCACCTGTTCCAAGGGGAACCCCAGGTTACTGCTTATTGACAACCTTCTCACTTATGTCCTTCGCTAAGGAACAGGATATTATGGATTCCACATTACTTAAGCCCACGCCTCCACTCTATCCCCGGAACACAGTAACCCCACCTAACCTTTTGGACACTATGGGGCAATTTAGCATAGCTAATCCACCTAACCTGCACATCTTTGGACTGTGGGAGGAAACCAGAGCACCCGGAGGAAACCCATGCTGACATAGGAGAAAGTGCAAACTCCGCAAACACAGTCACCCAAGGCTGGAATTGAACCCGAGTCCCTAAAATTGTGAGGCCACATTACTAACCACTGTGCCTCTGTGCCACTCCATAAGCCTTGTTTTATTGGATCTCCGTTTCAGTCTTGGCGACATAAACCAGGACCTCAGCGGGTACCCCTTATACCCCAAGAGCCAACCTGTCACCTTGGGTGGTCCTTGAAGACTTTAGGCATCTCTGAGTGTCCCAGGATGGAGGTGTCATGCACATTCCCTGGGAAGCATGCACACACATGCATGATATGGATGTTGTGATTGTGCAAGAGTTAAACATTCAGGGAGTGGAGCCCTGTCCTGCTGATTTAGAGCCTGATGCACCTGTGCACGCAAGGCGATATGCATGCCATCAATTACCTCTGGACCTGGGGTATCCCAGCGATGGTGGAGAATCCAACAGCCCAGGCGTCTTAGACATAGATATAGAATTTACAGTGCAGAAGGAGGCCATTTGGCCCATCGAGTCTGCACCGACCCTTGGAAAGAGCACCCTACTTGAGCCCACACTTCCACCCTATCCCCGTAACCCCTCCAAACCTTTTTGGACACTAAGGGCAATTTAGCATGGCCAATCCACCTAACCTGCACATCTTTGGACTGTGTGAGGAAACCGGAGCACCCAGAAGAAACCCACGCAGACACGGAGAGAACGTGCAGACAGTGACCCATGTCGGGAATCGAACCTGGGACCCTGGAACTGTGAAGCCACAGTGCTAAACACTGTGCTACTTGTTGGGCTTGGCCCAGCTCAACGTTATTAAAGTTTAATGCCCGGGCATTTGTGATCTCACGGATGCACCAGTGGGATATGCCACACAAGTACCCACTCGAGCCCTGGAATGAACCAGTTACATAGAAGTTTAGGGCTGCGGTGACCTTCACGGCCACCAGGAGCAGGTGTCCTCCTCCTCCACGAGGTGCCAAGTCCGTGAGGACGTGGCACAGGTGCTACACCGTCTCTTTGTTGAAACAGAGTCTCCTGCACATATGCTAACTGTCATCACCTCGAAAGACCAACAACGCCTGTACAGGAGTTCAGGCAAACTGTTCAGGCTTCAAAGTTTGATTGAAATACGATGTAATAATCATCAGCTGAAACATAGTACATTTACGCAAGGAGAAGCCACTTGAGCCTATTTGTATATTAAACACTGAACAGTAACAAAGATTTGAAAATCAACTACATAATATTCCACAAATCACACGAACCATTAAACAGCAAAGAGATGTCACCGTTCCTTATTAGTACCAGTACAAAGCTACATCAGTTCATTTTCACAAAAGAAACTATACACACAGTATCACTCCTCACAGGTTCCTCAACAGAAATGGACGATAATCCTGAGAATGTATTAACTTGTCCAGACCTTCGTCGTAGATATGATCTTTCCATCAATGTGTGACTTGTTACATGTATCAGTGCCATTTTCCATCCAGAAGCACAGCTGTGCAGGCCTCCCACATGGCCCAATCTCACCAGAAACAATCCTGGCGTCCACATGTTCCACTGGTGCTCAGGGGCAGTTGAATATCCTTGATGTCCAGCATGTTTAACCTGCAATTACGTGCCATTTACATGCAGCACTCGCCATACCGGCAACAAATGCATCAGCAATCTGTGAAAGCATTTCTTCAGAGGCATTAGCTGGGGGCCATTTGGAACAATGTCACGCACCAGGTCCTGCAGCATATTTTTGCTTCAAATCAGATTTCATCTGAATCATACAGCCCCTGAGCCCAGTCTTCCAGGACCCAGGAAAATAGAAAAAAATGTCCTTCTTTCCGGATACAGAGAGTGAAGGAAACAGCAACAGCAGCATCCAGGCATCTGCAGCCACCAGTAGGGGCAAGCAGCAAACACAACCTGCAGCTGTGAGGGCTCTCACAATTAACAAGACCTATTCCTCATGAGCAATAGCCTTCAGCTGTGAAGTTAGAAGCTGCTGACAGTCAAAGAGAGTTTAGAGTGACCTTCAGCGTACAACCAAGATCCTGGCTTTGTCCTGAAAGGTTTTGGTAGGGCAGGCAGACAGCAGCTGTAGTTGCAGTGTTATGGATCTCCACAAAATTTAAAGATGGCTTGAAGGCCGCTTGGGTCACTGTCTGTGCGGAGTCTGCACGTTCTCCCCCTGTCTGCGTGTGTTTCCTCCGGGTGCTCCGGTTTCCTCCCACAAGTCCCGAAAGACATGCTTGTTAGGTGAATTGGACCTTTTGAATTCTCCCTCTGTGTACCCGAACAGGCGCCGGAGCGTGGCGACTAGGGGATTTTCACAGTAACGTCATTGCAGTGTTATTGTAAGCCTACTTGCGACAATAATAAAGATTCTTATCATTATTAAAGACCTCACGGACAACGAAAAGGACGCCCCTCTCGGAGCACGGGGGCAGCATCTCCAGAGCCCTGGAGCTGAATGCCTGAAAGTGGAAATGTCTATTCACCTCCTCAGTTCCCCTCCATAGCCATTGTGCCAGCTTCACTTTTAAAAAAATGATTATTAAAGTCCTGCGAGTTTTCTCGCTGGGGAGCCAGTTAATTCCCGGGAGGCCATTGCATTCAACTTCAATCTCGCTAATGAGATGGAAATGAATGCAAATTGGGGTTAATGATATGCTCGCCATATTTGGGCATGATCTGGAACACGCCATCGGGAGTGGGTCGGTTAGATAGCAAGCTGACTTGCACCTTGATTTTGGTCTTTCCTGCCCCTTAACTGGTGCAGTGGATAAATTGTGCCCCTGTCTTGAGCTGCACTCTGTGATGAGCTGTGTGCTTAATTTGCGATGTTTGGCGGGGGGTCGGAGAATGACGCCCCTGATTTTATTCTCACCATTAGCATTGTTGTCAACAGCACGCATTTGTTCCAAAGCATAAGCCAGTGTATAAATGCAGGCTTGTGATGTGGATGCAGAAGTGCTTAGTGCCACATAACTGCAGAGATAAACATAGTTCCAGAAGTCCAATTGTGCTAAGGTTAGCAATTGGTGTGCATTATTTAAACCATATGAGCTTATTTTGGGGCATAAGTGACCATGCCTGCAGTGTGCCCTGAAGTGCTTAGCACCAGAGAGCATGAAAGGCACCAGGAGCTTCCATGAAAACTGTGCATAAGGCTTATTTTAAAATATTTACTTTTAAGAGGTTTGTTCAACAAAGTTCGCTAGCCACAGGATGTGTGCTTTTGCTATCGAGGAATCCAACATTTTGTTCTCTCCACCAAGAGAAGTGTCGGAGTTAGTTTTATGATTGACTCCTAAAAGGGAGCAGCACTTCCAGAAAACATTGGTTGGGAAATCGTGAGCTCACAGCCAAAGCTTTTCTGCCCATAATTTTAATTAATAGAAAATTAGAGGCAGTTTTCTGCTATTTTGCAACCAACACTTAGTTTATCATTTGGAAAAAAAAATGAAGGTACAAAATGCTGGAAACTCAACAGCTCAGGCAGCAGTTGTGGAAAGAGAAACAGATTTAACATTTCGGATCCCTGAACTTTCACCCAACCATTGCCAATTCTGATGAAACGTCATCAACCTAAAATGTTAACTTAATTTCCAGCATCAGCAGTATTTTGCATCTGACCTAGGTTATCATGAATGGAGTTTTTCTGATGGGCGATCGATTCAGCCATCGATCGCACAGTGTCCCAGGCACAAAATGAGCGATGGTGAGTCTGTCACCCGTTTTACATGTTGCCTGATTTCCCATTGCAGTCAAAAAGGCGGGATACAACACAGGCAGCTGATTCCCTGTCACCTGTTTTCTTACTTTCCAATGCAAATTAAAATGACTCCCTGTGACTGCAGATAAGCTCAAGACTGGTCTGAATTTGCAGATTCCAAAAACATGAATGGAGCCACTCTGAATGCAGGCAGTGGACTACTCGGGCAATGTGAAAGGAAGGTTCAAAATTGAGTGCCACTTTTTAGGCAGGTCTGTTGACTTTTTTTTTCAAGGAAACGTATCAAATTATGGTAAACGAACTCTGGGTCAAAATTTTATGCATAATTGAGCAAGAGGTTTTTTCTTGCAGCTATGATGGTACCAAACATTCCAAAGCCAAATCTGCAGATGCACGAAATCTGATGTATAAACAGAAAATTATCAGCGTTTCAGGCAGCAACTGCAACGAGCTAGACAAATGCAATGGCCTGGATTCTCCGCACCACGATGCCGGAAACGCGGATCGTGATCGAACGGAAGATTGGGTGTCTGCTGAAAATTGAGGTTCGCGCCGGACCGAACACCAAGCTCCGGGGCCCCACTGGGGTCAACAAAGGCTGCCATTGCTGCGGTATTTGTTTTAAAAGCTAGCATTGTGTACAAGTTACAGGCCCCTGGCTGCTCACTCTGCTGACTGTTCATTGTGTCTTGTACATGTTCACAGAGCCCCTGGTCATTTGAGAGCCCACCTAGGCCGTCCTTCTGGAATCCATCAGACCCCAGCTGACCCATCAATGGGATGGGCGTGGCCAAGCGCAATCAGTGGCACACCAGGTGCTGGCACTCCTCAGTGCACTCATCAGAAACGCAGCCCCACTCCGGGGAGGCAGGAGACTGACAGATCTCACCCCAAACAAAAGACACATGCAGCAAGGCCTTTGGCACCCTCCCTGGTACACTGGCCCTCTCAGGGCAGAGACCCCATCAGTGACACCATCACCGAGCCCATCCCTCAGGATAACCAGCTGTCTCCAAGCCCTGCTTGTCCACGGTGCTCCACCCAGCCCCGGACCACCCCCCACCAGTCACCCCAGCCCTCGCCAAAGTCCCCCCAGCCAGCGGCACGGCTTCCCCCCACCCTCCCCCGACTGTGGTGGCACTGGACATAGTCCGCAGCCGCCGCGCGCGGTTCACAAAAACTGAACTCCCCAAGAGTGGTGGAGGCAGGGCCATTGAATTTTTTAAAGACAAATGGAAATAGGTCCTTGGCTTTGATTATCAGGTTAGCGGAACGTGAATGTGAGGCCATGATCGGATCAGCCATGTGCCGGTACGATGGCACAGTGGCTAGCACTGCTGTCTCAGAGCGCGGGAGACCAGGGTTCAAATCCGACCTTGGATGACTGTCGGTGTGGAGTTTGCACATTCTCCCTGTGTCTGCATGGGCGTCCTCCGGGTGCTCCTGTTTCCTCCCACAGTCCAAAGGTAAGCAAGTGAGGTGGATTGGTTTTGCTAAATTGCCCCTTAATATCCAAATGTTAGGTGGGGTTACAGGTGTAGGGTGGGAGCGTGGGCTTAGGTAGGGTGCTCTTTCAGCAGGTCAGTGCAGACTCGACGGTCTGAATGGCCTTCTGCACTGTAGGGATTCTTTGATTCTATGATCTTCTTGAATAGCGGAGCAGGCTTGAGGGACTGAATGATCTACCCCTGCCCTTAATATTTTTTCAGATTCACATTCCAATTGATTGACTTAGATTCACAGAATCACAGTGTAGAAGAGCCCATTCCATGTGGAAGATAGGGGGTGTTGGCTGATGACTCTACCGGGGCACTTGGGTCTCTGGTTGGTCTGCGGTTTGCGCTCTCGCCTAGACTGGCAAACACAGACCCCGCAATGACCCGGCTCACCCTCAGCAGATTCCAGGGTAGTCTCTCGTTGGGACAACTCAGCCTCCACCCATTGAGTTGGGCATTTCCAGTGCTATGTCCAGGGCAGGATAGTGTCCGGGGGAGGGGGGGGGGGGGGGGTCCCATGCCAGGAGGGTCACATACCAAGGTGTTTACTTTAATACCTTGTGTTTCCTGCACTCCTCGCTCTGCACTTTCCCGGGACAGCGAATTTGTATGGCTTGTAGATTTAGGTAAGGTTCATACAATTGTTTCTTTTTGGGTGGTGGCATTGTTAATACTGCAGACTAAACTGCCTCACAGCATTTTTTGCAGGGCAGTGCTGTATTCACAAAACTCTGCAATCTTTTGCACGCGACATGTACTCGGTGATGGACTCACCGCGGTATTAAAACGATAATACTTTACAATAACCGATGGAGTTGGGGTAAAGTGCTGCTCCATTGGAGTTACTAGTTAGTTGAAGGTTTGCATGTTGGGCCCCGCAGTGTAGTCAAGGCTTCAAACGCATGTGCACCACAGGCAGTCAGTAAGATGACTGATGATATTTTGGGCCCAGTGAAAGTAGCGCATTCGCTCCACACACATGGGCCGAAATTCTCCGACCCCCCGCTGGGTCGGAGAATCGCCGGGGGCTGGTGTGAATCCCGCCCCCGCTGGTTGCCGAAGTCTCCGGTACCGGAGATTCGGCGGGGGCGGGAATCGCGCCGCTCCGGTTGGCGGGCCCCCCCGCTCAATTCTCCGGCCCGAATGGGCCGAAGTCCCGCTGCTAAAATGCCTGTCCCGCCGGCGTAAATTAAATCACCTACCTTACCGGCGGGACAAGGCGGGGGGCAGGCTCCGGGGTCCTGGGGGGGCGCGGGGCGATCTGGCCCCGGAGGGTGCCCCCACGGTGGCCTGGCCCGCGATCGGGGCCCACCGATCCGCGGGCTGGCCTGTGCCGTGGGGGCACTCTTTCCCTTCCGCCTCCGGCACGGTCTCCACCATGGCGGAGGTGGAAGAGACTCCCTCCACTGCGCATGCGTGGGAAGCTGTCAGCAGCCGCTGACGCTCCCGCGCATGCGCCGCCCGGAGATGTAATTTCCGCGCCAGCTGGTGGGGCACCAAAGGCCTTTTCCGCCAGCTGGTGGGGCGGAAATCCGTCCGGCGCCGGCCTAGCCCCTCAATGTTGGGGCTCGGCCCCCAAAGATGCGGAGCATTCCGCACCTTTGGGGCGGCGCAATGCCCGTCTGATTTGCGCCGTTTTGGGCGCCAGTCGGCGGACATTGCGCCGTTTCCGGAGAATGTTGCCCAGGATTCCAGTCTTCCAAGTTGGCGTCAAAGACATCTAACCATCTGAACCGAGGCATAATGAAAAGAAGAATCCAACTCTTAACCAACAGGGACCGGGAGGTGGCTTATCCAATGGTGTAGCAGCATTTATAGCTATGCAGTTTGACCCTCATCACCAGTTTTATAAGGCCACAAAGGAGTTCACACCGATTTGTTCAAAGAAACGTAGTTTATTTACAATCACTATTTTATACATCACATGGTGGATCCCAATTGGATCTGTCTTGCCGGTGCCTAACTGGCCGACTTTATATACCCTACAAGTATACATTGTTTAGAGACCCCCCACCCCATTAACAGAGGAGCTCATATTCTGCAAGGTCCACGGGAAGTTAATTGTTCCCACCCCATAAGGTACTTGTGAGTTATAACAGCCACCCTCCCAGGCAGTGCATTCCAGACTTTTACCAACCTCTGGGTAAAAACATTTTTCCTCAAATCCCCCCTAAACCTCCTGCCGCTCACCTTGAACTTGTTTCCCCTCGCGACTGACCCTTTAACTAAAAGGAGCAGCTGCTCCATATCCACCCTGTCCATGCTCCTTGTATACCTCGATGAGATCGCCCCCTCAGTCTTCTCTGCTCCAAAGAAAACAACTCAAGCCTATCCAACTCTCTTCATGTTCCATCCCAGGCAACATCTTGGTGAATCTCCATTGCACCCCCCTCCAGTGCAACCACATCCATCCTATAATGTGGCAACCAGAATTGCACACAGTACTCCAGTTGTGGCTTCACCAAAATTCTTTACAAATCCAACATGACCTCCCTGCTTTTATAATCTATGCCTCGATTGATAAAGACAAGTGTCCCAGATGCCTTTTTCACCACCCTATTAACCTGCCCTTTCACCTTCAGAGATCTTTGGACAAACACACCAAGGTCATTTTGTTCGCAGAACTTCCCAGTGTCATGCCATTCGTTGGATACTTCCTTGTCACGTTACTCCTTCCAAAGTGTATCACCTCTCACTTTTCAGAGTTAAATTCCATCTGCCACTTATCTGTTCATTTGGCCATCCCACCAACATCTTCCTGTAACCCAAGACACTCACTCTCACTGTTAACCACCTGACCAACCTTTGTGTCATCCACAAACTTACTGATCCTATCCCCCACTAGTCATCTATGTTGTTTGTATAAATGATGAAAATTGGGGACCCAGCACAGATCCATGTGGTATGCCACTGGACACTGACTTCCAGGTACTAAAGCATACTTCAGTCATCACTCTCTCTGCTATAACTAAGCCAATTTTGAATCCACCGTATCAAATGACTCTGTATCCCAATGTACGTATGTTCAAACATTTATCATCGTATTTAAAACATGATTTGTAACCTCAAGGTCTGGAATACCCCTTGCTTTACTATTACCATCAAGTCAAGATACCAAAGTAAGTTAAGTGAGAAGTGCAGGTGAGCATTGCAGGGCAGCACCAGGCTTTTGTGAATTACAGCGCACAGTTACATACTTAGTAAACAGCAGACACAGGCTGCATATGGAGAAAGCGAAGCTTAAGGGTCCTGCTAAATCCAGTTTTGAAAAATGGTAGACAATTAAACAACTAGCAGGAGGAGGAGGGTGCACTATAGCTACATATGCATAATGTTCCTTGAAAGACGGTATATGGTCAAGGATTATACAGGGCAAAAAGTTAATTTTAACTATAATATACTTGTGAAAGCATGGCCAAAATTCTTTTTTTGGGAGACTATGTTCTCCCACCGGAGCCAGGTCAAGTGAATCCCACTCCTTTCCCATGTAAATTTATGCATGGTAAAGATTGCGAGGCACTCCCTAAGGAATCCTGCTATTGGGCCGCCATTTTGAGAGAGTGGCCTGATAGCAACATCTAACGGCTGGGCCCCTTCCCCCGCCGCCGCACCGCAATTCAACTCCCCCTGGGATTTTCTGGGTCACTTCACCCACACAGTACGGGGGTGACCTAACCACCTCCCACCACCACTAGAGACCCCTAATTAAAGAAACCCCCCACAAGAGCCCACGTAATTAGAGATACTTGCACCAGGGGCCCCCAGAAGAGAGATGTCTGCCTGGAAGCCCCCCAGAAGAGAGACACCTATCTGGAAGCCCCCCAGAGGAGAGATCCCTGCCTGGAGCTAGAGATCAGTCCAGACACAGGTAGTGAACAATATCACTGCTTTAAAACTCACCTGTGCAATACACCTGCTGGCTCAGGCAGAGTAATCAGCACCCCTCAATTCTTTAAAAGAGAAAACCAGTCAGCTGGATTTAAATCCCCTCAAATCTTTGAGCTGTAGTCCTTTCATTCATTTCTCTTTGAAATTGCTTTCCTTAGGATGTGATTGACAGCTTACACACACCAGCTGTCTGCATTGGTTCATTCATCTCCCTTCATGCTTGAAAGGCTTTGAAGTAGCCAGTTGCGAAACCAACAGAAAGCACTTAACACTCTTTGTGGTCCAGGAGTTGTCAATCAAAGCTTGATGTTTGTAAACATTGCAATTAGTTTTACTAGCTTCCAGGCAGGAGTCTCTCTTCTCAGGGGCTTCCAGGCAGCGGGTCTCTCTTATGGGGGGTCTCTGGTGCGAGTCTCTCTAATTAGGGGGTCCCTCTTGGGGTGTCTCATTAATTAGGGGGTCTCTGATAAGAGGTCTCATTAGTTAGGGGGTCTCTGGTGGGGGGTCTTTTTATATAGGTGTTCTTTGGTGGGAGTCTCTTTAATTAAGGATTCTCTGGTGGGGAGGGGGGGGCGGTCTGGTGGGAAGATCTTGCATTGTGGGTGGAGGGTACCCCCCGGTGGAGTCTGGGAGCAACTCCCTTAAAGAGTTACCCCCTTGGCTCATCGCGCGGTCCACTGGGTCAGGGCCACGTTTGTCAAGAGCTGCACAAATTCCCACCCACGTGGTTCCAGGCCCAGAGGACCGGAGAATCATGCAGTGCCTGGAGATTATTGTGGCAGGCCCTGCCTGAAGGGTGCCGATTCCATTTTCTACCCAATGCTAAATTTTCTGCCACCCACCGCCAATAGTGGTGTTCCTGAAGTGGCGGAGGATCCAGCCACACATTAGTAATAACCTTATCCTTGTTATCCTTGGATGATAACAGCCTGAGGCATTTTCAAAAGGGGGAACGAGTCGGATGATAGCACTGAATCATTTAGGTGCATGATAAAATACGACCCAATACAATTTACAGCAACCCACAGACAACAAAGTCCTTTGAGAAAAGAACAGTTATATAAATCCTTTGTTAGGAGATTTTTAACGAATAATTAGACTATTCTGAAATTTCTGGTCATTCCATGCTGTCATGTGAAAGTACCCTTTAAGAAATGGGTGTTTAAGAAATGTACCTTTGAGAAATGGAGCTGCTCATGTTACTGGAGTGATGTCAGAGTGTGGGTGGAGCTGAGCTCCACTTCTACTTTTTTAGTTTCAGTTTGAGAAAAGCTTGTGTGTGTCTGTGAACTGCACTGCTGTTGATCTCAGCCATCCAAAAACTATCTATGGATCATTTGGTGAATTCAGAAGAAGTATAAATGTTTTCAGTCTTGAATGTAAACCCTAATGTGCTCCTGTTTGGAGGTTTGTTAAGTCTTTTGAATGTTAAAAGAACAGCATACAGATTACTTAGTGTTTTATTCTTTAGGGGGCGTATTTGAATTAATGGTTGCTAAGATGTTCACTGTTTGTTTTAGAAAGGTTAATTTGAGTTCATAGAATAAACATTGTTTTGTTTTAAAAACCACTGGTCCATTTTCTGCTGTACCATACCTGGAGAGTGAGCCGTGTGTTCCCCATACCACAATCTATTAAAAGTTGTGGGTCAGGTGAACTCCATGATACTGTAGCCAGTTAAAATGGCAAACTCCCGATTTAGAATGGCTAACTCCCGATTTAAAAGGGCGAATGGCAAAGGCTGATGGGAAAGTCAGCCAACAGGACACAAACGAGCAGCTGCAGATTGAGTGTGTCTTCACCTCTGGGAAGGCCAGACAAGATCGATACCAGGAACCATCAGCACAACAAAACACCAGCCATCTGCATATTAATGAGCAATCCCCGGGAACAATGAGCAACATTTAGATACATAAAGCCAACCCAAACTTGTCGGCGCCAGCAGAAGCCTACACAAAGGGAGGTGAACGACCACCTCAAGACCGCCCATCGATCAAGGAATCGCTCCAGCATTGGAGAAAATCGAACCAAGTCCAATCACTTGGAACCAGGTACAGGGTCCGCCCTGAAAGGCGGGAAGCCCCTGGGGACTATAAGAATAGAGTCCAAGTTCAAATCGTTCTTCTTGACCGGGTCACTCAGCAACGCAAACCAACCCTTGACAGTGACCGATCCAGCCATCGCTGAAATCTAGTAAGTCTTAATTCAATGCTCGCTATGAGATAGGCGCCCCTAGCTACCAATCTGTACCAACTTCGAATCCCGCAGGCTCAGAACCCGAACGAAAGGCCATTCGTTTCCCTGACCTGGTGGGCCAGTTCTGAGTTAAGTATTGGCCTGTTAGTCGTAGAAGTAGCTTAGACGTAGAATTTATGCATGAGTAGTGATTACTGTGTATAATAAATGTGCTTTGATTTAAATCTTACTCAGCGGTGTATTGGATTATTGATCATTACTCGGACTTGAACCACGTGGCGGTATCAGAAAGATACCTGGCGACTCAAGAGCAAAGGTGATAAAACAGAGCAATTAAACGAAGGCAAAAGTTAGCAACAATACACTTTGGGATTCTCTAAACCCTGACCCATAACAATGCCATTCTCCAATTATGTTTGAGAGTGCGATAGAGTAACTCGTAGAATTAGGGTAGCACCGTTCAGGTGTACAGTTTATCATGGGTAGCTTTGTCAGTTTTGTCAACCTTTGGGTCTATTTCTGGAAGTTTCACCATATGATTTTCTAGCTCCAAACACACCACTCAATCAATCTTTTTTATCATATCCAATATTTATTTTAAATTCAAAGTTTTGTTTTAGAAAAAGACATTTTTTGTCATGTGCTGACGAGTTTTCTCTTGGGCTCTGTTTAGATGCCTCCAAGAGATTAATCTCCAATCCTGGAGCTGAAGAATTATTTTACCATAATTGTGATATCAGCCAAATGTCATTGTACCATTTGTAACAAATTGTATTTTTCTTTTCAGATAAAACTGAAGCTACACTAAAGTGTACAACTATATAAACTGTTCGGTAGCTCTCTTATTTTGGGAAGAACTCTCATTCTTCCACTTGCATGTACTTATTCGCCGGGATTGTCCATTTAACGCTGCTCCGATCGGATTTCCTGATCAGTCGGAGAATGGTGCATTGAGAGAAAACGGGGTTTGGCGTCAAGCACCAAGCTCATTATGGTGCTCCAATCCTCTGCCGGCAGCCTCAGCACACTACCCACCCTGCGCCGGCGGGAGCTTGCAAAGAAAGTATTTAAATAAATATTAATGTCATTAACGGGCTTGAAGTCTGAAATTCCACCCCTAAACTCCCCCCCCCTTTCTCTGAGTCCCACAGTGGGAAGTCCACCGGGCAGCTTTGGTTTAGGTTTGCCCAAGTTTGGCCCTGGCACGGTAGACCCTGGTTCAAGGGGTAAGTGTAAAACTGAGGTGCCCGCCCAAAGTCCAGCGGAAGTACTTTCTGCTGAGAAAAGGAAAAATTGACAGCACTTAGCTCCTCTTCATGTGGTGAGGAGCTGTCAATCATAGCAAGAATGTTTATAAACATTGTGGTTAGCATCAATGGAGGATACTTGAGATGCATTCAAGTGTTCAGGGAAAGATAAATAAACAAACCCCTTAAGCTGCTGGTCTGGACCAATAAAACTGTCAATTACTGGCTAGTGCCATGTATTATGTGAAATTGAATGGAATGTTTGCATTTCAAAGGGTCATGATGTGGAGATGCCGGGTTGGACTGGAGTGAGCACAGTAAGAAGTCTTACAACACCAAATTAAAGTCCAACAGGTTTGTTTTGATTCACTAGCTTTCGGAACGCAGCTCCTTCCTCAGATTTCAAAGGGTGTCAAGGTATTTGAAGCCCTTTGAAGTATACTTTCAAGGAAACCTCTGACGCTTGTAATAGTTGCTGCTTTAAACACTTTTGTCTGAGGCAGCAGCTGTCAGGGAAGGCTAAGTGTAAGTGCTGTGATTTTGCACTCTCTGCACCTGATTTTGCACCTCGACTGCTCCTCAGCTTTCAGGCAGGGATGACTGATGGGGGTGATTGATGAGGGTGACTAATGGTGGTCTCTGATGGGGGTCTCCAATGGAGGGCCTTCGATGGGGGCCTCCGATGGGGGTCTCTGATGGTGGTCTCTGATGGGGGGCTGTGGGGATCGGTGCAGGGTAGGAGGAATCACCCTCATGCATGCATGCTTTGGGGGATATCCCATTATTCCCGTAGTGGGGGCGGGGAGGTGGAGGATGCCCCTACTTGTAAACGGGGCGGGTTGGAAAGGCTGCTGCCAGACCTCGGTTTCAGGCTGCCCTTTCAAAATGGCGGCCCAAACCAGGATTCCAAAGGGATCTGGCGAGCTCTTCCCGATTCAGAAATTAGCATGGTAAAAGGGAGAGAGTCGCTACTAGCACTAGCGGAGACCAGTTCCGATTCTCTGCTGGTGGGAGCACTTAGGCTTCAGAGCAAATAATCCCAGCAATTAACTCTGGTTCTGAACCTGTGTTCTTCTACCTCCTTGACATTCTGTTTGCCCCATACCCTTGTCTTCCCCCGCAGTCTTCTATGGCCACAACATGAACACTGCCCCTCCTCACTAGATCATGCTTCTTCCGCTAGAATGTTGCTATTCTCTGCCCGTCATTTCAGTCACTAACCCAGGCTCAGATTCCTCTTGAATTTACTCTTCCTCCCTTGACTCCCTCCCAACATTCTGCTCCAAGCTAACTGTGACATCCAAAACTGGCTCTGCCAGACCAATAACTTCAATGACCTCACCTAGCCTAACCATTCTAGTGCTGAACGTACTCTCTTGTGAATAAGCATCTTTAGCTTTCTCACTGCCACTTGTGTCCTTTTATCTGTTACGAGGCTTCGCAAAAAAGCCAGCCTGCTGCAGACAAAAACACTTCATTTGTAGAAATATGGATGCAACCAACTAATACTTAGGCTTTATTCTATATGCCATAATGTCAGCTGTGCCCTAATTCCTTATTTGGCTCCATCATTTAGCTTTTTATGTTGTTCTCTCGGGAAAATCATTCATATTCACAGAGTCAGCTTTCATGTGTTCGCTGATGCTACCCTACTCTACCTATTTGTTAATATTTTTTAGTTCACCACCATCACTTGCTGTCTGACGACTTATACAAAATCAAGGGTGCGACAAAATGGGGAAAAAAAATCAGAGTCTGCTTTTGGTCAGGTTTAGCGGGTGTTTCTCAACAGCACTTTGCCGTTTTATTTTTGGTCTCGGCGGGGAGCGTCCTGTTGAGGCCACACTTACATCATTTTTTGCATTGACAAGCTCAGTTCGCCAGTGCAGGAAGAGTACTTGCAATCGGGCGCCATTTTTAAAGGCAGCCTTGATCTTTTGACACCCCTCAACATCCCCACCATGACCTCCGGGAACCCTCCCCCCACTGGACCCAACGTACTTCTTCCAGGGTCCTTAAGCCCCCGTTCACCTCTTAAGGGCAAGACACCGTGGGCCTGACCCCTTGCACAGGCAAGCTGGCACCTGGGCACCTTGGCATTGCCAGCCTTGCATCCTGATAATGTCCCTATCAGCCTGGCAGTGCCAAGGTACCTGAGTGCCAGGGTACCATCCTGCCCAGAACCTGATACTCAGGGGTCTCCAATGACCTGGGAGTCTCCACCAGGTGCCGTTACGACTGGTCCACGTTTGTGTGGACCAGTACTAAATGGTGCCCGGAGGAGGACTCGCTGGGGAGGCCACTCGTTCTCTGACCCCATTTAAATATACTGATCTGGATCACGTCCAGTGAGGGTGAGATTCAGATTGCGATGTCTCACGAGGTTCGGTTGGATCTTGTGAGATGTCTCAAGTGTCACGAATCTTACGAGAGTGATTCAATGGCTTTGTCGTAACAACAGGTCAGGCATGACAAATCCGGTGAATACTGCCCAAATCATGGATGATAAGTTCAGGTTTGGGCAAAACCTAAGATCAATTTACCTCATAGCAATGCCCAGGCAGCAGTCAGTACCCACAGGCTGTGGAAAGGAAGACGGGGTGGAAGCAACCCGTATAGTCTTAAAATACAGTAAAAAGTCATTCTACCATGAACATCAGTTTGCTTTAGACAAGCTGCCCCTTCTTCCCACCCCTTGGTCTCTGCTTTATGACTGCCTTGGTGAATTGTTGGTGTTACTCTCTGCTCGCTCTTTCACTCTAGCTCAATTAGGCCTGCTGCTGCCTCTTCCTGCTAGATCATTAACTAGGTCAATGGTTGATCTGTGAACGCAAAGCCAGCTTCTCTCACTATCCCCATGTTCTTGATGTCATTGGTATCTAGAAGTCTATTGATCTCTGCTTTGAGTATACTCAGTGCTTGAGCCTCCACAGCCCTCTGGCATAGAGAATTCGAATGTTTCACCAACCTTTTGAATGACGAAATTCCTCCTCATTAGCATTCAAGGATATTGAAGAAATTGCAGGGGCACTGACCATAATCTTTCAGTCTTCTCTAGCCTTAGGGGAAGTCCAGAGGACTGGAGAATTGCAAATATCACGCCTTTGTTAAAATAAGGTTGTAATGATAAGCCCATAAATTACAGACCCAGTCAATTTAACTTAAGTGGTGGGGAAGCTTCTAGAAACATTTTTTTGGGATAGAATTAATAGACACATGGGGTGCAGTTTAACCAAAATGTTTCTAAGTGTGGTAGAGAGCGGGAACTTCCGTGAGCTTCCCGACGCTCGGACAGGCGACGCCGTCATCACTATCAAACATCAATTGGTCCACTTAATGAGACCCCAGGGGCTTCACGCCGCAAATGATGGTCCTGCCGGCTGATTCGACAGGACCGTGTTTGCCAGCTGGAGATGCCCACGTTCTGGGTAAATGCATTCTAGGGGGTGTGGCATGGTGGACCCACAGGCACTGAGCCCTCTTGCCACACCTCTCCCCGGCCCACGGGCAACCCCCCAACGTTGGTGGTCCAGCCCCCCTGACCGAGCCCGTCCCCACCCTTGGGCTCCCCCAACGCCTCAGAGCACTGGGGCAGCAGCCCTGGTGCCCCCCGGGTTGCCTGCCTGATTTTGAAGTTGGCTACTCTCCTCCTCGGATCCTCATAATGGCCATTTCACTAGCTTCACGTTTTTAACTGTGTGCACTGAATGGCGATCGCATGACCTCTCGTTGAGGAGCCGGTTAGATCACAGGAGGGCGTTCGATAGGGGTCCTTCCCATTAATCGGATGGAGATTGGTCTTAATTGGTGATTATTGGTTTCTCGCCACGCCATGGCGGGATTCTGATCTTGCCAACAGGAGTGGGTTGGTTAGATCGGAAACCGATTGGCGCCCGGCATGTTCCTGATTTCTGCCTTTCCTGCTATCTAACCGCCTGCTCATTTTCACACCCAACACGACGCACCCATTGGATCGTGCCCTCTGTTATTTTCATAACAAAATATGTTTGTATTTGTTGAGGGTTTAATACAGGTGATACAAGCCTGGGAATTTCTCAGTCATAGTGCCGCTGGAAATACGATGACTGCTTTCAAAATTCCGGGAGAATGACCTTAGTTTAATACGGGAAGTTAGCCAGATCATTTATTTATTCCCCATGAGGAACTTGAATTTTGCAGCAACATCTTATTGGTATTTGGAGTAGAGAGGGAGCAGTGAGAGAGAGCAGGGATGAGGGTGGTCTGGCTCTCGGCATTGGCTAAAGAACAAGTTTATTTTCCTTACGTTAATCTTTATCTGGATGGTTTTTCCCTAATACATTTAATTTCTTTAAGATCAACTTATCTTTGGGAAACAGCATTATGAGACAAATAAGCTTGCATCATGCAGGATTGTCATTGAGCATATAATAGATGGAACTCAGAAACATTGGCGGAGAACATCATCCTTTTGATTTCACCAACTCCACTTTTTACCATGATGTAATGACAAACGGTGTTGAGCAGAATTGTCCATCTCATCATAGTTTTGCACTGGTATCAGGAAGGAGTAGCTAGATACCCGCGGAACTGGGCTGCTCCCCAGATTCTCTCATCCACTCACATTATGTCATTTTGGTGCCCAACACCTGCAGTAATTTTAAGAGCACAAGAAATAGGAACAAGAGTAAATCACACAGCCCATGGAGCTTGCTCCCCCATTCAATACGATCAGGGCTGATCTTGGCTTTAATTCCATTGACGAGGAGGCGGTGGCGTAGTGGTATTGTCATTGGAATAGTAATCCAGAGACCCAAGGTATTATGAAATTTGAATTCAATAAAAAAAGTCTGGAATTGAAAAAGACTAATGATGACCATGAAACCATTGTCGATTGTCATTAAAAAATAAACCATCTGGTTCACTGATGCCTTTGGGGAAGAAATTCTGCCCTCCTTACCCGGTCTGGCTTATAGAATCATAGAATCCCTAAAGTGCAGAAGGAGGCCATTTGGCCCATCAAGTCTGCACTGACCCTCTGAAAGAGCACCCTACCAAGGCTCAATCCCCCACCCTATCCCTATAACCCCACCAAGGGACAATTTCATCATGGCCAATCCACCTAACCTGCACATCTTTGGACTGTGAAAGGAAACCGGAGCACCCGGAGGAAACCCACACAGACACAGGGAGAATGTGCAAACTCCGCACAGACAGTCGCCCGAGGTCGGAATTGAACCTGGGTGCCTGGTGCTGTGAAGCAGCAGGGTTAACAACTGTGCCACTGTGCTGCTTTCATGTGACTCCAGACCCACACAGCGATGCAGTTGACTCTTAACTGCCTGCCCCCCACTGAAATGGCCTAGCAAGCCACTCAGAGTGAACAAATTTCACCTCATTTTAGTCCTAAATGATCAGCCTCATATCCTGAGACATGCCCCTTACTTTAGATTCCTTGACCAATGGAAACAATCTCTCAGCATCCGCCCTATCATGCCCCTTCAGAGTTGTGTAGTTTTCAATAAGATCAGCTTTCATTCTTCTAAACTCCAGAGAATATAGGCCCAATTTACTCAGTTTCTTGTCATCAGGCTTTATCCCATATCCCTTTACACCAGGGACCAATTTAGTGAACCTTCACTCTATCATCTCCAAAGCAAATATATCCTTTCTTAAATGGGGAGATCAAAATTGAACACAGTACCTTTTGGGGCCATGTCCTTGATGCGTTTAATTATATATAGGGACTAATATTTATATTTTTTATAGATTTGAATTTAATTTTCAAATTAGGTCCTCTCCATTTAAGGGATTAAATTGGATACTGTTCCAATTTTCCTGATCTACATCCATTCTATTTCCCACTGCCATTTCCCGTGGCCACAGGAGAATCCAATCACCTTTTTAGGGTTTCTAAGGAAACAAGCCAAAAATAACTTTATAGTGTAATACATCTCCTATTTTATATCACCTCAACCACATTAACATTATTCATCTTCTCATCTAGAGATGACAATTCTCCAGGGGTGCTATGTGAAAAACAATTTTAATATTGTCGTACTAATATTGATAGCATCACTTTATAGAGTTTATTTTTTAGCTTATGTTTTTAGGTTAATTTGCCATTGTCAACTGCATGAGAGACCAAGAAATACCTCTGTATGGAATGTGAAATCTGCTTCATGTGATTGTACAGGTACACAAGAAACTATTGTAAAGTTAGCAGCGGGATGTTTTGTGCGAGTCACATGAGGATACTTGGACTACTTTGTTCAATCAGATGACAAGAAGGCTTCACCATATCATCCGATGGGAAAATATGCACTTTCTATCTAACAGTGGGGAACCATGTTTCCTGCCACATTTTTAGATATGGCATCAAGAATTCAACCCTAATTTTGCTTTTTGTGAGGAGTAATAACAACAGAGGCTGGTCTGGTGTGAGCCTTCAAGAATTGTAATTCTGGATGCTGGTTATCAATTCTTCCTGGACCACTCTCCGAATACTAGTCAGTACAGATGCATGGGGACCACTTATTGCATATACACATCCTCATGCTTGTGTATTAGGGTTGGAAATACACTGTAATTTCATAAATATGTCTCCTGTACAGTCACTCGGCAGTTTACGGACAAGCTTCATCACTTTGAACTGTTAAGGATTCGGCACACATGATCAAAACTGGGTTACCAAGAATCAATTGATATCGAATTTGTATCTTTTTCGCTGACTTCCAAAGAATTTTACATAAGCTACCTGCTACGAGGGAAGGTGCAGGCACTCAACCCAATTAACAACTTTTTGCTAGTTAATAACTAATCAATTAAAAGGGCACCAATGTTGCAGCTGTCATTTGTGGCAATAAAACTGCAACCAGATGATGCACAGCATCATACATTTAAAGAGGCAGACTGTCCAAATTCAAATTCAGGTCATCTTGGTTCCCCATAGTAAGTTTCTGTGACCCAGATTTGGCATTCATAACAGATTATAGAATTATATGGTCAAATCGAATTTCCTACAGTCCAGATTGTAAGGAATATCTCTGTGTGGAATGTTAAATCTGCCTCATGCGATTGTACAGGCGCGCAATAAATTATTGTAAAGTTAACAGTGGTATTTTCTTTTGTGCTAGTCACATGAGGATACTTGGACCAAGTTGTACATTCTGTTGACAGGAAGTCTTCATATCATCCTACGGGAAAACATGCGCTTACTATCTAACAGTGGACAAATGTAAAAATCCTTTACTTTTCAGATTTGTTTTTAAAGTTTGTACTTTTAATCTTGGAACATAGGATTTAGGAGCAGGGGCAGGTCATTTGGCCCTTTGTGCCTGCTATACCATTAAATAAGATTAAGGTTGATCAGGTCATGGTCTCATTTCCACTTTCCTGACTGACTCCCTTGTTTATTAAAAATCTGTCTAACTCAGCCTTAAATAAATTCAATGACCCATTCTCCACTGGCCTCTGAGGAAGAGAATTCCACATACCATCTGAGAGAAATAAATTTTCCTCATCTCAGTCTCAAAAGGGAAATCTCTCACTTTTAAACTGTGTCCTCTAGTTCTAGCCTCTCCAACAAGAGAAAGCACACCATCAAGCTCTATCAAGATCAGCTCTTATACTTTTTTAATTCCCAATGGGTTCGAGAGAGGCCCAATCTATTCAAACTTTCTTCACAAGATAAGCCCTTCATCTCAGGAACGAGCCAAGTGAACCTTCTCTGAATTGAGCTGCTTCTAATACAATTATTTTTTCAAATATGGAAACCAAAACTGTATGCAGTATTCTGGATGTTGGCTCGCCAATACCCTGTATGGCTGCACGGTAGCACAATGGTTAGCACAGTTGCTTCACAGCTCCAGGGTCCCAGGTTCGATACCCGGCTTGGGTCACTGTCTGTGCGGAGTCTGCATGTTCTCCCCGTATCTGCATGGGTTTCCTCCGGGTGCTCCGGTTTCCTCCTACAGTCCAAAGGTGTGCAGCTAAGGTGGATTGGCCATGCTAAATTTCCCTTAGTGTCCAAAAAAGGTTAAGTGGGGTTGCTGCGTTACGGGGATAGGGTGGAGTTGTGGGCTTAGGTAGGGTGCTCTTTCTAAGGACGGTGCCGACTCGATAGGCCGAATGGCTCCCTTCTGCACTGTAAATTCTATGATTTCTACTTTCACATTTCATTCCCTTTGTAATAAATGCCGACGTTCCATTTGCCTTCCTAATTAGGTGCATACTAATCTTTTGTCACTTTTTCCTTGAGAAGGCTTTTTAGTATTTTGAATTAAGGATTCTTTTCTAATCATAATGACATATTTGGATCACAGGAGATCATGTGACTATTTTGATATTACACTGAATACCTTAACTATGGGAAAGAAACATCTATGGTACCTGTTTCAGACAGTGTCGTAATAAAACTTGTATCATTCTATTTGTGCATATCTTTATTTTTGCTACATCATTCAGGATTAGAATTACATGTAAGGTCAGACCCTAAGGTCACTTGCTCTTGACGTCATAAGGCTCCTGGGTTTTGAATTTTTAATCGGGAGATAAGGGACTGGCCAGCAGGTTAGAATGCACTGTGCTAGCTGCAGCATGCTCTTTTTTGGACTGCTCTATGAAAATGAATCCTTGGAGCTTGCTCAAGGACATTGACAGCAGATTACTGTCATAATTGTTACTGGATGCAAAAAAACCCAGTTTTCATATTGTGAAACAAATTGATTTTATTATAAAGGGTGACAATTCCTCATAAATCCTCATTATTAACATTCAAGTAAGTAATGCCCGGAGGTCATGCGAATGTAAGGCTCTTTTTCACATAGTCACAATCACATTGTTTTACGAAGTGGTGCAAGAACTCAGCAATTGATGTTATATCTTCATTGTTTCTCCTTTAGGTGCTACAGTTAAAAGAAATCCAATAAGATCTCAAAAGAGGCAGTATTATCTAAACAGCTTGTGATCATGACAACAGGAAGAATGAGAATAAAATATGACTTTTAAAATGTATGGTGCTCTCAATTTAATTGTTATCCTCTTAGATGATATTTTGTTTGTTATATTTCAGGTCAGCTCTCTGTTCCATATGTAGGAGTGCATGTAATCTTTACACTTCATTAATGGCTTACAACTGTGATTTGTTTGTTGTAATAATGCAATGTGTTAATCACCCACTCTTTTTATATACTGTATATAATGCAGTCTGTCGCATGACTGCCTCATCACCTGCTGCCATGCTTATTCTTTGAGGACAGATTTCAGTAGCTATACAGGAGAAGCAGGCCCCACCCCCTAGTCAATGGTCTGTGAGGATAGAATATCTACAGACGCTGTGTGAGTCAGTAATATGTAAACTGCTACACTGGCAGCTCTCATCCACTCTAGACCTTCAGCCTCAACTGGCCAATGCCGACTGCTACAGCTGACCTAACAAAAAAAAGAGCCGATTGGACAGAGCAATTAGTATTTGCTTCACTAGCTGAAAATTTATTTGACAGACATCTGAGGTAAATCAAAAGGTTTTTATTTCCACGAGCCAAAGCAAGTGGGATAGCAGCCTGCAGTCTGAACTGTAAAACAAGTTTTCTGTTACAGATACCACTGCTCAGTGGCCTAGTCTTCTCTTTATTCTTGTGCGAAGAATATAATCCAGTTTAGCATGAGTGGCTGTAGGAAAAGGTGTAAGCGAGAAATTCTGAAATTTGCCCAGTACCTGTTCAGGTTTATTACCGGCTCACTAAGCACAGGTAATGCTGTGTTTCTTTTATTAAGCTAGTTTTTCTTGTGAAATGCTTTTATGGATTATGTGAAAAAATGTTAATGCTTTCAGCTTTTGAAATCACCTTTTTTTGTTTTTGTTCTACTGAATACTATATGCTTAGTGTTTGTTCATTTTGTTTTTAAAAGAAAATGGCATGTAACAGAAGATGCCCAGGCATTCTATGTTCCTTGTCAGTAGATGTGGAATGTGAAATGAACGTGTAACATAAATTTAGCTGCATTGGACACATGAGCACTTTTATCCTCTTTCACATTCTTCATGGACACAAAGACCGAATGTTTAATAAGCTGTAATAGACTAGGATGTACTTGTTGCATTAAGTGTTGCTTTGAAAGCCAGTTATTAATAATTACTGTGCCATCTGAAGGATCCTGTTTGTTTGTTTGTTCTAACTTCAGTACTGTTGAATTGATCATTTCACTTGAATGTTACATTAATCAAACCAAGCAGAGCAGAAATGCTACTTATACAATGCTTTTGCCATGCTTATAAGGACACATCAGAATGTTTAAGTGATAACTTCTATTTCTCAGGAATGAATAGTTCAGTAAACAGCTGTAGACAACATTTAATCAAAGTACGGAGGCAATTCAGTTCCAAGAAAGCTCTTGGCAAATGGCACATCATACAACAATTTCAGAACTGATACATCTGTAATAGTTTGCCTACACTATCAATTTTGTTCATGATATTGTATTTAAGAGTTTCTTAAGTGGTAGATAATAGGGTGGAAACAGTTGTTAGTTGTTATACAATTCTAGCTTCACATTTCACGAAAGAGAAAACTAATATAAATTGTTAGTTGTCACACAAAGTTAGATGATATTTAACTGATTATCAACTAAGAACTGTGACTGGCAGTAAATCTTTCCAAACATAAAATGATTTTTAACAGTTAATCTTTTTAAAAAATCTTATAGAGCATAATCATTCAATATTGTATAATTATATCTGGTTTTACTGCATTTGAGGTTTTTCAATTCTGAGTTGAGAACAAGCCTGAAATCTAATGCTTCAATGTGAGTGACACAATTCCCAAAATATGGTTTGGAAATGCGATGTCACAGTCATGTTATAATGCAGCTGAGCAATGATACTTGTGTTGTGACTTGCAAATCTAGTACTAAAATAAATCCATAGGCGTTCAATGTTATTTTAGAGAAATCACCAGTTTCTATTCCTGTCTTGTCAGGTATATCAGACAATGTAATTTGAAGTGATGTGAACCTTTACGGATGACATCTATCTGTTGTTTTTTGTGCTTTTTTTGGATGGGGTTGGTCAACTTGAATCCAGGTCATGAGACTAATTAGATAGCATTGGTGTATAATATTCCCTTGTCACACCTTTTGCACCTTCTGGTACGCAAATATATTTGTAGTTAGTCGAGATTTTATGTGATGAGAAAGTATGTTTGATTCTAAATTAAGTCAATTTAAAATCTTTTTTTTAATGTAAAAGCCAAACCATATACTTGGCTGTTTCAGATATGTGATTTACAATAATGCCCTAACTTCTTGAACCCCCAAAATATGGGCATAAATTGCAGAGTAGATCATCGCATAAGTGAATTTAAAAAAACATGTATTCTATTCACTAAGATGAAATGGCAAGCATTTCAGAGATTGATGTGCATTAATAAGAGCATACATTGTGATAGGAGTTGAAACTGTGAATGGTGTATGCAGTTCTTCATGTTTTCTAGGTTGTGTCCTATTTAGGAATGCAAATATCTTCATAAATCAGTTCTGCAGTCAGCTGCTATTCTAGTACTCAATGTTTGATACTGTTGCACAGTTTTACATGGTTTGATATTTTAAATATATCATTTTAAACAAAACCTCTATTTGTAATTAAATTAAGATATCCAGGTTGCTGATGAGGAAGTGAAATGTGTTCCCCTGGTTGCTATGGTAATTGAGTGATATGCCATTTATGGGAGATGCTTGATTGGAATCCAAAGCAACAATTCTGTTTCATTATTGCAATCTGGAACAAGGTTTTGCATCTGCTATTTCCTGTTTTTTTAATATCGAAAATACCACTGAGTATTTATAGTTGTGTGTTTCCATAGTAAACCAAGTGAATTATTAACCCATTGAGTACATGATCAGTCATCCATGCATAGATTGAATAAAATTGAACAATGCAGGAGGATAATATCTTAATGCTCAGATACTCGCCTCTACAGACCACATGTAAGTAATTTAAAAGCAGTTTGGAAAGCTCTTGAATGCAAGAATTCCATAACATCCCTTGTGTTTTGAATCCATGTCTCATAGCTTCAAATGTGTGCAAAAAGTTAGATTTTTAAACAACAAATTAATGAATGAATATGTGCAGAACATAACTGCAATGTACATTTCAGTATTTTTCCACCAATGACATCTGACACTGATCCTCACCAAGTATGTTAAATAAAGGCGAGATCTCATAATTTACATATGTCTAGTGGGCATCTCATAACATCAGAAGGAGGGCATCCCAAAATGGAGTGAGTGAATAATGTGTCAACAAGTTCCATTTAGAAGCAGGGCAGCTAGCCAGTATTTCTTCTGTTACTCGGTGCGACAGACTAGAGATGAAGAAACACTTGCCTTCAGAGACCCTTCTCTTGGCCACTGCCTCTTCTACCACTATCCTTGTTTGGGATGGGTGAAGATTCAGCCTTAAATACCGCCCTGCAGAAACAGGTGAGAAAGATTGGGACCTGCCGTATCTAGCTCCCATTGTAATTTCCAGCTCTTGCTTGTACTCCTGGCAAATGTATTGTGAAAGTGCACCAGAGGGTTGTGGATTTTTGTCCCCTACATTTTATTGCTTTGTGGTGAATCTTTATGAAATCTTCAGTAATTTCCATGAACTATATACATGTAAAAGGCAGAGCACATATTAAAAATAACTGATAAATTTTACTTCAGTGCTGTAAAAAATATTAGTCACATGGCTATTTGGGAATCTGGAGGTGGTAATTGTTTTTTGAATTGCGGATAAAAAGTAAGTAATAATCGCTGTCGTCATATGTGTACTTCAAACATATTGTGGATAAATTGGTAAAAGTAAGCAAGTATTTTTGCTCGTTGGCTTTCTACTGAAATGGTCTCTAGCAAAGATACAAACATTTAACCTCAGCATCGCAGAAACATCAGAAAAGCTATTTAAAGAGGGGCACTATCAATATTCTCAAATAGCCCCCCCATGCCTATAGGAGAAAGCAACACCAACAACCACTAACAGGCAGTTCCAATAAGGCAAAGCAAGCACCACCCAATCGCATTCTGGGTGGTGAGCATCAAATATTTCAGGAATCGCTCTGATTAAATCAAAGTGCTGCTCATAACTTGAAAAAACCCGGAAGCTCAATTAAGTGAATTGTGCTTAATGATATCATGCGAGAATTTTAAACTTTAATGAAAGAGAAGGCTGCAAAGTTTTATACTGAATATGGTCAATGTTTGTTACATAAGTATACATGTGAAGCACATTTATTTGCATTGTGTATAAAATGTTATATTAAATTTGTGCATGTGGCAAAAATGGTGTCATTGTAACAACATTTGTGGTTGGTCTGTGATTTCTATTGGACATCAATGATTGACTTCAATGTGAACTCTTCTTCCATTTGTTATATATTAAAATGATCAAATGTAAATTCAACATATTTGTGTCACTTAAATGCTCCGAAAGCTAGTGTTTGAAACAAACCTGTTGGACTTTAACCTGGTGTTGTAAGACTTCTTACTGCACTTAAAATGAAGCAGCGATACTCATTTCTAACCTAGATCTATAAACTCTTTTACAGTGGTTGAAGCTTGCACTTTGCAAACTGACTAGTATTTTGAGGTCATGAGTAGCCTAACCCATGGTTCTTATAGACTGCTTGAGTCCACTCAAAAAGGTCACAAACCTACCAGCTGCCAGAATCACAATTGATTATCAACATCAGCAAGTTTACGTGGTTTCAAGATTCCAAGAATATTGTACTTGTAGGTGGAACTGTAAATCTGATGTTACATGACCAAGTGCAATTGAGCAGCACCTGACATTATATGATAGCCACACTGTTACTCCTCAGTAGAGTGGAGTTTTGAATTTTGTATTTTATATTTTTCATATCTTGATTCAAATAACTGCCCAAAAAATTAAATACACAATTGAGCCGGGAGATACATAATACAATGTGATAATTGGGTTCACAGTAAGTGCACAGGCATAGCAAATGCTTTTAAGTAACTTCTGTCTGACCCATGTAAATGCAAAAATAGTTCTGCTGCAAAAATGCTACGTTTATCCTATGGTTATCAATTGTGACCTCTAAGCTTCACTCTTTACCCACAGTTAAAAATTAATTTGCCAATCTCTCCCCTCCCTGCTGAGATGAAAAATCCTATTGTGGAGAATTTCCCAGAAGTGTATTCTAATGAAATCACTACTTAAAAAATGATTTTGTCTTTAGGTTCCAGAAATTTGTCTTTAGGCTCCATAAACAAGTGTCAGTGGTTAGCAAATTTCAGAAGCATACATGACTGACGTCTGCATTATTATTTTAATCATCGGAGTCAAAATATACCATCATTCCACTCTGAAATATTAAGAGCAACGTGAAACCACCCAGGCCATGAGCATAGATTGTTTTTGAACCCCAGCTCTTCCGTCACACCAAGAACCCTGGGCGGAATTATCAGATAATGGGGCTATGTCCCCACACCCGCGAGAAAACAGGCGCAAATCACTCTGGACTTTTCGATTGTGGGCCTGGCCGTCTTGGCCCCCCCACCCCCCCCCCCCGTGACAGATCCCTCCGCCCCCCACCAGGGCGGCCATGGAGCCACCACTCCGAGCTCCCGCCAGGTGATACCATGAGAGAACCATGCCGGCGGGAACTCGGCCAGTTGTTGGCGGAAAATCGCCGCGGGAGCCTCTTTCAATGAAATGAAATGAAAATCGCTTATTGTCACAAGTAGGCTTCAATGAAGTTACTGTGAAAAGCCCCTAGTCGCCACATTCCGGCACCTGTTCGGGGAGGCTGGTACGGGAATTGAACCATGCTGCTGGCCTGCCTTGGTCTGCTTTTAAAAGCCAGAGATTTAGCCCAGTGTGCTAAACCAGCCCCTTGTATTCAAAAATGCTGAGATGAAAAGGCAAAAATGGCCCCCGACCGTGCCGTGTCGACCATGGAAGCGCGACTGGCGGCGATTCTCCGGTCCCTGGACAATTGCGGGAAGGCGTCGGACCCAATCGCCCCATTTTACGCCTCCACGCCAAGCGCGATTGCGGTGCGGAAGCTCGGAGAATCCCAGCCCCAATATTTAGATCTATCTTCCCGATTTGCAATTTCAGACCCCCCACTTCTCCATCTGAGTAAAACCTTTGGCTTGAATCCATTTTATTCTATCCTTTGTGTGCAACTGTCCCATTCATCACTGAGAAAAAACTTCAGCCCTCTTTTCTCCCACCCTTCTTGCCCACTCCCAACTAGTATCAATGGGTGAACTAGTTCCCAGGAAGTCATTTTTCTATTTGATCCCTCCCTCCCACTTATCTTACACTCCCTCCACCAATCCTACCCCACAATAGACTGATCAGAACATGTTCAGCAGGAAATTTAACAGTAGGATATCAGCCATGTGCCTTTCCTTTCTGTCCACTGTTTGGATTTCACATGCAAAGAGGCAATCCATCCTTTCCACTTTTGCCACTATGTTATTACCTCATAATCCACCCCACTTGTAAGACATTATGTGTTCTCTTACTTCCATGATCAGTATATTTTTTTGGAAAGAGGAGTGGAAACAAGTCATCCTTGACAGTGAGGGACTGCCAAAGAAAGAAGATTTTATCTCTTCTTTCGCACTACTTACTAAGTTCCACTACCTCTCCCCTTTCCCACTATTGTCTTCTTTTCCCTTGCCTTATCCAGAAATCAGGCAGATGTAAAAGAGTCTCCCAATTCATTGTTGCCTACTTTTCTGATGGGCAACTTCACCCCCAAAGACTTGACGTCTGGCCAGCTCCATTTGTCTCGTTGTACATTTATTATGTACTGTAGCCATACTTGTCCTTTTTTCTTTTTATATACTTTCAAAATGATAGTACCTAGAATGCATAATTAAGACTGTAGAAGAGCAGTGAATTACAGTTTCAAGTTCTACTCTGCTAATTGGTCAACTTAAATTTATTTCATTGATATACCAAGATGAATACTACTATACCAAGATGAATTCTGTAAGATACATGATTTATGTTTTCTTTTCCTTCCCATGATCTGTATATTTGTATGGAAAGAATTACGTATTTTCTGACCCTTGGAATGTGAATTCCAGTTAAATAATTCAACAGCAAGCATTTGTGAGTTTAAAAATAAAGAAGGTGTTTTATTCTCTCTCATCCCAAACTAAACGCAACATCACATACACACAAGTCTCACACACACACAGTCTCACATGAATGGATACAAATACAGGTCATGCACCTTTACAGATTACAGTTATCTTTGTTTCTGATTTATGATATTCAGTCTCCACTATGGCAGGCCTGTGGTGTTCTAAATGTATTCAGTTATATAAAGTTGAAGTGTCGGTCTTGCAAAGTGAAGGTTGTGAGGTTTTTGGAGTCAAATAGCTCAGAGGTTGGTTCTCAGTTGAATTTTGAAACTGGAAGAGGTTACATATTGTGGCTGCCTGATATCTTGCAGTTTATTTCCCTGTCAGGTTAACAAACTGGTTGAACTGATGCTGCTGATAGATTTGGTGGAACTATCTGTCTTATAGCTCCTAGCTGGTCTTTAAAAAAGGCAAAGAAAGCATGGTTGTCTTCACATGACTTTTCACAAGTTCATAGTCTCTTATTAAGTTGAAGGTATTTTTCAAATAAGGTGTGGTGCTCATGTTAATTCCATATCCTGTGCCGTAGGTTAACACCTCAGAGGGTTTGAAATAGTCAGTGTGTTTGGTTTAGAATGCCTCATTCAAATCAAATTATACTCCTTTGTCTTGTCTCCGGAAAAAGCATTAACTATCATCAGTCTGGAATCTTCTTTGGTTCCCTTTGGAGATAGGGGAGTGGTTCTAATCCACAAAAGAAGTCAGGTGACCTTGGGTGGCTACCTTTTCCAATTTGTTGTGAGTTTTTATTTTAAATATAAAATTAGTTTAAAGTTCAGAATATAACATGCCAGTAATAAGCATGACAATATTGTCTTTTATTCAGTTCCCGGCAAAGATGTACTTTACCTTCCTATTCGCTTGTCATTGTACGTCAGTTGTACTGTTATCAAGCAATATGAAAAGATATTTGCACAGATTATTCAAATAAGCAGCTGATTCTTATTTGGAGATTATGAAACGATATTCATTGGTATTGTAACGTTTCTAAGAAACCTAATTAACAGTGAATAATGGTAAAATGTAAATTATACAATTAATGTCCTATTTTAGTCTCTAGTACCTCTAATATGCAGTTCAGTTTTTACTCGCATATGAGTACCTTGGCTATATGTTGCTATTGTCATGTTTGCATTTGATTTTATCTTTGCAGTCAGGTTCCCTACCGGTAGACTATTTACTGCCATCATGTACATGACTAATTTAATCATAGCATCTTCGAACAACCAGCAGCACTCGCTACCAAAGTGACTTACGACTTACATGATAGAGATGTTGTTGCTGAATGCTTCACATTGAAAGTAACAGTAAAAGATCCATTTCATGGTTTCTTAATGTCCATGCAATAAAGATCAGATGGATCCTGTAACATATATGCAATCCTCATGAGTAGATTACTACCCATGCGGTGAAGATAAATAGAGAGTGTGAAGCATAGATAAATCAGGATGCTTCCATGGTTGGAACAATACTTGAGATACTGAGACTATTTCCATTGGAGCAGAAAAGGGGTGGAATTTTCTGATTTTTGTCGAAGTGTCAACTCAGGTGTGAAATCAGGGTGTCGCCCGCAGGATACGCTGCCAGTTATCCCCATCATATTTCTAAACTCTTAGACCAAAAAAGTGAAGAAGGAAGGTCCCATAACATCAAGCTGTTGGGACAGGCACATTTGTAGCCCACCCTGCCAGCAACCACCGCTTTTGACAGATCAGATGGCAGAACAATATAAGAAGAGAAAAGAAACTCCAACCGCCATACACCACAGACCCGCACCAGCACTGAATCCACCATCCACCCCACTGAATCTACACTCCACAATGGAATACCACCCTACCACATAGACATGGACCCCACCTCTTCTTCTCCCACCCCCCCACTCCCCAAAGACATGCAATGCCCGGCAACTCCTCCAGCAACCCTCTCCTGGTTGGCAGTGCTCATATTTCGAGGGGCAGTGCCAGCAGCCAGTGCTTGGGCAAACCCTCTCACCCCAGCAGCTATACTCATCTGTGTGCATGGCAGGTTTTATTCGCCAGTTCCCCATTTTTAAAAACACACGTTATAAACCATGTTGATGTTACATTGCCGGCGGGAGGGAACTTTTCTATGTGGAGAGGCCATTTAATTCTATTTAAATGTATTATAATAGGGTTCCTGCCATTGTATGGTGGGCGACCTATTGCGTCACTGCCAGGGAATGGGAACAGCCGAGTAGAGAAATCCCACCGATGTAAAAACAGTTTTCGGTCTCCTGTTTGATTCTCTGCCTCCTCCGATATTCCTGCCCACTGAAAACAGGAGTGGAAAGTTCCCCCCCCCCCCCACCAAGGTTTTTAAATGATCTATTTTAATATAATTGAAAAGACATATAAGGAAGGACAAGTTCTATTGATTTGGAAAGCAATAACTTGGGCCTATCACTAAGGAAGGAGAGATGTAAAGAATTTTCTTTGCGCAGAGAATTGTTGGGAGCATGGAATGCTTTGTCACAGGAATTAGTTGCAGCAGAGCTGATTGCACCTTTGAATGGCGATTTGAAGTAAAGGAAGATGTGGGCATTTGAGATTCATTTTAGATTGCTCTAGAGCACAGTCCAATAGTTGTATTAGACAACACCACTGTCGAAAAAAATCCAGCAGTCATGATGGGCCAAATGATGGCCTTCTGTGCCGTAATCTTTTATGGTTCTATTTTATATGAAACATGTCAGTTTAACAAATAATTTTTATACCTTGATGAAAATATACCTGCCATTGTAGCAATTTAGTTAGAGAAAATCATTTCTATGTCAAATTTGACAATGCTAAACGGCAACATTTGAATCTCAAAAGGAGAAAATACTCCATCCTCCATCAGTGACATCTCTGATTTTGAGGCAGCAGATTGTTAATGAGGAATATAGTTTATGTTATTGCAATACCACAATGTTTTGATTCACGTGTGGAGAAATTAGGCAGTAGACTAACAGAAGGTGGATTAGTCTTTCTTTCATGGCATCATGTAGATAAGAAACATTAAGTTTTCAGTCTCCATGTGTACAGGAGAACATTTTGGTGCTATGTGCAAAGTAATCATAAATGCTTCTTTTATGTACAATTTTATCTCTCAGTGCACAGGATAGTGTCCTTGGACATTTTTGTAGAAATAAAGCCAGATGGTGAGCGATATCTGCCTGAAGCAGTAAAATCCACAGTTAATGTGAATTTTGCTGCTCAAACTAATTTATATGTTATTAGTCAACAAGAACAATGGACATAGAGATGCTACAGATATATTTTCTTTCCTAACTTAAGTGTTTGTTTCATGCTCTGGTTCCAGCAACAATGAGATACATCTTGTTGCAGCCTAGATTTCTTACTGCCGATTGTTTTTATGCCCAAACTTTCCGATCAGAGTCGGAACCGCTGCATCTGAATTTCCTGATTAACCAAAACTACCCACTTATTTGGATACACTTATAAAGGATAGAGTCCAAATCCACTATCCTTCATATAAACTAATTGGCCCAGCGCAGAAATCCACGCATAGAGCAATGAAGGGAATCAGCGCAGAAGACATGCCCCATTTTTACAGCGACAGCTGCCATACGGTAAGTTTATACATGACCAGTGTGAATATTAGTGAAAGAGTGAATGGGTAGATGGGAGGGTGGGTGAGAAAACAGGTTCTGGGTAAGACTCTGAGGAGAATCGTTAAGTGGGTAGGGTGGGTGAGGTAATTGGGTGGGGCAGATGTAGCACATGGATGGATAACGTAGTGAGGGATGTTCAGGTCGATAATGGTCGGCGGGGTGCCTGAGTGGGAAATCAGGGGCTGGTGGAGAGGTGGGGGGAGGGGTCAGTGTGAGTGATTGGGGTCAGTTGTGCAGTTACCCAGGAGTTAGAATAGATTTTTTTTGTCTAAACGTCTGGATAATTATTCAGATAAGTACTGCAGAACTGCCCAAAATACTTTCTTGGAGGGTGATGGGGAATTGCCTTCGTAAGCTCAGACGTCCTGGACAATTCCCACAGAGTCAGCATGTTGGGATATATGTGGGGGTGGATTTTCCACTGTCTGGATTCTCCAATGCACCGGCAGCGCACCCACGCATGGGGATTTCCTGATGGAGTGGGGCTGTCCACAATGGGAAATCCCATTGGCTGGCTGGCGGGATGGAGAGCCGCACCAGAAAACTGGCCTGGGGCGAAATTCTCCCGAAACGGCGCGATGTCCGCCGACTGGCGCCCAAAATGGCGCCAATCAGACGGGCATCGCGCCGCCCCAAAGGTGCGGAATGCTCCGCATCTTTCGGGGCCAAGCCCCAACCTTGAGGGGCTAGGCCGGCGCCGGACTGATTTCCGCCCCGCCAGCTGGCGGAAATGGCCTTTGTTGCCCCGCCAGCTGGCGCGGAAATGACATTTCCGGGCGGCGCATGCGCGGGAGCGTCAGCACCCGCTGACAGTTTCCCGCGCATGCGCAGTGGAGGGAATCTCTTCCGCCTCCGCCATGGTGGAGACCGTGGTGGGGGCGGAAGGGAAAGAGTGCCCCCACGGCACAGGCCCGCCCGCGGATCGGTGGGCCTCGATCGCGGCCAAGGCCACCGTGGGGGCACCCCCCGGGGTCAGATCGCCCCGCGCCCCTCCCAGGACCCCGGAGCCCGCCCGTGCCGCCTTGTCCCGCCGATAAGGTAGGTGCTTTAATTTACGCCGGCAGGACAGTCATTTTAGCGGCGGGACTTCGGCCCATCCGGGCCGGAGAATCGCACGGGGGGACCCACCAACCGGCGCGGCGCGATTCCCGCCCCTGCCGAATCTCCGGTGCCGGAGACTTCGGCAACCGGCGGGGGCGGGATTCACGCCAGCCCCCGGCGATTCTCCGACCCGGCGGGGGGTCGGAGAATGTCGCCCCTGGTGTCTCACTGCACAGTCTCCAATAATCCAGAGAATAGATGATCTGGCCCTATGTGTTTAGGTTGCAAGATGATTGCTCAATCCTACTCATTCTGTAACTTTATGCATTGTGTATCAAATGTTGTATATAGTGTATCATATACGTATCATATTCGCTTGAAAAAGATAGATCCATCGCATTTCTAATTCTATGAAACTCAACAGCAATAAAAATCCATGTGCTAATGATCTTGGCAATTACGATGAACTGAGTCCAGCGAGAACATTTGCTGCTGAACATCCCATGGTCACAATTGGCTCCTTTACTTGTATTGCAACAACAAGCATCCATGGGTCTGTGGATGCATATTGGGCACTAATCTGTTATGAGTGACCACAATAAATGATATTTTGTGGCAGTTCTTAAGGGGTATCAGTAATCTCCCTTTGAAAAAAAATGTTTTCATTCCCTCAGTGGCCCCTCAGCTTGGGAGAAATCTTGCAAAGGATTGGGTTCCCTCCTCCGGTATCCAGGACACAATTCTGGCCTGAACCAAGGCTCGGATGTACCAGTCCATGGTCCTCTGTGCGTCATACTGGCAACCAATCTAGCTACCACCAGCTGAGGGGTTGGGAAAATGGGAATGCCTGACATCGGCAATTCTGCTATTTCTCCATTTCTTCTGATGCTACGGATCCAGTTGTCTCTCCTCTGCACTCTCATCAGGGGCGTCATTCTCCGACCCCCCGCCGGGTCGGAGAATCGGCGGGGGCTGCCGTGAATCCCGCCCCCGCCGGTTGCCGAAGTCTCCGGCAACGGAGATTTGGCGGGGGCGGGAATCGCGCCGCGCCGGTTGGCGGGCCCCACCGCTCGATTCTCCGGCCCGGATGGGCCGAACTCCCGCCAATAAATTGCTTGTCCAGCCGGCGTAAATTAAAGCACCTATTTACCGGCGGGACAAGGCGGCGTGGGCGGGCTCCGGGGTCCTGGGGGGGGCGCGGGGCGATCTGACCCCAGGGGGTGCCCCCACGGTGGCCTGGCCCGCGATCGGGGCCCACCGATCCGGGGGTGGGCCTGTGCCATGGGGGCACTGTTTCCCTTCCGCCTCCGCCACGGTCTCCACCATGGCGGAGGCAGAAGAGACTCCCTCCACTGCGCATGCATGGGAAACTGTCAGCGGCCGCTGACGCTCCCGCGCATGCGCCGCCCCGACATGTCATTTCCGCGCCAGCTGGCGGGGCACCAAAGGCCGTTTCCACCAGCTGGCGGGGCGGAAATTCCTCCGGCGTCGGCCTAGCCCCTCAATGTTGGGGCTCGGCCCCCAAAGATGCGGAGCATTCCGCACCTTTGGGGCGGCGCGATGCCCGTCTGATTGGCGCCGTTTTGGGCGCCAGTCGGCGGACATCGCGCCGTTTCGGGAGAATTTCGCCCCAGATTTCTGTCAATAGTTCATTGAAAAAGCTCTGATTTTTGGTACCAGTATTTACTCATATCTATATACCAAATTTGGCTAGTCAATAGAAATGTTCCTTGCTGTAACAAGTGGTTAGGCTGAATATCTATGTAATCACTAAGTAATACTCAATGTGTCTCACATTCACTTGGGAGAAAAGGTATTATTTGTTTGTCAATATGTTTTGAATGCAAGGGAAGTAGAAATCACTTAATGCAAATTGGTTACTTGTTCTAAAAATAATAAACTTAAAGGTAAAAGGTTTGCTCACTTGCAAATATGTTTTCGTCCAGCATCCAGGTAGAGTTTGGAAAATTATTATTTGAATTTCATACAGTTTATTCAATGGTGCAAGACACTGGGGTAACTTTGACATTGGGTGATTGTGTAAATGGAATGTATTGATTTATTTCTATTGAGTTCAATCAGTCGAGCCCACTTTGCACTTTCTCACCAGTCAAAATTATCTCCACTGTTCATTCCATGCATCCCAGT
Source organism: Scyliorhinus torazame (assembly GCF_047496885.1). Taxonomy (NCBI): domain Eukaryota; kingdom Metazoa; phylum Chordata; class Chondrichthyes; order Carcharhiniformes; family Scyliorhinidae; genus Scyliorhinus; species Scyliorhinus torazame. The sequence continues at coordinate 162,707,262 of NC_092709.1, read as the reverse complement.
TTTGAATTTCAAAATATACTTGATCTTTATCTTAGACAGCGTACTTCAAACTTTTAAGTTCTTTGGATCCTAGTCAGATGAAGACTAGAGGCTACATAGTGGCTAAAAAATATTAAACCATAGAACTTTTCAGGACATTTGGTCTATTGTGTCCATGCTGAAATCCAAAATTAATCACACTGTGGAATCTCTGCCCATTTCCTTGTCATGCCCCCTGCTTCAAATATTTATTCAATGATCTCTTGGCTGGATTCTCCGTTACCCGCCACTGGTAATAAAGTTCCTGAGATGGTGGCGAATCCAGCATTGGGGGAAAAACAGGATCGGCGTTTCCGATGCTCCAGTCCCCCGCTGGCGCCAGGATCGAGGCTCGCACCCCATGCCAGTGCGGGCTAGGCACATTATTCTCTGGGCTCTCATGTTTCTCCGACCCTCTGGGCCGGGAATCACATGGGCGAGAATTGGTGTAGGTCTTGACAAGCATGTATTTGGCGCGGTGGACCTCATGTGGGCCAAGGGGGTAACTCTTTTTAAAGGAGTTGCCCCAAGGTCCATCGGAGGGCCACTGTCCTCTCAACAATGCAAGAACTGCCCATCCCTTCCCCAACAGACCCCTCAAAGAACCCCTGATTAAAGAGACCCACACCATAGACCACCCAGAGGCCCCAAAATTATAGAGTCTCCCCCCAGAGACCCCCAATTAAAGACACCCCTCAGAGACACCCTACTTAAAGCAACTCCCGCCAGAGAACCCATCCAGAAGTGCGACCCCTGTCCAGAAGCCACCCAGAAGAAAGACCCCTGTCTGGAAGCTAGAGAACAGTCCAAATAGAGGCAGTGAAAAATGCACTGCTTTAAAATTCCTATGCCATACAGCTGCTGGCTCAGGCACAGAAGATGCACCTGTCAATTCATGGAAAGGGAAAACCAGTCAGCTGGATTTAAACCCCCTTAGATCTTTGATCTGCAAGCCTTTCATTCATTTCTCTTTGATATTAATGTTACTAGGCTATGATTGACAACTTCCACAAAACCCCAACTGTCTGCATTGTTCTATTAATCTCCTTTCACGCTTTGAGTGATTTTGAAGTAGTCCGCTGTGAAACTAACCATGTTTATAAACTTCAAGCTTTGATTGACAGCTCCTGGAACACATCAAAGAGAGTTAAGTACTATCTGTTTGTTTCACTGCTGACTACTTCAAAGTTACTCAAGCATGAAGAGAGATTAATGGAACAATGCAGACAGTTGGGTTTGCGAGGAAGCTGTCAATCACAGCCTAGTAACATAAACATGAAGAAAGATGAATGGAAAACATTTAATTGACAGGTGCTGTTTCCTCTGCCTGACCCAGCAGGTGTATCACACAGGCGAGTTTTAAAGAAGTGATATTTTTTACAGCCTCTGTCTGGACTCCTCTCTAGCTTCCAGACAGGTGTCTCTCTCAGGGGGGCTTCCAGACAGCGATCTATCTTCTTGGGGTGGGGTCTCTTGACTTTGAGGGTCTCTGAGAGAAGTCTCTTTGGGGTCTCTGGGGTCTTTAGTTAATTAGGGGTCTCTGGGGTGGTCTATTGGTGGTGATCTCTCAGGGGTCTCTTAAGGGGTCTTTAATTAGGGGGTCTCTGGTGGGGGAAGTGTTCGGGGGACATCAGATTACCCATAGTGGAGGGCAGGGGGGTGACCCAGTGGGGCACTGAATTACAATGTGGGGGGGGGAGGGCTGCTGTTGGAACTCGAAATTGGGACGCCCACTCAGAATAGCGGCTTGATAGTGGGATTCCTTAGGGAATCCCTCGCAATCCTTACCACGCAAAAATTTGCATGGCTAAGGATTGGGAATCGCTTCATGATTCGCGCTCCCAGCGGGAGCACAAATCAGGTGCAATTCAGCTCCGATAGGAGAAACTAATCTCCCAAATGGAGAATCCTGCCCTCTGTCTCAGCCAATCCATATGATAAAACATTTTCATCCCTAAGTTTCTTCCACATAAAAATGTTCTGTTGTTTCTCCTCTTAAATAATCATTTTAAGTTCATAACCACCTGTGACTATTAAATTCCTCTGCAATTTTAAAAATCTTTATTCATTATTTTAATCTTTTTTGCTTCAGTAAAAGTAGCTGAAATCCCTCATAATTGTAATTTTGCAATTATGATTCCTCTGTGATTCAGAGAATCACAGAGGAGGAATGGAGGCTATTTGGCCCATCAGGCCTTTGTGGCTCTTTGAAAGAGCGACCAATTATTCTTGTTTACCCCCCTGATGTTTCCTGCAAATTGTCCTTTTCAAATATCTAGCCAATCCCATTTGAAAGTAACCATTGACCCGACTTCCAATAACTATCCTTTCAGGTAGATTGTTTCAGAATCGAAACAACTAGAAGCCTAAAACGTTCTTCTCATCTCCCATCTGGTTCTTTTGCCAATGCCTTAAATCTGAATCCTCTAATTAGGGACTCTCCAGCCAGGTGGCTCCAGCCAGATGGTGGAAACAGTTCCACCCTATTTAATTAATCAAAACCCTTCATCACTTTAAATCGCTCTCTTAACTCTTCCTTGACCTTTTCTCCTCTAAAGAAACAATCCCAGCTCCTTAAGTCTCTACACATTGACTACATATCATCTTAATAAATACATGCTGCAGGTGTGCAATGGCTTTTAAAAAATAAATTTAGACTACCCAATTCATTTTTTCCAATTAAGGGGCAATTTAGCGTGGCTAATCCACTTACCCAGCACATCGTTGGGTTGTGAGGCGAAACCCACTCAAACACGGGGTGCAAACTCCACATGGACAGGGACTCAGAGCCAGGATCGAACCTGGGACCTTGGCGCTGTGAGGCAGCAGTGCTAACCACTGTGCCACTGTGCTATCCCATGTACAATGACTTTAATATATTTTCTGTAATGGGTGCCTATGATTACTCAAAGTACTCTAACTGTGATCTAACCAATGTTTTGTATTGATTTATTGTTGCTTATTTATTCTTGCATCCCAAAGCTCTGATTGATAATACCCAAGGTGCTTTTGGTGCTTTTATAGCTTCATGTACCTGCACTTTGATGGAATTGTGCATTTAAACCATTTTATGGTCCTGCACTAGACCCCCAATGATTGGCACGATTAAGTTAGGGACCAGTGACCTTTTGTTTAAAATAGACAAAGTTTGAGATCAAAGACACTTGCTGAGCGAATAATGCCACAGACTTCTACACACTTTGAGTCAACAAAAATAAACTTGACGCTGAATATTGCTTGATAAAAACAGGCCTGTAATGCGCCCACGTGGAGATACCATTAGGCACGATGATGTTTGATCACATTCCCGAAATCATACCACTGGAACGTTATCACGCTGGAATGTGATAATATGCTCGGCAGGCGGCCCTAGAAATTGGAAGCCCACTCACCGTATTAAAATTGTAAACAATCGTATAATTAAGCTTATTAAGAGTGCAATTGACTTCCATAATACATGTTGGGTGCTATAATGCCGTTAGAGTGCTTGAAACATACCAGGTGGGCAACTCTTTTTTTTGTAATAAATGAATGTAAGGGTGGGTTTAAAGGCAGCTGCTGGGTTTTTGTTTACCTTAGCAGTTCAGGTTGCTGAGAGTGTTCTCAGATACTATTAGATCAGGTGCTATTATTTGCACCTCCGCCTGTTTGGTTTTAAGAAGATGTGGACAGTGTTTTCCATGGGAGGTGCATCTTTCAGTGAGGAGGAAAAGGGGTGGAGGGAGAGGACATGAAAAGGGAGAAGGCCAGATGTTATGGGGCAGGAAGCACTTGAGGTGCATGACTGTGGCAGACCCACACTGGATTAAGTTGCTGATGAAGGCTACAACCATGGAGGTGCAGAGCAAGGACTTATGCTCCCAGTTGAATATATAAGCAGGGAATGAATCATCTTTGGAGAAGACTTAGGCTCTCCTGAGCTTCAGCAACCTCTCTCTATAATATGTTCACAGGGGAGATAGCTTACAACTAGTTACTCAATGTTGCTGATTACTCCATGCTAGCAGCAGGCATGGTCACACTGTGGAACTGAATTTCTTTGTGGCTGCATACTTTCAGGCAACCTGTGGAGACCTCAGTGGCATTATGTATCCTACTGCTCTCCACTGAATTAAGGATTTTACCGATGCAATATTCCGAAAGGTAGGTCAATATATTGCATTCTTCATGGACCACCACAGTTAATTTGAACGACCCAGAGGCTTTGTAACGATAGCAGATTTTCCCAGAGTTCAGCCAGCAATAGACAGCACTCAAGTCACCACAAAGATTCCATCAGATCAGCCCTGTACATTTATTAACAGTAAGGGCTATCACTCTTTAAACGTCCAATTGGTATGTAATCATTCTCAAGGAATTATGCAGGTCTGCGCTAGGTACCCAAGCACCAGCATGGCTCCTACATTCTCCAGAACTCCCAGATGCCAGACATGTTGAATGAACCTGATACCCTGGGTGGTTGGCTTCTGAGTGACCAGAGTTACCCTTTGGAGTAATAGCTCATGACACCAATGAGGGACCCGAGAAAAGACACAGAGAGAACCTATCATGACAGCCATGGGACAACCAGGGCTATCGTGAAGCAGACAATTGGGCTGTTAAAGATGAGGTTTTGATGCCGGGATAGATCGGGGGAGGACTGAAGTATGTGTCATCCAGAGTTTCACTGATTGTCAAAAGTAGTCATAATGAGGAGGAGGTGAGGGAATACGGCAAAGGAGATGTGCAAGGACCTGCACGGAAGTGCATGGATGGTCGTTACACATGGAAGACCTTAATAAGACAGGGTTTCCAGTAGGTCTCGCATTTGTGGCCTCTGAGATGTATTTGCTCCTGTGTCTGAATGTCACCTATATGGCTATCTCTTTCAGAGAGACCTGTCAGCATACTCACCTTCTTGATTCTTGTTTCATCGTGACCAACCTCCATTATTGGAAATGCATACACAGATTATCCCAACAATTTATCAATCAATTAAAGATAAATGCAAACTCTGCATAATGGTTAAGAAATAGATGGTTTATTAACAAATGGTCTATGGCTGCCCTAAGAAATAATGAAAAAATGCATTCATGTTAACTGGTTTGTGACCACTGTGAATTTTTCTTAATTCTCTTCTGCGTGTTGCGGCATAGTTTTCTTCCCTCACCCTGGGTGACATTGGCGGGTGCCCTTTGTATGGTTGAGACCTTGTCAGCCATGCCACATTAAATGTCTCTTTTTGAATAGCGTGAGGACCTCTGTCCCCACAGCAATCAAGGTGGGCTGTGCAAATGGTGGCTGGGCAAAGGAGAGGCTGTCCCAGTAAGAAGTGCTGTGCGAGCTGCTTCCTCATTGCAGCTTCTGCTCAACCATTGTCATGAAGGCCGATTAGGTTTATCTGCCTACCTGTGAGGCTCCAACATTTGACTTAGTATACAGGCTCCTAGTCGCCCTGGCACTAGACCCCTGAGCACAGAGACAGGGCAATGGAGTGCAGGTCAAAACACATACCCACAATTGTTTCTGCAATCTGGTGGGTTTGCCCCTCCAGTACAGTCACCAGCCTGTCCATGATGGAAGCTTGATGCTCTGAAGATTGGGTGATCTCAGTTGAAATGGCCTAGATGGACACCTTCTGTTACGATATTGGACCGGACCCCATTTTTTTTGTGTTAGGATACCAGACGAGAACCCCAAATAATTTTTCTATTTGTAAAGCTGAAGAAAGGATACTTCACCCCAGGAATGATGATTCTGACCAAAAGGTATATTTTATGTTAAAACAAACTTTAATTTAAACACCGAATTAACCACATTAACTATAAATTGTAAAGCTATTTTGTTGATGTTAAGCGGTTCTTAAATAAATGGAAAAACATGAGCTTACTATCTACACCTGCTTCTAATTCCAATTAAGCAAACCAATACATTTCAAATGTCACTTACAAATAAAGTTAACAAAACAGGTTACTTGCTTAGTTGTGCAGATTTTTTGAGAGTGTTCCTTTCAAGAGCAGATCTAATACATTTCTGCTCAACCTAACAGCATTTAGCAAAACTACTGTTCAACTTAAAGTCCTGAAACAGACTGCCAATTATCTGCATAGTTAGAGCTAAACACAATCCCTCATAAATGATCCACACTCCAGGGAATCATCCAAAATGTAAACAATGCTCCATTAGCCCTTTATCTATATCCAAGTAAATGGTCAGAATGAATGATTACCCCACTCTTCTACACCTTTAGACGACATACTGCCTGTATATATTTAAAACCAGGGTTTTTAATAACATTCTGCCACAAATAGGAAATGTAATTTATAACAATTTCTACATTCATCACACTTCACAGTCCGGGCCAGAGGGCAACATCCTTATGGTATATCCACCAAATCTCTCTGCACTTTACACAGAACATCCAGCATTTTCCGTCTCATGGATGACTCCAGAGGCTCATCATCTAACTCTGTCTCAGTCTCTGAATCACTGAGAATACGCCTCTGACTGCCCAGTACCTGATCTGCCACACACTCTGAAAGCTGCACATGAAGTGAATATGAGGTGCCTGCACCAGATTATGCTTGTCCTGCTGAGGTGTCAGTCTCTGTATCGGTGCTTGGTGCAGGGCGAAGATGTGCTGAGCTTCCTCTTTCTACAGAGGCCAGTGTAGGGCAGTCAGGGCTGATGGGCGCAGCAGGCGATGGTTCACTGGTGCAGGGAACACAGAAGGAAAGGCATTAATTGGTCTTTCACAATCTTGATGGTGCTTCTGAGGACGCAAGATTCAACATCATTAGTACTACATAGATTATGGGATGTGATACCTTCAACCATCAAAACACTTTTAACATTGCAATTCTATTTTCTACGTTTCTAACTGCAGCACTTGTTACTGCTTGGAGCTCCTTCCTTGCTCCCCTTCCAAATGGTTCTTAACGTGTGACGGATTTAGGTTATTCCGGATCTGATAATACTTTATTACTAACCTATGATTTAGGTTAAGCCACCAAAAGAGGGAAATCCGTTTCTCTGCTAAGACAATAGATCTCGCAAAGGGAGGATGCTTTTCCAAGTCTCAGACAGTCAAACAGGATCTCAGTTACTTTTTATGGGAACATTTCAGATGCGTTACTCATGACTAAATTGTTACCTTTGTCGTCGTGGGTCCTAGTCATTTAAGACTTCCTAAATGAGTGTCTAGGATTTTAAACTTTGAGAGTAAGTCTACACAGTATAATTTTTTAATCAAAGTGCTTTTATTGTAAAATACTCTCAATTGATACATACAGAATTGCAGAGTTAAAAATATAAATTGATTAACAGTCTAGTTATCTGTTAATAATATAAAAAACGTTAACTGTCCTTTGTTATCTGCTAACACACTAACTTCTCTTCAGAGAATGAGATATCTGGAACACGGAAAATCCTAAAGAATCTCCTATCAATTTCTAATACATTTCTAAGAAGTTTAACAGAAACATACTTACAAAAGCCACAAGGTCTTTGACTGATGAGGCAAGCTGGTTTGAACAGAGCTTTACTCCCTTCAGTAGTACTGAAGGAGAGTAACTTTCGCTAAAGTGCCTCCTCATTATATACATAAAATCTTCTATTCGGTCAAGGATTTTTTCTGTTATCTTATCACTTATTGTTGGTTAATTGCCTATCGACAAATGGCTAATTTGATGTATTATCATCAATATATGTCTTAATGATCTTAGTATCTGCGTGAATGTCAGGTGTCTTAAGATATATTGGCGAAGAGGGACTCGTATACGAGATCTGACTCTTTTCAATGTTGTCATGTTTTTTAGATATATAGATTGTCAAACAGACACTTCTTTGAGGGTGTTGTTCTAAGTGTCAAAAGTTATATAGCTAAGGAAAGATTTGTTGTCTTGTTTATCTGAAGAATATTCCTGTCTTCATGGTTTGAGTAATTATAATTGAGGGGGGGGGGCGATTTAGAGAATTTACGGTGTGTCAATGCAAGGATTTCCTTATCCTGTATTTGTTTGGAATGTCCTAATGATCCTTGAAGTCAGCTAGGAGTTTCTCCCAGCAAATGATGACTTCTGGACGACCTTTAGCTGAAGTGGTTTTATTTTACTTTGAATTAAATTATTTGACGTAATTTCTGTTGCCTTATTTCAAACCAGATTCTGCAGCGAACATGATATCCATCACAAAAGTTGATCTCCACCTCCCAGTGGCTCCTTCCTCAGTTCTTTTTTCTTAATTAGGACATGTCCATGCCCCCTCTTGCCTGGGACTTTTTGATTATGGCATCCACTTTCCAGGGCAGGTGATCTGAGTTTTACGTTGTTTTCTTTGTACACCGGTGTTCTGGGCCCGTTCTCGGCCTGAAAAACCACAACCGCTGTACTGCTTGTGGGCACCTGCTCCTGGTCTGTGCATGTGCAAAAATCCTGGACATGCTGGGATTTTTTGCTTCCAGCCTCTACTCGACACCAAGGTACATTTGGATCTCTTGACAACCACTGGGTCACTGTTTCTAAATACTCCTCACCATCTTTCCAATACACATATAAATTATTATTTTTTCCTCTCAAACTTATATTACCCCTACCTGTTTACAAATTGCCTTTGTGCATCCACCTACTCAATCTGCTAACATTTCTGCATTCCCAAAACCTTTTACAGTTCTTATCACTGATTTCCGATCTCCATATTATTGTACCATCATCAAACTTGCTCTCCAAATACCTGTCCAAACAGAAGGAGCACTGACTGCTGGTGTATTCCACATCCAACATATCTGAGTAACTACAATTCTTTGTTTCCTGTCCATAAAACAACTTTTTATCTGTGCTGTTTCATTTTCTCTTAAACCATTCACCTAGGGCGGGATTCTCCGTTGGCCGACGATGGAATCGGGAAACGCGAATGGGCAGAGAATTTGTTCCGACGCCGAAAATGAGGCCGCCACCAAATCGCAATTCTCCATCGCCTCGACAGTAGCATCAATACGTTCCAGAACACACGTACAGTAAATGCCATTGGCTTATCATGAGTGGGTCTGACCCAGTATTCTACAGGGTCTCTGCCATTCTCTGCCTTTAATGGACTGAATTCCCAACGGCAAGGTTCACTTGTGCTTTTAAAAATCGTGAATCAGGCGCCTTGGCTGCTGAGGGAGAGAAAGCGGGTACGGAAAGTTTCCAACATCGGCATAGTTTGCTGAAAGTTGTGCCGCTGGCAGGGGGGCTCCTGCCAGGGCTGGGGGGAGTAGCGAGGGGTGGCCAGGAGGTGGGATGTGGGGTCGGCGTGGACAGGCACGGATCATCATTGCTGCAGCCTGCAGGGCAGACATACATCTGCGCACGACCACTATGATCTTACGGCCATGGGTCGTATGGGTGTCCCCTCCAGGCCACCCCTCTAGATGCCCTCTTGCCCCAACCGACCTATCAGCCATACCTGCGAGCTCCAACGCAACCCGTGCCATTTTGGTGTGTGGGGAGTGAAATGTGTATATGCGGCTGCAGCTTGTCAGCCCCTGAGTGTCAATTGCAAAAAGCAAATCTGGCACCGTTTCTCATTGGAATCGATTGTGTTCCACGTGGCGCCGGTGCTAACCCCTTGACAGTTGCTGAATTTGTCCAGGTGCGGCGCCAGTTTTGCTGTCATGGAAGTCCTGCCCTGGCGTCAATACTTAGTCTCAGGAACGGAGAATCCAGCTGTTAATCTTTCATTATAAACACCTTGTGAGAAATCTTATTGAATGTTTTCTGAAAATCCATCTGCATTACCTTCTCCTTGCCAATCGATCACCGCTACAAAAACTATTTTACATTTGTCAAACATGACTTGTCTTTAACACATCCATGCTGCCTGTCCTTGATTAATCCATGTATTTCTGAATCTTCACTTTTTTTTCTGTAGTTATAGATTCCAGGAATTTGCTCACAACCATCAGTCGACTAACTGATCTTAGTTTTAACTATGTCTCCTTTTTTGAACTATGTATTACATTAACTCCTTTCATGCACAACCTTAAAATTACAAAGGGAGTTAATAAATTATGCAGTTTTACTTTTGTACATCCAAAGACATGTAATAAAAGTTCTATTATCAAATAAAATCTGCTATATTTATTTTCTGCTAATAGACGGTAAACTGAAAATCCGGAGTAGGTCACACATTCAGATAGAAAGTTTACCTTTTGGCTATCTGAAGACTTGGAGAACGCCAAGTGTGGACTAATCCAGTGAGCTATAGACAAATAATAATGTTTTGTTTTGACCTGGAGGTTAATATTTTGTCCTTTATAGTTGTGCTCTGATTTACTGGAAATGGGTACTCGCTTATAGGCATGGTTTTTGGCAGTGGATATATAGCAACATATCTATTGAAGCTTTATGTGTAATAGTACGGTTTGAACTTTATTTTGACAGCAAAGAAATTCTTCAAATAAAACATCACAAATAAAATAAATATATTGTACCCAAGAGCACCTCAAAAAATGGTAGGTGACATCTTGATTAACATTCCTCTCATAACCTTATAGAGTTTATACTGTCAGTGTGATGCACAGTCTGACCAACAGGAATTGCAAAATCCCGAGAAAGGCTTGTGAGAGCGTGTTTGTGCTCCACAAAGCAACTGCCAAATTTGCAGTGTTGCCACAGCAGTCCTTGTAATTTATTGGTTTTCATTGCTGGATTGCTGTGTCACCCTTTAAATGGTGGTACCTGCAACCATGATAGCAGAAGCTTGAGATTGCACAGCATCAGCTGGAGTTTGCATGACAAAAGTCTGAACTTCTGGTACTCCGATGTTGGGTTGCTTCTGCATGTGGTGGATTGGAAGTTGCGTTATCGCCCATCAGACACAACATCATGGTTGCATCCAAAGATGTAAAGTGAAATTGGTCACAACTTCCATGCTGGAAAGTATAGAATCTCCGAGCTCTGCGTAAAGCCCTGTGCCTAGTTGATGTTGGACTCCTCCATGCTCCTTGACATTGCACACAGGCTTTCTTACAAGCCTGTCAATTTACCAGTGTTTGATTATGCATACCGATCACCCTTCTTCTGTAGCCCCTCACTGATTTTGTAGTGCTAATCTGAATCCTCTGCAACAGAATATGCATGAACTCGTGATCTGGTGAGCTGGAACCTCCATTGCACAATCTCTGAGACTACTGGTACAGTTGGTGAGATATGGAGTTATAGATTATTCAATAAGTTGCAGTCATTAAAATTTTGGTTGTGCTGCATGCATCTCCTCAGATCTTGACTCCTGGTATTGACCACCAAAAGCTATCTGGCCCCACTGTATGTTGAGTGTTTACCTGCAGTACCTCTTGGTTCCCCAAGGGCAAAGCATTCCTCTCCATCTTTGCATATTATCCACCAAGGTCTCTAGTGCATTGTCTGAAGATCGTAAAGCATGGTCTTTTCCATGTTACGCTGTATTTCAGTCTTTTTGCACATCAATGGACTTCCAGCATCTGCTGCAGCCACAGTTCACCTCTCCTTTAAGAAGTACAGGAAGGCTTTAAGTAGTCAGACTTGTGTTGACTCAAGCTAGCTATCATGATTTTAGATCTCCTGTTGAGGTGTGCAAATACTCAATATTGTGGCTATTGCTACTGCATCCTACATAATGAATAGGCAGCATCGGACGGCATGCTTCCTGCATTACATTATACAGGTACGGACAGAGATTGTGTATTTTAGCCCCCAATGTTTCTAATCAACCAGAAGCACAATCTCAATTTGAGCATATGGCTTGTAAATGCCTTGTACAATGACAAACAGGTATCAAACTTGTCACAGCAGAGTATCATTCACTTAATGTACTTTTATTTATGTCCCACTAGTTATTTATGAGATGGTTTGAATTTTATTCCTGATACATTGTGTGCCACAATGTGTCATTGATTTGCCTTTCCATTGAGTCAAAAGCACTAATTATGTCATGATTAAATAAGAATCATATTACAATATTTGCATTGGCATCCTGGATTTCTACCCAGATAAAATTCAATTTTGACAAATGCAAAGCACATGGTTGTGGAATGGGTTCCCATTATACCTTGAATTGAAAATTGAAAGAATAACCCAGCAAGGTGTAGAACAGCTGACCAATCTGCTCCCTCTGATATTACACCCCTGCAAAGTTGAATATTATCCCAATAATGTGCAACAGGTACAGAGGTGATTTAATTCCTGTGTCCTAAAGCCAGGGAAAAAATGTGATGAAACTAATTTTGGATGATAGTGCACAATACGTGAAAATGAACTGATAGACCATTTCACTATACACTTGATTTTCTTTAGCATTGAAACCACTTACAACCCAAAGCATTATTTTAGACACTTATTGGTATTAATTCCAATAAGTCTGATTTAAGCATGTTTTATTAAGTGCTAAATTAGATCTTCAGTGACCCAGTGAAATGTACACTCTGTGCATTTTGCACTGCATTTTGAATCTTGATATCCTCCTTTTGTTCCCCTCTCAGGATGATCCGAATAGCACTCATGTTGCTTAATTCTACTTCTACCAAAGCCATGAATCTCGTACATCCTGTGCAATAGTTTCTCTTGCTCTTGCATTGTTCCTTGTGGAAAAAGCTTTGTGGTATATGCACAAAGGGATCAGGGGTTATGGGGAAAAGGCAGGTGGGGATGAGAAACACATCAGCCATGATTGAATGGTGGAGCAAACTCTATGGGGCAAATGGCCAAATTCTGCTCCTATGTATTATGGTCTTATGTTCTTATCATTCTTCTTCTTATCTGTATGCACAGACATCTGGTTAGCTTTTGCGTGACCATTAATGGCGCATATCTCTATTGTTCTGTCAAATCCATGATTCCTCAGCCACTACGTGTCTTCTTATTATTTAATTGATAGCAGGTCTTCGATTAACAAAATTTTCATTCAACTCAACCATGACCTGACTTCTTAGGATGCCGGGGCTCCATCCCCGCTCCAATAGGCCCGCTGCCATTTTACGCCCTTATGAGCATTTATAAGAAGAAGGCGGAGCTTCCATCCTGAATTGGATGGAAGTCCCACCTTGGAGAGCTGCTGGCCAATCAGATTTGCCAACAAATATCATGCACATCCAGACACAGTGTTACAGTGGCCAGAAGACACACTGCAGCAAAGAGCCTGGGCCTAAGTGTCAGCACATAGAGGCTAGGTATGTGGCAGTTGTCCTGGAGAGTGGAGGGTAGGGGACTCTGGGGTGGTCAAGCGCGGGACAATTGGGGTAGCAGTGGATGGGCTGGGGGGGGGGGGGGGGGGGGGGAGGTGGAGGGGCAGAAGAGGGCTTCTGGGGTTGTCCCATCAATGCAATTTCACATTTGCCCTGCCTCCAATCTCGCTGGGGAGTGTATAATTCAGCCCTTTGACACTATGCTAAATTAGTTGGAATGAAATATCTTTCCTGTGTCTGTGACTTGACTGCTTGCTAAGGATCTATCATTGGGCCCCTCCTATTTCTCATCTACATGCAGCCCCTACCCGCCATCATCTGAAGTCACAACATTATTTTGTATCTCTATGCTGACAACATGCATCTCTACTTATTACCACCACCATCTCCCTCAATTTCTCCATGGCTGTTAAATTATTAGACTGCTTATCTGACTTCCAACCTCAGAATAATCAGATATTTCTTTCAATTCAGTACTGGGAAGACTGAAACCATTGTTTTCAGACCTGCTCCAAACCCATTCCCAAGCTACAGACTCTCCACAGCAACAGTCTGAAATCAAGCCAGTCTGTCCACAAGCTTGTTATTATAGTTGACCTGGAGGTGGTGTCCAATCTCATATTCCTGCCATCACTAAGTTCGCCTATTTCCACCTCCATAAAATTGTCATTCCTGTTTCAGCTCAACTATGGTTGAAAACCTCCTTTCATGCCTTTGTTGCCTCTGGACTTTATTTTTCTCATGCACCTTTGGCCAGTCTCCTACATTCTACCTTATGTAAATTCTGACCTCGCTCCTCCTTATCTCTGTAATCTCCAGCTCCACAATCTTCTGAGACATCTTTGCACCTCTAATTCTGACCTCTTGAACATACCTGATTTTAATTCCTCCACCATTTGTGGCCATGCCTTCAGTTGATAAGGCTTTAAGTACTGAAATATCCTCCTTACCCCTCTTCAATCATCTATCTCGATTTCTTGTTTTAAGAAATTCCTTAAAACTTACTAACTTAACCAAGCTTTTGGTCATCAAACCTAATATCTCCCAAGTGACTCGGTGTTGTGATGCTCCTATGAAGCGCCTTGGGACATTATATTACATGAAAGCTGCTAAATAAATAAATATAAGTTGTCCACACTTGAATACTTCTGGTTGTTATCAGATGACCTCTGCACAAAAATGCTTGTACAAATGCAAATTGTGATACTTTTAGTTAGATTGTAAACATTGGTTGATGGATGTTTTCGTACATCTGAATTTTCAGAGTTAGTTACTTTTATGCTGCATTCTAATGATAGTGTTACCTAATTGTATGAACTCAAGGGCAGGGGAAGTTAATTACTCAAATGTAAACTGTAACTGGATCTTCATAATTGAAGCTTGGCAACATCTGTACTTTCACTTCTAAAATGGAATACAGTTCTCAATAATGTGGATTGAAAATATTACTGCATTTATTTCTACAGCTATATGAAAATTAAGGCCGGGATTTCCCTGCCCTTCCTGCTGGTCCTGCCAAAGTCGACTACCTGCAGGCTAGGCATGCAAACTTCTATTGACTCTGGCAGGACTGGAAGATCCCACCACCAGCCAATTGCTCACCGCCTCCGCTGTGGGGTGGGGGAGGGTACACGGTGTAGAAAATTCCGGCCTAATAGTTCTACATTTGCAAGTAGGTAATTCTTTCACTCTCTTCGTATTTGAAACTAAAGCACAGTTACATTTTATTCTTGGTACTTTCCTTACACATTGTTACAACACCTTGGGCTACTGCGTGGTCAGTTCCAGCCCCATGTGCCCCAAAGTAAGAGCACAAGTGAATTAACCAATAATTCTCTTAAAAATACCAGATGTCTTTGGCCCTTGCCTGGCCAATAATTGCAATCACCGGGTTTGTAAATGTATACGCAATTACTATTTATTTATAACAAGAATTTGAATGTAATATGCAGCAAATACAACTGATTACCTATTAGCTGATGCCTAATTCCCACTTTAACCTGCCCTCACCCTCTGCAGGCAGACAAAGACAGAGGAGTGGAAAGGGTTTAAAATAATAATTGAAAGAAAGAAAGAGTCTTCATTTCAGATGATGGTTCTTAGCCCAGTTTTCTTCACAAAAAGCTTGCAGATTAAAGTCTTTGGTTTACAGTCTGTAATGCTCTTCTTTGTCGATTCATTCGTTCAGGTTCAGTTCACAAATGCATTACACACAGCTTTTCCTGGAGAGGCTTCCTTACTTTCAAACTTTGCTTTCAGTTTGTGGTTTGCATTTAGGCTTATGTAGTTCACATGTTTTCTGGAGAGAGAGAGAGAGACAGCCCTCATAACAGCAGTCTGCAAAAGAGTTAGTTTGATATTTCTGTCGCGGGTTAGCTGGATCATTTTATCATAGTTCCAGAATAAAAAACTGAAACCAAACTGAAATCTTGGGACCCTGAAAAACACCCCAGTAGAATAGGATCCAATCACCATCTGTTACCAGGCAGACCACAGCCTTTTGGGACAAATCATTGGCCTCCAGCCAAATCGATCAAACTGAGTACCAACCCACTCTCTAACTAGTGCCAGCAATTCTGCAACTCCATTTTAAACCAGCACAGCCTTTTGGATTCTTCTGTTTGAATTAAACATACAGGCTGCTTGCCTTAAAGGCAGATGCCCATTAGTCATCCATGGATCAAAAATGTAACAGCAAAAATAAAAGAAAGGGGAAATAATCACCTAATTTTGTGCACCGCTATTAAATCACTTAATCTTCTCTGTTCCAATGTGAACAATCCCAGCTACACCAGTGTCTCCACATAACTAGAGCCCTTTGTCCTTGGTATTACTCTGGTGAATCTCCTCTGCACACAGCCAGGCCTTGACATCCATTCTAACATGTGGTGACCAGAATTGGCTGCAGCCTAAACAGTGATTTGTAACTCCTTTGCTTATAGGGTGTGGCCGAGACTTCCTCACCAATTGGTGTCCTGGAGAATACTTACCTCTCAATCAACATCATAAAAGGACATTATCCTATTGCTGTTCATGGGAGTTTGCTGTGGGCTACTGCATTTCCTGCATTACACTTCAAAAGCACTTGATTTGCTGTAAAGATCTCGGGAACATCTGATGATTGTGAAAGAAGCTATATAAATTGAAGTTTCCTTTGATATCAGTTTTAAATTTGCCTAGTATGAACCTGGAGTTCCTTGTCCTACACTTGCAATTTTATGGATTTACTTTTCCATACTATTTCCCAAATTATATACTTTGATAAGATCACTTTTCAGATGTCACCTTTAAGGTCAAAAAGCTGCAGTTTCTCCGGTCTTTTCTTTTAACTTAGACCTATGACACTGAGGGTCAGTCTTGTAGCTCAGGTCTGAAGTGACTCTCGTACTTGTTTTTTTGATAATGAGAACTGGATGGAGTGTTCGAGGTATGGACCCAAGAGCATTAAACATTTGGATTATCATCTTCTCTAACACGTACTGTATTACCTATGTAGTTCAATGCTCCATTAGCTCTGTCAATAGCTGTTCTGCAGTAGTAAGGGAGGCTTTCATTCGGAGGCCCTTTTCAATTTTCTGCTTGGCAATTTCATCACCATTCATTGAGCATGACTGCTGTCCGTTTTCCCTTCCTTTGTACAGTACTGTGCATTTGTCTGTGTTGAATTTCATCTGCTATTGTTCTGTCCACTTAAATAATTTGTTCAACTCATTCTGTAGTTTCCATGCTGCTGTCTAAAATTCCATTGCTTCTTCTGTATCATCTTCAAATGAAAGCGATTGGGTATCTGATTACAAGTCAATATAAATTAAAACAAATAGTTGTCCTAACACCAATCTCTGGACACTGTACTCCACCTGTACCCTACCTAACTAACTCCTCTAATTTGTTGTGTTCTACGCTTCAGACAATTTCTTATCCTTTCTCAGGATTTATCCTGAATTCCCCCTGGCTTTCAGCACCACGCATTCAAGCACAATAGTGAAAGACCTGAGCCATTTAACATAACCTGGTCTCATTAGAATTGGATTGGCAAGCTGCCAGCACTCAAATGTTGACAGGCAGCTCACCCATCAGGGAATAAATGGAAATCCAGCAACTCCTGCACAGAAACGATCCACAAGTTAAGTATAAAAGAGGAGAGAAAGAGGTGATCCCAGGGTGGGAATATTTGTTGCAAAGCTAAGATGAGCATTCATGATCTATCTAGTCTCCAAAAATCAGCAGTGATGCCATAAGGATCACTCGTCCGGGTACTCTGTGTCTGGTACATTGTGTATGCTCTGCCCTTCGGTATTTGAAGTTTGCATCAGGGTCCGTCAAGCAGCATAGTGTTGGGACCAGGTTTTTTGGGGGGGGGGGGGGGGGGGAGGGGGGGGGAGCAAGCTGACTTCTCTCTGTATCCCACTCCTGGGTTGACTTTCTTTTTAAGAGTACCTAATTTTTTTTTCCAATTAAGGGGCAATTTAGCATGGCCAAGTCATCTACGCTGCACATCTTTTTTTTGGGGGGGCGGGGGGGGGGGACCCATGCAGACATGGGGCGAATGTGCAAATTCCACATGGACAGTGTCCCAGGGCTGGGATCAAACCCGGATCCTCAGCACCGTGCAACCGCAGTGCTAAACACTACGCCAACATGCTGTCTGCTCTCCTGGTTTGGTTATAGTTGAGTTTAAATTTTTAAAAAGATGTAATATTGCCAATTCAGTATGTACTTAAGTATGTATGGCACGTGGAAGAGTTAAGCCAGTCAGCATTTCTGAGTTGACAAGTAAGAAGTTGGGTTACTTACTAAAGCTCGCTCTGGTAAAGATACATAAGTTATTCATGGGAAGATGCAAATATGTATGAATATATACAACTTACCACTAATGCAAAAAACACACACATACAACTTCACCAGTCATGCAAAAAAAAAAACATTACAGAGTATCAGATATTATAACTTGGTCAAATCATAAAAAGATATAAAGGGCGCGATCGCGTTTAGACACGTGCTTCCCAGCATTCACAGTGCTGAGAAACACGTGGCCATTCAACGCGACTCGTGTTGAATAAGGGGCCTGAATGGGGAATGCGTGGCCAAGGCCGGACATAGCCCCGTCTTTTATAATAGGGGAGCTCCGCTCACCGGAACTCCCCTCTGTAGCAAGAGATCGGGACCCAATCTTCGAGAGTTCCCACCCCACATGATGGGTAGCACCGGCCTGATTGCACATGTACAAAAAATGCCAACTTGGCAGTGCCTGTTTCAGTGGGCAGTGCCAAGGTGGCACCAGCAGTGCCAGGGCACCACCCTACCCAAAGGGCATGGAGCTGGGAAACTCAAATCCCCTTGGAGATCCCCTCGAGTGCCCTTCCGTCTGGTCCCGTTTGTGGGGACCAGTACCAAATGGCATTCACCCGCGAGGCAAAGGGATTGAATCCCAAACCCTCAGGTACCTTGGGAATCTACACATTAGAGTAAGGCTTGCTGCCTCGCTCTAATATGCAGATTTGCCAAAACGTGATCCCTCCCATTGCAGCTAGGATTCACCTCGCAACATCTCGTGAGATTGTGTTGAATCTCGTGAGGCATTGCAAGCCAGGTAGATCTGGGGAGTGGTGTTTCCCGGCTTTCAACGGCCATGCTGTGCCACGGCGAGCCACTTTTCTGATGTACCATGGCCGGAGGATCGCGCCCAAAGTCAGAGAAATTATTAATGGATTGTCCAAATGCTTATTCACAGCTAGAGTGTCACTTTCCACGGGTACTTTGGTTCTCACTGAAGCAGTTGCTCTACAGTCATGGCAGGTTGATTCATTTTTTGCGTGAAGACAGTAATGTTGAGTTTGTATAATTCTTTAAGAGCTCTGGGTTTGCAGCAATGAGGTTTACTGGTGGGTTTTCAGGGCCCAACTTTGTTGTGAGATGTTTCAAGGAGAGAGGGGTGGTAAGGCTGTTGTGCCTACTTCCCCTGTGGCAGCCATTGTCTGTTCAAATGCATTGGGCGGGATTCTCTGTCGGCTGACGCCAAAATTGGGAAAGGCGATTGGGCGGCGAATAGGTTCCGATGCCAAAATCGTGGCAGGCACCGATTTGGGGGCAAATCGCAATTCTCCATCACCTCGACAGTGGCGTCATTGCAGTCCGGAACGCGCATACAGTAAAAACTATTTGCATGTCATTAGCGGGCCCGACCCGGTATTCTCCAGGGCCTCAGCGATGCTCTGCCTCCGATGGGCCGAGTTCCTGATGGCGTGGTTCACTTGTGCTTATAAAAATCATGAAACTGGCGTGGCTGCTGTTGAGGTGGAGCGAGGGAGTAGAGAAAGTTTCCATCATCGCCATAGTGTGCTGACAGTTGTGCTGCTGGTCGAGGGGGCTTCTGCCAGGGGCGGGGGAGTAGAGGGCGGGTGGCCAGGAGGTGGGCTGGGGGTCGGGGTGGATGGGCATGGAATACTATTGCCGCAGCCGGCAAGGCAGCCATGCTGCTGCACAGACTGCTAACAGCCCACTGTGAACCTAGTGCCACGGGTCGTATAGGTCCCCCCCGAGGTGCCCTCTGGCCCCAGCCGACCCATCAGCTCCAACAGAACCAGTGCCATCTTGTTGGGTGAGATGAATGTGTGTTGGGTGTGTAATATATATATGCAGCTGCAGCTTGTCAGCCTCCCGAGTTTCAATCACGGGCATGGCGAATCCCGCACTGTTTTCCATTGGAATCAATTGTGTTTCATGCGGCACCAGTGCTATCCCCTTAATAGTAACAAAATCCATCCAGGTGTGGCGCCAGTTTTTCTGTCGTGAAGTCCACAAATTCTGTGTTGGCGTGAATATTAAGGGCAGGATTCTTGCATTGCCGATGACGAAATCGCATTCGGCGATTGGCTGGAGACTCCCTTTTGATGCCAAAATCAGGGGCGGTGCCATTTTTTGAATGCTCCGCCCCCTCCAAGACGGCATCATCGGTGAGTACTCCGCATGCCATTGGGACAGCCTCAGGACATCACAAGGCCCTCCACCGATGCTCCACCCCTGATAGACCAACTTCCCGATGGGCATTGATCACTTGTGGTCTGAGGTTTCGTCAACCTTGCATGGCGGCTGCGGACTGTGTCCAGCACCGCCACAGTCGGGGGTGGAGGAGCCATTCCATTGACCGGAGGGGCTTCGGCGGGGCCTGAGGGGCTGGTGGTGGGTGGTCTGGGGGTGGTAAGGGAAGTTACGGGGGGCACTATCTGGCAGGTCAGGTCTGCGCGCGGCCGGCGCCTTGTACTGCGTGACCGCTGCAGTTTGCTGCCGTGCGCATGCGCGGCCACAGACCAGCCAATTCTACACCCATATCTGTCGGTAGGACTTTACGTGGCATGGCTGCTAGGACCCCACTGGGCAGAGCATTGGTGCGGGGGTGCCGACTTTTTGGTCGTAAGACTAGACACATGCTTCGGACATAGCCTCAAAATCGGAGGATCCAGCCCTTAATCTCAGAAACGGAGAATCCCACCCAGTATACTTTACACCCTTAAAGCTGAGTCATGTGATCTCTCTCTGGTTTCAATCTGGGGCCTTGGCATAAAATATACTTTTCAAAAAGGGATGTAGGCAGGAGTTTCCAACTACCCCCATGGTGTGTTTTGTAGCGGCAAAGGCAGCCTGCCATTGGCCAGCAGCAGGATCTTATGGTCCCGCCATTGTCAATGGGATTTCCCATTATTTGCACTCTTGTCGCCAGGAAACCTGTAGCGGGGGTTCGCTATCAGCAGAAATGATCATAATATTCTGGCCGTAATTATTGTATATATATCCGTATATGTGCAACTTCATAACAATAGGATCACAATTTAAATGTTTGAATAAGGCTCCTGTCCATTTTGCCAAGAGCACCGGTTATCCCTGTCAATCATTTGGGCATGATTGTAGCAGGTTTTTCTTTAAAAAAACTGTCGACGACCAACTTGTTCAAAGCAACATTTTTATGGTACTGGGACAAAAGTCAAGCCCAGAGTCTATCATATGGAACTTTGTCCGGTGGCTGGAAGTCCAAATATAATACATTGTAAGGTGCAACAGGCTCTTAGGATTTCACTTCCTCAAAGAAATTAAGGTGATTCAGACAGCCTCTTTTTCTGTTAATTATCTGCAAAATTCAGTGGCTTTATATATTTTCATTTCCACTTTATGATTTTCAGCCAACAGAGTTGTGATGTAAATTGCAAAAAGAATTCTTAATTCCTAGGTTGTCTGATTAGCTCACTACACTTTGTTCTATCATGATCATATATTGTTAAGTATATCTGAATGGTGAAATAATGGGCGCGATCAAACAACCACATTGTGCCTGAAAAGTAGCGCCGTGGTGTAACGTGGCCGATAGAAACCGGAAGACCCTGCTCCCAGGATCTATCCGGCTCGCAATGCCTCGCGAGATCACATTGTTGCAATGTGAATCCCGCCCATTGTGGGCAGGATCAGTTTTTGGCAAATCTGCGTGTTGATGCAGGACAGCTAGTCTCACTTGAATATGCATTTTCCTGAGGCACCTGCGGTGTTGGGACCTGTGTTCTTCGCCTTGGAGACTTCGGGCGAGCGCCATTCAGTACTGCTCTCCACAAATGGGGGCCAGAATGGCGTTCATGGGCATCTCCCAGAGGATCGGAGGCTCCCAAGTGCTTGCTCTATGGGCACTGCTGGTGGCACCTGAGCATCCTGGGTGCCAGCCTGGCACTGTCAAGATGTCCAGGTGCCACTGTCAGCTGACAGGGGCATTGCCAGGGTGCTCAGTTGGCATTTCCAAGGTGCCAAGCTGGCATTTTCCACGTGGTGGTGATTGGCCCGGGGATGCCGTTTGTGAGTGTTGGGGGGGGGGTGGTTGTATCAAGGGCTCCAGAGATCTGGATGCCATTTAAAAATGGTGTCCCGATCTCTTGCTACACTGACAAATTTTGGTGAACGGAGCTCCTCAGTGCAGAAAAGAAACAAAAAAGGGGGCTATGTATGGCCTCGGCTGCGAGCGCCGAGAAACACACGGCTAAATGCATCGAGAAACACGTGAATAAGCGTGCTCGCAATGGGACTTTGTTCCCATTCGATTAAATCGCGCCCGTACTCATTTCCTTGCACAGCTCTTTGGCCTGCCAATGTGATAGCTATCCTTGTTGAAAGGAGAATACTAGCGACCTAATAATTTTTTTTATCATTAGGAAATTGAGGTCCATTATTGCTTTTAAAGGAATTAAGTTATAAGCGTTTAGCTTATAATGCTTAGCTTGTGTAGTAGATATTTGATCTAGTAATTTATTTTATGGCTGATTCTCTTGAGCTCATGCCATTGATGCAACAAACACCTTGGACGTGCCAACTTAGCACCCTGGCAATGCCCCTGTTTCTCCAGGTGTATATTCTACCAGTATGCTACAGGTATTTGGACAGGAGGTTATCCTCCACAAATTTCCTTCATCCTTAATTTGGGCATATTTCCCACAATTTATTTTACTGAGTCATATTTGGATATTTTATGTAAACTACAAAATTCTACATTTGAAATCTAATGCAATATTCCATAAGATATGTTAAAACTTTTATATAAGACACTGCAACCAATTAATAAACGTTATTATAAGATTGGATTAGATTTAGACAGTGGTCTCAGATTAGTGTGATAAATAACTATACTAATGAGTCCCCTGGTGTTCAGATTATTTTGACATGTTATATTTCAGAGTGTTTTGCATTTTTCTTTGTGGTTATTAAGATAGGGGTTATTCAACAAACACCTATATCAAATTGAGATGGCCTGATAGCTAGAACCAGAGCTGCAACTGCACCCAGTGATGTGTTGGGTAAGCTGGGTCTGCGAGGACTGTGTTTACTGTAGCAGAGAGAGAGACAGGCTTCCAACACTTGAAGAAATGCAACTCTATTTTTATTAAACTCTTAACTATTAAACATGCTTGAACTGTGAGTTGACACTATGCTGAGTTGACTGGAGACCTGAGGCTAACCTGACCAGACTATCTTACTACCACATGGTGGATGTTCTAGTTGTTGCTCACAGGCTCTGACTGTCTCAGAGGCTGCATCCCAAGAGAGCGGGAAAACTAGTGCCCCCTGGTTATATAGTGGCCGTGTCCTGTCTGGTGATTGGCTGCTGTGTTCTGTATGTTCATTGGTCATCCTTTGTGTCACTCACTGTCTGTCTGTGCACCATCATATACTTGTGTGTATATTATGACACCCAGCACTTTATTTTGCCAATTTTGATCCATTGGTGTGGAGATTGACTTTGCGTGATAATGAGTTGGTAGCCAGTTTTACATCTGTCCCAATCTTTATTCCATTTGGATTGTCTCATTTTCCACACCAGCCAAAGTTATAGCTCTATAAATGAGTTTGAAAATTTGTACCAATTATCTACTGTGACCAGCTGCCCATTTGGAGTGGAGTTGAGATTACTCCAGCTCCCATAGCACTGCACCGCATCACCAAAATCAGTTTAGAATCATAGAATTTAGAGTGCAGAAGGTGGCCATTTGGTCCATCGAGTCTTCACCGACCTTTGGGAAGAGCATCCCACTTAAGCCCACACCTCGACCCCATCCCCGTAACTCAGTAACCCCACCTAACCTTTTTGGACACTAGGGTCAATTTTAGCATGGCCAATCCATCTAACCTGCATATCTTTGGACTGTGGGAGGAAACCGGAGCACCCGGAGGAAACCCACGCAGACACAGGGAGAATGTGTAGACTCTGCACGGACAGTGACCCAAGCTAGGAATCGAATCTGGAATACTGGAGCTGTGAAGCAACAGTACTATTGAAGTCTATTGAATATTGTTCTCATCACAAAGAGGCAAGTAAATAATTTTGGCAAACCAATTATGAGAATCTTAGAACATTTGAGGTACATTTCCAAAATTCCTCCTCTGTAACAAACCTATAAATATGCAAAGAAAATGTTTATGATTTTCCTGTGACTAATGAACAGAAGAATTACTTTTGTTCCTTTTTTATTTAATTATTTACTTACATAAATTTAATAACCTTCTATTGTATGCCCTGTGGCATTACTTAAGGTGAGTCAGAGGTTACACTGTTTTACAATGACTGCAGCATTACACCATGCAACATTTAATAATGTATTAATCAGTATATAATAGCAAAATCAAACCTCTTCTCCATATTCCGAGGTAATGTTTTACCTGGAACAAATATAAAATAATAAGCCTCTAAAGAAATAAAACAAATACAGAAATTCTCCTGATGTGCAAATCTAACTTATTCCATTTCTTATTGAACAGAAGTTGTTTATTGCACCTCTTTTAAAATGATCCCTCTGGCTGTATTAAAAAGGACTTAAAAACAACTTGCAAAATTAACCATAAAATTGTCACAAATAAGAAACAGTTTTTTAAAAATGTGTTCCTTAAAAGTAAATGGTGTAAGGTTTTTGATTAATTCATTGCAATGGAGCCAACTGTTCCAACACACTGGGGCACGATCATACCAAAATAAATCAGAGTCTGTTCTGGGGGGATTAGCAGGGACGTTCCCACCATTGAAGCCCCGGTAACAAACCTGCAATCTAACGGCACTTTATGTTGTTTTTGTGCCTCAGCGTGGAATGCCCCCCGAGGCTGCACTTTAACGCCATTTCCTGCACTGAGGAATTCCGATGAGCAGAGCTCCTCAGTGCAGGAAGAGATCGGGAAGCCATTTTTAAATGGCGCTCTGAACTCTCAACCCCCCCCGCGACACAACCTCCACCCCAACTCACCTGTTGGTGGATCCTCAGGAGCCCCCCTATGCCCTATCTCATATGGGCAGGGCACCCCTGGGTTCAATCCGTGGTGCAAGCACAATACTAGTTTGACACCTTGGCAATGCACCTTCCAGCCTGGCAGTGACACTTTGGCACCCTGGCCATGCCAGGCTGGCATCTGGGTGGCATTAGGATGGCGCTACCAGTGTGCCAGGCTGGTTGTGCCAAGGTGCCCAGGTGGCACCAGCAGTGCCAGGGTGTTACCAGCAGTGCCACTGTGTTACACTGCCCAGAGGTCGATCACCAAGAGAGCCCCCAGTTACAGTTCTGCCTGGTCCCCGTTTGTGGCGACCAGTACTGAGTGGCAGCCTGCAGGGGTCTCCTCGGCAAAGCTGATAGATGCAGGATGGCCAATTGATCAGGCGTAGGCATGGCTACGTGGGTTCCTAAACTCACTTAGCCGTGCAAAACCGGATCCCGTCCATTGTGGGCGGGGCACAGGTTGCGATATCTTGTGAGATCTGGTTAAATCTCGCAAGGCATAATGGCCATCGGGAATCAGGTGGGAAGCCACTCCCAGGATATACCCGCCGCGTCCCGCCCGATTCCGGCAGGACATGGCCGGTAGATTTCACTTTGCATTTGCATATTTATTATGTTCCACCTCTTTAACCCCATTAATTGGAATATGTTTCACTCTATTTTATATAATTACCACATTCTTATTTGGAAAGTGCACTTGATAAATCTTCATAGTTCCTTCACCTTACCAATGTGGTTTGATTTGATGAGCTTCTCCTGCAAATGAGACCTGGCCGAAGATTTTGTACTTGGTGGTCTCCAAGCTGGTTTTACTTTCCAGGAGCTTACAATAAGGCTGCGACTAGTAATACTTTCCCCCTACCCAGTCCACCCCCCTCCCATTCATACAAACCTACAGCTGGGGGCCAAACATGTTTAACAATGGTCTTGCAGCAACTGCTGTTTCAGCTCAGCTGCCAAACTATCTGATCTTAGAACATAGAACATTCAGTGCAGAAGGAGGCCATTCGGCCCATCGAGTCTGCACCAACTCACTTAAGCCCTCACTTCCACCCTATCCTCTTAACCCAATAACCCCTCCTAACCTTTTTGGACACTGAGGGCAATTTAGAGTGACCAGTCTACCTAACCTGCACATCGCCTGCACGTCGCTGTGTCAAAGTCAATATTTTCGCTTCTGTGGTAGAAAAATTCAACACACTCGTTAAGACAGAATAACAAGCTTTATTGTCGAAAACAACTGCATGCAGTAATGGCTGAAACTTGAAGTAAGAGGGCAGTCAACAAAACTGCTCAGTCTTTCACAAGTTCCGCGCTTTCCGTGGAGAATTAGCTCAATATTTATACATTAACTTTATCAAGATTATGTGACAACAGTTTGATCGGAAATACAAACGGAAGCAAAGACCAGACCATGTTTGGTCATATCGCTCATACCATTATTTAGTCCTCGGAGGGAACATTGAAAGGTCGGAATAGATTTGTTTCTTCCTGAACTTATCTTTGTTTTAAATTTCTACGGCCCTGGGTTATGACGAGTTAGTTTTATCAGGAGTTGCCGAGGTCCGGTGTTTTGGAATGGCTCGACCTTCGCTGATCTTTTCAGACTTCAAGTTATGCAGAGTTGGCCTATGGCCATACTAGTCCGAAAATGGTTAGGGCAGCATTCTTTACCTGGGCCTGGGGAGCTGGAATGAGTAGTTTCAGTCTTTCTGGTATTGTATCAAACATTTTGACCAGTCTTCCCATTGACCAGTTTTCCCATCATGTCATTACTTAATTCGTACCATATCACATTCCCTCCTTTTGTCATATCATGACAACTAGTTAAATAGGTATATCCATGACTCGTTTGAAAATGCATTTACACAAGCAACCAAGCAATCCTATCCCTAGTAGAATTAGGAGTAGTAGAATGAAGGCCCTAAAGATCCAGTCAAATAATCCGTTTCCCAACCATCCTAGCCAACCCAGCGGGTTATAGTCATGAAATTCACTGCCAATCTCTTGAACTTGAGCAGCCTGTCTCTTAATATGGTCGGGCCAGGTTAGTGATATTTTCAGAGCCATCTGGAATATAAGTACAGCACTCCTGACCTATGATAGCACGTTCCTCCCTGCGAGGCTAACAGATAATCCAAAGCCAGTCGATTTTGTAATGCCACGGTCCGGACAGCTACTAGCTCAGCTGAGACCTCAGCCAGTGCCTGTCCAGTTTCCCTGGCTTCTGCTGCCATTACGTTCGCCAGTTGTTCCAATGCTGTGGCCATGTGGATCAGTTCGTCGGATGCCTTGCCCGTTCCGTACAAGGGAAAGGCCATCATAAAGAACTGTTCCGTTTTAGAAATAGTCCTTTTTGCTCGCGAGGGGGAGTGCTTAAGGGTGGGTAGGTGACGCATTTGAGGTACAACATATCCCAAAAAGCAGGATCCTGTCCAATCAATGGGGAGCCATGGACATAGCTTTAGTGCCGCATATGAAATAGGTTCCAGTATAGGCTGTAAAATCATCAGCTGATGTCATCCAGGGAATTGGGGATGTCTGTCCCCATGAAATGTTAGAGGTTATATTCCATACCTTGGACCAATCACAGTTAAACATGCCCTTGTTGGATATGCCTGGTACCGGTCCTTGCCAGTCAACTGTAAGGTTGCACCTACTTTGCCCCATTAACTTTCCCTGATTTATTAAAACACATGGAACCTTGAACATTATATGAGTGGACAGTGAGGGAGGGTGGAGTCAAGGCATGATTATAGGTAGGTTGATACGAAGCTGCAAATTTAGTCATGTCCTAGCCAGCAGATCTCCATATTTCCATATCCGCCCTATTTTCCCTGCTCCCTGTTTGATTTTGTCGTAAAATCCATTCAACCGTCTCTGCGATATGAAAGGGGAGGGATTGGAAAGGTATTCCTTCCCTTGAATGGACGGGGATGTGGGTACAAACCCAACACTTGTGTACGTTCAATTTTTCAGCATAAAGATATGACATATATAAATAGGTATTGGAAGGCAGGTCTCGTTTAGGTCGTTTTTTTTTACTACTGAGTGGCCATTAAGCTAAATAGTCCAGAGAGTCCAAAAATTATAATGAAGATCTTCATCCTGTGTTCTCGTCTGGGTTGGAGACTATCTTCTTGCAATCGGATAGATGTATCCAACTTGAACGTCCTTCAAGTTTGATGGAAGTCGGTGTAGTCAGCAATACGAGGAAGGGTCCGCTCCAGCGTTGTCCTAGTTTCTTTCTGTCCCAGTTTTTCACCAACACGTGGTCTCCGGGTTTGATCACTGGATATCGAGGGACGGCTGTCCCTGCCGTTACTGGGAGATGTGCCTGTTTTACCTGTGAGTGGAGAAACTTCAGAGAAAGTGTTAATTGCTTCAAATAGTTCTGCATTTGTTCCCCCATCGCGTGGAGGTCTACTCCCTCTCGGGGATTTTCATGGGCATCCCAGGGAGTCCTCATTGGCTGACCATAGACTATCTCTGCAGCTGACAGTCCGCGGGTGCCAAGGGTAATACATTTAACCAATTTAACCCGGTTTCGTCAGTTAATTTAGATAATTTTTCTTTTAACATCCCGTTGGCTCTTTCCACAATTCCTGCAGCCTGCGGGTGATACGCGCAGTGCAGTTGCTGTTTAATTACGAGTGCTTCGCACAATTCAGTATTGATCCGAGCTACAAAATGTGGTCTGAGCTCACCATTTTGGGTACCCCAAAATGAGGAATGACTCCCGTTAACAACAACTTCACCACCGTATGTGCCGTACAATTAGTGGTGGGGAAGGCTTCAATCCATTTACTAAACACATCGATTATTACTAAACAATATTTATAGCACTGTGCTTTTGGCAATTCGATAAAATCAAGCTGTATACAGGCAAAAGGGCCTTCTGGCAAGGGAGTGGTTCCTGGAGGGCATTTAATGCCTTTACCCTTATTATGTTTCATGCAAATAACGCATCGATCCAGCCGCGTTTGCGCTGCTGTATTCAAATCTGGGTGCCACCAAGTTTTCAGGAGTAGCTGTACCATTCCCTCCTTGCCAAGATGGGTACAAGAATGCAAATAATGGCAAATGGAGTTCAATGCAGAAAAGTGTGAGGTGATTCATTTTGGAAGGAATAACAGGAAGACAGAGTACTGGGCTAATGGTAAGATTCTTGGTAGTGTGGATGAGCAGAGAGATCTCGGTGTCCATGTACATAGATCCCTGAAAGTTGCCACCCAGGTTGAGAGGGTTGTTAAGAAGGCATACGGTGTGTTAGCTTTTATTGGTAGAGGGATTGAGTTTCGGAGCCATGAGGTCATGTTGCAGCTGTACAAAACTCTGGTGCGGCCGCATTTGGAGTATTGTGTGCAATTCTGGTTGCCGCATTCTGGGAAGGATGTGGAAGCATTGGAAAGGGTGCAGAGAAGATTTACCAGAATGTTGCCTGGTATGGAGGGAAGATCTTATGAGGGAAGGCTGAGGGACTTGAGGCGGTTTTCGTTAGAGAGAAGAAGGTTAAGAGGTGACTTAATTGAGGCAGACAAGATGATCAGAGGATTGGATAGGGTGGACAGTGAGAGCCTTTTTCCTCGGATGGTGATGTCCAGCACGAGGGGACATAGCTTTAAATTGATGGGAGATAGATATAAGACAGATGTCAGAGGTAGGTTCTTTACTCAGAGAGTAGTAAGGGTGTGGAATGCCCTGCCTGCAACAGTAGTGGACTTGCCAACACTAAGGGCATTCAAATGGTCATTGGATAGATATATGGACAATAAGGGAATAGTGTAGATAGGCTTTAGAGTGGTTTCACAGGTCGGCACAACATCGAGGGTCGAAGTGCCTGTGCTGCGCTGTAATGTTCTATGTTCATCCTCCACCTGTTCTTGTTCTTTTTCAACCAACTGATCAAAAATCGTTTCTTATTAAATTCCTCTTCCTCATGCGCCAGGCTTAGCCTGATTCAATTTAAGGTGCTACATAGAGCACACATAACGGGAGCAAGATTGAGCAGGTTCTTTGGAGTGGAGGACAAATGTGGGAGGTGTGGCGGGAGCCCGGCAAACCACGCACATATGTTTTGGGCATGCCCGGCACTGGAAGGGTATTGGAAGGGAGTGACGGGAGTGATTTCGCGGGTGGTGAAGGCCCGGGTCAAACCAGGCTGGGGGTTAGCTCTATTTGGAGTTGCGGAAGAGCCGGGAGTGCAGGAGGCAAAAGAGGCCGACGTTGTGGCCTTTGCGTCCCTAGTAGCCCGGCGCAGGATCCTACTCATGTGGAAGGAGGCAAAACCCCCCGGACTGGAGGCCTGGGTAAATGATATGGCGGGGTTCATTAAACTGGAGCAGATAAAGTTTGCCCTGAGAGGATCGGCTCAAGGGTTCACCAGGCGGTGGCAGCCATTTCTCGACTACCTAGGGGAACGTTAGAGGGAAGACAGATGACCAGCAGCAGCAACCCAGGGGGAGGGGGGGGGGGGGTTTAGTTTAGGTCAAAGATAAAGGGGTTTTGTTACTTGTGTATTGTTTAAAATTTCTGTATTGTTATTGTTGCGTTTGCTTTGTAAGAGGGGAAAAATTGTTGTTTGGGAAAAAATTTTCAATAAAACATTTATAAAAAAAATTAAAAAAAAATTGTTTCTTATAATTACACTTCAACTTCATCTTCACTCTTTGATTTCTCCTCTTGTCTTAACCTGTGACTTTGCGACCTTGTTATTACACAGTCCGGAAAAATCCCAGGATATTCGTCCTTCAACACTCAGTTGTCTGATTTTCCACTGGCTTATCAACCACAGTAGGAATCACTCCCACCTGCGATCCAGCTATATCATTACCCAAGATAAACTGTATTCCTGGACAAGATAGTTTATCTATTACTCCTACTAGCACTTCACCACTCTTCACTGGACTTTCCAACCTTACCTTATATAATGGAACGCTACTTCTCTCACCCTGAATTCCACATATCACCACCTTTTCTGGCAACATTCTTCCCAAACTACATAATTCCTCATCTCTTACCATTAAAGATTGACTAGCCCCTGTATCTCTTAAAATTGTGACTTCTTTACCTGCTCCTCCTGATACACATGAGTAAACTTTACCCACACAAGTAAATTATTTAAAGACATCTGGCACCTTCTTAACAATTACTTCTTGAACAGGCTGTACAATTGTTTGCACTTCTTTCATTTCCCTTGGGCTTTCCTTGACCACTCGAACAAATCCCACTGTCTTATCCTGTTTTCCACATCAGCCTTTCCAGTGCTTTTCTTCAACCACCAACACTGTGGCTTTACATGGCCTAGTTTATTACAGTGAAAACATTTGAAACTTTCCATTTCTTTTCCATCCTCCTGGATTTCTTTTTTAATCTGAGGTACACTCTCTTTATTGTCTCCCATCAGATCATCTTTACCTTTACCACCTGAGTATTCCTCATGTCCCCAGTTTCTACCCCTCACCGACTGAAACTGATGTTGGTAACCAATCTTTGATTTATGAACTAATTCATAACCATCTGCCATTTCTGCTGCTAATCTCGCAGTTTTAACCCTCTGTTCTTCCACATGAGTTCTCACTATATCAGGAATTGAATTTTTAAACTCCTCCAAAAGTACAATTTCTCTGAGAGCTTCATACGTTTGGTCTATTTTCAAAGCCCTTATCCACCTATCAAAATTATTCTGTTTGAGCCTTTCAAACTCCACGTATGTTTGACCAAATTCTTTCCTTAAATTTCTAAACCTTTGTCTGTAAGCTTCAGGCACTAGCTCATATGCACTTAAGATGGATTTCTTCACCTCCTCATACGTTCCAGATACCTCCTCCGGTAGTGATGCAAACACTTCACTAGCTCTACCTACCAGCTTTGTTTGAATCAGTAATACCCACATGTCCTGTGGCCATTTCACTTGTTTGGCTACCTTCTCAAATGTAATTAAAAAGGCTTCCACTTCCTTCTCGTCAAACCTTGGCAATGCTTGGACATATTTAAATAGATTCCCACCAAGCCTTCGACGATGACGCACTTTCTCACTATCCTCATCACTATCCTCCAACTGTACGTTTCCCTTTACGTCTGCCAATTTCAACTGACTTTCATGTTTCATGGCCATTTTCTGAAGTTCAAACTCCCTCTCTTTATCTTTTTCCCTGATCTGTATTTCCCTTTCATTTTTTTTTGTTCTGCTAGGGCTATTCTTTCTTTCCACCTTTCTTCGCTCTCCTTTTCTTTTTCCTCTCTCTCTCTTTCTCTTTCTTTTTCCGCTCCCTCTCTTTCGTATTCAAGCCACTTTAACTCTTTTTCATGTTCCATTTGTTTAATTTGTAACTGAATTTTTGCCATAACTAACGAGTCAAACTCTATCTCAGGCTACTTTAAATGCTTAACCACCGCCATAATTACTTCATCTTTTCGCATTTTGTCAGGTAATGTTAACTGCAATGTTTTTGCCAAAGCTAACAGTCTGCTTTAGTCTCTGTCCGTAAGGTACTGCGTGTGACTGTCTTCACCCCCAACAACTTCTGAGCCTCTGAAAGAGCTATTGTCCACAACACACTCCCCACTTAAACTAAAATACCACATTGGAAAAGCAACAATCCTTCACTGTCTTTAAGTTCACAAAAGCCAATCCAGTAGATAGACTTTTATCCCTCTCGAGCCCCCAATTGATATGGGAGAGGTGTTTTCAGAACCCCAAAATGTATCATGGAGTCCAACCAACCCCCTTTAATGGATGTTGCTTTTGAAGCAGGCGGCTTGTTCTCTAGGTGTAGTATTGCAATTATGGACACGTGGTTTTGAAAACAAAACAATGTTTATTCCATGAACTCAACTTAACCTTTTAAATAAACATTGGATCTCTTAACACCCCTTACTTCAAAGATAACCCCAAAAATAATACAACACTACCCAATCCTGCAAACTATTCTTTTAAACCTCCAAAAGACTTCAACCTTCAAAAATAGGAGCACAACAGGTTACATTCAATATATTTATAGTCTTTGGATTTGCAGAAATCACCCGACCAGCTCTTTTCCTTCCTGCAGCTCTCAGCAAACCAGCCAGGCACTTTTCAGCTGCTCTCTCAAACTGAAACTTCAAAATGGCTGAGCTAAAAGCCCAGCTCCACCCACACTCTAACATCACTGCATTTCTTAAAGGTACATTGCTTAAACATCCATTTCTTAAAGGCACTCTCACATGACAATTATAGGATGGCAAGATTAAAATATATGATGACCATCATGAAGACCAATTAACAAACATGTAGCATTATTGGGCAACAATAATATCTATTACATCGGGATTCTTTTATTTAATAATATTTTTAGAAGACATCCATGCTGGGTGGCACAGTGGCGCAGTGGTTAGCACTGCTGCCTCAGCACTGAGGACCCAGGTTCAATCCCGGGTCACTGTCCATGTGGAGTTCGCACATTCTCCCCGTGTCTGCGGGGTTTCATCCCCACAACCCAAAGATGTGCAGGGTACATGGATTGACCACGCTAAATTTTCTCTTAATTAAAAGAAAATTTTTTGAAAGAAGACATGCATGCCTTTGATACTTCTTGTCATAATATCCACTCATGTATATAATGAGATGCAGGCAGGCAGTGATTGACACACAGGATAACCAATGAACAATCACCAGACAGGACACCACCACAATAAAGCACACAGGGCATTAAGAATCTCCCTCTCTCTACAGGACACAGCTACTGAGATAGTAATAGTGCACAAGCCAGTGAGCACTATCACCATGAGGTAGAGAGTTAGTCTGGTCAAGCCAGTAGGAGGTTATCTGTTAGATTGATAGAGTGTCAACTCACAGCAGACTATGTACAGCAATCAGGAAGTTCAATAAAACAGTGTTGGACCATCTCCTGTGTCAGAAGCCTGTTTCTAGTTTCACTGCATCCAGTTGCAGTCAACGTTGAACCAACTTACTTAACACATCATGGCAGATGGCACCAGAGTGCTATTAATCCTAACGAACCTACCTCGAGTGCCTCTGCAACGACCAGCAAGCAGCCATCCAGTGGCATGGATAACATCCAGCCTCCTTCGCAACTCCGAATCTCCGGCAACCTCGGCGCCAACTGGAAAGTCTTCAAACTTAAGTTCCTCCTGTACATCAAGGCCTCCGACCTCGAGGCAGCATTAGATGCCAGAAAGATTGCGCTGTTCCTGTCAACTGCGGAGGGTCATGCCATCCACATCTATAACTCGCTTATGTTTGATGATGGCGAAGACAAGACAAAGTTCAAGACAGTTCTGCTGAAATTCGACAGCCACTGCGAAATTGAGGTGAATGAGAGCTTTGAACGGTACATCTTCTGTTGTGGGAAAAATCAACCACTTCAGGAGTCAGACTTGCTGTGTTCAAATCTGTGCAGTTTTATTGTTACATGAAGCTTCAGGAGAAAGCGTACGTACCCCGCGGTACAGTAGCCAGCCTTTCTCGTGGTTTGAATGGCAGTCATTCATTTTATACTTTGGGTTCACAATGAGCCCACATACAAAACAATTATCACCTTGTTATCTTTAAATATTTTATAGATTGTACATCGCTATTTGTAAGCGTTTTGCCATTTACACATGGTTATAGTTAAAGAGGTTTTACAGGTTGCAGGTAGCAGCAGGAAAGCAGTATCGATTGTCCCTTTGTTTTAGGAAATGGCCCAAGACATTCGTATTAGCATATCATTGTGTACACCTTGGCTGAAGTCAGCTTTATTCAAGTGGTGTCCCGCATTTATGTATTTCCTAATCTTCCTGTCTGGCTCCCTTTATCCTGGATCTGTTCCTATCTGTCCCACTGGCACCCCACTGGGCTCCAGGCATCAGTTATGTCTGCTTTATTCTCGGTGTCTCCATCTTGTGTGTCAGGCAGTCATCTTCTGTGCCAAGTGCCCTTCTGAACCATTTCCCACTTCATCTTCCAACAGAGGTTTCAGGGTAAGGATGAACCGTTTCAGTCCTTTTTGACCCATCTCCGCATCCTAGCGCGGTCATGTAATTATGACTCGATGACTGATTCTATGGTCTGGGATCAGATTGTTTTCAGGGTCCAGTCCGACTCCCTGCGGGAGCAGCTCCTCAAAATCAAACAGTTGACCCTCTCCGTCGCTATCGAAACGTGCATTGTCCATGAGCATGCCGAGAATCGTTACTCCCGCATCAGGGCGGCAGAAACTGCAAAACTGGCTTCCCACGAGGCAGAAATGGTGCAGACCATAGCGAAAATGCAAGGTCTGAGCATCAAGGAGAGTGGCCGCTTTGTGCTTTTCTCGGGTCCCCACGCATGCGCGCCACAACCAGGTGGACGATGAGGCCGAAGACCCTGAGGCGCATGCGCGAACATCGGCCGACTGCACTGTGCATGCGCGATGGCACACCGAACGTGCTGATGTCAGCGTCATGACGTGTCTGAATTGTGGCTCCGCCCATTTAAAGCGGCGATGTCCAGCCAAAGGCAGGCGATGTCTACAGTGTGGAAAGCCTGGCCTTCTGCAGGCCCACTCCACCGAACAACAGCCAGCGATCCCAGCTGCAGCGCAGATGCGTCCGCTGCGTACAACAAGGCATGCAGGATTCTGATCCAGACAGCCCAACGGACCCCGCTGCTGACTGCCTCGAGTCTCCATATCGGGTGGGCATCATCACCACACGCGAGTTGGTCTCTACCGTGCCTGCCAACCGCCTTTCGATCCTCAGTGTGGATCCTAACGACGAGTGGTGTGCCATCATCACGGTCAACCAGTCTCGCATCCGATTTAAATTGGATACTGGCGCGTCTGCGAACCTCATATCACAGTCGGACCTCGACAACATCCGACACCAACCTAGCATTCTTCCTCCAGCCTGCCAGCTCCTTCACTACAATGGTAATGCCATAGCTGCCAGTGGGCCGTTTCAGCTAGGTGTCTCTCACAAGGCAATCAGGGCAACGTTGAGATTCAAGATCGTCCGGCCTGACAAGGCAACCCTGCTCTGTGCTCGCGCATGCAAACTCCTAAATCTGGTACAGCGAGTTCATGCCATGTCCTCAACACTGGCAACGGCCTCGCCCAATGTGAATCTCCAGGCTGAGATAGACGACATTCTCACAAAATACCACAGTGTGTTTGATGGGATGGGAATGCTCCCATATCGCTACAAGATATTGCAAAAGCAGAATGCCACCCTAGTCATCTATGCACCACGCTGGGTGCCGGCTCCTCTCAAGGATTGTCTGAAAATGCAGTTACGAGAGCTCCAAGACCAGGGCATCATCTCAAAGACCACGGAACCCACAGACTGGGTCAGCTCCATGGTCTGTGTCAAGAAACCCTCTGGCGAACTCCGCATTTGCATTGATCCCAAAGACCTGAATCGCAACATCATGCGAGAGCATTACCCGATCCCGAAGCCGTGAAGAATTGACCTGTGAGATGGCTCACGCCAAATTCTTTACCAAGCTGGACGCCTCCCGTGGTTTCTGGCAAATTCAGCTGGACGAGTCCAGTCGGAAGCTGTGCACTTTTAACTCTCCATTCGGCAGGTATTGCTACAACCGCATGCCTTTTGGTATCATATCAGCTTCCGAAGTGTTTCATTGCATAATAGAGCAGATGATGGAGGGCATCGAGGGGGTGCGAGTCTACATGGACGATGTGATCATCTGGTCCACGATACCCGAGGATCACATTGATTGCCTCAAACAGGTTTTCCAGAAGATCCATGAAAATGGCCTCCAGCTCAACAGGACCAAATGCTTGTTTGGGCGGTCCGCTATCAAGTTTTTAGGTGACCACATTTCACAGCAAGGTGTGCAACCTGACGCCGACAAGGTGCTGGCAATCAATGCCATGAAGACCCCAGAGGACAAAAAGGCGGTCCTCCGCTTCCTCGGGATGGTAAATTTTCTTGGAAAATTCATTCCCAACATGGCATCTCACACCACGGCCCTCTGGCATCTCGTTCAAAAGTCGATAGTGTTCCAGTGGCTTCCTGCACATCAAGCGGAGTGGCTTGAGCTGAAGGTGAAGCTCACCACAGCCCCAGTACTGGCGTTCTTTGACCCAACCAAGGATACCAAGATATCCACAGACGCAAGCCAGGACGGTATTGGGGCAGTGCTCCTCCAGCGAGACGATTCCTCGTCCTGGGCTCCAATGGCATATGCCTCCAGGGCCATGGCTCCGACTGAACAACGGTATGCCCAGATCGAAAAGAGTGTCTGGGTCTCCTGACAGGAATAGTCAAATTTCATGACTACGTATACGGTCTGCCGAAGTTCACGGTGGAAACAGACCACAGGCCTTTAGTCCACATAATCCAGAAGGATTTAAATGACATGACACCTCGGCTGCAGCAAATTCTTCTTCGTCTCCGCCGATATAACTTTGAACTCGTCTACACACCGGGCAAGGAGCTGATCGTCGCGGATGCCCTATCCCGATCCATCAGCATGCCATGTGAACTGGGTGACTTCATTCGCCATATTGAGGCACAAGTGCGGATGTGTGCCAGCAACCTCCCAGCCACTGATGAACAAGCTGTCCAGATACGTGAAGAAATTGCCAAAGATCCTCTACTGCAGCACGTGATGCAACACCCTGCTCATGGCTGGCAAAAGGGGCAGTGCTTCAGCGTTAAGGACGAGTTAACGGTTGTCGAGGAGATCCTTCTTAAACTAGATAGAATTATCATTCCCAAAAGCATGCAAGCCATGGTGCTCAGACAGATCCATTAGGGTCATCTCGGGGTAGAGAAATGTCGATGCAGAGCTCGGCAGGCAGTCTACTGGCCTGGCATTAGCCAGGACATTGCCAACACGGTCCTCAACTGCACAACATGCCAGAAGTTTCAACTAGCTCAGCCCAAGGAAACACAAGATCGTGACTTCTCCGTGGTCCAAGGTGGCGATAGACCTCTTTCATGCAAATGGGCGTGATTACGTGCTCTTGGTCGACTACTTCTCCAGCTACCCGGAAGTGGTGAAACTGTCGGACCTCACGTCCAAGTCAGTGATTAAAGCCTGCAAAGAGACGTTTGCCAGGCACGGCATACCACTCACAGTAATGAGTGACAACGGCCCATGTTTCTACAGCCAAGAGTGGTCCGACTTTGCATGATCCTACCACTTCAGTCACATTACCCGCAATCAAACGGGAAGGCCGAAAAAGGGGTCCGCATTGTCAAGTGGTTGCTGTGCAAGGCTGCAGACTCAGCCTCAGACTTCAACCTGGCGCTGTTGGCATACAGGGCAACCCCTCTGTCGACTGGTTTGTCTCTGGCGCAGCTGCTCATGAACTGCAACCTGAGGACGACTGTTCCAACCATCCATGTTTCAGACCTTGACCGCCTCACGGTGCTGCAAAAAGTGCAGCGATCCAGGGACCAGCAGAAGATCATGTATGATGCTCATGCCACGGATCTACCTGAGCTGGCTCCAGACGATGTTGTTCGCGTCCAGTTGCCTGAGGGAGGTTGGTCAGCCCCAGATATTGTCGTCAGGCAGGCTGCCCCCAGGTCCTTTGTTGTCCAAATGGCTAATGGCTCCATTCTATAGCGCAACAGGAGGGCTCTACAAAAAGTTCCCTGCCCACCGCCTGGCCGCACTTCGCCGCATGTTAGCATGCCTCCTCCGTGCATCTTGCACAACGAGGCCACCGATCTGGCAGCGATCCCGCCTCTCCATGAGACCACCGACATGGCAGCAATCCCGCCTGTCCAAGTGCCGGCGTCCCCCCTCCACCTCTGAGGCAATCGACAAGAATTCGTCACCCGCCACAAAGACTGAATCTATAGACTTAAATCCTGTGAATTCTGTTCAGTTTGCTCTGTATCTGCACGATAGACACCTTCCCATGTACATATGTTCATTCACTCACCACTTGTATATAATCATGCATGTATATATATCGCCGCGTTCCAAAATTTACTTCAAAAAGGGGAGATGTCATAATATCCACTCATGTATATAATGAAATGCAGACAGGCAGTGATTGACACACAGGATAACCAATGAACACACACGACACATAACAACCAATCGCCAGGCAGGACACCACCACTATAAAGCACACAGGGCATTAAGACTCTCCCTCTCTCTACAGGACACAGCTACTGAGATAGTTAGAGTGCACAAGCCAGTGAGCACTATCACCATGAGGTAGAGAGTTAGTCTGGTCAAGCCAGTAGGAGGTTATCAGTTAGATTGATTGAGTGTCAACTCAAAGGGCAGCACAGTAGCCTTGTGGGTAGCACAATTGCTTCACAGCTCCAGGGTCCCAGGTTCGATTCCAGCTTGGGTCACTGTCTGTGCGGAGTCTGCACATCCTCCCCGTGTGTGCATGGGTTTCCTCCGGGTGCTCTGGTTTCCTCCCACAGTCCAAAGATGTGCAGGTTAGGTGAATTGGCCATGATAAATTGCCCTTAGGGTCCAAAATTGCCCTTAGTGTTGGGTGGGGTTACTGGGTTAATGGGGTTAGGGTGGCGGTGTTGACCTTGGGTAGGGTGCTCTTTCCAAGAGTCGGTGCAGACTCGATGGGCCGAATGGCCTCCTTCTGCACTGTAAATTCTATGATAAACAGCAGACTATGTACAGCAATCAGGAAGTTTACTAAAACAGTGTTGGACCATCTCCTGTGTCAGAAACCTGTTTCTAGTTTCACTGCATCCAGTTGCAGTCAACGTTGAACCAACTTACTTAACACATCACTTCTAGACTTGTCTTGACTATTCCAGCACACACTTGGCTGACCTCCTATCTTCTATGCTCTGAAAGCTCAAGGTCATTCAGAACTCTACAGTCCGTAGACTGTATACTCCTTTTAAGTCCTGTTCATCATCATCCCTGTGTTCACTCATTTATGTTGGCTCATAGTTAAACCTAGCCTTGATTTTAAACTTCTCATCCTTTGTTTTAAACCCTTCCAAGGCCTTGCACCACCCTCTCTAAACTTCTCCCATCCACAACCCTTTGAAATATCTACGCTCCTTCAATTCTGGTCCCTTGAGCATCTTCAATTTGAAATTGTTCCAACATTACTCCTCAAATTTCTGCTGTAAAGCACACCGGGTTTCAACACTACAAATGCTATATTTTGGAACTGAAACAGTGTATGCACTGTGCATGCACACTTCCAGCCTGGTAAGTATTAGACACAATTTTGGTGATGGTGTTAGCGCTGGTGCTAGAAGCATGCACCGTAAGTCTGCACAGTCGGCAGTTGGTGGCATCAGTTACTATGTAATGCTGATTTGATGCCAGTGCTGCCATTTTTTATTTCACCAATTCTGTTAATGCCCTTTATTAAATATACACAGCTGAATATGCATTCAGCAATGAGAAGGACCCTCTCACCAGCATGAATTAAAATGATCATCAACAACTTACAAATTAGTTGATGATCAATTTCATTTTGTTCTAACTGTGTTTCATAGAAATACTGAGTTTTATACTGCTGTTTAAACTTCAAGTCACCAGGGAATGGTGATACACGTGGAGAGGTTCTTGGTTTTGACTTCATGGTTCTGCTCAGTCCAATTACTCCTAATTTTGGACTCAATAGTTACCATCCTCTTTTGGCTTGCTGCATAAATTGGGGTTTGAGCAGAGGGAATCACAGAAAACGACAAGCTACTCTCAAGAACAATGGAGAGAAGAGATCTCAGTGGGACATCTTTTCTCTCTGAGGTCTTCACCAAGCATTTCTTTCGCCTATCCTAAGCCCTAAAGTGTTTATGAATTATCTCCATTTTACAAAGAACATGTTCACGGAAAACTGCCATCTGTTGCAAGCAACCATGCAGCCTCAGAGAATGGCGAGGATGTCTTTGTTGGTGGCTTGGAAGGTGAGCAACCCATGTGTTTGTGCCAGGATCTTTCAGGGTTGGAGTAGGCAACTTTGGTAGATTCATTCACTGATCCCTCAGTATTTGAGCCATAATATCAAACCATAAGATGGCTGCTGGGTGACAAGGATTACCTGCTAACCACTTGGCTTGTGACTCTGGTACCGACTCAACCACGTGGACAATATGCAGGTAATAAGAACCACTCTGTCACATGAATTATCACTGAGCAGATGATTGGGGTGCTCAAGCCACACTTCCCCTGCCACCAGCACACTGGAAGAACCTTGCAGCAATTGACAGAGAGGGTAATGACTCATAATAGTCTGCTGCATCCTGCATAACCTTGCCGTCATGAGGACTTGAAACTTTCCATCAGTGGTATTGTGAGCATCTGAGGCAGAAGAAGAGAGGAGATAACCAACACATGCACTTTCCAGCCTGACCTTCTATGATTGCCTCAGGTAACTGCCTCAGGTATTGTGAACACAAGACAAATTTCTGTTCTGCAACAATCCCACAGTTTATCTTTCCTGTGGCACTGACCATCACTGTGCCTCTTGGCCGCAATACTGAACTAAAAGCCACCACAAATAACTATTCCAAGCCAACTTTATCAATTAAGTTATCTAATAGTCCATTAAAAAGTCAACTAATTACCTTTGTGCATTTCTTAGTGCCTGTCTTAAAGATGCCTTTTCCAAGACTACAGCTCCTCTGCAGTACAATTCTAGTGGCTGTAACATGGCTGGGAAAAAGGGTTGACTTTGAACAACAGATAGACTTGCAGGATACAGTTGAACAGCTCTGGCAGTGGGAGCTTGGCTTTGGACTCCACTACCTTGGCATGAGTGGTAACAATTTGGATTGGTTGGCTGCGAAGCAACAATAAGGCAGAATGGCAGTGGTGGGAAAATGAGTGGTGCCATCCAAGAGAGAGGACAGCAGGTTAATATTTCAGTCACTTTCACTTCTCTGGGCTGAAGCCAGAGCAGGCTTGGTAATCTATTCAGAGGACAGATTACCGGACTACTGTGAGAACTTGCAAACAGCCTTGAGCACCGTTATCCACAACCACAATGGCAGCAGTCTGAGCCGATGCTTGCGTGAAAACAAGCTCAGGTTGGATTATCTCAGTTTGAGTTTTCGCTTCAAAACTGAGACATTGGGTGGTTTCTTCTTGTGCTGCAATGGGAGCCAAGATGTGGGTCTTCAAACTCTTATCTTGGTTGGGTCTGGAAATGTGCTCATGGAGTTAACCACCACTTCCATACTGGAAAGGTAGGCTCTAAGATTTGCTCTAAACCCTGTGTCACTTTCTGAGTTACACTCCGCTAAGTTCTTGATATTGACAAAAACCTTCTGGCCGATTTCTGAGCTGGTGTCATCTCATGTGAGATTGAGTGATGGCATCTTACCACATTCGGTCCCTTGTTCCTTAGACTTCCTTTTTTTCCTTTTTTCATTAAAAAATTATATATTTATTGATATTTTCCAATTTTAACAATTTGACATATAAAGCACATAATATTTACAGAGTATAATGTTTCTAATGTAGAATTATACACACACCCCTTCTGTCAGCCCCCCCCCCCCCCCTCCCTGCTTCCACCTCCCTCCCCCGTTGATAGTCCGGCTCTCTCATGGCATCGCCTTTCTCCCTGGGTGTTGTATTGCTGTACTTCTTTCCTTCCTATGTGATTCCTGCTGTTATCCTTCTGGGTTCGCTGTGGGTTGGAGGGGGGGAGGGGGGGTTGGGTGCTCTGCCCCCTTCCCTCCTCCGTTTTTTTCCATGTCTTTCCCTGATACTCCCCTTGCTTACCTGTCCCCTTGTTCCTCTCTGCTTTGTGTGCTCTAGTCTCCCCTCATCTGTCCCTCCTTTCTTTCTAATCACGATTGGCTTCAAGCAAGTCTTGGAACAGGCTGATGAAAGCCCCACACTTTGTGGAAGCCCTCGTCTGACCCTCTGATGGTGTACTTGATCTTCTCCTTTTCAGGTTCTGGACAGCTTGTCGGGTTCTGGACAGCCTTCTTCAAGGCAATGTCCAAGGTTGTGGGGGGGGAGGATGGAGCCGTGCCCGAGAGTAGCAGTCTTTGGGGTATCGGCCCAGCCAGAGCTACACTTGGGGAAGAGGGCCAATGCCCTGGCTTTTGCTTCCTTAATCACACGTCGGAGAATCCTGCTCAGCTGCTGATCAGCTGCACCTGTTGGAATTTCTCCTCTTAGACTTAGACTTCTTGTTCCCACAACATTATCAACC
The DNA here is from genome assembly GCF_047496885.1 of Scyliorhinus torazame. Lineage (NCBI taxonomy): Eukaryota > Metazoa > Chordata > Chondrichthyes > Carcharhiniformes > Scyliorhinidae > Scyliorhinus > Scyliorhinus torazame. Next base: position 162,664,171 of record NC_092709.1, on the reverse strand, counting down.
TGGTAGCAATTCATGATTATCCAAAAGGAGAAAGGTGCAGGTATAGGATTGTGGTAGGGAGGGAATATGCAAGCATTTCATGCTAACAGCATCTCCAGCTTGTAATCTGGAATTGGTGACTGGGATGAGGGAAATGTGGCAATGTGGTCAGAATGTATCATCATTCTCAAATGTTTGCAACCCCACCACTGACAATGAACTCAGTCATGGCTGCTCCATGGTAGCTGGAATTATCTCCTCCATTGGAGGAATGTACAACCATTCTTATCCTCTGCCAGTTAAGTGTTGCTGTATCTAATTCTGCAGTACCTTGCCCTGCAAGGAAGTGGAAAATATGTCTATCTGTGAGTGTGGTGCAATGTGTTTGGAAGATATGCCTGCCATAGTTGAATACTTGGCAACGTTTGTATAGGCTTGAGTGCACTTTTTGTTTTATTTGTTCATGGGATGTGGGTATTGCTGACAAAGTCAACACTGACAATGAGGTGGTTGTGAGTTACTTTTTTGAGCCACTGAAATTGAAGTGGTCTCAGCACACCTACGGTATTTTAATCCAACAGTGATGAAGGGACAGTGATGTATTTCTAGATCTGAATGGTGTGTAATCGAAGTGATTGTTTCCCCCCATATACTGTTGCCCTTCTTCTATGTTGGAGAGCTTGTGTGTTTGGGAGGTGTTGTCAATGCGGCCCTGGTGAGCTGCTGTAGTGCATCTTATAGATGGTATATACTGCAATCGCAGCGTGCTAATAAATCAGGCAGTAAATGTTTAACATGATGAATGTGATGCCAATCAAGCAGTATACTTTGCCCTGAATGGTGTTGAGTGTTGTTGCAACTGCAGCCATCCAGACAGGCAGAGGGTATCCCATCACACTCCTAACTTGTGCTTAACGAATAGTAGAAAGACTTTGGGGAATCAGTGGGAGAGTCACTCATTGCACTCTCTAACTTACCCTTGTAGCAACAGCATTTATGTGGCTGGTCCAGTTACGGTTTTGGTAACTCTTAGGATGCTTTTGGTGGGGGATTCTGTGATGCTAATGCTATTGAATGTCAAGAGGAGGCTATTTGACTCTCTTGTTGGAGATGGTCATTGTCTGGTATTTTGTGCACAAATGTTATTCACCACTAACCAGCCCAGGCAGGGCAGAAAATCCCAGCCGTTGTATATTGACTACTACTCATATGAGGAATATACACCAACAAGGCTCGTTTCGGTGTTGTATTTTTCTGTACAACTTTGGTCAGAAATCTGTGGTAAATTCCAGAGATGAAGTGGGCAAATAAGTAAAATTCTAAAATATGTCATGGATGCCAGACCTGATTCCAACAGTGGTTAAGATATTGGACCAGACCGCAAAGTTTTTTTAATTTTTAAGACTGTGCGGATAGACCGATTCACTCCAGGAGTGACTGCATGAGAAATAGGGCTTGTTTTTTTTTTTTACAAACAAAGCTTTATTATAACAAAAGAGAAATAATATTTAAACTTTTAAACTTCAAACCTGGCAAGAACAGTTTACATGTATCGCTTAACTCGAACACACAATTTTTCATTAAACAGCACGTAAATTGAATATACAGCTTTCAACTCCACTCACTCAGCTAGGCAAAAATGATACTTGCATTACAGAACATTTTTCTGCTGTTGGTGAAGCTCCTTCAGACCCTGTCCAAAAGCCTGCCCTGTGGCAGTTTTGATGGCCTTTGCTGATCATTCTCCAAACCCTTCTACCCCCAGCTGTTCGAACAGGATTCTTTTACACCTCTGAGCTCCGCCCAGCCCCTCAAAGATGGTTTTGTCCAGACTTGAACTCATCATTGCTATTTTACTTTTGATTACCCATCCTGTTTACACAAAAGAACAGGGCCTTGCTATGAACATGCAACTAACCTCCAATTTACAGACAAAAGAGGCCATCAGACTTTTGGTCTCCTTAGTGTTGTGGGCCCAGACCAGAACCTCAATTTTGATTAAGCTTCCAGATTAGAACACAACTATTTGCATTTGGTAAGACTGTGAGGAAATGTTACTGCGTCACAGGAGTGACAACACTGACCAGTAGACAGTTTTTACATTAAAACAAACCTTAATTTGAACACAGAATTAAGAACATTAGCAACAAAGAAATCGTTTTACAATTAATAGTTAGTTATCGCATCTTAACTTGCTTCCTAAAACCTGCCTTTACATTCCAATTAAGCAAACCCGTATTTTTCAAATGCCACTTTTGCATACAGTAAACAAGAGGTTTTACTTGCTTATCTTGGTGCAGAGTCCTTAGAGAGAGAAACCTTTTAGACTGAACTGAAAGCACTTCTGCTCAGCTTCGAGTCCTGGAGGCAACTGTCTTTTCACACAGACCTGGCCTTTCCCATTAACTATTTTGTTGCACTCAAAGCACACAGCATTATTTTGCCCCCTGTTACAGGATGTGCCTTGACTTGTTTAGCCAGGACCAGACACAATACCTCACTTTTAATCACAGCTCTAGAGGTCATACTGTCAGCATGCATTTTTATCCAGGGATTTTATAATTACTGCAAATATACAAACTATATTCATCACATTATCTAAGAAAGTATAAACTTGCCATGGAGGGGGTGCAGCGAAGGTTCACCAGACTGATTCCTGGGATGGCAGGATTGACATACGAGGAGAGATTGGGTCGATTGGGCCTGTATTCACAGGAATTTAGAAGAATGAGAAGGGACCTAATTGAAACATATAAAATTGAGACAGGACTGGACAGACTGGATACAGGGATGTTGTTTCCTCTGGCTGGGTGTTTAGAACAAGGGGTCACAGTCTCAGGTAATGGGGTAGGCTATTTAGGACTGTGATGAAGAGAAACATCTTCACTCAGACTGGGGATCCTGTGGAATTCTCTACCACAGAAGTTACTGAATATATTTAAGAAGGAAATAGATAGATTTCTAGACTCGTAAGTTGCATCCATTACTTGATTAGTTCTATCATTTTTTTTGGATGTATGCAATGATCATAATGGTTTGAATGTTATGACATGGACGTTCTGCCTTCTTAGAATCTGTGCAGAATTGTTGGAGTGCGGGCAGATATTGATTTGGGATTAAGCTGTACCCAAGATTTGTTCACCCATTTGTCCGCCAGATTTTTAATCCATCGGTTGCAGGATGTACCAGCTGAGCTCACATTTCTGCAAGCTGTCCAGCTAGTACAAGCACTTTAAAATAAACTATCTCACCAAACATTTCTGTGAACTGCCACAAAAATATCCCCAAAAAGACATTTTTTTGAAGTGTTTCCTCTTGCATTCATCAAGATAATCGCAAGAATACCAGGGGAAAAAAACAACCTTATACTGTATTAGAAGAGTGTGCCAATTGGGTGGCAAGTGAACACTGATTGTCAGAGGCATTGTCTAGTGGACTGAACCATCAAATTATTTTGTTTAGCTGAAATAGGCACAATGTGTGTACATGCTATTTCTGTCTGCAACAAACATAGCCCTGTGTCTTAATATACGTAGCTTTCAATACATGCAAATGCACTACACTGCGCCTGACTGACAATCTCGTATTTGCAGTGTGCGCATTTATGTGTACAGAAAGCTACATATATCAATCCACAGCCCCATTGACCAATCTCTGTCAAGCTACCTGGTTTAAATGTCAAACAATGCTTTGTAGTTAAGTGTCAGTCGTCATTAACTGGTGTATTCTCCATGGAAATGCTTCTACCAATCAGAGTGCATTTGCCAACCAATCATTACCCTCTTCTCATACAGTATAAATTGTTATTCCCCCCCTGGCATTGATATTGTTTTTACTTGTCCTTATGAATGCAAGATGAAAAGCTTGACAACATTTCTTTTTCACCAATACTGAAGTTCCGTATCACTAATTGATTATCCCCAAAGCAGTTGACTATTTTAAACAAGAGCAGCTGAGGATCGGTTCAATTAGCTTTGGTAATAATTGCCTACCAATCTGTTACCATTGATGATTTGTGAGCAGGTTCAGGGAGTAACAATGGCAGTGTTGATTGATATCAAAATGGCGTTGCAGCCTTAACTGTACCATTTGGTCCCTGTTTCAATATTTTTCTTAGGTCACGGCCAAACTGAGTGGCAGTGAAATTAAAATCATTTCATGTGGCCTGGTTGTGTCATAAGTATAGGAAATAGAGTCAGTACTACCAAAGGTACTAAGAATATTTCATAGTTGGCTTCCATGCCTGGTGGATGTATTGTTATTTGAGTCGTGTCCTTATTAATTGGATCTAACAAGTGCATTCCTAATCTTTCTCACTTTTTCAAGAATAATCTGCAGGGCATTCTTAATAAACCTCTGCTTTGCTATCTCCATTGAATTGCCAAATGTGACCACAGCTGTATTTATTCCCCCTATACTATTAATAACTCTTTTGTGCCAATTACGATTAGAGTGATTGAAAACATGACTGCAGCTGTGACCAGTTTGATGGCTCTATTGAATGTTAATCATAGCTCAAAGAGTAAAATGGTCTGGAATTTATAACATGCTAAAAAATAGTTAAAGTTCTTTTATTCAGTGCATTCTCTGAATGACAGAAGAAATTACTCCCCAAAGAGAGTTCCCAATGGAAACATTCCCAAGAGATAAGAAAAATTGGACACTAGCTCACTCCTTTTCGAATCTTCAATGAGATCTGTTGCATTTCAGCTAAAGATTTTTTTTGTAGTATGGAGGGAGAAAACACTTCCAATAATGGAGATGAGAGAAAAGCTGTGGAAAAATGTTCATCAATAAAACGAATATGGTAATGATCTTTTTCCAAAACTCTTCTTCAAGAGTTGAATATGTTCACCCATTATTCTCCAACTTGATTCATCTTCAAAGCATAAATTAAAAAGGAAGAGAAGGTGTTGTTCCTTAATTGTATGGAATCACTTCCATGTAAAGTAGCTTTATAGTTTCCACAAAAGATTGCCATAGATAATTGCATCGATAGAATAATTGAATCTAAGTAAGTTTTATTTTTTATACTTAGTATATTGATGGAAAATTGATTACTGGAGTATGACAGTAGTTTAGAAATGAGATCCTAACATCCAGGTTGGAGTGAACTTGATTAACAAGAGAATAAGGAGAGCAGGAGTTGGAGTAAAATATTACAGTGAAAACAATGCATTGCTGAATAATTACAGTAAGTGGCAAATCAAGGGCAGAATTTTGCCTTTTAATTCAAAGTGCTGGATCAGGCTAGAAAACCAGTGTTCAGCTCATTGGTTGTGCAGCTGGCTTTTCTCTCAATATTGTGCAGCACTTAGAACAAAAATGCTGGAGGCATGTCTCACGCGCCATGCTGGCAGGGCGGGGCCTTGTAATGCCGGCAATGTTGGCTTTCCAGAGATTCTCCAGAATCTCCAGGACAGAAAAAAACAACAAGAAACCCCCCCACCCCAGAGGGATGCCCCCTGCTCACGGCGCTGACCACAGGCAGCATCTGTGGACAGGGAAATAAAATGTACCGATGCCAGGCACATTTGCAGGAAACCAGAATGCCTATAGTTACTGGCTAGGAAGATAGTGAAGTCCAACATGGCACAAGATACAACAGTGGGACTGGTTTAGCTCAGTGGACTAGACAATTGGTTTGTGATGTAGAACAAGACCAGCAGTTTGGGCTCAATTCCTAAAACAGCTGAGGTTATTCTTGAAGACCCACCTTCTCAACCTTGCCCCTCGCCTGATGTGTGGTGATCCTCATGTTAAACCACCACCAGTCAGCTCTACCGCTCAAAGGGGAAAGCAGTCTATGGTCATCTGGCACTATGGTGACTTTACCTTGCTTGGAGACCATCCTTTTCACCATGGAGTTGGGGGCAGTTTCATGCAGCTCTGCTTGATTGATCCACTTGTAGAGCACCACTTGTGGCAAGGCCACTTGCTCAGTTTCCACTGCAACACGGACAGATGATGTTTTAGTGCTGGGGTGGAAGCTCAGAGAGAGGTCATGAAACCCTTGGTTGCCGATATGCAAGTTCAGATTGGTATCATTCAGTCCCAAACTGCCGACTTCCAAGTGTAGACAGCTGCTCACCCACCCGCCTCCTGCCTTCCAAAGCCCAGGTAAATGCTTGATGGGGCAGGCAGGCTCTTGGAGTGATCCAGCAATATGTGCTCAGCAGATTAAGAATATCACTGAGGTGTTGCCGAATTTTGTTGTTCTGACATCATATCAGCCCATTGATGTTCATACTTGAGAGTGCATTTTCAAAATCTTTGGGCACAGGTAGTGAATATATCTGTGTGTGCCACTCCAGTTTCATTATGCCATGCAGGACGCTCATAAAATGGCCAATGGCCAGTGGTGTACTGAACACTACAAATTATCAGGTAGGCCTTTGTGGCATCACTTCTGTTTTTTCCCAACAAGGTTCTCAGTTGAAGGCCTTGCAGCAGAGCTGTTGTGTGGCTTTGCCTTCCAGGGGTTTGCTCATGAGTTGATGTATCCCTTATCCTGATTATAGCATCCTCTTTCTGGTAACTCACCACATGTAGATCCTGACACTAAACTTACCTCTAAGGTACGTGCAGTGCCAGTATCTGAGCTGGTGCCTGCAAGTGCAAAGTAAAGTGATGGCATCTCGCCCAAAGAGAATTGCTCTTCCTCTCACCCATCTGTTTGAGGCTGCAGTGGTTGACCAGGCTACAGATCATGACAATTTTTTAAATTCATTCAAGGGATGCGATTGGCACTGGCTGGGCCAGCATTTATTGCCCATCCCTAATTTAAAAATAAATAAATTTAGAGTGCCCAATTAATTTTTTCCAATCAAGGAGCAATTTAGCGTGGACAATTCACCTACCCTGCACATCTTTGGGTTGTGGGGGTGAAACCCACGCAAACACGGGGAGAATGTGCAAACTCCACACGGATAGTGACCCAGAGCCGGGATCAAACCTGGGACCTCAGCGCCGTGAGGCAGCAGTGTTAACCACTGCGCCGCCGTGCTGCCCTGTCCATCCCTAATTGCCCTTGGTTTGCTAGACCATTTCAGAAGGCATTTAAGAATAAACTGCATTGCTGTGGATCTGGAGTCACATGACGATCAGAACTGGTAAGGATGGCAGATTTCCTTCCCTAAAGGGCATCAGTGAACCAGATGACTATGTGAAAATATGGAAGTATGAGGAGAAGATAGGAGTGAGGGTAGGGTGGAAGGCGTGAGGGTAGGGTGGGAGGGGTGAGGGTAGGGTGGGAGGAGTGAGGGAAGAGTGGGTGGGAAGGAATGCAATAGGTTCGTGATCACTCTTTTGGCAGTTTCCATTTTGTGCTCATTTTAAGAAAATAGTGAGGGCTTGGATGCATTCTGTTCATCCATTGGTCCTGCAGCTCTCCCTCCTGTTGTGGGCAACATTTCCCTGACAGAGAGGGAAGAATATCAGTATGTGTGTCAGAATATAAAAAATAGGAGCCGGAGTTAGCACTTTGAGCCCACTCTGCCATTCAATGTGATCTTGGCTGATCTACTATGACACCATTTTCCTGTACTAGCCCCATTTCATTTGATTTTTAAAAATATTTAGAGTACCCAATTCCTTTTTTCCAATTAAGGGGCAATTTAGCTTGGCCAATCCACCTATCCTATGTTGTGTTATGCTTTCTTCATGTAGCATAAGCTGCTTCCTTGATGTATACTCTGACAAAGGAATGTTCAGACTTGGAGATAGGTTTAACACATTTACTGAACAGTTAACAATTCTCCTACTTGAGTTTGACTCTCCTGCTAATCTTGCTATAGTAACTCAATCTAACTAACCAGTCTGCTCTAATCCATGCAGTGGGTATGATGCTCCCTGATCTGCCCCTGTCTCTCTGAGTGTCGCCCATGGAAAGAGAAAGAGCATGTGTGCCCTGTCCTTTTATATGGGTAGCCCCCTTGTGGTCGTGTCATCTCTGGGTGTGTCTTGACTGCCCATTGGTCGTGTCCTATCTTACTGACCTATTGGTTGAATGTCTGTGTGTCATGATGTCTCTGGTGCTCCCTCTAGTGTTTACTTAGTTGCAGTGTACCTACATTAACCCTGTGTGTATTTTTTTTTTTTTAATTTAGAGTACCCAATTAATTTTTTTCCAATTAAGGGGCAATTTAGCGTGGCCAATCCACCTAGCCTGCACATCTTTAGGTTGAGGGGGCGAAACCCACGCAAACATGGGGAGAATGGGCAAACTCCACACGGACAGTGACCCAGAGCCGGGATCGAACCTGGGACCTCGGCGCCGTGAGGCAGCAGGGCTAACCCACTGCACCACCGTGCTGCCCTCCCTTTGTGTATTTACAGTGATGCATATCACCACATCCCCCTTTTTTACGTGTTACATATTTTCTGTAGAGTGTTAAAGAAAATTGAACAAAATAGATAGATAAGTGATGACATGTACAAATCATGATGACAGTGATGATTATACAATAACCAAATAATGTCTATGAGTCCAAAGTTCATGAATTAATGTGGTCGAGTGGCTTTCTTCTTTCATTGATGAAGTGGCGATGTTGATGTTGTCATTGCTTTGTAAATACTGTCAGTGTCCCTGTGCGTAAGGAACCAAGAAGTGGTCAAATCACTTTGTTGTCTGATTTGGACTCTGTTTTTTCTGTGCTTGTGGTAGCGATGTAGTATTGTAATCTGTGTCGTCCGACCTGGACTGTTTCTTGTGATTGCGATATTGATGCAGTATGTCATCTTGAAAGCTGATTTGCTTGCTCGTAGTGGAGCAAACTTATCTGCCTTGAAAGCTGGTTTGCTGGTTTGCAGTGGAGCAAACTTGGATCGGTGAGATTTTCTGTCATGCCATGGTGTGCCTGTACTCTTGCCAGTGTTAGCAGCTGTGCCGTTACATTGTCCTGCATTTGCAGAGTTGCACCATGTTGTACCAGTTATTGTTCTAGTGTTGCCTTTTTTGTCATGCTTGTTGTTGACATTGGCAACAAACACAACAACAAAACCTACGCATCAACAACACTGACAACAACAAGAAGCGGACAAAAGGGGTCAGTCTTGTGTCGGACAGAGCATTGTCTACCAGCAAGCATGGAGACAGCTTTATTGTATATTTCTGCATAATTCTTGTAGTTAATAATTTCATTCAGACCTTCCAAATGCTATCCCAACACCTGAGAGCAGTGTACGATTCACCTTGTTCCTCAGTGCCAAAATACGATTAGCTGCTTACAATGAATTATTGTAACTTCCATTTTAAAGGGGATGTGCCCTTAAAAATAGGTGAATGGCATGTGGTCACTTCACGATACTGTTCATCCCGCTGCAGTGTGCAGAAGATACTGTCAGCGCAAAGGAATCCAGGGCTGTGTAGGAGCTGCTCATGGGGCACAAACAACAGGGAAAAGAAGCAGTTGCATGAATTTTAGATGCGAACATCCTTATTTCCAACAGACATGGACAGCTCTCCCAAGAATCAGGGCAGATAAATTACATTTCCCAATAGTGTTTGAGTTCAGCAGATTAACTGAGAGGGGGAAAAATATTGCTTGCCTTAAAAGCATGTCTCAAAAATAACATATGACAATGTTACTGTGGCAAAAGGTCATAGTCTGTCTTTATTGTTTACAAATAATATCCCGTATACACAAGGGAGCTAACACATCCCCTTTGATTTATGGAAATTCCTTCTCATTTTGGAAGGAAGCCAATGTATGTTTCACTTTAAAGTGCCAATAGATGAACAAAAGCTGAGCTTATTAATAAGATAAATCAGGCCAAGGAGGGTGAACATTTGAAAAACAAAGCTACAAGTTGAAGCTGAAATATTACTTCAAGCGAAAAGCTGCGTAACATTTGGAATAGAATCTTTGAAATATTCTCTGACAATAATATTAATGTATTTATACAGAACTTGAAATTACTTATTTGCATTCTGTAAAAAAAAATTGCAATCCTGATCAATGATTTTACAAAAATGTTTTGTAACAACATCCCTTTGGAACGTGTTTATTATAATACAATAAATATCCATTTGTCAAACATTCAGGGAGCGATTCTCCGCTCCCGCGCCGGTTTGGAGAAACGTCTGGCACGCCAATTTTCCCCGCGACGCCGGTCCGACGCCCTCCCGCGATGCACCCAAACGGCGCCGTCGTGAACCTCTATGGCGGCGTGGGCATTTAGTCGCGGGAGCGGAGAATCGTGCCCCCAATATCAAAGAGCAATAACCTACTGTGCAAAGTGTCAACTTTCATGGGGCCTGCAACACCACAGACCATTGAACCAGTGTTCCAAGCACAAACTTTGACATCACAAATGTGTTACTGTTTTGGATTACTAGTGAAAGAATATATGGCCAAATTTGAAAATGCCAGTTCTTTACTTGAGCTATCTTTTAAAGTTGTTCATAACATCACAATCTAAGGAAATTAGCATAATTTTAGTGGCCCTTCATAAAAATATAAAAGTATAATCGACAAAACAGATCATTTACCAATAAATGTAATTTTTGGATAAGGAAACTAGCAGCAAATGTATTTGTTAAAGTTGAGGGTATGATGCTTGTAAATTAGTGTAATGGGCAGCGGTCAGGCACATCAAATAAACTGGGAGTGACTATTGTACAAAAGTATTAATTTTCGACAAATATTCAGTCTAGGCTGCTGCTAGCAATAGATATTGAGCAAATTTTCATTTGTGAATTTAATTTATCTAGCTGGAACTAATGTGAGTCTTTTTTTCCTTTTGCATGATAATTGTAATTTGTAGTTTTGAGGAAGGTTCCAAACAGTTTGTACAAAGTAATTATGACCATTCCTTCCAACCATTAGTGCTGGATGAGTCTGTAATCTAACTGAATGAAGAATCCTATTACTTCCAAAAAATTATAGAATAATGCTGCACAGGAAAGGCCTTCGGCCCATCAAAAGTTTGCACCGAAGCATGAAAAGCCCCTGACCTGCTGACCTAATCCCATTTGTCAGCACATGGCCCATAGCCTTGAATGTTATGATATGCCAAGTGCTCATCCAGGTACTTTTTAAAGGACGTGAGGCAATCTGTCTCTACCACCCTCCCAGGCAGTGCATTCCAGACCAACACCACCCTCTGAATAATAAGGTTTTTCCTCAAATTCCCCCTAAACTTCCTTCCCCTCACCTTGAACTTGTGCCCCTCGTAACTGACCCTTCAACTAAGGGGAACAGCTGTCCATGTCCCTCATAATCTTGTACACCTTGATCAGGTCACCCCTCAATCTTCTCGGTTCCAGCGAAAACAACCAAAACCTATCCAACCGCTCTTCATAACTTAAATGCTCCATCCCAGGCAACATCCTGGTGAATTGCCTCTGCAACCCCTACAGTGCAATCACATCCTTCCTATAGTGTGGAGACCTGAATTGCACACAGTATCCAGCTGTGACATCACCAAAGTTCTATATAACTGCAACAAAGACTATATGCAACAAAATCTGACCCAAATGCTCAACATTTCAATTTATTGTTGACTTTACTGAATGGTTTATTATTACATTTTGTATGAAATTTGAATTTTATTGCCTTTCTCTCTCTCTCACTCCAAACTTCACTGAGTTGATCTTAATCCCAATGATGGGTGGGAGAAGGTTGGAGGTTAAAAAATAGAAATTACAGAATGCATACTTAACTCCACATGGATGCACCAGTAGCCATTATTTGTATACAGCAGTGGGTCCCAAGGCATGCCTGTATCCCATCATGCAGAGACTGGACATTACATTATTATATTTAAATCAGGCTGCCAAGCAGTTGGGAACATATAAGCAGCATTGTCTCCTCCACCCACCCCCCTGCCCTCCAAAGCACAGGTAAGTGCTTTTCAGAGTCAGGAACAGCACGAGTGCACATCCAACAAAGCTTCTGGTCGCAACCTCTCTTTGCTGTTGTGATCTTAGACACCCCTAGCCTGCAAACCACTGATCTTCCACGTGCTTTCTCTAAACTCAATATCCCATCTACTCCATATCCTGCCACAGACACTCCCAGATTCCAAATGGTTCCATGACTCCCAGATTCCAAATGGGTCCATGACTCCCAGATTCCCTGAGTCATAACATTGAGTAGCCATTGGAAAGCGCTTTCCTCAGTTTTCAGAGAATTCCTAACTGACTACCAGCAGTGAGTTCTGATGAAAAGCTTTTGATGGGAAATATTAGTTGTTTCTCTCCACAAAGTTGCTGCCTGACTTGCTGATAATTTCAAGTATTTTTAATTTTTATTTCAGATTTCCAGCATTTGCAGTATTTTGCTTTTGCACCAGCAGTAAGATCCACTCCGGTAATTTCTCCTCTTGGCCTCACCAGGGAAAATCTTCCAGAGTCTTTAGATTGCCAGGAGATACATCTCTTCGACTGCAGACTTTTCTCACTTCTACATTCTGCCTGGTTCACAGCTGGATTCCGTCTGCTGACCACACCAGCTGCAGCCTTTTATCCTTGTGAGATCTCTCCCTTTGTTTTCAGGTATAAAAACTGCACATGTTTTTCAATAGCTCCAGACCTGGGCTTCCCTATCCCTGTAGTAACAAACCACAGTGACTTGGACCGGGATTCTCCCCTACCCGGCGGGGCGCGGGGGGGGGGTCCCGGCGGGATGGAGTGGTGTGAACCACTCCAGCGTCGGGCCGCCCCAAAGGTGCGGATTTCTCCGCACCATTAGGGGTCAAGCCCTCACCTTGAGGGGATAGGCCCGCACCGGAGTGGTTGGCGCGCCGCCGACTGGTGGGAACGGCCTTTGGCGCCACTCCAGCCAGGGCCGAAAGGACTCTGGCGGCCTGCGGAAGTCCGCGCATGTGCGGGAGCGTCAGCGGCTGCTGACATCATCCCCGCGCATGCGCAGGGGGGGGTGTCTCTTCCGCATCGGCCATGGTGAAGACTGTGGCCGAGGCGGAGGGAAAAGAGTGCCCCCATGGCACAGGCCCGCCCCCGGATCGGTGGGCCCCGATCGCAGGCCAGGCCACCGTGGGAGCACTCCCCGGGGCCAGATCGCCCCGCGCCCCCCCCAGGACCCCGGAGCTCACCCACGCCGCCTAGTCCCGCCGGGAAGAGAGGTGCTTTGATTCTCGCCGGCGCGACAGGCATTCCAGCAGCCAGACTTCGGCCCATCGCGGGCCGGAGAATCGCCGGGGGTGGCCCGCCGACCAGCGCGGCGCGATTCCCGCTCCCGCCAAATATCCGGTGCTGGAGAATTCGGCAACCGGCAGGAGCGGGATTCACGCCAGCCCCCGGTGATTCTCCGACCCGGCGGGGGGTCGGAGAATACTGCCCCTGTTGTCAGGCAGAAGTCATAGCAGATCTAATGACCCTCTACCTTCCTTCATTTTACTGTGAATGAAAGAGACAGTCCAAAACATAGTCATCTTATTAAACATCACATTTGTTCCAAATAGAAGAAGCCAGATTATTTTTTTTATTTTGCACAATTACAAAATATACATAAAAGAGTTAGCATGTCTGCATTATTGTTAAACATTGAAATGAGGTTCACTCTCACAAAGAGAGAGAACCTCATTTCAATGTTTAGCAGTTGAAAGTTATAAAATACTTTTGATGCTTATCAGACACTATTGCAGGTGCAATTGGACAAACTGACAACAGGCAATGACAACCAGACTTATAAATCTGAAAACATTGAGCTCTGGGCATAATGATAATGAAGCTGACATTGTACAGGGGAAGTAATGCCTTCATTCTGAATGATCAGTGTCATGAAATGAAATGACACAAATCACAAGAGTGCCATTAACCACAAGCCACTTTGCCATGATCATTTTCCTGTGAGTGTTGAGATGAAATGCTGTTCAAGGCGCTTATCACAAAAGGAGAGAACATTAACAAAAGGGTCACCTTCGATCCATTCTGCCTATTTCAAAGTTGCAGGTATAAAATCAGCATTGGAAGAGGCCTGGGACCAGGCTGCTTGTATACCTTGAACACAAAATCCCCCAAACTATAGATGCTGGAAATCGGGGAAAAAAAGTGGAGAGGACAAATAAGTTGATGCTCAAAATATAGACTCGCTACAGCTGAAACATTGTGGCAAAAAATGCCCAAAAGCTTTTCAGAAATAGGCAAGTAATTTGCTGAATTTGGACCTTTTAACTCACTCAGATAAATCTCAGGCAGCAGGGAAGGACAGTGTGTGTGTATGTGTGTGTGTTGGGGGTGGGGGTGGGGGGGGGGGGGGGGGGGCGGGTGTGAAGTGGCCAATAATTTTCCAGTATTGACCCTGGATTAATCCTGGAAAGAGAGGATGGCTTAAAACAGTACTGGACATTTTCTTCAGTCTTCTAAAACAAAACATTCCTTAAGCGTCCACCATCCCCATTGCCTGCTCTTCAAGTGTGCACAACATTTGGATGAATCATAACATTTCTCTGGCCACCTGTTCTTTTCCATCACATAGCCTGGCACGGATCTCGATTTCGGCCTCTCCCACAATTTAACTGACCCACCTGTATTCCCATATTCACGCAAGGCGCAACGTGCCCGTTAAATTGCTGCCCACATTTAATGACTGCTTTCCACATAATACAAGCTCCTAACCAACATTTGCACCAGATAGCAAGATTCAGAAACCCACAGGGAAATCTTTTTCCCAATAGACCCAAGATTTGACAAGGTCTCTGCCCCCACCCCAGCCACCAGCTCCATGAGATCAGTTCTAATTGTGCCCTTCAACCTTCCAAGAAATGTCAGTCTCTCTGTTTTTATTTGATTGGATACACAGATAGAATTGTGACTGCATTTGTGTGGACTATTGTGCATGATGCAAAGTACGGCAAATACATCTCTTTGCTTACTACATTAATGTATGTATTATCCATAATCCAATATTTGAAGTTTATCTGTTTCAGAACAACAAATCTATTCAGTACTTGTCCCACAAAATTAGGGAAAAAAACTTACTGTCTTTGTCACTTCTCATTCTCCTTTGTAGTTGAAGTAATTTCCAGCTCTCCTGTTCCTAAACAAGTGTGACAAATTGGATTTTTATATATTGAAAATTAATTCTAAAAGTCTACCCAGTGAAGTATTTTTAGGTTTTTAATTACAGGTCTTGTAAATAAGACATGAGTTATTAGACCAACCAATCAACAGGCTCTAAAGTGTGATTGCACACACATTGTATAACATTTTGTGCTCATATTTCTGAACCGATCAAACCAACCCTCTTTTAAAATGTAAATTGAATTCACTAATTATGTCTGAAATAGTTATCAACTAAAGATCATTAATTGGGTAAGAATGTAAATAAAATCAGGGAGCTTTTTCAGAGATGTGTGATTGATTCTTTCCTAACAGGACGTGTTACTTTTCTACTTTGTTATTATGTACGTATTGTAAATTTCTGCTTTTTGACTATTCATTTCAGAAAATAAATGTTGGGAGAAATAAGTAATTCATCCTAATTCTAATGCATTGTCATGTGCCAACAGCAATATTCCAAATTACTTTTAAAAATATAACTGGTTTGTTGATATCATCTCTGTAAATGACAATACAGTTTTCCTTTGTATGCATCTAAATTTCTACGTTGTCTGACTTTGTACCATAATGTAAATGGGAGGCCAAAGTTATGGCTGGAACTCGAGAAAACACTGCTGTAATCCAGGGCATCTATATATATTCACTGAGTCTAGCTTTGTTTATTGAATCACATGTTTCAAAGACAGTATACTTGAAAGTGTGGCCTCAGTAACATCATATTTCAATCGTATTGTATCTCACATCTCAAATGCCATATTCACCTGGGGGGAAATTAGTACCATGTAATTGGCAACAGTTCATGTCAATTTTCACAAGCCTCTCTTTTTTTAACTTTAGTTCCATCTTTTTCCTATGTTAAAGTTCCAATGAAATGCTCCTTTCATTTACAGCAGGGAACATATCACTGCCGACTCCGACTGCCCCACAGCCAGCTTACGCTCCAATGAATATTGATTGGCTGCAGACAAGGCTTCCACCCCTCACTCAAGAAAAAGTCTACTGTATAGAGTCTCTGGCCAATCTAATTGGCTGGCAGCTCCCCAGTCCCAGCAGCATCTGCGCTGCAATGGACAGAGGAGTTACGACAGCAACCTGCCGGAGGACATGGTAAATGCAAGGGGGTCCCAGGGAAAGGAGGTAAGGAAGGCCTGGGGGATCGTGAGGTGGACTATCAGGGTCTCGGAGGAGAGGCCGGAGGAGGGGTCAGTGAGCAGGGGGGGAGGGAGGTCTGGAAATCACCGTGCTTCAAGACATGGGCACTATTTTAAATGTTGGTGGCCTGTATGTGTTCCACAGATCCAGAGCACCCAACACATCATGATACCAGGAGTTGAGGGATATTAGAACTTCTTAGACCTACTGGCAAGTGATCTACCTTCCACCAGCATTCCGTCATCCTGCAAAATGGACAGCGTCCGCCCGCCGCTGCCGCTCCGCATCACTGGTAACCTAGGGGCCAACTGGAAGATATTCAAACAACGCTTCCAGCTCTACCTTGAAGCCACAGACCGGGAAGCTGCCTCAGACACCAGGAAGATCGCTCTCTTCCTATCCACGGCCGGGGAACATGCCATCCACATTTTCAATTCTCTCACCTTTGCTGATGATGAAGATAAATCAAAATTCAAGACGGTCCTCCTCAAGTTTGACAGTCACTGCGACATCAAGGTGAATGAAAGTTTTGAGCGCTATGTATTCTGACAGCGTTTGCAGGGTAAGGATGAGCCTTTACAGTCCTTTCTCACCCACCTTCCCATCCTTGTGCAGTTGTGTAATTACGGGCCCACCTCCGACTCCATGATACGCGACCAGATAGTTTTTGGTGTTCAGTCGGACCCCCTACGCCAGCAGCTCCTCAAGGTAAAGCAGCTCACCCTAGCGACCGCCATCGAGACCTGCGTGCTACACGAACATGCCACTAGTCGGTATTCCCACATCCAAGCAGCTGAAACGGCATGGCAAGTCCCCACGAGGCAGAACGGGTCCAAGCAATCGAGCAACTCCAGGGCCTCAGCCTGGATGAGGGCGGCCATTTCGCCCGCTTTTCGCGGACTCCCGCACTTGTGCGCACCGAACGAGGGGACGGCAACATCGACGAACGTATTGTGCAGGCGCGCACCACGTATGACCGCACCATGCATGCGCGGTGGCGCAGCGAACGTACTGACGCTACAACGTGTGGCAACTGTGGCTCTGCCCACTTAAAGCGGCAATGCCCTGCCAAATCCCACCGATTCCTGAGATGTGGCAAACTTGGCCACTATGCTGCTTTATGCAGATCAGCTCAGCGTGCCAACTCTTATCGCTCCAGCCAGCCTCGCAGGAATGACCGGGCCATTCAACCCACGGTCACCGAGTCCGATGCGGACCTACTACCCGATATTGACACCGAGGACCCGAAGGCGTCTTTTCGAGTCGGTATCGTTACAAAAAACAGGGTGTCCCCGAAGCAAAGAATTCAGCCTCTATCGGTATACAGCATTATCCAGACGATGAGTGGTGTGCCACCCTGATGGTCAACCGGTCCCAAATACGATTCCGCCTGGACACTGGTGCCTCCGCCAATCTCATTGCACGGTCTGACCTCCAAAGCCTTCGTGTCAAACCAGCCATCCTCCCATCAGCCTGCCAGCTATTAGATTATAATGGCAATGCCATTGCTGCCAGCGGCTTATGCCAACTTGAAGTGACGCACAGATAACGCAAAGCCATCCTTCCCTTTGAAATCATGGGCTCCTCGAAACCTCCCTGCTTGGCGCGCAGGCATGCAAGCTGTTGAACCTAGTTCAGAGAATTCACTCTCTCTCCTGATGACGCGACTGCCTTTCAGGACACCGACTTCAGGGCGCAGCTCAACGCCATTATCAACCAGCACCACAACGTCTTCGAGGGCATGGGCATTGCTCCCGTACACCTAGAAGATTTTATTAAAACCGAATGCCACGCCCGTGGTGCATGCACCTCGCAGGGTCCAAGCACCCCTTAAGGACTGCCTGAAGCAGCAGCTGCAGGACCTCCAGAACCAAGGAATGATTTCCAAAGTCACGGAACCGAACAACTGGGTCAGTTCCATGGTATGTGTAAAAAGGCCTTCCGGCGAATTGAGAATTTGCATTGATCCCAAGGATCTAAATCGCAATATCATGAGGGAGCATTATCCAATTCCCAAGCACGAAGAGCTCACATGTGAGATGGCTCACGCCAAGCTCTTCACCAAACTCGACGCCTCAAAAGGATTCTGGCAAATCCAGCTCGATAAATCCAGCAGGAAACTTTGCACATTTAATACCCCCTTTGGCAGATATTGTTACAACAGGCTGCCGTTTGGGATCATCTCTACATCAGAAGTGTTCCATAGGATTATGGAACAAATGATGGAAGGCATTGAAGATGTTCACGTCTACGTCGATGACATAATCATTTGGTCCACCACCCTGCAGGAGCATGTTAGTCGCCTCCAGCGCGTATTCAGACGTATACATGAGCATGGCCTCCGCCTCAACAGGGCCAAATGCTCTTTTGGTCAGACGGAACTCAAGTTCCTCGGGGACCACATCTCCCAATTGGGTGTGCAGCCGGATGCGGACAAGGTAGCTGCCAACACAGCTATGAAAACACAAGAGGACAAAAAGGCGGTCCTCCGATTTCTGGGCATGGTCAATTTTTTAGGGAAATTCATCCCTACCCTCGCCTCTCATACCACGGCTCTTAGGAACCTGGTCAGGAAGACGACAGACTTCCAATGGCTCCCTGCCCACAAGCGCGAATGGAGAGAACTCAAAACAAAACTGACCATGGCCCCGGTCTTAGCTTTCTTTGATCCAGCAAAGGAGACCAAAATTTCGACCGATGTCAGTCAATCTGGCATTGGGGCAGTGCTCCTTCAACGTGATGAGGCCTCATCCTGGGCCTCCATTGCATATGCCTCACGTGCGATGACCCCCACGGAACAGCGTTACGCGCAGATAGAAAAGGAGTGCCTGGGCCTTCTGACCGGTGTGGTTAAGTTTCACGATTATGTGTACGGACTTCCTCAATTCACCATCGAGACCGACCATCGTCCGCTGGTCAATATAATACAGAAAGACTTGAACGACATGACGCCTCGCCTCCAGCGTATTCTTCTCAAGCTCCGGCGATACGACTTCCAGCTGGTATTCACCCTCTCTCCAGGGCAGTCAACACTCTATGTGACCCAGCGGGATTTGTCTGCCAGGTTGACGCCCATGTGGCATTCGCGGCCTCCATCTACCTGCCTCGGATGAACGCCTCATCTAAATTCGGCGGCTGACCCCTTGCTACAGCATGTCATGCGCCACCTAACGGACGGGTGGCTCAAGGACCAATGCCCTCAGTTCTATAATGTCAGAGATGATCTAGCGGTAGTAGATGGGGTTCTTCTAAAACTGGACCGCATTGTCATCCCGCATAACATGCGCCAGCTTGTCCTGGAACAACTACACGAGGGCCACCTTGGCATGGAAAAGTGCCTCCGACGGGCCCAAGAGGCAGTGTACTGGCCCGGCATTAATGAGGACATAGCCAACACAGTGCTCAACTGCCCCACTTGTCAGCGCTTCCAGCCAGCCCAACCACGTGAGACCCTACAGCTCCATGAGCTGGTCACGTCACCATGGACCAAGGTGGGCATCGACCTGTTCCACGCGCTGGGTAGAGACTATGTCCTGATCGTGGACTACTTTTCGAATTACCCGGCGGTGATACGGTTGCACAAGCTCACCTCGTCTGCAGTCATTCGTGCATGTAAAGAAACATTTGCTCGACACGGCATCCCGCTCACGGTTATGTCGGACAATGGCCCCTACTTCGCCAGCCAGGAATGGTCCAACTTTGCCAGGTGGTACAATTTTGCCCACGTGACGTCCAGTCCCTTGTACCCCCAATCCAACGGCAAAGTGGAGAAGGGAGTACATATAGTCAAACGTCTCCTATGCAAGGCTGCCGATGTTGGGTTCGATTTCTACCTTGCCTTGCTGGCCTATCGCTCCGCCCCACTGTCCACTGGCCTGTCGCCAGCCCAGTTACTCATGGGTCGTACCCTGAGGACGATGGTGCCGTCCATCCATGTCCCAGACCTCATTCCGGTCCTTCGCCGGATGCAGCTGTCTCATGCACAGCATAAGGCGGCTCATGACTCCCGTGCAGCTGATCTCCTTGCTCTGGCTCCAGATGACAACGTCCGCATCCATCTTCTGGATGGTGGCTGGTCTGCAACCGCTGTTGTCCTTCGGCAGGTGGCCCCCCGCTTGTTCTTGGTTCATCTACCGGATGGCTCTATTCTGCGTTGCAATCGACGCTCCCTTTGCCTCATTCCACGCTCGCCACGTGATCCTCCAGTGTCGCCTCGCCCTCCTGCTGACCCTGCCACGGACTATGCAGATCTCCCTGTCACTCTGCATCCCCCTGACTCTGACGCAGTCCAGCCCGCTGGTTTGTATATAGTGTTGATCTCGTTATTCTTGTTGCATACTGTTTCTCTGCACCAGGCACCTTCCCATATAAATAGCTTAGTTCTCATGTACGTAGTCCTGTAAATATGTCTTCGCACCCCACACGTAGTTAGGAACATTCTCACCACACATTATTTATTGCCACACACATACATTCTTTTTTAAAAGGAGGGATGTCATAATATACACCAGTATATCATGGTGCAGACACACACACTGATGGACAGACAGCAAGACCAATCAACACACACAACACCGCAGCCAATCACCAGTTAGAGCACACTCACTATAAAGGCAGGGGGCATCAGTTTTCCCGCTTATTCGGGATGCAGCCTCTCAGAAGGACAGAGCTTACAGTTTACAGCACAGATCTTCACCATGTGCTGAGTGCATAGACTGGTTAAGACAGGCATAGGTCTTTAGTTTAATCTAACATCGTGTTAACCCACAGTGAAAGTATGTTCAACAGTTTCTAACTTAATAAAATAGTGTTGCACTATTTAAGTGTTGGTGGCTTGTATGTGTTCCACGGATCTCGAGCACCCAACACATCACAGGCTGCAGAGGGGCAGGTGGCGGCTGCACAGGCTGGAGGGCTGGCCGCCCAACAGGCCGAGGAGGAGGAGGTGCCAGGCAGGCGTCGTCTGAGGGCTCGTGTATACCGGCCCAACCGACCGGGCATGCTGTTGGAAACTCCGGCTGAGCAGAGAGACAGTGCGACACATCTGACAGATGATGGCACACCTGGCACCGTGAGGGTAAGGGGGAGTACACCCGCTCCCGGTAACCGTCAAAATGATGGTCGTCCTGAACCTCTATACGACGGGAGGGGTCCAGTCCGGGATCTCACAGACCTTGGTGCACAGGTGCATCCGCGCCATCACGGAAGCCCTGTATCCCCAGGCGGATCAAGACATCCATTTCCATGTGGGCCGAGCCCACCAGGATGCCCGGGCAGCGGGGTTCGCTGCCAGCGCCGGGTTGCCCTGGGTTTAGGTGCCGATTGACTGGATGCTTGTCGCCCTCCGGGCACCTGCGGATAACAGGCCACTCTACACTAACTGAAGGGGGTACCACACAATGATTTCTCAGCTGGTCTGTGACTATGGCTGCGCACCATGCACCTCTGCGCCCGATACCGGGCAGTGTGCACGATTCCTTCATCCTGACACATTCGGTGATTCCTGACATGTTTGAGGGGCATTACCAAGCCCCCCCCCCCATAACCATCACCACCACCTACCCAGGGGCCACAAACCGACACGGAGACCTACTACAACGACGCCCAAACAGCGACCAGGAGTGTGATTGAGCAGTGCTGCGCCATCCTGAAGATGCGGTTCAGGTGCTTGGCCCAGTCTGGAGGGGCCTCCAGTATGATGCTGAGAGGGTCGCCCACATCGTGGTTGCCTGCTGCATCCTCCACAACATCGCGCAGCAGAGGGGCGATGTGCAGGAGGAGGAGGATGAGAAGGAAGGGCAGGCCTCGTCCGACGCGGAGGATGCGGGGGAGCAGGACAATGAGCAGGAAATGGGGCTCGGGCAGGCAGGGGAGGCCGCACAACGTTATTACCAGGGCAGTGACAGAGGGTCAGGTCCATGGGATGGATTGTGATGACAACGCGCTCTGTGATCAATGAGCTCTGGTGCTCCACATCGCATGGCAACATGTGACGCATGCCCACAGTGGCACCTGGGTGATCCCTGCAGGCGAACTGGCCAGTCCATCACACGGTCCTGTCGAATCCCTGGGATGGGGGTACTGGGGACAGTCGGGGCATGGGGGGGGTGTTTGGGAGCACAGCCCTCCCGCAGATCGTACTCCTCCCCCCCCCCCACCATCCCTCCCCCACCCCCCGTCCAGCCCAGATCCGCCCATCCCACACCCATCAGATAGAGCAGCGAGGCAGCTTTTAATGGTTGTCAACAGGTGTTTATTGTGCGGAAATATATACTGTCTGTGCCCTAGCCCCTATAACTGAACTGTGCCCTTCACCCGTGCCAAACTGGCCTTCTGGCCTTACGGGCCCTAACACACCTAGGTGGTTCTCCAGATGGTACAGTAGGGGTGGAGTAGGCCTGCTGTGACTACTGTCCTGCGACAAGACTCCCCATTGGCACACGTCTCCTGAGGTGACCCGCTGCTCCGGTGGCCCGAATGGTGCGTTACCGCCCTGTTCTGCCCGCTGCCCACCAGATGCACCAGGGACAAGAGGGGGGTGTCTGAGGTGCTGCGGTGTTCCGGCACCACCCCTGCGGGAGTCATCGGCGCGGACCCCAGCACCCCCTCCCCCTTCGGGATGCCTGATGGCCGCCGGGCTACTCCATTGGACGGGGGTGTGAACGGAGCCATCCCCTGAGGCCCCCCCACAACCTAATGCTGCCAGTCATGGAGGCCCGCTCTGGTCTTGACCAAGATCTGCCTGCTCGTGACCATGGAGGACCATCGCCATCTGGGACTGCACCACATCATGCTGCAACTGTGGCACATCAGCCAGTGACTGGGCCACCCGCCTCTGTGTCTGCGTAACAATGGACAGCACCTGGCCAATGCCACCGATGTTCCCAGCCATGCCCTTCGTGACTGGGCCATGCTGAGGAGCACCGCTGCAATGCCCAGGTGGCTCTGACACATAGCTGCCTGTGAGAGGGCAGGCCTGTCCTGGGCCTCGGCCACTGCCTGCACAGAATGGCCCAGGCCTTCGACACGCTGATCCATAGCTGAAACTGTCACCCCCAATGCCTCCACCGCGGATGCCACCCGTGCGGTGTCAGCCTGGCTAGCACGCACCACCGCCGGCTCCTGCACATAGATGGACTCCTCCACCTGCGCCTGCAGGTGCTGGATGCCTGCCGACATCCCCTCTTGTAGTCCGTGGTTCTCTGACTGTACCTCCACTGTGGCTGGCACTGGATGTTCCAGAAGCCCGGGACCCGTCTGGACAGCAGCTGGTTCCTGGGGCTGGCCTGCCCTCCGACCCTCCGGCCCCTCGACTGTTCCGAGCTCCACCTGCTGTACCGGATGCGATGCGTGTTGATCACCAGATAGTATCCCAGAAGCCTCTTCACTAATATGCTCAACCGAGGCGATAGTCTCTGGGATGGAGGGCGGTGTAGGAGACAGCAGTGATGGAAAGTCCGTGTCCTCATCTGACCCGGGCTTCGGGGTATCCTGAGTCTCGGGTGGAGGGCTGGTGTTCCGGCTGCTCTCCCCGTCAGTGCTCGGCTGTCTGCTGTACTGGCTCTGGCATGGGCTGGGGGCTGGGGTCTCCGCATTGACCGGCCCCATCTCCGGCAGGTCCTGAAGACACAAGACGGTATACATGATTAGACAGTGGGCTGGGGGGTTGGTGTTGAGGGGGTGTGAGGGGGGTGTGGGCTGAGGGGGGTGATGGGGGTCTGGGTAGAGGGAGGGGGTCCACACATGTGTCATAGAGGCCGTCATTCCGTTGTTCCCCCTCTGGTCTTCTCCTGCTCCCGGTTGTTGTGCGTGGCCTTCTCCTGGGGGGGACGGGGGGGGGGGGGGGGGGTGGGGGGATGCATACAACAACACCATTAGATGATCCGACGCATGCAGCTTAGGGGTTGGGTAGATGGTGGATTCCATGCCATGGCGGCTGGCATGGGTGCTGGCATGTGGGGCAGAGTGAGGGGCATGGCCATCCCCGGGGTGGAGGGGCCTGGTTCTGGGTGTGTGGGGGGGAGGGTTAGTGCCAGGAGCACGGAGCTGCCAACTCACCCTGGCCGCTCTGAGGAGGTAGAGTAGTTTCTTCCGGCGCTTGATGCCAGTCCGGAAAATGTTGCACATGGCGCTGACCGCCTCTGCCACCTGGACTCTGGCGAACAGTGGCACCTTGCGACCTTCCTCCCAGGCCAGGGTCATCCTTCTCTCCTCCACGGCGTTCATGAGGGGATACAGCTCAGCGTCCCTGAACCGTGGCGTTGCTCTCCTTCCAGCCATCTTGTTGACTGGGACGGTGTGTGTGGGGGGAAGGACCATCTAAGTGCAGCTGCGGCGTGTAAGCCAATCACAGACCCGGCACCGTTTTCCATGGAATTGATTGCGTTCCACATGGTGATGGTGCTCGCCCATTTAAAGTAGCTGAATCGGTGCAGCTGTTGCGTCGTTTTTCTGTCGTAAAACGCCACTGTTCCCACGCCGGCGTCGGCACACAGTCTCAAAATCGGAGAATCCAGCCCATTATCTCTGCAATAAAAGAATGCAAATTTCCCTTCCTGGCACTCCACAAAGCTTCTTTACATTTCTGAAGACAAATTCTGGCTCTAGTGATGGAATGTTTACAAAGGAAAAAGGGGACCCTAACTCCTATTAAACATCTCAGGATTACAGACCTGAGAAAGTATATCTTTTGTAAAATACCCAGGGGAAGAAGTGGGAGATATGTCACATGACTTCCTCCCAAACTGCTAGAACCTGTAATATTCCTGGATAGATCTGAACTGTCAATCACTATTTCATCTCTGAAGAGAAGCAGGACTCCAAGCCAGAAACCTGCCTTGGCCTACCATTATACCATTGATCAGGTAGCAGGAGAGAGTCCCTCATCTACACTATGAACTACTGGATCATTGGAACTTTTGTATTTATGCTTTCAAGAATAATTCAACTCTTCGTTTCTGCACCCATCATGGAAGTCCTCATTTCTGGAAAGACGGATTGCCATGGAACAGTAAGCGAACTACCCAACTATCCACTGAAGGAATACACCATTGGACTATTGATTCTGGACTCTGGTCTCACATAAAACCATAATTCTTATTTCTATTGTGGTCTTGCCTTATACCCATTTCTTTCTCTTATCCATCTTTTATTTTATGAGTGTAAAAAAGACAGACATTTCCTGCATTTCTGTGTGTGCAAAATAAACCAACTTTTATTTTATCTTGTCTTGTGTTTGCTGTGGGGGTTATTCATAGAGGTGTGGAATACTCCAAACTGAAGGTTTGGGGAAAATACATCACCACTTATAAAGGGGGAATCAAAAAATCAAAAATACCTCTCTGTTTGTGAAAGGGTAGTGAGAGGAGTAATCAGGGCTGTTTAAATCAATCCCCCCACTTGTCCGTACCCCTGGGAGTTCAAAACTGTTCTAGCCTCAACAACCAAATTTGTCATTACATCTGACCAGCCTTGCCATGCACCAATCTCAGTCTGTTAAAATAGAGGCCAGAAAGGAGACAATGTAATGCAAAGATGGTGAGAAGGTGACACAAAAACAAAGTTGCAGGAAGACCGCTTTTATTTATCCACATACAATGCCACAAGTGATCAAATACGTTATACTGGGTTAGTTTTTACTCCATCTGATCATGTTGAATGGGTGGTACTAATTCCTTTTTAAAAAAAACATTTTATTGAGGCATTTATGATTTTATAACAATAAACAATACAAATACAAATGTACACATAGTTCAGTGCATAACACATCCCTCCATCTCCCCTTGTTCCCATCTACTGGATGGTACCAATTCAGCTGAACACTTTGCATCTCTCCTGATTTCAACTTTCATTGAAAGCATTGAAAACCGGGGAGATGTATAATGGGAGGCTGAATTAACAGTATAAACAGGCTGATATCGATTCAATAATCCATTATACATCTCTCCGGATTTTCATTTTCATTTACTTCAGAAGGAATTAAAATTGGGAATGTTGTAAAATGGGTAGTCAAATCGATATTGCCCATTTAAAAAGGTCAACCGTTTCCCAAATTATTACCTCTAACCCGACTATGGACAGTAACGTCACTATCAATGTTGCAGTATGAGTGTGGAATGGTATCCCAGGGCAAAGAAGCACACAGAAGAACCCATTATTGAAGAACTTAATTTGTGCTTGTGGAGATTTATTTCCTTCCTGTGTTATGAAGAGGAGAAGGATGAGGCTAAATTGGAGGTTGAATAAACTCAGTTTGTTCCCACTGGAACGACGGAGGTTGAGGGGTGACCATCCAGCAGAGGGCAGCAGAGCGGAGCCGCTGATTGGCTGTTGCGGGGAAAATTTGCATCAGTGCATTGCGGTCACTGTACCCAGAAGGTGCACCTGAGCAAGACACCCTCCATGTTCAAGTGAAGGCAAGCATCCAGCAGAGGGCAGCAGAGCGGAGCTGCTGATTGGCTGTTGCGGGGGAAATTTGCGTCAGAGCATTGCAGTCACTGTATCCAGAAGGTGGTTTGTGGAGGAGCTGTTGTCAAGTGACAGTTAAACCCCAAACACTTCTTCAGTATTTCCTCCCTACCTCCTCCTCTAACCAAAAAAACAATCATTGTAAGGATCCCAGCCGAGTAAAGATCAAGAGGGAGATCCGAGGGCAGGTAGAAGTAGAAAGAAGTTGAACCGTGACATCACAGCCAGCAGGTAAGTGATTGGCTGGTGACTGGTAAGTAGTTTTACTTTTCCCTGAGGTGTGTTGATAAGGTAGGGTTTTTCTATTTCTATTTTTTTTATCGTGTGATTGGTAACAATTTTTCTTTTTTTTCCCCTTTTCATTTCTCTATCATTTGATATTATAGTTGAACTAAGTTATGCTTAAGATTAAAAATGGCAGGAAATCTCAGACCCATGTTATGCTCATCATGCTCAATGTGGGAGCTCAGGGACGTGGCTGATGTCCCTGGCTCCTTCACGTGCGGGAAGTGTGTCCAGCTGCAGCTCTTGTTAGACCGCATGACGGCTCTGGAGCTGCGGATGGACTCACTTAGGAGCATCCGCAATGCTGAGGAGGTCGTGGATAGCATGTTTAGCGAACTGGTCACACCACAGATTAGGATTGATGAGGGAGAAAGGGAATGGGTGACCAAAAGGCAGGGAATGTGGATTGGGAGTAGCTGTTTGAAGGTAAATCCACTTTTGATATGTGGGAGGCATTTAAAGAGAGGTTGATTAGAGTGCAGGACAGACATGTCCCTGTGAAAATGAGGGATACAAATGGCAAGATTAGGGAATCATGGATGACAGGTGAAATTGTGAGACTAGCTAATAGGAAAAAGGAAGCATACATAAGGTCTAGGCGACTGAAGACAGACGAAGCTTTGGAAGAATATCGGGAATGTAGGACCAATCTGAAACAAAGAATCAAGAGGCCGAAAAGGGGTCATGAAATATCTTTAGCAAACAGAGTTAAGGAAAATCCCAAAGCCTTTTATTCATATATAAGGAGCAAGAGGGTAACTAGAGAAAGGGTTGGCCCACTCAAGGACAAAGGAGGAAAGCTATGCGTGGAGTCAGAGAAAATGGGTGAGTACTTTGCATCAGTATTCACCGAGGAGAGGGACATGACGGATGTTGAGGTTAGGGATAGATGTTTGATTACTCTAGGTCAAGTCAGCATATGGAGGGAGGATGTGTTGGGTATTCTAAAAGGCATTAAGGTGGACAAGTCCCCAGGTCCGGATGGGATCTATCCCAGCTTATTGAGGGAAGTGAGAGAGGAAATAGCTGGGGCCTTAACAGATATCTTTGCAGCATCCTTGAACACGGGTGAAGTACCGGAGGACTGGAGAATTGCTAATGTTGTCCCCTTGCTTAAGAAGGGTAGCAGGGATAATCCAGGTAATTATAGACTGGTGAGCCTGACGTCAGTGGTAGGGAAGCTGCTGGAGAAGATACTGAGGGATAGGATCTATTCCCATTTGGAATAAAATGGACTTATCAGTGATAGGCAGCATGGTTTTGTGCAGTGAAGGTCATGTCTTACCAACTTAATAGAATTCTTTGAGGAAGTGACAAAGTTGATTGATGAGGGAAGGGCTGTAGATGTCATATACATGGACTTCAGTAAGGCATTTGAACCCCATGGTAGGCTGATGGAGAAAGTGAAGTCTCATGAAGTCCAGGGTGTACTAGCTAGATGGATAAAGAACTGGCTGGGCAACAGGAGACAGAGAGTAGTAGTGGAAGGGAGTTTCTCAAAATGGAGAACTGTGACCAGTGGTGTTCCACAGGGATCCGTGCTGGGACCACTGTTGTTTGTGATATACAAAATGTATATACAAAGTTTGCAGACGGCACTAAGATTGGTGGAGTAGCAGATAGTGAAGGGGACTGTCAGAGAATACAGCAGAATGTAGATAGATTGGAGAGTTGGGGGGAGAAATGGCAGATGGAGTTCAATCTGGGCAAATGCGAGGTGATGCATTTTGGAAGATCCAATTCAAGAGCGAACTATACGGCAAATGAAAAAGCCCTGGGGAAAATTGATGTACAGAGAGACCTGGGTGTTCAGGTCCATTGTACCCTGAAGGTGGCTGCGCAGGTCCATAGAGTGATCAAGAAAGCATACGGCATACTTACCTTCATCAGAAGGGGTATTGAGTACAAGAGTTGGCAGGTCATGTTACAGTTGTATAAGACTTTGGTTCGGCCACATTTGGAATACTGCGTACAGTTCTGGTTGCCACATTACCAAAAGGATGTGGATGCTTTGGAGAAGGTGCAGAGGAGGTTCACCAGGATGTGACCTGTATGGAGGGCGCGAGCTATGAAGAGAGGTTGAGTAGATTAGGAGTATTTTCATTAGAAAGATGGAGGTTGAGGGGGGACGTCATTGAGGTCTACAAAATCATGAGAGGTATAGACAGGGTGGATAGCAAGAAGCTTTTTCCCAGAGTGGGGGACTCAATTACTAGGGGTCACGAGTTCAAGGTGAGAGGGGAAAAGTTTAAGGGAGATATGCGTGGAAAGTTCTTTACGCAGAGGGTGGTGGGTGCCTGGAACGCATTGCCGGCGGAGGTGGTAGAGCCGGACACGATAGCGTCATTTAAGATGTATCTAGACAGATACATGAATGGGCAGGGAGCAGAGGGATACAGATCCTTAGAAAATAAGCTACAATTTTAGATAGAGGATCTGGATTGGCGTAGGCTTGGAGGGCTGAAGGGCCTGTTCCTGTGCTGTCATTTTTCTTTTCTTTGTTCTTTGTTCTGATAGAGGTCTACAAAATTATGAGGGGCATAGACAAAGTGGATAGTCAGAGACTTTTTCCCAGGGCAGAGGGGTCAATTACTCGAGGGCATACGTTTATGGTACAAGGGGCAAGCTTTAGAGGAGATGTACAAGGTAAGGTTTTTACACAGAGGGTAGTGGGTGCCTGGAACTTGCTGCTGGAGGAGATGGTGGAAGCAGGGATGATAGTGACGTTTAAGGGGCATCTTGAGAAATACATGAATAGGATGGGAATAGAGGGATACGGACCCCAGAAGTGTAGAAGATTTTAGTTTAGATGGGCAGCATGGTCGGCTCAGGCTTGGACGGCCGAAGGGCCAGTTCCTGTGCTGTACTTTTCTTTGTTCTTTGTTTGACATAGATTATTATTTTTTTAAATTTAGAGTACCCAATTATTTTTTCCAATTCCACGTGGCCAATCCACCTACCCTGCACATCTTTTGGGTTGTGGGGGCGAAACCCACGCAGACACGGGGAGAATATGCAAACTCCACACGGACAGTGACCCAGGGCCGGGATTCGAACCCGGATGCTTAGCGCCGTAGGCAACAATGTTAACCACTGTGCCACCGTGCTGCCCGTTTGACATAGATTATGATAGTTGCCACTGAAGTTCATTCTTCCCTGTCGTGTTCCCTGAGCCCCCAGTCAATGGCCATGAATAATGGGCTGTTCTGATATTAACAGTTTTCTTTCACTACGAAGATTGAAAGTTATTCCCATGGTCTGCAATTTTGGTGAAATATGTGCACTAATCACTTTAAAACCTATAAATGTTTCCAGCTTCATGCTATGAAAGAACTATCTTAAACTTTGGGTGCAGGACAGTTCATGAAGGCTTGCTTCCTTCAACCCACCTTAACCCACTGCCACAAAATTGCCATGAGAATAAGACCTTCTCTAACAGTGATACATCTCAAGCTCCCACCCAATAGCCCCTTACCTTAATTGGGCTTTTCACAGTAACTTCATTGAAGCCTACTTGTGACAATAAGCGATTATTATTATTATTGGGTGGGAGCCTGAGATGTATCACTGTTAGAGAAGGTCTTATTCTCATGACAATTTTGTGGCAGTCGTTCTCCACAGTCCCTGAAGATCTTCCGCTCCCCAGATAGATCAGATCTTTGCAAACCCTTTCTATAAAATACAAATAATCTCTGCTCACAACATTATTGGTCCAGGTCCTAACACAGCAACACCCAACATACCCAATATTGGGCTGCTTCACTGGTGGTGGGATTCTATCCTTGTCAATGGAATTCCCTATTGTAATCACTGCACACCTCCGGGAAACCCGTGGGCAGGGGTGCCATGCCGGCGAGAAAAGAGGATCGCAACAGCCGGAAAATTCTGGTCATTATCTCATTATCTTTCATCCCCAAATTCCCTAAAATTCCCTGGAGCTGCTCCATTGACAATGATGGGCAACAGTGCTATTAACCTGCCCCAACTTTAGCTTGTTCCACTATCATAGTTTGCTCCATATGTGTATCACTTTGCTGAAACATGCCATAATAGCTAGGTTAATGTACACTAAAAATAGATTTAGCTCCGTGGCTTTACTGTATGTCAGCAGTAGCCAGTTATTAGATCATAAACTTGAAAAAAATCTTACTTTTCCAGTTTGTCACATTGTCTTGCAGAAATCGAATAATTAATATTTTTTTAAAAGCTAAGGTTAGGATCTGAGGTTAAGTACCGATAGATCAGACATTAACTATCTGAAGAATTTCTGTACTCCAAAGTAGGCTGTGCTAATGGAAGAATTTGAAAGTAATTACTGCTAAAAGAGTCAATTAATTTTCACTTTGTGTCTCACTTAGCTTTGGCAAGGTCTCGGAATTGACTCCTGCACATGTCCTGTTTCTGCCAATGTTATTTAACTGGTGTGTCGTGCAGAATATATGCATACAAATGCTCAATTCGTGCATTGTTATGGATTTGAACAGTCCAGGACCTGATAGGAATACGATCTGTTTAACATAAATGGTCTTTCTCTTTGTGAATGGGTCAGTTGAGTTTTATGACAAACAAAATTCAAATATGAACTGTCTGGATTTGTTCCTACTCAGCAAATCACTATGTTCACAATCCCTAATATTTATGCCCAGTTATTGTCGAGTTGCATTCCATTGCAGAGCATGCAATGATTTTATGTTTTAAATCTCTGTTTGGAGGCAGCATGAGAAAATAACTTATGAAATCATACCATTCCTTTCACTCAGCATCCTGGGCTGGCAGTCTAGAATTGGCATTGTACCATCAGTGCATTCCTGAGCCGGAATGACTGGAGGTGGCCCAAAGTTCCACCTTAGGATGAAATTTCATTTGTTGAAATTCGGACAGCTTGACGTTCCGGAAGTGGCCCCCAGGTCCTGGAAGTGAGTGGAGGGGGATGGCAGGTGGTGGGGGAGGGGCAGTAGGAGGGCCACAATCAGTGAGAAGGGGATTGATTTAGGTCATGAGGGAGTACAGTCATATCTCAACCTGCATCATGTAAAAAAGAACATAATATCCCTTTTCACTGGTGACGTGTACCTCAGCAACATCCACATAAGAAAGACTGAAACAGAAAAGATCAAATTTTTGCTCAACTAAAAGCTCAGGGGGTGAGTCCTAAATAGACATTAAGCTCTTCACTAGAATATACAAGGGGTGAGCAGCAAAATAATATTCGCATTATTTCAAGTCTGCTTGCTATAGTGCTGCAAAATTGATTATTGATGTCGTGACCGCTGCACCCTCACCTCATCCTGAGTGGAAAACGATGCCGCATATTGTCTTGAATCAGTCCAGTCATCTGTCGCTGCAGGTGAAGTCCATATGGCCAGTCGCTTTGCCAAGGCGGCTCCCTTTTCCTGAAAGATTGGACCTGAGATGGGCACATTTTTTGCTTGTGCTGCCTTGAACCACGTTAGCAGAGATTTTTCAACATTAGGATAGGTAGCAGTTCCCTCTCCTTGCAGGAGAGAATGCCTGTTTCGAAGATGTTCCCCTTGGTTTTCAAAATGGCAGATAAACCTGATGGCAGAATCTCTCACTCTTTTGCAATATCTGCTTCCTGATTCATGCTACAATTTTCCACTTGCTCTATAAACTTCCCTTTCAAATCGACAATATTTTCAACTTTCTTACAGGTTTTGCCGAACTCGTAGGATTTGCATGTGAAATAATGGCTTATCTAGAGTTTCATATTTAAATATAAATTTCATAGTGGTGTGATCCTAGACCAGGCCCCAACAGTGGCTCGGATACTGGATAGAAACCCAAATATTTTATTTAAATTTTGTAAGGCAGTGACGAAAGGATACTTACGTCGGGAGTAATTTCGCACAAAATAGGGCTATGGTATATTAAAGCAAACTTTATTACTAACACAGTATTAAAATATCTTTAACATCACACAAGAAAATAGCTTACAATTACCCCTTAAACAATGTTAATCAATACAGTGACACAATAACCATTAACTGCTATCTTTACTTCCACTCAAACAATAAAATCATCTTGGGTCCCAATCCACTTTTAAATACAGTTAGCAGACTCAGGAATGCCTGTTGTAAAGGCAAGTCTTATGTACTCCACTTTGAGAAAGTGAAATCTTTTTATTGCTTCAAAGAAGAGGAGCTGACATCCTGTCAGAATAATGCAGAATCATGGGTTGAATTTCTTCAGAAATCATGTCACCAACCTTCCAGCCAAAAAAAATAATTCTGAACCTCAACACCTAACTGAACCTCAACCAAAATACACGGCGGGAGCCAATCAGTTTGCTATCTAGCCAGTCCGCTCCCAATGGCGAGTTCCGGATCTTGCCCAAATATGACAAGCATATCATTAAGCCTGATGTGCATTAATTTACATCTCATTAGCAAGATTGAAGTCAAATGCAATGGTCTCCCGGGAATTAACCTGCTCCCCAGCGGGAAGTAACGTTTAGTATTCCTTTTTAAAAGCATGCATTTGGCACAATGGCTGCTGAGGGGAACTGAGGAGTGAGTAGCCATTTCCATTTTCAGGCATGCAGCTCAAGGGCTCTGGAACTGCTCCCACAGTGCTGGGGAAGAGGGGGAATCCTCCCTCAAGGAGGCTGGGCTTGGTCAGCCTCCTGTCTTTTTAATGACAATGCACTCACACCTATCCTCTGAACGGGGTCTGCAGCGGGGGAATTTGATCTTGGACCACAGAATCTGGGGCGGGGGAGGGGGGGGGGCGGGGCGAGTGGTTAGGGGAGCAGAGGACAACGGGGTGGTGGTGCAGGCAGGCCCGCTGTGAAGATAAATGTGCCGGATGCTTCATATGCATCAGATATAACATGTTTTACAATTAACATTGGTCATTACCATCTCCCCTAGCTACATATAGTGACCCTCCCCTACCCAGTGCCCCCAGTTCCCATTCAGTGCTCCTCAATCTTCTTGATCTTTATGTGTGTCTAGGTATGTCCCCAGGATGCATATCAGACATGGAGGCAGTCTGCTACTTTCCACACCCTGTGACCTTAGATGCCACTGGCAGACGTCCTTTGGAGAGCCTGGAGCTGGAGTGCTTCAGCCAACTTGCCAGTGTCACTGGCTTCACTGTGCCACCCTGTTCTGCCCGCTACCCTTGAGATGTACTCGGGTCAGGCTGGGGGGATTCGGAAGAACTGGAGGCCACCGTTGTCTCATTGTGGCTGATCCCAAGTTTGCCTCCAGCACCTCCATCTTGCTGATGGTGCCCGTAGGGCCCTGGGGGTCTCTGTGGGACAGAGGTGCAGCAGGAAGGAGCTCCAGCGGCCTGTGAGTCATCTGGCTCTGCGAGTCCTGGAGTCTCTCCATTGACTGCACCAATGGTGCAGGCGCTCTCAGTGATGCTCCTCAGTGCCTCGGCAATGGCCACCTGCATCTGGGATACGACCCTCAGCGACTGGGACATGCTCTGCAGTGACTCGGCAATGTCAGCTGCATAAGGGATATGTCCCTCCGCGACTGGGACATGATGTCAAGGCCTTCAGTCACTCATCCATGCCTTGGACACCGCTACTCAAGATGCTGACCTTATGCTGCAGGTTGTCCACTGCAGTCGCCACCCTAGCAATGTTGGCCTTGATGCCCCACATTGTTGGCATCATCTCCTGCGCTCATAGCCTTTAGGACACATCCAATCGGCTATGCACTTGCTGCAATGTCGCTGACATCCCTGCTGAATCTCATGGCCATGTCCTAGCATCTGCATCAGCCTGGGATAACCTTGTCCAGAGGCCCGGCATTTGCCTAGGACTCAGCAAAGTCCTGGGATCCAGCAAAACTTTGACTGCTTACTCCCTTGGATCTTCCTGCCTCCACTTTCACCTGAGAACCAACCCCCTGGCTATTCATCTACTTCATCTACAAGAGGCTTTGCAGACTCATGAGAATCCTTTCTTCCTAAAAGACCTTCACTCAAACTAATATATCAAGTCAACCAAGGAGACATCGGGCCTGCACTAATATAAAGACTGAGTTATAAATTCTATTTTTAGAATTACAGCTTTAACTTCGACTGTATCTAATCGTTTTGTGTATGATAGTGTAAGTGAGATGAGGGATTGAGATGGTGGGCGTGATTCAGCGACCGCCTTGCACCCAGCGTGGATCTGGGTGCACTGGGTGAATAGCGGGAGAGGGCAAAATCGAGAACTGTGATGGGCGTGAACCATTTTGCGACTCACCCGGCCCGTTCGTGGTCGTGAGTTCTGGATCAGGCCCAGAAATAGCGAGAATATCCTAATTTATATGCATTTCAGTCTCATTAACGAAATTGAAGTTGAATACAGCAGCCTCCTGGGACTTATCCAATGCCCCAGCGGGAAATCACACAGGGGTCTTTTAGTACACCTTTTCAAAAACGTGAAGCTGGCGCAATTGGTACTGAGGGGAACTAAGGAGGTGAGTAGCCCTGTCAATTTTCCACCACGCAGCTCAAAAACACTGGAGCTGCTGCCCTAGTGCTCGGTATGGGCGGTGGGAAGACCCTTCCTTCTGGGGGGTTGGGTTTGGTCAGGGGGGCTGAAGCGTTCCAGGTCGGGAGTTTCCCCTGGGCTGTGGGGGTGGTGGTAAAGGGCTTTGTATCTGCGAGGCTTTTAAGTCATCTTTAAATATTGTGGATACCCAGAACAGGGGCATCCAACAGCTTCGGTCTGTCTGTCCTACAGAACAGAGCCCTGCTACAGTGTCTCTCCTGAAATTCAATTTCACTCCCTTTGACTGTGGGTAGCCTCTAGCTTCACATCTGAAGGCTCTTTCAAATGAGGAATTGGCCTTGGTAGTTGTGAGAGAACATCAAGCTCCTCAACTCTCAAGTGCCAAGTAGGCTGAAGGTGGAACCCCTAGTGCAGGGGGCTGCCGAACACCATGAAGACTCAGCCACCTATCAGGCTGAAGGGGGACCCAGAAGGGGAGGCCAGCCATGGCACAAAGTGTTGAGGCATCATTGGTCATTCAATGAGCTGATGGACACCATGTGCCGCAGAGGACTGCGTCTCAGCAGAGAGTTAGTGCAGCACCTGTGCCACATCCTCGTTGACATAGCACCCTGTGAAGGAGTAGGACAACCTCCCACACAACCCAAAATATTCACGTCACTGGATAATTCCAGAGTTCGAGTGGAATCTGTGTGGCATATCACAGTCATCCGTCCACGGGTGCATTCAGGAGGGGACAGATGTTCTGCATGGCCAGTCTATATCACCTTCGAGCTAGACCAGGCCCACCAAGATTCTCGGGCTGCTGGATTTGCTGCCATCACTGGGATGCTCCAGGCCCAGGGGGCAAGTTCAAATTGTGTGCGACCACTTCCTCAGAATCATGTACGTGTGTGCCTGTTACCCTGGGAACCTGCTTGACCCTGAGGCACTGGGAAATCTCCTGTGCCTTCAAGGACCACGCTAGGATGACGGTTTCGCTCATGGGGGACAAGGGATTCCCCTTGAGGTCCTGGCTGATGACGCCGGTGTGGAGGCCTGAGAGAGAGGTGGAGACCCGCTACAATGAGGCCCATGTTGCCACCCGTGCTGTCATTGAACGGTGCATCGGGCTCCTCAAGATGCAGTTGTAATGCTTTGACCGCTCTGGCAGTAACTTACAGTACACCCCCCTCCTGAGGTCTCCCACTTTGTGGCGATCTGCTGTGCCCTCCCCAAACTGGAGGTCATGCTGGAGGAGGAGGCTGAGAGACATGTGGTCTCCACAGAAATAGAATTCTTATTGCACAGAAGGAGGCCGTTCAGCCCATCATATCTGCACCGATCTTCTGAAAAAGCACACTATCGAGGCCAAACTTCCCGTAACTCCATCACCCCATCTAACCTGCACATCTTTTGACACCAAGGGGCAATTTTGCATGGCCAATCCACCTAACCTGCACTTCTTTGGGTTGTGGGAGGAAACCCCAGCACCCGAAGGAATTCCATACAGACATGGGGAGAAAGTGAAATCTCCACACAATCACCGAAGGCCGGAATTGAACCCGGGTCCCTGGTACTGTGAGATAGCAGTGATAGCCACTGTGCCTTGTCTGAGGAGGAGGAGGAGGCAGTCCAGGAGGTCTGGAAGATGGGCCCGAAGAAGAGATGGAGGGTGGAGGACAGGCGGCGTCAGGTGTGAGCAGGTGAGCCAGCTTGGTCCTCACAGTCTCATTTGCTTTGTCATTCAATGTTACATTTCTGCTGAGGACTTCAGCTTATGATTCAAGTTCTCTCTGCATCCTTTGAAAAAAAATCAAGAGTTTTCTCCTCAATATTGCCATGCTTTAGATGTTTTGAGTGTTTTAATCTTTCATTTGCCAGTACTTCCCTGCACATAGCACACATGGACTTTGCACCCTGTTTTGCAATGAGACAATGAATAAAGCCATACCTCAAGAAATCATCTTTATAACACTGTGTTCCCGATTTCACCTTCTTCTTATTAATGGATTGTTCATCAGAGACCTTGGAGCTTACAGCAGCATTGCTTTGTCCTGCTGTGGACTCTCCTTAGAAGTTCTCTCCAGCAGATGCGTTGTGAGACTTTTGCCTGCTTGTATCTCTGGCCCTCTCTTCCTGACTACAAAATGATCCATCATCAGTTCTTCACACACTCTTGTTGCTTGCTTGCTGGCATTTACAAAAGGCAAGAACCTCTCCTCCGTGATTTCGCAGCTAGAGTACGGATCTTGTGACTTCAGTGTACGTGCTGGGCACTTGACCAGCTCTTTCTCACCACTTCTGGTGGGAAGAATCGGCCATTTTTAAAAAGAAATTTGGTCCTGGGACAGCGTGCTGGCATCAGGAGGAGGTGGTATTGGGACAGCGCGCTGACGTCAGGAGGAGGTGGTACTGGGACAGCATGCTGACGTCAGGAGGAGGTGGTACTGGGACAGCGTGCTGACATCAGGAGGAGGTGGTACTGGGACAGCGTGCTGACATCAGGAGGAGGTGGTACTGGGACAGCGTGCTGACACCAGCAGGAGGTGGTATTGAGACAGCGCGCTGACATCAGGAGGAGACGGTACTGGGACAGCGTGCTGACATCAGGAGGAGACGGTACTGGGACAGCGTGCTGACGTCAGGAGGAGGAGGTACTGGGACAGCGTGCTGATATCAGGAGGAGGTGGTACTGGGACATCGTGCTGACATCAGGAGGAGGTGGTACTGGGACAGCGTGCTGACGTCAGGAGGAGGTGGTACTGGGACAGCGTGCTGACGTCAGGAGGAGGTGGTACTGGGACAGCGTGCTGACATCAGGAGGAGGTGGTACTGGGACAGCGTGCTGATATCAGGAGGAGGTGGTACTGGGACAGCGTGCTGACGTCAGGAGGAGGTGGTACTGGGACAGCATGCTGACGTCAGGAGGAGGTGGTACTGGGACAGCGTGCTGACATCAGGAGGAGGTGGTACTGGGACAGCGTGCTGACATCAGGAGGAGGTGGTACTGGGACAGCGTGCTGACATCAGGAGGAGGTGGTACTGGGACAGCGTGCTGATATCAGGAGGAGGTGGTACTGGGACATCGTGCTGACATCAGGAGGAGGTGGTACTGGGACAGCATGCTGACGTCAGGAGGAGGTGGTACTGGGACAGCATGCTGACGTCAGGAGGAGGTGGTACTGGGACAGCGTGCTGACATCAGGAGGAGGTGGTATTGAGACAGCACGCTGACATCAGGAGGAGACGGTACTGGGACAGCGTGCTGACATCAGGAGGAGACGGTACTGGGACAGCGTGCTGACGTCAGGAGGAGGAGGTACTGGGACATCGTGCTGACATCAGGAGGAGACGGTACTGGGACAGCGCGCTGACATCAGGAGGAGACGGTACTGGGACAGCGCGCTGACATCAGGAGGACACGGTACTGGGACAGCGCTGACATCAGGAGGAGACGGTACTGGGACAGCGCGCTGACGTCAGGAGGAGACAGTACTGGGACAGCGTGCTGACGTCAGGAGGAGGAGGTACTGGGACAGCGTGCTGACGTCAGGAGGAGGAGGTACTGGGACATAGTGCTGACATCAGGAGGAGACGGTACTGGGACAGCGTGCTGACGTCAGGAGGAGACGGTACTGGGACAGCGTGCTGACGTCAGGAGGAGGAGGTACTGGGACAGCGTGCTGACATCAGGAGGAGGTGGTACTGGGACATAGTGCTGACATCAGGAGGAGACGGTACTGGGACAGCGTGCTGACATCAGGAGGAGGTGGTACTGGGACAGCGTGCTGACATCAGGAGGAGACGGTACTGGGACAGCGTGCTGACATCAGGAGGAGGTGGTACTGGGACAGCGTGCTGACATCAGGAGGAGGTGGTACTGGGACAGCGCGCTGACGTCAGGAGGAGGTGGTACTGGGACAGCGTGCTGACATCAGCAGGAGGTGGTATTGAGACAGCGCGCTGACATCAGGAGGAGACGGTACTGGGACAGCGTGCTGACATCAGGAGGAGACGGTACTGGGACAGCGCGCTGACGTCAGGAGGAGGAGGTACTGGGACATCGTGCTGACATCAGGAGGAGACGGTACTGGGACAGGGTGCTGACATCAGGAGGAGGAGGTACTGGGACAGCGTGCTGACATCAGGAGGAGACGGTACTGGGACAGGGTGCTGACATCAGGAGGAGACGGTACTGGGACAGCGCGCTGACATCAGGAGGAGACGGTACTGGGACAGGGTGCTGACATCAGGAGGAGACGGTACTGGGACAGCGCGCTGACATCAGGAGGACCCGGTACTGGGACAGGGTGCTGACATCAGGAGGAGACGGTGCTGGGACAGCGCGCTGACATCAGGAGGAGACGGTACTGGGACAGCGCTGACATCAGGAGGAGACGGTACTGGGACAGCGCGCTGACGTCAGGAGGAGACGGTACTGGGACAGCGCGCTGACGTCAGGAGGAGGAGGTACTGGGACAGCGTGCTGACATCAGGAGGAGGAGGTACTGGGACAGCGTGCTGACGTCAGGAGGACACGGTACTGGGACAGGGTGCTGACATCAGGAGGAGACGGTGCTGGGACAGCGCGCTGACATCAGGAGGAGACGGTACTGGGACAGGGTGCTGACATCAGGAGGAGACGGTACTGGGACAGCGCGCTGACATCAGGAGGAGACGGTGCTGGGACAGCGTGCTGACGTCAGGAGGAGGTGGTACTGGGACAGCACACTGACGTCAGGAGGAGACGGTACTGGGACAGCGTGCTGACATCAGGAGGAGACGGTACTGGGACAGGGTGCTGACATCAGGAGGACACGGTACAGGGACAGGGTGCTGACATCAGGAGGAGACGGTGCTGGGACAGCGCGCTGACATCAGGAGGAGACGGTACTGGAACAGGGTGCTGACATCAGGAGAAGACGGTGCTGGGACAGCGCGCTGACATCAGGAGGAGACGGTACTGGGACAGCGCGCTGACATCAGGAGGAGACGGTGCTGGGACAGCGTGCTGACGTCAGGAGGAGGTGGTACTGGGACAGCACACTGACGTCAGGAGGAGACGGTACTGGGACAGCGTGCTGACATCAGGAGGAGACGGTACTGGGACAGGGTGCTGACATCAGGAGGACACGGTACTGGGACAGGGTGCTGACATCAGGAGGAGACGGTGCTGGGACAGCGCGCTGACATCAGGAGGAGACGGTACTGGGACAGCGTGCTGACATCAGGAGGAGGTGGTACTGGGACAGCGTGCTGACGTCAGGAGGAGACGGTACTGGGACAGCGCGCTGGCATCAGGAGGAGGTGGTACTGGGACAGCGTGCTGACATCAGGAGGAAGAGGTACTGGGACAGCGAGCTGACGTCAGGAGGAGGTGGTACTGGGACAGCGTGCTGACATCAGGAGGAGACGGTACTGGGAGAGCGTGCTGACGTCAGGAGGAGGAGGTACTGGGACAGCGCGCTGACGTCAGGAGGAGACGGTACTGGGACAGCGTGCTGACATCAGGAGGAGGTGGTACTGGGACAGCGTGCTGGCGTCAGGAAGAGGAGGTACTGGGACAGCGCGCTGACGTCAGGAGGAGACGGTACTGGGACAGCGTGCTGACGTCAGGAGGAGACGGTACTGGGACAGCACACTGACGTCAGGAGGAGACGGTACTGGGACAGCGTGCTGGCGTCAGGAGGAGACGGTACTGGGACAGCGTGCTGGCGTCAGGAGGAGGAGGTACTGGGACAGCACACTGACGTCAAGAGGAGACGGTACTGGGTCAGCGTGCTGACATCAGGAGGAGGAGGTACTGGGACAGCGTGCTGACGTCAGGAGGAGACGGTACTGGGACAGCGTGCTGACGTCAGGAGGAGACGGTACTGGGTCAGCGTGCTGACATCAGGAGGAGACGGTACTGGGACAGCGTGCTGACATCAGGAGGAGACGGTACTGGGACAGCGCGCTGACATCAGGAGGAGACGGTACTGGGACAGCACACTGACGTCAGGAGGAGACGGTACTGGGACAGCGTGCTGACGTCAGGAGGAGACGGTACTGGGACAGCACGCTGACGTCAGGAGGAGGTGGTACTGGGACAGCATGCTGACGTCAGGAGGAGACGGTACTGGGACAGCACACTGACGTCAGGAGGAGACGGTACTGGGACAGCGTGCTGACGTCAGGAGGAGGAGGTACTGGGTCAGCGTGCTGACGTCTTGAGGAGACGGTACTGGGACAGCGCGCTGACGTCAGGAGGAGGAGGTACTGGGACAGCGTGCTGACGTCGGGAGGAGACGGTACTGGGACAGCGCGCTGACGTCAGGAGGAGGAGGTACTGGGACAGCGCGCTGACGTCAGGAGGAGACGGTACTGGGACAGCACACTGACGTCAGGAGGAGACGGTACTGGGACAGCGTGCTGACGTCAGGAGGAGGAGGTACTGGGACAGCGTGCTGACGTCAGGAGGAGACGGTACTGGGACAGCGTGCTGACGTCAGGTGGAGACGGTACTGGGACAGCGTGCTGACGTCAGGAGGAGACGGTACTGGGACAGCGTGCTGACGTCAGGAGGAGACGATGCTGGGACAGCGTGCTGTCGTCAGGAGGAGACGGTACTGGGACAGCGTGCTGACGTCAGGAGGAGACGGTACTGGGACAGCGTGCTGACGTCAGGAGGAGACGGTACTGGGACAGCGTGCTGACGTCAGGAGGAGACGGTACTGGGACAGCGTGCTGACATCAGGAGGAGACGGTACTGGGACAGCGTGCTGACGTCAGGAGGAGACTGTACTGGGACAGCGTGCTGACATCAGGAGGAGACGGTACTGGGACAGCGTGCTGGCGTCAGGAGGAGGAGGTACTGGGACAGCGTGCTGGCGTCAGGAGGAGACGGTACTGGGACAGCGTGCTGACATCAGGAGGAGACGGTACTGGGACAGCGTGCTGACGTCAGGAGGAGACGGTACTGGGACAGCGTGCTGACGTCAGGCGGAGACGGTGCTGGGACAGCGTGCTGGCGTCAGGAGGAGGAGGTACTGGGACAGCGTGCTGACGTCAGGAGGAGACGGTACTGGGACACCGTGCTGGCGTCAGGAGGAGGAGGTTCTGGGACAGCGTGTTGACATCAGGAGGAGGTACCGGGACAGCGCCCTGGCATCAGGGGGAGACGGTACTCAGACAGCGTGCTGACATCAGGAGGAGACGGTACTGGGACAGCGTGTTGACATCAGGAGGAGACGGTACTGGGACAGCGTGCTGACATCAGGAGGAGACGGTACTGGGACAGCGTGCTGACGTCGGGAGGAGACGGTACTGGGACAGCGCGCTGACATCAGGAGGAGACGGTACTGGGACAGCGCGCTGACGTCAGGAGGAGGAGGTACTGGGACAGCGTGCTGACGTCAGGAGGACACGGTACTGGGACAGGGTGCTGACATCAGGAGGACACGGTACTGGGACAGGGTGCTGACATCAGGAGGAGACGGTACTGGGACAGCGTGCTGACATGAGGAGGACACGGTACTGGGACAGGGTGCTGACATCAGGAGGAGACGGTGCTGGGACAGCGCGCTGACATCAGGAGGAGACGGTACTGGGACAGGGCGCTGACATCAGGAGGATACGGTACTGGGACAGCGTGCTGACATCAGGAGGAGGTGGTACTGGGACAGCGTGCTGACGTCAGGAGGAGACGGTACTGGGACAGCGTGCTGACATCAGGAGGAGACGGTACTGGGACAGCGTGCTGACATCAGGAGGAGACGGTACTGGGACAGCGTGCTGACGTCAGGAGGAGACGTTACTGGGACAGCGCGCTGACGTCAGGAGGAGACGGTACTGGGACAGCGTGCTGACATCAGGAGGAGACGGTACTGGGACAGCGCGCTGGCGTCAGGAGGAGACGGTACTGGGACAGCGTGCTGACGTCAGGAGGAGACGGTACTGGGACAGCGTGCTGGCGTCAGGAGGAGACGGTACTGGGACAGCGCGCTGGCGTCAGGAGGAGACGGTACTGGGACAGCGTGCTGACGTCAGGAGGAGACGGTACTGGGACAGCGTGCTGACATCAGGAGGAGACGGTACTGGGACAGCGTGCTGGCGTCAGGAGGAGACGGTACTGGGACAGCGTGCTGGCGTCAGGAGGAGGAGGTACTGGGACAGCGTGCTGGCGTCAGGAGGAGGAGGTACTGGGACAGCGTGCTGACATCAGGAGGAGACGGTACTGGGACAGCGTGCTGGCGTCAGGAGGAGACGGTACTGGGACAGCGTGCTGGCGTCAGGAGGAGGTGGTACTGGGACAGCGTGCTGGCGTCAGGAGGAGACGGTACTGGGACAGCGTGCTGACATCAGGAGGAGGTGGTACTGGGACAGCGTGCTGACATCAGGAGGAGGTGGTACTGGGACAGCGCGCTGACGTCAGGAGGAGGAGGTACTGGGACAGCGTGCTGACGTCAGGAGGAGACGGTACTGGGTCAGCGTGCTGGCGTCAGGAGGAGACGGTACTGGGACAGCGTGCTGACATCAGGAGGAGGAGGTACTGGGACAGCGTGCTGGCGTCAGGAGGAGGAGGTACTGGGACAGCGTGCTGACATCAGGAGGACACGGTACTGGGACAGGGTGCTGACATCAGGAGGACACGGTACTGGGACAGGGTGCTGACATCAGGAGGAGACGGTACTGGGACAGCGTGCTGGCGTCAGGAGGAGACGGTACTGGGACAGCGCGCTGACGTCAGGAGGAGGAGGTACTGGGACAGCGTGCTGACGTCAGGAGGACACGGTACTGGGACAGGGTGCTGACATCAGGAGGACACGGTACTGGGACAGGGTGCTGACATCAGGAGGAGACGGTACTGGGACAGCGTGCTGACATGAGCAGGACACGGTACTGGGACAGGGTGCTGACATCAGGAGGAGACGGTGCCGGGACAGCGCGCTGACATCAGGAGGAGATGGTACTGGGACAGGGTGCTGACATCAGGAGGAGACGGTACTGGGACAGCGTGCTGACGTCAGGAGGAGGTGGTACTGGGACAGCGGGCTGACGTCAGGAGGAGACGGTCCTGGGACAGCGTGCTGACATCAGGAGGAGACGGTACTAGGACAGCACACTGACGTCAGGAGGAGACGGTACTGGGACAGCGTGCTGGCGTCAGGAGGAGACGGTACTGGGACAGCGCGCTGGCGTCAGGAGGAGACGGTACTGGGACAGCGTGCTGACGTGAGGAGGAGACGGTACTGGGACAGCGTGCTGACATCAGGAGGAGACGGTACTGGGACAGCGTGCTGGCGTCAGGAGGAGACGGTACTGGGACAGCGTGCTGGCGTCAGGAGGAGGAGGTACTGGGACAGCGTGCTGGCGTCAGGAGGAGGAGGTACTGGGACAGCGCGCTG
The DNA here is from genome assembly GCF_047496885.1 of Scyliorhinus torazame. Classification (NCBI taxonomy): domain Eukaryota; kingdom Metazoa; phylum Chordata; class Chondrichthyes; order Carcharhiniformes; family Scyliorhinidae; genus Scyliorhinus; species Scyliorhinus torazame. Next base: position 162,619,416 of record NC_092709.1, on the reverse strand, counting down.
ACGTCAGGAGGAGACGGTACTGGGACAGCGTGCTGGCGTCAGGAGGAGACGGTACTGGGACAGCGTGCTTGCGTCAGGAGGAGGTGGTACTGGGACAGCGTGCTGGCGTCAGGAGGAGGAGGTACTGGGACAGCGTGCTGGCGTCAGGAGGAGACGGTACTGGGACAGCGTGCTGACATCAGGAGGAGGTGGTACTGGGACAGCGTGCTGACATCAGGAGGAGGTGGTACTGGGACAGCGTGCTGACGTCAGGAGGAGGAGGTACTGGGACAGCGCGCTGACATCAGGAGGAGACGGTACTGGGACAGCCCGCTGACATCAGGAGGAGAAGGTACTGGGACAGCGTGCTGACGTCAGGAGGAGACGGTATTGGGTCAGCGTGCTGACATCAGGAGGAGACGGTACTGGGACAGCGTGCTGACATCAGGAGGAGACGGTACTGGGACAGCGTGCTGGCGTCAGGAGGAGACGGTACTGGGACAGCGTGCTGGCGTCAGGAGGAGACGGTACTGGGACAGCGTGCTGACGTCAGGAGGAGACGGTACTGGGTCAGCTTGCTGACATCAGGAGGAGGAGGTACTGGGACAGCGCGCTGACATCAGGAGGAGGTACTGGGACAGCGCGCTGACGTCAGGAGGAGACGGTACTGGGACAGCGTGCTGACATCAGGAGGAGACGGTACTGGGACAGCGTGCTGACGTCAGGAGGAGACGGTACTGGGACAGCGTGCTGGCGTCAGGAGGAGACGGTACTGGGACAGCGTGCTGACGTCAGGAGGAGACGGTACTGGGTCAGCTTGCTGACATCAGGAGGAGGAGGTACTGGGACAGCGCGCTGACATCAGGAGGAGGAGGTACTGGGACAGCGTGCTGACGTCAGGAGGAGACAGTACTGGGACAGCGTGCTGACATCAGGAGTAGGAGGTACTGGGACAGCGTGCTGGCGTCAGGAGGAGACGGTACTGGGTCAGCTTGCTGACATCAGGAGGAGGAGGTACTGGGACAGCACACTGACGTCAGGAGGAGACGGTACTGGGACAGCGTGCTGGCGTCAGGAGGAGACGGTACTGGGACAGCGCGCTGACATCAGGAGGAGGTGGTACTGGGACAGCGTGCTGACATCAGGAGGAGACGGTACTGGGACAGCGTGCTGACGTCAGGAGGAGGAGGTACTGGGACAGCGTGCTGGCGTCAGGAGGAGACGGTACTGGGTCAGCGTGCTGGCGTCAGGAGGAGACGGTACTGGGACAGCGTGCTGACGTCAGGAGGAGACGGTACTGGGACAGCGTGCTGGCGTCAGGAGGAGACGGTACTGGGACAGCGTGTTGACATCAGGAGGAGACGGTACTGGGACAGCGCGCTGACATCAGGAGGAGACGGTACTGGGACAGCGTGTTGACATCAGGAGGAGGTACCGGGACAGCGCGCTGGCATCAGGGGGAGACGGTACTCAGACAGCGTGCTGGCGTCAGGAGGAGACGGTACTGGGACAGCGTGTTGACATCAGGAGGAGACGGTACTGGGACAGCGCTGACATCAGAAGGAGACGGTACTGGGACAGCGTGCTGACATCAGGAGGAGACGGTACTGGGACAGCGTGCTGACATCAGCAGGAGACGGTACTGGGATAGCGTGCTGACGTCAGGAGGACACGGTACTGGGACAGCGTGCTGACGTCAGGAGGAGGAGGTACTGGGACAGCGTGCTGACGTCAGGCGGAGACGGTGCTGGGACAGCGTGCTGGCGTCAGGAGGAGGAGGTACTGGGACAGCGTGCTGACGTCAGGAGGAGACGGTACTGGGACACCGTGCTGGCGTCAGGAGGAGGAGGTTCTGGGACAGCGTGTTGACATCAGGAGGAGGTACCGGGACAGCGCCCTGGCATCAGGGGGAGACGGTACTCAGACAGCGTGCTGACATCAGGAGGAGACGGTACTGGGACAGCGTGTTGACATCAGGAGGAGACGGTACTGGGACAGCGTGCTGACATCAGGAGGAGACGGTACTGGGACAGCGTGCTGACGTCGGGAGGAGACGGTACTGGGACAGCGCGCTGACATCAGGAGGAGACGGTACTGGGACAGCGCGCTGACGTCAGGAGGAGGAGGTACTGGGACAGCGTGCTGACGTCAGGAGGACACGGTACTGGGACAGGGTGCTGACATCAGGAGGACACGGTACTGGGACAGGGTGCTGACATCAGGAGGAGACGGTACTGGGACAGCGTGCTGACATGAGGAGGACACGGTACTGGGACAGGGTGCTGACATCAGGAGGAGACGGTGCTGGGACAGCGCGCTGACATCAGGAGGAGACGGTACTGGGACAGGGCGCTGACATCAGGAGGATACGGTACTGGGACAGCGTGCTGACATCAGGAGGAGGTGGTACTGGGACAGCGTGCTGACGTCAGGAGGAGACGGTACTGGGACAGCGTGCTGACATCAGGAGGAGACGGTACTGGGACAGCACACTGACGTCAGGAGGAGACGGTACTGGGACAGCGTGCTGGCGTCAGGAGGAGACGGTACTGGGACAGCGCGCTGGCGTCAGGATGAGACGGTACTGGGACAGCGTGCTGACGTCAGGAGGAGACGGTACTGGGACAGCGTGCTGACATCAGGAGGAGACGGTACTGGGACAGCGTGCTGGCGTCAGGAGGAGACGGTACTGGGACAGCGTGCTGGCGTCAGGAGGAGGAGGTACTGGGACAGCGTGCTGGCGTCAGGAGGAGGAGGTACTGGGACAGCGTGCTGACATCAGGAGGAGACGGTACTGGGACAGCGTGCTGGCGTCAGGAGGAGACGGTACTGGGACAGCGTGCTGGCGTCAGGAGGAGGTGGTACTGGGACAGCGTGCTGGCGTCAGGAGGAGACGGTACTGGGACAGCGTGCTGACATCAGGAGGAGGTGGTACTGGGACAGCGTGCTGACATCAGGAGGAGGTGGTACTGGGACAGCGCGCTGACGTCAGGAGGAGGAGGTACTGGGACAGCGTGCTGACGTCAGGAGGAGACGGTACTGGGTCAGCGTGCTGGCGTCAGGAGGAGACGGTACTGGGACAGCGTGCTGACATCAGGAGGAGGAGGTACTGGGACAGCGTGCTGGCGTCAGGAGGAGGAGGTACTGGGACAGCGTGCTGACATCAGGAGGACACGGTACTGGGACAGGGTGCTGACATCAGGAGGACACGGTACTGGGACAGGGTGCTGACATCAGGAGGAGACGGTACTGGGACAGCGTGCTGGCGTCAGGAGGAGACGGTACTGGGACAGCGCGCTGACGTCAGGAGGAGGAGGTACTGGGACAGCGTGCTGACGTCAGGAGGACACGGTACTGGGACAGGGTGCTGACATCAGGAGGACACGGTACTGGGACAGGGTGCTGACATCAGGAGGAGACGGTACTGGGACAGCGTGCTGACATGAGCAGGACACGGTACTGGGACAGGGTGCTGACATCAGGAGGAGACGGTGCTGGGACAGCGCGCTGACATCAGGAGGAGATGGTACTGGGACAGGGTGCTGACATCAGGAGGAGACGGTACTGGGACAGCGTGCTGACGTCAGGAGGAGGTGGTACTGGGACAGCGTGCTGACGTCAGGAGGAGACGGTCCTGGGACAGCGTGCTGACATCAGGAGGAGACGGTACTAGGACAGCACACTGACGTCAGGAGGAGACGGTACTGGGACAGCGTGCTGGCGTCAGGAGGAGACGGTACTGGGACAGCGCGCTGGCGTCAGGAGGAGACGGTACTGGGACAGCGTGCTGACGTGAGGAGGAGACGGTACTGGGACAGCGTGCTGACATCAGGAGGAGACGGTACTGGGACAGCGTGCTGGCGTCAGGAGGAGACGGTACTGGGACAGCGTGCTGGCGTCAGGAGGAGGAGGTACTGGGACAGCGTGCTGGCGTCAGGAGGAGGAGGTACTGGGACAGCGCGCTGACGTCAGGAGGAGACGGTACTGGGACAGCGTGCTGGCGTCAGGAGGAGACGGTACTGGGACAGCGTGCTTGCGTCAGGAGGAGGTGGTACTGGGACAGCGTGCTGGCGTCAGGAGGAGGAGGTACTGGGACAGCGTGCTGGCGTCAGGAGGAGACGGTACTGGGACAGCGTGCTGACATCAGGAGGAGGTGGTACTGGGACAGCGTGCTGACATCAGGAGGAGGTGGTACTGGGACAGCGTGCTGACGTCAGGAGGAGGAGGTACTGGGACAGCGCGCTGACATCAGGAGGAGACGGTACTGGGACAGCCCGCTGACATCAGGAGGAGAAGGTACTGGGACAGCGTGCTGACGTCAGGAGGAGACGGTATTGGGTCAGCGTGCTGACATCAGGAGGAGACGGTACTGGGACAGCGTGCTGACATCAGGAGGAGACGGTACTGGGACAGCGTGCTGGCGTCAGGAGGAGACGGTACTGGGACAGCGTGCTGGCGTCAGGAGGAGACGGTACTGGGACAGCGTGCTGACGTCAGGAGGAGACGGTACTGGGTCAGCTTGCTGACATCAGGAGGAGGAGGTACTGGGACAGCGCGCTGACATCAGGAGGAGGTACTGGGACAGCGCGCTGACGTCAGGAGGAGACGGTACTGGGACAGCGTGCTGACATCAGGAGGAGACGGTACTGGGACAGCGTGCTGACGTCAGGAGGAGACGGTACTGGGACAGCGTGCTGGCGTCAGGAGGAGACGGTACTGGGACAGCGTGCTGACGTCAGGAGGAGGCGGTACTGGGTCAGCTTGCTGACATCAGGAGGAGGAGGTACTGGGACAGCGCGCTGACATCAGGAGGAGGAGGTACTGGGACAGCGTGCTGACGTCAGGAGGAGACAGTACTGGGACAGCGTGCTGACATCAGGAGTACGAGGTACTGGGACAGCGTGCTGGCGTCAGGAGGAGACGGTACTGGGTCAGCTTGCTGACATCAGGAGGAGGAGGTACTGGGACAGCACACTGACGTCAGGAGGAGACGGTACTGGGACAGCGTGCTGGCGTCAGGAGGAGACGGTACTGGGACAGCGCGCTGACATCAGGAGGAGGTGGTACTGGGACAGCGTGCTGACATCAGGAGGAGACGGTACTGGGACAGCGTGCTGACGTCAGGAGGAGGAGGTACTGGGACAGCGTGCTGGCGTCAGGAGGAGACGGTACTGGGTCAGCGTGCTGGCGTCAGGAGGAGGAGGTACTGGGACAGCGTGCTGGCGTCAGGAGGAGACGGTACTGGGACAGCGTGCTGACGTCAGGAGGAGACGGTACTGGGACAGCGTGCTGGCGTCAGGAGGAGACGGTACTGGGACAGCGTGTTGACATCAGGAGGAGACGGTACTGGGACAGCGCGCTGACATCAGGAGGAGACGGTACTGGGACAGCGTGTTGACATCAGGAGGAGGTACCGGGACAGCGCGCTGGCATCAGGGGGAGACGGTACTCAGACAGCGTGCTGGCGTCAGGAGGAGACGGTACTGGGACAGCGTGTTGACATCAGGAGGAGACGGTACTGGGACAGCGCTGACATCAGAAGGAGACGGTACTGGGACAGCGTGCTGACATCAGGAGGAGACGGTACTGGGACAGCGTGCTGACATCAGCAGGAGACGGTACTGGGATAGCGTGCTGACGTCAGGAGGACACGGTACTGGGACAGCGTGCTGACGTCAGGAGGAGGAGGTACTGGGACAGCGTGCTGACGTCGGGAGGAGACGGTACTGGGACAGCGCGCTGACGTCAGGAGGACACGGTACTGGGACAGCGTGCTGACGTCAGGAGGAGACGGTACTGGGACAGGGTGCTGATATCAGGAGGAGACGGTACTGGGACAGCGTGCTGACGTCAGGAGGAGGTGGTACTGTGACAGGGTGCTGATATCAGGAGGAGACGGTACTGGGACAGCGTGCTGACGTCAGGAGGAGGAGGTACTGGGACAGGGTGCTGACATCAGGAGGAGACGGTACTGGGACAGGGTGCTGATATCAGGAGGAGACGGTACTGGGACAGCGTGCTGACATCAGGAGGAGACGGTACTGGGACAAGGTGCTGATATCAGGAGGAGACGGTACTGGGACAGCGTGCTGACGTCAGGAGGAGACGGTACTGGGACAGCGTGCTGACATCAGGAGGAGGTGGTACTGGGACAGCGCGCTGACATCAGGAGGAGGAGGTACTGGGACAGCGCGCTGACGTCGGGAGGAGACGGTACTGGGACAGCACACTGACGTCAGGAGGAGACGGTACTGGGACAGCGCGCTGACGTCAGGAGGAGACGGTACTGGGACAGCGTGCTGACATCAGGAGGAGGAGGTACTGGGACAGCGTGCTGACATCAGGAGGAGACGGTACTGGGACAGCGCGCTGACGTCAGGAGGAGGAGGTACTGGGACAGCGTGCTGACATCAGGAGGAGACGGTACTGGGACAGCGTGCTGACGTCAGGAGGAGGAGGTACTAGGACAGCGTGCTGACATCAGGAGGAGACGGTACTGGGACAGCGTGCTGACATCAGGAGGAGGAGGTACTGGGACAGCGTGCTGACGTCAGGAGGAGGAGGTACTGGGTCAGCGCGCTGACATCAGGAGGAGACGGTACTGGGACAGCGCGCTGACGTCAGGAGGAGGTGGTACTGGGACAGCATGCTGGCATCAGGAGGAGGAGGTACTGGGACAGCGTGCTGGCGTCAGGAGGAGACGGTACTGGGACAGCGCGCTGACGTCAGCAGGAGACGGTACTGGGACAGCGTGCTGACGTCAGGAGGAGACAGTACTGGGACAGCGCGCTGACGTCAGGAGGAGACGGTACTGGGACAGCGTGCTGACATCAGGAGGAGGAGGTACTGGGACAGCGTGCTGGCGTCAGGAGGAGGTGGTACTGGGACAGCGCGCTGACATCAGGAGGAGACGATGCTGGGACAGCGTGCTGACGTCAGGAGGAGACGGTACTGGGACAGCGCGCTGACGTCAGGAGGAGACGGTACTGGGACAGCGCGCTTACGCCAGGAGGAGACGGTACTGGGACAGCGTGCTGACGTCAGGAGGAGACGGTACTGGGACAGCGCGCTGACATCAGGAGGAGACGGTACTGGGACAGCGCGCTGACGCCAGGAGGAGACTGTACTGGGACAGCCCGCTGACATCAGGAGGAGACGGTACTGGGACAGCGCGCTGACGCCAGGAGGAGACTGTACTGGGACAGCGTGCTGACATCAGGAGGAGACGGTACTGGGACAGCGTGCTGACGTCAGGAGGAGACGGTACTGGGACAGCGTGCTGGCGTCAGGAGGAGACTGTACTGGGACAGCGTGCTGACGTCAGGAGGAGGAGGTACTGGGACAGCGTGCAGACATCAGGAGGACACGGTACTGGGACAGTGTGCTGACATCAGGAGGAGGAGGTACTGGGACAGCGCGCTGACATCAGGAGGACACGGTACTGGGACAGCGCGCTGGCATCAGGAGGAGGAGGTACTGGGACAGCGTGCCGACGTCAGGAGGAGACGGTACTGGGACAGTGTGCTGACATCAGGAGAAGACGGTACTGGGACAGCGTGCTGACGTCAGGAGGAGACGGTACTGGGACAGCGCGCTGACATCAGGAGGAGGAGGTACTGGGACAGCGTGCTGACGTCAGGAGGAGACGGTACTGGGACAGCGTCCTGGCGTCAGGAGGAGGAGGTACTGGGACAGCGTGCTGACATCAGGAGGAGACGGTACTGGGACAGCGTGCTGACGTCAGGAGGAGACGGTACTGGGACAGCGCGCTGACGTCAGGAGGAGACGGTACTGGGACAGCGTGCTGACGTCAGGTGGAGACGGTACTGGGACAGCGTGCTGACATCAGGAGGACACGGTACTGGGACAGGGTGCTGACATCAGGACGAGACGGTGCTGGGACAGCGTGCTGACGTCAGGAGGAGGAGGTACTGGGACAGCGCGCTGACATCAGGAGGAGACGGTACTGGGACAGCGCGCTGACGTCAGGAGGAGACGGTACTGGGACAGCGTGCTGACGTCAGGAGGAGGAGGTACTGGGACAGCGCGCTGACGTCAGGAGGAGACGGTACTGGGACAGCGTGCTGACATCAGGAGGACACGGTACTGGGACAGCGTGCTGACGTCAGGAGGAGACGGTACTGGGACAGCGTGCTGACGTCAGGAGGAGACGGTACTGGGACAGTGTGCTGACGTCAGGAGGAGGAGGTACTGGGACAGCGTGCTGACGTCAGGAGGACACGGTACTGGGACAGCGTGCTGACATCAGGAGGAGACGGTACTGGGACAGCGTGCTGACATCAGGAGGAGACGGTACTGGGACAGCGTGCTGACGTCAGGAGGAGACGGTACTGGGACAGCGTGCTGACATCAGGAGAAGACGGTACTGGGACAGCATGCTGACATCAGGAGGAGACGGTACTGGGACAGCGTGCTGACGTCAGGAGGAGACGTTACTGGGACAGCGCGCTGACGTCAGGAGGAGACGGTACTGGGACAGCGTGCTGACATCAGGAGGAGACGGTACTGGGACAGCGCGCTGGCGTCAGGCGGAAACGGTACTGGGACAGCGAGCTGACGTCAGGAGGTGACGGTACTGGGACAGCGTGCTGACGTCAGGAGGAGGTGGTACTGGGACAGCGTGCTGACGTCAGGAGGAGACGGTACTGGGACAGCGTGCTGACATCAGGAGGAGACGGTACTGGGACAGCGTGCTGACGTCAGGAGGAGACGGTACTGGGACAGCGCACTGACGTCAGGAGGAGACGGTACTGGGACAGCGTGCTGACATCAGGAGGAGACGGTACTGGGACAGCACACTGACGTCAGGAGGAGACGGTACTGGGACAGCGTGCTGACGTCAGGAGGAGGAGGTACTGGGACAGCGCGCTGACATCAGGAGGACACGGTACTGGGACAGTGTGCTGACATCAGGAGAAGACGGTACTGGGACAGCGTGCTGACGTCAGGAGGAGACGGTACTGGGACAGCGTGCTGACGTCAGGAGGACACGGTACTGGGACAGTGTGCTGACATCAGGAGGAGACGGTACTGGGACAGCGTGCTGACGTCAGGAGGAGACGGTACTGGGACAGCGTGCTGACGTCAGGAGGAGACGGTGCTGGGACAGCGCGCTGACGTCAGGAGGAGACGGTACTGTGACAGCGTGCTGACATCAGGAGGAGACGGTACTGGGACAGCGTGCTGACGTCAGGAGGAGACGGTACTGGGACAGCGCACTGACGTCAGGAGGAGACGGTACTGGGACAGCGTGCTGACATCAGGAGGAGACGGTACTGGGACAGCACACTGACGTCAGGAGGAGACGGTACTGGGACAGCGTGCTGACGTCAGGAGGAGGAGGTACTGGGACAGCGCGCTGACATCAGGAGGACACGGTTCTGGGACAGTGTGCTGACATCAGGAGAAGACGGTACTGGGACAGCGTGCTGACGTCAGGAGGAGACGGTACTGGGACAGCGTGCTGACGTCAGGAGGACACGGTACTGGGACAGTGTGCTGACATCAGGAGGAGACGGTACTCAGACAGCGTGCTGACGTCAGGAGGAGACGGTACTGGGACAGCGTGCTGACGTCAGGAGGAGACGGTGCTGGGACAGCGCGCTGACGTCAGGAGGAGACGGTACTGTGACAGCGTGCTGACATCAGGAGGAGACGGTACTGGGACAGCGTGCTGACGTCAGGAGGAGACGGTACTGGGACAGCGTGGTGACATCAGGAGGAGACGGTACTGGGACAGCGTGCTGACGTCAGGAGGAGACGGTACTGGGACAGCGTGCTGACGTCAGGAGGAGGAGGTACTGGGACAGCGTGCTGACGTCAGGAGGAGACGGTACTGGGACAGCGTGCTGACGTCAGGAGGAGACGGTACTGGGACAGCGTGCTGACGTCAGGAGGAGACGGTGCTGGGACAGCGCGCTGACGTCAGGAGGAGACGGTACTGTGACAGCGCGCTGACGTCAGGAGGAGACGGTACTGGGACAGCGTGCTGACGTCAGGAGGAGACGGTACTGGGACAGCGCGCTGACGTCAGGAGGAGACGGTACTGGGACAGCGCGCTGACGTCATGAGGAGACGGTACTGGGACAGCGCGCTGACGTCATGAGGAGACGGTACTGGGACAGCGCGCTGACGTCAGGTGGAGACGGTACTGGGACAGCGCGCTGACATCATGAGGAGACGGTACTGGGACAGCGCGCTGACGTCATGAGGAGACGGTACTGGGACAGCGTGCTGACGTCAGGAGGAGACGGTACTGGGACAGCACACTGACGTCAGGAGGAGACGGTATTGGGACAGCGTGCTGACATCAGGAGGTGGCAGTCTGCTCCGCTGGGCACCATGCGTGTGCACTGCCGGATGTGCATGAGGGGGTAGGCATGCGGACGGCATTCTCTAACCTGATGTGCATCACAAACTGTGTGGTGCTCACCAGATTGTGCCCCAAAAGCCTGTCCACTAATGTCACCCACCGAGGTGTGTGTCTCTGCGCTGGTAGAAGGTGCAGGTGACAGCTGTGACACCTCGCTGGTGCTGTCCTTGGGGCTCCCCTCTGAGGTGTTCCCTTGGGTGGCGGGGGTGGTACGACTCCAGATGGCCTGGTGTCAGCAGAAAGTGGTCAGTGAAAGGGAAGGATCATTTACTCTGACATGGGCAATTCACTTGAGACAGGTCATCTGGGTGAAGGGGCAGTGGACCCTCATCTCTCTGGCACAGGGCAACCTCGCTGTCAGTGACTGCTCCCTCCTCAGGCAACCCTGCGATTTGCAGGACCCATTCCTCATGGAGGGTGAGGAATCTCTGAGAATTCCCCCCACCAGACCAGGCCCTTTCATGTTTCTTATGGGTTAGCTTCTCCTGTGGGGACACAGAGAGGGCATTGTAAGCCACACGCTTGGTCGGTCAGGTGGGCCTACAGCAGCTGGCATGTGTGGGCATCGTATTTGGACTTGAAGGTGTTGTGCTGGTGGGTGCCAGGGGGTTCTGAGGAACAAGCTTGAAGATCGAATGTGTGGAGAGTGCGAGGTGTCAGCCAATCAATTGCGGGAGGCGGAGTGCTGGTTTGAGAATGTGAGGAACGGCAGGTGAAACTGATGCCAGGAAAGAGTTGGTGACTTACCCATTGGAGGTTATTGGAGGTCATTGGACTTTTTCTGACATTGCACGGCGACCCTCCTTGTCTTGCTGGGCACACTGACAACTGCTGCCACTGCCTCCCAGGATGTATTCCTGACCCCGTTGCTAGTCCTCCATCCCCTCAGGGGAACAAATAGCCCCACCTCTTATCCACAGCGTCAAGAGGCCTACGTGGTGGGAATGATTCTCTTCCCCGTGGTACTTGCGGAGTATGTGCTCCCCCACTAGGGGCAGCAAATCTCTATTAACCTTTCTATAAAAGGTCAGCCAGTAAGGCACCGACCAGAACCCGGTAGCAGTCTACCAGGCAGTGTAAATAAAACTATACTTCTTTATTTTGCTCAGTGTGGATTCCCCGTGTCCTCATTAAACTACCAACGAGGCTGGGATTTGGGCAGTCCTGTCTCATCTGATGAGCAGTGGCCATGAAAGTCCGATCGCCTTTGCCTCCCAGACGATAGCTGCGGTTGAGAGAAAATATGCCCAAATAGAAAAAGAAGTTCTGGTGGTCGTATTTGGTGGAAAGTGGCTTCATTAGTTCATCTACGGCTGGCATTTCCTTATTGTCGTGAATCACAAGCCATTGCTGGGCCTCTTCCGTGAAGACCAGGCGATCCTGCCGATTGCGTCTGTGAGGATTTAGTGTTGGGCCTTCTTATTGGCTGCTCATGAATACTCTTTCGAGCACTGTCCCAGGACCCGGATTGCGTATGCTGATGCATTGAGTCATCTTCCGAATCCGCAAACCCCCTTCGGCGGTCAAAATGGTCTCTGTCCTGAATTTTATGGATTCCTTGCCTGTCACTGTATTGTGTATTCATGACGGGACACAAACTGATCCTATGCTTGCCAAGGCGTGACATCTGGGGCGAAATTCTCCCCAAACGGCGCGATGTCCGCCGAGGCGCCAATCAGATGGGCATCGCGCCGCCCCAAAGGTGCGGAATGCTCCGCATCTTTGGGGGCCGAGCCCCAACATTGAGGGGCTAGGCCGGCGCCGGAGGGATTTCCGCCACGCCAGCTGGCAGAAACGGCCTTTGTTGCCCCGCCAGCTGGCGCGGAAATGACATGTCGGGGCGGCGCATGCGCGGGAGCGTCAACGGCCGCTGAAAGTTTCCCGCGCATGCCCAGTGGGGAGAGTCTCTTCCGCCTCCGCCATGGTGGAGACCGTTGCGGAGGCGGAAGACAAAGAGTGCCCCCACGGCACAGGCCCGCCCGCGGATCGGTGGGCCCCGATCGCTGGCCAGGCCACCGTGGGGGCACCCCCCGGGGTCAGATCGCCCCGCGCCCCCCCCCAGGACCCCGGAGCCCGCCCACGCCGCCTTGTCCCGCCGGTAAATAGGTACTCTAATTTACGCCGGCGGGACAGGCAATTTATCGGCGGGACTTCGGCCCATCCGGGCCGAAGAATCCAGCGGGGGGGCCCGCCAACTGGCGCGGAACGATTCCCGCCCCCGCCGAATATCCGGCACCAGAGACTTCGGCAACCGGCGGGGGCGGGATTCATGGCAGCCAAACGGCCATTCTCCGACCCGCTGGGGGGTCTGAGAATGACGCCTCTGGTTCTTTGCGGTGGCCAGCATCGACAGCGACCAGGGGAGTTAAAGGGTTCTCCGACAAGTTCTCGGAACTCGCTGTGGAAGATATTATCCTCCAGTCGGGCACCAGGGTTGTTGTTCCTGCGAAGGGCCAAACTATCGTGTTGAAGGTCCTTCACAACAGGCACACCTGAGTGTCCAAAATAAAGATGCAGGCGGGAAGCTACGTCTCATGGCCAGGTTTGGACATGAGACATTGGCCCAACAGTGCTCCATCTGTCAAGAGCACCAGAAGCTCCCCACAGCGGTTCCCCTACTCCCTTGGGAGCAGCCAGAGCACCCTTCGGTTTACGCACATGCCGATTTCGCCAGTCCATTCCTGGGTTCGATGTTTCTCATCCTGGTGGACGCACGTTCAAAGTGGCTGGAGGTCCACAAGATGGAGACGATCAGCTTCCGGGCAGCCGTCAAGCAATTGTGCATTTCTTCTTCCACCCACGGAATCCCTGAGGTGCTCATGACAGTTAATGCCGCCTCCTTCATGAGTGAAGAGTTTGCCACTTTTGTGGAAAACCAACTAGATTCGCTGCCCCATACCATCTGGCATCGAATGGCTTGGCAGGGAGGACCGTGCAGGCAGTTAAAGGGAACTAAAGAAACAAACTTTGGGCTTGATGGATAGCTGGCTGGCAAGATTTTTATTCTTATACCGGACCATTCCGCACACAGTCACTGGGGTGGCCGCTGCTGAGATGTTAATGTATCATTGGTTTCTTACATGACTGATTACCCAAACATGGGCGCGAAGGTGGGCCATAACCAAGATTTTCAAGGGCATTGCCGAGTTTCACATCGACCTCTTCAACACTTTGCACCAGACGACGCGGTGTTCGTTCATAATTTCAGTGACGGTGCTCGCTGGTTACCTGGATTGCTGTCCAACAGGACCAGTCTCTTGCTAAGTTCAGGTCCAGAGGAAACTGATGCGACAGCATTTGGATCACATTCACTCACGGACGTTACACCCTCATGAGGTTCCTCGAAAGAAACTTGTCCTGGATCCTATGGCTCCATTGCCAAACCAGCTTGCTGGGACACCTCCAGCCTCTCTCGACACCAACATTCCCGATGTTGTATCATCCGACTCTCAAATGGAGAAACAGATCTCTGAGTGCTCAGGCGCCAATCAGCCGCCTCCCACCGTTTGACCACCAGGGCATTCCTGCCGCAGGCGACGTTCATCAGAAAGGTGTATGCCGACCCATCTGATGCATCGGCTACAGGATGATTTGCCAGAGCTGAAATGAATCCGACGTCCTCCTTCTCCAGCTTATCGATCGTCGAGGGGTCTTCGGACTTGGGGGAGAAGAATGTAATAGCCCGCATTGGGCCTACGGGGAATGATTCTCTTCCCCGTGGTTCTTGCGGAGTACAAGCTCCTCTACTAGGGGCGGGAAATCCCTTTTAACCTTTGCATAAAAGATCGGCTTGTAAGGCACGGAGCAGAACAGGAACCCGGTAGGGGTCTACCGGACAGTGTTTATATCATGTTGTAAGTAAAACTATGTGTCTTTATTTTACTCGGTGTGGACTCCCTCTTTCCTTATTAAAAGGTTGGCATCCCCAAAACGAGGAGTAGGGCTGCGTGATGTCATGCTTGTGTGTTAACTGGGGGTGAATGGTGAAGGAGCGCTTAAAGCTGCTCCCCCTAGTTAGTGTCGAGCTGCTGAGGTGCGAGTCGGATTAACCAGACAACGAGGGAGCCGGTTATGTTGAGACTTTCATGAGGGTTAATTTAAGTGCCATTGAGTACAGGCCGCGATCTCGCCAACGCGGCTACCACGAAACCCCCCGATAAATATGCCAAAAATCAGACTTTACCGTGAATCCACTGAATCACACCCTGTGTGTTCAAACATCAGGGCATGTATGTAATAATAAATAACCTTGCTTTATGTTTTTAAATTCACCAGGGAATGGAGTTTATTTTAAATTGAGAAAAGCCACACTGTGAATATGGAAGTGCAGACCCTTACTCACAAACATCCTGATTATGGACTGGAAGAGACCACAGAGATCCTGTCCACAGCAGTCACTTCAGCAACAATCTGGCAAAGTGGTTTACCTTCTGTTAACTGCCCAATTTTATTCTTTGAAAATGGTGCAGTATAAAGGGTTAATGTTAAATATGTAAATATATTAAATATATTATGCTAAATATATAAAAGGGCAGCATGGTAGCACAGTGGTTAGCACAGTTGCTTCACAGCGCCAGGGTCCCAGATTTGATTCCCGGCATGGGTCACTGTCTATGCGGAGTCTGCACGTTCTCCCATGTGTGCATGGGTTTCCTCCGGGTGCTCCGGTTTCCTCCCACAGTCCAAAGATGTGCCGGTTAGGTGGATTGGCCATGCTAAATTGCCTTAGTGTCCAAAAATGATAGGTGGGGGTACTGGGTTACGGGGATAGGGTGGAGGTGTGGGGCTTAAGGTGGGTGCTCTATCCAAGGACCGGTGCAGACTCGATGGGCCGAATGGTCTCCTTATGCACTGGAAATTCTATGTTCTATGTTCTATATAGTCTAAATAATCAGAGATGTAAGGTCACATGTTGAGAGACAGTTCTCTGTAGAGCCTTTTGCTGAGCCTAACCTGTAAAATGTTCAATCATGTTTGTTAGCAATATTACCTCCAGCATCATTTGTAAGATCAGGACCAAGACTACCACATCAAAAGACCAAAAACAACAATAACTCTATCTGGTTGCTGGTCAGAGCGCAAAGCTAACCATTACCTCTGCTGTTTCTGGAAAGAGCTAAAAGAAGTAAAATATCCCATTAAATGTGGTAGAAAAAATTGAAGCTGTCATGATTTATCCATTACAATGTTAGTGGACTGAAGTTTCTGAAGGGAAGTTGATGACATGGATACGATTGGATGATGTGTAGAGACTGTCACGGTGTGAACAACGACGCACTTACACATGAACATACAAATTAGAAGCAAGAATAAGTTATTCAGCTCCTCGGGCCTGTTCCGCCATTTGATAATATCATGGCTGATCTCCTTGTGGCCTCTACTTTCCTGTCTACCCCCTATACCCTGTGATTCCCTTGTCATTCAAGAATCTATCGAACTCAACCTTAAAAATGTTCAATGACTCAGCCTCCACTGCTCTCTGGGGGCGAGAATTCCACAGACTAATGACCTTCTGAGAGAAAACAAATTCTCCTCATCTGCCTTAAATGGGAGACCACCTATCTTTAAGCTGTGTCCCTAGTTTTAGTTTCTCCGATAAGAGGAACCATCCTTTCCGCATCCACCCTGTCAAATCCCCTCAGGATGTTTTCAATAAGATCACCTCTCATTCCTCCAGTGGATATAGGCCCGACTTGCCCAATCTTTCCTTAGAAGACATCCGTTTCACACCAGGAATCAGGAGAGTGAACCTTCTCTGCATGCTTCTAGTGCAATTATATCCTTTCTTAAATAAGTAGATCAAACCTATGCACAGTACCCCAAATGTGATCACACCGCTGTCCTGTATATTTGAAAAATGATTTCACAGGATGTGGGTGTCGTTGGCTGGGCTGACATTTATTGCCCATCCATAATTGCCCGAGTAGTTGGTGGTGACCCACACCTCTGGGTCCATCATGCCAGTGGGCAGCATTTACACAGGGATGGTGATGGTGCTAGCTGGGGCATTGTCTGTAAGGTATGATTTCATGAGTATGACTGTTGTCAGGCTGCCTGCTTGACTGGACTGTGGAACAGCTCTTCCAATTTTGACACAAGCCCCCAGATATTAGTAAGGGAAACTTTGCAGGTTGACAGGGCTGGATGTGCCAGTGGCATTTCTGGTTCCAACATGAAAATAATCCATTTATCCCTACCCTGTTTCCTATTAGATAACCGATTCTCTTTCCATGCTACTATTTTGCTCTTTACATAGTGAGTTCTTATTTTGCGTTATGATTCAGCACCTTGCAAAATATATTTTGAATATACAATTACACCATAATCTACATGTTTCCTGTGGCGCAATAGTTAGCACTGCTGCCTTACTGCGCTGAGAACCCGGGTTCAATCCTGGTCAATGTTCCTGTAGAATTTGTACATTCTTCCCATGTCTATGTGGCGGCCCAAAAGATGTTCAGGATAGGTGGATTGGCCATGCTAAAATTGCCCCTTCATTGGGAAAAAAAATAATGGGGAAAAAAAATAATGGGGACTTTAAATTTAAATTTTTAAAAAAGCTACAGATTCCCCTTTATTCGCATTGTTTGTTATTTCCTCAAAGAACTCTTCATAAATTAGTTCTCTTTCGCATCACCATGTTTACTTTACCTGATTGCATTACGATTTTTAAGTGCCCTGCAATATCATCCTTTAAAAAAGATTTGAACGGGGAGATGGAGGACGGGCTGTGGGCGGAAGCTCTAAGTGGGGTAAACTCAACCGCAACATGTGCCAGGCTCGGCCTGATTAAATTTAAGATCGTTCACCGGGCCCACATGACGGTAGCTCGGATGAGCAAATTCTTTGGGGTAGAGGACAAGTGCGCTAGATGCGCGGGAGGACCAGCGAACCATGTTCACATGTTTTGGGCATGTCCTAAGCTTAGGGGTTACTGGGAGGGATTTGCGAGGGTCATGTCCCGGGTGCTGAGAACAAGGGTGGTGATGAGTCCAGGGGTGGCAATTTTCGGGGTTTCGGAAGACCCGGGAGTCCAGGGGGAGAAAGAGGCAGATGTTCTGGCCTTTGCTTCCCTAATAGCCCGGCGGCAAATACTGCTGGCATGGAGGGACTCAAAACCCCTGAAGACCTAACTATGGCTTTCGGACATGTCAAGTTTTCTGGGTATGGAAAAAATTAAGTTCGCCTTGAGGGGATCTGTACTGGGGTTCGCCCGAAGGTGGCAACCATTCATCGACTTCTTCACGGGAGAGTGAACGTCAGCAGGGGGGGGGGGGGAACGGGAGATTGGAGTAGAGTAGGAGGGATAAATAGGCGGGTAGTGTCTAGGGGAGGGGCGCGGGCATGTGCAGTATGGTTTGATTGAAGTATTGGTTTTATATTGATGTTTGCACATTTCTGTTATCTGTAACTGTCTGTATCTGTTTACAATGCCAAAAAATACCTCAATAAAATTGTTTGTTAAAAAAAAGATTTGAACATTTTCCCGTGGCACATATTAGACTAACTAGCGTGTAGTTTCCTGAAATCTGTCTCCTTTCTTGAAGAGAGGAATTACATTTGAGATTCTCCAATCTGATTGAACTTTTCCAAAACCTAGGGGCGGGATTGTTCGTTGCCCGATGCCGATATCACAATCGCACAAACCGGGGCCGGCGCCGATTTGACGCCGGTCAGCCATGCTCTGTCGGCTCCCCCCCGGAAATGGCGTAATCGCGTCGCACAGCACGTGCCATTGCAACGCTGTTGACACAACATCGGCAGGCTCTCCCACGTTGCTCCGCCCCCGATGGGCCGAGTTCACAAAGGCGCAAGACACATGTGGTCTCGGCGGTCAAGAACCCGGCGTGGCGGCTGAGGACTGTGTCCAGCGCCGCCACACTCGGTCGGGATCCATGTAAATTTAAAGCAATGTTGTATCTGCTATCTGAGCAACCACTTCTTTTATGACTCTAGGATGAAGTCCATCGTGATCTGGGAACTTGTCAGCCTTAGTTCTAATCATTTTCTCAGTAACTTTTCCCTGGTGATTTTAGTTGGTTTAAGTTGAATAAAAAATAAAGTTTTGTGGTACTCCACTGAAAAGAAAACTTCATTTAAAACAGCAAGCTTCTTATGCAGGCCTGTGGAGTGTCCAGGAAATTGACTGAAGATTCATCCAAATTTTGAAGAGCAGAGTTCCATTGGTTTCAGCATGAGGTTCAGCGGCCTCGTTGTGTCCGACTTGGTGTCGGGACAAGGTCATTAAATCTCATGGGAGGTTGCTCGCAAGATTTGCGGCGCTCACAACATAGGATGCCCTGATTCAATGTGTTTTCGCAAGGCATTGCGATCTGGATCTCGCCCTCGCTGGGTGTGATCCATATCTGAATATTTAAATAAGTCATTAGGCACATTTAAATATATGTTTGTTGGATTTACTGTGGCCTGGGATTCACTGGCTTTGCCTCAGAGACCTTGCCAGGGTGCCATTTTAGTACTAGTTTATGCAAACGTGGAACAGTCATAACAGCGTCTGAGAGACCCCCGGGTTGTCAGGGAACGGGCAGGATGGCATCCTGGCACTCCGCCAACACCCATAAGACCATAAGACATAACAGCAGAATCAGGACATTAGGCCTATTGAGTCTGCTCCGCCATTCAATCGTGGCTGATAGGTTTTTCATCCCATTCTCCTGCCATCTCCCATAACACCTGATCCCCTTATTAATGAAGAACCTATCTATCTCTGTCTTAAAGGCACTGTGATTTGCTCTCCACATCTTCTGCGACAAAGTCTTCCACAGATTCACTACCCTCTGGCTAAAGAAATTCCTCCTCATCTCAGTTTTAAAGGATCGTCCCCTCAGTCTGTGAGGCTGTGGCCTCGGGTTCCAGTTTTTCCCACTGGTGGCAACATCCTGTCCACGCTATCTTTTGGAAGGTCCTACAAAAAGAAGTGTTTTTTAGTCTTTGCTGCAGTACAGTTTTAAAATATGAAATGTTATTGTGTCTTTTTTTCAGCTTAAATCTTTTCTTACAAACAAGTTAGTGCTCTCTACAGAGATCACAACAAGGTAACAAAAAATCTGCAGAAATGCTTACAAATCTTTCATCAAAACCTATAATTTATCTTTTTTTCAACCTTTCAAACAAAGCCTATGTTTACTCAATCTTCCCTGGGTATTCCTGTCAACCATTGTACATGGGCATTTTTATGATTAAATGTAGACCCAAGGTGAAAATCGAGAATTTAGGGACTATGAATACAACATAATTCCCTCTTTATCAAAATTATGAAAACAATTAGGGATGCACGGGAGCACAGTGGTTAGCACTGTTGCTTCACAGCTCCAGGGTCCAGGTGCAATTCCCAGTTTGGGTCACTGTCTGTGTGGACTCTGCACGTTCTCCCCGTGTGTGCGTGGGTTTCATCCGGGGGCTCCGGTTTCCTCCCACAGTCC
Organism: Scyliorhinus torazame; assembly: GCF_047496885.1. Classification (NCBI taxonomy): domain Eukaryota; kingdom Metazoa; phylum Chordata; class Chondrichthyes; order Carcharhiniformes; family Scyliorhinidae; genus Scyliorhinus; species Scyliorhinus torazame. The sequence goes on along the minus strand of NC_092709.1, from coordinate 162,599,601 downwards.
AAAGATGTACGGGTTAAATGGATTGGCCATGCTAAATTGCCCTTAGTGTCCAAATAAGTGGGGTTACTGGGTTACGGGGATAGGGTGGAGGCGTGGGCTTGGGTAGGGTGCTCTTTCCAAGGGCCGGTGCAGACTCGATGGGCCGAAAGGCCTCCTTCGGCACTGTAAATTCTATGATTCTATATGCCACTGTCAGATGGAATTATCCAAAGTATCCATTGAAAGTGTGTTTGTAAATTATTGGTGAATATTGCACAAAACTTACTTACATCCACATTTCCCTTTCAAGTATGCTTTTTTAAGAGGTGTAGGCAAGCTTAAACTCAGAGGTACAAAGTGTCAGGTGCAACATAGAATGGTTCCAGCACAGAAAGAGGCCATTTGGCCCATTGAGTTTGTCTGGCTCTATGCAAGAGCAATTTAACACCTGGGTGTCATGTAACAAAAGGAACTCCAAACAGTATTAAATGAACCTCCTCGTTGGATATGCAAATAGCCATAAACTTGCTTTTCACTGTGTAATTTTAAATCACTGTGACAATTCCTATTTACATTGTTTCCTCAGGGGCTATTTTTGTACTTGGCCCTTTTGAGGAATCCATGGGGTATATCTAGCTACTGCCTTCTGATAAACTCGGTTAGTACTGCAAAAATGTGTACATTATTTCGAAATTTACTAATTATACTGCAAATAAAGTTATTCATCTGCCTTTCAGATGAGAAAGTGAAACTGTCTTGTCTCTGTGCTTTAGGGCTTTGGTGAATTGCAATCCCAATGATCCGTAGCATTGGAATTTATATATAACATTTTTGATCTGTGTGTTGACTTCACTTTTATGGTATTGTTGACCAGCAGATTCAACAATTCATTTCTAAAAGCCTATATAATCTGCACACGTCAGTTTCTACTTAATGGTCTGGTGATAGGTGTTTGTACTACGCCATAAAATTTAGCTTATATAACTGTGATGGAAGTTGAGAGCACTGTTAGAATGGTTGTGGCTATGAACTACTGAATGTAAAAGCAAATTGTTGCAGATGCTGGAATCTGAAACAGAAACATAAAAAATACTGGACAATCTCAGCAGGTCCGACAGCATCTGTGGAGAGAGAAGGGAGCTAACGTTTCGAGTCTGGGTGTCTCTTTGTCAAAGCTGGAGAGAACTGGAAATAGGGTCAGACTTTATACTGTTGTGGTGGGGGGGGAGTGGAGCGGTGGGACAGGATAGGGGACCAGTGGTAGGTGGAGATGGATAACGATGTCATGGACAGAGAGACAAAAGGAATATAAGTGGGTGCAATTAAGGCTAAATGCTGACAGTGGCACATAAAGAGATTAGAATGTGTGAATGGCAGAACAAAGGTGAGCAGTGAGTCAAAGGGCAACTGGGCACAAGGAACTGATGGCCCAAGCTGGGGGGGGGGGGGGGGCGGAGGGGGGGTAGTGGTGAGGGGAAAACAGATCAATGGAAGAAACAAAAATAAGTTGCTGGAAATAAAAATGGGGTGACGGTGGAGGAGAGAGTTCTACTGAACAACTGAATGTAATAGTGTTTCAGGGTGTTCCTGCATCAAGTGGATTTTTTGCAGCATACAGCAGTTTGTAATACCAATCCACTCTCTGGCACTCCACCAATACTCCACAGTGCCTGCCAGCAGTGTGTTGATGTGTAGATACCCAAAGAGGAAGTTGACTCATTGGACCCTTCTCCTGCAATAACCCATGATGACAAGCACCCCAACTGGATGATTAGTGGTGTGTATGAGAGCAATCCTTCGGCTCATCCAATGTGAATAGAGATTGTTAACACTCCTTTTTACAAAGGCTCGAAAATTCAGGATTCATAGATAAGTAGATGTACAAAAAATTCAAATATTGCCAATTTATGAAACAATATTCATTCTGTGTTTGTTCCATAATTACTTTAGAACTCCTTTGCAGAAGTTTTAAAAATGCCCTTTGCTAATGGTACTTTGTAATTTTCTCCTGCATACTGCACTGATGTTGAAGACAGAAAAGTAATTAATGTGTCAACGCCTGCAGTTCTACTTGCTCTTGCCTCACATTTAACAGAACCTGGAGTGCTGAATTTGGGTGCATTTGAGTGCTAGTGTGAGAGTTTGGTGGCAGAGGGAGTTAGGTGAGGAGGCAGCAAGATGCTCCTTTCATTTCATTTCCTACATTTCCTCAAAGAGCATGAAGGGAGCCGGGAGTTTACAGAGTGCAGCTGACTGGGGGCAGAGTCGGGGGGCAGAGTTTCAGTTGGTTCACAGGACAGCTACATTCTGTAAGGTAAGAGTTGTTTGTTTGTTTTTTGTTTTTGTTTTTCGGGGACATCAAGCAATCTTTGTATCATTTAGCAGAATCACCAATGTTAGAGGGTTCACTTGAGAGAGTAGCAGCAGTACATTATATATAAGGGCCTAATGGGTGTTTAATCTTTTTTTTCCTTTTAAATCTCTTTGGGAATTCAGATCAGAGAGGATGGAGGCGAGGGCAGTTGCATGCTCCTCCTGTAGGATGTGGGTGATGAGGGACACCACTGGTGTCCCCGCTGGCTACACCTGTGGGAAGTGCACCCAACTCCAGCTTCTCAGAGACTGCGTTAGGGAACTGGAGCTGGATGAACTTCAGGTCATCCAGGAGTCAGAGGAGTTACAGGGAGGTAGCCACACCTAAGATGCAAAACAAGAGTAGCTGGGTTACAGTCAGGGGAAGGAAAATGAATGGGCAGACAGTGCAGGGATCCCCCATGGCCGTTCCCCTTCAAAACAAGTATACCGTTTTGGATGCTGTTGGGGGGGTGACCTACGGATGAAAGGCCCTAGCGGCCAGGTCTCTGGCATTGAGCCTGGCTCTGTGGCTCAGAAGGGAAGGGAGTAGAATAGAAAAACAATAATGATAGGAGATTCAATGGTTAGGGAACAGATAGGAGATTCTGTTGCGAACGAGACACCCGGAAGGTATGTTGCTTCCCGGATGCCAGGGTCAGGGATGTCTCTGATCAAGTCTACAGGATTCTTAAGGGGGAGGGGGAGGGGGAGCAACCAGAAGTTGTGGTGCACATAGGCACCAATGACATAGCTAAGAAAAGGGATGAGGATCTAAAACATGATATTAGGGAGTTAGGTTGGAAGCTAAAGAGCAGGACCAGCAGAGTAGTAATCTCAGGATTGCTACCGGTGCCACGTGTAAGTGAGGCAAGGAACAGAGAGCAAGTGCAGCTGAACACGTGGCTACAGGGCTGGTGTAGAAGGAAACGCCTTCAGATATGTGGATCATTGGGATACCTTCTGGGGATGGTGGGACCTGTACATAAAGGACGGAATGCACCTAAACAGGAGCGGCACCAATATCCTGGGTGGGAGGTTTTTTAGAGCTCTTCAGGGGGGTTTAAACTAGTTTTGCACGGGGATGGAAACCAGAGCTATGGATCAGAGGATAGGGTAGCTGTTGAACAGGCAGAAACAGTATGCCGCGAGTCTGTGAGGAAGAATAGACAGTTGATAGGGCAAAGTTGCACTCAGTGGAATGGGTTAGAGGTGCCTCTTTCAATGCAAGGAATGTCAGGAATAAGGGAGATGAACTTAGAGCATGGATCAGTACTTGGAACAACGATGTTGTGGCCATCACGGAGACATTGATTTCACAAGGGGAGAATGAAGCTTAAGTAAGGTTGAGGAAGCAAGGATTTGGCACGGCTCTAGAAGGTTATAAGGTTGCCAGGAAGGAACTCAAAAATGGACTTAGGAGAGCCAGAAGGGGGCATGAAAAAGTCCTGGTGGGGAGGGTTAGGGAAACCCCAAGGCGTTCCACACTTATGTGAGAAATAAGAGGATGATCAGAGTGAGAGTAGGGCCGATCAGGGATAGTGGAATGAACTTGTGCCTAGAGTTTGAGGAGATAGGGGAGGCTCCAAATGAATATGTTGCTTCAGTATTCACCAGAGAGAGGGACCTTGTTCATGAGAACAGTGTGAACCAGGTTAATAGACTCGAACAGGTTGATATTAAGAAGGAGGATGTTCTGGAAATTTTGAAAAGCATCTGGATAGATAAGTCACCTGGGCTTGACAGGATGTACCCAAGGTTACTACAGGAAGCGAGGGAGGAAATTGCTGCGCCGTTGGCGATGATCTTTGCGTCTTAACTCTCCACTGGAGTTGTACCAGAGAATTGGAGGGAGGTGAATGTTGTTCCCCTGTTCAAGAAAGGGAATCGGGAAATCCCTGGGAATTACAGACCCATCAGTCTTATGTCTGTGGTGAGCAAAATATTGGAAGGGATTCTGAGAGATAGGATTTCTGATTATTTAGAAAAACATAGTTTGATGAAAGATAGTCAACATGGCTTTGTGAGGGGCAGGTCATGCCTCACAAGCCTCATTGAATTCTCTGAGGATGTGACGAGAAACATTGATGAAGGTTGGGCAGTGAATTGGTGTATACGGATTTCAGTAAGGCATTTGATAAGGTTCCCCATGGTAGGCTCATTCCAAAAGTTAGGGGAATGGGATACAGGGAAATTTGGCTGTGTGGATACAGAATTGGCTGGCAGAAAGAAGACAGCGAGTGGTAGTGGATGGAAAGTATTCCATCTGGAGGTCGGTGACCAGTGGTGTCCCGCAGGAATCTGTTCTGGGACCTCTGCTCGTTGTGGTTTTTATAAATGACTTGGATGAAGAAGTGGAAGGGTGGGTTAGTAAGTTTGCTGATGACACAAAGGTTGGTGGAGCTATAGACATTGACAGGATGCAGAGCTGGGCTGAGAAGTGGCAGATGGAGTTCAACCTAGATAAATGTGAAGTGAATCATTTTGGAAGACCGAATTTGAATGCTTAATACAGGGTTAAAGGCAGGATTCTTGGAAGTGTGGAGGAACAGAGGGATCTTGGAGTCCACGTACATAGATCCCTCAAAGTTGCCACCCAGGTTGATAGGGTTGTTAAGAAGGCGTATGGTGTGTTGGCTTTCATTAACAGGGGGATTGAGTTTAAGAACCGTGGGGTTTTGCTGCAGCTTTATAAAACCCTGGTTGGACCACACTTGGAATATTGTGTTCAGTTCTGGTTGCCTCATTATAGGAAGGATGTGGATGCTTTGGAGAGGGTGCAGAGGAGATTTACCAGGATGCTGCCTGGACTGGAGGACATGTCTTATGAAGAAAGGTTGAGGGAGCTAGGGCTTTTCTCACTGGAGCGAAGAAGGAAGAGAGGTGACTTGATAGAGGCGTACAAGGTGATGAGAGGCATTGATAGAGTGGATAGCCAGAGACGTTTCCCCAGGGTGGAAATGGCTGTCACGAGGGGACATAATTTTAAGGTGACTGGAGGAAGGTATAGGGGAGATGTCAGAGATAAGTTCTTTACACAGAGCGTGGTGGGTGTGTGGAATGCATTGCCAGCAGAGGTGGTGGAGTCTGAGTCATTCGGGACATTTATGCGACTCTTGGACAGGCACATGGACAGCGGTAAATTGAAGGGATGTAGGTCGGTTGATATTTGATTAGGATAGATGGAGGCACAACATCGTGGGCCGAAGGGCCTGTACTGTGCTGTAGTGTTCTATGTTCTGTAGGAAGAACATTTGCAATGCATCCCAAAGAGAAATAACATAATCAGACAGTTTGTGCACGTACATAGCAAGTGTAGCCCTGCAGGAAGGATTAAGCAAATTAATGTAGGTAACATAATTAGAAATTAAGTATAATTGCTGGTTGGTATCACCACACTTTCAAACTCATCTCCATCAATTCCTTCCACTGATTTGTGGGCATTACGGACCAGACTTTTCATGTGTGCTGCCAAACATAGCTGGACCACTGCCTGTCTTGATTCTCTCTTGGTTTGTTATGTATTACCTTTCTAACTAATTACATGTTCCAAAACAGAATTTGTCACATCTTGTCTTTCATCTGTCCTTCTTCTGAGGGTTGGCCACACGATTAACAGTCTTTCTCCACTGATTTCTATTCTCTGCTGCCCTCACTGCATTCCAATTCTAATATCCAGCCATACCATATTGGGCTTTCCTTGTGCACATTTTCCAGGTGTTGTCTTTCACTAACACTTTTTCCAACACTTCCCTCCTGCTCACATCACAGTCCAAAATATATGAACTTCCCCAATATCACTGTCTCAAACAAGTTCCTCCTTACACCTGCTTTCTTGAGCATCCAGTTGTTTGCTTGCTCGGTCTTCCATGACACACGTAACATGTGTCTGAATCCTTTCACGTCAAATGCTCTTGTATAAGCCTTGTCATTCTTCCTGATGTTACAGCTTTCACAGTCCAAACAGAACATATTTAGGAAAGTTATAGTAATAACTGTCATGGGAGTGTCCCTTTAAAAAATGTGTGTCCTATCAAATGGCTTCAGTGATGTCATTGTGTGGGTGGAGCTGGGCTGTGGCTCTGGGTTTTACTTTCATTTTTGAGCTTGGAGCTGGCTGTGGCTCTGAGTTTTACTTTCGTTTCACATTTTGGAAGCTGGATAAAGACAGGGATGTCTTGTGTGTGTGTCTCTCTCTGTATGTTAAAAGGTGTCCACATCACTTGATAATTAAAAAGTGATAACTGTTTTCTGGAAAGAATTCAAACCTACTGTTTTGGTAACAGGGTTTTTCTGGTTTATTGGATGTTGCTGTCAAATTGAAACAGTTGAAAGGGAGGTTATTAAGGGTTATATATGTAGAGAACTGTAGCTGTGTGGGGTATTTATATTTGTAGTTGGTAAAAATGCTTACAGTGTGTGTTTATAGAAATGTTAACTGAATTCTTGGAATAAACTTTGTTTTTGATTAAAAGTGCTGAAGGCCTCTGTTGAATAACACCTGAAAGGTCGGCCCTTATGCTCCTCATAACCAAAATCTATAAACAGTTGTGGGTCAGGTGAACTCCATGATATACTTTGAAGTTTTCTAAACCCCGGCCCATAACACAACCATGTAGTCCAAAAAACACCCCTATTCTCAGGTTAGGTCATTGCCAACACTGAGACTTGGCATTTAGTTAACAAAGTGGCCTGGATGCTCCGCCACTCGCTACTGACAGCGGGATCCCGATGTGGCTGAGACTTGAAAAATCAGGATCAGCACTGGGCATCGGCAGCTGCCGATCCAATCGCAATGCTCCGGCCCCCTGCTGGTGGCGGGGCGGGGTTCGCGCCCGCGTGCCAGCAGGAGAATGTAAATGAATGCAAATGTGTTTTAATGCCCCATTTGCGTCCACTTAGCGGGCCCGGCACCCCATTCTCCAGCTCTCCGTCATTCTCTGGTCCTCTGGGCTGGGAATCGCATGGGCGGGGATTACTGCAGGTTTCACTAAACGTGAGTCTGACATGGTGATATGTGTGGTGGGACAAGGGGATAATCCCTAAAGGGAGATTCCCCCCAAAGTCCATCTGAGGGCCACCCTCCCTCCACAATGCATGACCTGTCCACAACTCCTCTCCCAGACCCCGCCACCACACTGCCCCCAAGCTCCCCTAAAACGGGAGCCCCTAAGAGACATCCTAAATAGCGCCCCCCCAAGGACCCACTTAAGAAGGGGACACCCACACGGGAGCCCCCTTAATAGGGAGACCCACCCACAGGGAGAGGTAAGTGCATTGCAATCACACACTTGAGTGGTTGGAATGCACCTAGTGATTAAAATGCACTTGCCTCACTTTGTGTGGTTGATGTTTGTAAACTTTGGGTATCAGCTCTTACAGGCACTCACCCATGAAGGAGATGAATGAAATAAGGCTACAGCTGTCTTACGGAGCTGTCAATCATAGCCCAGTACTAAAAATGAATGAATGGCTTATAGCTAATGGATCTGAGGGATTGAAACTCAGATCACACTGTTCTCTTTCCATGAATGGACACGTGGTACCTCCAGATAAGTGCTACAACTGTAATTTCTGTCAGTGCCCCTGTCTAGACTGCTCTCTAGCTTTTTTTCTGGGCGGACTGTTGAGCAGTTCCTCTAGTTCGGGGTCCTTGTAGGGGTCCATCTCGTTAGGGGGTCTCTGTGGAGGCCCTTCCAGTCATACGAACATATGAATCAGGACCAGGAGTAGGCCGCTTGGCTCATCGAGCCAGCCCTGCCATTCAAGTAGATCATGGCTGTCATGACTGTAATTTCAACCCCATATTCTTGCCTACCCCGATAACCTTTCCTCCCCTTGTTAATCAAGAATCTATCTTGCACTGCCTTAAAAAATTCACTGACTCTGCTCCAGCGCCTTTTGAAGAAGAGAGTTCCAAAGACTCACGACTCTCTGAGAGAAAAAAAATCTAATCTCTCTGAAATGAGCAATCTTTTAGTTTTAAACATTGACCCTCTCCACATCATCCTGTAACGGTCCCTCAGGATCTCAAAGGTTTGATCAAGTAACTTCTTACTCTTCTAAACCTAACCTAATTGAATAGTCCAGTAAACCAACTCTGAACTGCTTCTAATGCATTTACATCTTTCCATAAATAAGGAGACCAATATTGTACACAATGCTCCAGATGTGGTCTCGCCAATGCTCTATGCAACTGAAGCATAACCTCCCTACTTTTATAATCAACCCTCCTCACAATACATGATGACATTATATTAACTATCCTAATTACTTACTGAACCTAGTACTTGTACTAGTCTTGGACTATTTAACTGCACCCTGGGAATTGAATCAAGACAACCCTCACGCAGCCCAGTCGATCCCGCGAATGTCTTCTCACTAATATGTGGTGGCTGGTGCAAACATTGCGAGAGCTGTCCCATGGACTAGTCAAACAACAGACTGACACAATCTTACTCGCAGAATCATACCAATCAATGTTCAAGATTTCTCGGTCACCATTCCTATATATGTCATATTCCACTGACAATAAAATCAAGAAAGAGTGAGTCCAAGCATTGACTCTGCATCCAATGATGTCTCTTGGTACGGGCCAAACACAGGAAAGAAAACCTCTTGTTTATTACCATCTACAGACAACCCTTAGCTGATGAATTGTTACTCCAGCATGTTGTGCACCACATGTAGGAAGCACTTAAGGTTTTCTGGATCGTGAATTTCAGTGTCCGTCATGAAGAATGGCATGGCAAAATAACAGTGAATGATGCTAGACTGTGCTTGCATCTGGTGTTAGGACACCAGCAAGCGGCAATAACCGTGTTGACCTTATCAATCAACCTACCACATTTGGTGTTTCTATGACAACATTGGCAGGCAAATTGTATGTTAACTTTTAGCAGAAGGGGGTTGAATTACAAAAGTGAGGAAGTCTTTCTGCAATAATGGAGGGCTTTGGTGAGACCATGCCTGCAGTACTGTGTGCAATTTTGGTCTCCTTATCTGGAAGGAAGTATTTGCCTTCGATGGGCTGCATCAAAGGTTCCCTAGATTTAATCATGGGATGAGTGGGCAGTCCTAAAACGAGAATGGTAACAGCGGGAGATTCATATGACCTGTGGCCCTAAGTTCATAGTGGGCAGTCAACGGCCTGCACAGCTGCATGGTTCCTTGCCAGCTGCGGCAATGGTGTTCCATGCCCATCCACCCCGACCCCACAGCCCAGCTCCTGGCCACCCCCAACTACTTCCCCCAGCCCTGGCAGAGGCCCCCGGCCAGCAATTATCAGCAAACAATGGCAATGTTGGACACTTTCTGCACCCCCTCTTTCCCCCTCAGCAGCCAATGTGCTTGTTTCACGATTTTTAAAAGCACAAGAGAATCTCGCCATCGGAATTTTCCCCAGTGGAGGCGGAGGATCACGGAGGCCCCAGAGAATACCGGGTCAGGCCTGCTACTGATGTACCAAGGGTGTTCACTGTGCATGGTTCTGGAATGCATTGACGCTGCTCTTGAGGAGACAGAGAATTGCAATTTGGCGTGAAACCGGTGCTTGCCACGATTTCAGCGCGGAACCGATTCTCTGCCCAATTGCATTCCCCGATTCCGGTGTCAATCGATGGAGAATTCCGCCCAAAATGTTTAGAGGACTTAACAGGACAGATGCTAAGAGGCTGGCTGGAGGGTTTAGAACTAAGGGTCGTAGACTCAGGTTAAGGGATAAATCATTTTGCACTGATCAGGAGAAACATCTTCATTTAGAGGGTTGTGAATCTTTGGAACTCTTTACCAATGGGCAGGGTACTCAGATGTTGTGTATATTAAAGACTGAGATTGCTAGATTTTGGGCACTGCCAGGGGAATCAACGGATATGAGGATATGGTGGGAAAGTGGAGTTGAGATTGAAGTTCAGCTATTAACTTATTGAATGGTGCAGCAGGTTTAAGGGACCATTTGGTCTACCCCTGCGCATATTTTTGAGGGTTTTATGTTTTTATCATACCACTATACTAAGTGTAATAGATTAAGAACAGAACCAGAAGCTCAAATATGGACTTTTGTGATGCTTATGAACATTGGGAACAGTAGAATTCCACCATATGTATTCCACCATAACCTACAACTTCATAACCAGGCCTATCCTCATTATTCCATTACAATCAAGCCAGGTAATAAACATGATTGAATGAAGATTATAGAAGAACAAGTCAGAAGCAGCACAGGTGTACCAAAAATGAATTGCCAACCTGGTAGAACTACAGTGCAGGATTATCTGCATTTTAAATAGTTAAACCAGCATACCACAGCCTAACTGATCTCACAACCAACAGATCAGGTCAAAACCTTGAGAAATCCAATCATAAATGATGGTGCGCTTTTAGATAATTAATAGAAGGAGGAGAATACATGAATACATGAAATGCAGCACAAGTGCAAAAGGAAATGTTAAAGCTTTTGAAATTGTCTTTTTTCAGAAGTGTCAAGTGGATGATCCTTTTCAGCCTCCTCTTTAGTTGCTCACCATCACCGAAACCAGTCTCAGCCAATCCAGCTCAATCCACATGAGGTTAGGAAACAGCTGAGTGCTTTAGGTAGGGGTCCGTTTTAGCTCAGTTGTCTGGACAGCTGGTTCGTGATTCAGAACGAGGCCAACAGTGTGGATTCAATTCCGGCTGACGTTATTCATGAAGGTACTACCTTCTCAATCTTTGCCCTCAGGTTAAATCACCACCAGTCATCTCTTCCCCCCTCAAAGAAGAAGCCTATGATCCTCTGGGACTATGGCAACTTTACTTATAGAGAGAGAGAGAGAAGGCCCAACAACATCCCAGATGTTGTACCAAGATGTTTGCTCCAGCAACCCAGCCACACATTTAACCAACATGTTCCTGTACAGCTACAATTCAATTTAGTTGAGAATGTGGAAAATTATCCTGATATGCCCTGACGGCAAAAGCAGGAAAGATCCGACACAGCCAATTCTCAATTATTGGAAAACTGACGGAAGGAGTCATTATCGGTCACAACAAGGGGCTCATACTCTTCAGTAATTTTGTTCAGGCTGCTGAGTTTGGTTATAGCCAGTTCCAATTAGTTCTGGAACTCATTACAGCTGCAAATCCATCGATAAGGTGAGAATCATGCCCTTCACATCAAGTATGGCACCAAGAAGTGAATGTGAATCAGAATGAAAACCTTCCAGTAGTTTCAGTAATTCCTGGCACAAAGGACAAATAATTGCGGTTATCAATAGTAAGAAGTCTTACAACACCAGGTTAAAGTCCAAAAGGTTTGTTTCAAATCACAAGCTTTCGGAGCACTGCTCCTTTCTCATACAGCCAAGTTCTGCACACATGAGTATGGTCTCAACCGAGACATTGGATTCATATCGCATTACATTCACCCCCCACCATCTGGCCTGGGCTTGCGAAATCCTACCAACTGACCTGCCTTGAGACAATTCACACCTCCTAAACCTGGGATTACCCCTCCCACTGGCTCTGTAAAGCCTTAATTACCTACAAATGCTCGCATTCAAAGTATCGTCTTGCATCTTTGACTTTGTCTATATATGTTTCTGGAACATACCTCTTCATTCACCTGAAGGAGCAGTGCTCTGAAAGCTAGTGATTGGAAACAAACCTGTTGGACTTTAACCTGGTGTTGTAAGACTTCTTACTGTGCTCACCCCAGTCCAACGCCAGCATCTCCACATCGTGGTTACAATGGCTGGGCAGTACTGCATGCACGCTTTAGGGCAGAGTCAGAATTCCAACTATTTCTAGCTGCTTCATCAATATTTCCTCTTTATAAAGTCCAAAATGGGGCTGTTCATTGGTGGTTGCATTACAATTCAACAGATAAGGAAGAAGCCCAAAAGCAAAATACTGTGGATGCGAGAAATCTAAAATAAGAATTAAAAAATGCTGGGAAAACTCAGCAGTTCAGGCAACATCTATGGAGAGAAACAGAGCGAGTATTTCAGGTCGATGACCTTTAATCAAAACTGAAAACAATAGAAATCTAAGGGTTTTTAAGCTAGTGGAAAGGGGCAGGAACAAGAAGGTCTATGATATGGTAGAGGCCAGGGGAGATTCAGTAACAAAAGATTTCATGATGCAGCACCCAAAGAGAGTGTTAATGGATAGTCCAAATGAGGCGTGAATTGCTACATAAGAACAATTGAAATGCAACATGAAAAGATAAAGAAAAAACTAAGTCAAGACCAATCCAGCAAAACAAAAAAAAAGATGGAGACAGAGGTCATGATCTAAAGTTGTTGAACTCAATGTTGAATCCAGAAGGCTGTGGAGTGCCAAGTCATAAAATAAGGTATTGTTCCTTTGAGTTTACATTGAGCTTCACTAACACTGTAGCAGGCCATGGACAGGGAGCAATTCATCTTGCATGCGGTAAGACTTGAACAAAATCCAGCCTTGGGCTGACAAGTGGCAAGGAGCATTCAGACCCCACAAATGGCAGACAGTGATCACCTCCAACTGGAAAGAGTCAATGGCCTAGCCATGACATTCAGTGGCTTTTCCATAGTGGAATTGGTCATGGAACTGGGCAGCACGGCAGCATTGTGGATAGCACAATTGCTTCACAGCTCCAGGGTCGCAGGTTCGATTCCGGCTTGGGTCACTGTCTGTGCGGAGTCTGCACGTCCTCCACGTGTGTGTGTGGGTTTCCTCCGGGTGCTCCGGTTTCCTCCCACAGTCCAAAGATGTGCTGGTTAGGTGGATTGGCCATGATAAATTGCCCTTAGTGTCCAAAATTGCCCTTAGTGTTGGGTGGCGTTACTGAGTTATGGGGATAGGGTGGAGGTGTTGACCTTGGGTAGGGTGCTCTTTCCAAGAGCCGGTGCAGACTCGATGGGCCGAATGGCCTCCTTCTACACTGTAAATTCTATGATAATCTATGTAACTACTTCGGCTATGAGAGTAGGTCAGACATTGGGTTTTCTGCAGTAAGTGACTCACCTCCTAACTTTCCTAAGTCTTTCCATCAGCAATAAGCCATAATTCAGCAGTGTGATGGAATACTTTCTACTTAATTATATGGATGCAGCTGCACTGCTCAAAACAACATTCAAGACAAAGCAGTCACTTGATTTAGCACCTCGTTTAGTTGCTTAAACATTGACTCACTCCATTAAGGACAGCCTGTGCCTGTACTTTGTACTATTTACAAGATGCAGTTCAGCAACTCTTCAAGGCTCCTTTGCGAGAACTTCATGAACCCAGTTTCCAGCACCTAGAAGGACAAGGGCAATTGGTTCATGGGAGCATTATAGAGCTGGATTTTCAATGAGTCGGGGAAACACTGGAGGCTTGAAAGTGGCTCCAGGACCCGATTATGGGATTCCTGACCCCATTCCCTGAATTTCTGTTTACACTATTTAAGGGTAAGGGCTTGATTTGGTCTTAAGCCTTCACACTACACTCCTAACCTGGTTGGCTCCATTATGGGGAAAAGAATATCCTAGTCCTCATGAAGTTAGGCCAGCTTTTAAAGGATTCATGGTTCACAGCATTGTAGAGGTGTCATGAACCATAGTCTGAATAAAAATTATTTGAAAAGTTCCAAAGGTCCCATGCCTCAGAATGCCCCCATTCACCCTTAGAAGGGGTGGAATGGGTCACAATGGTTAACACCACTGCCTCACAGTGCCAGGGACCCACATTCGATTCCGGACTTGGGAGGCTGTCTGTGTGGAGTTTGCACATTCTTGCCGTGTCTGTGTGGATTTCCTCCAGGTGCTCGACTTTCCTCCCACAGTTCAAATGTGTGCAGGTTAGGTGGATTGGCCATGCTAAATTGCACCTTAGTGTCCAAAGATGTGCAGGTTAGGTGGATTGGCCATGTTAAATTGCCCTTAGTGTCCAAAGATGTGTAGGACAGGTTACATGTGTACAGGGATAGGGCAGGGGGAGTGGGCCTGGGTAGATAGGCCTTTCAGAGGGTCGGTGCAGACCAGATAATCCAAATGGCCACGTTATGCATTGTAGGGATATTATGACTCTATGATAATCCTTTATATCCTCCATGCCAAGCTATGGCAGTTCCATGCCCAATACTCTAATGGATGTCTGGTTTCTTAGCCAGGCCTCATTATGCATTTAAAGCTGAGTGTCTGGACATCCTTTAGTGTGTTTAAAAAGCTGCACCCCACTGGTGACACGGTGGTGCAATGGTAGCACTGCAGTCTCACGGCGCCAAAGTCCCAGGTTCGATCCTGGCTCTAGGTCACTGTCCGTGTGGAGTTTGCACATTCTCCTCGTGTTTGCGTGGGTTTCGCCCCCACAACCCAAAGATGTGCAAGGTAGGTGGATTGAACATGCTAAATTGCTGCTTAATTGGAAAAAATTAATTGGGCACTCTAAAAAATTTTTTAAATAAAAAGCTGGACCCCAGATAAGACATTGCTGGATTGGCAACTCTGGCTCTCTGATCTATTCTGTTCATGATGTGGAGATGCCGGCATTGGACTGGGGTAAGCACAGTACGAAGTCTTACAACACCAGGTTAAAGTCCAACAGGTTTGTTTCGATGTCACTAGCTTTCGGTGCGCTGCTCCTTCCTCAGGTGAATGAGGAATCTATTCTGTTCATTTCACAATGTTTATTTATCCATGATTAAGAGGTTTCAGATACTTGCAATTTCTGTTCTTGATCATTTAAGTAGTCCAGATGATTGACACTTTTGTTGGGCTGTGGTATAAGCAATTGTTACAAATGAATAACATTTTTGAAAGCTTTTTTCAACACATCCTATTATTACTATAAGATTCATTGATTCTATACAAGGTGTATAGTGGATGAACCAGGGGGATAGTTTGCCCAGTTGGCTAGACAGCTGGTTTGTGATGCGGAGCGAAGCTAACAGCATGGATTCAATTCCAGTACCAGCTAAGGTTATTCATGAAGGCCTGCCTTCTCACCCTTGCTCTCACCTGAGGTGTGATGATCCTCAGGTTAAATCATCACCAGCCAGCTCTCCCCTTCAAAAAGGAAAGAAGTCTATGGTCATCTGGTGTGGTGGTATGTATTAGGGGTAATAAGGTACACCACGTGTCGACAGGCTATTGGTGGAGGGATGCCAGGTCCTGATAGGATCTGCCACCTACTGGACTCCACCCAGAAATGCCGGTATAAGAACCCAGTTTTTCCCTCCATTTCCCTCAGCAGTTGTATTCTGTAACCACGCTGCTGGGGATAAAGTTCTGCTTAATAAAGCCTTCAATTGACATTACCTCAACCTGCCTCGCGTCTTATTGACGGTGCTACATCTGGAACAATGGTGACTATGGATTAAGGAAAATCCCTATGCTTTTCGTACGTATATAAAGAGCAAGAGGTTAGCCAGGGAAAGGGTTGGCCCACTCAAGGACAGGAAATCTGTGAGTGGAACCAGAGGAAATGGGCGAGGTACCGAATGAGTACTTTGCATCAGTATTCACCAAAAAGAAGGACTTGGTGGATGATGAGTCTGAGGAAGGGTGTGTAGATAGACTGGGTCACATTGAGATCAAAAAGGAGGAGGTGTTGGGCGTCTTGAAAATTATTAAGGAAGATAAATCCCCAGGGTCTGAATGGGATCTCCCCCAGAATACTGAGGGATGCAAGGGAGTAAATTGCTGGGGCCTTGACAGAAATCTTTGTATCCCCACTGGCTACAGGTGAGAGCCCAGAGGACTGGAGAATAGCTAATGTTGTTCCTTTGTTCAAGAAGGGTAGCAAGGATAATCCAGGAAATTACAGGCCGCTGAGCTTTAAGTCAGTGGTGGGGAAATTATTGGAGAAGATTCTTCGAGACAGGACTTACCCACATTTGGAAGCAAATTGAGGTATTAGTGAGAAGCAGCGTGGTTTTGTGAAGGGGAGGTCGTGTCTCACTAACTTGATTGAGTTTTTGGAGGAAGTGACGAAGGTGATTGGTGAAGGTAGAGCAGTGGATGTTGGCTACATCGACTTAAGTAAGGCCTTTGACAAGGTCTCTCATGCAGACTGTACAGAAGGTGAAGTCACATGGGTTCAGAGGCGAGCTGGCAAGATGGATACAGAACTGGCTCGGTCATAGGAGCCAGAGGGTAGCAATGGAAGGGTGCTTTTCTGAATGGAGGGCTGTGACTTTGCTGTTTGTGGTATATATAAATTATTTGGAGGAACATGTAACTGATCTGATTAGTAAGTTTGCGCACGACACAAATGTTGGTGGAATTGGGGATAGTGATGAGGACTGTCAGAGGATACAGCCGGATATAGATCAGTTGGAGACTTGGGTGGACAGATGGCAGATGGAGTTTAATCCGGACAAATGTGAGGTACTGTAATTTGGAAGGTCTAATACGGTGGAAAATATACAGTAAATGGCAGAACCCTTAAGAGTATTGACAGGCAGAGGAATCTGGGTGTACAGGTCCACAGGTCAATGAAAGGGGCAACACAGGTGGAGAAGGTAATCAAGAAGGCATACGGCATGCTTGCCTTCATCAGCCGGGGCATTGAGTATAAAATTGGCAAGTCATGTTGCAGCTGTATAGGGCCTCAGTGAGGCCACACTTGGGGAGTATAGTGTTCAATTCAGGTCGCCCCACTGTCAGAAGGATGTGGAGGCTTTAGAGAGGGTGCAGAAGAGATTTACCAGGATGTTGCTTGGTATGGAGGACATTAGCTATGAAGAGGGGTTGGATAAATTTGGTTTGTTCTCACTGAAATGGCGGAGTTTGAGGGGCGACCTAATAGAAATCTACAAAATTATGAGGGGTATGACAGAGTGGATAGTCAGAAGCTTTTTCCCACGGTGGAAGGGTCAATTACTGGGGGAAATAGATTTAAGGTGCAAGGGGCAAAGTTTCGAGGAGATATGTGAGGGAGTTTTTTTACACAGAGGGTAGTGGGTTCCTGGAACTTGCTGCTAGAGGAGGTGATGGAAGCAGGGACGATAGTGACGTTTAAGGGGCATCTTGACAAATACATCAATGGAATGGGAAAAGAAGGATACGGACCCTGGAAGTTTAGAAGGTTTTGGGTTCGATGGACAACATGGCCGGAGCAGGATTGCAGAGCCGAAGGGCCCGTTCCTGTGCTGTACTTTTCTTTCTTATTTGTTCTATGTTGGATGAATGTGCACAGAAGTGCCATAATGTGGTATAAGATATGGGAGCTGGGTGGGGGTGTGAGGTGACAGGGAGGATATGAGGGGAATAAGGTATGAGGGCTACCAGGCCTTTTGATTTATCATCTAACTGGGACAAGTCTCAAAGCACTGAGGAGGGCAATCTAAACAGCCCACCTTGGCACCTGGCAGCTTCAGTGGCTGCCTCGGAGCTCTATTATGGGGACAGTGGGCCCAGTCACACCTATCTCCCTCCCCATCCCCCAAATGAAAATCCCAACTTTGCCAGTGCTTTCTCCTGAGTAGGCCAGGCTGAGCAGGGAATTTTCCCGAATCCCACTACCAACATCAAAAATGAAAATTTAGCCGTTATCTCAAATTTCTACCCTAAGAGATCTATCATCATCATTAGGTCAAAATATTAGAAGTCTTGTCCAACAGGATTGTTGGAGCACTGTCATTCATTTATCCACTGCAGTAATTTAAGAAAAGCTTGCACCATTCCTCATGGCAACCAGGGAAGGGCAAATGGGCAGCATGGTGGCACAGTGTTTAGCACTGTTGCTTCACAGCGCCAGGGACCAGGGTTAAATTCTGATTTGGGTCACTGTTTGTGCAGAGTCTGCACATTCTCCCTGTGTCTGTGTGGGTTTCCTCCAGGTGCTCCAGTTTCCTCCTACAAGTCCCGAAAGACGTACTTGTTAGGTGAATTGGACATTCTGAATTCTCCCTCCGTGTACCTGAACAGATGCCATAGTGTGGCGACTAGGGGATTTTAACAGTAACTTCATTGCAGTGTTAATGTAAGCCTACTTGTGACACTAATAAAGATTAAATATAAATGGTGACCTTGCAAATGACAACCACATCCTGAGGTATTATTACCCCGATGAAAACAAGGGAAGGCTCCCTCAATTCAACACCAGAAAACATCCTCCTTACTAGTTCTCAAGTTCAGTGGGTCTTGGAGATGCATGAATTGCTTGGACAACTTCCTCTGTACTGCTTATATCTGAACAGTAACAGAGGTTAGGCCTTTTGCCCTATTGTAGAGCATCCCTACTTTGCTAACATTCCTGGTACAGGTTGTTCAAAAGGTTATCAGAAAATAGGGCAATTCTTCCCACATTTTTCCTTGCGTTCATCTTTGAGACCACGAGGGAGTTCTTTTGGCCCCTTTAAAGACCAATCACAGATCTTTAAGGGCTGCCTGCTCAGAATCCATTATCCCAGCATTCCTCACCAGGCTCTCAAATAGCAACATTATTCAAATGAAGAGGTAACACTTGCTTTGCTAAATTCAATGAGGCCAGCTTCTCCTGCTATCACGTTTGTACTTTAATTGCATTCACTTATGGTTAATTCTCGATACCCTTTGTGACGTATTTTATAACATGAAGGATGGTGCTGTGGAACAAGTGGATAGAAACTCAGCATGGTACAGAATGATAATATAATCAGAATAAACCCAACACGAATACATCAGTGTGGTAAATTAGCAAACAGTTAAAAACTCATTCTCAGGTCATTATTATGCATAGCACAGTTGTGATGCAGTAATTAATTGCATTGAGAAACCCATGATCTGACAAGGAATTTATATCAGCCGTAGATTTAGTTCTGGAAGGAATGCTTCTGTAAAATAATCACACAATAAAGCGACTTTGTTTTTCACATACATAGCTTTCATTTCCATGACAATTCTCATGTGTGCATGCTTTAATTTCAGTGCCTGATCCACAAAACCTCCAGATAAATAAGAGATTTAATATTAATTTTGATTATAGGATAAGAGTATTAAAAGGTTACCTTTTTTATCTGTTTAAATGCCAGTAAATGGAAGGTGTTGATAAATCAGCACATATCTGACTTTATTGAAAAGAGACATGGCATGAGTGCAGAATTTTGTTTTGTCCCCACAGTGCATTTGTTGTTTTTTTCTGGTCCGCAAGGCAGACTTTCATCTGCTCCCAGAGTGAGTTTTTTCCTGGAACAGATTGCTACTCTATCGCCAGAGGCTTACAACTTGAGGGGCACCTCTCCACATCAAGCGTGGCTGGCCAGGAGTCTCCTACTCTTACCACCTGCTAATATATAATCATAGCATCTCTACAATGCAGAAGGAGGCCATGGCATGCTGGAAGGATTTTGCAGGTTGATGCTCAACCTGTATGGCCATGTTTTGCTTCCTTGGCCATCAAGTCCTGGGGTGGGACTCAAACCCAGAGCTTCTGACTCAAAGTCAGAGATGCTACCCACTGTGCCACAAGACCTTCTCCATAGTACATTGACAGTGCTATTTTAAAAATTACAGCTATTTTAGAAATGACAGCAAAATGTATGATGGCACTTTAATTTATTTTGGTAACTCCATTTTCTGTATTGTTTTCTATGAAATACATATACGCCCCCAAAATAACATTGTTACATTAATGTGAATGGGTGTTAAGTTAACTGGGCTGGTCAGGGATATAGCTACTTGGCCATGCCAATTACAGTCAGAAGGACTGACGCTGCTTTTCACAGTACATACTATTGGAAATGCTATGGAGAAAACAAGTCCACAGTTCATAAGTTACATCACCGTAACTTCTTTTTCTGTAAGGCCTGTTAAGTTGTATTAAATATCCTCAATACCATTGCACATTAGTTGCGACATTGCATGGTGCCTCATCGACAAATTGCTCTTTGTTGAAATTGAAAAGAATAATAAACGTAGAGGTGGTTTGCTGGCCGTGGCTCAGTGGTAGCGCTCTCATTTCTCTGAGACAGAAGGTTTTGGGTTTAAATCCCATTCCAGAGCCTCAAGCACAAAATCTAAGGTGACCTAAATGTATAGGTGAAGTTCCTAATCCAATTACCACATTAACATTTTGGAAAATTATACTGATCATCCTCCTCTGGTGGGTGTAGAAACATGCTCTTAACAGTGATCATGCAAGAGTGGAAGAATTGAAACAATATGAGAGAAAATATTTGTTTGAATGGCACTACACGGACCATGTTTATCCTCTACCTGTTCAACAACAGTGAGAAACAGATGCTGGCTGCACAAGTCGTGATCGATGACGCCGTCTGACTCCAGGAATTGATGGACATCTACTTAAAAACACATGAACAAATTTTGCCCCACAGTTTCCACAAAGAAGACTGATAATACTACCCAAATATTTTAATATCTTTGGATGGACCATGAGTTCTTGTGACAATTTTAGGTGAAAGTGAGTCAATGACCTGTTTTATAACTGTCCTGATTTTTATTTCCATTGATCCATTATTTGATTATTTGACTTATTATGTCATTTTCTACCATATCGAATGTGTAGGGAAATGGATTGCTTAGCAAATTGCTCCCATTATGTTCAAAATATATTTTATCCTTGATAACTTTTGAAGCTTGGATTGTTGAGGCAATTAAATATAATAGCAAATGAGTAAAATTGTGCATTTGTGTGTATATATATATGTATACATACATATATATATACTAGTTACTTTGGAAAGAGGACAGTGCCCCAAATCTTTTGAGGAGTGGCAATAACTGTCAGATTGCCTCTCCACTCCCACATTTCTGTGCCATATCCGAGCTCCACAATTTTGGATGGACATCTGCTCATCACTTCTTTAAAAATGCTAAGAAGTCTCGCAACACCAGGTTAAAGTCCAACAGGTTTATTTGAAATCAGAATCGGAGCTGCTCCTTACTCAGGTGAATTATGTGAATGCAGAGCGTACCTTCAATCCAACTGCTTCCTGTAACACTGGATCATCAGGAGAAGACAAGCCATGCCCTTTATATGGCACTAGCTGCCATATTCTGATAAATGTTCACTAACACACTGAAATCTGGGACACTTAACTGCTTTTTGTCATAATATACACCAGTATATCATGGTGCAGCACACACTGATGGACACACAGTGGGACCAATCAACACACACAACACCGCAGCCAATCACCAGTTAGAGCACACGCACTATAAAGACAGGGGGCATCAGAGTTCCCACTCATTCGAGCTGCAGCTAGCTAGTAGGACAGAGCTCACAGCCTGCAGCACAGACATTCACCATGTGCTGAGTGCATCGACTGGTTAGGACAAGGCAAAGGTCTTTAGTTAAAGCTAGTATCGTGTTAACCCACAGTGAGAGTATGTTAAACAGTTAATGATTCAATAAAATAGTGTTGCACTATTTCAAGTGTTGGTGACCTGTATGTGTTCCACGGATCCAGAGCGCCCAACACAACACTTTTCAGTGTGTTATTTGATGAGTGAATGTGTAGGTAGGTAAGGGGGTCGAGTGGTTGAGGTAAGTGGGTAAGGGGTTATAGTGGCAGGTAAGTAGTGTGGTGAGGTCGGTGGGGGGGGGGGGGGGAGTTTGGTGTTCAAGGGAGAGTCGGGTGGTGATGTCGGGTCAGGGGCAGTCACAGAATTGTTATGGCGCAGAAAGAAGCCCTTTGGTCCATGGTGTCTGCACCAGCTCTCCACATGAGCATTGCGACTCAGTGCCATTCTCCTGTCTTTTGCCTGTACCCCTGCTTGTTGTTTCTATTCAAATAATCAGCGAATGCCCTCTTAAATTCCTCAATTGAACCTGCCTCCACCATACTCCCAGGCAGTGCATTTGAGATCAGAACCACATCACATTTGCTTCTTTTGACAATCATAATAATAATAATCTTTATTAGTGTCACAAGTAGGCATACATTAGAAATGCAATGAAGTTACTGTGAAAATCCCCTAGTCGCCACACTACAGCGCCTGTTCAGGTACACTGAGGGAGAATTCAGAATGTTCAATCCACCTAACAAGCACGTCTTTCATGGCTTGTAGGAGGAAACTGGAGCACCCGGAGGAAACCATGCAGGGAGAATGTGTAGACTCCGCACAGACCGTGTATCCTGTATCTTGTGTATCAGCGTATCTTGTATCCTCACATTCATGACACATTTCTTCCTATCTACTCTGTCCAGCCCATCAAAGAGACTTTGAACATCTCTATCAAATCTCTTCTCAGCCATCTTCTCTCCAAGGAGAACAGTCCCACCCTTGCCAATCTATTCTCAAAACTAAAGTTTCTCATCCCTGGAACAAATCTTGTAAACCTCTTCTCTACTCTCTCCAATGCATTTACATCCTTTCTGTAGTGTGGCTCCCATAACTGTGTTCTGGGATATTCCAGCTGAGGTTTAACTAGTGTCTTGTATAAGTTCAGCATAGCCTCCTTTCTCTTGTATTCTATGCCCCATTAATGAGAAGAGAACAGTCAGTGGGCCCAGGATCCCCCTGACCTGAAAAGCAAAGCATTCCTGAACTGGCAGCTCCACCAGAACTTGAGCGAGAGGAAACAAGCCTACAGGCAACTGAAGGCCGAGATGCAACTAAGAACTTGTGACCTAAAGAACAGATGGTTGGTGGAAAGCACGGTTGGTGGAAGGGGCTGGTTTAGCACAGGGTTAAATCGCTGGCTTTGAAAGCAGCCCAAAGCAGGCCAGCAGCACGGTTCAATTCCCGTACCAGCCTCCCCGAACAGGCGCCGGAATGTGGCGACTAGGGGCTTTTCACAGTAACTTCATTTGATGCCTACTTGTGACAATAGGCGATTGTCATTTCATTTCAAGAATGCAGGAGACTCGGCAACTCGCTGACAACCATGATGCGTGCAACTTCTTCAGCGCAATTAAAACCACCTACGGTCAGTGTACCCCAAAACGGAAAAGTGCTCATCAGCGTCTGCTGGGGAGAGCAATTCAAGGACCTCCTCAACCAAATCATAGCCTTGGACACAAGTGCCCATAACACGCTACCTGCCATCATATCAGCGCAACTCCAGCTCGCCGTGAGGTCAAAAAAGCCATCCGACAGCTGAAAGACAACAACGCCTCTGCGCCTATGGAAACCCCGCAGAAGTATTAAAATGCAGTGGAGAGGCACCCTTGACAAGAATCCCTAACCTCATCATTCTTGACTGGAAGGAAGAGAGCATGCCAGGTGATCTCAGAGACTCCTTAATTGTGATCATCTTCAAGTAAGGAGACAGGTCCAACTGCTGAAATTACAGCAGGAAAAGCTTGAGCTTGAAATATAATGAAAGATTTTTAAAATGTTTTAATGTAGGGGTATATTCACTATTGGTTTTGAATGTTGTGAGGAATCTGTTCAACATTCTACAGGACTAAATGGATGATAAAATTCATAACCTATTGTAGTTTGCAGTAATGGATTTTAAAATAGGTGATATTTTCTAAGTAAAGACATTTAACAAAATAAAACCACCAGCGAGTCATAAATAATTTTTTTAAATTATGTTTCAGTCTGATTTGGCAAATATTGTCCATCTTATTTAATTTGTCCAGCAGTCGGTAACTTTAGTAAGTCACATGGGAGCATTAGAGATGGCAGCTTCTTATGTTCTCTTCAATAGCAACAAAATACATATGGCAACTCTCACTATTTTCTAGTACATATTCAAATTAAAATATAGCTAGATGTAAAATCACCTTAGCTGTGCTAGAAGAGTCTCCTTCAACATATTGGCTCACATTGAGCCCTGACACAATGCTAATGTTATTGTACAAAACAAGCAGATAAATGCAAAACATTATCTGTAACATTTACCAACTTCTTGCAATCTTGACACATGGGTACATCCGATAATGAATATTTGTAGCCTCTACACAAACATTTAGAAGAGGAATCTCCGACAGGGACCAGAGAGCTGTAAATAATTTTCGGTCAAGCAGGGGTAACATAGCGGCGTGGAGTTTAACAACTCCTCCCCACCTGCTGGGAATGATATATGGGAGGAGATAAAATAATTTGGATTCACGCACCATTTTATTCTTGTTCGGCAACCCTTCAACTTCACCAGGTGCAGGCTATTGGGGGCGTAATTTAAACCAAAAAATTGTTGTCCAATGGCATTGTCGACACTACAACGACATTTTAGAGTCATAGAATCTTACTGCACAGTAAAGGCCCTTCAGCCCATTGCATCTGTGCCGGTCAAAAGCAAACCACCTAACCATTTTAATCCCATTTTCCAGCACGTGGCCCATAGCTTTGTAAACCCTGGGATCACAAGAGCACTTCTTAAATATTCTGAGGGTTTCTGTCACGACCACCCTTTGAGGCAGCAATTCCCAAACTCCCTCCACCCTCTGCGTCAAAAAGTTTTTCCTCACATTCCTCCGAAACCTCCTGCCCCTTATCCTCAATCTATGCCCCCAGTCATTGACCCCTCCACCAAGGGAAAACGTTTGTTCCTGTCTACTCTATCTATACCCATCATAATTTTATACATCTCAATCTTGTCCCCCCCAGTCTCCATTGTTCCAAGGAAAACAATCAAAGTCTATCCAATCTCTCTTCATAACTAAAACTCTCCAGCCCTGGCAACGTTCTGGTAAATCTCCTCTGCACACTTTCCAGAGCTTTCACATCTCTCCTATACTGTGGATTTCAGAACTGCACACAACACTCCAGGTGTGGCCTAACCAAAGTTTTAGACAGTTCCAGCATAACTTCCCTGCTCTTAAACTCTATGCCTCGACTAAGAAAGACAAGTATACCGTTTGCTTTCTTAACCACTGTATTCACCTGCTCTGCTACCTTAAGGGACACTAAGATCCCCCTGATCTTCAGTGCTTCCCAGAGTTCTGCCATTTATCATGTGTTCCCTTGCCTTATTAACCCTTGTCCTTAATCTTGCCATTAGCGTGGCTGGTGAAGACTAACCTCGACAGCTCCAATTTGGTGGCAGTCACTGAATGGTCAGAACCTTGCTTCCTTTATATCTGCCCTGAGATAAAACCAGCACCAATAGCTCAATACAACAGTGTTTTCCGAGAAATTGCATCACCAAAGTGCAAACAAGATTATCATGACACTTTGCTGACAAAAATAATTGGGAAAACTATGGCATTCCTTTTTCTTGAATCATCTTGCATTCTGTCAGATTCAGCATTTATCCCTGATGGCAAACTCTCACTTCTTACAACCTGGAGTTTCTCCTACCTCATATTTAGATAATTTGTAACAAACCTACAGATCTTAGAAAAAACTCTCATGACTATAGGTTGACTGCTAGTTAAATCATGTGTAAAGTAAAGAAAAGTCGCCATAGTCCCAGGTGACCACAGGCTGCTTTATCCTTTAACAGGGAGTACTGACTGTTGGTGATTTAATCTGAGGATCACCACACCTCAGACGAGGGGTAAAGTTGAGAAGATATGCCTTCATAAATAACCTCAGTCGGTATGGGAATTGAAGCCGCGCTGTTGGCCTCGCTCTGCACATATCATGTGTATTCCATTGATAATAGTGGACTTCAAAAAGCAATTGAAGAAATATTTCATTAGGCCAAGATGACTAAACTACCAAACAGCCTATTCACCAATAGAAGGATGAGTAAAAGACCCATTGTAACGTTACAGCCGTTACAGGTATTTTAATATACCTTTCAGATCCAGAGCATGTCATCACTAGAGGGGAAGTGTGTCACGTGAACCTGCCTCAGTTTCCCTTTGGTTTTGTGCAGAGCACACAGAACACAACCCTGCTGCTGATATCAACAAGCTCTCTGTCCATGCACATATGTTCTCAGGTGTCTAGGTTAAACAAATGAACCCACAACGTATTTACAAAATCCATTATGAACGATTCATGCATTTGTATTGTTATGAAAACACAGCGGGCCTCATCGCGCCTGACTTGGTGTCGTGACAAGGCCATTGAATCTCGTGA
Organism: Scyliorhinus torazame; assembly: GCF_047496885.1. Taxonomy (NCBI): domain Eukaryota; kingdom Metazoa; phylum Chordata; class Chondrichthyes; order Carcharhiniformes; family Scyliorhinidae; genus Scyliorhinus; species Scyliorhinus torazame. Next base: position 162,573,406 of record NC_092709.1, on the reverse strand, counting down.
GAGGCCACCTGCAAGATTTGTGAGCCATTCAGCTCATTTAAATTTTCCTGCACCAGATTCTTCCAGTGCCTTGGACTTAATGGCCTCCTCATCAAGGCCTGGACCTGGTCAACACAAATGGTACCTGGGGGGGGTTCCCCAGACCATTGGATACCCGTGGGGGGGGGGGGGGGCTCCCCAGACCATTGGATACCCGTGGGTGTTCGGAGGAAGGGCAGGGTGATACCCTGGCTCTCCTGGCACCCGGGGACCTTGACACTGCCAGCCTGGCACCTTGGCATTGCCAATGTGCCCATGTGGCACACTGCCAGCCACGTGTGACAGTGTAAGGGCTCCTGGGTGCCAGCTGGGCAGCACTGCCAAGGGTTTGGGCCTGAGGAGGGCCATTCCCATGAAAGGGGGGTTGAAGAGGAGTAGGAAGGGTGGGGGTGAAGGGCAGGTATAAAGGGGCCTCATAGAGGTTGGGAGGATTATGGGTGAGAGTCCTGAAAGGGGGGCCTGGAAGGGGTGGGTAGGGAGGGAGGCCTGAAAAGGGGCGGCCCTCAGTGATTCCATAGCAGGGTGTCCTCATTTGGGGGTGTGTGGGGTAATTCCCATGTGTGTGCGGGATGACATTGCCCATGGGGTGTGGGTGAACCTCAAGATCCTCAGAGATCGGAGTACCTTTTCAAAATGGTGGCCTGATCACTGACGAGTCGGTGTCACTGGCAAGTTTATCTCCCTAGTTTTGAAAACATTTCTAAGTTTGGGCTTGACCAGGGAGAAGCTCCCAAGGCCCAAAAAATGACTAAGGGCATGACCTAACGAAAAAACAACAGTTCTGTTCTGGGTTCGATTAACAGGGTCCTTTCCAGTGCTTGTAGCAATGGGAACCACCCCACTATCGAACGGCACTCTGTTTTTCTTTTATGGCCTCAGCAGGGAGCACCCCACCGAGGCTACACTCTGTCACATTTCCTGCACTGAGGAACTCGTCAGTGCAGGTAAATATTAGGGCCATTTTTAAATGGCGCCTCGATCTCTCAACCCCGTGATGTCACCACCGGACCCCCCATCGCCCAATTCCATAACTCACCTGTTGTGGACCCTTCGAGATTCCCTGAACCCCACCTCATATGGACAGAGCACCCCACGGGTCGATCCACAGCTGGGGCAAAATGCTACCTGGGCACCCTGACAGTGCCCCTGCAAGGCAGCGGTATGGGGTGGTTTCAAGCGGCGTGATTGTAGAATCCCACCACTAGCAAACGCCGCACTGCCAAGACAAATGAGGCTGGGGAGCAGGAGAATCCCGCCCTTTGTGTGACAGTGCAACGAAAACTGGGCCAGATATAAGGTGCTGGATTTTCAGCCCTTTTCAGGGCAGCAAGTGGAAATAGGCAGGTGCTAAAAATAGCCCTCCTGGCTGGCAAGTGGTCCCCCAGCTCTAAGCCAGCCTCAGACTAGTTTTGCGGAGGCAGGACTGGAGGTAAGTAGGGCCCCACATCCCATACACTGAGGCAATATTGCGGCAAATTTAAGAAGGCTGACTGAATTTAATACTAATAACAATATAATAATCGATTATTGTCACAAGTAGGCTTCAAATGAAGTTACTGTAAAAAGCCCCTAGTCGCCATATTCCGGCGTCTGTTCGGGGAGGCCAGTACAGGAATTGAACCTGTGCTGCTGCTCTTGTTCTGCATTACAAGCCAGCTGTTTAGCCCACTGTGCTAAACTAGCCCCTAATTTTACAATCAGCTACCATTTTGCCATTTGTAGCAGGGAGAATTTTAGGTAGACTGGGGAGCCAGCATTCCAGGCAGATCTATAATCTCCCTCGGTGTGGCTGGGTGCAGCAGAAGCCGCAGGTTGCCCTACTACCAGCGGTGGCCTGGTTGCAAGATCCATTATTTTACTTAAGTTAATATTTCTGGGGAAGGCACTGGTGGTGATGGGCGGTCTAATACCTTCCTGCTGCAATGGCATATTGATAACAGCAGCAATTTCAGCAGTGTGACTGCCCACCGGAGAACTTGGGACAATTTCTGTCCAATTAAGAGATGCCCCCAGTGCCCATTGGCATTTTACCAGCATTGTGAGGAGCCACTACTGCAGGAGTTGCTCTTTGATGATTGCTCAATGGCACATGCATTGGCCCTCTGATGGCAATGGCAAGGTGCCGCTGCTGGGCCAACCCCACCCACCTCCTGATTGCTGAATCCGCCTGCCTGGCCCTGGTTTTCCTGCAAAAGGCTCACCTGTCTTCGAGGGCACCTCAACAATTGATTGAGCAGTCCTCTCTTTCATGATACACCAGCTAGTGGTGATGTTGCTGAGCCTGCTAAGCTGACGGCCCTCTTGCATCTCAGAGGAATGGAATTGATGATCTCTTGTCACTGACTTTTCAACCTCAAAAGTGGTCTCATAAAATTCTTCTATCATTTTAATTAGCTTTATTAAGTCTTATTAAAATAAGACTTAATAAGCTAATTAAAATGATAGAAGAATTTTATGAGACCACTTTTGAGGTTGAAAAGTCAGTGACAAGAGATCATCAAGAGACCCTCCTTTACTGCAATGTTTGTATTTCAAGTCTCTCTTCGTAACTATGGGACTGGATTCTCCGCAGCCCCGCGCCAAAATCGCGGGCGGCGCAGGGGCGGAGAATCTACTTTCACGCCGTAATCGCGCCCGGCGCTGGTTCAGCGATTCTCCGGGACCCGAAAATCAGCGTGACCACGGAGTACACCGCGGGGCTGGGAGCCCATTGACAGAGGCCAGCCCAGCGAACCTCCACTCCCGACCAGCCGAATTCCCGATGGCGTGGAACTAACCACCTATCGCCGGTCAGGATGCTTGCGTGGCGGCTGTGGACTCAGTCCTGGTCGGGGCGGGGGGATCGGAAGCCAGGGGGGTCCTTAGAGGCCATCGGGGATTAAATCTGTGCGGTTTCATGCTCGGGCTCACGGCCGATCGGGCGGGGGCTTCATTTCTCGGTATGAGTCCGCTGATGTGTTGGGTGTTCTGGATCACATTCAGGTCACCAACACTTGAAGTAGTGCAACACTATTTTATTAAAAGGTTAACTATTTAAACATACTTGAACTGTGGGTAAATACGATGCTAGCTTTGCCTTGTCCTAACCAGTTCTTGCACTCAGCACATGGTGAATGTCTGTGTTGCAGGCTGTGAGCTCTGTGCTCCTAGCTAGCTGCTACTCGAATGAGCGGGAACTCTGATGCCCCATGTCTTTATAGTGCATGGGCTCTCACTGGTGATTAGCTGCGGTGTTGTGTATGTAGATTGGTCCCACTGTCTGTCCATCAGTGTGTGTCTGCACCACGATATACTCGTGTATATTATGACATCCCCCATGGAGCTCAGCGCGGCCGCAGAATGCCGCCACCGTGCGCATTCACGGACTCCGAACCGGAAATGCGAGGGCCCGTAGCCCCTGCAGGGCATTAAAATTAGGTCAACATTTTTATCGAAATTGCGGGAGTAAAACTGCACCGTTTTTATGCCGGCATGGGGACATAGGGCAGAATTCTCTGAAAATGGGGCTATGTCCCCACGCCCGCGAGAATACGGGTGCGAAACACTCTGGACGTTCCTGGAGAAAGTCCAGAGTGATTCTCCATTTTGAAGGGGTGAAGGGGGCTTGCAGGGCCCCGGAGTGCTCCTTGCAGCTCTGGATGCCGATACGGGGCCCTGCATTTCTGGCCGCGGATCCGCGCATGCGCACGGCAGTGGCCCCGCGCAACATGGCGGGCCCACACAGCAGGCCAGTCCCGAGAATATTGCCCCCCCCCCCGATGGCGCGCACGCTGATCGGTGGCCCCCGATTGGAACCCTGGCCGTCCTGGAGGCACCCCCGGTGACGGATCCCCCGACACCAGGGACGGCCGTGGACTGTGTCCACAGCCGCCACTCCGAGTGCCCGCCGGGTGGGACCATGAGGGAACTACGCCGGTGGGAACTCGGCCAGCTGCCAGCTGAGAATCGCTGCGGGGGCCTCTTTCAATGGTCCCCGACCGGCGCCGCGTCGATTGCACACGTGCGACTGCGGCGATTCTCCGGTCCGCGTTCTCCATCTCCGTGCTGAGCGTGATTTTGGCGGAAAGGCTCAGAGAATCCCGCCCATAGTCTCATTTTGGGAGAATCCAGCCCCCGGTTTCCCATCCCTAGAACCCTAATGGTGAATCTACGGATTAAAGTTTCCTGCAACTGACCAAAACTGTGCAGAATACTCTAACTGTGGCTTAACCAATATTTTGGGTGTTCAACAGTGTCATCATTAGTTCTTAATTCTCCGCTCTATATCCCTAATTATAAATCCAATTTTATGGCTATAGCGATCTGCACTACAGTTTTAGGGAATTATGCATATGCAAATGAGATATTTGGAGTCTCATGTTCATCCAAACCTTTCAATGCTTCTATTAGTGTCTGCTCCTATTTCACCCAAAATGATGTTCTCCACACTTATCCATGACATGAAATTGAACTCTTGTGAAAACTCATGTTTTCCTGAAGTTAACGTTAAGAAACAGGAAGGACAGTGGTTTCTAAAGAAAATGCATCATTTATTCCAGGTGCTCAAACAATATTCTGACAAGCAATTGCATTTTAAACTGTGCATCTATTCATAGATCTCAATGAATTAGGTTATACTGTGCAAGCATTAAAAGAAGTGTTTATGTATTTAAATATTCAGAGGAAGCTACAAGCTAAAGTAGTTTTCTTTTAAATAATTAGTAATTGACATTTTTTTTAGTTCCATTACAAAAAGTTGTAGAAAGAAGTATTGTCATTAAAATTAAATATTCCTACACAGCAGTCTGGAAATTACTTCTCGTGTTAATGAACTATAAATTGCAAATTAATTTCCATTATGGTTAATTTTCATGGCAGTCTGCAATTTATGCCCATATGGCATTTTTGTTCCCAATACTAACGGCATTTCAGTGACATTCACAATCACTTTACTTTGTATTCATGTTTTAACAATTCCCAATTATATTAAAGGAGGGTTGGTGCCCTCTACCTAACTCTGAGTAAAATGACAGAAATGGGTGCTAAATTTAGGCCCTGTCATCCCAGTCCCTGCAGACCTGTGTCCAAAGCACAAATCTGTCCTTCAATCTTGTAATAATTGCTACTACCTTACCTTGAGATTTAAATGTGTGTGTCATCTGCATCAATTGTTTTAACTATTTAGACATTCTTGAGCAGTTTTTCTTTTCATCAGAATAAGGCAGATGTCATTATTTTCTCTGTAGAATGAGCCTTTGTAATAATTTACTAATTTTCGAGGATTATCTGTTCCAATTTCTGAAAGCCCATATGGAAAATCTTGCACTGCTTCACAGTGACATTGACAGCATAAAGTCAAGGTTAATGCTTGAACAGCTCCACACACCTATTCCTTGTCCGTTGTTGTGTTGCCTAACCACTTGCGATATGACACAAATTCATTGTGCCACAATGCTGATTTTGATATTGCAATGAAGAGCACAATGAACGTCTGAGGGCAACATGTGTACTTGTGTGCTTTACATTGAAACTACATATAGTGCAAGTGATAGCCATTCACGATAAATGTCCAACATGTTTTAAAGGAGTGCCTTAAAACTCCCAGTGGGACAGGACAAAATAGCATAATTTTCAAAGGATGTTCACTTTTCATATGTGTCTTCCAAGAGGCTTTGCTAGGGGTAGTGTATAATTTGCATTACTTATTACACTTGCATTTAAAATGATTGGATATTCCCATGGAGATATTCCTATATTTGTGTTTCCAGAGAAAGAATATGAGTGAAAGAGGGATATTTGATTGGTCATGTTGCCCCTCAGGTACATTGATTTACTTTCAGCTATCCTCCAATCCATATATAGCAATTGAGAACATGTCAATTTATCTGAGGTATGTGTCCCAGGCAGCTGCTCTTCAATGAAATGGCTGTGACAGCTTTGTGACATGCTTCATGTAGATCTCCACAGACACACCACTTTCACTGGAAGTGAATGATCACCATTGCTTCAAAAATGTTGACTGGCAGAGACAAATTTGAGCACTAATTTTCAGGCAAACCTTTAATGGGTATCCAGGAATCAAAAACAAATGGGAGACTATTTAAAGACACAAGTTGGTGTCTGGCAGTTGTCGGATGCTAATTTCATTGATTAATGGGCAGAGCATATTAAACGCATTGGCTGAAATGGTCTATCCTCCTTCGTGGCTGGGATTTTGTGGTGCTGCTGAGTGATTGGAGTTGGCTGGAAATACAAATTTTCTGTTCTTGCTCTCAAGGCATCCTGCAATGAACGCGAGGAAGGAGGCAGTTGTGAACTACTGCTGCTGTGCACATATTGTTATAAATAAAGTTACTTTCTGTTTAACTCTACAAACTCGTGCTGGATACTTCGTGGCCCTCACAAAAGGCGGCAAACAGTTTGCGATGCAACCGGCCTGCTCCTGTAGGCGAAATCGGGATCTCGCCGTAGTGTGGCGAGAAACCAATTATCACCACTTAAGCCCCATTTCCATACAATTAACGGGAGCCACCCCATATCCACCGGCCTCCTGTCATTCAGCGGCCTTCCCAGCAAGTGCTCACACTGGCGCCAATTAGTACTCCTTTTGAAAAATGTGGACTTGGTGGAAGAGCTTCTGTGGGGAGCCGAGGAGGTGAGTAGCCATCTTTGCTCATATACAAAGAGCCTGGGGGCGTTGGATTTGCCACCCCAGTGCTCGGTGGGTAGTCGAGGACCCTCGGCTGGGGGTGGGGGACCATCCTCAGGGGTGGGCTGCCGTGGGGGGGGGGGGGGGGGGGGGGGGTGGCAATCGCACGCGTCACCACTATTCCAACCTCTGGATCGTGCGTATCTATTCCTGGGGCAACTCTTGTCCCTGCCTGTCCGCCCCACTGACCACCCATATCCCCCACCAACTGTAGAGACCTCTGGCCATGTAGCCGAAGGCTACTACAAATAGGGAATTAGCAGTCATTTGCGACAAGACCCCCCCCCCCCCCCCCCCCCCACCTATCGCATCCTCAAACATTCCCACCATCAAAGGCGCCAGATTGTCCTTAAATTTCTTACAAAATTCAACTGGGAACCCATCGAGCCCTGCCGCCTTCCCTGCCTGCATCCACCCAATCGCCTCCTTCTCCTCCTGCTCTTCCACCGGCTCCTCCACCCTGCCCTATTCTCCTCTCCCAGCCTTGGATACTCCAGCCCGTCCAGAAATTCCCTCCTCCTCCGTTCCTCCTCCGCTGGCTCCGACTTACACAGGTCCCTATAAAATTTTTCAAATACTTTATTAATCCGGAGCCACCACCAACTTCCCTGTCCTATCCTGTACCCAAACTATTTCCCTCTGCTGCCCTCCGGAGCTGACCGGCCAGCATACGTCCTGCCTTCTCCTCATACTCAAACAGCCCCACTCACCCTTCTCAACTGATGCACCACTTTCCCTTGGAGAATAGGTCAAACCTTGCCTGCAACTTCTTCCTCTTGACCAGGAGACCAGGGGCGGAATTCTCCCCCAACGGATGCGCGATGTCCGCCGACTGGCGCCAAAAACGGCGCCAAACAGACGGGCAACGCGCCGGCCCAAAGGTGCGGAATGCTCCGCATCTTTGGGGGCCAAGCCCCAACATTGAGGGGCTAGGCCGACGCCGGAGGGATTTCCGCCCCGCCAGCTGGCGGAAATGGCGTTTGTTGCCCCGCCAGCTGGCGGAAATGGCGTTTGTTGCCCCGCCAGCTGGCGCGGAAATGCGGCGCATGCGCGGGAGCGTCATCGGCCGCCGACAGTTTCCCGCGCATGCGCAGTGGGGAGAGTCACTTTCTCCTCTGCCATGGTGGAGGCCGTGGCGGAGGCGGATGGGAAAGAGTGCCCCCACGGCACAGGCCCGCCCGCGGATCGGTGGGCCCCGATAGCGGGCCAGGCCACCGTGGGGGCACCCCCCGGGTCAGATTGCCCCGCGCCCCCCCCAGGACCCCGGAGCTCGCCCACGCCGCCTGGCCCCGCCGGTAAATACCAGCTTTGATTTACGCCGGCGGGACAGGCAATTTCTAGGCTGGACTTCGGCCCATCCGGGCCGGAGAATTGAGCGGGGGGTCCCGCCAACCGGCGCGGCCCGATTCCCGCCCCCGCCCAATCTCCGGTACCGGAGACTTCGGCGGGGCGGGATTCACGGCGGCCAGCGGCCATTCTCCGACCCGACGGGGGGTCGGAGAATGACGCCCCAGGTTCCGGTTACCCCACATACCTCTCATCCACCTCCAGAATCTCGTCGATCAGTTTTTTGGTATTCCTCCCTCTCCTCCTTAGCCTTGAACGGGACCACCTCTCCACTCACTACCGCCTTCAGACCACCGACCGCGAGACTTCCCCCTTGCAATTAAACCCCACATACTCCTCGATCAGCTTCCCGATCTTATCACAGAAGCTCCAGTCCGCTAACAACCACACGCCCATTCTCCACCTTGGCCTCAGGGCTAACCCTTCTCCAAAACCACGTCCATCCGATGTGCAGCATGATCCAAAAGCACGATTTCTGTGTACTCCGACCTCCTAACCCCAGTCAACAGCGCCTTCCCCACCATAAAGAGTCAATTCTCGAGTACACCTTGTGTATCAGAGAGAAAAACAAATACTCCTGTTCACTCGGGTGTAAGAACCTCCACAGCTTCATTCCCCCCATCGCCCTCATGAATGCAGCTAACGCCTTCGCCCCCCCCCCCCATCTCCCCCACTGGGCCTGCGAGTGCTGTTGAGACCTGTCCACCTCCGGTTCCAACACTATGTTTCAATCTCCCCCTACTATCAGCTCATGGGTATCCAGATCTGGGATAACACTCAGCACCCTCTTCACAAGCCCTGCATCATTCCAGTTGGGACCATATACACTTGCCTGCGCCACCATCCGCCCCTCTAGTGCACCATCACCAATACTGCCACCCCCCAAACCCTATTAACAAACCCCGAGTGAAACGCCTGACTCACCCAACCCTTCCTAAACCTCACCTGATCCTTCAATCTCAAATTGGTCTCCTGTAGCATCACCACATCGGCCTTTAAACTCTTCAAATGTGTAAAAATCCTCGATCTCTTCACGGTTCCCCCTAACCCCCTCACGTTCCACGTCACTATTCTGATCAGGGTCTTGACATCCTTCTCAAAATGAGGTGCTCATTTAAAAATGATACTGTGGCTGAGCCCTGATCAATCATTTATAAAGTTTTATCATATTTTCCTTGATTTTTTTACTGAAACAGATAGGTCTGGGTTAAGAGAGAAGATAAAACTTGAAAGAAAATCAAACTTGAATCCAGCCCACCTTGAAGCTGCCCACTTCCAGTTTTGCAGTGGGGCAAAGGTGGGATGGAGGGGTAGGTGACCAATATACTTTTAGGAAGGTGGTTCAGTCATCAGTTGCTTTTAAGGCTGCCATTTTCGAGGGACTTCCGGGTGCGGCGATGACCAGCTGAGTCGCACGTTTCGGCACCTCCCGTTGGAACGGACTTTTGGGCTCTTATTAGGAGCCCCAACGGCAATTTTTGACAGCTAAAACCATTGTGCGGTGAAATAGAAGGGAATCCCCCCGGATATATATGGAGAAAGAAGAGAGTAGTGGCTGGATTGCAGAGGATCCTCAGGAGCAGCGGCAAGGAAGGGAAGCACGAAGCAAGATGGCGGCGGAAGGAGGCCGTTCGGTGTGGGGCCCGGAACAGCAAGAGTTCCTGCGGCGTTGTGTGGAGGAGCTGAAGAAGGAGGTGTTGGCCCCGATGCTACAGGCGATTGAAGGGCTAAAGGAGGCACAGAAGACCCAGGAGTTGGAGCTTCGTGATGTGAAGGCAAAGGCTGCTGAGAATGAGGATGAAATACAGGGCCTGGTGGTGAAGACAGAGACGCACGAGGCACTGCATAAAAGGTGTGCAGAGAGGCTGGAAGCCCTGGAGAATAACTCGAGGAGGAAGAACTTAAGAGTTTTGGGTCTTCCCGAAGGTGCAGAGGGGGCGGACGTCGGGGCATATGTGAGCACATTGCTTCACTCGTTAATGTTAACGGGAGGCCCCGACGGACCCCTTGGAGGTGGAGGGAGCATACCGAGTCCTTGCGCGAAGACCAAAGGCAGGAGAAATACCTCGAGCCATAGTGGTGAGGTTTCACCGCTATAAGGACAGGGAGATGGTCCTGAGATGGGCGATAAAGACACGGAGCTGCAGGTGGAAGAATGCGGTGATCCGCGTGTACCAGGATTGGAGTGCGGAGGTGGCGAGAAGGAGGGCGAGTTTCAATCGGGCCAAGGCGGTGCTACATAGAAAGAAAGTTAAATTTGGAATGGTGCAGCCAGCGGGACTGTGGGTTACACACCATGGGAAACATCACTACTTCGAGACGGCAGAAGAGGCGTGGACATTTATTGTAGAGAAGCTGGACTAGACTGGAGAGAGAAAGAGTTTCTGTAATAAGTAGTGGGGGGATTGTATGGGACGGGGAAGGGGGAAGGGGGGGAAATTTTCTCTATTCCCCTCGTTGGGGGGGGGGTATGGTGAACTGTGGGCGCCGGTGGGGAAGGAGAGGGGGAAGGAGAGAGGGAGCTGTGCCATTAGGGGCGGGGCTGAGTGGGAAACGCGGGCTTTGTTCCCGCGCTATGGTAATTGCGGCGGGAAAGGGAGCGCAGGAAGGAGGGGGCCTTATACAATGGGGGGCCAAGGATGAACGGGGGAAGCCGAGGTCAGCCAGAGTTTGCTGACTTCTGGGAGTAACATGGGCGGAGCAATTACGCTAGAAAGGGATCTAGCGGAGGCGGGGGTTAACTGGGTTGCTGCTGCTAAGGGAAAGGGGGAGCTGTTATGGGGCGGGGTGGTCGGGACGGGAGGACACCGTTGGGGGGACAAACGGGAGCGTGGGAACCGGGTGAGGAGCTGGTCTAAAAAAGGGGATGGCTAGTCGACATGGGGGTGGGGGGGGGGGGTGGGGGGGTAAAGAGCCCCCCGACCCGGTTGACCACGTGGAATGTGGGAGGGCTGAATGGGCCGATTAAGAGGGCAAGGGTACTCGCGCACCTAAAGAAATTAAAGGCAGATGTGGTCATGCTACAGGAGACACATCTGAAACTGGCGGATCAGGTCAGATTACGTAAAGGATGGGTGGGACAGATATTTCATTTGGGCTTGGATGCGAAAAATAGAGGGGTGGCTATATTAGTGGGGAAACGGGTAGTGTTTGAGGCAAGGACCATAGTAGCGGACAGTGGGGGTAGATACGTGATGGTGAGTGGCAGATTACAAGGGGAAGCGGTGGTTTTGGTGTACATATATGCCCCGAACTGGGATGATGCAAACTTCATGAAGCGTATGCTGGGGCGTATCCCGGACCTGGAGGCGGGAAAGTTGGTAATGGGGGGAGATTTCAACACAGTGCAGGATCCAGGGCTGGACCGGTCCAGGTCTCGGACCGGGAGGAGGCCGGCAGCGGCCAAGGTGCTTAAGGACTTCATGGAGCAAATGGGAGGAGTAGACCCCTGGAGATTCACTAGGCCCAGGAGTAGGGAGTTTTCCTTCTTCTCCCATGTCCACAAGGTGTATTCTCGGATAGACTTCTTTGTCCTGGGAAGGGCACTGATCCCGAAGGTGACAGGGACGGAGTATTCGGCCATAGCCATCTCGGACCATGCCCCACATTGGGTAGATCTGGTAGTAGGAGAGGAAAAGGAACGGCACCCATTCTGGAGATTAGATATGGGACTGTTGGCAGATGAGGGTGTGTGCGTAAGGGTGAGGGGATGTATTGAAAGGTACCTGGAGATTAACGATGATGGAGAGGTTCAGGTGGGAGTGGTCTGGGAGGCACTGAAGGCGGTGGTCAGAGGGGAACTGATTTCCATAAAGGCCCATAAGGGGAAACAAGAGAGTAAAGAGAGGGAGCGATTTTTGAGAGAAATTTTGAGGGTGGATAGGCAATATGCATAGGCTCCGGATGAGGGACTGTACAGGGAAAGACGAAGGTTGCATACGGAATTTGACTTGCTGACCACGGGCAGGGCAGAGGCACAATGGAGGAAGGCACAGGGAGTACAGTATGAGTATGGAGAGAAGGCGAGCCGGTTACTGGCCCAACAATTGAGGAAGAGAGGGGCGGCGAGGGAGATAGGTGGGGTGAGGGACGAGGAGGGTGAGATGGAACGGGGAGCAGAGAGGGTGAACGGGGTGTTTAAGGCATTTTATGAGAGGCTGTATAAGGCTCAACCCCCGGAAGGGAAGGAGGGAATGATGCACTTCCTGGATCAGCTGGAATTCCCGAAGGTGGAGGAGCAGGAGAGGACAGGATTGGGAGCACAGATTGAGGTGGAGGAGGTGGTAAAAGGGATTGGGAGCATGCAGGCAGGGAAGGCCCCGGGACCAGATGGGTTCCCAGTGGAATTTTATAGGAAATACATGGACCTACTAGCCCCGCTTCTGACGAAAACCTTTAACGAGGCCAGGGAAGGGGGGACGTTGCCCCCGACGATGTCGGAGGCGACGATATCGTTTCTCCTGAAGAGGGACAAAGACCCGCTGCAGTGCGGGTCTTACAGGCCTATCTCCCTTCTGAATGTAGATGCCAAGCTCTTGGCCAAGGTGATGGCGACGAGGATCGAGGATTATGTCCCAGGGGTGGTTCACGAGGATCAAACTGGGTTTGTTAAGGGGAGACAGTTGAACACTAATATACGGAGGCTGCTAGGTGTGATGATGATGTCCCCGCCGGAGGGAGAGGCGGAGATAGTGGTGGCGATGGATGCTGAGAAAGCATTTGATAGAGTGGAGTGGGATTACCTGTGGGAAGTGTTGAGGAGATTTGGATTTGGAGAGGGGTTTATTGGGTGGGTTCATCTCTTATATAGGGTCCCGGTGGCAAGTGTGATCACAAACAGGCAGAGATCTGACTACTTCCGTCTATATAGAGGGACAAGACAGGGGTGTCCCCTGTCCCCGATACTGTTTGCGTTGGCAATTGAGCCACTGGCCATAGCGCTGAGGGGCTCTAGGAAGTGGAGGGGAGTACTTAGGGGAGGAGAAGAGCACCGGGTGATTTGTTGTTGTATGTCGCGGACCCAGTGGAGGGGATGCCCGAGATAATGCACACACTCAGGGAGTTTGGGGAATTTTCGGGATATAAACTGAATATGGGGAAGAGTGAGCTGTTTGTGATGCACCCTGGGAACAGTGCAGGGGAATAGATGATCACCAAAACCACCGCTTCCCAACCACACATTCCCTCAAACCTCTAACTCCCTGACCAGCATCTCCCTTCCTCCAGCAACTAATCCCACCTTTCCCACTCAATCAACACCATACTCTCCAAATACCATCATGCTCCCAATGAACATCATTAACCCCCATCAGTATCTCTCCCCTCCGAACAGTGACATGCCCACCTGATCACCATGTAATCCCACCCCTTCACCCTGCGACTCCAGCCCTTCTGCAATAACGTTTGCCAGCCAACTCGCATCGCTCCAGCTCAATAACCATCTCTCTCGCCTGACCACCAGCGCACTTGCCATAATAAGCATCTCCCACTTAGCAGCATCTCCCCAATTCAACCAACATCTTTCCTTACAACCCCATTTCTTACCCCCTAATGGCACTCAAACCCCATGACCTCTTGAACCATTCTGAAGACCATGCGCTGCACTGCCTCAGCATCTACTCTTTACTTGAATTTTTCCTTGTATTGCAGGCTTTCTTGTGCTGTCAATTTTGCGGAACTCCTTTCCCTCGACCTAGCCATGCTCCCAAAGCATTGTGCCATAAATGTCTCGACCTATGTCTCTGCTCATGAAACCAAATATTCTGTGTGCTTTTTTAACAGGTTTTTATCTTTAAAAACTTGTGCTTCTACCTTTAAATATTTGTGTACATTAATGACCAAGGCCTGAATTTCCAGGTTTCCCTAGGGACCCGGGTTCGATACCCGGCTTGGATTATTGTCTGTGTGGAGTCTGCACGTTCTCCCCGTGTCTGTGTGGGCTTCCTCCGGGTGCTTCGGTTTCCTCCCACAAAGTCCCGAAAGATGTGCTTGTTAGGTGAATTGAACAGTCTGAATTCTCCCTCAGTGTACCCGAAGAGGCGACTTGTGTGGCGACTCGGGGATTTTCACAGTAACTTCATTGCAGTGTTAATGTAAGCTTACTTGTGACACTAATAAAGATTATTATTATTATTAGTTAGGAATGGAGGCAGTGGAGGGGGTGGTGCGTGTGGCAAAAATACCAGCACTGGGCTGCTTGTCAGTTTCAAGATGCTGTCCCAGGCCAGCTGCAATAATTCAAACTAGGGGAAAGTGAGACTGAGATCTCATTCTCTTCCCCATTGAGGTCAATTAATAGCTTGTTAAGAACTTCTTGGGACGTGGGGAGGTGGAATTTTAAAGGTTGTGCATGGATTTCTGGAGCTATCCATTGCAAATCTGCTGGTGGAATGTGGCTATGTACTGTAGCGGGGAGACAATCATGCCTGACCCAGTGCAACCCCTGGCCCAAAAGAAGAGCGGCGCAGGTCTTGTGGGAGTGTTCATTCAGCACTCATGCATTGAATGATGTTATCAGTGCTCTGGCATCGCAGAGCAAGGATCAAGAATGCCAAGGACAATTGGGTAGCCATCTGTCGAAAAGGAAGACTGCAGATGACAATTCGACCAGGACTATTAGATATTAGGCACAGTGGCAATGAGAGGCAACACCCTCTGCAGGAAAGGTGAAATACTGAACGGTAGGAGGACATGTCAGAGGAAAGAAAGGCACAAAAGCAACAGAGGAAATACCCTGAGCACAGGATCTGCTGCTGAAAACCTTGCACCTTGCAGCGCTGGTCATTTTGACCTGCCAGTAAACATCAAAGTCACTTGAACACCTTTTCTCTTGGCTCCTTCCAAGAATCCGGTGCAGGCCTTCGATACAGCTGGACAACACTGCATCTAACTGACCATTGATGTTCACTTTTCCTGAACTGGAGAGCATATTAATTTTATGACAGACAAGGCCTCGTGAAAACAGATACAATTGGATTTTGCCTCCATCACTAGATTCACCCAGGTGCAGGGCAATATCGATTGCTTCAATATGTCCATTAAGGCTCGCAGGGAACCAATCCGATTCATTGAGTGGCAGGGCTAGTAGTCCCTCAATGTTCAATTGGCCGACCATCATAACAAAAACATCCCCCTTGTGTATTCACTTTTTTGGTAGCTGCTATGACTCCTTAAACCTCTGTCAGTAAAGGCAGCCTCAGATCTTCACTCCAATCCCAATGGTTCATAGATGAATCCTTGGGGACAATACATGAAGATATGGCTACTGACCTCTCTCTGGGAACTCCAGACAGGGTTAGAGAGGTGACACAACCAATGCTACCTACTCGGGGGAACAGCCATTGAACAGGCGGGTCAGGTGGAGCTATCCAATACCTCCTCCTGTGAGGGTCTCAGTCATTGTGGTAGGATACTATGATTTACATAACATGGCTCCTCAGAGAGAAGTGGAACCTCAGGAAAGTGTGGTGCAGGAAAGAGCTATTTGTGAAGCAGCAAGAAGTGGGAGAAGGAGGGCGAGGCAGAATGAGAGGAAGCTGCATAACTACGTGGCGTCTCCTTCTATCCTCTGGGAAGTGAACAATTCACCTCTCCCTCAAGGCCTCCAGCATTAGATGCAGGTTGGCATTGATGAAGTAAGGGCCAGCCCTCCCTCTGGTGTCATGTGTCTAACTCTCAAATACCAACTTGCTTCCGCTGTGAAAAGGTTTGACACAAACAGCAAGTTTCTTCCTTAAGATAATCATCAGATTTAATGATGGCTGTCATGGGCCTCATGGAGGTTTAAATCAATTCCACATTTCATCTGACCCATCTTTTGTTTTCAAGCCCACTGGCTCAAATGGGGCAGGAAACTCATCTCAATATAATTAAGGACTTAGGTGAAAATCTTAACTTCAATTAATTTTTCACCTGAGGCAAGTTTCTGACCCAAAAACAAACACAGCTCTTGTTTCCCACCTCTGTGGTGAAATTTTAGTCACAGGTATCTCCAATTCTACACCCCTAGTAAAATTGGCTGATATAATCTCTTTTGTCTCTCCTCTATTTTTTTTCTATGATGCAATATTTTGTACTTTTCTGCATTAAAGTTAATCTGCAATGTGACTGCCTATTTCATCAATCTGTTTCTGTCTTTGTTGCTTCCTCGTCATTATCATATTTCCAAGCTTGAGGCAACCGACAAACACACTACTGTGCCATAACTTGATATCAAAATAGATTCCTAGCAGGCACTGAATATTTGAAAGAGATTAAATGCAACTGTGAAGTATCTTATGTTATGATCTGAGTGGAGTTTAATTCCAAAAATCCAGGTGTTTGCTCAAGGAATGAAACCATGCCCGTAGCTTCTGCAGAGTGGTCATTTCCGGCAGATTGCCACTCTCACCAGGCTTATCTTCGCTGGGGTTCCTAAACCTCTGTCTTGCCCAACCTTCCATATTCAGGCTGGGCGAGATAGGAGCAGCGAAGCTGGCCCCCAGCAGGACCGCCGTGAGTAACTGAGTTGCAGAGATGTAAATCATTCCATCTTTAGGGCAGCATGGTAGAACAGTGGGTAGCACTGTTGCTTCACAGCCCCAGGGTCCCAGGTTCGATTCCCGGCTTGGGTCACTGTCTGTGTGGAGGCTGCACGTTCTCCCTGTGGCTGCGTGGGTTTCCTCCCGGTGCTCCTGTTTCCTCCGACAAGCCCCGAAAGACGTGCTGTTAGGCAATTTGGATATTCTGAATTCTCCCTCTGTGTACCCGAACAGGCGCCGGAATGTGGCGACTTGGGGCTTTTCACAGTAACTTATGTAAGCCTACCTGTGACAGTAAAGATTATTATTATTATATTTTTGCGGCAGTAGATGCCATAAGCGGAGATTTAAAGGGACAATTTAGAGGGAGCAGTAAGTTGTAATATTTTAATAGGGAATGGAGGGGAATCAGAACCCGGGGGTGGGGGGGGGGGGGGGTGGGGAAGAGGTTGGGTTGGACCCAGTGGTTGGTGTAGGGAGGTCTGACCCAGTGATAGGTGGAGGAGGGCGTCGGACCCGGTGGTTGCAGTGTGGGAATGGGAAGGACGCGGCGGTTGGGGTGGGGCCGTGGGACCCAGTGGTTGGTGGGGTATCCAGGTGGGAGGGGGTGGTCAGTCCAGGAGGGAGATCAGTTCAGGATGGAGGGAAGGGGTTGGTCCAAGGGGGAGGTCGGTCTGGGTTGCACCGGGACGGGGTGTTGGGCTGGGCGGTGGGTCATGTGGGGCTGAGGGGGTTCAGGGAAGTCAGGAGGGTGGTCAGGTTGGGCGGGGTCAGGTAGGTTCGGGTCAGGCAGAGGAGCCGGGTTTGGGGGTGGTGTGGTAGCTACCCTGCGTGATCGCATTTGTGCAGCGTGATCCGTGCAAGGTTGGGTCTGGGTGTTGAAACAGTTCCTCTTGAATTGGAAGTTTTCTTTCTCTGTCTATCTCTTTCAGATTAACTATCAGGATAAACTGTCAGAATCATCCAAAGTTTGCAATATATATTGCTTTGTTGGATGATTCCCGGCCCAGCACAATTGTCCAGAGGATGGTAGCACTTCTGGACAATTGCCGAGTAAACCCTTGTGTGGGAGCTTCCTGGAGGGGTTCCCCAGCGCATCACAGCAGTACCCCCAAATGTGATGCTGGGGAACCAGATGTTATAGGCCCTTAATCATAGAATCACTAAAGTGTAGAGGAGACCATTTGGCCCATCAAATGTGTGCCGACCCTCTGAAAGAGCACCAGGTCTAGGTCCACGTCTCCACCCTATCCTCGTAATCCAGTAACCTCATCTAACCTTTTGGACACAAAGGGGCAATTTATTATGTCTAATCCACCTAACCTGCACATTTCTGGACAGTGGGAGGAAACCGGAGCACCCGGAGGAAACTCACGCAGGCACTGGGAGAATGTGCAAACTCCACACAGACAGTCGCCGAATTGAATTGAACCCGGGTCCCTGACACTGAGAGTCAGCAATGCTAACCAATGTGCCACCATTCATGTTTAAATCAATAAAACCTTTACGGCACTAAAATAAAAGAATATGGCTGTTAATACATATACTCAATCTTAAATAGTGTGTGATGGTAAAGATATTGAAAGTACATTTAACTCAGTTATTTATAATCCAAATCAATCTCTTCACACTTCCTTCACCCATTAGATTTACACTCCAATTCTCTTAATTGTGTTTGGTCTGATTTATGTTTCAAAGATTTGTGTGCAGGCTGAGATTTCTTAGACCGCCCGTATACTTCTGGAAAGGTGGACCCTCTAAATTTCCTCTAAATGTCCTAGGGTCACAGACATCCCATTCAACACTGATGTCACTAATACCTTAAGCATAGCCACCTCGGATAGAATTCTCCTGGGTCAATGTAAAAGGCAGACAGGCCTGCCCACTTCAGGATTCTTTTTTTTTTTTTAATTTAGAATACCCAATTAATTTTTTCCAATTAAGGGGCAATTTAGCATGGCCAATCCACCTACCCTGCACATCTTTGGGTTGTGGGGGTGAAACCCATGCAAACACGGGGAGAATGTGCAAACTCCACACAGACAGTGACCCAGAGCCGGGATCGAACCGGGGACCTCGGCGCTGTGAGGCAGCAGGGTTAACCCACTGCGCCACCGTGCTGCCCCACTTCAGGATTCTTTAGCATCCTGCAAACACCAACCAAGTGGGTATATTTTTT
The DNA here is from genome assembly GCF_047496885.1 of Scyliorhinus torazame. Taxonomy (NCBI): domain Eukaryota; kingdom Metazoa; phylum Chordata; class Chondrichthyes; order Carcharhiniformes; family Scyliorhinidae; genus Scyliorhinus; species Scyliorhinus torazame. The sequence continues at coordinate 162,554,634 of NC_092709.1, read as the reverse complement.
AACAGTGATTTTACATTAAATGCAAGATTTCTGTGGAGCTAAGAGCAGCAGGAGTATCGTCCCTACACCATAATTCTAGTAATCAGTCCCATCGTCCATCCCATCCCTCACCACCCCCACCCCCACCACTGCCACCACTCTTCTGAACTTACCTAAGGACTGCTGATGGTGGCTCACTCTTAACCTTTCGTATCAGTTGAGTCATCTGTGGAGTTTTGACAGACAGAAGCATGTCACCCAAAGGTGCAGATGACACCCAAGAACTATTTTGGGCCAGCTTTAGCCCAGACCAATTTCTACTCCCCCCCCGAGATTGAGGCTGCTTCAGGGTGTGCTTGACTCACCTTTGTAGTTTCTAATGGTCCAGTCGCAGAAAATTAGCAGATTCAGCAGGTTTAATACTTTTGGATTTGTATTAGTAAGTGACTCCAAATATGTTCCCAGACAAAAATACACTGGAACCTCTCCAGTCCAGAGGGCTTGGAACAAGTCATTTCTGGAGTTTAGAATTTACTGGATTCCAGAATGATGTTGGAATGCCTCACCACAAGCATATAGATGTAAATATTTACCTGACACTACAACTATGAAAAAGCATTATAAAGCAGGAATAAAGACTGCTTTCTTTATTTAAATACTGTTTCTGCTCTCAAAGTATTGTACTAAACTGATGCTTGGGTCTGCTCAACTGAATTTTGCACAACTGGTTACTTTAGAACAATAGATTTCCTGCCTGGAGAGGTTACTACATAATGGATTATCCAGCTGTGAATGTGCGCCTGCAATTATATTTTGCTGTATTTGACAATTCACTATGCTACAGTAGATGAAACCCAAACATGATACATTTCCAATTGGAAAATAGGAATTTGTTTTGAATTATCAGTAGATCATGGTTCAGACCAAAGAATGGATCCAGTAAATATTCTGGTATTCATTGGCATAACATTTCCTATTTATGAACTTTATGATTACCTTGTGAGTCTGTTGTCCTCCCATTTGCATTCGGTGTCATAAAAAGAACAAGAGAAAAATATAAAGGGAGATTATCAGTCTATATTCACTGTATGTTGTGGCCTGAGGTCAGTTCTAGAATATATTGAATTATGTTCCCAAAGGATTTGATGCAGCTTTGTCTCTGTTCTTATTAAAGTAATTGCCTTTACCAATAACTTAATGAAAATACAGTTGGATATTTCCGGACAAGTAAAACAAGGAAAGTAAAACAATTATGCCTCCTGATATATCATTTCTTTTTATTATAACCTTTTGTTGCTAAAGCAACTCTGTTTTTTAATTTGCAGAAGATCATTTGTTTCACTGGTAACTAAAGTATTTAAAATGTTCCTAAAGCTGACCTTTGATTACAATGCGTTGGTTTCCAAGGATGTATAATATTCAACATCTCAAGTCGCTAATATTCATGAATGTGACAGCATTATCCACTCCTCCAACAACATCATAATTGAATTGGTGTTACACCTAGGGCGGGATTCTCCGCAATCGGCGCGATGTCCGCCGACCGGCGCCAAAAACGGCACGAATCAGTCTGGCATTGCGCCGCCCCAAAGGTGCGGAATTCTCCGCATCTTGAGGGGCCGAGCCCTCACCTTGAGGGGCTAGGCCCTCGCCGGAGTGATTTCCGCCCTCCGGCTGGCGGGAAAGGCCTTTGGCGCCCCGCCAGCTGGCGCGGAAATTACTTTGTCATGCGACGCATACGCAGGAGCGTCAGCGGCTGCTCACGGCATCCCCGCGCATGCGCAGTGGAGGGGGTCTCTTCCGCCTCTGCCATAGTGAAGACCATGGTGAAGGCGGAAGGAAAAGAGTGCACCCCCGGCACAGGCCCGCCCGCGGATCGGTGGGCCCCGATCGCAGGCCAGGCCACTGTGGGGGCACCCCCCGGGGCCAGATCGCCCCGCGCCCCCCCCAGGACCCCGGAGCCCGCCCGCGCTGCCTTGTCCCGACGTTCGAAAGGTGATTCAATCCACGCCGGCTTGCGTGGGTTGACAGCGGCGGGACTTCGGCCCATCACAGACCGGACGATCGCCGGGGGTGGGCCCGCTGACCGGCGCGATTTCCGTCGACCGGCGCGGCGTGATTCCCGCCCCCGCCGAATCTCTGGTGGCGGAGAATTTGGGACACGGCGGGGGTGGGATTCACGCCAGCCCCTGGCGATTCTCCGACCCGGTGGGGGGTCGGAGAATCGCGCCTCTAAATTTAATTGGTGTTGCTCCAAAGAAAGTGTGTCTTTCAGTGATCTTAACCAACAAATTCAATGCTGAATGACGTCACATTTAGATAACAGAATCTTCAAAATGGGCCTTGTTCAGCTTAGGACGTATTTACAGGTTTATGGTGACTCTTCTCACTGTGACAGGAAAAGCCCTTGCAATGCAAATAATGAAATATCCTCCATTTTATTCACAATCACTCAATAGTTTTAGAAACTGGTAAGTATAATAAAGTAACCTATTTCATATGTTTCATAATAATAATTGAGCTGAAATGAGCTACTACTTGTATCTCAAAAGTTCCAATAAACAGCTGGCTTGTAATACAGAACAAGGCAGCAGCGCGGGTTCAATTCCCGTACCAGCCTCCCCGAACAGGCGCCGGAATGTGGCGACTAGGGGCTTTTTTAACTTCATTGAAGTCTACTTGTGACAATAAGCGATTATTATTATTATTTTCTCACAGTTTTGATAATTGATGCTCCAGATGGCGCGAGTATGTTTGAATGTGCTCAATACTGTTTTCTTTTTATATATAGTGATTTGGTAGTACAGAACCTGAGTGTTGCCAAAAAAATATTTTATTGAACTTTTCATTTTGCACTCATCAGGACAATTACAAGAATATCAATGTTAGGGGAAACAAAAACTTTATACTATATGAGAGGAGAGTGCTAACTGTTTGGCAAGTGGACTCTGATTGGAAGAGGCGTTGCCATGGAGAATGCACCAGTTGATGGTGACTGACAGTTAACTGCAAAGAATTGTTTGAAATTTAAACCAGGGAGCTTGAAAATGACAGGTTAAGGCATTGTTCTATGGAATGAACCAATTGTTGGTGATAACTTATGTTGTTTAGCAGAAAGAGGTGCAATGTGTTTACCATTGCTCGTTCTATCTGTAAAGAACAGGGCCCTGTGTATTAATGTATTAGCTTCAAGTACAGCAAGTGCACCACACTGTGAGCCCAACTGACAATCTTGAATTAGATGTCAGCATAATTCTTAGCCCACTGAGGATTATTTAAAAATTGTTGTCCAATCGCAGAATCACATCTGATCGCAAAATCACATCTGATGACATACACTGTTTTGCATTTTGCAAGCACAGGCTGGTTGGTTACAGTCTGTACCTTGGCCATTGCAAACAGTGGAAGAGACTTGCTGTTTCATATGATTTACCAGTCTTTGGAGCGTATGACCTATATACCTAGCATCACGCTAGCACTGAAATTCATATACAAAATTACTCATTTGTGCGTTAGGCATAATGGGTGGGATTCTCTGTTTCAGAAACAGTGTTGTTGCCGGGACTGAACCGGTGGATTTCTACGACAAATAAATTGGCATAGGTCCTGGAGCAATTCATGATCTGTTAATGGGCTAGCACCGGAGCAAGATGGAACTCGATTGATTCCAATGAAAAATGCTGTCCGATTTACATTAGTGATGGAAAGGGATAGGTATATACCGCAGGGCAAGAGTTATATCTGGGGGAAAGGCAATTATGATGCGATGAGGCAAGACTTAGGATACATCGGATGGAGAGGAAAATTGCAGGGGATTGGCACAATGTAAATGTGGAGCTTGTTCAAGGAACAGCTACTGCGTGTCCCTGAAAGTTGCCACCCAAGTTGAGAGGGTTGTTAAGAAGGCGTACGGTGTGTTAGCTTTTATTGGTAGAGGGATTGAGTTTAGGAGCCATGAGGTCATGTTGCAGCTATACAACACTCTGGTGTGGCCGCATTTGGAGTATTGCGTGCAATTCTGGTCGCCGCATTATAGGAAGGATGTGGAAGCATTGGAAAGGGTGCAGAGGAGATTTACCAGAATGTTGCCTGGTATGGAGGGAAGGTCTTATGAGGAAAGGCTGCGGGACTTGAGGCTGTTTTCGTTAGAGAGAAGAAGGTTAAGAGATGACTTAATTAAGGCATACAAGATGATCAGAGGACTGGATATGGTTGACAGTGAGAGCCTTTTTCCTCGGATGGTGATGTCTAGCACGAGGGGACATACCTTTAAATTGAGGGGAGATAGATATAAGACAGATGTCAGAGGTAGGTTCTTTACTCAGAGAGTAGTAAGGGCATGGAATGCCCTGCCTGCAACAGTAGTGGACTCGCCAACACTAAGGACATTCAAATGGTCATTGGATAGACATGTGGACAATAAGGGAAATTTGCAGATGACACTAATGTCGGTGGAGTTGTGGACAGTGCAGAAGGATGTTACAAGTTACAGAGGGACATAGATAAGCTGCAGTGCTGGGCTGAAAGGTGGCAAATGGAGTTTAATGCAGAAAAGTGTGAGGTGATTCATTTTGGAAGGAATAACAGGAAGACTGAGTAGATGGGCTTTAGAGTGGTTTCACAGGTCGGCGCAACATCGAGGGCCGAAGGGCCTGTACTGCGCTGTAATGTTCAATGTTCTATGTTCTATGATTCGTCGGGGTCCAGATTGACACTCGAGAGGCTGACAAGCTGCCGCTGCATATGAGCACTGCACTCCCCACACACACGCATCTCAACCAACAAGATGGCACATGGAAAGCGGCACCCCGGTTTATGGATGCAGAGCTGGAGACCATGCGAAACGCCATGGAGGAGAGGCGGGCCACCCTGTTCCCCGTGGTGGGATGGAGGCTGCCACCTTACACTGGGCCTGGGCAGAGGTGGCAGAGGCCATGGGAGTCGTGGGCCCCACCGCCAAGACCGGACACTGGTGCTGGAAAAAGTTTCACAACCTCCTCAAGGCAGCCAGGGTGAGTAGGCAGCACTGTGTACCTGGTGCCAACCACCGTCCCAAACACCCGTATCCACCCCCCACCCCAGGGGGTGACCACATCCCACCTGTGTGCTCGCTCTCCACTCTTCACCACATGCCAGCACCTGCACCAGCTGCAATGGCCAGGTGATCTGATGACGAAGGCAACCAGCTGTCCACCCCCTGTGCTGCCCGCGTCCAACAGTCCAACACTGTTGGTTTCTGTCTCCCCGCCTACCATCACCCCGGGAGAAGGTGGTGCATAACCGGAGAGAGAGTGAAGACCGGAGGGGGTCCACTAGATCTACAGCCCCTCACCGCTGCAGAGCGCTGGGCACGGGAATTGGTTGGTGGGCCCGGAGAGAGGGCAGTCACCAAGGCAGAGTTCGGCATCGGAAACCAAGTGAGACCCCACTGCATTGCAGTTTCCCATGGCATGAGCGGCATGACCCACTCCACCATTCCCTCACCCCTACACCATCCCTTCACCACCCCACACAATCCCCACACAACCCCCACACCACCCCAAACCGTGATCCAATCATGCATCATGCTTTGTGTGTTGCAGGATCACCTGCCGACAATCTGGGCCCTTCTGGTGCCCCCCCGACCCCAACCCTAAGCAGAATCCAGTGAGAATCCAATATCTGCAGGTGCAGTTGGAAGATTCCAACCTCCTGCAGTGGCAGGAGGCGGTGCAGATCAAGCATGCCACCCAGGCCAACACCGCACAGGTGGTGTCCGTGGTAGAGGCCTTGGGGGCGAGGGTACCGGCCATGGGCCTGGATGTCCAAGGCCTAGGGCATTCTGTGCGGGCGGTGGCTGAGGCACAGGGCAGGGCTGCCCTGTCATAGGCAACTGTGTACCAGGACCACATGGGCATTTCAGTGGCGCTCTAAAGTTTGGCTCCAGTCACAACTGGTTAAGGCTGAGGATGGCGTCGGTATTGCCCGGGCGCTGGATAACCTGAGACAGTCTGGGAAAGAGGTGGCACAGTCACTGAATGATGTGGCACAGTCCCAGAGTGGCGTGACCCAGTCTCTGTGCTCCCTGGTCGAGACGAGAGTGGGCTTCCAGGACTGGCAATGCCAGGTTGCGGGGGAGCCCAAGGAGTTCGGTCAGGCCGCACCCTCATCCCACGGAGTAGCCCGGCGGCACAAGGGAGGAGGAGATGATGGGGCCCATGCTGGTGACTCTTGCAGTGGAGGACCTGGAATACCACAGCACCTCAGGCTCACTGCCTCCTTTCCCTAGCACATCCAATGGGCAGCAGGCAAAACAGGGTGGCACCACAGCACTTGGGACACCCAGGCAACTGCCGGGCCCATCCAGTCCCAGGCATTCCAGAGGATGGCTGCCGAAGGAGACACACGTCAAAAGTCAGGATTCACAGCAGGCTGCCTCCACTCTGATGTATCGCTTGGGGATCCACCGAGATGTAGCGTTAGGGCCTGTAAGGTGAGAAAGATAGAAACTAGTTATGTTGGCATTGGTGCAGCATATATGATAGCGTTAGGGGATAGGGCACAAACCTTTATAATGATGTTCACATGTTATTTGCATTATAAACACCTGTGCACAAAAGTTCCAACTCAGTTGGCTGGACAGCTGGTTCGTGATTCAGAGCGAGGCCAACAGTGTGGATTCAATTCCGGCTGACGTTATTCATGAAGATACTACCTTCTCAATCTTTCCCCTCAGGTTAAATCACCACCAGTCATCTCTCCCCCCTCAAAGAAGAAGTCTATGATCCTCTGGGACTTTGGCAACTTTACTTATGTATATATATATATATAGAGAGAGAGAGAGAGACAGAGAGAGAGAGAGAAGGCCCAACAACATCCCAGATGTTGTACTAAGATGTTTGCTCCAGCAACCCAGCCACACATTTAACCAACATGTTCCTGTACAGCTACAATTCAATTTAGTTGAGAATGTGGAAAATTATACTACCTTCTCAATCTTTCCCCTCAGGTTAAATCACCACCAGTCATCTCTCCCCCCTCAAAGAAGAACCCTATGATCCAATTAGTTCTGGAACTCATTACAGCTGCAAATCCATCGATAAGGTGAGAATCATGCCCCTCACATCAAGTATGGCACCAAGAAGTGAATGTGAATCAGAATGAAAACCTTCCAGTAGTTTCAGTAATTCCTGGCACAAAGGACAAATAATTGCGGTTATCAATAGTAAGAAGTCTTACAACACCAGGTTAAAGTCCAAAAGGTTTGTTTCAAATCAAAGCTTTCGGAGCACTGCTCCTTTCTCATACAGCCAAGTTCTGCACACGAGTTTGGTCTCAACCGAGACATTGGATTCATGTCGCATTACATTCACCCCCCACCATCTGGCCTGGGCTTGCGAAATCCTACCAACTGACCTGCCATGAGACAATTCACACCTCCTAAACCTGGGATTACCCCTCCCACTGGATTTGTAAAGACTTAATTACCTACAAATGCTCGCATTCAAAGTATCGTCTTGCATCTTTGACTTGGTCTATATATGTTTCTGGAACATACCTCTTCATTCACCTGAAGGAGCAGTGCTCTGAAAGCGAGTGATTTGAAACTAACCTGTTGGACTTTAACCTGGTGTTGTAAGACTTCTTACTGTGCTCACCCCAGTCCAACGCTGGCATCTCCACATCGTGGTTACAATGGCTGGGCAGTACTGCATGCACGCTTTAAGGCAGAGTCAGAATTCCAACTATTTCTAGCTGCTTCATCAATATTTCCTCTTTATAAAGTCCAAAATGGGGCTGTTCATTGGTGGTTGCATTACAATTCAACAGATAAGGAAGAAGCCCAAAAGCAAAATACTGTGGATGCGAGATATCTAAAATAAGAATTAAAAATGCTGGGAAAACTCAGCAGTTCAGGCAACATCTATGGAGAGAAACAGAGCGAGTATTTCAGGTCGATGACCTTTAATCAAAACTGAAAACAATAGAAATCTAAGGGTTTTTAAGCTAGTGGAAGGGGGCAGGAACGAGAAGGTCTATGATATGGTAGAGGCCAGGGGAGATTCAGTAACAAAAGATTTCATGATGCAGCACCCAAAGAGAGTGTTAATGGATAGTCCAAATGAGGCGTGAATTGCTACATAAGAACAATTGAAATGCAACATGAAAAGATAAAGAAAAAACTAAGTCAAGACCAATCCAGCAAAACAAAAAAAAAGATGGAGACAGAGGTCATGATCTAAAGTTGTTGAACTCAATGTTGAATCCAGAAGGCTGTGGAGTGCCAAGTCATAAAATAAGGTATTGTTCCTTTGAGTTTACATTGAGCTTCACTAACACTGTAGCAGGCCATGGACAGGGAGCAATTCATCCTGCATGCGGTAAGACTTGAACAAAATCCAGCCTTGGGCTGACAAGTGGCAAGGAGCATTCAGACCCCACAAATGCCAGACAGTGATCACCTCCAACTGGAAAGAGTCAATGGCCTAGCCATGACATTCAGTGGCTTTTCCATAGTGGAACTGGTCATGGAACTGGGCAGCACGGTAGCATTGTAGATAGCACAATTGCTTCACAGCTCCAGGGTCCCAGGTTCGATTCTGGCTTGGGTCACTGTCTGTGCGGAGTCTGCACGTTCTCCCAGTGTGTGCGTGGGTTTCCTCCGGGTGCTCTGGTTTCCTCCCACAGTCCAAAGATGTGCAGGTTAGGTGGATTGACCATGATAAATTGCCCTTAGTGTCCAACATTGCCCTTAGTGTTGGGTGGAGTTGCTGGGTTATGGGGATAGGGTGGAGGTGTTGACCTTGGGTAGGGTGCTCTTTCCAAGAGCCGGTGCAGACTCGATGGGCCGAATGGCCTCCTTCTGCACTGTAAAGTCTATGAAACCTGCCTCGGTGCTCAGTCAGCAGGGTTGTGGGGGGGAGGGGGAGGGGACAGATGGGTGCCTGGTGTAGGAAAGGTGGTCATTGGGGGTTCGTCGACCGAGGGTGGGGGTGGGACCGGATGTTCATGCCGTCGGCCAGGCTCCCTAGTCGATGAACCTGGAAACAATTAGAGTATCCCGTGTGCACACACGTTGTGCGCCTCCTGTGCCTTCCGGGCACCAAGCCCTCGGCAGCTCAGCCATCCTCCTCATCGGACGAGGACTGCCGTTCCTCCAGTATTGTCAGTCTGTTGTCCATGTAGAAGTGCCTAACTGTCGGTGTCCTCCGTCCTGTCTCCACTTTTTTAACGTGTCGTCCATTTTGGCAGGCTTAAAGCTGGGTTGTTACAGATGGGGGCCTTAATGGACATTTTGGTTAGACCGAAGTGCTGTCATAGTTGATTCCACGACCGGAGTGTGGCTATCACCACTGGGATCATTGAGTGTCTTGTCGGTGGGGATGGGAGCCTGCCATGGCCAGGACCCGGAGGGATGTCCCCATACAGGAGCTCTCCATAATTCTTAACCATTTGGCCTCTGGTTCCTTTATCCATCCCTTTATTCTTTCTGCTGTTGCTGCCCAGTGGTAATATTGCAGGTTTGGGAAGGCTAGGCTCCTCATACTTCTTGTTCTTTGCAGGACTTTTCGGGGGAATCCCTCCCACACAAACGCCTTGATCAATTTTTCCAATGAACTGAAGAAGGCCTTGGGGATGTAGATGGGTATGGATCTGAAAAGGAAGAGGAACCTGGGCAGTACATTCACCTTGGTCGTCTTCACCCTCCCCGCCTGGGAGAGTGGGAGTGTGTTCCATCTCTGCAGGTCCTTTTTAACTTCCTCCGCCAGACTGGTCAGGTTCCACTTGTGGATCCGTGTCCAGTCATGGACAATCTGGATTCCCAGGTAGCGGAATTTGTTTCGGGCCTCTTTAATTGGCAGCCGCTCCAGCTCTGCCCCTCCCCCTTGCAGGTTTACCAGGAAGATCTCACTTTGCTCAGGTTAAGTTTGTAGCCTGAGAAAGCTCCAAACTCCTTCAAGAGCGACATGATTTCCTCCATGCTGCTTTGTGGGTCTGCGACATAGAGAGAGACTCTGTGCTTTCTGTCTCCTTTTTGGGTCCCCTTCCAATTTTTCACCACTCTGAGCTAGTGGTTTGATCACTACGGCGAACAGTGTGGGGACAGCGGGCATCCCTACCTAGTACTTCTACGCAGCTGGAAGTACTTAAAGCTGGTGGCATTCACTTGCCAAGGGAGTGTTAAACAGGAGTTTCAACCAGGTGGTGAACCCTGTTCCATGCACAAGCCGCTCCAGTACCTCTATGAGGTACTTCCGTTCGACTCTGTCAAAGGCCTTTTCTGCATCCAGGGAGATGATAACCTCTGATGTTCTCTCTGTGGATGGGTTCATGATGCACTATCAATTACCACAAAGACGAGAGTAGTGGAATAATCAAGGCTTTATTGAGCAAAGATGTGTTGCCTCCTGTAGCCTGAACCAGAATGGCTGCAGCATCGGCGAGCACACACATTTGTACACCGCCTACTGGGCGGAGCCAGCAGGCAGGGATTTACTCATGTACCTCCATTATACGTGTCTTACTGTAATACATATAATACTGCTAGTGGTGACTACCACATTCAACCCCTGTTAAAAAAAAGAGTCAGGCGGGGGTGGTGGAAAAAATAATTACAAGTTCAGTCTGTCGGGGGCCTTAACTCTCCTCTGCGATCACCTCAGTCCTGGTGGTGATGTGGGCACCGACTTGGTCACCTGTGACTCCGGGAGCGTGTTGTCCTCGTCTTCGTCACCCCTGAGTGGAACCAGTGGGAGGACGGATCCTCCTGGGCGGGGACAGCGGTGAGGTTCACTGGGGGGAGGGGGAGTGGCGCAGGGGTGAATGAGGCAACCGGGGGGGGCGGGGGCGGTGTCAAGTCGGGGGCCATGGGTGGGGATCCAGCGGGTGGCAGGTCCCAAAGGGAGACTGTGTCCTGGCGCCCGTCGGGGTGTGCCACGTAGGCGTACTGCGGGTTCGTGTGTAGGAGGTGGACCCTTTTGACCAAAGGGTCTGACTTATGGGTCCGCACATGCTTACGAAGGAGGACGGGTCCAGGAACTGTCAGCCATGTTGTGAGTGAGACCCCGGAGGTGGACTTCCTTGGGAAGACAAAGAGACGTTAATAAGGGGTCTCGTTAGTGGCGGTGCAGAGGAGCGATCGGATGGAGTGGAGCGCGTCGGGAGGACCTCCTGCCAGCAGGAGACTGGGAGATTTTTAGACCGCAGGGCCAGCAGGACGGCCTTCCAGACCGTCCCATTCTCCCTCTCCATCTGTCCGGTTCCCCGGGGGTTGTAGCTGGTCGTCCTGCTCGAGGCGATGCCCTTGCTGAGCAGCAACTGACGCAGCTCATCACTCATAAAAGAGGATCCCCGATCGCTGTGGACGGAGGTGGGGAAACCAAACAGTGTGAAGATGCTGAGGAGGGCTTTAATGACCATGGCAGAAGTCATATCGGGGCATGGGATGGCGAAAGGGAACCGGGAATACTCATCGACCACGTTCAGAAAGTACGTGGTGCGGTTGGGGGAGGGGCCCTTTTAAGTCCATGCTGAGGTGCTCAAAGGGGCGGTAGGCCTTCACCAGGTGCGCTCGATCTGGTCAGTAGAAGTGTGGCTTGCCCTCCGCGCAGACCTGGCAGTCTCTGGTGACAGTCCTGACCTCCTGAATGGAGTAGGGCAGGTTGCGGGCCTTGCTGAAATGGAAGAACCGGGTGACCCCCGGGTGGCAGAAGTCATAGTGGAGAGCCCGGAGTCGGACCACTTGTGCGCTGGCACATGTACCGCTGATTAGGCATCTGGGGGCTCGTTGAGCTTCCCCGGGTGATACAAAATCTTACAATTATAGGTGGAGAGCTCGATCCTCCACCTCAAGATCTTGTCATTTTTGATCTTGCTCAATAAATTGATGCACTATCAATTACCACAAAGATGAGAGTACTGGAATAATTGCGGTTTTATTGAGAAAGGTGTTGTGCCTCCTGTAGCTGCCACCAGAATGGCTGCAGCACCGGCGAGCACACACATTTATACGCCACCTACTGGGCGGAGCCAGCAGGCAGGAATTTACCCATGTACATCTAGTACACGTGTCTTACCGTAATACATTTAATACTGCTAGTGGTGACTACCACAGGTCATTATCACATTCGGCACCCACCTGATGTTCGATGTTAGCTGTCTACCCTTAACAAAGCCCATCTTGTCTTCAGCCACCATCTTTGGCACGCAGTTCTCCACTCATCTGGCTAGGATTTCATGGGTATCAGGGAGATTGAGGCTCATGCTACCATAGGCAGCAGAGTGCCCCTCGCCAGCAAGTACGTGAACATCTCCCGCAAGTGCGGGGCCAATGCCATTGCACATTTTTTAGAAGTCCGCCAGGAATCCATCTGGTCCCAGCGCCTTCCCTGCCTGCAAGAAGTGATGCTCTCCATAACTTCCCCAGTTCTAGTGGTGCTTCCAGCCCCCATTTCCTTTCCTCCCCCACAACTGTTATGTCCAGTCCATCGAGGAACTGCTTCCTCCCCTACTCAAGGGGCTCGGAGGTGTACAGCCCCCGGTTAAAGGCCTCAAATGCCTTGTTGACCTTTTCCAGCTCCGCTACTAGTTTAGCAACTGCTGTCTCTCATCTGTGCTATTTCCCCGTTGCCTAGCCACCCTCCTTTCCCTATCTTTTTGTGTTTTGTAAGGGGCTAATTTAGGGGCTGGTTTAGCACTGTGGGCTAAAAAGCTGACTTGCAATGCAGAACAATGCCAGCAGCGCAGGTTCAATTCCCAGACCAGCCTCCCCGAACAGGCGCCGAAATGTGGCGACTAGGGACTTTTCACAGTAACTTCATTGAAGCCTACTTATGACAATAAGCGATTATTATAATTTCACTCCTGATCAGAGCCTTCAGCGCCTCCCATGGCGTGGAGGGCGAGACCTCCTCATTCCGGTTATTTGTAATATGCTTGTCTATGACCTGTGATATTTCTCGCAAAAAGCCTTGTCGGCCAGAAGGGCCAGGTCCAACCTCCATGGAGGACATTGGGCACAGCCCACCTCCAACCCACATCCATGTAATGTGGAGCGTGGTTGAAGATCACGTTCGCGGTGGATTCCACTCTTACTATCCCTGGAAGCACCAATTTCCACATACAAAGAAGTCAATTATGTACCTCGAAGAAGAAGGAGAACTCCTTCTCCCGTGGATGGGTGAACTGCCATGGGTCCACTGCCTCCACCTGCTCCATGAATATGCTCCATGAGCTCTTTCGCAATATTAGAGCTCTTCCCTGTTTTGGGATTCGACCTGTCTGTCCGGGAGTCATGTACACAGTTAAAGTCCCCCTCCATGATAAGCTGGTGTGTGTCGATGTAGGGGATTTCCGCCATGGTATTCTTTATAAACTCCATGTCATCCCAGTTGGGTGCATGCACGATCACAAGGATCACTGGTGCCCCGTCTAGGACACCGGTGACCATGACGTACCATCCCTCTGGATCCGTAACCATCCTCGTCGCAGTAAGTATCATCCTCTTATTTAACAGAATGGCTATCCCGGTAACTCTCATCCCACAGTTGGAATGGTAGGTCTGTCCCACCCAGCCCTACTTAGCTTGTGGATGTGCCCCTGCACTCCGGGGTTTGCCTTTGTTAAGAGACCATTCAAAATGGCCGTGGTTACCGTTCTCAACATGAGGCCAGGCCCCTGCGCTCCGGGATTTCCCTATGTCCACGGGCCACCCAACGTGGCCACCATCATTGTGTATGCCATGTGGATGAGCTTCTGCACTCCAGGGTTTCCCTTTGGGGACCCTCCAAAGTGTTTTTTTGTGGTGCCTTTTTGCGCTAAGTCACCATGCGTGGCCAGCCTAATGCCTATACCATCCTTGTCCCTATGTTTCCCCTATGATTGTTCCTGCCCCCTGTCCCCCCCCCTCCCCGCCTCTCCTGTTACTGTATCCCCTCCTTACTCCAATACCCCCATTTACTCCCCTGGCTGTTTCCCATTGGTGTTGTGTACCCCCCCCCCGGCCGGGTTTTGCCAGGTACAGCATCCCAAATTTTAATTTATTTTGTCCAGGGCTGCTTTTCTACAGGGCCGCTTTCACCCTGTTGAACTCCACCCGACGCTTGCTAGGTCTGCCCCAATGTCGTGGTAAATCCTGATCTGGTGCCCTTCTCAAATACAGGTCCTTGTCTGCCTGGCCCAACGCAGGATTCTTTCCCGGTCCTGCTGCCGATGCATCTTGGCGATTATCACCCTCAGATGCTCTCCAGCCTTGGGTCTCGGGCAAAATGACCGGTGGGCTCGGTCTATTTCTGAAGGGTTGAGGAAGCTGTCCTTTCCCACCAGGTTTCCTACATCTGGGCCACATAATCCGTGGGGTCCCTGCCTTCAATCCCTTCCGGCAGGCCCACTATTGTTACGTTTTGGCGCCATGACCAGTACTCCTGGTCCTCTAATTTCCCCTTCAGACTTCCCTGCGTGCGACCAACCTCGCTATTTCCGTCTGCAGGTCGGCGATATGGTTGCACTGATCTGTTGAGGCTTTTTCTCATTCCCCTGGGGCTCCAGTTACCACTCTGCCTTGTCCAGGGCCTGCATGGTTGCCAGGCCCTCCGTGACCGCCAACTTAACCGCAGGTTGAATATCGGGCTTTATCTCTTCTCTATGCTCTCTTAGTTCCCTGGAGAGGAACGTCTTCCATCTGCACTATGGCGATGCGGTTTGTCGGTCCTTCTCGTTCTGGTGTGACTGGTGCTTCGTTGCTTCGTGCATCTGCCGCATCGGCCGTTTGTTTCTCCTGGTTTCTACCATTTCTTGTCTTCTTACGGCCTCTGGTATTACTGTTGTTCAGCATCTTCTTTTGTACTATTGTTAGATAGGGTGAGGGATACTTTTCCCCCTCGTTTAAAGGGCTATTTTGGAAAAAAAAGAGTCTATTTTCGGGTTCGTAGGAGGAGGGTCACCTGATGTGCTCCTACTCAGCACATCCCCGTCACCGGAAGTCCCACCCGACAAATTCCACCCAATCACAATTCTCACTGTCAGCAGTGGGCAGTGGAGAATCCAGCCCAGAGTTAATGTTTCGAGTCTGTATAACACTTCTTCAGAGCTCAGAAACTTGGCAGTGGCTCAAAAAGGTCTATAATAGTAACAGCATTTGCTAACACACAGAGCGGCACATTAATAGAGTGCATGGTAAACAAAATGTAAAAGCTGGGAATTTGTTGAGAGCGGGCTCCAGTGCTGAGGGGGAAAGAGATACTGCTTATTTGTAATTGTTCATGTAAACTTGAGGCAGTAAGCTTTTGTTGTCCATTATTTTGGTCTACAGTGCAAGTTACTATGACACAAAAAGAAACAAAAGAAATGCAACAAACTAAAAAATTGGCATACATAAACTAAAGATGTGGGAGAGCAGGATGTGTGGACTGTAATATTTGTGAATTTGTGGACAGTAAGACTGATCCATGCAAAGACATCTACAGTAGATATCTCCTTCGCAATCGTAGACTCAGAGCCATTGAGCTGGAGTGTTGGAGACTAGTCAATGAACAACGGAGGGGCAGCAATATCTGGACAATTTGCCCCAGGCCTCAAACATATCTCCAGATAGAAGTGTTCAGAATGGGGTTGGTGTGATCAATAGTTTATACATCAAGGGGAACCTAGGGGAGATAGGGAATAAAGATCTGTACAAACTGATCCTATTCAACAGGTACAATGTACTTGCTACTTGTGAGGAGAAGGATACTAAATTGCAGAACAGGACCTTCACAATCTCCGGATTATTACCCAAGCCATGTGCAAAGTGATGAAGGGAGACACAGATTAAAGAGGTGAACATGTGGCATAGGAAAGAAAGATTACATTTCATGGGACACTGACAACAGTGCTGGAACAGGAAGGAATTGATTTGTTGGGATGGGGCCCCAATTGAACCATATTGGGACTAAACGCCGAACAATAAGTATAAAGAAGGTGGTCACGAGGACCACCAGAAGTAAATGGGACTGGGGGTGAGGGCGGGGGGGGGGGGGGGGGGGGGGGTTCAGGTGGAAAATGTAGTATACATAATAGTTTGACAGCAAAAGAAAGGGAAGGGAGTAAAATACAGTCAGAAATTGTACTTTAGGGCTTTAGGCATTACAGGTAAAATTTCAATTGCTAAATAATGTAGAGTATAAAGGGAAATAATAAACATACAAATAAAACATCAGAACAGAAAGACAAGATAGGTACTGTGGTCCAAATTAGCATTCTGTATACAAATGATTGGATTCTCAGGAACAAATTGAATGAATTGCAGATGAAAATTCAACTTGGACTCTGTGACCTGGTTGTCATTACTGGGACATAGTTGCAAAATGATCATTACAATGAAGGATGAAATATGCCAAGGTTATCAAATCTACAGGGAAGATGTGGAAAATAGAGGAAAGGCATAAGTAGCCACAGGTATTAAGCAATAAATCACATCCATGTTGAGAGGATATAATGAATAGCAAGTAGGTAGTGGAGACTCTGTAGGTAGGATCAAGAAATGGGAAAGGTTTAAGCATGTGGTAGGAGTTGTATATAGGTCCTCTGTACATAGTTGTGAAGTAGTACGTTGTATTAAAAACAGAAATTAGACATGATTAAAGCAGACACTATGATTTTAATGTGGGGGGGCGGGTATTTTCACTATCATTTGCATTAGGACAACGATGTCAGAAAGGTACTGAGTTTCTTGGGTATGTCAAGAATAGTTTCAGCAAAAATGTGTCCTAAAACCTACACGGGCACATGTCAAATTAGATTGAGTAATGGCTAATGAACTAGATTTAATTAACAGCCTAATGATACATGAACATTTATTTAATATCATCCATAATATCGTTGAGTTCAAATTCATGTTTCAAAGAGAAAAACATAAAACTGCTATTAAGAATCTGTGGGCGCAAACTATTGGCTGCTTTGTGTCAGAATGGTTTCGCAGTGTGGCTGGTAGATGCCGCGAGATCTCTCTTCCGGGATCTACCCAGCTCTACCGAGATCCAACGGGATCTCACGAGACGTTGTGATCAGAATCCCAGCCATTGTGGGTGGGATCAGTATTTGGTAAATCTGCATATTAGAGTGAGACAGTTAGTCTTACTCAAATATGCAGCTCCCCTGATCTAACGAGGCCTGTGATCTGACCTCTTTGCCTTGGAGACCTCAGGTGAGCGTCATTCAGTGCTGGCTTCCACAAATGGGGACCAGACAGACCGGCACTTGGGAGGCTCTTCTAAGGGTTTGGAGCCCCCCCCCCCGTGGTTTCCCCCTGGGCAGGATGGCACCCTGGAACTATTGGCATCACCTGGGCACCTTGCCACTGCCAGCCTGACACCGTGGCAGTGCCACCTGGGTGCCAGACTGGCTCTATCAAGGTGCCCAGGTGGCACTGCCAAGTTGGCAGTGTCAAGATGCTAGACTGGCATTTTCCCTGCGTTGGGGATCAGGCTCGGGCGTGTCCTGCCCATGTGAGTTTGGGGAGCCTTAGGACCTCCTTCTAGGTGAGTTGGGGCTTTGGGGAGGTTTGGGGGTCATGTTGGAGGGGGCTGGGAGATTGTGACGACATTTAAAAATAGCGTTCTGATCTCCCCCTGCTCTGAGGAATTCTGGCGAGCGGAGCCCCTCAGTGCTGGGAACGGGTCTGAGTACAGGCTCGGCAGGGCACTTCCCGCTGAGGCTCTGGATTGCAACAAAGTCCCGATGGATAGCGTGGTCTTTCTCAGCACTGTGAGCGCTGGAAACACCAGCTAAACGCGTTCAACATGCGACTGTGTTGCAATTTGGTTAGATCACTCCCTTTATTTAGTAAGGCAATGAGAGAGATTGTCCACAGATATCTGGGCAAATCTGTGAATGGTTAAATGATTGAACATCAATGGAAGGTATTCAAAATAATTTAATGTGATGCAAGACTAGTTTAAACTCTAAAGGACAAGTGATTGATTTGCTAAGTGATAGTGAAAAACAGCCATTGATAATGTAATAGAAGAGAGTAAAAGAAAAAGCATATTAAAATGTAAAAAAAATCAGCACAGATCCAAGTGAATTGGAGGGATACAAAGAACAACAAAGTAAGAGCTGCAAAAAAATATATAAAAGAGAATTGCAAGAGATATAGGCTGAGGTTCTCCACTCTGGAGCTTAAGTGCTCCCACCAGCGGAGAATTGCTACTGATCTCTGCTGGTGCTGTGAGCTGGGCCCAGGTGCGAGGCTCTCTCCTTTACCATGCTAATTTATGCATGGGGTTGAACTTGCCGAACTACATCAGAATCCCGTAGCTGCCATTTAGAGTGAGCAACCCGAAACTGAGGTCCTGTGGTGGGCCCCCCTCACCTACACAACACAAATCTTGCCCCCCCAGCTGACAAGTAGGAGCATCATCCCATCCATCATGGGAATAACGGGTCACCCCCCCTCCCCCCCCCTCCCACATCACACACACATGACAGTAACCCAACAGCCCCATGACTCTCTCAGCTTCCCCCATCAGACCCTGCCATCAGACCCTCCACAACAGAACCCCCATTATACTGCACCATCAGACCCCCCATCAGAAGCCCCAACAGAGACCCACATCAGGCTCCCCATCAGATCCTCGTCAGAGACCCTCGTCAGAGCTCCCCATCAGAGACCTCCATTAAAGGCCCCCATCAGAGGCCCTCATCAAAACTCACAACAGAGACCCCCATCAGAGACCCACATTGGAGACCCTCATCAAAGACCCCCATCAGTCACCCCTGTCTAAAACCTGAAGAGCAGTCCAGGCTGTAGGTTAAAAAAACATTGCATTTACATTTACCTTTCCTTAACATCTGCTGCCTCAGACAACAGTGTTAAAGCAGCAGCTGTTACAGTGTTAGAGGATTCCTCGAAAGCCAAGTGCACTTGAATGCGCTTGAAATCATTTGACAGCCTTTAAAATGCAAATCTTCCATTCGATTTCATGTAGAAATACATTTCACTAGCCAGTGATTGACAGTTTTATTGGTCCAGGCACAGCTACTTTGGGTATTTGTTTATTTATCTTCCCTTCATGCTTGAATGCATCTCAATTACCCTGCTTTGATGCTAACCACAATGTTTATAAATATTCTTGCTATGATTTAAAAAAAAATTTAGAGTACCCAATTAATTTTTTTTCAATTAAGGGGCAATTTAGCGTGTTCAATCCACCTACCTTGCACATCTTTGGGTTGTGGGGGAGAAACCCATGCAAACACGGGGAGAATGTGCAAACTCCACATGGACAGTGACCCAGAGCCGGGATCGAACCTGGGACCTCAGCGCTGTGAGACTGTAATGCTACCACTGCACCACCGTGCTGCCTATTCTTGCTATGATTGGACTTTAACCTGGTGTTGTAAGACTTCGTACTGTGCTCACCCCAGTCCAACGCCGGCATCTCCACATCATTGCTATGATTGACAGCTCCTCACCATATCAAAAGGAGCTAAGTGCTTTCTGCTGATCTGGCGGGGGAAAAAGAAAGTGAAAGCACTTGTTGAGGGTTCTGATGGGGTTC
Organism: Scyliorhinus torazame; assembly: GCF_047496885.1. Lineage (NCBI taxonomy): Eukaryota > Metazoa > Chordata > Chondrichthyes > Carcharhiniformes > Scyliorhinidae > Scyliorhinus > Scyliorhinus torazame. Next base: position 162,535,138 of record NC_092709.1, on the reverse strand, counting down.
TCTGTTGGGGTCTCTTTTGGGGATCACTATGTGGCTCTCATGGGGGTCTCTGATGGGTTGACTGATGGGTGTGTCTCTGATGGGGGTCTCATGGGGCTTTGATGTTGGGGTCTGATAGGGTGGGCTGGCAGTGGTTTGGTCACCCTCATGTGCATGTGCTGTGTGGATTGGTGACCCGTTATTCCTGTGGTCGGGGAGAGTATACCCCTACTTTGTAGCGGGGGGGGGGGGGTATTTTTATTGTGGGGAAGGGTTGCCTTCCAATGGACTTTAGGGGCATCTCAGTTATGCTCTGGCCCACTTCGGGGTCCCCGTCTGGTGGATTTCCCGCTGTGGTAGTCGGAGCATAACGGGCGGATGGAGATTTATGCTTAAAGCTGTTAATGACATTAAAATTGATTTAAATGCTTGATTTGCATCTTCCCACTGATGTGGGGCAGGTAGTGCGCTGATGCCGTCGGCTGGGGATCGGAGCATTGCGGTGGACGGCAAACCCATTTTTCCCTCAGCGCTCCATTCTCCACCTGATCAGAATTCCCAATCAGAGTGGCGTTAAATGGAGAATCCAACCCATAATAAATCAACACAAATCATTTTACAGATATATAGGGAAAAGAGAATGATCAGGAGATTTGTGAGCCTCTGGAACCTGATAACATTGATATTGTCAAGTGTTAGTAAAAGAAAGGTTATTTTCAAGAATTTATGAATTTATATTTATATTCGTAAATGTTAGAAATAAGATATAGTTTTAAGTTGATTTAATTTAACGTTTCTGTAAAAGGAAGGATAAAACCTAGAGTTAGATTCAAGCCTGTAGTTAGATTCAGATGGAGGCAGGAACATACAAGGGAATTAAGAAAGAAAAATTTAATTTGTATACAGGATGTGAGCATCCCTGGTTAAGCCAGCATTTATTGCCCATCCCTACTGCAGTCCCTGAGGCGTAGGTACACAGATTATGCTGTTAGGGAGGGAGTTCCAGGCTTTTGCCCCAGCGACAGTGAAGGAACAGCGATATATTTCAAAGTCAGGGTGATGAGTGACTTGGAGGGGAACCTCCAGGTGGTGGGTTCCCAGGTATCTGCTGCTCTTGTCCTTCTAGATGGCAGTGGCTGTAGGTTTGGAAGGTGCTGTCTAAGGAACCTTGGCGAGTTACTGCAGTGCATCTTGTAGATGGTACACACGGCTGCAACTGTTCGCCAGTGGTGAAGGGTTTGAATGTTTGTGGGCTGCTTTTTTCAGGAGGTGCCGAGCTTCTTGAGTGTTGTTGGAGCTGCACTCATTCAGGCAAGTGGAGAGTATTCCATTATACTCCTGACTTGTGCCTTGTAGCTGGTGGACTGAAGTGAGTTACTCGCTATAGGTTTCCTAGCCTTTGACCTGCTCTGGTAGACACAGTATTCATATGGCTAGTCCAGTTCAGTTTCTGATCTATGGTAACCCCCAGGAATTTGATTGTGGGGGATTCAGCAATGGTATTACCATTGAATGTCAAGGGGCGATGGTTAGATCCTCTCTTGGAGGAGATGGTCATTGCCTGGCACTTGTGTGCCGCAAATTTAACTTGCCACTTGTCAGCGAAGCCTAGATGTTGTCCAGATCTTGCTGTATTTGGGCATGGACTGCTTCATTATCTGAGCAGTCACAATTTTGCTGAACATTGTGCAGTTATCTGCAAGCATCCCAACTTCTGACCTTATGATAAAAGGGAGGTCATTGATAAAGCAACTGAAGATGATTAGGCCTAGGACACTACTCTGAGGAACTCCTGCAGTGATATCCTGGAGCTGAGTAGATTGACCTCCAACCACCACAACCATCTTCCTTTGTGCCAGGTATGACTCCAACCAGCAGAGAGTTTCCCCCCTGATTCCCATTGACTCCAGTTTAGCGAGGGCTCCTTGAATCCATACTCAGTCAAATGCTGCCTTGATGTCAAGGGCAGTCACTCTCACCTAACCTCTGACATTCAGCTCTTTTGCCCATGTTTGAACCAAGGCTATAATGAGGTTAGGAGCTGAGTGACCCTGGCAGAACCCAAACTGAGCATCTGTGAGCAGGTTATTGCTGAGTAAGTGCCGCTTGATAGCACTGTTGATGACTCCCTCCATCATTTTGCTGATGATGGAGAGTAGACCGATAGGGCGGTAATTGGCTGGGTTGCACCTGGACACACCTGGGCAATTTTCCACAATGCTGGGCAGATGCCAGTGTTGTAGCTGTACTGGAACAGCTTGGCTAGGGGTGCGGCAAGTTCTGGAGCAGAAGTCTTCAGTACTATTGCTGGAATATTGTCAGGACCTATAGCCTTTGCAGTATCCAGTGCCTTCAGCTGTTTCTTGATATCAAGTAGAGTGAATCGTATTTGTTGAAGACTCACACCTATGTGTTGGGGAGTCAGCAGTCGGAGGTCTGCTGGATCCCAGGACTCAGATGTGTCCCAGTCAGATTCTGCGTATCTGGGCAACGTTATCCCGGAGCTCATGCAGACGCTAAGGTTCGAATATGACTTTCAGGAGGGAAAATAAATAAACTCCGGTGAGTGCATAGCTGATTGGAGAAGTCCTAAAGGCCACGGGTGCAGGAGATGGCCCAGGCAATGCATGGAACTGAGGCCAACACTGCTAGGGTCGCACTGCAGTGGAAAGCCTAGAGCACGACATCAGTATCCTGAGTGGTGGTGTCCAAGGCGTGGCTTAGTTAGCATCAACCATGGCTGAGAGCCTCAACATCATGTCCCAGTCACTGAGGGACATGTCCCAGACGCAGCAGGGACTGCACTGCAGAGCACCGCAGGGGCCAGTGCACTGCAGAGTGTGGTCCAGTCACTGAGGAGTATGGCAGAGGACGCTAATGCCATGGTGCAGACAATGTGGAAGCACCAGAACCAGCAGAGCCAGATGGTGCACTGGCCTCTGACACTCACTCCAGTTGCTTTCCCGTCCCATGGAGTCGCCCAGGGCTCTACGTGCACCGTCCAGTAGGAGGCAGCACAAGAGGCCGACCTGGTGCCTGCTATCAGAGAGACAATAGATGTTGCCCAACACCTCACCAAAAACCCCGCCTCCTGACATTGGGGCGTCTCAAGGTAAGCGGGTAGAACAGGGTGACACGGTGATGCCATTGACACGGGTAAGTCGGCCAGTGCCCTCCGGCTCCAGGCCCCCCAAAGGACACCCGCCAATGGCATCAAAGGCCACATGGAACAAAAAGCAAGCATGCTACCTCCTCCTCTGATGTGCATCATGGGGATATATTTAGACCTAGTGGCAGAGAATGGAAGATGAAGATTGTGGATCATTGAGTGGTCACTGGTGGATGCCTGGGGGTGGCGGGGGGGGGGGGGGGGGGGGGCAACATCTGCAGCTGGGGACAAGGGGGTTTTGAATGATCACTATTAAAACATGCTACACATGATAGATCTGAAGCCTCTGGCGCGTTATTCTTCACATGCCCGCAGCTACATGCTGCTTCCCTACCCACTGCCCCTGGACACAGTGGTCCTACAGCAAGCACCCCCGATGCAGACCCTGTGCAGGTGGTGGGTGTGAGCGCTGTCAAATGAAAGACAGGAGTTAGACTTTGGCATAGACTGAGTAGCACCAAAGCTTACCTCAAAGTGATTTGTCATCACTCTCCTGCCTTGTATGGAGACCTGCTGACAGTGCCAACACAGGCCCATCAATCTGGAGTGATGTTACACAGACCCTGAGAGGGTGGACAGGGTAGGTGTGTGGGGGGGTGGAGGAGAGTTATGGGAGAGAAGGAGGGAAATGGGGTGGGGGCAGTGAGGAAGTGGGTGGAAAGGAGGGGAAATGGGGATAGTCAATGGGGGCTGGGAGTGGCTAATGGGCAGAGTGGGTGTTTGGGGGGTGGTTGGGCGGTGGGGAAGGGGGTAAGCTGACATTCTATGAGAAGCTGATGTGCACGAGGGCCTCCATGGCCCACCGGGCATTCCAGACTCTCCTCACTACCTATCCTCCATCCTGTGGCTGCTGCCATGGTTCCTCCCCGGGCTCGTCCTCCAGCCCCTTCTGGTCCTGCCCTTCCTCATTCTCAGACGAGGCTGCATGTTCCTCCTCCTTAGAGTCCAGCACGTCACCCTGCTGTAGTGCCAAATTGTGAAAGGCACAGCAGACCACCACAAAGTGGGAGACTCTGGGGGGGGGGTGTACTGTAGTGCACCACCAAAGAAATCCAGGCATCGGAGCTGCATTTTGAGCAAACTGATGCACTGCTCAATGACAGCACGGGTGGCAGCATGTGCCTTGGAGTCACCGGCATCCGAATCAACCCGCCGCTCTCTCCCCCTCCTGCTGCTCCCAGGCGTAGACTCGCATCAATGGAAAGTCGCTCAAGGGTATCGCAACAAAACACCAGAAAGTCACACCGACTCAGAGAACGGCAGAAGAGTGAGAGAGCACCCCTTCCCCTTCTCCAGCACTGGCAATAGGTTCCACACGTCAGGCCACAGAAGCAAAAGGGGTTGCAGCAGACAAGCACATGGCCTCCATGCAGTAAACATTGCAGTCAACAGTAAAAAGGGTATCGTAACAAAACACCAGAAAGTCACACCAACTCAGAGAACGGCAGAAGAGTGAAAGAGTATTCCCTCCCCTTCGCTAGCACTGGTAATAGGCCACCTTACTGCCACGCTTTCCTTTACTCCTAGCCGCAGAAGCAAGAGAGGCAACAGCAGACAAGCACGTGGCCTCCAGGAATTAAATATTAAACAATCACCAGTATAATATCAAACACATGCCTTCCGGACATTAAACATTGAACTGTCAACAATACGATAAAGTCACCAACGATCTGCAAAAGCAGTTCTTCAATACCTTCAGCAAGTTGTTCAGTTGAATCGGGACACCACCCTGCCCCTTCAAAGTTCATCCTACGTCCTCCCATTCTTTGCTCCAGGCCACAGAAGCAAAAGAGGTGGCAGCAAACAAACATACAGCCTCCAGGCAGCTGCAGCAGCATTTGGGTCACTCCACCTCTCTCTCCCTCTCCTGGAGCTCCCAGCTGCAGACTCTCAAAAGAGCAATTTTCAGTGAGTCTGGAACAAAAGCTGCCATCACATTATCACTCCAACCTGTGTGTGCAGTGGGAATAATGGGGAGATTTTTACGAGCCCACAAGAGACAGAAACAAAGTTGCAGGGGGTGGGGGCAGTGAAATCATGGCGAGCTGTGGTACACCACATGCCGGACCATATTCCGTCATTGGGACATGCCGGAAATAGATCAGACAGGCTGCCGCCCCAAGATGACAGGGAGCCAATTTGAATATGAACCGTCCCTGACAAGGGACATGTTACCAGACCCTTGGCATATTGCTGTTGGATCGACGACCCCAGCCCCCTTCCTCTCCGACCACGTGGGGAGGCCACATGCGAAATGTAGGAGGTCTTCCAGTGGCGGATTATTTTTTTTAAACAAAGAGGGGTTCATGGGCAGGAAAGGCAGCCTCCCAGGGTTGCCCATTGGAGGGGTTTTGGAAAAAATTTTCACGCTACCCACTATGCTGCTGGAGCCCTGCCCTGTTCAGCAATGGCTCCTGCTCCTGGGTATACTGCTGAAGCTCCTGAGCTACTGTCCCTCTGATTTTGCTGGTTGCTCTCGGGAACTGGGCTTGGTTCTGAACAGAATGGCAATACAGACAGCAGCCACCTAATTGGCTGCCTGTAAAATTGAGGGTAAGATCCGTCAGCTGTCTCATGCGTTGCTGCCACATTTCCAGACTGATGTTGCAGCTTTGCAAAATTCCTGCTTCTGGTCTATGAGTTTCCAAAATTTGCCTGTAATTAAATTTAGGGCTCATGTTTTGCATTCTACTTGAATAATTTTGTTCATTATTTGTGAGATTCTTTGATGTACACGTTTTAAAATAGATATTCAAAGCATTAAATATTGATTGATATTAAATGGAACAGAACACAAAATACTGATGCTTAGTGGCAGTTCAAAGCACTTATGGTACATTTTCATCGCTTAACTAATCGATGGTTCAGAAAGAACCATAAATAGTTGTACTTCATTGTGTAATGCCATTATAAAGTTAACTAAAAGAATAATTTGTTCTTTGACTAATATTTCCAGTTATGTTTATTGCTCATTCTGGCACAACACACAGAATCACAGAATTATTAGGGTGCAGAAGGAGGCCATTTGACCGATCCTGTCTGCACCGGCTGCCCAAACGAACATCATGACTTAGTGCCTGCCTTTTCCCCTTAACCCTGCAAATTGTTTCTGTTCAAGTAATCATCTAATGCCTTCTTGAATGCATGATTGAACCTACCTGCACCTCACTTCCAGTCAATGCATTCCGGACCCAAACCATTGGTGCAAAGAATATTTTTCTCACACCACATTTGCATTTTTGCAAATCACTTTAAACCTGTGCCTTCTTGTTCTTGATCCCTTCATGAGCAGGAACAGCCCTCTCACAACTTTACTGCAAGAAGATTTTTGATGCGTAAACATCGACCTATTATTTTAGTCATTAAAGCAATGTCAGAACAATCATAACATCCAAATGGATTAATGATCAATAATGGCCTTTGGGGCTGGCTGGTGCACTTTGGTTTGCAGGTTGATCTGTCAGCTCTCGCATCCAGGATTCAGCCCAGACTGATGGTATGAAATACTTGTGTGATAAGAATTCAAAGATGGGGGAGCATGGGGCGGCATGTTCTTCGTGAAGAGATGCAAGTTTAAAAAAAAAAAATTTTGAATACCCAATTATTTTTTTTCCCCAATTAAGGGACAATTTAGCGTGGCCAATCCACCTAACCTGCACATCTTTGGGTTGTGGAGGTGAAACCAACGTGGGCATGGGGAGAATGTGCAAACTCCACATGGACACTGACCCACAGCCGGGATTCGAACCCGGGATCTCTGCGCCGCAGTCCCAGTGCTAACCTTTGCATCACATGCTGCTTTAAGAGGTGCAAGTTGAAGTGATATCTGGATCTGCAATGTTTGCATCTCTCAAGTTCCTCAGTAATTGAGTTTGGCGAGAAGTCCTTCTTACTCACCTCATTTCCAACCCATTACAATCAAAACCAAAAATCTAGGGCTCTATGTAGAGGCAGTTCTGGATTCTTGGGGAATCTTCCAGACCTGTATTCTACCTAGCCGGTGGATCCAACTGAAAAGGTAGTCAAATCTTACAGCAGCTGAAGAACCAGCCAGAAAGGAATTGGTCAGGACTTAAAATGTGCAGCTGATTCGCTATGACCCTTTTTCTGCTAATAGCAAAGCGATGAATTTTCATGCCCCACAGGCATCGGGAAAGGGAGAGAGACGGGGCCTGACAATTACATGGCCAGCCAGTATGTTGGCATTCCAATTCCTTTTCAGATGTCAGCAATTTTGGCTGATGTGATTTCAGGGCATCTGAGTGCTGCCCACCCACAGAGGTGGGCAGTTAGGCTTGTTAGGAGCTTAATTAAAAGGTAATGGAGGCCCATAGGGTTTTCCAGTTGGCTTCCAGTTTCTCATAGCAACAGGGAAAGGAAGTTCAACTGTCTGGAGATAGGCACCCAGTAGTAGGTTGAGATGTCACCACCCCTGGCAGGCTTACAGTCCACCCTTGCCTGCCTAGGTAGGGGTATAGCCAACGGCTGCCCTGTCAAGGTGTTCCCTGCCCTGACCCTTCTCCCCAACCCCACCCCCCTCACATACACTGTTGGTCTGGCTGCATGTTGTATATTTTTATTAAAGTTTTTAAAAAGTGGCCGAGAGGGCACTTTCTTGTTCAAGCACCCTCACAGTTACCTACCCTGTACTGCAGCCGAGTGCTTCTCTGAAGTCTGATGGTCTCTGATTGGCCCTTCAGCTACATGAGTCCACCCCCTGGCCTTAATTGGACAAGCAAACTGTCTCCATGTCATTATAGCCTCACCCACTTTAATGAGCTTCCACCCAGTGGCAGTTCAGGACCTGAACACAGTTCCGATTTTTGTTTTCTGCATCCGTGGGGAAAATTCAGCCCATGGTTCTAAAACTGCGCTAATTTTTGATCCTCAATTCCATCAAGTTTAAATCTAGAATGATTCTTGCATGTCATATTTATCTGTGCTATATATATATATCAACTTTTTATTTCAACTTTTCCTGTTATCTTTTATCCTTCCCCCGAGTTAGAATGGCAGGAAGTCAAAATGCCTAACAGCAGTGTCACCTGCTATCAATATCAAAGAGTTGTAACTATGATGAGAAAACTCATTCATTGAAGGGATCAATAATCAAGTGAGACACTTGTCCTCACATTTTATTGAATTATAGAATACTACAGGGAGCAAAACAATTAAAATTTTGAGGTAGTGCACCCCTGTAGTAATAATCTTGAGTTGGCTGTCAACCAAAAAAACCTAAAATTAAATCCTTGTCTTAACAGTCAGTCACATTCAAGTGTTCCTTTTGAAAGTCAGTCCAGAAATATTGGGTGAGATGTCATGACAGCAAGTAAAAAAGAGTCAGACCCACTTCCAGTTGTGATGATGCAGTGAGCGGTCACGTATAAGGCCGCTCCTGTCCAGCGACGCGCTTTTGGCCCTTGTCACCCGATTATAATTTTTTCAAAAAGAAGCAAGGCGAATTTGCCCTTACTGGTCTCTCCTCCGATGTGGAATGCCTGCAGGGGGTAAAACCAAGCAGAAGGCACTTGAGAGCACCTCACCTGAAAAGGCAGCACCTCGTGGTGAGGGGAAGAAAAACATTGCAGAGCCCTCCGGATGGTCGACGCCTATCTTGGAGCCAACGGAGAAATTGACAGAATTCCTTATGGGGGAGTTCCATAAACAAAGGTGGAATATGTTTCTCAAGCAATTGAGGAAGCGGTGGCCCCCTTCGGTTAACCTTGGAGAGGGTAGAGCAGTGGATGGAGGCACAAGGCACAAACCTGCATGAGATGGAAGAGGAGGTCTTGGATCATAGTGACCGGATTGCCGCTTTGGAGGCTGAGATTAAATTGATGACAGAGACCCAAAGCGCCAAAATCTGAGAATTGTTGGGCTACCGGAGGGCACCGAAGGCACGAATTCCACAGAATTTGTGGCGAAGATGCTTGGTAAATTAGTGGGCAAAGGGGTCTTTGCTAACCCTCCCAAGGTGGACCGGGCCCACCGGTCACTACGACAGAAACCAAAATCTGGTGATCCACCACGACCATTTATAGTTCTCCTTCATAGATTTCTCGATGAAGAGCGGATCTTGAAATGGGCGAAGGCCATGAAGGAAAGCTGCTGGGAAGGGCACCGTGTTTGAATATACCAGGTCGTTGGGGTGGAACTGGCAAAGTGACGAGCTGGGTTCAATAAGGCCAAGGCAGCGCTTTACAAAAAAGTGGTGCGATTCGGAATGGTGTACCCAGCTCGACTGTGGGTCATGTTTAAAAACAAGGACCATTACTTTAATACCCCAGAGGAGGCGAATGACTTTGTGAGGAGGAGCGGCGTAGGAGAGATTTGATTGTGGTTATGGGATGGTTTTTGGAGTTTTTCAAATTTTGCATGTTCATGTATATAGGCCGGGATTCTCCAATCTAGCGCCGGGTCGGAGAATCCCCGGGGGGGACACGGGAATCGCGCCGCGCTGCCCCAGTGGCGGCTGCCGTTTTTCGGGCCACGCCAGTCGGGGGCCGTTGACAGCAACCCCCCCGGCGATTCTCCGGGCCCCGATGGGCCGAGTGTTGACGAGTTTGGCCGAATCCCGCCGGTGTGGGTTAAGGTGAGTGCATGGAGGCTGTCCTGGAAGGGAGGACCTGACCCTGGGGGCCTAGCCCGCGATCGGGACCTACCGATCGGGGCGGGCTGGTTCCATGCGGGCCTACTTAACTCCGCACCGGGTCCCTGCAGGGCTCCGCCATATTGCCGGGGGCAGGCGCAGAGAAGGGAACCCCGGCGCATGCGCGGAAATACGCCGGCCGTTCATCACATGCGCAAGATCACGCCGGCCATTCCGCGTATGCGCGAGATCGGGCTGGCCATTCCGCGCATGCGCGGACTCGCGCAGGCCGTTCCCCGCCGGCTGGAGCTGCGGGGATGACTCTGGCATCAACCTAGCCCCCTAGAAAGGTGAGAATTCCTCACGTTCGGGGGCCGTTGATGTTGGAGTCGTTGGCTCCGGCTTTCACGCTGGCGTAGGGACATAGCCCCATTATTAGAGAATCTCGCCCATAGTTCCTCCTGTTACTGTTCGTGTTTTAGCTATTTGGGGTTCTGTGTTCTTCTTCTCACACATGATAGTATGGAGTAGTTTGATTATTTAATTAGGGGTTTGGACTCTATTTATTTATTTTCTGTGTTGGGGAAAGGAGGGGGAAGGAATGGGTGCCTATTTGAGTTGGGAGGAATGGTTAGCAGATGATTGAAAGGGGAGAGGGGTGTTGGGTGGACAGCCGAGGTGGGAGGTTGGAAGTGGGGTAGATATAATACGGCCGGCAAGGGTCTCTTTATGTATGAACCGATGTAGGGGTGGAAGTGGCTTCCATCTTGGGTGGATCTGGGTTCAAGGTAGATTGGGGTCCAGTTGGATGTCCTCACAGTGGGGGATACGGCTGACTACTAGAGAGAGAATCCAGAGGACCCCCCCACCCACCCCCCGCCCCCTCCCCACTGGGTTGGTGACATGGAACATTAAGGGACTTAATGATTTGGTTAGAAGGTCTCGGGTCTTTACTCATTTGAGGACTTTGAACGCAGAGGTAGTCTTCTTGCAGGTAGTCTTCTTTGTGAAAATAGGGATCAGACGATTGAGGAAAGGGTGGGTGGGGCAGATGTTCCACTCAAATTTTGTTTCAAGGTCAAGAGGAGTTGCGATCTTGATCAATAAGAGAATAGCATTTACGGTAACTAGAATTTTGAATGACCCTGGAGAGGAGGGAGCCGGGTACTCGGCGATAGTAATATCGGACCATACTCCACACTATGTGGATATACAATTAGAGACGGACTGAGCCCAGCACCCATCAGGGAGGTTGGACACATCACTCCTGGCAGATAAGGGGTTTTGTGGAAGGGTGACTTCAGCCACAGGGAATTACGTAGATTCCAACCAGAATGGGGAGGTCTCGCCTTCCACATTCTGGGAAGCATTGAAGATGGTGATCAGAGGAGAAATAATATTGTACAGGGCCCACAAGGTTAAGGCTGGCAGGACTGAAGGGAAGAGGTTGGTGGACTTAATCTTGGCAGTGGATCAGCAATATTCCACGGTCCCTACGGCAGAGTTGTTGGCAGAGAGAAAGAGGCTACAAATAATGTTTGACCTTGAATCTACGGGGAATGCGGTGAGCCAGCTTCGCCGTTTGCGAGGGACATTTTATGAGTACGGGGATAAAGCCAGTCAATTATTAGCTCACCAATTGATACAGCAGGCAGCAACACAGGAAATAGCTCAGGTTAAAGATGAGGGGGGAGCAGCTGGTTACTGCCCCGGATAAGATTAATGGAGCTTTTGAGGTTTTTTATCAAGGGCTACACAAGTCTGAGGAAGGCTCAGAGATGGAGCAATTTTTAGGCAGATTGGCAGAGTGGTAGAAAGGGTGAAGAGGGAGGGGCTGGAGGCACCTTTGGGTTTGGAGGAAGTTATAAGCTCTCTCAGTTCCATGCAATCGGGGAAAGCACCGGGACCAGATGGTTTTCCGGCCCACTTTTAAAAACAGTTTGTGGCATTGTTGGGACGTCACTTACTGGGAATGTTCAAGGACTCTCTGTTGAGAAGGGTGCTGCCTGCCACGCTAATGTAGGCCTCGATTTCTCTAATCCCGAAAAAAGACAAAGATCCCCTTGAGTGTGGGTCTTATAGGCCTATTTCACTATTAAACACTGACGCGATTATACTAGCTAAGGTTCTGGCGAAACGTTTGGAGGGGTGCCTGCCGGAGGTGATCTCTGAGGACCAGACAGGATTTGTCAGGGGCCGATAGTTGTCGTCCAACATCAGGAGGCTTTTGAATGTGGTCATGTCGCCCTCTGTGGAGCAGGTGCCAGAGGTAATCATCTCCATGGATGAGGAGAAGGCCTATGACCATGTGGAGTGGAGCTACCTCTTTGAGGTCTTGGGGTGATTTGAGTTTGGTCCTCCTTTTATTTCCTGGATGAAACTGCTATATAATGCCCCCACAGCTAGTATCCGGACCAATACTGTGAGCGCAGGATATTTCCGACAACACAGGGGCACAAGACAGGGATGCCAGGTGGCTGCACTGTTCTTCACGCTAGCGATAGAACCATTGACCATTGCGCTTAGATCATCAGGGGAATGGAAAGGTATTGTGAGAGAGAGTGAGGAACATAGAGTGTCCCTTTATGCGGACGATTTGTTGTTGAATGTTTCTGATCCTCTCACAGGTATGGGAGAAATTATGGAATTGTTGAAAAAATTTGGATCCTTTTCAGGGTATAGATTGAACATGAGCAAGAGCGAGTTGTTCCCAGTAAGTACTCTGGGAAAGAGTACAGATCTGGGGAGGCTGCCTTTTAAGCTAGCCAGGAAGAAGGTTAGGTATTTAGGATTCAGGTGGCACACAATTGGACACTATTGCACAGGCTAAACTTGACCAATCTGGTGGAAGAGGTAAAGGGGAAGCTGAGGAGGTGGAATGTCCTCGCACTAACCTTGGCTGGTAGAGTAGACATTTTACCAAGGTTTCTATTCGTGTTCCAGAGTCTTCCGATCTTCCTTCCTCACTTTTTTTTCACTAGGGTCGATAGACTAATCTCTGCTTTTGTGAGGATGTGAAAGACTCCTAGGATTAGAAGAGCTTTCCTGCAGAGAGAGCAATAATCTGGTCGATTGGGACTGCCGAACTTGAAGCTCCATTACTGGGTGGCAAACATTGGGAAAGTGCAAAGATGGTTTGAGGAGCCTGGTGTGGGATGGGGTCGATGGAGGAGGCCTCTTGCATAGGGTCATGTCTAAGGGCATGGGTTATGACCCCTCTTCCATTCTACCCGGCCAAACTCTCGATGAGCTTGATGGTAGTGACATCTTTTAGAATTTGGAACCAGTTTAGACAACATTTTTGGCTGGGGGACATGTCTTTACTGTCACCAATCTGTGATAATCATAGATTTGCACCGTCAAGGCTGGATGCAATGTACAGGATATGGATCAGAAGAGGGATTGAGAAGTTCAGGGATTTATTTGTGAAGGTTTGCGAGTCTAAAGGAGATGGGGGAGAGATTTCAACTCCCGAGGGCGAATGCAGGTATTTGAGGAACTTTATTGGTAAAGAGTTGTCCTCGTTCCTCCAGTTGCTGAGACCCACACTGATAGATAGGAAGCTATCACTGATGCGATGGGGCAAGAGAAGATCTCCGATATATATAAGTATTTGCTGGAGATGGAGAAACCATCATTAGAAGAGATGAGGGGGAAGTGGGAATTAGAGCTGGGCCTAGGGCTGGAGGGAGAAGTGTGGAGTGAGATGCTGCATAGAGTGAACTTTACCTCCTCCTGCACTAGGTTGAGCCTGATACAATTTTAAGTGGTACATAGAGTGTACTAAGATGTGTATGAGTGGGTGTTTCCCTAGGGTGGAGCACAGGTGTGAGCGTTGTTCAGGGGGCCTGCGAATCACTCTCATGTCCTGCCCCAACTTCGTTTGGTTCTGGATCTAATTTTTTGAGATCATGTTGGAGATTGCTGGGGTCAAACTAGAGCCATGTCCGCTGGTGGCGATCTATGGGGTGTCAGGCTACCCGGAGCACCTTGAGGGGGGGAAGGCTGATGACTTGGCCTTTGCCTCCTTGGTGGCTCGGAGGCGGGTTTTGCTTGAGTGGAGACCGGCCTGGTTGAACGACCTGGCAGACTTGCTGCAATTGGAAAAGATTAAATATACCCTGAGAGGGTCAGAGGAAAGGTTCCATTCCAGGTGGACGCCGTTCATCACTTTCTTTAAGGACCTGCTTATGGCCAGCAATTAGAGGGATGGGGCGGGAGGGTTAGGAGGGGAGGGGAGAAGGGGGAGAGGAGAGTGGGGCTGAGGGGGGATCAGGGATTTAGACTTGTTGCTGTTACTTTGTTAAAATAAAAATGACCAACTCTTTGTATTATAGCTAATGTTTATTATTATTGATAATGTTTGGAATAAAATATATATTTTTTAAAAAGTCAGATTCCTGCCAAGTGGCAGTGTCTACATCACTCAAGCTCCTCAAAGCCCCATGCACATCTGTGGGGAATCACCCTCTTTATTACCAACTTTAGGAAATATGTGAAGGCATGGAGAGAGTGCAGAAAGAATGGTTCCAGGGATGAGCAACTTCAGTTATGAGGATAGATTGGGATTGTTCTTCTTGAAGAGGCAATTGAGAGAAAATTTTATAGATGTATTCAAAATCATAAGAAAGCTGAAAGGTAGGTGGGGAGAAATATTTCCATTTCTGGGAGGGTCAAGAATGAGAGGAAAAAGATTTAAATAATTCGCAAAAGAATAAATGGCAACGTGAGAAAAACCTATTTCAATAATTTGCAGAGTTATGGGGAGATGGCAGGGAGATGACACGAGGTTATTTGCTCATGGTGCAGATACGGCAGGCCAAATGGCTACCCGCACTATAAGAATTCTATGATTCTGTGAAGTGCTTTGGCCCTGACAGGCCAATCCCTTTGAACATCTCAGGCCATCATGTGCTGAGGATCCATTACAACTTTCACAGCCAATGTCATCCCACATAACATTGTATGACATTCACATCATCAGAAAGACACACTGAAATGCAACAAGGGGCTGGATTCTCCGCACCCTGATGCCGAAATCGTGGCCTGCGTGGGTACAGAGAATCTATTTTCCTGCAAGGAATCAGGATCGGCGCCGGTTCCCCGATTCTGCGGGCCTCGAAAAGCGACGTACACTGGGAGTACGCTGCGCTGCCTAGGACCTACCTGGGGCCATCGGCAGAGACCCGCTCTGCCATTCTCCGCCCCCACCCGGTCGAAGACTCGATGGTGTAGATCTAATGTGGTCCAGCCGGTCGGGATACTCGCGTGGCGGTTGTGGACTCAGTCCATTGTTGGGGGTGGGCTGATAGGAGGGCTGGGGGGGCCTTATAGGCAGCCAGGAAATGTTTGTGCGAGCGGATAGATTTGGGCGCACGGCCGATCAGGGGGTTTATTTTTAGGGTCCAGCTCCGCGGTCTGAATCCGCCATGGAGCACGGCGCAGCCATTGGAGGTCACCGCCGTGTGCATGCTTGGCCTCCGACCCGGAAGTGCGGGGGCCCGTATCTGCAGCAAAAGCTGCTAGATCTACACCAGGTCCCTGCTAGCATCCTGCAGGGCTAGGAATGTGTGGCCCTTTCCCACCAGTTTTTCTGGCGTGAAACTCCATAGTTTTGAAGCTGGTGTGGGGACATAGTCCCAATAACGGAGAATCCAGCCCAACTTCTCTACGATATCAAATTTAATGGAACGCATCATCTGTGCTCAACAATGTGTGTCTGAAGAGTTTTCTTAAAGCTTTTCCCCCTTCTGTGCTGTGCTGCTCCCATATTAGGGCTTGAGACAGGCTGCTGACCTTGATGTTCCTATGCCTTTGATCAGCTTGGAAGGCATCCTCTGGTCACTCGAGCCGCAAAAGCCCCAGCATGCTGACAAAGTCCTGCACAGTGATAGATGCATAGGCGTCACTGGGAGGGGGGTCAAGAAAAGATTGTTCACATCAGGATTGTCCTGAGAGGTCCTCTGAGGTCCCCTCCTCTCCCTCAGTGTTAAGCGCAGGTCCTTCAGGGATTGTGCCAATAACTGACCTATCATACAAAATCCGAAAGTCTGTCAATGAATCTGAAAACATATGAATCTCCAGCAGAGATTTCAGCGCCTCAATAGTGAACCTTCACCTTTCAACCCATTGCAGAGATTAATGGCCTGCCAGCCTTTGAGCTCTGTCATAATATCCACTCATGTATATAATGAGATACAGACAGGCAATGACTGACACACAGAATAACCAATAAACACACAGGACGCAGAACAACCAATCACCAGACAGGACACTGCAGGGGACACCACCACTATAAAACACACGAGGCATCAAGACTCTGCCTCTTCTCACTGGATACAGCTATTGAGATAGTCAGTGAGCACCGTCTCCATGTGACAGAGAGCCAGTCTGGTCAAGCCAGTCAGAGGTTATCAGTTTAGATTAATAGAGTGTCAACCCACAGCAGATTATGTACAGCAATCAACAGGTTCAATAAAACAGTGTTGGACCATCTCCTGTGTCGGAAGCCTTTTTCTCGTCTTACTGCATCCAGTTGCAGTCAGTGTTAAACCAACTCATATAACACATCATGGTACCAGGAAACTATTAATTCTAACGAACGTACCTCGAGTGAATCTGCAACGACCAGCAAGCAACCATCCAGCGGCATGGAAAAGATCCAGCCCCCTCCGCAACTCCAGATCTCCAGTAACCTCGGCGCCAACTGGAAGGTCTTCAAACAGAAGTTCCTCCTGTATATCGAGGCCTCCGACCTCGAGGCAGCATCAGATGCCAGGAAGATCGCGCTGTTCCTGTCGACTACGGGGGGTCATGCCATCCACATCTTTAACTCGCTCATGTTTGCCGATGGCAAAGACAAGACGAAGTTCAAGACAGTTCTACTGAAATTTGACAGCCACTGCGAAGTCGAGGTGAATGAGAGCTTTGAATGGTAAATCTTCCAACAGAGGCTTCAGGGTAAGGATAAACCTTTTCAGTCCTTTTTGACCCATCTCCACATCCTATCGCAGCCATTTAATTATGACTCGACTGCTGATTCCATGATCCGGGATCAGATCATTTTCGGGGACCATTCTGACTCCCTGTGGGAGCAGCTCCTCAAAATCAAACGGATGACCCTCTCCGTTGCCATCGAAATGTGCGTTGTCCATGAACTTGCCAGCAATCGATACTCCTGCATCAGGGCGACAGAAACTGCAAACTGGCCTCCCACGAGGCAGAAAGGGTGCAGGCCGTCGCAAGAATGCAAGGCCTGAGCATCCCAGAGAGTGGCCGTTTCGCGCGCTTTTTCCGGGTTCCCACGCATGCGCACCACGACTGAAAGGACGATGAGGCCAAAAACCCTACTGTGCATGTGCGAACGTCAGCCGACCGCACTGCGCATGCGCGAAGACGCACGGAACGCGCTGACGTCAACATCATGACGTGTCAAAATTGTGGCTCCGCCCATTTAAAGCGGCAATGTCCAGCCAAAGGAAGGGGATGTCTACAATGAGGAAAGCCTGGGCATTATGCGGCCTTATGGAGGTCCGCTCCACTGATCAACAGCCAGCGATCCCAGCTACACCGCAGACGTGTCCGCTGCGTACAACAAGGAATGCAGGATTCCGATCCCGAAAGCCCAACAGACCCCGATGCTGACTGCCTCGAGTCTCCATATCAGGTGGGCATCATCACCACACGCGAGCTGGTCTCCTCCGCTCCTGCAAAACACCTTTCAATCTTGAGTGCGGATCATGACCAATGTCGTATCCGGTTCAAATTGGACACTGGCGCGTCTGCGAATCTCATATCCCAGTCAGACTTCGACAGCATCCAAGACCAACCTACAATTCTTCCACCAGCCTGCCAGCTCCTTGACTACAATGCCAATGCCATAGCTGCTAGTGGATCGTGTCAGCTAAGTGTCTCTCACAAGGCAATCAAGGCGACGTTAAGATTCAAGATCATCCAGCCTGACATGGCATCCCTGCTCGGTGCTCGCGCATGCAAACTCCTAAATCTGGTCCAGCGAGTCCATGCCATGTCCTCTGCAACTGCGACTGCCTTGCCCAATGCGAATCTACAGGCTGAGATAGATGACATCCTCACGCAATATCACAATGTGTTTGATGGGATGGGCACGCTCTTATGTCGCTACAAGATACTACTCAAACCGAATGCCACCCCAGTCATCCATGCACCACGCCGGGTGCCGGCTCCTCTCAAGGATCATCTAAAAACGCAGCTGCGAGAGCTCCAGGACCAGGGCATCATTTCAAAGGTCACGGAACCAACAGACTGGGTCAGCTCCATGGTCTGATTCAAGAAACATTCTGGCGGACTACGAATTTGCATCGATCCCAAAGACCTGAATCGCAACATCATGCGAGAGTACTACCCGATCCCGAAGCAGGAAGAATTAACCTGTGAGATGGCTCATACCAAATTCTTCACCAAGCTGAATGCCTCACGTGGCTTCTGGCAGGTACAGTAGGAAGTTATGCACATTTAACACTCCATTCGGCAGCTATTGCTACAACCGCATGCCTTTCGGTATCATCTCAGCTTCCTAAGTCTTTCATCGCATAATGGAGCAAATGATGGAGGGCATCGAGGGGGTGCGAGTCTATCCTGCGGGGGATGGCCTGGTGGTGTGGAGGGGAGTCCGACCCTGGAGGGGGGGGGGCTTCCACCGTGACCTTGCCCACGATCGGGGCCTACCGATTGGCGGGCTGGCTTCTCCTGGTGGGGGCCTCTTTTACTCCGCGCCAGACCCCTGTAGCTCTACGGCATGTTGCTTCGGGGCCGGCGCGGAGAGGCAACTGGCGGCATGCGCGAGTTTGCACCGGTCGTAACGCGCATGCGCGAATGCCCGCCGGCCGCAGCGCGCATGCGCAGACCCGCGGTGCCGGTTTGACGCTTGTATCAGCAGCTGGAGCTGCGAGAGTCGCTCCAGTGCCGTGCTGGCCTCCTGTAGAGCGCAGGATCGCTGATCCAGGGGGCCTGTTGACGCCGTTGTAAAACGCGATTGCATTTACGATGGTGTCAATACTTAGCCTCAGGATCAGAGAATCCAGCCCAATACATTTATCCCTGCATTGTCAACTACTGACAGGGAGTTCCCTGGTGTTATCCCGGAATTCTGTTACCTCATTGGACTATGGTTTCAGTCTTTTCAAAAATGTTTTCCACTGACCAGATAATCTGAATCTCTGCCCATGGAACACTTCTGTTAATTTGCTTCAGGCTCTTTAAATCCTCAGTCAGACTCTCCTTTCGGGATCTCACCTCACTGCCACTGGACATTGCGACCTCAGGACACAATTGGCCAGTGCCTCAGTGCCTGACCCTCCCTCAGTAATTGACCAGCTGTCCCACTGAGTATCCTTTAATTGGTCACCTGTGCTAAATTGAGCCAGATTCAAAACATTGGGAGGCAGCATGCGGGTTGTGCCTGTCTCCTTCTGTCATTGGCTGCCTGCCTCTTAATGTTAAATCAGGCCCTCCTGGTGGGGGCTTCTTTCTCTCTGCAGTACCAAATTCTGGGAAGATAACACAATGTTCCTTTATAAAAATCTGTGCTGATTAGATCTGAGTGTTATTAATAACAAAGTGAATAATTTCATGCTTAAATATGAGAACAAGTTGTGGCTTTGTGTTTTTGTTGTGAGTTTTGATTCCAAATTGACATGTATTTAATAGTAACTAAAGATTACGGCTACAGCTATAGCTGCAAAGGCTATGAGCCATGACAATGGTCTCGCAATAGTACTGGAGACTTGTGTTCCAGAACTTGTCACGTCCCTAGCAAAGGTGCTTCAGTACGGCTACAACACTGGCATCTAACCGGCAATGTGGAAAATTGCCCAGGTGTGTCCTGTACATAAGAAAAAGGACACATCCAACCTGATTAGTTGCTGCCCCATCAGTAAACTCTCGGTCATCAGTAAAGTGATGGAAGGGGTCATCAACAATACGTGGAATTTACTCATCCATAACCTGTTCACAGATGCTCAGTTTGGGTTTCACCAAGGTCACTCAGCTCCTGATCTCATTGAAGACTTGGTTCAAACATGCACAAAAGAGTTGAATGGCAGAAGGGAGGTGAAAGTGACTGCCCTTGACGTCAAGGCAGCATTTGACTAAGTAGGGCACTGAGGAAACTAGCAATACTGGAGTCAATGGGAATCAGAGGGAAAACCCTCCAATGGTTGGAGTCATACCTGGCACAAAGGAAGTTGGTTGTGATGATTGAATGTTAATAATCTCAGCTCCAGGACATCATTGCAGGAGTTCCTCAGGTAGTGCCCTAGACACAACCATCTTCAAATGCTTCATCAATGACCTTCCTTCCATCATAAAGTCAGAAGTGGGGATGTTTGCTGATGACTGTATAATATTTAGTATCGCTCGTGATTCTTCAGATACTGAAGCAATTCATGTCCAAATGCAATAAGACCTGGGCAATAGGCTTAGGCTCCATTCAAGTGCCAGGCAATAATTATCTCCAGCAAGAGATAATCTAATCCAACCATCACCCCTTGACATTCAATGGCTTTACCATTGCTGAATCCCTGTCTATGAACATCCTATCAAGAGCCTGGGTGTTACCATTGACCAGTAACTGAACTGGAACAGCCATTATACTGTGGTTGTTAAAGGCTAGGAATCCTGTGATGAGTAGCTCACGTCCTGACACCCCAAAGCCTGTCTACCATCTACAAGGCACAAGTCAGGAATGTAATGGAATACTCTCTACTTGCCTGGATGAGTGCAGAAGCTTTGACACCATCCGGATAAAGCAGCCACTTGATCACTACCCCTTCAACAAACAATCAATCCCTCCCACACCAACAAATAATCACAATCGTGTGTACCATCTACAAGATCCAATGCAGGAACTCCCAAGGTTCCTTAGGCAGCACCTTCCATTTCCACGAGCACTACCTCTAGAACAGTGTTTCCCAAACTTTTTTTTCCAGGATCCACTTTTACCAACTGGCTGACCTTCGCGACGAACGGCAGCCAAACTTCGCAACCCATGGCGACCCACTCAGGCCGACCTTTGTGACACACCATTTTTGCTTACCTTTAATGTGACAGGTGAGCCTGCTTGGTCCTCATGATCTCACTCCAATCAGGTTCAGAGGAGGAAGGCGGAGTGCGCATATCAGGTGCAGGGTTCAGCCAGTTCCTTTGTGACGTCTTCATCTTTGTGAGGACGGAAAATCTAACCTCGCACATGTAGGCAGTTGTGAAGGACAAGAGGAACAATATACTTGTTTCACTCTATTTCAGAATGCTGACAGCATCATTGACTTGTTTTTAATGTGCTGTCACAGGTGAGGCGCAGAGGCTCAGTCTCTTCTTTTGGTGGTAACTGTAAGTTAACAATTGACTCTGGGGACTCAAACCCAAAAGGGATTTCCATTTTTCCATCCACCTCTTTCAAAATCTGAAACTCCTCCTTGGAAAGTAGCGACAAAAACTGTTGTTTAGCACAGCCAGATGTGACAGAATAAGGATTGCCAGTCTATTGACAGTTCCCCTATTAACACTATTTTCTTCACTGTGGCGTAGCAGTGTGGGGAAGATGTAGTAGTTTTGGCTTTGTACTTGCACATGCAAAACTTTCAATTACTTTTGGAAAGCATCTATTTATTCACAATGCCAAAAGCAATCATCATCCTTCCCTGGCCATTTGAGGTTCAGTTAATTTAGAATAGAAAAATATCTGCAAGGGAAGACATAGTTACCATCCAAGTTTCATCACCAGACAAATTAATCAGAGGGGACAGTTTCTCAAGGAGGAAAGCATGAATTTCATACCTCAGTTCATTAACTCTGACAAGCACTTGAAAGCTTGATAGCCAAAAAATCTCTGTGTGGAACAATAAATACGTGTGCTCGACCGCTATATCGGAACACAGAGCATCAAAAAGTCTGGTATTGATTTCACTGCATTTAACAAAATTCACAACTTTCATAATCCCTTTCAATACTACTTCAAAATCGGGTGGAATTAATTTGTCAATGCCTCACGGTGAATAAAACAATGATTCCTAACAATGTCCTGACCAGCATCCTCCTTATCCTTACTATAACTCTGCTGTCTTTCTCAGTCATGTTGGCTGCCTCATCGCTTGTGATTCCTTTGCAATGAACCCAGGCAAGCCCACACTTTCCAACCACATAACTATTTAATGCTTCAAAAATCTGTGCACCAATCATGCTAGTTGGCACCATCAGGTAGTGCAGCAAATCCTCAACAAATTAATTGTGTCAAACATACCAGACGTAAAGTAGCAAGGGTGCACAATCTGAAACATCTAGGGCGACATTCTCCGACCCCCCGCCGGGTTGGAGAATCGCCGGGGGCTGGCGTGAATCCCGCCCCCGCCGGTTGCCGAAGTCTCCGGCACCAGAGATACGGCGGGGGCGGGAATCGGGCCGTGCCGGTTGGCGGGCCCCCCCGCTCGATTCTCCGGCCCGAATGGGCCGAAGTCCCGCCGATAAATTGCCTGTCCCGCCGGTGTAAATTGAACCACCTCTCTTACCGGCGGGACAAGGCGGCGTGGGCGGGCTCCGGGGTCCTGGGGGGGGGGGCGCGGGGCGATCTGGCCCTGGGGGGTGCCCCCACGGTGGCCTGGCCCCCGATCGGGGCCCACCGATCCGCGGGCGGGCCTGTGCCGTGGGGGCACTCTTTCCCTTCCGCCTCCGCCACGGTCTCCACCATGGCGGAGGCGGAAGAGACTCCCTCCACTGCGCATGGGCGGGTAACTGTCAGCGGCCGCTGATGCTCCCGCGCATGCGCCGCCCCGAGATGTCATTTCCGCGCCAGCTGGCGGGGCAACAAAGGCCGTTTCCGCCGGCTGGCGGGGCGGAAATTCCTCCGGCGTCGGCCTAGCCCCCCAATGTTGGGGCTCGGCCCCCAAAGATGCGGAGCATTCCGCACCTTTGGGGCGGCGCGATGCCCGTCTGATTGGCGCCGTTTTGGGCGCCAGTCGGCGGACATCGCGCCGTTTCGGGAGGATTTCGCCCCTGGGGTGGGATTCTCCGTTTCTGAGACTAAGTGTTAACGCCAACACAGAATCCGTGGACCTTTACGACAGAAAAAACGGTGCTGCACCTGGATAGATTGCACTACCATTGAGAGCTACTATTGGTTCCACATAGAACACCATCGATTCCAATGAAAAACGGTGTGGGATTCGCCGGGTCCGCAATTGACATATGGGAGGCTGACAAGCTGCAGCCGCATATACACATTACAATCCCCACACATACTCATCCCAGCCAACAAGATGGCACTGGTTGTGCTGAACCTTGCCTATATAGCTGATGGGTTGGCTGGGGCAGAGGGCACCCAAGGGGTGCCCTGGGGTGACACCTATACGACCCATGGCGCTAAGTTCAAAGTGGGCTGTTAGCGGTGTGCACAGCTGCCTTGCCGGCTGCGGCAATTGTGTTCCTTGCCCGACCACACAGCCCACCTCCTGGTCAACCTCACTACTTCCCCCGGCCCTGACAGTAGCCCCTGGTCATCAGTGCAACTGTTAGCAAACTATGGTGCTATTGGACACCTTCCCAGACCCTCTCTCCCTCAGCAGCCACCACGCTAGTTTCATGATTTTTAAAAGCACAAGTGAACTAGGCTGTTGGGAACTCGGCCCATCGGAGGCGGAGAATCGTGGAGGCCCCGGAGGATACAGGGTTGGACCCGCTAATGATATGCAAATGTGTCTACTGTGTGTGCGTTCCAGAACACATTAACGCCACTGTCGAGGTGCTAGAGCATTGCGATTTGATGTCAAATCGGTGCCTTTCCCGATTTCGGTGTCGGCTAACGGAGAATCCTTTATTGAGAGCTCCTGTGTTGAGTTTAAATGAGAAATAAGCTGGGCTTCTAAATTCTCAGCAATGTCACAAATTTGGCAAGCAACTGGGTTACCACTAAGAGGGAAGCATTTCAGTTTTTCAGCTGACCTCTCATCTTGGAACATATAAACCATGGGTGCGATTCTCCGAAATGGACACACAATGTTCGCGCCGTCGTGAATGGCGTCGCGTTTCACGACGGCGCGAAACGGGTGCGGGCACTACTGATTCTGGTCCCCACAGGGGGCCAGCACGGCGTTGGAGCAGTTCACGCCACTCCAGCCTCCCTTCCCGGCGCTAACCGGGTGCCGCGCCAACCCGCGCATGCGCAGTTGCCCGCCCCAACCCGCAAATGCACGGGGGACTTCCTCAATGCGCCAGCCCTGAGGCAAAATGGCGTGGGGGTTCAGGGACCGGCCGCAGAATAAAATAGGACCGGGGCTGGAGAGACCGGCCCACCAATCGGTGGGCCACGATCGCGGACCAGACCTGATCGGAGGCCCCCCCCGGTGAAGGAGCGCTTTTCCCCGCCCTACAGGCCACCCCCGACCCTACGCGCAGAGTTCCCGTCGGCTGCGAGCAGGTGTGAATGGTGCCGGCGGGGCTCTGCCGTTTCCGCGTGGCCGCTCGGCCCATCAAGGCCGGAGAAGCGGTGGCCCAGCCATGGACAGCGGCCCGCGACAGGCGGCGCGCCAAATGCGCCGGCGCAAATGGCGCCGATTCTCCGCTCCTCGGAGAGGCGTCGGACCGGCGCCGCAGGAAAAAATGGCGTGAATGGCAATTCTCCCATACCGCGCGGCATGGGAGAATCGCGCCCCATGTCTAATGCTGCAGGAAGAATTAATCTTTCTGCTACAGTGTGGGGAATTTTCTCTTTAGTTACATGGTAAGCTACCATGGAAGCGGTTAATTGTTATTTGTCATTCAATGTTACATTTCTGCTAAGGACTTCAGATAATGATTTATAGGGTCTGGTTTAGCACATGGGGCTAAATAGCTGGCTTGCAATCCAGAACAATGCCAGCAGCGCGGGTTCAATTCCCGTGCCGGCCTCCCCGAACAAGCACCGGAATGTGGCGACTAGGTGCTTTTCACAGTAACTTCATTGAAGCCTACTTGTGACAATAAGCAATTATTATTATTATTATTATTATTATTAAGTTCTCGCTTAATCCTTTGAAAAAAATCAAGACGTTTTAGGGTCAGGGTTCTCTTCAAATGCCTTTGATGTTTTGAGGGTTTTAAACTCTCATTTGCCAGTACTTCCCTGCATATAACACACATGGGCTTTGTATCCTGAATTGCATTGGCACAATTAACAAAGCCATACCTCAAGAAATCATTTTTATTCTCCTTTGTTACCGATTTCATTTTTATTATTTGTTTGCTCTGGAGTTCTGTACAGAGCTAACACTAGCACTGCCCTGGATTCTGCTGAGCAGCTCTCTCCAGGAGATCAGATGTGAGATCCTGGCCAGGAGGAACACTGCCTGTTTGTGTCTCTAGCCCTTTCTTCCTTATAACAAAACAATCCATCTTCACAGACCTGTTGCCCTGCTTGCTGACAGCTACAAAATGGAGGAAGCTCTTCTCTGTGATTTCATGCCAAAGTACGGACACGGTGCATGACTTCAGTGTACGTGCCGGGTGTGTGATCTGCTCTCTCCTGCCATTTATGGCCACAAGATGGCATCTTTCACATTTAAAAGCTGGTTGTGGCCGGCATTCTCAATTTAAAAGCCGCGACCCTCCTGACACCCACCTACCACCCACCCATGGGCCACCAACCGCACTTTGAAAAACACTGCTCTAGAAGGACAAGAGCAGCAGATACCTGGGAACACCACAACCTGGAGGTTCCCTTCCAAGTCACTCACCATGCTGACTTGGGAATATATCCCTCTTCCTTCACTGTTGCTGGGTCAAAATCCTGGAATCCCCTCCCTAACAGCACTGTGGGTGTACCTACACCTCAAGGACTGCAGTGGTTCAAGAAGGCTGCTTACCACCACCTTCTCAAGGGCAACAGATAACAAAGGAAGTGAATGGAATGTTGGATTTATAGCTAAAAGAACAGAGTATAAAGGTAAGGAAGTGTTGCTGCAATTATACAAGGCATTCGTGAGACCACATCTGGAGTAGTGCACAGTTTTGGTCCCCTTATTTGATGAAAAATGTAGTGACATTGATGGCAGTACAGAGAAGGTTCACTAGGTTGATTCCAGGGATGAGGGGTTTGTCGTATTAAGAGATTGAACACTTTACGCCTATACTCTCCAGAATTTCGAAGAATGAGGGGAGACCAAATTGAGGTATACAAGATGATAAAAAATATGGATAAAGTAGACTTGGTGCGGATGCTTCCTCTTATGGGCATTCTAGAACAAGAAGTCATAGCCTTAGGATTAAAGGTAGCAAATTTAAAGCAGAGTTGAGGAGAAACTACTTCTCCTAAAGGATTGTGAATCTGTGGAATCTGCTACTCCAGAGAGCAATGGATGCTGCCTCAGTGAGTAAATTTAAGGAGGAGTTAGACAGAGTTATAATCGTTAATGGGTTGAAGGGTTATGGAGAACGGGCAAGACGGTGGAATTAAGGCCAGGATGAGATCAGCCATATTCGAATAGCGGAGCAGACTCGATGGGCCAAATGGCCTAATTCTGCTCCACTGTTTTATGAACCAGGGATGGGCAATAAATTATGGTATAGTCAGCGATGATCACATCCCATAAATGAACTTTAAAAAATAAGCAGGCAACCTGAAGCATAACTACAATATTTAAAATGACAGGGTGTTGGAGTTTCAGTCACGATGAATAGAAGCAGCATTTCAGTATAAGGACACAGCTTGCAACCTGTCAACTTCAAATGGATAACCCACAGTGATGTGCACTTAACTACCAAATATAAAGTAGAAAACCGCAGATATTGGAAGTCAGAAACAAAAACAGAAAATGCTGAATCAGTCAGCATATCTGTCAGCATCAGAAGAGAGCTGATGAGTGTAGGCTACCTCCTACCTTGCTGAGAAAAATGATGGTATTTAATATCAACAGCAAATTGGATTTTGATTGTTATGACCAAGCTTGTTTTTCTGAAGTTATACTATTTTTGTAATGCTAAAAGCCCTGGTGCAGGTTGGTTGCTATAGTGATTTAAAGTGTTAGTTAACTATCAAGTAGCAGGATTATTATGTACAAACTCAAATGTTACATGCCATCATAAGATGATTGCTTCTTGTAATGCTTAAAGGGTTAAATGAATCATTCAATTCCACCCTCATAGCCCAGGGGTTCAACAGAGGCAAATATTGAGGAGCCACCTGCTCCTGTGTCAAAGTGTGTGGACAGGGTAGTAACTGTGATTGACAGCTCAGTGACCTGAGGCACCATTTTGGAAGGCCTGTTTTCTCACAGACAAAAATGAGCCGTGTTTTACACAAAAAATTGTGTTTTAATTAATTTAAACCAAGAGAAAGATTTTTCAGACAGATGGGTTCCCATCCCCTGCCAGATGAGCCAGCAAAGAATGCATCCCTGCCAATCACAACAGCCCAAGGTATATCATTTTACTGGAGCTGCCAATCACCTGGGCAGAAGTTCCACTTCAGAGAGTTGCTGGGCACTTTGATTGGCTGTCAGCTCTGTTGGCCCAATGGCAGTAGTGGCCAAGACTGGGACTATAAGCTGTCCTCAGATTCTAAGTATCAGTGCACAAGACCAGGGGCGGGATACTCCCCTACCCGGCGGGGCGGGGGGTCCCGGCGGGATGGAGTGGCGTGAACCACTCCATCATTGGGCTGCGCCAAAGGTGCAGATATCTCCGTACCTTTAGGGGTCAAGCCCTCACCTTTAGGGGCCAAGCCCTCACCGTTAGGGGCTAGGCCTGTGCCGGGGGTATTACGCTGCGCGGCTGCTAGCCCCCCCTCCGGTTGCCGTCCCGCCGGGGTCGAAGGGACTCCGCCGGCCGGCGGAGGTCCGCGCATGTGCGGGAGCGTCGACGTCATCCCCACGCATGCACAGGGGGGATCACCTCCGCGTCGGCCATCGCGGAGGCGATGGCCGACGCGGAGGGGAAAGAATGCCCCCACGGCACAGGCCTGCCCGCGGATCGGTGGGCCCCGATCGTGGGCCAGGCCACCGTGGGGGAACCCCCCGAGGCCAGATCGCCCCACGCGCCCCCCAGGACCCCAGAGCCCGCTCGCACCGCCTGGTCCCGCCAGTAAGGGCGGTGGTTTAATTCACGCCGGTGGGACCGGCATTACAGCAGCGGGACTTCGGCCCATCGCGGGCTGGAGAATCATCGGGGGGAGGCCCGCCGACCAGTGCGGCGCGATTCCCGCCCCAGCCGAATCTCCGGTGCCGGAGAATTCGGCGGCCGGCGTGCGATGCTCAGCCCCCTCAAAAACGGGTACTGAGCCCTTCCCCTGATGCTCCGTCCCCGATGGGCTGATCCCTGACGGCATCGCTCGCATGTGCTCACTCTGTTCGGGGACCTCGCATGGCAGCTGCGGACTGAGTCCAGCGCAACCACAGTCAGGGAGGAGAGACGTTCTGCTGGTTACAGGGGGGCAGTTGTTGGCAGGTCGGGCCGCCGCAGGCTGCCGCCGTGCACATGCAAGGCCACGGACCTGCCCATTCTCCGGCCGGGGGTATTACGCTGCGTGGCTGCTAGCACCCCACCGGGCAGACCAGACCAATCCTGCGGACTTAGCCGCAGGATCGGAGAATCCAGCCCCGAATGTAGAAAGTTGAGGGGGGGGGGATCCTGTGGGAGACGCTTTTGTAGCATTTTGGTTTCCATTTGGCAGGTCATAATAAAGTATTTGTAGTCTTAATTTGATTAACAGTATATATTGAACTACATGAACTATGTACAGTTGTACAGTAAAGGGTTCAAGCTAGGATCTGTCTACCTGTTCGTGTGCCCACAGCTCTGCCCAAAAGCAGACTGACCCGGGCGGTATGTGGCGCAGTGGTTAGCACTGGGACTGTGGCGCTGAGGACCCGGGATTTGAATCCCGGCCCGGGGTCACTGTCCGTGTGGAGTTTTCACATTCTTCCCATGTCTGCGTGGGTTTCATCCCTACAACCCAAAGATGTGCTGGTTAGGAGGATTGGCCACGCTAAATTGCCCCTTAATTGGAAAACAAATAATAGGCTACTCTAAATTTTAAGAAAAAGTAGACTGACCCTGAAATGCAGGTCATATGTTCTCTTATATGACTGTGCGGGCTGTACTGTACTCAGTCACATGTTAAGACCGTTATATTACAGATGCCTGGCAGCACGGTGGCGCAGTGTTTAGACTACTGCTTCACGGCACCGAGGTCCCATGTTCAATCCCAGCCCTAGGTCACTGTCCGTGTGGAGTTTGTACATTCTACCCGTGTTTGCGTGGGTCTCACCTCCACAACCCAAAGACGTGCAGGTAGGTGGATTGGCCACACTAAATTGTCCCTTAATTGGAAAAAACGAATTGGGTACTCTAAATTTATTAAATAAATGTTATCACAGATGCCTCCGTCTTCCTGCCTGAGGCTTGAACCCGGTGACCTTCTGAGCCTCATCTCACCCATGGCCTCCTTTCACCAGCTTCAAAATTGAGACTGGGTGGGAAGCGGCCCTCAAGTGGCCAATTAGCTTCAATTGGTGCAAGGGCAGGCAGACCTCCCTAGACCTCCCCACCCCATGGAAAATTGTGGACCTGTTGGGGCAGTTAGGATTGCTCTGAGGCAGTTGGAGGACGATGAGAATACTAAGCAGCCTCTCCCCCAGCTCCGCCTAAATATCTGCCAGTGGGAAACCATAAAATTCTACCCCAAGTTTTAGTGCCTTCGGTAATTAAAGAAAACAAATGTGAAATATCGCTTTTCTGTAGTCAAGACGTGACAGGAAATTGTACTTCCTTTGAAAACTATGTAAAGATTATTCCTATATTTTATAAAAATTAAATTAATGCACGGTTCTACCTGCCCTGATGGCTATGTGTCTATAAATGGAAGGTTGCTCACAAAGCAATTTTTTGACACATTGGGCTCGGGATGCAACGAGGCCGGTAAATCGCGCGAGAGGCTTCTCGCGAGATTTACAGGCCTCGTCACACCTCTTGAGATCTAACAAGATCTCACAAAACGTTGTGATATGGAACCTGACCATTGAGGACGGGATCCAGATTTGCGTATTTAAGTGAGCACACAGTCTCACTTGAAATGTGAGACAGCACGGTAGCATAGTGGTTAGCACAATTGCTTCACAGCTCCAGGGTCCCAGGTTCGATTCCTGGCTTGGGTCACTTTCTGTGCGGAGTCTGCACGTTCTCCCTGTGTGTGCGTGAGTTTCCTCTGAGTGCTCCAGTTTCCGCCCACAGTCCAAAGATGTGTAGGTTAGGTGGATTCGCAGCACCTTTGCAACAAGTAATTCGATTTGGAATATTAATGATAATCACAATTCATCATGCATCTATTTGCATCGAGGCCTACCAATCGGCGTGCGGGCTTATCCTTGTGGGGGCCTATGTTCCTCCGTGTGGGACCCCTTTAGCTCTCCGCCATGTTGCGTTGGGGCCGGCGCGCAGAAGGCAACTAGCGCGCATGTGCGAACTCGCACCAGCCGCAGCGCGAATGCGCGGACCCAAAGTGCCCGTTCTGACACCGGTATCGGCAGCTGGAGCAGCGTGAGGCTCCCCAGTGCTGTGCTGGCCCCCTGTGCGGCACAGGAACGCTGATCCCGGGGGCCTGTTGACGACGTCGTACAACGTGACGGCGTTTACGACAGCGTCAACACTTAGCGTCAGGATCAGAGAATCCCGCCCGAAAGGTCTGAAAGGATCCATTGTCTGTCCAGAGCATTTTTTGAGCATTTAGCACAAGGTGGGGTTACAGTTTCACCACTGGAACCAAACTCTGTACCCAGTATTCGCGTCCAGCAAGGTTCCACACAGCAACCGAGTCTCACAACTATTGCCCTTGTGTTGTACATATGAATTAGGAGGGGTAGGCCACTTGGCCCTTCAAGCCTGCTCCGCCATTGAATAAGACCACGGCTGATCTGATTATAACCTCAACTCCACATTTCCACCTATCCCCCATAACCTTTTACTCCCTTGCTTCTCAAGAATCTATCTAGCTCTGCCTTAAAAATATTCAAAGAACTTCTGAGGAAGAGAGATCTAAATAGTCACCACGCTCAGAGAAAATATTTCTCGCTCATAAATAGGCGATCTCTTATTATAAACAGTAACCTCTAGTTCTAGAATTGTAATTTTAAAGCAGAGCAGGAGTCGCTGAACAAATTCAAGCTCATTAACCATGTGTGGGTGTTGAGTCTAGTTATGCCTGTACTTGCGTTATTAAATTGAAAGATTATTTCTTTCCTACCAAATGGACAAATGCAAACAAATTCTATCTCCATGGCATCTGAAAACCTGTTATGCTTCCAATAATACAAACACATAAGCTATTATGTGTTTTTCAACATAATTTTAATTAGATTTTATGATGTACTGTAGGCTAACAGCAATTAGTCATACATAAAATGCATCACAGCACGTTTTAATAGACTATTTAGTTTCCATTCATTTGAAGGCAGGTGCTTTTTAAAAATCCATGTAAATGCATTTCAATTTCACTCCATAACGAACAAGCTAAAATAGCTTTATGGCAATAAGAACAAATAGTCATGTTGTACAGGATCCTGCTGAGACTGCCTTGGTTCTGAATTTCCTGCAGTCATTGCGGTACCATAACTTCATTGGAAGTGTGTTTGAAATCCATTCATATATAAATCGGGCTTCCATTACACTTCAGTGTACAGCAGCAGAAATTCAGAGGAAATTCCACAGTTCTGCTATCTTTCATTTGTACTTAAGAAGATTAGTGTGTGAACTCTACTGAGTGCAATAAGAGAGGAGGCAAAACATTGCTTTAATTATTAAGCCAATCTGATAGCCAATTCTATGAAAAGCAATTAAACAGTACTAAAATTAAGGAAACACTGCAGTAGTATCAGGCAAGGTTCTTCATCGCTGGTAGGTACTCACAAGATGATCTCCTATATCTTGATGTAAAGGAACTTCATCAAGGTTAATCACGAGGGATCCCTACCTGTCGGTCTCATTTTTTAAACTCTTCTCATTGTCCACAACCATTTGTTTCAACTCAGTAACAAATTTCGAATATTTAAAATAAATTTGTAAACATCAAACGCGGCACAGAGACACAGTGGTTAGCACTGCTGCCTCACAGTGGCTGGGACCCAGGTTCAATTCCCGCTTTGGGTGACTGCCTGTGTGCAATTTGCACTTTCTTCTACGTCTGTGTGGGTTTCCTCCGGGTGCTCCGGTTTCCTCCCACAGTCCAAAGATGTGCAGGTTAGGTGGCTTGGTCATGCTAAATTGCCTCTTGGTGTCCATAGATGTGCAGGAGGGGATAGGGTGGTGAATTGGGCTTAGTTGGGGTGCTCTTTCAGAGGGTCAGTGCAGACTCGATGGGCCAAATGGTTTCCTTCTGCACTGTAGGAATTCTATGGTTCCATTATGGGTGGAATTCTACATTTAAAAAAAAAAAAATTTAAAGTACCCAATTTTATTTTCCAATTCAGGGTCAATTTAGCGTGGCCAATTCACCAACCCCGCACATCTTCGGGTTGTGGGGGTGAAACCCACGAAGACACGGGAGGAATGTGCAAACTCCACATGGACAGTGACCCGGGGCCGGGATCGAACCCGGGTCCTCGGCGCCGTGAGACAGCAGGCTAATCATTGCACCACCATGCCACCCCAGGAATTCTACATTTTTGAGACCAGGTGCCGTGACGGGCCATTGGTGCCTTTCCACTAGCCAGATTGGTGGGATCTTGCGCTAGATTCTGTGCTTGGAACCTAAGTAATTATGCACAAGCGAGTTCTCCTTCAAATCACATAGCAGGCCAACAATTGATTCGACTGCCCACCATCAGCTGTCAGATTCAAAGATCCTGGCACCATATTTAAATACTAGTCATGCACACTCACTTCACTCTCTTCAGCCCACCTTTCTTCACCAGACCGTGCAGGATGTCAGCGACCCAGAAGGAGCCTCAGTTCAACAGTCTTCCCCCTGAGTCTAGCACCTGGAGGCACCCATGCCCCACTTGCACCTCTACCCATCACATCTGAAGTCTTTGTGTATCTCCTTCCAGTAAATAATGTGGTAGTCATTTGACCCCCTTGATTGGGAGTTTTTCATGCAGCCTTGCCAGGGTCCAGCTTCTCTCCCCTCAGTCTTCCCTCTGCCTTCCATTGTTCGCCTTACTCATCCACTTCCTTTCCCCTCTGCCTGCCATTCTGCATCCTCACCGTTGCCCCCTCCTTGCACAGCCCTTCTTCCACATTGCCCCCCCGCCCCCCGTATTTATCAGACAACCAGAACCCCCCACCTCTTTGTTCCCCCGACCGCACACTCAACCCATAAGACCATAAGATTAGGAGCAGAATTAGGCCATTCGGTCCATCGAGTCTGCTTCACCATTCAATCATGGCTGATATGTTTTTCATCCCCATTCTCCTGCCTTCTCCCTATAACCCCTGATCCCCTTAAAGAACCTATCTATTTCTATCTAAAGACACTCAGTGACTTGGCTACAACAGCCTTCTACGTTACTGAGGTCCACAGATTCACCCCAGTTAAACTTTGGACCCTTGTTGCGGTGGCTGCATGAATCTCACGGCACAGTGCTGTCCAGATAGACACTGGAGAGTGGCATCAGGAGGAAGAAGACCCCTGTACTCTCCAGCCCAGGTGCTATACTGATCAATCTTGGTAGCACAGGATGGTCCATGGATGCAGCAGCATGGTGCTGTCCATGAAGACCAGTTCATTATGGAGTTGGAGTGCAGGAACCAGTCTGACCCAGTAGAGTGGTGTGCAATGTATCAGAAGCAGTGCAGCATTATGGCAGAAACATTTGTTGCACTCACCTCAAAGTCTCTGGCATACAGAGGACTGTCTGCAGCATGCCACTCCAGCAATTGGGTTTCGTAAATTTGCGCTGGCGTGACACAAGATTGGAAAGCCTGACGGGACTCTGGAGGCTAATCTACATTCATGAGATGTAAATGAATCCAAATTGTGTTTGTGCTACTAGCCAGCAGGACCCAATCTACAATTACCCCACCACTAGGAGAATTACACCCTGATCTTACATAGAATTTATCACAGAATTTACAGTGCAGAAGGAGGCCATTCAGCCCATAGAGTCTGCACCGTCCCTTGGGAAGAGCACCCTACCCAAGCCCACACCTCCACCCTATCCCGTTAACTCCACCTAACCTTTTTTTGGACACTAAGGGCAATTTAGCATAGCCAATCCACCTAACCTGCACATCTTTGGACTGAGAGAGGAAACCGGAGCACCCGGAGGAAACCCACGCAGACACAAAGAAAATGTGCAGACTCCGCACAGACAGTGACCCAAGCCAGGAATCGAACCTGGGACCGTGGAGCTGTGAAGCAACTGTGCTAGCCACTGTGCTGCCCGTGCATGTTTACGTTGGTGGGCTCCCACTAGATTGTCCACTCCCAGCCCCCATCAAACCCACCGCAGACGGGACGAGAGAATTCCACACTACACTAAAGACTACTACATTTTAAATAACGGACGCGATTCACAGGGCCCGTTCTCCATGGACGCAAATCCCATTATGATGGCAAACTGTCACAACAGCCATTGAGGGATTTGTGGTGGTGAGATCACAGTTTGAAATCCTCCCTCGCCGGCGAAGTAATCAGGTTCACGTCCTATACGGCTTAATGCCATTGCTTCCACGTCAGATGTTTTCCCCAGGGGACACTGCCAGTGGGCACTGAGCAGCGGCACTGAGAGGAGGCAAATCCTTCTCCATTGGGGAGGAGGGCTTTCCCTTATGTGAGGTGCGGGGGAGAGGGATGCGCACTGGAGGACTCGCGGGGAGGAGTGGGGGGGGGGGGGGGGGGAAGTGTTTCCAATACTTCTGTGGTGGTGGGGTTGACCTGAAGCTTGTGGGGGCAGGGTCCTTCATGGCCATGAGGGCATGAGGGAAGTATATTTTTAGCACAAATCGGGGCACCCTTTAAGAATGGTGTCCTCTGATCTCTGTGTAGCCAGGTTTGTTGGCTGTATGAGGCCCTGCCCTGTCAGAGTAACGGTGCCAAACACACCCCAATTTCTTCCTGACAAAGTGTCAGAAGATCTGGACAGAAAATCTGGCTGAGTT
Source organism: Scyliorhinus torazame (assembly GCF_047496885.1). Classification (NCBI taxonomy): domain Eukaryota; kingdom Metazoa; phylum Chordata; class Chondrichthyes; order Carcharhiniformes; family Scyliorhinidae; genus Scyliorhinus; species Scyliorhinus torazame. The sequence continues at coordinate 162,500,306 of NC_092709.1, read as the reverse complement.
TCTGGAGAGAAACGCACTAATTTTCAGTCAAAACCTGAAGGGGCCAAGAACGCCATGGACGAGACGAGGACAATGGAGAAGAGCATTGACCTCAGGCGGGATTCTCCAGTCGTCGGGCTGGTGCCGCAGGAGAATTCCACCTTTTGCCATTTGTCAGAAAATTGTACCCAACATGTTTAAATTTCCCTATTGAATTGCCGTTTGTGCCTTTTCATAACTTTATTAAAGTTTTTATTGAAACAAAAGCCTCAGTCTGTGTACAAAAAGCTTTGGTTCTCTCAGTTGGCTATTACCAACAAAAAGAATCTCTTCCATATATATTTCAAAATGGATATTAAGCTGAGAGACACATGACTTATTTCTTTCTTCTTTTAATCAGTTGAGTTTTTAAAGCCATCCGGAATGCCTTTAGTTATCATTTGGTCGTTAGGGATTCCTTTTTAAATCCTTTGGCAATCAGTGTCAGTCTGGAAATATGGGCCGGGATTCTCCGATCCCGTGCCGGATCGGAGAATCGCCGGGGATGGGGGGGGGGGGGGAGCGCAAGAATCGCACCACGCCGCTCCGACGCCGGCGACCGGAGAATCGGCGGCAATCGCACCCGCGGGGTCACTGCCGCGCCAGTTGGGGGCCGTTGAAAGCGGCCCCCCGGCGATTCTCAGCGCCTCGACGGGCCGAGTGCCCGCCGAGTTCGGCAGTGTCCTGCCAGCGTGGGTTATGTATGGTCCTGCCCTCCGGGACCTCAGAGTTCTGACTGAGGGGGCCGTCCTGGTGGGGAGGTGGGGGATCCGACACCGGGAGGGGGGAGGGGGGGGGACAGCCACGGTGGCCAGGCCTGTGATCGGGGCCAACCGATCGGTGGGCGGGCTAATTCCGTGGAGGGCCTATGTTCCTCCGTGCTAGGCCTCTGTAGGGCTCCGCCATATTGCCAAAGGCCGGCGCGGAGACGGCAACCCACACGCATGCGCGGACCCGCGCCGGCCGTAGCACGCCGGTTTTCGGGCGCCGGAGCAGCAGACACTACTCCGTCGCTGTACGAGCTCCCTAGGCAGAGGTGAATGCCTGGGCCTGGAGCCCTTTGATGCTGTGGTCGTTCGCGCCGCTTTTGACGCCGGTGTCAGAACTTGGCTGCGGGATCGGAGAAATTAGGATGCATTTTTATGTTTCGGGACCATGTTTTCTGTACTTCGTTGTTCATTGGGATGAAACAATCACAACAATGAGCAGTTCATTCTTCACAATCTTTCCTCTAGACCTGAAAATGTATTAGTGTGTGCTGAGCATCATGACTGATTATCAATTATTTTCTAATTTAAAACAAGTCATTCTGCAGAGTAGAGTAGGGCAAGCAATGTCAATACACTTATGAAAAATAAAACTCAGACTGAGATTTGCAAATGCAAAAGTGTTGCCTGTTTGTTGCTCTGCTTGGCTGATACCAAGTGGTTTTCCAATGAAAAGGGTCAGAAGAAGGACACAAAAATCTTTATGCAGACTGCAAAGCTTTGAGTTGTTGCATTTCAACAGAATGCTTGATAAGATGAAAATCCATCTACATTGGATGCAATAAATGCCAGAGACTAACAATGGGCACCTCTACCTCTTTGTCTCTCTTACACACACACACGAGCTTCATGAAAAATCGTTCACTTGTTAGTTCTCATATAACCTGGAAATATTGGCCTGGGTTTCAACAGAGTTCTGGAATTTCTGTGAACCTTTAAAAATAGCGGGCGGAACCTGGATGCAAATGCTACTCCTATTTCCGACAGAACCCAGTTTTGGTGGTAGGGGAAAGGTGTTGGACGTGAATTGCAGAAGAGGGAATTCCAAACTCAGTAGGATTGGTTGAATTCTATACTGACGAACCCTGCCCAAGGGAATTCTCATTAACAGTGGTGGAACCAGAGAATCCTGCTACAAGCGACCAGCGTGCCGCCTCCCACCGACGGGAAACAAGCGCTGGGAGGCCAAAGAATCCCGCCCATGGTCTCAGAGAGCCAAGATGGGCCTTTTCAAAAGCCTACCTCCGCGTTCGTTCGGCAGCCCATGGCAGTCTTCGATTTGCATCCAATGTCAGACAGGCCTGACTCCATCCTACCACTCTCCCCTACATCTCCTCCCACACCCCACATTCAATGAAGCAAAGATCCCACCATTCTGATGTGGGTGCAGCAAGCCAGAGGATTTCTGACTTGGGAGTGAAAATCCAGGCCATTAATTAGGATAAATAGGGGGCTGAATTCTCCTCCCCACCTCGCCACATTTCTGCCTAGACCTGCCATTGGGATTCTCCGTTATGCCGGCTGGTCAATGGGATTTCCCATTCTGGGACAGCCCCACACCGTCTGGAAGCTCCCGGGCACCGGCAAAACGGAGAATCCTGCCGGCGGAGAACCCGCCCAGGATATTCAACACAGAAACAAGCCTATTGACCCAGCGGAGAACCCGCCCAGGATATTCAACACATAAACAAGCCTATTGACCCAATAAGTCCATGCCTATGTTTATGCTGCACTTGAACCTCCTTCCATCCTTCTCTTCTAAAACTATCTTCACTCTCGATTTGCTTTTCCCCTTAAATGCATCTGTACTATGAAATGCAACCACTCCCAATGGTAGCAAGTTCCATATTTTCACCACTTCGTGAGTAAAGAAGTTTCTTTGGAATTTCCTGTGGCTTTCTTGGCGGCTATCTTATCTCAATAGCTTTGGGGTATGTCCTTCCCCACATGAGGAAACAACCTCTCTGCATCAACTCCAGCAAAACCTTTTTAAAGTTCTCTGCTATATCATCCCTCAGCCTTCTTTCCCCCCCCCCCCAAAGGGAATGGGGACTCAGCCAATCAATCCTTGCCAGATATGTATACCCTCACATTTCTGGCATTAGATGAATAAATCATCTCTGCACCCTTTCCAGTGCCTCTATATCCTTTCTACAATATCACAACCAGAACTGTATACAGTGCTCTAAGTGTGGTCAAAGCAAGGTTCAGTTCAGGTTTGGCATAAAAGCCCTACTTTTCAATTGTATCCCCCTAGAAAAAATAGTCTCGTGCTTGGTTTGCATTTATTTAAGTGTTTTGGGTAAACTGTACCTCAACAAATTTTATTGTCCGGGACAAATCACACTGACTCTGCCTTAATTCAAATCACTCAGTTTATTGGGTTTCCTTATGTCTACTCAGACAGAATTAAAGCTCCAATCTACTATGACTTCTAACCTTTGTCACCCAGTTCCTGGTCACCCAATTTCTGAGCGTTCTTTTCAGATATTACCAGTCTCGGTTCTCACAGTTTGTCACATAGTTCCTGGTCATAGTTTCGAAGAGTTTGTTCCAGATATTACCTATCGAGCAGGAACTGGCCAGGTTAATTTCTATGGGGGAGAGAGTTGTCCTTTCCAGAGCTCAGAACTCTGGATCTTCAGTTTTCAGTCTCCTGCGATGGTTGGTTGAGAGTCCTCTCTCCTCCTGTCTCCAATAGGCTTCATTTAATCCTTCTTTGATTCCTGTGTATGTCACTTAGCCCAGGACTCCGAACTGTGAGTCACCAGCCCCCTGTAGAGAACAGAATACACCTTTGACATTTCCCTTTGTTTTGCAGGTGGCCACTGTTTGGGCTGAACTCGGTTCTTAATTATGTCAGCTTGGACTAAGATAAGGTAGCCAAGACGCAATCGGAAAGAGTGGGGGGGGGGAAGAGAGAGACCTGGGGAAACAAGAAAGCGTAACCAAACTCAGCGGGAGATAGGGGGGCAGTAGGAAGGAGGGGGCGGGGAAAAACAACAGAGGAGAACCAGGAGGGAGAAAAGAGAGGGGAACGCAAGCGGGAGAGGAAACACAGGGGAATACAAAGCCACAACGAATACAGCAAGAGAGAAGGAGAACAAAAGAACGAGAAGAAGAAACGGTCCAAAGTCGAAACTCACGTAAATAAACAACAAAAAACTATTGAAATATAAATAGAATTAGGGGCACCACCCAGCCCCCCCCCCCCACTCCCTTGTAAATGTCTTTTCATTCTGTGTTTAATTATACTGTGTAGAACAAAACACAATAAAAACATTTTTTTTAAAAATTATATCAGGTTGGTTAATCACTTCAGCTTGGTTAATTATATTAGTTTGGTTGATCACATCAACTTCAGGAATGCTTAGCCTGCTCTGGTTTCAAAACCATTTTCTTCACTATCAGCGGTTTCACTGTACTACGTGCGTCTGCTTCGATGTTAGCCTCCTTTTTCCATCATGCTTAGTTTGGTCAACGTAGGTACTTGTTGATGTACATATTTACAGTGGTCTTGCTAACCTATGAGGCAACCTTTAGGACTGAGGAGCAGCTATTCTTTCAGGGATCTTCCTGCTGACATTTGAGCTGAAGGGCGAGGCAGCCTGTAAAATCCAGCCCAATGACTACATTGGAGACATTCAAGATGGTGACATCTTCTGCAAAGCTGTTTGTTAAGGGCAGGCTTGCTTCTACAAACTTCCACATTCTGCAATCCAGTAATAAAATCTTTAGTTTAGACTACTCTTTAATTTAACTAAGTGAAATCTTTATTCAATGATTATTTGTAGTGGTATTAAGTAGTTTAACTAATTAAGCTATAAATTTAATATAGTACATATACTTTCCCAGTCAATGATTAATCTGCTGCAGTAGTTTAGAGAAGAAACAAAACCTTAACCTCTCCAACTAATAACCTACCTTATTGGTTGGTGAGGTAACTGTTTACCTAATCAACACCTCTGGACTTAGTGTCCAAAAGGTTTTGTGGGGTTACTGGGTTATGGGGATAGGGTGGAAGCGTGGGCTTAAGTAGGGTGTTCTTAAAGACTGCAATAGGCCGAATGGCCTCCTTCTGCACTGTAAATTCTATGATTCTATGACTTCAACTCTCACTATTTCCCACACCTCTCTCAGACCATTCATTCAGAGAAATCATAGAATCCCTCCAGTGCAGAAGGAGGCCATTCAGCACATCAAGTCTGCGCCGATGCCCTGAAAGAGCACCCTACCAAGACCCATTCGCCCACTCTATCCCCGTATCCCCACATAACCGTTGGACACTAAGGAGCAATTTAGCATGGCCAATCTACCTAACATGCACATCTTTGGACTGTGGGAGGAAACCGGAGCACCTGATGGAAACCCACGCACACACGGGAGAACGTGCAAACTTCACACAGACAGTCACCCAAGGTCGGAATCGGACCCAGGTATCTGGTGCTATGAGGCAGTAGTGCTAACCACTGTCCCACCGTACAGTCACTGTTTTGTGGGGGACCAGAACCAGCTCCTTGTCCCCCATTGTTTTAAACTGGACATGCATGTTACTTACCTTGTGTGTGAGCAAAGCCCTCCAGTATTTATGGTGGCCAGAATTCAAAATACCGACTCAGACCTGATAACCAGATAATGAGTTCTAACAAGTCACCTGATTAACTAATTGTGCAGCAGCTGTTAGCAGCTAGATTGATTACCATTGACTAATTGTGAAAGAAACAATGGTTGGAACTCTCTCAACCCGCCCGTGGCAGGTTTGTTGGTGGGCGCAGTGAATCTTAAGGGAACTTTTGTAAGGGCCACGAAGAATCCAGCACGAGTTTTAAGGATACAAAGTAATAACATTTATTTACTATAACATATATACATAACAGTAGCAGTAACTTCCCTTGCTACATACTCCTTCCTGCTGGTTCCTGAACTGGCCAGCTTTATTTATACTAGGAGTTTACTAGTGGTTTCTCCGCCCCCCTCATTGGGGAAGCTCATACTCCCACAGGATTGTGGGATAGTCATTAGTCCCCAGCCAATGGTAAGTAGGCAGGTTATAACATCCCTCCCCCTCAAAGTCCAAGGAATCCACCGAAGACCCTGGCGAAGGAGGGCGTCGGACTCGTTTGGCCGCAGGCCGGACACCATTTGCACGCGGCGCTGGATCAGGCGGCGTGTAACGAGACGGAGACCGGTGCTTCCGTGATGAACGGCGCGGTTGTACATCCACGGCCCGTGGACCCGAGGATTCCCCCTCTGATGCATCCTGTGTCTCCATCTCGGAGTCAGAGTCTGCTGCCTCCGTCATGTCAGCGTCTCTATCTCCATTCGGTCCCGTAACGACCTGCGCAGGCTTCGAGTGAGGCACCAGTGGAAGATTGTGAGGACTACCTGCCCTTGTCTGTGGTCTCTGCGGCTGTTGAAATGAGCTCCGGGGGCGGGGAATCTTTTGAGGGGATGGTCTTCTGGACCGAACGTGGTCTACATGTTTTCGCTGGAGACGGCCCTGGGCTTGCACTTGGTAAGATATAGGGCCCGTTTGGCGAAAGATTACACCAGGAACCCATTGGGCACCACCAGCAAAATTCCGAACGAACACTGGGTCACCGGGCGCAAACTGCCAAATCGGCCGATGCCGAGAAAATCCCTGTCCCTGCCGTTCTTGTGTGCGGTGTACTTTTGCGCCAATGTCCGGGAAAACCATACTAAGGCGGGTGCGAAGTCTCCGGCCCATTAGGAGTTCTGCGGGAGCTACCCCAGTCACTGCATGGGGGGTGGTCCTGTACGTAAACAAAAAGCAAGTCAGTCTTGTGTCCATTGATCCAGAAGACTGCTTCTTTAGGCCTCTTTTGAATGTCTGCACTGCGCGCTCCGCCAACCCATTTGAAGCCGGGTGGTAAGGGGCAGTGCGGATATGGCGGATGCCGTTCATCTTGGTGAACCTCGCAAACTCCTCACTCGTGAATGGAGTGCCGTTATCCGTGACCAGCACCTCGGGGAGGCCATGCGTACTAAACGATAAACGCATCTTTTCAATTGTTGCGCAGGACGTTGTCCCCTGCATCTTATGCACCTCTAGCCATTTGGATTGGGTGTCAATTAGTAGAAGGAACATGGATCCTTGAAAAGGGCCTGCAAAATCTGCATGCAAGTGTGCCCAAGGCCGCCCTGGCCATTCCCAGTGATGCAGGGGCGCGGCCGGCGGAAGCTTCTGATGCTCCTGGCAAATGGAGCAGTTTTGGGCCACCTTCTCAACGTCGGTGTCGAGGCCCGACCACCAGACATAACTCCGGGCCAACATTTTCATTTTGGTCACACCTGGATGCCCATTGTGCAAGTCTGTTAGTATCAGCTCCTGGCCTTTTTCCGGGACAATCACACGCGTCCCCCACAAGAGGATACCGTCTTCCACGCTGAATTCTGACAGCTTGTAGGAAAATGCCTGCAACTTGCCTGGGAGCTGTCTATGCTGCCCACCATACAGGACTATGTGCCGAACCTTTGACAGGACTGCCTCCGTCTGGGTCCACTCACGGATCTGTGATGCCGTGACAGGCAATGTGTCCATAAAATTTAGGGTTGCAACCACCTCACCGGTCATGGGGGTCGACATGGGGCTGGTCGATAAAGGCAATCGGCTCAGTGTGTCGGCATTTGCTATCTGCGTCTGGTTTGTGCTCCAGAGAATACTCGTATGCACCAAGCAACAAAGCCCAGCGCTGGATCCGTGCAGAAGCAATGGGCGGTATTGGCTTATCCTCTCTGAAAGGTCCCAGCAGGGGCTTATAGAACATAGAACATAGAACAATACAGCGCAGTACAGGCCCTTCGGCCCACAATGTTGCACCGAAACAAAAGCCATCTAACCTACACTATGCCATTATCATCCATATGTTTATCCAATAAACTTTTAAATGCCCTCAATGTTGGCGAGTTCACTACTGTAGCAGGTAGGGCATTCCACGGCCTCACTACTCTTTGCGTAAAGAACCTACCTCTGACCTCTGTCCTATATCTATTACCCCTCAGTTTAAAGTTATGTCCCCTCGTGCCAGCCATATCCATCCGCGGGAGAAGGCTCTCACTGTCCACCCTATCCAACCCCCTGATCAGTCACGATAGTGAAATGGCGGCCGTACACATACTGGTGGAAGCGTTTCACCGCAAAAAACACTGCCAGGCCCTCCTTCTCGATCTGCGCGTACTTTTTCTCCGCTGCAGTCAATGTGCGGGAGGCGAAAGCTATCGGTCGTTCGGCCCCGTTCTCCATCTTGTGGGACAGGACGGCCCCAATACCATACGGGGATGCATCACATGTGATGAGCAAAGGCTTTCCAGGACCATAGTGGGTTCGTAACCCAGACGACGACAATTGTTGCTTTACCCACCGGAAAGCGGTTTCTTGCAGCTGACCCCAAACCCAGGTGTGATTTTTCTTTAGCAGAAGGTGCAAAGGGGCCAGCGTAGTTGCCAGATTGGGGAGGAACTTCCCGTAATAGTTTACGAGACCGTGAAAAGAACGAAGATGCGAAGTGTCAGTCGGGGCGGGGGCCTGTTGAATTGCACGCACCTTCTCTGCGACGCGGTGCAGACCTTCGCGGTCCACCCGATAACCTAGGTAGACTACTTCCTTTGCCTGAAATACGCACTTTGTGCGACGTAAACGGACTCCAGGCTCCGAAAGTAGTCTAAGGACAGCCTCCAGATTTTCCAAATTTTCCTGCTCCGACGTCCCTGTAATCAAAACGTCATCTAGGTAGACAGCCACACGTGGTAAACCTCTCAAAATGCCCGCCATAACACGTTGAAAGGTTGTGCAGGCAGAGGATACTCCAAAGGGCAACCGTGTATATTCATACAGGCCCCGGTGTGTATTAATCGTTACATATGGTCGGGAGGCAGCAACTGCAGGTAGGCATGACTCATATCTAATTTTGTGAACGAGAGTCCACCTGCAGGTTTCGCGTAGAGATCCTCTATGCGAGGCATTGGATATCGGTCGAGTCGGGAAATCGTATTCACTGTAAGTTTATAGTCGCCACACAAGCGAACTGTGGCATCTGGCTTCATTACAGGTACAATTGGTGCTGCCCAGTCAGCAAAACGGACGGGCCTGATAATACCCAAACTCTCCAAACGAGTGAGCTCCCCATCTACCTTCTCGAGCAAGGCGTAAGGCACTGGGCGCGCCCGGAAATAGCACGGCGTGGCTCCTGGTTCAACTTGGATATGGGCTACGGCGCCTTTTATTTTCCCCAAACCAGGCTGGAATACATCTGGGTATCGTCCTAGCACCTCAGTCAACCCTTCAGAAACTGGAGGATGTGCTGCCATTGCAACCGCAAATGGCGCAACCAGTCCCGACCCAACAGGCTGGGCCCATGGCCGCGCACCACGATAAGTGGGAAACGCCCCTCCTGGCGTCCATAAACAACAGGGGTCATTGTAGTTCCTGCAATGTCCAGTGGTTCCCCTGTGTAGGTGGCCAACCTGGCCTGTGAGTCGGTTAATGTAAGGGTCTGTATACCCTGCTTGATGCGGTCGAATGTCCTCTGGGCGATCACGGAGACTGCTGCGCCAGTATCCAACTCCATCTCCAGCGGGTGGCCATTGACCCGTACTGTCACCTTAATGGGGGCCACACGGGGAGCTGCCCCACAATGCAGCTGCAGGCAGTCGTCCTCCGTCGCCACGTCCTCAGGAGTAGTCGCCGCAGGTTCATCCACATGGAAGGTACAGCCTCTGGGCTGATCCCAGTTACGGCCCCTGGGCTGGTCCCAGTTTCGGTCGGAACGACGGCGCCTCTGGCGCCCCCAGGACCGCCGTCCGCGATGGGGTCGGCGCCTACAAGTCTGACACGGACATGGCTCCTCATCCATTGGCTCTTGAGAAGGCTCCCTTCGGGGAGGAATGTCCGACGGCCACTGGCGTCGGTCCGGTCGTTGCCTCGCCCAAGGTACCGCAGGAGTGCGGGGGGACGTTTTCGGACGGAAGGGGTTGCGCCCCAAGGCATGCACTTCCATTCCCTGTAGCTCCTGTACCCCTCGCTCTGCGCTCTCTCGGGACAATACTATTTGAATGGCCTGTTGAAAAGTCAATGTTGGCTCCGCTAACAACTTTCTCTGGGTGACCGCATTGTTAATACCGCAAATCAAACGGTCGCGTAACATTTCTGACAAGGTCTCAACATAGTCACAGTACTCCGCAATCCTGCATAGCCTGGATAGAAAATCGGCAAGGGATTCTCCAGGGGTCCTCTCAGTGGTATTAAACCGGTAACGCTGGACTATCGTGGACGGGGTTGGGTTAAAATGTTGCCCCACTATATTCACAAGTTCATCAAACGTTTTGGTGTCCGGCGCAGCTGGGTACGTAAGGCTCCTAATCACCCCAAACGCATGCGGGCTGCAGGCGGTGAGCAATATGACTACCTGGCGCTCGTTCTCGGTGATATTGTTTGCCCGGAAATAGTAATGCATTCGTTGTGTGTACTGGTTCCAGCTTTCCAGCGCAGCATCAAAAACATCCAAACGTCCGTACAGAGGCATGGTATAATAGAAAACAACTTCCAACCTGTATCCAACAAAAATCCAGGGAGGTGGCTTCAGCAGTGTAGACAGCTATTCACTTTAACCTTTGTCGCCAGTTTTGTAAGGGCCACGAAGAATCCAGCATGAGTTTTAAGGATACAAAGTAATAACATTTATTTACTTATAACATATATACATAATAGTAGCAGTAACTTCCCTTGCTACATACCTCTTCCTGCTGGTTCCTGAACTGGCCAGCTTTATTTATACTAGGAGTTTACTAGTGGTTTCTCCGTCCCCCTCATTGGGGAAGCTCATACTCCCACAGGGTTGTGGGATAGTCATTAGTCCCCAGCCAATGGTAAGTAGGCAGGTTATAACAGGAACAAAATAGTTGGAAAGCTGCCAACGTAAAATCACGCTGCAATTCTCCCAATAGTGGGTTAATGGTGGGTCTGTCATCCTGCTGGCAGGTGGTGCAAATTTCCATTTGCTTCTCATGAATGCTCATTAAAACAGCCGGTCTCTGGTTTTCCATCAGACTTTCCAATCCTTCGTCAAATCATGTCAGCGTCAAACCCAATTGCTAGAGAGTGGTGTACACACTACTGTCCTCTGTTCGCCAGAGATTTCGATGTGAGTACAACACTGTCAGTGCTGCGCTGCTCCTGATGCACTGTATACCACTCTGTCTGGGCAGACCTGCCTCCATCTCCATGCCAAGCAGGTCTTCAAGGACAACACCATGCTGCAGGACCTCCTGTGCCACAAACTCTGTTTAGAGAATTCTACCAAATATGTTAAGGTTAAAGTTAAATTAAAAGCTAAATAGAAAACTGGACCTGATTTCAGAAAGTGATCAACCCTTAAAATTTCCTCATCCACCAAATTCCTTGAGTTAATTAAATACTCTGTTGAAGCAGTATTCTGTTGCGCTGAACATTGTACCTCTTGTAGGAAATATTTCTTCTTTTTTAGCCTGATTCTTTGTACTACTTACATTTACCATGCCTGAGCATAGGTGCTCCTATGGAAATTCACCCCATTTAATGTTATTTATTTGCAAGTTATTTTATTCAGTAAATGTGTTTGTGAGTTAAATCCTTAGTTTGTGTTACTCTGATACTTTTGAAGTGCATTTTTAGTAGTAATTTGCTTCCTGATTCAAAACAAATGTTCCTTCCTGCTCTGTTATTTCCACATGCAGGTCTATCTCCCCTAAATTTGTCATTGTTTCATCAGCCTCTACCTTTCCTCTCGGGATTATCCTGCTGCTAAGAACAATCTATATCATTTTCAGAGCACCATGTTTGATTGCTCTTCAGGGAATTGAGCTTCAGATCAATTAGAGGATTGTGGAGGATGAAGTCAATTAAACCATAATTGTTCTTCAGGTTGTAGATTAGAACCCATAATAAAATGTTTGGCTTTATGAACATGCAAATATTATAAGAGTGAGAAAAAACCCATTAGCCATCAATACTCCAATCCATTAGACAGTGCAACCACACAAAATAATAATATTAGCTCCTGAGGGAGGCAACAAGCAAGAAGAATTTATGGCTATGATCAGGAAATAAAACTATGAAAATTCTCCATTCGCTCAGGTAATCAAGTTTACTTCAGGAACCTCATGATGCCTCCCTCACTCTCTGATATATCTTGATGCCCTAATGAATATAAGACTGTACTGCTCAGAAAAAACTACAAGGTAGAATTTCAGCAATCATTCTCCCAATCTTCCACTTCCGCTTTACTGAATTATCAATGGAAACGAAAGGGAAACAACATAAACCATCACTTATGTTGTTTTTTTCAGTTTTTCCTCAGCTGACGAGAGTGCAGAACCTACACAGAAAGTCTACTTTAATTGTTATCTATCAATCCCAATGGTCACAGACTTCCCACCCTCCTTTATCTCTCATATTCTTCAATAGCACTGTCACTCAAAAGCATATCCATCAACCTCTTGAAATGCACAATGCCCAGAAATGTTTTTGGATTTGTTCTTGCTCTGATGTCATGACTTTGCCAGAACTTTGGCAGAAATTCTGCTTCATTATTGGAAGGCTTCATACCCAGCTCCAGTCGAGCATTAACAATTCTGAGGAGACTTCAGGCTAATTTCCTTGTGCTATTTTCTTCAGGAGGGTTGTTCCACATATTTATCATTGTTTGGTTTGCTTTATCCTCTTATTTAGGGTCATGAAAGAGGTGGCGGCTACATAGGGAAATGGATGCATTGTTTGGAATGTTCCAAAACGCCCCAGAATCTGGAATGGTTCCAACAGGTTGGAAAATTGTAAACCTAATTACTCTATTTGAGAAAGGAGGAAGACAGAAAGTAGGAAACTATAGGTTAGTTAGCCTAATATCTGTCTTTGAAAATGCTAGATTCCATTATTAATGAGGTAGTATCAGGATATTTAGAAAATCAATACAATTCGGCAGAGTCAGCAGATATGATGAAAAGGAAATGGTGTTCAACAAATTTATTGGAATTCTTTTTGAGGAAGTAACAAGCAGTGTGTGCTAATAAGGCACACTTATGGAAAGTTTGGTTTTAGTACACACTTTTTGTCCCAATTGCTGATTAACATAATTTGAACTTGCCTACAGGGAAGCACTCAAGCTCTGAGCAGATGCCATTTCTGTGGAGCAATATTACATGGGCTTCACAAACTGGGGCGAAATTCTCCGGTATCGGCGCGATGTCCGCCGACTGGCGCCCAAAACGGCGCAAATCAGTCGGGCATCGCGTCATCCCAAAGGTGCGGAATGCTCCGCATCGTGGGGGGCCGAGCCCCAACTTTAAGGGGCTAGGCCCGCGCCGGGCGAATTTCCGCCCCGCCAGCTGGTGGAAAAGGCCTTTGGTGCCCCGCCAGCTGGCGCGGAAATGACATCTCCGGGCGGCGCATGTGCGGGAGCATTAGCGGCCGCTGACGGCATTCCCGCGCATGCGCAGTGGAGGGAGTCTCTTCCGCCTCCGCCATGGTGGAGACCATGGCAAAGGCGGAAGGAAAAGAGTGCCCCCACGGCACAGGCCAGCCCGCGGATCGGTGGGCCCCGATCGCGGGCCAGGCCACCGTGGGGGCACCCCCCGGGGCCAGATCGCCCCGCGCCCCCCCCAGGACCCCGGAGCCCGCCTGCGCCACCTTGTCCCGCCGGTAAGGTAGGTGGTTTAATCTACGCCGGCGGGACAGGCATTTTAGCAGCGGGACTTCGGCCCATCCGGGCCGGAGAATCGCGGGGGGGGGGGGCCCGCCAACCGGCGCGGCGCGATTCCCGCCCCTGCCGAATATCCGGAGAATTCGGCAACCGGCGGGGGCAGGATTCACGCCAGCCCCCGGCGATTCTCCGACCTGGCGGGGGGTCGGAGAATCTCGCCCCTGATTTCCACAGAAGATGTGGGGTTTGCTCACTGACACAAAGTGGCAGGTTTCAGGATGACTCAAGGACTGAGGGAAAGAATACACTAGTTCTCGGACATTAAACTGCAGGTCCTGATAATGGGGATCCAGAGGTGGCACAATGTCTAATATCTGCAGGGAGAGAGTGTAGGGAAAGAAGTGCATGTTTCCTCTTGTCCTTCTGTTTGGTACTGCTGTGTCTGGCTTCATGTCCTCCATGGAGACCAGCTAGAGGAGCACGAATGCACCTCACAAGGCCACCCGAACAATCATTTTTCATGATTCATTTTACAAGTAATTGATTACCAGTCCCTTTCACATGGAAAATTGATCAGAAATACCTTTCGTGGAAAAGATGCTTTCAATAATAATGTGTGCCCCAGAAGTTCTATTAATAAAGTCAAGGGGCAGGATTCTCGGACCCCCCCCGCCGGGTCGGAGAATCATCGGGGGGCGACGTGAATCCCTCCCCCGCCGGCTGCCGAATTCTCCAGCGCTGGGGATTTGGCGGGGGCGGGAATAGCGCCGCGCTGGTTGGGGGCCGTTGGCAGCGGTCCCCCGGCGATTCTCCGGCCTGCGATAGGCCGAGTGGCCGCCCGTTTTCGGCCGGTCCCGCTAGCGTAAATTACAACAGGTACTTACCGGCGGGACCTGGCTCCGTGGGCGGCATCCGGGGTCCTCGGAGGGGCGCGGGGGGATCTGGCCCAGGAGGGTGCCCCCATGGTGGCCTGGCCCGTGATCGGAGCCCACCTATCCGCGGGTGGGCCTGTGCCGTGGGGGCACTCTATTCCTCCGCGTCGCCCGCTGTAACAGTCCGCCATGGCCGACACGGAGGTGAAGCCCCTGCACATGCGCTGGGATGACGCCAACACACGCTGGTGCCCCCGCGCATGCGCCAACTCGCACCAGCCAGCGGAGGCCCTTTGGCGCCGGTTGACGTGGCGCCAAGCCCCTTCCGCGTCGGCCGGCACGGCGCAAACCACTCCGGCGCCGGCCTAGCCCCTCCTCCGCACCTCTAGCAAACCACTCCTTTGCGCCGGAGTTGCCCGCCCCGCCGATTCCCGCAGAATCCTGCCCAAGGATCCTGTATATCTTTATAACAGCCTTCTGAACATATTATGCCACCTGTGTATGTACAACCTTAGGTCCCTCAGTTCCTGCATGTCCTTTAAATTTGGACCACTTTGTTTAAATTGCCTCTCCTCATTCTTCTGACCTAAGTGAATTACTTCACACTTCTCTGTGTTAAATTTAAACTATCTGTTCATTTCATCAATGTATGGGGGGAAACATTGTGCTTGGTAAATAGCATTCATTTCTGAGACACTGAGTGCCCAGCATGGCATTGGTTTTGTGTGTGCACACTGCTGAAAGTGATACACATTAGGCACCATCTGGCCAAGGGGTTCGTGCACACACACTCAATGTTCACCAGAAGTATACAGAGCAGTCAGCTTATAACATCAGGTTGCAACACCGAGTTGATGCCAGCACTTCTATTTTGGAACATAACGCTCCAGCTGACACTCTCACTTAACCTTGCACAGATGATCATCCGTTAAGCACAGATGAACACACATTGAGCACAGTGAAGGACTTCCCCCACCAACATAATTTCTTCTGGCCGTTGATCCAATTCTACACACAGTTGTTTAATGTTGCAAAAGTCCACTGGGATTGGTGTGACAAATGCTGATGGATCTTCTGCTGACTTCAGGGCTTCGGCACAAATCAATTCCTCCTAGACTTAGGTACCATAACACACAGGGACACTCAAGAAGCTGTACATCATTCAGGACAATTCAGTCTTAAACCATCTTAAACATTCACTCCTTCCACCACTGCACAGTGGCAGCAGTGTGTGCATGCCATCTAGAAGATGCAATGCAGCCTCTTACTAAGGCTCTTTCAATAGCACCTTTCAAACCGGTGATCTCTACCAACGAGAAGGACAAGAGCAGCAGATGCATGGGAACAGAAGCATCTGAAATTTCCCCTCCCAAATCACTCAGCATCCTGACTTGGGAATATATCACCGTTACTTCACTGTCGCTGGGTCAAAATCCCTGGAGCTCGTTTCCTAACAGCACCATGGGTGTACCTACACCACATGGGCTGCAGTGGTTCAAGAAGATGACTCGCAAATACATTCTCAAATGCCATTAAGGATGAGCAACAAATATTGGCTCAGTGAGAAATGCCTGCATGCCATGAACAAACGAAGAAAGAAACATCAGTAGGACTTTATCGTGGAATTGAACACCCCTCGGAGAAAGAGTTAAGGTCATGAAGAGAAGGGCTAACTGCGAGAAGGGGAAGAAGAAGAAGAGAAAGACAGACTCTTAGTAGAAGGCTATATTCACCCATGGGGAGAGATTAGTTGGATAGCAATTTTTCCCACCCTGCCAACCAAAGATCCAATGGAGAGCTCATCCCCGCTGATACCAGTTGCTCCACAGGCAATTAACATTTGACAGAGTGTTAATTGGCTAAGGGAGAGATTGCCACTCCCCCTCTGAGAAGGAAGTCCTGCCTTAGAGACCAACCAGCCAATCAAAGAACAAAGAAAACAAAGAACAAAGAAAAGTACAACACAGGAACAGACCCTTCGGCCCGCCAAGCCTGTGCCGACCAATCAGATGACTGGCAAATCTACAGTCACGGTGGCACTGGATCCAAGTGGTGGCCACTGTTGAGATTATAGGCAGCTCCTGAAAAAGAGGAGCTACTGGAGACCAGATTGAAGGAAAGTACGTGGTATCTGCATGATCTGGCTGGCAGGCCCCAGTGAGGGGAGTGGGGGATTGAAAGCCTGGGGGAGATAAGCGTTATATGACAAATGCTGGATTTTGGATATATTGGATTGTAAACATTTGACAATTTAAGGGTTAAAAGCCTGGGTTGGAGTGTTTGGCAGCAGTAGTCATGTTTTTAAAATAATCGTGTTTTGCAAGACCAGAAAGATTTTAGGAACCAGAGGTGAAATTGACCATCGTAAAGGCCTGGGCAAATGCACTGTTGTTTGACTCGGGGGAGTCCCTGGGGAGTTAATGGTACTTTCAACCTGGGGAGTTCTGATCTTGCTAACCGTTAGACCACAAATAAGGGGCAGGATTCTCCAATAATGGGGCTATGTCCCCACTCCAGCGTCAAAACGCGGGCAAATCACTCTGGACTTAACTGAAGAAACTCCAGAGTGATTCTCCTACCTGAAGGGGGCTAGCAGGGCCCCAGAATAGTCCTCGTAGCTCCGGCTGCCGATACGGGGCCTTGTACTTCCAGTCAGGGGTCTGTACATGCGCACGGCAGCATCCTGCGTCGGCCGCTCTGCACGACATGGCGGACCTATACAGTGGGCCGGCACCAAAAAGATAGCCCCCCCCCACCCGAGATCGCGCATGCCCATGGATCGGTGGCCCCCGATCGATAGCCTGGTCGTTTGTGAGGCCCTCCCTGGTGAAGGATCCCCCCACCTCCCACCTGGGCGGCTGCGGACTGAGTCCGCAGCCGCCACGCCGAGTTCCTGAAGGGTGGGACCATGAGAGACCCACGCCATCGGGAACTCGGCCAGTTACACTTGGAAAATCACTGCGAGGGCCTCTGTCAATGGCCCCCTATCCGCACCGCATAGACGCGCGTGTGATTCGGGTCACGCCGGATTCTGGAGTCAATGTCCATTCTCCACCCCCGCGCTGATCATGAGTTTGGCGCGGAGGCTCGGTGAATCCCGCCCAAAGTATTTTGCTCTCACAGTAGGATAGTTAAATAGTGTTTAAAGCCATGCAGACCTATCTGAGGACAAGAGGGAACTGAAATAAACCAGTTGAAATAGCTTTTTGAAGAAATCCATCCAGAATCTGCAGGGGTTCTAAAAGGAGTTCTCTTTCAGAGGGTCAGTGTAGACTCTATGGGCCAACTGGCCTCCTTCTGCACTGTAGTGATTCCATGATTCTATTCTGTTCCAGGAAGAGCCAAATCTGTTTTGGAAAGCAAGTATTACTCTGTGCTTCATTAAGGTGTATTGAAATCTGTCATCGCCCCAACCTCAGAGCAGGGCAAGGACTATGTTGTAGTGGCTGTTATGTTGATTGTGTCTATGAATTTCTATGCATCTGGATGCTTTCATGCTGGTGCTGGAAATATGCACAACATCTTGAGTTTTCAGTCAATTGAGACATGAGAGAAGTCACTGAGCCTCTGTATTCAAAGGGAAATAATTTAATTTAACTCTCTCAACCCAGAGACTGGCTGGTTTAGCACACTGGGCTAAATCGCTGGCTTTTAAAGCAGACCAAGCAGGCCAGCAGCATGTTTGAATTCCCGTACAAGCCTCCCCGAACAGGAGCCGGAATGTGGCAACTAGGGGCTTCTCACAGTAACTTAATTGAAGCCTACTTGTGACAATAAGCGATTTTCATTTTATTTCATTTTCAGAGACAAGCAGGCAGGGTTTACAATGATTACAGCTTTCTACATGGTGCATTGACTGCACAAACATCACCATGTGAAATTTGGCAGGTACTAGAACTGAGAGGGATTCCAATTGCCCAATGCCCTGCTAGTGTGAGTAGGCAGTGCATCATTCAGGTCAATACCCAGTATCCCAGCATCAGTCACAGTGTCTTTGTTCTGTGGTGGCTTGCTGTGCCTGCTGCATTACAGCTACCATGGACAATCTACTGATCAACAAGTCTATCCACTGATATAATAGTTCATGTCTCAATTTTGCATTTTGTATAAACATGTGAGTAAATTTAAGAAGAAGTTAGACAGATTTTTAGTTAGTAATGGGTTGAAGGGTTATGGAGAATGGACAGAACGGTGGACTTGAGGCCATGATGAGATCAGTCATGACCGCATTGAACGGTGGAGCAGGCTCGTGAGGCTAAATTGCCTACTCCTAGTTTTTATGTTCTAAGAAATAACAATTTTGTCTAATTCCACCTTCCAGCTCTTGATCTGTATCCCTGTAGGTAAGCACAAATCTGGTGCTTTTGATTGATAAGGGGATTTCTTGATTAATAAGGGGATCAGGGATTATGGGGAGAAGGCAGGAGAATGGGAATGAGGAACATATCAGCCATGATTGAATGGCGGAGCAGACTCAATGGGCCAAATGGCCTAATTCTGCTCCTTTATCTTATGATCTTATGTGTACATCATGCATAGTTTGAGAGCCACGCTGCCAGAAGGAATGTGCAAGAACAGACCTTGGTATGCTGAACCAATGATTTCACTCCAATGATGACTCTGGAGGAGCCATGCAGGCTTCTACTGAATGAGCGTCAAGTTTTTGGGTGATCTCCTGCATGTTGCACAATCTCACCATCGTGAGGGAGAAACTACTTGCCAACATCTATTAGGAGAGAAGCTGAGAAGCAGTAGCTCAAGGAGAAGGACGAGGAAACAGTAGGAGGGAGGTTGCAACCTTTTCTCCCCTGGTTGTCCAAGAATTAATTAAAGTGTGATGCCAGAAACCTCAACCTAGTTTCCCATTCACAACTTTCCCACCCTCCTTTTCCTCTCTCTTTCACTGACTATTGCATTGCCCTCTTGCAAGATAACACCAACATTAGATATACATTCCAAACCAAGTTTATAAATGAAATCAAGCCACATAGCATACAAAATTAAACTATTCATCTGTGAGATTAGCTTTCTCATGAGCTTTCTTCTGTTGCTGCTGCTTCAATGAAGTCCTCATCTGAGCCATTTGCAGCCAATTTCCTCTGCAACCTTATTCTCTACAAGCTGGCACCTGTGTTATTCTTGCCCCCTGTTCTGGCTGCAGCCCGGTGTCTAAGACACACACAGTGTCAGTATCTGAGCTGATTGTTGTGAGTGTAAAACCAAGTGCCACTATGTCTTCTTGGTCTTCCTCCACTGACTGGACCGGTTACACTTCTTGGGTATCTGAAAGGAATAACAGACATGGGTGCTTACAGCATCTGTAGCTTGTGAGTCGGAAGAGATAGTGGGATGAGAGGAAGTGGAATGTGAAAAGGAGGATTAACGAAGAGAATAACATCAAATTCAGTCTGCCATTAGGTACACCATCAGCAAAAGCCTTTCAATAATGGTCAGCAACATGGTCTCTGTGGGGTTCAGACAGGTGAATGTGCATCTCCTGCTCTTTCTGGTTGTGTTCAATTGTCTCCTGCAAAAAAAGAGGAAGCGTATCAGTGAGTGTTGTGCTACCTGTCTGGCTGCCATAGTTGAATGGCTGGCTGGCATTGTGCATATGCTGTGAGATGTGGGTGTAAAGTTTGCCACAGGGCTAAGCGTGTGAATGTGAAATGAGGTTATGAATGTAAGGGTGAGTTATGATTGATTGAGATAATTGGTAGGTGAATGGTTGAGGCTAGTGGTGAAGTTGGGAGGCTTTAGTAAGGTGAGTGTGATTGCCCTTAACATGAAGGGAGCATTTGACATGTGCGATGCTAATGAGCCATTGGCTGTGGCCATTTATGACTCCTCAGATACTGAAGACGTACATGTCAATATGCAGCAAGACCTGGACAAAATTCAGGCTTGGGATAATAAGTGGCAAGTAATATTCTTGTCACAAAGGTGCCAGGAAATGACCAATTTCTCTCAACAATCAATGGCATTACTATTGCTGAATCGCTCATCATTAATCTCCTCGGATCACCACTGATCACAAACTTAACTGAAGAACCTGCATAAATATTGTGGATACAAGAGAAACTGAGTATTAAGCACTGAGGAACTCACCTGCTGACTTCCTAAAGTCTTCTCACTATCCACAAGGCATAAGTCAGAAAAGTGATGGTTTGTGAATTTGAGTGAATAGACTTGACTTTATATATCTAACCATAGACATTGTATCTGGCTAAATTGCAGCTGATGCAAGACAGCCCAGACCAAAATGGCCCATTTGGCATTTCAGCTTGGCTCAATTGGTAATATTGATCTCTAAGACAATTAGTATTAGCCCAAACGTCGCTTCAGTGCATGGACTAGTTTGAGGCCGCAGTGAGATACTGAGGGGATGCAGTCTTTTTGATGAACTCTAAATCTGAGGTCTCACTCGCTTGTCCTGACACTTCAAATTGTTCAAGCTCTGATTGGACTAATAGAAAAATGTAGATAATGCTCCAAATATCTTGACCAATGTTTTGTCCTTATGAATAAAAATGTTGACTTGTAAATTATTTGGTTAATGTTTGGTGAATTTTCCTGTCTACAGAATGGTTATCATGTTTACCTGTGTACAGAAGTTACTGGATTTCATAGTAATTTGCTGTATGTGATGATCTTTAAAATGTGGAATGTAGATTGCCATATTTCAGGTGTTCTTTTACCAGATGTGCCACAAAGTTGTTGCTGTTGTGGTTGCAGATTTGCACATGAGAAATTTGGAAAAATAATTACTTTTGGTATTGATTATTAAATCAAAAGACATTCACTCAAGTTGGTTAATCAGCTAATGGGATTTGTTTTCATCAATAAACAATTCATTAGCTTACCTCAGGAAGCGATAAATATCTCAAACTCATTGCGTGATTTAACCCCCTTCCCCATGGTGAGTTTGGTGGCAAGGGACAGTTAATCAGACACAAGCGTGGAGATAGGGATCCTGCTGCCTTCCCACATCTATCCTGATTAAGGAAGACCAAGAAAGGAATGCTTACCAACCACCAATTGAAGCCCTTAACTAGGCAATTAATGCTCACTTAAGGGCCAGATCCCACTGTTGCTGCTAATAATCCAGTGATGGGCAGGGGGCTTGCCATATAAGGAGCATTCTTGTGTGGGGTTGCATATGGGCACTGGAGAGTGAGGGAGGCGGGCCTTGATTAAAGGCACTCAGTCCCTGATCGTGGGTTCTAGCATCGGAAAAGAAAGACAATCCTGTCCTTGCTACCAACGCCAACCTGTTCCACCACAAAAACCCTCACACTTCCACTCACCTTGGGTGGGCGTGGTACCAACAGCAGCCATTGCCTCCCTGTTCAATAGAGCTGTCGGCTTCTGATTGATTGGCAGCTCTCAACATTTGGGATTTCCACCTCCCTGCATCCCAGGGAAGGTTCCTGCTTCCCAGTTAAGTGCCTGAGTGAGCCTTCCCTAAAAGATGCAAAGTGGCTATCCAGCCAGTGGGCGAGATTCCTTTGACTCCATTTAATCCAGCCCATTGTGTTGGGAAGCATTGGTGTTGCAATCATTTTCACTCAGGTGGATTTCACAGGACTTTCAATGGCTAGTTTCAGGAAGCTTGGAATCTTGTGGATCTGATACTAATCTTAAAACTATGTTGAAATATTGATTGAATTAATGTTTGCCATTAATTAATTAAGACAACGTACCTCGGCCTAGAGGCCTGTGCACAATCAGCCTAACATGTTCAAGTTAATCATGAATGTTGTCGGGTAAGAGCCAAATTTAAACCCCATTTTTAATTTTAAAATGCAGAACAATATATAAACTGTATAAAACAGAGTCAAAGAAGAGTTTAATTCTAATTGGGACAAATATTGGAAACACATTAAAAGACATTTGAAGTATGTCACAGCACTCCTTTATAACAGGGAGGGTAAACGGGACAAGAGGGTAAACTAAACAAATACAAGTGAAAACTGGGAAAACAGGAAGTCATATTGCTAATATTAATTTTACAAATGCATTTGATTAACATCTCGACGATGATTGTAATTAAATTAACTCAACATTCACATATGGGAGAGCATTAAGTTGATTCTTTTAACAATGGTTATGAATATAAATCCTATATTTAAAAATATATATTTCATTCGAAACATGTGTAAAAAAAAGCAAGATACAACAACACACCCCACAACCTCACAGTCCATAGTTTGTACCCTTTTTCCGCTTTTTACCCCCTACGCTCCCCCATCTCTCACGGTGAACAGTTCCTCAAACATTGTCATGAACAACCCCCACCGCGTCTCAAAGCCCTCCACGAACCCCCTCAACTCTAATTTGACCTTTTCCAATCAAAATAATTCAGACAGGTCCCCAAGCCAGGCCAGCACCCACGGCAGCATATCCGACCTCCAGCTCAGCAAGATCCTTCGCTGGGCAATTAGAGAGGTGAAGGCCACGACATCGGCCCCCTTCCCCTCCAGCATTTCCGATATTTCAAAGATCGCCACTATTGGGTCCGGCCTGACCTTCACCCCTACAATTTTAGATGACATCCCAAACACCGCATCCAGGTATCTCTTCAGCCTCCCACATCCCAAGACATGTCTGCGTGATCCGCCAGCCCTACCCACACTTCTCATGCTCATCAGTCACCCCTTGAAAGAAGCCACTCACCCTCGCCTGGGTTATATATACCCTGTGCACCACCTTTAACTGAATCAAGCTCATTCTCGTGCAAAATGAGGTTGAATTCACCCTACGCATTGCCTCGCACCACAGTCCCCAGCCTATTACCCCCAACTCCTGCCAATTGCTCTTGATCATCACCATATGCACCCTCCCTGCCCCTCAACCACCTATATATGTGTCCAATCCTCCCCGCACCCCGCCCCCGACTCATCCAGGAGCAGCAGTTGCTCCAATAAGGTATATCCCAGCAACCTGGGAAACGTCCTACACTCCTTTCTTGCAAAGTCCCTCACCTGCAGTGCACCTCCCCGCACAGTAGAGGGGAAGGGGGCCGATGTTGTGGCCTTCACCTCTCTAAATTCCCAGCGAAGGATCAGCATGGTAGTGATGTACCATCAATGACGACAGACGAGAGTCGGAAGAGTAAACTGTGGCTTTAATTAGCTAAAAGACACCTGCTGGCAGCCGGTCCCAGAATGAGGGCAGGGCTGGAGGTCAGCTGCCTTTATACTTGAGCCCGAGGGGCGGAGCCAGCAGGGACAAACCCAGACATGTAACAAACAGTGAGTACCATAAATAAGAACAGTATGTACAATATAATACAGTGGTTCACCACATTCACCCCTGTTAAAAAAGAGTCCGGCGGGGGGTGAAGTGGACGGGTTGATTTAGATATCGAGTCTGTCGGGGGCTCTAACCTTCCGCTGTGATCGCCTCAGTCCCGGCTGTGGTGAGGACACTGGTGTCAGATGAAGTGTTGCGGCCTGCGGATCCAGGAGCGTGTCGTCTTCCGGATAAGTAGCAACGGAGGGAGACGATGTAGAGTCGTGAGTAGCAATGGAGGGAGACAGTGTAGAGTCGGGGGTAGTGGTGATAGTCGCTGGGGAACCTGCGGGTGCCAAGTCCCAAAGGGAGACTGTGTCCTCCCGTCCGTCATGGTGTGCCACGTAGGCATATTGGGGGTTAGCATGGAGGAGAAGGACCTGTTCGACCAGGGGATCTGACTTGTGACTCCTCGCATGCTTCCGGAGGAGGACGGGCCCTGGAACCGTCAGCTAGGACGGGAGCGGGACCCCTGAGGTGCACTTCCTGGGGAAGACAAACATCCTCTCATGAGGGGTCACATTGGTGGCAGTACACAGGAGCGACCGGATGGAGTGGAGCGCATCGGGAAGGACCTCCTGCCAGCGGGAGACAGGGAGACTTCTAGACCGTAGGGCAAGAAGAACGGCCTTCCAGACTGTTGCGTTCTCCCTCTCCACCTGTCCATTTCCCTGGGGGTTGTAGCTGGTAGTCCTGCTTGAGGTGATGCCCTTGCTAAGCAGGAACTGATGCAGCTCATCACTCATGAAGGAGGAACCCCAATCGCTATGGATGTAAGTGGGGAAACCGAACAAGGTGAAGGGCCTTGATGACTGTGGCAGAGGTGATGTCAGGGCACAGGGTGGTGAAAGGGAAATGTGAGTACTCATCAATGATGTTGAGAAAGTACACATTATGGTCAGTGGAGGGGAGGGGCCCTTGGAAATCGATGCTGAGATGCTTAAAGGGGCGGGAGGCCGTTACCAGGTGTGCTCTATCCGGCCGATAGAAGTGCGGTTTGCACTCCGTGCAGACCTGACAGTCCCTGGTCATGGTCCTGACTTCCTCGATGGGGTAAGACAGGTTGCGGGCCTTGATAAAATGGAAAAACGGGTGACCCCCGGGTGACAGTGGTCATTGTGGAGGGCCCGAAGTCAGTCTACTTGTGCGCTGGCACATGTACCGTGGGATAGGGCATCTGGGGGCTCATTGAGCTTCCAAGGTCGATACAAGATATCATAATTATAGGTGGAGAGTTCGATCATCCACCTTAGGATCTTGTCATTCTTGATCTTGCCCCGCTGCGTATTGTTAAACATGAAGGCAACCGACCGTTGGTCAGTGAGGAGAGTGAATCGCCTGCTGGCCAGGTAATGCCTCCAATGTCGCACAGCTTCCACAATGGTCTGGGCTTCCTTTACGACGGAGGAGTGTCGAATTTCGGAGCCCTGGAGGATATGGGAGAAGAAAGCCACGGGCCTGCGCCTGGTTGAGGGTAGCGGCCAGAGCAAAGTCAGACGCATCGCTCTCCACTTGGAACGGGATGGATCTGTCTACTGCGTGCATCGTGGCTTTGGCAATATCTGTTTTGATGTGGTTGAAGGCCAGGCAGGCCTCAGCCGTCAGGGGAAAAATGGTGGATTTAATGAGTGGGTGGGCCTTGTCCGCATAATTGGGGACCCAATGGGCATAATAGGAAAAGAACTCCAGGCATCTCTTCAGGGCCTTGGGGTAGTGGGGGAGTGGAAGTACCAGGAGGGGACGCATGCAGTCGGGATCGGGCCCTAGGACTCCGTTTTCCACAACGTAGTCAAGGATGGCTAGGCAGGTTGTGCGTAAAACGCATTTCTCCTTATTGTATGTTAGGTTAAGGAGCTTGGCGGTGTGGAGGAAATGTTGGAGGTTAGCGTTATTGTCCTGCTGGTCATGGCCGCAGATGGTGACATTATCCAGATATGGGATCGTGGCCCGACGCCCGTACTGGTCAACCATTCGGTCCATCTCCCGTTGGAAAACCGAGACTCCATTGGTGGCGGATGACGTGGAAGATGGGGGCGGTCCCCGCGGGCTACACGCACGCTGCTGGGTTTAGAAACAGGTCGGGCCTGGCAGACTTTAGAGAAGTGGCCCTTCTTTTCGCACCCATTGCAGATCGCGCTCCTCGCTGGGCAGCGTTGTCTGGGGTGCTTACCCTGGCCACAGAAGTAACATTTTGGGCCACCGGAGTTGGCGGTCACTGCGCGGCGCCCCTGGGTCGGGTGATGGCGGCACCCACGACGTCCACGAAGGTGCCACGTGGTCGGAGGTGTCGGCATCCATTCAGCTTGCGATTCTCCGGGGCTCTGTCGCCTCATGGCAAGGAGATGCCTAGCATACACATCGTTGACTTCCTCAACATACTGCCCCTTCAACAGCGTTATCGCATCCTCGAACGAGGTAGCGTCTCTGATAAGAAGGAAAACTTGCAGGCTCAAGTTGAGGACTCGCAGCTTGTGGGTCTCAACGACGGCAGCGGCGGAGGAATCAATGTAAGATTTGAAGCAGCTTAGCCAGTGTTCAAACGTGGCAGTGGCATCGGCTGCTTGGGGCTCCAGCTCCAGGCGATCAGGCTTGAGTGATGGATCCATCTTAAAATTTTAGCTGATTAAATTGACGTACCATCAATGACGACAGATGAGAGTCGGAAGAGTAAACTGTGGCTTTAATCAGCTAAAAGACACCTGCTGGCAGCCGGTCCCAGAATGAGGGCAGGGCTGGAGGTTAGCTACCTTATACCTGAGCCCGAGGGGCGGAACCAGCAGGGACAAACCCAGACATGTAACAAACAGTAAGAACAGTATGTACCATAAGTAAGAACAGTATGTACAATATAATACAGTGGTTCACCACAGGTAGCACAGTGGTTAACACTGTTGCTTCACAGCTCCAGGGTCCCAGGTTCAATTCACTACTTGGGTCACTGTCTGTGTGGAGTCTGCAGGTTCTCCCCGTGTCTGCGTGGGTATCCTCCGGTGTTCCGGTTTCCTCCCACAAGTCCCGAAAGACATGCTGTTAGGTAATTTGGACATTCTTAATTCTCCCTCAGTGTACCTGAACAGGCCCCAGAATCTGGTGACTAGGGGCTTCTCACAGTCACTTCATTGTAGTATTAATGTAAGCCTACTTGTGACAATAAAGATGATTATTATTATGCATGTACCTAAATTCACTCTCCTCAGCAACTCATACCTGCCCCACAACTCATCCAGACCTGCAAACTGCCCTTCCAGATACAAGCCCCTCACCCTCATCAGCCCCGCCACTCCCCACTTTCCATACATCCTATCCACCTCCCCCAGCTTAAACATATGGTTCCCACACAGCAGTGTCAACACCTACATCCTCTCCAACTTAAAGTGCCTCCGCAGCTGATTCCACAGCCTAGCCATTGACTGTACCACTGAGCTCCCCATAAACGTCCCTGGCACTAGTAGAAGTGGAGCAGTCACCTGAGCCCTCAGCCTGGATCCGCTAAGGATTCCTCCTCCATCCTGACCCACTCCGTTCCCCACCCAACCCCCACCATCGCCTCACCTTCCCCACATTCGCTGCTCAATAATAGTGCAGCAGATTCTGGAGCGCCAACCCCCCTTTCTGCCTCTGTAGCAGGGTCCTCTTTACCCTCGGCACCTTCCCCCCACCCCATATAAAGTCCAAAATCACTGTCTCCAATTTCCGGAAGAAGGCCGTTGGGAAGAAAATTGGGAGAGTCTGGAAATCAAAAGGAACATTGGCAGCACATTCATTTTTACAACCTGCACACTCCCTGCCAGTGTCGGGTGTAATGTATCCCATCTCTTAAAATCCCCCAATCTCCTCCACCAATGTTGTCAAATTCCACTTGTACATCGAAGCCCATTCCCTTGCCACCTGAATTCTTAAGCAACTGAACCTTTCCCTAACCACCTTAAAGGGCAACACCCCCAAGTTGGACCCCAGCTCGCCGCATTCAACGGAAACACCTCGCTCTTCCCAATATTTAACTTGTACCCAGAGAAGGTACAAACCTCTCCAATATGTCCATGATCTTATCCGTACTGTCCAACGGGCCCGTCACAAACAACAACAGGTGGTTCATGTACAATGACACCCAGTGCTCCCTGCTCCTCCTCACAATCCCGTGCCACTCTACAAACTCCCTAAGGGCCACTGCCATGGGCTCAATCACCAACCTGAACAATAACAGTGACAGCGGACACCTCTGTCTCATACCTCTATGCAGCCCACACTCCATGAACTCATCCCATTTCTGCGTACATTTTCCCTCATATAACAAACCACCCTTGCCACAAACTTCGGGCCAAACCCAAACCTACCCAAGATCTAGAATATTTATCTCTACTCCACCCAATCAAAAATCTTCTCTGCATCCCTAGGGTCAATAGCCCTGGCACCCACCGCACTGATGGAGACATAACCACATTTAACAGCCTCCTGATATTACTGGAGAGTTGCCTGCCTTTAACGAAACCTGTTTCATCCTCAGCAACCACCCCTGGCACACATCCCTCAAGCCTCCCTGGCACCAAGTTAGCCAGCACTTTCACGTCTGTGTTCAACAATGAAATGGGCCTATACGACCCACACTCCAACGGATCCTTCCCCTTCTTTGGGATTAGCGTAATTGACGCCTGAGTCAATGTCTCTGGCAGCTCCCCCTTCTCCAACGCCTCACTAAACATCCCCAACAAATGTGGTGCCAACTCCGCCGCGAATGCATTATAAAATTCCGCTGGAAAGCCATCCGGCCCTGGCACCTGCCCCGTCTTCATCCCACCAACACTTTCAATCACCTACGTCAGCTGCGACGGCTCTTCCAACACCTGTCTCCCCTCTTCCTTCAACCTTGGAAGCTCCAGTCCATCTAGGAACCGCCCCATATCCCCTTCCTCTCCACCCGGCTCCGCCCTGTACAGCCTCTTGTAATACCCCAAAACATCTCATTTATCCTCCCCGGCTCTGACACTGCCTCCCCCTTCTGTGTTCGCACCTTTAAGATTTCCCTGGATGCAGCCTGCCTTTGCAGCTGGTGGGCCAGCATCTGGCTCGCCTTCTCCCCATACTCATATTGCATCCGCCTTGCCCTGCATAGCTGCCCCACTGCCCTTCCCGACGTCAGCCTATCGAACTGCCCCTGCAACCTCTTTCTGTCTGCCAACAACACTTCAGTGGGGGCCCCCGCATATCTTCTGTCCTGCTTGACTATCTCAGCGAACAACCGTCCATAATCCACCCTCCACCTTCTGTCCCTCTGTGCCTTGAACGGGATAATCTCAACTCGGACCACTGCCTTCAACACCTCCCAGAACGTGGCTGCCGACACTCCCCTGTTCTGATTAATCTCCATACGCTCTCCAATTGCCGACCTCGCCTACAAGCAGCATCCCTAATCCATCAACAAACTCAAATAGAGCCTCCATCCCGGCCTCTTTACCTGCCCGGCATTAAGCCTCGCCTATAGTCAATGTGGCGGATGAACAGATATCACAATTACCGCATAGTCTGCCCATATCCCCGCCAACAATACCGCTCGGCTCAGCACAAATAAATAAATTCTTGAGTACACCATATACATGTGCGAGAAGGAGGAGTACTCCCCCCACCCCCGGGTTCTTAAATCTTCACGGGTCAATCATTCCCATCCATTCCATCAACCCTTCCAACTCCTTCACCATCCTCTCCCTTCCCATTGACTTGGGGCTCGACCTGTCCACCCTCTGTTCCATCACGCAGTTACAATCTCCACCCATAATCAATTGGTGCATTTCCAGGTCCAGGATCGCTCCCAGCAAACCCCTCACAAATTGCACGTCATCCCAATTCGGTGCATAATCATTGACTAGCACCCCCAGTGTTTCCTCTAGCACCACTCACTATGGCGTACCTTCCCCCCGGGTCACACACTTCCTTGGCCCTCACAAATCCCATTCTTTTGTTCAACAAAATGCCCAACCACTGCAACTTTGAGTCTAACCCTGAGTGAAATACTTGTCCCACTCATCCCTTCCTCAGCCTAACCTGGTCCCTCACTCGGAGGTGCGTCTCCTGTAAAAATATCAAACTCCTCAGGTGCGCAAAATCCCTGGATCTTGGCCCATTTAGTCCACGGACATTCCACGTTGCAATTCTTATCGGAGGCTAATGCTTGCACTGCCCGCTATTGTCTGCCATCCCCTTCCGGCTCTGCCACCTCAGACAGCACCCTAAATCGGGCCCATCCAAGATGGCCCCCTCTTTGTCCATGAGCACACTCAGTCTCCAACTCTGCCACAGTGCAATCCCCTCTCCCCACTTCCATGTCCCCCTCCCTCTTTCTCCCCACCCTGGCCACCTCTCTCGGCCTCCTCCGCCACCTCACCTCCGTTCACCAGCATTACCTGCCAGGGTGGCAGCTGCAGCTCGAAGGCCCCGTACCTGCATACTTTCCCACCTGAATACCCATCAACCGGCAACCCCACCCACCGTGCCCCACCATACACACTTGTAAAGAGAAAACATCCAAAGTCGCAAATCACCCCCTCCAAAAAGAGAAACACCACAGACGGCGGGAGTGGGGGTGTGGTTACCCCCTAAAATTTACAAACTTCTAACTCCCAAAACTAAAAAAGAACAAGAGAAAAAAAAAACAGCCTCCGGCAACATACAATAACCATAACCTTCAACTTTTACACATGCAGCTCCTCCATCTCACACCAACTCTCAGTTCTCCCCCAGTTTATGGTCCCTTATAAAGTCATTAGCCTCTTCTGGCATTAGTCATTAGCCGCTTCTGTTCACCTCTGGGGCCTTGTCCAGCCACCTCCTCCACCAGCCTGGCCAGCATCCTTGACACATATTTTGTGGCGCTCGTTCCTTCCACACCCTCTGGCAGCCCCACAATCTGCAGGTTCTGCCGCCTGGACCTGTTTTCCTGCTCTTCCACCTTTACCTTCAATGACTTGCACAGATCCCAGGACCCCCTCAACTCCACTTCCAAGGTCAAGGTCCGATCGCTCTGGCCAGACACCACTGTCTCCACCTCTCACATCTTTGCCCCTTGTGACTCAAGGCACTACTCTACATGGTCCATCTTTCCTCACAGTGGTGCTACTGCTCCCTCAGTTGTCTTCAACCAGTCACTGTGCATGTCTTTCCTTTGCTAATTAAATTTGCATTTGATGAGGGCCATAAACTGTTCCAACTAGGCCTTTCCCACTGGTGACGACCCTTCCCCCTCCACCATTCTCGCAATTGTTGCTGCGCTACAGGACCCTCCAATTCCTTAGCCAGATTTTTAACTGTTTTTTGCCAGGTCTGGTAGCCAGTAGATATACCAATCTTGGGGAGAACCTCTCCCTCTGCACCACTTTCCTGCCGGAGCTACCCCACTAAAGGGTGTAAAGTTCCGAAACAAATGCTCTTGAGCTGGAGCTGCCTTGTGCCTGGCCACTCACTCCATGGCCACCTCCGGAAGACAAAAATAAATCCTGTTGCATGTGTGAAGAAAAATGAAGAAAGAAGCAGGCTATTGGCTTTGTGTGTGTGTATGATTAGTTTAATTAAACTGAAGACAGTTTGTCTGCAGGGTTTATAACATCAAAGAAGTGGAGGTGTGAAAGGCATGCACTTGAAGGAAATATAACTAAGTTGAATTTCTATAAGTAAATTTGCTGTTGGAAAAAATTTGCATGCGGAGATAAGTGAAGATGTTGATTTTTAGCTGTTATATTTCAATGGGGAGTAAAAGGGTTTACAACTTTGATAGGTCATAAATAAATGAGCCAAGGTTATTAAATATTATTTGTCCTAAAAGTGGAGGTATAGGGAGAACAGGAAAGACTTTGGTGGGATTCTCTGGTCTCCCAGCTATTTGAGGTGACGTGCCATTCTCTGGTGGCGGGATTCTCTATTCCCATCATTTGCCAATGGGATTTCTCATTGAAGTCACCCCATGCTGCAGTGTGCGCTGCAGATGTCTAAAATCCAGCTATATTATATCCATGTTATATACTGAGGCGGTTAAGTTTCACAGAACAGCAAAGGACAATGGAATGAAGATGAAAGAGGAAAACAAATACTTTTTTTATGAAACCTCCTGGGGTGCTGCTCTGTGCTGAGAAAAGAAGCTGTGAAGATACAAAGTGAGCAGCCTTGCAGCCAACCCAGGAAAATGTCTGTTTTTCAGAGAACAGTGTTTTATTTTAAAGTTTATTTAATTTCCACAGCAGAGTAGGAGTTGTGAGATGCCTTGTGACATACCTTCCCTTCAGCAACAGTGGGTTTGCCTTGTACTAATATTACTGGAATTTATATTGTTAAACTTACGGGATTGTTGCCTAAAGGTGAGTTTATTTATGAGTCTAACCAGATAGGAGGTTTTTGCGGGGAATGTTCTGTAAAGACTAATTTTAACTGTGTAAATGTAATTTGTTGTTTTTTATTCATTTACGCGATGTGGGCATTGCTGGTTCAGCAAGTATTTATTGCCATCGCTAGTTGTCCTTCAGAGAGTGGTGGTGAGTTGCCTTCCTGAATTGCTGCAGTTCTTGAGGCGTCGGTATATCCACAGTGTTGTTAGGGAGGGAGTTCCAGGATTTTGACCCAGCGACAGTGAAGGAACAGCAATATATTTCCAAGTTGGGGTAGTGTGTCATGTGAGAGTACCTTTAAGAAATGGGTGTTTATAAATGAGTGTGTATATAAGTATCTGTAATGAGAGTACCTTTAAGAAATGGGTGTTCATAAATGGGTGTGTATACAAATATCTGTAGTGAGAGTACCTTTAAGAAATGGGTGTTTAAGAAATGTACCTTTAAGAAATGGGTGTTTATCAGTGATGTCAGACTGTGGGTGGAGCTGGGTTGTCTGTCAGATTTTTACTTTCATTTTAGGCTGTTTGCTGCAGGGTGTGTTTTAGTTTCGTTTTCAGAGCTGGATAGCTGCAGTCACAGCCAGATAGTGTATTAGAGTCTCTCTCTGTAATCTAAAAACTGTAAAGCGATCCTTTGGTGATTTAAAACTGATAACTTCTCTCAGTAGTGACTTTAACCTGATGTGTTTCTGTTTAAAAGTTTTTGTAAGCCTTCTGGATGTTAAAAAGACAGCTGAAGGATTACTTAGTGTTGTATTCTTTGGGGGTTGTATTTGAATTAATGGTCGCTAAGGTGTTCACTGTATGTTTTGAAAAGGTTAACTTGAGTTCATAGAATAAACATTGTTTTGTTTAAAAAAATACTTTTCCATTTCTGCTGTACCACACCTCTAGAGTGGGCCGTGTACTCCCCATACCACAATCTATTAAAAGTTGTGGGTCAGGTGAACTCCATGATACACTTCGGGGTTCTCTAAACCCTGGCCCATAACAAGTGAGTGACTTGGAGGGAAACCTCCTGGTGGTAAATTTCCCAGGTATCTGCTGCTCTTGTCCTTCTAGATGGTAGTAGTCATAGGTTTGGAAGGTGCTGCCTAAGGAACCTTGGCAATTTCCTGCAACTTATGTGTTCAAGTTTTCTGTTCTTTTCTTGATAAATGTTTTAATTTAATGTTTAAAATTTAAAAAACTGTTACATGAATTTGTGACTTCCAAATTCAGTAAACATATCTCCTTCTCATCAAAATATAAATGAAAGCAGTTGTGACACAGAGGCTAAGTTTCCCTTTGGGATTTAGTTTGTGCAGCAATTAATTTTCTGCTGGATCATATCACATGCATTAATTTATTTATATTATATGTAAATGTTGCCACAGTCCCAGAGGACCACAGGCTGCTCTCCACCTTTGAGAGAGAGCTGACTGGTTGTGAATTAACCTGAGGGTCACCACACCTCATGTGATTCTTACTAATATCACTGGTGAAAGTGGTGCTTAGAGATACGTTGATGGTTGTAGATTGATGCAGCTTCTGGGGGAATTTAACTTGCTCTTAGTACACCGATATCTGTTAAATGAGGATTCCAAGGCTTCTTAATTTTTAGCAGTACATAGATTTATTAATTAGCTTATTTTGGATTCAGCTGAATGACAACTAAACAACCAATAAGGAAACAATCTAGAAATGCTATCAATCATCTATTAACAACTTTATCACTATCAATAATACTTAAGATGCCACTCCAACTATTAAATACAAATATTGGAGCAATGATGCAAGTATTTTATTGCAGAGAAACCTTTATGTGCACAATCTACCCGAATGGGAGCAGGGTCCCATAATCAAGGGGAGGGAGTAAATAGGCAAGTTGTAGTTGTAGGGGATTCTATTATCAGGGGGATAGATAGTATCCTATGTGAGCAGGATAAAGAGTCCCGCATGGTATGTTGCCTGCCCGGTGCTAGGGTGCGGGATATCTCTGACCGGCTTGAAAGGATACTGGAGAGGGAGGGGGAGGATCCAGTTGTTGTGGTCCATGTCGGTACCAACAACATAGGCAAGTCTAGGAAAGAGGACCTGTTTAGAGATTATAAAGAGCTAGGATTCAAATTAAAAAAACAGGTCCTCAAGGGTAATAATCTCCAGATTACTGCCCGAGCCACATACAAATTGCCATAGGGAGGCAAGAAGAAGGGAAGTTAACACGTGGCTGAAAGAGTGGTGTGCGAAAGAGGGGTTCCTTTTCATGGGACACTGGCATCAGTTTTGGGACAGGGGGGACCTATACCGTTGGGATTGTCTCAACCTGAACCGAGCTGGGACCAGTGTTCTGGGGAAAAGAGTAAATAAGGTGGTCAATAGGACTTTAAACTAGAGATTGGGGGGGAAGGAAAAGTTAGGGAACCAAGAGGTGAAGTAATCAATGGGAAGCGTAGCTGCTTAGGAATACAAAAAAGCACGAAAAGACAGAACTCGGGAGAGGTTACGATAGTCCCCATCTCACAAAAAATGACACAGTGTATGGAAAGGCTCAGTAAACAAAGGTCCGCCACACTAAGAAAACAAAAAGGGACAGCCAATAGCGAATTAAAGGTGCTATATTTAAATGCGCGCAGTGTACGGAACAAGGTAGATGAGCTTGTGGCCCAGATTGTGACTGGCAGGTATGATGTGATAGGCATCACAGAGACGTGGTTGCAGGGGGTTCAGGACTGGCATTTAAACATCCAGAGATTCACAACCTATCGAAAAGACAGAGAGGTGGGCAGAGGGGGCGGGGTTGCCTTGTTAATTAGGAATGAAATTCAATCAATAGCACTAAACGACATAGGGTCAGATGATGTGGAGTCTGTGTGGGTAGAGTTGAGGAACCATCAAGGCAAAAAAAACATAATGGGAGTTATGTACAGGCCTCCTAACAGTGGCCAGGACCAGGGGCACAAAATGCACCACGAAATAGAAAGTGCATGTCAGAAAGGCAAGGTCACAGTGATCATGGGGGACTTTAATATGCAGATGGACTGGGTAATGCTGCCAGTGGACCCAAGGAAAGGGAATTCATTGAATGTTTACAGGAGGGTTTTTGGAACAGCTTGTGATGGAGCCCACGAGGGAACAGGCCATTCTGGACTGTTATGTAATGAACCAGACTTGATTAAAGATCTTAAAGTAAGGGAACATTTAGGAGGCAGTGATCATAATATGGTAGAATTCAATCTGCAATTTGAAAGAAAGAAGGTAGAATCAGATGTAAAGGTGTTACAGTTAAATAAAGGTAACTACAGGGGCATGAGGGAGGAACTGACGAAAATCTACTGGGAGCAGAGCCTAGTGGGAAAGACAGTAGAACAGCAATGTCAGGAGTTTCTGGGAGTAATTGAGGACACAGTACAGAGGTTCATCCCAAAGAAAAGAAAGGTTATCAGAGGGGGGATTAGGCAGCCATGGCTGACAAAGGAAGTTAGGGAATGCATCAAAGCAAAAGGGAAAGCCTATAATGTGGCAAAGAGTAGTGGGAAGTCAGAAGATTGGGAAGGCTACAAAAACAAACAGCGGATAACAAAGAGAGAAATAAGGAAAGAGAGGCTCAAGTATGAAGGTAGGCTAGCCAGTAACATTAGGAATGATAGTAAAAGTTTCTTTAAATACATTAAAAACAAACGGGAGGCAAAAGTTGACATTGGGCCGCTCCAAAATGACACTGGTAATCTAGTGATGGGAGACAAGGAAATAGCTGAGGAACTAAATAAGTACTTTGTGTCAGTCTTCACAGTAGAAGGCATGAGTAATATCCCAACAATTCAGGAGAGTCAGGGGGCAGAGTTGAATATGGTAGCCATCACAAAGGAGAAAGTGCTAGAGAAACTAAGAGCTCTAAAAATTGATAAATCTCCGGGCCCAGATGGGCTACATCCTAGAGTTCTAAAGGAGATAGCTGAAGAAATAGTGGAGGCATTAGTTATGATCTTTCAAAAGTCACTGGAGTCAGGGAAAGTCCCAGAGGATTGGAAAATCGCTGTTGTAACCCCTGTTCAAGAAGGGAACAAGAAAAAAGATGGAAAATTATAGGCCAATTAGCCTAACCTCGGTTGTTGGCAAGATTCTAGAATCCATCGTTAAGGATGTGATTTCTAAATTCTTGGCAGTGCAGGGTCGGATTAGGACAAGTCAGCATGGATTTAGTAAGGGGAGGTCGTGCCTGAAAAACCTGTTAGAGTTCTTTGAAGAGATAACAAATAGGTTAGACCAAGGAGAGCAAATGGATGTTATCTATCTTGACTTCCAAAAGGCCTTTGATAAGGTGCCTCGCGGGAGACTGCTGAGTAAAATAAGGGCCCATGGTATTCGAGGCAAGGTACTAACATGGATTGACGATTGGCTGTCAGGCAGAAGGCAGAGAGTTGGGATAAAAGGTTCTTTTTCGGAATGGCATCCGGTGACGAGTGGTGTCCCGCAGGGTTCAGTGTTGGGGCCACAGCTGTTCTCTTTATATATTAACGATCTAGATGACGGGACTGGGGGCATTCTGGTTAAGTTTGCCGATGATACAAAGATAGGTGGAGGGGCAGGTAGTATTGAGGAGGTGGGGAGGCTGCAGAAAGATTTAGACAGCTTAGGAGAGTGGTCCAAGAAATGGCTGATGAAATTCAACGTGGACAAGTGCGAGGGCTTGCACTTTGGAAAAAAGAATAGAGGCATGGAGTATTTTCTAAACGGTGACAAAATTCATAATGCTGAAGTGCAAAGGGACTTGGGAGTCCTAGTCCAGGATTCTCTAAAGGTAAACTTGCAGGTTGAGTCCGTAATTAAGAAAGCAAATACAATGTTGTCATTCATCTCAAGAGGCTTGGAATATAAAAGCAGGGATGTACTTCTGAAGCTTTATAAAGCATTAGTTAGGCCCCATTTAGAATACTGTGAGCAATTTTGGGCCCCACACCTCAGGAAGGACATACTGACACTGGAGCGGGTCCAGCAGAGATTCACACGGATGATCCCAGGAATGGTAGGCCTAACATACGATGAACGTCTGACGATACTGGGATTATATTCATTGGAGTTTAGGATGTTGAGTGGAGATCTAATAGAAATTTACAAGATAATGAATGGCTTAGATAGGGTGGACGTAGGGAAGTTGTTTCCATTAACAGGGGAGACTAGGACCCGGGGGCACAGCCTTAGAATAAAAGGGAGTCACTTTAGAACAGAGATGAGGAGAAATTTCTTCAGCCAGAGAATGGTGGGTCTGTGGAATTCATTGCCACAGAGGGCGGTGGAGGCCTGGATGTTGAGTGTCTTTAAGACAGAAGTGGATAAATTCTTGATTTCTCGAGGAATTAAGGGCTGTGGAGAGAGAGCGGGTAAATGGAGTTGAAATCAGCCATGATTGAATGGTGGAGTGCACTCGATGGGCTGAATGGCCTTACTTGCGCTCCTATGTCTTATGGTCTTATGGAGTGCACTTAGCCACGTGTTTCCCGGCACTTGGAGTGCCGAGAAACCTCATGCTATCGAATAGGACTCTGTTCCAATTTGGGTATATTCGAGGCCTGTGTGGGTAACTCCTCGATGAGGCTG
This sequence comes from Scyliorhinus torazame, assembly GCF_047496885.1. Classification (NCBI taxonomy): domain Eukaryota; kingdom Metazoa; phylum Chordata; class Chondrichthyes; order Carcharhiniformes; family Scyliorhinidae; genus Scyliorhinus; species Scyliorhinus torazame. Next base: position 162,462,721 of record NC_092709.1, on the reverse strand, counting down.
CACTTAGCCCCCTTTCCTGCACTGAGGAGCTGCGCTTGGTGGACCTCCTCAGTGCAGGAGGAGATCAGGGCGATATTTTTATATCCAGCCCCAATCTTGCAACCACCTGAGAAGGACATCATGCATACCCATAAAGCATCAACTCACTTATATGAGTGTTCTCACGGTCCCCCTGCACTCATCTACGCCCACACAGGGCACCCTAGTGCCCAATCATTTTCACGGAACAATGCAAGCTTGGTACCTTGGCACTGCCAGCTGGTAATGCTACCTATGCACCTTGGCAATGCCAGGTTGGTGGCACTGTTAGGGTGCCAGGCTGCCAGTACCACCCTGCCCAGAGGGCAAGCACCTGGAAGCTTCCAATGAGCTGTTCCATCTGGTCCCCATCTGTAGAGATCATCACTGAATGACATTTGCCCGAGATCTCCAAGCGGTCTCGCTCTAATATGCAGATTTGCTAAAATGTGTTCCACCCACAATAGGCAGGATTCACATCTTGATATCTCGTGAGATGGTGATAGATCTCGCGAGGTGAGCAAGCGGTTACATCGCGGAAGATTGATCTCCTGGAATCTACTGGCCGTACCACACTGCCTTTCGGCAGACGCGGCTGGTAGATCGTGCCCCATATTATTGCAAATAGGGTAGTAGACGTGAACAGCTTAGAACATAGCACATATGGTAATCATATGGGTGGAGAATTCATTTTCAATGAACTGTGATGATTAGTCTTTGGTACAGAAAACAAAATACAACTGGAGAAATAATCAAGGATCATAGTGTGTAAATTATAGTGCTGTAGATTTATGAGAGAGAAATGCTTACCCAGAGAGTTTACAGATGTCAGCATGTATACTTGATTAGTTTTGTGGGAGAATCTTATTATTCACTACCTAGCTAGTTCATTCCTGCATGGGCAACACAAAAGAGAGGTAATAAGTATACTTTAGAACTATTTCAATGGGCTAGAAAAGGCAGGAAAATATGGTACAGTAACTATTTTTAGGTATAGATAGAGTAAAATACATAAGTGCATTCTGATTAACCATTTACAGAGTATTTTGTATTTCATTCTTCTAGATTTGGCAATACAAACACTGTTAATCTTTCTGTTCTTCCATCTGCAACATGTTTGCTACATAATCCATACTGTTCAGTTCATAGAAGATGGACTTCAGTGGGTGCTTTAGTATCGGGATCGCTGATGACATGCAATAGATTTGCCATTATTCAACCATTATGAAAGTTACAATTTGAGAAGCAGATTGGCACAGTCAGGTTTGTGGAAGAAACAACCCCCTTATGCATTCTATGGGCGGGATTCTCTGACCCCCCGCCAGGTGGGAGAATCGCCGGGGGTTGGCGTGAATCTGGCCCCCGCCGTCCACCCAATTCTCCCCCCCCCCAAAAAAAAGCAGCCCGGCTTGAGTCGCGCCGCCCGCCTCGGAGAATGGCGGAGTCCGGCGCGACTCAATGGGTGCCGGGGCCGCCCAAATTCTCCGGCCCACGATGGGCCGAAGTCCTGCCCGCCTGTAGCCGGTCCAGCCGGCGTAAATCAAAGTAGGTCCCTTACCGGCGGGACCTGGCGGTGCGAGCGGGCTCCGGGTTCCTGGGGGGTCACAGGGGGATATTGCCCCGGGAGGTGCCCCCACGGTGGCCTGGCCCGCGGTCGGGGCCCACCGATCTGCGGGTGGGCCTGTGCCGTGGGGGCACTCTATTCCTTCCGCATCGGCCATTGTGGTCCTCCGCGATGGCCGATGCAAGTGAATCCCTGTGTGCATGCGCGGGGATGACGCCAGCACGCGCTGGCGCTCCCGCGCATGCGCCGACTCCGTCGGTTGGGGTGGCGCCAGGCCCCTATCCCGTCGGCTGGTGGGGCGCCAACCACTCCGGGGCGGGCCTAGCCCCTGAAGGTACGAAGGATTCCGCACCTTTGGGACCGCCCGACGGCGGAGTGGTTCACGCCACTCCGTCCTGCCGGGACCCCCCGACTCGCCGGGTACGGGAGAATCCCGTCCCATAGCATTATTGGCAAGGTCAGTCAGCTGGAGATCACAGCTGGAGGGTGTCTCACCCGCTGAAATAATACTGTCCCACTGCAGTGAACAGCCCAGGGTGCAATAATGATCAGTATTGATGTGCTTCATAACATATGAGGCACAATCAACACGAAGGGAGTCCGAGGTTATGCAGCAGATCAATTGTCACTGCACATAGAGATGAGTCAGAACTGGTCCTTCAGCTGTGAGGTCACGGTCAGTCTCTTGGTAACAATTTTAGCAAGTGACAGGAGTAGTATCATAAAACATGTAATATCCCTACAGTTAGAGTAGAAAACTCTATTCCTAGCATGAACAATATATGCTGAGGTCTGTAGTTAAATAGACAGCTAGTGGAATCACAAGCAGATCTTCAAGGCGGCACGGTAGCACAGTGGTTAGCACTGTTGCTTCACAGCGCCAGGGTCCCAGGTTCGATTCTCACTTGGGTCACTGTTTGTGCGGGGTCTACACGTTCTCCCTGTGTCTGCGTGGGTTTCCTCCGGGTGCTCCTGTTTTCTCCCACAAATCCCGAAAGACGTGCTGTTAGGTAATTTGGACAATTCTGAATTCTCCCTCTGTGTACCTGAACAGGCGCCAGAGTGTGGCGACAAGGGGATTTTCACAGTAACTTCATGGCAGTGTTAATGTAAGCCTACTTGTGACAATAATAAAGATTATATTATTATTAGGAGAACTTTTATAAGTCTCACACCTACTACTTCCAAGGGGTATAAATTAGAAGTAGCAAGAATGCAAAGTATTCATACACAAAACACAAACAACATTATTGTGATGCATCACATTGACCATACTGCACACAAAACCTATTACACTAATAAATGTAAATGCTGAATGCTGTAACTATATTTAAATAAAGCAAGGAGGAAAGGACTTAAAAAAAATATTTTTCCAATTAAGGGGCAATTTAGCATGGCCAATCCACGTACCCTGCACATCTTTGGGTTGTGGGAGTGAGACCCACGCAGACACGGGGAGAATGTGCAAACTCCACACGGACAGTGACCCGGGGCTGGGATCGAACCCGGGTCTTCGGCGCCATGAGGCAGTCGTGCTAACCACTGCCGACTGGGAAAGGACTTTTTTTTCTTTTGTGCCACAACAAGTAAGTCAATTTTAGTTTGAATGTATTTACAAAGTTATGTTTTAAAGAAGGACATCCTGAAGATTTGAGTGGAGTCCTGTTGATGAGGATATTTGTACCTGCACCAATTTAGACAGTCTGTTATAATTTACTTCATACGCTTCCCAGAGCTTGCCTCTTTGACAAGAATGCTATTTCTCTCAACAGCAATAAGAAACAGGTAATATATTTTATTTATTCTTTCAATGTGCTTCAGTTCACAATATTGGATAGATGAGGACAGTCTATCATGCAATGTTGGTTAATCCAGATGTCTGCTTTATTATATTTCTGCCTGGAAAAGGTGCATCAGTTTGGTACCTTTCCCGTAATCAGTCAGATTCGGAGCAAATAAACCATGGGCGGAATTCTCTGTTGGCTGGCGCCGGAATCGGGAAATGTGATTGGGCGGAGAATCGGTTTTGATGCCGAAGTCGTGGCCAGTGCCGGTTTCACACCAAACCACAATTCTTTGGTGCCTCGACAGTGGCGCCAATGCCTTTCACTCCGCATGAACAAGGGGAAGAGCCATGGGGCCGGGTGACCCCATGGCACTGGGGCAATATCCAGGCACGGACCACCATTGCCGAAGCCTACAAGGCAGCTATCGTGCTGCACACCCCACTGATCACCCACCTTGGCCCCTGGTTCTGCAGAGTGCACCGGCCATATGGATGCTCTCATCCCAGCCCCCCAGCCCCCACTCTCCCAACCCAATAACCCCCACCCTGCACCCCAGCCCCCACCCTCTACAGCACCACCCCCCCCCCCCGCGGTCGCCACTCGCCAATGGGGCAGTGCACAGCCCATCTAAGGTTAAAGCCCACTGTAGCCCCTACAGGGGGATGCTGGACGGGGGGGCGTGGAGCATACCGCTGGAATGGGCAGCGGCAGCTGACGGTACCCCTGGCAGTAAGGATGGGTGGCAGGGCCAGAGGAAAAGAATGTGTTCTTGCATATGAATTTTTGTCACGTCTAGCAAGTGTAAATGAGCTACATTATGAGCTTGAGTGATTCTCTTAAATTGATTGTTCGTGCAGTTATTAGTACACTCAGGATTGTTCGGCTGTGCTGCTGCCCAATCCACAATGAGATAACATTATTCTGGTTCCAGAAAATAAGCGAAAACTAGTTTGTTGAATGCACACCATTATTGCTCTGATTTTAAAGGATAGATTAACGTGGCAGCATACAATATAATGTCCTGATTGATCAAGTTCCACAATGAGAGCAAGATTCATAAATGTTCCTTTAATAAGTCGTAGGTGGTTTGCCATTTGCCACAGACAGAACTCCCCAAACTTTAAAGTTCCACTGTTGTGCATATTAATATTTGAACACTTACCCCAGAATTTTCTTGGCATAATGAGAGTCTCAAAGCTGGGACCCAATACAGGTCCTGATCTCTCGCTGTAAACTTTTCTAACTATTTTCAAAAATTCAACCTATTAGAAGCATCCATATCTACAATGTGGCACTTCTTACTGTATATGTTGAGCACTAGGGTTGCCATCTTAGAAAAATACAACTGGTGGGTAAGGTGGTGTGAAATTGTTTCATCAACTGTTTGGAAAATGTTACAGATTAATCTAAATTTAGAACAGACATTAGCTTCTCTACGTTGTATAATTAGGCATTCTAATCTGATTACTGCTCAAAGATAATTATGTTAAAATGTACTCCTCTGTTCAATTATGACTGTTAGAATAAATTATATTTAAATTAAGTTTGCAAATCAGACAATGTAAGCTTATTTTCCAGTGAACTCAAAGCCTAATAACACATGACAGTTCAATATTGTTTATGAGTCCAAGGGCTCCACTTTCCTCTACTGTTAGTTAAATTCTTACTTGCATTGTTAATAAAGAATAGCCAAAAGACAGATTACTCTGCTGTTCGGACATGAGAATTATGAGAAATAATGAAACAACACTCAAAGCTTAAATTAATACTAATGGCTTGCCTAGGTTTGAACTATGCTCCCGGTCTTTTGCAAACAATTTTTATATCTTTCTTTCCAAAGTGTGCAGGATGCTTCATTTACAAGATTGTGCTGTCTTATCACAATCCACCTACTGCTACGATTGTCCAATGTCTAATTATATGTTTAAACTACTATATTGGAGACTACCTTGACATTGAACATCCTTTTAATCTTCCTTTAATAATTTTATCCAACATGGATGTTACAGATGTTCTCAAGAACCTTTTTCAGCAAACTCAACAGTCACACATATATAGAAATTGTTTCATAATGAAATCTTCAAATTACTGACTTCTTCCAAGTTGTTGCTTGGAGAATTGAAGACAGAGTTTACCCATTAAACATATAAGTTAAACATGTTTGCTTGTGAAGTTAAGGAGCTGGATGTTACATTTGGGAGTCCCGCCGGAGGTAAATTGCAAACGGATTATGATACCCCAGTGAGCGCAAAACAGCAAGCAATTCCATATCCTTGCCATGCAAATTTATGCACGGTGTGGAATACAAAGGATTCCTGAGGGAATCCCAATAATGGGTCGCCATTTTGAGCGGCTGCTTGTTAGAGAGGTCCCGCAGCCGGCCATCCCCTCCCCCCCCACCACAAAGCAGCCCTGAACCGTCTCTCCGCCCCCACCTTACAGCCCCCACCGCCGGATTGCATGGGTGCCCTACCCTCAACTACAGGGGTGATCTGCTCCGCCTCTCCCAGGGACCCCTCTAAAAGGAAGACCCCCCCATAGGGGCCCCTGTCATAGGGAGACACCCCACAGGGAGCCCCCCTATAATAGGGAACACCCCCCCCCCCCACAGGGACATTTGTAATAGGAAAATCCCCTCTAGGGGCTCTTGTAATAGGGAGACCACCCAAGAGGGATCCTTGTAATAGGGGTACCTCCCTACAGAGACCCCCTGCCTGAAGGAAGTCTTTAAAAATACACTGTTGTCAGGTGTTTGCAAGCAGTATAAATGAAAACATTGGGCACGATTCATCTAATTGGGAATAAAGTCCCATAGCGAGCGCAATTAGCTGTGTGTTTCCTGGCGCTCGCATCGCCGAGAAACACATGGCAAACACATGCAATATGGGAGGCTCCAGCCCCTCTCCCAATAGCCACACTGGGCAAGGCCCCCCCCCCCCCCGACCACACAAGACATGTCAGCTTGGCAGTGCCACGTGGGCAGTGCCAGTCTGGCACCCAATTACTGTCAGCATGCCAGACTGGTACTGCTAGGGTGCCCAGGAGCCACCACCCTGCCCAATGGGCATGCAACTGGGGGCCTCCAATCCCCTGGGAGACTCCCACAAGTGCCATTCCATCTATCCCCATTTGTGGGGACAAGGTGTTTTTTTTCAAAAAATATACTTTATTCATAAAATCTGTAATAAACATTCAGAACATTTCGAATTGTCTTGACAATACATTTCCATTGGAGTTACACATTCCTTTGATTTTCTTCCATTCAATTGGGATGACATTACCCACATATCCCTCTTTACGTTACAATTCTTTCTTAAATATTTACATCGTCATGTTTCTTTTATACATTGGAGTGTTAATGACCCAGACCGAGGGGGGTTTACACTGTTACCCGCCCCTCGGTGTACATTTTCTGGTAAGACCTTACACAGTGGTCTTTCCCCATTGCGCCTTGGCGGCAGCTGCCCCAAGCTTGAGTGCGTCCCTCAGCACATAGTCCTGGACCTTGGAATGTGCCAGCCTGCAATACTCGGTCGAGGATAGTTCTTTGCACTGGAAGATCAGCAAGTTTCGGGCAGACCAAAGAGCGTCTTTCACCTTCAAGCAGCAGTTGATGTTTGTTTCGGTGTGTGTCCCTGGAAACAGTCTGTAGAGCACAGAGTCCTGTGTCACAGAGCTGCCCGGGATGAACCTTGACAAATACCACTGCATCCAGACCTTCTTTGCAAAGGCACATTCCACAAGGAGGTGGGTGACCGTCTCATTTCCCCCATAGCCACTCCGAGGGCAGCGTGCAACGGCGCTGAACCTTCGGGTGTACATGAAGAGTCTGACGGAGAGGGCCCTTCTCACCACCAGCCAAGCTAGGTCTTGGTGCTTGTTTGTAAGTTCTGGTGATGAGGCGTTCTGCCAGATGACTCTGACAGTCTGCTCAGGGAACCGTCCAACGTCCTCCACAGTCTCCTTTTCCCTGAGGGCCTCGAGGACCTTACGTGCTGACCACTGCTTCATTGCCTTGTGGTCAAAGGTGTTTTTCTTCAAAAACTTTTCCACGAGGGACAGGTGGTATGGCACGGTCCAACTACTTGGAGTGTTCCGCAGCAATGAGGCCAGGCCCATCCTTCGTAACACCGGGGACAGGTAGAACCTCAGTATGTAGTGACACTTAGTGTTTGCATACCGGGGGTCCACGCACAGCTTGATGCAGCTGCACACAAAGGTGGCCATCAGGATGAGGGAGACGTTGGGTACATTCCTCCCTCCTTTATTCAGAGGTTTGTACATGGTGTCCCTTCGGACATGGTCCATCTTTGATCTCCAGATGAATTTGAAGATGGCCCGTGTGACTGCTGCGGCATAGGGTCGGGTAATGGGCCAGACCTGCGCTACGTGCAGTAACACCAAGAGTGCCTTACACCTGATGACCAGGGTTTTGCCCACAATGGAGAGGGAGCGTTGCTCCCACCAGCCCAGTTTCTATCTTACCTTGGCAATGCGCTCCTCCCAGTTTTTGGTGCACGCCCAGCCGCTCCGAACCATATCCCCAGCATCTTCACGTAATCTGACCTGACAGTGAAGGAGACAAAGGACCCGTCAGCCCAGTTCCCAAAGAACATGGCCTCGCTCTTGCCGCGGTTTACCTTGGATCCCGAGGCCAGTTCAAACTGGTCGCAGGCATTCAACAGCCTGCGTACAGACGCAGGATCCGAGTAGAAGATGGCGACGTCGTCCATGTACAAGCACTCACCTCAGGTCTCCAAGACAAAGGGGATGAATTCCAAAGCCATGGGTATCTCAGGAATCTGCACATTAGAGTGAGACTAGCTGTCTCGCTCTAATATGCAGATTTGCTAAAAATTGATCCACCCACAATGGGTGAGACATCACATCATCTCCCTGGATAGCTTTGGATCTCACGAGGTGCTGCGAGCCAGGAACATCTCGGAAGCGAGGTATACTGCACCACAGCGAGCTGCTTTATGGGCACAGTGTGGCCGTTGTATCCAGTGTGTTATGCTAGCCATGTTATTGATTACTAGAGATAATGAGATGCAGCCTGTGTTGCTCTAGAAAGCTGGGGCAGAGATAACAGAAGCTCTGTCAATGACCTTTCATCCTCATTGGATATGGGTCAGAGAATTGTAAATGTCACACCCTAATCAAAAAGGAGAGTGGGATCAGCCTAGGAGATACAGGCTAATCAGTCTAACATCAGCTCTGGGAAAATGACCAAGAAAAGAAACACTTTCACATGGGTTAATAAAAGACAGACAGCACAGATTTGTTAACAGTGAATCATTCCTGACTAACTTGATTGAGTTATTTAATCAAATAATAGAGGATTGATGAAGGTAGCATGGTTGATGTTTTATGCATTTTCAAAAGGCATTTGATAAAAAATAAGTTGAAAAATAGAAGCAGTGGTCTTAAAGAACTAATGGAAAAAGGGTTCATAATTGGTTAAAGAATAGGAGGCAAGTAGCAGTGCATTAACAGATGTTTTTTTCTGACTGGAAAGGAGTATGCAGTCGGTATGGTAAATGCACCTAACTTGTTTATAGGAAATACAATTTTGAAGTTTGCAGACAATATAAAACTTGGCACGGTAGTAGATACTGAACAAGATAATGACAGATTTCAGGAGGACATAGACTGTGAAATGGAGAGATACATGGCAAATGCAATTTAAAAAGAAATACATTTGAAGTACTAGATTCATTGTTTTCCCAATTAAGACACAATTTAACGTGGCCAATCCACCTGTCCTGCACATCTTTGGGCTATGGGAATGAGACCCACACAGACACAGGAGAATGTGCAAACTCCTCACGGACAGTGACCCAGGTGCTCTGACGCAGCAGTGCTAACCACTGAGCCACCCTATGGCAAATGCAATTTTTTGCAGACAAGTGTGAAATAATTTGTAAAAAGCAACAGTAAAGACAGTGCAGCCTAAATGGTACTGTTTTGAGGGAGGAGTGCAAGAACAAAGGGCCAGGGCTGCCTATTAACAAACCTTTGAACAGCGCAAATTGATTAGGTGGTTGATAAAGCACATGTGATCCTTAGCTTTGTAAATAGGACATTGAATACATGGACGTCATGCTAAATCTTTACAAATCTCTGGTTAAGTCTCAACTATAGTATTGTGTACAATTCTAGGCACCAGGGGCGTCATTCTCCGACCCCCCGCCTGGTCAGAGAATGGCCGTTGGCCGCCGTGAATCCTGCCCCCGCCAAAGTCTCCGCTCCCGGAGATTGGGCGGGGGCGGGAATCCGGCCGCGCCGGTTGGCGGGACCCCCCGCTGGATTCTCCGGCCCGAATGGGCCGAAGTCCCGCCCAGGAATTGCCTGTCCCGCCGACGTAAATCAAACCTGGTATTTACCGGCGGGACCAGGCGGCGTGGGCGTGCTCCGGGGTCCTGGGGGGGAGCGCGGGGCGATCTGACCTCGGGGGGTGCCCCCACGGTGGCCTGGTCCGCGATCGGGGCCCACCGATCCGCGGGCGGGCCTGTGCCGCGGGGGCACTCTTTCCCTTCCGCCTCCGCCACGGCCTCCACCATGGCGGAGGCGGAAAAGACTCTCCCCACTGCGCATGCGCGGGAAACTGACAGCGGCCGCTGACGCTCCCGCGCATGCGCTGGGAAACTGACAGCGGCCGCGGACGCTCCCGCGCATGCGCCGCATTTCCGCGCCAGCTGGCGGGGAAACAAACGCCATTTCCGCCAGCTGGCGGGGCGGAAATCCCTCCGGCGTCGGCCTAGCCCCTCAATGTTGGGGCTAGGCCGCCAAAGATGCGGAGCCTTCCGCACCTTTGGGCCGGCGCGATGCCCGTCTGATTGGCGCCGGCTTTGGCGCCAGTCGGCGGGCATCCCGCCGTTGGGGGAGAATTTCGCCCCAGATTTCAGGATTGGTTTAGGAAGACCCTAGACTAGAGAGTGTCCAGAAGACCTTTCCCAGGATAATACTAGGAATGAGTGTGTTCAGCTGTGTGGCGAGATTGGAGAATCTGAAATTGTTTCCTTAAAACAAAAGAGGTTAAGGGCGATCTGGAGACATTTGAAATTAGGAAGGGCTTTTAGACAGAGCCAGTCGGGAGAAACTACTTCCTCTGGTAAGTGGCTCATTATCAGAGGTGACAGATTTAAAATTATTAAAAATTTTACTATTTTAACAAATGAGGAGAAGTTTCTTTACAATGATTATTAAGATCTGAAGTGCGTTACTTGGGCCGATTCTGCGGCTAAGTGCCGACGCTGGCAAGGGAACTGTGGCCTTTTACAAAGCCAAAATGGCACCGAACCCACATCGATTCCGGGCCAGGAGAGGGGCCAGCTAGCAGTGGTGCTGGGCAGAACTCCCGCGCCAAAAAAGGCTGGAGAATGGCCGGGTGCGTGGCCGGGCATGCGCACGGCGATGACCTGCAACGGTTGCGCCGTACAACATGGCACTGGCCGCACGCGGACCCGACCTGCCTGATAGTACCCCCCCCCGAAACCCTCCTTGCCACCCGCGGACCACCCCCCACCAGTCCCTCCAGCCTTCGCCAAAGCACCTACCCCCCGGCCAGCGGCACAGCTCCCGCCCGGACTGGACACAGTCCACAGCCACCAGGCGAGGTTCCCGAAAACTGAGAGCACACGTGTCCTGCGCCGTCGGGAAGTTGGCCCATCGGGGCAGAGCATCGGGGGAGTGCCTTCCGGTGACATCCTGAGGCCGTCCCAAAGGTGTGCGGCGTACTCACCGATGATGCCTTTTTTGGAGGTGGCGGTGCATCCGAAAACAGGCGCCGCCCCCGATTTTGGCACCAAAAATTAGATTTTGACATCGGTAAATCCCACCCTATGGTTTTAAGTTGTTGAACTCAATGTTAAGACTGGAAGGCTGTAGAGTGGCTAATTGAAAGATGAGGAGCTATTCCTCGAGTTCATGTTGAACTTTATTGGACAACTGAAGTAGGCCGAGAATAGAAAGGTCAGTGTAAGAGCAAGGTAGAGAATTAGAATGGCAAGTGACTGGAAATTCAGGGTCATGCTTGTGAAGTAAACAGAGCGCTCTGCAAAGTGGGCACCCATTCCATGTTTGATCTCCCCAATGTAGAGCAGACTATATTGCAAACAGTAAATGTCGTGAAAGAAGTACGTGTAACCACTGTTTCACTTGGAAGGAGTGTTTAGAGCATTGGATAGTGAAAAGAGAGGAGTTAAAAGGGCAAGTATTGCATCTCATGTGATTGCATGGGAAGGTGCTGTGAGAAGAGGAGGGTGTTGTTTGGGGGGGGATGTGCTTGTGGAAATCATTCCCTCTTCTATAAGGTAATGCTAATGACCACAAGCCCATTCCTGACCCACCTTCTCCAATCTGTCATCTCCTCCAGCCTCTATACATGCTTAACTTGAATATTTCACTTGGACTTCGACTCCGTGGCCAACATCTTGGGTGATTTTCACAGAATCTCTACATTGCAGAAAGAGGCCGAGTCTGCACCGGCCCTTACTCCAATGCTGCACCCTTCCTATCCCCGCTCCTATCCCTGTAACTCCACCTAACATTTGGGCAATATTAGCATGGCCAATTCACCTAACCTGTGCGTCTTTGGACTGTGGGAGGAAACCGGAGCACCTGGAGGAAATCCACACAGATACGGGAAGAATGTGCAAACTCCACACAGACAGTTACCCGAGGTCGGAATCGAACCCAGGTCCTGGCGCTGTGAGGCAGCAGTGCTAACTACTGTGCCACCCCAATGTTGGCAATGTATCCTTCTAACAAGAAAGAAAAAGTAGGCAAGGTTTCTTGGAAAAAAAACAGCATGGTTGAGCCTTATATCTCTTGGCAACCTTAAATCTCATGGTCATTTGATGATTGTTCCATGATCTTTATGCTCTAGACATTGCTGATGCTGGACAAATGGTTGTGGTGGAAGAGGAGGTAATAAAAACAAGGTACATTAGAGTAACTATATTATTGATGAAATAATGCATTTATTCATGAAATAGAGAAACAAAATAAGGGCAAATGGGAAATCATGTTTGAAATATTACATGCTGAACAATAAACACATTGCGTGTCCTTCATTTGTTCCAGCAGATTTTTTGTTAATTCTGCTTCACCCGTTGTTCCTCTGTCTGCTCTTCTGAAAGTAAATCCGAAATCAAACACTCAGGAACTAATTAAATTCCATTGCTTGGGGTCAACCTGTTTTCACCATGAAGTAAATTCTGGGTTCAGAATCTATTATTCTGTCTCTGCTCTTAAAGGAGTAGATGAAAGATCCTTGGGTCTGATTAAATAATGATCTAGAGCAATCAAAAAGGTCACACTTCCTCTCTTAAATGATGGATATATTTATTAAAGAAGCAAGCCAGACTTGTAGAAAAGTGTTTTCTGTCTCAAACACCATGGGGCTGGATGCTTCACCCTGCTGCACCACATTTCAGGTTCACCCTGTCGGCGGTATGCTCCGTTACGCCGGCCGGTCAATAGAATTTCCCATTGTGGGGCAGTCCCACGCCGTCGGCAAACCCCAGAGCTGCCGGCAAAATGGAGCATCCCGCCATCGGAGAATCCAGCCGCATATCAAGATAAAAAGCACAACAGAATATTTGCATTTTTCCTCATCTGTAGTATTTTGTCAGCAGATCATTATTAAGGGCTTAGTTGGTAATATGTGTCCTGCACAAAATGCAACTGAGCCATATAGACCTAGAAAAGCGCAGATATTGGATGAATTCCTGTTGTGAAAGTGATTAATCTTGATATTGAGGCAGTGCATGGCTGAGCATGGTATCTCGGAGCCTCAGTAAAATTACCGTCAATGGTGTTCAGGGAGAAAATCCACAGTGATTGGAGTCAAACATAGCAGAAAGGAAAAGAGTTGTGGTAGATGGAGGTCATCTCAGACCAAGGACATTGCAGAAGTTCTTCAGGGCAGTGTCCTGTGTTCAACTGCTTCACCAATTACTCTCCCTCCACCATAAGGTCAGATGTGGGGATGTTGGCTAATGATTACGCAGCAATTAGTTCCCTTTGCAATACTTCTCATACTGAAGCAGTCCGTGTGCCCATGCTGAAAACCCTGGACAAATCCAGGTCAAAGTGTGTGCATCTGGCTCATTCCCAATCTCAGGGTGTTCACCCACTTACCCCTACCCACTGTGTGAGTGGTTATGAATCTCTGCTGGTGTATGGGGTTGAGGGCGTATTAGAATCCTGAGACTGGGAGTGAGCCACATGCAGAGGGCACGATATTGCAGATCCGTTGGCTGTGGGCACAAACCCCATAATGGTCGCAAAATTATGTGAGAGGCCAAACCCAGGATTTGTACCAGTGATATGTTGGAATGTGCCTTCCTGATTCGCCCTGATGAAGTGAGCAGGTCCATGCCCAGGAAGGGCGAGAACCTGATATTAATGCATTTAAATCCATTTTAATATCATTAGCGAGTTCAAAGTCAGATGTTCTGGACCGGTGTTTTTCAAACTTCTTTTCCTGGGACCCACTTTTGCCAACTGGCTGACCTTTGGGACACACATCACTTCGCTTACCTTTAATGCATTAGACCCTAATGAGTCACTGGGTGCTAACTTGAAAAAAAATACACAAGATTGTATTTCCCTCAAGACATTTTTACAATTTTAAAATCATAAATTGGACTCTGCAGAAACATTTTTTCTCCCTGTGAAGGGACCACCATTCCCCAATCAGAAGTAAAATGTTGAAAATCTCCAGCTCCCAATTTCAGTCAAAAGTATGAGGAGCATATGTTGGTTTTATAGAAACAGTAAATTGATAAGGCAATGCATTTCTTGCACACTTGCCCAGCTGGGCAATGACTGACCGACAGGAAAGGACAAGCAGCAGCTTACAATGACAAACGAGACTTCACATAATAAAACATTCCGATTTAAAAATTGATAAAATACATGTAAGCACTATGAATGATCTCCGGTCGCAGGATATTCAGATTCTGGTTCCTTACCACTGTGAGATGATTGTGACAGTGCTGCATGCAGTTGTTAGAATTTTAGAATAGAATTCCTACAGTTCAGAATGAGGCCATTCAGTCCATCAAGTCTGTATTGACCCTCTGAAAGAACACTGTACCCAGGCCTACTCCCTCGCCCTATCCCCTAATGCCACCTAACCCGCAGGCATGGGGATGAAGTGCAAACTCCACACAGTCACCCAAGACCGGAATTGAACCCGACTCCCTGGTGCTGTGAGGCCACTGTGCCATCGTGCTTCCCAATGTGTTGTTCCAATATCTTGTATAACCAGAAAAACATCCAACCACACAGATGTCATACAAAACAGCCACCTGAATGAAATGAATCAGTGCTGGTACCATTATTCTTTCTGTGCTCTGGTCAGGGATTTTCAAAGAATGGAGCTGGTGCATGTTTGCATGACTCTGTGTGTTGGATCTCTTTATTTCTTGACTTTGAAATATCACAGATAACCACCGAAGAATATCTGCCACCTGAAAATGAGACTGGAGAGGAGGTTTATTCACTTTCCCATCACCTGGATTTATTCCACACGACGACAAGTCTGATCCAAGCAGGATTATCTCAATGGGGCATTGGCTGTCTGAATGAAATGGATGATTTAACTCAAACATGAGCAATTTTAATGCAACTATTGGCAATGCGAGCAACTCTCCCACCTGCTTCTTTCTGATAAGCAACAGCCGCACCTTCAAAAACATTATTGCTGCGCACTCCTGTACCATTCAACGCGGCTTTGCTGAGAATTACTGTAAAGTACATCTGCTTCCCTCTGTAGGCCGCATTCCCCATTCTTTAGCTCTCATGTACAACTAGTTGCCACATCAGCCTCGCTCCTGATTTATTCTCTAATATCTTGCCTAATCTTCAAATTACATTCTCTGTTCTTTGTCTGCCCTCTTTCATTCTGGTCCTGGCCATTCACATTTTTTTGCGACCCTGCACTCTGCGATCGTTCTGACACCCGCCCACGACCCACCTGTGGGTTGCGACCCCCACTCAAAAACCCTGTTCTGGACTCACAGAATTTTCCTGTGAGGATACGAGTGTGAATTTCTATTGCTCTTTAAAAATGTGGAGCATGTGCTATGGACTCCGAGAGGAAGGAAGGAGGTTAAATCACTCTCCACCATGTACCACAGTGAACAAGGGTAAAGTTACCGCTGGATAGCTTTGGAGGGGGGGGGGGAGGGGATTCAAGGGCCCAGGTGTTTGTGGGAATCGATCTATGGGTGAGGGGGACAAATTGGGGATCACCCCTGGGCTGGGGATTGCAGTTAATCTGTCTTGCTTGTAAGCCTGCTGTGTGTTTTATATTCACTTCACAGCCCTGAGCAATTCTGCATCCTGTCTGTTTTAAAAGCAGTTTACAGCCCAGAGTGAGTGAAAGGCTTTTTCTTTAAAGGGCACTTCAAAAACCAGAGTGAATAAAAAGGTTATTTGTTTACACAGCTATTGACTGCCCTCAGAGATTATACATCAAAGCTTTTTTCTGAAAATCTTTTCACTGCCAGTAATGAATCTTCAGCTTGACTGCCAAAGAAGTGAGAATGAATTCACGGATAGCAGTAGCCAATGACCTGGGAGTCTGGGCCGACTCAGGGAGTGGGGCTCATGAAGTGGGGGGTGGGGGGGATGGGGGCGAGTGATAAGACTGAAAGTCGCTGTCTTGATGTGACCCTGAGAGAGAAGGCAGGAAAGTTAAGATAAGGCTGGGGGGAGGGGGTATTGGCACTCTGCACAATAAATCAGAGATAATGCAATGACTTCCCAAGAGTGTTAAGTGTGAAAACATTACAGCAATTAGAAATCGGGATGATTAAGCCTGAGTATTATCTGCACCTATTAGTATACAGTAAGAAGTCTTACAACACCAGGTTAAAGTCCAACAGATTTGTTTCTAATCACTAGCTTTCGGAGCACTGCTCCTTCCTCAGGTGAATGAAGAGGTGGGTTCCAGAAACACATATATAGACAAAGTCAAATATGCAAGACGATACTTTGAATACGAGTCTTTGCTGGTAATTAAGTCTTTACATGTCCAAACAGAGAGACCGTTTGGACCTGTAAAGACTTTACCTCTAACAATCCTGAGTCTTGCTCGTCCAACCAATTGGCCATCATCATTTGACCCTTAGCAAGGTCAGCTGCCCACAGATTCACAGTTAACGCGAGGAATTAAAACCTTAAGGGCTGGATTCTCTGATTGCCGACGGCAAAATCGCATTCAGCAATTGGCCGGAGAATCCGTTTCGACGTAAAAACGGATTCTCCGGCCATTTTTCGGATGCTCCGCCCCCTCAAAAACAGCATACTCGCTGAGTACGCCGTATGCCATTGGGACGGCCTCAGGACATCACCTGAGGCCCTCCCCGATGCTCCACCCTCGATGGCCTGACTTCCCGACGGCGTCGGTCGCGTGTCCTCTCAGTTTTCAGGGACCTCGCGTGGCAGCTGCGGGCTGTGTCCACAGCCGCCACAGTCGGGGGGGGAGGGATTAGCCGTTTGGCTGGTAGGGGGGGCTTCGGCGTGGTCTGGGGGGACAGGTGGGGGGAAGACCGGGGATGACGAGGTGGGTTACGGGGGGGGGGGGGGGGGGGCCCTCATCTGGCAGACCAGGTTCACACGCAGCCGTCCCCATGTCGTACGGAGCGGCTGCTGCGCGTCCGCAGTGCACATGCGCGCCACGGACCCGGCCATTCTCCGTCTCTATCTGCAGGTGAAGCCGGGGGCTTTACATGGCGTGGCTGCTAGCCCCTCACCACCGGGCGAAGCATCAGTGAGGGGGCATCGCCGGCTTTTTGGTCGTAAGGCCAGATGCTTCCTCCAAACATAGCCGCAAAATCAGATGAATCCAGCCCCAAGTATAAAGGGATGAAAGTTGGGTGCAGGACATTGGGAGGGATAGCTTATTCAGCCTGGCAGCCATGACCAACTGAATGTCCTTGGAGATCCAACAGCCCTCAAGGTTCGCAAGAACATTCATTTGCCCCAACACATGATGAACTCTAGTGCTGCTGTTATTAAGGGTGGAAGCAACCAGACGCGAATCCATAGGTGACTCTGATGGACGAGGGCAGTTATCATGGCCAGTAAAGCAATGAAGTGTGATGGACAGCAGAGAGGTGAGGTAGCATTGGCCACCAGAGGCGGTGTAGGATAGTCAGCTTCATGGACCAGGAGGACGAGGGCTGTTGGGAGGGTGTGAGCGTCGTGGGATGGATCACCTAGCTGATTACCTCCCTCTCTTTTGTGCTGCTTACTCTGATAAGGATAAGTGAGTGGAGGAAGAGCTTGAGGAGGATCCTGAGGAAGGAGGCCAGATGGCAACCACGATGCATCAGGCTAGGAGGACCAGGGGTGCCATCATAGTCTCCAGGTTCACGCATTAGGAGGTTTGGTGTCCGGCAGCTCCACAACCCTCCCGCAACAAAACCATTACGTTTGCCAAGGATGCACATCATATATGGAGGCAGCCTACTGCTCTCCGCTCCCTGTGGTCTGGATCCTCAGGAGGGCCTGGTCCTGAAGGGACCCGGCCGAATTTCAACTGTCACTGGTTCTGCCGCGTCACACTGTTCTGTCTGCAGCCCCTGAGATTCGTTGGTAGGAAGGGAAGATTCAGAAGGGCTGGGGACTGTCAAGGTCTCTTTGTTGGAAGGCCCCGGGATGTGGCCCAGCACTTTCTTCTCCATTGGGGTGCTCATAGGCCCCTGGGCTACTCCATGGATTGGAGAGGCAGCTGGAGTGAGCTGTAGAAGCCTCTGCATCACCTGGCACTGCCAGTCCTGGAAGCTTGACATTGTTTGCATCATGGCATTGAAGCCCTTAGCGATGGCCCTCTGTTACTGCTGCATGCTCTCAAGGCCCTCAGCGATGGTTCTCAGACATTGATCCATGTCTTAAACTCAATCATCTTGGCTCTGACGTACTGCCCCAGACTCTCCATTGCAGTCGCCACACCTGCAGTGATGACCTGGGTGCCACACAATGCCGGCAACATCTCTTGCAACTGAAGGCTTTGGGACTCGTCTAATTGAGCTTTCAATTGTAGGAATGACACTGATAGCCCTTCTTGCATTTCCCAACTCTTCCTTTGCATCTCCAGTAGCTCTGGAATTAAATTGCCCAGAGGCAAGGCATTTCGCTGGGAGACAGCTGTGTCCTGGGATCAAACAAACCTCCGACTGCCCGATCCCTGGAACTTTCCTGTCTCCACCTAATGTGCATCAGCATCTGTGTGGTGCTCACCAGATAGTGACCCAGGTACCTATCTTCTCAGTCCACCCAGCAAGGTGCTTATCCCTGTGAAAGTGGATGGTGCGTTTGATAGCCGTGACGGCTTTTTGGTGTCCTCCTTGGATATCTCCTCCGAGGTGCTGTCCAGCGCTGCAAGAGGGTGCTCTGCCTTTGAATGATCCGGCCTCATCGGATGGTGATCCTGCATGGTTTCAGTAAATGGGAAGGACAAGGGTGTGTGCAGTTAACAAGTCACTTGGAATAAGTCATCTGGATGCAGATTCAGTGGATCCTCACTTCATTGGCGCAGGCCAACCAACCTCGCATCCCCCTACCCCACTCCCTGCTGTCTTCTCCCTCGCCCTTTTATTATGGGCTATCTTATCCTGCAGGGACACCAAGTGTGCCAGACATCTGATGGGTGATTTCCATGGCAACTGTCATCTGTGGTAACCACACCTAGCCTCTAAGGAATTGTGGTGAGGAGTTCCAGGGGGGGGGTGTCAGGAAGAAGACGTTGGGTTGTCGGATGTTGGGTGTTTGCGAGGTAATGTCAGGTGGATTGAGGGTGACAAGCCTGTGATGACTGTCGGAAGTGATGCCAGGGGTAGACAGGTGATCACTCACCCTTGCAGCACATTCATCTTCTTCTGGCATTGGACCCCCACCCTCCTGGTCTTGCTGCTGGCACTGACTGTAGCTGCCACTGCGTCCCAGGCGGGGATGGTAATGTTACTCTCCTATGGGTCTCCAAAATTACACTTGGGAATTTTTCAGGAAGATTCCATCCAGTGTCTAACTATCTCACACACACTCATCATCTCACACACTCTCACTCTCTTGCATATACCCACACTCTCGCTCTTTCTCTCATATATCATCCAGTTTTATCCCCACTCCCAACCCTAGGTTCCACTGCATTTACGCCAGACTTTGCAGCCACCGTCTGAATGCCAGGTCCCCGCTGTTTCCGCTTCCCCTGCAGACCCCACATCCTTCCCCTGTAGGCCTCACAGTCTCTGTTTCCCCCTCAGGCCCCCCAGTCTCTCTTCCCACCATGGCGCCGACAGCCTCTCTCTCTCATTTCCCCTGAAGCCTCTTATTTTTCACCCCACAGAAAACCTTTGTATTTCCCCAGCGCACTCACCACTGCTGCTGTTTGGTGCTTCTTCAATCACAGTTGTTTCTCTCCTATACTTGCTGCTGATAGGCTCATAGGCTCATGAGCCTATCAGCAGCAAAAGTGGGAGTGGAGCAGCCTTTGTCTGGAGGCTTAGCCCTTTGCAGACTCTTCAACTTCAGTCTCTCTGACCACCAGTTTGAACACTGGCTCCGGGGGCCACAAAGAATGTCTTTGAGGGCCACAATCTGGCCTGCAGGATGCATGATGGACAAACTTGCTTTAGAAACTTGTGACCATCCAGTGCAAAGTAACCCACTTGACCGGCACCCCATCCACCACCTTAAACATGTATTCCCTCCACTACCAGTGCAATGAGGCTTCAGCCAGTCACCGAGGCTTCGCCAACAACACAAATCCATGACCTCTGCAACACAGAAGAATAAGAGCAGCAGGTGCATAGAAATGCCACCAGCTCCAAGATTCCAACTAGTCATATACCATACTGACTTGGAAATTGAGGTGGAGATTTTGAGCCTGCGTTAGCTGTGTGTGGGATTGCCGATGTGAGCTCAAAATCTGAAGTGAACCGGAAAACGCACATCTCTCATACGAGATCGTGATTTCCGATTTTCAATCCCCCTTGCCGATGAAGTAACGTGATAAGAACGGGAATAATTGCATGAATGACGTGTGAAGATTTTCCACACAAAAACAGCTGACCGTTGGACAAAAGTTTCTCTGAGTATTTTTCTCACATGAAAATAGAAATTGTACTGCATGCTTCAACTTTGGTGATTTTGAAGGGCTTTTACCCTGTGTGCTTGGAAAGATTCAGGGAGCAGTGATTTCACCTGGAGAGCTGCTTTGTCTTGATGAATCTACACAGCATCATTGCAAGGTCAACTCAGAAATCTTTCTTCTTCACTCGAACAAATTATTGTACCAACCTTTTATGCATTGTTTAAATTTTTAATGAAACAATCACTTTGCTCCTCTTTCTTGATAACTGAGAATGTCTGGAATACACCATCATCCTGTCATTGATTATAGATCAGTGCATTTTGTGCTGTGAGAGCCTCAGCTTCACTTCCATAACCTTCAGTTTGTACAGTGGATTGGCAGTTCATGTTCAATCTTGTTTCATTTATGAATGATAAATTAGGAGTTTCCGAACATATGTTTTCCAGCATTATCATGTCATTCTGGAAATTTTAAAGGGCAACAATTATCAGAAAATATCAGAGCAACCACTGGTCAATTTGTATTTCAGCCATAACCTTGTGTATTTTTTAACATGAGTCAGAGCTGGTGCAGTGTCCTTGACAGCACATACTGTATGGTTCATCAAACAAAGCTGTTTCATTTCAACTTGAATGTATAATTATTTCTACAAGTGTTTGCTTAACTTTATATTCTGTGTGCTGCTGTTATTAAAATTACAATTCAAATGGCGGCAGCAAGAAGGTCAGATTTTAATGTCATCACCATTCGTTCCCGCAATTAAACTGAATCACAACCACCCCTAATACCTGGATGCTGACATAATTGGATGTGTACTGCAAGTTCCCAGTCATCTGCAGTCTTTTCCAAGTGCTGAAGAGTCTCAAGGTCAATACATGCCTGAGAAGTAACCTGGACTGGGTTGAGAATTCATGTGCTGGATTCTCCCATTCTGGGGCTATGTCCCCACACCCGCGTGGGAACGGTGGCGTTTTACGCCAGAACAAATAGCATAAAACGACCACCGATTCGCCGTTTTGCTGGGGGCTAGCATGTCAGAAGCGTCGAGCACCCAGATCTAGCTGCCTGCCGATACGCCCAGGAGAATTGCCGGGTCCGTGGCCGTGCATGTCCATGGCGGTGGCCTGCAGCAATTGCGCCGTGCTACAAGGTGGCTGCCACTCGCGGACCCGGCCCGCAAAATAGTGCCACCCCTTCAGCCAATTCACATGCCCCAGACCACCCCCCACAGTGCCCCCAGCCCCTGATAATGTACCCCCTGCCCTTGGATCGGCCCACCCCCGACTGTGGCGCCGCTGGACTGAGTCCGCGGTCACCACGCCAGGTTCCGGACGGATGAGACCATGGGAGACCCACGTCATCGGGAACTCGGCCGGATGGGGGCGGAGCATCGGGGGGCCGGCCTCAAGCAATGTCCTGAGGCCATCGTTATGTGGCACAGCGTACTCGGCTTTGGAGGGGGTGGAGCATCGCTAAAGCGGCGATGCACCCGATTTGGTCAGGAACATTGGGCAAAATTCTCCCCCAACGGCGCGATGTCCGCTGACTGGCGCCAAAAACGGCGCCAATCAGACGGGCATCGCGCCGGCCCAAAGGTGCGGAATGCTCCGCATCTTTTGGGGCCGAGCCCCAACATTGAGGGGCTAGACCGGCGCCGGAGGGATTTCCGCCCCGCCAGCTGGCGAAAATGGCGTTTGGTGCCCCGCCAGCTGGCGCGGAAATGCGGCGCATGCGCGGGAGCGTCAGCGGCCGCCGACAGTTTCCCGCGCATGCGCAGTGGGGAGAGTCTTTTCCGCCTCCGCCATGGTGGAGGCTGTGGCGGAGGCGGATGGGAAAGAGTGCCCCCACGGCACAGGCCCGCCCGCGGATCGGTGGGCCCCGATCGCGGGCCAGGCCACCGTGGGGGCACCCCCCGGGGTCAGATCACCCTGCGCCCCCCCCCAGGACCCCGGAGCTCGCCCACGCCGCCTGGTCCCGCCGGTAAATACCAGCTTTGATTTACGCCGGCGGGACAGGCAATTTCTGGGCGGGACTTCGGCCCATCCGGGCCGGAGAATTGAGCGGGGGGTCCCGCCAACCGGCGCGGCCCGATTCCCGCCCCCGCCCAATCTCCGGTACCGGAGACTTCGGCAGGGACGGGGGCGGGATTCACGGTGGCCAACGGCCATTCTCCGACCCGGCGGGGGGTCGGAGAATGACGCCCGTGACTTCTGTGACAGCGACTGGAGAATCCAGCCCCATGACTTGGATTAACCTGCATATTTTCAAGGTGGGTAGTTGTGAATTAGTTATTGGGTGGAATTCTCCCAACCAGCCCTTGGCAGATTTTGTGATGGATGTGTGCAGTGAATCTGACAAGAGTCAAAAAGTCGGAAACCCACCGGCTTAAAATCGTGTTGCAATTCTCCCAATGGCAGGTTATTGGAAAGTCCATGGGCGGGATTCTCCCCTAACCGGCAGGACGGGCTGGACCGGCACCGAGGAGTGGCATGAACCACTCCGGCTTTGAGCAGCCTGGAAGGTACGGAATCTTCCGCACCTTCAAGGGCTAGCCGGCGGTGGCGGGGTTGGCGCCGTGCCACCTGGCGCCGGCGCGAGTTGGCGCATGCGCAGGAGCGCCAGTGTGTGCTGGCATCATCCCAGCGCATGCACAGGGGGGGTTCTTCTCCGCGCCGGCCATGGCGGACCGTTACATTGGCCGGCGCGGAGGTAAAGAGTGCCCCCACGGCACAGGCCGCCCGCGGACCGGTGCCCCCCCCCCGACGACTCCGCAGGCCACCCGCAGAGCCAGGTTCCGCCAGTAGGGACCTGGTGTAATATATGGCAGCAGGACTGACCGAAAACGGGCGGCCACTCGGCTCATTGCGGGCCGGAGAATCGCCGGGGCGGGGGGCGCTGCCAACAGCCCCCGACCAGCGCGGCGCGATTCCCACCCCCGCCGAACAACCGGTGCCGGAGAATCCAGCAGCCGGCAGCAGGGCGGGATTCACGCCCGACGGGGGGTCGGAGAGTCCCGGGGGTCGGAGAGTCCCACCCCATATTTTCAACAGCGGGTGGCACAAACACTATTTGCATTCTTGTGCATTTTATGAATGTTCATTAAAGCAGCATCCCACCAGCATCCCATCATGCCTTTCAACCTTGCGTCACGCCAGCGGGAATTACATTGGTGTGCTGCGACCTCTGAGGCTAGTGCATGGTCAATTCCAGCCCCACTTGACCCAGAGTCACAACATAATTGAAATTAATAAATAATTCTTAGAAAAACACCCAAGGTACTTGGCTGCCCAATAACTATAGTCACCAGGGGCATCATTCTCCGACCCCCCCCCATCGGGTTGGAGAATCGCCGGGGGCTGGTGTGAATCCCGCCCCCGCCGGTTGCCAAAGTCTCCGGCACCGGATATTCGGCGGGGGCGGGAATCAGGCCACGCCGGTTGGCGGGCCCCCCGGCTGAATTCTCCAGCCCGGATGGGCCAAAGTCCCGCCGATAAATTGCCTGTCCCGCCGGCGTGGATTAAACCACCTTTTGAACGGCGGGACAAGGCGGCGTGGGCGGGCTCCGGGGTCCTGGGGGGGGGGGGCGCGGGGCGATCTGGCCCCGGGGGGTGCCCCCGCTGTGGCCTGGCCCGCGATCGGGGCCCACTGATATCCGGGCGGGCCTGTGCCGTGGGGGCACTCTTTCCCTTCCGCCTCCGCCACGGTCTCCACTGCGCATGCGTGGGAAACTGTCGGCGGCCGCTGACGCTCCTGCGCATGCGCCGCCCGGGGATGTCATTTCCGCGCCAGCTGGCGGGGCAACAAAGGCCGTTTCCGCCAGCTGGCGGGGCGGAAGTTCCTCCAGCGTCGGCCTAGCCCCTCAGTGTTGGGGCTCGGCCCCCAAAGATGCGGAGCATTCCGCACCTTTGGGCCGGCGCGATGCCCGTCTGATTGGCGCCGTTTTTGGCGCCAGTCGGCGGACATCGCGCCGTTTCGGGAGAATTTCGCCCATAGTGTGTAAAATTTACACACAATTAACTTTATTAATAACAAGAACTATGATTAAATATGCAGCAAATACAACAGGTTAACTATTATTGAATTCTTAATCCCCCAATTTAAACTCACCATCATCCTCTACACACATACACAAGACAGACAAACACAGAGGGGTAAAGTGGAGTGCAAAATAGTAAGTAAAAGGGATAAAGTCTTTGTTGGAGATGGCTGTCTTCTAGCATACCTTCCTCCAATTTAGGCTCTTAGTTCGAGGTTTTTTTGCTTTCAGCCTTTAATGGTTTTCACTGTAAATTCCTTCAGATTTTCTGTCCTGCTTTTCTGGAGAAAACACAAGGGAGAAAGAGCAGCTTCTTTCCTCTAAGCATCCAGGACTCCAACTGTCTTTTCTTGGTTCTCTGAAAATCATCCGAATCAGGCGGGACCCAATCACTGCCTGTTACCGGGCAGAATATGACCTTTTGACCAATTTATTGGTCACCAGCCAACCAATCACACCGGTCCCACCATGGGGTTACTGGGCTATGGAGATGTGTGGTGGCATGGATTTAAGTAGGGTGTTCTTTCAAGAGCCGGTGTGGACTCAATTCGCCGAATAGCCTCCTACTGCACTGTAAATTCTATGTTTCTGTGATCTCCCGGGTGCCGAGAAGTCTGAGTTGTGCTGTTCAAAGCTAACACAGTGTTCTCTTTTGTAACTTTTGAATTCTTCACTTCCCCTGTTCGACTTAAAGATATATGTCCATTAAGCATCCATGGATAAAAATGATAACAGCAAAAATAAACAAAGGGAAATAAGCGAGTCAACAGGAAAGGTCCTTACTGGTGTCAAACTGCGTGCACAAGGCATTCCTCACTTCACCAGAAACATCAGGGTGAGTGCAACAACTTACTGCCAGAGTGCTGCACTGCTCTTAAAGCACTGTTCATCACTCTGGCAGGGCTGACCGGTTCCTCATGTCCATCCCCAATGCTGAACTGGTTTTCATGGACAGCACCGTGCTACTGGACCCATGGACCCTCTTGTGTCACTGAGTGGGATCAGTACAGCACCTAGTTTCGTGATCCAACAGTCAAAGAGAGTGGTCATGGATGTAGAAAAAAAACAAAGGTTGTGTGCAAATGAAGCATGAATTACTTCATAAAAACTATTCCAATGTGGCATTGTATTTGTTGTTATTGTTAATTACTTGTTGTTGTAAATATGATAAAAATATGAAAAAGGAGGGAATAAAACTATTTATTAAAAAAAAACATTCGAATGCACCATGAGAAGATAAAGAAAGAAACAAGACAAGACCAACCCAGCAAAATAAAGAAAGAAAAAAAACCATAGGCCAGCATTTTATGCTCCCAGCCCCGGCAGATTATGGGGTAAGAGGTCAGGGTGGAAAGAGTGTGAAGTTGCATTGACGGGATTTCCTTCGGTTTCCTGCCTGCTTCAGCCTGGTTATGATTTTACGTTAGGGCAGACAGGGCCTCCGATGGGAAGTCTGCCAGTGTCTTAATTAAGGCGCTTAAGTGACCACTTTGAATACTTCTTCCAAGCAGCCCCACTTTGTAGGCTGGTGTTCTGATGACTTTTTTGGTGGGGGGTGCGGGGAGCTGGATAAAAACAAAGTTCAATCTCGGGCGGAAAGGCGGGCGGTGGGGATATGCCTCCATCAGAAGACCCTTCGGACTTGGGGCATCCTCTCCTTAAGGCTTGATAACATTGGGACCTCATTCCTCTCTAAACCTACCCCTTGAGATCCCAATCCCACATTCCTCCCCTTGTTAGCCTCGAGACATTCCCTATATTCCTGCCCTGGGACCCCTGCAACTTACCTGTCCTCCAGGTCCCTTACATTAGTTCCAGACAGCTCTTTCAGTGCGTCCTCTGGCCATTGCAGTGCTGTGTCTGGAGGGAGTGGAGAATTGTGGCCAACCTGATTGTCTGGAAGATCTCCAAGAAAGGATTTCCTCTCGAGTGAGGGCGAAGGTCCCACGTTATACCAATTAATTCCTCATTTGTGCGTAATATGGTATTGGGGCTGCTGAGGTTGGTGAGGATGTCAAGCCACTGTCATGCTTAAAATTCAGCCCATAGTGTAAGATGGAGGCAAAGATTGTGATCTAAACTTGGTGAATTCAATGTTGAGTTTGGAAAGATGTCAAGTTCAGTGTCAAAAGAAAGGTATTTTCTTGAGCTTGTGTTGAGCTTCAGTGGAACACTGTAGCAGGCTAAGGAAGAAAAGTCAGCATGGGAACAAAGTGAAGAATTAAAATGATAAATAACCGGAAGCGCGGGGTCGTTCTGGCAAACTGAAGGGAAGTGTTCCACAAAGTGATCACCACCCAGAATGTCCTTAGGTCCCCCAATGCAAGGAGACCACACCATGAGCAGCAAATACAGTGTACTAAATTGAAAGATGCACAAGGAAACTACTGTTTCATTTGGAAGGAGTA
The DNA here is from genome assembly GCF_047496885.1 of Scyliorhinus torazame. Lineage (NCBI taxonomy): Eukaryota > Metazoa > Chordata > Chondrichthyes > Carcharhiniformes > Scyliorhinidae > Scyliorhinus > Scyliorhinus torazame. Next base: position 162,435,795 of record NC_092709.1, on the reverse strand, counting down.
TTTCGAGCAGTGTGAAAGGAGGAGGTGAAAGGACAGGTGTTGCATCTTCTACATTTGCACAGAAAGATGCCGTAGGACAAGGGTTGACTGAGAACTGAAGTGTCACAGAGAGAATGCTGAAAGGGTAGAACAAGTGAAGATGTGCTCAGTGGTTGCATCATGCTGGAGCTGCTGGAAAAGATGGAGGATGTCATTAATTCAGTCCGATGTCCGAAATAACAAACTTTCCCAAAAGGTGTGAATAACATCGGTCTACTGTAATAAAAATCAGTTAGCTCAGCCTCGTGTTAATTCTTTTCTCATGTGGTTAGCAGTTCAAGTAACCTATTGAGGTCAATGACAGTGAAATTATTGTTTGCTTTTAGAATTTAATTGCCGGATCAGAGAAACAAATACTCAGGGTCAGACAGCACACATGAGGGGCTGGTTTAGCACACTGGGCTAAATAGCTGGCTTTTAAAGCAGACCAAGGCAGGCCGGCAGCACGGTTCAATTCCCGTACCAGCCTCCCCGAACAGGCGCCGGAATGTGGCGACTAGGGGCTTTTCACAGTAACTTCATTGAAGCCTACTTGTGACAATAAGCGATTTTCATTTCATATGTATCTTAGATCAATTATGATGTGAATGCTTCCATTAGTCATTCTACGATAATTATTGCTTCTTTAGTACCTTTTTTAAGGTAAATTGCCCTATTTCAAAGATTTAACCTCTTAACTCCAATTTAAGCAGATTCCCATGGCCTTATAATGTACTTTTGTTCAGTACTCCTCTTCTGCTCACAATTGTGAAATGGAACACAAATTAAATATAATATTGTTCTGGCTTTTATTATTGTTAATTTGAACAAGGTTTTTTTTTAATACCCATTAGCACGTTTTGGGGCTGAAGAAAAATCTAGAGCGGGATTCTCCATCGGAATCGGGAAATGCGTTTGGGCGGAGAATTGAATTTGATGCCGGAATTGTGGCGGGCACCGGTTTCACGCCAAAACACAATTCTCCGGTGTCTCGACAGCGGCAACAATGCCTCACACTCCCGCAGGTACAATAAACACTATTGGCATATTATTAGCAGGCCAGACCCAGTATTCTCTGGGGCCTCCGCGATTCTCCACCTCCATCGGGGCAAATTCCCAATGGTGAGGTTCACTTGGGCTTTCAAAAATCGTGAAATAGGCACCGTGGCTGATGAGGAAGAGAAAGGAGGTAGAACATGGAGAGGTGCGACCAAGGGCTGCAGAGCTGGGCGGCCTGCTCTGTCCTCCACAACATTGCGCAGCAGCGGGGCGATGAGCTGGAGGAGGTGGATGAATGGCAGGCCTCGTCTAATGAGGAGGATGTTGGGGAGGACGAGAATGGGCATGACATGGGCCTGGGCAGGCACGGGAGGCCGCGCAACATGCACAGGATGCTCTGATTCACCAGGTTCACCAACTAGGGGCGGATTGGCCAGGGGCACGGACACTGCATCCTAACCCACACCCCTCCCCCACCCCCAACCCCACCCCCACCGTCCCCCGAGCACCCCCGCCACCTGCAGCCCCCTCCGTGATACATACCTGCTGCACTATGAGGTGCGGACCCTGGGTTGGCAGTAACAGCAGGTCTGATCCATTGGATAGAAGATGATGACAACCCACTCTGGGATGAGCTCTGCTGCTCCGCATCATTTGACAACGTCTGACTCCTGCCCACGGTTGCATTTTCCACCATTTACATGGGTGATCCCTGCATGCGAGTGCTGGCCATTCCATCACATGGTCCCATCGAATCCCCTGGGGTGGCAGAAGTAGAGACGATGGGGTGGGAGTGGCGGGGGGGGGGGGAGGTGGTGGAATGAGGGTGGGACACTGGAGCGGTGAGCACAGGCTGAACTGGCTGAACTGAGCCAAGCCCACCCCCAACTTCCGCCAATTCCCCGCCGCACCCACCCCCCTCTGCGGCCAGCCCAGACGAGTCCACCTCTCACACCTTTCTGACAGAGTACTGAGGCGGGGTTTAACATTGTGTACAGGTGTTTAATGTGAAAACATATATACAGCTCTGTGCCCAGCACCCATACCAACTTAATTGCTATCTAATTTTCTGGCCTTACAAACCCCAAGGCTACATCTAGGTGAATTCCCAGATGGTACATCAGGAGTGGAGGCGGCCTTCTGCGATTCCTGCTCTGTGACCTGTCCCCTTTGGTAGTCGTCTTCTGGGCCGACCGGGTCTGGATGGGCTCGGCTGCTGCTTGGATATCCTAGGTGGCGTGGTGCCACGCTGTTCGGCCCGCTGCCCACCAGATGCACCAGGGAAACGAGGGTGGGGTGGTGGGGGTAGTCCGAGTTGCTGCAGTGTTCCGGCACCTCTCCTGCAGGAGTCACTGGTATGGGCCCCATCACCTCTCCTCTCTCGGGGTAAACGGTGGCCTCCGGGTTACTCCATGGGACGGGGGTGCAAGTGGAGCTAACTCCTGAGGCTCCACTGACAACTGGCGCTGCCAGTCCTGGAGGCCCACTCCCATTCCAACCATGCTCGTGGCCATGGAACACAGGGAGTTGGCCACCTCTGTCTGGGACTGCGTCTCATCATGCTGTGACAGTGCCACCACCTTCTGGGTCTGTTCCACATCAGCCAGTGACTGCACCATAGAACATAGAACAATACAGCGCAGTACAGGCCCTTCGGCCCACGATGTTGCACCGAAACAAAAGCCATCTAACCTACACTATGCCATTATCATCCTTATGTTTATCCAATAAACTTTTAAATGCCCTCAATGTTGGCGAGTTCACTACTGTAGCAGGTGGGGCATTCCACGGCCTCACTACTCTTTGCGTAAAGAACCTACCTCTGACCTCTGTCCTATATCTATTACCCCTCAGTTTAAAGTTATGTCCCCTCGTGCTAGCTATTTCCATCCGCGGGAGAAGGCTCTCACTGTGCACCCTATCCAACCCCCTGATCATTTTGTATGCCTCTATTAAGTCTCCTCTTAACCTTCTCTCCAACGAAAACAACCTCAAGTCCATCAGCCTTTCCTCATAAGATTTTCCCTCCATACCAGGCAACATCCTGGTAAATCTCCTCTGCACCCGCTCCAAAGCCTCCACGTCCTTCCTATAATGCGGTGACCAGAACTGTACGCAATACTCCAAATGCGGCCGTACCAGAGTTCTGTACAGCTGCAACATGACCTCCTGACTCCGGAACTCAGTCCCTCTACCAATAAAGGCCAACACTCCATAGGCCTTCTTCACAACCCTATCAACCTGGGTGGCAACTTTCAGGGATCTATGTACATGGACACCTAGATCCCTCTGCTCATCCACACTTTCAAGAACTTTACCATTAGCCAAATATTCTGCATTCCTGTTATTCCTTCCAAAGTGAATCACCTCACACTTCTCTACATTAAACTCCATTTGCCACCTCTCAGCCTAGCTCTGCAGCTTATCTATATCCCTCTGTAACCTGCTACATCCTTCCACACTATCGACAACACCACCGACTTTAGTATCGTCTGCAAATTTACTCACCCACCCTTCTGAGCCTTCCTCTAGGTCATTGATAAAAATGACAAACAACAACGGCCCCAGAACAGATCCTTGTGGTACTCCACTTGTGACTGTACTCCATTCTGAACATTTCCCATCAACCACCACCCTCTGTCTTCTTTCAGCTAGCCAATTTCTGATCCACATCTCTAAATCACCCTCAATCCCCAGCCTCCGTATTTTCTGCAATAGCCTACCGTGGGGAACCTTATCAAACGCTTTGCTGAAATCCATATACACCACATCAACTGCTCTACCCTCGTCTACCTGTTCAGTCACCTTCTCAAAGAACTCAATAAGGTTTGTGAGGCATGACCTACCCTTCACAAAGCCATGCTGACTATCCCTGATCATATTATTCCTATCTAGATGATTATAAATCTTGTCTCTTATAATCCCCTCCAAGACTTTACCCACTACAGACGTGAGGCTCACCGGTCTATAGTTGCCGGGGTTGTCTCTGCTCCCCTTTTTGAACAAAGGGACCACATTTGCTGTCCTCCAGTCCTCTGGCACTATTCCTGTAGCCAATGATGACATAAAAATCAAAGCCAAAGGTCCAGCAATCTCTTCCCTGGCCTCCCAGAGAATCCTAGGATAAATCCCATCAGGTCCCGGGGACTTATCTATTTTCAGCCTGTCCAGAATTGCCAACACCTCTTCCCTACGTACCTCAATGCCATCTATTCTATTAGCCTGGGGCTCAGCATTCTCCTCCACAACATTATCTTTTTCCTGAGTGAATACTGATGAAAAATATTCATTTAGTATCTCGCCTATCTCTTCAGACTCCACACACAATTTCCCATCCCTGTCCTTGGCTGGTCCTACTCTTTCCCTAGTCATTCGCTTATTCCTGACATACCTATAGAAAGGGTTTTCCTTGATCCTTCCTGCCAAATACTTCTCATGTCCCTTCCTTGCTCGTCTTAGCTCTCTCTTTAGATCCTTCCTCGCTACCTTGTAACTATCCATCGCCCCAACTGAAACTTCACACCTCATCTTCACATAGGCTTCCTTCTTCCTCTTAACAAGAGATTCCACTTCCTTGGTAAACCACGGTTCCCTCGCTCGACGCCTTCCTCCCTGCCTGACCGGTACATACTTATCAAGAACACGCAGTAGCTGATCCTTGAACAAGCCCCACTTATCCAGTGTGCCCAAAACTTGCAGCCTATTTCTCCACCTTATCCCCCCCAAGTCACGTCTAATGGCATCATAATTGCCCTTCCCCCAGCTATAACTCTTGCCCTGCGGTGTATACTTATCCCTTTCCATCATTAACGTAAACGTCACCGAATTGTGGTCACTGTCCCGAAAGTGCTCTCCTACCTCCAAATCCAACACCTGGCCTGGTTCATTACCCAAAACCAAATCCAATGTGGCCTCGCCTCTTGTTGGCCTGTCAACATATTGTTTCAGGAAACCCTCCTGCACACACTGTACAAAAAACGACCCATCTATTGTACTCGAACTATATCTTTTCCAGTCAATATTTGGAAAGTTAAAGTCTCCCATAATAACTACCCTGTTACTTTCGCTCTTATCCAGAATCATCTTCGCCATCCTTTCCTCTACATCCCTAGAACTATTAGGAGGCCTATAAAAAACTCCCAACAGGGTAACCTCTCCTTTCCTGTTTCTAACTTCAGCCCATACTACCTCGGAAGAAGAGTCCCCATCTAGCATCCTCTCCGCCACCGTAATACTGCTCTTGACTAGCAGCGCCACACCTCTCCCTCTTTTGCCTCCTTCTCTGAGCTTACTAAAACACCTAAACCCCGGAACCTGCAACATCCATTCCTGTCCCTGCTCTATCCATGTCTCCGAAATGGCCACAACATCAAAGTCCCAGGTACCAACCCATGCTGCCAGTTCCCCTACCTTGTTTCGTATACTCCTGGCATTGAAGTAGACACACTTCAAACCACCTACCTGAACACTGGCCCCCTCCTGCGACGTCAAATCTGTGCTCCTGACCTCCCTACTCTCATTCTCCCTTACCCTAAAACTACAATCCAGGTTCCCATGCCCCTGCTGCATTAGTCTAAACCCCCCCAAAAAGCACTAACAAATCTCCCCCCCAGGATATTTGTGCCCCTCAGGTTCCGATGTAGACCATCCTGTCTGTAGAGGTCCCACCTTCCCCAGAAAGAGCCCCAGTTATCCAGAAATCTGAATCCCTCCCACCTGCACCATCCCTGTAGCCACGTGTTTAATTGCTCTCTCTCCCTATTCCTCATCTCACTATCACGTGGCACGGGCAACAACCCAGAGATAACAACTCTGTTCTAGTTCTGAGCTTCCATCCTAGCTCCCTGAAAGCCTGCCTGACATCCTTGTCCCCTTTCCTACCTATGTCGTTAGTGCCAATGTGGACCACGACTTGGGGCTGCTCCCCCTCCCCCCTAAGGACCCGGAAAACACGATCCGAGACATCACGTACCCTTGCACCTGGGGGGCAACATACCAAACGTGAGTCTCTCACGCTCCCTCAAAATCTCCTATCTGTGCCCCTGACTATAGAGTCCCCAATTACTAATGCTCTGCTCCTCTCCCCCCTTCCCTTCTGAGCAACAGGGACAGACTCCGTGCCAGAGGCCCGTACCCCATGGCTTACTTACCCCTGGTAAGTCATCCCCCCCACAAGTATCCAAAGCGGCATACTTGTTTCTCAGGGGAACGACCGCAGGGGATCCCTGCACTGACTGCTTTTTCCCAGTCCCTCTTACAGTTACCCACCTATCTCCAATCTTTGGTGTAACTAATTCCCAGAAGCTGCTATCTATGACCCCTTCTGCCTCCCGAATGATCCGAAGTTCTTCCAACTCCAGCTCCAGTTCCCTAACGCGGTCTTGGAGGATCTGGAGATGGCAGCACTTCCTGCAGGTAAAATCAGCAGGGACACTAACTGCATCCCTCACCTCAAACATCCTGCAGGAGGGACATTGCACTCCCTTCCCTGCCATTCCTCTAACTTTCTACCAAGATCTGGCTAACAACTAAATTGAATTTTTTATAAAAAATAATAATATAATAAAATATGGTACTTACCTCAGACCAATGGGTTTTATTATTACGTTAGAGGTGGAGGGCGGGTGGGAGACACTACACGTGTAGTGTCTCGGGTTTCCTCTCCACCAGAATTTATTGGTGAGGGTATTCCCAGACGTCCGTGGGTTGACTTCCTGTTCCCGCCTAAAACACTAATTTAAAAAAAAAATAAATTCTCAGCTCCTGATGAAATTGACTAACCAGCCAGCTCCGCTCCCGCCGAAATCGACTGGCCTGCCCCTGCAAAGAGAAGTGCTTTTAAAGGACAGACTTACCTCCCAGCAGCCACTTCCGCACTGCTCCCGCTGAAACTGACTCACCATCTACCTCTTGGACTGGGCCATGCTCAGGAACGTCACTGCAAGGTCCGGGTGGCCTGTAAGAGAGCAGCCCTGTCCTGGGCCCCAGCCATCGCCTGCACAGATTGCCCCAGGCCTTCGACACAGCCACAATCCTTGCCCCAAGGCCTCCACTGTGGACACCACCCATGCAGCGTTGACCTGGGAGGCATGCATGGCCAACAACACCCCTGCTCCACGATGGGACTGTCCATTCGGGAGGTCTGAAACCCAACTGGACGGCAGCTAGTGCCTGCGGTCGGCCTGTCATCCAACCATCTGCCCCCTTGGGAGTTCCTACCTCCACCTGATGTAGCAGAGTATTTGTGTGGTGAGCATTACATAGTGTCCCAGGAGCTTCTTCACTAAAGTGCCCGACCAAGGGGAGTGTATCTGGGATGGCGGAGGGTGTTGGAGAAAGCAGTGATGAGAAGTCAGTGTCATCATCGGACGCAAGCTTTGGGTTTCCTGCGTCTCGGGTATGAGACTCCCCTCCGTGTCGGTGTCATCCTCATCGCTGCTTGGCACCCGGGCCTCTGGCTCTGGGTGGGAGGTACCAGAAGGACCGGCTCATCACCAGCAGATCTGGTGACCCCCTCCAGTCTTCCCCCACTTCCGGCGGTTATGAGCGGCTTTCTCCTGGTGGGCTTTGGAAACAGAAAATACACAGTGTTAGACAGTCCGATGCATGCAACAAAGGGGTTGGGTGGCTGGTGGCTTCAGTGGCCAGGGCACCCGGCCATGGTGGCCAATATGGGTGACGGCATGTGGTGCAGGGTGGGGGTTCAGCCATCCTCTGGGTCGGAGGGGGGATAGGGTTAAGGGAGTGTGGGACAGAGGTTGGTGCCAGGGTTCAGTGCTGCCTACTCACCGTGGCTGCCTTGAGGACGTTGTGCATGTTCTTACGGCGCTGCTGGCCAGTCTGGATGGTGTTGCTAGTGCACTGATGGCCTCTGCCACCTTCATCCAGGCCCGGTGAATGGTGGCAGCTGGCAGCCTTCTTCCTGGGCCGGGGTACAGGCCTCTCCTCCATGCCATCCAGCAGGGTCTCACGCTCGGCGTTCATTAATTTTGGTGCCGCTCCCCTCACTGACAACTTGTTGGCTGCGATGGTGTGTGTGGGGAATGAAGTGTGTATATTTGGCGGCAGCTTGTCAGCTTCCTGAGTGTCAATTGAAAATCCGGAGATTCCAGCACCGTTTCTCATTGGAATCAATTGTGTTCCACGTGCTGCCTGTGTTAGCCTCTTAACACTGAATTGGTCTAGAAACGGCGCCAGTTTTGCTGCCATGGAAGAAGCGAATCCTGCCCAGGTGTCAACACTTAGGTCGGGATTCTCTGTTTCTGCGACTAAGGGTGGGATTCTCCGATTGGCAACTCTGAAATCATGTTTGGCGATGAGCCGGAGAATCCATTTTAACGCTGAAACCGGGAGTGGCGCCGTTTTTCCGATGCTCCGCCCCCCCCAAAAGGGACGTCACCTGAGGTCCTCCCCCGATGCTCAGCCCCCGATGGGCCTACTTCCCGACGGTGTCGGTCGCTTGTCATCTCAATTTTCGGGGACCTCACGTGGCGGGTGTGGACTGTGTCCAGCGTCACCACAGTCGTGGGGGGAGCCATGAGGGTGGGGGGGGGGGGGGGGGGAGGGGGGGCGGGGTATGGGGGGCAGTTTGTGGCCGGCTGAGTCCGGGCTCGGCCAGTGCCATGTTGTACGGCACGGCCGCCACAGGCCACCGCCGTGTCAATGTGCGGCCATGCACCCGGCCATTCCCCGTCCGTATCGGCAGGTAAAGCAGTTATTTACGTGGCGCAGCTGCTAGCTTCCCACCGGAGAAAGCAACGGAGCGGGGGTGACGGCGGCTTTTTGATCGTAAGACCAGACATATCCTGTGGACATAGCCGCAGAATTTGAGAATCCAGCCGAAAGTGTTGACACTGACACAGAATTTGTGGACTTTCAGGGCAGCAAAAAGGGGCGCCGAACCTGGGTCGATTCAGCAACTGTGGAGGGGCTGGCCCCAGCGCTATGTGGAACACAATCAATGCTGATGAAAAACAGTGTGGGATTCGCCGGCTCCTTGATTAACACTCTGGAGGCTGACAAGCTGCAGCCACATTTGCACATTACAGTCCCCACTCACACTCATCCCAGACAACAAGATGGCACTGGTTGTGCTGGAGCGCGTCCATACTGCTGTTGGGAAGGCTGGGAGCCGAGATCACATTGGGGTGGACACTATACGGTCTGTGGCTCTAAGTTTACAGTGAGGAGTCAGCTGCGTGAGCAGCTGCATGGCTGCTTTGCTGGCTGCGGCAATGGTGTTCCATGTCTGTCCACCCAGACCACACAGCCCTACTCCCGCTACTCCCCCCAGCCCAAGCAGGAGTCCCCTGGCCAGAAGCACACTGCCAGCAAACTATGGCGATGTTGGACAGTTTCCGTTCCCCCTCTCTCTCCCTCAGCAGCCATGACGCCAATTTCACGATTTATAAAAGTACAAGTGAACCGTGCCATTGGGAACTCGGTCCATCGGAGGCGGAGCATCGCGGAGGCCCCGGAGAATACCGGGTCAGACCCTCTAATGATCTGCAAACGGTGTCCATTGTACGTGCATTCCGGACCGCATTGACGCCACTGTTGAGGTGATGGAGAATAGCAGTTTGGTGTCAAATCAGTGCCCGCTGCAATTTTAGTGTGGAAACTTATTTTCTGCCCAATCACCTTTTGCTATTTCGATGTCAACCACCGGGGAATCCCACCCTTAGTCTCAGGAATGGAAAATTCCGCCACTGAATTCTACCCAAAATTCCAAAATCTGCCCAAAGTTACTCACAAGACAGCAGGCTCGATTTTCTGATGCCCGACACCGAAATCACGTTTGGCGGCGGGGTGGAGAATTCCAGATGACGCCGAAATTGGAGGCGGCGCCGCTTTTGTGGTGCTCCGTTCGTTGGCTGAGGCCCGCCCCGCGATGCTCCGTCCAGTGCAGCACGGTAGCACAGTGGCTATCACTGTGGCTTCACAGCACCAGGGTCCCAAGTTCGATTCCCCGCTGGATGACTGTCGTCTGCAGAGTTTCTCTGCATGTTCTCCCCCTGTCTGCGAGGGTTTCCTCCGGGCACTCCAGTTTCCTCATACAGTCCAAAGACGTGCAGGTTAGGTGGATTGGCCATGCTAAATTGCCCTTAGTGTCCAAAAAGGTTAGGAGGGGTTATTGGGTTACGGGGATAGGATGGAAGTGAGGACTTAAGTGGGTCGGTGCAGACTCGATGGGCCAAATGGCCTCCTTCTGCACTGTATGTTCTATGTTCAACGTCCCTGACCAGCCGAGTTCCAGACGACGTGGGTCGCGTGTGGTCTCACCTGTCGGGAACTCAGCGTGGCGGCCGTGGACTCAGTCCAGCACTGCCACAGTCGGAGGAGGACCGATCCGCAGGCGGGGGGAAACATATTCGGGGCTGGGGACACTGTGGTGGTGAAGTTCGGGGCGTGCGAGCCGACCAAAGGGGGGGACTATTTCGCGGGCCAGCTCCGCGTGCGGCATTCGCCATGAAGCACGACACGGCCATTGAAGGCTGCCGCCGTGCACATGTGCAGCCATGGACCCGGCAATTCTCCAGGGCATATCGGCAGCTAGAGCCAGGTGCTTCTAGCCCCCCACGGAACAGGGAACCTGTGGCCATTCTGCACCAGTTTTCCTGGCGTATAACGCCACCGTTTTCACGCCGGCATGGGGACTTAGTCTCCAGAACAGAGTATCCAGCACAACATTTTTTTGAGAATGAAAATATTTTAAATTTCACTTTTTACCAATACAATATTTTCAAACAAATTTAATTTCATTGAAACAACTTACGTGATAATTTAACACAAAATACATTGTTCCCTCTTGGACCAACCTAAATTTATGTTTTCCTATTAAATGGGACAGTGTCAGTGAAATGTGAAATACTATGAGTAATGCAGATTTTGACCTACCCATCAGGCTCTCACATATTTTGTGAGAAATATCCTACAGTCTGTTATAAGTCTGTGCGCTAATTGCATATTCCAGGTATGTATACAGCCAAAGATTGACTGAGGACTGGATTCTCCGATCTTGAGCTGAAGTGCGGACTATCTGTGACGTTTTACGTGAAAAAAATCGCCGCCGCCCCCTGACCTATCCTGCGACAGGTGAGGGGTTAGCAGCCACGCCGTGTAAAACTCCCAGCTCCCACGATGTAAATGGCCGGAGAATGGCCGGATCCGTGGCTGCGGTGCGCACGCCGACAATCTAATGTGGTCATGGTGTAAAACATAGCATCATCCATGCGTGAACCTAACCTGCCAGATGGTGCCCCCCTGGCCACCACCTGGCCACCACCTAGCCACCCGCCACCTGTCTCCCCAGCCCTCTCAGAAGCCCCCCCGGCCAGCAGATCCCGCCCAACTGTGGCGACACGATGATGGCATTTTGGAGGGGACGGAGCATACAAAACCTGCATCAAGTATGCGCCGCCATCGATTACGGCTTCAAAAGGGATTCCCCTTCCAATCGCCGATTACGAAATTGGCATCTGGAAATGGTGAATCCCGCCCATGAATCTTTTCTCAACGTAGAGTGAACTTTGATTCTCCATTGCTTCACACCGTTGGGATTCTGTTCCTGCTGCAGTGAAGGGAAATTTGGCGGACCACCAAATTCCTCCGATTTCGCTGGCAGCAGTAGTAAGGCAGAGACTCACAATGGAGAATCCCGCCCATGATATTAAAGCTAACAGCTAGCAGTATCTGTGAGTTAAAAGGTTTAAAGCAAATGATTTGTCCTGTTGAACGTGATGGCAGATTTAGTAGCTTTCTTAATTTTTTTAAGTGTGTCTGAGTGATAAAACCAGCTCTTTGGTTTAATGCTGATTTAGAAGGGATTCCTGAGGCTCTGTCGTTACTTCATTGGTAAAAGATTCATGTCACTGGACTCGTATTCCAGAGGCCCAAGCTAACGGATTCAAATCTAACCACAGCAGCTGGTGGAATTTAAATTCAATTAATAAATCTGAAATTAAAATGCTCATCTCATTAAGACTAACTGTTCAACCATTGTCATTTATCGTAAAAACCCATCTGGTTTAATAAGGTCCTTCAGGGAAAGAGGTCTGCCATCCTCACCTGGTCTGTCCTACATATAGGGCGGGATTCTCCGCAATCGGCACGATGTCCGCCGACCGGCACCAAAAACGGCACGAATCAGTCCGGCATCACGCCGCCCCAAAGGTGCGGAATTCTCCGCATCTTGGGGGGCCGAGCCCTCACCTTGAGGGACTAGGCCCGCGTCAGACTGATTTCCACCCCGCCAGCTGGCGGGAAAGGCCTTTGGTGCCCCGCCAGCTGGCGCGGAAATGACTTTGCCGTGCGGCACATGCGTGGGAGCGTCAGCGGCCGCTCACGGCATCCCCGCGCATGCGCAGTGGAGGAGGTCTCTTCCGCCTCCGCCATAGTGGAGACCATGGCGAAGGCAGAAGGAAAAGAGTGCCCCCACGGCACAGGCCCGCCCGCGGATCGGTGGGCCCCGATCGCGGGCCGGGCCACTGTGGGGGCAACCCCTGGGGCCACATCGCCCCGCGCACTCCCCAGGACCCCGGAGCCCGCCCGCGCCGCCTTGTCCCACCGTTCGAAAGGTGGTTCAATCCACGCTGGCTTGCATGGGTTGACAGCGGCGGGACTTCGGCCCATCGCGGACCGGAGAATCGGCGGGGGATTTCCGCCAACCGGCGCGGCGCGATTCCCGCCCCCGCCGAATCTCAGGTGGCGGAGAATTCGGGACACGGCGGGGGCGGGATTTACGCCGGTCCCCGGCGATTCTCCAACCTGGTGGGGGTCGGAGAATCGCGCCCATGGCTCCAGGCTCACACCAATGTTGTGACTCTTAGCTGCCCACTGAAATGGTCTACCAAATGACTCAGTCATATCAATACGCGACAAAGTCTAAAAAAAGGAAATGAAAGTGAACAGACCATTTGGCATTGACCCAGGTACCGGAAATGACAAAGACAAACACAGCCCTGTCGACCTTATGAAACCCTCCTTACTAACGTCTAGAGGCTTGTGTCACATTGGGACAACTGGCCCACAGACCTATCAGGCAACAGCCTGACATGGTCATACTTATAGAGTCATACCTTACAGATAATTTCCAAGACACATCATCACCATCCCTGGCTATGTCCTGTCCAACCAACAAGACAGTTCCACCAGAGGTGGGGTCACAGTACTCCTCCATGTTGAACCAGTTGGAAGAATCACTGAGGGTGGCAGGGGCATAGAGTGTACTTTGGATTGGGCTCTTCAATGTCCATCACCATGAGTGGCTTGGGAGCATCACTGCCGACCCAGCTGGCTGAGTCCTAAAGAACGTAGATGCTCAACTGGGTCTGTGGCTGGTGCTGAGGGAACCACCATGAGGGAAAAACCTACTGACCTTGTCCTCGCCCATGTATCTGCCAACAGCATCTTTAGCAGTGACCACTTCACAGTCCTTGAGAATACCCTCCACCCTGTTGTGTGTCACTACCACCATGCTAAATGAGATAGAATTAGAACAGATCTAACAACTCAAAATTGGGCATTCATGAAGCACTGTGAGCCACCAGCAGCAGCAGAATTGTATACAACCATAATCTATAACTCCATGGCCCATCATATCGCCCATTCTAACATTACCATCAGAAAATCAACCCTTGTTCAATGAAAAGTGTAGGAGGGCATATCAGGAGCAGCATCAGGCATTCTTAACAATGAGGTGCCAACTTGATGAAGCTATAACAAAAGACTATCTACGTGCCAAACAACATAAGCAACTTGTGATAGACATCTCTAAATGATCCCGTAACCAACGGATCAGACCTAAGCTCTGCAGTCCGTCCACATCCAATCGTGAGTGGTAGTGGCCAATCAAACAACTAACTGGAAGACGAAGATCCAAAAATATCCCCATCTCAACGATATGTGAGCCCAGAACATCAGTAATTAAACATTTGCAACCATCTTCAACCTGGAGTGTCGAGTGGATAATCCATCTTTGCTTTCTCCTGAATTCCCCAGCATTACAGATGTCAGTCTTCAGCCAATTTGATTAATTCCACGTAATATCAAGAAGTTTCTGAAGGTACTGGATTCTGCAAAAGCTGTGGGCCCTGACAACACTCCAGAAATAGTGCTTAACATTTATGCTCCAGAACTAACTGTGTCCCTAGCAAAGCTGTTCCAGTACAACTACAATACTAATATCTATCTGGTAATGTGGGAAATTGCCCAGGTATGTCCTGTACACAAAAAGCAGGACAAATCCTACCTAGCCAATTCCCACCTCTTCAATCATCAGCAAAGTGATGAAAGGAATTGTCAAGCATCACTTATTCAGAAATAAGCTGTTCACTGACACTCAGTCTGGGTTCCGCCAGAGCCACTCTGTTCCAGATCTCATTACAGCCTTGTTCCAAAAGTGGACAAAAGAGCTGCAGTTAAGAGGTGAGGTGACAGTGACTGCCTTTGACATCAAGGCAGCATTTGATTGAGCATAACATTGTTGAAGGCCAATCATCTCAATCCCAGGACATCACTGTTGATGTTCCTCAGAATAGTGTCCTGGGCTCAAGTCTCTTCAACTGCTTTACTAATTACCTTCCCCTCCATTATAAAGTCAGAAGTGGAGATGTTCGCTGATGACTGCACAATTTCAGCACCATTCGTGATCCAGATGCTGAAGCAGTCAGTGTCCATTTGCAGCAAGACCTGGACAGGATTTAGGCTAGGGCTGATAAGAGGCACAAATGCAACTTGTTACTTAAGTGCCAGAAAATCACCATTTCCAACAAGATGTTACTTGACATGCATTGACATTATAATCACTGAATCCCCACTATCAACATCCTGGGGGTTACCATTGAACATAAACTGAACTGGACTAGCCACATAAACACTGTGGCTACAAATGGAGGTATGAGTTTGGGACCTCTGTGGTGAGTAACTCACATCCCGACTGCCCAAAGTCTGTCCTCCACCTAAAAGGTACAAGTGCAGAGTTTGATGAAATACTATCTACTTGCCTGGACAAGTATAGCTGCAACAACACTCAAGGAGCAGGACAAAGCACCCTTTTTGATTGGAACACCATCCACCAAGTTCAACATTCACTCCGTCCACCACTGCCGCACAGTGACAACAGTACCTATAATTTCCAAGATGCACTGCAGTATCTCACCAAGGCTCCTTCAACAGGACCTTGGGCAGCACGGGCAGCACGGTAGCATTGTGGATAGCACAATTACTTCACAGCTCCAGGGTCCCAGGTTCGATTCTGGCTTGGGTCACTGTCTGTGCGGAGTCTGCACATCCTCCCCGTGTGTGCGTGGGTTTCCTCCGGGTGCTCCGGTTTCCTCCCACAGTCCAAAGATGTGCAGGTTATGTGGATTGGCCATGATAAATTGCCCTTAGTGTCCAAAATTGCCCTTAGTGTTGGGTGGGGTTACTGGGTTATGGGGATAGAGTGGAGGTGTTGACCTTGGGTAGGGTGCTCTTTCCAAGAGCCGGTGCAGACTTGATGGGCCAAATGGCCTCCTTCTGCACTGTAAATTCTATGATAATCTATGACCTTCCAAACGTACGACCTTTATCAGCAAGAAGGACAAGGGCAGAATATGCATGCAACCATCATCACCCGCACGTTCCCCTTGAAGACATGAAATTAAAATTGCTAATTGTCACAAGTAGGCTTCAAATGAAGTTACTGTGAAAAGCCCCTAGTCGCCACATTCCAGCGCCTGTTCGGGGAGGCTGGTACGGGCCATCCTGATTTGGAACTATATTGTCATTCCTTCACTGTGCTCAGTTAAAATCCTGGAACTCCCACCCTAACAGGACTATTCATGTACCTTCATCACATGGAGTGCAGCAATTCAAGAAGGTGGCACACCAACCACCTTCTCAAGGGCAATTAGGGATGGGCAATGATTGCTGACCTAGTCAGCGACACCCATATCCTATGAAAGAATTAAAAAAGCTGATCAGCACCCTTGCTATTCTTCTCTGTAAACTTTGATAGTGTGGGCTATCAAGCCATTTAACCATAAGCATCATTGCATGATGTTATAGACACACTTTTCAGCAGTCACAGAATGACCTATCAGAATAAGAAGCCAGGGAGTTTTTTTCCCCCCTTCTCCCTACTTGAGAAATCTGGGTCCAATTTCTGCATTCTAACTGCAACAAAGCTTTGTTCTTCTTGCAACCTAGCAGGAATCTTGCCAGATTAGCAATGGTACCGTTTTTGTCTAGCCAAACAGCATTCTGTTCTTTCAAGGTAGTCCAGACTAAGGCTAATTTTGTGGGACTCCTGTTGCTTGTTTGATCGCCCACCTCAGATGGACAGAGAAAAATTGCTGCATCATCTGCCACTGGATTTGTCTTTAAATTTACCTTTAATGTTTTAATTTTCAATCTCTACCCAATAAAATCAATTACTATTCAATTTATTACACCAGGCAATGTGGCCATTTAATTAGTAAAATCACTTTCTGCTAACTTAGAAATGTGAAATGTCAGGAAAACAATTTAGCGTGGCCAATCCACCTACCCTGCACATCTTTTGGGTTGTGGAAGCGAGACCCACGCAGAAACAGGGAGAATGTACAAACTTCAAACGGACAGTGACCCAGGGCCGGGATCGAACCCGGGGCCTCTGCACCGTGAGGCAGCAGTGTTAACCACTGCACCACCGTGCTGCCTGAGCCTACCCAAATTCTACCCAAGGTGGAGAAAAGTTAAATTTGGTTTCCCGTCCTACTCGCACCTGCTCCCATAGCTTAAAAATTGAGGATGAACGGGAAAAAACCCTTAAATGACCATTAAGTGGTCACTTATGAGCCTTCATAGGCGAAAGGGTGCATTTTGCAGTTTTCCACCCATGGTCCTGCTTGCCCAACTGTGAAATTGCTTCTGGGTCAAGACGGGCGGGGACCCAGCCGAGAATTCTGTCCATGCAATTTTTACCCAACCCCTCGTCTCAGAAGTCCCTTCTCCTTTGGGGGAGAGTAAAATACCACCCTCTGTTATTAAATTCGACATCCTACTTATTCCCAAACTAAGCTTCTGACAGCCTAGCTTCTCCTTTACAAAGACCACCTACATTCATAACATTACCCATTTCTTCTGTTATGGGCCAGGGTTTAGAGAGCCCCAAAGTGTATCCTGGAGTTCACCTGACCCACAACTTTGAATAGATTGTGGTTATGGGGAGCACACGGACCTACCTTATAGGTGTGATGTAACAGAGATTTACAGTACTTTTAAATTAAAACAAAGTTTATTTATGAAACCAGTTAACACTTTATAAACCCACAGTAAACATCTTAACAACTATCAACACCAATAAATCTCCCAAAGAATACAGTACGCTATAAGTAACTCTTAATCTGTCCTTGCAACATCCATAAGACAAAAAAAATAACCCTTTTACAGAAAGACATCAGGTTCAACTTCTCTACTGAGACATGTACCACTTTGAAATCCCCAAATGAGCTGAAATTAGTCTGTAGCTTGTAGAGAAAGATTGTTACAGCTGCTTGCTTTGCCTGCAGCTATCCAGCTCTAAAACCAAAACCAAACACACCCTGTAGCTGCAAGTCCAAAGCGAAAGTGAAAGCTGACAGACAGCCCAGCTCCACCCACACTCTGACATCACTGCAGTAGTAACACCCTTTTCCTAAAGGTACACCCACTACAACTATTCTATAAAAACATCCATTTCGTAAAGGTACTCTCACATGACACTTTCACCGATATCTCACGTGATCTGCAACTGAAACCTTTATTAAAATTTCTATCACTTCTATATTCAACAATTCTATTGCTCTGCTGGTTCACAATCTGCAGACTCCTTAAAATTCAGTTCATTTAGACTCTGCTGTCCTGGCTCCATCACTCCTGGCTTGACTGATCTGCAAAAATTCCTGGTCACATGATGCATCAAATGTAAAATTTTAATACCCGTTTGTAAATCTATCTATGACATTGCCTCCACTGCCTTGCCTGCCAGCCTCACTGTAACCTCCTCCACTCCACCTAGAACTCTTCAATTCTCTGACTGTGATCTCTTCTACAACCTTCCATCCCTGCACGTCACCATTGGTGACCATATTGCTAGCAATCCTAAATGTGGAATCCATCCTAAAACTTTCCATTTCTCTCCTTTCCTCCACCACCCTAAAACCTTACATCTAATGCACTCCTTTGACCAAGATTTTGGTCGTCCCCTCTTAATATTTATCTCTTTGGTTTAGCATTCAATTTTTCCCGATGCCTTCTGTGAAGTGACAGAAACATTGTTACGTGTGGAAAATGTTGTACAAATGCAAACCATTCTTTTTCAAAGCCAAAAACAATTTGGTGATCCTTGCTTCCAGCATTGCTGTGGCACAAATGATGCAAAATACATCTGATAACTTATTTCCAATGTTCCAGGTTGAATATAAATATTTGGGCAGAACTATCCTTTCCCGCCTTCCCCTTCACTTCCAGCAGGCGATTCGGAAAGTGGTAGAGACAGGGAGACAGATGTAGCAGCTCATAAGCAATTTCCATTGCATTCTGCCAGAACCACAATATAACTCCAGTGGAAAAATCTAGGCTTCATGAATATGCCTGCTGTTTTTAAGACATCACCAATCTTAGTGGCACAATCTAATTACATTTTCTCTACATGACGTGATTTAGGTTGAGTCATTCATCAGATTCCTTCCTCCCATTTTATAAACATTACTGTCTTTATTCAGGAGTAAATGTATCTTAAAGCTATATAAATTGACAGTATAGGAGTGCTTCCACAAACAACAACAGTAATAACACAGGCCACATTTTGTAATTATAAAAAGGAGAAGGCTGTCATTATTGAGCCCAATTAAGCATTACACCTCCAAAATGATGTCCCCGTTGCTCTTGCTTTTTGGGGGGCACATAGTAATGAGGGAATCAGATCGCACACAATGAATGGCCACCACAAGGATACAAAGCAGACAGATCATGACGACAAGCTGTTTTAATGCCAATGGGGCCATCTTTCAGCACAACACTCCAGCTGATGCCCTCACTTAATCTCACATAGCTGAACGAGTGCTCAGTAACAGGATAAAATGCCCACCCCCATCCCAACCAGCACTATTTAAAGGGATCATCAATGATTTATCAGTTAGTTTCAAACAATGCGCTGCTATTTTGAAATGGTAAACTCTAATTCTTCAGGAGGTGAGCTAGGCAACCAATGCTTGCCCTTACCTCATTCATTAATTATGCACCTGTAGGTTTAGCTCCGTATTCTGGGGCAGGACAGGCATGATGACGCAAGCTAAATTTTTTTTAAATTAATTTACAGGATGTGGGCATGGCTGTTTAGGCCAGTATTTGATGTGATGGGTGCTCTGGATCCGTAGAACACATACAGGCTACCAACATTTAAAATAGTACAACACTATTTTATTAAGCTAGAGGCTGTTGAACATACTGTCACTGTGGATTAACACGATGTTAGATTAAACTAAAGACCTATGCCTGTCCTAACCAGTCTATGCACTCAGCACATGGTGAAGATCTGTGCTGTAAGCTGTAAGCTCTGTCCTTCTGAGAGGCTGCATCCCGAATAAGCGGGAAAACTGATGCCCTCTGTCTTTATAGTGAGTGTGCTCTAACTGGTGATTGGCTGCGGTGTTGTGTGTGTTGATTGGTCCCGCTGTGTGTCCATCAGTGTGTGTGTATCTGCACCATGATATACTGGTGTATATTATGACATCCACCCTTTTATAAAACAATGTATGTTTGTGGCAATAAATAATGTGCAGTGATAATGTTCCTAACTACGTGTGGGGTGTGAAGACATATTTACAGGACTATGTACATGAGAACTAAGCTATTTACATGGGAAGGTGCCTGGTGCAGAGAAACAGTATGCAACAAGAGTAACGAGATCAACACTATATACAAACCAGGGAAATGATCAAACAAAGCAACAAAACAATTCAGAGAGTCCATTAATTCGAAAAGTTCATAAATTTAGTCCCTGAGGTGGGCGACGAATTCTGGTTGATAGCCTCAAGGGTGGGTCGAGAGCCGCCAGTTCAGGAGCAGGCTGGACTGCGTCAAAGTCAGGGGGAGGCAGAGTGACAGGGAGCGCTGCATAGATCGTGGCAGGGTCAGCAGGAGGGCGAGGCGACACTGGAGGATCACGTGGCGAGCGTGGTTGCCGTGTCGAGCAAAGGTTTCTTTACATGCACGAATGACTGTAGACGAGGTGAGGTCATGCAACCGTATCATCTCTGGGTAATTAAAAAAGTAGTCCACGATCAGGACATAGCCTCTACCCAGTGCGTTGAACAGGTCGATGCCCACCTTGGTCCATGGTGACGTCACCAACTCATGGGACTGCAGAGTCTCATGTGGTTGGGCCGGCTGGAAGCGTGACACGTGGGGCAGTTGAGCACTGTGTTGGCTATGTCCTCATTAATGCCGGGCCAGTACACTGCCTCTCGGGCCCATCGGCGACACTTTTCCACGCCAAGGTGGCCCTCGTGTAGCTATTCCAGGACAAGCTGGTGCATGCTATGCGGGATGACAATGCAGTCCAGTTTTAGAAGAACCCATCTACTACTGCCAGATGGTCTCTGACATTATAGAATTGAGGGCATTGGCCCTTGAGCCACCCGTCCGTTAGGTGGCGCATGACACGATGTAGGAAGGGGTCAGCCGCCGTCTCGTGGCGAATTTGGACGAGGCGTTCATCCGAGGCAGGTAGATTGAAGGCCGCAAATGCCACATGGGTGTCAACCTGGCAGACAAATCCCGCTGGGTCACATGCAGTGTTGACTGACCTTGAGAGAGCGTCAGCAATGATGAGGTCCTTGCCTGGGGTGTATACCAGCTGGAAGTCGTATCGCCGGAGCTTGAGAAGAATGCGCTGGAGGCGAGGTGTCATGTCGTTCAAGTCTTTCTGTATTATATTAACCAGCGGGCGATAGTCGGTCTCGACGGTGAATTGATGAAGTCTGTAGACATAATCGTGAAATTTAACAACACCGGTCAGAAGGCCTAGGCACTCTTTTTCTACCTGCGCGTAGCGCTGCTCCGTGGGGGTCATCGCACGCGACGCATATGCAACGGGGGCCCATGATGAGGTCTCATCACGTTGAAGGAGCACTGCCCCAGTGCCGGATTGACTGGCATCGGTCGAAATTTTTGTCTCCTTTGCTGGATCAAATTAGGCTAAGACCGGGGCCGTGATCAGTTTTGCCTTGAGTTCCCTCCATTCGCGATCGTGGGCAGGGAGCTATTGGAAGTCTGTCGTCTTCCTGACCAGGTTCCTGGGAGCCGTGGTATGAGAGGCGAGTTTAGGGATGAATTTCCCTAAAAGATTGACCATGCCCAGAAATCGGAGGACCGCCTTCTTGTCCTCTGGTGTTTTCATAGCTGTGATGGCAGCCACCTTGTCCGCATCCGGCTGCGCACCCAATTGGGAGATGTGGTCCCCGAGGAACTTAATTTCTGTCTGACCAAAAGAGCATTTGGCCCTGTTGAGGCGGAGGCCATGCTCATGTATACGTCTGAACCTGCGCTGGAGGCGACTAACATGCTCCTGCGGGGTGGTGAACCAGATGATTTAGTCATCGGCATAGACGCGAACACCTTCAATACCTTCCATCATTTGTTCCATAATCCTATGGAACACTTCTGATGCAGAGATGATCCCAATCGGCATCCTGTTGTAGCAATATCTGCCAAAGGGGGTATTAAACGTGCAGAGTTTCCTGCTGGATTCATCAAGCTGGATTTGCCAGAATCCTGTTGAGGCGTTGAATTTGGTAAAGAGCTTGGCGCGAGACATCTCACATGTGAGATCTTCGTGCTTGGGAATTGGATCGTGCTCTCTCATAATATTGTGATTGAGATCCTTGGGATCAATACAAATTCTCAATTCGCCGGAAACCTTTTTTACACATACCATGGAACTGACCCAGTCGGTCGGTTCCGTGACTTTGGAAATCACTCCTTGGAGGTCCTGCAGCTGCTGCTTGAGGCGGTCCTTAAGGGGTGCTGGGACCCTGCAAGGTGCGTGCACCACAGGCGTGGCATTCAGTTTTAATAAAATGTTATTGGTGGACGGGAGCGTGCCCATGCCCTCGAAGACGTTGTGGTACTGATTGATAATGGCGTTGAGTTGTGCCCTGAAGTCAGTGTCCTGAAAGGCAGACGCTTCAGCAGGAGAGAGAGAGTGAACTCTCTGAACTAGGTTCAACAGCTTGCATGCCTGCGCGCCAAGCAGGGAGGCTTTCGAGGAGCCCACAATTTCAAAGGGAAGGATGGCTTTGCGTGACCTGTGCATCACTTCAAGTTGGCATGAGCCGCTGGCAGCAATGGCATTGCCATTATAATCTAATATCTTGCAGGCTGATGGCAGGATGGCTGGTTTGACACAAAGGCTTTGGAAGTCAGAGCGCGCAATGAGATTGGCGGAGGCACCGGTGTCCAGGCGGAATCGTATTTGGGACCAGTTGACCGTAAGGGTGGCACACCACTCATCATCCGGATCGATGCTGTATACCGGTAGAGGCTGGATTCTTTGCTTCGGGGACACCCTGTGTTTTGTAAAGATACCGACTCGGTATGTCCATCAGTGTGTATGTCTGCACCCTGATATACTGCTGTATATTATGACAGTATTGATTGCCCATCCCTAGTTGCCCTTCAGAAGGTGGTGGTAAGCTGCCTTCTTGAACCGCTGCAGTACCTGAAGTTTAGGTACACCCACTGTGCTGTTAGGGAGGGAGTTTTAGGGTTTGACCCAGTGATAGTGAAGGAATAGCGATATGTTTCCAAGTCAGGATGGTGAGTGACTTGCAGGGGAACCTCCAGGTGGTGGAGTTCCCAGGTATCTGCTGCTCTTGTTCTTCTAGATGGTAGCAGTCGTGAGTTTGGAAGGTGCTGTCTAAGAAACCTTGGCAAGTTACTGCACTGCATCTGGGAGATGGTACACATGGCTGCCACTGTTTGTCAGAGTTAGAGGGTTTGAATGTTGGTGCAAGGGGGAGTAATCAAGTGGGCTGTTTTGTCCTGGATTGTATTGAGCTTCTTGAGTGTTGTTGGAGTTGCACTCATTCAGGCAAGTAGAGAGTGTTCCATTACACTCGTGACTTGTAGATGGTGGACAGGCTTTTGGGGGTCAGGTGGTGAGTTATCCGCTGTAGGATTCCTAGCCTTTGACCTGCCCTACTGGTCACAGTGTTAATATGGCTCGTCCAGTACAGATCCTGACTTTCGGGGCACTTTTTCCCAAGCCGGTAGGTTTCCTAACTCTGCATGGCCTCCTTGGGAACAATAATTGAACTGGATGAGAATGTTTAGGTACTTTTGAATATTCCATCCCCTCCGCTGGCCTCAGCAGTGTAACCCAATAAAGGCCAGCATCATCCCCTCCATGGTGTTGAGGACAAGCAGACAGACTTACTCCCCTCCAGTTTGCTCCTGCTGCCTCCAGTTGTATGCCACATTCTCCTGTGAGAGGGCGGAAAGTATGTCAATGATTGTTGTGCAGTCTGTTTGGCTGATATGGCTATTACAGTTGAATAGCTGACTCCGTCTGCAAGCTGGTAGGGGCTGGTTTAGCACAGAGAGCTATACAGCTGGCTTGTATTGCAGAACAATGCCAACAGCGCGGGTTCAATTCCCGTACCAGCCTCCCTGAACAGGTGCCAGAATGTAGCGACTAGGGGCTTTTCACAGTAACTTCATTGAAGCCTACTTGTGACAATAAGCAATTATTATTATTAAGCTGTGATGTGGATGTGAGGTTTGCAGCATAATGTGTGAGAGTGAGTTGACATATCTGAATGTCAGGTATGAGCCCTGATTGCTAAAGATTGGGATGGTGAATAGTGGGTGTGTGGTGCATTGAGCACTGTCTGAATCAGTGTTACTGTTGTCAGGAAGTGGCATTTAAAAAGGGATGTCTTCACTGACCTTGACCATTTATTTATGTGCACTCATTGAATATTTTCTTTTTTTATATAAATTTAGAGTACCCAATTGTTTTTTCTCCAATTAAGGGGCAATTTGGTGTGGCCAATCGACCTAACCAGCACATCTTTGGGCTGTGGGGGTGAAACCAACGCAGGCATGGGGAGAATGTGCAAATTCCACACGGACAGTGACCCCAGGCCGGGATTCTAACCCGGGTCCTAAGCACCGCAGTCCCAGTGCTAACCACTGTGCAGCATGCTGTCCTCATTGAATATTTTCTGACACTACATCAAGATTTTCAGGACTTACCTCCTGTCCTTGACTGCCTCTGCCTCCATGTCCTTCTAAGTGTGTGTCTGGAGAGCCTCCAACTCCCCTATGGAAACAAGGCATCTCTCCTACATTCCACCTTCTGCACCAAGGTGCGATGTCCAGAAACGTTGGAGCATGCACTCTCCTATGTTTTGCTATTCTTCAGAGCTTTACAGGTTAGATTCACTTCCTGCATGACTGCAGTGCCTACTTCTACTCAACAACCTTCATGTCCGTGAGATTCAAGAGACCACTGAGTTTGTTTTCATCAAAACTGTTAATGCATCTCCCAGCTTGGGCTAGATTTCCTGCTGATTAACTGCTTACTTATACTCACCCCAGTGGTATTGTTCAAAATGCAACGATGAAGTACATAATAACTAGGAGCAGGAGTAGGCCATCTGGCCCCTCGAGCCTGCTCCACCATTCAATGAGATCATGGCTGATCTTTTGTGGACTCAGCTCCACTTTCCGGCCCGAACACCATAACCCGTAATCCCTTTATTCTTCAAAAAACTATCTATCTTTATCTTAAAAACATTTAATGAAGGAGCCTCTACTGCTTCACTGGGCAAGGAATTCCATAGATTCACAACCCTTTGGGTGAAGAAGTTCCTCCTAAACTCAGTCCTAAATCTACTTCCCCTTATTTTGAGGCTATGCCCCCTAGTTCTGCTTTCACCCGCCAGTGGAAACAACCTGCCCACATCTATCCTATCTATTCCCTTCAGAATTTTATATGTTTCTATAAGATCCCCCCTCATCCTTCTAAATTCCAACGAGTACAGTCCCAGTCTACTCAACCTCTCCTCATAATCCAACCCCGTCAGCTCTGGGATTAACCCAGTGAATCTCCTCTGCACACCCTCCAGTGCCAGTACGTCCTTTCTCAAGTAAGGAGACCAAAACTGAACACAATACTCCAGGTGTGGCCTCACTAACACCTTATACAATTGCAGCATGACCTCCCTAGTCTTAAAATCCATCCCTCTAGCAATGAAGGACAAAATTCCATTTGCCTTCTTAATCACCTGTTGCACCTGTAAACCAATTTTTTGCGACTCATGCACTAGCACACCCAGGTCTCTCTGCACAGCAGCATGTTTTAATATTTTATCATTTAAATAATAATCCCTTTTGCTGTTATTCCTACCAAAATGGATAATCTCACATTTGTCAACATTGTATTCCATCTGCCAGACCCTAGCCCATTCACTTAGCCTATCCAAATCCCTCTGCAGCCTTCCAGTATCCTCTGCACTTTTTGCTTGACCACTTATCTTAGTGTCATCTGCAAACTTGGACACATTGCCCTTGGTCCCCAACTCCAAATCATCTGTGTAAATTGTGAACAGTTGTGGGCCCAACACTGATCCCTGAGGGACACCACTAGCTACTGATTGCCAACCAGAGAAGCACCCATTAATCCCCACTCTTTGCTTTCTATTAATTAACCAATCCTCTATCCATGCTACTACTTTCCCCTTAATGCCATGCATCTTTATCTTATGCAGCAACCTTTTGTGTGGCACCTTGTCAAAGGCTTTCTGAAAATCCAGATATACCACATCCATTGGCTCCCCGTTATCCACCGCACTGGTAATGTCCTCAAAAAATTCCACTAAATTAGTTAGGCACGACCTGCCCTTTATGAACCCATGCTGCGTCTGCCCAATGGGACAATTTCCATCCAGATGCCTCGCTATTTCTTCCTTGATGATAGATTCCAGCATCTTCCCGACTACCGAAGTTAAGTTCACTGGCCGATAATTACCCGCTTTCTGCCTACCTCCTTTTTTAAACAGTGGTGTCACGTTTGCTAATTTCCAATCCGCCGGGACCACCCCAGAGGCTAGTGCATTTTGGTAAATTATCACAAATGCATTTGCAATTTCCCTCGCCATCTCTTTTAACACTCTGGGATGAATTCCATCAGAGCCAGGAGACTTGTCTACCTTTAGCCCCATTAGCTTGCCCATCACTACCTCCTTGGTGATAACAATCCTCTCAAGGTCCTCACCTGTCATAGCCTCATTTCCATCAGTCACTGGCATGTTATTTGTGTCTTCCACTGTGAAGACCGACCCAAAAAACCTGTTCAGTTCCTCAGCCATTTCCTCATCTCCCATTATTAAATCTCCCTTCTTATCCTCCAAAGGACCAATATTTACCTTAGCCACTCTTTTTTGTTTTATATATTTGGAGAAACTTTTACTATCTGTTTTTATATTCTGAGCAAGTTTACTCTCATAATCTATCTTACTCTTCTTTATAGCTTTTTTAGGAGCTTTCTGTTGCCCCATCAAGATTTCCCAGTCCTCTAGTCTGCCACTAATCTTTGCTACTTTGTATGCTTTTTCCTTCAATTTGATACTCTCCATAATTTCCTTAGATATCCACGGTCGATTTTCCCTCTTTCTACCGTCCTTCCTTTTTGTTGGTATAAACCTTTGCTGAGCACTGTGAAAAATTGCTTGGAAGGTTCTCCACTGTTCCTCAACTGTTTCACCATAAAGCCTTTGCTCCCAGTCTACCTTAGCTAGTTCTTCTCTCATCCCACTGTAATCTCCTTTGTTTAAGCACAAAACACTAGTGCTTGATTTTACCTTCTCACCCTCCATCTGTATTTTAAATTCCACCATATTGTGATCGCTCCTTCCTAGAGGATCCCTAACTATGAGATCCTGAATCAATCCTGTCTCATTACATAGGACCAGATCTAGGACCGCTTGTTCCCTCGTAGGTTCCATTACATACTGTTCTAGGAAACTATCGCGGATACATTCTATAAACTCCTCCTCAAGGCTGCCTTGACCGACCTGGTTAAACCAATCGACATGAAGATTAAAATCCCCCATGATAACTGCTGAACCATTTCTACATGCGTCAGTTATTTCTTTGTTTATTGCCTGCCCCACCATAATGTTACTATTTGGTGGCCTATAGACTACTCCTATCAGTGACTTTTTCGCCTTACTATTCCTGATTTCCACCCAAATGGATTCAACCTTATCCTCCATAGCACCGTTGTCATCCCTTACTGTTGCCCGGACGTCATCCTTAAATAACAGAGCTACACCACCTCCCTTACCATCCACTCTGTCCTTCCGAATAGTTTGATACCCTCGGATATTTAACTCCCAGTCGTGACCATCCTTTCACCTTGTCTCAGTAATGGCCACTAAATCATAGTCATTCACGATGATTTGCGGCATCAACTCATTTACCTTATTCCGAATACTACGAGCATTCAGGTAAAGTACACTTATGTTGTCTTTTTTACCTCTGTTCTGAATCTTAACACCTCGACCAGTAACCTCTCCTAAGTTATATTTCCTCTTAACCTTTCTCCTAGTTTTCCTTGTCGTTGAACCCATATTTTCATGTAACAACCTGCCGCGTCGCTTACCATTAATGTTTTCACTTCCCGTTTTATTCCTTTTAGTATTCCTGGCCTTATTTACTGAGCTCCCCTCAGTCACTGTACCTTGTACTGTCGCCCTTTTTGATTTTTGACTATGGCTTCTCTGCCTTACACTTTTCACCTTACTGCCTTTTGTTTCTGTCCCTGTTTTACTACCTTCCAACGTCCTGCATCGGTTCCCATCCCCCTGCCACATTAGTTTAAACTCTCCCCTAGAGCTCTAACAAACACCCCCCCAAGACATCGGTTCCAGTCCTGCCCAGGTGCAGACCATCCGGTTTGTACTGGTCCCACCTCCCCCAGAACCGGTTCCAATGCCCCAGGAATTTGAATCCCTCCCTCTTGCACCATCTCTCGAGCCACGCATTCATCCTATCTATCCTGACATTCCTGCTCTGACTAGTAAAACACAGATTGATTTTATCTATGAATGGTATGTTTAAATAGTGCTATTAAATATTGCACATATAGCTGAACATCTTACCTATTCCTGAATGATGCATTTTAATTAGTTCTTTTAATTTTGTTCTTTTAGTTAAGATTTTAGAAATCCAGTGTAGGGCATTTATACTGTTAATTATATAGACCAGCTTGTAAACCAGTCACAGGTAAAACTGGGTTTGCAGAACACAGAATCAACAGGATAAAAGACAGAAGCACCTCATGGATGTAAGGCAGGACAGTGGGGAGAACTCCCCTATTATAGGTTTAAATAATGTCATGGGATTATTTACCTGAGAGGACAGATGAGACCTTTTTAAAAAATATGTTACAGGATGTAAGGGTTGCAATGAAGGACGATCTTTGTTACGTATCGAAAAGGGCGCTTGAAAAGGCGAGCTACCTTGTTCAACCATTGCAGTTCATCAAGTGTAGTACAGCCCACAATGCTGTTATGGTGGGAGTTCCTGGTTTTTGACTCAGTAACAATGAAGGAATGATGATATACTTCCAAGAAAGAATGGTCTGTTGCTTGGATGCGAATGTGCAGGTGCTGGTGTTCCCATGCGTCCGCTGCGTTTTCCCCGTAACACTGCATTTTTCCTTCTCAGCTAATTATCCAATTTCCTCTTGAATGTCACGATTGACCCTGCCACCATCACACTTTCAGGCAATGAATTCCAGATCCTAACCAGTGGTATAGTGAAAAAAAATTCCTTTTGTCACATTGCTTCTTGTACCAATTAACCACTCTCTCAACCTGTTCTATCACTTTTAATGATTTGCGCAAATATATATGTACTCCCTTTGGAATTGCAACCTTTATTGATAATGTCTCTCTATGTTCTTGCGATCAAAATGAATCACTTCACACTTCTTGTCATTACACTTCATCTGCCACTTGTCTGCCCATTCTTTTCGAAGTTTATGTCCATGTGCTTTTGAAGTTCTACAATATCCTCCTCACAGTTCATGATGCTTCCAAGTTTTGTGTTGTCTGCAAATTTTGAAATTTGTTGTCTGTACACCAAGGTGTAGGTGATTTATAAATACATATATATATATGAGGAAGAGCAAAGATCCTGAAACTGTCTCTTGGGGAACTCCACTTTAAACCTTTCTCCAGTCAAAAAAACACAACAGTTCACTCCTATTCTGTTTCCTCTCACTCATTTATTTTTGTTTCATGATGCTAGTGTCCCTTCTATTCCATGAGCTCTAATTATGTTCACAAGTCTGTTGTGCAGCACTTTATCAAATGTCTTTTGGAATTCAATGTACACCATGACAATAGTCACCAATAGTACACCATGACAATAGTCTTTCTTGGAAGTATATCATCGTTCCTTCATTGTTACCTGGTCAAAAATCAGGAATTCCCATCCAAACAGCACTGTGGGCTGTACTACGTTAGATGAACTGCAATGGTTGAACAAGGTAGCTCGCCTTTTCAAGCGCCCTTTTTGATACGTAACAAAGATCGTCCTTCGTTGCAACCCCTACATCCTGTAATATATTTTTTAAAAAGGTCTCATCTGTCCTCTCAGTTAAATAATCCCATGACATTATTTCAAACTATAATAGGGGAGTTCTCCCCACTGCCCTGCCTAACATCCATGAGGTGCTTCTGTCTTTTATCCTGTTGATTCTGTGTTCTGCAAACCCAGTTTTACCTGTTACTGGTGTTATGGGCCAGGGTTTAGAGAACCCCAAGGTGTATCATGGAGTTTACCTGACCCACAACTTTTAATAGATTGTGGTATGGGGAGCACACAGCCCACTCTACAGGTGTGGTACAGCAGAAATGGAAAAGTATTTTTTAAAGCAAAACAATGTTTATTCTATGAACTCAAGTTAACCTTTTCAAAACATACAGTGAACATCTTAGCAACCATCAATTCAAATACAAGCCCCAAAGAATATAACACAAAGAAATCCTTTAAGCTTTCCCTTTAACATCCATAAGACTTAAAACACCTTTTACCATAAGCACATTAGGTTTACATTCACTACTGAGAACATTTATAATTTTGAATTCACCAAATGATCAAGAGATAGTCTTTTCATGGCAGAGAGATCAATAGTGCACCTGCTCTGCCTTGCTTCAGCTCCAACACTGAAAACAAAACTAAAACACACCCTGCAGCAAACAGCCTAAAATGAAAGTAAAAAGCTGACAGACAGCCCAGCTCCACACACTCTCTGACATCACTGTAGTAGTAAACACCCATTTTTTAAAGGTACTCTCACTACAAATATTTATATGCACACCCATTTATAAACACCCATTTCTTAAAGGTACTCTCACTACAGATATTGATAAACGCCCATTTATAAACACTCATTTCTTAAAGGTACTCTCACATGACACTGGTTTACAAGCTAGTCTATATAATTAACAGTATAAATGCCCTACATTGGATTTATAAAATCTTAACTAAAAGAACAAATTAAAGAACTAATTAAAATGCATAATTCAGGAATAGGTAAGATGTTCAGATATATGTGCAATATTTAATAGCACTATTTTAACATTCCATTCACAGATAAAATCCATCTGTGTTCTACTTCATCATTGCATTTTGAACAATACCACTGGGCTTAGTATAAGTAAACAGTTAATCAGCAGGAATTCTAGCCCCAGCTGGGAGATGCATTAACAGTTTTGATGAAAACAAACTCAGTGGTCTCTTGAATCTCACGGACATGAAGGTTGTTGAGTAGAAGTAGGCACTGGCAGTCATGCAGGAAGTGAATCTAACTTGTAAAGCTCTGAAGAATAGCACAACATAGGAGAGTGCATGCTCCAACGTTTCTGGACATCGCACTGCAGGCCTTGGTGCAGAAGATGGAATGTAGGAGAGAGGCCTTGTATCCACAGGGGAGTTGGAGGCTCTCCAGACACACACTTAGTGTGATGACAACATCGCTCCTCTCTATTATCTCATCAAACAACTCAAATAAGTTAGTTAAACATAATTTGCCCTGAGCAAATCAGTGTTTTCTGTCTTTCATTAACGCACATTTTCCCAACTAACTATTAATTTTGCCCCAAAATATCATTTCTAAAAGCTCCCCACTACTGAGGTTAAACTGATTGCCCTGTGGGCTTATCTGCACAAGGGTGTAAAATGTACAATTCTCTATTCTTCTGGAACCAACCCTGAGCCGAAGACGGTTTGGAAAATTATGGTCAATGCCTCCACAATTTCCATTCTTCCTTCATCGCCCAATACTGGTGCCATATAAGATTAAGTACAAACAGCCTATCCAACACTTCCTCCATATCGACTTTAAACCCTTCAAGTTTTGAACTAGTTCCTCTTGCATTATGAGTTGGGCAAGAGCTTCTTCCTTGGTATAGACAAATGCAATGTGTTCCTTCAATACCTTAGCTATGCCCTCTGCCTCAGTGCAGGTATCCACTTTTAGGTCCCTAATTGGCCCCACTCCTCCTTTTACCAACCGTTCACTGCTTATATACCGATGGAGCACTTTACGATTCTCTTTTCTGTTAGCTGCCTGTCTCTGTCCGTATACGCTCTTTGCTCCCCGCATTTAATTTTTCAGTCTCCCCTCTGAACCTCTACACTTTGATTGGTTCTTAATTTTAGTTTATGCCTGACATCTGTCAAGAACACACTTTTTCTTCTTTTATCTTAATTTTGATCTCTATTGTCATTCGGAGAATTCTAGATTCATCTGCCGTACTTTTCTCTTGCGAGAGAATATACCTCAGGGGGACTTTCCGTGCCCTCCGTGACATGTTTCTTGGCAGCGTGAGGAGATCTGTCGTTGGCTGGCAGCGGCATCTGCTGGACCCTACACTATCAATGAACGTCCCATTGAATCCACCCTCCACTTCTGGGAAACCAGCGGCGGGGGTTCGCCGTCGGCAGGACTGGGAGATCTCGCTGACGAGAACGGCCAAAATGTACGTCAACTTGACTGACCCTGGACAATCTCATTGAAGGTAGCCCATAGTTCAGCGTTTTTTTTTCTTTTTTTTTCGAAAAACATTGGAGGCATTTTCGAATATATACATAACAAAGACAAAAAAACAACCATGGCAACAGCAAACAGCCAAAACATCCTTACACCCCCCCCCAACAATCTCCCCCCACTCTATCCACTACCACCCTGATACCTGCTCCCGTATTTTTAACTTTGAACCCAGCAGAAACCAAAACGCCACCTCCCCACTGCTGGCAACTCAATGTGCCTTAAAGAAGTCGATGAATACCTTCCACCTTGAGGTGAACCCCTTCTCTACATCCCTGATGGCAAACTTGATTTTTCCTAAGTGAAGGAACTCTGCCAAATCACTCACCTTATGTTCGGCGGTTCCAGGTCCCGCTAGCACAACAAAATCCGTCTCCACGCTATCAGGGAGGCAAAGGCCAATAAATCGGCCTCTCTCCTCACCTGCACTCCTGGATCCTCTGCCACCTCTGGACTCGGAGCTACCGTTATCCCCAAAACCTTTGGCGTTCTACTTCAAATCCTGTCCAAAGTCCCTTCAACCTCAGACATGCCCAAATCATATGGACATAGTTCGGCGGCCTCCCTGTGCACCGCGTACACCTATCCTCCACCCCCGGAAATGACCGGCTCATTCTGGACACTGCCATGTGGACCCTGTGTACCACTTTAAACTGGACGAGACTTGGTCCTGCAACGACGATGACACATTAACCCGCCGCAAAGCCTCACTCCATACTACAGCCCCCAAAGCTCCACCCAGCTTGTCCTCCCACTTACACCAAATGCAGCGGGGAGAGCGGACACTCCTGCCTCATCCCCCGTTGGAAACCAAAGTACTCAGTGCTGACCTTGTTAGTCTGAACAATCGTTGAGGTACCTTGGACAACAGCTGAACCCAGTCCATGAATCCCTTCCCAAACCCAAATTGCCCCAGTACCTCGAATAAGTATGCCCAATCCACTTGATCGAAAGATTTCTCCACGTCCATTGCCACAAACACTTCCACTTCTCGGCCCTCTGAGGGCATCATAATGACATTCAGTAACATCTGGACATTCGTCGACAGCCCCCTTCACAAATTCCATCTGGTCCTCACCTATCACCCCTGGCATCGCTAGTACCTTCGCCAATGCTTCGCATCTACATTCAACAGCGAAATCAGGCGGTACAACCCAGACTGCTCTGGGTCCTTGTCTTTCTTTAAAATTAGCGATATTGAAGACTGAGACAACTTGGGCGGGGGGCGGTGGCAGGGGGGGGCTCTCCCGTCGCCATCGACTCATTATACATCTCGACTAAAAAGGGTTTCAGCTCCGATCCAAACTTCTTGTAGAACTCGGGTGGGCATCCATCGAAACTGAGGGCCTTCCCTGTTTGCATCGCCTCACGCAATCCTTTATCTCTCTCAGCCCGATCGGGGCCCCCAGTCCCTGCACGTTCGCCTCCGCCACTCTTGAAGGTTTCAACCCATCCAAAAACTGTCTCATACCCTCATCCCCCACCAGAGGCGCTGAGCTATACAATTTCCGGTTAAAAGCAGCAAACACCCCATTCATCTCCTCTGGACCTATTACCACCATACCCCCATCTCTCACCATCCCAATTTCCTTCGCTGCCTGCCTGCTCAACTGATGCACAAGCATCCTGCTGGCTTCCTCTCCACATACTGTCCCCCTGGCCCTGCGAAGTCACCCCACCGCCTTTCCCATAGACAGAAGCCCAAACTTCATCAGAACCTTCTGTTTCTCCTTCAACAGCCCTTCCTCAGGTGCTGCTGAGTATCTCCAGTCAACCCTCAGAATGGCCTCCACCAACCTCAACCTCTCAGCCCGTCCTCTCCTTGTGCGTCCAGATCGAGATAAACTCCCCCAATAACACCGCCTTCAGCATCTCCCACTACATCCAAGCGGAAACCTCCCCCGTCTTATTCTGCTTCACCTACTTCCGGATAGCCACGTCTATCTTTTCACAAACCTCCTTATCCGTCAATACCCCACATCCATCCTCCACTGAGGCCATTGGGGACTCCCTTTTGCCACCCACAAATCCACCCAATGCGAGGCGTGGTCAGACACCATAATCGTCGGATACACCGATCCAACCACCACAGTCAACAGCGCTTTGTCCAGACCAAAGAAATCAATCCGTGGGTACACCCGGTGGACATGCGAGAAGTACAAAAATTCCTTCACCCTCAGCCTCTCAAACCACCATGGGTCTGCCCCTCCCATGTGCTCCAAAAGCCCCAACAATTCCTTTGCCTATGTTGACACCTTCAGGACCTGGGACATGAACGGTCCAACTAATGGTCCAGCACCGTATTAAAATCCCCCACCCATAATCAGCTGATACATGTCCAGGTCCGGAATCTTTTCCACAACCTGCCTCTAAACCTCCACATCGTCTCAATTCGGGGCATACACATTCACCAGCATCACAGTCACTCCATCCAACCTCCCACTCACCATCACAAATCTACCCCCAGGGTTTGTCGCTATACTCCCCACCTCAAAAGCCACCCTCTTATTGATCAACACTGTCACCGCCACATCTTCATATCCAACCCCGGATTGAATACCTGCCCCACCCAGCCCTTCCTCAACCTCGTCTGGCCCCCATCTTCAAATGCGTCTCCTGAAGAAACACCACGTCCGCCTTCAAACACCTTAAATGTGCAAAAACGCAAGACCTCTTAATCGGCTCACATTTAACCCCCGAAAGCTCCACGTAGTCAACCGGGTCTGGTGGGCTCCCTGCCCCCACCCCCCTCCCCGATTACCCTCTGGGCCAAGATGACTGCCACCCTTTCCCCTTAACCAACTGCACCACACCAACTCCACCCACATCAGCATCCCCCCCTCCCCCCTCTTCCACCCCCATAATCAAAGCAAAAGAAAACCAACCCAACCCAACCCCCTACCCCTTTCCCTTCGTGGATCAGCTACCGTTTTTTTCTACAACCGTTTAACCCTAATTGATTCGACACAGATTCATTCTTACTCTATTGAAGTTGGTTTTCTCCAAGTTAATTAATTATTCTTACTGAGGATTGTTCATTGTCCTTTCCCGAGGCAACCTAAACCTTATGATACAATGATTACTGTTTCCTGTTTCCTAAATGTTTCCTGCCGACACTTGGCCCACTTTATTCCTAAGGACAAAGTCTAGTAGTGCCTACTTTACTGTTGACCTGTAAACATACTGCTGTAGAAAAGTTCCTGAACAGGGGTGGGATTCTCCCCTACCCGGCGGGGCGGGGGGTTCCGGCTAAAGGAAGTCTCCGCACCTTTAGGGGCCAAGCCCTCACCTTGAGGGGCTAGGCCTGCGCCGGAGTGGTTTACGCTCCGCCGGCTGGCAGGAAAGGCCTTTGGTGCCATGCCAGCCGGGGCCAAAAGGTCTTCGCCGGGCGACGCATGCGCAGGAGCGTCAGCGACTGCTGACGTCATCCCCGCGCATGCGCAGGGGAGGGGTCTCTTCCGCCTCTGCCATAGTGAAGACCATGGCGAAGACGGAAGAAAAAGAGTGCCCCCATGGCACTGGCCCGCCCGCGGATCGGTGGGCCCCGATCGCGGGCCAGGCCACCGTAGGGGCACCGGGGCCAGATCGCCCTGCGCCCCCCCCCCCCAGCACCCCGGAGCCTGCCCACGCCGCCTTGTCCCGCCGTTCAAAAGGTGGTTTAATCCACGCTGGTGGGACAGGCATTCCAGCAGTGGGACTTCGGCCCATTGCGGGCCGGAGAATCGGCGGGGGTGGGCCCACCGACTGGCGTGGCGCGATTCCTGCTCCCGCCAAATCTCTGGTGGCGGAGACTTCGGGACACGGCGGGGGCGGGATTCACGTCAGCCCCTGCCGATTCTCCCACCCGGCGTGGGGTCGGAAAATTCCGCCCCAGCTGTGGATCATACAGGCCAATCTCCCTCTTGAATGTAGATGCCAAATTATTGACAAAGATCCTGGCCATTCGAATAGAGGATTGTGTCCCGGAGATAATTGGGAGGATCTGACAGGATTTGTAAAAGGCAGGCACCTGACATCCAACAGTCGACGGCCTCTTACTGTAATTATGATGCCAGCGGAGGGGCGCGATGTTGAGGTGGTAGTTGTCATGGACGCGGAGACGGCTTTCGACCGAGTGGAGTGGAAGTATTTATGGGATATTATAGGCAGGTTTGGGTTTGGGCAGGGATTTGTGGAGTGGGTCCAGCTATTGTACCACGTCCCGGTGGCAAATGTAAGAACTAACCGAGTTCGGTCACAATACTTTAGTCTTTGGCGGGGGGGGCAAGGCAGGGATGCCCGCTCTCCCCATTACTGTTTCCATGGCCATAGAACCCTTAGCAATGGCCCTGAGAGCAGCAAATACCTGGAGGGGTATAGTGAGGTGGGGGGGGGGGGGGGGTGGGGGAGCACAGTGTCTCTCCCTATGCAGACGATTTGTTGCTTTATATCACGGACCCTGTGGGGGGGGGATGACCAAAATAATGGAGGTATTAGGACAATTTGGGCGTTTTTCAGGCTATAAGTTAAATATGGGAAAGAGCTAAATGTTCATGATTCAGGCACGGGGGCAGGAAAGGAGGCTGAAGGAGCTACATTTTAAAGTGGTTGGGAGGAGTTTTAGGTATCTGGGGATTCAAGTGGCAAAGGATTGGGGGCAACTTCACAAGTTACATTTGGGCAAAGCAGTGGATCAAATGAGAAGGGGTTTTTGTAGTTGGGGCATGCTCCCACTGACGCTGACGAGGAGGGTTCAGACAGTGAAGATGATGGTCCTTCCGAGACTACTTTTCTTTTTTCAGTGTCTCCCAATTTTTGTCACAAAGGCTTTTTTCAGAAGTATGAATGTGACGATATCGAGGTTTATATGGGCGGGTAAAACCACGAGAGCAAAGAGGACACTCTTGGAACGGACCTGCAGGGAGGGGGAATTGGTTCGCCCAAGCTTTATTAACTATTACTGGGCTGCCAACATATCGATGGTCAGGAAGTGGGTAGTGGGGGAGGGATCAGTCTGGGAGTGGATGGAGGCAGCATCCTGCAAAGATACGAGTCTGGAGGCTTTACTGACAGCGCATCTGCCGTTCTCGCCAGCTCGGTACTCCACATGTCCTGTGGTGGTGGCAGCCATGAGGGTGTGGGGGCTATGGAGGCAGCATATGAGACTAGAGGGGGCGTCAGTGTGGTCACCGATCTGTGAGAATCACCGGTTTGTCCCGGGTGGGGACTGGATGGGGGATTTAATGTATGGCAGCGGGCAGGATTGAGAGGTTTGGGGATCTATTCATCCAGGAGGGCTTTCCGACCTTGGAGACATTAGAGGAGGAGTTTCATTTGCTGGGTGGGAACGGGTTTCGGTATCGGTATCTTCAAGAGCGGGACGTTGTATGGAGACAAGTCCCAAGCTTTCCTTGCCTCCCCCTGAGGGGACTACAGGATAAAGTGCTGTCAAAAACAGGGGTTGAAGGTGGGAAGGTTTCAGACATATACAGGGAATTATTAGAGTGGGAAGGGGCCCCTATCAGAGAGGTGAAGAGGAAGTGGGAAGAGGAGCTAGGAGGGGAGCTGGAAACTGAACTGTGGGAAAAACCTTGAAAAGGGTAAATGCATCCTCGTCCTGTGCTAGACTTAGCTTGATTCAGTTCAAGGTAGTCCACAGGGCCCACATGACGGTAGCTCGAATGAGTACGTTCTTCGAGGAGGTGGAGGACAGATGTGGACGATGTAGGGGTAGCCCGGCCAACCAAGTTCATATGTTTTGGGCATGTCCAAAACTGAGGGAATTCTGGCAGGGCTTTGCAGATGTTATGTCGGAAGTCCTGGAAGGTAGAGTAACTCTGAGTCCAGAATCAGCAATATTTGGGGTGTCGGAAGATCCGGGGGCAAAGGGGGGGACGGAGGCCAATATTCTGGCCTTCTCCCCCCTGGTGGCCCGGAGACGGATCTTGCTGAGAAGGAGGGACTTGGAGCCCCCAAAATCAGGAGTGTGGGTCAGCAATATGGTAGAGTTTCTCAATCTGGAGAAAATCAAGTTCGCTCTGCGAGGATCAATACAGGGAATCGCCCGGAGTTGGCAGCCGTTCATCGATTTCTTTAACAAAAACTGAACGTCAGCAGTAAAGGGGGAAAGGGAAAAGGGGGGGGGGCGGGTGGAGGAAAATAGGAGGCATGGTAATATTAAATAAGGACAGGGAATTTAGTATACGGGTAATTGGGGATAAGGCGGGAGAAATGAGGTACGTGGTTTATTGTTTGTTGTTATTTTAGGGGGTATTTTGCGCGTCGACCTGTGCGGTTGTTTTAGAAATGTCAATATGTTAAATTGCGAAAATTACAAATGCTTCAATAAAATATTTTCTAAAAAAAAAAGAAAGGTTCCTGAACAGACTCCTGTAACTCTGTCCTTTACACAAACCCTATTCCAGTCTATATTTGATAATTAAAGTCTCCCAATTTAATGACTTAGCAAATCACTATAATTTCCGTACAAATTTCTTTTCGATGTTCGTTGCACCTCACAAGATCGCGTTAGATTATTTTTGAAAAATATTTTATTGAAGGCATTTTCATAATCACAAAAATAAAGCCAACCATGGAAACAGGTAACAAAAACCCCTCTCCCTGCATCCCCCCTACAAAAGCCCCCACTCATCTTGCTGCCCAACACGCCTTCCCCCACCCCGGTACCTGCACATTGACAATTTAGTTTTGTTTTGTAAAATTTGTGAAGAACATCTGCAATACTTAAAAGAACTGTTGAATGCTTAAAAGTAGTTAATCTAGTCATGAATTTGGCAAGAAGCGGATTTGGTAGGGCTCAAAATATAGAACATAGAACATAGAACAATACAGCGCAGTACAGGCCCTTCGGCCCACGATGTTGCACCGAAACCAAAGCCATCTAACCTACACTATGCCAAATATGTTGGACAAAATGTGAGGCATGGTCAAATGGTTCCATGAGATGCAAAAATACAGGCCTTTTGCGATTTCGCCAGAACCTACAACAAGAAAAGAGGTCTTAAGAATTCTGGGAGTGCATGATTTTATTGTAAATTTGTGCCATACTTCAGCAGTGTGTAACAGCAGGAACAGAATTCATGAAGAAGAAGAATAAATTTAATTGAATGGAGGACTGTCAAACTGCACTCCAACCTTTAAAATCTGTGCTGACAATAGTGCCAGTATTAGCCACACCAAATTACGCTAGTTTAAACTGGCTGTGGATGCTAGAGACATTGGTGTGTGGGCTCTGTTGTTAGAGGAAGACGAACTTGGAGTTGAGAAGCCTGTGGGGAATTTCTCAAGGAAATTAAATCTTCATCCAAAGAAGTATTCTACAATTGAAAAAGTGTCTTAAAGTTTTTTATCGGCAATACAACATTTTGAGATTTATGTTGCCAGTAATTCAGCAAAAACAATCACATATACACACCATAATCCCCTAAAGTTTCTGGAGAGGTTTTGAAATCTGAACACCAGGTTATTTCGATGAAGTTTGTTATTACAACCGTTTAATTTGAAAATCATTCATGTGGCTGGGAGAGAGATCATCATTGTTGATGCATTGTCATGAGTGTAAAAGACTATTGGGAAACCTTGGGCGAAATTCTCCTACCCGCCCCGCCACATTTCAGCCCCGACCGGCCGGCGGGAGTCTCCGTAACACCGGCCGGTCAATGGGGTTTCCCATTGTGGGGCAGCCCCACGCCGTCGGGAAACCCCCGGGCGCCGGCAAAACGGAGACTCCCGCCGGCGGAGAATGACACCCCTTGTGTGTAAATATTTTGGGGTATATTTTATGTTAATGCATATTTTAAAATTTTTGTAATAATTGATAAGGCAGAACTGATAAGAAATGGTTGAGAAATTAAATCATCTTTCAAATTAGAATGTTTCATTTTTTAAAACGTGTTAAAACTTGGGGGAAATTAAGATTAAATAATGAAGTTGGAATAAAACATAAGAAAAGGAGTTGATAAGGACAGCTGTCTGAAATGATTTTGATGTGCAAATTAGCATTAGTGAGAAAGGAAAGTGTTCACCTATATGATAAGGAAGAAACAATGGGGCATAGAAGAGGTAACTTCAAAGTGGAGGGATAAGGAAATTGACATGTACATGTTAAAAGCTGGATCCACAGGGTAGGTCACATCAACGAGAAAGAATGAGCTATCCATAGCACAAATGGACACAGGAGTAGCCACTATCATAGCCACACCCAGCTATAGAAAGTCTCCCAAAAACAAGTTATTGCAAAATGGGAAACTCAAATCGAAATTGAAGGGTTCCTTTTTCAAACGTGGCCAAATAACCTGTGTGTGTTAATTATCGGCTAGATTTTGCTCATAGAGTTATATAATATAGGATGTTCTTTGGGAACAAAGGGGTGTCTCAGAGTTCAGGAAATGTAGGTAGTTGGGAAACAAGGGCTAGCTTCATGTAATACTGATGAGGAGATGCTGGCATTGGACTGGGATGGGCACAGTAAGAAATCTTACAACACCAGGTTAAAGTCCAACAGGTGTGTTTCAAATCACTAGCTTTCAGAGCGCAGCTCCTTCCTCAGATGAATGAAGAGGTGGGTTCCAGAAATACATATATAGACTAGGTCAATGATGCAACACGATACTTTGAATGCAAGTCTTTGCAGGTAATTAAGTATTTACAGGTCCAGACGGAGCGGCTGGAGAGAGGGATAATCACAGGTTCAAGAGGTGTGAATTGTCTCAAGCCAGGACAGTTGGTAGGATTTTGCAAGCCCAGGCCAGATGATGGTGGGGGGTGAATGTAATGCAACATGAATCCAAGGTCCTGGTTGAGGCCGTACTCATGTGTGCGGAATTTAGCTATCAGTTTCTGCTCCGCAATTCTGCGTTGTCTCACATCCTGAAGGCTGCCTTGGAGAACGCTTACCCGAAGATCAGGCGCTGAATGCCCTTGACTGCTGAAGTGTTCCCCAACTGGAAGGGAACATTCCTGCCTGGTAATTGTCGCGCAATGTCCATTCATCTGTTGTCGCAGCGTCTGCATGGTCTCGCCAATGTACCACACATCGGGACATCCTTTCCTGCAGCTGAGTTGGCTGAGTCGCATGAGTAGGTAATTGTAATTCATGTAATACTGTGTGTGCATAGCCTCACAGTGTATTTCGTGTTGTAGTGTATTATAGTCCTTTTTGAAGTGTTAATTTTTATGTCAATGAATATTCTTCATTAAGTGATCATATACTGACTGGACTATTCCTAAGAATCGGGTTTCCCAAGATCCTGAGGGGTTTGGAGAAGTACATAGTGAGAAACTGTTCCCACCCGAGAGAACATCAAGAACTAGAGGTCACTGATTCAAAATAATTGGCATAAAGGAGTAAAAATATGTGAGGAAAGTTTTTTTTTACCCAGAGGGTGGTTGGAATCTAGAACAAACTTTCTAAGAGAGTGGTGGAGGCAGTGTTCAATTGAAGTATTCAAAGGGAAATTGAATTGCTATCTGAAAAGAAAGAATGTGCAAGATTACAGCGATAAGGCAGGGGAACGGGACCAGTTGGAATGAAACTAGTCAGAATGCTCTCTCAGAGAGCCAGTGCTGACTGGATAGGCTGACTGGTCTCCTTCTGCACTGTAAAGATTCTATGATTCTGTGAAAGTTACTCACCACAGAATACACAGCCTCAAGCCTGCTCTTGTAGCCACAGTGTTTATATTTCTTTTCCAGTTAAGGTTATGTCAATCATAACCCATAGGGTGTTACTGGTGAAGGTAATGTGATTGAATGGTCAAGCAGACCTGCTTAGAATTGTTTTTGTTGGAGATGGTCATTACAGTACCCGATAGTTGTGTGGTGGGAATGTCACTTGCCACTTCTGTTCCTCTGGGTTAAGTTTATTTTTATTCCAGTTTCCAAACTTTCTCTATCACCACAGCATGGAGGGCAGAAAAAATCGAAACACTGCCATCCTTTCAAGCTTCTGAAAATTGCTCTTCCTCCCACTCCTCCCTCTGGTATGCAAGCTCCAAGTAATACTTGCTGCGCAGACAATGTTCATGATGAATAAATAATGAGGATAGAACTTTGAAGTTAAGATGGGAATAGCTGTGTGGGATCAATGGGACAGATGGTTTGGTGTGTACAGTATTCCACCTGCAAAGTGTATTCCTCAATAAGAATTTAGAAAAAGACTTTTTAAAAACTGTTTAAAAATACTCTGTGAAAATCACAACCCTAACTCTTGATTTTACAATCACGCTTCTGGCTGACTTCTATAAATGCTGGTATCTAATGGACTGAGTCGGGTAGTGTCAGACAGTCCAACAGGATTTTCCATCCAATAAAATAAATGAACAGAAAAGTGACAGAACCATGTTAAATTTCAATTTTATCACTGGGTGGGAATCTGGCAGCAATGATCTCCTATTTTAGAAATGGTCTAATCTTCCCAGTGAAACATGTTCAATCTGCTTTCTGTGATCACAAATCAGCTGGACGTTCAGCTAGTTAAACTATTAATGACCTCTCAAGGCCATGTGTGCTGTTGATGGCTGAGCATCCCTCAGGGAACTCCGTAAAATTGGCAGAAGACAGGATGCACCCCTTTTTATAGCACTGAATGAGTGAATGGATAGATGGCTCAATGGTTAGGGTGATCCTGTGGCTGAAATGAGAGATGCTTGAGGTGGTAGATAGTTATACTGGGTGAGGTGGTTGAGGTATTTAGGTGGGTGAGCGAGTAGTTGGGTACGGTGGTGGTCAAGTGAGTGGTAGTCAGGTCTGGCTAGATGGGTTTGGTCAGGTGGTCAGGGGGTTAGTCAGGTCATGAGGTAGTTAGATCAAAGAGTGCTTGGGATGGGGGGTTGGGGTGGTAGTCATGTTTGGAAGTAGTCATGTCTGGTTGGTGGGTACTTGGGTTGCCTGGTCAGGTCAGGAGTACTAGTCAGATGGATGGGGCTAGTCAGGTTGGGAGTGAGAAGTCGGGGTCGAGTACTCGGGCCAGGTTGGGAGCATGGTCACGTTGGGGGATAATCGGGGGTTGTTGGGGTATTTTGGGGATGGTCCGGGAGTCCGGGTTTGATAGGAAAACAGGTTGTGTAGTTACCCAGCTGTTAGTCTGGATTTTCACCTGTCTAATATTTCCCGGGTGATTATCCATTGGAACTGTCTGAAGTTTCCAGTTCTAGCTCAGATTCAGAGACATTTTCAGGGGTCCACAGGATCCAGACGGGTATTTTTAATTGTTTGTGCACTCTCCAATGATCTGCAGACGGGAATATTTGGCATTCGAAGTCTTAGAATAAAGTGACTGAGGGCAGCATGTAGTGAAAGAAAGAAGGAGGTCACAAATGGACTCTTCTCAAAATGGCCATACATAGGAAAGAAGAAGACACTACAGGAGCTATGTTTGTTGCATTTTGAAACGGGTGTTGTAGTGTTTTATAGGTGAACCACAGAGTAAAGACAATGGAAGTGGATGGAATGACTGAATGTCACATCAAG
Source organism: Scyliorhinus torazame (assembly GCF_047496885.1). Taxonomy (NCBI): domain Eukaryota; kingdom Metazoa; phylum Chordata; class Chondrichthyes; order Carcharhiniformes; family Scyliorhinidae; genus Scyliorhinus; species Scyliorhinus torazame. Next base: position 162,392,177 of record NC_092709.1, on the reverse strand, counting down.
TTCAAAGAGGACAAGGATGACATTATGAATACAGGTGCAACTAATATTGTAAGAACTTTTCTAAGTTTATAAAAAGGAAAAGAGTAGCTCTTATAAACATTGGTCCCTTAGAGACAGAGGCAGGAGAAATTATCATGGGGAATGAGACCATGTCAGAGGCATTGAACAAATATTTTGTCTGTCTTAACAAGTTTCATACCAGAAATTTGCAGTGGACTAGAGGTTAAAAATGAGAAAATTAAGGAAATTAATGTCATGATAGAAAAAAGGATTCAAGGGACTAAAATTGAACAAATCATAAAATCCATACAGTGCAGAACATAGAACATAGAACATTATAGCGCAGTACAGAAGGTGATCATGTGGTCCATTGTGGCTGCACCAACCCTCCAAAAGAGTACACTCCACCTAGCCCACTCCCCTGCCCTACCTCCGCAATCCCGTAACTTAACCCACCCAATTTTGGACACTAAGGGCAATTTAGCATGGCCAATCCACCTAACCTGCACATTTGGACTGTGGGAGGAAACCGGAGCACCCGGGCAAAACCCGCACAGACACCAGAGAATGTTAGATTCAAAATTGACTTAGCCGAAGGAGACAGAGAGTGATGACAGATGGTTGCTTTAGTATCTGGAAGCCAATATCCAGTGGAGTACCACAGGAATTTGTGTTGGGTCCTCAATTGTTTGTCATTTATATAAATAACATTGATGACTATGTGGGGGGATAGGATCAGTAAGTTTTCGGATGACACAAAGATTGGTCGGTGGTTAACAGTGAGGTTGAGTGTCTTGGGTTACAGGAGGATATAGATGAGATAGTCAAATGGGCAGAAAAGTGGCTGATGGAATTTAACCCTGAAAAGTGTGAGGTAATACATTTTCGAAGGAGTAATGTGACAAGAAAGTATTCAGTGAATGATTCGACACTGGGAAGCTCTGAGGAAAAAAGGGACCTTGGTGTGATTCGTTCATAGATCCATGAACACAGAAGGGCAGGTTAATGGGGATGAAAAAGGCATATGGGATTCTTGCTTTTATCAACTGAGGCATAAATTACAAAAACAGGGAGGTCATGTCAGAGTTGGTGAGGTCACAGTTGGAGTACTGTGTGCAATTTTGGTCGCCACATTCTAGGAAGGATGTGACTGCACTGGAGGAGATGCAGAGACGATTCACCAGGATGTTGCCTGGGTTGGAACATTTAAGTTATGAAGATAAGTTGGATAGGCTTGAGTTGTTTTCACTGGAGCAGAGAAGACTGAAGGACGACCTGATCGAGGTGTACAAGATTATGAGGGGCATGGACAGGGTGGATAGGGAGCAGCTGTTCCCCTTAGACGAAGGGTCAGTTACAAGGGGACACAATTTCAAGATGAGGGGCAGGAGGTTGAGGGGGGATTTGCGGAGAAACCTATTTACCCGGAGCATGGTGACAGTCTGGAATGTACGGCCTGGGAGTGTGGTCGAGGCAGGTTGCCTCCCATCCATTAAAAGGTACTTGAATAACAGAGGGGAAAGATGGAGGGGTTCTACAATTTGTGGGCATTATTCATTATGCACTTTCAAGAACTAGATAACATCGAACATTAATTGGGGGGGTGGGGGTTGGGAGGGTTGGGGGGAGAGGGAGTGTATGTGTTAATGGTGACTATGGGTCATTCCTGATTCCTTTTTGCCATTTGTTTATGTGAACATGCGGGCTAATGTTTGGGGGTTGGTGGGAGGATGGGATCGTTGTTATTGACATGGGGATTGACATATTTGTTACTGATTATTGTTTAATGTTGGCGGGTTCAAGGATGGGCTTTTTGAATGTGGTGAAGATGACAGTTTTCGGTAGTGATGAATTGGGCCAAAGGAGAAGGAGCCAATGGATGCCATTTAACGTGCAAAAAAGTCTCGTTTTGGGCGTGTATGTGTATAGTGGAGCCTTTCTCAGCGGCTGTAGTGCCGAAAATAACTCTGCTATCAAACAGAACTCTTTTTTTTTCTGGCCATGGTCTGAAACGCCCCTTCGATGCTGCACTTAGCCCACTTCCGGCACTGATGAGCTCAACTCGTCAGTGCAGGAAGAGATCGAGGCACCACATTTAAATGCGCCAATCTCTCGACCCCCTTGGACACCACACCGCAGTTGCCGGACCCCCCCACTGCCCCAAACTACCTGTTAAGGGGTCCTTAAGCGCCCTCCCCCACCCTGACCTCTTAAGGGCAGGGCACCCCCGAGCCAAATCCCCGGCACGGGCAACCTGGCATGCTAGCACTTTGACACATCCTCCCTGGCACCCTGGCAGTGGCCCGGCCAGCCTGGCAGTGCCATCCAGGCACTCTGACAGTGCCAGGGTGGCACTGCCAGGATGCCCAGGTGTCAGTGCTAAGATGCCAGGCTAGCAATGCCAAGGTATTCAGGTGGCAGCAGGAGTGCCAAGGTACTACCCTGCCCAAAGCCTCCGATGGTCTGGAAGACCCCCCAAAATGCCTCGTCCATATTTGTGTGGACTAGTGTTAAATGGTGCCACGGCAAGACCTCCCATGTGCGGGCATTTGTTGCCGGGCCTCTGCAGAATTGAGCACTGATATATTTAAATGAGCCGAATGGCTTGCGAGGGCGAGATCCAGATTGCGACGTTTCACGAGATCTCATTAGTAATCCCCTGTTGGTAAAGAGTGATGGAAATGGACCTGGCTGACTCTGCCTTTCATATTGTCAGGTTGTAAATTTGTTGGGTGGGGAGGTGAAGGCCAAGCTGTGGAAGGAAGCCCTGTGGAGGGTGAACGCACCTCGCCGTGTGAGAAGTTAAGCCTCATCCAATTTAAGGTGGTGCACAGGGCCCACATGACAGCTACGAGAATGAGCCCGTTCTTTGTCAGGGTGGAGGATCAGTGTGGGTGGTGTACGGGGGTGCTCGCAAATCACATCCACGTGTTCTGGGTGTGTCCAAAGCTGAGGGGAGTCTAGCAGGGGTTTTTAGATATTATGTCTGAGATTCTGGATGTATGGGTGGGCCCAAGTCCGGAGATGGCGATATTCGGATTGTCGGAAGGGCTGGAAGTCCAGGTGGGGAGAGAGGCCGATGTCTTGGCCTTTGCCTCCCTGATAGCCTGGAGACGGATTCTGTTGAGCTGGCAGGACTTGGAGTTGCGAAAGGTGGGGTGCGGGTGAACAACCTGGCAGAATTCTTGCACTTGGAAAAGCTGAAGTTCGCCTTATAGGGAGCGGAGGAGGGGTTCATCCGGAGGTGGAAGCTCTATATTGAATTCTTTAAAGTGAATTAAGGTGTGAGCAGGGGGCGGGGTTAGGTTCTTTATGTCTTTTCTTTGTTTCAGGGAGGGTGGAGAGATAAGGGTGGAAAAAGTAAGGGGGCTGATGAGTTGTGGGCTACTTGTCAGTGGTCCCGGTTGGCTTGTATTTTTGCATCTGTGGTTTCCTGATATTTTTATGTATATATGCAAAACCGAGGCGCACACGTGCGGCCACCTGTAGCGTGCGGAGGCCTTCCTCGCCATCTTCCGCATCTTCCTCATTGGACGAGGTCTAGAGTTTGTTCTCCTCCTCCAGCATGTCGCCCCTCCGCTGCGCTATGCTGTTGAGGACACAGCAGGCCACCACAATGTGGGAAACCCTCCTACGGGTGTATTGGAATGCCCACCAGAACAGTCCAGGCACCTGACCGCATCTTCAGCACTCCAATACACCACCTGCTGATGCTCCAGGTCACTGCATGGACGTTATTATAGTAGTTCTTTGCATCGGCATCATCAGCCATGACCGCAGAGGATAACTCCTGTCACTCAAGAGCCAACCCCTCAGCCGAGAGACACCCCAAAGGTGTCAAGATCCGTCAAGGCACCAGGATGAAGACTCCTGCCTCGGTATCAGGCACAGCCGTGCACGATATGCAGCCGGTGGTCACACACCAACTGCACGTTCAGTGAAGGACACCCCCTCATGTGGCACTGCTCAGAGGGCGACTTGTTTCCCATTGATCAGCCTCTGAACTTGGGGAATCCCAGCGATGGCGGCACATCTCGCTGCCTGGGCAAACTGGTTGGTTTGTATCATATTAAGGTGGATGTAATGCGCCACTCGGGCATATAGGGCCTCCAAGACGGCACCTGTGAACGGAGGTCTGGGAGATCCCAGACAGGTCCCCACTCAGCGCCTGGAAGGACCCCATTTCGTAAACGTTCAGGGCGACCGTCACCTGGATGGCCACTGGGAGTGGGTGTCCTCCATATCCCCGTGGTTCCAGGTGCACCATAATCCGGCAGGAATGCCGTATGGTCTCCCTGCTCAGCCGCAGTCTTCGGCGACGCGCCAGGTATGACAGATCCTCCAAGTCGCCTGATGCGATGCCTCATTCCCACCTCCTCCTCGGCCTGCTGGACAGCTGGTTTTCCATCCACATCGGCTGGCCTCTGCTCCTCGGGGGCAGGCTCGTGTTCTGCAGGGTCCTCCCTGAGCAGCTCCTGCTCGTGCAGCCGCAGTGCATCTGCCAGGGCCACCGCAGCCAAGCAGATGAATACCGAACTCCATTATCTGCAGGTGGTGAAAGGCAGACATGTTAGCATAGTGAGCACTCCCATACTCATCCGGTGGCCCTGGCATGCAGTGCAGCCCTTGACTACGCATGTGGGACGGGGGAGGGTGTTAGACACAGAGCACCATCGACCGGTGCTATACTTAGTGGCATGCATTGCTGCATGGTCCACAGATGGGGCTCAGCCAGGGGGGTGGGTACTTGTTGGGACCGTAGCTGCGGTGTGCTGTGGGTCACTTGTGCGGTTCACCAGTTGTGCTTACTTGTCTGGGGGCAGGGGCGCAGTGGGCAGGCAGGGATAGGGACAGCTAGTGGTCCTGCGGGGTGGGCTAACTACTAGTGTCACTGGTGGGACATCTTCCCTGCGAAGGGCAGTGTGCCAGGGTGGGTGCCAACGGCCACGGTGCATGCATCTGCCACTTGGGGCATGTGCCGTGGCTCCCCTGCTATCTCTGCAGTGGGGCAATGCCTCGAATGGGTGCACTAGGGTGTGCCACTATCTGGGGGGGCCACGGCTGCGCTGGACCACGCACATACCATTGGTGGGTCAGCTGGTGTTTGTGTGCTCCTAGGGGAGTGCGTAGGGGGCAGGGGGCTGGGGCACCCATACAGCTGATGATGCTCTGTGCATTTAATGGCAACAGTGGGAAGTCAGTGGAGTGCACAGCCAGGTGGCTACCTTGCAGGCCGTAGCATTGGCAGTCCATGTCCGGACATCCTGGTCCCGGGGACACACCTGACGGCCATCCCCTGGTCGCCCCCCCCCCCCCCGCTACACTCCCCGGCCCTGGCAGTCAGCCCCCAGCCAGCAGCACAATTGTCAGCCCACTTTGTGCTTTTGGAGTCATTACCCACCTCCTCTCACTCCCTCAGCATCCTCGGGGCCCATTGCCTGATTTTAAATACAATAAGCGAACTTTGCCATCATCACTTCCGATTGGCAGGGGGTGGAGCAACGCGGGAGGCCGGAGACTACTGGGTCCCATTCATGAAATATTAATAAATGCTACAGTACATTTTGCCAGCGCGCGGTGTGTACTGCATTCACACCGCTGTCGCCCGCTGTCGAGGGGCTGGAGCATGGCATTCCGTTAGGCGCCTGGCACGGACCTCGATTTTCAGTTGAAGCCATATTCTCTTTCGCCTGCTCGCGATTAATGAATCCGGTGGTGATCGAAGGAGAATCCCATCCATGGGGCTGCATTCTCCGTCGGTGGGATGTTCTGATTTGCCGGCAGCCCGGGAGTTTCCCGATGACCTGGGGCTGCCCCACAATGGGACAACACATTCACCAGCCGGCGAAACGGAGATCCCGCCGGCGTGCCGCACAAGAAATCTGGCGTGGCGGGTCAGAGAATCCAGACCATGGGCCGGGATTCTCTGAGCCTGCGCGGGGTCGGAGAATCGGCAGGGGGGCCCGCAAATCCCGCCAAGTTGCTCCGACGCTGGGCCACCGATACTCCGGTGACCGGAGAATCGGCAGCAATCGCACCGGCATTTTCTCCGTATGGTCTTACATGGCGGGACCTCGGCGTTCTGGCTGCAGGGGCCGTCCTGGTGGGGATGCGGGGGGAGCCGATTCTGGGGGGGGGCTCAGGGTAGCCAGGCCCGCGATCGGGGGCAACAGATCGGCGGGCGTGCTTATTCCGGGGTGGTCCTATGTTCCTCCACGCTGGGCCCCTGTAGGGCTCCGCTATGTTGCCCGCAGGGCCGGCATGGAGACAGCCGTGGTGTGCATGCACGGATCACGCCGGCAGGGGAGCGCTTGCGCAGACCCGCGCTAGCCATGGCGCGCATGCGTGGACACATGCCGGCCATGGCGCACGCATGCGCGGATCTGCAGCGGCTGTGTCGAGCCGGCTTTCGGCGTTGGAGCAGCGCTCAGCACTCCGGCGCTTTTCTAGCCCCTGAGGTGTCATAATATACATCTATGTATATAATGGAGTGCAGACAGGCAGTGATTGACACACAGGATGACCAGTAAGCACACAGAACAGAGCAGCCAATCACCAGACAGGACACGGCCACTATAAAGCCAGAGAGCACCAGTTTTCCCGCTCTCTCGGGACCCAGCCTTTGAGACAGTCAGAGTTAGTGAGCTGGCCAGTGCAAACACCATGTGGTAGCTAGTAAGTCTGGTGAGGCTAGTATCAGGTCTCCAGTCAAGTCAGCATAGTGTCAACCCACAGATGAACATGTATAATAGTTTAGATGTTAAATAAAATTGTGTTGCATCTTATCAAGTGTTGGAGGTCTGTCTCTCGCTACACTGCATCAAGTGCAGTCCACATCAACCCAGCCTGCCCAACACATCATGGTACCAGTGAGTGATGCTGATAATTGATGGACCTACATTGAGTGAATCAGCGTTGACCAACAAACAGCCATCCGGTGACATGGAAAACATCCGCCCTCCTCCGCAGCTCCGCATCGCCGGCAATCTCAGTGCAAATTGGATGATCTTCAAACAAAAGTTCCAACTCTATCTAGAAACCACCGACTTCGAGGCCGCATCGGACGCCAAGAAGATCGCACTATTCCTCTCCACAGCCGGGGACCACGCCATCCACATCTACAACTCCTTTACATTCGCTGAAGGCGAAGACAAGACGAAATTTAAAACAGTCCTATTGAAGTTCAACAGCCACTGCGACATTGAGGTGAATGAGAGCTTTGAACGGTACGTTTTCCAGCAGAGGCTTCAGGGTAAGGATGAAGCTTTTCAATCCTTTCTGACCCATCGCCGCATCCTCGCGCAGTCATGTAACTATGACTCGACCACTGATTCCATGATCCGGGATCAGATCGGTTTTGGGGTCCACTCCGATTCCCTTCGCCAGCAGCTCCTGAAAGTCAAGCAGCTCACCATCGCCAACGAAACGTGCGTTCTCCACGAACATGCTAACAATTGGTACTCCCACATCAGGGCGGCAGAAACGGCAAAGCTAACCTCCCACGAGGCGGAACGGGTGCAGGCCATCGCACAAATGCAGGGCCTAAGTATCGACGAGAGTGGCCAGGACAAGGGGATGGCAAGAGCGACGACCAGACTGTACAGGTGCGTACGTCGTTCGACCACACTGCGCATGTGCGATGGCGCACGGAACGCGCTGACGTTGGCATCATGACGTGTCCGAATTGTGGCTCCGCCCATTTAAAGCGGCAATGTCTGGCAAAATCATGACGGTGTCTACAGTGTGGCAAGCTTGGCCACTACGCAGCCCTTTGCAGATCTGCTCCACTGCCCAGCGATCCCAGCCGCGGCGCAGAAGCGTCCGTTCAATACAGCAGGCCATGCCAGACTCCGACCCGACAGCCCAACAGATCCTGATGCTGCATGCCTCAAATCTCCATACCGGGTGGGCATCATTACAAAGCATGCGCTGCCTTTCTCCAAGGCAGCGAAGTACCTCCCGATCCTCAGCGTGTATCCCGACGACGAGTGGTGTGCTGTCCTGACAGTCAACAAGGCTCGCATCCGGTTCAAACTGGACACCGGCGCAATCGGCGAACCTCATCTCCAAATCCGATATCGACTCCATCCACGTCAGACCAAGCATTCTTCCAACGGCCTGCCAGCTCCTTGACTACAATGGCAATGCCATAGCTGCCAGTGGCTCATGCCAACTCGGAGTTTCCAATAAGTCATTTAAAGCGACACTGCATTTTGAGATTGTGGGACCTGACAGAGCATCCCTGCTTGGTGCTCGGGCCTGCAAACTCCTGAACTTGGTTCAGCGAGTCCACACCATGTCATCCTCACAGCCGACGGCCTCACCTGATGAGAACTTCCAGGCTGAAATTGATGACACCATCACGCAGTGCCACAGCGTGTTCGACAGAATGGGCACACTCCCATACCGATACAAAATCCTGCTCAAACCAAACGCCACCCCTGTGATCCACGCACCACGTCGGGTGCCAGCACCCCTCAAGGACCGCCTCAAGCAGCAGTTACAGGACCTCCAGGACCAGGGCATCATATCAAAGGTCACAGCACCCACGGACTGGATCAGCTCCATGGTCTGCGTCAAGAAGCCGTCGGGGAGCTTCGAATCTGCATCGACCCCAAGGATTTAAACCGCAACATCATGAGGGAACATTACCCGATACCAAAACGAGAAGAGTTGACCAGCGAGACAGCTCATGCCAAACTCTTTATGAAGCTGGACGCTTCCAAGGGGTTCTGGCAAATACAACTGGATGCATCCAGTCGCAAGCTGTGCAGATTCAATACCCCGTTCGGTCACTACTGCTACAACCGGCTGCCTTTTGACATCATCTCTGCCTCAGAGGTATTTCACATCATCATGGAACAGATGATGGAGGGTATCGAGGGGGTGCGCGTGTATGTTGACGATGTCATAATCTGGTCCACAATTCCTCAAGAACACATCAATCGCCTCAAGCAGGTATTCCACAGAATCCATGAGCATGGCCTCCGACTCAACAGAGCCACTTGCTCGTTCGGTCAATGAGGAATCAAATTCCTTGGTAACCACATCTCGCAGCAAGGCGTGCGGCCAGATGCTGACAAGGTCTCGGCGATCAACGCCATGAAGACACCAGAGGACAAGAAGGCGGTCCTCCGCTATCTAGGGATGGTCAACTTCCTCGGGAAATTCATTCCCAACATGGCGGCACACACCACAGCCCTCCGCCATCTCGTCAAAAAGTCGACGGAATTCCAGTGGCTGCCCGCTCATGAGAACGAATGGCGTGAGCTGAGGGCAAAACTCACCACAGCCCCGGTTCTGCCGTTCTTCGATCCTACCAAAGAGACCAAAATATCCACTGAGGCGAGCCAGGACGGTATTGGGGCGGTGCTCCTCCAACGGGATGACGCCTCCTCATGGGCCCTGTCATAATATACACCAGTATATCATGGTGCAAACACACACACTGATGGACACACAGCAAGACCAATCAACACACACACACACCGCAGCCAATCACCAGTTAGAACACACTCACTATAAAGACAGGGGCATCAGAGTTCCCGCTCATTCGGGATGCAGCCTCTCAGAAGGACAGATCTTACAGCACAGATCTTAACCATGTGCTGAGTGCATAGACTGGTTAGGACAGGCATAGGTCTTTAGTTTAATCTAACATCGTGTTAACCCACAGTGAAAGTATGTTCAACAGTTTCTAACTTAATAAAATAGTGTTGTACTTTTTAAATGTTGGTGGCCTGTATGTGTTCCTCGGATCCAGTGCACCCAACACATCAGGCCCCAGTTGCGTATACCTCAGAGCCATGATGCCCACTGAGCAACGGTACGCTCAGATTGAGAAGGAATAGGGCAGCACGGTGGCGTAGTGGGTTAGCCATGCAGCCTCACGGCGCTGAGGTCCCAGGTTCGATCCTGGCTCTGGGTCACTGTCTATGTGGAGTTTGCACATTCTCCCCGTGTTTGCGTGGGTTTCGCCCCCACAACCCAAGGATGTGCAGGCTAGGTGGATTGGCCACGCTAAATTGCCCCTTAATTGGAAAAAATGAATTGGGTACTCTAAATTTCTTTTTAAAAGATTGAGAAGGAATGCCTGGGCCTCCTAACGGGAATCGACAAATTTCACGACTATGTGTATGGCCTCCCAAAATTCACGGATGAGACGGACCACAGGTCATTAGTCCACATAATCCAGAAGGATTTGAATGACATGGTGCCTCAATTACAACAAATCCTTCTCAAGCTATGCCGCTATGACTTTGAACTTGTCTACACGCTACGCAAAGAACTCATTGTTGCAGATGCCCTTTCCAGGTCTATCACCACACTGTGAACAAACTGACTTTGTCTGCCAAATCGATGCGCAGGTGCAATTGTGTGCCTCCAACCTTCTGGCCACTGATGAGAGGGTCATCCAAATTCGTGAGGAAACGGCCAAGGATCCTCTGCTACAGCGTGTGATGCAGCACCTCACGAATGGTTGGCAGAAGGGACAGTGTCCCCAGTTTTACAATGTCAAGGACGACCTGATGGTGGTGGTCTGCATCCTCATGAAGTTCAATAGGATTGTGATTCCGCCGAGCATGCGAGCTATGGTGCTCGGCCAACTCCATGAGGGTCACCTGGGGGTCGAGAAATGTCGATGCAGAGCTCGAGAAGCAGTCTATTGGCCGGGCATCAGCCAGGACGTTGCCAACATGGTCCTCAACTGCCCCACATGTCAGAAATCTCAGCCAGCTCAACCCAAAGAAACTCTGCAGCAACATGAGATAGTGACCTTCCCATGGTCCAAAGTCAGTGTCGACCTTTTCCACGCCAAGGGGCGTGACTATGTCCTCCTAGTCGACTACTTCTCCAATTACCCAGAAGTGGTGAAATTGTCCGACCTCACGTCGAAGACGGTGATTAAAGCATGCAAAGAAACGTTTGCCAGGCATGGGATACCGCTCATGGTGATAAGTGACAACAGTCCCTGTTTTTACAGCCAGGAATGGTCTGATTTTGCCCACCTATACAACTTCCGTCACGTAACCTCCAGCCCCCACTACCCGCAGTCAAACGGGAAGGCCGAAAAAGGGGTCCATATCGTCAAGAGATTACTATGCAAGGCTGCAGACACAGGCTCCGACTTCAACCTGGCGCTGCTGGCATACAGAGCATCCCCGCTGTCCACTGGGTTGTCTCCCGCGCAGATGCTCATGAACCGCACTCTGCGAACCACGGTTCCAGCCATCCATGTTCCAGACCTTTACCACCTCACGGTCATACAAAAGATGCAGCAGTCTCGGGCCCAACAGAAATCAGCATACGACGCTCATGACACGGACCTCCCCGAGCTGGTCCCAACTGATCGTGTTCGTGTGCAGTTGCCTGACGGCGGCTGGTCCGCCACAGCTGTGGTGGTCAAGCAAGTGGCTCCGAGATCGTTCCCTGTCCGCATGGCTGATGGCTCTTTCCTACAACGCAACAGACGGGCGCTTCGCAGAGTTCCACGCCCGCCACCCAACCATGATGCACCCTCACACAATGCTTCCTCCGGATGTGCCCTACCACGAGGCCACCGATCTACCAGCAATCCTGACGACCTCTGCGACAACCGCATTGGCGGCGGTCCTGCCTATCCAAGTGCAGGTGGCCCCTGATCCACCCTTGAGGTGGTCAACCAGAATTTGTCGCCCGCCGCAGAGACTAAACTTATAGACTGAACTTTTGCACAACTGTGTTACCTTATCATTTTGACCTCTGTAAATATTGTTTTTTGCCGTTTCATCTGCCCTATATCTGCACTAGCAACACCTTCCTCTGTACATAAGGTCATTTTAGCACATTCTGTATATCGTCACGCACATATACACATCCAAACCCATATGCACCTTAATATTTATTATCTCAACACACATAATACAAAACAAAAACAAAAAAGCAGGGGGGATGTCATAATATACATCGATGTATATAATAGAGTGCAGACAGGCAGTGATTGACACACAGGATGACCAGTAAGCACACAGAACAGAGCAGCCAATCACCAGACAGGACACAACCACTATAAAGCCAGAGGGCACCAGTATTTCAGCTCTCTTGGGACCCAGCCTCTGAGACAAAAGAACAAAGAACAAAGAAATGTACAGCACAGGAACAGGCCCTTCGGCCCTCCAAGCCCGTGCCGACCATACTGCCCGACTAAACTACAATCTTCTACACTTCCTGGGTCCGTATCCTTCTATTCCCATCCTATTCATATATTTGTCAAGATGCCCCTTAAATGTCCCTATCGTCCCTGCTTCCACTACCTCCTCCGGTAGCGAGTTCCAGGCACCCACTACCCTCTGCGTAAAAAACTTGCCTCGTACATCTACTCTAAACCTTGCCCCTCTCACCTTAAACCTATGCCCCCTAGTAATTGACCCCTCTACCCTGGGGAAAAGCCTCTGACTATCCACTCTGTCTATGCCCCTCATAATTTTGTATACCTCTATCAGGTCTCCCCTCAACCTCCTTCGTTCCAGTGAGAACAAACCGAGTTTATTCAATCGCTCCTCATAGCTTATGCCCTCCATACCAGGCAACATTCTGGTAAATCTCTTCTGCACCCTCTCTAAAGCCTCCACATCCTTCTGGTAGTGTGGCGACCAGAATTGAACACTATACTCCAAGTGTGGCCTAACTAAGGTTCTATACAGCTGCAACATGACTTGCCAATTCTTATACTCAATGCCCCGGCCAATGAAGGCAAGCATGCCGTATGCCTTCTTGACTACCTTCTCCACCTGTGTAGCCCCTTTCAGTGATCTGTGGACCTGTACTCCTAGATCTCTTTGACTTTCAATACTCTTGAGGGTTCTACCATTCACTGTATATTCCCTACCTGCATTAGCCCTTCCAAAATGCATTACCTCACATTTGTCCAGGTTAAACTCCATCTGCCATCTCTCCGCCCAAGTCTCCAGACAATCTAAATCCTGCTGTATCCTCAGACAGTCCTCATCGCTATCCGCAATTCCACCAACCTTTGTGTCGTCTGCAAACTTACTAATCAGACCAGTTACATTTTCCTCCAAATCATTGATATATACTACAAAGAGCAAAGGTCCCAGCACTGATCCCTGTGGAACACCACTGGTCACAGCCCTCCAATTAGAAAAGCATCCCTCCATTGCTACCCTCTGCCTTCTATGGCCTAGCCAGTTCTGTATCCACCTTGCCAGTTCACCCCTGATCCCGTGTGACTTCACCTTTTGTACTAGTCTACCATGAGGGACCTTGTCAAAGGCCTTACTGAAGTCCATATAGACAACATCTACTGCCCTACCTGCATCAATCATCTTAGTGACCTCCTCGAAAAACTCTATCAAGTTAGTGAGACACGACCTCCCCTTCACAAAACCGTGCTGCCTCTCACTAATACGTCCATTTGCTTCCAAATGGGAGTAGATCCTGTCTCGAAGAATTCTCTCCAGTAATTTCCCTACCACTGATGTAAGGCTCACCGGCCTGTAGTTCCCGGGATTATCCCTGCCACCCTTCTTAAACAGAGGAACAACATTGGCTATTCTCCAGTCCTCCGGGACATCCCCTGAAGACAGCGAGGATCCAAAGATTTCTGTCAAGGCCTCAGCAATTTCCTCTCCAGCCTCCTTCAGTATTCTGGGGTAGATCCCATCCGGCCCTGGGGACTTATCTACCTTAATATTTTTTAAGACACCCAACACCTCGTCTTTTTGGATCACAATGTGACCCAGGCTATCTACACCCCCTTCTCCAGACTCAACATCTACCAATTCCTTCTCTTTGGTGAATACTGATGCAAAGTATTCATTTAGTACCTCGCCCATTTCCTCTGGCTCCACACATAGATTCCCTTGCCTATCCTTCAGTGGGCCAACCCTTTCCCTGGCTACCCTCTTACTTTTTATGTAAGTGTAAAAAGCCTTGGGATTTTCCTTAACCCTATTTGCCAATGCCTTTTCATGACCCCTTCTAGCCCTCCTGACTCCTTGCTTAAGTTCCTTCCTACTTTCCTTATATGCCACACAGGCTTCGTCTGTTCCCAGCCTTTTAGCCCTGACAAATGCCTCCTTTTTCTTTTTGACGAGGCCGACAATATCACTCGTCATCCAAGGTTCCCGAAAATTGCCGTATTTATCTTTCTTCCTCACAGGAACATGCCTGTCCTGTATTCCTTTCAACTGACACTTGAAAGCCTCCCACATGTCAGATGTTGATTTGCCCTCAAACATCCGCCCCCAATCTATGTTCTTCAGTTCCCGCCTAATATTGTTATAATTAGCCTTCCCCCAATTTAGCACATTCATCCTCGGACCACTCTTATCCTTGTCCACCAGTACTTTAAAACTTACTGAATTGTGGTCACTGTTACCGAAATGCTCCCCTACTGAAACATCTACCACCTGGCCGGGCTCATTCCCCAATACCAGGTCCAGTACCGCCCCTTCCCTAGTTGGACTGTTTACATATTGTTTTAAGAAGCCCTCCTGGATGCTCCTTACAAACTCTGCCCCGTCTAAGCCCCTGGCACTAAGTGAGTCCCAGTCAATATTGGGGAAGTTGAAGTCTCCCATCACCACAACCCTGTTGTTTTTACTCTTTTCCAAAATCTGTCTACCTATCTGCTCCTCTATCTCCCGCTGGCTGTTGGGAGGCCTGTAGTATACCCCCAACATTGTGACTGCACCCTTCTTATTCCTGATCTCTACCCATATAGCCTCACTGCCCTCTGAGGTGTCCTCTCGCTGTATAGCTGTGATACTCTCCTGAACAAGTAGCGCAACTCCGCCTCCCCTTTTACATCCCCCTCTATCCCGCCTGAAACATCTAAATCCTGGAACGTTTAGCTGCCAATCCTGCCCTTCCCTCAACCAGGTCTCTGTAATGGCAACAACATCATAGTTCCAAGTAGTAATCCAAGCTCTAAGTTCATCTGCCTTACCCGTAATGCTCCTTGCATTAAAACATATGCACTTCAGGCCACCAGACCCGCTGTGTTCAGCAACTTCTCCCCGTCTGCGCTGCCTCAGAGCCACACTGTCCCTATTCCCTAGTTCTCCCTCAATGCTCTCACCTTCTGACCTATTGCTCCCGTGCCCACCCCCCTGCCATACTAGTTTAAACCCTCCCGTGTGACACTAGCAAACCTCGCGGCCAGGATATTTATGCCTCTCCGGTTTAGATGCAACCCGTCCTTCTTATATAGGTCACACCTGCCCCGGAAGAGCTCCCAGTGGTCCAGATAACAGAAACCCTCCCTCCTACACCAGCTGTTTAGCCACGTGTTTGTCTGCTCTATCTTCCTATTTCTAGCCTCACTGGCACGTGGCACAGGGAGTAATCCCGAGATTACAACCCTCGAGGTCCTGTCTTTTAACTTTCTGCCTAGCTCCCTGAACTCCTGCTGCAGGACCTCATGCCCCTTCCTGCCTATGTCGTTAGTACCAATATGTACAACGACCTCTGCCTGTTTGCCCTCCCCCTTCAGGATTCCCTCTACCCGTTCGGAGACATCCTGGACCCTGGCACCAGGGAGGCAACATACCATCCTGGAGTCTCTTTCACGTCCACAGAAGCGCCTATCTGTGCCCCTGACTATAGAGTCCCCTATTACTATTACTCTTCTACGCTTTGACCCTCCCTTCTGAACATCAGAGCCAGCCGTGGTGCCACTGCTCTGGCTGCTGCTGTTTTCCCCTGATAGGCTATCCCCCCCGACAGTATCCAAAGGGGTATATCTGTTCGAGAGGGGGACAACCACAGGGGATTCCTGCACTGACTGCCTGCCCTTTCTGGTGGTCACCCATTTCTCTGCCTGCACCTTGGGTGTGACCACACTTACATAACTGCGATCTATGACGCTTTCCGCCACCTGCATGCTCCTAAGTGCATCCAATTGCTGCTCCAACCGAACCATGCGGTCTGTGAGGAGCTGCAGTTGGGTGCACTTTCTGCAGATGAAGCCATCCGGGACACTGGAAGCCTCCCGGACCTGCCACATCTCACAGTCAGAGCACAGCACCCCTCTAACTGACATTGCGTCAATTAATTAAAATTAAAATTTGTCTTTTTTTTTTTTTTTTTAATACTTTTTTTAAATTTCAAAGTTACTGTCAACTATCTGTTTCCTAGCACTAGATTTCTAATAGAAATGCGATAGCTAACTATAATATTCTCCGATCTCTGGCTTAGATATCCTCTAAATTATAATTAAGTTATTATGTTTAATTAGATCCCAAATACTCAAAAAAATTTAGGTTAGAATCCCAACCAGCCACTCAGGTCACAGCTTTTCTGTGATGTCACTTCAGTTTCCCCCCGACACACACAATTTGAAAAACAGGTATAAAAGTAAAAATCACTTGCTTACCTTCTGAGATGTTCTCAGGTTCCCTCGCTGACAGTCAGAGTTAGTTAGCTGGCCAGTGCAAACACCATGTGGTAGCTAGTAAGTCTGGTTAGGCTAGTATCAGGTCTCCAGTCAAGTCAGCATAGTGTCAACACACAGTTGAACATGTATAATAGTTTAGATGTTAAATAAAATTGTGTTACATCTTATCAAGTGTTGGAGGTCTGTCTCTCGCTACACTGCATCAAGTGCAGTCCACATCGACCCAGCCTACCCAACACATCAGGAGGAAGGGGTGAATGACTGGGCTTGGAGGCCTGTTGACACCGGCTTCGCTCGCGGCCGTTTTGACGCTGGCGTCAACACTTGGCTGGGATTTCGGAGAATCCCGGCCATGATCTCTGGAACACTCAACATAGAATTATCCTTAATCTATATTAAGGTTTGAACTGATTCTTTGAAGAGAGTTAGCAAATCAAAAGCTGCTGTGAGGACTGTTCAGTGGTGTGATTTTTTTTGTTCTGCTATTACGTTATTTAATCATTTATCAGATATCTCAGATTAAGTTCTAGAGGTTAAATTTAGCTATCCTGTGTTCCCAACAGGGCTCCATGCTCAAAGGAATGTGGGCTGTACAATTGTTGCTATAAAGTTTCCATCTGTTGAACTATGGCTTCCTAATGGGAGAGTAGGATTACTGAATTTAACGTTATAGATTTATGATTGCAGGGCAGCACAGTCGCGCAGTGGTTAGCAGTTCTTTTTTTTTAATAAATATTTTTATTCAAATTTTTACATATTTTCAACAACCCCCCCCCCCTTACAGAAAAAAGAAAAACAAAGAACAGACAAATAAACATCTTACAACTACATCACGAATTCCCCTAATATACAAACCCTCCATTAAGCAATAATAAACACAGTAGAAAACACAAAGTACACCCCCCCCCCCCCTCTCCTCCCCCCCACCTCTGGGTTGCTGCTGCTGACCACCTCCTAACGCTCCACTAGAAAGTCTAAGAACGGTTGCCACCACCTGAAGAACCCTTGCACAGATCCTCTTAAGGCAAATTTTACCCTCTCCAGTTTAATGAACCCTGCCATGTCGCTGATCCAGGCTTCCACGGCTCGGGGGTCTCGCATCCTTCCACTGCAGCAGAATCCTCTGCCGGGCTACCAGGGACGCAAAGGCCAGAATACCGGCCTCTTTCGCCTCCTGCACTCCCGGCTCGTCCGATACCCCAAATAGTGCTAACCCCCAGCTCGGCTTAACCTGGGTGTTCACCACCTTAGACACCGTCCTCGCAATACTCCTCCAGAACCCTCCAGCGCCGGGCACGCCCAGAACGTATGGGTATGATTTGCTGGGCACCCCGAGCACCTCCCACACCTGTCTTCCACCCCAAAGAATCTGCTCAGCCTCGCCCCTCTGCGCCCTGTGAAGAACCTTAAATTGTATCAGGCTAAGCCTGGCGCAAGAGGAAGAAGAATTAACCCTACCCAGGGCGTCCGCCCACGTACCCTCGTCTATCTCCTCCCCAAGCTCCTCCTCCCATTTACCCTTTAGCTCCTCCACCGAGGTCTCCTCCTCCTCCTGCATCTCCTGGTAGATCGCCGAGACCCTGCCCTCTCCAACCAACACCCCCGAGTGCACCCTATCCTGGATCCTGACTGCTGGAAGCAGCGGGAACTCCCTCACCTGCTGTCTTACAAACGCCCTTACCTGCATGTACCTGAAGGCATTTCTGGTGGGAAGCCCAAATTTTTCCTCCAGCGCCCCGAGGCTCGCAAACATCCCATCTAAAAACAGGTCCCCCATCCTTCTAATACCTGCCCTGTGCCAGCTCAGGAACCCTCCATCCATTCTCCCCGGGACGAACCGATGGTTCTCCGGGATCGGGGACCAAACCAAAGCCTCTACCTCACCATGTGGCGCCTCCACTGCCCCCAAATTTTCAAAGGCGGCGCCACCACCGGACTCGTGGTGTACCTAGTCGGCGGGAGCGGCAGTGGTGCTGTCACCAGTGCTCCCAGACTCGTGCCCACACAGGACGCCATCTCCAGCCTCTTCCATGCCGCCCTCTCCCCCTCCATTACCCACTTGCGTATCATCGCCACATTGGCAGCCCAGTAATAGACACACAGATTAGGTACTGCTAACCCTCCTCTGTCCCTACTCCGCTCCAGAAACACCCTTCTCACCCTCGGGGTCTTTTTCGCCCACACGAATCCCATGATGCTCCTACTGACCCGCTTAAAAAAGGCCTTCGGGATCAGGATGGGGAGGCACTGGAATATAAAAAGGAACCTCAGGAGCACCGTCATCTTCACCGACTGTACCCTACCCGCCAAGGAGAGTGGCAGCATATCCCACCTTTTAAACTCCTCCTCCATCTACTCCACCAGCCTCGTCAAGTTGAGCTTGTGTAGGGCCCCCCAGCTCCTGGCCACCTGGATCCCCAGATACCGAAAACTCCTTTCCGCACTCTTCAGTGGAAGCTCATCTGTCCCCCTTCCCTGGTCCCCTGGGTGTACCACGAAGAGCTCACTCTTCCCCACGTTGAGCTTATACCCAGAAAAATCCCCAAACTCCCTGAGGATCCGCATCACCTCTGGCATACCCCCCACTGGGTCCGCCACATACAGTAACAGGTCATCGGCATACAACGAAACCCGGTGTTCCTCCCCCCCCCACTCCGGACCAGCCCCCTCCAGTTCCTGGACTCCATTAGAGCCATAGCCAAAGCCTCAATTGCCAATGCAAATAGCAAGGGTGATAAGGGGCACCCCTGCCTCATCCCCCGGTACAGCTGAAAGTATTCTGACCTCCTCCGATTCGTGGCCACACTCGCCACCGGGGTTTCGTAAAGTAGCCTAACCCAACTAATGAACCCCTCCCCGAACCCAAACCTCCTCAACACTTCCCAGAGGTACCCCCACTCCACCCTATC